>NC_051327.1:48245464-50645464 GCF_015220235.1 Choloepus didactylus
TCACACTTACACACACCACACCACACATACACCAAACCACACACACCACATACCACACCACACACACACCACACTGCAAACACCACTCACACCACAAACACACCACATACACCACATATATACCACACATGCCACGCCACACATACCCCAAACACCATACCACACACACAAACTACACCACACACACACCACACACAAACCACACTGCACACACATCACACATACCACACCCACCACACCACATACACCACAAACACACCACACACAGCACAACACACACCACATACACACCATACCACATACACCACGCATACACCACACACACACCACACACACCCACATATACCACACACACCACACACACTCCACACACACACAACACACCATACACATACCACACACACCATTCCCAGCACAAACACACCACAGCACATACCACACACACCACACACCACACATAGCATACATACCACTCACAGCACACACACCACAGACACCACACCACACACACCACACCACACACACATCATACACACAACACACACACCACACACACTCCACACACACCACACACACACAGACCACTCAGACCACAAACACCCCATACACAGCACAACACACACCACACACACCACACACACCACACCACACACTCCACACACACACCACTCACACCACACACACCACACCACACACACTCCACACACATACCACACCACACACACTCCACACACATACCACACCACACACACCACTCACTCCGCACACACCACACATATCACACACACCACAGACACCACATACCACACACAGCACACACCACACCACACACACCACACATATACCAAACCACACACACCACATACCACACCATACACATACCACACCACACACACCACAAACACACCACACTTATACCACACACACCACACACCACAAACACACCACACAAGCACACCACAGACCATACACACAACACACCACATACACCACACACACCACACACATCACACCAAACACCATACACACTCTACATCCACAACATACAACACACATACCACACACTACACATAACACAAACACACCACATCTACTACACCACACACATCACAGACACAACACACACACCACAACACACATACCACACACACCACTAACATACCACACACATCACACCACATATACCACACACACACACAACACACATACCACACACACCACACACACCACAAACATACTACACACACCACAGACACTACACCACACACATTACAACACAGACCACACACACACACACCACACCACACCACACACACAATACACAGCACACACACCACTCACACCACAAACACACCACACACACAGCACGCCACAGACACCACACCACACACACAACACACACCACACATACATCATACCACACACACACAGACCACAAACACCGCACACAGAGCACAACACACACAACATACACCACACACACCACATACACACACTACACCACACACACCACAGACACCACACATATACCACACACACCACACACACTCCACAGACCACACACACACCACACAATGCCACACATACCACACATACCACACACACACACCACACACACGCCACACATGCCACACACACACACACCACAGACACTACACACCACACACACACACACCCTCCACCTGGGACTCTGGGAGAGCAGGAGCTGTTTGAGGAGGCAGAAGAGGCAGGACCAGGAGGGGTTTTGACAGACCTTCCCCTCCTCGCTCCCAAATCCCTTTCCCTGTTTCACACATGAGGAATCTGAGCCGGTGTAGCCACGGTCACCACCCAGAAGGGAAAGTCAGGACTAGAGCCTGGGATCCAGCTCACAGCTCAGGGTTCCCTCTGCCACATCGCTGCACAGCCCGGGACGGCAAACACGGCAGCCAGGGGGCCCAGGCTGGCAGAAGCAGAAGGGAGGCCACTGACATTTCTTGAGCACCTACTAAGTGACTGGTTTATGGGGACATTTAACTCACTGGGGCATCAACATGAAATGGTTTCATGTCTTAAAAAGGAGAAAGCAGAGCCACTCAGAAATCTGACTGGCTGGGGTCAAATCTGGGCTCCTCATGTCCTGCTGTGTGACCTTGGGCAAGTTACTGAACCTCTCTCTGCTTGGATTCCTCACCTTTAAACTGGAGGTCATAATATCACCTACCCATAGGCTGTCCTGACGATTAAGAGTTAATGAATCTAGACCCCGTGGCTGGCAGCGAGGAGGCAGTGTGTGTGCTGGCTGCTGCCTCAGTTTCCCGGGATGCAGGGACAAAGTACCACAAACCGCATGGCTTAAAACAACAGAAGTTTATTGTCTCGCAGTTCTGGAGGCCGGGGGTCTGAAGCCAAGGTGCCCGCAGGGCCACGCGCCTCTGAAACCAAGAGGGGAGTCCCCATTCCTTGCCTCTGCCAGCCTTTCTTGGCTTGCAGCCACCTCACTCACAAAGCTGTCTTCTCTCTTGTCTATCTGTCCATATTTCCCTCTTCCTATAAGGACAGCAGTCACATTGGGCCAGGACCCACCCTCACCCAGTGTGGCCTTGTCTTAACTTGGTCACACCTGCAAAGACCCAGTTCCAATGAAAATCACATTCTCAGGTGCCGGAAGTTAGGATTTCAGTATCTGTTTTTGGGTGACACATTTCCACTCACAACCGCTGCTATTATTATTCTCAGTTTATTTTTATTATTCAAAGAATCGCCCTCCACTACATTCTGCCCCCTAGCGGCAGGTTGGGCAGACCCCACAACTTCTCGTCCCTCGCGGTTTCTGGAACAATCTCATTTCCTCTGCAAGGCTCAGGCCTGGTCGTTTTAAACATTGGTCTTAAATTCCATTCAAAGCTCCTGTCCTCCCTGCCTGCTCCCAACGCCAGCTGCTTGGAGTGTGCATGTGCATGTGCGTGTGTGTGTGTGTGTTGCTGTCAGGCTGTATTACACCATCCGTACCCTCTTTTGTTTATCGGTTCCTAGGCAGGGAGGGGGGAGGGGATGATCACGCAGAGAGCCTGCAGGTGGGGGGGTCCCTGCCCACATCGTGGGCCTGGTTTCCTTGGAGCAGGGCTCAGCCTCGGCCTGGACCCCTTGGCACTGGGGTAGCAGTTTTCCTTCCCCTGGCAGTTCCTGTTGTGTGTCCGTCCCCCGATACTTTCTCCAGGTTGGGGGTGTCTCTCGGCTCCATGGCCCCTCTAACTCCTTATCTACCCCTCTGAGGGTCACAAAGAAGAAATATGATTTCCCCTCGTTCTCTCTGGGAACACACCCCAGAGGCTGTTCAAATGGAGAGCAGCTGGGGGCTGGGGGCCTGCAATGGGTGTCCCACCCAAGGAAATCTCTGGGCCAGAAATTCCCAAGGCCTTGTTCCCAAACTCCAAGGGTCAAGCACCTGCAGTAGAGAACATCACTGACCCTGATTCCTCGCCAGCATGGCCAGGACTTAGAGAGCGTGGCGTGAGATATTAGTTCCTCACTTAGATATGTACATGTATTATTTCGAGATGAATTGTAAACAAGACTTGGAAAAACAACAGCAGGACAAAAGTGTGCTCCCCAACGCCCCCACCGCTGCCTGTAGCAGGGCTGATGTCTCCCTCTGGCTGCTGGCTTGGGAGGGGTTTCCATCTTGATGGGGCCTCTGTACCCCGCACCCCCAGCCTAAAAGCCCCCCAGCCTCTCCCGGCTTCCCATGGGGAACAGCGAAGGGATGGCGGCTCCGAGATTCTGCCAACTGCCTGCCAGAGCGCCAATGGTGAGGGCTGTTTTCCAGGATAATTGACCTCCTTGAAAGTCAAAACAGGACAATCAGCAGGCCCCCTCCCGAGCTCCTCCAAAGCCTCCTGCTGTTGGAGAAAACATGTTTGTTCTGAAATCTGGGCGAGACTCTCCTCCCTGGTTCTTCTTTCTGTTGTGCGAAAGCCCCTTGGGGAAAAGGCTGTGAGGAAGGGGTGGGAGGGGAGCCTGGAAATAACCCTGCAGCTTGGGATCCCAGCATTGTCGCCTACTGATTAAGTGACCTGGGACAAGACAGCGACCTCCTCAAGCCTCGGTTTACTTATCAGGGCAATGGGGGGAGGGGGTGGGAATGATCATAATAGTTTCCAGTTAGCTTTGCTGTGGGAACTAAGCGAGACTCGCCACCCTGAGCCCAGATGCATAACAGAACTGCAGTAAGAAGTTGTTCTTATTATGAGGGGGAAGATTCTGGAACAGCGTAGACCCCGAACAATGGGTACCTGAGCAATGGGTAGCTTCTCCCCTTCCTGCTCACTCCCTTCCAGGCTCCCGGCTCTCCTGCTCCTCTCCCTGAGATGTCTGCAGGGCTCACTCCCTCCCTCCTTGGGGCCCTGCACAAGAGGCCCTCCCCGACCACCTTACACCTTACGTGAGTGACAACTCCTCACCGTTCTCCACCGCCTTCACCCTGCTGCAATTTCCTTCATAGGTCTTATCAACACCTGGCATTTTGTGGATAGTTTTGGGGAGGCGCCTGGGGTTGTCATTTGCCTTCCCTCAAAAGAACAGACATTCCCAAAAGGGAAGAAACCACTGTATCGCCAACACCCAGAAAGGGTCGGGGGTGTAGCAGAGCAGGGGACGGCGAACCCTATCTGGGAAGGACCACATAGGAAGTAGCTCTGGCTTTGCTGGTCTCCACCGCAACTACTCAGCTCTGCCGTTGGCGCCATAGACCGGAGGTGAGTGAATGAATACGGCTGTTCCAATACGATTTAATTTATGGACACTGACGTTTGAATTTCATATCATTTTCATGTGTCACAAAATAGGATTCTTATTTTGATTTTTCCCTCCCCCAACCATCTGAAGATGTAAAAACCATTCTTAGCTTGCGGGCCGAATAAAAACAGGTGGCCGGCAGGACTTGGCCTGTGGCCATGGTGTGCTGCCTCCTGCAGCAGATGCTCGATGAGTGTTTGTTGAAGGGTTGAAGGAACATTAGTGGCAGCAGTTGGATGTTCCAGTGGAGCAGCCTGGAGCCTGTGATGAAGCCATTTGCAAACTCAAACTCCTGGAGAATTAAAATAGACTTGGATTCTGGGGCTGTGCAAACTGCTTAAGTCAGAAGCCCAGGCCCAGGACCTCCAGCCACGGAGAGCAGGGAGAAAATTTTAGGGCTGAAGGGTCACCCAGGTGCCTGGCTAGGGCAGTTGTTCCAGGTCCTCAGTGCTGAAGTAATAGAGGAGACAGAGGGAGGCCATGGCCTCTGCAGGGGGCTGGACTTGTTGAGCCGTGGGTTTCATGAGGATGAGCAGTGGGTGGAGTTCTGGAGAACAGTGGGGCTGACACTCTCACCCAGGGATGGCACACTCCACTGCCTGCTGGCATTAGGCCAGGAACAGACAGGAGTAAAGTAGGGTTGACGTAAGACGATAGGGCATGGTAGGGACTGTGGCAAACTGGAGAGACCATCTCCTATCTAAAGTGGTTACTCAGTTCTGGCCAGTTCTGCCATTCAGAAAGGCAAGTCCAGTGCTGGCAGATTTTTAGATGGTTTCTGAGAAGCTGGAGAATCTGATTGTTTGCATGAAGTCTCCTGATTTAAAATCTTGGCTCAAGTTTAAAAAACCAAAAAAGCCATTGCTAAGCCCAACAGCTCTGCACACTGAATCTGCCATGTGCACCCAGTTTGCAACCTTGCCCCTTGGTGAACTTCTACTCGACCTCATCCACCCTGCTCCGACCCATCCAAATTTTGCTGTCTCAGTTGGGTTCTCCAAAGGAAAGGGGATGGAGCTGCAGGCTGGTGAGAGCTACTCTCTCTGCCCATCAAACCCACTCATTCCCTTCTGATAACAGCCTCTGCCTCAGCCACGAGGCAGTCAGGTGACCCGGGCCTGGCCAGTAGGGTACTGAGTCTCCCTGGAGCAGCAGGTGATCCAAGAAGTGGGCACCTGACCCAAACCGGGCCCATCAGCACTTCTCCCTGGGATTGATATACTGATCCTGGGAGACAGTCGCTCTCCTTTCCCCACCCATTGCTGAGCTGGGGCTGCTGTGGCCGTGTTCCCTGCCTTGCAGAAAAGGCCTTTCTGCAGTGGGATGCAATGAGGACAATTAGACAATTAGTGGTAGGATGAGAAGCAGATGGGGTGACAGAGTGTAAGAGTGCTGGTGGCATGGGGCCCTCAGTTCACCCCAGAGACCCTGATTCCTGCAGCTCTTCCTTCCACACTGTCACCCACCCCCGGGACTTGCCTGCTGCATGGACCAACAAGCCCCTTTATTGCTTAAGCCGGTGTGAGTCGGGTCTCTGATCCTTGCCACCAAGACAAGTTACTGTGGAGATTAAATGAACTAAGAACAGTGAGATAAATGAGGTTATCACTCAGTGACTGTTCACAATGATTGTCACTACAGAATCTAGCACTTTTTGGGCACTTCTTAGGTATGAGGGCCATGTCTGGAATGTTCTGCATGTTCAGTGAAAATTGTTACACTGTCTTGCAGAGGGTTCAGAGGGGTTAACTTGCTAGATCAACATCATTCAGCGATGAGATGGCCAAAGTGGGTGTGGGTGGCTTCACAGCTGTCTTCCCAGTGATGTTTCTGTGTGGCTCCATTCGATGGATGGAAGGGGAGTGGGTCAGAGTGTCCCTCCCCAGCTGGCAGAGCTGGGGCCCCGGTCACCTTCAGTCAGATGATGCAGTTCCCAGAGGGACGAAGCCACATGGGTCCCACGTTGGTTGATGGAGAAGGGATCGGGGAACACACATGCATGTCTGATGGAAGTAGCTGTTACTCAGGTTTGCGAAGGAGGGAGACCTTCTGCAAAGAAACCTTGAGAAAATGGATGAGGCTGCGGTGCCTGCTTTCTTAGGTGCCTGAGAAAGTTCTTTGCATGCATTTAGCAGACTCGGTGGCCCCTTTTGCAAATCCTCCTCCTGTCCTCACTCTCATTTCACAATTCCATCTGAATCAGCCAGGGCGCTGGTGGAGAAGGATTTGCTCTTAATGAGCCAGCCCTGAATCGCCTTATTTTCTTGGCATTGACAAACTATATCCCCTAATAAAAGTTTCATGACTCAATTTAACATGGAAGATGTCTAATCCCAGCCCCTCCTGTCCTGATCGCAGATTATCTCTAGGTATCGGTTCTGGGAACATTCTCAGACATTCAACACAAGCCCTGTCTTCAGGGACAATGGCAACTGAGCTTGGCCAGGGCACCCGTGGGCAGAAGGTGCCACCCACTCTCTGGGGCAGCATCTCTGCCCCTGCCTCTTCCTGCCCCCTCGTGGTGGTCACAGGCCATCCTGGCTGCCCACATCTGTGCTCCTGGATCTGCCCTGATCACCTGCGGTGGATTGTTTGCAAAGAAGACCACTGCTGTTCCTTCTGTCCTCTAAGCCCCTTTGCAATTTGACATTCTGCTCCTCCATTTGGAGGTGGAGTCTATCTCCCCTCCTCTTAAATCTGGGCTGAGTTGCTTTGCCCAAGAGGATGCCATGGAAGTGACTCTGCATAGTGTCAAGGAGAAAACTTGAGAGCTCTTGCAGTTTCCACCTGAGTCTGCTGTGCAAAAAATAAAAGAAGGCCAGTCCAGCTTACTGGAGGGTGAGGGGTCATGCGGGAAACTGAGGCAGCTCAGTCAGTGGCTAGAACCAAGTGCCAGATGTGTGGGGGAGGTTCTCCTGGGCCCTAGAGTTCTGGGCTCTCAGAATGCTGCAGGCGCTGCATGATCCAAGGAAAGAGGAGCAGAAGAAATGCCCACATTCCAACTCCCAGAATCATGAAAAAATAATCCATGGTGTCTTAAGCCACTAAGTTTTGGGAGTTTTTAATGCGGCAATGGGTACGAAGGAACTGGCCGATCGACATTTCTACCTCGTGCTATTGGCCAAAGCGAGCGACACAGCCAAGTTCGAAGTCAAGAAGCAGAGAAGTAGGCACTACAAAATTTCAGTGTGTTTCCCAAGGACTTCTGTAACAAAGTACCACAAACTGGGTGGCTTTAAAACAGCAGACATTTTTCTCTCACAGTGGTGGAGGCCAGAGGTCTGAAACCGAGGTGTCGGCAGGGTTGGTTCCTTTCGGAGGCTCGAGGGAGGTTCCATCCCATGCGTCTCTCCTGGGTTCTGGAGGCAGCCGGCTGTCCTTGGCTTGTAGCTGACATCACTCCATCTCTGTTCCGTCTTCATGTGGCTTCCCTCCGTGTGTGTCTCTCCTTGTACCGACATGAGTGTTTGGATTTAGAGGCCCACCCAGTATGGCCGCATCTTAACTTACCTAATTACACCTGCAAACACCCTATTTCCGAATAAGGTCATGTTCTGAGGTTCTGGGTGGATGCGAATTTGGGGGCGGGTGCTACTCAACCCAGTGCACCCATTTGTCTCAATGATAGCGTCCTTGCCTCTTTTATTTTTTTAAATCTCACCCATTCCCCCTGGGGAGCACTGGAGCTAGAATAAACAGCCCGGAGCAGAAAGGCCCCTGTAGCTGCAAAAACCCATTACACTTCTCCCCATTCACCAAGAGGACAGGTTCTGCCTTCTCTTAAGGCTGAGTTTCCCCCCACCCCACACCCACATGGCCCCACTGAGTCACAACCACCTAAGTTTCCCTACTCTTGTTTATAACCACTTTAAAGGAAGATCCAATAGACTAGTAGTACCCAAGACATCCCTGAGCTGAAAGACTTCCTCAGTTTCCTCATCTGTGAAAGGGGACTGCAAATACACCTGCCCCATAGGGTTGTTATGTGGGTATAATGAGTCAGTAAGATGTGAACCTGCCTGACACAGAGTCAATCTCTTCTATTATGAGTTATTTTGTTACTACTAAAACAAGCCCTTAAAACAAGAGACTCTTGGATGATACTTTGTCATGAGATGGGGAGTGACCCCAAGGTTGACTTAAAACAGCTGCTGAGCTTGAAGATGGATTGTGTGGTTGCTTTTTTTTTCTTTTAAAGAAAAAGACAGGCACTCCACATTCAATGATTGCTCTGGGGTGACACATGACTGGCAGTGTTTTGCTCCCTATGGGGAAAAAAACAAAGCACCAAATCTGTCCCTTCGAGATGAAGGTTTTAAAACAATGAGTGAGAATGTAACCGCTTTTTGAAAGACACTTATGTTTTTGGAAACAGCATTTTGAAAACAGATGTCTGGAAATGTTTCCATTGTTATGAGCTCTTATTGCCCCAAAGCAGTGAAAGTGTATTTCTTTTAAAATCTCCCAAGTCTGCACACTTGAAGCACTTGGAAACTACAAATTCCAAAAAAAAAAAAGCCTCAAAGTCATTGAAAACGTAACTTTTATGGGGGTTTTGAAGCCACTTGTTTTAAAATACAAAAATACTAGTCTTCCAATTTGTTTGCAAAACTAAGTGATGGACATCAAAGAAGATGGACATGTATTAGCCAAATTACACCCAAAATGGTCCTATATTGGTGAATGGGATTAAAATATGAGTACTGTTATTCTGAAAGCATAATGCACGAGGCTCTTTTTCCATTGGTGAGGCATTGTTGTCAGCTCCAACAACTATTCAAACCAAGTACAGAAATGACCCTAGAATTGCTGCAGCCCTAGTGTAAACCATGCTTTTTTAAAAATTAAAAAGGCATATCCAGCTGCAACACTGTCACTAAAAAATATTATGAATGGTTTCATGAAAGTCAATAGATTTCTTGTATTTTGAGTAAATAAAATAAAACATTAAAAAAGTTGAGTATATTTCATCATTTTGTCCTTTTTTTTTTTTTTTAGTTTTAATATATGCTTTATACTGTTCATAATATATTTGGGCACTATTATGTAATTTATAAATATTTTTACCGAGTTGGAGACCCCTGCTCATAACTGTTCTCCGTGAATCCCAGGTCTCTCTCTCCCTGGGGGTCTTAGCTTTTTGGTGGTGGGTAGGTGGGAAGGGACTTTTTCCCAGGTCCTGGGAAGCAAAGCGCGCTGTTCTGCTCCTGGCCCCTAGGGGGCAGCAGAGGGAAGCAAATAGCAGCTCAGAAAAATCGACTCAGAAAAACAGCCAGAGAAAGACCGGTTCCGGAGACACCTTAAAGCATCCCTCCTCGTCCCAACCTCCCTCATTGTCTCCTCATCATCCCTCCTTATCTCAAGCTCCCTCGTCGTCCCCTCATCAGGAAATGGAGTTAGATTAGCTCAGACCTCGAGGACTGAGGGTTGGTACAAGGAGGGGAGCCAGTGACTCCCCAGGCTGGGGGTCTTTAGCCTGGACACGTGGTTAATCTGAAGACGAGAGAGAGACATCATGACAGACCCAGGGATCACAGGGCAGACCTGGACTCAGACCCCGCCCTGCTACCTCTCGATCCCCCGATCCCCCGGAGCCTCCGCTCCTCCAGCTGTAACTAGGGTGCTTGCACAGTGGGGTTTGGACTTGGGGCCTTGCTCTCAGTGAATGCAGCTGGGTAAGGAATTTAGGGTCCCTTCTCACTGTTCCAGAGCAGACTTCAGTGCGTGGGGTGGATCATGGCAGGAGCCTCCTAACACGGCCCTGAGGCGCCTTACCTCCTGGCTGCCCGCCCCTCAGGCCCCCAGGAGGAACTTCCGGAATCGCAGTCCTGGCAGCGCCCTGCTCCTGCCCCACCAACCCTCACAGGCAAAAATCAAAGCTCCTTGGCCAGCATTCGAGGCCTCCCCCAGCCCCCGCATTCTTGCCCCTTCTCCTGGGTGCCCTGATCTTCTGCCAAACCAGCTTGGTGCTGGGCAGTCGGCGCCTCTCAGAGCAGCCTCACTTTCTTCTCTGTGAAACGGAGGCAGCGCACCCCAATGACAGGAGTTGGAGGCCCTCACACACGTTGATGCTCCCTCCCCCCACCCCTGTTTTGCAGGTGAAAAAACCGAGGCCCTGAGAGAGAGGGGTGGTGACTCACCCAGAGGCTGCAGCCCGGATGTGGCAGGGCCAGGATCAAAATTCAGAGCTTCCCACCCACCCCTGGGACACCCTCTTTCTCCAGCCCAAATATCCTTCCTCGGCGAGGCCGTTGCTTCACCCCATCGCTCCCTCCCATCCCTCTGTTTTCCTTTCCCACTTCATCTAGCATCATTGGAAATGACTACATTTCTTATCGGTGTTCTTGTTTGCGATCGTCTCCCCCTTTTAGAATGTTCAACCCCAGGCGGGCAGGGACCCTGTGTCCCTTGTTCACCAAATGCCATGTGAATTGGGCACAGAGGAGGGGCCCAGTAACTGCTTTTGAATAGAAGAAACAACAAATGTAGAGAGAGCCAAGGCAGTTTCAAAGAAACCACGGAGCTCCGACTGAACATTTCCTAGTGAAATGGGTCCCTTTCTTCTCTGGAGAAGCCACCCCTGGGACTTCTTGATTGCAAACAATCTGAGGGTCCCCTTACCCCTGGGTGGCTGGTGGAGCAGCGAGCAGTCTCAGGAACATACCTGCTCTGCCGGACCGTTTTCACCACCTGAAAAATAACATACATACGGAAAAGTGATAACTTTCAAAGTATGATTTAATGAGTAGTTAGCAAATTTCAAAGAATGTTATGGGTTACATTTCCACAATTTCAATTATTTCCTTATTGTGAAGTATAACGTAAATACAGAAATGTGATAACTTTCTAGCGATTCTAGCTGTTCTATACAATTCAGTATTCATAATTCTTTGTTAAATCCTATCTCATCAGTTGCTATGCCTTTTTCTCATTTGATCACTGTCTCAATCTTCAGGGATATCTGGGCCATGACCCCCCAACTTGTTCATATTGAAAAGGGTTGTCAACATTATGCGGAAAAGGGATGCATCTGGTTGATGTTCTTGAGAGGCTGTTGCATCTGGGTTGGAGACTTATCGGGCATAGGAACACTCTGGAAGATTTAAGTTTCTGAAAAGTAAACTTGATGAGTGAAACTTCTATAGAGTCTCAGATGGGGACCTGGGTATTCTTTAGTATTTTCGGGACTACTGTTGATTGGGGCTTGGCATACTGTGGGCATTTGGGATATCTAGCTGGAGCTTGCGTAAGAGAAACCTCCAGGATAGCTGCTTTACTCTATTTGAAATCTCTTAGCCATTGAAACCTTATTTTGTTACCTTTCTCTTCCCCCTTTTGGTTAAAAAGTCATTTTCAATCCCTTGATGCCAGGGCCAGGCTCATTCCTGGAAGTCGTGTCCCATGTTGCCAGGGAGATTGGCTCCCAGGGAGTCATGTCCCACAAAGCGGGGAGGGTAATGAATTTATTTGCTGAGTTGGACTTAGAGAGATAAAGGCCACATCTGAGCAACAAGTTCTCTGGAGACGCCACTTAGGCATAATTTATAGGTGGGCTTAGCCTCCCATTTATAGCCATAAGTTTCACTAGGGCAAGCCTCAAGATTGAGGGATTGACTTATTAAGTAAGGGGGTCCTAATTTCACACAACATATATTCTGTCTAAGATAAACAACCAAAGTCTCACATTATGGACTGTCATCTTTAACCAGAGGAGTAAAGAAGATCATTGGGCCTCGATACCTTGGGAGCCACTGTTTAAAAAAACTTCCCTGATAACTGGAAATCGGCTAATCTCTTGCCATAACAAGAAGGGCCTGCTCTGGTTTCCCAAACTCTATTTTGAAGATTTAGGAAACAGGTAGTGACTCTGAGAACCCAGAAGCTATCGAGTGTCTTTGTAGCAGTCGACTTAAAGGAAAAGTCCAAAGTGGAATGCATTTGGGACATGTCCCTTCAAAGCATATTTATATTCCTGAAAAGTATGACTTACATAATTAGTAGCAACAATTTTCTTTTTCTTTTTTAGTAAATTCTGTTGAATACAAAAATGTGCTCAGTTCCCAACCATTCAGCTCAGTGAGGTTTCATAAACTGAACTTGTCCGTGTGACCAGCCCTCAAAAGCCCCCCGTGGTCCCTCCACCACTGTTCCACCTCCCAAGGATAACTGCCATTCTGATTTTTAACATCGTATATTGGTTTTATCAAAAATGTTTTGGGCCTTGAGTCCAGGTTCTCAAATTCCAAGGCCCCCAGGGCCCTACAGGTGTCCTTAACAATGGAAGGGCCCTGGTGGTACCCTGGCCCCTTTGGAGCACAGGCTCCCTTTTGGGGTCATTTGCTGATGGTTGCCAGGCCCAAACGTGGGTCCAGTATTGACTGATAATTTGATCTTGCAAGAGTAACTGGAAATCTGGGTTTTATGCGAAATCTCATGAGTCTCGAACGTTGGCAACTCATGAAAATTTAACATACTGTAAAGCTCCATCCAGGCTAAACAAAAACATGTTTGTGGGCCAAATTTGGCCTGCAGGCTGCCAGTGGGGGTGCCCTGAGAGGCCCCCAGTCCACTGGGACAGATGTGAAGACCGATTTCACAGTTCAGTGATTACACTGAACCACAGATCAGAGGAGGGGATGACAACAGGGGGGGCGGTGGGCAGTGGGGGGCAGGGAAGACTCTGCTGTGAAAGGCATGCTTAAACAGCACTCGGAAGGAACCAGAATAAGAAGAGAGCATGGGCATTCCAGGTGGGGGCGGGGGGAGGCGTGCAAAGACCTGGAGGTCGACCTCAGCCCGGACTGGTTGGGATCTGCAGAGTGATTTGGATGCCCACAGCTCTGAGTGGGTGGCAGTGGGAAGGGCGGGAAAGGGGCTGGAGGTGTGGGCAGAAGCCAGTTCACATAGGACCTGGAATGGCAAACTCAGGCATTTAGACTTTGCCCCCCAGGGGAGTGCTTGGAGAAGGTTTAAGCAGAGGCGTGATGGGGCTGATGCCAAGGCGAGGGGTGGATCCGGGTGGGAGGGCTGGGAGATGGGAGGCTGTTGAACTAAAGAGGAGGGAACCAGGGTCTTGGGTCCAAATTTCTGGCTTCCTAAGCAAGTCCCACCCCCCACCAAGCTCCATCCAGCAGGAGGTAATTCCAACTGTATCACTCTTTGGGGACAAAAATACCCATCCTATCCAAAGGGCTTGCTATTGAGTCTGGATTCATTCCAGGAAGGGGGTGTAGACACATAAAGTGGCTCCCTCCAGTGGCGTAATTTCCACCTGTTGCCCAGATCTTCAGCTTGAGTGTAAGGCCCAGCATGGCCAATCAGAGCTTTCGATCTTTTCTGCACCCTCCAAATCTGCTCCCCCCAAGGAGTTCCAGTTCAGCAAATGGCAGCCCCGTCCTTGCGGGGGGTGCTGACCAAATACTTTGGGGTTGTCTTTCTCTCACACCCCACATCAGATCCTTGAATGAATCCTGTTGGATTTGCCTTTACAACAGGTCTGGAATCTCCACTGCCCTTGCTGCCACCCGGGTCTGAGCTACTAGCATCCATCACCTGGATTCACTCACCTGCTCCCTGGCTGCTCTCCAGCTTCTACCCTTCTTAACCTCAGCCCGAGGGACCTGGTTATTCCCAAAGTCAGAGCATGGCCCCCTCTTCAGAACCCCCCGGGTTTCCACCTCACTTAAAGTCAAGGCCAGCTCCTTAAAATGGTCTGCACAGGCCTATCTGCTTGTCTCCATCCCCTCTGCCCCCGCCATCTCCCCGACCTTGTCTCCTTTTCCAGTCCCCCTTGCCACACTGGTCTCAGCTTTTTTAGTAAATTTTGTTGAATACAAAAATGTGCTCAGTTCCCAATCATTCAGCTCAGTGAGGTTTCATAAACTGAACTTGCCCGTGTGACCAGCCCTCAAAAGCCCCCCGTGGTCCCTCCGCCACTGCCACTCTGAACATGCCAGGCAGGCTCTTGCCTCAGGGCTTTTGCACTGGCTGTTCCCTCTGCCAGGAAGTTTCTTTCCCTGGAGAGGCCCATGGCTTGCTCCCATGCCTCCTTCAAGTCTTTGCTCAAATGTCACCTTCTCAGCTAGGGCTTCCTCCAATCCCCACTTCCCATCTACCTTCTCTGCTTTGTTTTCCTCCCTGGCTCTCATTGCCTAAGAGCTCTAACACACTCTACTGACAATTTGTTTATTAATTTTGGTCTCTCTTTTCCCTAGCACAGAGTGGGTGCCCAATGAATGAGTGATGGGTGTTTTTACAGGAAATTTCAAACCTCTCTGTGCTACCTCTGGGTATTTCTTAAGAGGTGTGGTCTCAGAGACATAATTCACCTGGCCTCTCCTGCTTTATATGCCCAGAACAGCATCCCCAGTCTGCCTGCCTGCCCATCAACCCCAGTCTCCAGCCCAGAGAAGTACCACGTCTCACATCTGAGGGGCTAGTTTTCAGATGTGTAACAGACACTCTTGTGAGGGATATTGCTCATCTGCTTGAAAGTGTTACTGAATTCCTTGCAGCCATTTGGTTGGTATGTATTTTCTCTGTCCACTGATAATCTCGGTGCCACCATGATTGTATGGAGGTCCTCCCTCTCAAACTAGCTGGGAGCCCTTTGCCTCGGGCAGGGAAAGGGCTCTGAGAAGTGAGCCTGGGGTCCCCTGGCTCTCCTGCACATGGGTTCCTGCCAGGGATGTTGCCCTAAATGCTTTACTTTCACCTACCCCGGGCAGTGTGGCAGCAGCTGCCAGCCAGCACAGGCTTCCCCACTGGAGTAAGGCAACTCATCACCCATTAACCTTGAATTCTGCCAGCCCTGCCAATCTGCAAGCTGGGGGGTGTCAGAGCAGCAGAATTTTGAATTCTGCTTGGGCAGAATTCAAATGAGCTCTTGCAATCAGCCTGCAGTTAATTGTTGCACTCGCTGGGCCTTGGGGCACCACATACCGTACAATATGAAGGGAGTTCAGGGAACGTGGTCATTTTAGAGAAAAGGGGGATGGGGCAAGCCCCCTTCACACCAGAGATCCTGAAAAGGTTTTCCAAGTGTGGTCAAGTGATGCTGGCTGAGATGTTAATAATAGTGGCTCCTATTTATTAAGCGCCTCCCCTGTGCCAAATGGTTTTTACAGGCATGAGCTCCCCCTTTTACAGATATGGGAATTAAGGCTCAGGGAGGTTAAGAGACTTGTTCAAGGCCACACAGCTGACCAAGCCCCAGACTTTGTCTGATCCCAAAGTCAGTATGCTTGATCACTCTGCTCCCCTTCCCCATCCCAAGAAGCTCCTAACAAGGGATATACTGCTGATTTATTTTGCTTTCCACATTACGAAGATTCTTTCTGCAGGGTTCACGAATATTTCCAACTTAATTTTTTTTTTTCAAACACATTTGAATTCTTAAAGATTCTGGGTTGGCAGCCCCTGTGGGGCACCCCTGACTGTGGCTACAGCAGCTGCATGTCCAGCATGAGACTTTCTTGAGTCATGCTGTTCAGGATCTCAGGTGGGGATGTCCTGCGTGGGGAACACCCATTTGTCATACTCAGTGCTTGGCATCTTATTTGGGGCCCCTCTTTGCCACCCTCCTTTCTGTTTCACATTCATGATAGGGAGCCCCAGGGAACTGCAGCTTCATTTTGAGGGGACCCCTTCCCACTGGTTCATACAGTCCAAATCCACGTGGGGGGACCCCCAGGGAAAGCTCTGGGCCCCTCTGCATTCGTGGTGGGGCACCCCTCCTGACTGGTCCCTTCTGGCCTGTCTCACCGGCTCTGCAGCTGAGACCTTTTGGGGAACTCTCTCCGTGGTCTTCCTTGGGGCCCAGTCCTGGGGGTGGGGGTCCTGCTGTTCTGTGCCCCTAACGGGGAGCCCCAGCAGGTTTCCACCCTTGTCTCTCCAGGTCTCGCGCGGGCTGCCCCCTCCCGGTCGTTTTGTTGCCCCACCTGCCCCTCGGGGATCCTCTTTCTCTGGGAGCGCTCGGCCTGGGCGTCCCTAGGGGGCGTCCCGACTCTCCGCGTCCCACGCCCGCGCCCGGCGTGGGGCGCCCCCTTTTCCCGTGCGGGCGGGCGCCGGAACAGTGTCGCCGGCCGCCTGCAGGTGTCTCCCCGCGGAGGGGCGCGCGTCCCTGCGCCGTGGCCGCTGCCAGGCGCCGGCGGCTGCTCGCCGAGGTGCACTCGCGCTCTGGGCTCGGGGCGCGCCGGAGCCCCTCCGCCGCCGCCGCCCGCGCGCCCCCCGCGCCCCCACCCAGGGGGGGACCATGGGCCCGCGCCGCGACCGCCGCCGCCGATCGCAGGCGCCCGAGCCCCGGGGCGCGGCGGGCCGCGGCCGCTGACGCGGGGCGCCGGCTGCCAACTTCGCGCGCGGAGCTCCCCGGCGGCGCGGGAGGCATGAAGACGAGCCGCCGCGGCCGAGCGCTCCTGGCCGTGGCCCTGAACCTGCTGGCGCTGCTCTTCGCCACCACCGCCTTCCTCACCACGCACTGGTGCCAGGGCACGCAGCGGGTGCCCAAGCCCGGCTGCGGCCAGGGCGGGCGCTCCAACTGCCCCAACTCGGGCGCCAACGCCACGGCCAACGGCACGGCCGCCCCCGCCGCCGCCGCGGGGAACGGCCCCCCTGGCGGCGCGCTCTACAGCTGGGAGACTGGCGACGACCGCTTCCTCTTCAGGAATTTCCACACCGGCATCTGGTACTCCTGCGAGGAGGAGCTCGGCGGGCTCGGTGAGTGAGCGGCCGCAGCGGGCTCGGCTCGCGCTTCCCCCCCGGGGGCGGCGCGGCCCCGGCGGCCCGAGCCCGGGCTCCCCGCTCCCGGCAGGGCGAAGGGCCCGCGCCGCCGCCAAGGCACCGCTGCCCGCGCTCCGCAGGGCGGGCGGTCGGGTTCGCGGGCGGAGAACGCGTGGGGCAGGTCCGGAGGCAGGATATTGGGCGTTTGGGACGCTCCGCCGTTTGAGGGTTTCGGGGCAGACCCCCTGCCCCTTCCCAACGCCAGGCGGCTTGGGGGACGTTGCCGCGCCCTGGGGAGGCGCGTCTCCCGGCCACCCACCCGAGCGGCGGGGCCGAGGGGCGCGCGTTCCTTCCCGCGCCTGAACTCGTCTCCGAGCTCTCCCCCTCCCCCTCTTTCTTCCGCGGGGCACTACATCCCCCCTCCAGCGGTCCCTCCTCTCGGGGGCCACGGGCTGCTGCTCCAAGCCTAGCTTGGCCGCCGCTCCCGCAGCAGGTCCCCGGAGCCAGGAGCCGGGGGAGTCAGTCTTCTCCACCCCCTGTACTCAGCCCGCCTAAGCCGCTCGCAGACGGGGCTCGAGAAGCACGGGAATAGGGACCGTCCCGTGGGTTCCCGGGAAGCGGGTCCCGCCCGGGAGCCCTTCTCCTCCTGACCTCCTCGCCGGAGAGGATGCGTGCGAGTGGGAGACGAGGCAGTCGGGAAAGCGGGGCCAGCTCGGCCAGCTCGGGGTCGGGGAGTCCGGGAGGGCGTCTCTGGCAGCAGAAGCCTCGCATCAGAATTGGGGGTGGGGAGCGCTGACTTTTCCGAAGGCGGCTCGCTCTGCTCCCTTGGCGGGGCACCCGTCCCTCTGCCCACGGGGGGCGGAGAGGGCTGGAGGGAGTGCCCCGGGGTGGGTGGGTGAATAGGGGGGGGCAGCCAGGGTATGGTAGGGCTCAGGGGAGGGACGCTGCCACCAGCCGGTTGTGCCAGATGCCCCCGCCTCCCCGAGGGATGTTGTTTCAAGCCTAGGTGTGGGGACCCTACTGAATGAGTGACCTCTCTTCCCAAGGTTAAATCTCCTTGGAGCACACACAGCTCTTCCTCAGGTGCAGAGGGAGTGGGTGCCCATCTATGCTTGTCTCCAGCAAGCCTTCCAGGCTGACCCTGTTGGCCTCACTGGTTTAAAGGGTGGCGGGGAGCAAATGTGAAATAGACCCCAGGAGGAGCTCCAGGCCAGGCACTAGCTGCTCCCTGGGCCCGGAAGCCCCTTCCCCACACCTCTTTCATGGCACTTGGCACCACTTGGTATTTTCTGATGCACGACTTTGGTCATTAGTTGACTGTCTGCGTCTGTTCACAGGCTGTCACTCTGAGAGGGCAGGGCTGTGTTGGCTTTGTCCCTGTCATGTACCTGCCTCCCTAAAGTGTCCGGAGCATAGTAGGTCTTCAACAAATATTTGCCGAGGAAGTGTTGGGTGAAGCCTCACGGTGAGGAATCAGAGGTTTCTTTGGGTGCTGCCTGCCCAGTCTTGCCTCTGGAGGTGACTGATGGAACTTTCCTGTGACTCTTACCATCCGAATGAAGCTGGTCCTTTGCCAAAGATACACAGTGTTTGAATAGGGTTCTGCCCCTGACCTGTTTCACCCCATCAGACTGGCCCTTCTGTCCACTCAGGACTTAAATTTTCACTCGAGGACTTAATTTAAAAAGAAATTCTTTTTTTAAAAAACGTTGAAAGGCATTTTGGCTAAAATTCTCTACCTTCTGCAAGCTTCCGTGCTGCACGGTCCTAACCAGTCAGCACTAACCTCTCTCCCTAATGCCCTGTCATGGGGGGACATTTGCCACCTTCAGGCTAGAAGGGTGGGGATCCCACCTATATTTCTCCCAGCTCAAGAAGATGCCTCCTAAGTTTGGGAGAACCTGTGCCTCCTGCCAAGTTTCTCTTTAGTGAAGAAACACAGCCTCCTTGCTGCCTTCTTTGTGCACACGCTTAAAAACACAGCACTGTGCCCCTGTCCCAGCCCCCACGGAGTGTCCTGGCCTGTCACTGGTCACCTGAGCTCTCTTCTGGCCTCTGCCTGAATGTCACAGACCCGCCTCTTGCAGTTATTTCCCTGTAGCCTACCCAGGGCTTGGCACAGAATCTTTGAGCCTGAGGATACATAAAAAATGTTTTAATTATTAACTTAGCAAACAAGTGGTAACTGACATTTATTGAGCAGTTGACATGGCCCAGGTTAAGTTAAAACTTTTCACCTGCTGGATCTTAATGAATCCTTGCCATGAGCTTAGAGACAGAGACGTCCACAGTGACCACTTATAGATGAAGAATTGGAGGTTCATAGAGGCTTGGAGATTCATCCAGGGCCTCTCAGCTAGCGAGGGAGCTTGAATCGTCTTCTCAGAGGCAGGAAGGAATCAGGGTGAAGCGAGGCAGGAGAAGGATGGTGCAGGTAGGGAGCCAGAGAAGAGGGCAATTTGGGGGCCTCAGCCTAGGACCCATGGTATGGGACCCTCGGCCCTCACCCCTCTTGTAATTCTGTTGGTAAAAACATGGGTCATTGGTTCATCTGCAAAATAAGAGACTCTCCATTTTCTTTTGATCACTGTTGGCTGGAGATACCCCTCCCAGAAAATCACAATTTTTCTCCCTGGGAGCTTGGAAAATAGTTATCAGCCTGTCAGTGCTGGTGAGAAGTTTGGGAGATCTGAGTCAGCTGGGTGGTTTCACCTGCTGAGCACCAAGGGCCCAGTTCCTGCCCCTCACCGCTGCAGTCTCGGAAGGGTTAGGAAGTACCTGGCCTCAAACTTTTGTTGCCATGACAACTTTTCTTCTGGGTTCGGTGATAACTTTTTTTTCTGATTTTTACTCTAAAAGAAAAAAAAAACAAAAGAAAACACCCCAACAATCCCCAAACAAAACCCTGCCCTCCTCTCTCCCCATCCCCAAGTACACCGAGTACAAACCTCCTTCCCTCCCGTGACACCCCAGGGAAGGTTTTCTCTCCTTCTCTGCGTTCCACGTGCACCTTTCTTCCTGCCAGATGCCTGTTCTGTAATTTCTTTCTGAGCTCGAGAAAACCTCTCCCCACTCTGGGCAGCCACAGGGAAATCTAATAAGCCCTTTTCCCCCGACACTAAAAACCCACAGCATTCACAAAGAAAACCACAGCCTGTTTAGACAGATGTACTTTCACCAGACCTGGCACAAAGAAACCTATTCTCTTTCCTCCAAGAAGGGGCAGCAAACCTTCTTCAACAGACAAAAGGGGAAGTGTGGCCTTGACACAGAATTACCCCAAGTCCTTAAAGCAAATTGGATTTCTCTTCTGGTTTAGACCCTTGTAAGGGTTTGGGTGGTGCAGATGCCGAAGGACAGGCCTGGAGAAGGGAAGGATGAAGGTGTTGGGGGGTAGCGTAAGGGTGGGGGGAAGGCTTGTGCTAACTGGGAACCCAGGCAAGGCTGCAGGGCCTTGGGCCCGTGTGTTGGGCTTGATCTTGTACGTTTTTGAAGACATAAGTGATTTGGGGAAGACTGCTGGGTAGTGGGATCTAGGATGGGCTTGAGAGGATGGCTGGAGAGAGGCAAGAGACGGTCAGAGAGGAGAGGGGAACACAAGGCCCAGGGCTTGGCGATGGGCTGGGTGTAAATGGCACAGGCAAAAGAGCCACGTGTGACCCAAGCTGGGGAGCCTTGAGGCCCGGACAACGATGGCCCTGCGGACAGTCCCAGAGACCCTGGGAAAGCAGCAAGTTTGGTGTTGCAGATTCTAGAACTGCTCTCTCCCTTGTGGAATGGATGCAGCTGGCCCACTCGACCTAAGGGGGATGGAAACTTGGCTGTGCTCTTTCTCTTACTAGCAGTGTGGCTTCGGGCGAGAGGCTCTGTTTGCTACCCCATAGAATGGGGGATCAGGGCAGCTAATACCTGCCCAAGGTGTGGGATCCAATGAGGCAGTGCAGGAAAGGTGTGGACACCTGGTCTGAGTTACCGCATCTCTCACGTGGATTTCTGCAGCCGCTTCTGACCTCACTGGCATCCTCGTCCTGCCTGGTGTCAGAGTTAGATCCGGTCCCTCCTTTGCACAGCACCCTCTGATGCCCCTCACGCCCACTCAGAGTCCAGGCCAAGTCCTTGCCATGGAAGCTACCAGGCCCCATGTGGCTGGCAGCCTTCAGCCCCCTCCCTTGGATGCTCACTGTTCCCTCTTCCCGGAAGGCTCTTCCCCTACGCAGCCACCAAGAGCACTTCCTGCAACTTCAAGTCTATGCTCAGTGAGCCTGGCCCGACCGCCTGATACAGAATTGAACCCTCTCCCTCCACCTTCTACCCCCCCTTTCCTGTTTAATTTTTCTCTATAGCGCTTACTGCCATCATCCTTACCTAAATGTTACTTGCTTGCCTGTGTATCGTCTGTCAGCTTCGTGAAGGTGGGGACTGAGTTTTATCTGCTTTGTTCACTGCTGGGTCCCCAGGGCCTAGAAGGCAGCGTGTAGTAGGTGCTCAATAAATACTTGTGGAATAAATGTTAGCTGTTGTTATTACAACTGCTCCTTGTCTCTGGTTCTTTCCCCCAGCTCCAAGTTTCTTCTTATGATGCAGTGAGGCAGGGGACCAGCTGGGACCCCTCCCCTACTACCAAGGTGCCTGTGTCACACCACCCCTCCTGTATACACACAAGGGGGTCAGGGCAGGTCACTCTGGCTCAGGAGGAGACAGCTCCCAGTTGGCCTCCACTCGCCTTTCCAGCTTCTCCTTCTTTTCTCCCTTAAACTATACTGCTACATTTTCACAAATATGAGGACATATGTATGATGGTCACAACCAGGGGGTTTCCAGTACTTGCGAGTATCTAATATTAGATGGCTTCATGTTAGGGGCATCTGATGGGCAAAGATTCCAACTCTGAGAGGTGTTCTAAGCCCTTCACCCATGTGTCCTTATTTCATCCCCATAAAAGCCCAGACAAGGAAAATGGAGGCACAGAGAGGTAAAGTGACTTGCCCAAGGTTGCACAGCAGATAGGTGACACAGCTGGGGCTGCACCCAGGCAGAAGGTTCCAAAGCCTGGCTCTTGCCTGCTGGGCTGCTGGCTGCACTGCTCCCCCCACTGCAACGCCTCTAACCCCGATTCCCTTTAGGATCCTCTGACACCACCTCCCTGGGAAGAGCCCTGTACCAGGAGTCATGAGCCCCTGGTTTGAGTTCAGCTCTGATGCCAGCTTGCATGGGATAAGTCACACTCCCTCTCTCTTTGGATTTCGAGGTTTTGTTTTTGTTTTTTGTTTGGTGATGGAGGCAGCAGAGCTCTACCCTCAGGACCACAGGCTTTGGGGCCAGGCAGTCTGGCAGTCTAGGTGGCAGTTCCCACACACTGTCCCCTGCTGTGTGGCCTTGGGTAAGGACCTGCCCTCTCTGGGCCTCAGCTTCGTTGGCTGGGGCATGAGGATGATAACATCTGCCTCACAACAGCATCGCGGGTTAAACCAGCTAACTTGGGGTGCACTCTGCCTTGCCCAGCAAATGCTCAACAAATGGCGCTTGCTATAATCTGACGCTTGTGTCAGAGGCTGCAAACCGGGTGGCCTGTGGGCCAGATCTGAACTGGCCATCTGTTTTTGTTTGCCCCCTCTGCCCCCAGCATGTACAGCGTCTTGGAATAGTTGCCGGCATTTAAAAATTTGGATCCTTTCCAGAAACATCTGGATTTATGGCTTTTCTCCAAAACCTGGCAGAGCTGTCCTCCAGGGAGCCAGACGAGTCTGCAGCAGCCCCACCTGCCCCATTTGTCCTCCTCACTCCTTCACGACTTGCCCTTCCAGGGGCTCAGGCCTCAAGCCTTGGCATCCTCCTCGATGCCCCTCTCTCTCATGCCCACATATGATCTATTGGCAGATCCTGCTGTGTCTTCATTCAGAATTCAGCCCCATCCAGATCACGTTCCCAGAAGCTCCACTGCCGCCCCTCTCTGAGCCCCAGCACCTGTCACTTGGACTCCAACAGTAGCCTCCCCCCTGGTCTCCCTGCTTCCGCCCTTAGACCTTGTGGTGGGTTGAATTATGCACCCCTAAAACACAAGTTCTTAATCTTAACCTACTTTCCTGTGGTCTGAACCCACTGTAAATAGGACTGCTTGAAGATGTTCTTTTAGGTAATGTTTGGCCCAGCTGAATGGGGGTGGCCTCAACCCAGTCACTGGAATCCTGTATTAGCAGGATAAATTCAGATATAGTTAGAGAAAGCCCCAGGGAGGTGCGGGAAGCTGGAAGTCAGTGGAACTCGGAAGAGAAAGTAGAGGACATCGTCACGTGATGCGAGGTGGGGAGACAAGCCAAGGAACCCCGAGGATCACTGGTGAGCCAGCACCAGAATGTGACAGGCTCTGGAGAGAAAGCATGGCCTTGCTGATGTCTCAGTTTTGGACTTCTCCAAGCCTCAAGCTGTGAGCCAAAAAATTCCCATTGTTTAAGCCAACCCGTGGTATGGTTTTTGTCCTAGTGGCCTCATAAACTAAGTGGATCCACGTCTATCCTTCACCTAGCAGCCAGAGAAGTCTTGCTAAACACTGAAGTCAGATCACCTCCGTCCTCTGCTGGAAACCCTCCTCTGGGTTCCTTCTCATGCCGAGTAACAGGCAAATGCCTTCCTGCATTGCCTCAGGGCCCTCCACCCCCTCTTCTCTCCCTGTTCATTCACTCAGCTACACTCATACCCACCTCCTTGCTGGGCTTCTGGGCCTTTGCACTTGCTGCTCCCTCTGTCTGGAAAATTATTCTCCCAGAAACCCACAAGGCTTCCTCCCTTCTCAGGCAGGTCAAATGTCCCGTTCGCAGTGTGGCCCTCCCGGACCCCCGTCAGAACCGCATCCCCTCCTTCCCCCAGCACCCCATTCTGCCCCTCACCTTGTTTTCCCTATTGCTCTAATCACTGTCTTACCCACCACCCATCACACTCATTTATCTCCCCTACTAGAATGCCCGCTCCATGAGGGCAGGATTGTGTCTATATCACATAATGCCACTTCCCAGAACCTAATGAGGCTGACACTCAGGAAGTGTGCAAGAAATATTTGTTGAATGCATGTGGGATTCTCCGAACTTCTCGGGACTTCTGTGTGCAGTGAGAGGCCCCGTGCTCGGTTCTCTGCGTCTGTCATTTCCTTGGACTTGTTGGATGTTCATTCTTCCTTCCTTCCTCTTTTGCCCAGCTCTCTGAAGAGGGGTTTCCTAGGGCACTGAGGAGCGGAAGGAGTTTGCTGTGGTCGCTTCCACCCACGTTTAAATTCTCAGGATGCCAGACTCAGAAACTCATGGGGCCTCTGAGTCGTCTGCAGGAGCACGGTGGTGGTTAAGCTCTTTGGGTCCTGGCCTCCAGAAACAGACACAAGGCCAAGTAAGAACAAAGGGGGAATTTTCACCAGGCAGAGGTGAAATCGCCAGGCCTCAGGGCTCAGAGCCAGGCCCACGTGGTGTGCCGGAATGATGAGGCTTCCTTCCGGTCCAGGGCTACCAATTAAAAACCTATGAAGGCAAGACTAGAAGCCAACAGAAGGAGGGTGCGGTGGCACTGTGGGGAACTGGGGGGCAGCCACCTCATCTAAAGGGCCTCTGCTCAGCCGCAGACATCTGCTCTCATGCAGGATGGGGGCCCAAGAGGTGCCAAGTTGTCCATTTTGTCAAAACTCCAGGTTTTTATACGAAATCTTTGGGTGGTTAAATTTGGCAACTAATTGCATTGGGGAAAATAAAAGAAGAGGAAAGAAAACCACACTCCAGGGCTAAAGTCAAACACTTCTGAGAGGTGGGTAGACACTTGCCTCGGCAGTTTGGAACTTCTAGGCCAGAGCTTTGCTACTAGCATGATTCAGATCCCAGCCCCCAGTTTCCACATCTATGGGGTCACATTCCTGAAAGAGAATCTGATGGGACGGCATGGATCAGGCAGACATGGCTGGTCCAGTAAGCTCTGGTCAGGGAGGGAGGTGTAGGCTTACCCAACCCCATCCTGTGGGTAGGAGGGGAGGGGAACAGAGACAGAGGAACAGGATGGGGCTTAGGCAAACAACCCTAAAGCAGGCAACCCTTTTAGGCAGGGCCCTTTCAGTTACAAGTGACCAAGTGTCTGGGTCTAGCAGTGCCATTGGGAATTTGTCTCTTTGCATCTCTTGCCTCTGCATCCTTTGGGTTAGCTTCATTCTCAGGTAGACTTTCGCTATGTGGAAGTCTCTGGAAGCTTTGTGCTTATTTCCTATCCTTCCAGTAACTTTAGTAAAAAAAGGAGAGATTCTCCTCCCCAAGTTTCAATCAAAAGTCCCACGATGGACTCTTGCCGGTGTGACTTGTATTATGTCACCACCCATGAACCAATCAGTGTGGCCAAACAGAATGGATTGTGTTGATTGGCCAGGACTTGGTCACATGCCCACCCTCAGGACAGACGATAAGGACATCTCCCTCTAAACCATGTGGCCTGAGGGTGGAAAAAGGAGGTGTATCAGTCAGCTGTTGCCACAATCCTGCTGTGTAACAACCACCACAAAACCTCCACAGCATACAACAGCAGGTATCTACTCAGGTCATGGGTCTGTGGGTCAGTGATTTCGATGAGGTCGGGCTGGGCTCACTCACAAGACTGATGGTTGATGGCTATTGGCTGGGGTGATGGGGACACCTGGGCCACATGCCTCTTATCCTCCAACAGGCTAGCCTGGGCACGTTCTCATGATGGCGGCAGAGCTGTAAAAGCCAGAGCAAGTCCAATTGTGCAAGCGCCTCTGCTTACAACCCATTTGCTCACATCACATTAGCCAAAGCAAATCATGTGGCTGAGCCCAGAGTCAGAGTGGGCCCAGGGCATGGATATAGGGATGGGTAAAGAATTGGGCCCTCTGGGGGAACTTGTGAAAATACAGATTCCCAGGGACTTACCCTTGGACCTTCTGCTTGATGGGCCTGGGGTAGGCCCAGGAATCTGTATTTCTAGCCAGCTCCCTAGGGGCTTCTAAAGCACAGCCAGGCTTGGGCACCAGTATTCTAGATCCTACTCTCTCCTTTGGATCTGGTGAATGAGACTGGAGTGGGCTGGGCTGGCACAGGCTTCTGCAAAAACTGGGGCAGAGCTGAGATAAATGCCAGGGCCCCTGACATCTAGCCCAGAGCTTTTTCTTGGTCTAGCCCCTATCTACTGCTCTGAGCTCTTCTTGGACCACTTTTACTCACTCTGTTGTCCCACACTGGCCTCCCTGAAGTTCCTGGGACACACCAAGTTAATTTCCCATGCCAGGGCGTTTGCTCTAGCCAACCCCTCTGCCTGGAGGGGTTCCCCCAAATATGGGAAGCTCCCTTTTGGTCTGAGCTCTGCTATCATACCTGTAGACACTCTCTAACCCCCAGCCCTGGCTTCTTCTAATCCCAAGGCTTCTTTTCTTTACATCAGGCACCACCCTCTGAAATTACCTTGCTTATTTATTTCTCTGTGTGTTTATTCCTCTCTCCCAATCTAAAGTAAGTACTTCCAGAGAGGAGAAGAGATGGTGCTTAACTTCCCCACCAGGGTATCCCTGGGACCCTGGACACTGTGGGTAGTTAATAAGAGACGGAATCCCTGTGGATGGGACACTGTGGGTAGTTAATAAGAGACGAAATCCCAGCATCTTGCCACCATCTTTGGAGATGCTCAAAGTAAAATTAAGTGTGGTTTTAAGAAGTGAACCACTGAAGTCTGTTGGGGGGCAGGGAGCAGGTTGCACATGCCAGGGTGGGGAAGGGAGAAAGTGTCAGGGGCAGGAAGGAGCCCTCCTGGAGGGTCCCCAGGTCCTGGTCAGAGTTGAACGGGGGCCTCACTACATGCTGAACTGAGGCCTTGGCAGGTGTAAGGACCGAGGAAGGAAATGTCCTCTGGGTGGGCTTGAGCTGGTGAGGACAGCAGTTCAGAACGGAGTGAGCCAGAAGTTTTTTTCTTCTGGGCTTTCAGAGGACCCGGCATATCTCAATTTTCCTCATCTGGTAGTACTGAGCCCTTGGTTCCTTCCTAGGATTGCCGGTTGCTTTATATTTTGGGCCAGAATTCCTGCTCCCAAATCATCCACTGACTGCAAAAATTAAAACAATGGAAACTGAACTGTTACTGGCTTCTAGCTGTTTGTGTATGTGTGTGTGTGTGCGTGTGCCCACTCACAGCCCAGGTGTTGGACAGGTGTGACACTTGGCCTGGCCCTAACCCACTCAAGGGGAGGCTACCTCCACCTCCCTTTGGGTGACGTGGCTGTAGGATGCAGGGGTCCTGCCTGGAGTGGGGGGCGTGGGAAGGAGGGGTCAGTACCCCAGTTCTGGAAGCAGAGCTGGGGGGATGGCCGTGTTTAGGCTGGAGGCTGGGGAGGGGGCAGTCTGGGGGAGAGGCAGCAGCAGAGGCAGGCCTTGTGTGGCCAAGGAGTGGGTCAGGACAGCCAGAGAGAGAGAGAGAGACAGAGAGAGAGAGAGACAGAGAGACAGAGAGAGAGAGACAGAGAGATAAAGAGAAAGATGTTGTGAGGCGTTCCAGAGACGGAGGGAGAGAGACACAGAACGTGACAGGGACACAGAGGAAGACTGGGGGAGTCAGAAAGGACGCAGGAGGGGCACAGGGAGAAAACACACAGAGGGAGAGAGAGGGAGGGGGTAGGAAGGAAGAGACAGTGACAGACTCGGAGGGATACAGAGAGGAACAGAGACACACACAGGGAACGAAACATACAGAGAGGAACAGAGAGAAACGGAAAGGGAAAGCTACAGAGAGCGGGAAAGACAGAGAAACACGCGCCACACACGTACACATTTGCATGCACGTACACACACGTGCATACACACACGGGCACCTGCACACGTGCCCATGCACGCGCGCACACACGCACGGGGAGAGAGCACGCCGGAGTTGCTGAGAGGAGAAGGGCGAGTGAGTGGAGCTTGAAATAGCCCGGGGGGGAGGCGGGAGGTGCATATATGGCTCCTTCCCGCCTCGCTTTTTCCCAGCAGGCCTGGGTCCGGGGCAGGAGGAGGCGCCTTGTCCGGCAGGGTCGGCGGCTCCGCCCAGGGGCGGGACTTTGGGGGCCTGAGCCCCGGGGGAGGGGCGGAGTCCAATCCTGCAGGTGGGGAAGGCGGGGCAGCCCGGCAGGTGCTCCCTCCGTCTCCCTCCTCCTCCCTCCCCCTCCCTGCTGGGTGGCAGTGGGCGGGTGTGGCATTGCGGGGCGGAGGGGTTCAGCCCATCACAGCTCATTAGCCCCTCCCCAAATTAGCTCAATTAATAAACGTCTCATGTGAAGTATGAATAGAATAATAAAAGCATCTTAGGAAAATGTGCTATTTTTACTAGTCACTTACAATCTAAGTAAAATCAGTACGTGGGAGGCAGCTCTCCACCAGCCAACTGGATTTGTGCCCGCGCGCCCTCGAGTGTACACCGTGACGCCACCACTCCCCGTTGTCCAGGTCTGTTTGTCTTTCCTTGTTGACTTTTCCACACCTCCTTTTCTCTGTAGAATGGAGTTCTGCAAGAGGGGAGGGAGGAAGCGTCGCTCCACCCCCACCCCCGGGACGCCACCGGCCGCGCTGTCTGCCCCCTTCCCACCCCCCGCGCTCTGCCGCCGGCCTTGTCCCGTGCGACTTCGCGGGGACACTTCTGGGCGGTCCTGGAAAAAGCGCAGAGGGAGGCGGGGGAACAGGAGACTCCGCCACAGGTCACGGTGTCTTCCTGCAGTTGATGTCTCCGCTTGGAGGCCCTACAGGCGCCTCAGATGAATAGGTGCCAAACCGACCGCCAGACCTTCTGTCCTCATCACTCAGGACAGGCTGGGCGGTGGGGCTGTAGCAATCCGCAGATCTTGGAGGTTTCCAGCAATCCTGGTGCATTTCTCGCTCACATGACAGGCCCATGGTGGGTCAGCTGGGGGCGCCATTCCATGTTGCCCTCATCCGGGACCCCGATCACGGGGCTCCATCTCGATGTTTTGTGGCTGTGGAGGCACACTGGCTCTGAAAGCTTCTGTCCAGAGGTGGCACATCCCGTTCCGCCTGCATTTCATTGGCCGAAGCGAGGGGGGAGGTGGGGAAGATTGGTGAAGACGCCAATGGCTGGGCCATCTTTCTAGTTTGGTGCCATCTCTGACTCTGCTCTCTCTCACATCCGACGTTCAATCCCTCAGCAAATACAGCTGGCTCCTTTTCAAAACACATCCAGGCTCCTACAACTTTTGCCGGTCTCCTCAGCCACCCTGGTTCCAGCCGGCACCACCTTTCATCTGAACGACTCTGACGCCCTCCTCACTTGTCTTCCTGCTTCCGCTTGTCTCCCCCACCGTTGGCCCGAGGGATCCTGTTTCACAATGGATGGCCGCCTCTGCTCAAACCCTCCAGTGGCCCCCATTTCAATCTGGGTAAAGACACTGTAAGATCCTACCTAACTTGTGCCTTTTTGTCCCTCCTTCTCCTCTCCATCACACTCCCCTCCTACACTTACCCCCTTCCACTCTTCCTCTCACCACCCTCCTCCTTGCTTTCTCTGCACCAGCTCCACTGTCCTCCTGTCCCAAGCTCCCCAGGCATACTCCTGCTTCAGGGCCTGTGTATTTTCAGTTCTTCGGCCTGGGACACTCTTTTCCCAGATTACCTCTCCTTGATGTTGCTAAAATGTTCCCTTTACTGTGAGGTCGTCCCCAATCATTGTATTGAAAATCATGATCCCTGCCGCCAGCACTCCCTCTTTCCATACCCAGCTTATTTTTTTTTTTTCTCCCTATAGCACTTCTCTCTGTCGGAAATAAAGTGGTACCTGTAAGGGAATAAACGCTCTCTCGGTTCTGGAGGAGAAAAGAATTTATTTACAATCTTGCAAGATAGGGCGTCCAGCCAAACACATGGAAGGCTGGCGCACCAGAGGAAGAGAATGGCGATGTTTAAATCTCCTACTCCTAATTCGCAAGTCCCTCCCCTGTTTCCCCATTGACTGGGTACTACAGAGGTTACAGCCTATCCGAGAACACTAACTAATTCATCTTTTGAGATTTTAATTTGTACAGCCAATCCCAGAGAGCCAACTAGCTCATTATTGAGATTTTGAACTGATTAGCCAATGCCCCCCCCAAATTTTTATTTTTTTGCTGTGAGTTCCCGCCTCTGATACTACCTCATGTCTCTTTACATCAGGCAGATTCTCTCTTCTCTTTGTCTGGGGCTTGTTTAGACTGGTTTTGCCTCCATTTCCCTTATTCCATGCTGTCTCTATGTGAAAACGAAACTTATTCCTTTCTTACATCTCCATCTGATATTCTGGTTCTACCTCAATGCCCCAGTGATATGTAACTCACACTTTGAGAATCATTGATCTTCATCAACTCTGTTTTTTGGACAATGTAACTCAGGTCTCTGCAGGAAAAAGAATTGGGTCAAAACCATTCCCAAGTCATTTGCAGAGCTGGTGCTTGAACCTGCAGTGTATCTCCTTCTGCCCCACCTTAGGTCTGGGGTCTGGTTGCTGACCCTTGATTATCCCTTCAAGCTTCACAAGACCTGTAGCATTCTGTTTCAGAAGAACTGTTATCAAAGAAACCAAACCAAACCAAACAAAAACCCAAAGCTCCTGGGACCGGTAGGAAATTAACAGTTGGGATTACCCCAAAGGGAAGGTTAAGGTTCTCATTATTTCCTTAATTCATTGTTATGCACACTTCCTATGTGCCAGGCTTTGTCTAGGTGCCAGAAACACGACAGATGAGGTCCTTAAACTTATGGAGCTTGCATCCTAGAGAAGGAAGACAGACAACAAAAGGTTGTTTAGTGGTGGACAAAACAGACAAAACCCTTGTCCTCTTGGAGTTTATGTTCTAGGGGGAGGGACAGATGATGAGAAGTGATTTATCAATTATGTGGCTTCTATGGCACCAGATACAGGCCACTATGGCCCCTGGAACTCGGGGTCAGGGAAGCAGTGGCATATCTGAATGGGCAAAGGCTAACCGGACTTCCATGTAGATTCTTTTTTTTTTTTTAAATAGTTGATTGATTTTTATTTATGGTAAAATATACATAATAGACAAATCATTTTAACCATTTTAAGTGGACAATTCTTTGATAGTAAGTACACTGACAATAATGTGTAACTTTCACTACTATTTCCAGACTATTTTCATCATCCCAAACCAAAATGTGTACTCATTTAGCAATAACTCCCTATTCCTTCCTCCTCCCACCCTTGGTAACCACTGTTCTGCATTCTGTCTCCATGATTTTCTTATTCCAAGTATTTAAAGTAAGAAAAACCATAGACTATTTCTTTTTGTGTCTGGCTTATTTTCTTATTTTACTCAACATGATGCATTCAAGGTTCATTCATTGTGCAGCATGCACCAGCATGTCACTTCGTTTTATAGCTGAATAATATTCCACTGAATGAATATACCACCATTTTGTTTATCCATTCATCTATTTATCTGTAGATGGACACTTGGGTTGCTTCCATTTTGGGGCTATTATGAATAATGCTGCTATGTACATTGGGTGCAAATATCTGTCTGAGTCCTTGCTTTCAATTCTTTTGGGTATATACCTAGGAGTGGGATTGCTGGATAAAATGATAATTCTATGTTTAACTTTCTGAAGAATCTCCAAACTGTTTTCCACAGTGGCTGCACCATTTTATATTCCCACCAGCATTGCACAAGAGTTCCAATTTCTCTGCATACTTGCCAACACTGGTTATTTTCCCTTTTGAAAATAATAGCCATCCCTAGTGGGTATGAAGTGGTATCTCATAGTTATAGTTTGAATTTCTTTAATGGCTGATGATATTGAGCATCTTTTTGTATACTTATTGGACATTTGAATATTTTGTTTGGAGAAATATCTATTCAAATCCTTGGCCCATTTTAAAATTGGTTGGTTTCTCTTGTTATGTGGAGTTGCAAGAGTTCTTTATGTATTCTGGATGTTAAATCATATATCATCTATATGGCTTCCAAATATTTTTTCCCATTCTGTGACTTTTCACCTTCCTGATAGTGTGTTTTCATGCACAAAGGTTTTTAATTTTGATGATGTTCTCCATTTTATCTATTTTTTCTTTTGTTGCTTGTGCCGTTGTTGTAAAATCTAAAAATCCATTGTCTACTATCAGGTCCTGAAGTTTTTTCCCTTTATTTTCTTATGAGCACTATAGTATTAGCTCTTATATAAGGTGGTTGATTCATTTTAAACTAATTTTTGTATATGGTGAGAGGCTGGGGTCCACATTCATTTTTTATTTGTGGTTGTGGTGGTTTGAGGCTGTATGTACACCCCAAAACATGTACTTAAATCTAATGCATTCCTGTGGGTAAAAACCCATTGTAAGTAGGAACTTTTGATGAGGTTACTTCAATTAAGGTGTGCCCCACCTCAACCACGATGGCTCTTAATCCTATTGCTGGAGTCCTTTATAAGAGAATGAAATTCAGATGGAGAAAGCCATGGGGGCAAGAAGCTGAAAGCTTTGGAATTGGTTAATGGGTAGAATTGGTTAATGGTTAGAGGCTGGAAGAATTGTGAGCTGTTTGGTGGAAAAGGCCTAGATTGCTTTAAAGAAACTCTTGGTAGAAATATGGACACTAAAGATATTTCCAATGAGGCCTTAGACAGAAATGATGAAAGGAAAGGCTGAGGTCTTGGGGACAGAGATATACAATTCTTGGTTGACAGGAATGCAAGGATGGTTCAACAAAAACAATCAGTGGAATACACTACTTTGAAAGAATGGAGGAAAATACCATGTGATCATCTGGGCTCCATTGCTGCATATATTTGTATGCTTAGTGGTGCCCTATGGGTCCTTCAGGCTTTGTTCATTTTCCTTCATTTTGTATCTTTTTCATCCTCAAACTGGATAATTTCAATTGTCTTGATCTTTTCTTCTGCCTATTGAAATCTTCTGTTGAGTCCATCTAGTAATTTTTTCATTTAAATTACTGTGCTTTGCAGCTACAGATTTTCTGTTTGGTTCTTCTTTTAAAAAATAATTTACATCTTTTTATTTCATTTAGGCTACATTTTCCTAATTTCCTTTACATCTTTGCATATGCATTCCTTCAGTTCATTGAATAGATTCAAGATGATTGATTTCAAGTCTTTGACTAACAGTTCCAATTTATGAGCTTCCCCATGGGTGGTTTCTGGCAATTTTTTTTTTCCTGGGAAAGAGCCATAGTTTCCTGTTTTGGAAGTGTATTTTAAAATTTTTTGTTGAGAACTGGACATTCTGAGTATTATGTTGTTATAATCCTGGAAATCTAGTTGTTCCACTCCTCTGGGAGTGCTAGGTTTTTTGTTTTGTCATTGTTATTGAGGGCTGGAGCCCTCAACATGTGACTTCTCCAAATTATTTTTCCTCCCAAAAAGGGAATGGAAAGACGCAAGGTAGAGAAAAAAAATACTGTCTCTTTAAGACTCCCCTGCCACTTTTGCCTGAAGATGATTGGAAAAATGGCTGCTGGTCCCTCAGAGATTTGAAGTAGCTGATCAAAAACAGTGATCAGTGATCAGACCACACACCCCTGGATTTTGGAGGACCAGATCCTTATAGCCCACTCTGGCAACCAGCAATCTGCACCAGGAATTTGGGGAGCAGTCCCCACTGCTGCCTGCCGCATGGTTGGAGGATGGGGGATAGTAGTTGCTGCAAGAAAGATGAAATTCACCAATAGTGACCACAATTTACCAGTCTCTTCCTCCAGCTCTTCCCTGGATACTGAATTGTGTTCCACTAGATTATAGAGTTTCAAAATAGTTGACTCAGTTCCTTCTCTTTCAGTAGTTGTTTTGGTGGTGGAGGGGACTAATTCCTGAAGTTTTCTACTCTGTCATCTTCCCACAATTTTTTCTCCACATGGATTCTTGATAGCGTAAGCCAGTAAAATGCCTGTGAATTTTCAAGCATGATTTAAACTTTTTGTCTAAAAGTGATTGAGTAGAATTTTAGACATTTGGATTTCTATCTATATATTAACTTCCACCTGCTTGGTTGAGTGATTCTAATCCTCTAAAGTATTTTCCAAGATAGATATTTCCATCTTTTAATGATTTGTCCTTCCATGCAATAAGAGATTATTTGGAAGAATTTTCCAGAGGCTGTCTTGTCTCCTTTGGTCTCCATCCATTCATTCATTCAAAAATATTTTTTGCGGGGCACCCGCTGTGCTCCAGGTATTCTGCTAGGCAGAAACACATGGTGAGCTTGAAAAAGGTCCCTGCTCATGAGGAGCTTACATTCTAGAGGAGAGAGAGAAAATAAGTTAAAAATAGATAAATCAGTAATTTCATAGAGAGATAAATGCTATGAAACACAGTGTCAAGACAGCACTTGAGGGTGAAGCTTTTTAAAATTTTTAATTTATTTGATTTATTTTTCCAACAACCACACCCCCACCTCCCCATTCCCTGGTAACCTCTAATCCACTTTCTATCTCTGCTAATTTACTATTGCTAGTCATCTTTTATAAGTGATATCATACACTATCTGGATATATATGCCCTGTTTATTTCACTGAGCACAGTGTTTTCAAGGTTCCCCCAGCTTGTATCAGGCCTTATGGCTTCATTTTTATGGTCAAAGAATATTCTATTGTATGTACCACATTTTGTTTATCCATTCATTTGTTGATAGACATTTGGGTTGTTTCCGTCTTTTGGCTATTGTGAATACTATTGCTATAAACATTGGTTTGCAAGTATGAGACACCGTTTTCACTTTCTTTGGGTATATACCTAGAAGTGGAGTTGCTGGTCATTCTATATTTAACTTTTTGAGGAACCACCATATTGCTTTCCACAGTGGCTGCACCATTTTACATTTCTACCAACAATGCACAAGAGTCCCAGTTTCTCTGCATCGTTGTCAACACTTGTTGTTTTCCATTTAAAAAATAATAGCCATCCTTGTAGGTATGAAGAGGTATCTTGTGGTTTTGATTTGCATTTCCCTAAAGGCTAATGATGTTGAGCATCTTTCCATGTGCTTGTTGGCCATTTGTATATCTTCTGTAGAGCAATGGATATTTAAATTCCTTGCCCATTTTTAGACTGGGTTTTTGCACTGCACACTTTTTTTTTTAATATATTCGGTATATTGTCTTTATCTGATATATGATGTGCAACTATTTTCTCCCATTCTGTAGGTTTTTTCACTTTCTTCCTAATTATCTTTGATGTAAAAAGGTTTTAAATTTTGATGAAGACAAATTTATCTATTGTTTCCTTTGTTTCTCATGCTTATGGTGTTATATCTAAAATTCCTTTGCCAGGGAGTTCCCAGACCCTGCCCCTGTGTTATCTTCTAAGAGTTTTATAGTTTTTAATACTTATGTTTAGGTCCTGATCCATTTATAGTTGATTTTTGTATGTGATGTGAAGTAGGGGTCTAACTTCATTCTTTTGCACATGGAGCTCCAGGTTTCCCAGCACCATTTCTTGAAGAGACTATTCTTTTCCCATTGCATGTACTTAGCACTCTTGTTGAAAATCAGTTGGCCACAGATGTGTGGGTCTATTTCTGGACTTCAATTCTGTTCCACTGGTCTATTTGTCTCTCTTTATGCCAGGACCACAATGTTTTGATTACTCTATCTTTGTAGCACAATTTGAAAATGGGAAGTGTGAGTCTTCCAACTCTGTTTTTATTTTTCAAAATTATTTTGACTATTTGGGGGACCTTTGTAGTTCTATATGAATTTGAAGATTTATTTTTCCATTCTGCAAAAAAGGCTGCTGGAATTTTATTAGGGATTATATTGACTCTGTCGCTCACTTTGGGTAATAATGGTATCTTAGTAATATTAACTCTTCCCTTCCATGAGCAAGGGATAACTTGCATTTATTTAGGTCTTCTTTAGTATCTTTCAGCCATGTTTTGTAGTTTTCAGTTTATAAGTCTTTTATATCCCTGGTTAAATTTATTCCTAGAAATTTTTTCTTTGGGTGCTATTGTAAATTGAATTGTTTTCTTAATTTCCTCTTCAGGTTGATCATTGCTGGGGTATAGGAATACAATTGAGTTTTGCCTGTTCATCTGGTACTCTGCCACTTTGCTGAACTCGTTTATTAATTCTGATAGTTTTCTTATTGATCCTTTGTATTTTCCATGTATAAGATCATATTGTCTGCAAATACAGATAGTTTTGCTTCTTACTTTCCACTTTGAATATCTTTAATCTCTTTTTCCTGTTTAATTGCTCTGGCTGGAACTTCTAGTACAATATTGAATAGCAGTGGTGACAGAGGGCATCCTTGTCTTCTGCCTGATCCTAGGGAGAAAACTCTAAATTTTCACATTGAATATAGTATTAGCTGTGAGTTTTCACAAATGGTCTCTCTATTCCTAGTTCTCTGAGTGTTATCAAAAAAGCATGCTGGACTTTGGCATATGTCTTTTCTGCATCTATCGAGACAATCATGTAGTTTTTTTCCTTCATTTGATGTGTGATGTGTATTACATTGATTGATTTTTGTATCTTGAACCACCCGTAAGGTCCTGGAATAACCCCCATTTGATCATGGTGTATAATCTTTATAATATGCTGTTGGGTTCAGTTTTCTCGGATTATGTTAAGGATTTTTGCATCTATGTTCATAAGGGAAATTGGTCTGTAATTTTCTTTTACTTGTGATGTCTCTACCAGATTTTGGTATGAGGGTAATGTTGCCCTTAGAGAATGAATTAGGAAATGTTCCCTCCTCTTGAATTATTTGGAAGAGTTTTAGAAAGATTGGTGCTCTAGTTTGCTAATGCTTCCAATAAGCAAAACACCCGAAATGGGTTGGCTTTTATAAAGGGGTTTTATTTGGTTACCAAGTTACAGTCTTAAGGCCATAAAGTGTTCAAGGTAAGGGGGTACCTTCATTAGAGGATGGCCAATGGCGTCCAGAAAACCTCTGTTAGCTGGGAAGGCATGTGGCTGGCGTCTGCTCCTGAGTTCTGGTTTCAAAATGTTTTTCTCCCAGGATGTTCCTCTCTAGGCTTTAGCTTCTCTCCAAAATGTCACTCTCAGTTGCTCTTGGGGCATTTGTCTTCTCTTAGCTTCTCCAGAGCAAAAGGCTGTCTCTAAAATGTCTCTGTAAGCTTCAGCTCCTCTCTCAGCTTTTGCGCATTCTTCAGAGTGTCCCTCTTGGCTGTAGCAAGCTCGCGCCTTCTGTCTGAGCTTATATAATGCCCCAGTGAACCAATCAAGGCCCATGCTGAATGGGCAGGGCCACACCTCCATGGAAATTATCCAATCAGAGTTATCACCTACAGTTGGGTGGGCCACACCTCCATGGAAATTATCCAATCAGAGTTATCACCTACAGTTGGGTGGGTCACATCTCCATGGAAACACTCAATCAAAGAATTACAATCTAATCAACACTAAAATGTCTGCCCACACAAGATTGCATCAAAGATAATGGTGTCTTGGGGGACATAATACATTCAAACTGGCACAATTGGTGTTCATTTTTCTTTAAATGTTTGGTAGAACTCACAGTGAAACCATCTGGTCCTGCACTTTTCTTTGGTGGCATGGAAGGTTTATTTTATTTTTAATTTTAAAAAATTTTCATTAGGTCAATTGTAGGTTTACAGAAAAATCACACAGAAAATACAGAGTTCCCATGTTACCCTCCTCTTCCCCCAGTTTTCTGTTATTAACATTTTGCATTAGTGTGGTATCTTTCTTATACTTGGTGAAACAATGTTATTGTAATTATACTATTAACTGTAGTCCATAGTTTACATTAGGGTTCACTCTTTGTGTTGTACAGTTTGGGGAAGGTTTTAAATATTGTTTCAAAATCTGTATTTATAAGGTTGTTGAGGTTTTCTATTTCTTCTTGAATCAATTTAGGTAATTTGTGTATTTCTGGGCATTATTCCATTTTGTCTAGATTAATTTGTTGGTGTACAATTGTTCATAGTATTCTCTTATAGTTTTTCTATTTCTGTAAAGACAGTAGTGATTTTATCAACTAAAATAATTTCTGATTTTAGTTATTTGCATCTTTCTCTTTCTTTCTTTGTCAATTTTATTGAGTTTTTTCAAAGAACCAACTTTTTGTCTTGTTTATCCTACTTGTTTTTCTATTTGCTATTTCAGTTAGCTCCACCCTAGTCGTATTTCCTTCGTTTGTTAACTTTGGGCTTACTTTGCTCTTCTTTTTCTAGTTCCTCAATATGTGAATTTAGGTTATTGATTTGAGATCTCTTTTCTTTTTAAATACAGATGTTCATAGCTGTAAATTTCCCCCTGAGCACACCTTCACTGCATCCCATAAGTCTTGTTATGTTGTGCTTTTGTTTTCATTTGTTTCTAAGTATTCTATAATTTCTCTTCTAATTCTACTTTAACTCATTGGTTGTTTAAGAGTGTGCTGCTTAATTTCCATACATTTGCAAGTTTCCAATTTTCCTTATGTTATTGATTTCTAGCTTCATTCCATTGTAGTCAGGGAAATTACTTTGTATTATTTCAATATTTTTAAATTTGGGGGACTTCTATTGTTCTCTAACATATGGTCTATTCTGGCACTTAAAGAATGTGCATTCTGCTGTTGTCGAGTGAATTGTCCTATATATGTTTGTTAGATCTAAGTGGTTGTTGTACTTCTGTCTAAATGTTCTATCCAGTATTAAATATTGTTTATTGAAATCTCCAACTATTATTGCAGAACTGTCTTTTTCTCCCTTCAATTCTGTCAATCTTTACTTCAAATATTTTGGGACCCTGTTGTTATATGTATATATGCTTATAATTGTTAAATCTTTTTATTGAATTGACTCTTTTATCAATATATAATGTCCTTCTTTGTCTTTCATAACAGTTTTTGAATTAAAGTTTATTTTGTCCGATATTAATGTAGCCATCCCGGATCTCCTTTGTTTACTATTTTCATGAAACATTTTTTCCATTCTTTCATTTTCAGTCTGTTTGTATCCTGGGATCTAAGATAGGTCTCTTGTAAACAGAATATACTTGGATTATGCTTTTTTGTTTATTCCTTGTCTCTGCCTTTTGTTATAGAGTTTAATCCATTTATATTTAAAGGCAATTACTGATAAGGCAAGACTTATTTCTGCCATTTTGCTAATTCTTTTTTGTAAGTCTTATACCTGTTTTTTGTCCCTCCTTTCCTCCATTACTGCCTTCCTTTTTGTTTAGATGATCTTTCATAATGAGTCATTTTGATCACTTCTCATGCCTTTTTTGGTAGTTTTTAGTTATTTTCTTTATGGTTATTATTAGGGTTACATCCAACATTCTCAATCTATTACAATTAAATGTGTGTTGATAACAGCTTGATCAACAGCCTACACAGATTCTGTTTCTATATCCCTCTCCCCCTTTTTATGTTTTTCTTGTCACAAATTACATTTTTATGTATTGTATGCCCTGTAACATAGGTTTTTATGCACTTGAATTTTAAGCCATATATGAAGTAAAAAGCAGTATAACAAAAGAAAAATCCAATAATATTGGCATTTGTATTTACCCATATTACCTACATTGGAGTCTTTATTTCTTCACACAGCTTTGAGTTATTGTCCAGTGTCCTTTCCTTTCAACATGAAGGACTCGTTTTAGCATTTCCTGTAAGGCAGGCCTAGTGGTAATTAACTCCTTCATCTTTTGTTTGTCTGGAAATGTCTTAATTTCTTCCTCATTTTTTAAGGAGAGAATTGCCAGATATATTATTCTTGCGTAACAATTTTTTTCTTTCACATTTTAAATATGTCCTTCCATTGCCCTCTGGCTGCCTGGTTTCTATTGAGAAGCCAGATAACAGTCTTATATGTCACACATCGTCTCTCTCTGGCTGTTTTTAAGATTCTGTCTTTATCCCTGGCATTTAGACAGTTTGATTATTGTGTGTTACCATGTATATCTGTTTGGGTTCATCTTGCTTGGATGTTGAGCATTTTGGATTTGTATTTTGTATTTTTCATCAGATTTGGGAAGTTTCAGCTGTTATTTTTTCAAAGGGTGTTTCTTCTTCAGAGGGTGGAGCTTTTGATAGTGCATCAGAGAAAGCTTCTGTGAGAGGTGACATTTGAATGAAGACCTGAATGCCCAAAAGGAGGTCACCACACATGTTCTGGAGAAAAGTGTTCTTGGCAGAATAAGTTCTTACTGTTAATTGGTCACATCAATTTTCTACTTCTTGAGTTAGTTTTTAAGTGATTTATGCTTTTTCAGAAAATTATTTCTTCATCAAGAGTTTCAAACTTATTTTTCAAACAGAAAATTTTACATGGCATTTTCTTCTAATTAAAAGAAAAAATCCAGTTTTGTTAGTTTCTTTTTCTCACTCCTAATTATGTGCATTTGTGATTTCTCTTTCTCTTGATTTGTTTTGCTCAAGATTGCTAAGGGTGATATGGGCCCAAGTGGAAATTACTTTTCAGAAAACCTCTAGAAAGAGCAGAGTGGCTTGAAATCTTTACATGGCATTTGTATTGATATTTTACAGAGTCAGGCCTGAGACTCTGGAATTTTTGCCAGTTTCCTCCCCTTTGTTCAGCTCTGATTGTGCCAGTTTTGCTTATTTTATTGCCCCCTGACCCTTTTTAGAAAAGAATAAGTGCTCTCATGTTTATTAATCCTAGTTTCTCATTTTTTCTAATTCAGCTTTGTTTCCTTTGGCCTACTTTCCAGTAGTTTGTTTTGTTAGTATTTTCAGATTTTTGAGTTTAAAACTTTGTCATCAAGTTAAAAAAAAACAACGCAAAACAATGGATGCATCTAATGCTAGGACTTTGCCTCTGAATGCTGTGGACATTTCATTTGAGTTTTTAAATGCAGTGCATTCATTGAAATGATTTTCTAAAGATGCTGAAATTTCAATTTGTTTCTATGTTGATTGAAGAGTAATTTAGTAAAGTGTTTTAAAAATTTTTCAACATTTTGACTTATTTGCTTACATTTGTGTTACTAATTTCTAGTTTTACTGAATGGTAGAGAAGTTGGCCAATGCAGTTTCTGCTTCATAATTTTTGGTAAATATTTTATTTAAAAAACCAAGTATATTTCCAGTGTGTAGGTTGCAGCCTTGTAGATAATATTATTCAAGGACCGTATATTCTTATTCATTACTTTTGGCTTTTTTTTTTTTAATCTTCAAAATGCTGGAAGAGGAAGTCAAGGTCTTTCTCTTCAATAGGATTCTTTCCATTTTACTTGTATTTCCAATAGTTTTTGTTTTTATAAATTTTGCTTCTATGTTAACCATCACAAAAAGATTCATGACAGTTATATTTTCACTGTAGAATTGTGGATTATATCTTCTGTCAAGATAAAATGACTATTTCCCCTTGTTAATGCTTTCTACTTTGAATTTTATTTTTCTCTACTTTGATACTGTTATCCCTGCTTTCTTTCGTTTTTCCCATTGATATGTCTCTTACTAGATTTTTTATTTTAACTTTACTATGCCTTTTTTAACGTGTATATCTGTTAAGAACACTATAGTTCTTCTTTCTTTTGGTCCAACCTGAGGGAATTAATCAAATAACATCTATTTCTATAATAAATATATTTAATCTCATTTCTCTCTTTTTGTTGAATGCTTTCAATTCTTTATTCCTTTTTCTAAAAAAGTTTCTTTGTATTTTATCCTTAATTATGTAGATTAGGTTTTGTTTCTGTTTTCTTTACTAATGATTTAAAAAATGTACATGCTGTTGTCAATTCTGTTTCTAATACTTGGGCTTCTATTTCTCTAATAAATATGAAGAACAAAATAGCTTCTATTGCATCTTCCCAGATATGAGGAAATCCCTAGCTCTTGAATTCTGTTTTTCTTACTCCTATTTTTAAACAATAATTTCATCTCATTCTGTATTTAGCTGCTTTAGTGCTAATTCAAGTTCCCTTTGCTTCAAATTTCTCCATTTTTATTTCTATCTTGTTTGGCTTTGAGTGCTCTACGTGGTGGCATATGTGCTGGCCACCAGTTAGGAACTAGATTGTGTGCTAGATGCTAGGGTCCCACGGTGAGGAAGGCACTAGGTGCTTGCCCTCAAGTGTGTGTGTGTGTGTGTGTGTGTGTGTGTGTGTGTGTGTGTGCAATAAACAGGAAGCAAACCCATCCCCTTCTGAGTTGGTGACATGTGAGTGAGACCTGGAGAATGAGAGGAAGTGTCCATGGGATCCAGGTGCAGGCAGCACAGTTTCCATCCTTAGGACAACAAACAAATGCAGCTGGAGCACAGGGGAGAGAACGCAAGGAGGAGCCCTCTCAGTCTGTGCAAAGTTATCAGCAAAGTCCCCAAATTCCCCATGAAATTTCAAGGACAGACACCCTTAGAGCAAACCCACGAAGAGACCCCCTTCAGGACCATCTCAGAGGCCCCAGAACCTCACTCAGAGGGATCCAGGCAGAGGAAAGAGGATGTGCCAATGCTTTTCACCGGGAAAGGGCCTGGTGTGTTCCCAGAGTGGAAAGAAGGCTGGTGTGGCTGGAGCATTGTGACCAGGGGGTGAGGGGGTGGAGTGAGGTAAAGTTGGGGGGATGGGGAGCAGAGACAGGATCAGTGTTTCCTCGGCCATGGAGGGGTAGATTTTACCCTCAGTGCCCATGATACTTCTTCGCTCTTATAGACCTGAGAATGTCTTTCTGTGGCCTTTGGATCTGAAGGGCACCTTGGCTGGGTATAGAATTCACAGGCTTAAAACTTTCTCCTGAAGATTCTATGGGCAACTTTCCATTGTTTTCTGGCATGTCCTGTTGGGGAACAGATGTCTGAAGTCAGTCTAATTTTTCTTCCTTTGTAAACAGTTTTTTCCTTCCTGAATTCTTGAATGATTCCCCCACCCATTCCCATTCTCAAAATAGAGAATTTCATCATGGGATATAGAAGTGTTGGTTTAATTGGCTCAGCACTTAGAAAGGCTTTATTATATTGTGTTTAAAATTATTTCTACTATTCCATTGGTTCCAGGCTCTTCTTCAAGGAACACCAAAAATTTATGGGATATGTTTCTGTTCTCCGACCTCTTATGTCTATCCTTCTATCTCTCATAATTAAAATTTTCTTTTTGGCTCATTCTTTTGCCTTCCATGATGGTTTAGAAAATTTGTTCTCCAGCTGTCAGTATCTCTGAATGTTCAAGAGAGAGGACTACATATCTCCAATCTGTAATAGTTTTCTACTATTACAAGGCTAGACGACATGGGGACTTTGCTGATAACTTTGCACAGACTGAGAGGGCTCCTCCTTGCGTTCTCTCCCCTGTGCTCCAGCTGCATTTGTTTGTTGTCCTAAGGATGGAAACTGTGCTGCCTGCACCAAAGCAAGGGGAGGCTCTCGGCCTTTATCCTGTAAGTACTAGAGATAAAAGGTGGACAACACTCGGCCTGGGTCCTGAGAGGAGTCCTTCCACCATCAGCTCCACGTGACCTTAAGTAAATAACTCAACCTAGGGGCATCTCATTTTGCCCATCAGTCAAATGGAGGTAATAAAACAATATCTTAAGGGCTGTGAGGCTGAGAGGTTGCAGCAGGAAGGCAAAATCATAGCGCTTGGCCCAGGGTGAGTGGGCAGTGCACATTTGCTCATTTCAAGTCCGAGTTAAGCACTTGGATTACAGAGAGAGGGTCTGGGGTGGGAACATTGGAGGAGAAAACAGGGCCTGTCTAGATCTGAACTGATTCTAGGAGACATCTGGGCAGTTAGTCAGCACTGTCCTGCCTGGGTGTGGGAGGCTCTGGGCATTTCCGGCAACTCCTCCCACCTGCTTGCATGTCCAGGATCTGGAGCCCAGTGGAGACAGGCTCTGAGTGAGGTTCTGGGGCCTGTGAGATGGTCTTGAAGGGGGTCTCTTCGTGGGTTTGCTCTAAGGGTATCTGTCCTTGAAATTTCATTCACGCACTTATTAAACATTTTTTTAAGTGCACTGCTTTTTTGGTACTGAGGATACAGTGGTGAACAGGACAAAGTCTCTACTCTTGTGAACTTTTTTTTTTTTTTTAATTTGAAAGAGATTTACTAATGAAGACTAGCTAGGGGAAATATACATTATTTATTCATTAAATCATCACAATGCATTTGCCCCACACTGTATTAAGGAATATTCTCTATTTCCTTACATCTATGCCTCTTTATCGTGCATACAATGTTGCATAAATCTTAAGACTTAGTTTGTCTTAAAAATGGAAGATGGTTCCTTAATCTTTTTCAATCTTTTTATTATGAAAATCTTTAAACTGATATGCTAAACGACAAATAATATAATGAACTCACACATACCTATAAACCAGTTTCAACAATTATTAAGTAGTGGTCAATCTTGTTTCAGCTATACCCCCACCCTCACCTTCACGTTGTCTATTCTCTGTTATTTTGAAGCAAATTCCAGACATCATACTTCATCCATAAATATTTTTAGAATATACCTCATCATTATCTTGTGTATAAATTAATGGGAGTTTCTGAAGCCATTGATATTAAGACATATATTTGATGCGTTCTGTCATTGTTTAAATTGCCAATCACCCTATGAATTTTTTTTTTATGGTTTGTTTGAATCAAGGCTCAAATAAGGTCCACTCACTGAAATTGGATGGTATGTCCCTTAAATCATTTTTAATTTACAAATTCCTTCTCCACTTTTTTTCTTGCAATTTTTTTGTTGAAAAACCACACCATTTTTTCTTTAGTACTTCCCACAAAATGGATTTTACTGATTTCTCCCCCTGTGATGTGATGGTGTTTAACATGTACTTCTGCCCTCGGAATCCCTGTAAATCAGGAGTTAGATCTAGAAGCTAAAGCAGATGCATATCTGATCATTGTTTCGGCACAGCTGCTTTATAGGTACTGTGTTCTTCCATCAGGAAGCCTGAAATATCTGGTTATCTTTCCTCCCATTTCTCTTAATTAAATAATTAAGATTATTTAATTGTTCCACCTAAGAAGTTACAGTCAGCATGTGGTAGGTTGAATTATGTATCCCAATGAAAGACATGTTCTTAATCTTAGTCCATGTTGCTGAGGGTGTGAACTTAGTTGTAAATAGGACCCCTTGAAGATGCTATTATTAGTTAAGGTGTGGCCAACTGAACCAGGATGGGTCTTAACCCGTATTACTGGAGACCAGATTTTATGCTGTGTTCTCGGGCATTTCTCCCAAATCAGGTTGGTGTATGATGAGTGGATGATCTTGTTTGTCCCCCCGCAGTTATTCTGGATTATTTACTAGTTGTTTCTGTTTTTTTGTAGTTGTTCCGGGGGGACTACTTAGCTTCCACTCCTCTCTATGCCGCCATCTTGTCCCGGCACCTCTTGTGAACTTACAGTTCTTTTTTGGGGGGTGTTGGTGAGAGGAGGTGAGGCAAACGAAAATAAAAAGATGGTTTCAGAGAGAGAGACCTCCAATGAAAGAGGGGAGAACATGGTGACGGGATGGAGGGTGACGGAGGGACTTCTTTAGTTTGGGTGGTCAGGGAGGGAGGCCTTTCTGTTGAGACCTGGAGGTGAAAAGGGAGCTTCCCGGTTGAAGACTCGAGGGACAGCAAGTGAAAAGGCCCTGCGGTGGGAGCAGGGAACTGGCAGAGGCAGAGAACTGGGGGAAGATCAGGGTAAGAGGGCACGGCATGGAACGTGCATGAGCTGATGGTAGCTTGAGCTGCGATGGTGGCAGAGGGATGAAGAGAAGGATGCTGGGCATGAGAGTTATTGTGATGGAAGGACTAACAGGACTCGATGATGAGGCCAGACAAGGAAGGAGAGGAGGCAAGGATGACTCCTATGTTTTTGGGCTGAGAGACTGGGGGATGGTGCCATTAACTGAGATGGAGGGAAATGGGGGAGGATTTGGATTAGGGAGAAAATCAGGAATTCTATTTCTGGACATATTAATGTGTCCATGTTAAGGTGACATTAAGTCAACTTATGTTGGCTTCTTACCCTTCTGTGGTCTGCTGAAGACAAGAACAGAAACTCATGGTGTTTTGTGTTTGTGTGCATGCATGTGTGTGTGTGTGTGCATGTGTGTGTTCTGCTAAGGGGTCCTCCACCTCAGCACTGTTGAAATACTGGGCTGGATCATCTTTGTTGTAGGAAGACACTGTCCTGTGCTTGGTAGGGTGTTTAGAAACCTCCTTGGCCTGGATGCCTCACCAGATGCTGATAACACCCACCTCCAGCCGTGACAACTGAGAATGTTTCCAGGCATTGCCAAATGTTCCCCAGGGGGAAAATTGCTCCTGGCTGAGAACCAACATGAAGTCTTCATAGGGACATTTACTATTGCTATAGGAAGGAGTGGAAAACACACAGGACATGTGCCAGCACCGCCTCTTCCCTCTCCTATGGCTGACATCCTTAATTGATCACAGTACTTTCTGTTACAAATCTCAGATACTGCTTGAGAATCCTTCTTAACACAGCTTAGCACAAGGGAATCAACACAGTTATTACCAATGACTAGGGCTGGCACTTGAGCTGAAACTCATGTATTCTCCCTGTTTTAGGGAGTTTAAAAAAGGAAACCAGAATGTTCTCTGGCCCACTTGCTGATTTGCAGTGAAATCCTAGACAGCTCTCTTTACCCATCTGTGCCTCAGTGTCCCTGTGCGTAAGAAGAAAGAAACCCTAACTGCTTTCTATGGATCAGAAAGAGCCTTAAGTGGGAGGATCAATGAAATAATCTCGGTAACTCAATTTGAGTTTTTGGAGGCAGGCAAAGTATCACAGAAATGTGCAGCAGGACCATTATCTCCTGGGGTGCCGTGAAGGTGAACCTGTAAATAATTAGAAAACATTTAGCTGTTATAAAGTGCCAGGTTTAATAATGGGAATAACGAAAAAGAGGCCCTCCGAAGCGGGCGGGCAGGTTGGAAGGCCGGGCAGTCGGCTGTCTCGGGCTGTTGCTGAGAGGACAGTGTGGAGATGCTCAAGGCTACGCTAATCTGTGTGTGATGTTTTGTTCAGGTTCAGCGTAACCATGGAGACAGACGTTTCCCTTCTTTCCATGGAGCTGATTCTGCACACACACACTCATCCCCACCTCTCTTCAAGCAGACTCCTTCTGACCTGGGTGGATGGGAAGAGTCACAGGAGACCCCAGAGAGGGGCAGCGTCTGGTATCTGGACTCCAGAGTCGTGGGTTCAAGTCCTGCCTCTGCTCCTTCCTGAGTGTGTGATTTTGCATAATTCACTTGGCCTCTTGGAACCTCAGTTTCCTAATCTGTACAATGAAGATAAAGACCCCCACTCTCACTTACTGCAGGGTTATTGGGGAGTTAAAATTACATCACTAATGGGGAAGAGCTCCAGAAACTCAAGTACCATAGAATGTGGCTTAACTTGATATATGTTTAAAGTGGACCTTAGGAACCCAGAATTACAATAATCAAATCCTTGGTGAAGAAAACAAAAAAAAAATTAACAAAACCAAACTCTTGGTTCATGATATACTCCCCTCATAGGTCTGTGCGTGGCCTCACTGTGTTTTGTTTACATATTTAATAAGATCCCCGAGAACCCATCACCTGCCCCAAGAACTAGGACACTGTGCTAGCTATAGCTTGGTGCGGAGTTGAGTGCTGGGTTCTGGGACCAGCCTGCCTGGGCTCATCTCTTGGCTCAGTCCTTCTGGACATGTAACCTTCTCCATGCCTCAGTTGCTCACCTGTAAAGTGGGATAATAGTACCTTCAGGGGAGTCATTATGAAGATTAAATGAATGAATATTTGGAAAACTTTTTAGCACCATGTTTAAGTAAATAAATTTTATTGAGCCTGATGCTTCATATCTGATTCCAGTAGAGCATATTTTATAGCTGTGGGCAGGATGGACAGAGATGAACCAATACGAGCATCGGAATTTGTTCTTGGGTACAGGGGGCACCCAAAGCCTGCTGATTAGTGGGGGTCCTGAGGGAGTGGTGGGAGCTGTCCTTGGTGCTGATCGAGACACATTTAATCCGTGACCTGCAAGAGGGAGTGGGGCATTCTGATCATATGTGTAGGTATGGGGGAGGGGGGTGGGGCTTAAGGTGGAGAGAGATGGGGAGAGGCTAGAGGTAGCTGTATCCCACCAGGGGAAATATGAGATGGATACATGTAAAGCCCAGCACTCAGGTCCAAAGAGCAAACAGACAAGATCCGATGGGCAATTCCTGACTGATACAGCAATGTGTGAGAGACTCAGCAGGACTGGTCAACTGAGAATTTGCTATGAAAACAGGGCCTGGCACATCATAAAGGTATATATGGGTCTTAAAAATACTTTTATTGCTGTTGCTACCATCTCTGCTGCTTTTATTGTTATTATGTGTCAACTGTGAATAATGGCTTCCAAAAACCAGAATGTGACTTTGGGTTACATCAATAGAAATATTATATATATAGGATGAGGGAGGTGATGGTGCTCTCTTTTCCACTCTAGAAGGGGCACACCTGATGCATTTGGGCTCAGTTCTGGGTAGCTGCATTTAAAAGAGACGCCAGTGAACTGGAGTGGGTCATCTGGAGAGGAACCTGGAAATGGTATTCCATGAGGAGTGGCTGGGGAAACTGGAGCTGTGTCTTTTTCACCCATTAATGACTTATGGATCTGAGAATTAAGAAGGATACAGATTCTGCTGTTGTGGGCTGCACACACTCGTGGGGAGGATAAATCATCACGTGGTTCTCATACACAGTGGGAAATGTGGTTACAAGGGTGGGGGAGTTCAACCATAGGGAGAAGTATTTTAGGCTGTCTTGAACCATTTTAAGATCATCTGTGGGGGAAAGGGTGAGAAGGGAGACCTAAGAAAGAAGCTGCAGCTCAAATCAGACTGGGTTTCTCGGGGGCTGAGACACAGGGAAGGGAAGGCAGCCAGTGCAATGCCTGTCCCTCAGCACCTGGAGGCAGTGAGAGCTCTGTCCCCCTGGAGAACCCTGCGAGGCTGCATGGAGCACAGCTCAGAGCTGGCCCCCCACCCCGAGGCGAGAGAGTTGGGGCGTTTATCCACCAACTCTCATTGGCCGTTGGTTGAGGGCGGCTACCCGGTATTGTTAACTTCCCACCTGCTCTGTCTGCTGGAAGAGCTCATGCTGGGGGCAGGGAGGGTGCCCGGCAGAGTCCCAGGGCTTGCAGTAAGGAACCCGTTGTGTCGTGGGGAATGGCAAGTGCCAGGGGGGCAGAGTGACAATGGGACTGGTGAATTTCCTGACGTCAGGGAAATAATACCTGGATGACCCCTTCGTGGGGAATCAGGCAGAGCCGCCTCTGAGCCATGAGAAATTTCTCAAGCATTTTGTACATGTTGCCCACTGCAGAGATGATGTAATCCCAGACCTTGTAATCCCACGGATGATTTGGGGAGTTTTGAGGTGGGTGGATGCGGAGGAAGAATAACTTTTTTCAAGCTCTGTTTTTTTTTCTAAACCACCCACTCCAGCCTCACTCTCAGGCTAACTCCAAATAGGACAGCCTGTCGGGACGCTCAGCTTTTGGTCCAAAGTGCCTGGTTTGCTGACCCAATGAAGCCCACACTGATCAACAGTGCTTCCCGGAGGAAGTGGGTCTGGTGGCAATCAGACTGGCCCAGTAAACCAGGAGGACTGGGCTCTGGTCCCAGCTTTGTCCTTTAGGGGCTGTGAGGCCTCAGACAGGTCACTTTCCCTTGGGGGCGGCAACTCAGAGTTTCCATCTTTAACATGAGGCATCGGATGAGGAAATCGCTCATTCTAGAGCTGACATTTCCAGTCTCTGGAAAAGCTTGAATAACACCTTAAAGCAATTTATTGTTTGAGCTGCCATGAAACTACAAAGACCCCAGCATGGAAATCGGAGCTATTAACATAATGGAGCACTTTCAAGTAGTAAAGTGTTTCCTAATATTTTATTAATTAAATGTGGCCTCATTAACATCCCTTCCCCTCGCCCTTGTGCTATAAAACCAGACCAGTATATGTGATGGTGTGAGTAGATAAGTAATAATTGTCGCTGAGATTTGCTATGGAAAAGTGAGCAGTTGGAGCCTCACCTACTTGATTTTCATGTAAAGGCACCATAAAAACCATTTAAAATACATGTACATTAAAAAAATATAGCTGTAATCAGTGTGTACCCAGGGAGGGGAGAAAATAATCTATGTGCGGGGTATACTCCCTGCTCCCATCTTACAGATGGGGAAACTGGCAGCTGGAGAAGTTAAGTAACTTGCCTAATATAGAGAGTGGGTGGTTTAGAAAAATGAAACACCTTGAAAATGCCCCCCCCCCCAGGTGTCATTTGGTAATGTCTGGAGACATTTTTGGTTGTCATGTCATGATTGGGGTGGGGAGCACTACTGGTATCCTGTGGCTAGAGGCTGGGGAGGCTGCTTCTCATCTGACAACACACAAGACAGCCCCCCACTGCGGAGAATGATCTGGCTCCAAATGTCTACAGGGCTGAGGCTGAAAACCCTGGACTAGTACCCACCCCCCCACCGGACCTCCTAGAGTCCCAAGCCCGGGCTATCACCTGCTCTTGTTGCTGCCCCGTGTGCTGTGCAGGAACCCTTGAGCCTCAGTCTCTGATCTCGACAATGGGCACATGGTTAGAGCTGAGATGTTACCAGCATTTTTTGTGTCGTGGGCTCGCTTGGCAAGGTGGTGAAAGGGATGGACCTTCTCCCTCCAGCAATTTTCTGCTTTCTACCACACTCCTTTTGCTTCTTAATATACTCTTTTATGATCTGCTTTCCCATTAATTATCATCGTAAACACTTCTCCCCATTTCCGCAGTCTTAGGAATGCTCATTATTGGTAGCTTCAGCTGCTCCATCCTATTCACAAAGCACTATTTCTTGAGTCATTTCTGCATTGCTGGGCATTTATTTTATTTGATTTTAATTTTTGTTTCCTTTAATGCTGCAATGGTTATTTTCTTGAACAGAACATTTTTGTTTGTTGAATTAGTTCCTTAGGACAATTTCCCAAGGGTATTTCTCCACCCACATCCCTCCCTCCCTCCCTCCTGTCCCTCTCCCTCTCGCTCTCTTCCTTCCTTCCTTTCTTTCTTTTATTTGCTCTAATTAAATTTTTTTTGGCTTAATGATATAAGGATTTAAAATCCAAAGGCACAAAACAATACACATTAAAATGTCTCCTGCCTCCCAGTCACCTACTTTTTTCTCAGGATCAACCTCTGTAGCAGCATCGAAGTGTACTTCATCCAGTTTTTAAAACTCTGCACACCCACCTGCCTCTGTGGGGGAGCAGATCTCCTGTAGATGGGGAGATGTCACTCTGTAAGGAGGTGACACTGGAGAGAGTGGAAACACAGAGGATGGTAAGGACGGGAGACAGAGTGGTCCAAGAAGAAGGGACAGCACATGGAAAGGCCCTGGGTTAGGGCTCTCTTGGCAGATTTGAAGAACTCCAAGGAGGCTGCTGGGGCCGTTGCAGGATGATATGGGTCCAATTACTTGGGAGGGACTGAGCTGTGCAGGGCCCTGTCAGCCAGAGTATGAACTTTGGACTTTATTCTGAACCCACTGGGATGCCTTTGAGGGCTGTTAAGTAGGGAGGTGATGGATATGATTTGCATTTTAAAAAGAGCATTATGACTGAACGAGTGGAGAGACTGGCAGCTTGGCCTTGGAGGGCAGAGGGGAGAGAAATGGACAAATTCAGGATATATTTTGAAGGCACAGCCCACGGGATCTGCTGAAAAATTGGATGTGGAATGAGGGAAAAGGGGCACTGAGGACAACTAGATTTTTGGCCTGAATAAATGGTTTTGTCCATTACTGAGATGGAGGAGATTGAGGTGGAAATAGATTTCTGTTTTTGTGTGTTTGTTTGATTATGCTGGTAAACGTCCTACAGTGCACGGGATCTTTAGTTCAGACCCGGACATGTTAAATTTGGTCCATCTGTACGACAGCCCAGAAGCAATGTCAAGTAGACAGGGAGGATAGACAAAGGATGTCCTGGGGATCAGAGGTGCAGTCCAGACTGGAGACAAATTTAGAAACCATCAGCCCCAGGACCAGCTGAGATTACCTTGGGCGTGCTTCGAGCATAAATCAATGTAGGAACCTATTAGCTTCACCCTAATGACACCACCTCTGGAAGTTATCATTCGCTTTCGTTATTCATTTTGTAAGTTTTTAGTTTTCAAAGTCAAATAAGACCTGCAGCATGTTTAAAGAAATTATGTGGCTGCCTGTATTTGGATTCTTGGGACTGTCTTATTTGGTTTAGTGGCTTTACCCAATATGGGGTGAGAACTGAAGTTTGACAGATACCAAATTAAGAAGGGAAAAAAAAAAGCCTTTCTGTTCTTCCCGTCTTGTTCATGCCTTCCAGCCGTTTCTGCCCTGACAGTTGGGGATGCTCACTGGAGAGGAACCTACCCCTTCTGAGAAAGAGTCGGAGCTGTCTCGTTTCTTCTGCGTGTCTCTTGCATGCCCAAGAGACAGAGCTTCCACGCTGATCTCGCGCGAATGAATTCTAGTTGCTTTTGCATACTTCCAGATGCTTTTCCTTTCCAGTCGGGGTTATAATTCCTTGTCAAAGCTCAAAAAGCCCCAGGACATATATATTTTTCCCTGTGACTTAAAGGCACAGATTCAGGAAATGCATGTTCTCCTTGGAGTGGCTGCTGTTTGGAATTTGGCATAGATTTTGCCTTTTTTTTTTTTTTTTTTCAGAAAAAGGCCTGCAGACATCCAGAAAGGGAATCTCATATTTATGTTAAAGTTTCCACAAGGCAACCTGAGCTAATTCATCTAGTAGATACTTATAGAGGACCATCTGCATGCTGTGATCGGAATGGAGCTTGTCTCTGAGGCAACATCTGCTTGCCATGGAGAACCGGGGGTCTTAAAGTAGGTGGGAAGTTATAGATCCCCACTGTGGTCAAGCTTCTCAAATGGACACACCCATTTACAACCCAGAGGGGGCTTTAAGCTCTTGGACACCCCACTTTAGGAAAGTTAATGGGAAAGTCAATGTTTATACTCCCAGTATAGGATGGGTGTGGTCACCATAATGGGCCAGGCTGAATCCTTTCCATTGCCTCCCATCCCATCCCAATTCATCCCTTCTCATTCAGTTCTCATATTTTGAATTCCTAGTATGGGTATTGGGATATAAAGATGAATAAAGAAACTTGTTTTATTGTGAGGGATAGAATCCAGCTCAAACTGGCTTAAGCAAAAAGGAATTTTTATTGGCTCATGTAGCAGTGTGGCTTCAGGCTCAGTTGGATCCAGGTGCTCATAGCTGTCATCAGGATTAAGTCTCTCTCCCTGCCTCCCATTATCTCCCTGTCTCTGTCACTCTCTGAGTTTTGTATCCTCTGTGTTGACTTCCCTCTCTGGCAGTCCTCTCCATGTGGTGAGCCCCAATAGCTCTATGTTTTTATCACTCCAGTTCAGCACCAGTACAGATCCCAGGGAAGGCTCTTATTAGCCAGATTTGGGTGACTTGTCATCCCTGAGCCTGCCACTGTGCTGTGAGGGATGTGATTTCGTGGTCTGGGGCCTGTGTTCACCTCTGGAACTGGGAGTGGGACCAGCCTCAAAGGGACCTCACGATCTCAGCGTGGTGGTTTTCCAAAGTAAAACTAAGATGCTGCTTCAGAGGCTGGCGGAACCACAGATGGACACACCCCTACATCTACCTTCAGAGTGTCTTCATGCCTCTGTGCCTCTTACAAGCAGTTTCCTTCTAAAGTGCTGCCCTCCCCCCATCTGGTCTCCTTGAAAATTCCTTCTTCCTCTTCCTTCGAGTTTTTTGAGGCTCTCTCCATCTGTGATGTTTCATCTGACTCCTCCCCAAAGCCCCTCCCAACCCCATGCCTCACCACTCCTTGTTCTGTGTCCCCATGGCTCGTAGAGAAGAGTTATATTATCTCACTGCCCACGCTCTGTCACAATTATCTATTTATCAATGAATGCACAGTATGCATGAGGGAAGCCTCTGGAATATTTTGTACTGTGGGTTTTGCTTAGCTACTCTAAGACTTCGTGGTGGTCTCTTACTCATCTGTCAAGTCTTAGCTCAAAGGCAAACATTGCTTCCTTTATAAAGCTCTCTTGACCCCTGCCAGGCATGGGGTCATTTGCACTCCTATTAGTGAGGCTAGAGAGGAGGGCTGCACAGTCAAACCTTGCTTCCTTGACAAAGCTTTTTCGAGCACTTATACAGGTGGGGTCGTTTGTGCTCCCATTAGTGAAGTTAGAGAGAAGGGCTGCAAACTGGTCTATATTAGGTTAGGTCACTACCTATTGAAAGAGAAGTTATTGCCCTGTCCTCACCTCTGGCTCAAGTAGGCTCCAAGAGCCTTCCAGTGAGGCAGACAAGCTCTGAGATCACCACCCTCAGAAGGATGCTGCTTGGAGGATGGGCCACTCCAGATACCCCAAAGCTCTGGACAATGGAGAGTTTCTCAGAGGGCTCTCATTTGCAACAATTTCGAAAATCCTTCTGAGATAAATTAGTGCACCTTGGAGCTGTGCTGAAAAGCACCAGGGATGCCTTCTTAGAGGATTACCCACCTTGATGGGCCTTGATGACAGCCTTCTGAACACAGCAAGCCTTTCCCACATGGGCCTGGGGGTGTGGCTGGAGTAGGAGACTGGGGAGAACGTGGATTCACAGAAGGCATACTCCCGAAACTGTTCTTAAAATACATTCTTGTTTGAACAATTTTTCCCCTACATACCACATCCTTATCCAAATTCTCCCTCAGGACAGCACAGCCAGTCAACACACACACACACACACACACACACACACACACACACACTCACACACTCAATCCTTGTAGTTTGAGAGCTTTGGGTAGTTGGGATCTAGTACTGGAGTAAGATTCTGATCCAGATAAGGGAGGGTTGTATCTTAAAGTGCATTTGGATTTAATCATGCATCCAACATCCATCAACTTATCCATCTATCTTTCATCCATTCATCCACTGTACATCCATCACCCACCATCAAGCCATCTTCTTTCCATCTATCCAGTACCACCCATCCATTCACAATCCATCTATCCAGCATCCATTCATCAATTAATCCATTCACCCATCTGTACATGTCCATCCATCCACCCATCCACCCATCCATCCATCCATTCATCCATCCATCCATCCATCCAACTATGCATTTTTCCATCACTCATAATCCACCCGTATAACAAATATTAGTGTTTCCTCTGCTGTATGAGGTACTGTCTCAGGCAGTGGGTTACCCAGATGGATAAAAAGATCCCTGCCCTGGAAGAGCAAACTATAGTGAGGGAGACAGATGCAAAAACAAAGAAAGAGAATTAAAAAGGTACAGGTGATCCTACCTCCCCTTAGTGTCAACCAGTGACTTTAAGCTGATGACTCCCACTTATTAATCACACACTTTAGCTCAAATAATGAAAATGACAACAGTTCACAGTTCAACAGTGAACAGCTCACATTTGTTCAGGTCTTTAGAGTTTACCAAGTGCTTCCTCATGCATGACCTCATTTGTTTCTCAGAACCTTTTTTAGGGGTGGGTATTTTATGAGGCATCTGAGATCCCAGAGAGGGAGCTGTCCAAGGAAGTTCTGGAGAAGGTACTGAAATGTGGGTCTTTGCCTCCTAATCCCATGCTATGAGGTGAGGACCTTTCTGCAGTTCACTCACCGCAGATTTAGGATCTGTCTATCAGCTGACGCTAGTTCTGTGCTCTGGTGGTGTCCTGCCCTGTTGTCACTAAACCCCTCTTAAATTTACATGGACTGGGGATGAGGGCCTGGCTGACTTTTGGTACCTGTGACCTCACCACTGCAGGCTCAAGTTGCTGAAGCTTCTCCTCTTCAATCCCTGCCTTTCTGGCCCCAGGGAGCCACAGCACCTCTAGAGAGAGGGCATTCCCACATCTACCTAGTGCATGTAGCCTAGAAGTTGAGTGTAGGTCTATTAAATTCTCTCTAGACACTGCGGTCTGTGCCGAGCTGAGGCTGGCGCTTTCTTCATTCAAAAGGGAGATTAGCAAGTGCTAGGGAGGCATCAAAGACAAACCAGCACCAAGCTGAGACTTTCTCCTTTGTAAAACTAGAAGGACAGGGAGGACACTAAAAGGGATCATTTTCTTTTTCCGAGAGTTGGAAGCCTGGGCTCTGGATTAAAACTGCCCAGGGTTTAAATTCTTGGGCACATGATGAGTGCTGACTTTCCTCCGTCTCCTCCTTCTCCTTCCTCATTATTACTAAGGACAGACTTTAAGAGCCACGAACAGAATAATGCTGTGGTAATGAGCTGGCACTCTGTAATCAGACAGGTCTAGGTTCCAATCCCAGCATTGTCACCCATGACCTTTGGCACCTTGTGCAAGTGACAGCCTCTGTGCGCCTCAGTTTACTCACCAGAGGGATCTGCCAAGATGAGGGGTCATTGACTGCAAACCTGGCACAATTCTAGGCACTGGATGCTGACAGTCCTGAGAGGTGGGGACCACCATATCCCCATTGGACAGATAAGAAAACTGAGACAGAGAGAAGTCCAGGACCTCACCCAAAGCCATCCAGCCAGTAATTGGCAGAGGTGGGATTCGAGTCTGGCTTTGAGTTTCTCATGGGCTTATTTGGAAAAATCAATGAGATGACCCAGGTACAGCAATCAGCCTGGTCCCTGGACACCAGGAGGACAAATAGATAGCAGTGATACCACTGCTGGTGGCATTAGTTGATACTTCTTCCACTTCTAGTGATGGAAACCCTACTGCCTTCAGCAAAGAAAAGCAGTTTATTGGTTCTTTTAAGCTGTATAGTCTAAGCGACATCAGGTTCAGCTGGATCCAGGTACTCAAAAATTCACAAAGGCTAGTTCTATTTCTATTTTTCAGATAAGTGCTCTCTCTATCTGCTGTGTCCAATATGGTAGCCAATAGCCATGTTTTATTAAATGACAATTAATTAAAATCAAATAAAATTAAAATTAAAAAAATTAAAAATTAAAAATTCACTTCCTCATTTGTACCAGCCACATGTCACATGTGGTCAGTAGCCACTGCATTGGACAACTCAGAACATTTGGACAAGGCTGCTCTTTATCAAGGACAGTATGGCCTCTTGTAAGCCAGGCACTTCCTTCCTACCTGCTTTGCAACCCTAGTGGGAAGAGAACTTCTTTCCTGATAGCTCTGGCAGAAAAGACACAGGGAAGGCTCTCATTGGCTTGGTTTATGTCACATGTCTGTTCCCGAACCAATCACCATGGCCTGGAGGGTGGAAATGGGGTACTCTGATTGGAGGCCTAAGTCATGTGCCTCCCTCATATGGTGAGGATGGTCAACCTGCTCTTGACCACATGGAATATGTCCCCAGAATGGGGTAGAGAGGAGGCTGGTGAGCCAAAAATAACATGCTGTGGTAGATTATATCATTTGTTCACAATTATTCATTGCCTCCCCATCGTTGTCATGCTTTCCTGAAGCTGTGCATACTTCCCCACCCCATGGACTTTGATGTTGGGTTTGGTGGTGTGATTTGCTTTGGTCAATGAGATTTGAGCAGATCTGACATGCTGAGGCTTTGCCCTTGTTTAGCTTCTGCCCTCTGTTTATGGGAAATAATGCCCCAGAAGGGGGCTGCTCCTGTTTGGTTCCAGAATGAAAGACACATGGGGCCCAGCCTGCCCAAGACCAACTGGGCTAGCTAAGCCCTGCTGAGTTGCATCCAATCTGTTGCCCTCATGGAACAAGAATAAGAACTAAATGCTTGGTGTTGAAAGCCATTGAGATTTTGGGACTCTTTGTTGTTGTAGGAAAAGCTGACTCATACCTGCTCTAGTTGACTTTGGGCTTTTGTCGTGGTCACATGATAATATGTCGCAAATGCATGGCGGCATCAAACTCCAACAAAGAGCAAACTCAAGTCAGAGTGGAATTGTGCGAGGCATTTCTGATGGCCTCCTCTCCTGATTTCTCTTAAGCTTGCTGTCATTCTGTCACTTGTAAAGACTTACTGAGCTCCTGTAATTTTCTGGATGCTGGAACTGCAAGATCTTACAAGACCCATTCCCTACCCTCAAGGTAGCCATAGCTCATGGTGAGAGAGACCAGTGAGCAGGTAATGAAGACATAGCAGGTCCAGGGCTCTGGCAGACCTACGTCCAGGATGACCTGGGAGCCCAGCTTGGCTGTAAATCTGGCTGGCCTTGACCCAGAGCAAGGTGGCTTTTTTTTGACTAGTTTCTTTAAAAATGACCCTGCAGTAGAAGTGCAGTTCTAACAGTGCAGATTGTCCAGTGAGACTGAAGGACTCCAGAGATTTTTCTTTTTGTAGCAGGGAGCATTCTTCCCCGAGCTCATTATCCTGCAACCAAAGCCTGGGATGGCATTTATCTGCCTTGGCAGTGGGTCACAGTTTATTCCCCTTGCAGTCCCTGGGGCCATCAGAATGACAGGAGTGTCACATCCAACTGCCAGCCTCTCTTGTCCCAACACACTGTTCTCTGACTTCAGATCTTTCCAGTCCTAATTATGAAAGGATAGGACAAGGGTGGGGGTTCCCTGCTCTTTCAAAGGGCCCTTGGCAAAGGCCAGCTTTCCCTCTCACTCATTTATTCATTTATTCATTGATTCAGCAGACATAAATTGAATGCCAACTCTGTCCAGTTGCTGGGGGCGTGGGTAAAGAGATGCTTAAGTTACAGTCACATCTTCCAGCCTGGGTGGGGCGTGGAGCCTTGGGGAAGGAAGCTGGGAAGGTTTTCTGGAGAAGGTGGCAGTTGAGCTAGTCTTGGGAGGATGGCGAGCTTGATAAAGCGGGGGACAGACGGAGAAAGCATTTTAGGCAGAGAACAGTACAAGTAATAGCATGGGGGTTACCGTATCAGAGTGCAAGTAAGTCCTTTTGGGGGTTTGAAGATGGCCCTTTGAGGGTTGGATTCATGTCCTCACAACCACTCATCCTCAGGGTCAATGTCACAAACCCCATCAAGAGTTCCTATATGGGAAGGTGTCAAGCTGTCCCATCATCCTGAGATTCTGGCATCCTGGAGCATCCAGCCCCAGCTTTAGTCCAGGCAGGGTGGATCTCTCACCTCCCTTTTTCTGGACCCACTTTCTGAGGATGCAGCTCACCGTATGCTTCTCCTGACAGGCACAGAACACTGCTGACTCCTGCTTCATTTGCTTTTACTGGAGCCTCCAAGCATTTCCAACGTGGGTTGATCCACAACTGACTCTGCTCAGTCCTCCGAGGTTTGGTTTCAAGGTGCACGAGTGGGGCTTTCTCCAGGGAGGGGCTCTTGACACAGCAGTGGTTGGAATGGCCCAAGCCACTGGGAAGACAGGCTGGTCATAACACTGCTATTTAGGAAGCACTTCTTATGTACCAGACACTTCCAGGGCCGCTGCAGCCCATGGCAGGGCTTGGGTAAATTGGAGAAAGGCTCCCCCACTGGGTGTTCAGAGGTTGGGCTTGATTGAAGCTCCACTCCCAGGCTCAGCAAAGTGGTCTTGTTTACGCACAACCTGAACAACTGTGCTTGGTGGCCCTGGGCCCTCTACAGCAAATATCTCATTTAATCCTCACGACTGCCCTATGAGGTAGGTAGGTTCTGTTTTGATTCCCATTTGACAGTCAAGGAAACTGAGTCTTGAGTGCTTGAGGAACTTGCCAGAGCTCACCCAGCCAGCAAGTGTGGGGGGAGCCACTCCTCACCCAGACATCTCTGATGACAAGATCTGCCCTTTCTCTGCCACACGTTACCATCTCTGGCTGCCAGCAGCTAAGGCCTCCCCCCGATGGGCTCTTAGCTGATTTTCCAATAATTCTCCCCTGCCATTCCGGGGCCTGTTATCATTCATTATTGCATTTTGTAGCTTCATAGAGTGTTTTATTTTTCACTCCCAGTGGTACGTTGCTTGGGAGCAGCTGAGAACCCGGCAGTGCCCCTGCTGTAAATGCATCATGTCAGATGCAAGTTTATCTAATTTGCTCTCAGCATTGGCAATGGCGCCTTGTCGATTCCGTTCTGAGCTAATTTCCTCCCTGATGATTCCCAGGGAGGTGGTGGTCTACCTGCCTCCTGGGACCTCTGCCAGCCCCTGAGCCAGGCTCCCCCAATCTCATCTGGTCGTGAGCCCAGGAGATGTTGAGCTGCCTTCAGCCCCGGTACGGGGTGCTTTGGCCCATCTCAGGTGCATGTGGTCTTTGAGGAGCAGAATCCCAGTATCTTGACAAAAGCCTGGGTCTGGAGGCAGAAGATCTGAATTTGAGACCTCTTGCTGCTACTTTCTTGCTGTGTGATCCCGGGCAAAGCACTTAAGCTTTCTGGGCCTCAGGTTTTCCATCTGTGAAATGGACAATAATTGGACACTGTTTTTCTTCCCCAAGGTGACAAAAATTTGAACACTCTGATGATATCACAGATCAGTAAGGATGGAATCTTAGACATGGAAGCTTCACACAATGTTGGTGGTGGGGAGATGGGGACAACACCCTCTGATAAAACCTATAAATGTTCATACCCTTTGCCCCAGCAATTCCACCACTGGGGGACATCCCTGGAAAAACACACACGTACACAATGCTCAGGGCAGTCTTGTTCAAAATAGACAAAAATGGGAAACAAACTACAGGTTCTTCCATAGAAGGATGGCTAAATAAATTGTGGGATATGCGCTGTATAGAATATGCTGCAGCTGTTAAAAAGAATGAAGCAAATCTATAGATGATAAATGGATAGACTTGCTGTCGAGTGAAAAGTAAGCAGTATTTAGAAAGATAATTATAGAATGATGAATTTGATAGGCAACAAAAATAGAGAATATTATATATTTTCTCAAACAAAAACCTACTTAAAATTATGAATTATATCATATACACAAAACATAGATACCCTGCTTAGTGATTTATCACTGAACCCGTTACCATCTCTGAGATAAAAAGAATATTGCAACCATGCCAGGAACTCCCCTTTGCCCTGACGATTACCCCCAGCTTTTCCCTGAGAAGGAGGTCACTTCCTTGATTGGCTTTATAATTTTGCCACCTAAACCTGCAACCCTAAACACTTTAGTATAATTTTGCCTGATTATACTGATTTGCCTGATTATATCGCTGGTGGCGATGGTATAGTGGAGCAGTTCCATGCATGGACTCCAGAACATGGGGCTTGGGTTCGAGTCCTGGCACCACTTTTTGGGGGGTCAAGTTACTTAACTTGGGTCTCCCTCCCTCAGCTTTCCCATCTGTATTAGTTAGCTACTGCTGCCTAACAAATCACCCCCATACTTCATGGCTTAAAACAATAATGATTGGTTATTATCTCTCATGGTTCCCATGGGTCAGGAATTTGGGAGCAGTTTGGGTGAGTGGTTCCGGCTCAGGGTCTCTCATGAGGCTGCAAACAGATGTCTTTGGGGACTGTGGTCCCTGGAAGCCTTGACTGGGGGGTCTGCCCCCATGGTGGCTCACTCACATGGCTGGCAAGTTGAGGCTGGCTAGTAGATTCTTTTCCACAGGAGTCTCTCCATGGGGCTTGCTTGAGGGTCCTCAGAACATGGGGGCTGGCTTCCTCCAGAGCAAGCGATCTGAAAGACCAAAGCAGAAGGTGCAGTGCTCTTTGAGATCTAGGCTTGGAAGTCACACATGGTCATGTCTACAAGTATTTGCTTGAGCACATGGACCATCTCCAGTTCAATGTGAGAGGGAAATACCAGGGATGTGAGTACTGGGAGGTGAGGCTCAGCAACAGAGACAATAGTATCTACATCGTGGGTTTTTTTTTTCTTTTGTCTTTTGTTTTTTTTGTGAGGTTTAAGTGAGTTGATCTGTGTCAAAGTACTTAGAGCAAGGTTGGCACATGGTCTACTTCATCTTTCTTCTTTCAGTCATCATTCTTCTTTCAGAAACACTGCAAAATGCATCACCTTCATGCATTCTTCTGGGTTTCACTTCATTCCTAATTTTCTCAGGTTTCCTGGAATGACCTTGCATGCAACCGTAGTCACCAAGAGCAGTGCTTTGGAGTAACTGCCGGGCCTGTGTTTGAGCCACGGAACAAAGATGGCACCCCACTTAGCCATTTTGCATGTCTGCTTCACCGTGTGGACTGAGTCACCAAAAGGCCCAGCGGGACAGCAGGGCTGGATTTTAATCTCTTTGGGAATGAGCATTGAGTGTTTGATTTCAATCACTTACCACATCAATGCCTCCTAGCGAATGAAGGCACTGACGTGAAAGTAGACTTGTCATTTTCTTCATAGAATGGGAAACTTGATCATCTTTGGTGCTTTAGTTCAAGGGTCCAGAACTCAAGTGCCCACAAGACCAGACCAGGGAACTCAAACTTGGTGTATGCAGCCAAGAGTAAGAAGAACCATGCAAGCATGATGATAATCAGCAGCTGACTCTCAGCCTCCATGTTAGAGATACAGTAGGGAGTGGTGGGGTCTGTGGCTAACAGGAGAGCACGTGACCTGCCACGAGGGCCATGGTCTTCCAAGTTCCAGCTAATTGATGTCTGCAAGATTGTGGGACAGAGTTGCCTGGATTTCTGTTCCTTTCTCTCTGTGTTTTGCTGCCATGCCCTACCTTCATGGTGAAACTTTGGGCATTTGATATTGGTCTGGATTCAGCAAGAGTCATCCAGTTTATTTGCATCCAGTGTGTCCCAGTGGCTGAGGCCAGTAGCCTCCTCAGACTAGCTGCTCCCTATGATAAAGGCCTGTAGCACATCCCATCCTGCACCAGTTCAGCCTGGCCAGCCCATGACAATGGGGGGATTTGCTGACTTCTCCATCAACCAGCAAAGTGAGGTTTATCACTCTGTGTCAGGCCCAGAACTGGGGGCTGGAGATAACAAGGCAATTCAGAGCATCCATCAAGCAACTAATGGAGGAAACAGACACATCTCCAGAGTTCATTCTGGTTGCCATGCGGAGTGGGACCTGGGTTATTTGTCAGCTCTGAGAGCATCGACAGTAGGACAGACACACTTAACTTGCCTAGGGGTATGGGTGGGTTGTGACAGGCATTGTTGACTTCCTGCTCAATGGCCCTTCCCTCATCTTCTTTGTCATGCTCTGATAAGGAGGCTGAAAAGGGTATAGTTTGTCCGACTCCCTTGCAGCTTGCAGTGGACAAGTGACACAGTTCTGGCCAATGAGATGTAGGAAGGACTCTGCTTGCTTGGGGCTTTTTGGGAAACAGTTTTCCCTGATGAAAGGACATGGGCATATGAGGTCACCATCCTACATATTCCCTACTTCCTGTGTTTGAGAGTGGATGAATAAAGATGTGGTGTCCGGAGCTGCAGCAGCAATTTTGTGCCTCTAGGAGAAGACCCAGAGAACTCCAGAGTTCCTGACCAAGATTCTTGATATCGCTGAGCCACTGGATCAACCCTTAATCACCTATTTCCAGCCTTCTTGTTATGAGAGATAGTTGAATGCCTTTATTATTTAAGCCACTGCTGGTTGAGTTTTATGCTGCAGCCAAAATCATTCCTAATTTATATGGAGAGTGTTAGAACATGTTATCTGAGGGTATGGGATGGAGAATTGGGTGCCCCTTAAACACCCATAGGGGTTTGAATTTGGCTAGGCTGACCCCCATCCTACCCATTTGCAAAACATATCATCTATGCAAAAGAGTGTATAAAATATATCTGTATAATCTAAAGAAAAGTAATAAAATAAACACTTGTTGAGGATTAGAATATCACCAAATAAGACATTCCCTGCATGCCCCTCCCCGCCTCACCCCCTTCCTCTCCCAAAAGTTAACCACTATCCTTAATTTTGTTCATTGTTCTTCTGCAGTTCCTTATAGTTTTACTACCCACTTATCTCCAAACAGTATACTGTTTAATTTTGCCTGTCCTTGAATTTTATGTCAGTGGGATCATACACTACACATTCTTTTGTAACTTGCTTCTTTTGTCCTAAATGCTCTACATTATGTTGCTGAGTTTCTGGCATGGTGACACACGCAGTCGTGGTTGTGGCATTCTCACCACTGCATGGTCTTTCGTCATCAGATGAGCTTGCAGGTTATATACTCAGTCTACAGTTGACAGACATCTGGGAGGCTTCCAGTTCTTGGCCGTTACCAGCGAGGCTTCTCTGAAGGTTCTTGGCTCATGGTGCACTCGGGCAAGAGTTGCTCTAGGGCATAGCCCTTGGAATGTAGCTGCTAGAATGCAGCTGTAGAATGCACACTACCTTCGTTAGGGAATGCCAAACAGTTTTCCAAAGTGGTTGCACCAATTTATACTCCTATCGGCAGGGGCCGGATGCTGTGTTGCTCCCTGTCCTCGCCAACCTTAGGTCCTGGACATGTTCTGTTCCGAATGGCCCTGCCTTCCCGGAGAGTTGACCTCTGAGCTTTGAAGCTGCCCTGCCCCATTCATTTGCTATTAACTGTCAGCATCCGTGCTTGCTTACGTGATCAGCCCAGAATGACTCTGTTGTCCTGAAATAAGATAAAGCCTCACGCATAGGCTTTATCTCCGGGTTTTCCTGGTTTCATAGTTTCCAGTCGGGGAAAACAACAATTTGATATTCACTGTCCTCAAAACTGCAACTGGTTCGTTTTGCCCACATCTCACTGAGAACTTTTCTTGAAGGTCAGCATCCAATTTCTCCCTGTCTGTTCTTTCTATCTGTTTTGAATAATCATCTCTAAAAGTGGAGGCAAATTCCAGGATTCTCAGACATGTGCCCTGCAGGAGATGAGGACGTTGTGGACATTTGGGGACAGGCAGAAAGATTTGGAAGGAGGCAGGAGAATGCTGTCCTGGCTCTGATGACTGACCACAGTCCTCTCTGAGCCTCGGTTTCCTTTTCTGCTAAAATGGGGATGATAATACAGGGTTCTTATGAGAGGGTGGTGTATAAATGAATCATTTATCCCAATGCCTGGAGTGTGGTAAACACTTAATAAACATTAGCTGCTGTTAGTAGGAGCTCTCATCTGCAAATTGGTGTGTGGAGTTGAGAATAGGACCAGGCATTAACACTATCCTGCCATGTTTGCATCCCTATAAAACCCCGTGACCTGCAAAACTGTGTTCTAGAAAGAACAGGGCTTATGAGAAAACTAGACCTGGGGTAGATGGCTCAAAACCTAGGGAAACTTGTAACCAGAGTACCAACAAAATCAATGACAATCCTAATAAAAATTTGAGCCCAGGCAAATTTCCCAGGGCATTTGCGCCCAGCTGCACAAGTTGCTCAAACATTTCAGCCTTAAACCCAGAGGCTCCTGCTTCCTTCTTTTGAGATACAGGTCCTGGAGGGCATTTGCTTCTAATTGGGACCATTTTCGTCAACATTCAAAATATGATTGCAGGTTTAGCCTTCATCATTAGGCCATTGTTTCAATAGAGGTGGAAATGACTTTGTAGCTTCTTCATCTAAACTTGCCGTGTCCCCAGATAGTCTAATCCAGTGGATGGTGTAAGGTTCTCGAAACCACTAATTTGGTCACTACTTGTTACCAAGGGAAACACTTCTGTAGGCTTCCAGTTTTTTAAATTCAGTTCTTCAAATCTGCTTAAGGATGCTTTTTCCATTGTGTTTGTTCCTGACTATTTAAAAATATTAATGTGCTGGGGAAAATCACATATGAGCACAACTTCCACCTTATTTGACATAATTCCCCTATTTACCCATCATAGATAAGATAATCTGTATCAGAAAAAAAATCCTGCATTAGAGCAGAAGAGACTGTGCTCTTTAAGGGTCTTTTCAGATCTGATATTCTGGAACAGGAGCTGGCAAACTACAGCTGGGAACCCAAATCCGACCCACTGCCTGTTTTCATAAATAAAAAATTACTGGCACACAGCCGTGCCTATTTGTGTGTCATCTGTGGCTGCTTTCTTGCTACCGTGGCAGTTAGGTAATTGTGACAAGAGACCATGTGGCCCAGTCTTCACTCTCTGGCCCTTTACATAAAAAGTTTTCTGACCCTTATTCTAGAATTATAAAAATATCAATATCCGATATCCATGCCCTTTTCCTCCTCTGAGTTCTCAGAGCCCTGTCGCTTTTTCAGAGTCCAGCATTAGTAAGGATAAAGTTCTGCTGCTACAACAAAGAGGTGCTACAATATGGCAGGTGAAAGCCATTGCCAGCCAAGTTGCCTCAGTTTCCCCTTTGTGACTGAGGACAGAAATGAACCTGAAGAGTTCATAGCTGAGGCAGCTGTGATTGACCTGGCCATCTTTTGTGTATGTGAGCTCCCTGTTCTGAGTCACCCTCCATCCTGGTCCCATTGGGAGACAAGGGACCCACCCCATCTTTGACTGGCTGTTCCTTCACTGCTTAGCCATGTCCTGGCCCCATGAAGTCAAATTTCCTTGCTCCTGGCTGGGCAAAAATTCCCTGCCTCTGAGACTTTTGTCTCTGGAAGACCACTGAGCTCAGACTCACCAAACTGGATACTGATTCCTAAAACCCCAGCAGTGGTCTCTGTCCTGGCAGAACCTGAATTCCACATGGGACTCTGAAGTCTTGTAATTACACAAATGCCTCCTCTTCCAGCTTATGTCCGGGACAGGGCAGTGTGTGAACAATTACTGAGAAGAAGCAAATTTGCTTTATAAATATGAAAAAGTTGTATTATAACCTAATAGTTATCCTTTCTCAAAAGATGAAACAGCCCTGTAGGATAAAGAAGTGAAAGTGAGAATCCCCCTCTTCTGCCTTTGAGCTGTAGCCCCACCCCTCATTTTAGTCTGTATTTTTTGAGTTGTTTCATCTCCTTATACAACCACACGCTTAGGTAAAGCAACAGAATCATGAAAGAAGGGTTCTGCACTTGGCTTTCTTTCTGCAACAATAAACCCCAGACATTTCCTCATGTCTGTGCCTACTGATCTACCTCTTTGACAGATGTTTAGCAACCCCCAGTGGATACAGCTTTATTTATTCAGATTATAGATTTCCTTTCATCCTAGGGCATATGCCATCTTCCTCCAGGAAGTCTTCCTTGCTTCCTGCAGCTCAAGATGGTCACTTCCTGCTCCAAACTCCTGGGTCCCTGTCCCTTTCTCAATACTTGTATTAGTCAGGGTGGGGCTCTGATGCTGTAACAAAGAGAGCCTGCAATGCGGAGGCTTAAAGAGCATGGACGCTATTTCTCTCTTAGGTCATAGTCATGGTCAGTGGGGCAGTGCTGCTCCTTCCCGTCCTTCTAAGACCCAGGCTCCTACTGAGTCATTGCTCTGCCATCCCCTGGGGCATCTCATTGTCTGCGTGGTTGAAACAAGGACACCCAGGAAGTTGGGAGAGAGTGTGACATCTTTAGCCTCAGCCCTGGAGGGTCCACGCCCAAGCCATCGGTGAGGGCTTTGCCTGGCCACACCTGTCTGGGGGGCCTGGACTGTCTTCAAGACTATGGAAGAAGGGAAACAGATGTTAGTGCACAATGGCCAGTCTTTGCCACTGACCTTGACCCCTTCCCCTCGTGTTTGGGTTCCACACGCCCATGTCTCCTCGCTGTGGGAGTGGAAAGGCTGAGAGTGCAGGCTCCAGGGCTAGTTCATCTTGGCAGCTTCGTCCAGGCCCAGCCACAGTGCCTGGCACATGGTTGGCTTTTGAATCAGGAGGTGGTGGGCTCTGAACGTGATCACTCATTCGGCAGCTACTTCTTGACATTTATCATGTGTGGTCACCATCTGGGGCCCTGGAGACCCAAAGGCATGGTTGCTCTGCCTTGAAACGTCATTGTCATTATTGTTTTGGGTTCCCAGAAAGGGACACTCTCCTCCTGCCTCAGGGCCTTTGTTTATGCTGTTCCGGCTTCCTGAACTGCATCCCCACCTCCCGCAGCCTCACCTCACTTGCCCAGTCACCTCCTATGTCAAGTCTCTTCATCACCGTTACCTCCTCAAGGAAGCTTACTCTGACTCCCTCCCCTAGACTAGCTTGGGTTCCTTCATTTCCTCCACACATACTTTTCCTTTGCATTGAAGTAATTTTTTGTATATGATTTTATTTCCCATCAACACTCATTGCTAGTTTATAAGCTCCATGATGACAGGTGCATTTTTGTCTGCTCAGAACCTAGCAGATGCTTGGCCCATTGGGTGCTCTGTCTGTACTTGGCAGCTGTTTAATCAGGATCATCACCATTCATAGATGAGGAAACTGAGGCTCAGAGAGGTTGAGTGACTGGTCTAAGATCACACAGGACTGAGATTTCAGCCTGTCTACCTCTGGAGCTCTTGCTTTTACAGCATAATGCAATTAGAATATCACATGGTGTGTGCTATAATAGGACATAATAGGGTATGTTTAAGGGGTGGTGGGAGGGCAGAGGAGGGCTTGACTGACTCAGCCTTGGGGGTGGGGGTGGGGATGGCTGCCTGGAGGAGGCAGTGACCTTGAAGGCTTAGAAACCGGGGGTAGTTTGGAGTAGCTATAGTGACTGTGTAGGCAAGTGAAAAATGCACCCAAAAGCAAGGCTGATTGTAAAGCCCCTGCTTTGGGGCAGCAGGGAGTTTGGACTTGGTAGAGCCGATGGGGAGCCCTCAGTGGTCCAGAAGCAGGGGAGTGACATGATCCAGAAGAACATCCTCTTTGACCAGAGTTGCAAACTGGCATTTGCCAGCTGACAAAGTTGACTGAACTCACTTGATATTTTAAAATGGAATTTGTGGCCAACCGTATTAATTAGGATTTAAGTCTGACTGCTGAGCCCTCCCCCCCTCCACACACACAAAAAAGGGTGGCTTACATGAGATAGAAGCTTATTTCTCTTTTGCCTAAAAGCCCGAGCCAGTCAGGTATCCTGGCACCACCCTGGGGGCTCAGGATCCTCCTAGCTGGTTGCTCTGCCATCTCCGAGGTGTGGCCGACAAGGCCACTCCCACAGCCAGATTCCAGGCCCCGAAGGAGAAGGAGGATGGCCACTGGGACGAAACGGCAGTCTCTCTCATTTCAAACTTGAAAAACCAGGGTTTCTGGCTTCTCTTCAGCAATAGGAAAACCCCAGCAGCACAGGGTCACATGCAGCCACAAGTTGGATGGGGTCTGTGCTGTCTGGTTCGCTGCAGCCCTCTCAGATCCCTGAGGAGGTGAGTCAGCAGCCATCAGTCAGGTCACCCCAGCCCCTTCCCCTTCCCCATCACCCCACTGGTCCTTGAGGCATGTGAATTCCCAGCCCCTGCCCCAACTGGAGGCGTCCCACTGGCTGCTGAGCTGGGAGGCTGATACTGGCTTTAGAAAGACTCACTGTAGGCTTGACGCCAAACATCTATCCTCCCTGTGTCCACCTCGGTGAATGCAGTCCCAGCTTGCCTTCAGAAACTTTGGCTCTCCAGGCATCCTGGTTGGAAATCCTGGCAAGTTTCTTTCCCCGGTGGCCGTTTTGGGCTGTATATGGGGTTGCACTTGAGCCTCTCGGGGGCCCTCTCTCGTCTCGCAGAAGCCAGGGCCTCCCCTCTTGGCTCTGCCCTCAGAGGCTCCCAGACCCGCTTTGCCCTTCCCAGATGGCCGTGTGGGCTGGCACTGAGGGAGCCTCCATTGATCCTGGGCTGCTCTTCAGACCCCGTGTCAGAGGCAACTGTAGACAGTCCGGGCCCAGTGGAAGCTCTCGATCACATTGTCCCTGTTCCTGTTGGGGACCAGCTGCCAGGAATGATTCCCTTTGTAGACATATCTGCCACCATCTTTATCCAGGATTCCTCATGCTGGATCTCCGTGGGTGGGTGAATGGGTGGGGATAAATAGCTTCTCCTTTCAGAGGCAGGTGCCAATGAACACACCAGAGATGGAGAGCAAGGGGCGTGCATGGCTCACGGAGATGGAAGGTACGTGTGGGCATGAAATGGCATTGGGATGACAGCGCCTCAAGTTCAGAGAGCACATTACAGTTATAGTTTACAAAAAGCTCTCCCATAGGAGTCTGCTCTGATTTGGTCTTTATGAGCCCCAGATGTCAGCTGGGGCCCCTCTGCCCCTGCAAACCAGGGACAGTGGGCCCAGTTCCCCCACGGGACCCTCCCTGCTACTTCCATGTGGCCAGAGGCCTCTTCTGCGTTTGGGCTCTGGGTTGCTCATGGCTGACTTCCTCCACGGTAAGATGCTGTCCCTTCTTTGGTTTCTATAGTGATAAATCCTCTCGTGAGCCTCTGAGGATTCAGGTGACTTTACTGAATATTTGTGGGAGGTTACTTCACACAGTCAGAGCTTCTGTCATCTGGCTGGTCCCTCCCTCCTCCTCCTCCTCCTTCCAGCTCTTTCTCTCCTTGCACCCGGGTTCCCCAAGGAGTTCTCAGGCCCCTCCCTCTGCTTGCAGAGCCCTTTCCTCTCCCCTTGCAGCCTCCCTGTTGGCAGGCAGCATACGGCCTCATATGCCTTCCTCCTCAAGCTCAGGCCAAAATATTTTTCCCCAAAAAGTCATCTCTGTCCCCAGGAAGAGTTCTGGTGCCAGCGGCTAGGACAAGGCCGTTTCTTCACCTGGCCCTGCTGAGAACAGCTGCAGAGTGGGCTGAGAATTCAGTCATCAATCCCCTTTGACAGATGAGGGATCAGGCTTGGAGAGCTGCAGTGACCCACCCAGGGCCACCGAGCTGAGTGAGGTGCACCTGGGTCTCAACTCTGGACCTGCCGACTCCAAATCCAGTGCTCTTCCTGCAACAAACACCTCTGCCTTCTCAAAGCCTCATTACTGGAGCCCATTGCTGATTTTGCTTCCATAGTGAATCTTGGAAATGTGTGTGTGTGTGGGGGGGGGGTGGGTTAACAGCAAAGCATCCCTTTGCTCGCTCACCAGGTACTGATTGGGCTGCGTTGTCAGTGCTGGGATCAGTGGTAAGGAAGGTGGAGACCCTGCCCTTGTGGAGCTGACAGTTTAGTGGGGAGCCCCGATAAGCACATGCACACGTGCATCTGCTCCACCTAGCTAGGTCTGAGGACTGCTGGGAAGAGTACAGCAGGGTGCGGGGGTGGTGGTGGGGTGCCAGCAAGGCCTCTGTGAGGGATCAAGCCCTGCAGATATCTGGGGGAAGAGGACAAGCAGGTGCAAAGTCTGAGTTGGGATGGTGCATGGCGGGCAAAGGAGCCGCAGGCCTGGAGTAGGGTGGGTGGGGTGGTGGAAGGGCACCTCCTCAAGGGCGCCTGTTCTCCATCCTGCCTGAACACTAGAATCTCCTGGGGAATATTAAAAAAGTGCTGATGCCTGCAGCCCGCCTCCTGGCCATTGGCACTTCTTAAAAACGCGGGCAGCAAAGCCTGAGAACTGGGGTGTAGGGCCCTGCAGTTCACCGTGAGGACGCGGGTTTCGTTCTGAGTGTGATAAGACATCGTGGCAGGTAGGCAGGGGACTGGCCTGATCTGATTTACATTTCTGAAGGTCTCCATGGTGGCTGGGTTGGGACAGATAGACAAGGTAGAGACCCTGTTGGTGAGAGGGGAGGCAGGGAGGCCGCGGGGAGGCTGCTGCCAAGGCCCAGGAGAGGGACGGTGGAGGCTGGTAATGAAATCAGTCAAATCACCACACACGCGGTGGACTGAAGCATCGCAGACTTATTCTCTCACAGTCCTAGCGGTCAGAGGTCTAAAATCAAGGTATCGATGGGAACTGCGTTCTTCCGGAAGCTTCAGCAGAGAATTGGTTTCCTCGCCTTCTCCAGCTTCTAGCGCTGCCTGCACTCCTGGGCTTGTGGCCCTTCCTTCACCCTAAAGTACACGGGGACCCCTGTGATTGCATCAGGACCACCTGGAGAACCCAGGATCACCTCCCACCTCAAGATCCTTAACTTAATCAGATCCGCAAAGCCTCTTTTGCCATGGAAGTTTCCGGGGATTAGGACGTGGGGCCGTTATTCTGCCAACCATCCAAAAGGACAATGATGACGGTTATAACGACAACTGCACTTACTCAGCGTTCACTATGTGCCAGGCTTGCTGTGTCATCCCTCACCGGATCCTCAGAATGAACCCCAGAGGGAGGTACTAGTATTGTACCCATTTTACAGATGAGGAAACTGAGGTGCAGAGAGGCTAAGTAACTTGTCAGCAGTTGTGGCACCTGGATTCGAACCCAGGCGGTACGGCCACAGCATCTGGTGAGGTCCCTGTGGTGTCTCTGCTACCTTTTCTCCTGCTTGGTTCCCCGTCTTTGACTTTCTGACAATTTCTGACTAATTTTTAGCTTCCGTCTATGTCTCTCTCTTTTTGCTTTCTTTTGTCTCTGCCTGCCCCCCCTCCCGGCCTTTCTCTCTTGTCCTCTGTCTTTTTCTCGCCCCTCTCTTCCTGGCTCCTGTTGCTATTCTGGCCCCTTCCTTGTTCTCCCATCTCCCTCCTGCCTTCCTTCTGGCCCTGCTTCGCCTGCTCCCCCAGCCTCAATGCTTCTGCATCCCCCTCCAGCCACTTCCTACTAGAAAACCCTGTTTTCTAGGACATGCACACTGGCTCCTCTTGGGGTATGGATGGCAGCAGCGTGGGGTTGGCGGGCGGTGGGGTGAGGGGCAGCAGGCCCTGAGGATGAGTGGGCTCAGAGAGGAGGCCGGGAGCTGCAGGAGGAGCATAGCTGAGCCCCTGCCTGCCCCGCACCACTGTGGGCTTTCTCTCCCCGCTCCCCCTTGAGCCTGCTGTGCCTACCGGAGCCTGGGGCTGAGGGGCGTCAGCCCAGCTACCCAGCCGGGGGCACCTGCAGCCGTTCAGCCACCGTCCTGACCCTGCAAGGTGGGTGCTTCTTTTTCCACTCCTAGTTTCTTGGTTTCAGGGTCTTATTATGGCATATCCAGTGTCCTGCCCTCCAGACCGTTGCCTCTAGCTTTTGCATTGGGCCCTTCCCCTCTGTTGACCCTGTTTCTGGGGTCCCCTGTTGCCTTGAGTGGGAGACCCCTCACCCCCTACTCCCTAAGCTCCAAGGAGCACCGGTGGTTTGGCCCAGGCCCCTGGTGCCCCAGCAGAGTTGGGGGTGGGGATGCAGTTGGGGACAGGAATGGGGGAGTCGGAGCAAGGCTGCCGAGAAGGATGTCAGGGAGCGGCCGAGGAGCGAGTGGACTGCTTGGCGGGGTCTGCCAGCCCAGGCCTCCTCCTGCCCTGAGATCCGCCCCGCTGGGGGTCGTGGACACCTCAGGTGTAACCCTGTAACCGCTGTTGTCCCTTAGGAAAAGTCTCTGGTTCCCCGTAGATCATATCTGCTGACTTTAACTGTAAATGTTACTTTAGTTTGCTTTCATTCCTTTCCTTATTACCTTATGTTTTATAACGGTGCTGTAACCGGTTAACTATATGTATTGCCCCAGCTGGCTTTTGTCAGATCTTATAGCCCTGTTTGTTTAGCTTAGTTCAATTCCTTTACTTAATTAAGCGATTTACAACCCTGTTGTAACCTGTAACGTGATGCTTACCGCCCCCACCCCACCCCCGCTGGCTCCTGTCAGTCCTCCGGAGCCTCTTCTTGGGCCGCACTTACCCACTTCAATTAAAGTCACTCAGTATCTCCCAGCATCACAATATCATTATCTCCACCTCCCTTTGTTGGAATCTCATTAAAACTTCAGAGTTTCTCCAATTTGAGGAGACAGATGGGCAGCTTTGCCCCCTGCCTCCCTACACAGAGCTCTGTAATAAATCTCTGGGGGTCTCTGGTGGGCTTGTGTGTGCAACGGGCAGTGAACCTGGTTTGGCAACACAGGCGGCCATGCTTTCCTGGGCAGCCTTTTTTTGCCAGTCCCTGGCCGTGGCCGATTGGCTGGTAGGACTGGACAGCCAACCTGAGCTGGGCTGGGCAGCTCTCCTGGGAACCTGGAAGACTTGGAGGGACAAGTCAGGCTCCAGACAAAGGGCAGGGGCTCCTCTGGAGTTCTTGAGTTAGGCTGTGTTCAGGGGGGCTGAGAAGAGGGACCTTGGAGCGGAGAGAGCCAGAGAGGGGCTGCCCTGGCTGCCGACAGGGTTGCAGCTCCCTTCTTCCCACTCATGGGTTCAGCAAGATCCTTGCACATCCTTCCATCTTCAGCTCTTTGGAAGGGGCTCTGTCTTTTGAAACCACACAGCCTCCAGGTAGAGCTTTAAAAATACAAATCAGACACCCTATAAAAAATTAACTCAGAGTGGATCAAAGACCTCAATGTAGGAGACATAAAACTCCTAGAGGATAATATAGGAAAACATCTTCAAGACCTAATAATAGGAGGTAGTTTCTTAGACCTTATACCCCGAGTACAAGCAACAAAAGAAAAAATAGATGAATGGGAATTTCTCAAAATCAAAAGCTTCTGTGCCTCAAAGGTCTTTGTCAAAAAGGTGAAGAGGCAGTCAACTCAATGGGAGAAAATATTTGGAAACCATGTATCTGATAAGAGTCTGATATCCTGCATATATAAAGAAATCCTACAACTCAACAACCATGGGACAAACAGCCCAAATAAAATGGGCAAAAGATATGAAAAGACATTTTTCCGAAGAGGAAATACACTTGAAAAAATGTTCATCTTCACTAGCTATTAGGGAAATGCAAATCAAAACCACAATGAGATATCATCTCAAACCTATAAGAATGGCTGCCATTAAACAAACAGGCAGCTACAAATGCTAGAGAGGATGTGGAGAAATTGGAACTCTTATCCATTGCTGGTGGGACTGTCTAATGGTACAGCTGCTGTGGGAGACAGTTTGGTGGTTCCTCAGAAAACCAAATATTGAGTTACCCTATGATCTGGCAATTCCACTACTTGGCATATACCCAGAAGATCTGAAAGCAGTGACATGAACAGACATTTGCACACTGATGTTCCTGGCAGCATTGTTCACAATTGCCAAGAGACGGAAACAATCTGAGTGTCCTTCAACAGATGAGTGGATAAACAAAATGTGGTACATACATACGATGGAATACTATGTAGCAGTAAGAAGGAATGAGGTTCTGAAACTTGTGACAACATGGATGAACCTTGAGGACAGAATGTTGAGTGAAATAAATCAGACACAAAAGGAGAGATATTATATGTTATCACTAATATGAACTCCCTGAAGAATGTAAAATCAATGTCTTGAAATGTAAAATATAGGGGACCTAGAGATAGAAGCTAGAGAAGCAGGAGTGATAACCTAATATGTACAGACCTGTTAATGAGGTTGAACTTGAATGGACAGGGGTGATGATGGTTCATTAATGGGATTATAAGTATCAGTGCTGTATTGAAGGCAAACATGATTGAAAGGGGTTGTTGAAGGGCATGTATCCCACAGATTAGCACAACAAATATAAATAAGTGCTTGCATGATCTACTTCTAAGGTATGACACTGGTACAAAGAGTTAACAATAGAGTGATACATGGAAAAAACTACCTATTGCATACTATGGGCCATATTTAATAGGAATGCGTTATTAGTGCCACACTAATACTAGGGATAAATAATTAGTGGGTGATAAGAGCTTTGGGGTGTTTGGGTTATGAAAATAGTTGAAAATTGAGAGTTGATGGTGATTGTACAACTAATTGAAGATAATGTGAGACACCGACTGTTTGTCTTGGACAGAATGTAGGCTATGTGAAATTAGGAACCCCCTAATTAATAAATCAAGCCCTCAATCTTGAGGCTTGCTCTTGTGAAACTTATGACTGTAAAGGAGAGGCTAAGCCTCCCTATAATTACTCCTAGGAGTCACCTTCAGAGAACCTCTTTTGTTGCTCAGATGTGGCTTTTCTCTGTCTAAGCCCAACTCTGCAAATAAATTCATTACCCTCCCCGCTACACGGGACACAACTCCCAGGAATGAGTCTGGACCAGGCATCAAGGGATTGAGAGTGACTTCTTGACCAAAATGAGGGAAAGAAAGGTAACAAAATAAGGTTGCAGTAGCTAAGAGATTTCAAATAGTCGAGAGGCTGTCCTGGAGGTTACTCTTATGCAAGCTTCAGCCAGTGGCCACGGTATCCAAGCCCAAATCAACAGTAGTCCCCCAAAGAATACCCAGGTCCCTATTGGAGACTCTATAAAAGTTTCATTCACTAAGTTTATTTCTCAGAAACTTAAATCCTCCAGAGTGTTCCTATGCCAGATAAATCCCCAAACCTGGAGGCAATAGACTCTTCAAGAACATCAACCAGATGCATCCTCTTTCCCCATAATGTTGACACCCCTTTTCAATATGAATAAGTTAGGGTGTTCACTGATATCCTTGAAGTTTGAGACAGTGATCAAACAAGAGGGAGGAGTAGAAACAGATAAAATAGGATTTAACAAAGGATTATGAATACTGAATCTTTATAGAAATATGTATATATTTAGTCTCTAGGGTATTAGAAGAGCTAGAAGGCAATAACTGAAATGGTAGAACTGTAACCCATACATTCTTTGAAATTTGTTCTATAACTACTTGTTAAATTGTACTTCAAAAGTTATCGCGTCTCTGTATATATGTTATATTTCACAATAAAAAATGTTAAAAAACATGCAAATCAGAGCACAATACTTTACTGCTGGGATTCCCCCCAGTGGCTTCCCAGAGCTCCAGAATAGCCCCTCACACCTGCCCCAGCCCAAGACCTTCCGCGTCTGGCCCCTGCCCACTCCTCCAGCTCCATCTCCTGCTGTTTGTCCCCCTCAGCCTCAGGCCCTCGGACCTCTTTGCTGTTCCTCTTTCATACTTGATGTGCCTCCTGCCTGGGATGCTCTCCCCCTGCTTCCTTCCATGGCTGGCTTGTCCTCATCAGGTTTCAGCTGAAATGAAGCCTGGTCCACCCTGTCCCTCCCTCGCAGCACGTCACCATGCTGTATATTTATTTGCTTACTTGCTTACTGTGTCTTCCTGCTGGAATGAAAACCCCACCTCTTGTCCCACACTGCATCCTCAGTGCCTCCAGCAATTCCTGAAGGCATAGTAGGTCTTTTAATGAATATTTTTTGAGTGAATGCAAAAATGAGGGACAAGAGCCCAGAGGAAGTTTGCCTGGAGCTCTGGTGGGTTTTCTGGGAGGGAGTGAAGGGCCCCATCTCATTTCCCCCACCCAGGGTGCCTGCGACAGGCCAGTGGCTGCTCTGACACTGTGGGTAACAGTTCAAAAGCTTCCTAAGCAGTGACCAACGGGTACGAGTGGAACTGAAGCACATCCCTTCTTGGACGAGGTGGGGAAATGTTCAGGGTGCCCTCCCCAGACCCTCTCTCCCTCATGGAGCAGCTTCGCCTCAGAAGGAGCTTGGGCTGTCAGGCTGGAAGGGGGCTAGGGACTGTAGCCGAGGTGACTCTGTCCTGCCTAGTCCCTCTCGCGTCCCCTTCCGGGCTGACGCAGACTCTGTCCCAGGGCCTAACTGTCCTGCTGTAGGCCCCAGGGGATGGCCCTCAAAGCCCTTCAGGAAGGGCCCTTAATTTGAATCCCCCAAGCCTGGGGCTTTGCCTGGGGCAGGGCCTCTTGTCTACAAACCAGCCCTTCCTTGGGTAAGCTGCCAAAGGAGACCACTTCACATGAGGGTGAAGCTGCCTTCCATCTCTTTCTCTCTCTTGTTTTTAAAAATCCATTGTATTTATTAAATGTGCCATTACACAAAGGTCCCTTGACATGTTTCATGCTGTAAAGAGATAGCCCTCGCCATCAAGCTGTCTGCTTTAGCTGACAACCTTGTGTCTCATACACACACACACACACCACTGTCACTGTTGTCAGGCACACAGTTGTCATAGGCTGGTGGGAGAAACCCCAGGGATGAGCCATCCAGAAGGCACCGGCTGTTGCTCCTTCGCTTTCCTGGAAAAACGAGTGGAAGCTCTAAATGATCTACGCCAATGGGGAAGAGGAAGTTCGAACAGGGGACGTCCAGAGCCTTAGGAGCCTCCCCCGCCAACGGAAATAGTTCCCTCGCAACTGGTTTTGAAGGATGGGACGTCGGCAAACTTTCTTCCCCTTTCCAGCCTGCTGATGGCAGTGCTGCTGAGTGGTCTCTGAGGCTCAAAGAGAAGGTAGCAAGAAGCCCGAATAATCCACTCCCTGAATAATTGAGAATCGACTTGTAATTGCAGTTATCTCAGCCTAAGGGTGCTGAAACTGGAAGACAAGGAAGGGACAGGAGAGAAGATGGGGTTTGGAGAGAGGGCACCAGATCTGGGATGGATGTTGGGGAAAGAAGCTAGGAGGGGGAGTTGTTTGAAGAAATTTTTTTATTATGATTTTAATATACAAGGGCAAAGGGCTCACAGTGTTGGGGAAGGCTGCAGGGAGGAGGAGAGGACAAGCATGTACAGGGAGGAGCAATATTTCTTTCCAGACCATAAACAACTGCCAAATAAACCCCAGAAATGACACGCCGCCAGCGTCTGTGGGAAGCTTAGAGAGCTGTGTGTCCTGAAAGAGTTATTGGTTTTGTTCAGGCTTCATCTGATATTCGCTTAAAAAAAAAAAGATTTTGTTTCCCCTCTTGCAACAGTCTGGAGGGGAAAATCAAGCACGTAACATCTGCCTCGTGTCATCATTTAGACACTTACGAATAAACTGACTCTGGCGGGGGTGAGCAAATGGATCGGGAAACCAGCCAGCTTTCAATGATCCCTGTGGGGATTATCCACTTTGGGGGTTGTCCACAGGAACTGGTCCCTCCCAGGTCAACATCCTTCTGGCCAAGCCACAAAATCCCAGGTCTCTACCCAACATGGTGGCCTAACTTTTGAGCACACAGATGTACCCATGTGAGCAAGCAGTGGTTAAGGGCTTGGGCAGGCAGAGGGGCCTGGGTTCCTGGGTTTCGATTTGTGTTCCCTGCACACTGGCTGAAGGATCTTGGACACTGGAAACTTAGCCCTTCGAGCCTCTGTTTCCTTATCTATGAGATGGGGACATCCATGAGCTCCTCTGTAGTCAGATTGGCCATGGGCCTAGTGTGGCCAACGGGGTACAGAGGAAGTGAAGCATGTCCCTTCTGGATGAGGGGGGGAAGTATTCAGGGTGCCTTCCCCAGACCCTCTCTCCCTCATCCATGGGACAGCTTCGTCTTGGAGGGAGCTTGGGGCCCTGAGTCACCGCAAGGATGGGAGACGGGTAGGAGAGGTGTCTGAGAAGTAGGCCTTTAAGTTAAGATTGTGGGGTGGTTTGTAACACCAGCTAGCAGTAACTACCCAAACTAAGACATGACTACCTCTCTGAGAGCTATTGTGAGAATTCAGTGAGGGAGGCAGAGCTTATGAAGAGCTAAGCAGAATTCTGGGACCACAGAAAATGTTTAGTGAATAGTAGGTAGAGAGAGGTTGTTTACTGAGGAAGTAAGTACTGCCCTCTTATCATGTGCCAGGCATGTGCAATAATGGCAAAACACACCTAAAATCATCTTTTGGGATAGAAATTGTATTGTTCACTCCCCAGTACAATAGAAAGGCTTCCATCATTCATTCCTTCAGTGCTTACTAAACCCTACTATGTACCCATCTCTGTGCCCAGTGGTGAAGATGGATGGTTGAATAAGTCAGCTTTTACTCTCAAGTTGCTTGCAGGCTACCGAGAGATGCACTTGTGGGCAAATAATTCAAATGCCAAGTGACAAGTGTCACACAGAAGGGTTTTCAAAGTGCTATCAGTGTCACAAGCTCTGCCTGGAGGAATCAGGGAGGGCTTCCTGGGGGAGGGGCTCTTCTGAGTTTGGCCTTGAAGGTCTGAGTGGGAATTGGGAGAGTATTTCATGCAGAGGGACCTGTACAGAGGCTGGAGGGTGTCAGGAGGTCTTGTGTTTGATGAGATGTGATGGTTGCTTTGATGGCTGGGGTCTGGGGCATCTTTGGGAGGCAGAATAATGCTCTACCCCTCCCCCAACCCAAAGCACCCATGACATAATCCCCCAAACCTGTGATTACATTACCTTTCATGGTGAAAGGGATTTTTCCAGATGTGACTAAATTAGGGATCTTGAGATAGGGAGATTTTCCTGGATTCTCTGGACTAATCCCATGAGCTCTCAAAAGCAGAGAACCTCTCCCAGCTGTAGTCAGAGAGGGAGATGTGTCCTTGAAAGAAGAGAGGTTCGACATTGCAGGCTTCGGAGATGGAGGCAGGGAGCCAAGAGTTGAGAAAGCTGCAAAAGGCAAGGAAGCGGGATCTCCCCTCCAGCCTCCCCATCCCTTGAGCTTAGTCCGGTGAGACCCACGTCAGACTTCTGACCTACACAACTGTAAGATAACAATTTTGTATTGTTTAAGCCTGTAAGTTTGTGATAATTTGTGACAGCCGCCGTAGAAAACCAATATGGTCTCTGATGGACAATGTCAAGAGACCACACTGGACAAAAGGGGCAGGCAGAGTTGTTTGGGCTTTATTCTGTATGAGCGATGGATCTTGGTGGGGTTTCTGCTATTTATTTTTTTTTATTTAACGTTAATATTTCCAATCTATCTATCTGTCTATCTATCTTTCATCTATCTATCCATCCATCCATCCATCTTGCCAGCTCTCACTCTATCTTTCTCATCTCTCTCTCTCTTTCTTTCTATGTTCTCTCTATCTAATCATCTATCTATTGTGGCCTCATTTGTTTCAATGGGTGAGAGTCTTCCATAGATTAAATGTACATTTCTTATTTAATTAATGGAAATTTAGGTTATTTCTAGTCCTTTGCTATTAAAATCATGCTGCAATGAATTACTTTGACCTTGTGTTATTTTGCTCAGGTGTATCTGTAAGATGAATTCCAAGAAATGAAATTGTTGGGTCACAGAGAATGTGCATCTTCAGGAGTTTGAATTTCTAATAAATGTCTGAGGGCGTGATGACTCTGATGGGGACTGAACAGAATTCAGATCTGAGCTCTACAGACATCCCCATGGCTGGCTGTGGAGGCAGGGAGGCCGGGGAAGAGACTAAGGTGGTGGTCTTCTACAGAGATGTGTGTGTGTGTGTGTGTGTGTGTGTGTGTGTGTGTGCGCGTGTATCTGAGGGGTGTTTGGGACTGGCCACGTGAGGGTGAATATAAGTTGATTTTCTTTCTTTTTTTTAAAATCAGCATGGGAAATTCCCAGGGCATGAGAAGATTTTCCTCGTGCTCCTGGTTTAGCAGAGCCACGGTGGGGGTGGAGCTCCTGAGGACAAGTGAGGTCCAATTTTGTGTTCCTAAATCAGGTCTGAATTCTGATCTCTATTCTGTTCTGCCCCATCATTTTGACCTGGGTAGATAAGTAACTTGGTGATTTTGTGGAGAAGGCAGATGAGAATGGGTTATCACAGCCTTTAAACAAGATGTTTACAGAGTTAGACCCCTTCCAAGAAGGATAAGGTGAGTAGCATTCAGACTGCCTGTGACCTCCTGATTTTTTTTCCTCTAGTGTAATTTTTTTTAAATTCAGTTTTATTGAGATATATTCACATATCATACAGTCATCCATGGTGTACAATCAACTGTTCACAGTACCATCTTACAGTTGTGCATTCATCACCCCAATCTATTTTTGAACATTTTCCTTATACCAGAAAGAATCAGAATCAGAATAAAAAATAAAAGTAATAAAGAACACCCAAATCTTCCCCGCCCCATCCCACCCTATTTTTCATTTGGGTTTTGTCCCCATTTTTCTACTCATCTATCCATACACTGGATAAAGGGAGTGCGATTCACAGGTTTTTCACAATCACACTGTCACCGCTTGAAATCTACATTGTTACACAATTGTCCTCAAGAGTCAAGGCTATTGGGTTGGAGTTTGGTAGTTTCAGGTATTAACTTCTAGCTATTCCAATACATTAAAACCTAAAAAGTGTTATCTATATGGTGCGTAAGAATGTCCACCAGAGTGACCTCTCGACTCTGACCTCCTGATTTTTGATGTTTATCTGATTTTTACATTGTCAAGGCGTTACATCCACAGCATCCTCGATCATCTCGTCTTGGTCGTATATTTACATAGACTCCTCACTCACCATGGTCTTTTTACTATGAATTCTCTATTCCTGAATTAATCTTTATTTTCTCCTGGAGGGCTGGATTTCAGTGTCAGCTAGCTTGCTCAAGAGCAGTTCATGGATGCCATATTCTCTGAGCGCTGTCGTGTCTGGAAGTATCTGCCTGCTCCCTTCACACCTGAACGTGAGGCTCCCTGGCTGTTCACTATCCCGCAGCTTCGCTGGGATTCCATTGGTGTCTCCCCAGAGAAGGACGCTGTGCCTGTGTTTCTCCGTCCTTCCTGCTGAGGATGGGATTGGGTACCAGCATGGCTAGGGCTGCTTCGCCATCCCCCTGAGCACGTGGATGCAGTGCCAGGATGGCGAACAGTGAGGGCTATCATTCTGGCTGAGGAACTTCGGCTGCCAATTTCAGGGCAGCCGACCGGAGGATTAGTCCCCTTCCGTCATAGATTTGGGATTTTTGTTCCTCTAAAAATAGCCACAGTTGCTGTGGACAGCCGCACAGGCTGTGCACTGCATGACTCCAGGGAACATCATCCACACAAACCGCGATGTGGATGGTGCTCCCACGGTTGTGCAGTGTGGCAGCTCTGCAAGCTCACAGCCTGGGGTGGACTGCAAGTGTAAAATTCATTTTTATTCAGTGGTTCCCGAACTGGTCATTTTGTAAATCACGTTTGTGAATTTGTTCCTAGCCACGTACCCTGTTCTTCTATGAATATTTCACTCACTTTTGAGCTCATGTTTTGAGCTCACATTGGATCACTTTTTCCTTACATAGATGAATTTAAAAAGGCTGCTTTACATCGTGATTGGAAATGGAAAACCAGTACATGTGTGTGTATGAAATAAAACAATGTTATCAAGTTCTAGCTAGATTCTTTTGCCTTTTCTCTCTTTATTGAAGTGGGAGATGAGCAAGTGTTCGAGTGAAGTTAAGGATAGGCTAGCACAAAACTGAAAGTTTCTCCTGGAAGTGATCTGAAGGGCAGGAAGGGTTCTCCGTGATATGACTCAGTGGCTTTTAATGCTGCATCTGCTATCATGGGCACATACTCTGCAAGGGAAGAAGTACTGTCCCAATCCAATACTGCAGCAGCTGCTCAAATCTCTTGGCATGTCTCCGAGTGGTGCTTCAAGGCTTTTCATACATCCTTTCACCAAGGGGAAGTTTAGGACCACCCCAGAGGGACTTTGGTACGGGACAGAAGTCCTGCTGGTTGGACCCACTGGGTTTGGCTCTGCCCCCTGGAGTCAAGCAGAATAAATCAAATCCTTCCTGTAAGTTCCTTCCTCCCAAACGTGATTAAAGGTGAGGACTCTGGGGTTAGAGTGCCTGGTTGGAATCCTTACTATCTCTGTGCCTCAGTTTCTTCATCTGAAAAATGGGAATTTTATTATGAGTACTTCCTTCATATGGTTGTAATGAGCAGTAAACAAGTTAATGCCTATGGAGATGCAGACAGCACCTGGCACGTTTGCTAGTTAGCTGTGTCTTCTATAGCCAGGGAGTGTGGGGCCTTGTCATCTCATACCTTCTGAATTAGCAGACGGAGGATTTGGGTCCCAGTTGTAGCTCAATGTCTGACTCATGATGAGACCTCGAGTGACTCTTGACCCCTCCATCTCCATGGGACTTGGTTTCCCCACCTGGAAACTGAGGATGGTGGGCTTCATGGTCCCTAAGCCCCCTTCCCATCTCTGCAGGGCTGGAGAATTCTCTGCCAAGGGAGGAGAGAGGGAGAACCAGAACACTTACACTCCCAGGCCATAATCTCACGGTGTCAGCCACACTATGCCACAGAAAAAGCACCCGGCAGCCCCTTCCCTCCTTTGTAATTTCTCTTTCAAAACATGCTTTTGGGGAGTGAGGTAGGGGCACGAAGGATTCCTGATAGTATCAACAAAAGGCAGAAATAAGGCTGGGGTATTGGGAAGAGCAGATTTGCTTTGCTTTAACCAAACCCAACTTCTGGAGTGACATTAAAAAAAAAAATCACGTTATCCTTTATTTATCATGAAAGATGATGATGATGATGATAATGATGATGATGAAGGTAGTGAACACTCCCTAAGTCCTTATCATGCTCCAGGTGCCTCACATGTATTATCTCATTTGATTCCCAGCTAGCCTATTGTTCTAGTTCGCTAATGCTGCCAGAATGCAAAACACCAGAATTGGACTGGCTTTTATAAAGGGGGTTTATTGGTTACACAGTTACAGTCTTAAGGCCATAAGTGTCCAAGGTAATGCATCAACAATCGCGTACCTTCACTGGAGGATGGTCAATGGCGTCTGGAAAACCTCTGTTAGCTGGGAAGGCACGTGGCTGGTGTGTGCTCCAAGTTCTGGTTTCAAAATGCCTTTCTCCCAGGACGTTCCTCTCTAGGCTTCAGCTCCTCAAAAATGTCACCCTTAGTTGCTCTTGGGTCGTCTGTCCTCTCTTAGTTTCTATGGAGCAAAAGTCTATTTTCAAAGGCCATCTCCAAAATGTCTCTGTAAGCTGAAGCTCCTCTCTCAGTTCCAGTGCATTCTTCAAAGTGTCCCTCTTGGCTATGGCTCCTCTTCAAAATGTCACTCACAGTTGCACTCCGTTCCCTCTGTCAGTCAGCTCATTTATATGGCTCCAGTGACTCAACTTAGACCCACCCCAAATGGGCAGAGCAACACCTCCATGGAAATTATCCAATCAGAGTCATCAACCACAGCTGGGTTGGGCACATTCCAAAGGAACACTCAAAGAATTACCATCTAATCAACACCGACAATGTCTGCCCACACAAGATTACATCAAAGGTAATGGCGTTAGGGGGGACATAACACATTCAAACTGGCACACCTATGGATAGGCCAGCACTAGCTGCTATGACAAGTAAAGCCTGAAATCTCAGTGGAAATTTATTTCTTGCTCATGCAACACATCAATGCAGGTGACACTGGTGGGTGGCAGCTCTCTTCCACCAAGGGACTCAGGGACCAGGGGCTTTCCCTCTTGTAGTTCCGTCATTTCCTGGGGACTCGGAGCCCTCTGCATCTAGAGCAGCACACCCGCTTCCTAGCAACCCTCTCCAGGAAGACCACACAATAATCACACTCACATTTTATAGACCAGGACCAGTCATGTGACCTCACCAGGATGCAGGGGGTGCTGGGAAATATCGTGTCTGGCTGGGAGGCCACTTTCTTGCAATAACTCCACACTGCAGAAGGAGCAGCAAAATGTGTGGTGGGTGGCCAGCTGTTTTGGTCATCCCTTTTGCAGTGGAGATGCCAATTACACCCATTTTATGGATGAGGAAACTAAGACCCAGATTGTAACTGGCCCTGGGTCAGGGTTTGTAAGTGGCAGAGCTGGGACTTGAATTCAGGACTTGGTGAGTTCAAAGCTCTTGCACGTAACCAAGAGGGTGTTATGTCTTAGCAAAGCATTTAGGTTCTTCCAGCTCTAAAATCTTTAGAACAAATTCCTTCCTTTCAGTTTACCCACAATGCCCCAAACGTCTGTGCAAGGTACGTCGGAGGCCACGGTGATGCATTCATAATGCGAAGCGGGATTTTAGTCTTCGGTATTTTAGCCACTTGGAGAAACGATTATCCCCAGAAAGTTGACCCACATTTTGGACTCCTGCCAGAAATCAAGGCAGCATACCATCTGTAAGAGATAAATAAATCAAAATATCATCAGCAGATAAGTGTGTGCCATCTGCTGCCCTGTCAGTTGAACTGGCAGAGGCCTCCGGAGAATTCCAGGGAAGTGCTTGCCAAGCCTCCACTGCCAGTTCCAATAGCAAAAGGAGAAGCTCCATGCAAGATCTGTTGGTGTTTTCCTCTTTTCCCTGCTCCTGGTGCTGAATTCCTTGAATTCAGACACTAGAGGTGTATGAATTTATTGCTCATCGGTCTCATTTGTTGGCGGCCAGGACCAATTCTTCTCTGCCCTCCCAGCAAGTTGAAAGCTCCTAATGGAGGAAACTAACCGTGTGCCTGGCAAAGAGTTTCACTGCTCATGGATTGTGGGTCTCAGAACCAGAATCAAACTCAGTACTAGCCAAATTTGGTTCCCTTTGATGGGGCATCTCGAAGCCTGCTGACTTCTCCACCACCGTGGGAGTCCTCTTTGGAGGGCATCTGGGACTTCCCTTAGAAAGGGCAGATTTTTCTAGAACTTGCCTACTCTGCTATGAGGTAGTATAGGCTAGTACTAAATGCAGGGGCTCAGTGCCGGACTGTTATCAATTTGAATCTTAGCTCAATCTTCCTGTGCCTTGATCGCTTCATCTGTAAAATGGGGGTAGTAGTAGAACCTGCCTTTTAGAGGGCTGATATCAAGGTTAAGTGAACTGATGCATGTAAAGCACTCAGGACTCCAAATATGTGTCCAGTGTTAGCAAATATTATTTGTTGGCTGATTTAGGCAGACCAGGGTTACTGCCTCTCTCTGTCCTCTCTGCTTTCCCCAGCCCCTCACCATGGGTCCCCTGATGCCCTTCTCCCCACCTCCTGCTCCACAGAAACCTCAACATGCACCATCTGCTGGGGACTGGAATTAAATCACGATCCTCAGACACAGGATCTGGGGACCCAGCCAAGGATGCTGAGCTCCTAAGGGCCTTCCCTCTCCTGCTATCTCTCAGCTGCCCTGCAGATCTGGGATCCCCAGGGTTCATGACAAGGACAACCTGGCTAACCCTCAGTGTTCCTCTAACCTTCTGCACCTGCCTTTGGCCACCTTCCTGGCTTCTGCCGGAGGCCCCTCCAGGTTCCCCTTACCTGGTCAGGCTGACGTTTGCAGAATTGCAAACCTTCTGCTCCTGGCTTGGGAAAATTTACAGGCTCTCCCAGGGAGCAGTGAAATGTGTCTGTAACCTAGGATACCAGGAAGGGGATAATAATAATAATAACAGCTCTTGTTTGTAGAGTTAAGAAGGGGCAGGCTTCTTTGCACACTCTCTTGCTTTAATCCTTTTTGCAAGCCTGGAAGGCAGGTTCTCTGATGGTTTCCTCTTGACAGGTGAGGAAACAGACTCCTACGGTGAAGCCACTTGCCGAGGTCATGTGGCGAGCAGGCAGCAGGGGATAAGAGTTGTGCTCCTGTCTTGTGGTTTCTGCATTTGGACACTGCCACTTGCCTTAAGAGCACCCGCCTTTCAAGGTGGGAGCCTTGAGAGCTGTGATGAATGACATTGGGGCATGGGTGTCAAAATATGGAGCTGATCCCTTTGTGGATGTAGCTTGATTTAAATCCTATCTGAAGATTCATCCCGTGGGCCAAGTCCTGACTTGGCTATTTTATACCCATTCCCTCGTTTAGCTGTCACAGCAACCGCACGAGGCTGCAATGATTATTTGCCAACACACAAACAAAAAAACCCCAAACCAAAAAATCATTGCTTACCCACAGTCAGAGCTGGGGTTTGAACTCAGGGCCCTGTGAAGCCATACCCACAGTCAGAGCTGGGGTTTGAACTCAGGGCCCTGTGAAGCCAGAGGGCAGGCCTTTGACCACTGCCCTGCCCTGCCTCCCTGCCACCTCTTGTCGCCTCCACACCCACTTCTTCCTCAATTAGACCAGACCTTGAGGAGAGAGACCTTGGGGTAAAATTCCTGGAATCAGGCGTGAGTGGCGAGTCAGAGCGGAGGAAGCTGTGACCGGTGGATTTCTGGAAGCCTCATTTCCGCCGGGGGCCTGTGCCAAGCGCTCTCCCCTCATGCCTGCGGACAAGTGCAAGCTGCAAGTTTCTGAGCATCCCTGCCTGTCCTTAACTCAGCCAGGCCGCCGGAGACGTGGGTTGGAAGGGGTCAGCCATGAGAGGAGGTCAAGGCCTTCTGGCTTGCGTGTTTTATGCTCCTCCCCTTTGCAAAAAAGTCAACAGCTCTGTGAGGAGATGCCATGGGTTTGAGGGAAAAATGACCTTCCGTTTGTCTTCTCTGAACAAGCGAGAAAGCCCGTCAAAAGGACATTTTAGATATGACTTCTGGGATTTGTTTCAAAATAATGCCACGGTAGGGGTGTAGCTGAGATAAAGCTGGCCATGAGTTGATAGTAATGGAAAGTGGGCTAGGGACTTGGGGCTCTTTGAACTGCTTTTTTGACTTTTGTGAAACATGAACATTTCCAACAATAAGATGCTTAAAAGAGATACTTCAGGACACTGTTGACTTGCCTGAGCTGGGATGACCTGGTCTGGCAGATTTAGAACGGGGCATGTCCTGAGCCCCTGCCCACCTCTGGACAAGTCAGAACCCTGCATGATGGACAGGGCTTTGGAGAGTCACAGATCTGGGCTGAGGGTCTGATCCTGACACTTACTGGTGGTGGAACTGTGGGTAGGTGGCTTTGCCTCTGTGGGCCTCATTTTCCTCAGCTGTCAAATGGGGATGGGTACCGACCCCCTAGAATTGTTGTGATGCATGCCGAGTCCTGGGTGCCTGCTGTGGCCTCCCTGGGGGGAGGGGAGTCATCAGATCTTAGGCATCGTGACAAACTCTAGCTTCCTGCTGGATCTGCCACCACAGCCCAGAGGGGGGCCAAGCCAGGGAAGTAAATACACTGCATTCAAGGTAGGATATGACAATATCATGACAGATATTGTGATAAAACTCCAGGGAAACTCAGAGCCGGGAGAGATTGCTTTGGGGTGGGGCAGGAGATTGGGAAACAAGGGGGAAGAGGGTTCCAGCTGCTGGGATGCTGCAGAACTGGAGACAGGGAGGGTGGGGAGGAGTCGAGATAGAGGGAACAGCGAGAACAAAGGCATGGGGGCGGGAAGATGTTAGAATGCAAATGGGAAGCCATGGGGGCAAAGCAGCGGGGAAGGAGGCTGGGGTTGAATGGTGTAGTTCTCTGTAGCTGCGGAAGAACCTGGTTAACGGCCAAGATATTATGTCCGAGGGGATCTCCAAGTCCTTGTACTGTGGCAGATTCGAGGCTGGAAGCGGCTGCTCAGGGGCTGTCCTTTTCCTGACACCATAGACACCCCTCTCTGCTTGCCTCTTCCCTATTAGATCTGTCCCATGAATCCCTTGCTCAACTTTCAGTCGTGCCTTTCTCGCGCGTGTGGCACCCACACCTTCGGGATTCTGCAGAGTAGACTCCCTTTGATGGAATTCTGGATGAAGAATTTATGAACTGCTCATCATTTCTTCATTCCATAATCATTTCTGGAACAAGATCCTTCTTCCCAGTTTTGAGGATACAGCACACGTGGTCACAAAGCTTATATATGTTGCAGAAGACGCGTGTCTCTCCAAGTTGCAGAGAGGTGCTCTGGGCTTTATTTAGAAGAGCAGGGAGTGCCCTCCTCTGGGGAGAGGTTTTTAAAGAGTTGCTTGTGGCAGGTTGAACTTCAGCCCCCAAAAGACGTCCAAGTTCGAATCCCTGGTATCTGCGAATGTATCTTACGTGGAGAACGGGACTTGGCATGTGTCATTAAGTTAAGGATTTTGGGATGGGAAAAGCATCCTGCATTATCCAGGTGGAACCACAGTGTAATGACAAGTGTCCTTAGAAGCGGGAGGCAGAGGGAGCTGGGGCCACAGAAGAGCATTGCAACCTGAGACAGACTCGATTGGTCATTGCCAGCTTTGAAGATGGAGGAAGGGGCCACAACCCAAGGAATGGAGGTGGCCTCTGGAAGCTGGAGAAGGCAAGGAAGCAGGTTCTAGAGCCTCCGGAAGGAACACAGGCCTGCTGACACACTGACTTTAGCAAAGTGAGACCCATTTCGGACTTCCGACCTTCAGAACTGTAAGAGAATAAATTTGTGTTGCTTCAACCCACTAAATTTGTGGTAACTTGTTACAGTGGCCATAGGAAACTGATACATTTCTGATACGTAGAACATGTACATAGAACATTAGACTGTAAGCTCCACGAGGGCAGGAGTTTTGTCTGTCTGGTATCCCCAGCACCCAGAACAGCACGTGGTGCAAAGTACGTGCTCAGTAAATATTTGCCGGAAGCATGAAAACAAGACACTGACATTGGTAACCTAAGAGAAGTGAACTTTGGGGGACCGAAATTAATTCAAACATCCCCAGATATCACTGACCAAGGTTGTTGAGGTTGTGGCTTTTATGAGAAAGAATGAGAGAGAGTAGGAGAGAATGAGGGAGAGTGAGGGAGAAAGAGGGAGAGAAAGAAAGGAGGGGAGAGCGAGTAAAGGAGAGACAGAGGAAGAGAGGGAGGGGGGGAGAGAGAGAGAGAGGGAGAGAGACAGAGACTGACTACATTTCAGTCTTGCAACCCCTAAGTGACCCCACTACATGGCCCATAGACCACAATCAGGTGATGTCTACGTGCAGATAGAACCTAAAGCAGAGGAAAAGTCCATCGTATGTGCTGTAGAGGACACAGACGATAAGCAAGTAGACAAATGCACAAACCAGATCCTTTCCGATCGGGCTAGGGCTCCATGCTATGAAGAAAAGGAAAGCGGATGTGAGGAAGAGAGCGAGGGGTGAGGAGGGCACGTGCTGCTGGCTCTCCTCAGTTCCCCTCCAGGTCTGTTCCCTGCCCTTCTCTGGGCCTCTGGAGACTGACCCGTGCAGACGGCACCCCTGGACTTCTGCGCCTTCTGCTTTCTCATCAGTTTTGGCCCATGGGAGGCACTGACAGGGAATCAGAGGGCGGAGAGAGAGAAGGTCAGGGTACTCTCCCCCTCCCTCTGCCTCGTTCTTTCTCTCACTTTTTTTTTTTTTTATGTGAATTGGTTTATTTCTTTAAAATATGTAAATTACTTAATCAGTGTCACTTAACATTTTATACTATGAGCTTGAAAGTGTCACTTGTCACTATCAGTTCTCCAATTTTGAAAAATGTTTTTGGAAGTGTTTTAAATAATCTTATTATAGTCTGTCTACCTTAAATGTTGCCAAATATGAAAGTACAGAGAAAATACTTAAACTTTATACCTAAATCTTTTTTAGTAAGCACCGGAATAGACTTTGAAGAAAATAATCCTAACCATGAAACTTGGTATTCTTACTAGCTTTAAAATGCATTTAATAGATCTTCCAGCTGATGTACATCTGCCATAATCACTACTTTCCCTCCCATTTTAAACGGGCAAACTGTTCTTGCTCCTTTCTAAGGCTCATCTCTCCACCTGTAAATGAGTTCTCATCCCTTTTCTACTCTACACATTCTCCTCTCCTGCATTCTTTTTTCTCTCCACTGGATTATCACCACCATACAAATATACTATAATGTCTACTATTTCTCTCACTTTTGAGGTTTGGGTAGTGATTCCCTCCTCTAAGGCAGTCATTCTCAAAATCGGGTCCCCAGACCCCATAAGCATCACTTGGGAACTTGTGATAAATGCAAGTTCTCAACCCCCTTTCCAGAATCTTGTTTTCTGTTGCTGGTTGAGTTGGAGAAGCAGGCTGGTGGCTGCAGCTCCTGTTCTTGGGCTCCGTTCTCTCCCTGCACCCCAGGTCTGGGGGTGGTCAGGGCTCCCCACTGCTGCTAGCCCCTCAGTGCTGTCCCCACATCTAGAAATAATCCCTTCACTAAACGGTCTTGGGTGAGCCCCTTGGAGGGTGCCATCTGTTTCTGGCATATCGTTTAGGTGGAGGGCACCTCTCCAGTTACCACCCTCCCTGGCCTCACTTCAGTCATTGCCTGGCCATGCGGGTTCCTTGAGTTCGTGACTCTTGCCTTAAGGCTGGGTTTCGAGCCCCATCATCTGTTGGCCACTGGCCTCAGGGCAGGGGTCGATGGTGAGGACCCCTCCCAGGCCACGGTGAGTATGAATAAACAATCTCCCTTCTCCTATGCAAGAAATGTCCCATTACTTCATTCCTTTAGACCCAGGGAAATGGGTCTCTTGAGCTTCCATGCCCCAAGCCAGTGAGAAATGCAGTCTCCACTGAACTGAGGTTCCCTTCCAGCCTGTGGGTCATAGGAAGTTTTCAGAGCTTTTGGAAGAAGCCTCTGGCCTTTGCCTGCACCCCCTTACCGCTCACTGTTAATGGTTTCCTGAAGCCATGGAGGCCGTGGGACCCTCACTGTGGTGCAGGATTCTCACTGAGCTTGTGATCTCTGTCCCTGGAGTCCAGGACATTTTCCTCAAAGGTCCCGACATCTTCAGAGGTCCTGCTTCTCATGGAACTCCAAACCCCTGCTCCCCTGGGGCCTTCTGGCTGTACCTTCCTCTTGCACTAATTCCCTCTCCTGTCCCCGCTTTGGGCCTCTAGGGAATGCTCCCTTCTGGGGGAGGAGGTGCTGACTCCCATTCAGCTTCTCCGTCCAGTAGGTCACTGTGGGTCATAGGGAATTGCACATAGAAGGGGTGATGGGAGAAAGGGCACCTTCAAGGAGCAAAAACAAGGCTACCAGGCAACGTTGAATGGGTATGGGGGAGACGTGGGAGGAGCAGGCCGTGCATCAGGCAGGGGTCCACAGCATCCCCACAGCTGCTACTTGGTGGTTGGGGCTCTGGCCACTGAGCCGCCATAATGGTCCCAACTGGTAGTTGACACCCATCCCTGCTGGGACACCCTGATGAAGTCAGCTTTCCTGGGGCCTGGGCCTCACAATTTGATAGCACACAGGACATTTACTACTTGCCATGAACTGTAATAAGTACTAGAGAACTATTAGCTCTGATGATTTTTGCATTTTACAGATGGGGAAACTGAGGCTCCAACAGGTGAATGTTACAATCACACATCTAGTAAGTGATAGACCCAAGAATGAACCCACCCAGGGCATGACCCACCCCTCTGTGCTGGTCTCTGATGGTGGTGCGTGTGTCAATCTTGCCTCCCCCTCACTAGACCACAGAGGACCATGCCCCACATTTCCTTTGCATCTCGCATGACCTCTGGCCCATGTGTAGGAGATGAGTGATGATGATGGAGTCACCATCTCCTGAGCGCCCACTCTGTTCCAGGCTGTGTCTAAACTTTTTGCCTGCATTCAGCCTTCACAGCACCCTGACAGGTGCTGTGCCCATTTTACAGATGAGAAAATCAAGGCACAGAAAGACTGGGGACTCATGTGGCAGTAAGTGGCAGAGACAGGATTTGAACCCGGCTCTGACAATTCCAGAGCCTGGGCCCTTAGACACTCTCTATCCTGTCCCATAAATGCTGTTGCTTGTGGGGGTGTCCAATACCATAGCATGAACTGTCACTAAAATGACTTGGTTTTCTTTTTCTGATATTGAAGTCAAATTTATTTGCAAGTCAGATTGGAGTGTGATTCTCACCCTGGTGGCACAGTGGAATCACCTGGGGAGTTTTAAAACAGTATGTAGGCACCATGTAGACCAAGGAAATACTATCTCCATGGGTGGGATCTGGACTCCCCAGGTGATTCTAGTCTGCACCCAGGGCTGAGAACCACTTAAACTGGATAACCTCTGGGATCCTTTCCAACTTTTGAGTCCCATGGTGCCCGGAAGGTACGCTGCCACCAGGTGGCGGTAACATGCCACAGCTCCGTGATCTAATTGTCAACCTCATTCTAAAGTGTGTGACAGAGAGATAAGTGCACTTGCCTTCAATTTTATATCCAAAATAAAGCTCTTAATTAAACATATAAACTTAACAGTAATTGACAAAGATGTTGATGTGTTAAGGACCTCTTTTAAAAGCTGTAAGCCCATATGGTATAATTTGATATCTTTCTCACTAATGCTTAGCTAATCTTTATCATGGAGATGAAGATGATAATCCCTTCCATGTTTGGATTTGAGATGTTGGGTTTATTGTTCGTTGAAGTATCCTGCCTTCCTCATGTCATCTTTATGATTTTTCAATAAACCTCAGCTTTATTCTGCATAGGGCTAACTTTGATCACCTCTGCTCAAACTTCTCCCTTTTGGCTTTGTCATTGTAGCAGAAATAGAAGTATGAGAGTCACTTCTTTAGTCCCTTGTGGATTTTCCCTGTCTGCATGGAGGTATGATCCCAGGAGATTCCCATTCCCAGCAACTCTACACAGTGGGAATAGCTGGCCACAGTAGGGGACACTGACACAGCAAATGGGAATAGGTACTGGGAAGATTTTAGGGGATGGAGTTTGGAGTTGACAGACTTGGGTTCGAGTCCTGAGCCACCACTTATTGGCTGTGTGGTCTTGGGCAAGTCACTGAAAGTTCAGGCTTCTGTCTGCTTCTCTCTAAAATGAGGACCCTCAGAGCTACACTGAAGGTTATGTGGGATTAAAGAGAAGGCAAACACCCTTTTGTGATAAAAGCACTCCACACTGGGAGTAGCGGGACCCACCTCAACCCGATAAAGGGCATCTATGAAAAGCCCACAGCTAACATCATACTTACTGTGTGAAGAAAGCTTTCCCTGTAAGGTCAGGAACAAGGCACAGATGTCCACCCTGGCCACTTCTATTTAACATTGTACTGGAGGTTTTAGTCAGAGCAGCTGGGGGAGGAAAAAAAAAAGACATTGAGATCTGAAAGGAATAAGTAAAACACTTTCGATTTGCAGGTGACATGATTTTGTATATAGCAAATCCTAAGGAGTCTACTAAAAATCTATTAGAACTAGTAAGTGAGTTCATCAAGGTTGCAGAGTACAGATCAATATACAAAAATCAATTAAATGTCTATACACTAGCAATGAACAATCCAAAAATGAAGTTGAGAAAACATTTCCATTTACAGCAGCACCAAAGAGAATGAAATACTTAAGAATAAATTTAGTAAAAGAAGCACAAAACTTTCAAGCAAAAACTATGAAATGCTGTTGGGAGAAATTAAAGAAGATATAAATAAATGGGAAGACATCCCATGTTCATGGATCGGAAGATGTGATGATGTTAAGATGACAATACTTCTCAAATTGATCTATAGGATTTTGCAGAAATTGACAAGCTGGTCCTAAAATTCATATGGAAATCCAAGGAACCCAAAATAGCTAAAACAATCTTTAGAAAGAAGAACAAAGTTGGAAGACTCACATTTCCCAATTTCAAAACTTACCACAAAAGCTATGGAACCAAGACAGCATGGTACTAGTTTAAGGATAGACACATAAATCAATGGAATAGAATTGAGAGTGCAGAAATAAACCCATGCAGATATGGCCAATTGATTTTAGATAAGGACTCCAAGACCGTTCAATGAGAGAAAGAATAGTCTTTCAACAAATGGTTTTGGGATAACTAGATATTCACCCACAAAAGAATGAAGTTGCATCCCCCTTTTCTATACCATACACATAAATCAACTCCAAATGAAGCACAACTTTAAATGTAAGAGTTAAAACTACAAAACTTTTAGAGGAAAACATAGAAGTAAATCTTTGTGATCTCGGATTAGCCAAATCCTTCTTAGATTCAAAACTACAAACATGAAAAGAAAAATTATATAAATTGGACTTCATTGAAATTTAGAACTCTTGTATTTTCAAGGATATCATCAAGAAAGTGAAAAGATAACCCACAGAATGGGAGAAAATAATTGCAAGTCACATATTTGATAAGGAAGTTGTATCCAGAATACATAAAGAACTCCTACAACTTAATAATAAAAGCACAAATAACCTGAAAAAGATATACAAATGGCCAATAAGCACATGCCCAACATCATTGGTCATTAGGAAAATGCAAATCAAAGTCATGAGGTAGCACTTCACACCTACTAGTATGGCTATAATAAAAAAGCAGACAATAACAAGTGTTGACAAGGATGTGGAGAAATTGGAACCCTCAAACATTGCTGATGGGCATGTAAAATGGTGCAGCCTCTTTGCAAAAGAGTCTAGCAGTTCTTGCAAAGGTTAAACATAGTTACCACATGATCCAGCAATTCCACTCCTTAGAATATGCCCAAGAAAGTGAAAGCATATGTCCATGCAAAAACTTGTACATGAATGTTCATAAATAGCCTAAAAGTGGGAACAACTCAAATGCCCATCATAAATGGATAAATAAAATGTGGTATATCCACAGAACAGAACGTTATTCAGCCGTAAAAAGAAATGAAGTACTGATACATGCTAAAACATGGATGAACCTTGAAAACATTATGCTAAGTGAAAGACAGCCACATATTGGATGATTCCATTTACATGAAACGTCCAGATTAGGCAAAAAGATAGAGACAGAAAGTAGATTAGTGGTTGCCAGGGGCTAGGGGGAGAGGGGAAATGGGGAATGACTGCTAATAGGTATGCGGTTTCTTTTGGGGTGATGAAAATGTTCTAAAATTGATCGTGGCAATGGTTGCACAACCTTGTGACCATACTAAAAACCACTGATTCTGTACTTTAAATGGGTGAACTGGATGGCATGTGACTTATATCTCAATAAGGCTATTAAAGAAAAAGAGGAGGCAAAATGCCTAGCACACAAATCATAAATATTATTCAGGACCCCAGTCGGTGGGGGGAAGACATTGATGTGGGAGCCAGGAGACTGGGGTGCTGAGAGCTGATCTCCCCGTCAAGCAAGAGAAATACAGAGCTGACAGCCCATAATACTTGTAGGGGCTCACGTAAATGTTTTAATTTCATTTTAAAATCAGAAGCAAAAACATGAGCTTTTAGGCGAAGAAAATGTTTTACTATAGAATATTAATGTATTCATCTCTATGGCAACATAGTGATAAGATATCATAATAACATTTTAATAAAATAATTAGTATTTTTTTCATGGGAGAAGGGACCCATGAAAGCAAAAGTGTCTCAGGTCCACAGATGTCACAATGTGGCTTTGGGTGCTGGTCTGAACTTGGCTGTCAAGCTTTTCTCCCCCTCCAGCTTTCGGGAAAACAATGGAACATTAAAAAAGTTTAAAATAATTCATTCAAAACCCAGCCACCCTAGCGCAACATCTATTTTCATTTTCTTAAAAAAAGATGTTCCCTTTCAGTTCTGGGCTGTCTCGGTACCAGTAACTTGCTGTGTAACCCAGACTGCTCACTCAGCTGCTCTGAACCTCACTGTCTTCAGCGGCAAAGAGAGGGGAGGGTCCTTCGAGTCGGCAGGGACCATCAGGGGAAAGCACGTGTGACAGAGCCGCCAGAGAGGTGTCAGCCACCTGTGGCCTCCTGCTTCTTTGGGAGGGGTGACAAAAGCAAGAGGAGGCAGCTCCTTGGCTTGGCACTCAAGACCCTTTGCGATCTAGCCCCTGCCTTCCTTCTCAGCTCATCTCCTACCAGCCCCTGCTCCCCGTATCTGCCTTTGCATTTATATGGGGCTGGAAGGAGTTTCAGGAGCCCAAAGGGCTTCCAGTGGCCTCAGAGAAGAGTTTAGGAATCACCGAGCAGACACGAAAGCTGAGAATGCTGGAAGCTTCCAGATCTTCCTTGCTCTTATGCCTACACTTGTTCCATTTTGACCCAATCTGTGTCCTTGCTGGGTTCAGCAGTAAAATCGTTAAAGCAGGGATGGCTAAAGCACCCTAGAGGTAATCCAAGCTAGTATCTTAGGTGCCAGCTGGGTGTTTTAAATGCAGCTAGAGGGAAAACAACAGGGAGTGGTGGAGACAGGGGCAAACTAGACAGTGCATGCCCCATCTAAAGGGCAGCCTCTGTTTGGCTCCATTTGAATGTTGCTTTGTGGGGTTTTGGGCTCAGTGTGGCTAGTTCTTTTGATTATTTGAGAGAAAAATCAGACATCTGAGTTTGTAGGCAAGATGTTTCCTGTTTTCAGAATCCTGTGTGGGCCAAACAAAATGTGTGTGTGAGCTGGGTCCAGCGTGGGCTCCCAGCTTTCCTGAGAAAGGATCTGGAGGGGGTGTGGGGACCATGTCTTGCTTGTCAGTATGTCCCAGGGAGCCCGGGGAAAACACTGAAGGGTTGAGGTTTCTTATAGCCATAAGGTTTGGGTGGAAGGCATTCATTCATTCATTTGTTCACACTTTAGTTCACTCATTCGTATGCTCCAACAAATGTTTATTGATCGCTTACTATGTACCAGGCACTGTTCTAAGTGTCAGGGATCTGGCAGGAAGCGGGATGGGGAGTGCCGGAGGTGGGGCCTTTAGAATTTTATGTGGATTGATTAGGGAAGCCTCCTTGAGAAAGTAAATTTGAGTAAAGTAATAGAGGAGAGGAGGGGCAAACCATTCAGCTAGCCACGGGAAGGGCACTCCAGGCAGAAGAGCTAGCAAGTGCAAAGGTCCTGAGGCAGGTGGCATGTTCAAGAGCCAGCAAGGAGAGCCATGTGGCTGGAATGCAACAAGCAAGAGAGAGACTAGGAAATGGGGTCAGCGGGGTGATGGGGGTATGGATCCCATGGGGCCTTGTTGGCCATGTGAGGACTTGGGCTCTAAGTGGGAGGGTTCTGAGCAGAGAGGGGACATGGTCTATCTTAGGTTATGAGGCTCCCCCTGCCCACTGGGTGGATAAGGGCAGAAGCGGGAAGACCAGTGTGGTGGCTGCTGCAATAGTCCAGGTGGGAGGTAATGGCAGCTGGGGTCGGGGTGGTGGCAGCACAGGTGCTGAGCAGTGGTCAGATCCCAGGTACCTGGGGCCCCAGAGCTCAGATCAGAGGCGGGTGTGTGGGAGAAGGAGAGGAATCAAGGATGACCCCAAGATTTTGGCCAGAGCACCAGGGGGTAGGGAGCTGCCAGTTGCTGAGCTGGGGATGCATGGAAGACACAGCCCTGCCCTCGTGATGCATGCAGCTTATGGGGAAACAGACATTAATAAACATCCATCGAAGAATTGCACACACAGGTAGACTCATACCAGAGACTGGGTGCCCCGTAGAAGAAGGTCAAGGTGCAGGGAGAGCTGGTAACAGGGAACAGCATGAGTGAAGGCCTCATGGTAGAAGGAGCCTGGGGGAGTATAAGGGAGAGAAGGAGAGGGGAGGGGAGGGGGCGTGGGGGGTGTGTGGGTGCAGAGGTGGGTGGATGCCAGGCCTGGGTCTATGTGTAGGAACTTGGGCTCTATTCTCTGGGAAGTCATCAAAGTGTTTTAAGCAGGGGTGTGTGTGTACATGTGATGTGATCAGAGCCGTGTGTTTTGAAAATACCCCCCTGGCTGCAGGGTGGAGAATGGATTGGAGAGAGATAAGAGTGGGGCTCTGGGGAGACCAGCCAGGAGGGTGAGAGATGCTGGTGGCCTGGATCAGGGAAGAGGCCCTGGGGACAGACTCGAGGGCCACTGGGGAGGTGGAATTGGCAGGACAAGAGGGATTAGTTGTGGGAGGTGAGAGAGACGTCACAGGGTGCTGTCCAGCTGAGTTTACACGTTTGCCATCTACATTCACTGGGGACATTGGCTTTCCAGGAACAGATCAAAGAAAGATGCCACTTGGGTTAGAGACACGGGGCTTTGCGCCCTGCTCGGCTCCAGGGCTCACAGCGGGGCGGGGGGGGATGAGAAGAAAAAATCTGAAACCCCCATGTCCTCTCACGTTCTGAAAACCCTTCTTTTCTTTTCAAAGGTGAAACATGCCGCAGCTTCATTGACCTGGCCCCAGCATCAGAGAAAGGTAAGTGTGGCCCCAGCTCAGGTGTGCAAGCCCCATCCTCTCTGGGGGGCATCTTCCCTGCTGCAGGTGGCTTCTCACAGACCTTTGGGTGCTCCTCTTTCAGCCTGCCTGGGCGCTGGTGTCCCATGAAGTCTGTTGTAAAGCTCTGAGTTTCTTGAAGTGGGAGAGGCAGGTGGAGGTAGATTGGCCTGCCCTCCCTACCCGGTGGGGGTGTCCTGAGGAAGGGGTACTGTTCCCTTAGTTCCAGTGCATGCTGGGACCTTGGGTGAGGTATGATGGGGAGTGTGGAAGTTGGGGCCAGGCATGACCAGCTTTGGGAGCATTGCCCCCAGCTCTGGGGCTTGACCTTGGGGGAGGGCAGCCAGCTGTCTCTTCTGGTTGTCTCACAGGCATGGGGAGGTCCAATCTGACTGGATACTCTGAGAGGTCTTAGTGCTGTGCATGGCCCAACGGCAGGGATTCTGAGCCCAGGTCATGCTCAGAACCATGCAAAGCGGTCATAGGATGGTTAAGAGCAAGTCACAGTGGAGGGGTTTGGGGAATATCAGTCCAGATTGGGCTTAGATGCAAGTAATAGAGACCTCAAATAACTGGCCTCAACAGAGGTTATTGCTCTTTCTTATAAAAGTTTGGAAGGAGGCAATCCAGGTGGTTCTGCTGCGTTATGTCCTCTGGGCCCAGGCTCCTTCTAGCTCCCTCTGCATCATTCCTGTGGGCTTTGTCTTCATGATCAAAGATGGCAGCCAGAGCACCAGCCATCACATCTGCATTCTAGACTTCAGGGTAGAGGAAGCACAAAGAAGAAAAGTGCAAAGTCTGCATATCAACTAAGGCTTCAGAAATTGTCCTACAACACTTGCATATGTCTCCTTGGCCAGAACTTGATCACATAGCCACACTCAGCTGCAAGGGAGGCTGGGAAATGTGGCCATGATGTTGGACAACTGTGTGCCCAGCTAAAAATCAGGGTTTTAAAATTTGTATTATTTTGGGAGAACAGGAGAATGTTACTGGAGGATAGCCTTCCTCAGGAGCATAGGGGAGCAGGGCCACTGCTGAGGTGTGTGGACCTCTTTGGGCAGCATGGAGGTTAGGAGAGGGTTCTAGTCCTCTCCAGAGTGGGAGTGGGGTGAAACTGAGGCAGAAGTCCAGTCATATAAGCTGTTCCAACCCGGGAGCCATTGTGCTTAGTGCAGGGGAAATTCTTAAGGCCAGGATGCCTGGCCGCCCACGACCCTGCTGCTGGGACTGAGATTGCGGCTCCCCTGCTGCAGTCAGGAGGCTCAGGGATCTGGACAGACTGGGGGTGCAGGGGTACCTGGGGGCACAGGGATACCGGGAGTGCAGGAATACCTGAGCCCGTACCATTCTGGCCTCTGACAGCTCTGTGAGAGTTGGGGGTGGGGGGCAAGAGAGCGTGTCCTGCTGGTCATGGAGGCTGGTTTTATAGACAGTGTCTCTTTGGAGAGAGCCAATGGCAACTGGGAGAATGAGGGGGCAAGTGACAGGGAAACCACCCAGCTCCCCCTCCCCCTCATCCTCAGGAAGAGGCCAGGACCCCTGCGGAGCAAGGGCTGTGGGGACTGCCTCCTCTGTTCCCCGGCTTTCCCCCTGGTGACCTCCTCTTTAATGGCTGAGTGTAGCTATCCGGAGGCATTTGGCTGGGGAACTTGCCACGTCTTTCAAATTGCCATCTCCTGGAACTACTACTACTACTAAATGGTCGACATTTATTGAGCAGTTACTATGTGCCAAACTCTTACACTTAAGTGAGAAACCTCTCCAGCACTTTGGGAGGAAGGAATTGTTATTTTCACCCCCATTTGTTGGCAGTTGAGGGAACTGAGGTGTAGAGAGGTTAAGCCACTTCTCATAAGGGGCAGAGCTGGGGGCAGAGCTCACGCCCCATGCGCCTGACTGCAAGGTGTCTTAGGTCCGGAGGCACAGCCTTTGAATTCCTGGGTCAACTCTGCTCCAAATCTGGCTTCAAGGAAGCAGGGCCTCTGGGTGTGCACACATGCATGTGTGTGTGTGTGTGTCCGGTTGAGTGTGCCTGTGCCCCTGTGTCTTGTATGTGTGCACACGTGTGTACTGGTGGATGAGCCTGTGTGTAAGCACCCGTGTGCCTATGTGAGGGTGTGTGCCTGCATGCACCCATGTGAGCATGTGTTCAATTGTGAGCATGTGCGTGGATGTGTACACATGTGTGTGTGTCCGTGTGCAGCACAGGCAGGTTGCTCACGCCACACCCCACCCCCACCCCCACCCCCACACACACTTTGGAGGCAGTGGACCTTTCTGCTTCTTTTATGAGGACAGAGGGTCCCAGAGAGATTGTATTTTTGTGTTTTACTGGCCTCATGATTTTACTTTTAGGGTTTGGCAGCCACGCAGAAGAGAACCTTCTGGCTGGGTATATAAAATGTTTACAAGCCAGGGTCTGATTCCTGGTTTGGCTACTAAATTGCCGAATGATTTCCATGTAATCACTGCCTCTCAAATGCTTTAGCTCTTCCTCAGGGTCAGTTGTGGTTTTGTCCGTGGCAGCCCCCTGTGGTCTCTCCCTGAGCCTCTGGAGCCCCGCTGCAGATCGGGGTGTTCTATGCATGTACTCACCATCTTCTCCAATGAGGAAACTGAGGCACAGGGCCCTCAATTGACCTGCCCAAGCTCTCAGAGTTAGGCAGTGGGGGAGCTGGCATTGGCACCCGAGCAGCCAGGCCCTTAAACGCCTGGTTCTTTTCCTGCCAACACCTGCATGTCACGCCTCCTTCCGCCTTCCCAGAGACCTCCGGGCTGCATTCAGGGGCTTCTCTACTAGTGCTTCTTAGCTGCCTTCCATTTGGCAAACTTCAGTCACGTTTTCAAAGCTCTTCTCCAGTGTTACCTGTCCTTTGACATTTTCTCTGATACCCTCTTGCCCCTTTCTCATCTACCTTGAGGCAAGATATTTGTCATGGCGCTTGGGTTTCTTAGTTTGCCTCACTGTACCTTTTGTGCTTCACATGGGGAATGTCTTTTCACTTTACAGCAATCGAAGCCACCACCATTTTTCATCTGCATTCCCGCCACAACCTCTGACCTGGTTACCAGAATGCTCTTTTTAAAGCAGAGACCATGCCACGCGATTCGCTTGCAAAAAACCCTCCCACAGTTTCGATCTCACCAGGAGGACAAGTCAGCATCCTCCCTGTGGCCTCTGATGTCCTGTGTGCCCTGCACCTCTGGGGTCTCGTCTCCCACAATCTCTGCCCCCCTCCAGCCCTCCAACTTCCTTGCTGTTCCTGGAGTTGGCCCAGTTGGTTTGTGCCTCAGGGCCTTTGCACTTGCTGTTCCCTTCTTCTGGAACACTGTTCGCTTAGCTCTCTGCACACCTGGCCCCTTCCCGTTATTCAGATCGCAGTTCAAATGTCACATCTTCAAAGAGGCCTTCCTTGAACATCTTCTTTAATGTACCTGCCCCCCTCCCCGCCCCCTGCCAAGACTCTTCCATTCCCTTAACTGGTTTAATTGTCTTCCCTTCACTTATTACTACCTGCAGTCATCTTACTTATTCAATGGTTATGTGATTAGTGACCTTCTCCCCAGCAGACCATCAGCCCCATGAGGGCAGGGGTTTGTCTTGTTCTCTGTGGTATCTCCAAGGCCCAGAACAGTGCCTGGCACTGAAGGGTGCCCCAAAGTGCTTGTTGAATGAATGAAAAATGAATATTGGTTTTACACATTATACCCACTTGTTATGAACATTTTAACAAGCTCTAAATTTATAAACTGGAAATGAAAATCTCTTGTAGGTCCACCTCTGGGTAGTCACTATTAACGGTTGGATGTTTGAGCATTAAAGATGCACACACATGCACACATATACACAATCAAATTTAACAATGTATCATGGATTGATTTCCATATCAATACATAGAACTTGCCCCCATCTTTTTAACAGCTGTATAATATTTCATCAAATGAAGGTAAATAATTTATTTCACCATAAATACATTTGGATTATACTCCTGGAGCACTTTGAGCATCCCATCCTTCACCCCCACAAGACTGGGCCCTCTGAGGGTGGCAGTAGTTTCTTACTCACCTCTGGGCCTCCAGGGACCAGCCCAGTTCTGGTGCACCACTTGCAAAACGATATAATAAGAGCCTTGATAAAGGTCTCACAGCAGGCCTGAGAGAAAAGAAGGAAGAATTAATTAAAGGTGGCTGAGCAATTTATGAAGATGTAATGAAATGTACAAATGCAGATAAACAGCAAAGTCTGCATACTGTGAATTTGATACTGAAAATTCAGAGAAAAAGCTTCTTATGCCCAGCTTGTCTTATTCTCAAAATCTCAGTCTCTTTTAACTGGCACAAGATTCTCCTAACAAACAACTGTAATGAACTAGGTGTGATGGGTAGGTTCATGTGTCAACTTGGCCAGGTGATGGTGTCCAGCTGTCTGGTCAAGCAAGCACTGGCCTATATGTTACTGCAAAGACATTTGTGGCTGGTTAATAAGCCAGAAGGCTGGTTTATTAAATCATCAATTGACTGCACCTGTGACTGATTACGTCAACAAAGGGCATGTCTTCCGCAATGAGAGAATTCAATCAGCTGGATTTAATCCAATCAGTTGACGACTTTTAAGGGAGAAAGAGAGAAGACCTTTACTAACCAGTGTCTTCTGAGGTGTTCATCGAACACCTTCATTGGAGTTACCAGTTCACTGCCTGCTCTACAGAATTTGGACTCGTGTATCCCCATAGTTGTGTGAGACACTTTTATAAAATCTTATATTCGCAGATATCTCTTGCTGGTTGTTTCCTTAGAGAAACCTAACTAATACACCAGGTTTTCTTCAAACCTGATGAAATATTTAGCATTATTTACAATAGTGCTGTGTAACAAGCCATCCCCCAAACTCAGAGGTAAACAAGCATTTATTTTTTGCTCACAAGCCTGTGGGTTGACTTGGGTCCAGCTGATCTAGGCTGGTGTGGTTCCAGAATGTGGATTAGACTCAATTGTACTTTACGTGTGTTCATTTTGGGGCTGAGGATGAAGGGGTTGCAGCTGTCGGGTGGAAGCTCTTCTCATGGTAATGGCAGAAGATAAGAGGGTGAGGCTAACTGCACATGCACATTTTAAACTTTTGCCTGTGTCATTTCCACTCACATCTCATTGGCCAAAGCAAGTGACATGGCTGGTGCCACTGACATCAATGGGGCAAAAAGTACACTACGCTCATGGAGGTATGGGGTGGGGCAGGAATTAGCTAAAGGAATATGGTGGATGTCACCTAAACTCCCTGCAGAATCCGTGAAGATGTTTGGGCTTTCCTCCCTTTGTTATGTTACCAGGATCCCCGTTAAAGATTTGTCCCAAGTGGTTTGTGAAGGTTTGACTTGGGGAAAGTTCTCAGTACCTAAGTCCTAGATTGGAGCTTAATCTCACAGGCAGATGGGCTCTCACTGTGAATGAATGAATGAATGAATGAATGAAGCCTCTCATAGTTCATATTTACTATCAAGGCTACACCAGTGACCTCCAAACTGCCAATCCAACTGCTTTTTTTCAGTCCTTGTTGGTCTGGATCTATCTATAGGAACTGATGGCATAGACCAAGCAAATGCATTTATTGAGGGCTAACTATGTCCTAGGTCCATCTTCTGGAAATTTGCTCACCTCTTACCTTGCATGATTCCTTCCCTTCTAGTCTTTTGGCCTCCTCCTCATTCCTCTTCAGTTTCACTCACCTTCTGTAGTCTGTGTCCCTCAGGGTTCTGTCCCACCTTTTCTAGTCTCAGGCCAGTGCACTCTGCTTCATGGGTAATTTTATCCACACTGTGGCCGCCAACCACTATCTCTTCATTTAAGATGCTTTACAAGTAATTTTAATTTTTTTTCAAAGTTGTGCATCCCCTGCCTCCCCCCCTCACCTTCTATTTACACTCCCCAAAGGCAACCCCTTTCACATCCTTTAGCTCATTCTTCTATTAATCTCTATACTTTTAAATAACATGCTTATTTTGCTATTTGTTGATTAGGCAGCTTTAGATACTAGTTCTCTTACAACACCTCCAACATTCTCCCTCTCTTTTCATCCTACCAATATGGTATGTCACAATTTTGGGTTAACTCAATGGTCAGTTGTATATATTATCATGACTTGTAAATATTATTGTAATTATTATTCATTTCCTTTCTTATATAACTGTTCTTCACCTAGAGTTAATAATTAACTGTTTTTAAATTTCTTTAGTTTTCTTTTTATCTACCACAAATTCATCTTCAAATTCTCTGCAAAAGTATAAATATTCTTTCAATATCTTCAAACACACCTGGGTGTTCATGATGCTTTCCTCCTCCTTCCCTCCCACCCTTCCTTCCTTCTTTCCTTCCCTTCTGTCTTACTTAGACACATCTCTTAGGAGTTCATTGACCTCCAACCCCAATTTGGACTGGAAGTTCTCTTTGGCTGTTATTCTGGAAGTGTCCTTTACCATTATTTTGGGAATTCTCTTCCCCTTTCTTGTATTGGATCCCCTCCTTCTTAACCCCAGGCAGTCCTCTTGTCTGATTTACTTCCTAATTCCAGGGAAACATAACTTCTAGCAGCTTCCTGAGAAAAAGAAAATAGTTGGTTGAGACTTTGCATGCCAGACAATGTCTTTATTTCTCCAGCACACTGACTGATAGTTTGACTGGGTATAGAATTCTAGATTGGAAATAATTTTCCCACTAAATTTGGAAAGCTTTGGTTGCTCCATTATCTCCTAGCTTCTACTGTTGATGATAAGTCTAATGCCATTCTGTTTCTTTCATGTGACCCGTTTTTTCCTCTCTGGAAGGGTTTAGCATCTTATTTTCTATTTCTATATTTTTGCCTTTTTATTCTCATCCTGATATATTTACTCAATTATCTTCTGACACATTCTATTGAATTTTTAAAACTGTTGCAGCCATATTTCTAATTTTAAGATTTTTTTCTTTTTATCTTAATGTTCCTTTTTATGGACTCCTGCTTTTGTTTTACAGATGCAGTATCTTATCTCTCTGAGGATTTTTTTTTTAAAGTTTCTTATTCACCCTTTAATATCTGTTTCTTTCAATTTCTTTTGCCTGTTGTATTTTATTTTTGCCTCTTCCTTTGATATTTCAAGTTTTCCTCAGATATCTGATGTTCACATTCAAGAATGAGGCACTAACATGCTATTTTGAAGCTCAAGGTGTGTTGGGGGTGGGGGTGGTGATATTGGCCAGTAGGCTTTCTAATCATCTGGTCTATCAACCTTCTCATCCACAAAGACCCTCTGGTCAACTCATACCCATGCTCAGCAGGTCTTTTCTCTTGGGCTGGTCAATTTCCCAAAGAGGAACCCTCCCATCTCTAGTGTATTAGTCTAGTTTCTACCATTCTGGGATTTGAGTGAAGGAAGGGTGCTGGGGGGAGGCTGTGCATGTGTGTCTAACTGTCCCAAATGTAGACTTTCACTTAATTTTAGGTTGTAAGTATGGAGCTCAGCAGGACTGGTACCTCCAACCTGGTGTGCTGGTTTAGAGCTGCTACGTACCCCACAAAAGTTCATGTTCTTTTAATCCATCCTTGTGGGGGCAGACCTATTGTGGGTGGACCTTTTGGTTCAATTGAGATGTGACCCAGACCATTCAGGGTGGGTTTTAATCCCTTTACTGGGGTCCTTTATGAGGATAAGAGAGAGAAATGCTGAGAGACATGGGGAGAGAGCCATCATTGAAACCAAAACCCAGGAGAGAAGGACCAGCAGACATCGCCAAATGCCTTCCCAGTGACAGAGGAACCCCGGATGCCAACAACCTTTCCTCAGAGAAGGTATCCTCTTGTTGATGCCTTAATTTGGACATTTTCACAGTCATAGAATTGTAACTTGTAACTTAATAAATCCCCATTGTTAAAAGCCAAACCATTTCTGGTATGTTGCATTCTGGCTGCTTTAGCAAACTGAAACACCTGGGTCATTGTGACGTTGCCTTCTCACCAGCTTTCTCCCTGAAAGTGATCAATTTTCAGCTTTCTCCTATCTGCTGAGTCACTGTCTACCTATCCATGAAGTTTACAGCTTCCAAAATGTTGCTGACATCTTTCATCTGTTGTCATTTCCTCTCTCATCCTTTTTGTTCCTGTGGATTTATGCCTTTCTTATTCCTCTACTATAATTATTGAAGGTTTTGGAAGGGAGCAGAGATAAACCTTTGCTTCAGCCATGTTCAGTCCCACTTTTAACTGCCTAGACCTATCTATCTCTCCTGAGTGCTGGACCCTACCTCCAACTGCCTTCTGGACACCTCCTCCTAGATGCCCTCAGTTCCACAAACTGAGCTTGTCCACAACAGGAATCACTATCTTCTCCCTAAACTTCTCTTTCTTCTTCACCTTTTTTTATGTCTTTAGCAGCATCCTCTCTGTGTCTCAAGCCAGGAACCAGGAATGCATCCTCAACTCTTCTCTCTCCAAATTCAATTATTTAAGGAGAGTTTCTTTTGTCTCCTAAATATCTTTTGCACCTGTGCCTCCTCTGTCTCTCCACTGCTGCTGCCTCATGCAGCTTCTCATCACTTTTCTCTTAGCTGACTTCCCAGTCCCTATCTGTGCTGCTTAAAATCCATTCCTCAATGCCAGCAACACGATGGAATATTATACAGCAGTGATAATGAACTGTCTACAACTACACACAGAAACATGGCTGTTGAGTCAAAGAAGCCAGATGCAAAAGAATACATGTTATATGATTCATTTGCATAAAGCTGAACAGGCAAAACTAATCTCAGCTGTTAGGACAGTGGTTGTCCTTGAAGGGAAGGCCAGGCTGAAAGGAAACATGTGCAGGGCTCAGGCTGCTGGCAATGTTCTGTTTCTCAGTCTTGGTGCTAGTTACACAAATGTGCTCAGTTTATGAAAATTCATTGAGCTGTACAGTTAATGAGATATGCATTTTTCTGTGTGTGTGTTATATTTCAATAAAAATTTAAAAATAATTCCTCACATTGAATTCTAAAGTATCTTTATAAAATGAAAGTCTGATTATATCAGGACCTTGCTTAAAACCCTTTTATGGCTCCCAAACATACACAGGACATTTTAGGATGGTATTCATGGCCCATCATGATGTAACCCTCGTCTACTTTTTTCACCTTACTTCCTGCAGTCCTTGTCATGAACTCTGTGCATCAGCCTGGTTTCTTTACTTGCATGCATCCCCCCCAAACTGTCCATATTTCCTCGTGCTTCTGTGCCTTTGCATGTGTTATTTCCTCTGCCTGACTTGCCTTTAGCCTCTCATGTTTGCTTTGAAAACTTCTATTCATCCTTCAAAACCCAGTTTAGACATCATCTTTTCTGAAGAGCCATCCCTGAAGCCCCAGAGGTGCCTCCAGTGACTTGTCCTATTAGCACCCATCACCCTATGTTGAAATGATCTCTTCCATCAGACTGGACACTCCCTGAGGGCAGGTACTGTTTCTTGTCCTTCTCTGTAGCTCCTGTGCCCCAGAAGGGGTTGGCACAGGGTAGGAGTTCAGTAGAGGTTTGTTGAGTGAATAAATGAATGGATGAAGAAATGAACAGGGGCCATGCTATAGATACTGGGTGGCCTACTTGGGTTTGGAGACTTGCCCTCCTCTACCAGCCTGGACTGAGCTCTGTTTGAAGTCATCCTGCTCCCTGCCTCTGTTTCCCAGCGAGCTGGGATTTCTGACAGCCTCCAGCTAGCAATTTTTTTGTAAAACAATTTCCAAAGCTTGTAGGTTTCATTTGTTTAATATTTCAGGGATGTGTAACAATGTGGTAGGCTCTGTGGCCATAATCCTGGGTCTTGCGTGAGTCATTTCTCACTTCAGTTCTTATAATAGTTTCTTGTTGGTTCCCTCAACCTCTCTGTTCTCCGCTTGAAATCGATTTACAATTCTGCTGCTCACTTAATTTATTTAGTACATTTATTGATTTATGTCATAGAACCGAAACGTGCATAGATCAGAACATGCTGAGCAGGGAACGGAGAGGGGAACCCAAGTCCACTGCTTCCCGCACGCTGACACTGGAGTGCAGCATGGGTCAGCGTGTCGGCTGCAGCCTGGACATGCCGTGACTGGCGCATCCCTGTGCTTCTGCATTAATCCTGGTGGTCCTTTCACCCCCGGCAGCCTTAGGAACTCTCCATCAACGTTCAAGAGCCCTCCCTTGACCCCAGACCCCATTAGTTCCTCCCTGCTCCATGTTCCCCGGTTACTGAGCACGTGTCTGCAGTCCAGCCCTGACAAAAGAGGAACTCTGCTTCTTTCCATCCTGATGACATGGACATTTGAAGCCACCAAGAGGCAGGAGACTGGTCACGGTGGCTTGCATGCCCATTATTCCCTCTCATGTGGTGTTCCCAAGTATCTGGCTAAGGGTGGGAACCTTCTCTCACCCGAATGACCCTGGCCTGTGCAGGGAGGCAGCAGTGTTCTGGAACCTCCCCCAGAAGGAGATTAATTTCCTGGACGTTCTCTGTAAGCTCACAACACAGGTGGGCCAACCTGGTGCCGTTTGGTCCTTGACAGTGGGGCAGACTGTAGCCTGGCTCCTGGGACTGGGCTGCCATGACCTTGGTCTGCCTGGCTGGAGGTTAGTGCTCAGCATCTGTTCTGGCTTGCTAATGCTGCCATTATGCAAAATACCGGAAATGGGTTGGCTTTTATAAAGGGGGTTTATGTGGTTACAAAGTTACAGTCTTCAGGCCATAAAAGTGTCCAAGCTAAGGCATCAACAATAGGGTACCTGCACAGAAGAATGGCCAGTGGCATCTGGAACACCTCTGTCAGCTGGGAAGGCACGTGGCTGGCATCTTCTTCCTTTGCTCCCAGGTTGTGTTTCAAAATGGCTTTCTCCCAGGATGTTGCCCTCTTAGTGTCTGGGGGTTTTCTCTTAGTTTCTCCAAGGCAAACTCTGGAGTGGCAAAAGTCTACTTTTAGTGGCCGTCTTCAAAATGTCTCTCTTGACTGCAGCACTGAGCTTCTTCTCTCTGAGCACTTATAGTGCTTCGATGATTTAATTAAGACCACGCTAAATGAGTGGAACCACACCTCCAAGGAAATAATCCAATTAAAGGTATTACCCACAGTTGGGTGGGTCACATCTCCATGGAAACAACCTAATCCAAAGATTCCAAGCTAATCAACACTAGTAACTCTGCCCCCACAAGATCCCATTAAAGAACATGGCGTTTTGGGGGACATAATACATTCAAACCTGCACAGCATCCGTTAGTGCCAGGCTTGAGGTGCTCAGCCCCTAGTGGGGCAGACAGACAAGGTGGCAGAGAATCCCAACCTATGAAACAATAGCTCAGAGAGGGAGGACAAAGGGCTGCAGAAGGAATGATGACAATCTGGGAGGGCTGCATGGAGGGACGTCATTTGGGAAGGGTCTGGAAGGAGGAGTGGGGTTTCTTCTAGTGCATAAGGGGCATCTGGGGAGGGCAGTCCAGGTGGAATGAACAGCATGAGCTAAAGTGTGAGACCAAGTGTCCCCACGCCGGGCACAGAGCAGTTGCTCAATAAACATTTGCTGGATGACTCAAAGATGGAAGAAAGGTAGAGACCAGAGAGGTTAAGCACCTGGCCCAAGGTCACACAGCAGGATTAGGTCAGAGTCAGGCTCCTTGCCCAGGTCTGCCATGTGTGCTCTGGAGGTCTTTTAAGCAGTGCCCTGCTGGCCCCTGCTGGGCCAGCCCCCCTCATCCAATCCCTCTTCTCAGCCTCATTTTCTCCAGCGACACACAGTCTTCCCACCTCCCTAACTCTGAAGTGTTGGTTCTGCCACTTTCTTTTCTAAAATTCTGGATTCCTCTAATTACCAGCTCTTATTAAAGGTGATTAAATCCCTACGCCTTGTGAAGCCCTGTGCCTGGAGATCACAACATCTAGTAATTGCTTTAGTTGCTCTGATTCCAATTATTCAGGATTATCTTTCCAGGTAATTGGGTGTCTGGGTAGCCTCGCCTGCTCACTCTCTTGGAGAACAGTGGATTAGCCCCAAACAGTGACCAGCTTTCATGTTTCATAATTGGAAACACTTTCTCCGTGGTGAGAAGACTCTGTTAAGTGTAAACAGTGGTAATTTAAATTTCTAAATGGCTCTGTGGTCTTATCCTATCTCGATGAAAGAAATTACCTTGGACACTTAAATTTAGCCCTTTGCCCTACAGAGTGGAGGTTTTCACAGTGTCAGGGGAATGGAGCTCTCTGAGCTGCACAGGTCTGAGGAATTTGAAGAGTGGCTCCTTGCCAGATTCCAGAAAAGTCTTTTCAGGGCCTGGTTCCTCCGGGGCCTCTGCCTGGGTGGGGAGCCCTCACCGCGGGTTGTGGCTCTCTTATTCCTGGGCCTCGAATGGAATTTGCAAAAAAGACCCTTCTATTTGACCCAGGTTCCGAATTCTCAAAGGTCCTCAGCTTTCATGTTTGGTGAGTTTTGAAGTTAGACATACAGCTGCCAATCAGGGCTACTATTACAGTTGTGCAGGTTACATATTGGGCAACTCTGGAGGTGATGATTCATATTGCGGCTTGTGGGAAGGGCAGAGGGTGGCCAGTGCCCATCCTGGACAACAGTACAGGGTGGTTAAAGATATAGAGATGGGGTTAAACAAAGTCAGCCTTCATCATACAGGTTTATACTTGCACGTCATCACTGAGCCTCATGGCCTGTGACGCACTGTGAATTTGTAACCCTATTTTCTCATGCTTCCTTTTTTTTTTTTTTAATTGATATCGTTTAATTGGCATAATTTACAAACAGTGACATGGACAGGTCTCGAGTGGACAGTTCAATGAATTTTAACAAATGCATACATCCACGTCACTCATGCCTCTATCAAGATGTGGAGCCAGCATCAGCTTGACGGGCATGCAACCTATGAAGTCACACAGGGCCACACACCTGGAAGGCCCCGCATCTGCTTTAATGCTTTGGTGTCACTGGCTTGAAATCTTTCATAATTTTTGAACCAGAGGCCCCAAGTTCTCATTTTGCACTGGGCCCTGCAAATTAGGTAACCATTCCTGGATAGGGCATTCCTGCCACTCCAGAAATTTCCCTCATGTCCTTTCCCAAGCAATCCTCCCTCCCTCCCCACTGAAACAAACACTGTTGTGATTTCTATTACCTTCCATCCATTTTACCTTGAACTAGAACATTGTATAAATGGAATAATACCATATGGAATCTTTTGTGTCTTGCTTTTTTTTTATTCAGCATAATGCATCTGAGATTTCTCCCTGTTGTAATGTGTATCAGTAGCTGCTTCCTTTTTGTTGCTGAGTAGTATTCCATCGTGGGGCTGTATGCCTGATTTATTTATCTATTTGTTGCTTCCAGTTTTTGGCTATTTGGAAGAAAACTTATATGAACTTTCTTTCTTTTATACATCTTTGTGAGGACACATATTTTCATTTCTCTTGGGTAAATACCCATAAGTGGAACTGCTAGGTCATGTGATAGATGTATGTTTAGTCTTACTAGAAATTGCCAAACAGGGCATGTGTTTCCTTTCAATCGGAGCAAGAAGGTAAAAAATGATGAAAGGGTCCAGGGCCTCTCGGAATCTCCAGGAGGCCTTGGCTTGGTTAAGTGACATCCCTGAGAAGTGGTGCCTGGGGGTGGTGGCCTTCCACCTCTTGGGGCCCTGACACATCACTCTTGCTCCCAAATTACAGGACCTTGGTGAGAAGCAAGTTGGGGACTAAGGGTGGGAAGATTCATGGGGAGTGGGAAACTCTGCCCTTCCCAGGGAATTGTAATGGGAAGCCGGTGGCTGGGAATGGTGAGGGTGTCAGAGCAGAGCACAGAACAGCCCAGAGTCCGGAACTCTCTTAGTCTCGTCTGGACTCAATTTCATTGGTGAAATTGGAGTAGCCTTAGAGACAATACAGTTTCTCCCAGGCGGTCCTAAATGCCCATTCCTCTTATGTCTGATTCCTGGACATCAAATTCAACGTTCATTCCTTCATTCAACCCCAAATATCTCATTCTTTACTTTTCTCATAACCATTCCGTCTCCTGATTGGGCTGGGCAGTCTCTCTCCTGACATGTTGTGAATCACTTAATATTTATCTTTCTAACGATTCACTTAAAAAGTCCAATTAATTTAGCCTTAGTCTGAGCAATTATACCTGTCACCTCATTCTTGTGCCAGTTTATTTTTTCTAACATGCCTTAAAATAAAGAATAATAATAGCAAAAGCTTATTTCTGTTTTGCCAACATGGCAAGCCCAGTGGATTTCCAACAACCTTATGAAGTTTGCGCTGTTGTTATGCCATGTTACAGATGGGGAAACTCAGGGTGCTTGGGCCCTGGAGTCCTGTTCTTCACTGTACACTTTCTGCCCCAATGAGGGCTATTAAAATAGAAAAGAAACCCAAAGTGAGCCACAGTCTGGGAAGGACTAAAATCTAGCAAGAGGAAAAGACGACGTAAGTGTCAGCAGTGCAGGGCTGGGAGGAGGCAGGAGCTGCCATATCACATGGGATGACACTTACGTTCTCCAAGGACCTCATGCCTCATGGACTTTCCTCTGCTTCCTTCTTTTTTATGCTTCCAGTTCCAAGAAAGGAGTCTGACCCTCGTGCACAGATTGTGAGGGTTGGGAAAGCTCAGAGATCTGGTCTCACCTGCTCCATGTTAGAGTTGGGGAAACCGAGGTCCTGAGCTAAAACTCTTTGTGGCTGCCATGGACTGAGCTGAGTGAGTATGTCTACTGCATACCAGTCCCTAAGAAATGGAGACTCCCCCAGTCCAGCCCTGGTACCTACAATGAGCACTCATTGAGTGCCAACTGCATACTGGTAAGAAATGGGGTCCCCACTCAGGGGGAAGTTTCTCCTAGCACCAGCCCTAGTGCAGACAGCAGGCCCTTATTGGGCACCTACTGCATGCCTTTCAGGCATGTTATCCCATTGAATCCTCTCAGCAGTCCACAAAGGAGGTGCTATTATCATTGCCCCTTTGCAGATGAGGGGGACGAGGTTCCCGGAGGTTAAGAACCTCGCTCCAGGTTCAAGTGCTGGCAGAGCCGGGATCTGAACACAGGGCTTCTGAGTGTAATGGCAAAGAGCCTGGGCTCTGGATTCAATTTCAGCTCTCTGCCTTGTTAGCTGTGGGGCTTTGTATGCTACTCATCCTCTTTAGGGCTTGATTTCTTCATCTGTAAAATGGGGAGAATAGCATCCACTTTGTGGGATTTTTCTGAGAATCAGATGAGATAATTCACATGAGAGGTTCGCACAGGGCCTGGCTCAATAAATGCCAGCTTGTTGATTCCGTTGTTTCTCCCGCATATCCTTAGCCTGACCCTGCCAGCTGGAAAGCTACCTTGGAAAGTAACTCAGTTTACATTTATTTCTACTCAACTAACATTCAACTAACCTTTGTTGAATAATGCACAGAATTCCGTCTTCTGCCAGATACTCCCACACCCCTTGTTTCATTTAATTCTCACGGCAGGCATGTCTTTGGGGTAGAGGCTATTATCGCCAGTTTATACCCGGAATCAGAGAAGCTGAACTACTTGCCGAGGCCACACAGCACAGTGGTGAACCCCTTCAGTTCCATGGTTTAACCCCTCACAGGTTTTTCCACCCCACCTGGTGCCTCCTGACCCTTGTTCCAATCCTCAGGCTCAGCTTTGCTGTGTGTTTTCACCTGGCTGGGCAGCCCCATTGGCACACAGCTGCTGGGGGCTGTGTGGAAGAGGGAGGTTGCTGCTGAAGGGACCTGCTGCTGCTCCTGCACCCAACACCCTCTGCTCCTCACGCATCCCATCTGTTGGCTCCTGCAGCCTCATCATTTGCAGCCATCTGCCGGGCTCCCTGGAGGCGCTGCAAAGTCTGGGCTGTAATGCAGAACCCCCAAACACACTGCCTTTAGTCTGTGGGAGGAGCAGAGGGGCCCAAGCCCCTGAGACCCCTCCGTACCCACATCTGGAAGCAAAGGGAAAGTTCCAGAGGCTTGAGCCCCCTCCCCAATTTGCTGCTCAGGAATTGGCTCCTGCAGGCCTGGCGTGGGTTCCCAGAACCAGCCTGCCTCTCACTAGGCTTCGCTTCGCTTTGGCTTTCACTTGAAATTTCAGTTTGAGTTTAGAAAGCCCTGTCTGTAGTGGCAGCGTTGGCCTGACTTCTGATTGCCCATAGAAGCTCTGGCCCCTGGGGCTGCTGATTTTCAGCATGAGTTTTGCCAAAGGCAGAGGAAGGCACTGATAATGGAAGGTGAAGGGGCTTCTGGAAGCAGAAGGAAGGACAGGTGGTTTCTCCAAAGCAAGTCTCTGTTTGCTTCATCGCTGGCCCCTTCCCGGCTCCATTTCTGGTGGGGAGGGCAGAGATGTAGATTATGCTCATTTATTTGTTTATTTTTTGTAACAGCTTTATTGTGATATAATTCAGACCATACAATTTTCCCATTTAAAGTACAGAATTCAACAGATTTTAGCATTTTTGGAGTTGTGCAACCATCACCACAACCGATTTTAGAACATTTTAATGATCTCCCCTAAGAAACCCCATTTCCTTTATCCATCGTCTCTTGATCCCCCCCTCCCCGCTCCCACCACACACACACACACACAGCCCTGGACAACTGCTAATCTACTTTCTGTCTCTATAGATTTGCCAGTTCTGGACACATCACATAAATGGAACCATACAATATGTGGCCTATTGTGACTGGCTTCTTTCCCTTAGCATAATGGTTTCAAGGTTCATCGATGTTGTAGCACATACCAGCACTCCATTGTTTTTATTGCCAAATAAATATGGATATGCCATATTTTTATCCATTTGTTATTTATTTATTTATTTATTTATTTATTTATTTTTTTATCATCATTTTATTGAGATATATTCACATACCACGCAGTCATACAAAACAAATTGTACTTTCGATTGTTTACAGTACCATTACATACTTGTACATTCGTCACCTAAATCAATCCCTGACACCTTCATTAGCACACACCCAAAAATAACAAGAATAATAATTAGAGTGAAAAAGAGCAATTGAAGTAAAAAAGAACACTGGGTACCTTTGTCTGTTTGTTTCCTTCCCCTACTTTTCTACACATCCATCCATAAACTAGACAAAGTGGAGTGTGGTCCTTATGGCATTCCCAATCCCACTGTCACCCCTCATAAGCTACATTTTTATACAACTGTCTTCGAGATTCATGGGTTCTGGGTTGTAGTTTAATAGTTTCAGGTATCCACCACCAGCTACCCCAATTCTTTAGAACCTAAAAAAGGTTGTCTAAAGTGTGCGTAAGAGTGCCCAGCAGAGTGATCTCTCGGCTCGTTTTGGAATCTCTCTGCCACTGAAGCTTATTTCATTTCCTTTCACATCCCCCTTTTGGTCAAGAAGATGTTCTCCATCCCACGATGCCGGGTCTACATTCCTCCCCGGGAGTCATATTCCACGTTGCCAGGGAGATTCACTTCCCTGGGTGTCTGATCCCACGCAGGGGGGGAGGGCAGTGATTTCACCTTTCAAGTTGGCTTAGCCAGAGAGAGAGGGCCACATCTGAGCAACAAAGAGGCATTCAGGAGGAGACTCTTAGGCACAAATACAGGGAGGCCTAGCCTCTCCTTTGCAGCAACCGTCTTCCCAAGGGTAAAACTTATGGTAGAGGGCTCAACCCATCAAACCACCAGTCCCCTATGTCTGTGGTCATGTTAGCAACCATGGAGGTGGGGTAGGCGAATACCCCTGCATTCTCCACAGGCTCCTCAAGGGGGCACTACATCTTTTTTTTTTTTTTTCCTTGTTTGTCTTTTTTCTTTTTTTTTTTTTTTAACTTTCCCTTCTTTTTTAAATCAACTGTATGAAAAAAAAGTTAAAAAGAAAACAAACATACAATAAAAGAACATTTCAAAGAGACCATAACAAGGGAGTAAGAAAAAGACAACTAACCTAAGATAACTGCTTAACTTCCAACATGTTCCTACTTTACCCCAAGAAAGTTACATAATATAGCAACATTTCAGTGAACTTGTTCCTACTACATCCATCAGAAATTAACAGACCATAGTCATTTCTGGGCATCCCCAGAACGTTAAATAGCTTATCTGTTCTTCTTGGATTATTGTTCCCCCTTCCTTAATTGCTCTCTACTGCTAGTTCCCCTACATTCTACATTATAAACCATTTGTTTTACATTTTTCAAAGTTCACATTAGTGGTAGCATATAATATTTCTCTTTTTGTGCCTGGCTTATTTCGCTCAGCATTATGTCTTCAAGGTTCATCCGTGTTGTCATATGTTTCACCAGATCGTTCCTTCTTACTGCCGCGTAGTATTCCATCGTGTGTATATACCACATTTTATTTATCCACTCATCTGTTGAAGGACATTTGGGTTGTTTCCATCTCTTGGCAATTGTGAATAATGCTGCTATGAACATTGGCGTGCAGATATCTGTTCGTGTTACTGCTTTCTGATCTTCCGGGTATATACCGAGAAGTGCAATCGCTGGATCGAATGGTAGCTCTATATCTAGTTTTCTAAGGAACTACCAGACTGACTTCCAGAGTGGCTGAACCATTATACAGTCCCACCAACAATGTATAAGAGTTCCAATTTCTCCACATCCCCTCCAGCATTTGTAGTTTCCTGTTTGTTTAATGGCAGCCATTCTAACCGGTGTTAGATGGTATCTCATTGTGGTCTTAATTTGCATCTCTCTAATAGCTAGTGAAGCTGAACATTTTTTCATGTGTTTCTTGGCCATTTGTATTTCCTCTTCAGAGAACTGTCTTTTCATATCTTTTGCCCATTTTATAATTGGGCTGTCTGTACTATTGTCATTGAGTTGTAGGATTTCTTTGTATATGCAAGATATCAGTCTTTTGTCAGATACATGGTTTCCAAAAATTTTTTCCCATTGAGTTGGCTGCCTCTTTACCTTTTTGAGAAATTCCTTTGAGGTGCAGAAACTTCTAAGCTTGAGGAGTTCCCATTTATCTATTTTCTCTTTTGTTGCTTGTGCTTTGGGTGTAAAGTCTAGGAAGTGGCCTCCTAATACAAGGTCTTGAAGATGTTTTCCTACATTATCTTCTAGGAGTTTTATGGTACTTTCTTTTATATTGAGATCTTTGGTCCATTTTGAGTTAATTTTTGTGTAGGGGGTGAGGTAGGGGTCCTCTTTCATTCTTTTGGATATGGATATCCAACTCTCCCAGCCCCATTTGTTGAAAAGACCATTATGGCTCAGTTCGGTGACTTTGGGTGCCTTATCAAAGATCAGTCGGCCATAGATCTGAGGGTCTATCTCTGAATTCTCAATTCGATTCCATTGATCTATATGTCTATCTTTGTGCCAGTACCATGCTGTTTTGGCAACTGTGGCTTTATAATAAGCTTCAAAGTCAGGGAGTGTAAGTCCTCCCACTTCGTTTTTCTTTTTTAGAGTGTCTTTAGCAATTCGAGGCATCTTCCCTTTCCAAATAAATTTGATAACTAGCTTTTCCAAGTCTGCAAAGTAGGTTGTTGGAATTTTGATTGGGATTGCATTGAATCTGTAGATGAGTTTGGGTAGAATTGACATCTTAATGACATTTAGCCTTCCTATCCATGAACATGGAATATTTTTCCATCTTTTAAGGTCCCCTTCTATTTCTTTTAGTAGAGTTATGTAGTTTTCTTTGTATAGGTCTTTTACATCTTTGGTTAAGTTTATTCCTAGGTACTTGATTTTTTTAGTTGCTATTGAAAATGGTATCTTTTTCTTGAGTGTCTCTTCAGTTTGTTCATTTCTAGCATATAGAAACATTACTGACTTATGTGCATTAATCTTGTATCCCGCTACTTCGCTAAATTTGTTTATTAGCTCTAGTAGGTGTATCGTCGATTTCTCAGGGTTTTCTAGATATAAGATCATATCATCTGCAAACAATGACAGTTTTACTTCTTCTTTTCCAATTTGGATGCCTTTTATTTCTTTGTCTTGCCGGATTGCCCTGGCTAGCACTTCCAGCACAATGTTGAATAACAGTGGTGACAGCGGGCATCCTTGTCTTGTTCCTGATCTTAGAGGGAAGGCTTTCAGTCTCTCACCATTGAGTACTATGCTGGCTGTGGGTTTTTCATATATGCTCTTTATCATGTTGAGGAAGTTTCCTTCAATTCCTACCTTTTGAAGTGTTTTTATCAAAAAGGGATGTTGGATTTTGTCAAATGCTTTTTCAGCATCTATTGAGATGATCAATTGATTTTTCCCTTTTGACTTGTTAATGTGTTGTAATACATTGATTGATTTTCTTATGTTGAACCATCCTTGCATGCCTGGAATGAACCCCACTTGGTCATGGTGTATGATTTTTTTAATGTGTCTTTGGATTCAATTTGCAAGTATTTTGTTGAGGATTTTTGCATCTATATTCATTAGGGAGATTGGCCGGTAGTTTTCCTTTTTTGTAGCATCTTTGCCTGGTTTTGGTATTAGATTGATGTTAGCTTCATAAAATGAGTTAGGTAGTGTTCCATTTTCTTCAATGTTTTGAAAGAGTTTGAGTAAGATTGGTGTCAGTTCTTTCTGGAAAGTTTGGTAGAATTCCCCTGTGAAGCCATCTGGCCCTGGGCATTTATTTGTGGGAAGATTTTTGATGACTGATTGGATCTCTTTGCTTGTGATGGGTTGGTTGAGGTCTTCTGTTTCTTCTCTGGTCAGTCTAGGTTGTTCATATGTTTCCAGGAAATTGTCCATTTCTTCTACATTATCCAGTTTGTTGCCATACAGTTGTTCATAATATCCTCTTATAATTTTTTTAATTTCTTCAGGATCTGCAGTTATGTCACCTTTTTCATTCATTATTTTGTTTATATGGGTCTTCTCTCTTTTTGATTTTGTCAGTCTAGCTAGGGGCTTGTCAATCTTGTTGATCTTCTCAAAGAACCAAGTTTTGGTGATATTTATCCTCTCTATTGTTTTTTTGTTCTCTATGTCATTTATTTCTGCTTTAATCCTTGTTATTTCTTTTCTTGTACTTGGTTTAGGATTGGTTTGCTGTTCATTTTCTAGCTTCTTCAGTTGATCCATTAGTTCTTTGATTTTGGCTCTTTCTTCCTTTTTAATATATGCGTTTAGTGCTATAAATTTCCCCCTCAGTACTGCTTTTGCTGCATCCCATAGGTTTTGGTATGTTGTGTTCTCATTTTCATTCGTCTCTATATATTTAGCAATTTCTCTTGCTATTTCTTCTTTAACCCACTGATTGTTTAGGAGTGTGTTGTTTAACCTCCAGGTATTTGTGAATTTTCTAAGTCTCTGATGGTTATTGACTTCTAATTGTATTCCATTGTGGTCAGAGAATGTGCTTTGAATAATTTCAATCTTTTTAAATTTATTGAGGCTTGTTTTATGTCCCAGCATATGATCTATTCTGGAGAAAGTTCCGTGAGCACTAGAAAAGTATGTGTATACTGGTGATTTGGGATGTAATGTCCTGTAGATGTCTGTTAAATCTAATTCATTTATCAGATTGTTTAGGTTTTCAATTTCCTTATTGGTCTTCTGTCTGGTTGATCTATCTATAGGAGAGAGTGATGTGTTGAAGTCTCCCACAATTATTGTGGAAACATCAATTGCTTCCTTTAGTTTTGCCAGTGTTTCTCTCATGTATTTTGTGGCACCTTGATTGGGTGCATAGACATTTACGATTGTTATTTCTTCTTGCTGAATTGCCCCTTTTATTAGTATGTAGTGGCCTTCTTTGTCTCTCAAAACATCCCTGTATTTGAAGTCTATTTTATCTGAGATTAATATTGCTACACCTGCTTTCTTTTGGCTGTAGCTTGCATGAAATATTTTTTTCCATCCTTTCACTTTGAGTTTCTTTGTGTCCCTGTGTCTAAGATGAGTCTCTTGTATGCAACATATTGATGGTTCATTTTTTTTGATCCATTCTGCGAATCTATATCTTTTAATTGGGGAGTTTAATCCATTTACATTCAACGTTAAAACTGTGAAGGCATTTCTTGAATCGGCCATCTTATCCTTTGGTTTATGTTTGCCATATTTTTCCCTCTCTCTATTAATATCCTTTATTGTACCCATACCGAATCTCTTTAGTACTGAACCTTTCTCCAAGTCTCTCTGTCCTGTCTTTGTTTCTCTGTCTGTAGGGCTCCCTTTAGTATCTCCAGTAGGGCAGGTCTCTTGTTAGCAAATTCTCTCAGCATTTCTTTGTCTGTGAAAAATTTAAGCTCTCCCTCAAATCTGAAGGAGAGCTTTGCTGGATAAAGTATTCTTGGCTGGAAATTCCTCTCACTCAGAATTTTAAATATATCGTGCCACTGCCTTCTCGCCTCCATGGTGGCTGCTGAGTAGTCACTACTTAGTCTTATGCTGTTTCCTTTGTATGTGGTGAATTGCTTTTCTCTTGCTGCTTTCAGAACTTGCTCCTTCTCTTCTATGTTTGACAGTGTGATCAGTATATGTCTCGGAGTGGGTTTTTTTGGATTTATTCTATTTGGAGTTCGCTGAGCATTTATGATTTGTGTATTTATGTTGTTTAGAAGATTTGGGAAGTTTTCCCCAACAATTTCTTTGAATACTCTTCCTAGACCTTTACCCTTTTCTTCCCCTTCTGGGACACCAATGAGTCTTATATTCGGACGTTTCATATTATCTATCATATCCCTGAGGTCCATTTCGAGTTTTTCAATTTTTTTCCCCCATTCTTTCTTTTATGCTTTCATTTTCCATTCTGTCATCTTCCAGGTCACTGATTCGTTGTTCAACTTCCTCTAGTCTTGTACTATGAGTGTCCAGAATCTTTTTAATTTGGTCAACAGTTTCTTTAATTTCCATAAGATCATCCATTTTTTTTATTTAGTCTTGCAATGTCTTCTTTATGCTCTTCTAGGGTCTTCTTGATTTCCTTCATATCCCGTATATGGTCTCATTGTTCATCTTTAGTTCTTTGAGTAGCTGCTCTAGGTGCTGTGTCTCTTCTGGTCTTTTGATTTGGGTGCTTGGGCTTGGGTTATCCATATCGTCTGGTTTTTTCATATGCTTTATAATTTTCTGTTGTTTTTGGCCTCGTGGCATTTGCTGAACTTGATAGGGCTCTTTTAGGGTTTGTAGACCTATTGAAGTCCTTATCTCTAATTTATCAGATCTACAGCTTCGTGGAGTACACTTTCTCTAACTAACCAGCAGGTGGCGTCCACGAGCCACCTGTTCTCCACAAGCCAGATCTCCCCTGCTTAGCCTTTTTGGTGAGTGAGGGAGTGATTGTGGGGCCCAATTGGTGTACCAAGCTTGCGTGTGTAGTTGGTGTTGCCTGCCCTGTATGTGGGGCATGTTTCTGGGCAGTCGGGGAGGGGGGGTGGCCCTAACAATCAAATCTCCCTGATGATCCTAGAGTTTTAAAGCTGCTGCAATAGTCTAATCCTTCAGTTCAGTCCTGCCACAGTTTGTCTCTGCCACTGACCCACAAGTCTTTGGTATTGGCGTATGGCTCCTGAGACTTGCAAGTGGGCCCCTCTTCCAGGCCGTGCACCCCGGGTCCTCTGTCGAGGGATGACTGTGCTATGTCACAGGTGAGTGCCGTCCCCCCAGGGCAGTTCTGGGCTGCTGGGCTGTGTAGGGAGGCTCCCAGTCTGCTCAAATGATGGCTGAATGGGGCTTTGTTAATTTACACTGCTCCACCTTCCCAGCTCTGGGACATTCAGCTGAGGTTGCAGGGAAGGCTAATGTCCACGCCCAGTTTTGTGGTGTGTGCCTGTTATTTGAAGCACTTCCGTCACACTGGGTTGTCTGGGGCAGCTCTGGGCTATGGGGCTGGCGATGGGCAGGAGTGTTTCCTGTCCACCAGGATGGTGGCTGTGAGCGGACACCCCCCTTTTCTTGGGAAGTTGTGTTGTTTAGTGAATTTTCTCAGCCACTGGATTATTGCCTTTTGTCTCAGAGCTCTCTTAGTTCTGCTCTTGACTTGACGTGCCCAAATTGCAATTCTTTGAAGCTTTCTGTATTGAGCTTCTTAGAGTAATTGTTTTAGAAAAAGCAAAAAGGATTTAAAAAAAAAAAAACAAAAAAAAAAACGGCCCTCCTCAGAGATCTAATGGGTTATTGAAATGCTAATAGACAAAGCAACCAGGGCCATTAAGGAAAGGTGCACAGGGCAGAGAGATCAGCTTTGCTTCGGGATTTGCATATGCGCCTCAAGGCCTGAGCTCCACCCTTCCCCTTTCTGTGTTCACCAGAACTCCAAAAATCCTCTGCTTTTATTTTGGAGTTTTTCGTTTTTTTTTTTTTTCTATGCCTGTCTCCTCTCTGCTGGGCTGGCTGCTCTCAGAGTCTCTGGTGTCTGGTCTCAGTCTATCTATGGTTGGAGTTTGAATCAGTAGAATGAGTTTCCGATAAGAGCAGCCACTGCAGTTCTCCCTTCTCCTTCCCGGAGCTGACAGCCCCTCCTCCCCCGGGACTGAGCCTGGCAGGGAGGGGCGCGGGTCCCCTGGCCGCAAAAACTTACAGATTTCGCTGATCTCAGCAGTTCCACGTTTTCATGAGTGTTGTATGAAGTATGCCCAAAGACAGATTGCTCTGTGGTGTCCAGTCCACGCAGTTCCTGGCTTTTTACCTACTTTCCTGGAGGAGTAACTAAAACTTACAGCTCACCAGTCTGCCATCTTGCCCCGCCTCCTCATTTATTTTTAAAGCTTTAAAAAGATTGTGACGTAGTACAAGTCAGAAAAGTGCGTGCGTGTGTGTGTGTGTGTGTGTGTCTGTGTGAGTGTGTGTGTTGGGGTAGAGCTCAGGCCCCTACTCTGAGAACCAGCCCAGCAACCATGCTTTCTTTGCTTAGTGTATTAGTAATACTCGCTGCTACAACAAAGAAGTTCCCAAATCTCAGTGGCCTTACATGATGAAAGCTGATTTTTGTTCACACAAAGTGCAGTGCAGGCGCTCCTGCTGCAGGCACCCTTGCACGTGATAATTCAGAGACACAGACTTTGCCCCCATCTAGGGCTCTGCAGTCTTCTCCATTTGGCCAGTGCCTTGGGGAAGGGTGGAAGACCGTGTGGGCGGCTCCTAAGGGCCAGGCCTGGGAGCGGCTCACTTCATGAACGCCCACATGCTGTTGGCCAGAACGCAGTCACATGGCTGCACCCAACTGCAAGGGATGCTGGGAAATGTAGTTTAACTGTGTGCCTATGAGGAAAAGGAAAAGGGGGAGCTTTACTTAATGTAGAATGGGAGGGAGGGGGGCAGGAGAGGGGAGCTAGCCCAGACCTTCATCTCTTCATTGAAACATATTTTTCATGGAAACAGTGAGGCTTAGGCTTTTGAATGTAAAAAAACCCAGACACCTGCAGCTCAGAAGTCCTATTCTTGTGGCCTGAGTCGCTTTGTTTTCCTCTGTACCATGCCTCCCCTGTAGCAATGAATACTTCAGACTGAGTTAGGGGGGTGGGGAGAGACAAGGGGTTCAAGGAAGGGTGATGGAATTCCTCATGCAATTGTCACCAAATATTATCCGACTACAGTGAACTCAACCGCAATGGCTGGAGTGTATGCCTTTAGCTCTCAGACTCTAATTTCTTTCTCTTTTTGAATTTGGGAAGCTGTTACCTACTTTCAGGTCCCAGTTTCCTTACCAGTTCCCCAGAATTCCCCAGTGCACCCCAACAAAGGCTCCATCAGTCTCACTAGGGTATCCCTAAGCCTCATTTCGTGTTTGCTTGTGCCAGGATGTGAGACAAATTCAGAAAACACAGAACCCAGGCCTCTGTTTTGACTTTGGTTCTGCCTTGCCTGTGCTCACTCGGCTCTTTTCAGTTTAAATCCTTTTTCTTGCCAGAGAAGTCAGAAAGCAGAATATGGGGAAGTTCTGCTCACATCCCATCATGCTTTTGATGTAGTACCTTTGGCTCTGAACAGCCCGTTCATCTCTGCCTTTTATTCTTATTCAGAACATACCCAAGAGCCCCCTTTTTTTGCTGTCCCCAGCAGTTTTAGTCATCTTAGCCCCTCATGGTGGGCGTTTGCCTACCTGAACAGGATTCTGATGGTCTTTGTTGCTTTCTTATGTTCATCCTGACATCCTGCCTGCACAGCCTTCTGAAGTCTCCTTCTCCATCAGGACATTGGTATCTGGATAAGTAGAAAAAATACTCAATACAATTTTGTAGCTGGAAAATGCTTAGTATAGTCTTTGGTAGCCAAAAAGCAAAACAAAAACAAAATGAAACAAAACAAAACAACAAAAAACCAAAAACATTTATTAAGATCACTTTATTCAAGCAGCCTTGAGTTATTCTAAGCACAAAAAGCCCTTGTTAAAATAACTTACTGCTTTTGTAATCTCAACAACAAAAAACTTTCTGTTCCCAAAGACTTCACCAGCATTGCCTGCAGGAGAATTCAAGAGATATCACCATATAGTATGATAACCAGTATCTTTTTCTTGAAAAACAAGCCTAAATGAGGGGAGAGCTTCAAGATAACAGGAGACATTAACCAAACAGCTTTCTCTCTTCTATTTTTTCCCCTTCTCCTTTCTTCTGGGTCCTAGCCATTCCTTTGTGTGTTTGGGGTTATAAAAGCCCAAATTACTCTTCTCACTCTGAACTGGTCTTGGAAAAGTTTTTTTCTCTCCAGTTCCTTGTTGATGTATCTTCAATAAACTCACCTTCTCATCAAAGCAAAGAGACTTATTTCTCTGTTTGTTGTGGAATCAGGCAGGCCTGATTATTTAGGACCGTGTTTTCTGACAGAAACAACATCATGAGACACCAACCCGTGTGTTGAAGGACCCTTGCCTCGATGGAAAACTTTGGGGAGCCTAGAATGTTGGACTCTTTAGAAGCCGCTGATCACCCTGTTTGACCTTTTGCCCTCTGGGGAGACCATCTCCCTGTTGACAGGGAGTCTGCAAATGGGCCACCGTTCACCTCTAGGTCACTCTCAGAGTGAGAATGGCAGATGGCACCATTGTTGGCCTGGGGGCCCCTGGGGGTTTTTGGACAAGAAGGAAGATGGGGCTGCAAGGGTTGGGAGCCCATTCAAAACTAGTTGAACTGCAGAAGGAACCATGAGAAGCTGCAGGGGAGTCTCACAGGATGCAGATGAAGGGTGCTGGAAGACCAGAACCAGAACACGAAAAAGGGACTTCCTCTCTTACTCTGACCCCCAGAGGTCTACTTCCTCTGCACACCTGCTTCATTCTTTTCTTGTGGCAATCCCCAAATAATGCCGGTAACCTTCCAGCCCCCTCCCTCCAGAGTTAACTGGGTCTCCACCTCTCATTTGCAAAAATCCCAGGAGAAAGATTTGATTGGTCCAGCTTGGAGCTAGTAGCGGCTCAGGTCCAATCAGCTGAGGCAGGGAGTGGAGTCACACAGCCCAGGGCTGGGGTCAGTTTCGTTAAAAAGTAGGTGTGGTCAGGAGGGTTGATTGGCACCGTTACTTGGGTGGAGGGATGGGAGTGAACCATTGGTTTGGTTTAGTAGAAATTGGATGACTTTGAGCCGGACAAACCCAAGATCTGGGTTCAAATCCAAATTCTGACTTTCAAGCTGTGCAACCTTCCTCCCTTGAGCCTCAGCCTCCTCATTTGTCAGGTGGGTGGGACTGCCCCCCAGGAAAGTTTCCGTGAAGATTACCTCTGGGTGTGTGAAATCTTGTGTCTTGGGCAAGCTGGAGGGGGCATGTTTGATTCCCTGGGCCTCAGGATCCAGGGGTCTTAGATTCTGGTGCAGTTGCTGTGTGGGTCCCAGAGCTGGACACCACTGGCTCAGGTGACCAGGCAAGGGTTCCCCAGGTGATGTCATGTGCAATGGATCTTGCAGTAAATAACCAGGAAAGGGAAAGTCATTCTATGTGAGTGGAACAGCCAGTGAAAATTCAGAGTTGGATGCTCATGGCCTACTGTGTCCACAGCAGCTAACTGGGTCTAGCTAGACACCGAGGTACAGGGAGCAGTGATGACTGATGCTAGAGTGGTCAGTGAGGCCAGATCACAGCAAAGCTCAAAGGTCACCTCAGGAAACTTGGTCTATTTTCTAGAGGCCACCTGGAGGCAAAGCAATGGGATCTGAGGTGACACAGTCCAGTTCAAGCTCTAGAAGTTGTGATTCACAGCTGGCCCCAGGCAGGCTGGCAGCATTGACGTGATGCAGCTGGGGTTGCTGATGAGGAATCTTCTTCATCTCCCACTCTCTAGTCTGTGGCTGAGAGCCTGGCCCCGAGTTAGAGCTTAGTTAAGGTATTGGTTAAATAGCCCACACACTCAGGTTTGAGCCGTCAGTCAGACAGTCTTAGTTTGCCAGGGCTACTACAACAAACACCACACAATGGATTGGCTTAAACAACAGGAATTTATTGGCTCACAGTTTCGGAGGCTACAAGCCCAACGTCAAGGTGCTGACAAGGTTGAGCTTTCTCCAATGTCTGTAGCATTCTGGGGACGGCTGTTCTCTGTCACATGGTGAACTCTCTTTCTGGCTTTCCTCTCCTTCTGTGTCCAAGTTCCTTTGCTTAGAAGGACTTCAGCCATATTGGATTAGGGCTCATCCTGGTTCAGTCTGGCCACACCTTAGCATCTTCAAAGGTCCCATTTACCAGTGGGTTCACACCCACAAAAATGAGGATTAAGACTTGAATGTGTCTTTTGGGGGTGGTTAATGTTTCAATCCCCAACACAGGCCCTGTGTCATAGACACCAACTGGCATCAGAAATAAAAACCCAAGGAGAGCCCCCATTGTGGCCTAGGAAGCCCTCACCCCACCAGGCTGTGACTAGCCAGGGAGGGCAGGATGGAGGCTGCTTTCAGGGGCACCCGTGGGTGGGGTCTGCTCTCCGCAGCCATCCTGGACTCTGGCTGCCCCTCCCAGGGCAGGTTGCTATTTGCTGATGGGAGCGGGAGAACTTCCTGCTCCCTATTGCACAATGCTTTCCCAGCATGGGCTCTGTATTAGGGTTCTCCAGAGAAACAGAACTGACAAGATAATATAGATGAAATTTATTATAGGAATTGGCTCATGTGAACTTGGGGTTGTTGAAGTCCAGATTGTATAGGGTAGGCTGCAAGTTGGAAACTCTGATGAGAGTGATATTGAATTTCCCCAGAGAAGGAGGCTGACTGAAGTAAAGACAGAAATTCTTCTTTTCTGACCTCTGAAATCTTTAGTTCTGGCTTTAAGATCTTCAGCTGAATGGATGAGGAGACTCCCCTCATTGCTGAGGGCAGTTTCTTTTGTTAAATGTAGATGCAATCAGCCGTAGATGCAATCAACTATCAGTGCAAATCCACGTATGAAATCCCCTCATGGTAACAATCAGGCTTGCTTAACCAAAGGTCTGGACACCATCACCTAGCTGAGGTGACAAAGGAAATCAACCATCACAAGCTCCTTCTCAGCTTCACTCTCAATTTCACCTCCTGGGAGAAGCCTTCCCTGACCATCCTGCCTAAAAATAGAACCCCGACCCCTCCCCATCACCTAAGCTTTACCACCCCTTGCACATTTATGTGTGTTCTTGTTTTCTGTCTTGTTCTCTTCACACTACCATGATCTTCACGGGGGCATTGCCTTGCCTGCCTCACTCAGTGTCAACCCCCCAGCCCAGTGCTTGCCACCCTACCAGGTATTTTCAGAGCTCCTCCTTGGAGCCATGCACCATCTCACTGAATTCTCCCAACTGCCCCACGAGGTGGGTGCTATATTTATCTTTATTTTGTAGTCAGGGAAACTGAGGCTCAGAAAGGCTGAGCACATGACTCAAGCTCACACAGCTCTGAAATGACCAAGTCAGAATTTGGACCCAGGGCCTGCAGGACCTCAGAATGGGGGCTGGACCGCTGGGCGCTGGCTCTGCCCCTTCTCCTCCTCATGCTGGTTTCCCTTGGAAATGAAATCCACAGCTCACTTTCTAAGCCTGCCTGCCTTCCCTTCCTGCACCTCAATAACTTTCCTCCCCTGGAGACTTATTTAGAATTAAATGAGCTGGGAGGGGCAGCGTCAGAGGTGGAGTGGCCCTCGCAAATGGCGCAGTGACCTGCTGAGCTCCAGAAGGCCATCCTGCCTTCTCAGCAGCCGCATACCTTCCCTCTGCTGTCTCATTATTTCCCGTGGAGTTCTCATCAGCGTGTCTTTAGGACTGAAGTTGACAAATAAACTGGCTGAGGTGGTGAGGAAGATTTAATTTAGTTCAGCTGAGTGCCGTTCAGCCTCCCTGGGCTATTGCCAGCTGAGAGCACGGTGGGCTGGGTTCAAAACAGGGGCTTTGGCTCCTAGCAGATGTGCGTAGAGGGAAACCCAGGGCCCACCGCGTGGCGGCTGTGTGACCTCGGGCCTGTTACTTAACCTCTCTGAGACTGGTTCCTACTCTGCGACTAACTGTGACAAAGGCCCCTCCAGGCATTCGAGTTTGCCCTCGGGCAAAGTGGTGTAAAGCTTCCTTCCAGAGGGAGAGTCCTGGGTTTCGGCAGTCAAAGAAAGCTTCAGATTTTTAAATTTTTTATTATAGTCTTGGTTCATTGGGCATTTATTGAGCACCAACTGTGGACCTCTGCAGTGCTATTTTTAGTACCCTGTTTCATGGACCTGTTGTGGATGAGGCAGAAACTCCGGGGAAGAGAGTAGAGATGGTTTTACTCGTGGAGCTCAAGGCAGCGATCTTTTGCTATCTGTGCAAGTCTCTGATTGACTAATTGCTTTCTCTTTTCCCCCATTCCCTTCCCTGCCATTCTGCCACCATCCAATTCTGTTTAAAGAGCTTGCAGCATTCATGTTTATGTATTTTTAATTTCTATAAGTAGTATGTGTATTAGTCAGCTATTTCTGCCATAAGGCTGTGTAACAGCTCACCCTGTAAGCCGGTGACTTACAGAAGCAAGCATTACTTTTCTTGCTGGTGGGTGTGGGGGATGGCTGGAGTGACTGGCTGCAGGTTGCAGGCTGACCGAGCTTCACTCTGGGCTGCAGTTGGGTCCAGGTCTGGTCCATGCAGCTCCTGTCCCTCTGGGGCCAGGGTCTGCACGGAGAATATTCTCATGGCAGTGGCCAAAATGCAAGAAGGATGAGCAGAAACATGTGATGCCTTCTGTGATGGTTAGGTTCATGTGTCGACTTGGCCAGGTGATGGTACCCAGCTGTCTGGTCAAGCAAGCACTGGACTAACCCTTGCTGTGAGGACGTTTGAGGCTGGCTGATAAACCAACAGGCTGGTTTATTAAATCATCAGTCAATGAGCTGCAGCTGTGACTGATGACTCAACGAAGGGTGTGGAGTTGCCAGTTTGCTGCCTGCCCTACGGAATTTGGACTTATGCATACCCACAGTTGCATGAGACACTTTTACAAATCTTATATTCATAGATATCTCTCATTGATTCTGTTTCCCTAGAGAACCCTAACTAATACACCTTCTAAGCCTCAGCTAGGGAGTATTATGTGGTCCCTTTTGCCCATAATCCTCTGGGCAAAGCAAGTCTTGTAGCCATGCCCAACACAAGCAGGGTGGGGAGCTGAACTATAAACCAGCTTATCACGTCACGTGTTCTAGACGTCAGTTTGTTTCCTAAGGTTTTCATTAAGTTTAAGATCCATCCATATGGCTGTGTGTCTGGCTAACCCAAAACCTGTAGAATGCTCCATGCCAAACAGCTTCTATTTGTTCCTTCTGTTTTCCTAGCAATGGACACCAAGGCGGTTTCCAACTCCCTGGCACCAGAAAAGATGCAACCAGAAAATCCTCAGGACTGTCCCCTTCAGGACCTTTGGGAGAGCATTCTGGGGATATACACCCAGGCACAGAATCACAGGTCACAGGCCATGATATATTTAATTTGCAAAATTAACCCCAGCATTGGCTGACAGTCCCACTCCCCCATATCAGGCCAACACTGGGCAGTATCCAGCTTTCTAATATTTGCTTGTCTAGTCAGTATGAAGCAGCAACAAAGCCTACGGTGACATCTCCTTGCTTTAATTTGCATGTCTCGTATCAGCAGTGACTCTGAGTGTCTTTTTGTGGTCTCCTCTGGTTGAGGTTTCTGCTTCTGTAAATTGTCTCTTCACATGCTTTGCCTCATGCTTTCCATGAGGAGAAATGCCGAGGGGCTGGGATGGGGAGGTGGCTGGGGGGCAGTGGGATTGAGGCTCTCCATTTGGACATATTGGGCTTGAGGTCAGAGCAGGATGTCCAAGGGGCCACGTCCTCAGTGGGTGCAGGCTGGGAAGATGTCAAGGTTCACCTGCATTCATTAGTTACCCTTTACTAACAGCTGTGGGATGGGAAAGTTGTTCCATGATTGGCCTCACAAAGAACCTGAGTGAAGAAGTGGATGTCAAATTATTTGCGTCATTGTGAATGAGCCAGAGAGAAGGACAACAAAGACATCTCCAAACTCTTCTTTCTCAGAAAAGCTCTGGAAATCAAGAAAAGAGCCTTTCTGAGCAACATCAACTAAGGCCCTACTATGTGCCTGCCACTTCCAGGGACCTTCTATGCATCAAATATTCATGACCACCTCAGTGATAATATTAGGAACTACCTCATTTGTGGGTTGTGAGGGTTGTGTCCATTCATTCAGTCAACAGGTATTTTTCAAGCACCTACTATGTGCCAGGCACTGTAGCAGGCCCTGGGGATACAGCAGTGAATAAAAGAAAAACATTCCTACCTTCCTGGAGCTCGCATTCCAATGGGGGGTATCCGACAATAAATAAATATGTGACACATAAAGTTTGTTAGATGGTGTTAAGTGCTCCAGAGGAAAATAAGGAAGGGGGTGGCTGTGGTGTAAATAGGGCAGTCCTGGAAGGCCTGGCTGGGAAGGTGTCATTTGAGTAAAGACCCAAAGGAGGTGATGGAGCTGGCCACATTGGGAAAATGAGGTATCACAGGTAAGCAGCTGACATCCAGGAGGCCCTCTGTGAAAATAATATAGTTTGTAAAGGAGGAAATGGAGATTCAGAGGTCACTTGGCTGCTAAGAACAGGCTAAGACTAGGGTGAGGCGCCCTAGGGTACAAAATTTAAGGAGGCCCCCTCTTTCAGGGGCACGCAAGTGCCAACCCTGCCCTCTTGGTGCTTCACTCATCTCACCCTACTCCTGGTCCTGTCTAAGAGGTGGAGCCGAGATCAAACCCAGGTGAGGTGGTTTGGAGCTATGGACCCCAGAAAAACAGGTTCTTCAACTTGATCCATTCCTGTAGGTGTGTAGGACCTTTTGATGAGGTTACTTCAGTTAAGATGTGACCCAACCCAATCAGGAGGGGTCTTAAATCTATTACCAGAGCTTATAAAAGTATAAGTAGAATGCAATTCAGACAGATGGAGAGAAAGCCATGGAAAACAAGAAGCTGAAGGTCACTGGAACCCGGAAGGGATAGGAGAGGCCGGGAGAGGCTGCCATGTGCATTGCCGTGTGACGGGGGAGCTCAGAACTGGGGATCACCAGCAGCCAGCCCCAGAATGCCAGTCTTTGGGAAGAAAGCATTGCCTTGATGATGTCTTGATTTGGACTTTTTCCTAGCCTAAAAACTGTGCCCTCATTAACTCACATCGTTTAAGCCAACCTATTACATGATTTTTGCTTGACCAGCCAAGGAAATTAAACACTGGGTCTCTGACTCTGTTATGCAGAGTGGAGCAACCAGTACACAATCACGCAGTGTCTTGGCTGCTGTCTCTTTGCAGAGGCTCTTTTCTGGGTATAACCCATAAGACCCATAAGAGCAGGAAAGAGAGATAATAATAAGGAAGAGGGTACCGTGGGGAAAGGACAGAGAGCCAGACCTTGCCCACCCATTCTCCATTTTCTCCATCTGTGCTGGGTGCCCTGGGGGAGGTGGAAGGGAATCCAATCCCCCCACCAACCTCACCAGGGAGCAGTAACAAATGGACCAGTCAAGACTTTTTTAAAACCATAAGTGACAGAAAGCCAACTCAAATAGGGTGAACGGAAGAAGGAGATTTATGGGCTTGAGTAACTGAAAACAACCTTCAGGCATGGCTGGATCCAAGACTCAAGCAACATCACTAGACCACACCTCACTGCAGCTCTCGGTTGTCCAGTTCCTCTGTCATGGCTTCATTTGCAGGCAGACTCTCTCTAGCAGGTGGCAAAATGACTGCTGAGGCACCATACTTAGGAAACCCAGAGGGAAGAGAGCTTTTCTTTCTTAGAGGCATGAACAGAAGCCCCAGAGTTGGGGCTGTGTCTCATTGGTCTGACTTGGGTCACATGCCTTTCCTGAACCAATCACTTTCATTAGGGAGTTTCAAGACTCTGATTGGCCAAGTCTGAGTCATGTGACCATCACCGGGGCTAGAGTTGTGAGATCAATCCCAAACCATGTGGACTGACACTTGGGGAGGGGGTTCCCTTTGGAAAACTGGTCAGCTGTTGCCAGAAGAAGGGAGAGTGTATGGGGTGATTTCACCCCCACAGATTACAATTTTGCCAGCACCTCCAAGGACCAGTTTATCCTCTGGTGCCTTGGTTCTCAAGTCGGGGTGCACATTAGAAACACCTGGGGAGTTTTTAAGAATCTCCCAGGGAGTACCTGGGCCCCACCTGTAGAGATTCTGGTTGGATAGGTCTGAGGTAGGGCTTGTGCATCGTTATTTCTTAGCTCCTCCAGTGAGTCTGCTGTGCAGCCAGGGCTAAGAACCACTGCTCTCCCGGATCCCCACTCCTTCCTGAAAGCTGCGTGTTATCATTCTGTGATTAGGAAAGACTTTTCCATCCCCCAGTTCATGAGGAGGAAAGCTAGGAGGGTCAGCATCCATCACCAGGCTCTAAACCCCTTCTACCTTCTCTGGCTTGTATAAACATGGGCTTTGGGCTGGTTTCTTAGTCTCCTGGGATGGAGCGTGTGGCCTCTGACAGGCATCAAAGCTGCCCAAGGTTAATTTCCTGCAGCTGGGGCCTTGGGCCTGCTCCCTGGCAGGGCCCTGGACCTAGCCAATGTGGCGACCCTCTGACCTGGCCCTTCCCTGCTCTGATCTCCTCCAGACAGATGTCAGCAGGCAGCTTGTGGTCGGCTGAACTGGTTCCAATTAGAGGCATCTGCCTGGCGTGAGGCAGAACCGAGCTAGAGACCTGGGCTAGGCTTGGCTTTATTTTCACTCACAAGGATTTTTTTTTTCCCTATAGACTTGGACTCAGAGGCCTTCTCGGAAGGGTCAGTTGGCTTCAGGGAACAAAGAAACTGAGAAGGACAGGGCGAAACACCTAATGAGAGTCTCACTCAGAGGAGGCATTCTCACAGACGTTATTTTTCATGTCTTGAGGAGCTGGGCAGAGTTGGGGAGAGTTCTGAAAGGCGGGTCCTGGAGTCAGAGTGATTGGGGCTGGAATCCACACTCCAGGACCCACTTCTCTTTGTGACCTTGAGCAAGTTGCCTGTCCTCCTGAGCCTCACAAATGGAGGCAAATAAGAATTCCTGCTTTATAGGGTTTGGGGGAAGGTGAAACAAGACAACACATGTGAAGTCCTGGGCCTGGCATATAGTAAGTGTTCAGTTAATCCTGGCTCTTATTGCTACCCTTACTTGCCTAATAAAAATTTATCTAGTGCCTACTCTCTCGGGAACTGTGAGAGGTCCTGCAGGCAAGCTCTCTGTCCTCATGGAGCTTCTAGTCTAGTGGGGCAGACAAACATGAATAAAATAATCCTAGGAATGACACAGATGGAGAAAATGAAGATAAAGCACTAATTTGCATCTGTGGCTGCACATTGGAATTACCTAGGCAGGGTTAACAAATCCTGATGTCCAGGCCCCACCCCAAGAGATCCTGATTCACAGAGTCAGGCTGAAGTCTGGGCTTCAGTGTTCTTTAAGTCCTCTGTAGTAATTCTGAAGTGTGGCCAGGGTTGAGAATCACTGGTCTTAAGAAAGGATGATCGGTAACTGTGTTGCCAGAACTGGAGTCAGTGAGGATGTCTTGGAGGAGCACGTGGGCTGAGAACTGAGGGATGAGTGTGAGTGGCTAAGGTAGGAGCTTGATGGGTGTGCATGTGGGGAAGAGTGTTGCAGGTAGGGGGAGGGGTGGCAGCAGGTGCAAAAGCCCTGGGGTGCCAAGGAGCATGGCAGTGGGGGATCTGAGAGAATGTCAGGATGGCTGGAGCACAGAGGGGGTGAGTGTGGAGGGGGGAAGGAGCCGTGAAGTCCATGGTGAGGAGCCTTTCCTCTATCTGATCAGAAACAGAAGCCATGTAAGGATTTGGGCAGGAGATAACAAGGTCAGATTCACATCCTTAAAAAGATCCCTCTGGCTGCTATGTGGAGAGTGGATTAAAAGGGGTCCAAGTGGGCATGGGAGCACCACTGGGAGATTACTGCAGTCATCTGGGTGAGCAGTGGTGGACGAGGGAGGCGGATTGGTGTAGAGGTCAAGAGCTTGAGTTTGAGCATCAGACTCCAAACATGCTCCTTAACGTTTATGAGCCTGTTTCCTCATCTGAAAAGCAGGGGGAATAGTGCCAATAACTATATCACAGGGTTGTTGTGACAATGACATCTGAATAAGTGCTTAATTGAAGGCAGTCTTCTGGGATACCTCTACTTACGTAAATCCCTCTTACTCTTCAGCCCTCAATGCAGAGGGCATGTCCTCCAGGAAGGTTACCTGAGCCCCAGAGTCAGGACTAGTTGCTTCTCCTCTGAGGTTCCCTTGTCAAAGCATTTTTTCCCACCATATTGCACTTGTCTGCACCCCACACTCCCACCCCATTGCATGACCTTGAGCTCTACAAGAGCAGGGACCATAACTACTTTGATTAACACTCCATTTCCAGCTTAGTGTCTGGTATAGAACAGGTCCTTAATAAATATTTGTGGATATATGAATGAATACCTGATGAATGAATTAATAAATGGATACACCAATGTTTACAGCAGCATTATTTACAATAGCCAGAAGCTGGAAGCAACCCAAGTGTCCATCAACAAATGAACAGATAAACAAAATATGGTACATACACACAATGGAATATTATTTGGCCATAAGAAAGAATGAATTTATGAGATAGGATGCAACATGGAAAAATCTTGGAAACATTATACTCGGTGGAATAAACAAGGCACGTGAAGAAAAATGTTGCATATCACTCACAAGAAATGACTAGACATATCAAATTTGCAGTGACAGAAAGTAGATCAGAGATTACCAATGTGTGGGAGAGGGGGAAAGGAGAGAGTGTATGTTTGGAAAAATAAAAAATAAAATAAAATAAAAAGTGAATGGATAACTCCTTCCTCGATTTATGGAGACAGAACTGAGCCTAGACAGCTTGGGGTCAGGCGGCTTGATACTTCAGCAATGCCTCCCCATGTGCCAATGTCTTTTCTTGGGGAAGATGGGACATTAGTGGAAGATAAGCCTTTGCCATTCCTTTGCTCTATTTTCCTGTTTCTTGTTTTGAACGTTGGGAAGGTTGGAAGCCCAACCTTCATTAATGTAAAAAAACTTTCATAAAGCACACCTCCCAAACCTTAACACACACCATTTTATTCAGTTAATTTTTCCCTTTCCCCTCTGGTGTTGGCATAAATGCATTTTTTCTTGGATCTCCTGGGCTGCTCTCTGCTGTCGCTGTGTGAGGTTCTGGAACCTTGCCTGGGAATCCAGGACTCTATACGCACCATAGGAGGGGCAGTATCCTTGGTGGATGCTTTGTCTTCTTTTCTTCACTGGCTTGGCTCATGTTGCCATCATTCATCTTGTCACCTGTCCCCCAGCACCCGTTCCCAACATGGAAGCCCTGCTGGTCCTGTGGACCCTACCTGTCTGGGATTGGTAGGCACTGTCATTTCCTTCCCTTGAGTCCTGGTAGGGGCCAGCCTGCAGGATCACCCTTACAATCATGCCATCTTCCCAACTGGTCTTTTTTCATCTGCTGTCCCCCTGCTATGCATCCTATATCCACAGCCAGGTTTTTCTTTTCAAAGTTCAACTTTTCTGCATCTCTTTTCTTCTCTGAAATCTTTGGTGGCTTCCCATGGCCCACAGAATTTTGGGTCCAGCCTCCTTGAATCAGCATTTAAATGCTTCCCCAAATTGGCCCCTGTCTAGCTGCACTTTCCACCCTCCTCACATCTACCACCCAAGACCCCAACCTCCCAGGGTCACTCATTCTTCCTGGAAAATGCTCCACCATTGACTGCCCACTCTGACTCTGCTTGTGTTGGAACTTCAGCCTGAAATACTGGCCTTCTCCCACTATTGACATTTATGCATCCTTTAAAGCCCCAAGCAAATGCCACCTTAATCCTTCCACTCAGAATTAATTGCTCCTTCAAGTTGGAAGTAAGTGAAATGTCCAACCTAGGAGCCTGACAGATACTGTTAGCTGTCTCTCTCATGTCTGCCCATGCCACTCTCTTCCTTTCAAGAGAAATTTGGTTTTGTTCAGAAGTCCACAGGCATCCACTCTCAAGGAACCTGACCCTATGTCCCAGCCCCAGAATTAACTCTGGTTGGTCTCAATCAACAAGATTATCCCGTCCCCTTGGCAGTGCCTGGTTTAGAGGTGGGGGTGCAACCAGTTCTGCAAGGAAAAATCTCTGGAACAGTTTGCAAAGCTTTTCTTGCCAGTCTCTTCTCCCCTCCAGCCTGGATTGCTGCAGCCAGATAATGACCACATGGGTTGAAATTAAGGACATCTGCCACCCTCAGGACAGTAGAACACAACTATGGAAAGAATCTCATCCATGCTGATGTTGGGCAGTTAAGTTAATCAACCTTACAGAAGTTTTCCCTCTAAGGTTTCTTTTATGTGAGATAAGAAAATCCCTTATTGTTTTAGGTAGTTGAGTTAGGGCTTCCTGTTACTTGCAGCCTTAAGCACCCCTAGCAGAAACTAGAGAAATAGCTAAGAAGACTCAGGTCTATCTATTCACTGGGTATCATGCAGTCATTACAAAAGAAACCCTAAGGCTGTGTAACCACATGAAACAACATTTATCATGTTGCTTATGCAAAAAACTCAAGACACAAAATTAAAGGTCTGGCATGATGTAAAAATATATGCAAATGAAAAAAGAATCAGAGGACATTGAACTGAAAAATGATCATAGCTTTGTTAGGGTAGTAAATTTGTTCATTTCTACCCCTTTTCCTTGAAACCTTTAGGTATGTGCATGTGCACACATAATACATGTACCTATATACACTTTATACTAAATATATATACTATATAAAGTATGGGTTAATAATATGTGCTATATACTATATAGTCTACTAAATATATATAGTATATACTAGATAAATAACACTATATATAATGATATATTTGTAATTTATGGATAGGTACACATTATATATACATTTATATATTTGTATATATATAATTTTTGCTTTTACTGATTAAGCACTCCATAAATACTAAAGTGAATTAATCCTGACAAACTGCATGAGGTAGGTACTATTTTTATTTTTATCTACATTTTACTTCGAGGGAACTGAGGCCTAGAGATTAGGTAACTTGCCCAACATTGCCGAGCTAATATATGGTAGCGCCAGGATTTGAAAACAGGCATCTAGGTTCCAGACTTTGAGTCCTTAACTCCCATTGTACACTTGCTTCCTCTGAGGTGGTATCACTATAATTTCAAAATAAAACTGAAAAAATGGCTCTCACTATACTATCAGTGATAGGTCTTTTGGGCACTTTTTGTAGCACACTGCATACCATAAATTTCTGGCTAAGCCTCTCCACTTGCTATACACTGTGGACGTCCTGAGGGCAGGGCTTTGACAGAGTTCGTCAGGGATCTGGGAGAGAAAGGGGATCCTTGCTCAAGGCAGCAGCTCAGCAACAGTTGTCTAGAGGACTGGCGTGTGTCGGGGAGCTACATAGAGGCCTTGCCCTGGCTAGGAGCAGCAGAGCAAAGCTTGATGATCACATCCATTCCAACTCCCAGCACCAGGAAATATGGGTTGGATTTGTCAAATCTGTTTATGCAAATAGTATGTTTAGATGATGATATATTGAAACAGTTTAGGAGGATTGGGGGGGGCTAAGGGGGTTCATGAGCATCGACATTGCCTGGCCTCTACCAGTTTGGGGAGAAAGCTGGTATGTAGGGTTGTCTGCGGTCCACATTGGACTCGATCCTGGGGGCAAATGGTGCTGGGGAGCTGTCCAGAGGGTAGTGCTGAAGCCTTGGGTTATGGGAGAATGCAGAATGCAGAGTGAACAAAGGGAAAAGAAAGGGGGAGGGAACCACAGGGACTGGAAATCCAGGTCAGCAACTGCATCAGAGTCCTATTTTCCCACAGAGGTGATTGGTGATATTGAAGGGGGAGAGGGGAATCTATTGTAATCGAGTAGGGAAAATTATTCATTTAATTAATAAATATATAAAATGTATTTGGTCATAGGTATGTGAAGGAAGAAAGTATATTTATATGGCCATGTATGTTGGGAAATATTGTGTACTTTTGAAGAAATAGAATTTGTTGGATCAATGGAATTAGACGAATATATGGAGCAGCAAGATACTTGGAGATACAGGAATGATGAAGAGGGAAAAACTGTGGTTTTGACATTCTTGTGGCCACAAGAGAAATGGAGGAACTAGGGTAATGCAGAGGAAAGAGAGAGAAGTCATTTCTGGGATGGGAGGACGAGGATGATGGATAAAAGGGGTGCATATGCCCATGCTCACAACCAGTGTAAATAAATGCAATACAGATGAATCTCTGCTGCTAATTACATCCTATTCATTGGTCACCCTGATCGGAGGACACCTTGGACTGGGAGAAGGCAAGAGATACTCTCCTGGTGGTCTTTGTGTGTGTGTGTGTGTGAGAGAGTGCTGGCTTGAGTTACTAGAAATTGTGACATCATGATGCCTCAGTCTCCCTCCTTTCTGTTACTTCTGCCGAAAATGGTTGGTGAATGGTACAAGCAAGGCAAGCTCCTCATCTTGGGAGGGAGCTACAGTATAAGACACACCACCAAAACAGGAACTTGGCACAGAAACTAAGACAGAGACCTGGTTATACACAGGGCAGGATCCAAACTATCAAGCGTGTCCCCCGGGTGGACAGAAGCCCTAGTATACGAACTAGAGCACAATTGAGAAGACTTCAGAGGATGAGTAGGAGTTCTGGAGGAAAGACGGGGGCGAGGGAGAAGGTGCAAAGTTATGGCTTGTTCGGAGAATGGTGGGAATTCATGTAACTGGGGTTCACTGTTGTTGCATTGTGAGATGAGGCTGGAAAAGTTGGTAGTGGTGAGGTCAAAAAAGAATATGCTAGATGAAAGGCTAGGGACTTTAAGAAGAGGCAAGAGTGCTATGCAAAATGTTGAACAATTCACAGGCACTAGCCCATGGAAACAGATGCTAGTCTTGGTTCTGGAACCGAGTCCTGGAAGGGAGACATAGGGGTTTTGGAGAGGGGCCAGAGCAGCATGTATGTGGGATGCTTTCGGGGACTCAAGGTAGCAAATACTCACCGGTATGAACTGGTATGAAAATATTTCAATACTTGAACCATCAGAATGGCCGGATCACTGCATGCCAGCTGCCCATCAGGCCTGAGTTGAGAACAGGGAAGTGATGTGATTGGATTTATGCTTTAAAGTAGTCTCTGGTCACAGCAAATGTTTGCTCACCAGGTGGACTGATGGGTAATAGAATTTTAGAACTGGTAGGGACCTGGTCTGATTTCTTTCCATCTGACAGAAAGTAAATGTTCCCAGTCTTTCTCAGCCTGCACCTGGCCAGAAATCACCTGTTTTCATCTGGCCCCCTCATTCCCAGCGACCAAACATATCCCCTCCCCAGCACCCTGTTTTGTCTGCTCGTGGCCACTTCAACCCGAGCTGCTTCTGTCTCTGGCTGGTTGTCTCTGCTCAGCCCTGTCTTGACCCGCCTGCTGTGCCTTGCTCTTTTCTCCCTTCGCCAGCTGAGGAATTGGCAATCTTCTGGGATTTAATTATAGGTTCCCCGAGGGCCTTTCAGCCCATCACAGGGCTCCTGCAGGCAGCTGGCTGGGAGGGTGACAGGCGTGTGCACTGAGGAATGGCGATTTCTCGGCATGGCGGCTGTACCCAGTGGCCGGCCCACGCTCCTTGGGCTGCTCTGCATTTTCCTGAGCAAATCGTGTCTCACTGGCATTTTGCAAGATCAGAGAGTGAATGAGAAACACACTTGCAGCTGGGAAGATGATGAAAGAGAGAGGGCTGCGCAGCCAGGGCGAAGGACAGAAGGCACAGCGGGTCCCCTGGAGGTGGTGCCTGCCTCCTGAGGACTATTGGAAACTCTTTACATCCGTTAAATAATGACTTTGCAATTCTGTTTGCTTTAATTAAGTCAGCCTGGTGTGCTGACAGCTCAGGTCCGGGTGGGGATCTTTTTGGCCTCAGGCAGCCACGCTGGAGTACAAGGAAGTCTGTGGACAAGGAGCAACAAATGCACAACAGGCATGCCACGCCATTTCCCACCCCTCTGCCCTCAGCAGACATCGCTAAGTGATCACGGCACCACCAAGCCTGATTGACGTGGGATCCCGGATGTTCCTGTGGGCTATTTGGGGTTTCGGGGGTAGCTTAAAATAAGACAATGGAGATACTATTCTTGCCCCCTTGAAGCACAATGGCTACATGGAGGAAAGCAGTGTGAGGATTTAAGCCTCAAAGTTGGACATTCTGACCCCCCGCCCCCCCAGTTAAAATTCCCCAGTCTTTTCCAAAATTCATCCCCTTCTGAACATGTCATTTGGCTTGGGGTACAATGAACCTCATCGGGAGAGATGGGATAAATCCAGTCACCTCTGTAGCCTACCTCCTTCGTCCTGGGAAAATAAATAGGCATCAAAAATCTGGGTTTTTCTAAACAACCCCATCTCTTATGTTCCTCCTTCCTCATGTCCTGGTGAAAACCAAATGGTAGGTTGTCCACATTATCAACTAGTGTGTAATGTTGAGCCCTACTCTGCCTTCTTTTGCTAATGTCATGTAATTTTTTTCTTTGAGGAATCACCTCCCCTTCACTTTCAGTCTGTGGGTTGAGGTGTGATGAACAGACTCTCCAGAGGTGGTCAAAGGATCCAGAATTGGCCAATCAGAGTTTTCCATCTTCTTGGCTACCATGATGGTTCCTGGATTCTAGTGGCTAGTGGGACTTGGGTCTAGAAGTTTTGCTAGACTTGCTGAGAAACTGGAGCTGTCCTTCTGCTAAGCTTGGAGGGTTGTTAACCTGGAGCTGGTGGTGAATGTTTTTGTCACCATGTGGGGAGATCCTGTGAAAGCCCAGAGTTGGGACTGAGCTGGGCATGTTTTGATGAACAGAAAGACAATAGTTGGGGCACAGGGAGGAGGGATCTAAGGGGAGAATTGTAGGAGAGGAAGTCAGAGAGGGAAGCAAGAAGTAGATCATGCAAAGCCTTGAAGGCCAAAGAAGGGAATTTGGAGTTTATTCTAACAGCAGTGGAAGCCAAGACTGTTTTGGGCATCCCACACCCCCAAACTTCTTTGCTCCTGAAGCATCCCTCTATATCAAGCCATCTTGGATATTAAAAGGATTGATGGAGAATTGGGTGACTCAGGCTAACCCTAGGCTCTGCCGATACTTTGCTCAGTGAAATGGGCAAGTGGCAGCCCGCATCTGGCCCTTTTTTCACTCTGACTCATGATGGAGTTGAATAAGTTCAAGGATAACAAAGGATTTCATCTTTCTTCCCGTTGGCAGTGCCTACTTGCGTGCAGGATTGTGAGGCATCTCCCAGGCTCCATGGGAGGGTGCTGTGATCAATTAGCAATGTCTGCCACAGGCAGAGAAAAGGAAATGGTGAATCATTCATATCAAGACCACATGGTTCCTGAGGTGTCTCCCGTAGCGTTTTATGATACTTTAAGTCAGATGCATCAGGAGCTCGGAGCACCAGACCAAGAATAAAAATGTCTGGCAAGTTGGAGAACGTACACAGGGCTTCCCATTTTACAAAGAGTCTTCATGTCCTTTTTCTCATCAGCTCCTTACAGCCGCTTCACACTTATTTTGATAGGAAACAATTTTCTGTGCTTGTCTCCCCTCCCCAGCATCCTTTCATCTGGTCCCTTCATTGGGTAGCCACACTCCAATTTTTATCTTGAGCTCCAGTCCCTTTCTGTGCTCAGCTGATGTGCTTTGAGCATGTCCATGGCAGGCTGAGGAGTTGAGCAGGTGACCCATGGGAGGCAAGCAAGGCATTGCAGACCCCAGGCCATGGTGACTGGTTGAGAGATGGATCCACGACCGAATCAGAGGTTATGAGATGTAATGAAATGTTTGCTGCCACTTCCAGGGAAGGGGATGGTACTCAGTCGATTAAGAGGGTTGGATATGGGCCCAGGCGTGCTAGGGCTGATTCCTATCACCTCAAGAGCCCATTCTGAACATTTCTGCTATTCAGTGACATCGTATGGTGGCTCGATATTGGCCATAGTGAAAGTATTTGCTAGGAATCAGGGCTTTTTGCTTTTTGTTTCTCCTGAGTACCGGCTTCCCTGTTCCAGGGGCTGCCAGTAGCTTCCTTGCCATGGCCTGGAGCCTGACACCCAAGTCATGCACTGGAAGGTGGAGCCAAAAGATAAAGACTGAGTCCTGAAGCAGCTGTGCCTGAAGCTGGATCTGCCTTCGTGATTTTCAATTAAGATTGCTAATACATTATTCTTCAATTGAGACCTGTTTGAGTTGTATTTTCTGTCCTTGCAATGAAAAGAGGTCTAGCCAATATACATTTTAAATTCAGCATGCAAAACACAGCTAGTTCAACATTCATCTATTCAAAGCTCTGTGAATGGCTCCCTTGCTGCCTGGGAAGGAAAGTCTAAATTCTCTCTTGGCGCCCAATATTTCCCACAATCTGGCTTCATTTTTTCTCTCCAGCCTCAGTGAAGGCATCCTGTGCTCCAGGTTGGTTGAATTTATTACCTGTCCTCAACAAAGTTTCTTCCTTCCACACCTCTGAGCCTTTGCTGGTGCCATCCCCTCTCATGGGAACATGGCTCTTCCCACGTCCAAATCCCCGTCATCAAGGCTCATCTCCTCCCACCCTGCCCCCACCTCCACCCCATTCCCTTCCCTGAGCTCCCCCAGCTTTCACCTGCCTCCGTCTGCCAGTGCATAGCACTTTATAGACCGCAGAGTGTTGATGCCCAGATTCACTGCCCTTCTGGAGTTGAGCAACTTGAGGTCAGGGACTGCGTTGGGTCTACCTTTGAATCTTTCAAAACACCTGTTATGTCACCTCACAGAAAACAGGCCACGAGGAGGTGCTTGTTCAGCCAACAAATCCACTCTCCACCCAGCAGCCAGAGTGATCCACTGTAAATGCAAATCAAACTAGACCACACCTTTACCTGAAACCCTCCGATGTCCCATCCACCTTGGCCTTTGTGTTGTAGGAACAAGGTGCAAAGCAACCTTGCTCTCACCACAGGGCCTTTGCACTTGCTAGGTGTGATGTATCTTCATCCAGCTCTTGCCTGGGTTGACTCTTCTCTGTCATTCGAGACTGAGTTCAAATGACACCTTCTCATAGACACCTTCCCTGGTCACTCTTCACTAATTTGACCCCCTTCTAGAAACTTTATTTTGCATTAAATGGCTTTATTTTTACATTAATAATTCCCAGTGCTTATATAGCATTTACCATGTGCCAGGCATGGTTAAAAGCACCTTCTGTAAATTAACTCATTTAATCTTCACAGCAACCCCATGAAGGAGGTGTTACTATTACCCCCTGGGCTGGTTTGAGTCTATTATGTACCCCAGAAAAAGCCATGTTCTTTAATGTAATCTTGTGGGGGCAGACCTATTTGGGGTGGGATCTTTGGATTAGGCTGTTTCCATGGAGATGTGACCCACCCAACTGTGGGTAAGACTTTCTGATGAGATCATTTCCATGGAGGTGTGACTCCGCCCATTCAAGGTGGGTCTTGATTAGTTTACTGGATCCTTAAGAGAGCTCAGGGGCCAACACAGGCACAGACATGGAGAGATGCAGACAGAAAGATGTTTGGAGACACTAAACTAAGAGATAGAGTCCAGAGTTTGCCCCGGAGAAGCTAAGATGGACCCCCAGGTGCTTAGAGAGAAATGCCTTGGGAGGACAAGCAAGGATGCACAGGAGCTAAGAGAGACAAGCTAAGAGACACAGAAGCCCAGAGACATTTTAGAGAAAGCTATTTTGAAATGCAACCTGGAAGGAAAGGACCAGCAGACACCAGCCATGTGACTTCCCAGCTGACAGAGGTGGCCTTTCTTCAGTGAAGGTATCCTCTTATTGATGCTGTAGTTTGGACACTTTTATGTCCTTAGAACTGTAAATTTGTGAAGTAATAAATCCCTTTCATAAAAGCCAATCCATTTCTGTTTTTTCTGCATAATGGCAGCTTTAGCAAACCAGAACACCCCCATTTTACTAACGAAGAATAAGCTGGTTCTGGAGACAGAACCTGAGATGAGGATTCTGTTGCCCATGATATTTTGAGGAGGTGCTCCTGGGAAAAGGGGGTGAGGGAAGCAGGATGGGGCAGGGAAGGGTTGAAGCCAGAATATGTCCTCAGCCGGAGACCGGCTTCATCCTGGTCCCACGGGGAGTTCTGGAGTGTGGATTACACCAGACAGTGGGTCCGACCTTCAGTCAGAGCACCGGGCCTTTCTCCCTCCAAAACATTAGTCTTTGGCTGCCCCAGGAGTTGGAGAGCATGTAGCTTTCCTGGTGAGGTGGCTCCAGGTCGGCGGAGAGCAGTTCTCCAGGGAGGGGTCACTGGGAGCCTTTGTTGGCCTATGCTGTCAGCAGCCAGCGGATAATGTACCTGCTGTAAAGGGGATCAGGGTGGGGACCAGCAGTGCTCACTGCAGCGGGGTTAAATGACCTTCCCGAGTGCCCCACCTAATACGTAGTGGCAGAGCCAGGCTGCCTGCCCCACCCACTCTGCTAGCCTGCCACCATCTGAGATGCTCTCATTTACTTTTTTTTTTTTGTGGTTAATATATATATATTTTATAATAAATTTTATTTTGAAATAAGTTCAATCTTACAGGAACAGTTGTAAAACAGTACAAACCCTATATATAGAACTCCATCATACCCCGACCCCCCTCCCCCTCCCCCATCCATCACCTTTAAGATCCTGTCACACCACTGTCTCTTTCTTTCCCTCTCTCCCTCCCTAACACCCATCATCTATTACTCTGTCCTCTGAACATATGGGAGCAAGCTGCACATATCTTTGAACAAATCATATAATTCACATATACCTTTCCCATGGACAAGAACATTATTTTATGCAATCTCATTAAACACAGCTAAGAAGTTCAAGAAATTCAACATTGATATAAAGCTTACATTCTATATTTCCTTTTTTTTTTTCCCTTGTGTCCCATCTGTGTCCCTTTGAGTCTCCTCTCCTCTGACCTCAGATCCCATCCAGGATCATCCTTGACATTTAATTGTCATCTATTTAGACTGTCTTATTTTTTTTTTCAATTGTGGGAAGATATATATAGCCTAAATCTTCCTATTCTACCCCTCCCTAGCATTCCATTAGTGGGATTAATCACATTTAGAATGTTGCAATGCTATCGCCTTTCGACCATCCATTTCTAGAAGTCTCCCTTCACCCCAAACAAAAACTCTATTCTCATTTCTTAACTCCCCATTGCCCCTTCCCCCACTTCTTGGAACCCCTACTCTACTTTTTCTTTGTGTTTACCATGGGGCTTAAATTTAACATCTTAAATCTATAACAATCTTGTTTTTCTTTGATACTAAATTAACTTCAATAGGACACGTAAACTGTGTTCCTATACTCCTCCATTCCCTCACCTTTATGTAGTTCTTGTCAAGAATTACATATTTTACATTGAGTCCAAAACCACCGATTTATCATTACAGTTTATGTATTTTAGATCCTGTAGGAAGTAAATAGTGGAGTTATAAATCAACCATACAGTAGTATTGGTCTTTATATTTACCATGTGATCTTTCCTGGAAATCTTTATTTCTTGATGTGGTTTCAGTCAATTGTTTAGTGTTCCTTCCTTTCATCCTGCTTAGGACTGATCTACTGGTGATGAAGTCCCTCAGCTTTTGATTATCTGGGAATGTTTTCATCTTCCCCTCATTTTTATCCTTCAGGTGTTTGTGAATTCTCCAAGTCTCTGATGGTTATTGACTTCTATTTGTATTCCACTGCGGTCAGAGAATGTGCTTTGAACAAATTCATTTTTTTGTTTCTTATTTTATTGAGGCTTGTTTTTATGTCCCCACATACAGTCCATTCTGGAGAAAGATCCGTGATCACTAGTGAAGAATGTGTGTCCCAGTGACCCGGGATGTAATATTCTATATATGTCTGTTAAAAGTCTCTATATCTGTCTCTCATTTCTTTGTTTCTCTGTCAGTGGGGCTCGCTTTAGTATCTGAAGTAGGGCAGGTCTTTTATTAGCAAACTCTCTCAGCATTTGTTTGTCTGTGAAAAATTTAAACTCTCCCTCAAATTTGAAGGAGAGTTTTGCTGGATAAAGTATTCTTAGTTGGAAATTTTTCTCTCTCAGAATTTTAAATATGTCATGCCACTGCCTTCTCGCCTCCATGGTGGCCACTGAGTAGTCATTACTTAGTCTTATGTTGTTTCCTTTGTATGTGGTGAATTGCTTTTCTCTTGCTGCTTTCAGAACTTGCTCCTTCACTTCAGTATTTGACAGTCTGATCAGAATATGTCTTGGAGAGGGTTTGTTTGAATTTATTCTATTTGGAGTTCGCTGGGCATTTATGCTTTGTGTATTTATATTGTGTAGAAGGTTTGGGAAGTTTTCCCCAGCAATTTCTTTGAATACTCTTTCTAGACTTTTACCCTTCTCTTCCCCTTCTGGGACACCAATGAATCTTAAATTTGGACGTTTTATTTTATCTATCATATCCCTTAGATCCATTTCAATTTTTTCAATTTTTTTCCCCATTCTTTCTTTTGTTCTTTCATTCTCTGTTCTGTGCTCCTCGAGGAGGCTGACTTGTTGTTCAGCTTCCTATAATCTTGTATTATGAGTATCCAGAGTCTTTTTAATTTGGCCTACAGTTTCTTTAATTTCCGTAAGATCTTCTATTTTTTTATTTACTCTTGCAATGTCTTCTTGATGCTCTTCTAGGGTCTTCTTTATGTCTTTTATATTCTGTGCCATGCTCTTCTTCAAGTCTTTTATATCCCGTGCCATGCTCTCATTGCCTGTCTGTAGTTCTTTGATTAATTCTGCCAGGAACTGTGTGTCTTCGGATCTTTTGATTTGAGTGTTTGGGTTCAGGTTTTCTATGTCGTCTGGTTTTATCATACGCTTTAAGATTTTCTGTTGTTTTTGGCCTCTTGGCATTTGCTTTACTTGATCTTTAACTTGTTAGAATTGCAGTTTGGTGACATACACTTTCTCTGACTAACCAGCAGATGGCATCTGTGAGTCACTTATTCCCCTCAAGTCAGTTCTCCCCAACTTTGTGTTATGTGGGGATCTGATTCTTTTGGGGTCCAATTGGCGCACTTAATTTGGGTGTGTTGTCGGTGCTGTCTGCCCTCAATGAGGGGTGTGTGCCTGAGTGGTTAGGGAGGAAGGGCAGGTTTAACAATCAAACCTCCCAGGTGTTCCCAGAGATTTAAGGCTGTTCTCTGCCGCTGACACAAGTCCTTGGTATTGGCGTAGGTTCCCTGGGATTTCCGAGTGGTTCCCCCCTCCCTGCTGTGCTTTTCCAGGACCTCTGTTGAGGGGGGAGGGCCGTGCCACGTCACAAGTGAGCACCGGCCTCCAGGGAAGCCCTGGGCCGCTGGGCTGTGTAGGGGCGTTCCCAGCCCGCTTCAAAGACAGTTGAATGGGACGCGTTACCTTCCCCCTTTCCGCACAGCTCCGCTCTCCCAGCTCCGGGAGAATCAGCTGTGGGTGTATTCAAGGCCACTGTCCACAGCCAATATTGTGTCATGTGAGCGGTGCTGTGGGAAAGACTCCCTGTCAGGCTGGGTTTCTTGTCTCGGGTCTGTGCTGTGTGCTCGGCCCCGGGCAGGAGTAGCCCCGCCCGCTGGGGAGACTGCTGCAAGTCGTGTGTCTCCCCTTTGTTTCCCTGGACCCGAGACAATCAGCAGTGGGTGTGGGAAGGGGTATCCTCCACCCCAGACACCGAGGCGTTAGTCCAGACAGCTCCCGTCTTATCTGCAGCTATTCCCGGGCTTCTCTTTTTTAAAAACTCCAACCCACCATTTCCCCACACCGCAGCGTGGCCGAGGGATTCAGCCGACTCACTCACTCGTTTCAGAATGCAAACTCCTGGTTTCACCAAACTCACGTTCCCTGTGGCTTTAGCAGAACTTGTCCGGCTGGTGCTACTCCGGAAGTGGTGTTCTGGGTAACTTTCTGGCTTTTTATCTAGTGTTTTCCAAGGAGGTGTTTTTTTCTCTGTCTCACCTAGCCGCCATCTTAGGTTCCTCCCTCATTTACTTTTTAAATCTTCTTTACTTCTAATCTCCCCAAAGAGCGGACTCAGTTGTCTCATCCACAGTCACATCCCAGCACTCCAATAGGACCCGGTGCAGAATAGGTGCTCAGTAAATATCTGGGGAGCGAATGAGGGAGGGGCGGGGACTGGCTGGGCCCGGCCTCTAGGAAGCCAGGGTGGCTCTCTGTTTGCTCAGAGCCCTGCCCTGCCCTGCCTGGTCTTTATTTATGGCCCCACAAGGCCTTCTGCTGTTCATGGATTTCTTTGCTTTCATATATTTCTTTTATAACTGAGATGGAAGTCAGGAAAAATCCCCCTAAATCACCCACCTCCGTTGGCTCTGTGCAGTGTCTTCAGACCCTGGCCCGTCCCTCCCTCCATATTTACTGGTGAATTTTCAAAGCCAAGGTCAAGTGTGTGTGTTTGTGTGCATGCATGTGTGTGCATGAGCATGCATGTGTACATGGATGTGCACACATGTATGTGTGCACACCTTGCATGACTGTGCATGTGCACAAGTGTGCTGTGTGTGCACATGTGGACGCATGCATGTACGTGTGTGTGTGTGTGCAAGCGTGCACATCCTCTTGGGGGAGAGATGCCTCTCACTCCACCGTCCCCAGCGACAGGTCCCTCATCACTCACCTTGGGCTCTGCCTCAGCTCTGATCAATACCAGCTTGGGAGCGGCTTAGTTGTGTCTGCTGTCAGATCCATTTGCTCCTTTCTTGATTGCAGGCAGTCTCACTGAAGCCCACTTGGAGTCACAGCCCTTCAGATTTCACGGGAATTATAAGATAACAGCAATTGTGGAGCTCTAACATTGAATGGGAAAGGAGTGCCTCCCGCTGCTGGTCTGGGGTCCCTTCTAGATTCTGGTTATTTTTGCTGAGGTGTGGGTGTAGCTGGGGGTGTAGCTGGGGGTGATCTTCACCATATTTTTTTTTCCAGTTTTTTTTTTATTAAATTCAGTTTTATTGAAATACATTCACACACCATACAATCATCCATGATATACAATCCACTGTTCACAGTATAACATAGTTATGCGTTCATCACCACAATCTATATCTGAACATTTTCCTTACATCAGACAGAACCAGAACAAGAATAAAAAATAAAAGTGAAAAAAGAACACCCAAATCATCCCCACATCCCACCCCATTTGTCCTTTAGTTTTTATCCCCATTCCTCCACTCATCCATATACTAGATAAAGGGGGTGTGATCCACACGGTCTTCACAATCACACTGTCACCCCTTGTAATCTACATTATTGTATATTTGTCTTCAGGAGTCCAGACTGCTGGGTTGGAGTTTGGTAGTTTCAGGTATTTACTTCTAGCTATTCCAATACATTAAAGCCTAAGAGGTGTTATCTATATAGCGCATAAGAATGTCCACCAGAGTGACCTCTCGACTCCATTTGGAATCTCTCAGCCACTGAAACTATTTCGTCTCATTTTGCATCCCCCTTTTGGTCAAGAAGATACTCTCAGTCCCACGATGCCGGGTCCACATTCATCCCCTGGAGTCATACTCTGCGTTGCCAGGGAGATTTACACCCCTGGGAGTCGGGTCCCACGTAGCGGGGAGGGCAGCGAGTTCACCTGTCGAGATGGCTCAGTTAGAGAGAGAGAGGGCCACATCTGAGCAACAAAGAGGTACTCAGGGGGAGACTCTTAAGCACCATTACATACAAGTTTAGACTCTCCTTTGTGGTAATGAGCTTCATAAGGGTAAGTCCCATGCTCGAGGGCTCAGCACATCAAACCGCCAGTCCCAATGTTTGTGACAACATCAACACCAGTCCAGGTTAGGATGTCCAGCACATCCGCACCTTCCCCCAGATCCTCGGGGCTGGGGAGGGGTAGGCTGTAAATATACTTTTTATTATCTGCCCAAATTACTCTAGGATGTGTCACTATTTCACTCCAGCCTATACTAACCTACCGTATCTCACTTCCTATTCAAAGTTCCATGCAATTGTGGTGTTTGAACAAATCGACTGTAGGGTTGTACCGTTTAGAAAATTTAGATCCTGTACCAAATAGATATCTATTCCCTTGGTCTCATATGAAAGTTGAAGTTTTAAAACACAATCAGTTTCAACCTTTACCCTTTGGCCTGGCTTGCCCTGGTCTTAACCAGACCTGCTTCATTCATATCACTAATTGAAGTCTGGGCTCTTTTTCAGCTTTTTTTTTTTTTTTTTTGACAGTGGCTGTATGCACTAATACTGACATTCATATCTGCCAAGCTCTAGCTCTGAGTTTCAGGGATCTTCACCATATTTAGGAGGTGGTAGGATGTAGGACTGACTGATCAGCCTGGAGGTGTCTCTTTCCCCCCCATTGATATGTTATTATTTTTAATAATAATAGCTCCAGCCTAGAGAGTGAGACTTTTTAAAGCATTTGACACATGTCTTAATTCTCCTATAGCAACGCCATGAGGCATTATCCCCATTTTGCAGAGAAGGAAACTGAGGCTCAGAGAGATGACCACTTTTTCCAGTCTTTGTGATTATCACATTAAGGGCTGTGGAACATTCCAGCCAATGGTTGTACCAAGTTCACATAGCAAGTCTCCTGCTTCCAGGCCTTCACCTTGCTTCTGTTCTTCTTGCTTGTATAAATTATGCAGCCATGGCAGTCTCTATATCATTAAAAATTCCTTGAAGAATTCATTTTGGACGACTAGGTAATATTTCATATTGTCGACAAACGTGTGTACGAGGATGCTAATTGCATTGCTACTTAAAAGAGCAAATTTTTGAGGTAATTAATCTACACTCCTGGAAAATGCTCCTGAGATGATATTAAGTGAAGGCAGCAGGGTGTGAAATTACATAATCAGCATGCTCCTGCTTGGGTGTGGGGGCTGGGGGGGAATGTCATGTGTGTAGGAAAAAAAACTGGAAGGAAATATCCCCAGATATTACCAATGGTTATTGCTGGGTGGTGGCCTTATACGTAATTGTTATTTTTTCATGTTTCTATATACAATACAGGAATCAGTGGACATGGCTGTGTTCCAATAAAACTTTATTTACAAAAATAGGCAATGGGCCAAATTTGGCCTGTGGGCCATAGTTTGCTGATCCTTTCTCCGGCCTCCCCAAATCATTGTTTTCCTTTGTAAAAATTGACTTTATTAAATATTGAAATAGATACCAATGCCCATAAAGGAGCACCAGCTCCACGCCAAAGTGGTGCTGGGATGCTCTCTCAGCCCCATGGGTCCTGTCCTCTGTAAAAACTCTTCCACTGCAGGCCCTGGAAATTCCATGAACTACATAACGTGACTCAAATCCCAGCTCTGCCATTTACTACCTGTGTGACCCTGTGCAAATCACTTAAGCTGCTTTGCCTCAATTTCCTTGGCTGTAAAACAGGGATAAGCATAATATGTAACTGTCTTTCTGTGAAGATTGACTCCATAGCAATGCAGTCAAATGCTCAATCAATATGAGCAATTATTAGTACTAATAGTTCTCCTGCAAAGAAGCTTCCCTTTCTCCTGCATGTCCCTATGTGGACCAGACCAGGAGGGTCTTGGAAAGATGTCCAACACTTAATTGCTGTGTGACAGGAGGCAAGCTACCTTGCTTCTCAGAACCTTGGTTTCCATAGCAATTAAATAGGCCTCCAGATGCTCCCTTCAGAGAGCCAGCAATAAAGGCTTATCTAGAGCTGCGTGCGGTGTGGGGTCCTGGTGGGTGTTCATTCAGTCCCTTTACTTTCCCAATCATCATATAAGCATTGCCTTCTCCGGGCCAGATGATGGGCAGACAGAGGTGAGCAAAGTGTGGTCCCCGGCTTCTAGGGCCTATTTCTCAAAAGGGAGGAAAATAATTGCATCATGGTGTGATAAGGCCCATGTTAACTAGACTCAGTTTCAACCTCGTCTATGGAATATCTGTGAGGCAGGTGCTGCTATCATCAGCCCCATTTTCTGATGAGGAAACTGAAGCTCAGAAAGCTAAAATGAGGGGCCAAAGTTACCCAGAGCTGTTAAGTGAAGGAGCCAGGATGTGAACTGCACTCCCTGACTCTGCCCTGTTTTTAACACCCTGCTGGGGTGGGGTAGCAAGAGGGAGTTCCTGAAGGCCTCCACTGGATGAGATGCTCGAGTTGGGTATTGAAGGATGTGTAGGAGTTCGCCAGGCAGACCAACGTGGGAACAGAGAGGGTGGGCCAGGCAGAAGGAAGAGCACTTGCAAAGGTTCCAGGTGTTTGGGGGAAGGGGAAGGCTTATCAGTTACCGATTGCCATGATAATGCTGCTTAGAAGCCGCATGCCTTGGAGGCGTGTGACAATATCGTCTATTTCTCAAGCATCTGAGAAGTTAGTCTAGGTGGTTCTGACCATCTTGGCTGGCTCACTCACACGTCTGGGCCTGGGCTGACTGTTGGCTGATCTGGGCTGCGATGATAGGGGGACTCGGCCCCACCCCATGTGTCTCTTGTCCTCCACTAGGCCAACCCTGGGCAGGTCATTGTGGTGATAATAGAGACTCAGGTGAGAGATAAACTCAGGGTGCAATATGCTTGTGCCTCACCCGCTAATGACCCATTGGCCAAAGCAAGTCACCTGGCTGAACCCAAAGTCAGAGGAGAAAGGCATGGCCAAGGGTGTGGACTTGGGAAAGGGATGAAGAATTGGGATCATGTTTGCAATCTATTGCAAAGGGAATTTGGAGGATTTGAAGGCTGGGGTGTGGGGAAGCTGCAGATGAGGTTGCAGAGGCCATCGGGGACCAGTCCGTGGAGGATGGATGGGAAGGGGCTGATGGGAGGTGGGAAATAGTTAGGAGGCTGTTGCCACCACAAGAGAGGACTCAGGTCTGGACCAGGGCAACTGCTGTGGGGACAGCGGAGGTTGATTTTGCTACACTTGTCCTACAAAAATCCAGACAGTGAGGCTGAGGCACTTGGTCTGTGGCACAGATATCACAAATGGCTCTGGGGATATAATTGGCCTTAGCCTCTGCAGAAAGGTTAATTGCACAGATCACACAGTCTCGAGCTTCCAGGACTGAAGGGACAGCTCCCCAATTAAGGACCCAGAGCTAAGAGCTTTCTGTCTTCTCTGGTCACCTGGTTGGGACTGTGGAGGACAGTGAAGGGACAGAGAGGCTGGGGGCTCCTTGCCTGGGAGGGAAACTAACCGACAAGCATGCGCTCCAGGGGCTGAGACAGATGTCTTTCCAGGGACAGTGATGGCTAAAGGGCTGTTCTGGTTGCAAGAGACAGAAAGCTCATATCAAACAGGCTTGAGCAACTGGCTCCCGCAACTCAGCAGTTCAGGGATCGTTGTCGTTTCATGCACAGCTGACTCTGGGTGCTCAAATGGTGTTCTTGGGAAGCGGCCTCTCTGCCTCTCAGCTCAGCTTCCCTGTGTCGGCTTCACTCTCCCGCAGGCTAAGTGGGGGCAGAGGTACTCCCAGCAAGTCCAGGTTTCCATCCCCGCCCCCCTCCCCCTGTGTAGCCACACCTCTTTCTCAAAGATGGCAACAAAGTTCCAAGATGGACTCTGATTGGCCCAGCTTGAGTCACGTGCCCAGCCCTGAACCAATCACTGTGGACTCCGGTTAGCTAGCCTGGGTCACAGGCCTGACCCTGGAACTGGGAGGGGGTGGTTCCTGGGAGGAAAGTGGGTTCTCTTACCCAGAGGGCTGCTGGGCTGTCCCAGGACACACGAGGGGCAGTGGTGGTGGAGTTGGGGTGCCGGTACCCACCAGTGTGGCAGCAGACGTGTCGGAGAGAGAAGGGGCTTAGGAATTCTGAGCCTGACTGCCCATTTCACAGGTGAGGAAACTGAGCTGGAGGTATGCTAATTCCAAAAGGGGAAAGCTGCCGGGAAGACAGTTACACCAGGTGCCAAAATCCAGAGTCCTGGCGAGGGGAATGTTGCATCGGTGGATAGGTTGGGACCTTTTTGGAGCCTTGCTGAAGAGGTGACAGTTGAGCTGAGACCTGATTAGAAAAAAGGAGTTAGCTGTGCGAGGACAAAAGGAAAGAAGGTTCCAGAAAGAGCCGCTAGGTGTAGGGGGCCCAAGGCTAAAGCAAACTTGGTCACTTAGGGACCTGCCAGATTGACACCCCATTGCTACGTGGGGCCTCCTCAGAGCCCCCCAGAAGGGCCAGTGGTACCTTCTGCTCATGGCTGGCAGCCAGACCTGGTCACGTGGCCCTCCCTGTCTGCAACGGGTCCGGGGAACATGGGATCACACGACTATCAACTGAGAAGTAAACGTTTCTGCAATACGGAATAAAACTACTTTCCCTTCATCATCTTCTACCAGAAATTCCTATTTGAAAAATCTTTGCTTAATAAGCCAGCTAGAAGTGGTATCTCATGGATGTTTTCATTTGGATTTTATTACTAGTGAGGCAGGATATATTTTTCCATATGGTTTTAACTCGCTTCATTTCTTCTTTTGTGAATTATCTGGAAGCATAACCTTTTGGGCCTCCTTAAAAATCTTTTTTTTTTTTTTTTCCAACCTGAAACATGAGGCATTTGGAAGCTATGATCTCAGAGGCCCTGTCTGGCTTACATATTCTCTGATTCTCTGAACTGTAAAAATACCAAAGGAAATGCCATTTATATTGGCAAAAGCTTTGTGGCTGCCTCCCAGATGAGAGAATAAACCGGAAGTTGCTAAGTCCAGAGAGATAAAACTGGGATCCTTTGGGCCAAGGGGCAGAGAGGCGGGAAGAGAAGGTGCCATCTGATTGCAGGGTAAGAAAATAAAATGAATGTCCTACGTTGATAGAAGGAGTCCATCTTTTGTGCTGGAACAGCCCTTCATGCATTCTTGCAGATAAGCTCTAAAATATTTCTCCCCACAAATATTTTTTTTCATTATTTTGTCCATGCCTTAAAGATGCAGAAATGAAGTCTGATAGCATTTCCCCTTATGTGTGATTAGCATATTTGTGAGCCTCACGCCTCGAAGGCGTTAAAGAAATGTCTGTTGGCTAAGAAACACAAGGCCCGGTGGAGTCCCAGTATGTTGCTAGAAGCTGTGCGATCTTGTTGGATTCTCATCCCCTCTGGGGTGAATTTTTACTATTCTGAAAAATGAAGTGGAATGGATTCAGTTATGACAAGGTTTTGGCTCAGTTCTGAGAAAGGTGGTAAACTGGTGCTCCCTGGCCCTGCCCAACCACTGGGCCATATTTAATTGACTCAAGTGGTGTTTTTAAAACATTTGAATTCTTTGCTGATGTTTCAAAATGGGGAGATTTTGCATAAACATCAGGGTTTCTGGCTTCTTTGGAAAAGCCCAGGTTGCACATTCTCACTGGTCGGTGGAGCTGAGCGCAGCCTTTTCCCTGGACCCTGGAGGGGGGCGCTGCAGACTCTGCAGATCCCGCCACCTCCCATGTCCTTCCTGACGTGGAAACAAGGAGTCAGTTCCCACTTATTATTGTGCTTGTGCCTTCACTTAAACAGGAAAGAATGAGATTTTTTGGGCCCATGTTTCTGTCAAAGGTGGCGAAAGCATGTGCAAAGGCCCTGAGGTGGAAATGAGTTTTGTATGTTTGTGGAATGGAGGAAAGGAGAGAAGGGTGGAGAGGTGGACAGGGGCCAGACCATCTAGGGACCTGGAAGGAGCCTGGGTTTTATTTTGAGTGTCTTGGGAAACCACTGGAGCATCAGAGAACTTTAAGGAGGGGACATTTGATTCATGTTCTAGAGAGATCCCTTTGGCTACTGAATGGTGACAAGTGCTCTGGAGAAAAATAAAAGAGGGAAGGGGGCTTGGGGTTAGTGGGGAGGGAGTGTTGGCAATTTTAAATAATTGGATCAGGGAAGACATCACCTCACTGAGAAAGGAGGTGAGGGATAGCTGGAAGAGCTTTGCAGATAGAGGAAACAGAAAGTGCAAAGGCCCTGGGGCAGGACTGTGACTGTTGCATTGAAAGATGAGCAAGGAGGCTGGTATGACTTGAGAGAAGTGAGAGGGGGAAAGGGATAGGAGCTGAGGTCCGGAGATGAAGGGGGGTTAAAGGTCATTGTACTGGTGGTTGCTGACCCCGACAGGTGAGTGAGTGCTGAGCTGGAATACACACTCAGCATGGCTTCGCCAAGGACCCAAGGAGTCTCTGAGTGACTAGGGCGATACCTTCCAGGATGCACTCTGTCCTCTAAGACCCTGATTCCCGGTCTGCTCTGCAAGAGTTGGACCCCTTGTGGCTCATTCCAATGAGGCCACTCTCCCTCCTCGGTTGTTGAGGGGAGGTCTAAAGCTGCAGCCCCCCAAACCCCCCAAAATGCACTATGAATAGCCTGCATCTATAGCCATTAGCCACGAAGGAGTGGCTGGAAGGAGGTCGATGGAGTTGGATGGGAGTGTGATGGTCACTTTAGATAACCGTCCCCACAGGTCATATGTCAGACGAACACGCTCTGGTGTCCACAGAAGGCGAGCCTTCTGCCACTGTCTCCTAGGCCCTTTCAGTGTTGCTCATTGCTGTCTCGGCCTCGGTTTCCACCATTCAGGCTACTGCTTTCTTCCAGGCTCTCCATGGTCGGGTTGACCCCCTTTTGCGACTGCATGGCAGCCAGCATGGACATTTGGACACCCAGCTCTGACTTGGCCGCTCCATGGGTGGAAGGTCCCCCGAGGCTCCCCGCTGCCCTTAGGTCAAAGCCGGCCTCCTCTCCCGGGTCTCCAAGCCCTTTATAATCTGATCTCTGTCCAGCTACCTCTACCCCCTAACTTCGGCTCCCTTGTTCTGGCTCGCCTTTCCTGAACCTCTTTCTTGTCCTTCAAGACACATCAGAGTAGCACCCCAGAAACCCGGCGGTCTCCCCAGCATGGGCTGGGCTGGTTCCCTCTTGGTTCCTCCAGTCCCGGCTTACCCTGGCTCCCCGATGGGTCATCAGTGCTTTGCCAGTCTGTCTCCTTGTCTGTGCGGTTCATGCCAAAAGGTGCCTTTCACCGCCGTGTCCTGGGGCCCCAGTATAGCCCCTGACACCAAGCAGCAATAACGAAGTGAAAGTTTATACTTAACCAGAGCCCACTGTGAGCATCCTGGTCCCTGTTACCATATAGGCCATTGAATTCCCGCTACAACCCTTGAGGTGGGTATTGCTATCTGTCCCAGTTTGCTAATGCTGCTGTTATGCAAAATACCAGAAATGGATTGGCTTCTATAAAGGGGGTTGATTTGGTTACAAAGTTACAGTCTTAAGGCCATAAAGTGTCCATGCTAAGGCATCAATAATAGGGTACCTTCACTAGAGGATGGCCATTGGTGTCCGGAAAACCTCTGTTAACTGGGAAGGCACGTGGCTGGCATCTGCTTACTCCATTTCAAAATGGCTTTCTCCAAAATGTCAGTGTCAGCTTTCAACAGCCATCTTTAAAATGTCTCTCTAAGCTACAGCAATGAGCTCCTTCTGTCTGAGCTCTTATAGGGCTCAGGTAAACTAATCAAGACCCATGCTGCATGGGCAGGGCCACACCTCCATGGAAATAATCTAATCAAAGGTATTACCCACAGTTGGGTGGGTCACATCTCCATGGGAACAACCTAATCCAAAGATTCCAACCTAATCAACACTAACACATCTGCCCCCACAAGATTGCATTAAAGAACATGGCATTTTGGGGGACATAATACATCCAAACTGACACACTATCATTCCATTGTACAGACAAGGAAACTGAGGCCCAGCTAGGTTTAAATAACTTGCTCCAAATCACGCAGCTGGTAAGTGGAGGAGGTGCAGTTTGAGTCCAGGCAGTGTGGCCTTGGAGCCTTGCTCTGGCTGCCCCATACTCCTGCCCCCTCCCCGCTGTAAGTGAATGAATGAATGAGTCTCTAGGACCAGCTGACCCCCACCTCTCCCTCGTCTGCTCTAACGCCTGAGACCCCCCCCCTCACCCTGAGGTCTTCACATTCTCATCATCAGTTCCCATGGGGTCTGTGTCTCCGACCCCACCCTACCCTCCATCCCCAGCCCCGGAAGTCAGATTCTTCTTGGCGACACCCTTTCTGAACAGTCAGCCTCCCTCCCGTGAAATGTCACCAGAAGAACTGGCATTGCCAAAGCCTTTTCTTTTCTCATCTCTCAGTCCTCGTCCTTGACCTTTCAGTGGCATTCATGACAGCCACTCACTCCTCCTCGAAGCAGCTTCTTCCTTAGCCTTTTTGCTGCCGAAGGAGTCTGGCCCGTCTCCTCAGTTTCCTCGTGGCTTGTTTCATGTCTTCATTCATTCATTTTACACATATTTACTGAGCACCTTCTGGGCCTGAGCCAAGCATTGTCCTAGAAGACAGCATGAAACGAAACAGACGAAATCCCTGCCCAAGTAGAGCTCTTGTTGGAAAGGAGACAGACCAGACATCGGTGGACAAATAAATAATACAATTCCAAATAATAATAAGGGCAGGGAAAAAATAAAATAGGGTGAAGGATAGATCGTGTATTGGGCATGGAGGGGATGGGGCATCTGAGCTCTGAAGCAGGCAGCCAAGCAAAATGCTGGGGGAAGAGCAGTCCTGGTTAGAGAGTGCAGTAAGTGCAAAGGCCCTGGGGTAGCTTTGGTGGAACAGAACAGCCAGTATGGCTGGAGTGTGGAGGTTGAGGGGATGTCAAAGGGTAGGTAGGCAGTAGCCTGACAATCTGCTGGGACCTCGAAAACCGAGGTGGGGAGTTGGAGTTTATTTCAAGTGCAATGAAAAGTTGCTAGAAGGATGCAGCAGGGAGAGACCAAATGTATTTACATTCGTAAAAAACACCTCTTTCTCAGCATATGACCCTGCATCAGAATGACCTGGAGCATTTGCTTGAAATGCAGATTCCAGCCCCTTTCCACACCTGCATCATCAGATTCCTCAGAGGGCAGACTGGGAATCTGCATTTTAGCAAGCTCTTACAAATTTGAGAACCATTGCTTTAGGTGGACACTCTTAACTGGGACATGGCTAAGAGGTCAGTGGGCAGAATTTAGGGGATCCAAGAACTTGGGTGGCAAAACAGCATCTCACTGGCTTTATCATATCCAGGTAGAGGTGCAAACCTCAGTGGGAGAGGCCCCTCCTGGGACTTGGTCACCCATAGAAATCATAGACTTTTCATATCGCATTCCAGGGTTTGCAGATACCTTGAAATCTCATCTCCCTTCTCACTACTTCAAAGTTACAGTGGTTATTAGATTTGCACTAGATCCTGTTATTTAATACACTAGTAAAGAAGCATGTATATTAATATTATACAAATGATTTTAAAAGTGTTTTGATGACCATATTTCAATATAATTGGTTTCCTTTTGCTTTCCTATGTGTATTTGTTCTCTGCACTTAAAAATATTATTTGGGGTAGGGGTCTGTCGGCTTTACCAGATGCCAAAGGTGTCCATAGCCCAGGAAAGGTGCAGAACCCCTGCAAAGAGCTGGAGGGGAAAGAGGCTCTGCCAGACCCGGGGCCACTCCTGGCAGCTCTGTCCAATGCTGGGTGACTTTGGACAAGTCACTGTCCTACTCTGTGCCTCAGTGCCCTCACCTGTCAGGAGCCTGCAGCCCCCACCTTGTGTACTTGTTGGAAGGAACCAGCCGGGCCTCCAGCAGGCATCTGACAGGCTCTGCCACTTCCTTACTGCGATCCGGTGCTGGGCACTTGCCCTCTCTGTATCTCAGACTCCTCTCAAGGGTTCAGCACGGTGGACGGCACTCCTTGGGTGCTGTTTGCTGTTACTGGGTGTGTGTCTCACCCCTCAGGTTAGATTTGGGGTTCCTGGGGGGCTGGATTTCAGTCCTGTTCCCCTCTATGTCCCGCATGGTACCTGACACAGACCCTGGCTTTGGGAAATTTGGCTGGTGCAGTGACTATGAGTTCTCAGGTCAGGATGGGGGGAGGCTGCTTAGAATACCATCAGGGCTGCAGGGACCCCAGGATTCAGCGATGGGGCTGGGGTTGGCAAGGAGGCAGAAGGCAGGGCTAGAGCTTGCCTAGGCTTGGATACCTGGGCAAGGGCTGAGTCTGCCTCACCCAGTTGGACAGGATCTTCGTACCACCCACCCAGCTTGGCTCTATCACTCGAGGTTTCTTTCACTCCCTTCTTTCCAAGCCTCTAGTTTCTCATCTGTTAAATGGGGCCTCTAGCATATATTGAGGGGTATCCTGAGCTAAGCCTGGCTGTCTCATTTAACTCTCACATCTGCCCTCAGAGATGGAAGAGGAAACCAAAGCTCAGAGAGGTAAGGCAATTTCCCCAAGGTCACACAGCACTTTACTAGCAGAGCTGGAGTTGTCCTGCAGGTGTTCTGGCTCCCTAGGCCATGCCTGGAGCTGCTGGGGTACCCCACCACCTCAGTGCTTTTCCTGTTTTCCCCTCCATGGAGACCAGCCTCACTTGATGTTCCCAGAACGGTTTTCAGGGGCACTGCTCTTCCTGCCAGGCAGCAGGTGGTGGCTGGAGTGGAAACCAGCAGGTGTCCGGGAGGCCTTCAGATACAGTGCCTGCAGCCAGCTTCCTCGCTGAGCCCTGCTCACCCCTGTTCTCCCCGGCTGCACAGCACCTGGCTTTTTCTTCCGTCCCCAGGCTTCCAGACAGTTCTCACTGTGAAGGGTCCTGTCTGCCCTTTGGGATGATTCCCTGGGCTGTAGCCCTCAGCCTCAGTGGCAGGAAACGATAGGGAAGGGTGGGGACTGTGGCAAACCAAAGCTCACATGCCCCACTGAAAGGAGCAGCTGCTACTTGGCTCCAGCCCATCGTCTTCAGATGGAAATGTGGCCCTGTCAAGGTAGATTTTCAAAAATACCTGGATTTTCATGTGATTTCCCCATATTTAAATGTTAGCATCTAATTTAAAAAAATTTTTTTAAATACCGTGTGTGCTAAGAGAGAAGGAAGGAGGGAGACAGAGAACAAAACAAACCAAAAACAAAACAAAATGAAACAAAAATTAAAAACGTGTCTTTAGGCCAGTTTGCAACTTCTGACTTACCTTATCTGATTTCATTTGCTGGCACAGCAAACCCATTTTAGATGTGGGACAACAGAGGCCTGGAGAGACGAAGCACCTTGCCCAAGAGGGCAGGGAGAGAGGGTTTGGGACCAGAACTCAGCCTTGACTTTCCAAGTTCTTCTGGCTACCAGTCTCCAGCCCAGGCCTCCTGCCACCTTTGCTTGTCTGAGTGGGCCGTGCTTAGCTTCCAGGCTGGCTCTGGATCCTGAAGGGAGAGAAGAATCGCTGACATCCAGTGCCAAAGGCCAGGTTCACTGTGACCACCTCCAATGCTCAGTGACTGTCCCTGGATTCTGGCAGAGCCGTTTCTAAAGGGCATTCCTGCCAGCGATGCTTCTAAACTGACAGGGACGGAGCCTTGTGGAACTCTGGGGGCAATAAGGCAGGTCAAATTCTGTTCCAATGATAAACTAGTTTTGCCTGTTGGGAGCACAGAGGAGAGGGGCTCATGGCTCTGGGCCCAGCTTGTTGGCTTGATGGTACCCAACATCCACCGAGGACCCACCGTGTGCCAGGAACTAGACCGGGGGTTTTGCAGCAACCGTCTCGTTTAACTGGCCCAGAAAACATGTGGGAATGGTAGTGTTGACTCCATTTCATAGATGAAGAGACTGAGGCTCCCAGAGGTTAGGTAAGGGCCCAAGGTCAAATCCGGTCCTGTTTGACCTACAGCGCAGGCTCTTTCCACCCCATGGAAGGGGCAGAGAGGCTCTGTTCTCTGCTAAGGTCTGTTTTAGGGACACAGTGGGGGCTAGTTTGCCAGAAGCTTCTTGGAGGAGGTGATCTTGAGTGAAGAAAGGCATTGTATTAGTTTTGTATTGCTGCTCTAACACCACCAACTTAAGTAAGTGGCTTAAAAGAACACACGTTTATTATCTTACATTCTGGAAATCAGAAATCTGAAATGAGTCTTATGGGACTAATATCAAGGTGTCAGAAGGGCTGTGTTCCTTCTGGAGCCTCCAGGGAAGAATCATTCCCTTGCCTTTACCAGCTTCTGGAGGCTGCCTGCAGCCCTTGGCTTGTGGCCCCTTTCTCCATCTTCAAAGGCAGCAGCGTTGCATCTTCCAATCGCTCTCTGATTCTGACCCTCCTGCTTCCCTCTTTGCCTTATAAAGAGTCTTGGTGATTGTGTTGGAGGAATCCAGTTAATCCAGGATCATCTCCCCATCTCAGGATTTTAACTCAGTCACAGCAGCAAAGTCCCTTTTGCCATATAAGGTAACAAATTCACAGGTTCTGGGGGTTAGGATGGGGACATCTTTGATGGGGGTGGGGGGAGCATTATTCAGCCTCTGAGGGGTAAGGTCGTGCCTGGAAGCTGGGGAGGGCCTGGGATGATCTGTGAGCCACAGCACATCCGTATGGCTGGCACTGAGGGTGGGCAGAACTGCTTGGGACCTGCTTGTCTGGGGCATCGAATGCCACACGAAGACACTTGAACTCTTATTGTCTAGACCAGCACTCCTCACACTTGAACATGCACCAGAATCACCCCGCTTTGAATAGTGAGATTCTTGAAAAGGGAGAACCCCTGAGATGGTTGGGGAGCACCTGAGATGATTACACAGCCAATGGTCACATCCAGGCTCTGTGTTTCCGAAGTAGAACATTGGCTGGCATTTGAACTCCTCCCATCTTCCATTACTGAGTGAATCCACTAGAACAGTTGCTGAGGGTCCCTATGGTGATCTCAGTCAAAGCTTGAAGGGTTTTCTGACTCATCAAAGAATATTCCCAGGGCTGTGACTGTGGGAAACTCAGTTACACTCTCCAGGCTTTGTGAAAAGGCCATGGGGCTGGGGGTGGACAAGGCGACTCTCAGGAATAGCTTTTGGCTCTTGTGCTCGGCCAGTCTGGGCACATTTTGAGAGCCGAGTGCCTTTGAAAGTGGACACTGTTGGGTGTGAGGTGGCGTGGTGTTTGCTAGAAGCCTGGTCCCTAAGCAGGGTGGACAACTGAGCATTTGCTAGATGTTTCACCCATGCAGATGTCAGGACACACCGAACAGGGTTTGGAAATGCTTCCTCGCTGCAGAATGTCAAGGATAGTAACGACTTCAGACTTCGTCGTGTATGGGGGCTGTAAACGCAAATGCTCACAAGGCCCCGGTGGGATCCGTTAAGGAGTGAAGGGGGCTGGGTGGGTCTGTGCTGGCCAGGGAGTGGGTGCCCTGTTTGGGGGTGCAGCCCCAGCACAGCCCCGTGGCTGCAATCACATGGGGATGCAGGTCCGGGATTGCTGCAAAAGAATCCAGAAATCGGGATTTTTATGTAGTGTCTCCTATTTTTAACTGTTGATAATGAATTCAGATATTAAGAAAATACTGAGTGGGCCAAACAAGACATTTCTGCAGGCTGGATTCAGCCTGTGGGTAACTTGTTTAACAATCCACTCGTTTTACTGAGACAGAAACTGAGGCCCACGGCAGCAGTGGGTCCTTCCCAAGGTTCTGCAGCACAAGACCCAAACTCAGGACCACTGGCATGTGGTGTAGCAGCTCCCTCTTCGAACTAGCCCCTTCCCCATCCCCAAAACCTCAATTCCTGTGCCTCTGACAGATTCAACGCACTCCGCCTTCATCAGCATAAAACAGCTGTGGGGGCAGGCAGTGTTGTTGGAAGCGCCCGCTTCTCGTCTAGACTCTGCCCCCAGCCCGCTCTGTGACGTGGCCGAGTCCTTCTCCTTTCTGGCCTGAGCTTTCTCCCCTGCAAAATAAGGGCTGGGGACTCAGAGACCCCCAAAGCCCCTCCCTAAAGTTCTTCGAGGCCTCGCGCATTCTCCAGGCCCCCAAGCATCTCTGCCTCTGAGCTGCCAGTGTTGACATTTCACAAACAGCAGCTGTCACCGAGTTGCTTCCAGCCCCACAGGTCCCGGCCCACGTCGTTTACATGATTTAGCATGCTCGGTGTGGAGGCGTGGCACAGCCAGCGGCCGTGACTTATTGATTTGACATATTAAACTGATGGATTTTTGGGGGAAAAAATTGTTTGCTCTCAAAATGGTGTTGTTTCTTAGGATTTCTTATGGCTTGGCGACAATTCTCTGTTCCCCATGAGTTCTGTTTGTCCACTGGCTGATGTGTACTTGTTCTAGGCTTCCCAGTCCTCCTTGGCTACATCATATTAGGAAAAACAACAACAATAATAGTAACAGCTAACACTTAACTGGCACTTTACTCCTCCATTAAGTTATTTAACCCTCATGACAGCCCATGAGATGGGTAATATTTCTTCCCATTTTATAGGCAAGAAAACTGAGGTTCAATGGGAATATAGCACTTGCCCAAAGTTTTGTGGCTGGTAACTGGCAGAATCTATACCCTCCACCCCTATGCCTCACCGCCTCTTATAATTATTATAATTGCTAATAATTATACTTATTACTAATTAGTGGTAATACTTAACTGTTTTGAGCACTTTCCATGTGCCAGGCTTATGTGATTTTTAGATGTAACCTCATTTAATGCTCACAAGCCTATTACGCACATTTTTCCAAGGAGGAAACTGAGGGACAGAGGGCTTAAGTCCCCCACCCAAGGCCACACAGCTAAGACACGCTTTGGGCCCATAGTTTCCCACTCAGTCCAGGAGCTGGCCCAGGAAACCATCTTAGCAAGGAAGGGACTGGGCAAAAGGGAAACTGTTCTTGCAAAGTCATCAATTTCATCCATCGAGGGTCAGAGTTGGCGTCACGAAGCTGTTTTTTAAAAAGGTGAAAAAAGTGCAACTAACAGGATTAGCTTCCACCCCGCAGACCCACACCTGATGAGAAATCATTTCATTTCTTTTGCCCTGGGAGGTCACCAATTCTCTGCTGCAAATCGAGCCATTAGCGGCAAGTTTCGGAGACTTGAAACACTCATCTCCTTTGTTGCTGAGCCTTTCCCTAGCAGTAGCCAGAGACCACCGGCCACCTGCCCTTTCTGCTCGCTGCACGCGTGCGCATTCCACTTTGTTGATGATAACAGTGAGCCTTCAGTGTGCAGCAATTACCATTTCAATTACTCCCATACCACTTTCACCAGACCCCAATATACAGTCTCCCACCATTGACTCAAATTTTCCTTAAGTTAATCCACTTTTTTATCCGTGTAAAAGGGGCTCTAGAGAATTGGTTCTTGTATTTTCACGTGCATCAGCATCTCCGAGAATGGAGAATCGAGCCCCCAGTTGGGTGATGCAATTGGGAGGAGGCAGTCCCGGGGCACAGGGTAGGGCAGAGAAGGGAGGAGAGTGGATGCCGGGGTGGGAGGGTGGGATGGGAAGGACGGAGGGATGGGGGGCGTGGTGGTGGTGGACAGTTACCATCACAGAGGGTGCCTGTCCACGTGTTATTCAAAGCCAGCCAGGAACTGCTGGGGATTCTGAGCCCTCTTTGCTTTAAAAAAAAAAGTCACAAGTGTTAGAAAGGTGTTAAGGACAGTAAGCACCAAGCGGAGCCTCTTTTGATTGAGATAACAGGAATTAAAAAATAATTGAAAAGCAAATAGCTTTTTCACTCTTTGATTCAGACAATTTAACGTGATGGCTCAACACCTCTAAAACCACCACTCTCCCCCATTGGGCAACACAAATTTGTAGATCGTACCCTTTGCATTACCCAGCTCAGGTAATACACACGGAAGCACTGGTGGAGGGCTGCTGCTGGGGTGGGAAGGAGAGGGTTTTAATGCTCTAGTATTTGTCTGGCCTGCCCCATAGGTGGGTGGAGTGGGCCCTGGGGCCCAGAACGAGCTTCCAGGTAAAAAGCTGCAGGTGCTGGCAGGTGGAGGTGTGCACGGAAGCGCTGAGGGCCAGGGGGGCATGGGGCAGCCACCGAGTGCTGCACCTTCACTGCCCCCCTGCCCGTCTCCTCTCTCCTGGATTCCACCTTCCGCCCTCTTCTCTTTTGCCCACATGCTTTCCAGAGTCCCTCCCTCCTCCTCTCCCATGCCTTTAGCTGCTATCTTTTGCCAATAACAGCAAATATTTAAGGGGTGCCTACTTCTCGCCAGGGCCCCTGAATCTCTATGTGAGCTCCGCTGCCTCCTGGACACTCCTGCATGATGACTTGCAGCTAATGCCAACTCTGTCTTCCCAGAAGTGGCCTCGTTGTCCTCCTGCCATAGCGTCTTCCCATTCTCGGTGGAGGACGTCGCTGTCTGCCCAGTTGTCCAAGCCACAGACGTGGCACCATGCTGGGCTATCCCTGTCCTCCACCCTCACAGGTCAGCAGCCCACTGAGTCCAGCCCTCAGATGTCAAGTTTGCTCACTTGTGCTCACCTCCTTCATTGCCCCAGTGCCAGCCACCATCTTCTCCCCTGTAGAGTGTGGCAAAAGCCCCCACCAGGCCTTCTCATCTATACTTCCTTTCTTTTCAGTCCCTTCTTGGCTTTCCTGCTAGAATGATCCTCCAGAACCCCCAAAATCATGTCCTTCCATTGCTAAGACCCTTCAATGCATCCTTACTTGCCTCTCTAACATGGGTCAAGTCCAGCATCTTCAGCCTGGCTTCCAAGAACCCTCAAGACCCATCTTCTCCACTCTATGGCCTCCTTCCCCATCGCACCCTGTGGTCAGTTGGGCTCAGGATTGCTGAGAACCAAAGGACCCACCTCTTCCACTCATTGGCCATCCTCTTCTAGGAATCCCAGACCAGGAATTGCTTGGGATGCTGGAGAGCATCTAGCATGAGGGTGTTGGCCAGGGAACCCTATGTCCCCACACCCAGACAGGCCACTGTGGCCAGCCCAAGAGCAGAGGAGTGACATGAGCTCAAAGTGGCCACACTATCCTGCCAGCTTACTACCTCTTGGGAGAGTCTCTGGGGGCAGAGAGGCCTGGGTTTGAATCCAGCCTATATCTATACCCAGCTGTGTAGACCGGCTGCTTCATCTCACTGAACCTGAGTTTTCTCACCGGTAAGGGGTTGTTATGAGAGTCTGGGACCAATGCATGTGAATTCTTGTATCTGAGGTCAGATCCCCTAGAAGCAGACCCTGAGATGAGGATTCATGTGCAAGTTGTTCATAAAGGAAATGGGGCCAGTGGAGACCGGAAAGGGAATTGGGGAATGAGGGGGGAGGCAAGTAAGGGTCAAATCTAGGAAGGGGAGCTTTAGACTGAGCCATCTCAGTGTGAATTACTCCCAGATTTGTCCCAGCAGAGGCTAAGGGCAGGGCCCTACTGGGTAGCCATTGGTTGACAACAGCACAGAGAGGCAAATGTGATTTCCCAGGCACTTTCTGAATGAAGATGAGTACGGGGTGCTCCAGCTGCCCAAGAGCAATCTTCCAAAGGCAGAAACACTGCAAGAGCCAACACTGTCCATGGGAAACACTGAACAGTTGGCCCTTCTTGTAATAATTATTATTATTATGAACATAACAAGAAGCATTACTATTATTGACTTCCTTTGCTTGGGTGGGCTGAGGGTTTCAGGCAGATGATCCTGAGCCCAGTGGGAAGACAAGGAAATCAATCTAGTGGGAATAAGAAGAACCCAGAACATCCCACGCCCTCCCCAAAGCCCCATCTAATCTTCCATCTGGTCTGAAAGAGCAGAGCTGAGCCCTGCTATGTGGGAAGGTGGGAGGGATGGAGGCCTGGCCCTGGGAGAGTGGGGGTGGGTACAGAAGAGGCAGCTGGATCAGCAACCTGTGCCATGAGGTAGGGGTAGGAGGTTGTGGTCTCTGGAGAGGCAGTGAAGAGGGGCCACAGCAGTCCAAGGTGAAGCTTGCTGGTAGGGCCACAGGGTGTTGGGGAGCTTAAGGGGCATTGTCCTCCAGGCTCAGCCAGGCCAGCCCACCCTTCTGGTGCTGGCTCAGCTCACCCTGCCTTTCCTGCTCTCCTCCCTGCTGTCAGGTGGGCCTTAGGCCCAGCGAAGGGCCTTGGAGGCTGTGGGTGTATGGTGCCAGGGGGTGTTTTAACAACATTGAGGCCACCAAGAGTACATTATTCTCATACAGAAATCCAAAGGATTGCCCAAGAGAGGTGATGTTTTTGTAGCCAAAAAAATTATTCAAAGCTCTAAAAGCCCTGTCATGCTGGGAATGATAGTGGAAGTTTCAGAATCTGGATTCTCCATCAGGGAGCAGATATGGACTTGGAATTTGCTGCTTTTTTGTTTGCTTCATTCAATAGATTGTATTGAGTGCTATTTATTCAATAGTGTTTACTTAATGTCCCAGGACATTTCAGGTAGAAAGAAGGAAAGGACAAGTTTGAAAACTTCAGAGAATGGAAAAGCTGAAGATCAGGGCTGTTGGTTGCAAGTGATAGAAATTCTGCCTCAAATTGGCTTGGGCAACAAGGAGACATTAATTGGTTCATGTGATTGAAAGAAAAAGGGATGGGCTTCAGGCATGGCTTGATCTGGGAGCTCAAACAATGTCATCAGGACACAATCTTCCTCCATCTCTCAGCTCTGCCTTCCCTGGCATTGGCTTTACTCTCAGGAAGGCCTTTGCCACCTGGTGACTCAACCAGCTCCATCTTTACATCCTCCCAGCCTCAAACCCAGTGGAAGAAAGAGAATCTCTTTCCCAGTGGTTCCAGAAAAAAGTTCTGTGACGGACTCTCCTTGAACTGACTTGGTTCATGTGTCCTTCCCTGATTGGCCAGGCCTGGTACATAGTCACACTCCACTTGGTTAGTGTGGCTGGAAGGTGGGTCACGTGAACTTGTCCCTGGTTCCATCTTCTATCCTCCATCCTTTTTCTCAGAAATCTTATCTGCTCCCACAATTTTGTTTCTCTCTCTTGACCTTGTCTCTAGCCTAGACCTCACTCCGGAGACTTTGAGCTCCATTTCCAGTCACCATTGGATAAATCCCACCACGTATCTCCCATACAATAGTAATAATGTCTATAATAATAGCCGAAGTGAATTGGGCTCTCACTCTACGCTAGGCACAAGCTCTTTACACTGCTGTATACTTGAACCTCACAGCACAATACTGAGACCAGTGTTATTATCCTCATTTTATAGATGAAGAAACACAGGCTCAAAGAGGTCCATTCCTGAACCAATGACAGGAATGGGGCAAGGGAGGGGCATGGAGCTCTGATTGCCAGATCTGAGTAGTGTGCCCAACATGGAGCTGGGATGTGGGTCAGCCCCAGTGGAACTACATAGACCAAGAGAGGACAGGGGCTTTCCAAAGAAAGAGCACAGAGAAGAAGCGGGGAATGATGTTGAGTAGGGAAAACAATGATACTAGGTTGCAAATGACCAATTCAGGAGGAAAAGATGCTGAGCTGTCTCATGGAATACAGAGAAAGGCTGCACAGCCCAAATTCTGGAGGACAGGGGAGACAGTGGCCTTCAGGAACAACTGCAACCAGGCGTTCATATTGTCATACTGCTCTCTTATTTGAGCTTCCCCCTCCCTGTCTGCTTCAGTGGTTCCAAGATGAGATTCCTGGAGAAGGGCTTTGATTGGCCAATTCCAGGTCAGATGATCATATCGAATTGCCTTTGTGTGTCAGGATCACATCAGAACATTTCTCCAGGGAGAAATGCAAGGTTGAAACAGTGGGAATAGCAGAGTTGGTTTCTAGAAAAAAGTGGGGTAAGGTACAGGCAGGTAATAATCTAGGTGTCCCCTGAGGGCAAAAATGATGTGTGTATGAAATGCGATGCTTCTAGCTGCAGATAACATAGAGACTGACACAAGCCAGCTTACCAGTAGGGAAATTTATCTCCTATAAGGGAGGTCTAGAGATGCTTCAGGACCCAGTGAAGTCATCCTTGCATCACTCTACTAGGCCACTACCCTGTCAGTGTCACCCTGAGGCTGGTGTCTTCCAAAGCCATCAGATGGCTACAGACAGCAGTCACCTATCAGATGAGGAGAAAAGAAGGCCTCTCATCCAGCCGCAGGATAAAAGTCTTCCCCACCCCAAATCTGAATGGTCTGCTTATTGGTCACGTGACTCCCTGGACTAATAATAATTGTCAGCCAGAGAAGGTCATGCTCTGATTGGCTTAGGCTTGGGCTCCTGAGCCAGTCACTGGTGAGGAGATTACCACGACTGCCTTAGGCCAATCAGGACCCACCCTTAGAACTGAGGTTTATCCTGAAACAATTTGTTGCCATGGTGGGCGTGGGATGGGATGGTCACAGGGAGAGTCCCCACCTACCATCTCTCTTCTCATGGCCTTTCTGCCTGTGTCTCACAGGGGTTCTGTGGCTGTCGGTGGTCTCTGAGGTGCTCTACATCCTCCTGCTGGTGGTTGGCTTCAGCCTCATGTGTCTCGAGCTCTTCCACTCCAGCAATGTCATCGACGGGCTCAAGCTCAACGCCTTTGCGGCCGTCTTCACGGTGCTCTCGGGTAAGGCCGTGGGTCTCGGGACAGCAGGCAAAGGCCTGGGCAGCCAGGAACGCCATAACCCCATGCTCAGAGCAAGGGAAAAAGCCAGGCACTGGAGCCAACCTTGGGTTGGCAAATTGCTTTTCTGCTCAGAGCCTCCGTTTTACCACGTGCAAAGTGGGGTTTGTTCACTCATTTATTCGCTCATTCAGCAAGTCTTTACCAAGTCTCTGTTGTGTGCCTGGTCTGTGCTCAGCACTGGGTTTATAATAATGAACAGAAACAGACAGTTGGTTGCAGCACTCACAGAGCTTAAGACTTGTGGGGGAGAGAGGTGGGTTAACTGAGAGATGTATTTTGGACATAAAAGCTTAAGGCTTGGCGGTGAGTTGGATTTGTGGCACGAGAGGAGGGAGATAGCTGTGAAGCACTGGACGGACAGTGGTGCCACTTGTAGGGATATAAAAGCAGGAAGAGGAGCCTGTTTGAGATGGCATATATCACACATCTGCTTTACCTGGTTTGCCTTTGAGACGTCTAAGTGGAGACGTTCAGTCGGAAATTGGATGAACAAACAGACCTGGAAGCTCAGAGGCCAGGGGGAGGGGCAGATATCTTGGAGGAAAGGACATGGAGGCGAGGAGTGTGAGGATTTTAGGAAGAATTGGGATGGTCAACAGCATCATATGCCTCAGAGAGGAAGAGACAGAGGAACCCAAGGAAAGGCCATCGGATTAGATGGCCCGGTGCCCAGAGCACAGCGTCAACAGATCCAGGTCACTAGGGGTTAAATGGAGAGTGCACCGGAAGGGAGTAAAGAGAGCTTATAAACTATAATTTCAGGAGGCCTGACAGATAGAGTGGTGACTTGGCTGCGGAAAACATTTGTTCCTAAAAAGCCAAATGCAAATTGAATTTCTATAAATCTAATCCTATTCTTCATGCAATGGAAGAACTCTGTATTTAATGAAACCAAAATGGTGAGCCTTATGGTAAGGGAAATATGCAGTCCTTAACTGAGGAGTGTATATAATATAACAGAGGGATCCCTCAGAGAAAAGAGAAGTGAATTCGGGGAATTATGGCACATATCATAGATCAAAACACACCCGACTCGACATTCCCAGGGAGTGGGGAATTGGGCAGTAATTGAAAGAAAAGAAAAGAAAAATCGAATGTTTTTCATTGCACAGCATCCCTTTTGGCCCCTGCTCACCCCATTCCCAAGTGTTCAGGACTCAGAGGCTGAGTATTCTTTTTTTTTTTTTTTTTTGGTCTTATCTTTGTTTACTCAACTAGTATTCATTGAAGGCCCACCCACTGGGCACCTAGCACTGAACTAGGTTTGGGGGAGTTGAAGGAAAAAAGACCTAGTTCTTGCCCTTAGGAAGCTTACAACCTCGTGGAGAGACAGATGTGTTGAATGATTATAACATCATACGTTTGCTTGGTGGATAACTTGGGGAAGACATTGCAGGCAGAGGAACTGGCACAAAGGACTGGTGTATTCTGGGGGTCTCACGTAGTTCAGCATGGCAGGTAGAGTGGGAGTGTGGGGAGATGGGGCTGCAGGGCTGGATGAGGGCCTTGGTGCCTTGCAAAGGCTGTTGGATTTTGCCATTTGGCGATGTAGGGAGCCATCGAAGAATTCAGAACATGGGGTGACGCAGCAGGTTTGCATTTTGGAATGATGTCACTGGGTTTGGGGTGGAGGATGGGTGAAGTGGAGGTGGGGAGGCCTGCTAGGAGACTGCTGCAGTGGTGGATGAGAGAAACAATGAGGCCCCAACCCAGAGCAGGAGCGGTGGGAATAAGAAGGTTTGAGCAGACGTGCCCACCATTGAGGAGGTAAAATCACCAGTGCTGGGGGCTGCTTAGGAGAGGTGAGTGAGAGAGGACAGTGCAGGCAAAACAGAGTATCTAGGTCAAGGGTTTCCAGTTTAGAGTCCATGCAATTTAAGGAGTCCATGAACCTGAATGGGAGGAAAGTGATCTCTTTATTTCTCTAACTTCTAACTGACATTTAGCATTTCCTTCCAGTATGGGAGGGAACAAACTGTGGTGGGGGCAGCATCTGGGACGTAGTCACCAATAGAAACCCATATTTTCCATATCACACTACAGCTATTGCAGGTATCCTGAAATGTGCTCCTTCAAAAGTACAAAAAGTGCTTCATTACTTAGAGCTTCCAGTGAGTCTTGCTATTTAATGTGCTAATGAAGAAACACTTATAGTCCTGTATCACACATTTGTTTTAATATTTTGCTACCTATATTTCATTATAATCGGTTTCTTCTGTCATGACAAATACCATGCAATGGTTGGCTCACAGTTTCAGAGGCTAGGAAGACTGGCATCTTCCGGGGGTCAGTTGCGCTCTGGCTGGCCAGCTGTCAATCCTTGGGTTCCTTGGCGTTTCCATTGCATAGTGATGTCCTTTCCTTTCTCTTCTGGGTTCCATTGACTTACAGCTTCTCTGGCTCCTCCCCATGGCTTTCTCTCACTATTTCTGAATTTCTTCTCCTTATAAAAGACTCCAGTATTCTGGATTAAAACCCAGTCTCATTTGGTTGGGCCACATCTTAACGAAAAATAACATCTTCAAGGGGTCCTATTTACAATGGGTTCACACCCCTAGGAATTAAGACTAAGAATGTATTTAAATTGGAGGTACATAACCCAAGCCACCACAGTATCCCTATGTATTTTATTTGATGCAGCTAAAAACATGATTCTGAGAAGGGGTCCATAGGTCCAGATGCCAGAGGATCTGCAGCATAAAAGAGTTAAGACTCTCTGATGTGGGCAACCCCTGGGCTGGTTTGGGCTTGGGATCAGATGAGCAGTGTTCTCACCAAGATGCACATGCCAGTTTGAATGTATTATGTCCACCAAAATGCCATTATCTTTGATGTAATCTAGTGTGGGCAGACTTATTAGGGTTGATTAGATTGTAATTCTTTGGTTGTTTCCATGGAGATGTGACCCACCCAACCAGAAGTGATCACTCTGATTGGATAATTTGCATGGAGGCATGGCCCCACCTTGATTAGTTTACTGGAGCACTATATAAGCTCAGACAGAAGGAGCAAACTTGCTGCAGCCAAGAGGGACACTTTGAAGAACACACTGTAGCTGTGTGCTCCTTCAAAAGTATAAAAAGTGCTTCATTACTTATTAGAGTAATGAGACAGACATTTTGAAGATGGCTATTGGAAATGAATGCAGACATTTTGGAGAACACCATTTTGAAACGCAACCGGGGAGCAAGTGGATGTCAGCTACATGCCTTCCCAGCTAATAGAGGTTTTCCTGATGCCAATGGCCTTTCTCCAATGAAGGTTCCCTTTGTTGATGGACACTTTATGGCCTTAAGACCATAACTGTGTAACCAAATAAACCCCCTTTATAAAAGCCAGTCCATTTCTGGTGTTTTGAATTCCGGCAGCATTAGCAAACTAGAACAATGAGGAAGAAGGAAAAGGGCGGTTGGGGTTGACGATGGGTTCCATGTTGGCCAGGTTGGGTATGAAGTGTTGTGGGACATCCAGGATCCTCCATCTGGCCAGTGGCTTCAGCTCTTCTCCTTTGCTTTCTTCTACCAAGCATTGAAGAACCCCCCCAATTACACCAAGCATCCTGCCCTCCCCCCTCAACTTGCTTACTCCAGGCACCAAACAAAAGTTGGTTGTCAGACAAAAGCAGCCAACTGTAGTTCTCCTCCCAACCTCAAAGGGCTTTTCAAAGTTTTCACCCAGTTTTCCTTCTAGTAGGGAGTCCCACTGCTAAAGAATATAAGATTTTTCCGTCATTTCAGTCAAATAACCAATCCATAGCTCAGAGAGGTTAATGGACTTGCCCAAGGTCACCCAGCTGGTAAGTCGTGCTGCCAGGATTAAATCCAGCTCCAGCTGGCTTCAAAGCCCCATGCTCTTTTCAAAGCACCCCTCAGTGGAAGTGGTCAGGAGGGAGAGAGCAGACCTTTAAGTCCTCAGAAAACAGTAACTGAGAACTATGTACCAGCCGGATGATTGTAATCAGAGCAAAGTAGCAAGTGGTGGAGAAAAAGGATTTTGTACCCACACTTGGAAGAAGATAAACATTAGACACAGCAATGTGTCTGACCTGCTTTGCCGGGAAGAAACGGAAAGCTGTGCTGAAGTTTAGGGAGTCTCCTGAGAACAGGGCAGGGGCTGGCGAGGGCCTTGGAGAAGGTGGGTGGGCCTCTTGTTTGCTGGTATGGAAAGGGAGGTGCTGCTTCCTTTCCAGAAGGAGAGGGCTGGTGATGCTGGGGAGAGGTCTCTTGGCTGAGAACTCCTGGGCGGTGGGTTTGGGTTCTGCCATCTCCAGAACCAGCTCACACCAAAGGATCCTCAGGCCAAGGTTGAAGGCTTCAAGAGTAGGGGAAAGCAGGGTTTGGGGCAGGCTCTAGGGGAAGCAGACTGCCACCGCTGATTAATTTTAGTAGTCCCCACTGGCTGGGGTGCTTCTATGAGCCAGAGCTAAGAGGCCACAAGCCTTTATGTCTTTTTAGTCCTCGCACTCCCCTCGAGAAGTGCATCTCCACCCACACCTTATCTCCACCCCACAGATGAGAAACCTGCTGGGGACTTGCATAGCTAGTGTCAGCTGGTGAACCCCAGAGCCTGGCTAAGGTGCTTGAGCAGGACTCAGTGTGGTGAGCTCAGGCTGTCCCTCTTGGTTTGGTTATTCCCCAGTGACCTTGAATAAACCGAGGGACAGAGACTCTTCCTAGGGGCCATCCGGGTCACAGTGAGGCTGGTGCTGAGGGGGTCGGGTCTAGACTCTTTGGGGAAGGGAGAAGCAGTGCCAGGGCCTGGTCAGCAGGGCTGTCTCCCCAGTCCAGCATCCTTGGCAGAAAATGGGTGTTTGGACTGGGACGGGGCGAGGGGGGAGGGCTGTGATTGATAGCCCACTGGCCCAGGGCCAATTTTCCCAGCAGGCACAGCAGAAGCTGTTCTTAGACCCCAGGGTTCTTTTTGGGACCCAAGAAGTGTGAATACATAAGAATAAGCCTAACCTGGATTTTATTCATCTTTATACCACTGCATTCACAAAATGTAATTTTTCATATTTTGCTATGGAGGCAGGGGCCCACGGAAGTTACAGTGTGGCCCTTCTGGACTCTCAGGCCTGACCTAGACAGAGTCCACTTGGGGAGTGGCTCTGACGGCCAGTGTCCCCCATGCCCCCTAAGTTTAACTGAGATGCTGGGGCCGGGGTGGGGTGGGGGAGACAGGTCTCCCTGGGCCACTGTCTTTTTCCCCAGTGACCAAGGTCTTAGATCCCAGAGGGGATGTGAGAGCACGCTGGGAATATTTCACTCCTTCCCCAGTTCCTCCAAAAAATGAGGCCAACCCACTTAGGAGAAAAAAGAAACCCATTTGGAAAATTCCCACATTGTCCAGCTACAGTCAGCATGAGGAGAGCATATGCATTTCTGAGAAATCATCAGTCCCCACGGAGAAGTCAGCAAGGGTCAGTTTTGTTCAACAATAAGAAAAGAAAATTTTGTGATAAAATAAAACAAAACAAATTGCCAAGTGTTCTAGTTTGCTAATGGTGCCAGAATGCAAAACACCAGAGATGGATTGGCTTTTATAAAAGGGGGTTTATTTGGTTACACAGTTACAGTCTTAAGGCCATAAAGTGTCCAAGGCAACACATCAGCAATAGGGTACCTTCACTGGAGGATGGCCAATGGTGTCCGGAAAACCTCTGTTAGCTGGGAAGGCACGTGGCTGGCGTCTGTTCCAAAGTTCTGGTTTCAAAATGGCTTTCTCCCAGGATTTTCCTCTCTCGGCTGAAGCTCCTCTTCAAAATGTCACTCTCAGTTGCTCTTGGGGCATTTGTCCTCTCTCAGCTTCTCCAGAGCAAGAGTCTGCTTTCAGTGGCCGTCTTCAAACTGTCTCTCATCTGCAGCTCCTGTGCTTTCTTCAGTGTCCCTCTTGGCTGTAGCAGCTTGCTTCTTCTGTCTGATGTTATATAGTGCTCCAGTAATTTAATTCAGACCCACCCTGAATGGGTGAGCCAACACCTCTGTGGAAATTATCCAGAGTCATCACCCACAGTTGGGTGGGGCACATCTCCATGGAAACACTCAAAGAATTACAATCTAATTAACACTGATACATCTGCCCACATAAGATTACATCAAAGATAATGGCGTTTGGGGGGACATAATACATTCAAACTGGCACAGCAAGGAAAGAGTTACTGTGGAATCTGGGTTCTAGGAGCAATTTTTTTTTTTTTAGTTCTTTTTTTTTTTTTAATTCAGTTTTATTGAAATATATTCACATACCATACAATCATCCGTGGTGTACAATCAACTGTTCACAGAACAATCATGTTGTGCATTCATCACCACAATCTATTTCTGAACATTTTCCTTACATCGGAAAGAATCAGAATAAGAATAAAAATAAAAGTGAAAAAAGAACACCCAAACCATCCCCCCATCCCACCCTATTTTTCATTTAGTTTTTGTTCCCATTTTTCTACTCATCCATCCATACACTAGATAAAGGGAGTGTGATCCACAAGGTTTTCACAATCACACTGTCACCCCTTGTAATCTACATTATTATATAATCATCTTCAGAGGTCCAGACTACTGGGTTGGAGTTTGGTAGTTTCAGCTATTTACTTCTAGCTATTCCAATACATTAAAACCTAAGATGTGTTATCTATATAGTGCATAAGAATGTCCACCAGAGTGACCTCTCGACTCCATTTGAAATCTCTCAGCCACTGAAACTATTTCGTCTCATTTTGCATCCCCCTTTTGGTCAAGAAGATATTCTCAATCCCACGATGCCAGGTCCAGATTCATCCCCAGGGGTCATATCCTGCATTGCCAGGGAGATTTACACCCCTGGGAGTCAGGTCCCATGTAGAAGGGAGGGCAGTGAGTTTACCTGCCGAGGTGACTAAGTTAGAACGAGAGAGAGGGGCCACATCTGAGCAACAAAGAGGTACTCAGGGGGAGACTCTTAGGCACAATTATATGCAAGTTTAGCCTCTCCTTTGCAGTAACAAGCTTCATAAGGGCAAGTCCCATAGTCAAGGGCTCACCACATCAAACCGCCAGTCCCAATGTTTGTGACAACATCAACACCAGTCCAGGTGAGGATGTCCAACACTTCTGCACCTTCCCCCAGCTCCTTGGGGTGGGGGGAGGCTGTAAATATATTTTTTATTCTCTGCCCAAATTACTTTGGGATGTGTCACTATTTCACTCTAACCTATACTAACCTACTGTATCTCACTTCCTTTTCAAAGTTACATGTAATTGTGGTGTTTGAACAAACCTACTGTAGAGTTACACTGTTTAGAAAATATAGATCCTGCACCAAATAGACATCTCTTCCCTTGGTCTCATATGGAAGTTGAAATTTTAAAACACAGTCAGTTTTGACCTTTACCTTTTGTCCTGGTTTGCCCTAGTCTTAACCAGATCTGCTTCATTCATATCTCTAATTGAAGTCTGGGCTGTTTTTCAGCTCTTTTTTTTTTTTTTTTTTTTTTTATCTTCATTTTATTGAGATATATTCACATACCACGCAGTCATACAGAACAAATCGCACTTTCGATTGTTCACAGTACCATTACATAGTTGTACATTCATCACCTAAATCAATCCCTGACACCTTCATTAGCACACACACAAAAATAACAAGAATAATAATTAGAGTGAAAAAGAGCAATTGAAGTAAAAAAGAACACTGGGTACCTCTGTCTGTTTGTTTCCTTCCCCTATTTTTCTACTCATCCATCCATAAACTAGACAAAGTGGAGTGTGGTCCTTATGGCTTTCCCAATCCCATTGTCACCCCTCATAAGCTACATTTTTATACAACTGTCTTCAAGATTCATGGGTTCTGGGTTGTAGTTTGATAGTTTCAGGTATCCACCACCAGCTACCCCAATTCTTTAGAACCTAAAAAGGGTTGTCTAAAGTGTGCGTAAGAGTGCCCACCAGAGTGACCTCTCGGCTCCTTTTGGAATCTCTCTGCCACTGAAGCTTATTTCATTTCCTTTCACATCCCCCTTTTGGTCAAGAAGATGTTCTCCGTCCCACGATGCCAGGTCTACATTCCTCCCCGGGAGTCATATTCCACGTTGCCAGGGAGATTCACTCCCCCGGGTGTCTGATGCCACGTAGTGGGGAGGGCAGTGATTTCACCTTTCAAGTTGGCTTAGCTAGAGAGAGAGGGCCACATCTGAGCAACAAAGAGGCATTCGAGAGGAGGCTCTTAGGCACAATTATAGGGAGGCCTAGCCTCTCCTTTGCAGCAACCCTCTTCCCAAGGGTAAAACCTATGGTAGAGGACTCAACCCATCAAACCACCAGTCCCCTATATCTGTGGTCATGTTAGCAACCATCGAGGTGGGGTAGGCAAATACCCCTGCATTCTCCACAGGCTCCTCAAGGGGGCACTACATCTTTTTTTCCTTGTTTTTCTTTTTTATTTTTTTAACTTTCCCTTCTTTTTTAAATCAACTGTATGAAAAAAAAGTTAAAAAGAAAACAAACATACAAGAAAAGAACATTTCAAAGAGACCATAACAAGGGAGTAAGAAAAAGACAACTAACCTAAGATAACTGCTTAACTTCCAACATGTTCCTACTTTACCCCAAGAAAGTTACCTAATATAGCAACATTTCTGTGAACTTGTTCCTACTATATCCATCAGAAATTAACAGCCCATAGTCATTCCTGGAAATCCCCAGAACGTTAAATACCTTATCTGTTCTTCTTGGATTACTGTTCCCCCTTCCTTAATTGCTCTCTATTGCTAGTTCCCCTACATTCTACATTATAAACCATTTGTTTTACATTTTTCAAAGTTCACATTAGTGGTAGCATGTAATATTTCTCTTTTTGTGCCTGGCTCATTTCGCTCAGCATTATGTCTTCAAGGTTCATCCATGTTGTCATATGTTTCACGAGATCATTCCTTCTTACTGCCGTGTAGTATTCCATCGTGTGTATATACCACATTTTATTTGTCCACTCATCTGTTGAAGGACATTTGGGTTGTTTCCATCTCTTGGCAATTGTGAATAATGCTGCTATGAACATTGGCGTGCAGATATCTGTTCGTGTCACTGCTTTCCGACCTTCCGGGTATATACCGAGAAGTGCAATCGCTGGATCGAATGGTAACTCTATATCTAGTTTTCTAAGGAACTGCCAGACTGACTTCCAGAGTGGCTGAACCATTATACAGTCCCACCAACAATGAATAAGAGTTCCAATTTCTCCACATCCCCTCCAGCATTTGTAGTTTCCTGTTTGTTTAATGGCAGCCATTCTAATCGGTGTTAGATGGTACCTCATTGTGGTCTTAATTTGCATCTCTCTAATAGCTAGTGAAGCTGAACATTTTTTCATGTGTTTCTTGGCCATTTGTATTTCCTCTTCAGAGAACTGTCTTTTCGTATCTTTTGCCCATTTTATAATTGGGCTGTCTGTACTATTGTCATTGAGTTGTAGGATTTCTTTATATATGCAAGATATCAGTCTTTTGTCAGATACATGGTTTCCAAAAATTTTTTCCCATTGAGTTGGCTGCCTCTTTACCTTTTTGAGAAATTCCTTTGAGGTGCAGAAACTTCTAAGCTTGAGGAGTTCCCATTTATCTATTTTTTCTTTTGTTGCTTGTGCTTTGGGTGTAAAGTCTAGGAAGTGGCCGCCTAATACAAGGTCTTGAAGATGTTTTCCTACATTATCTTCTAGGAGTTTTATGGTACTTTCTTTTATATTGAGATCTTTGGTCCATTTTGAGTTAATTTTTGTGTAGGGTGTGAGGTAGGGGTCCTCTTTCATTCTTTTGGATATGGATATCCAACTCTCCCAGCCCCATTTGTTGAAAAGACCATCATGACTCAGTTCAGTGACTTTGGGGGCCTTATCAAAGATCAGTCGGCTATAGATCTGAGGGTCTATCTCTGAATTCTCAATTTGATTCCATTGATCTATATGTCTATCTTTGTGCCAGTACCATGCTGTTTTGGCAACTGTGGCTTTATAATAAGCTTCAAAGTCAGGGTGTGTAAGTCCTCCGACTTCGTTTTTCTTTTTTAGAGTGTCTTTAGCAATTCGAGGCATCTTCCCTTTCCAAATAAATTTGATAACTAGCTTTTCCAAGTCTGCAAAGTAGGTTGTTGGAATTTTGATTGGGATTGCATTGAATCTGTAGATGAGTTTGGGTAGAATTGACATCTTAATGACATTTAGCCTTCCTATCCATGAACATGGAATATTTTTCCATCTTTTAAGGTCCCCTTCTATTTCTTTTAGTAGAGTTATGTAGTTTTCTTTGTATAGGTCTTTGACATCTTTGGTTAAGTTTATTCCTAGGTACTTGATTTTTTTAGTTGCTATTGAAAATGGTATCTTTTTCTTGAGTGTCTCTTCAGTTTGTTCATTTCTAGCATATAGAAACATTACTGACTTATGTGCATTAATCTTGTATCCCGCTACTTTGCTAAATTTGTTTATTAGCTCTAGTAGCTGTATCGTCGATTTCTCAGGGTTTTCTAGATATAAGATCATATCATCTGCAAACAATGACAGTTTTACTTCTTCTTTTCCAATTTGGATGCCTTATATTTCTTTGTCTTGCCGGATTGCCCTGGCTAGCACTTCCAGCACAATGTTGAATAACAGTGGTGACAGCGGGCATCCTTGTCTTGTTCCTGATCTTAGAGGGAAGGCTTTCAGTCTCTCACCATTGAGTACTATGCTGGCTGTGGGTTTTTCATATATGCTCTTTATCATGTTGAGGAAGTTTCCTTCAATTCCTACCTTTTGAAGTGTTTTTATCAAAAAGGGATGTTGGATTTTGTCAAATGCTTTTTCAGCATCTATTGAAATGATCAATTGATTTTTCCGTTTTGACTTGTTAATGTGTTGTAATACATTGATTGATTTTCTTATGTTGAACCATCCTTGCATGCCTGGAATGAACCCCACTTGGTCATGGTGTATGATTTTTTTAATGTGTCTTTGGATTCGATTTGCGAGTATTTTGTTGAGGATTTTTGCATCTATATTCATTAGGGAGATTGGCCGGTAGTTTTCCTTTTCTGTAGCATCTTTGCCTGGTTTTGGTATTAGATTGATGTTAGCTTCATAAAATGAGTTAGGTAGTGTTCCATTTTCTTCAATGTTTTGAAAGAGTTTGAGTAAGATTGGTGTCAGTTCTTTCTGGAAAGTTTGGTAGAATTCTCCTGTGAAGCCATCTGGCCCTGGGCATTTATTTGTGGGAAGATTTTTGATGACTGATTGGATCTCTTTGCTTGTGATGGGTTGGTTGAGGTCTTCTATTTCTTCTCTGGTCAGTCTAGGTTGTTCATATGTTTCCAGGAAATTGTCCATTTCTTCTACATTATCCAGTTTGTTGCCATACAGTTGTTCATAGTATCTTCTTATAATTTTTTTAATTTCTTCAGGATCTGCAGTTATGTCACCTTTTTCATTCATTATTTTGTTTATATGGGTCTTCTCTCTTTTTGATTTTGTCAGTCTAGCTAGGGGCTTGTCAATCTTGTTGATCTTCTCAAAGAACCAACTTTTGGTGCTATTTATCCTCTCTATTGTTTTTTTTTGTTCTCTGTGTCATTTATTTCTGCTTTAATCCTTGTTATTTCTTTTCTTCTACTTGGTTTAGGATTGGTTTGCTGTTCGTTTTCTAGGTTCTTCAGTTGATCCATTAGTTCTTTGATTTTGGCTCTTTCTTCCTTTTTAATATATGCGTTTAGTGTTATAAATTTCCCCCTTAGCACTGCTTTTGCTGCATCCCATAGGTTTTGGTATGTTGTGTTCTCATTTTCATTCGTCTCTATATATTTAGCAATTTCTCTTGCTATTTCTTTGTTAACCCACTGATTGTTTATGAGTGTGTTGTTTAACCTCCAGGTATTTGTGAATTTTCTAAGTCTCTGATGGTTATTGACTTCTAATTGTATTCCATTGTGGTCAGAGAATGTGCTTTGAATAATTTCAATCTTTTTAAATTTATTGAGGCTTGTTTTATGTCCCAGCATATGATCTATTCTGGAGAAAGTTCCATGAGCACCAGAAAAGTATGTGTATCCTGGTGATTTGGGATGTAATGTCCTGTATATGTCTGTTAAATCTAATTCATTTATCAGATTGTTTAGGTTTTCAATTTCCTTATTGGTCTTCTGTCTGGTTGATCTATCTATAGGAGAGAGTGATGTGTTGAAACCTCCCACAATTATTGTGGAAACATCAATTGCTTCCTTTAGTTTTGCCAGTGTTTCTCTCATGTATTTTGTGGCAACTTGTTTGGGTGCATAGACATTTACGATTGTTATTTCTTCTTGTTGAATTGCCCCTTTTATTAGTCTGTAGTGGCCTTCTTTGTCTCTCAAAACATCCCTGCATTTAAAGTCTATTTTATCTGAGATTAATATTGCTACACCTGCTTTCTTTTGGCTGTAGCTTGCATGAAATATTTTTTTCCATCCTTTCACTTTCAGTTTCTTTGTGTCCCTGTGTCTGAGATGAGTCTCTTGTATGCAACATATTGATGGTTCATTTTTTTTTGATCCATTGTGCGAATCTATATCTTTTAATTGGGGAGTTTAATCCATTTACATTCAACGTTATAACCGTGAAGGCATTTCTTGAATCAGCCATCTTATCCTTTGGTTTATGTTTGTCATATTTTTCCCCTCTGTCTATTAATATCCTTTATTGTACCCATACCGAATCTCTTTAGTACTGAACCTTTCTCCAAGTCTCTCTGTCCTTTCTTTGTTTCTCTGTCTGTAGGGCTCCCTTTAGTATCTCCAGTAGGGCAAGTCTCTTGTTAGCAAACTCTCTCAGCATTTGTTTGTCTGTGAAAAATTGAAGCTCTCCCTCAAATTTGAAGGAGAGCTTTGCTGGATAAAGTATTCTTGGTTGGAAATTGTTCTCACTCAGAATTTTAAATATATCGTGCCACTGCCTTCTCGCCTCCATGGTGGCTGCTGAGTAGTCACTACTTAGTCTTATGCTGTTTCCTTTGTATGTGTTGAATTGCTTTTTTCTTGCTGCTTTCAGAACTTGCTCCTTCTCTTCTATGTTTGACAGTGTGATCAGAATATGTCTCGGAGTGGGTTTATTTGGATTTATTCTATTTGGAGTTCGCTGAGCATTTATGGTTTGTGTATTTATGTTGTTTAGAAGATTTGGGAAGTTTTCCCCAAGAATTTCTTTGAATACTCTTCCTAGACCTTTACCCTTTTCTTCCCCTTCTGGAACACCAATGAGTCTTATATTCGGACGTTTCATATTATCTATCATATCCCTGAGGTCCATTTCGATTTTTTCAATTTTTTTCCCCATTCTTTCTTTTATGCTTTCATTTTCCATTCTGTCATCTTCCAGGTCACTGATTCGTTGTTCAACTTCCTCTAGTCTTGTACTATGAGTGTCCAGAATCTTTTTAATTTGGTCAGCAGTTTCTTTAATTTCCATAAGATCATCCATTTTTTTTATTTAGTCTTGCAATGTCTTCTTTATGCTCTTCTAGGGTCTTCTTGATATCCTTTGTATCCCGTACTATGGTCTCATTGTTCATCTTTAGTTCTTTGAGTAGCTGCTCTAGGTGCTGTGTCTCTTCTGATCTTTTGATTTGGGTGCTTGGGCTTGGGTTATCCATATCGTCTGGTTTTTTCATATGCTTTATAATTTTCTGTTGTTTTTGGCCTCTTGGCATTTGCTGAACTTGATAGGGTTCTTTTAGGATTTGTAGACCTATTGAAGTCCTTATCTCTAATTTATCAGATCTACAGCTTCGTGGAGTACACTTTCTCTAACTAACCAGCAGGTGGCGTCCACGAGCCACCTGTTCTCCACAAGCCAGTTCTCCCCTGCTTAGCCTTTTTGGTGAGTGGGGGAGTGAGTCTTGTGGGGTCCAATTGGTGTACCAAGCTTAGCATGTGTAGTTGGTGTTGCCTGCCCTGTATATGGGGCCTGTTTCTGGGCAGTCAGGGAGGGGGGGTGGCTCTAACAATCAAATCTCCCTGGTGATCCTAGAGTTTTAAAGCTGCTGCAATAGTCTAATCCTTCAGTTCAGTCCTGCCACAGTTTGTCTCAGCCACTGACCCACAAGTCCTTGGTACTGGCGTATGGCTCCTGAGACTTGCAAGTGGGTCCCTCTTCCAGGCTGTGCACCCCGGGTCCTCTGTTGAGGGATGACTGTGCTATGTCACAGGTGAGTGCCGTCCCCCCAGGGCAGTTCTGGGCTACTGGGCTGTGTAGGGAGGCTCCCAGTCTGCTGAAATGATGGCTGAATGGGGCTTTGTTAATTCACACTGCTCCACCTTCCCAACTCTGGGACAATCAGCTGAGGTTGCAGGGAAGACTAATGTCCACACCCAGTTTTGTGGTGTGTGCCTGTTATTTGAAGTGCTCTGTCACACTGGGTTGTCTGGGGCAGCTCTGGGCTATGGGGCTGGCAACGGGCAGGAGTGTTTCTTGTCCACCAGGATGGTGGCTGTGAGCGGACACCCCCCTTTTCTTGGGAAGTTGTGGTGTTTAGTGAATTTTCTCAGCCACTGGATTATTGCCTTTTGTCTCAGAGCTCTCTTAGTTCTGCTCTTGTCTTGACCTGCCGAAATTGCAAGTCTTTGAAGCTTTCTGTATTGGGCTTCTTAGAGTAATTGTTTTAGAAAAAGAAAAAAAGGATTAAAAAAAAGGGCCCTCCTCAGAGATCTAATGGGTTATTGAAATGCTACGAGGCAAAGCAATTAGGGCCATTTAGGAAAGGTCCACAGGGCAGAGAGATCAGCTTTTCTTCGGGATTTGCATATGAGCCTCAGGGCCTGAGCTCTGCCCTTCCCCTTTCTATGTTCACCAGAACTCCAAAAATCCTCCGCTTTTATTTTGGAGTTTTTCGTGTTGTTTTTTTCTATGCCTGTCTCCTCTCTGCTGGGCTGGCTGCTCTCAGATTCTCTGGTGTCTGGTCTCAGTCTATCTATGGTTGGAGTTTGGATCAGTAGAATGAGTTTCTGATAAGGGCTGCCACTGCAGTTCTCCCTTCTCCTTCCCGGAGCTGACAGCCCCTCCTCCCAGGGGACTGAGCCTGGCAGGGAGGGGCGCGGGTCCCCTGGCCACAAAAACTTACAGATTTCTCTGATCTCAGCAGTTCCACGTTTTCATGAGTGTTGTATGAAGTATGCCCAAAGTCAGATTGCTCTGTGGTGTCCAGTCCACGCAGTTCCTGGCTTTCTACCTACTTTCCTGGAGGAGTAACTAAAACATACAGCTCACCAGTCCGCCATCTTGCCCCTCAGCTCTTTTTTAAAAAGTTGCTGTATGCGCTAATACTGACATTCATAGCTGCCAAGCTCTAGCTCTGAGTTTCAGGTGTCTCAGAGATACACATTGTTCCAGAGACCAATCAGGTTATACACTAAGGGATCAGCATCTCAAAGTTGAGAGATAGCCATTACAATTCAGGAATAGAGTTGACTGCTGTAAGAGCTTACAATCTAGGGACTGTTAAAATAATCATGTCCACTTTAGGCTATGTTCTAAGATTCAATTCTGAGTTTACACATTGTAGTTAGTCCATATTGGTGAGGCATTATAGTGTTTGCCTTTATTTCTGGCGCACTTCACTCAAATACTGTGTACAGGATCCATTCACCTCGTGTGTCTCACAGCTTCACTCCTTCTCGTAGTTGCTCAATGTTTCATTGTATGCATACGCCACAGTTTACCATTCTGTCCCTCAGTCTATGTAACCTTAGTCTAGGGGCAATTTTAAGAGCAAGGTTGGAGCCAAAAAACGAGCTCCTCCAATGCCTCAGTGCTGGAAACTATAAATGTGTCTTGGACAGAGGTTTGGGGGCCTGGAGGCCCAGGGCTGTGGGACTGAGCACGCAGATCCCATTTTGGGGCAAAAACCAGTGGGGCCAGCCAAAGCCTCAAGAGCTGAGTCGTTAGGAGTGCAATAGGCTCCTCCCCTGCATCCATTTGGGTTACAGGAAGCATTTGGGTTACAGGAAAGCAAGTTTGCAGAGCCATTTGCTCACGACCTGGTCTGCCACTGCCTTTTCTGAGCGAACTTGAGATGTGTATACAGTCAGGGGCTCAGGTCTGTGTTCAATCACAGCCGCTTCCTCCAGGTGAGGTTTCTGGTGGTCTCAAATTCCTTTCCCATTCCATCCCCTCTCTTCTTTCCTTGTTTTTTTCCTGGATCTTATTCTCATTGTAATGATTTTCGGTTTTATTGTGTTGATGCTTCTTATTGTAAACTGCCATAAACTATTTTAGGAGGAATCCCTGGGGCCCTAACTCCACTGACACCCCCAATACCCCTAGGCTTTTGCTGAAAGAATCCCCTTCCATGGCTTTCTCTGTTCAGCCACTCTTGCCCTGGCTAGGCTGGGTCTCTTGCCTATGGGTTAGAGGACAAGGATGTTTATGTCTAAAAATGCAGCTATTCCAGATTAGTGAAGATTCTTTTGATGGCAAATGACAAGAACCCAATTAAGTTAGCTAAAGAAAAACAAAAAGGGAGGAGGTGGAAATGTATTGGTTCACATAACTAAAAAGTACAAGGTGATGAGATTTCAGGCATAGCTGCATCCAGGTGATCAAATCGTATCATCAGGAATCCATCCTACATCTCTAAACTCTGCCTTCTTCTGCATCAGCATCATGCTCAGTCACATGTGGAGAGAAGGATGGCCACAGCAGCTCCAGGCTTATATAGGATTCCAGAGGAAGAGAGTTCCTTCTCAATAACCCCTGCAAAAATTCAAGGAGGTTCTGCATGGTTTTTTTTGTAAACCTACAACTGCTCTAATAAAAAACAATTTAAAAAAATTCAAGGAGGACTCATTCCTGAACCAATCACCATGATCATAGAGGAAGAAATGCTCTGAAAAGCCAGGCAGGGTTATGTGACAGCAAGATTATTATACAATGGTAGACAAGTGATTGCCCACACAAACTTGGTGATGATGAAAAGCCCAAATGGGGTGTCAAATGGGACATTATCAGTGGGCTGGTGGTAGAGCTACCAGCAACTATCTTCATTTGGGGTCCTCCAAAAGCAAACCCTAAGATGACAATTTGGGTGCAAGTTGTTTACTTGGGAGGTGATCCCAGGAAGTTTGATGTGGGAATGGAGAAGTAAAACAAGGACAGGAAGAAATCCAAGAACGGGAGGATAGATGAGCAAATGACCATTGTGGGCAACTGGGGTTTAATCCTACAGGGCACCCTCTGATAGAATGTGTAGAGCACATCTCAGAACTTATCACCCAAGAGGATCACCAACTGCCATCCATTATTGATTGAGGCTCAATCTTTGGGTATTAATGCCCCAAAACCCCCAGCTTTCTCACCTAAGAGGGAAAGTGCCTGATGAAAGAAGCCACCGACATGAACAATATCCGTATAACCAAATCTTCAGCTAACCTCTGATGTGGGCCAAGGGGATACAGATGAGGGACTGGTGGCATCTGCCACAAAAAGTCAAAGCAGGACAAAGAGGGGGTCTGAGTGGACAGATAGGAGCATGTACCTGTAGCAGAGCTGTCACCTGCCCCCACCTCTGTTTTGCTTGGGCAGAGTGGAGCCACTGATAAAATGTGAGGTGGAGAGGGGCCTAGACAGTCTTCCCTGATTTGGGACAAATGCCTTATATACCCCTTGGGGAGTCCCTGGCAGGTTTTGGAGCTGAAGGCTTTGTCCCTTACCAGATCCCTGTATCAGCTCCCTTCCCATTTGCTCATGAGGTAGTAGATAAGCCAAGTCTCCCCAAAACTCCCTCCTCTAGAATGGAAAAAGATGTTCCATGCAAAGAATAACCAAAAGAGAGCTGGAGTAGCTATGTTAATATCAGACAAAACAGACTTTAAGTCAAAATCTGTTACAGGAGACAGACAAGAGCACTATTTATTAATAAAAGGGTCAGTCCACCAAGAAGAAATAACAATCGTAAACATTTATGCACCTATCCACAGTGCCCCAAAATACATGCTGAAACACTGGCAAAACTGAAGCGAGAAATAGATGCCTCTACAATAATAGTTGGATACTTCAATACACTACTCTCGTCAATAGACAGAGCATCTATACAGAAGATCAATAAGGAAATAGAGACCTTGAACAATAAGATAAGTGAACTAGACCTAACAGACAAATATGGAACACTCCACCCCAAACAGCAGAATACACATTCTTCTCAAGGGCACGTGGACCATTCTCCTGGATAGACCACATCTTAGGTCACAAAACAAGTCTCAATAAATTTAAAAAGATTAAAATTATACAAAGCATCTTCTCTGACCACAATAGAAAGAAGCTAGAAATCAATAACTGATGGAGAACTGGAAGACTCACAAATATATGGAAGTTAACACACTCAAACAATCAATAGGTCAAAGAAGAATCACATAGGAAATCAGAAAATATCTTGAGACGAATGAAAATAAGACAACATATCCAAACTTATGGTATACAGCAAAGGCAGTACTCAGTGGGAAATTTGTAGCCCTAAATGCCTGTATTAAAAAAGAAGAAAGAAATAAAAGCAGAAACCAAACTGCACAACCTGGAGGAACTAGAAAAAACAAAACAAAACAAAACAAAACACAGCAAACTAATCACAAAGCAAGCAGAAGGAAGGAAATAACAAAGATTAGAATTAGACCAGAAATAAATTAAATAGAGAATAAAAAATACAGAGAATTAACAAAACCAAAGTTGGTTCTTTGAAAACATAAGTCTTTAGCTAGAGTGACAAAGGAAAAAAGAGGACACAAATAATTAAAATCAGAAAGTGAAAGGGGGATTTACTACTGATCCTACAGAAGTAAAAAGGATCATAAGATGACACTATGAATAACTGTAGGCCAACAAATTAGGTGACCTAGATGAAATGGGCACATTTACAGAAACACACAGACAACCTATACTGACTCTAGAAGAAATAGAAGATCTCAACAGACTAATTATAAGAGATTGAATCAGTCCTCAAAGCCTCCCAGCAAGGAAAAACTTAGGATCAGACGGCTTCACAGGTGACTTCTACAAACAATACTTACTCAAACTCTTCCAAAAAATTGAAGAGGAGGGACTACTCCCTAATTCATTCTATGAGGCCACTATCAGCCCAATATCAAAGCCAGATAAAGATACAAGAAAAGAAAATTACAGACCAATATCCCTTACGGCTATAAATCCAGAAATCCTCAACAAGATAGTAGCAAACTGAATCCAACAGCACATTCAAAGAATTATACACTATGATCAATTTGGATTTATCATAGGTATGCAAGGGCAGTTCAACATAAGAAAATCAACTAATGTGATCCACCACATTAACAAAACAAAGGGAAAAAAACCACAAGATCATCTCAATTGATGTGGAAAGGCATTTGAAAAAATCCAGCACCCTTTCTTGATAAAGACACTCAGAATACTAGCAATAGAAGGAAAAGAAGAAAACTTCCTCAAAATGATAAAGGACAGTTTTGAAAAACTCATTGCTGGCATATTCAATGGTGAAAGACCAAAAGCTTTCCCTTTAAGATCTGGGATAAAACAAAGATCCCCACTGTTACTACCATTATTCAACACTAAACTGGAAGTTCTAGCCAGAGCAATTAAGCAAGAAAAAGAAATAAAATGCATCCAAATTGGAAAGGAATAAGTAAAGCTTTCACTATTTGCAGATGACATGATCCTATATATAAAAAGTCACAAAAAAATCTATGACAAAGCTCATAAAGCTAATAAATGAATTCAGCAAAGTGGCGGGGTACAAGATCAATATGCAAAAATCAGAAGTGTTCTATACAGTAGTATTGAACAATATGAAGAGGAAATTAAGAAAAAAATTCCATTTGCAATAGCAACTAAAAGAATCAACTATCTAAGAATAAATTTAACCGAGGATGTAAAGGACTTTACACGTGGAAAACCACAAAACACTGCTAAAAGAATTTTAAAAAGACCTAAATAAATGGAAGGACATTCCATGCTCACGGATTGGAAGACTAAATATTGCCAATATGTTACTTCTACACAAAACAGTTTACAGAAGCAACACCTTCCCAATCAAAATTCCAATAGCCTTATTTGCAGAAATGGAAAAGCCAAGCATCAAATTTATTTGGAAGGTCAGGATTCCTGGATAGCCAAAGCAATCTGAATAAAGAAAAACAAAGTTGGAGGACTCACACCTCCAGATTTTTTAAAAGTTATTGCAAAGTTACAGTGGTCGAAACAGCATGGTACTGGCACAGAGATAGACATATGAATCAACTATACGACTATCCCGTAACTTAACAACAAAAAGACAACCCAATCAAAAAATGGGCAAAAGACTTGAGTAGACATTTTTCCAAAGATACACAAATGGCCAAAAAGCTCATGAAAAGATGCTTCATATCATTAGCTATTAGAGAAATGTGATCAAAACCACAATGAGGTACCATTTCACACCCAGTAGAATGGCCATTATTAAAAAAAAAAAAGTGTTGGAGAGGATGTGGAGACAAGAACACTCATTCATTGTTGGTGGCACCATAAAATGGGGTAGCTGCTGGGGAAGACAGTTTGGTGGTTCCTCAGAAAGTTAATAGAATTACCAAATGACAATTCCACTTCTAGGTATGTGCCCCAAAGAATTGAAAGCAGGGACTTGAACACATATTTGTACACCGATGTTTCATGGCAGCATTATTCACAATTTCCAAAAGATGGAAGCAACCCAAGTGTCCATCAACAGAAGAATGGATAAGCAAATCTGGTACAGACATGCAATGGAATTTTATGCAGCTGTGAAAAGGAATGAAGTTCTGATACATGCGCCAATGTGGATGAACCTGAAGACATCATACTGAGTGAAATAAGCCAGACACAAAAGGACAAATATTGTATGATTTCACTGATATGAAATAATTAGAGTTAGCAAATTCATAGATTCAGAAACTAAAATACAGGTTATCTAAGGCTGAGGCAGGGAAAGGAAATGAGAGTTAAATTGGTACAGAATTTCTGTTGGAGGTGATGGAAAAGGTTTGGTAAGGGAAAATGGTGATGAGAGGACAACACTGTTAATGTAATGGATACCACTGAATTATATATTTGAATATGGTTAAAGGGGGAAATTTTAGGTTGTATGTATGTTACTAAAATAAAACTTTAAAAAGATATTAAAAACCATATATTTTTATAAATCAGATATAGCATTCAGAGAGTTCTTTGGAAATAAGCTTAATCAAAATCCTTTGAGATGTTTTGTCTAAATTTTTTGAATAGCATTATTATCTTTGTTTTGCACGTCATCAGACTGTTTACATTTTAAAATTATCAGTAATAAATTATATACAGTTACAAGGAAAAATATACTCCACTAAAGCTAATATGGCCTGTGTGATTTTCTCCCCATGAACACAGGGGTGAAAGGAACACTGCAGTCTTTTAGTTTCTAGAGAGGAACTTAATTTTGATTCTACACTCTCATCCCACTGGACTGGGATTTTCGGGTTATCTCACTACTGACTTTAGGGCTGTGCCGTAGTTTTATGGTCTTATGCAATGTCAGCTGAGGGGCAAAAACGGAGGCCGGGGTTTAGCCTTTGTCATCATCATTTTCGTCAAACAGGTAACAGCCCATTACCTGAAACCCTTGGGGCTGGAAGAGTTCCAGACTTCAGAACTGTTCAGATTTTGAAAGGTAACATAATACATAGACTGTCCATTACAAAGCACCCCAGCAGGGTCTGGGGCAGCACCCTGTATTCAAACATTTAAATATTTCTGCAATAAAATGCATGGATAGTCATGCCACGGGGTGGGGATAAAGAGACAATAAAACAGCCTCATATCCGTCCAGGTCAGGCTTTGCTGCTAGAAGAGTTCAGGTCAAGTCAAATTTTGCAGCCAAATGAGTTATGAAAAGGTTTTTGGTTTTCAGAACTTCTGGGAATTTGAAATCACAGTCAAGAAATTGTGGACTTAACAGCTCACATTTATTGAGCACCTGCTGTGTGCCAGGCACTGTTCTATAAACATTACCTCTGCCCAGTCCCATGATGGTAGATGCTATTATTGTCCCCATTTACCAGTTGAGAAAACTGAGGCACAGAGCTAGATAGCCCATGTGCTTTACTACTACACGGTCCGTGTAGGTTGCTGAGCCTCCATACCCCATCCATGTGGTCCCTTCCGGCTCCCTGGGCCAGATCTGAGATGGGAGAATGAGGCTGGTAGCCTCAATCCCTGTGATCCCATCACTCCAGTTCAGGGGTCTCAAATCAAATGTCCGCAGAGACCAAGTAGATGACATAAATCAGTGCGGCTGGCCTGGTGTGACCCAATAGGGAATGTGGGGACTGTGGCAAACTTGAGAGTGCATGCTGCCACCAGCCCATTGTTAGAGGAGAACCGAAATCTGGGTTTTTATGGAAAATCTGATTTTTAATTCAAAATGTTTCTTAAAAACAACTTTATAGAGATATAATTTATTCTTAAAGTTCACCCATTTAGAGTGTACCATTTGATGGTTTTAATATCTATCACCATAATCTGATTTTATAAGTTTTCATCACCCTGCAAACCCCATTCCATTAGCAGTCACTGCCCATTTTCCCCCAATGCCCCCCGCCCCCCCCAGCCCCAACCCCAGGCAACCACAAATCTGATTTTTGTCTCCATAGATTTGCCTATTCCGGACATATCATATACATGAAATCAAATACCATGTGGTCTCTATGCCTGTCTTCTTTCACTTAATGTTTTCAAGGTTCATCCATGTTATAGCACATATCAGTACTTCATTTCTTTTTATTGCCCCATTATATTCCATTATGTGGCTATAATGCGTTTTGTTTATCCATTCATCTGTTTATGGACATTTGGGTTGTTTCAACTTTTTGGCTATCATGAATAATGCTGCTGCGAACATTTGTGTACAAGTTTTTGTGTGCATTTTCATTTCTCTTGGGTGGATACCTAGGAACGAAATGGCTGGGTCATATGGTAACTGTGTTTAACTTTTTAATTAAGATTATTTTAAACCACTGTACTAGCTGACAAAACATCACTCCAGACCTTCAGCTCCCTCTCAGCAGCTCCAGCCAAGGAAAATCCAATTGCATTCTGTCCTGATGGCTAAAATACAACTCATTCCCTCCCTCCCACAGAGGCCCCTGGCATAATCTTCTCAGTAAATTTAGGCTTTTGAAAACTGAAACCAGGAAGGGAAATATTTTGCAGACATCCTTTACTTACCCCTTTTCCTGAAAAATCTCCAAGGCAAGGAAGTCTCTGGACCTCTTCCCTGTTAAAGGAAGGGAAAGTGAAGGGGGAAAATACAGGGGGAAAAAAGAGCGAATGTAAATTATCATCTCAAAATACTTTCCAGCCACACCCATTTGCCTAATAATCAACTTGCATATTAACAATTGGGCTAAAGTTCGTAGTCCTCAAATACACAACTCTCTTCTTGACCACAGAGTTTCAACCCCTTTAGGTACTCCATGAAATATTTGTTGAGTGGATGAAAGCACTTACATATTAATTTGTCTCCTTGTCTGCTCTCCTCAACCAGGTTTTCTCAGCCTTGGCATGACTGACTTTTGGGGCCAGATAATTCTCTTTTTGGAGGATTGACTTGCCCAGTGCAGGATGTTTAGAAGCATCCCTGGCTTTGACCTACTAGAAACCAGCAGCATCTCCTCCCCAAGGATACAAATCACACAATTCCATTTATGTAACAATTGTGAAACATCATAATTATAGAGATGGAGAACAGATTAGTGGTGCCAGGATGGGTCTGGCTATAAAGACAGCACAGGAAGTCTGGGGATGGTACGACTGGGTACAGTCGATTCAAGTTGTTCACAGTAGTTATGTTCTTTAAAGTCATCACCAGCATTGAATTTTGAACCATCACTCCTGAGAGAAATGCAGGGTTAGGTTCTGGCGAGCCTTTGGTCACTATATTTTGGCTGATCAATCAATGCATAAATTTGTTTGATGAGTATTTCTGTTAGGTAAGATACCTTATTTAATATTTATCATTAACTCATTAACATTGAATTCATGGTCAGCGGCACTGTAACTTGTGCCTGAATGAAGCCTATCGAATACGATTATTTCCTCTGTAAGGCATATCGCAGTCTCCTTGTTCTTTGGAGCACTAGACAGCACTTCAGTACTACACTTGGGGACCATTTTAAACCACAAAATCCCCAACTAAAAGCACAAAAATGTGAAAATCATTGTACCAAGTATACTGCAAAAAGAATGCTTGTTTGCAGTATGAGAGCTGAAACAAGAAGGCAGAGGGAACACACAAGCTGGGCAAATCAAAATTTTTCACCTTTCTGCGCATGTCTGTGAGTGACCACAAAATCACTATGAGTATTGATTTGGGGGATACAGGTAAATTTTGGTGAATAGGCAAATTCACAAATATGGAATCTGTGAATAATAAGGATCAACTATATCTTAATTCGGGTGGTGGTTACACTTGGCTATATATGACAGAATGGCATACAGCTACACACACACACACACACACACACACACACACACACACACACACATGCATACACACAATGAGTGCATGTATAACTGTGAAATCTGCATAAGCTCCAAGGATTGTGTCAAGGTCAATTTCTTGGTTTTGATACTGTACTGTATTACCATACAAATTGTATAAGATGTTAACTTTGGGAGAAGTTGGGGGAAGGGTGCTTGAGACTTCTTTGTACATTTCTTTGCAACCCCCTGTGAATCTATAATTATTTTCAGAATGCAAATTTAAAGAAATATTCCAGTTATCAGAGTTCAAAGATCCCTTTGAGATGACCTAGTTGGAAACTTCTCCTTTTTATGTCCACTGTGCCTCTGTGGCCTGCACTTAACTGCAGCCCAGTTCTCACCTGTTCATGGCAGGTCCCAGGAGATCCAAAGCAGAACTTGGACAGTCTTAAGTCAGGAGTCCCAAGCTCTGGCAGATTGGGAGGCCCAGAACTGAGCTCCTCTCTGCTGGCTTTGCTTTTCGTTCTTCCCCTCCTTTCCCTGCCCCCTTCTTGTGTACACATGCTGATCTTTCCAGATCCAGTTTGAAGCTCACTTCCTCTTCGAAACTTTTACCCAAGTCTGGGTAAAACTGATCTCTCTCTCCTTCAGGCCCCGCTCAGGGGTTGAAAACACAAATGTCTTCAGGGACCTGGGAGAAAATGTAATGAGTGAGTGAGCTGGGAATACTGCAGCAGTGTGGCTAAGGGCAACAGATGGGGAGGCGATTGGGCAGAGTGGGGACTGCAGGGCTTGGAGAACACAGGCCCTGACTAAATGGGACAGCTCCCATTCAGCTCCAGCTGAGTGTCACCTAATGGAAATGTGGACCCAGGATTGCCTGAGTTTCTGACTTTTGTAAAAGAAACTCCAACCCCCATATTTTCATGGAACTCCTCCAGATTGTTTAAACACATAATTTTTTAGAGCTCTAGCCCACATCTGCAAGTTGGATTCAGCCCATGGGCCCCCAGTTTTTAGATCATGGTTATACAGAGTTTTGCTTTAATATTTATAATAATTGATTTTACTTCACCGTTTATGTCATTTTTCTCATTAGCCTTGAGGGAATGGCTATGCTATATTCATGGCTCTATCCCCAGTGGCTAGCTCAATGCTTTGCACATAGAGGATGCTTAATAAATGTTGTTGACTAAATGAGCAACTCAGTGAATTTTAGAAGCAAGTCAGTGGTCTTCAGAAGTGTCTGAAGATTCTAGAAAGGAGCCAGGATCTGCCAGTTGGGGGCTGGTGGGGCAGGCAGTGTGTCTTCAGGGCCTTTAGTGATGGGATGGCAGTCTGCATCCTGTCGGCTGGCCTCGCGGAGGCTGATCAGCCCATGATTTAAATGCCACCACATCCTCTGCACACTCCTGGAAGCAAGGACTGGGAAGTGTGCGGGTCACCGGGCCTGTCATATGAATGAACCTGGTCCCAGGCACAGAAATTCTGCCCACAGGCAGAAATTGTGCCTGGGGGGATGGGAGGAGGTACGAATTTTAATAAATTTAATAAAAATTGGAAGGAAAACCACCGGTCCTGAAACTGCTCCTTTCTAGCAGTTTTAGCCCAGTTAGTGGCATGGGTGCAGCAACCAATGCTGGGAATGCGAAGGCCTAGTTTCCAGGGAAACGCAAGGAGGGCGGGGCAGGCCTGGAGAGACGTTGAGCCCATTGGAAGGCTGGACTCTGAGGGGCGTGGCAAGGAAGTGACGGCTCCCGAGGGGCGTGGTCTCAGGCGGAAGTCAGGTCGTTGGGCAGGGCAGCCTGAGAGCTTCAGGATGGGTTCCTTGATCCGTCCGTGGGCGGCCAGAACCTGTCCCAGCAGGGAGCCAGCTGTGGCTCCAGCTCTTTGGAAGTGGCTTGAGTAGGGAACGAAGTAGGGAAACTGAAGCCAAAGCCAGGTTGTAAGGGAAAAGGCTGAGCTTCTAGAGTCGCTGGGCAAGGGCTAGCGGAGAGAGGCTTAACTCCAGTCTCTCCACTAACTGGAGGGAATGAGGAGGCTCTGAGGATCTTAGGACAGCTCATGGGGTGGCGCTTGCAAGTCCACACTGCTCTGGACTGATACAGGCGGGAGCCAGGTCCTTCCTCTGCACCCCAGGGGTTCCACCTCTTCCCCTGCCAGTGAGCTCCGCAACACCAGGCACTTTATTTGGGCATCTCAGCCCCATTTTAGTGATGAGGCCCGAGAGGTTAGTTAACATGCTTATGGTCACACAGCTACGGGATGGGGTTGCCAGGCCTGGAAGCATGCAATGCTTGCCTTCTTAAACATGACATCACTTACTCCAAATGAGTGCTCAGAAATGAGCTTGCATGTAGACTTGAGAACATGTTTCTTCCTGCCTCTTCACTAGAATGTGAGCTTTAGAACAGGGCTTCGTCTGTCTTGGTCATTACACAGTCCTTGGCACAAAGTTGGCCTCCAGAAATGCTTGTTGGAGGAATGAGTGTAACAGAAACTTCCCCTCCTATAACCCAAGGGGTATCTCTGCGTGGTGAGGGGTGGTGATGGGGACATATTCCTGCCCCCTCAAATAGATGGCTGTTTCCTTGGCCCCTGGGCTAGGGTGGGTGGGCCACTGGTGGGGAACGGAGGGGAGGGCATGAGCTGCATTCACCAGTCTGACTGCATTCTTGGGAGGGGAGCTGGAGACTTCCAGGTCTGGAAAAATGAAGGTGAGAAGCAGCATTGGGTAGGGGTGAAGGATAGACCACTTGGGGGTGGATCCTGGCCTCAACACCAGCTGTGTGCTTTCGGTCAATTTCTCTATCTTCTCTGAGCCTCAGTTTCCCCTTATCCAAAATGGGATCATAGTCCTACCTCCCAGGTGAATGTGGAGGGGATTTAAGGACTGAACATGTGCCCAGTGCTTAGCACGGTGCCTGGCACAGGATGTGGCAGCTGTAATTATGACTGTAACAGAGCTGGTGATGTTCTGGTAGCTCAGGGATTTTCATGATGTGTAGTGATTTTACATTACAGTGACAGTGTACGTGGTTCATGTCATTGGAGAGGGGAAATCAGACCAGATCAGACACAGAGAGGGAAGCAGAGGGACACATGCAGAGAAAAACAGGAGGGAAGAGAGAAAGACACTCACAGAAAGAGACAGTGATTGAGAGAAATTGACACCAAGAAAATGCATTTGCTGCCTGTGGTTAGAGCACAAACAGAGATAAAGGGATAGAGAGAGAGGGAAGGGGACATCCAAGCCCTGGTGTTCACGTTTATCCTGTGCAGCCGTCTCCACTTCTACTCCCACCATGTGCCAGTCGTCTGAGCCCCATGGGGGCTAAAAAGGCCTGTAGGGCTCCCAGTCAAGTGGAGAAAATATCCAGGGATTGGATCCCAGGTGGCACTGGGGCAGGGGACCCTCCCTAAGGTGACCAGGAAAGTATAAAGCCATAGGGACTCCTGGATGACTCTCAGGTTTGATGAGTCCAGTTTAGGAAAACAAGTTCCAAAGGCCAGGGCAGGAGCTGGTGGACCTGGTGTAGAGCAGGACTGAGGTCAGGAGGAAGCAAGGAGGTCTCTGGGAGACTGCAGGACTGGAGCTTAATGTGGCCAAGAGCCCAGTGTTGGGGTGGGTCAGGCTGGCTCACAAGAGAGTGGGTGGGTTGATGCCATCTTGGTCTTAGACACCAGACATAATGGCTGGACCCTAGTCCAAGGAGGTCCAACAGCTCAAACCTGTCTTCCCAAACAGACCTTAAGCTTCCCAAAGGCAGGGACCATGTTCTGTTCATCTCTGTGTCTCTGGAGCCCTTTGGGATTCCAAGGGAGGCTCTGAGAATGTTTGTTGAGTGAATGAATGACTGGATCTGGTGTTGTGGCATTGGAGGTGGCACACACACATCATGGGCTGAGTTCAGCACTTTCCTGGGAGTTCACACATGGGCTTTGTGATCTCCTTTTTGCTGTTTTTCTCATTCCTGGTGTCTGTTTGTCTTGTGGTTCCCAGGGTTGAGATTTGTTGGATCTGGGGCAGAGCTATATTTTCCTAAAGGTCATTTTATAATTTAACTTCTCAAAACTTTTCCTGGGGGTGGGGTGTGTGGGGGCTGCAGTTGGGCAGATGGGGAGGGCAGCCACCCTTGAGAAGATTAAGGCCAGTTGACGACCTCACTTTTGGGAACTCCTTTTCTGAGAGCTGCAAGAATGTAACTGTCTTAGGAAGGGGACGAATGTGTACACTCAGCCTCTGACTGTCTCCATGCCATAATGTTCAGAGTGGGTATGTATGGTTTTGTGTTTCTAATATCTTTTCCCCCTTCTTCAGCTTAGAATGCCATGTTTTTTCCTTTGGAAACTATCTCTTCTCCAATCCCAGGCCGTGTTGACCCCACCTCTTCCCCAGAATTCCATCCCCTTGGTCACAGTGATAGGTTCAACGATGGGCATGTGATAGAAACCAGGCAAATGCGGTTCAGTTCTGACATATTTGCAGCAACTGTTGGCAAACCAGACACTCTGTCTTTGAAAATGAGAGGATGTGAGCTTGGAGCTGAAGGGTCCACCATGTGAAGGGAACCTGCATTAGAGTGAAACCAGCACAGAGGAAAGCAGAGTTTTAGAGGGAGATGTATCCCTGATCTCATAATTTGAGCGCCTGGATCATGCTGTACCTATAGCCAAATATCCATGGATTTTTCAGTTACATGAGTCCAGTTTGAGCTGTGTTGCCACCTCTTGTGATTATAAGAGTCTTAATACAGCTGGGATGAGGCTCAGCCACCAAGCACTGTTGGTCCTCAGTACAGGGTAAGTGGGAGGAGTTGAGTATAGACCATGGGATTTTTCCAGGCTGTTGGCTTTATTTTCCCTGACCTAACCTGGAGGAGCTTGGGCTCTCTTTTGGCCGTCACCTCAAAATCATGACATTCCTCTGAGCTGACTCAGAGCATTGCCTATTTCTTTGCCAGAGTGTGCTGCTAGGATATTGGTGGCATAATTAGGAAGTGCTGGAGTTGGTAGAAATAAACCAAAATTGTAATAAATGTAACTGGGTTAAATTCATCAATTAAAAGTCCAAGTTCTCAGTTATATAAATAAAAACAGATCCAACAATACGTGATAGTCACTTTAAAAGACATAGAAAAGTAGAAAATAAAAGGATAGAAAAGGATATACCTTTTGTAAATATGGACTAAAAGAATTGTGGGTTGACAATTTTGATATCTGACAAACAGAATCTAAGATCAAAAAGTCATAAGGAAGGTGATGGATCGGGGTATCGGGGGAGGGGGGTCGGGGTATGATGGAGTTCTATGTATGGGGTTTGTACTGTTTTTGCAACTGTTCCTGTAAGATTAAACTTATTTCAAAATAAAATTTATTATTAAAAAAAAAGTCGTAAGGGACAAATAAGTTATAGACAGGCAGAAGGAATAACAAAACAAAATTTATCCATCATAAGCATATATTTGCGTAACAATATAAGCTTAAAAATCAAGCAATAACAGAACTGGAGGGAGGAATAGATAAATCAACAGTGGTGGTTAAAGATTGTTAACACACATACACACAAACACACCATAGAAACTGATAGAAGAAATGAAAAAGTGAGCTGAGCTAAAAACTAAAAACTCAAATAATACAGTTAATAAGCTTGAGTTATTAAGTATAGATAAAACTCTATACCCTACTTCCCCCAGAAAACCCCCCAGAGAACATACATTTATTTCAAGAACATGCAGAGAACATAAACATGCTGGAGCCAGTATTCAAACCCAGCTTTTTTTGTTTTCAAAGCTCTACATTATTCCTCCTTGTGTGTGTGTTTAACTGGGGTGGGGGTGGGGTAGGAACTGGTAAAGAGAAACTGGCTGGAGCTTGGCTGAAGTTAAGGACTGTGTCCACCAGGCTGACCCTGGGTTTGAGGGACTAGTCCCAGGCTTGGTGGTTAGGTGTGAAGGCCCTGTGTGTGGTCTGGGGTGGGAGATGAGCATGGCTCCCCCAACTGAACCAGGACAAGTCTCAGCAGCCACCCACAGCTGAGCCCACAGATGTCCTGCCTTCCCTGGTCAGGCCTGGCCCAGGGCCCCCAGCTGTAGTTTCCAAATATTTGCCTGTGTATTAATTATCTATTGCTGTGTAACAGTATTGTCACAAACTCACCATTTCTGGGGGCCAGGCATCCCGGCATGGCTTCAGTGCAATAAAGATGTCAGCCAGGGCTGGGTTCTCATCTGGGGGCTTGACTGGGGAAGGGTCTGCTTCCAAGCTAACCTGGCTGTTGGAAGATTTCAGGGCCTTGTGGTTCAGGGCTTCAGTTTCTTGCTGGCTGTTGGCTGAAGGCCACTCTCAGCCCCTAGAGGCCACCCTCACTGAGTTCCTTGTCGTGTGGACTCCCAACATGGCCACATACTTCATCAAGACATCAAGGGAGAGAAGAGTCATAGCATTATGTAACAGCGTGATGGACATCATTGAAAAAAATGTCTTGGAGGTCATTCTTGGGCAGCACATTTTAATCTACCTAATTCTTTTTCACTAAGTACTAACTTAGTCGATAGTTATTGAGCACCTGTTGTGTGCCAGCTACTAGAGATGTGCCAGTGTACAAAATGGATGCTGTTTCTGCTCTCAGGTAGCTGATGTGCTAATAGGGGAAGATGTTTAATAAATAGATACACAAATAGCATATCAGGTGGTGGTAAATGCTATAAAAATTTGGGGATGGTTATTTTTTTAAATTCAATTTTGTTGAGATATATTCATATACCAGTCATCCCTGGTGTACAATCAGTTGTTCACAGCACCATTATATAGTTGTGCATTCATTACCACATTCAATTTTAGAACATTTTCATTACCACACACAAAAAAGAGTAAGAATAAAAATTAATGTGGAAAAGAACACCTAAAACATCCCATCCCCACTCCATTCCTCCCTATTATTCATTTACTTTTTGTCTCCATTTTTCTATTCATCTGTCCATACACTGTATAAAGGGAATGGGAGCCACAAAGTTTTCATAATCACACAGTCACACAGTGTACATCATCTTCAAGAATCAAGGCTACTGGGTTGCAATTCAACAGTTTCAGGTATTTCCTTCTAGCTATTCCAGTACACTAAACACTAAAAAATGATGTCTATATAATGCATAAGAATAACCTCCAGAATGACCTCTCGACTCTATTTGGGGAGGGTTATTTCTTACGTGGTGATGAGGGGAGGCCTTATGGTAAAGGGACATTTGAGTAGAAACTCAAAGGAAGCTGTATTTGCCATCTACTGCTGTGTAACAAATCACCCCCAAAATGTAGTAGGTTAAGCAGCACACATTTATTATCTCAAAGTTTCTGTGGTCAGGAATCCTGGTGAATCTGTGACTCTGGCTCAAAGTCAAGAGGCTGCAGTAAAGCTATTGGCTGGGACTGCAGCCATCTCGATAGTTGACTATTACTGCTCATGGCTGTTGGCAGGCCTGGGGTCCTCGTGGGCTTCTGGACTGAGGGTGTCAGTCTTGCCATGCCATGTGGGCTTCTCTGTAGGGCTGCTCAGAGCAAGATAGCTTGTTCCCCTCAGCACAAGTGATAAGAGAGAGGGAAAGCACGCTAAAAGGAGAGAGAGAGCAAGAGCCCAAGACAGAAGCCAATGTCTTCCGAAAATCTAATGTCGAAATAACATTCCATTACTTCTGCTATATTCTGTTTGTTAGAAGTGAGGCTGTGTAAGTCCAGCTCACACTCAAGGGGAAGGGATTCCACAGGAGCACGGGATCGTTGAGGACCAACTGGAGGCTGCATACCACAGAAGTGTAGTAACAAGACCTGGATATCTGTGGGAAGAATGGCTCAGCAGAGGGGATAGCATGGGCAAAGGGCCTGGGGCAGGAACACGCCTGGCCTATTAGAATGACAATGAGACCAGAGTGGCTGGAGAGGAGGGAGATTGAGGAAGAGGGATAGGAGGTGAGATGAGGGATGGAAACACAGATTTCTGTTCATGGATATGCCAAAACTTAATCCATTCGTTCCCTTCTTAAGGACTTGTATGGCGTTTTCAGTCCTCTCCTACAATGAATATCCTTTGTCCATGTATCTCTGCCCACACGTGTAAATATAGATGAGGGTAAATTCCTGGAGGTAGAATTGCTGCTGGGTTAAAAGGAAGGTGCATTTTCCATTTTGACGGCCACTGCCAAATTCCCCTCCCAAGAGTTGACAGTGCCTTTGAAGGTCCTGCATGCCTTTGACTTCCTTGGTCCCTCGCTGGGCCCGGCATCCAGCTCTGGTTATTTCACTCTGAGATGCTGTTGCTTTGTCTCCCGGGGCTCCCAGCTGTCCTCCGTCCCCGGCCCCAGCCCTGCAGACAGCTGTTCTGCTGCTGCAGATGGCTGGGGAGTCTAAGCTCCTCGGAGGACACTTCCCATTGATGGAAATTCTCCACGCTGGGAGAATTCTCACAAACAGCATCTTCCATGTGCTTTTCCCAGGAGTTGGAAAATCCCTGATGGCTATTTTGAGACAATGAGTGAGTTCGTGCTTGCCCACATTTGTCTCTGCAAGGATGCCCGGCTGGATTTGGGAGGCTGGGATAATTTGCCAGAGGATGGAGAATTCCTGCCTGGGATGAGGGTAGCCATCCATCGTGGTCCTTCCTCTGGGTAAAGCCAAGCCCCACGCTGCCCAGTGGACATGACAAGGACTGGGGAGACCTGGGGGCTGGGATCACTGGGATGGAGACCACATACAACTCAATCAACATTTATCGAGCACCTACTGCATGCTCCGTGCTTTTGACACGAATATAAATGGGGATGTATTACTCCCTTGTTTAAAATCTTCCAGGGGTTCCCCACTGCATTCTGCATAATATCCCACCCCTCTTCCACAGCTTCTCTGAGCTGGTCCTTCCCCACCTCCTTGTACTCCCCACCCCCCACCCCTTACCCCGTCGCTCACCATGCACCAGCCACCCTGACCTACTTTCAGTCCTTTGATGTGACAACTTCTTTCCCATCTCAGGGTCTTTGCAATCACTGTTCCCTCCACCTGGGACTCTTCCCAGGTTTGTTGCTTGACTGACCCTCTTTATCTTCTACTTCCAGCCTCAAAGTCCCTGCTCTTCCCTGCCCCCCCCTCCCATTACTCTCTTTATCCTCACTCTGTTTCTTCCTTAGAAATTACATGGTTATCATCTGTTTCCCCCACTCAAATGTCAGCTCCATGAGGACAGGGACCTTGTCTGTCTTGCTTTCCACTGTGTCCCTAAGGCCTAGAACACTATCTTGCACATGATAGATGCTTGATAAGTATCAGCTGAATGAGGGAATGCAGCTAGGTGTTTATCCCATTTGCCATGTGACAAGATGGAGGCTCAGAGATGTTAAGTGATTTCTCTATGGACACAGAGCCAGGAAATTTAAAAACTGAGATTCAAACCCAGGTGTACCTGACTCTGACCCAGTGTTTTTCCCCTGCTGGATGGCCAGACAGATGGACAGAGCTGGCTATGCAGAGATTGTGGGGCCAGTGTGGGAAGCTTGAAGCCCAGAGTGTCTGGGCAGGCATCTGGAGGGGTCTGAGGAGCAGGCTAGCAGCAGTGACAGAGCAGGCAATGTCTGGGTCCCCACCCATGTCACCCCTGGACCCCACCTTTGACCTGGTCCTCCCGATCTCGTATTCCCTGGGATTCCATCCCTTGCAGCTTGAGGCTGCCCCTGCTCTGACAGTTCACAGTCCCTCCCCCTCCCCCCATCAGATTTCCATTCTTCTTGTCATCATGCTATGGTCACACCCCTTCAGGTTGTATGGGAGGGCAGTGACGGTGTCATTTATCTGGAGAACTTGGCCCTGTGATGGTTTGGAACTGTATGTACCCCAGAGAAACAGAATGAAATTGAGACACACAAGCACACAGAGAAAGCCACAGGAAGCAAGAAGCTGAAATTCAGTGGAATTCAGAAGAGAAAAGAGGCCAGAAGATGCTGCCACGTGCATTTCCATGTGGCAGAAGAGCCCAGGACCAAGGATCACGAGCAGCCGTCCCCGGAACGCCCGTCTTTGGGAAGAAAGCATCTCCTTGATGATGGCGTAATTTGGACTTTTTCCTGGCCTCAAAATTTTGAGCCCTTAAATTCCCATCGCTTTAGCCATCCTTTGCACGGTATTTGCTTGAGCAACTTAGGAAACTAAAACAGCCCTTCAAGGAGCAGCAGAGAAATGTTTAAGGTGCCCCAGAGTGGGCCCACTTCCACATTCACCCTTAACCTGTCCGAGCCTCGGCCTCCTTCCCTATGAAGTGGGGATGATAACAGCCCCTCCCTCCTAAAGCCACTGTGCAGAATCAATGACACAGTGCATTTAGAATTCTCACTTGTGCACACATAGTCACGCACTCCCGGATGTTGGCTCTGTAGTATCATTTGCCACGTAGCCCAGGAGCCGCCCCGCGGGGCCTTCCTCCTTCCCCTGAGTGGGGTGGGTGCCCCCCCTCTGCAGCCTCTCTCCATTGCTCACCATACTTCCCAGTTCCTTGCTCCCTCATCTCCATGGGCACAAACACACCATTCCCAAATCCCCTTAACCAGGACAGTGCATGGCCCAGCAGATGCATCAGTAAGTTTGCTGTCAGTTGACCCGGGACACAAGGGGTCCTCTGCTCCTTGGTCTGGTGGGGCACAGGGGAAAGCTGGGAATGGCAGGTGGGAGCTGGGAGGATTGCGGAACCAGCAGGAGGGGACTAGCAGGGTCCCGAGGTATGGGGAGGACTTGGACTCTGTCTGGGCCCACGTCAGCCTCTGAGGAATCTGAATTGGCAGGTAGAGCCTTGCAACAGGGGCTCCCGACTCTGGCGGGGGCACAGGCGACGGGAGCCACAGCAGCCAGCACCGGAGAGCACTTTCTCTGCTCCAGGCACCATTCTACAAACCCACGATTCCTTGTCACATCTAAGTGGGGAAACTGAGGCATGGAGCACTCAGTGGTGTCCAGGGTCACAAAGCCAGTGAGTGCTGGAGGTGGGTCTTGAGCCCCACATCCTGCCTCCCATCACAGCTTCTGGGGGCTCTGCCATTTTGGGGGAGAGGCCTACCCAGAAAATGGGGATGGGGAGAGATGGTCTAGCTCGGGGCATGGGGAGGGGGCAACAGCTGGGGGAGGGGGTGCCATTCCCAGGGACCCAGAGGATAATCAGAAGTTGGGGCAGAACCGAGCAGTTGGGCTTTGGGGGTGATGTGCCAGCCCGGGGCCTGCTGAGAGCCGCCTGCACTATGGAGCCTCTCCCCTCATCGCCGCTGCTCCTCAGTTCTGGATGAGGAAATGCTGGTGGGAGCCGACTTCCCTGAGTCGCAGGCCTTCCTCAGAAGAGAGTTTCAGAACAGAGGCAGGAAAACCAGCTCCTGCCCAAGGAAGGTGACCGATGGGCAAAGGTGACCATCTTGGGCGGGGACTTTGGGGCTGGCAGGAGCAAAGATGGTGATGTCCAGAGAAGGCAGGGGTGCTCCTGAGATACCCCGGGCTCACAGGAGGCCCTGGCCCAGAGTCCTCCTTGGTGCTCCCCCTGCTCCTTGATTTACTCAGGAGGACACTCTCGGCACTTGCCAGGTGGGGTATGGGTGGGAGAGTGGACTGCAGGGACGGTGCCTGGGCACCCACTCTGTGCTTCGCTGCACTGCCTCACCCCAGCTCTGGCCTTCCATCACCTGTGCCAACTGTGGCCTGGGTCTCTATCTTAAAGGCTCCCATCCTGGCTCCCGTCCCAGGACAGAGGTGGGCTGTGTGGGGAATGCAATCCAGGGGCATTGGGACTCTCCTGGAGAGGTTCTTCAGACCCTGGAGACAGAGGTCAGGAAACAACAAGGAGTTAACAGAGCCAGCATGCTCTGAATGAAATACGTCTGACTGTGTCATCCCACTGCCCCTGCCATGCACACACCTCCCCAACCTCCCACACCCCCCAAGGCTTCCTCGCAGGGCACAGTCCACCTCCTAACCACGGCTGCCCACACACCCGCCTCTCCTCTAACCTGGCCTCTGGGTTCACTGCCAGCTCGAGGCCCCTGGACCTCTCTTCCCCTGGATTTCACACTTTTCAGGTCACAGCTTCAATGTCACCTTCTCAGCAAGACCTCACCTGACTCGCTTGGCTAAATGAAGAACCCTATGACTCTCTTCCACCTCTTCCACATTCCCCTGCTTTTCCTTTATAGCTCTTATTAAATCCTGAATTTTTAAATTTGTGTGTTTATTTTCTATCTTCTTGCATAAAAATACCAGCTCTGTGAGGGCAGGGATCTTGTTTGTTTTATATACTGCTTTATTCCCTGAACCATGATGATAGCCTGGTGTACAGTAAATGCTTATGAACATTTGTTGAATGCATGAATGAATGAATGGAAGAGGCTATGATGGAATGGGAAAACATCTGGATGTGGAGTTAGGCAGACCCAGACTCAAATGTGCTTCTTTCTTGCTGTGTTACCCTGGGTGGGTTGCTTTACCTCTCTGAGCTTCTCTCTCTCATCTGGCAAATAGGGCGTAACTAGACTTGACTTTCCTGGTATAAGGCAGGAAATACATGAGATGGGATGGCTGAGTGCTTTGCAAACTGCAAAATGCCCGAGTATGAGAGGAGCTGTCATTTTTCGCTTTCCAGAAGTTTTCCAGCAAGACTGATGCCCCTTCCCCCACTTCCATTTTCCTGGCAACTTCTGGGCGGTGAAAGCAATCTGATGGCATCCCGGCATGGTGGCGGGGGAGTGTGGGGACTCAGAAAACTTAAAACCTAACCAGCCAGAAGAGTGGTGTTTGCATTTCAGCTGATGTGATGGAGCTCTAGGAGGAATGTTCTCAAGGCTGTTGATGAAGAGCTGGTGGCAGAAGGAGCAAGCTGGAGGGGGTGAGGTGGGGCCGGAAGTCTTGGGTCCAGACCTGTCAGAGGCTTCTTGAAGGTCCTGCCTGGGTGAGATGGGGGGTGAGGGGGAAGCCCACTGCTTGAACCCTGAACACAGTGACTATTCCTGCTTGGGCAAATTTAACTAGACATTCTCGGGAGGAGGGAGGGGGGGAGGGAGGGAGAGGGAGGGGAGGGGAGGGAATGGGGAGAGGGAGAGGCAGGGAATGAGAGACAAAGGCAGAGGACAGAGAGTAAAACAAAGAGTGACAAGGAGACAGAGGGACAGAGGCAGAGAGAGAGAGAAAAAAGAAGCCAAGGGGAGGGAGCGTCTGCCCGGTGTCCCCCAGGAGCCAGAGGGAAAGCGAGGTGGGAGAGCCCAGCTGCTGCTCCATCCCACTGTTGATTCCTCAGCACCCAGAGCTTGGCATAGCCTGAGCATTTTGCTTCTGGTGTGTGGCCCTGCAAAGTTAAGCCAACTCCTGGGGGCCCCCAACCCGAGAGAGTGTCACCCACTGCCAGGCGGGAGGACAACAGCCTTGAATTTTGCAGAGGAGGGGTGTGCTCGCCAAGACAGCCCCTCCCCGGGGAGCCACTCGTGTCATATTTAAAGCCCACCCCATGGGGCTGGCCGTGGGACAAGCCAGCGCATTTGACTCCTGGGGGGCCTCCCGCCCCCTCTTTCCCTGACTTGGCATTTCTCACACTTATTTCCCGTGCATTGTGGAGATTTCACAACCTTCGCCATGTCCCAGTGCCTCAGGCACCATCACATACTTGGCGTTTTTTCCTCCAAGTCACTCATTTTAAAAAAAAAGAAAAAGAAAACTTCAGTGTGTTCAGAAGGGAAGCTTCAGATCGCTACAGGAAATGAAAAGCCAGTCTCCCTTGCAATAAATAGAAGGGAACTGTAAAAATAAAAATATTACTGTTGTAAAAATGTTTGTGCAGCGTCTAAAACAGTGGTTCCCAGCGGGGACATTTTGCATCCCAGGGGACGTTTGGCAGCGTCTAGAGACATTTTTGATTGTCGTGACTTGGGGGAGGTGCCCTTGCAGCTGGTAGGCAGGGGCCAGGAGCTCTGCTGAACTCAGCGCATAGACGGCACCCATGACAAAGGATTAACTGGCCCCAAATGTCAATAGTGCCAAGGTCGAGAAATCTTGGACTTACTAAAAGAAGCTTGAGCACCCCCGAGGGGTGTGCCCCCCACTCCGGGCAGCTCTGCCCTGGCCAAGTCCTCCTCCTCTTTCAGGCTTGGCTGACACACGTCCACGTCGGGGAAAGCTTTCCCTCACCCCGGGACAGAGGACTCCAGAAAGTGGCTCTTCTGCTCCTCTACCTCCCATTTCCCAACTCTCAAGACTGATGACAGTTATTTCTTGCTAGTGGTTTGTCTCCCCCGACCTAGATTGGAAGCTTCAAGTGGGCAGGGACCCCCTCTGTCTCCTCCATGTCTTTCTCCAACCCTTGACACAGTGCCTGGCTCACTGCAGATGCTCAGTCATTATATGGGGAATGAATGAATGAACGTTGAGCAAAAAAGAGAAGTGAATTCCACTCCTGGATTCACCACCCTGTGTCAGACACGTAACCTCTCCTTTCTCACCTGTGAAATGGACGCACTAACAGGACAGCTGCAGGATTCAAGGAGACAGTGAGTCTGAAAGTCCTGGTAGAGGATAAGCACGGGATAAAGGCTAGGGCACGTCCCCAGGGGAAGGGATCCCTACTAAGATGGGGAGCTCATTCATTAATTAATTCATTCATCCATTCATCCATTTATTCATTCTACCATGATTTATTGAGTACCGTTTACTGCTGTTGACGCAGAATAATGTTTAATAGGGCCCCTTTCACTCTCAAAAGTGTCCTGGCTTGGCAGTCAATGATATGGTCCCCATAACCCTGAGGCTGTTATAGTCTAGGGGGGCAAATGGAGAGCTAAACAGGTAATTATGGCTCGAAAGAGCCGTCTGTGCTTGTTTTCTGCTCCGCCCTGCAATCGGCTTGTTGCTCCCTTCCCTTCCCGGCCCTCATCTTAGTAGGTTCACAGGGCTCTCCTATTAGCAGCAGGTGTAGAGGTTGGGGCTGGGAAGGGGTGACCGTGTGGCCCGCTGAGAAGGCACCCCACAGTGGACTGGGCCTGGGATTCCACGCCTGGGGTCAGAGGGTGTCCCCACAGAGGCTGCCGGGGTCCAAAGTCCAAGGCTTGGGCAGCATGTCGAGACCGCAATCGTGGGGTGTGTGAATTTCCAGGGTAGAAATGTGGGTGAAGGAAGATGGGGAGAGGGACAAGGCCAAGACTTGGGGGCCGTGCATGTCAGGGGTGCCTTCCAGCCCTGCCCTGACCGTGTGCGTGATCTCCTGCTTGGGTTATTCGTTCCCTCCCAGCAGAGGCCTCTTCTTGGTGAGGGGAGCCACCTGCCCTCTTGGGGGGTCTTACTAGCACCCACGGCCATCGATGTGGGGCTTGGTCCTTGTGAAGAGTCATATGGGGAGTAAAGATCGGGGCTTGGGTGGACATCTCTCTCTGCATAGTCCTCGAGGGTGTTCTGGTGATGTCCACCAGTACATGCCCCACCCCAGGGTCTGCTGTCCCTCCATGGATGCTGGATTCCATTGGCCCGGACCTCTCTGGGGCATATAACGGAAGGGCTTGGCAGTGGAGACTGGGGCCTTTCAGAACCGGCCCTGCTCATGTCTATATAGTTCAATTCACTCTTCCCTGGGACCCGCCATCCTCTCCTCCTCCCCACAGCAGACAGCCTCGCTCTCTCCAGGTGGAATGGGAAGGGCAACTGCTCTGCTTGATCATATATTCTTCTGACCCTTTTTCACTGACCACCTGGATGTTGGCTTTCGAAAGCCCAGAGCTAGGAGTTTGACTCTTACTTCCCCGATCTTCTGTGACAACCATGCCCTGTGGTGATGGATGTCTTATGTCGTGTTACCCAAATGAAGGAAGGGAGCACAGAATGCTGACGGTGTGGGGACATGTCCATTAATGTAAAAAATCATCCCACCTCCAGTTTCTCCTGGGCTACCCCCAAACCCAGCAGGAGCCTTGGCTCATCAGAGACTCCCATCTGAGGGGAGGGAGAGTGTGTCTGAGCCCACAGCTCGCTGGGTTTCCGCTGTCAGCATTGCCCCAGGGCTGGGATGGGGTGGCTGGGGTGGACAAGGATGGTGGCAGATCAGTAAACTGATGACTGGAAGCGGAAAGGTCCACCATTAAATGCCACCCCTGATTTGGGCCACTTCATTTTAAATAGAGAAATGGGCAGAATTCATAAAAGAGCGAAACTAACGATGCACGTGGTCTAAAATGAGCCCTTCTGAGAAAGGGCAGAATAATTGGAATGATCTAGTGCAGAAAAGATGAGGTTGAGGGGCGGCTCAGTAATTGCTGAGCTCCCGAAAGGCTCCTCTCAAGAAGATGCCAACCAGCTCACCCCTCTTGTCCTCAGAGGGCAGAGCAAGAAATTAGCTTAAATTGGCACTAGAAAGATTTGGGTTATGTGTAAGGAGGAACTTCTTAAACTCTGAAATATGCTACCAAGAGAGGCTGCGGGGTTCTGGGAGAGAGTCTAAAAATAGCCTGTTCTTTAAAAATAGATCTGGGCAAGCTTTAAACATAGCATCAGCTCAGTTTCTTGGGGATGCTTTTAAGTGCAGGTGTACCTGGCCGTGTGGATCTACCCCAGGCCAAAGGGCAAGAGGAAAGAGTCAGCTTTTTGCCCTTTGGCACGATGAACATCTGGATATTTTAGGTATGTCTGAGTATTGGATTTATTTTTTTCCCGTTTGCCCCCAGATGACTTGTGTCATGAAAAATCAGCCTTTGGGAAAGCAAAGTTTTCTTTCCGTGGGAGGATGTTCCAGTGCTGATATTAACTGGGTCAGTCCCAACAACTTCTCCCAATTTCTCCCAGTCCCACCCCATTCCTGAGTCAGATCTCTCCGGCTCTTGAGGATTTGCTGGGAATCGGTCAGTGTTGGGGGTACCAGGCTGTCTGTGGCTCCCCTGCACCCAACCAGCCCACCCACAGCCTGCATCTCAGCACCGCTGATCCAGCCATGTCTTGTGCTTGGAGGACTGCACTGGCACCCACCCTGGGTGCCCTGCCTTTTTTCCAGTCCATTCTCCACCCAGCAGCCATGGGTTCTTTACAAAACAGTATGTCTGAGTCTCACTCCCTGGCTTACAATTATGTAACTCCTGCCCATTGTCCTCAGGATCAAGTCCACACACCCTAAGACAACCTCATGAAGTGTCCTTGCTGATCCCTCCAGCCACAATGCGCCCACCCACAGGCTCTACCTGAGCTCCTAGGGCAGCCACACCAAACCACTTTTGCCTGCGGGCTTCTGCCTGAGCTGGTTCCGCTGCTCAGTGCACCTCCCTCCTCCCTCTGAGCTCTCAGCTCTCAGCTTGGATGTGACCTCCTCTAGGAGCCTTTCCTGATCTCCCCACCCCAAGCCTGGCTCAGCAACCCTGATCCCTGGACTTCTCCTGTTGGCCGCCCTGACCACCCAGCAGTGTCTGGTTTGTCTGTCCCTCCCCTGTCCCCCTGGGGGCACTGGAAGGACAAGTTGCTTCTTCCCAGTCATATCTCCCCCATGTAGAACAAAGCCTGGTACACAGCTGGTGCTCAATATATGCTCAGTGACTAACTGAATGCCAAGCTGCCCTAGTAGGGGTTTTTCCTTTGCTACCATCCTGTCCCCATCCCTTCTGTTGTCAGCATCCTCCAAGTCCCCACCTGCCACTCTTCTCATCCACCTGAACTGAAATGCATGAAATGCTGGCAAATTCCAGATCAGGGCCCAACAGAGACAAGAATATTTGTTTAGACATGCATGCTTCCTGAGTGTTCTGAGTAATAACTTAGATAGCATCTTTAATAATAAACTCTATTATAAATTAATTAATCATCACCCTCCCTGATGTCTCAATTAAATGAAGCATAGCATTAGCGCAATATGACCCAGCCCTGCAAAAGAGAGCTGGCCCAGAGGCAAGAGAAGCTCTGGAATTTGATTCAGCTTCATCACTCCATATCCTTCTCCAGGTGGCATCTCCACCCTGGGGACTGTCCCTGCGGGAGAGGTCACGGGGCCGTGGTTCCCCACACCTTGCAGGATACCCAGGAGCCAGCCACCCTCCCTCTCCCAGGGATGGAACAAAGAATGATTTGGGGCATCCAGTTGGGCAGCCCCCTCTCAGGAGGCACCAACTGCATCGCCAGGCTGACTCCTCTCTCGCCACTTGAATGTGACTGCAGAAAATCCCACAGCTGCACTGCCTGGTCTCACTTTAAATTCGTGAGCGCGGATCCCATGGGGCGTGCCGTGCTGCCCGGCAAGTCCACTGCACTTCCACAGTTTGTTTGTGCTTCCCACTCTCTGAAAAGACTATCTCACACCTTCTCCTCCCTCCTCAAGCCTCCCCTGCCAAGTTGGTCTGGTCTCACCTCCTGCTTGGTGGGGAGGAGAGAAGTGAATTAGGCAGGAGCACCCTCCTCTTGCACCTGCCAATCTGCCCGTGTCCTCGAATCTGTGCTCCACGCGCTCTCTGCCTGCCCCCCATTACCTCCAGCGAGGTTTCCCAGCTCCCATTAAGCGCCCCCCTCATGCTCCAGAACCCTCACCCCTCTCGCCTTCTTATGACCTCACTCCCACAAGTGCCCTCTCCCCTCCTCTGCACAATCAGTCTCTCCCACTCTCCTGGGCCAGTCCTGGTGAGCATGGACACACTCCAGCATCTCCCATCTTCAAAATCCCTTCCTGAACCCCATGCCCTTCCAGCTGTCACCCCATTTTTCTGCTTCTAGCAATAAGCTTCGAAAGCATTTTCTGTCATCATTTGACTGTTTTCTCCCCTCATCTTCTCAGCCTATTCCAGTTGAGCATCCGTTCCCACCACTGCAATTGTCAAGGTCAAAGTCACCAGTGACCTCCAAAGACTGACACTCAGCTCTCTAACTACATCTTTGACCTAATGGGTCACTCTCTCTGTTATGGGTTAAGTTGCATCACCCCAAAAGATAAGATGAAAACTTAACCTCCGGTACCTGTGGAATGTAACCTTATTTGGAAATAGGGTTATTGGGGGTGGAATTAGTTAAGTGAAAATGGCAGTCCCCTTGATCCACACGGCCAGTGTCCTTTAAAGAAGGGGAGAGGGGACACAGAAGGACACGGAGAGAAGATGGCCATGTGACAACAGAGGCTGAAGGGCTGCAGCTGCGAGCCAAGGGACAGCAAGGACTGCCGGTAAACCTCCAGGGGAAGGAACAATGAAGGCATCTCCTCTACGGGTTTCAGAGGGAGCTTCGTCCTGCTGACACCTTAATTTTGGATTCTTAGACCCCAGAACTGTGAGACATTAAATCTCTGTTGTTTTAAGATACCCAGTTTGTGGTAATTTGTAGGACAGCCATAGGAAATGAATAAATCTTCCTTCTTGAATACACCTGCCTTTCTTCTCCTGGCGTTGGCCACCCACCCTCTGTTTTTCCTCCCACTTCTTTGGCGTTTCCTCCTCAGCTTCTTTTGTGCCTTCTCCCGCTCTAAATGTTGGCTCATCCCAGGGCTCGATCCTGGGAGCCTTCTCTTCTCTTCCTGCATCTCTCTTTAGGTGGTGTCTACTGGTCCTATGTATTACATGTCATCTACATGGGAATGACTCATGCATCTAAATCACCAGCTCCGACTTCTCTCCCCAGCCTCAGCTTGTACATCCAGCTGCTTACTTGGTATCTCTGCTTGGATGTCAGATGGATTTTTCAGACATCATGTGGCCCAAACAGGATTCCACCAACCCAAACTTCTTCCTCCATTAGTCTTCTTCATTGCAATAAATGGCATCATCACCTGTTCAGTTGCTCAAGAGAAAACCTTTGCAGTCATCTTAAATTCTTGGTCACCCACATCCACTTCATCAGTTCAACCTGTTGATCCTGCCTTCAAAAACCTACCCCAGATCTGCCAGAGACTCTAAGTCCAAGCAACAGTGGCTCAGCCCAGACCCCCTGCAATGGCCTCCAAACTGGGCTCCTTTCCTCCACCCTGGCCCCCACCATCATCCGTCACCTCACGGGAACGTAAATTAGACTCCTGCGTAAAGCCCTCTAACAGCTTCCCGTTGCCCTTAGAATAAAATCCAGCTCCTCAGCCTGGTCTACGAGGTCCTGTGTGACATAGCCCCTGCCTGCTTTTCTGATCGCAACTCTAGACATGTCTCCCTTTTTTCCCTCTGCAACACATGCCTTCTCTCCCTGCCTCCAGTGGGGCAAGCTCTGCCCTGACTTGCTCTGCTTTTGTGCCAGCCATGCCCTCCATCTGGAACGGTCACCCCGGACTTCCATGGGGCTGCCTCTGTCTCCCCATTCAAACCTCTGCTTTGATATCGCCTCTTCAGAGAGACCCTCCCTGGCCACATGGTCTTCACCGCTTTGTCCTATTTTATTTGCATCATGGCACTTTTCATTTCCTGACATTTTCTTGTTGGCCTACATGTTTATTATCTGTCACTCTCCGCCAGAACCTGAGACCCTTGAGAGCAGGGCACTTGTCTGTCTGTTCCAGCCACTCCACCGTCTGGCAGGTGAAAAGCATTCGATACAAATTTGTTGATTGATTGAATTAATGAATGATGAATGAATGATAACTCTGATGTTGGTTCACGTAGACAGTTTGCTCTCCAAAGTTTTAAAGTCTGGTCTTATCCTAGCTCATTCTCATATCCCAGACCCTAGACTTTTGCACAAACCAACCTAATTCCCCAAGCACCTTGCATGCAGTGGTCATTTCTTCATTCAACAAACACACATTGGACACCTACTGGATGCCAGGCACTGTGCTAGGTGCTGGGGGCTTGGTGGAGAGCAAAATAGAACTGCCCCTGGACTAGCGTGCCTATAGAGTGAATCTCAAGCATTTGTTCATTCATTCATTCATTCATTCATTCAAGAAACACTTTATAGGGGCTTATCATTGCCAGGCACTCTACTAAGTATTTTACAAATATAAATCACTTAATCCATGCACCAACCTATGAGGTAGATGCTATTATTACTCTTGTATAAAACTGAGGCACAGAAAGGCCAGGTAACCTCAAAGTCACACAGCTGGTGAGTGGCAGAGCTGGAAACCAGACCCTCTCTCTCACTTGGCTTTCACCCTTGCTCTACTCCAGGATCCTGTTCTGACCCATTTGACACTGTCTCCTAGTTCTGGCCCCACACCAGCTCCTCTGGACCCGACAACAGAATTTCCTCAGTCTGATCAGTGAAGTTTTGTGGGGTAGGGCTGGGATCTACCGCAGCCCCTCCTGCTCTGAGTTCCAGGTGGCACCACACCTAGCCCAGCTCTGGCCCAGGTGCAGAGAGAAGGCCATACCTGCCTCCATTGTGTGGATTGGGATTCCATTTATGGTGTCAGGAAGATGGGAGATTCTGGAAACCACCAGAGAGATTTATAGCCACGAGTTTCCTGGTGGGGGTCCCAGCCAGGAACCAGTAGCCGTGGGCAGGAAAGCCTCATTCATTTAGTCATTGGTAATTTAGGAGTGGCAGCAACTCAGTAGAAAGTCACTTTTTTATTTGGACGAGTTGAAAATGATTCCTTTTGCTGAGGAATCTCAGCCCAGAAGCTTACGGGTGGCTCTTGCTTTGTAGAACAAACGTGCTTCCAGAAGCTTGGGTGAGGGTCAGATTTTAGTGTTTAAATGCAATCAGGGCTCTCTCCAATCCTCTCTTTGTGTGAACTGGGATATTCATTTATTGAATTTTCTTAAAGCAGGGCTTTTTATATTTCAGAATAAAGGGAGTTCAATTTAGGAATCGATGCTTTTCTGGATTAAGAATTCAGAGAAGTAATTATTCTGTCAATGGGCTGGGCCCAGCTTCTGGGTCTCATGAATATTTTCTTCCATTAGTGGACAGTCACTGGATTTCCCACATCTACTCCTCTTCTCAATTTTATAGACGAGGAAACCAAGGTCTATGTAGAGAGTTCGAATAACTCAGGGCATGTGGACTGGCATAGAGAGGAAGCAATTGAAGAAGTTGCAACAGCTGAGGGTTTGGAGAGCAAGGTCCAGCTCTCGAAAGAGGGGCCAGCAGAGGCCAAGGAAGGGCTTGAGGCCCTGCTGAGTGGCATCAAAGAAAACGCTGCCCTGGACAACGTTAAACAGGCAAGGATGATTTTATTCAGGGACTGCTATAGTAGGGGAGAGAGAGTAGAACTCAACTCCATCCAAACAAGACAGCCAGCTTTATAAAGGCTGGGGGGCGGGTTGGAAGGGGGTTGATCACTGGGCTGGGTGCAGGATTTACTGAAGCTTTGATTAGGACCACTTCGGTCAGAATGTTTTCCTCTGCCATAATCAGGCTGACTGGAGCCTGTAAAGTCTGGGAGGAGAGAGGAGGGAGATAAAGAATTCGCCAGTTAGGAGCCTCTCAGGTAGTGCAAGAGCTGGGTTGCAAGGGAAGGGGTAGGTTGCAGGTGACACTGATGTTTAGAATGGTTAGTGTCCTATGTTGTCTTTTTATCCTTTGTTTTGCTCTGCAGTCCCACATCTGCAAGATTAGTTTGGAGGTAGCCAGGAGCAGGGAGGGAGCAGGTAGGAGGACACAAGGCTGGCAACTTGATTGAGAGAATTGGTCAGTGGGCAGGGCTTCTGGGTAGGGCAGCAATTCATCTATGAAATGGGAATAATCATCACCGGGGCTATTGTATACAGCCTTGCAGAGAGCACCGTGTACCTAGACTACGGTGCGACTGGTGCCCTGTGGAGTTGTGCAGTGTGCAACCTGAACATTGTTACATGGCCCTGATCATCATACGTCAGAGGATTGTTAGGAAGATTAAGTGAGATAAGCATGGATGTGTGAGAGTTGACAGAGTGCTCAGCATACAGTAGGTGCACAGGCATTGTCGGTTTCTTTCCTTCCTCTTGTCATCTCCCCATTCCCTCTCCCCCAGCATTCCATCTAAGGTCGGGTCTATGTCTTTAGTCACAAACACAGGGAAGGCTCCAGATGCCACAGTCTGCACCTGGTTTAGAATCATTGGGTAGCTGCCATTATTTCATGTCCACTAAGCCCCAGACCCCAAGTGCTGCCTTGCCCAATTTCACTGAATCTTCACCATACTTGTCACAATCCTCGTCTTAGGGTTGAAAAATTTGAGGCTCAGAGGAGTGAGGTGCTTTCCTCAGGGCCACACAGCAAATATGTGGTCGATGCAGGATTCAGACTCAGGTCTGGCTGCCATCAGATCCCTCGGGACCAAAGTTCTCCAAGCCCATGGGCACAGAGATTTTTGACTGTGAGCCACAGTAAGAAAAACATTTGATATTACAGTCACTACCCACACATACGTGCACAGATCTGAAAAGCTTCCCAAAGCAATACTTAATTAACCCTTGCTAACTTTGATGGAATCACATATTTCTATTTCTATTCTATTGTGTTCCATTCCATTCTGTTCTTCTTTTTTTTTTAAATGCTGGTTGCATTCCATGAAGTTCACTTCATGACTCATGAATCCAGGGGCTCAAGACCTGCAGTTTGAAAAACACCCTCTAGGTTGCTTCCCCAAAATGCCCTTGTAACGCAGGTGTCTGCGTGTCTGCAAACTACAGCCTATGGGCCAAATCTGACCCAACATGGGTTTTGTAAATAAAGTTTTATTGGAACACAGCCATGCTCATTCCTTTCTTTATTGTCTATGACTATTTCATGCTACAGCAGCAGAGTTGGATAGTTGTGCTGGAAGCTGTATGGCCCCCAGAGCCTAAAATATATACCTCTGGCCCTTTACAGACAAAGCTTGCCAATCCACATGCCTCTTCCCTGCCTCAGTTTCTCCACGGCTCCCTTTGGCCCTCAGAACCAAACTCAGGCTCCTCGGCCTCACCTAGAAAACCACCAGCCTCGGCCTCCCGCGTTCTGGAGCTGCCGACCTGCCTTGGCCAGGGGTTCCGGCTCCCCCCAGCGCCAGCCAGCAGGGAGGCTGCCGGAGGGCGGACCCAGGCCCTGCCTTGCTCTCTGACGCCACGTTCTGCTCCCTGCCCCGCAGGACTGCTGGGAATGGTCGCCCACATGATGTACACGCAGGTGTTCCAGGTCACGGTGAGCCTCGGCCCCGAAGACTGGAGACCCCACTCCTGGGACTACGGGTGGTCCTTCTGGTAAGTGGGTTTTGACCTTCAGGGTGAGAGCACCTTTGGGCACTCGAGGCCCCAAACCTGCTGGGAATGGAGCAGCTCAGTCCAATCGGGGGGCTCAGGAAGGGGGGCCTGGGCAGACTTCGAGGTGGGGACACCCACAGGCCAAAGGCACTTTGAGACCCAAGAGCAGGGATCAGCAAACTATGGCCTGGGGGCCAAATCCCACCCCCCACCCCCCAGTTGTGTGCAGTCCTTGAGCTGAGAATGGTTTTCATACTTTTTTTCTTTTCAATCTGCTAATTCAGTTAGCTTGATTGTTTGAAGTATAAAGAGAGAGATAATTGTTTCCCTGGGTTCTAACTAGTAACTGGGATTCTTCTTGTTGATGATGATGATAGTCAGTCCCTAGATACTGTGCAATCAGATTTGTAAATTCTCTAACTGGGCTTTTGTACTAGAAATATTTCCTTGAAAGTTTCTATCCCTGCCATGCCTACAGCCTTCTTTTAAGGAAAGCAGCACCACTCTGCCCTTCTCTCTTCCTAAAGTTGCCAATGTGCAATTTAAGGTGCAACTGTTCAATCAGTCAATCTGTCTCTGACCCTCAGACAAGGACTGACTGGAAATAAGGGAGTTGCTTAACAAGAAACTTTCTCCCCAAATCTTGCCCCATATTGGACGGTAACTAACGGAGCAGTTCAGATTGTCCCTCCTGAAAAGCATAAATGCCAACAAAAAAGATGGGCCTTTAAAATTCAGGTTGTGTCTTGGTTTTTATATTTTTAAATGATTGAAAAGAATAAAAAGAAGAAGATTTTGTGACATGTGAGAATTTTCTGATATTCACAGCTGCTCTCATTCATTTTGTATTGTCTCTGGCCGCCTCCATGCTACAAAGGCAGAGGAGAGCAGTTGCAACACAAACTTATGGCCTGCAATGTCTAAAATATTTTCTGTCCGACTCTTTATGGAAAAAGTTTGCTGACCCCTGCTTTAAAGGCCTGCTCTGGGAGGTGGAGACAGGAGTTGGGGATACCTGAAGTCAGGCGGGCTATGGAGGGTTCTGGGGGGTGATAGGACTCCAGTGAGGTGCCCTGGGTAGAGGAAACGAGATATCGTGTGCAAAGGAAAGGCAGAGTTAGCCGGGATTCTTTCAATTGTGCCTTGTAGAATCCCACCTACCTGAACTAAATAGGAGGCACAGATGAGATCATGTAACTGAAAAGTCCAGGTGTGTCAGCTAGGTTGCTTTGGTAATGACAGAAAAATCCACCCACATCAGTCTAAATAATAAGACACTATCCTGGTTCATGTAAATGAAAAGTGCAGCTGTTGCAGGGATGTCAGTTACGTTTGATCCAGAGGTGCTGAGGTGATCAGGACTGAGTTCTCTTCCTCGGGAATCATCTGAGCATTGGCCCCCTCCATGTATTGACTTTGTTCCTGGGCTGGCTTCCCATGTGGTGGTGAGAAAGCTTCCAGCAACCCCTGAGGGTGGTGCTTCCTCCTTCATATGTAGGAGTAGAAAGGGCTTCTCTTTCTCCAACCACTGACTAAAGTCCCAAGCTTCCTTCTGACCGGACCAACTCTTTCCTGAATCACTCACCATGGCTGGGGACATGTCATGAGCTTATTGGCTCAGTTTAAACAGGCCAACCTCTGGAGCTAGGAACAAATAAAAAAATCTCAAATGGTGAGAGAGAGGAATGGATGGTGGGTGAGCTACCACAGAATCTGCTTCAGGCACAGCTGGATCCAGGTGATTGGGTCAATGTCATCAGGAACTCAGTCATTCTTTTCCACATTCCTGTCTCTGTTTCCCTTGGAAACAGGCCACTTTTTCCCAAGTGGTAGTAAAGATGGTCAACACACACAGCTCTAGGTTTACATCTTAAAAGTGAATCAATCCCAGTAGAGAGATGGGGCCTCTTCTTTCCAATATTTCCAACTAGACTCCTGACTATGACTTTCATTGGCTTAGCTTCGGACATGTAACCATCCCTGAACCAATGACTTAGACTTGGGAGGGACTGGAATGCTCTGATTGGTCAGGCCTGAGTCACATGCTCTGTCTGCCCTTGGGGCCCTGGGCGGGGTTGGCTCCACCCACCTTGGACCGCGAGGAAAGGAGCCGTGGTTCACCGGCAGCGAAGGGGTGGGTTGTTATCAGAAGAGGGAATGCCTGCGGGGAAGGCAGTCATGGGTGCCTGTTACAGGGGGTGCTGGTCCTCGTGCTGGTGTCCGGGGACCATTTAGCCACTCATTCATTTAACACGGATTTACTGAGCACATATTCTGGAACAGCCACCCTTCTAGGAGCCGTTTCCAGGGCGAGTGTGATAACAGGGGACAGAGACCAGTGAATGAGCTATATTCTGAACGGGGCAGTGATGGGTGGGGGGATGTCCCACAGCAGTGGGAGCATAAAGAAAGGGCCACTAACCCAGTCTCTAGCGAGAGGGTCCTTAGGGAAGATGCAAACTGGGGGAGGATGGGAATAAGATACAGCGCAATAGGCCTGGGCTCGGTGAGTGCAGACTCGGAGGTGAGGGAGATGTGAGGGACAGCATCTTTGGGGAAGGGTGGCCAGAATGGAGCAGGAAGGACTATGATTAGAGAAGACCCCACAGCAGACCACGGAAACTCCAGCCCCCTCCCACCCTCTGCTTGGCTCCACCCCCTTAAAGCCAAATGCCTACCCCTTAAAGGGACCTTGACCAGATAACACCATCCCCAAGCCTTTTGAGTGAAATATTTCCAGGGAAACCACCTAAGGCCCCGAACCCCGTTTCCCCCACACGTCCTTTCCATCCCCCATGCCCTCCCCACACACTGGCATTTCTTTCTTAAAAACTTTACCTTGGAGGGGAGTCACCCTGGGCTAGAAAAGAGGGCAAAGCAAGGGAACTAACACTTTTGAGTGTGTACTGTGTGTATGATAATCTCTTGCATGTATTGATCACCTATGCATTATCAATTATAACAGTGCTATGGGGTAGGTATTTTCATTATCCTCATTTTATGGAGGGTGACATCAAGGCACAGAGAACCTAAGTCATATGCTCAAGGAAATCCAGCCTGTGAGTGGCAGAGCTGGGATTTGAACACAGGTAGCTTCATTCTGAGGGCCTTGCTCTCGACCCCTATAGCCTGCCTGTGTGAGATGATACTGTAATAGTAAGATAATTCATGGCTGGCTTAGCCCAGTGTGTAACACGTCATCCATGCTTAGTAAAGGATAGCTCTTCTTGCGTTACTGTTACTGATACTATACTCTGCTCCCCTGAGTTTTGCCTCCCACAGGGCACCGATTCCCATTTGACTTATTTAAGGCCGGGGCCCAGTGTGCAGCCCTATTAGGGCTGATCCATTTCTCCCTGTCACTGAGGCCCACAAGATGGATTAGTCCCATTTTTCATCTCTTGCCTTTGGGGCCTTTCCAGGGCTGCACAGCATCATCCCTCTTGGTTAATATATGTGAGGCCATTTGTCAAAAATCCAGCCTCAGAGTCTCCCCTGCCCCCACCCCAGGCACCAGAGGCAGGGCCCAGCTCTGAGGGAAGACGGCGCCAGCCTCTGTCTTCCCTCCAGCAGGGGAGGAGATAAAGGCTGCAGGAGCTCGGACTTAGGGAGGTTCTGAGGGGCTCTAACCTCAGTTGCTTCTGAGCCCTGGGAGACCTAACAGGAAGTGGGAAGTCCCCGTGGTTAAGAGTCAGACCGTCCAGTTAAAATCCCACCTGATGCTCACTGCTGGGCAGCCGTGGGCAAAGTGGAGGCCTGGTGTGGGGGTGCAGCCTCTGGGGTTGGACAGCTTTGGTTTCAGGTCCTGGCTCTGACCCTCAGCAGCTGTGGACCTTGACCAAGTCACTCATCCTTTCTGCACCTCAGTGTACTCATCTGTAAAATGGGGATAGCCCAAGTGTTCTGGTTCCCTATTGAAGTGCAACAACCATTCCCAAATTTAGTGGTTTAGAATAAAAATGTATTAATTACCTCCTGTGGTGTGGTGGGCTGGTGGGGCCCAGCTGGGTGGTCCTTGCTTGGGGTTTTCCACGGTGTCCACTGGGCTGGGGGTCATCTGGGCGGATGAGTGGGCTGGGCATCCAAGATGGTGCCCTCACAGTGCTGGCAGTTGGTGGTAGCTGTCAGTCGTGAGCTCAGCTGGGGCTCCCTCTGGGAGCGTGGCTTCTGTTGGGGCTTCCCCATGTAGCTGGGGCGTCTCGCAGCCTGGGGGCCAGGTTCCTGGGGGAGTGTCCCTAGAGCAAGCCTTGGGTGGAAGCTGCAGGGTTTTTCCTTATGACTGCTCCTCAGAAGTCACGTGGCCCCACTTCTGCTGCATTCTGTTGGTCAGGAGTGAGCGAAGATGCTGGATGCAAGGGAAGGTTCTATATGAAGCCATGAACCCCAGGCAGGGTGGCTCTCTCGGGGCCATCTTTGGAGGCAAGAGACCACAAGGAGTGACTGAAATAATGCATGTGAGGCGCTTGGCACAGAGTACATGTCGACAGACGTTAGCTGTGAAAGGCAAACCACCCAGCCTTGCAAGCCTCAGCTGCCTCATCTCGAGAATAGGGAGATAATAACGCATATCTAAAATGGGATTGCTGTAAGGGTTGCATAAGACAAAGCTCTTAAAATGCTTGGCGAACAGTGAGAACTCATTAAGTGGCAGTGATTGTAAATGATGACAATGGCCTCGGACCTTTGAAAATGGCACTCCGAGTTGTTGAGAGCACAGGAGCCAAACATCCACGAGGAGGACATCTGGAGGGCTAGCAAGCAGCCCGGTGTCTTTTGTTCTCCCCAGCACCCAAATCCCCTGGATTTCCCACTCACATTGGGGTTCCCTCAGGATCCAGTCGCCTCCCAGCTCCCTCCTTTGACCTCACTCGGCTTCGGGACCCTGTCCCAGCCCTGAGCCTGTGACACTCCAGCCCTCGTACTGGGCAGCTCCTTTCGGCTCCGTGTCTCAGCTCTCCCTTGTGACAATGCCAAGGAGAGAACTAGGCAGACGCCTGGGCAGCTGCCTGGCATGAACGATGGGTGGTGTTAGGATAAGACTAAGCTTGGCCGACATCTACCTAGTGAGTTTCCCACGGCTGCCGTGACAATGATTACAGACCGCGTGGCTTAGAACAACAGGGATTTGTTCTCTCACGGTGCTGGAGCCTAGAGGTCTGAAACCAAGGCATCAGCAGGGCCCGCTCCCTCCAAAAGCTCTAGGGGAGAAGGCTTCTTTGCCTCTCGCAGCTTCTTTTGGCCCCGAGTGGTTCTGGACTCGCGGCAGTATGGCTCCCACTTTTGCCTCTGCCATCACATGGCTGTCCTCACTGTGTGCATCTCTGTGTGTCCTCTCCTCTTCTTATAGGGAAGCTAGTCATTAGATTTAGGGCCCACTCATCTTAACTTAATAATCTCTGTTTCCGAACAAGGTCACTTTCTGAGATTCCAGGTAGACGTGGATTTTGGGGGATGCTATTCAACCTACTGCACCTTCTTTGTGCTGGGCACAGTGAGAGGCACTTTCCAAGCTGTGAGATGTCTGGTCCTGCCCGTGACTCCCCACAGGAGTTACCATCTCCATTTCAGGGTCTAGGAAACAGGGTCACAAAGGGTAAAGTTGGTTTCTGGCTTCTCTTGAATGCCAGCAGATCTGTCAATGCCTAACTGGTATTGCCACATGGCAGCAGACAGCTAACCAGTATTGCCACATGGCAGCAGAAAGCTAAAGTTGAGTAGTGGCTACCCCTTTAGATGAGGTGTACGTTCTCCACTTTACCCCACTCCTCACTACTCCCTATTGCCTTTCACTTCCCCCCAATTTGCTCACTTAGTCATCTGCTTGACCCATGGAATTGTAGATTGTAAGAGCTGGAAGGCCCAGAGAGTGTAAATAATTTGGTCCAGGCCACACAGCAAGTGAGTAGTAAAGGGGGGACAATTCCCAGGAAGTTCTTCCCCCTGTTGTGGCAGTGCCTCTGCTTCCCTCTGGGGCCCCATCTGTGGTCGCACCACTGCCCTCCTCTGTTCCCCTTCCCCTCCTTTCCAGCCTCCCTGACTCTATGGAAACAGCAGGCTAGTGTCCTCCTTGGGACCCCAGGCTACCCCTGCAGGTATCCAGGTTTCTCTGCAGGTCTTGGGGTTTCAGCAAGCTGATCCCTTGCAGGAGGGAGGGGTGTGTGTGCTGCTGTGACCCTAGAAGATTCTTGGCCCAAAAGCCAGTGGAGAGGGATGTGTTTGCCAGTGTCACCACCAACAGACGGCATGTTCAGCAGGATATGCTCATTCTCACTTGTTTCTCCCGAGGCAGGTGGCTCTGGCCTCCTTTTCTTTAAGACCCAGGTGGGGACAAAGAGATGTGGCTGCCCAAGGCTGTCCTGCTATCCACGGGTGGACCAGCTGGGACCCCAGAGCCTGCAGTGGCCCAGCTCCTAGTCCCATCAGCCCCTGGACACCAGGGGTGGCCCCGACTGAGCATCTGCGCCTTGCCCTGCCCAGCACAGTGACTCTGTGCCCCTCTGACCTGAGCATCAGAAGGTGAGCGAGGGCAGCCTCCCTCAGTGACCAGTTTCAGTCTCCCCACTGAGCAGGTTCTGAGTCGATTCCAAGGTGGTGTCCAGGTGTCTCTGAATCTGCTCCCCCAGCATTCTGCTGACTCCACTCCTGAGGTCCCAGAGGACAGAGTACCGGTTGACAACCACCCCCACCCCATCACCCTCCTGTTTCCTCCCCACAGTGTCCACTCTGCTCTCGGTTTTGAAAACCAGGCCAGCTACCCATGTAGTTCACTGCACCAGCTCAGAAATTCGAGCTGCAAACCTCAATGAATGTTCCCTCAATGAGGCTTTCAAACTGCACCTTGCAGATGTCCGGGGTTGGGGTATGTACGGAAGATGAAAGCTCAGGGATGTAGTTCTGAGCCCTTTGTCCACAGTCAAACTGAGACAATGTTTCTATATCTGTTTTTACTTTATCTGTATTTATTCAGACACTCGTTTATTACACAAATATTTATTGAGCACCTACTACATGCCAGATACGGCTCTAGGTGCTGAAGATTCAGCAGTGAACAAAACGAAGCTCCTGTTCTCAACAGGGTGGCATTCTGGTGTGGGTGGGAAGACAATCAAAAACAAGATGATAAGGATTTCCATTTCTAGGATGATAAGAGAGATGTACTACTTCCTATTCCTCCTGCTAAATACAACTAGAGTCCGTGGACCTCACATACAAAACAGACAGAAGAAGACTGAAAGGTGGGGAGAAGATGACACACCTGCTAGGGACCTTGGGGCCTGAAGAACACCTCAATGGCGAGTTCCCTGAGTTTTCTTTTTGCTTCGTGTATCTCTGACTTGGAGCTGAAGAAGCTGGCAAGCTGGAAATGCCAAAAAACACAGGCAAAAAAATCCCAAGAAAAGCCTGCTTTCTTTAGTCAAAGGACCAGGAAAGAGGCAACCTACCAAGACAGAAAACTGAACAAAACTGTTCTACTCCAGCCAAATAACACAGAAAAAAAAAAAAAACAAAAAAAAAACAAAAAAAAAACTGTGGCTCTTCCCCAATCCACGCCATCAAAGTAGGAGTGGGGGCCTCAACATCCACCCTTGCCACGCTGTAACGAGGGACCCCAATATCCTTGCTGGGATGGTGTCAGAAAAGGAGCCAAGTTGGAGCCGGGACTTTTGTCCCAGTGAGCAGTAGCAAGTCAAGTGTCAGTGGAGACCATATGGGTTGCCTTCCACCCACACCTGGCAGTTCCACGATGCCTGCCTCCCTCCCTGCTGGGCTGTTGTCAGAGGGGACCTGGTAGGATGTCAGGTTTTCACCACCACTCAGCAATAGCGAGTCCACCACACACCTCCATGGTGTCAGTGGAGTCTGTTTGGGGAGCAATAACGAGCTACTGCTCCTCCAGGTCAGGGTGGCATCAGTGGAAGCCCAGTGGGGAGCCAGAACCCCAACTCTGCCCACCTGTAATGAGGAGCACCTCTCCACCTCAGACGTCAAAGGTGGCCGAGTGGGAAAGCTGGCCTTCTACCCCCACCCGGCAGTGATGAGACAGCACTCCTCATTCTCATGCTAAAAAAGTGTTAGAAGAAGCCAGGTAAAACAGAAGGTTTAAATAAGATTAGAGTCTCATAATAATACCCCCCCCCACACACACACACCAAAATCAAGGTATCAATTGAAAATCATTCCTCATACCAAGAACCAGGAAGATCTCAACTTGAATTAAAACAGTCAGTAGACACTAATACTGAGATCATGGAGATGTTAGAATTGTCTGACAAAGATTTTAAAGCAGCCATCATGAAATGCTTCAGCATGCGCTTAATGAACACCCTTGAAAAAACGAAAAAAATAGAAAGTCTCATTAAAAAAAAAATAGAAGATATAAGGAAGAATCAAATGGAAATTTTTAGAACTGAAAATATAATAACAGATAAAAACTCATTGGATAAGCTCAACATCAGAATGGAGGAATCAATGAACTTGAAGATAGGAAACAGAAATTTCCAACATGAACAATGGAGAGAAAAATGAACAGAACCCTGAGGACCTCTGAAACTACAACAAAAGATTTAACATTTATGTCATTGGAGTCCTGGAAGGAGAGGAGAAAGAGAGCATACTGAAAAAATATTCTGAGAAATAATGGTTGAAACTTCCTAAATGTAGAAAAAGACACAGACCTAAAGATACAAGAAGTTGGATGAACCCTAAACAGGATAAACCCAAAGAAATCCATGCAAGATGCAGCATAGTCAAACTTCTGAAAAGTAAAGATAAAGGAAATATCTTGAAAAGAGTGGCAAAGAAATAATACCTTTTCCACAGGGGTAAAGCTTTTGAATGACAGCAGATTTCTCATCGGAAACCATGGAGGCTAGAAGGAAGTGATACAACATTTTTCAAGTGCGAAAAGAAAAAAAACCTGTCAACTCAGAATTCTGTACACAGCAAAAATATCCTTCAGGAATGAAGGGGAAAATCAAGGCATTCTCAGATGAAGGAAAACTAAGGGAATGTGTTGCCAGCACACCTACCCTAGAAGAACGGTTAAAGGAAGTTATCTAAACAAGAAAAGAAATAATAAGAGGAATCCTGGGACACCAGGAAGGAAGAAAGAACAATGGAAATAGTAATAAAACATTTCCCTTCTCCTGTTGAGTTTTAAAAATCACAATTAAATTTTGCTGGAGCAAAAGCAGTCTGATGTGGTTCTAAATATATGTAGAGGAAATATTTAAGACAACTGTATTATAAATGGGAGAGGATAAAGGAACTTAAAGGGAGCTGTGGGTTAGGGTTAAGGTTAGGGTTAGGGTTAGGGTTGTTTAAGCCAACCCATTGTACAAGATTTGTTTGAACAGCCAGGAAACTAAAACACTATAGGAAAACAGGAAAAGAAAACAGAAATGAAAAAGAGAGAACACAAAACACAAAACACAAAATAAAATAGCGGGTTTAAACTATAATATATCAATATTTACATTAAATGTAAATGTCTAAATATAACAATTAAAAGAGATGGGCAGAGTGGATTAAAAAATTATCCAACTATATGCTGTCTACAAGTAACTAATTTCAAATATGATATAGGTAGGTTAAAAATAAAAGGATGAAAAAAGATATATCATGAAAACATTAAGCAAAAGAAATCAGAAATGGCTATATTATATCAGATAAAGTAAACTTCAGAGCAAAGAAAATTACTAGAAACATATCATTGCATAACGATAAAAGGGTTAATCCACAAAAAAGATATAGCAATCTTAAATGTGTATACACCAAAAAAACAGGAAAAATATATATGAAGCAAAAATTGATATAATTGAAAGAAGAAATAGACAAATTACACAATTATAGTTAGACACATCAACATTCCTCTCAACAATTGATAGAACAATTAGATAGAAAATCAGCAAGGATATGGAAGAACTCAACAACACCAGCAGCTAGCTGGACATAACGGACATTTATAGAACACTCCACCTAACAACAGCAGAATACACATTATTTTTAAGTACCCGCAGAACATATACCAAGAAAGACCATATCTTGCACCATAAAGTCAACTTTGACAAATGGAAAAGAATTGAAATAATACAAATAGTATTTCCTGATGACAATGGAATGAAACTAGAAAGCAATAACAGAAGTATGAAAGGAAAATTTCTAAACACTTGGAAACTAGACAACACACTTCTAAATAATCCATAGGTCAGAGAAGTCACAAAGAAAATAAAAAGATACACTGAACTGAATGAAAATGAAAATACAACACATTGAAACTGGGGATGTAGCTAAAGCAGTTCTGAGGGTGAAATTTATAGAACTAAATGTTCACATTAGAAAAGAGGAAGCATCTCAAATTAATAATTGTGCTGGTTTGGATGTATTATGTCCCCCAGAACGCCATTATCTTTGTTGCAGTCTTGTGTGGGCAGGAAATGTATTGGTGTTGATCGGGTTGGAGACTTTTGATTGGATGTTTCCATGGAGATGTGATCACTTTACTCTGGGTGAGATCTTTCACTGGATGGTTTCCATGGAGGTGTGGCCCTGCCCATTCAGCATGGGCCTTGATTAGTTCGCAGGAGCACTATATAAGCTCAGACAGAAGGAGCAAGCTTGCTACAGCCAAGAGGGACACTTTGAAGAATGCACAGAAGCTGAGAGATTAGCTGCAAATGAGAGACAGTCTGAAGATGGCCGTTGAAAGCAGGTTCTTGCTCCGGAGAAGCTAAGAGAAAACGCACAGCCCAAGAGCAACTGAGAGTGACATTTTTGAGGAAGTGCAGTCTAGAAAGGAACGTCCTGGGAGAAAGCCATTTTGAAACCAGAACTTGGAGCAGATGCCAGCCATGTGCCTTCCCAGCTAAAAGTGGTTTTCCAGACACCATTGGCCATCCTCCAGTGAAGGTACCTGATTGTTGATGTGTTACCTTGGACACTTTAGGGCCTTAAGACTGTAACTTTGTAACCAAATAAACCCCCTTTATAAAGGCTGATCCGTTTCTGGTGTTTTGCATTCCAGCAGCATTAGCAAACTAGAACAATAATCTACGATACAACCTCAAGAATCTAGAAAAAGAAGAGCAAAATAAACCAAAAACAAGCAGAAGAAAGATAAGAAATCGGTAAAATTGAAAATAGAAAAGCAGTAGAGAAAATCAAAGAAGTTAAAAGCTGATTCTTTAAGATCAATAAAATTGACAAACCTTTAGCAAGACTGATGAGAGAGAGAGAGAGATTGAAAGAGAGAGAGAGAGAGAGAGAGAGAGAGAGAGAGTTCACAGGGTGAAATGACATAAAACATAAAAGAAATTATATTTGGTGTCTCATCATCCTGCCTTAGTCATAAATTTTCCTTTTGAGTGACCACCCCAGTTATCCTTGCCGTGGGCATAATTGCAATTAGCAAAGCTTGCACCTCTGCATGGTTTGGATGATAAGAGCTGCCCCTAGCTTCTCCAAAGGGCCCCTGCCAGCTTCTGCCCTTTTACACTGCATAATTTACTACAAGAGCAAGTATTTCCATATGGTTTAGAAGATAAGAAGCTGCCCTCAGCTTCTCCAAATGGTCCTTACCACTTCTGCTTTTCATGCTGTATACTTTGAAACTTCAATCCCCAGTTCCTGTGGGAAAATCCTACCCTTACCCTCTGGGTCACAATAAAGGCAGGACCCACATGTGCCTCTTCCCACCCTCCTCCATGGAACTTTGCATGGGCCCAGGTAACGTAAGCACAGAGGGCCCCTCCACCACCCTCCTTCTCTTCTCCCCACTTCCAGGGCCTTTGATCTAGCAAAGCTGTCCTTTCAGTCATTCTTGGCTGGCTGGTTCTCTCTGGTTGCACTTCATCACCCAAAGAACTTTCACATAACATCTAAAACACAGGGATTATCACTACAGTCTCTGCAGGCATCAAAAAGATGATAAGGAAATACTATAAACAACTCTACACACATAAATTTGACAACTTAGATGAAATGGACCAAGTCCTTGAAAAGCACAAACTACCACAACTCATGTTATATGAAATAGATCATTCAAATAGCATTATAACTATTATGGGAATTGAACTTGTAATTTAAGAGCTCCCACAAAAGAAATCTCCAGTCCCAGATAGTTTTACTGCAGCATTCTACCAAATGCTTAACAACTATTAAAACCAGTTTTATACAATCTCTGTCAGAAAATTGAAGAGGAGGGAATACAACAAAGTACAAAAAGGAAAACACAGACCAATATAAATTGAATATAGACATAAAAATCCTTAAAAAATAACAGCAGATATTCAACTCTATATGAAAAGACTTATGCACCATTGCAAATGGGGTTTATTCCAGAAATGCAAGGCTGGTTCAATATCTAAAAATCAGTCAGTGTGATTCACTATAGTAACAGGCTAAAGAAGAAAAATCACATGATCATATCAATTGATGCAGAAAAGGCACTTGACAAAATTTAATGCCCATTCATGACAAACAAACAAAAAAAACTCTCAGAAAATTAGAAACAGAGGGAAACTTCCTCAACTGGATATATGACAGATACAAAACACCTATAGTTAACAATGTACTTAATGATGAAAGACTTAATGCTTTCTCCCTAAGGTCAGGAAAAAGGCAAGTATGTCCACTGTCACTATTATTTTTCAACATAGGGCTGAAAGTGCAGTAAGGCAAAAATAAATTAAATAAATAAATAAATGAATGAATAAATGGAAATAAAAAGCATACAAAATGGAAAAGAAGAAATAAAACCCCTTACTATCTGCAGATGACATGATTGTTAACATAGAAAATCACAAGGAATATATAGAAAGTGCTTAGCCCTAATAAGTGAACTTAGCACAGTCACAGGTACAAGGTAAAAATTTAAAAATCAATTGTATTTCTACATATTAGCAATGAACACATGGACAACGAAATTAAAAATGCAACACCATGTAAAAATCATCCCCTCCACCCAATAGAATGCTTAGGTATAGTATTAACAAAACCTATGCAGGATTTGTATGCTGAAAATGACAATTTGCTAATGAAAGAAATCAAATAATATCTAAATAAATGGGGACACATGCTATGTTAATGGATTAGACAACTCGACATAACAAATGTGTCAATTCTCCTAAAATCAATGTAAAAGTTTAATACAATTTCTATCAAAACCCCAGCCAGATGAGAGATTTCAAATGGAGTTGAGAGGTCACTCTGGTGGACATTCTTATGCGCTATACAGATAATACTTTTTAGGTTTTAATATATTGGAATAGCTAGAAGTAAATACCTGAAACTACCAAACTCCAACCCAGTAACCTTGACTCTTGAAGATGATTGTATAGCAATGTAGATTACAAGGGGTGACAGTATGATTGTGAAAACCCTATAGATCGCACTCCCTTTAGCCAGTGTGTGGATGGATGAGTAGAAAAATGGGGACAAAACCTAAGTGAAAAATAGGTTGGGATGGGGGGGAGTGATTTGGCTGTTCTTTTTTTATTTTTATTTTTTATTCTGATTGTGATTCTTTCCGGTGTAAGGAAAATGCTCAAAAATAGATTGGGGTGATGAATGCCCAACTATAAGACGGTACTGTGAACAGTTGATTGTACACCATGGATGACTGTATGGTATATGAATATATCTCAAAAAAACTGAATTTAAAAAAAGAAAAAAACAACAACAAAAACACACACACACAAAAAAAAAAACCCAGAAAGATTTCTTAAAGATATAAACAAGACTATTCTAAAATTTACATGGAAAGTCAAAGGAGCTAGAACAACTAGAATGACTTTGAAAAAGAAGAGTGAAGTGGTGGTGGTGGTGGGGATTAGTCTGCCTGATTTTAAGATGTGTTATATTGCTACAGTAATCAAGACTGTGTGGCATTGGTGGAGGGATAGACCCGTGCAAATAAGCCCTCTTGATTTTTGACAAGGTGCAAATCAATTCAGTAGAACAAGGTAGCCTTTTCAACAGATAGTGATGAGCAATTGGACACTGATAGGCAGAAAAAAATAAATCTCAATCTTAACCTCATGTCTTATACAAAAACTAACTTAAAATGGGTCATGGATTTAAATGCAAAACATAAAACATTTTAGAAAAAAAAATAGGAAGTCTTTGGAATCTAGGGCCAGGCAAAGATTTCTTAGACTTGATACCAAAACTACAATACATAAAAAGAAAAAAAAAAGATAAACAGGACTTCATCAAAATTTAAAACTTTCACTCTGCAAAAGACTCTGTTGAGAGGATAAAAAGGTAAAGCTACAGATGGAGAGAAATATTTGCAAAACCCATATCTGACAGAGGACTAGTAGTTATAAAAAAATACTCTTAAAACTCCACAGTAATAAAACAAAACAAGCCAATTAGAAAATGGACAAAAACCACGAGCACACATTTCATCAAGTAGGATCTACAGATGGTCAATAAGCAAACAAGAAGATGTTCAACATCATCAGCAAAAGATGTCAACATGCAAATTTAAGCCATAATGAAACACCTCAAAGCTGTCTATGATGACACTCAGGGCCTCTAGAAGACCTAAATTAGCTCCTTATCATGAAAGAACCAGGGGAATTACTTCATTAATGGGTTCACATTAAGGGAAATAGGTGATTATGGGACTCCTTTTGAGAAAGACTGAATCCTCAGATTTTCCCATTTTTCTTCTGGGATGCTCTGAGGCTGACAAAGAGAAGCACAGTGGGTGAGGGCGGTGGGCTGCTCCTGACCTGAAATGCAGGGTCAGTGGTGTTCAGACACCAGATGAGTGGGCTCCAGTAGGAGCTCCTGAGGGTCTGAGATAATCCAGGCAACAACAAGACTGAGCCCTTGATTTGGAGGAAACCAGATATCAAGGCAGAGTTGGGAAACGGGGACCTGGGTACCAGATCAGGTGAAACTGGAGCAAGGTGGGTACCCCACTCCTGGTACTAAAACTTAGTGTACTGTCTTGGTCATAGGAACCAGGTAGGAAGCAATTTCTAGAACAAGAACAAGGAGCCAGGCTAGCTGAGTCTCCCAGCTCTGTACCCACTTTCCCTTCTTTCCAGATATGGTTAGGACAGATTTTCCAGCTTTGGGCTGGGCTCAGCATACACATCAGATGAGACAGCCTTGAGTCTCTCCAGCTGTGGATAGAAAACATGTCCAGTAGAAAGGTAAGCAGGTCATTCAACTTAATCTCCCAGAAGGAAAGCTTTGAAACCAAGTCATATAGAAGTGGGTAGTAAAACAATGTTACTACTAATAATATAACACATTGTCATATATTACATAGTTAATTATATAATTAATATTAAATAGTAATACAATTAATATCAATACTATTAATATGATAATAATGGTAATTATTAGGATTATCAATTAATATTGATAATATTAATATAAAAATAATGATAGTAAACCTTTTTTGAGCACCTACTATGTGCCTGGCACTGTTCTAAGATGTTTTTAATGGTTCATCTCCTTTAATTCTTGCAACCACCCTATGAGGTAGTACTATTATTATGCCAATTTTAAAAATGGGGAATATGAGGCAGAGAGGTTAAGCATCTTGCCCAAGTTCACACATGAACAAAGGTAATTTAATCCTCACGAAAACCCAACTTTTAGGGTGTCTGGCCCCCACTTACTCCCCCCCTTCAACTCAAACTATTTTCCTCATGCATCCTTCACTCCAGCATCCCAAACCTCTTAGAATTTGTGGAATGCTCCTTAGTGTTTCGTGCCTCCATTCCTTTGTGTGTGCTATTCCTTCTTCCTGGAGTGCCCTTTCCACTGGAAAACTCTTACTCATCTTACAAAACCCAGTCTAAATGTTTTTGCATTCCATGTAAACTTCCCTGATGCCAGTCCTCTTGGACGGAATGGCTTGCTCTCTTCTTGCTTACTAATAATGAACTCTGTCATATCTGCACCACAAGGTACAGATAATTCTCTGTCTCCCAGACCAGAATGTGAGTAGGCAGGGACCAAGTCTTATTCTTCTCCACTGTGGCACCTGCTCAGTGTCTGGCCCAGAGGAGGCAACAGTGCAGGGGTGAATAGGTGTTTGCGGGTGGGGGGATTTTCTGTCCCCTGCCCACCCTCACTGTGACATCTTTCTCCTGATCTCTTGGCAGCCTGGCGTGGGGTTCCTTTACCTGCTGCATGGCAGCCTCTGTCACCACGCTCAACTCCTACACCAAGACGGTCATTGAGTTCCGGCACAAGCGCAAGGTCTTTGAGCAGGGCTACCGGGAGGAGCCGACCTTCATAGACCCTGAGGCTATCAAGTACTTCCGGGAGAGGTCAGTGCACACAGGGTCACCTCCCGCAGACTCTGGGAATCTGAAGCCCCAAGTCTAGCCTCTGTGGCCACAAGGCCTCAGCCAAAACCCGGAATGTGGGATCCGATGGAGATGTTCTGGAGGCCTTTGGGGTGGAAGAGGCAGGCTGCGTGAGGAGGGTTTGGCCCTGACTGTGTTGTAGTATCTGGGATGTTTTAACGTGTTATGGGATATGGGGTCACCCTGGGCTTAGGGGATTAGAGGCCTGAGAACCTCAGAAGGGAACCAAGTTCGTGTTTGCCATTTGGTGCCATGCTTCTTGGGACCATGATAGTGGCATAAAGGAATGAACCAAGGTTTCATTCTTGGGCTCTGTCATGGTGCTGAGCAAAAAAAGGACCCAACATTGGGATTGGGATTGGCTGCTAGAGGAAGCGGGATCCTCAAGATCAGGGACCACATCTCATCACCTGAGTCCTCAGGGACCAGCTGGGAATGGAGGAGGTGACAATAAATGGTGGGTGGATGGAAGGAAGGATGGATGGATGGAAGGAAGGATGGATGGATGGAAAGATGGGTGAATAGGTATAGTTTGGATGGATGAATAGGTGGGCAGAGGCTAGATTAATAGATGAATTGATGGATGGATGGACGGACAGGTGAGTGGATGGATGGATCAGTGGAAGGATGGACAGCTGGATGGATAGGGGGATTTCAGAAGTTAGAGATCTCCTTAGGCAGAACTCCCTCTAAGAAACCTAGTGAAGACACTTAGAGCACAGCAGCCTGAAGCCTGGGCTTTCTGAGCCTTCTCTTAAGGCAGCAAGTTCAATGGTCCTGCCATATTTGCCTCACTCTCTACTCCTCTCCTCCTAGATCCATCCAAAAATGCTCTTATGGACCAGCCACTACCCAATGTGGCTCCAATCTGTACCCCATTACCTACTCTAGTCTCTTCTGGGCTGTAAGGGGCAGCTGTTGGGCCCGGCCATTCACTCCTAAGTCCTCTTTTAGAACATCCCACATCCCAGAGCAGATGTGCTCATGTGCATAGCAGGCCCCACATAATAGCAGCATATGCTACTCTCTGAGCTCCATCTGCCTCCCAGGCCTGTCTCAGTCAGTGGCAACAGAGACAGGGACAGGGCTGCTTGACTCACATCCCGGCCGTGTTCCAACTTGTCCTGCCTGGGCCCTTGTCCCTGGAGGGCCCAAGAATTGTATATCTGGGCCTGGGGCCCCCATATGCTCCCTAGCTTCTCATCTTGGGAGAGGAGAGATGGAATAACAGTCCTCAGCCAGAGTCAACCATTTCAACTGCCATTTGTTGAGCACTAGTTGTGTATCATGTCCTGAGCCCAATGCATTCAGTTTCATCCTCAAGAACTCCCGATGCAGTTAGTACTGTTGGCCTCATTTTACAAATGAGGACAGGCTCAGAGAAGTTAAGACACTTTATAAAGGTTGCACAGCAATGGATTGAGAATTGGGACCCAGTTCTACTTGGCTGTCTCTGGGACTAAAGAAAGTCAGAGCTGGCAGTGCTCCTAAGGATCAGGCCATCCAGATGGAAGAGGCAGAACCAGGGTCAAACGCAGGCAGTCCAGCTTGAGTTCATGCAGATGCTGCCATGCCTGCCTGTTTCTGCTCAGCACTCAGCTGCTGGCTTCTTACTGCAAGTACATGTGTCTCCTGGCCCGAGAGCTCCCTTTGACCCAGGAGCATGCTCTGTCCACTTGTGAGGCTCATTGGACGCTCCGGGAAATTGAGCAACCCTCCAGGAGCAACCTTCAACCTTCCGCTGGTGGGAATTGGTGGGTGAGACACCAGCCTCCCCACCCTTGGGTGAGACGACTCTGAGGCATGCTCTGTACCGCCCCCTAGAGGTCCCCAGCGGCACTGAGCCCCAGTTGCCCTCAGCAGGAACCTGCATTTTAACACACCCCTTCTTGGCTCCTTGCCCATCTCACATCCCCTCTTTCCTACACCGTATCTCCTGGGACCACCTCCCAAATAAACTACTTGTGCCCAAATCCTTATCACAGGGTGTGCTTGTGGGGGAACTTGAATTGGACATGCAGTCTTGCCTTTCAGCGGCGGTCGAGGAACTGGGCTCTCCGAGGGGCACCGGGAAGGGTTTTAAACAAGGAATCACATGGTGGGATGTGGCGGGGGGCATACAAGGTCTTCTCTCTGACTGCTGCAGATCCCGTCACCTCTCCGCTGCCACGTGAGCCTCCTTTCGGTCCCTTGAACATGCGAAGCCCATTCCCACCTCAGGGCTTTTGCACATGCTGGCTCCCCACCCCTGGAGTGTTCTTCCTGCAGATCCTCACACAGCCGGCTTACTCGGGTTTCAGTTCGGATGTCACCAGCTCAGTGAGACTTCCCTAATCTCTTGGACTGAATCTGCACCCCGCATACACATGCACTCTGTCCTGAGCCCTTTTTACCCCATTGCTATTTTTCCATAGCATCTGACTCAACCCAGCATTATCCTATTTGTTTATTGGTTTGACAGTTCACTGTTTATAGACTGGAGGCTCCATGATGGAAAGCCTTGGCTGCCACATACTAAGTGCTCATTAAATGTATTTTGGTGATTGACTGAATTCTTCTCTTGGGAGCTTTCAGCCCTGACTCCCTCATGGCCTTTCGGCTCCAGACCCCACTGTCACCTGGCAGATTCAGCCTCCTGACACTCCCTTTCCAAAGTCCCCGAGAGAGATGGCGACTGCCCAGTGTGTGTCGGGCATCCGGCCCCCCGTCAGTTGGCCGTGGCAGGGGGAAGGGTGACTGGTATCCAGGCTGGCCTCGCCTAAGATCGTGGACAGAGCATGCTCACCCCAAAGGGGCGATGGCCAGCAAAGCGCAGGTCCATAGAAAGTACTCAGTAAATGTTTATTGCAGGAATATATATAGCCTGGTGTCAAAAACCACTTCATTAACACAGAAATCAGTTGTTGCCTTGGCTGGGGAGCTCCACCTCCTTGGGCATCCGGAGGAGAAAACAGCACTTCTCTGTACCCCTACAGCAGGAAGCTGCCATGTGTTGGTGCCCCAGTTTGGACAGTTCCCCAGTGATGTGGGAGAAGATGAATGCTTCCTAGCAGAGGTGTATGAGGTTGCTTTGCATGTTCATAGCTTGAACATGTTATGCACAGGTTCACCAAATTTGATTTCCCTTCCCCTCTGAGGAAAGCACTTTGGCTTAGCCCGACTCTAGTGTGTGTGTGTGTGTGTGTGCCTTCCCTACCAAGAGCTCAGAGTGCGTAGACAGATCTTCACGGGTCTGCAGGGTGGCTCCGAGCAGGGCTGAGGTCCCGCAGTGACCAGTGTCCCTGAAACTGCAGCCGGGGACACAAAGGAAGGAGACCCATGGTCTCCTCTGCCCAGGTTTCCAACTCCTCGGGGGACATAGAAGGGTATTGCAGAAAAGCAGGGTGTTTGAAGGCCCCCAGACCTAAGTGAGGATTTCAGATCCACTGCTGTGTGACTTGGGGCAAGGCACGGAGCCTCTCTGAGACTGTTTCCTCTAACCCATGACGGGAGAATCCGGAGCTCCCAGAGCCTTGGGAAGGCTTCAGTGGGAAAATCCATGTCAGGTGCTGGGATAGCCTGGCCTGTGGTGGGTGCTGTGTGAGCGTGAGTCCCTGTCCCTCCTGGCAGATTCCAGAGGGAAGTATGAGCTTGTCAACGATTAGCTGTGACTGGAGATGGAGTTTTAAATAATACTGCAGACTCTTATATTAAGAACCCCAGCAAATGCTTACATCGTGTTTACCCCATGCCAGGTACTCTTCTAAATGCTTTAGGATGTTGCTCAGTTCATTTCCACAGCAGCTCTGTGAGGTGGGTACTATTGTGGCCATCCCCATTTATAAATGTGGAATTTGAGGCACAGAGAGGTAAAGACACCTGCTGCAGGCCACACAGCTGGATAAGTGGCAGAGTGGGATTTGAACCCAGGTGGGCTGGGTCTCTGCCTGCACTGAGGCAGGGCCTGGGCGTCCACGGGTGAGTGAGGTGAGTCCCACCGAGGAGCCACTGACAGTTGGAGGGGGCGGGAGAGGTGAGAGGGCTGACTGCGGAGTGAAGGTGTGAGATGACGAATTGGGGAAAGGGAGCGTGGCCTCCCCCCTCCCCACCCCCTTCCCGCCCACCTGCACCTCTTGTTCCCATCAGCAGGGGAGGCCGGGGATCATTTGGGGGATGGAGGGGGGGCGTTCACCCAGGCCCCTCATGCTGCCCTGCTGACTCAGGACAAGATGGTGCCATGTGAGATGTGGGGACAGGCAGGGCCACCCTGAGCCCAGTGCCACTGAGTCTTTTCTCTGCAGTGTCCTCCGGTATATCTGGGCAGAGGCTGGGCAGATTCTGAACGGTTCTAGGGGGTGAAATGTGGTGCTGTGTAGAGGGAAAGGTGTGAGAGTGCACACACATGGATGTTGGGGTGAGGGGTGGCGCCCACATCTCCAACTCCATGTAGCCCCACCTGTGCCAACTCCGAGAAACGTCCAGAATTAAACCCACCTGGCGTCGCCCTGCCTGTCGTCCCCAGGGAGGGCATCTTAATCAAGCCTCCCGAGGGGAGGGTCGGAAGCTGCTGAATAAAAGGTAAATATTTGCAGCTCGCGGCTGTCTCGAATACTTAATGTTCAGGTCTGGTTTAACAACGTGTGGAGATGAGACCTGTTGGATTGGACCCTGGAGGGAATTCGGCTGCAGCGGAACACACATGCCCGCCTCACGCGGGAAGGCTGTGGTGCTCTGGGGAGCAAGAAAACACCCTTGGAACTTTCTAGAAGGGCGCTCCTGCTGCTCATTGAGCCTCCTCGGAGAGACCCTTCCAGCCTCCCCCTTCACCCTGGATCAGTTCCTCTGTCGAGTCACCGTCCTCCTCACTCTGAAATTACTTGTTTATTTACTTACAGTTGCATATGTCTGCCTCCCCCCCAGGTGCACTGCATGAGAGCAGAGAGCTGGTCTTTCTCGGTTTCCACTCTGTCCGCCTGGAATATTATATGGGCTCAATATTATATTATTAATTATTATCAATAATGAATTATTTTGTGAATTACAGCAAAAAGTTATACAGTGCTTCCTGTTGCCAGGCGCTCTTTTAAGCACCTTACATGTTTAACGCTTTAGAGTCACGAAGAAGTAGAACAGGGTTATAATGAGCTCTGCAATTTACTAGCTATGAGTCCCCGGGCAAAGTCACGCCACCTTTCCGAGCTTCGGCTTTTCTGCTTGGGAAAATGGGCTAGTGCTACTCAGCTCCACTGCAAGGCGGGCATGAGATGATGCAATTAAGTTTCTGGCACAAAGCGGGTGGTCCGCCTCTCCCCAGTGCCCCGTTCCCCTCAGAGACCTTTCTCTGTACTGGGCAAACAAGAAGGGTCACGAGAAAGGGTCAAGGCACAGGCTGTAAATGGCGGCCCTTGGAGAATCCTGCCCAAAGATGTGCTTTGTGTGGCCCCCCTGGTGGTTTTAAACTTCTTAATTGTTGGTTTTGTGCTCTCACTGGACTCCAAGGCTAGGCACAGAGCAGCCGGACACCCAATCCCGGGGGAGACTGGCATGGATGCAAATCCCTCCCAACCAGTGAGGGGCTGACCCACCTCCTGGCTCCACGCACGTCTCAGGGTTGGGTTCGAAGACGGGCACCCAAGCCCCACACCCCACCTCCCAGTGTTCTCTCACTCCTCTCTTTTGCAGAGAAACTTTCTGAAGGGCTCATCTTTACTTCTTCACCTCCCACTCACTTCACAACCCACGCCAATCTGGCTACCCCACTCCCACCCCACCAGAACAGCTCCCAGCAGCCAGGGCACTGCAGGCCCCATCCTTGAATCCCTCTCTTTCCCTGGCTCCCAAGAGCTGCCCCTCCCAGCCTTCTCTCCCCTCTCCCACAGGTCCTTCTCTGTTTCCTTTACAGGATTGTCCTCCTTATCTCTTCATCTAAGTGCTGATGCTCCCCGGGTCCAGTGCTTTGCCCTCTACTCTCTCCTGCATTAGCCCCTGAATCCTACAGCCTCAGTGGCCACACAGGGGCCAGGGACTCCCCAAGTCCACTCCAGACTGCCGTCTCTATGTCCAGTGGCCCCCTTGGTGTTCCTGCTTTGGATTCTTAAATCCATGTTAAATCAATCTATCCAAGCCTGAACTCATTCACGATATTCTCCCCTGCCCTAACCTAGTCCTACTTCAGCATCTTTCTCTGTAAATGGCATCGCTTGTGCAAGCCAGATAACCTGTAAATCCTGACCAACCCCTCCCTCTTCTTCGCCCCCCATCCAAGTTCAAATCATTGCAAGTCCAATGGATTTTCTCTCCTACACATTTCTCAATTGGTCCACGTCTCCATCCCAGCCCAAGTCTGCATCAGCTCTTACCTGGATGAATTCAACAACCTCCTAGGCGCTCTTTGCACATCCATCTCTGCCTGCCTCTAATGGTCCTCTACACAGCAGCCCGGATGCCACTTCAAGACTAGGCAGATATGATCAGGGTAATGTAACATTCATCTTTCTGCCTGAAACACCTGGGGGACTTTCCAGAGCCCCCAGGACAAAGACCCAACGCCTCACTGTAAACCTGCAGCACTTCCTCCATTCCCAGACTCCACGTGGCCACCAACCAGCTTCCTGGCTTCCTTGTTCTTGTAACTACCCATCCTTCTTCTCTCAACTTAACTGTCAACCCCTGACCTGACCAAATACCCCTTGCACGTCCTCTCACAGGCCCCGGACCCTCCTTTGCTGCCCTAGTCACAGGTTAACGTTGCATTTATTTATCATAAGCTCCACGGGGCAGGAACCCATGTCAACTCACCTTGCTAGTCCCAAATAGTCAGATGGCTGGAGACAGTGACGAAATGCAGAGAGGAGGGCCTCTCTGAAAGGGCCTTTGGGTGTGTCGCCGGCCAGTCTGTTAGGCTTGAGTGCCCTTGACCCTCTGGGAGCTGCCAGTTGTCCTAATTCATGACACTTCCCACCCTTTCCAACCAAGCTAAAGAGCGTCAGGCCTCAGGCGTCCCCGTCTCTGTCACCTTGCTCATCTCTCTCCTTCCTGTAGCCACATCTGGGCTGCAGAAAAGACCTTTGAGACAAAGTAAATCTGAAGGTTTTCCCGGCACCCGCCAAGCACTTGTAGTTGGAGGAGCCTCCCTAGAGACCGTGGAAGGTGGGGATGGGAATTTGGGGTGGGGGCTTCACGAAGGCTAGTGAATATTTATGTTGCAAGTAATCATTTCTAACCTGGGTGGTTCTGAAAATAGCCTCTAGATGCTCATATCTTGATGTCGCTTTTTAAAACCCAAATTGGAAGAAAAGGAGACAAGAAGTCTAAACTGCACAGAAAGATTAGGCTTAAGCCCCAATCTCGTGGGTAGCTTTATCTCCTTCTCTGTTATTTTCCAAATGTTTCACATTATGATTATATTATCCAGAAAATGGGCAAAGGGAAAACAAAAAAAAAAATCGTTTTTAAAAAAACACATTTATTTCCTCTTATCTCGGGATGGCACTTTGACATGATGTTATGGAATCTTAATTTACTACCTGTGGTCATTGATTTGCCAAAATCCCTTTTAATTCTATTGCTCACTCCACTGCAAATGGATCATTTAAAATCAGTGTGTGCTTTGTCCTCTGCAACTGTTGCCCAGATATTGGAACTCGGAGACGTGTTCAATCACAGCTCTGCCTACCTCATCTGCTTTCACTGCTTTGAATGTTACTTCTCTGCAACCCCTTGCACTTCATCATCACTCGTCGCTTTGCTGTTTATTCTTGAGAGGAGCGCGGTGCCCAGGAGTTAGAGACGGCGCCGTGGAGGTTGCAGGGACCTCACGCTGTGAGATCACTGGCCCACAGCAGCGTGGAAGGAATCCGAAGGGGACATAATGGCTCTCAAAATGGAAAACCGTGAAAGGAAAGTGGCAGGAACAGCTGGAGTGGTTGGCCACTCCCTGGATGCCCATGATTTCTCCAAAATATCAGCCATTTGGAGGAAAATGCAGGATGGGTGGGAGTTGCCTTGGAGGGCTCGGAGCTGGTCCTCGTGGTCCCTTTCAGTCCTGCTGGCCCTTTGATGATGCCCATTTGTGACCAGGACTTGTGGGGAGGAGATTGGGGGCCTGGGACCCATGGGAGGGTGGCGGGGCTGGCGCTCGGCAGTTTCCCACAGGTGTCCAAAGCCAAGGTGCTGGGCCCAGGCTGCAAACGTGATCTGCAGACCAACAGCATCGGCCCTACCTGAGCACTTGTTAGAAATGCAGAATTTCAGTCCTCCACCCCAGACCTTCCGAATCAGAATCTGCATTTTAATAAGCTCTGTGGGTGATTTCAGGTACATTTAAAGTTTGGGATGTGCTGGACCAGAGGACAGAGCAGACACAGCCCTGGTCATGGGGTCAGGATGTGGACGTGGCCTGCAGAGGCCAGTAGATAAAGAAGGGTCCTAGAGCACAGTGCTACTCAAAGTGTGTGCTCTGGACCGGTGTCCGCTCGCAAACATCCGTGAGGAGTTAAGTTCAGAAATGGAGGATAAGCTTTAGAAACTTTTACAGCAATTTGACATTGCTGGGATAGCCACACCTGCTTTTTGGGTGTGGTGTCTTTTTTTCTGTTTTGTTTTCTAGTAACTCATTTTTATTGTGCTTTATATAAGAATTGGTCCACATGGATTGAAAATTAAGGGATAAAAACCCACGAGTCGTTTATCGCAGAGAGTTTGAGAAGCACAGCATATGGACGGTCTGTTCCTGCCAGTCAGTGGCTGGAGAGCTGGGGAACAGAAGCCAGCCCGGGGCCTGGGAGAGCGGGGCTGGCTTTGAGAATGGTACAGACAGGACCACGTGGGGTGTTGAACATGCCAGGAGCTCTGTGCCAGGGAGGAGCCTGGCACCCATGCCCTGGCACCCGGACATAAGGTCTGGCGGGCAGCCTGCTGATGTCCCCGGCTGCCGATGCCCAGCCCGCCAGGACCTCGTTGGGTTCTGGAGTTAGGCATGCTGGACTGCAGGGGCCTCCGGAGGGGAGAACAGCTCTGGTCCACCATCGATTGTTGTTGCTCCAAAAGCGTCCTCCTTGCTTCCGTCACTTACCTGCATCCTTCTCTTTTCTTGCAGAGAGTGATTGCGGTTGTGGGTTCTTCGGGTCAGTGGCTTGGTGGCTGTGCATTCACCCCTGAGGGCTGTTTGCACAGCTGCTGGCAGCTCTGGGACAGTCAGAATTGGGCTGTTCTGAATCCCACTTTCCCCTGGGACTTCCTAATGCAGGGTGCACCCAGGATGGGTCTGTTGGAAAGTCCTTTGCTTGCTGGGTGAAGAGGAAACAAGCTCAAGCTCCAGGGACAGAGAAGCCTAATTTCTAATGCCAGCCCTGCTGCTGGCCAAGCTGCAGGCATGTGCTGGAGCCAGCTCTGACTGTGTACATCTCTTCCCAGTTCTACAGTCAGTGATGTCATGTTGGTGACTTCAAATTGGCATGGTGGGGGAACTTTCACCACGGAATTCGGCAAGCTCTGCAAATTGGAACTCTGTTTTTTGTTTTTTGTTTTTTGTTGTTGTTGTTTGTTTTTTCTTAACCTCAATTTTCACATCCATAAAATGGGGATGATTGTGACGGTGAGCACACAAGTTTGAAGAGGTGTCAACAGACCCAAAATAACAAAGGCTTAAACAATTTAGAAGTTTATTGCTCTCTCTCCCAAAAGACGATAACAGGTCCCTCTGTTATCGTCACTTTTCCCTGGGGTTCCCACGCCTTCCTGGGTGAACAGCTCACTCTTGGCTTCCACTCTGACTGTCCTTGCCCCCACTTTTGGGAGACTCTGACTCTCCAGGTGCACAAGACTGGGCTGTGTCTCCCTGTGGGTTCCCTTAGCCCTGAATCCAGAGCCTCTGGATACTTTGAAGCCTCTTCTTGCTCCTTCCAAAACATCTCTTTCCTGAGGCAACGGTGGTGGCTTCAAGTCAAAATGACCAAAAGGAAGAAAGAGGTGTGTACCGTGGCGGGGGCGCAAGTTGGTTAATATATTCAACTAACATCCTTCCGCAGCTGGAAGTAGGAGGTGGAGCTGAATGTGGAGTCACAGAAGGTTCTACAGATGAGGAAGATGAAAACAGCAGTAGTAGTATTAGTAATAATAATAATAATTAATAATAATAAAATTTGTTGAGCACTTACCATGTGCCAAGTGGTATGCTAAGCATGCTAAATAGAGCTTTACAATTATTAGCTCTTAGTCCCTAAGACGTAGGCACTATTATCATGCCCATTTACCATATGAGGAAATTAAGACTCCGAGAGCATGGCGGGGGGTCCCAGCTCAGAGAGTGGTAAGTGGTGGAGCCGCCTCTCCAGCCCTTCAAAGCCTGGAAAACCGTGGCGCGGAGTGGGAAGCCACACGGGATGCAGTGAGTGCACCCAGCACCCATCTTCTGGCAAGCAACACGCCATCAGCTCTTCAAGCCCTTGTTTGGATTGGTGGGTCTCCTCATGTCACCATTAAAAAAGAAAAAAGGCCTGGCTTCGGAAGGCACGTGGTATGTCCTGCAGTAAATGCAATCAAAGGAAATCACCTAGCGGCATTTGCAGTTGTGCTTTCCTTCGCACCCAGAGCTCGGCAGCCTCGGACGACCCTCACTGGCCTCCCCATCTGAGCCCCTCTTGGCTTCAGGCTGTTCATCCTCATTTTCTTGCCTGCCTTCTTCCTTCCCTCCCTCCCTCCTTCCTTTCCAGCGGGACTGGAGGGACTTTGTGCCAGGCACCGTCCTGGACCCTGCGGCTGCAAGCAAAGAACGGGATAAACTCCATCCCTCCTCTCTCTGAATTTACACTTTCCTGGGGAAGACGGGCTATTGAACAAGTTGAAAATAATAGCAATTAGCATGTTCTGAGCCCTTACTCTTGGACAGGCGCTATGCTTTGGTCCTCACAAGAGCCCAGTGGGGTGGCTGCCGTGGCTATTACAAGTATTATTGCTTCTACCATACGCCCATGGCACACAGAGAAAACTTGACATCCAGGGTGGTCACAGAAGCTGCACAAGGTCAAGGAAGCTGCACAAGGTCATGCTGCCCATTGATTGCAGAGCTAAGGTTCCAGCTCCTCACTCCAGAGTCCAAGCTGTCGATCATGCTGTGCTGGTTTGGAGCTGTTATGTACCCCAGAAAATGTCACGTTCTTTTAATCCATTCCTGTGGGTGCAGACCTATTGTGGGTGGGACCTTTGGTTGGGTTGTTTCAATTGGGTTGTGAACCAGCACAGTTCAAGGTAGGTCATAATCCTTAACTGGAGTCCTTTATGAGAGGATAAAAGGCAGAGAGAGAGAGAGAGAGAGAGAGAGAGAGAGAGAGAGAGAGAGAGAGAGAGAGAGAGAACAGGGAGAAATAAAATATACTAGAAATGGATTGGCTTTTACAATGGAGGTTTAATAAGTTACAACGTCCAGTTCTTAGGCTGTGAAAATGTCCAAATTAAGGCATCAGCAAGAGGATACCTTCTCTGAAGAAAGGCTGCTGGCATCTGGGGCTCCTCTGTCAGGCAGCAAGGCACATGGCTGGCATCTCCTGGTCCTTTTTTAGCCTCACCAGGGTGTTTCTCTCCCTGCTCTCTAAGTGGGCTCAGCCACTTGCCTGACTTCTGCTGAGATCCTGCAGAGCTGTTATTTTCACCGAAGATCAGGAGGAGAGGACATGGCTCAAGGAAACCAGCTCTTTCCAGAATAGCAGTACAGCATGGTAGTAAGATGGACAGACCTGGGTTTGGATCTCAGCTCCCTCTGCAAGAAGTGAGCTTCAAAATGCAGCTCGAGCATCGCTTCTTCTCTGAAACCTGTTCTGGTCCCCTCCATGAGTGGGTCTCAACCCTGGCTGCACATTAGAATGAATCACCTGGGTATTATTTTTTTAAGAACCCCCAGCAATGGGTAGGTGTGGTAGAGCCACCAGGGGTCGGCAAGCTACAGCCCGTTGGGCCAAATGTGGCCCATGGTCTGTTTTTATAAATAAAGTTTTATTGGAACACAGCCACACTTATTTGTTTACGTCTTGTCTATGGCTGCTTTCCGGCTATGAGGACAGAGCCGGCTAGCAGTGACAGAACTGTATGGCCTGCAAAGCCTCAAATATTTACTCTCTGGATCTTTACAGAAAAAGTTTGCTGATCCCTGGGCCATGGAGTTGTTCTCCTTGCTAACTTTCTTAACAACTTCCTAGCTTAAACCTTAGCACCTTAAGCTAAGATTGTCCATGTGTAAAACAAACACGAGCATCTCCAGGGCAGGGGCGTCTCTGAGACATCACTGTGGTCCTCAAACACCGAACGAGGCGTGGCCCACAGTTCGGTGCCACTATTCAGTGGCAGGGACATTGTCTATGTTAACTGTTGAACTTTGGTCTTCTTGGCTGTCAGGTTAGGGTGACCAGGGAGGGGGTCCCTGGGCCCTTCTCCCCAGGGTGGAGGCTCCCTGCAGAGCCCAGGGGAGTGCTTAGCTTGAGGCCAGGAGGAAGGGGGAGCTTGAGATAAGAAGTCATGAGAATTGGGAGCCTGGGGTGGGTCACAGAATGGGCTCATGGTTAGGGCTGGGAATTGTGGGAGGAGTGGCATCTATTAACCCAAAGGTGCAGGAGACACCAGGCAGCTGGCTCTCCAGGAGGAGGGTGGGCTCAGTCACCTGGTTTCATCTCCCATCTGATGTGTGAATCCAGTTCCAGCTTCAGGGAAGCTGACTCTGCTTGAACACCTCTGGTGATGGGAAACTTACCACCTCACTAGATAGACAAGGATGTTCCTCACAGTATTGTTTGAAAGAGTGAAAAACTGGAAGCAATTAATTACCTGTCAGTTGATTAAAGTAACTATTCTTCTCATACAAACACGAGAAAGAGAATGAGATCTATGTGTACTGATACAGAAAGATGATGAAAATATGTGTAAGTAAAAAATAATGAGACAAAACAGTATGCTTAATTTGAATCTCCATATTTAATAGATATTAAAATATATTTTTTGTCTGTGAATTGTATACAAATTATAATACATATTTTATATAATAGTTCAATATATATTAAAAAGTAATAATTCTGAAAATGATAAATACCAAACTACTAACAGTAGTGAAACCATTACGTGATGGTGTATTTATAGGATGACTTTTGCTCTCTCTATGCAGTTGGATTTTTTTTTTTTTTTTTTTTTGCAACAAGCCAGTGTTATCAGGAAAATAACAAAGATGGTTCCATTAAAAGACCAAAAAGGAGAGAACATCTGCCTTTAAATTGAATTGGAAATGTGCCTTCCTGTAGCATCAGCAGACAAGCCTTCATTCTGTCATTGGGGCCACCCCGGCCATAGGAGACATTTAATAAAGAGAAACTGTTCAGAGTCTGCTCCTGGGAAGCACAGGCCTAGCCCCTGGCACAGTCAGCCTGGACAGTCCCTGCATGGTATTATTCAGCAGCTGTTCTTTTCTAAGTCGTGGTGACAGCTTGCCTGCCCTACTGGACTAGAAGCTCCCTGGAGGCAGACATGAAGAGATAGACATTTCTGCCCTCAACGAAGCATCTGGTGCAAACCACACAGAGTAGGTGTCTCCTTGCCCAGCTCCAAGCTCTGGATATCACTTCGCAATTAGGAATAAGAGGTGAGGGGAAGAGCCAGAGAGGCAGGGATGGGACATTTGCCTTGGAAAGGACTGAGACTTAACTTGCATGAGAGAAAAGAGGCTAGAGGTGAACGAAAGGAAAGACAGTGCTGAGGGCGTTGGAGGGTTTTGGGGAAACATTGACAGTGAGACATGGGTGAGAGGTTTCAGGAGGGCTGCTAGGCATGGAAAGGATGAAGGTGTCATGAAGTGGGGCTGGAGATTGAATTGGAGAACGTCCATTGTTCTTTAAGAACTGCAATAATGACTGGAACTGTTTTTACTTGAGAGGACTAGGTTTGGTGTCTATAAATGTGATGCACGTTTGAGCTGCGCCATGTGGAGCCCTGGAATTTATTTGAGTTACAGATGAATGAGTGACACAAGTAAACACGGCTCCACCATGCGCTGGCCCCGTCATCGGCAGGATGGGGACCGAGGTCTAGAGCTGGGCATGGAACTGTGTCAGAGAGTGTGCAGCTGCTCCACCCTTATGTGTCCTTGACCAAGAGCGAGATCCTCAGCTCTGATCCATGTTTACAACATAGAGGCAGAATCCACTGGAATGCGGGAGTCTTCAGATGTCAGAGAAGAAGGAAACCACACAGTAGAAACTGTTGCAGTTTCGGGTAGGAAGGGTCACTGTGCTGGAAGTCAGGAGACCAGGGCTTTGTTTATGCATAGAATTGTCTTTTGCATGCACTTTAATTTAATTAAGAAAAATTACACAGCTAATGAAAGTCCATGGCCAAAACAATCAGAAAATAGAGTTAAGCAAGAAGAAGGCTCCACGTTTAATCCCCTACATTCTCATTATCTGGAGATAATCACCATTAACCTTTTGGTGTATATCCTGCCAAATAATTTTGTTTGCATATCAGTATATAATTTTAAAAACAGAAATGGGATCGAGCAGTACACATTCTTTTGTAATAGACCATTTGCACATAACTGAACATCCTTTTGCAAGAACTTTTGGGTTTGCTTCCCCGTTCTGCCTCTAGGGTATTAGCTGGGTGGCATGGGGCCGGTTACCTCACCTCCCAATGCCTCAGTTTTTTCATCAGTTGAATGGAAATAATGACACCCATCTCATAGGGTCAAAAATCCCACGGGGTGGGAGGGGTGGAAAGTTGCTTTACAAAATGTTCTCCAAACTGGGGGAGAGGGAGGGGACTGTGCCTTTCCAGGTTCTGGGTCCCTGCTGGCTCAGTCTGCCCTGCCTTACCCTGGCTTTTGTTTCTTCTTTTCCAGGATCCAGAAGGGGGATGTGAACGAGGAGGAGGACTTTCGCTTAGATTGCCGCCATGAGAGATACCCCACCCGTAAGTGGCTTCTCTATTCTGCAGGAGCCTGGGGCTACGGATCCGTGGGCTGTCCTACCTAAGAGAGAAAACCCCAGAGATGAGCCAGGCCGACCTCCCCCCATGCCTGCATTCTCCCCTAGACAAAGATGGGGAACCTTAGCATGGGAAGTCTGTGTAGCCGCAGCTGCCCCCATCACAGTGGAAGTTAGAATGCTGGGAAAGGAACAGGAAGATCGGGGTGCATTAAGGGCAGGCTGGCCAGAGAAAGCAGAGCCCAAGTCCAGGCCTGGGTGAGCTTCTGAAGGGAGAACATCTCCTGGGTAGAAGTAGCCAAGTCAGGGAGGTGACAGCGGGCAAGATTTGGGGGAGCACCAGATGCTTTTGGCAGCTGGGGGTGCATCGACTTCATGTGCCTCCCTGTGGGGGATACCCTAAGACAGAACACAACGTTCCAATTAGGAAAACAAATGTCTGGACCAGAAAGCCAAGAGAAGGTAAAAGGAGAGAAGGGGATGGATAGAAAAGCAAAGCGCCAATCTGAGCTTGAAGTTAAGATGTTAAAACCCAGCTGAAGGTCTACCACGTGTTTCCTGGTCTGCCCTGCCCCGTGCCAAGGGATTTTCATGCTGGCCAGAGAGTTATTCTCCTAGCTAACTTTCTTAACATCTTCCTAGCTTGAAACTGAGCACCTTAAGCTGAGATTGTTCCTGTGTAAAACAAACACGAGCATCTCCAGGGCAGGGGCCTCTCAGAGACGTCCCTGTGGTCCTCAAATCTGTACCCAGACCTGGTCCCCAGTAGGCACCATTTGGTGGCAGGGCATTGGCTTTCCTACTCTGACCCCAGCCCTTGCAGCCAGGCTTTTACTGTCCACATTTTGCAGATGAGGAAATTAAGGTTCAGAGAAGTGAAGTAGCTTGCCCGTGGTCACACAGCTTAGCTAGTCAGCGGGGAAGCAGTTTTAGAGGATGCTGTCAGGGAAGCTGCAGTGACTTCCACCTGCATCTCTGTGCCTGACGTTCCCCCACCTGCACCCACAGAAGTTGTATAGATACCCCAGCCTCTTCTCCCCCCCGAATGAGATCATTCCTTGTGTACAGATTCCCCCCACGGGATTAAGAGTCACTTGCTCTCTGGTTTGATCATCTTCCCTTTGTTGGCTGCCTTCTCTCACCTGAGTCACCTCCCCTCTCCCTGCCCAGTTTCCGAATGCGCCTCCTTCGTAGGTCACCTACACTCCAACCCTCATCTCAGGGTCTGCTCCTGGGGACCCCGAGCTAAGGCTCAGGTCTGTCTGACTTCAAATCCTGCAATGCTCGTAGCTGAACAAGCAGTGGCTCTGCTTGGAGAGGAGAGATGCTGGTGAGCCTAGGAGCGTGGGAGCCGTCTGGCTGGAGAGGAGGGTGTCTAATCTTCACTATGAGGAAAAAGGAGCCTCCAAATCGCCAATTACCTGCTCGAGGAGCAAGATGGCAGTGGCCTGGGCCCTGGGCTCACACACCGTGGTTTCACACCAGGTGTCTGAGCTGGGGTCTGGGGGCTCCCTGGAGGAAGAGGTTAGGAACCAAGGCATGGGGGAGGCAGGGGAGCGCCTGCCTGAGGGGTTACAGCTGGGAGCATAAATCCGCTAGGGAGGCGCATTCAGCACGCACACAGTGGGAATAAAGATCTATTCCGGAGCTTCCCCAGCTCTCCTGTTTGGGACCCTAAATAGGGAGCAGGCAGGAAACCCTGGATGGGAAAAGACCCCAGGGCTGGCCTCAGAGGCAGCTGGGGAGGGGGGAGGAGGGAAGGCCAAATCCCTGAGGCTTGAGAAATGGAAGAGGGTTCAAGGGGAGCCTGTTTGGCCCTAAAAGCAAGCCCCAAGATTAGGAATGAGGGGACCCAGGGTGAGGGGGAGCTGCAACCCAGTTCTCAGAGCCCTCACCCCTGCCCCGCCACCCAGGTCCTCTCCTAGGAAGCATTTCTCCTTGAAAGCGTCATCAGATGCGTTCAGTACCTCAACAGCCTGTGGATAATCCCATCCTTCATTCCTTCAGCAAAAATTTACTGGGCACCCTTCCTAGGCCAGCGCTCTGCCTTAGGGGGCTCTCTGTCCAGGGGGCAAGGCAGCTGCTAAATAGGTGAAGACAAGGGCTGAGGAAGACACGTTTATGGTGAAGAAGAATCAGAGGGAGGGGCTGCTTGTGACATCTCCCTGAGGACCCGTGGGAGCCGGGACCTAAGGATGAGGAGTTGCTAAAGAGAACTTTCCAGCAAAGGGCCCAAGGCAGGGGTGAGCTGACCGGGTTTGTGGAAGAGCCAGGAGGCCGGCTGGCTGGAGCAGGGAGAGCAGTGGTTGAGGTTCGCGAGGTGACAAGACCCGGGAATGCGGTCAGGAGCTGGGTTTATGTGGTGGGGAGCCCTGGAGGAAGTTAGGCAGGGAAGACACGCGCCCGGATTTGCAATATGCATATCCTAGCTGCAGAGGGGGGGAAGGACTGGAAGGGAACGAGACTAGAGGCCTGTAGACTGCTGCGATGCCACTTCCGTCACCCCAGCAGGAGATGATGGTGGCCTGACCTGTGGCGGGTTCCAAGACTGTTTGCTGGTGGAATTGGATTCCCTCCAGAAGCAGATCACGAGACGAGGCTTCAAGAGCGAGTACTTTATTTTGGAGTGATGCCAGGAGGTGCAAGTAGAAGGTGGGAAAGGCAGACACCCCACCAAAGGCTCGTTAACAAGGCAGGGACCACCGTGAGCACCTGGAGCTGAATCCCCCCCGGGAACTGGGGGAGCCACCCCACCTGACCTTGGGTCAACCCTCCCCAGGCAGTGTTGGAGAGCGCAGGGCGTGGGTGATGCGTGAATCCCCCGGCACTTCCGGGCAGGGCCTGCAGGTCTGGGACATTGGCCAGGGGGTACACTGCCGGGTGGGGTGGGGGCTCCAATAGCACCCACCCCACTGGTGACCAGTTGGAGGTGTGGGATTGGGGTGCAGATTTTTTTTGCTCTAGCAATCGAGGACATGCTTGCTCCAGCCTGATGGTATGTGGGAAGAGGACCGGCCGGGTCTGTGAGATGCAGGGATGCCTGGTCCGTGCTGATTCTGAGGGGCTTGTGGGGGTGCCCAGGAGGCAGCGGGAGAGACGGATGAGTGCTTAGAAGGGCGGGGTGTGTGTAGGACTGTGGGAACGGGTGAGGTCATCTTTGGAGACGGTGTGGGGCTGGGAAAGGCAGGGAAGCAATAAAGTCATCACACCTGGGTCTCCAAGAGGAGCTGGGAAACCTGCTGGGAAGGGGCCGCTGGAAGCTGTCAGCTGCCCCCAGAGACTTCTCGCATCCCAACTTGTTAGGGAAGAAAAGAACCTCCGATGCAACAGCACCTCTGCCAGGTGTGCCTTTTACAGGGTAACCGAGTGTCAGCAGGGAAGGCTGGCTTTCCCTGGGGGCCAGCAGAGGCCCCGAGGACTCGAGTTAAAACAAAGAGGAAGGAAAAAGCCCCTTGGGGGAGGGGGATGGCCTGACCTGTCCTGTCCTCTCACCGGCATCTGGGGTCATTGGAACTGCCCTGAGCTTGGCTGCCTCTGTGGTCATTCATTTATTTAACAAATTGATACTATCACTGCTGTGAAACAATGTCACTGCCATTCACTACTATTATTTAGAGATGCAGCCATCACTCTCATGTGAGCTCTAAAGGGGTCAATAGAGGCACTGTGGAAGCAGAGGCGTTCCCCAGGAGAGCAGGGTGCAGAAGTGCAGGGTGGGAAAGGGTGATGCAGAGTGATCTAGCTTGGTAGAAGAGGTCGAGAGAAGTTAAATAGCTTGCCCAGGAAATGGCAGAGCTGGGATTTGAACCCAGCCAGTCTGGCTCTAAAGCCCATACCCTTAACCACTAGGCCATGCTGCCCTGTATCAGGCAGAAGCTCCCCTTGCTGGATACACACCATCTGCCTGGCTCCTCAGGGAGCTACATTCTAGAAAGGCAGCCCGATCAGGCCGTCTAGGGTGCCCTCCCCAGAATGCAGCCTCTTAGCTGCTAGCTGGTCTTCTGCCAAGGAAATATTTTGGAAATGCCTGGGCGAGTTTTGCAATATTTCTGCATCGAGCAGCTGCTCAGACCTTGCGATGGGCTGACTTTCTAGCAGGAGGAGCGGGGGAGGAGGGATGTCAGGGAGCTGTGTTGTGGAACCCTCGCTGGGTGCACGTCTGGCCTAACTTGGCCACCATCTCATTTGAGGGCTGAGGTGGCTCTGGGAAGGAGGGATTATGATTCGTATTTTGTAGCTAGAGAAACTAAGGACCTGAAAGGAAAACTGACTGTGCTAAAATCTCGGACCACTCAGCGATAAAACTCAGCTCTCTCCCCTTACTGGTGATGACTTCATCCCTTCCTACTCTTTCCCTCTTTGTGCTCCAGCCACGCTGCCTTCCTCCAACATACAAAACTCACTTCCTTCACAGCGCCTTTGCTGCTTTCTCTGCCTGGAATGCTCTCCCCCTGCAACTTTGCATGGCTGGCATCATCCCTTCTGTTAGGTCTCAAACTGAAAGGTCACTCACTCCCTAAGAGAAGCTTTTCTGACCTAAACTAGCTTCCCCACTCTCCACCCATCACATTTTCTTTCCTTCATAGCATGTATCTCTGAAATTATCTTTTATATCCATTTACTTGTTTTGTTTCTTGTATTTTGTTTTTGCTGCTTCTCTCCATTAAGTTCCAGGAAAACAGTCACCTTGTCCATTTTGTTCACATCTAAGTCCTGAGAGCCTAAAAAGTGTGTGGTACACAGTAGGTGCTCAATTTTTGACTCTAAACTTCCAAGTTTCTCCCACCACCTTCCGTCTGAGCAGCCACTTGTACATAAACAGTTACAGGAAATTTTGGTTGCCTCAGTTGATCCCAAAGTTGCTACTTTTTCTCTGGCTGCTGTGATTTGGATTCTGCCAAATTTTTTTTTTTTTCTGAGGATCGTTTGCTTTTGAAACCTGCCTTTGGGGCTTCGCGGTGCAACTTATAGCTTGAGAGCACACTAGATGTGACATTTGATGGAGGCAGTGGTACCATATGGTCCAGGTTGCCTGCGTCTTCCTTTCAGGGGACACTGGGGTTTGGAGCTGATTGCAGCTGTCAAGTTCAATGCCCAAGACAAGCTTTTGATTTTGCCAGGTGTGTCTAGAAGAGCGGGCCAAGCAAGAGGCAAAGAGCTGCCTTCTGGGAGCTCTGTCTAGACGGGTCTCTGACACTGCTGTCCCCAAAATAGCAGGGGAATTTCAAGGAAGGCTTTTTCTGGGCCCAGAGCAACTTGACATTTTTATTAGATCAAAATCAAATCTAATAGAGTGCTGCTCAAGTCACTTCCTTTATTAAAATGGAAACAGACAGTATTTCTGAAACAAATATCAATGCCAACTTGCTGTGAGCTTAAAGACATTGGAGACCCTGGCACTGGGGGAGCCAGGGGTCCAAATCAACTTTAGCATCAGAATCACCTGGAGGGCTCCTTAAAATAGATTGCTGCCTCCCTCCCCAGCTTTCTGAGTCAGTAGGTCTGGGGTGGGACCTCGTATTCTGCATTTCTAGTAAGTTCCCTGTGGTGCTGTTGTTGCTGATCCACAGACTGCCTTCTCAGTAGCCAGGTTTTGGATGGTGCCGGCCCTGGGCCAATGCTTGTCCCTCTGAAACTGCGTTTAGTCACTAGCTCAGGCTATTCAGCAACTTCTAGATGGAAACTGCTGCTCCTGGATCATTGCTCCTCCAGTCCATCATCCTAAGACACAAACTTGATCATGTCTCCTTGCCACCGCCCTCCTAGCTCTAAAACCTACTAGAATACCATACCCATTGGGTATCAGGCACCGTGCTAACCCCTTCAACACATTCCCACAGAGCGCTTCTCTCACCATCCTACCTGTTTGAGTTTCCTTGACTACTCAAGCAAATACCATGCAATGGTTCAGCTTAACAATGGGAATTTATTAGCTCATGGTTTTGAGGCTGAGAAAGTCCAAATCAAGGGGATGCTTTCTTCCCCAAAACTGGCGTTCTGGTGACCCTCAGTCTTGGGCTCCTCTGTCACATGGCAATGCCCATGGCGGCCTCGTGTGGCCTCTCCAGGTTCTGTTGATTTCAGCTTCTGGCTGCTCTCTCTGTGGCTTTCTCTCCTTTGTCTGAATTTCATTCTGCACATAAAGGATTCCAGTAGTGGAATTAAGGCCCACCCTGATTGAGCTGGGCCACACCGTAACTGAAGTTACCTCATCAAAAGGTCCTACTTATAGTGGGTTCACACCCCGAGGAATGGTTTAAGTTTAAGTACATATTTTTCTGGGGTATATACAGCTCCAAACCCAAACCACCACACTACCCCTGCTTTAGTTTTCTTTCAGTCATTCGTCACTCTCTGAACCCTTCTTTGCTGACTTGTCTGTTTCCAGTCTCCACCCTCTGGAATGGAGATTTCATGAGGACATGGTCCTTGTCTGCCTCATTCTGGCCAGAGCCAGGGTCCAGCACAAAATGGGTCATCAATAAATTTCTGTTGAGTGAATTAGCTCATTTAGTCCTCCTATTCACCCTATGAGTTTTACAGCTAAAGATAATTGGGTTTTAAGAGGCAAAGTCCCCTGTCTTGGGTGACACAGTCTTTCTGGGTCCAACCTAAAGCTGATCATTGTTCTGCTTTATGCCCAATTTTTTTTTTGCCCAAGGCGGAGCTACCCCAATTGTGCCAGATCCAAAGAACACCTGCAGCAGTTGTTAAAATACAGATTTCCCTGGAGAGTCCAACTGCTCGGTCTGGGGCAGGGCCCAGGAATCTGCATCAGATGAGTCTGAAGACAAAGCAGAAACCCCCGAGAAACAGGATGAATCCAATACTCACTAGAGGGGCCCTTTGGTCTTTTATATCCGGCACCCAGTGATTTTTGCAGTGCAGCCCTCCACTCCTCACCTCACCAGCCCCATGCCCCTGCCTTCCAGCCATACAGTGCTTCCTGCTTTCCCCAAACACCAACACTGCTAGATTTTTCACACTTTCTGAAAACCTCACTTACCTGCCAAGAGCCTATTTCACACCCTGTTCCTTCTGCCTGAAATGATTTGCCCCCTTCCTCGGTTTGGTGCAAAAAACAAAACAAAACAAAACAAAACAAACAAAAAACAAAAAAAACTCTACAGTGGAATTTTGTGCTTTTGTAAGTGCTTTCAGAGTCCCCCATGTCTGATCCTGGCAACCAGTTCCTCTCTGCTGCCTGGCAGCAGAGGCCATGTCCATCTCCACATTTTCATGTCCTGGCACTCACATCTGAGAGGCAAAATTTATGGTGGTTACAAGCCTGGCTTGTGGAGCGAGGCTGCCTGGGTTCAAATCCCACCTGTGAGGCTGTGGATGAGTTACTTAACCTCTCTGGGTCTCATTTCCTCATCTGCAAAATGGGAATAGCAATGGCACCTGACTCATGTTGTTGGAGTTTAAATGAGCCATTGTGCATGCGAATGGCTCATGGCAAGCAGTGAGAGCTGTAGACTTGTTTGCTCTCACCATCTCTTCCCACATGTATGAGTCTGCCTCCCTCACTGGCTTGTGAGAACCCAGAGGGCAGATCTGTATCTCACCCATGTCTGTAGACCCAGCAGCCAGGGTGGCTGCACAGTAGGTGCACAACAAATGTTTAATAAGGGAGCAAAGGAGTCAGTGACTCAGGAGAGGTGGCAGATTAAACAGATGCATACCAAGTGTGTGTGGAAAAGAGACAAAGAGAATGTCTTTGTCCATTTGCCCAGGAAGCGTGGGGTCCAGAGAAGACGGACCCCAGTGTAGAGAATGGTGAGTTCCCATTCAATCTGCCAAGACAACTCACACCCCAAGATGGACCAGAGGACCCAACCTTCCCCTCCATGTGGATTCCACCCAAACCTGCTCTTGCTCCTGAATCCCCCATTGCTCATTCATTCAATGGCTATTGCCATCAGCGTCGTGCCTGGAATTGTGCTAGGTGCTGGAAATAAAGCAGAGCTCTGTCCCCAAGTTACACACAGCCTATTAGGAGAAACTGGGAGGAACAAGTAAACAGATATTACCAAATACGGTAGAGTCTCTAAAGCCCCCTCAGAGTGGAGATTTACAAAGCAGAGTCTACTTAGAGAGGCAGCTGAGCTGTCCAAGGTTGTGGCATTTTGGTTGATGATGTCACCATCTAGTGTCACCATCTGATGTCACCACTTGCCGGATCTCCAAAGCCTGACACTTCAGTGCCAGCTTTGATTAATTTCTCCATTCCCACATCCCATCTCTATCTAGGGGGCAGGGTTCAAGGTTGGGTGGCCAGACTGGAGACTCTGGAATGGCCCGCTAGTCCTGGACAGAGGCCTTCAGCACCTTGGACAGCGGGCTGGCAGGTCGCCAGCTGCCCATCCCTAGGCCCTTTCCACTCTGATTCCTCTAAAAGCTGCAGAGTGACCCTGGGCAAGTCACTTCCCCTCTAAGTGCCTTGGTTTTTGTACCACATTGCCATTCTTGAAGGGCCCTTTCAACCTGATGAATCCATTTTGGGCCAGTGTGATTTAATTCAATTCAGTATACCTGAGAGCTGGTCCCCTGGGATCTTGGAACCCTGGAGAAGGTTCAAAACAGTGATTTTTTTCCATTGAAGGATTAGGAGGTTAGGAGTGGAAAAAACTGGATGTTAAATGTTTATGTTTTGATATCTGAATTAAAAAAGCAATGTCAGATGGCATATTCTGAGAACCTCCTTTGTGCTGAATACTCTGCTAATCCCCAGGGCAGAGGCAGTTTCCAAGAGAATTTAAAACAAAGTACTGTACCTGCTACCGACTCTCCATGTGGGATCTTGGACAAGTCCCTTCCTTCTTTCCCACCAATGGGCTTTGGTTTCCCCATTTGCAAAGAGGGTTGGTGGATCCCAACTCCCTCCCTTGCTGGAACTTTGTTATTTTTACATCCATCCAGAGTCTAAAGTTGGATAACAAAGGGCTTCCACACAGAGGGCCCGTGGACCTGCTGAAACCATTAACTAGCTAACTTTTTAATAACTCACATCCATTTGCAGACTCAGACAGAAGAAGTTGTGTGTCAAAAGTCATGCAGCTTGATGCAAACATTAGGGACTGATGGCTTGATGTGCTGAGCCCTCTGTCTTGGGGTTGGCCCCTATGAAGCTATTGCTGCAAGGAGAGGCTAAACCTGCTTATAATTGTGCCTAAGAGTCTCCCCCTGAGTGCCTCTTTGTTGCTCAGATGTGGCCTTCTCTCTCTCTCTCTCTAACTAAGCCACCTTGGATGATCTTGCTGCCCTCCCCCCTACTTGGGACCTGACTTCCAGGGGTGTAAATCTCCCTGGCAATGCAGGATATGACTCCTGGGGATGAATCTGGACCTGGCATCCTGGGATTGAGAACATCTTCTTGACCAAAAGGGGGATGCAAAATGAAACGAAATAAAGCTTCAGTGGCTGAGAGATTTCAAATGGAGTCAAGAGGTCACTCTGGTGGACATTCTTACGCATTATATAGATAACACTTTTAGGTTTTAATATATTGGAATAGCTAGAAGTAACTACCTGAAACTACCAAACTCCAACCCAGTAGCCTTGACTCTTGAAGATGATTGTATAACAATGTAGTTTACAAGAGGTGACAGTGTGATTGTGAAAACCCTATGGATCGCACTCCCTTTATCCAGTGTATGGATGGATGAGTAGAAAAATGGGGACAAAACCTAAATGGAAAATAGGGTGGGATGGGGGGGGTGATTTGGGTGTTCTTTTTTTATTTTTATTTTTTATTCTTATTCTGATTCTTTCTGGTTTAAGGAAAATGTTCAAAAATAGATTGGGGTGATGAATGCACAGCTATAAGATGTTACTGTGAACAGTTGATTGTACACCATGGATGATTGTATGGTATATGAACATATCTCAATAAAACTGAATTTAAAAAAAGTCATGCAGCTTAAAAAAAAAGTCACCCAGCCTGTAAGTGGCAGAGCTTGGGTCTGAACTTTTGACTGTCAGATTCCAAGTATGCCCCTCCCCCCCACCTCCTGATCCTGCAGGCCAAAGGAAGAGAGGCTGAGCAAAGAGCCTCTTAACTGTGTGCAGAATCTCAGGACAGGAGGTTGGGGGGAGCTCAGCCAGCTCCTAAGCTCAGGAATCACCCCATCTTCCTCCTCCATGGTTTTCCTATCTATGACAGTCTGTTCAGGATTTGTTTTGTGCTGGGGGCACAGCACACCTGGAGATGAACATGGTAGTGGCTGCCACGGCATCGAGTATAGATAAGCACAGGGAGAGAAGGATAAGTAGAGTGTTGAAGGGGCACCAAGGAGGGAGTCTGGGAAGGTTTCCCAGAGGACAGAACATTTGAAAGAGGAGTGGAGGATTTCACAGCCAGAGAAGAGCAGGGAAGGGTCTTCCTGGCAGAGGGACCAGCATGTGCAAAAGCCAGGAGTCACGGAACAAAGACCAGGTTGGGAAACAGTCCGAGGCCACAAAATCGTCTCCCGTGTTCTGAATGGGCTCTGGCCTGAGAGATCTGACCGGGCCCACTGATTGTTGAAAACACTTTTAAAATCTTCAGTTGCTGTCATTAAAAAGCCAGGAGATTTTATTGTGAAATCCGCATTTTCAGTTTCAATGAAAAGTTTGGAAGATCAGAGCCCACATTCCCCATGGCAGCAGTCGGCGGGAGCTGAGTGCTGGCTGGGTACTGGCTGCCTCGGGCCCTCTTCACCCACTCACATTTGGGGCTCCCCAATCTACAACACAAGGCCTTTTTTCGGGCCCGTGATTAGCCCCAAAGTAAAAGGACTGGGGGAGAAAGGAAGTGGGAGGGGGGTCCTGGTGGGCTGGTGGGATGTCTTGAGCAGTGATGGATGCCCCTCAGGCCTGGTGAGGACAGAGCTCCCCCTTAAATGGCTCTAGGCCCCAAGACCTTCCTGGAAGGCCAACAAAGGGGAGCAGAGCCCCAATCCTCAGTGATTCTGGATCCAGGCAGAAAGAAGGTGGCCTTTCTTTTTCCTTAAAAATACATTAGTGCCTTCTAGCTGTTCCACTCAACTCTCCAAGGTTCTGCCTGTTGGTGGCTGTAACAGCAGCTACAATCGCTTCTAAATACTCATTTAGAAAAACAATCAAACCCTTCTGTGCACCAAATATTTGCTTCTAGATTGAAAAGAAATTCCCAAACACCTTTATGTTGGCAGCAAGCACTTCCAAAGATGCAACTATTTCAGTGACTGGGGCCAAAACAAATGCTTTTTTTTTTTTTTTTTTTTTTTTTTTTTTATGAAGCCAAACAATTCCAGAATGTTTGCAAGGGGTTTTCCATCCCTTTTTTAAAAAATAGTAAAATTAGCCAAGCACCAACATTAAGAATATTAAAAACAGAAAAAAAGCTAAATCAAACAAAAAATACATACACGTACCACAACACTGGTATAACCATTCTCATCTTTGCCTGTTTCCTTCCGGCCTTTGTTATCAGGAAGACTCTCCCAACAGGCAGAGCTTTCTTGAGGGTGAAAGTGAGCTCTCTGTTCTTGGAGGCATGCAAGCAGAGCTTGACCTCAGCAGGCATTCCCTCCTCAAAGGGCTTTCTACAAAGAGCCTTTCTTTACTAAAGAGTGTCAAGTGTGTCTGCTCATTCACTAGAGCCCAGAGCAGGAAAATGAAACGACATGGAACAAAATTTTTTAATGCTAAGAGTTTGGAATCAGAAAGAAATTATTTCAATCCTGCTCCATTGTAGTCATGAATCATAAGACACCTAGTTAGCCTTGCTGAGTTTCAGGTCCATCCTCTCCCTCCCCTACCTTACAGGGTGCTGTAGGAATAGAATCTAGTAGGGTGTGTAGAGCTGTAAATGCTCAGCATGTGTTGGTTTTCTCCATCCCACCCCCTGGCCTCCACTCCCACCCCACCGGCCAGTCTTCTTTGGTTTTCCTCTTTCTGTCTCCCCCTCCACCGATCCCCCATGGAGCGGCTGCCATGGGCTCAGCTGTGGCTCTCCTGGTTGAAAGGGGCAAAGCTGGCAATGTGTGCTGCAAGGGTAGATGTTCCAAGATGAGGGGACCCCAGAAAGCCGGGAGAGGATGTTAGGGGAGGCTTTCTGTAGGACGTAAAGCTTGAGCCTGGCAGTGAGGTTTTGACTCAACAGTGGGCACAAGGACATTTGAGGAAGGGGCACAGCATGGAGATGGGAATAGTTCTGGAATGACCTTGAGGAGACCGTTGAGGGAAAACAGAGGCATAGTCTTTTGGGAATCACGGAAAACACCAAATGGTGAGCATATTGGATGAGGAAGAACTTTTCCAGTCCTCGCCCTGGCCCAGGCCATTGAGAGCAGTAACGGTGGTGTGGAGGTGGCAGAGTGTCTGCCCACTGCCTCGGCCCAGGGAGCTGCTGGGAGTTGGCTCTGGGCACACCCGTGCACATGTGCATTGCCCCACAGGTCAAGTAAATACTAGAGGGAAGGGGTGTCATCCACATGTGCTCTCCTTCTAGCCTTCTCCAAGCTCCTTGAACACATTTGGACACACAACAAACCTGGGAAAACTGGGCTGGGTGGTTGGGTAGATAGGTGGAGAGACAGCTACAGGATGACTGGGAGTGGTGGGTGCACAGATGAATGGGTAAGAGGGGCACTGAGCGGATTAGCTAATGGGATGGGTGAGTAAAGAGAAGAGTAGATGAAATGGCTGGGTGGATGGCCTGAGTGGGTAGATGGTTTGGTGCAGGATAGGTGAATGCGTGGGAAGGTAGGTATGTATGGCTGGTGGTTGAATGCAGTGATGATTGTTGGGTGGGCATGTTGGTGAGTTATGGGGTAGATAAGAGAGTGGGCAGGAGATTGGAGGGTTGGTGGGTGGGTGGAGGCATGGTGGGTGGGCTAGTGGATGTGTCAGCAGGTTGGTAAGCAGACAGTTGGGTAGGTGGATGGGTGTGATGGTAGGCGTGCTGGTGTACTGACTGGTTTGAGGTGGGTAAGTGGATTTTTGAGTTGTGGGTTGGAAGAGTGTGTGAGGTGGATAGATTGGTGAGTGGTAACTGGATGGCAGCGAATGCTGGTAGTTGTATGAGGAGTTCACAGATGTGTTGATCTGGTAGGAGATGGGTAGATGATGGGGGGTTGGGATGGGGTGGAGAGTTGGGTGGGTGAGCTGATAGATAGATGGGTGGGTGGGGTGAGATAGTGGGGGTGAGAGAGTTGGATTGAGATTTGGGTGGAGTGGTAGAGAATAGATGGTAGGCCTGGTGAATGGGGGTGGGCAGATGGATGTGCTCATGGGTGGATGAGTGAGATGTTGGGGTGATGGGTAGATGGGGTGAGGGTGAAGGCTGCACTGACCACCTTGTCTCTTGGCAGGACACCAGCCGCACATGGGGGAGTCCTGGCCCCGGAGCTCTGCACAGGAGGCACCGGAGCTGAACCGCCAGTGCTGGGTCCTTGGGCACTGGGTGTGACAACACCCCTTCCTGGCCCCAGGCCTCGGGCACTGCTGGCACCACCCCCCTGCCACAAGGCCACCACTCTGGTGCCACCGGGAACCTGGCCTGTGCGCTGTGAGCTCAGCCAGCCTGCGTGGGAGACACCGGGCCTGTCTTCCTGCGGCCACCTGAGTCTCAGAGCGTTGGAATGATGGAATGCACGGAGCTGCAAGGGGGACTTCGGGACAGCAGCCCCTAACTCTTTCTACCATCACATGCAGCGCCTTGTTGGGTGCGGCTGGGGTGCCAGGGAAGACATGGAACGCAGCCCCTGAATGTGTGGGCACCCATAGCCAGCCAGGAAGTTCATGAGGTGCCCAGGGGTGCAGAGCCCTGTGGGGGAGGGGGAGGGAGTGGGGCTTCCTGAAGGTGGGGGCAGCAGCGCTGGGCACTGGTACTGTAGGGGGTCACACAGCAGGCACACAGCAGGGGCTCAATAAATGCTTGTTGAACCTGTTTTCTTGCTGTGTGTGGAGGCCAGTTGCTCTCTGGGCTGTGGCTGCCCCCTCATTTTCCCCCCATCTGCCCCTCAAGGAAACTAAAGGGCAGACAGCCTTGAAGCCAGATGCATAGGGTTTGGGAACTGGGGAGCTGAGGCTGGGCCTGGGGGAGTGGCCAGTGAGGAGCCAGGCTGGCAGGGGTGGCCTTGGATTCCAGAGTATCAGAAAGGCAGGGTTCAGGCAAGCAGAAAATATGGGTGGTCAGGATATAGGCCCTTGAATCCAGGCCCTAAATGGGAAGGTGGAGGTGCCACATCTCTTCTGAGTTCTTAGCAACATTATACCACCCTGACCCCCATGGGGACCTTTTGCCCTGTGTCTTGGGCCACCTTTACATAAAATCCTAGAGCTTAGATGCCTGGGGAAGCAGATCCTCTATTATGAAGGTGAGAAAACTTAAGGTCACTGGGATAAAGTAACTTGCCTAACATCAGAGCTAGCAAATGGCAGAGTCAGATTTGCAAGAAGACTCTTGACTCCAAGTTCAGTGATCTCCCAAGAGGCCTCATCCATACAAAGGATTTCTAGAGGTCTCCTTGAAGTAGAGCATTTTCTTCTGCTTCATGTATCCATAAATCCATCATCCATCCATTCAGCACCCATCCTTTCATCCATCTGTCCATCCATCCATCCATTCAACACCCATTCTTTCATCCATCCATCCATCCATCCGACACCCATCCATTCATCATCCATCCATCCTTCCTTGTATCAGACATATACCCACCATCCTTCCATGCATCACCCATCCTTATTATTCAACCATTCATCCTCATGTCCATTTAATTTATTGTGCCCCTACCATGTGCCAAGCACTGTGGTGGGCACTTGAGATAGAATGCTGAACCATCTGGAGAGTGTGTCCTCACAGAGCTCACCGACAAGCAGGACAGACAAGTAGATGGACAATTACAGCCAGCATGGGAAGTGCTGTGGGGCACAGCTCTGGGGCCAGACTGCCTGGGTACAAATTCCAGCTTCTCCACTTGTGACATTGGGCAAGTGTCTCCACATCTCTCCACCTCAGTTTCCTCATTCTTTCAATGGGGACAACTATTATACCTACCTCTTAAAGGTGTTCTGAGGATTCAATGAGCTGTTGTACTTGAAGCATTTAGAACAGAGGCTGGCACATTGGTAAATGCTTTGTGGCTGTCTGATATTATGACAATGAGGGTAATTTGGGTGCTGTGGTGGCCCAAGGGTAGCCCCAGCCAGGATGGGGAGGTCAGGGGAGGCTTCTTTGGGAAAATGACATCTAAGCTGAGACACAAAGGTTGTCTAGATGCCAGACACGCAAGGATGCAGAGGAGAAAGCAAATTGGAAACATTTAGAAACTGGAAAATAATCCCAAAGGCAGGTGTGGCGAGAAGGAAGGGGGTAGTGAGAACAAGGCTGCCGGGATGGGTGGAGACAGGCCGGGAGGGGGCTCAAAGCGACTTTAGGAAGCTTTGTCCTGGGGACAGTGGGCGCCTGGGCATGCCTTCAGCAGAGCAGAGATGTGCCCAGGCTTGCATTTTAGGAGGATCCCTGTAGCTTCCCGGCAGAGAATGGAATCCCTTCCTCATGCTGACTACGCTCCAGGTGAGAGAAGAAGGTGGTCTGGTTTAGGAAAGTGACCCAGGGCTGGGGCCGTGCAGGCAGATGCAGGGCTGGTTAGGAGAGAAACTCAGCTGGGCTTGGGAGGGGCTGGTGTGGAGGAACAAACCTCTGAACGACTCAGGGGCTGGGCAGCGGGGGAAGGGGAGGATGGAGACTTCGGGAACTGATGTCTTGAGTCACAGGTGCCTGGGGGATAGCCAGGTGGAAGGTTGTACTCATTCACTTATTCATGCTTGCATTATTTCATTTTTCATTCAGTCAATGGGACAGGAGACAGGCCTGGGAAAGAGATTGGGGCCAAGTTACAAGGGCCTTGACTGCCAGAACAAGGAGTTTGGGCTTTGGAGTCTGGGAAGGAGGGACCCACAGCTGATGCAGGGGCCGGGGGAGGACGTGATTAGCAGGGCCTCTGGCCCCGGGCACCGGGCATCTTGGGAGCTCTGTATTCTCACCCAGGGCCTGTCTGAAGTTGGCTTGTGGATTGCGGGAGGTACAGGAGATGAGTTTAGTTGGCACATGGGCAAAATTTTAATGTATTTTAATAGTTGTGTTTATATAAATGTGCATAGAAAAAACTGTATAATGGGCTCATCAGTGCCACGATTTCACAGATATTATTGCTTAGGATGAAACAAAATAGGCATTTGAGTAAAAAGAAAAAGAGGTGGCTTAAAGAAAACTATTAAAATAAATAATTGTGCAAGTGGTATGTGATTACGGTATGTGGGTGGCTCAAGCAGGGTCATTCCCTCCTCCTGCACAGGCCGGAGAGGGAAGGGAAAGAAGCCCATGGCTCATGGGACCACTTGGACTTCAAGTCTTCTCATCCCCGCCTCCTGGACAGGGACTGAGAACCAGCTCTCTTCCAGTTTGAGGGAATCTGCAGCAAGAAGGCAGCTGGTTAGATAAAAGGAAGCACTTCCAGGCAGGCTGGATGAGTAACAGGGTCACTGAGGGTTCTTCATGCAGAGAGCATGTCTGGCTGGATCTGGGAGGAAGGAGAAGGCAGGGGCATGCCTGCGTGAGTGCACTGAGGCTTGGGTGAGGAAGAGAAGGCCCCTTCCCTGCACCCCACCCACCCCCAAACAGCTTTCCTAGCTGACCTTCCCCTATGCAGTGTGGACACGTCTGGCTACTTACGACACGGCTGTTGGCTTTTGCTGCAGCCTTTCAGTCTTGACACCCAGACACTGGCCAGATGCACCTGCAAAATTAGTTCTTACGCATCCTGGCTCCGCTCTGGGCGTCTGCACACAGCGTCCCCGTATCCACACGTTCTGGCCCTGTGCGTACACGCCAACCTTACCTTGGCCCGGTCACACCTACGTGTGAACGCCAGAGGCCGGCCTTGCCCAATGCACACACATGTTGACACACTGTGTGCACCAGCAAGTGCTTTGTGGGTACACACGGGCTGGCCGTGTACCCTTGCTGACAGCCTCCGTCCGTGCTCGGCCCTGTATGTGCATGTGGGGGCCGACCGCCCTCCTCGGCTGGGGCTGTGATGGTCTGTCACCCCCGCGGTCCCCACCACAGCCGGCCTGGCCCAGCCACACACTCTTCTCCCTCGCGTAATGGAAATGTCAACTTGATTCATGGGCGCTCCTCAGCAGCCAGGCCTGAGGATGGGGCGCGGGGGAGGCTCCTCTCCTGGGAAGGGTGGCGGGGGCCTGGGGGCTGGCCCCTCGCTGGAGAGGAAGTGAGGGTGCAGGAAGGGCCCTGGGCCCTGGATTCAGCTCCGGATACCAGGACAGATCTGCTGCCACCTCATTCATCCAGGAAGTAATTGCTGAGGGATCCTGTGTGCCAGGTGCTGAGCTGCTCACTGGAGCTGCCACAGTGAGCAAAAAGGATGCCGTCTTCACCCTTATGGAGTGTCATTCCAGTGGAGAAGACAGGAGTCATAATAAAAGCATCCCTTGGAGGCATGTGGGGGGCTCCGTAGGGGAACCAAGGAAGCCCCCGAGGAAGGGCCCCTGCGGCAGGATGGACAGAGGGAACAGCATGTGCAGAGGTCCTGGGGCTGCCTGGGATGCCGAGACAGGCCTAGCCTGGGGCATGGGACAAGGGGCAGAGCTGCTGAGTGGTCAGAGCGTGTGGGGCCTTGAAGGGCTTGGCAAGGCGAGCGGCTTCCTCCTGAAGTGCCTGTGGCTGTGTGTGGGAGGCCTGGGAGGGGGGAAACAGAGGCAGGCAGACCTGAGAGGGGAGTGTGGCAGGGTCCTGGCTGGAGGAGGTAGTGGCTTAGGCCACGCTGGCATTGGGGAAATGAGAGAAAGATACCCTCTGAGTGAATGAATCAGAAAATCCCAAAACTGGCAGGTGTGGCCCCAGAGCTCAAAAGCCAGTGGGGCTGGCGTTGAGCCCCACCCATCGGTCCCCAAGGGCTTCGGGGCAGCGTGCAAACTCACTGGTGCACGGGTGGCCCTCCTCTTGGTGGCGGCTCACAGGATGCCCCAGCCCTGGCCTGGGCAGTGTGTGGGATTGAGGCCGAGCCGGCTGCGGGACCATCAGTCACGAGGAAACACCAGTCTCCTCCACCGTGGGATTTACGGCTTGGACAGACAGGAAATCGCTGCGTGGGACCTGTCCCTGAGCCCAGCACGGCCAGCTCACAATAGCCAGGTTATTGCTCCTTGGGCCACATTTCATCCTGGGCTGACGTTGTTTGAGCCTGTGCCTTGGGGGAGGCGAGGGCTGGGCTGACGGACTGGGGAGGGGGGAGGTGGCTGCCAGGACTGGTGGGGGCCCTGGGACTCCAGGGGCAGCAGGAAGGGGGTTTTCTGGCACGAGGCCAAACCGGAGCAGCCCCGAGGCCTGGGGCACCCAGCCCCCACCCACTTCCCTCCTGACCCTCCAGGGGCACTTCCAGGGGGAGGGGCTGTGGGGGGGGCGGCAGGCAGGCAGGGCAGGTCACCGGGAGGTGATAAGGGAGGCGCAATACAGGAGAAGCAGCAATTGAGGGAGGAGGGGAAGGAGTTAGAGGAAGAGAGGGAGTTTAGAGGGCGGGACAGGAGTGGACAGAGGAGGGGACGAGACGTCAAGCCCGGCTCAGCCAATGGGTTGGCTGCTCTGAGGTCCAGTGTCCTTCACAGGCCAATCGGCTGAGGCCGGGCAGGGGTCCTGGAGACTCCAAAGGGCCTGGTGGGCAGTGGTCGTGAGGGCTGAGGGCCTGGGGTTGGAGGCCTGGGGTCACATCCCAGCCCCAAAGCCCCAAAGCCAAGTCTGTTACTCAGTTTGTGCAGCTGTGAGAGCCAGATAATGGCCTCCTTCCCAGGGGCTGCCAGCCAGGCAGAAGCTCATTAGAAGACCCAAACCCCACGAGGCAGGCAGGGCCTGCTGGGCCTTCACATTCTGGGTGAGAAAGCCCAGATCACACTCATGGGAAGTGGGGGAGACTGGCCTTGACCCCAGGCTCTCTGGCCGGCCCCAGAGCCATGGCTCCTCCCCTCCAGTGTGCTGGGGCAAGGATAGTTCAGTGTCCTTCAGCGACCAAACCTGGAAAGCAGCCAGTGGCAGGTGAAGCCTTACTATTATTGGCTGTTAATATTTTTGTTATCACAAAATATGGCTGCCAAAGTCTGCCCCCTTCTGCAGGGGCCGTGGGTAGAGCAGTTTCCCAGAGGTGGCTGGAAGACGGGAGGCAGTGTCAGAATGCTTCTAGAATGTGGTCAGAGTGTCACGGCTGTGCAGCACATGGAGATGCAACAACATGTCTGCTCAGCCAGGACACCCCTGTGGGCACAGGGGGGCATACACGCCACGTTGGGTGGAGGCCATCCCTCACCCCCACTGCCCTGCTGGCTGACTGGGTGTCAGGGGCTTGAGGTGGGGGACACGGGTGGTTGGGGGTTGTGTTCCGAAGGGTCCCAATCTTGACAATCCCACTGCCCGCTGGGCCCCACAGCCCTGTCCCTGCATTCCCCTCCCCCTGTCTCTACCTCAGGGGTCTCAGGCTCATATGCAGCAAAGGGGACATAAGTGCAGGAAGCAGGTAGAGGGTGAGACAAAAGGGGATGGTGGTGACTATGGTGAGGTGGAGGCACTCAGCCCCACCCTGGGCGCCATCCGGGCCTGCGGCACCAGAGTTGCCAGATCTTCCAGTTTTTCCAGGGAAGTAGGGAATCTGAATTTTAATGTGATATCTGATGTGAAAATGAAGACAACTGATTAAACAAACTTTGTGTAGACCAGCACTGGGATCTCAGGGAGGGACTCTCCTGGCTCCAGGTGGGGTGGGAGGTGACACCTGGGGAGGGACCAGGGGTATCTTGGAAGATGTCCCAGGCACAGAGCAGCTGCCTCTTGGCAGCTCCGGGGACTCTCTGGGTCTTTCTGAAGTTGTGGTGCCGGTGCCTGAACTGTCAGGAGCGAAAGGAACCAACAAACCCCTAATAAAGGGAAGCAGCCCCTTCCCACCGCTGGACAGAGAAGGAAGGTCCCCGAGCAGCCAGGGGGCCTAGGTGGGGACTCCTTTGAGAGCCCGTGTCTTCTCTTCCAAGACTCATTTCCAGGAATCCACTGTGGGTGTCAACAAGCTCCCAGGCCTCTGACAGCTGTGGCCTTGAGGTGATTTTCGCCCCTGTGGGGGAAGGGAAGGCCCTTTACACCCACAGTGGCTTGGGGGTAGGGGGTCTGTCACCCCTGGTAGGCTAAGACTGACCCAACTGCCTTTCTGCCCATTGGGCTGGGGGGCCGGGGATGACCCCTCCCTCCTTTTATCTCCCTGCAGCAGGCAGGAGGCTGGGAGGGTCCCAGCCCCGGGGTACTCATGCAGCCACTGGGTAGGGGCCTGCAGTCTTCAGACGCTGAGGAGGAGGAGACGAATGACGGTCCTGACAGGGTGGCTGGAGGTGCGGGGACAGTTGATTCTGCAGGACTTTGAAACTGGCCAAAGCCCACCTGCAGACGGGTTTTATGTGGCTCACGCAGTATTTGCTTGTTTGCTGAAGTTGAGCCAACATTTAGAAGTTAGATTTCATATTAAAGATAAAACACCTGGCTTTCTGGCTTTTCTTAAAATCTCCACAGGTCTGGTGCAGCTGTCCCATCAGAAGGGGCCTATGCGGTTGACCAGGGTCCTGGGAGGGCAAGTTCTGCCCCCTGACATCACTCACCTGGGCCCTGAATCAGGGGGACCCAGGCACGGGGCTCCCGCGAGGCTGGTGGCTGGAGCAGCTTATGAAGGCTGACACATCGCCGGGTCCTAGATCCTACCAGCTCAGTTGGAGCTGGTGGAAAGGGCCTGCTTGCCCTCGAGGGTCTCCAGGGTTGGCCTAGAGACACAACAGCTGGAAGGAGGGGGATCGCAATCCAACACCAGTGTGTTGGCAGGTAGCAAGACCCCTCCTTTGCAGGAACTCAAGGCTGCCATTTCCCCCTATACACTTGGGGCTGGGCCTCTCCCGGCTGGACAGAGAAGCTCTCATCGCCTCCTCCCACTGGTAGGTGGAAGAATGTGGAGTTTCCAAAGGGCCCTCTTACCTGGCGAGAATGCTAGAGCTGGTGCCTGAGCTGTAATTTAAACCCCCTCAATGGAGCCTTATGCCAAGTCAAGGGCTTCTTTATCCAGAAGCCAAGAGCTGCCAACACTCACCCATCAAGGAAGCAGGAGAGTGGGAGACAGCAGAGAGGATGCCCAGAAATCAGGCGCCTGGGGGCTGGTGCAGGGCAACTCTAGGCCAACGATCCATACGATTGTCACCCGTGGCCTCAGCTCTCCCTGTGGCTGTGTCAGGATTTGTGCATTCACTAACAGCTTCCAAAGCTGTGTGATCTTGGGCAAGGTACTCAACCTCTCTGTGCCTCAGGTCCCTTCTCTGTAAAATGCAGATATTGTGTCTACATCGGAAGGTTATATGGATTAAATGGGTTAGTGCTTGAAACAGTGCCAGGCATGTAACCACCACTATAAATGTCTTGGCTATTATTATCTGTCTTACACAGCATAACACTCCTATAAAGTAGGCAGGGCTGAGATCACGACCCCATCTGCAAATGAGGAAAGGGACACTCAGGGAGGGGGCTTGCCCCAGATCACTCGGCCAGCCTCCAGTGGACTTGGACTCAGCTCCTAGAGGCACACGAGCTCCCTCCCTTCTGATCCCAAATCCAGCGCGGCAGGCTGTATTCTTGATAACATCTTTTATTGATTTTGCAAGAGAAAAAAATAGAAATTTATTTTAGAGTTAATGCCTCTATACAGCAATTTTTCCCCTCCTAAATTGCATGGTACATACAATTATCATAAACATCAGCTCAGATGCTGGGAGCCAGCGTGCGTCGCGGTTGTGCAGTCTCCCTGACGGCGCTGACCTGGACCGATGCCTCGGGCAGGAATGGAGGCTGGGGTTCCTTTAAAGCAACAGCCCTGGTTTCAGTCACTAGGAGCTGGTGTGCTCAGTCCCCCACTCCCCCAGGGAGCGAGCACTCTTGGGACTGTGTGCCCAAGAGGCCCCGAGATGCCAGCTGCTTCTGGAGGGTGAGCAGAGAAGCTGGAAGCCTGGAAGCTACAGAAATGATGGATCTCCTCCAGGAGAAACAATTCCTTATCTTCGCATCAGCCTTGCGCTCCAAATGAAAAGCGCATTTGCATAGCTGCTCGAGCCGAAGCCGCAAAGCCCATAAAGTACCTGCTCGGGCTCTTGGTTGCATAGGAACGTACTCAGAGTACAGTACCGCGGCGGGCCGGGCCGGGCGCCAGGAAAACAACGGATTAATATTTGGAACGAGAAATTACCCACCACTGGGAAACCAATTAGGTCCCTGATCCGAGCTTGTTACATAGATGGAAATAGATGCGTTCTGGGCTTCGCGCGACTGGGGGTGCAAGGCGCATTTCCAACTTGCCAGGAAGCGGCTGGAAGGGGGAGGGAGGGGGCCCGGGCAGCAAGACTGCAAGGCCTGCCTCCAAGGGCACCGGGGCAGGGCGGAAAGCAGGCAGGCGAGAAAAGGCCCGAGCAGCTCATGAGGGACGTGGCAGGGGAAGGCGGCGAGGCCACCTCCCTGGGGACGAAGTTCCAGTGTAGGAGGGTGTGGGGGGGGCGTGCCTCTGGGGCGCTGGTCCACAGCCTGCCTGCTCCCCCTCACCTACCTGCCTGCGCCTGGAGGACACGTGGACGGATTCTGCTGGCCCTCTGGGGGTCTGCAGCTGCCCTCCCACCCCCACCTGTTCTGCTCACTTCCTTTCCTCAGCAGGACGCAAGTCCTTGGCAATCCCTTCTCAGCCCTGCCAAGAGGACAGAGGCTCCTGCAGGCCCGGCTCCCCTGGGCAGGCATCTCCTCCCAACTGGGCCTGGGCAGGTTGCAGGGTGACGGGGTTGTGACCAGGCATTTAGGGGGCCAGGAATCAACCGCACTCTCTCAGCCAGCTCTGACAGCTCCCAAATGAGGCGGGGATACGTGGGGCCAACAGTGAGAAGGTGGGGTGTGTGTGTGTGTGTGGCATGAGGGCTTAATGGCCCCTCACTTGGACCTCTGAAGGCAGAGCTTCCCGCACACCCCGCACCATGCTGCTATTGGTGTGGAAAGCCTGGCACCCCCTGCCCCCACAGCCCACTGCCCTGCTTAGCCACACCCCGGGCCCTGAGAAGGCAGCTGGGGGGCCTCCCCAGCCCACCTCACTGCTCTGGGACCCGCTTTGCAGGATCTTACAGTAGATACACCCAGGGAAATGCCCCCTGGCTCCCTGCCAAGGCCCCAGAACTGCAGAGAAAATGGAAGGCCACAAGCAGCCTGGCCTCCTGCTGCCCATAAACCCTGTCTGTATTTTCCAGGGCCGCCCATCCCCGTGTCCCTGCCCCACAGCGGGCTACCCGCCCTCCGCAGTTCTCTTCCAGGCCCTGGGTCCTGGCTGGCGACACTGGGCAGGGGTGGGGTTGCCGAGCGGAAACTTGTGACAGCCCGCCCTGGCTGGAGGAAGGGCTCTCTGCTGGGCCGTCGGTCATGCTTCCCCTCTGTCCTCAGTCAGCACCACCACCGTCTCGCGGTCTCCTTCTCGCTTATGCAGGTTTTGGGGCGTAAGGCTGTCGAGGGAGAGCACAGAGGGACCAGAGTTACTAAATCTCGATCCTTGTGGGGATTTTCACCTCAGGGTGAAAGCCAAACTGCTGGGCCGCTGCCTGCCTCTCCCGGCAGACTCTGAACTTGGGGCTCCCGCCTGCTGATCCGTGCCCTCTACCCGGAGGAGGCTGGGTCCCGCCACTCCTCTGGGCCTTCTCCTATGCTGTTTCCTCTGCCTGGCAAATGCCTCCATCCTTGGAGATCTAGCTCGGATAGCACTTGTTCTGGGAAGGCCTTGCTGGCATCTACTGGCTTCCCCAGCACAAGGCCACCCCTTGGAAACAGTGATTCTGCTGGGGCTGGATGGCAGTGTGGTCTACTGGTCTCCCTCCACACCCCTGGGTGCCCCGGGCCAGGTGCGGTCGAGCTGTCATCTGGGGCTGGGGCCCGAGCTTGGTGCACCTGCTGTGTTTAAGGAGTTCCTCTCACGCGTGTGTATGAGGAGCTGGAGAAGAAAAGGAAGAAAGGTGTTTGGGGAAGCATCTGCCTGGGTCTCTGGGTCATCCCAAGAGGGGGCCTTGAAGGAGTGAGCCCAGCATCCAGGAAGGAAGGGAGGGCTCCCTGGGGGACAGGGCTGGGGGTGAGCCAGGGCTGGGGAGGAGGATGGGAAAGGGGTGGGGGCCTAGAGACCCTTCCTATCCCTGCTCCCTTTCTCCTGGGTGGATTCTGGCGGGAAAGCCAAGCCAGTCTCCACTGTTGCCTTGCAGGACACAAAGCCCTTCAGCCAGGTGTCCCGTTTGTGGCTCTCAATGCTGCCGTGCGGTGGTGGCAGGTGCCCTTACGGTGGGGAAACTGAGTCAGAGAGCGAAGGGGCTTCTCCAAGCTCCCACAGCTAAGCAAGTGGGTGGCTGGGATCTGAACTCAGTCGGTCTGACCCAAAGCAAACGCTCCTTCTACCACGCCTTTGAGAAATACATCTAAATACTGACCGAGTCCTGAACTTTTACTGTCACAAACCCATGGCTATCACCATCTGCCTTTTAGAATTGAGAAAACTGAGGCCCAGAGAGGTTCTTGGGCTTGCCCAACATCAAGGTGCCCAGGGTGCTGGGAGCACGTCTCCCAGACCAGCTCTTGGCCCCCAGATGCCCTCCCTGCTCCTGCCTCCCACCCCCTGGCGCCCTCCACGGGCCACAGGATGGACTGCTCTCAAAGGCTACTGTGACCATGTCACTCCCCTGCTCACCATTCCTCACTGGCTCCCATTTGCTCCCAAGTCAGCCCAGTCCCCTCCGCCTGGCAATCAGTGTGCTGGCCCTGCCTAAACCGGGCGTCCCTGGGCCCAGCACTCTCCACGGCAGCAGTACAAACTGCCACCAGGCCCTCGCTATGCCCTGCTGTGTCTCTCAACCTTCAGATTCAGTTCAAACAGCCTCTTCCCCTCACTGCACCCTCCTGCATCCTCAGAACCCCATGTGCAACTTGTAGCCCTCATCCCACCGCCCAGGCCCCAGGCCCGTGGCCTTTGGGGGCAGGACCCCGACGACTGCCTCCTTCACAGCCCAGCATCCAACACCTGGCAGAGAGCTGGCCCCAGAGGGCGTTTGCTGAGGATGTCCAGAAAGTGGGGCAAGACTCAGCCTCAAAAACAGAGCCAGTCACATTCCCCCGCTTGGCTATCTGGAAACTTCTCAACCCCTTGTTTGACTTGGGTCCTTCTTGATGCCACAGGGGGACATCAGCCCCAGGTGGGCAGGGCCCTTGACCACCTTTCCCCCTTTGTTACTCCCAGTGCCTGGCATACCACATGGCAGGTGCATGGAAGAAGAAAATTGGTATTTGGGCTAATAGAGGTGCCTGCAGGAAGAGGGTAACGTATCTGCCCCCATGGTTTTGCCACCACCAGCCCCTCCCTAGCTCCCCAGACAGGCTCCCAGGTGGAGAAGAGGGACCTGAGAGTGGGTGGGGCCAGAGCGGGTGTGCGACAGCCTCTCTCCAGCCCTGCTGCTGCGCTGGAGTGCCCAGGGGAGAGAACCTACCTGGGTCAACAGCACTCTGCTTCCTTTTAGAGTTGGTAACGATTTGGTTTTCATTCATCATCTGGACATCCTGATCCTCTACCTGGTCCCTGCAGGGAAGGCGAAGACAGGAGGGTTCCATCAATTTCCAGGTGGCATGGCCCTGTCATCCATCCTCGTGGTGGGGGGACAGGGCCCCGGCTGGCAGGGCCGGTGCAGGTGGTGGGAGGGCTGCGGTGGGCGCACCTGAGGGTGGTGTATTTCTCCTGGTGACGGAGCTCCGTGTCCTCGGTGAAGAGGATGGTGTGGTACGGCACAGTGGGCTCACACGTGGGGAGGATGCCCCCCACCAGGTGGCTCACCATGGCCAGGATCCCATTGTAGACCAGCAAGTCGTCCACCAGGAGCTGGGCAGACACAAAGGAGGGGATGCCTGGTGGGGCTAAGGGGACCCCAGCTCCCCACACTGGTCCTGGACCAGATGTCGGTGCAGTGGGGTGGGGTGGAACAAACACCCCCTAAAGCAGGGAACACATTCCAATGACCATTATCTATGTAAACAGTTACAGACTGTAATGTGAATTAGCAAAGAATATTTAACTAGCACATCAACCCCGTGATCTCAAGGTTATGATTGCTGAGGAAAAGGTAAATAAGATAAATGAGCCGGTTAAAAAACATCAACTGAACAGTTCAGGGGTAGCTGTGACTGTGGCAAAATTTAGGTAGCCCATGAAGGCCTGGAGTTTGGGAAACACAAATCCAGAGGGAAAAGCTCAGACTAGGTGGCTGAGCAGGCCTGGGTTTACCTTCTCCTTCCCGCAGTGACCCCTGGGTAGAGCATTTTGCTGCTCAGAGCCTCAGCTTTCTCCTTCCAAATTGGGTGCCAGCACCAGGAGCCTACCAGGGGCCAGGCCTGCGTTATCATCTCGGACCTTCCCGGCCGTCCGGCACTGCCTCACATCGCAGGTGAGGAGGCTGAGGCTCCAGGGGGTGAAGTACCCTTACCCTGAGTGGCAGAGCTGGGAGGCAAACTTGGGTCTCTGGGGCCCAGGGCCCCTGTTTGTCACAACCCAGAGTCACACCCCCCACCCCCGAAGGGCTCACTAAGCCAATGTGATGCAAGCCATTTTCTATTTTGTTGGGGTTATGCTTGCTTCTAATTACCCTGTGGAGGCTCTGAATTCACGGTTGGGGGGTAAATTTTCCTGCATCTGAGAACCCGGCATTTGTGGCTAAGGTTGCAATAGAGAGAAGTAAATCAAACTGCAACAAATGATAATTGCTGGCAGCCTAATTACCCACGAGCATAATTATCTCCGAAAACCCAGCTAATAAGTACTTACGCCAAACTCCTTCACCCCTCGTTGGGGTGTTTTCGTGTAATTCCAGAGTTTGATCATTGACACGGTGGTGGGCAGATCAAAAATCACATAAACCCGGTTCACCTGTCAGAGAGAGCTAATTAAAGCCAGCATGTTTGGAAACAGAGGCCCCGGGCAGTGCCAGGGGTGCCGGGCGTGGGTGGGGGGCGAGCCAGGTGGGCGGCCGGACACTGTCCCTGGTCTCCCCGGGCCAGCCTGGCTGCTCCGGGCATGGCGTGTGGCTCTCCTGCCGCCTTTCATCTCCTCAAAGCCCATCTTGAGTCAGGTCACGTGTGGCTGCGTTTGCAACAAACCGCTGAGCTGGCTCTTGGAAGGCCTGTTTTCTCCGGCCTGGTATGGCCTTCATTTAAATACCAGGGGAGAACTGGGCACCCTGTCACCCTTCCCCAGGTCAGGCCCCCAAACCAAGTCAGGGTCCCCTGGGACCAAGGGACAGTCCCCGACTCCGGAGTGGAGGCGCCGACCCTCCCAGCAGTCAGCACAGCCTTGACCCCCAATCGTCCTTTCCCTGGCATCATAAATTAAATGCAAAGCAGAGAGGCCCTGAGGCCCTGCGGGGTGATTTCTGGCCCGTGTCCTTGAACCTTCTGCTGGGGGAGCGGGGAGGGGCCGCCAGGTCAGCGGCGGAATTCAGCCAGTGGAGTAGCACCCGACAGCCCCGGGCAGCCTCCCCCCTCCCCACTTCCTGAGCCGCCCCCAACAAAGTCTCTCAGCTGTTGGGTGGCCCTTGCAAGACAGATTAGAGTAACGAGCGTTCAGTGGCGGCCCCAGGCCCCATCCTCAGCCTGTGGCCACACCGAGAATGCCCAAGAGGGTGTGTGTCCGGGGCAGAGGGGGTGTGTGGGAGGGGCAGCCTTCTGTTTGGACCATGGAAGCCATAAATGTTCTAGAAGGGGGTCCTCAACTCAGCTGCCAGGGAGGCTCAGGCAGGTACAAATGTCTGAATGCGACTGAGACAGGCAGGTGGGGAAACACTCCCCCCACTGAAGGCCTTTGGATGCGATGGTGGTAAACATGGCGCTGGCCGAGCTCAAGATGGCGGCGGGCTGGACGCCAGTGGGCCACCAGCTTGGGGCCCCAGGTCTAAGGGCAGACAGTTCTATGCCTTGTTCCCTTTGCAGTGGTGGGGATGGGCTAAGGCGCTGGCCTCGGCTCAAGGGAAGCTGATGGACCCTCAACTGGGGGTCCCCATTTGGGGGTGGCCTTTGGAAAACATGCCATAGAATTGCTGGGGTTGTACCTGCCTGTGGGGGTTTTGGGACACAAGGGCCTCTCCCTGCTGTCCCACGCAATCACATGGTGTAAGAAAAGGGTCCTTACTCTCCTTGGCCGTATCTCTTCCCCCCTCCTACCTTTCCTCCCATAATCGGCCAGGCCTTGTGAGGGGTGGCGTGCCGTGAGTCCCGGGAGCAGAGATGAGCAGGGCCAACTGCTGGGTCTGAGATTTGGGAAACTGAGTCAGTCGGTTGGCAGAGCTCAGCGAGCAGATCTGGGGCCAGAGAGTGGGCAGGGGCGGCCATTTTGGGGTCTGGCGCCTGGTGACATCAGGTCAGGGAGGAGCCGAAAGAGTGAGTGTGGGGAGAGGGCAGGGGCTGGGGGACGAGAACAGAGTGGTCTGCAAAGGGAGGTAGAGGCAGGGAAGAGGAGAGGCCTGCTGCGCTGGGTTCCAGGCTTCAGGTTCCCATGTGGCGCCTCCATCTCCCTGATCCCCCTGATAGGAATCACCCTCAGAGCAAGGAAGAAGAATTGCTGGCCCCGAGGAGATGACCCTTGGGTGGGGTTAACTTGGCCTGGGAGAAAGCTGCACCCCTGAGACCCGGGAGAGGAAGCCCCCATAACCCCTCCACCCCCTGTGACCCAGGGTCCCGAGCCGCGGGGGCCGCCGTGGGAACCCACCAGGCCCGGCAGGATCGGGGCCAGCCACATGTGCCTGCCGTCACTGGTGTCGTTCACTTGGTCGATGAGCTTGTCTGGGGTCCGGACGTCCCCGCACACCCCCTCCAGGGAGTTCACGCTGTCGGGGAAGGCGGCGATGTCTGAGGGGGTCTGTAAACGGCCATAACCCGAGGAGTACTTGGCCGCGAGCGCCGCCCAGGGCCGCCACCTCCATGGCGCTAATGGCCAGGGCAGCCGGAAGAGTGGCAGCCAAATTAGGCATGTTCAGGGGATAATAAGAGTGCGGGCAGATGGTGTGTGTGTGGGGGGACAGGGGCGGCCAGTTGCACATACGAAGGGGAGGAAACCAAGCAGAGAGCAGGCTGGAGAAGAGGGGGGTCTCGGGACTGCCGGAAGCAGGGAGAACAAACGGCACTGCTGCTGTGGAGGGCGGAGGGCAAACTCCGAGGAGGAGGGTGGGGGATGGATTCTGCCTTGGTGTGTGAGGACCGTGTCAGCACTGTCTCCTTGGGCATGGTGGAAGGATCTGGGGGGAGCCCGACCCAGCTACTGCTGCTCAACCGATGGGCATTCACGTGGATCAGGAGAGCCACAAAGCCCCGTGAGGCTTTGGGGAGGTCACGTGACATCTCGGGGCTCATTTCCTCAACTGTAAAATGGGTATAAAAACCTCCATGTTCCAGAATTGATGTGAGGAACTTGGAAGACTGACGTGGGCACTCTTGGTAAAATCAGTGAGCCTTACAATCCAAGGAATCCCTAATAATGATCACAACCATCAAGATATATTACTTCCTGATGAAGAGGATGGTGGCACCAAGGGAGGGGATGAGCAGGTCCAACTGGGATCCAGGGACCCAAATAAATGGGGTTAGACCTGCTCTGCACTTCCCAGACTGTGTGGGGTCAGGAACCACAAGCTCGTGCGCCCCCGGAGGGTTCAGACAAGTTACATGAGGGAGGGAGGGTTGCCCAGTGGTCTCTGGAGTCAGACCCCCAGCTCTACCTCTCATTGGCTGTGCCCCTTTGGGCAAGTTTACTTAACTTCTCTGTGTCTTGGGTTCTCCATCTGTAAAATGGGAATAACAACGGCACCCACCTCACAAGGCTGTTGCCAGGGTAAATGAGGAGCCATGTGACAAGTCTCGTCACAGTGCCAGGCCCTCAGCAAATATCAGCAATATGTTTGGGGTGTTGGGTGGGGGTGTGTGCCTGGTGGATAACAATAGTGAGGAGTGAGGACTGAGGGAAACTGGAAGGACACACGAGGAAAAAGGGCAGTAGATTCTCAGGCCCAGCCATCATCTCCATGCACAGCTACGGGCCCAGCATTGCCAAATTCTCACAAGAAACTGGAGATCACGTGAAACCTTTGTGTTTTTCAAATATTAGAAATATTAGAAACTTACTGGGCAACCAGTTAGCAAATTCTGGGGTGAGCATTCCATGAACAAAAGGTTCCACGGATAATACATTTGGGAAACAATGTGTTGAACATAGAGAAACAGGGTTCTTTCGGCAGGACTTGTCAGAGCCTTTAGAACTCCAACGTGCCTGTGGTTCTCCGAGAGTGGACTGCAGTTGGCAGCCTCTCCCAATCCACTCAACCACGGGACCTTTTGTTTTGTGGCACTCCTGTTAGGCATGCCCCTGCGGGCACGGCTGGGAACTGCTCTCTGCTTTGCACCCACCCCCAAGGGGTTGGCATCTGGCTCTAAGCAAAGCCCAGGGCCATTTGAATCCCAGGGCTTCTGCTCCTTCCCTGACCCTCCAGTGTCCTTTCCAGTCTGGGTGAAGCCCCGCTTCTGCCCTGGAAAGGATACTGTTTTCCGACAGAGGGATTTTCTCTCCCCGCTCGTCGTACAGCTCCAGGCCGGTCAGACCAATGTAATACGGGTCACCCCAGCTGGTCAGGAGCTGAAACTGGAAAATGACTGGAACGTGCTATTAAGGAAAACCAGGATTAATCTTCTGGAGCACAAAGTAAAACAATTACAGAGTTAATACAGGGATTTGATTTGTTTTGTTTTTGTTTTTGGTCTGTATAGATGAAAGAAGGAAAAATGATTTTTTTTCTCTGAGACTGAAGCCTGTCTAAATAGAAGTAGTCTCAAATTTCCTTGAATTTAAATTGCCTAAATAGATACATGTCTAGTATGCAGGAGGCTAAGGGGCGGAGGATGCACAAGCTCCAAGCATCAGGAAGGATGGGCCCGTGAAAGGGAGGGAGCCCCCCAATCCGCCATCATGGCCCCCATCCCACCCACACGGCCGGGCAGTCAAGCCTTTCCCAGGCCCTGGCCCCACTCGCTCCCAGCATTCCCGAGAGCAGGCAGGGCGGCCCCTGGGCGATGCCGTGGCCAGAGGCAAGACTTCCAGGAGTGATGAGGGAGCCGGCTTTGCAGCCAGGCAGCCTAGGTCCACTAGCCCAGCCCTGCTCCTTCCCAACTGTGTGGCTTTGGGCAAGTTACTTAGCCTCTCTGTGCCTCAGCTTTCCCAGCTGTGAAACAGGGATGTCAGCAGCAGACACCTCACTGGGTCGTTATAAGGACCTGGCTGACAGGCAATGCCCTGAGAGCAGGGCCAGGCCGTGGTCAGGGCTTGGGAAATTTGAGCTATTATCATTTCTATCTTCATCTCATGCCCTGTTTCCAAATCTACTTCTGGTTACAGTCTACTCCCTGGGGTGATCCCAGCATCTCTGACCACTCCCAGCAGGAGGAGAGGAGCCCCCTGGAGCCTTCCCCAACCTCCACCATGGGAGACTCAGGGTTTTCCTTCCTGGCACTCCGGCTGCCTCTAGCTGCTCCCACCCCCGGTGGGTGGCCAATGCCCAGACCCTGCGTCTGAGTCCTGGCAAGGCCTCTGTCTAGGGAATGGCAGGGAGCTGGCATCCCTCACTGCTTCCGGGATGGGGTGGGGGCAAGGGGAGGATACAGCCGCACGGCATCAGTGGCGCCTCGTAGTCCATGCTTGCCTGCTCCAGGCCCCTCGTGTCCAGCCTGATAAAAGACAAAAACGGCACCATCAAGCAGAAGATCCTGAAGCTCGGAAGCACTGTTCAGTTACCCGTTCAGGCAACAGACATCAAAGAAACACAGCAGTTTCGTGATCCCCTGGAGTGCCGTGGGGAAAAGACAGACAAGGTCCCTGCCCGCGTGGAGTTTCTGTTTGACTGATGTGGCCTGGGGCTGGCTCTGTGCCCGGCATCACTGCTCTCAGGCTTTACTGTTATGGATTCCGAGCACTTTTGTACCATGAGCCACTGATGGGGAAACCGGAGCACAGAGAGGGGATCTCTCTTGGCCCAGGCCACACGGCTGGTGGGCAGCGGAGCTGGATGTGACCCGAGGCTGTCTGGTTCCAGAGCCCACATCCGTACCCACCCTGGCTGCACTGCTTCTCCACGAACAAGGTAAGTCCACATGGTGACAGCAACTAGTGACAGGGTAGAGGGATGGGGTGGGGGCAAGCTACTCTAGGGGGCAGTCAGGGAGGGCCTCTCTGAGGAGGCGACCTTGAAGCTAAGGCCCACGTATAAAGAAGGTGGTGGTGATGGGAGGAGTGAGCGCCTAGCCTGTCAAGCAGAGGAACTGCCAAGAAAAGGCCCAGTGGTCGGAAAAAGCTTGGTGGTGGTGTTTGCCCCCGAAAGCACCAAGAGGGGCTGGGGTGGAGAGAAGCCAGGGAGGGAGGGGGAGGAGGCTGGAGGGTGGGGAGGGCCCTGAAGGCTTCGGCTTCTTGAGCAAGTGGCTTTACCAGCCCGAGCCTCAGTTTCTGCATCTGTAAAATGGGCATAATATTCCCTCTCTCAAGGATTGTTGGAAGGATTCCTCAAAGGGCAAATGCGAAGCCCCGGCCCCCAGAAGGCCCTCGGGAGGGAGAGCCCTCTCCTTCCCATTTCTCCCCATGGGCTTCTCTCCCTGATCCAGGCTAATCCCTGCCAGCCTTGGCCCAGTTTTCTTCAATTTCAAGGGCAATGTTACAATTAAGTGATTGTTCCCAACGACCAGCCCTAGAACCGATCTCGGCTACGGAAGGAAACTGATTTGCTTTTGCGAGCTTGGCCTCTGGCGTTTGGACACCAGGGGGTTCAAATGAGTAAACTTAATGTGGCATTTACAAATGGTTATGAACTTAATGCAACTGAGACTGGGGCCAGGCGATCCTGGGTGAATTCAGGAAACGTAACCTCTATTTTTCTCTCTGAGTCTTTTTAAATCAAGAACACAGAAACAAGAGAAAGAAGGCTCTTCCCCAAACCAGCCGGCGGGCGTCTCTGGGATTGAAGCACGCTGTCGCCTCTTTTCCCAGCAGGAAGTGCGACGAAGCATTTAAAATCTTAAGCACTCCAGACTGTGAAAAACCCAAACATCCCCAGACAAAGCGGGTACATCCCACAGGCTTCCAGAAAGGCTTGGCTGAGCTTTAGAAAACCAAGCCGAGTTGAAAAGCGACGCGTTTGATCATTTGAAAACCCTTTAGGTACCCACTTCAGAGCGCCGGGCAGAGCAAGCGGGCCTGGAGGGAAGGCTCGGTGGGCCCGCTCCCCCTCACCTCCTGGGCGGCTGGGGCAGCAGGCGAGGCTGTAGGTAGTCCACAAAGAGGATTTCTTGAGCAAAATCAAAGTGGCAGTTGCCCGGCCCCTTCCGGATGAGGAAGCCCTCTGGCGGGGAGACGCACAAGCCATCCAGGGTGACGTGGACAACCTTGGCCTAAGCAAACCAGAGAAAAACAGAGGCCTGAAGACAAGAAGCTGGCACAGAGGGACCTGGGCCTCCCACTACTGAGGCCGCTGGCTGTTGGCATTTATGACCCAGAGCCTTTCGTAGAGCTCCAGGCTTGAAAATAGCTGGGGCCGGAACCCCTGGCTGGGACCCACTTACCAGCATGTCCCCACCCTGTGCCAAAAAACGCCATCCCCTCCATGGACAGACAGGATATGTTTCAGGGCCCTACGTGACTGGGTCAAGGCCCTGCCCACCTCTCAGCTGTGGTGGCTGGAGATGCGGTGACGTGGTGGGCAAAGGAGGGTCTCAGGTGCTTTGACACCCGCTGTTAGCAGCTGGGCAAGTTAGTTAACCTCCACTTTGCCTCAATTTCCCCACCTGTTAAATGGGCACGATAAAGAGCGACCTTAGTTAAAGTGCCCAGAACAGAGGCTGGCCCAATGGAAGCCTCACTGCGGGTGAGCCTGTGCCATTCTCCTTCAAACCCTGGGCCCACTTGAGTGTCACCCCATGCCTCATGCTTCCCCTGGGCAGAATGAGCTGCTTCCTGGCCTCGACCTTCTTTCTCAGAGCCCTTGGCTCATCCTTCTTTTAGGGTGCGGTCTGGGATGCCCCAGGGGGACCAACTCTACATCCAGAGGACCTGGCACACAGGTGCTTGCCAAGAGCTTGCTGACCTGATGGGGATTTAGGCCAATATCCCCCCATCCCGTTGTTCTAGGCCAAATATTCCCACAGCCTTAATGGCAGGGCCCTGGGCAGGGGGTGGTGGGTGAGCAGGGAGAGCCAGCACCGGGGCCATGGACCTCGGGGTCAGGGCTCCTGGACACCAGACCCCACTGTCACGCTGAGCAGCATGGGTCCAGAGCTGACCACCCTGGTGGAGTTTTACCCTCGGGAACTGTGGAGGGGCCCCTTGGGGTGGAAAGGAAGTAGCCCTGCCCTGGCTCTTGTGGGCAGTTCCCGGGCCTGCACCCCTTTGGCACTGAGGGAGCCCCCCGCTAGATCAGAGGTCTCCTGGATGGCTGTGAGGTGGGAAGGGAAAGGCACCCCTCACACTGCACCCTGGCATCCGCCCTTGCAGGGTCACGTGCCTGTCTCCCTGTCTCTCTCACCCCGCCATGCCCATGTGTCACTGGCACCGAGGCTGTGGGAACCAGATCCAGGACACCAGTGCTCTTGGCCACATGTTTCCAGATGGTGAGTTTGGGGTAGGGAAGCTCAACTGGAAAGCCTGGAATCGCTCAAGGGAATTTAAAGGCCCGAGGGCATGTTCAAGGCAGAAGAATGCATTTTTTATTGTCCGTGTATCTGAGATTTTGAATGTGCTGAGCCCCAGAGAGCACATGCAAAGGCACAGGGGCGGTTTCCTGGGGATGTTGACCTGCACAGTCAGAGGGGCCGTTGCTCCGGGTGCCCACAGGAGGGGCTGCTGGCTCCGGTGAAGCCAACTTGCCATGTGTTCTTAAGGCCCAACAGGTCCCATGGAAGAAATCCTGTGGCATGGGACATTACAGGGAGCCCAGGAGTGGAGAACACAGGACCTGAGGCCCAGTCCTGGCTTCATCAACTTTCGTACGACAAAAGACAAGGACAAGCTTTGCGGCAGGTATTAGAATCATCCCCATCTCACAGATGGGTAAACTTAGGCCCAGACAAGTTAAGCCACTTGCCAAAGGTCACGCAGAGGTAAGGGTCAGAGCTGAGAGTCAAACTCAGATCCTTCTTGACTTGGGGCCTCGCCACATTGCTCTTTTGCAGGTGGCCTTCTTACCAGCACTTTTTTTTCCAGAGGGGACAGATGTTTGTTCATAGTCATATGAGGTTGGGGAAAAAAAAAAACAAACAAAAAACTGGGAAGGGGGCACTTGGGTATTGTTTTCCACTTTCTAATTGAGGCCATTTTGGAAGCCCCTCTGCTCTTGCACAGGCAGCATGGCAAGAGTGTGGGCTCAGAGTCGGGCCGACTTGAGCTGCAGCCCTAGCCAGGGGGGCTGGGCCAAGTACTGTACCTCTCTGAATCTTCTCCTAGTACCCTGAAAATGGGGTTACAAATACCTGCCTCCCAGAGGCCAATGAGAACCTAATAAAATGATGAGTGCATGTGACTGTCTCAGTTCAGGGCCTGACCACCCGAAAGAGCTCAATCAACAGCAGGGCTAATTTTACAAGTTGGGGGCTGAGTCTGCTGAGACCTCCCCACACTCCCTCCCCCCCCAAAAAAAAACCCACAAGACTCTGCAGTTCCCCAAGTCTGCGCTGGGTTCTTTAGCCTACATCTGCTGCATTTGCAGAAGCAGAAGGAAACAGCAACATGCTCTCTCCCTGGCTGTCACCCCCCAGCTCCATTTGGAAAGTTCTGGAGGATTTATGCTCCTCTCCCGCAGCCAGGCCAGCCATTCATCAAGCGCCGTTTCCCTGACAGTGGACTGCGCTCGGCCGCCGTTCCCTGGCTTACCCCTCGATAGGTGTCCTCGGAAGATTTATTGTAGTTCCAGAAGCGCAGGCCCGCGATGCTCTCGGCTCTGTCGAAGCGGACAGTAACCACGTGGTCCTGCCCCGGCGAGAAAGGGATCAGCCACATATGGTCGTCCTCCATCGTGACGTTGGCCCCATCGATTAACCTGCACGGGGCGGGGAGGGAGGGGGCGCTGGGGGCGGCTCTGTGCACCCCGGAGAAATCAGAGCCCGGGGACCTATTCATCTCCTCGCTCATCCCCCCATCATGATGCCCAGTGCCTGGCTGAATTAGCCTCATTAGGGCCAGGGTGACAAATTGAACCCATGCTTAGGGGCCATCTCTCATCTGGAAAGTTAGGCAAAAAAGGAAAAAAGGAAAAGGGGAAATAAAACCCCTGTCTGTGCTATTTCAAGTGCCATGTGCAATCATTAGGGTCAAAAACAAAAAACAAAACAAAACAAAACAAACGAAAAACAAAAAAGGAAAAATGTGTCATTTGTAAGGATCCTGCAACTCTGCCATCCCATATTTGGGATTTGGGATTTTTTTTCCCTCAAGAGGAAATAGAAAAGGCTATTTGTACAAAGACATTCATTCAGTGTTTTTTATAATAGCAAAACAAACAAAATAAACAACAGATAAGGTTCCCAAATAGGGAAATCATTAAGTAAATCTGTCCCATTATTAAAACAATCATGAATGATGCAGTCACATAGAAAAGGACACCGATTATAAATGCTGCAAAATGAGGACACGGATCAGGTAAGATTTTGCAAAAGTGAAAAGCATATTGGTGTTAGAGGGGATGGTAGGTGACTATTTCTCTTTATTTTCCAAAAACTTTTTGTAAAATTGCTGTATTGACTTTGTGGCACAACTGGAAGGACCTCTAGCCCTACTTTCTTGGGCTGGACAGGGTGAACCTGGCAGCTCTTGGCTGGGGACAGGTGCTTCTGGGGAGTGGAGCTGGGCAGACCAGGCTCCTCGAGCCACAGAGCCTGGCTGTCCCAGGGCAGTGCCCAGTAGTGCCCTCCCTGTCACTGCTCCGAACTTCGTGCCCACATCACACTGCCTTCCTTTGCTAGTTTCTTTGTCCTCTGATCTGTACGTCCTGCCTCTTCCTCCTCAACGTCGCCTGTGTCTGTCTCAAGGCTGGCGCTGCCTCTGGGATGCCCAGATCCCAGCCCCTCATCCCAGCTCTCGTCCGTATGACTGGAATGCAACCAGGAAGCCTGGCCCTGGAGACGGGCACCCCACAGTCAGCCTCTTGACCTCCTCTCTCCCGTGTTCCTGAGCCTCCCCTACTCCACACCCTCGGACTCCTGGGGAACTCGAGGTGGCTGAACTGGGCTACTGCTCCATATCCTAAAAATACACTTTAAAAAAAAATTTTTTTTTTAAAGTTTTGGATTTGGAATAAATTTTCCAATCCATGTGTTCATTGAAGGAAATAATGTTTCTTTTTGCTCTAAAAGGCTGTCGTTAAACTGATGGATGGTATGGCTCACAACTGAGGCATCTTAAGACTGAGGACGGTCAGCAATTCAACCCTGCAGTGCTTGTGGGGCAGCTGCCCCAGAAAGGGGTCTGCCTCCATAAAAAAAGTGCTGTCTGAATCTGAGAGTAGAGAGAATTGCTGAAACATCTGCAGCTGAGAGCAAAGGGAGGCCCCCTACAGATGCTTCCAAGAACATCTAAATCAAAAGCCTAGAAACCACGAACAATTCAGTGGCAATGGGCACCACTACTGGCTAGACCATGGTCTCTAAATAACATTTCCCACTAAAGGGAACCAAGGCCTCTTGGAGAAATGGCTGATTCCACGGGTCTGGGACAAGAAAGGCACAAGATGAGCCTGCCACATCTTGTCACATTTCTGTCACATCTGAAAACACGACAGCTGTCAGAGACTGCTATTGTAAAAGGACACTGAGTCATTGCGACTAAGTTCCCAGTGTCCACGCAGGGCAACCTGGAGCATCAACAAGGATGAAAACTGCAACGGGTTGAAACCTACAAACACAGTGTGTTTAAATCCATGAGTTAAAAATGATACTCAAAGTCAAACAAACAAAAACTTTAGAAGGTGCTAGAAACCCAATTTGTTATTTTGAAAACTGAAAACTAAAGGGAAAGAATCAAACATTTCCCCGCCTTTCCTGCTTGAACGGTACCTCAGGGCAACCAAACAGGACCTTTTCTCTTTATTGAGGGAATTTCAGCAGGTGAATGAATGGCAATGAATGGAATGGCAGGATGCCAACGTCACCGTTTTGAATCCCTCATGGATGAATGGCTCATGCCCTGTGCATCAGTGGCCGTCCACATCACAAAAAGCTTGACAAGGAGGCACTAAGTACGTCTTGCTGGAAATACACCGCAACATCCAAGAAGTTTTCCTGCGTCAACAGCCAAACTGTAATTTCATCGGGCCTCTGGATCTAACGCACGATTTACCGCCAACACGGGATGGAGTGACAGCTTCAACACCACCATGGGCTGCAACCGGCTAAATCCAGACTGTGGCAAAAAGCCTGGTTTCTTCCACAGAAAAATTCCAAGGAAAAACGGAAAAAAAAAAAAAAGATGGAAGGGAAATCTGAAAATTATGAGAGGCTCAAGAGACACACACAAACCAGCCACAACAGATATGGACCTTATCTGCATCTAAGGGAAAAAACTGTTAAAAAAGAAAAACCAAAAGATTTTCAGGGAAATGTAAACACTTGCCGGATATCTATAATTTAAGGGATAATTGTTAATTTTTTAGGTGTCCTAATGGCACTGAGCTTATTTTCTTTTTAAAGTCCTTATTGTATAGCGATACACATTGAACCGTTTAGAGATGAAATGCTGTCGGCCCTGGGATTTGCTTCAAAATAGTCTGGGGTGTGGGGTGGTGAGTGGGTGGGGTGTGGAGGAAACAAGCTAGGCTGAGGTGAGCACTTTGGCAGCAGGGGGCCTCCGAGTCTAAGCAGGCAGGAGTGTCCTCTGCCAAGATGCGGGGGTCCGAGTGGCCCCTGAGCAGGCAGTGACAGCAGGGATGAGGGCCACGGTTATGGGGTGCTTTAAAGGAAAGCAAGGGGGAGGCTACCATTGACCTGCAGGTGCTCTGGGCCAGGCCAGGGGGCAAAGCTGCGATGTGACAATCGATCTCCCTCTGACAAGGGGAAACTAAGGCTGGGGAGTCAATGTAGCTTAGTGGCTAAGTGCCTGGACCCTGCAGACCTGCTGCATTCAAATGATGCCTGACACTTAGCCACTCTGGATGACCTTTGGCCAGTTTTTGACCTCTTTGCACCTCAGTTTCTCAGCTGTAAAGTGGGATGATAATAGTGCTTTCCTCCTCGTACTGGTTGAGGCTTAAATGGATGGGTACCTGTGACCTGTGGCCAACTGTGGTATTTAATCCTCACTCAAATAATGACAGCTATAATATTGCAGTATATTATTATTGGAGAGGTTAAGAAACTGAACAGCCTGCAAGGGGTGGAGTCAGGATTTGCACCCCCATCTCCCTGACTCCCTGAGAATCTGGGTGCTCAAACCTCCGGGCAGAGTCCAGGCCTGGCAGCTGACCTGAGCAAGAGGGGCCAAGCCCCAGAGTGGGTTACGAGGCCCCGGTGGACAGATGTTGAAGCTTGTTCCCTTATTGACGTGACCCAACCTGGGCTTATGAAATCAGACAGGTGCAAGGGAAAGCGCAGCCACAGTTGCCTGCTGGGGCTCCTCAGCAATCACCTCCAACCTCAAGGAGTGGGCAGAAAGTTTTCACTCCCCAAGAGGTGCAGGTCGCTCATGCCTAAACACAGAGTCACCTGCCACAGGGACTTATCGAGCAGCTGCTGTGTGCCAGGCACTCCGCTGAGCATGGTGGAGAAAACACAAACCACAGCTGTGCTGGAAGGATGAGAACTTGGTTTCAAATCCTGCCTACACTGCTGGCTGCGTGGTCCTGCAAGGGTCATCTCCCTTAACTGAGCCTCAGTTTCCCTCTGCCTCCCAGGGTGGCTGTGAGGAGGTGACACTGGGGTACTGTTTGATGTTTGCGTAGACGCAGAACAGGTTCCCTGAAGCCCGGCTGCCCTGAGGGGTCAGCTGCTTATAGGCTCTTACTTGTCCAGAGTCCGGGAGTCGTCAGTGTACTCGGGGAGGTCATTCAAGTCTTGGGGGGAGGCGGAGAGCTGGTGCAGGGTGATGGGCAGGGCCTGGCCATCCTTGCCCACCACTTCCAGGCCCGTGAGCCCCAGGTAGTGCAGGTCCCCCCAGGAGGCAGTGAAGTTCAGCTGAAGGCCTGCAACAGGAAGGAAAGTGGCCCGTGAGCAGCAGGGGCTCTGGAGGCAGCCGCCCTCGATGGAGATGGGGGAGGAATGATGCCTTTCAGCTGCTCGTGGCTGCACTCCTCTCTCCCACCCCAGGGCCTCTGCACGAGCTGTTCTCTCCCTCTGGAAGTCACCTGGCCTGGTTACCCTTCTGTGATCACTTCCTCAGGGAAGCCCTCCTGACTTCTCTGACCAGGCCAAACCTCCATTCATAGCCTGCCCTGCCACTGTCAACCCCGCCCCCCACGCCTGGGTCACCACTGTCATCCTGTCATTTGATAAACATCCGTCTGTCCTGCCAGATGGTTAACTTCCTGAGGGCAGAAACCCCATCTGTTTTCTAGACCACTGTGTCCCTGGAGTATGACACAGGGCTTGGTGCATAGTAGGAGCTCAGTACAAGGTGAAGGATGAAAAGAGTCCCTAAATGAGGGCAGTTATGTCAGTAAGGCACACCACCAGAAAATGGACAGTTTCTGTGAATTGGTCACTCTCATGACGATTCATGGGGATTCAGTGTAAAGAAAGTGACCAGTGGTGACATGCCCATTCTTTTACCCCTGCCCCACCCTGGCTCCACTGGAGATGATTTAGAAGTGACCTTTGGCCCTGGGAAAAGATGGCCCAAGGGAGTCATTTGCCCAGAGACTTCAAACCGAACGCATCTCTGGTCAAGCCCTGCCACGTATCTGGCTAGAACATCTTTTTCTTAATGGTCTCCCCATAAGAGCAGGACCAACCACAGTGAACGCTTCTACCCCTGCCTATTTTAGCACCATTTTGGGTGGCTGGGTTCTAAAGATTTGCACTTTCCAACTTTCCCAGAACCCCAGCACCGTAGAGCTGGAAAAGAAGGAACCCAAGACATCATCTAGTCCCACCTTGTTTTATTTGAGATGAATGATCAGGAGCCCAGAGAGGTTAAAGGTCATTCTTGGGGCTACAAAGTGAGGCCAAGTCACTCAACCTCCCTGGAGCTTGGTTTTCTCTCCTGCTCCACTGTCATTTTCCAACATTATTTTTTTTAAACTCAAAATTCTTAGATCCTTCCATTATATCAAGGTAGTTGTGAACATCTAGGGGGCAGGTGAAAACGGCATGTGGCTCGCATAGTATCTCACATCTTCTCATGGCTAAACCCTGGGTAGAGTGTGAAAATGGTCATAAATTCCTCCCACTTCTAGGTTCTCGCCATTTTGCAACATGGCTTTGCTATTGTTCCCCCCTAGGGATGGAGTCCCTCTCTCTACTTCTCAAATCTGGGCCACAAGGTTTTCTTTGGCCAGTGGCATGGTGCAAGTGTGACACACACAGAGGCTGCAAAGCTCTGGTGCACTGGGCCTTGTCCTTGCTTTCCATACTTGGAACCTTGAGACTGCCATGTGAAGGGGCCAGGGGGCCTGCTGGACGATGAGAGACACGTGGTCCTGTCACCCCTGCTACTCTGGCCAACAGCCTCCTGACATCCAGATAATAGGTGGGGCTATTCCAGATCATTCAGCTGCCAGCCCATCTGCCAGCTGACCACAGACACATGAACAGACTCAGCTGAGACCAGCCAAGTCATCTCAGATAAGAAGAACCACCAACCAATCCACTGAATTGGCTTGTTCAGCAGCAAAAGCTACAGATACACTCCTTCTGATTACTGGGTCTGTGTTCAAACGTCTTCTCCTTAAAGGCTCTACACCCTCACCCTGCTTTATTTTTCGTTCATAGCACCTACTACTTGCCAATATAGCCCACATGTATTTGCCTATTTGTTTTCATACGTCTCCCTCATTAAGATGGAAGCTCCCTGAGGGCAGGGGCTCTGTTGGTTTTGTTCACTACTCATCCCCAGAGCCTAGAACAGTGCCTGGCACAGAGATGCGCAATAAATGTTTTTAGTAAGTGACTGATCAAAGAGTAGGTGTCTAGTAAATATCTGCCAGTGAATGAACCGAAAAACAAAAAAACAAAACAAAACAAAAACAAAAACACACTGGCTTTCACCAAACTCATAGTCAATGGTGAACAAATATTTACTGATCATTTACTATGTACCATGCCCTGTTCTGGGCATTGGATATGGGGTAAACCATACAGCAAAATCTCTGGACTTGGAGTCTTCATTCCAGTGCAGACAGACAACAAAAGTGGAACACATAAATAAATACAATAGTTCTAAAAGATGATGAGTATCATAAACAAACAAACAGAAAAACCCAGAAATGTGATAGGGTGTAACTGATGGGGTGGAGGTGGGGTTCAGGGTCCTCTGAGTAGGTGACATCTGAGCTGAGCCCTGGGTGATGAGAAGGAGGCCACCACACATTTGCATTTCTGGAAGAACCTTCTGGGCCAAGAGGACATAAAGAGTAAAGGTTCTGAGATGAGAACAAATTCAACCTGTGGCTGGAACCAAATGAGTGAGGGAGAGAGTGGAGGAAAAAGTTAGGCAGGGGCTAGCTCATGTTAAGAAGTTTGGATTTTCTTCTAAGTGCACTGGGAAGCTACTGGAGGGTTAGATTTTTAAGGAGGGGAGTGACATGATCTGATCTGTTCCTTGGAAAGCTCGCTTTGGTTGCTGCAGGGAGGATGACTCTCTAGGGAATCTGGGTTCAGGGCTGTTGCAGGAGATTAGACAGGGTGGTAGTGGTGAAAATGGGGGAGAAGTGGACAGATTCAGAGGCAGCATTGCTAGGACTTCTCGATGGCCTGGATATGGAAGTGAGGGAAAGAGAAGTTTTTGACCAAAGAGATAGTGGCTGTGGGTACCATTTCCTGAGACAGAGAAGGCCTGGAGGTGGAGGAGGGAGTGGATTTGGGTGACAGGGAGCCAAAGGGATGTGAAGGGAGAAATGCCACCTCCCTTATGAGAACAAAAGCTGTGGCATCTCAGACTCTCCCAGGCCTGCAGTCCTTTTGTTTGCCTGGCAAGATGCACTGTGCTTCCAGACCTGATTTGGGTCTGTTCTGAAAGTGATTGCTCTCCTTTTTGAGCTAATATCCATGCTCCATATTCATTCTCCTCTGGTGTATCAATTAGTATTTATACAAATGGAAATTAATTTTGTTTTTTCTCTCCCACGTCTCAACCCTCTCAGCTCCTCTCCTATTCATCACCGCTGATATTTGCAAAACTTCCAAAATTAGTGTCATCTGCAAATTAGCAAGTCACATAACCCCTTTCAAAACATTAATAGGATTGGCCGTATTTACCAACCCCAACGCATCCCTGCGGGGTACTTTATTAAAGCTGCCTCTGTTTGAACAGGCTGGTGAAGCGCAATTTGGACTTTGGAAATAGGAAAAAGCTGAGGGTTCAGAGAAGAGATTCAGAAACCAGAGGCCTCAAAACATGAGCAGATACTTGGAGGCGACACTTCTGCCTTCCCACTGAGAAGAGAAGCAGAGAAATTATACTTTGGTTGCAGAAGAAAGGTCTCTGGGCTTGACTCAAGGGCAAAATTCCCAAAGGCACCAGAATAACATTTCTGAGAAAGGTCAGGAGGCAGTTCAGTGGGAAAGACATTTACAGAGCAACATCTTTGGGGAGATTATCAAATGAAGCAGACAGTGATTGCTTCTGCCTGGCCTGATCCTGGCCCACGGATTTTCCTCTGGAGAACGGCCCGGCTCTCAGTCCCTGGTGTTTGGGTGGCTGACCCCTCTTGCTTTGGCTCCAGGGGTGGGCGTATGACTCGGGCTGGCTGATCTCTGTTTTCCATCTCCCACATCCCTCCCTCCCCGCCATGGTGAACTGAAGTGAGCTGCAGTGATTGTTTTTAAGGGTGGGCACGTGACCCAAGCCAGCCAAGGGGAGCTAACTTTGGGACTATTATGGAACCTGTTAGGAAACAAGCTTTCTTTTGCCTGGGATTGTTGCGTGCAAGGGGGATGAAAACCCAGAGCTTCCTGGAGCTCTCCTGTGGACAGAGCCTGAATGAGAGAAAAGTAAGAGGGAAGAAAGCAGAGTGGAGAGTGGAGAGATGGGGCGAGAAGCCAAGTCTTGATGACTTTCCCACCTGGGTGGGAAAGGAGAGACCCCCTGACATTTTAGTTGCTTCTGTCAGCAAATTCCCTGTTAAAACTCAGTTAGAAATCTGTTTCCATTGTTCACAAAAAAAAGGAATTCTGACTAACACAGGGGAGACCCAACCAAACAAGAATCTACTGCTGGTTTCCTTGGAGCCTAGTTCAGGACATGAGGTGGCCTCTCCACGAGCCTCGGGCAGAGCCGGGAGCAGTGTTGGTAGAGCAGGGAGGTCGTGGGCTTTGAATGCCCATGATGGATGCTTCCTTCCATCCCCGCGCTCGGTTCCACTCCTGGTGTCAGTCCTAGCTGTGTGACCTTGGGTGGGTTGCTCAGTCTCTCTGAATCTGTTTCCTAATCTCATCTGGACAGTGAGATAACAAGAGCAGACTCATGAGGCCACTGTGTGTTCAATGGACAAGGCAGGGAGACCCCCTAGCACGGTGCCTGAACGGGAGGCAGTCCCAAGCTGCGAACCAGGCTCTCGGCTAGCATTAGGATGGCGCTTTAAGTTACTGTTCTGAAGAAAATGAGAGAGTGTCCTGGCATGGAAGGGGCTGTAAGGATTCCAAATAAGGCCTCTCCTAGTTTTCTAAGAGATAACTGTGTTGGAGTGGGTGAGGGAGAGAGGAATTTTCACTGGGGACAATAGGGAAGGAGGTGGGATTGCAGCGGGGCCTTAAGGAAGCGGGGTGTGGAAGACGCCAGGGCCGCTGCCCAGATCCCTCCTTCCGCCCGTGGCTGGGAGCACAGTCGGGTGACAGCTCACAGCTGAGTGCGTCCGACCTGGTACTGCAAAAGGTCGCGGCCCCTCCCCGGAGGCAGCCCATATCCAGTGATGCGGTGATGGTGGCCCAGACTCCTCGCTCGATTCAGGACAACTCTGAGGGGCCACTCCAGTCTCAGCACTCCCTGCAGAGCTGGCTGCGGCCCTGGTGTGAATGCATGCAGCCCGATTCCCTCTTGCACGCCCTCTCCCTGCCCATAAACTCCCTGCACGCTCATCTCCACCTCAGAGTGTGCTTCTCGGGGAAGCCAGTGGGCACCGGTAGGATCAACAGGCAGAGAGGGCGAGGGAGGGCATATGGGGCAGAGGGCACAGAGCGCACAGAAGCCCACAGGTTAATCGGGAGACAGGGGTGGGGAGGAGCCTGGCAAGAGAATGGCCGGAGCTCTGAGACGTTGCTTCTTTCTGGAGATGCTGGTGGGGAGGAGAGGGGAGGGAGCATGCCATGCCACATCTGTGTTTTCAGAAGATAACTGGAAGCCGACGACACGCACGATGACACGCATGGGGGAAAGAAAGAGCAGGGAAGTGCTGCTACAAGGGGCGAGGCGACAGATCAGAGTCAATTGTGACCTTGGGTTGGAAGACTCCCCCCCTGACGACAGAAGTCCTGACGAGGACGTGCATGGATTAAGAGAGGAGCTGGCTGGAAAGGTAAAGGGAAGGAGAGAGAACAGCACAGTCCAAACCCAGATGGGATTTACTCAGAGGTGGCGAACTGGCTGCCTGCTGGCCAAATGCACATTAAAATGTCTTGTTTGGCTCATGCAGTGTTTTGAAACCTTCTGAAATTAGTCACCAATGTTTACAAAGCTGGAGATTTCGTGTAAAAATCTGGATTTCTGATTTCTGAGAAGTCAAAAGACCAGGTGCCCTGGGCCCTTTGTTCCTGCTGCTCTGCCCCCCTACCCCCCACGCCCCCAGCAGGCAGATGTAGGTTTGCTTTGCTCACACGTCCGCTTTGTGACGGGGTTTGAAGGGACTGATGGATGCCCATGGTCCTTTCTGCCTCTTATGTCCTCTTGTTCTACATTTTCTGGGCTCTAATTGCTGCCTCCCAGGCCAGGGCCACAGCGAGCAGGCATCTGCATGCAAAATGCAAAAATGCTCCTCTGGGAGGGCAGAGTGCAAAGAGGCAGGCGTCCTTTCTCAGGAGAGATACAGTGCTGCCAGGGCCAGTGAGCCAAGCGCAGGCCCAGCATCTCTGCACAGTGCCCGACCTGCCTGACCATCCAAGGAAACCCTGCCCCAGGTGGCTCCGACCCTGCCCCCACCCCTGAAGTTCCATCTTCCACCCATTGCTGCCCCGGAGAGGATACTCACAGATCCCGTGGTAGACGCCTGGCTCTGGCGTGGTGATTTCGGGGATCGGGGGGCTGCGTGGCAGCTCTGGCTCTGGAACCTGCACATCAGTTGGGGGGAGAAGCAGAGGGAAAGGGGGTGGTTTTAGTGATGCCCACAGGGATGGCTGGCTGTTTGTCCAGATACTGCTGCCCACCTCATGCCCCAGGATAGTCCCTGTGTCTTTTCTTGCATTTCATGTTAGTGGAAGCTCCTTAACTAGATATAGGGGCAAGCCCAGAAACCCTTGGTTTGAATCCTTGCCGGTTTCTCTCATTGGTGGGTGAGGGGCTTGAAGGTACCAGTCAAGGTGTTTAGATTTTCTTAAACAGGAAATTGACCCAATAAATTTTTATCTAGGGGACATGAGAAAGGAAGGCAGGCAGGCAGACAGGGAAGGAGAATGGGAGAATTCAAACTATAGACTGCTTTTCAATGCTGGGTGATCCTGAATCAGAATCTCTAGGGCTGCGGCCTGGGTATCTGCATTTTTTAAAGCTCCCCAGTTATCTCCGTGTACAGCCAGGATAAAGAAGGCTTCATCTACAGACAATCAAAAGTGGGCTACCACACCCTGATTCTTGGAAGAGGGAAAGGGTCTCACATAGAAAATTTGCCTCTTAGATCTTTATACTATAAGTTAGGGCAAAAGTAGCTTTTCTGCTTCCCAGATAGGAAAGCTGAGATGCAAAAAGAAGTGAAGTTCTTTGTCCAGATCTCAGAGTTTCCAGTTCCAGTGACAACCTGATGAGGCCCACGGCCCAGCCCCTGGAGACAGCCTCTTTGGGGCCCCTGGCCCGGCAATGGGAGGGAGGGTGGGAAGGAGGCCTGCTGGCCGCACCCCTCACCTGAGCAGCCCTCAGGCCATCCCTTGCTCTGCCTGGGGCCAGAGGGGCCGTCTCTTGGCAGCCTTCCTGCCATCCCCTGGCACCTTGCCCTCACTGAGCCTCTTGGGGTACCTCTTGGTGGATGTTCTAGACCTGGGCACCCAGGCAGCTGGGGCTCAACCCCACCATTCCCTAGTGGTGTGACCCTGGCACGTCACCTTGCTTCTCTGAGCCTCAAATTCCTCGTCCCTAAAGTGGAGAGAACGATCCCTCTCTGCCCCTTCAAGGCCAGATCCAATCAGAGAATTGCTTGGAAGGGACTCCATAATTTGGAAAGCATTGGGCAAATGGTAGGCCTCAAAGTCAACTCCCAACTGGAGACCCCTGGATCAGATCCAGTCCACGGGCATGTTTTGTGGCCCACAGGAGGTTTGAAAACATTTTGAATCAGTTGCCAACATTTTTTAGAAATTTTATGTAAAAATCCAGATTTCTGGCTTCTCTTGAAAAAACATCAGGAGAACAAGCAACAACAGCCTGACAACTCTTGCCTGGGGTGGCGTGGCAGCTGCTCACCTCCGAAGTGGGAGGGGCAGCCGCTCTCCAGTTGACCAGGGGCCACCAGCTCTGCTGACCGCACCAGGGCTCTGCCTGGCTCCTGCCACCATTACCGTTTGCAAACTGGTTGGAGATTGACTCATACCTCCCACAAAAGGCACGCTCAGGTCCCAACCCCTGGTCCTGTGGACCCATTTGGAAATAGGACCTTTGAAGATGTTCTTAGTTAAGGTGTGCCCAAACTGAAGGAGGGTAGGCCCTAATCCAATATGGCTGAAGTCTGCATAAGCAAAGGAAATTGGACCCGGAAGGAGAGGCCATGGGGAATAGCCAGAAACTGGAAGTCAATACAACCCAGAAAAGATAGGAGAAGATGCTGCCATGTACATTGCCATGTGACAGAAAAAGCTAAGGAACCCCAAGGATCGCTGGCTAAGGATCAGAAGATTACCAACCATGGGAGGAAGCAAGCCCTCTAGCATCTGATACCATGAGCCAATACATTCCTGTTGTTAAGCCCACCCATTGCATGATATTTGTTTTAGTAGCCAGGAAACTAAAATAATGCCCCCAGCAAACAACGTGGTATCTATAGACCATGTCACTGCCAAATCTTGGTTGTGATCTCCCATAGACTGCTTCTCTCCCTTGGTTTCTTCTGTCCCCATCCTACTCCTTTACCTTCCTTAGCCATCTCCTCTTCCTCCGTATGGCTTCAAGAACATCTCCGGTTACCCTGGGGTCCCTTCGCCTTGATTAACTGGTTCTTGACTGTGGACTAACGCTTGTCATCTTTCATTTTAAAAAATGGAGTCAGGCAACCCTGCGTTCAAGTTCTGGCTCTGCTACTTGCTCATTGTGTGACCTTGCAAGTCACTTAACCTGTCTGGGCCTCCATTGCCTAAGTTTGTATATTAAGAGTTTTCACTCATAGGGCTGTCATAAAGGAAACTCTTGTGCACCTTGCTTGCATCCTAACACTTGCTCAAGAAACGATGGCTGGGATGATCACAGTTTTAATTGTAAGTCCGCCTATTAAAAGCATTTCTAGTCCTTCCATCAGAAACAAAGGTGAGTGATCAAAATGCAGCCCAAAGCAAAAATTCCGGTGACTGCCAACCCCCAAATTACAGAGATGACACAGAGCTGATTTCTCCTGGCTTTGATTAAAAATTGAACACTTTCTTCACTTTGGTTAAAAAATAAAAATAAAAAATAATTAGAGAATGAAAAATGACATACAGGACCAAAAAAATGAGGTAGAAAAATGGGAAATGTCAAAACTATAGTACCAGCAGCTTAAAAAAAGATCCATCTTAATTTTCCCAGCTCTACTCAGAGTTGAGAGAAGAAATCTCTCTCGGGGGTCCCCGCCCCCCACCCTAGCTCGTCCTACCGGATCGGCGGCCCATGAGCCAGCCTGGGTGAAGGGCCTCTCCTCCCCGTTGCCGTCAGCCGTGCTGGGCCTCCCCAGCACCTCCTCGTACTGCAGGCTGCAGATGCTCTCCACATCGGCATCAAACGTCTCATCGAAACAGAAGACGGCCTCGAGAATTTCGTCGTCGGTCGTGAATAAGATTGTGTCTCCAAAGTGCTCTGGGGCTGAAAGGGTTACAAACAAGACAGGAGGGTCAACTCAATGTCAAATCCCGGTGATTTTAGATCTAGAATCCAAACCCACCAAACCTGACGCAATAAAATCCCAACCCCCTGATGGGGCTTGATTCGTGGAAGCAAACCGTATTATTCCTCACGTTTGCAAATGGAATTCATGTAGTGTCAGAGCCACATGCTTCTCAGGGAGGGACCTGATCTAATGGGAATTGTTGTGATCTGCCACCAAATAGGTGGCATTTGTTAAGTGTGAGTGGGACCCTAGAGCGGATGCTGTTGGTGTTTTGCCCACATCCTGCTGATCCCGTTTTGGGGTACCTTGGCGGGAGGGACCTGGGAGTTAGGCTAAGCCGAGGAGCCTGGCCCCAGCGATGGCCTGAAGGTTTCAAAAGCCCTGCCCTTTTGCCTGTTGTAAGGCAGGAAAGACCAGCTAAGGCTGGACTTCCCCTGAAGCCATATTGTTGCTAAGCTTCTCTCCCTTTCGTAATCTGCTCCCCTCATCACCCCCAGGTTTCCTCTGAGAGCAACCCCTTGAGAAATCACTTGCGGAAGCACCCTTCTTGGGCTCAGATTCTAGGGAGCCCAACTAGGGCAGGTACCTGCCCGCAGGATTGAAACCATGGACGTGAGGTCAGCTCTGGCACACCCAGTTACAGACCTAGGGCGGACCGAGTCTCAGAGAGGAGAAGCCCATCTGTCATTGGCCAGTGGTGCGTCTATTTTGTCCCCAGAGCCTCCGAAGAAACAGAAAGGGGCTCTGAGCACATTCTTAGGGCCATACTGTACCTCCTGTCAGGGTCCCCGAGGCCTTGGCGATTTCCCCTTGAAAGATGCACTGGGAGTCTAACAGCATGGCGATGTCTTTCACACCGCGGAAGGAATGGATCCTGGACTTGTTGTAGTTCCAAATCCTGATGAGGGCGACCTGGCAGGGGTGAGTGAAGTCAATGGCGATGGAGTGGGGCTTGCCCGGTGTGAAGGGGGCCAGCCAGACATGCATGTCATCCTGCGTCCTGTTCACCCTGTCGATGAGGTTGGTGACCACACGGGGGTCTTTCCCATAGGCCGGCAAGATATTGATGTCGGGGGGGTCTGCTTTAATGTTGGAAATCTGCACCGGCTCCCCCTTGGAGTTGAAGATCTCAATTCCGTTAAGGCCGACGTAGTGTCTGTCTCCCCAGGTGGACTTGATGTCGATGACCAGGTGCTGTCCGTAAGGCAGGACCGGGATTTTAAAGTCGCTCCCGTCATCTGCCTCGATGGCGCAGTCGTCCTGCCCTCTCGGCGGCTCCGTTTTGCCCTCCTTCCAGGGGGGGCGGTGGGTTGCAGGGCCGGCTGCTTTTCTGCTGCTGCAGGAACTCATCCAGGACGTCCCCTGGGAACTCCATGTTGGAGATGCGTCCCCGGTGGGAGCGATCAAAGGCACTGAGGGAGTTCCAGGACTCGTGCAGTGTGTGTTCCTGCTCGCTGCACCACCGTGATCGGGGCGGGGTCCCGGTGGACAAGGCATTGTCTGGAAGAAAGGACGGGTTAGCGCAGAATGTGGAAGTGGGCGGCCCTTTAGACTGTCCCATCCCCAGGCTCTCGGCCCGGTGGGGCCAGCCTCTTGCGGGTGTCCTGGAAACTGGCCAAGCCCACAGTGCAGGGGACAGTGGGTCACAAAGCAGAGCGGCAGGGCGCACACCCCTTCTGACCGTCCTGCTGGGAATTCAGGTCGGTAGAAAATGGTTTATGGTTGCCGAAGTCTAGAACCTGACTGTTCTACAAAAAACAGTTTTTGGAACTATTCCCTGAAGTTTCTAAGAATACAACTACCATGCAAATCAGAGGAAAACTGTTTTGTTTGCTTAGACTGTTTTGTGTGCCTTCCTGGAAGTAGCTTGCCATTTCGGGGACTCACATCCCTGGTGGTGAACTTAACACCTGTGGCGTCTGGTCAGCAACGTGCGTGGTTACATTTGAGGCTGTCACTGGCACGTGATACGTATGGTGTTTTCAAAGGGGATTTGATGGCAGGTGGAATGCTTGTAAAAGAGTGTTAGATGAAAAAAAGCCAGAGAGACACTTTTCGATACGGCATATCCTAGCTTGGGGGCCACACACCCACCTGTTAATAGTTGAGCATTTCTGGGTGGTGAGGATAAAGGATTTTTAGTTTCTTCTTTGTAGCTTTACCTTCCAGGTTCCCTACATGGAACCCATATTACTTGTATAATCAGAGGGAAAAAATGCTAGTACCAAAAGCGAACAATCCATGATTACAGTTGGCCGATGGGGCTTGAGTCTGCACCTGAGCATCTCGAGGATGCGGGCCTGGCTCTGAAAGCCCCGCCCTCCTCCAGGTAAGATATAAAAGCCTCCAGGTGCGCACCGCACAGTGGCCTGTCCTCACAGTTGTGCCATGGCTAACCACCATCTAAGGGATGTCATTCTGGAAAAACAGCAGCTGATGACAATGACATTCTGTTTTTTCTCCTTTCACATCACGCTGTGCCCTGCACTCCATTTTCTGCCTGTCTCCTAAGGGGACTGGATACATCAATTATCTCCCCTCCAGAATCTTCCATCACTCCTTCCCCACTGGCACCTTCCCCTCTCTGTACCTGCAGCATGCATAAATCTCTCCTACCTAAAAAAAAGAAGGGGGGGCATTGGAGGGAAGACAGCCAACCTGATGTGTGGTCCCCTCCAACCACTGTCCTGCTCCCTCCCTCCCATCCACGGTGCCATTCTGCGGCCTTACCCCCACTACCCGCCCTCAACCCTGCAGCCCAGTTCCTGCTGTTCTGTTGTTGTCCCACCCACCCAGACTCCACTGCCCCTTCTCCTGGGAACAACACTCTCATTTTCTTTGGGGATGTGTGCTGGTTTGTATATATTATATCCCCCAGAAAAAGCCATATTCTTTAATGCAATCTCGTGGGGGCAGATGTATTAGTGTTGATTAGGTTGGAACCTTCTGATTGAGTGTTTCCATGGAGATGTGACCCACCCAGCTGTGAGTGACAACTTTGATTAAGGTGTGGCCTCTTGATTGAATGTTTCCATGGAAATGTGGCCCCACCCATTCACGGTGGGTCTTGATTAGTTCACTGGAGTCCTATAAAAAGAACTCACAAACAGAGGGACCTCTGAGTAACTGAGAGTCACATTTTGAAGAGGAGCTGCAGCCGAGACAGACATTTTGAAGACAGCTGTTGAAAGCTGACAATTTGGAGAATGCCATTTTGAAACGCAACCTGGGAGCAAGCAGATGCCAGTCATGTGGCTTCCCAGCTAACAGGTTTTTCTGATGCCACTGGCCCTTCTCCAGTGAAGGTACCCTATTGTTGATGTCTTACCTTGGATGCTTTATGGCCTTAAGACTATAACTTTGTGATCAAATAAACTCCCTTTATAAAAGCTATTCCATTTCCGGTATTTTGTATAATGGTCACATTAGCAAACCGGAACATGATCCCTTCCACTCCCCAGGCCAGCCAGAATAGCCAAATGTTGGCAGCATCCCTACAAGCTGGACTCCTGAAAGGAAGCTTGAGGAAAGAAGGGCTCTCATTAAATTCTCCTTGAACTGGCAATGCTAAGCTGGTAGAATGCAGACACAGAGTTGCCAGTGACCATTTTGCTGTGCTGTGGGGAGATTCTGCCTGAGAATGAAGCCAACATGGGAAATGTGAGCCACCTGATAGAGATTCCTGATGACATCATTAGAGCCCCTGGATCCTGCCATGCCTGAAGCCAAACCCCTCATGGTATTCTGTCCTGTGCATCCATCAATCTTATAATTCTGACAGCCTTCCACTGAAACAGCTTTTCCAAGTGACCAATGACTTCTTGCCAATCTTTTCTCCATCCTCATGGCCTTGATGTCCCAGGCAAACCTCTTCCACTTGACATTCCCTCCTTGGCTGGCTTTGGAGACATGATCCCTCCCTGGTTCTCTGCCTCCCCTGCAGAGAGCAAAAGAAAGCTCCTTTTCTTTCTCTCACACCAGGCCCCTTCTCCTTCCTGCACCCTAAGTCTGTGAGTGTTCCAAGGCCGGGGCCTCAGCTTCATTCAGTCCTTTCTCTCTTTGCTTTCATCTGGCTCCTGCCTCCAGTGCAGGCACTGCTCAATTTTACACGTCAAGTTCTGGCTTCTCTTCCGCAGACCATATCTTCCAGTTCAGACAACCTCTTAGACATGCCCACTTGGATGTGCCCCTGTCACTTCAAACTCCATGTACTTAAAATGGAACTTGTCATCAATCCCTCTAGTGGGCATTGTCTCTACTACCCCGAGTAAATAGAAATCAAACCCCTGACCATGCTGACAAGCCCAAGCGTGGCCCCTGCCGACCCCTCCAACCCCCCTCACACCCTTCTCCCCCTCTCTGGCCACCTTATCCACACACCCCTGCCCCTCCATTCTCCCCATCGCTTGATCACAGAACTCAGATTTATTGTCTTTATTATCCTCCCTGGGAATTTAAGTTCCCAGGGATCAGGGACCTTGTCTGTCCTGTTCCCTGCAGGGTCCTTGCCCCCTAACACAAAACCTGGCAGAAAACTGAATAAATGTTTGCTGAGCGAATGAATGAATGCTGGGCACCCCCATGACCCTGGCCCCTGGGTTCAAGCCTGGAGGCTGAGGGACTCCCCCCGCCAACCTCAAATGTCCTCAGCCCTCCCTCCTTCTCATCAGCCATGAAAAAAGATCCCAGTAGTCTCTTCCACCCTCTCCTCCCTGTCTTGAGGCTTAACATCTGGCCCACAGGACTTGCCATGTGGATGGCCACGACTTCAGTCTATGTGACTTAACTTCCACAGACTGATATGAATGGCCCAGGTTTGTTTACGAATGCACCAAGGAGACGGCACCAAATGTCACATGTCAGGGACTCAGCCCTGGTTTCTCTGTGCACGAGTCAGGGACTCAGCTTTCATTCTGCAGCTGCTTTCTCATCTATTCTCCCACATTGTACACTCTGGGTTTCAAAAGTACAGAAGTGTAGGCTTTCTCTTGGCTCTCTCAGACGTGGCGGCAAGCTTGGGATGCACGTTTCTCTCTGTCTGCAGGAGAACATTCTACTCGTGACTCCTTGGGAGTCAGGGAGTAGCTGGGTCAGTCCTTCAGTCCTTGGCCCTGTCTTCATCACCATTTCTATCCATAAATTTGAACAAACAACAGAAAGCTGCTGCTTTAATCTGCAGTCAACCAAGTCGGGAAGCATCACTAATGATGGGACTAAATATTCAAAAATACTCCTGGGTTGAGGCTAATCTGAACTAAGAAGTTCTGAATTTAGGTTAATAAAAATCAACCACACCACCATGAGGAATGCACTAATTGCTACTAAAACAGGAGATGAAAAAGTACACAGAGCTATAGTAGAGCCGTGCTTATTCTAGGTGAATGGCCCTTCGGCCACAGCTGATTGGACAAGGGATGGACATCTGACCCACGTGGGCCAATCAGCTTCTTCCCTGGGACTTTGGAATTGGTTGCTGGGGCTAGAGTCAGGAAGTGACGACACTGTGTGGCTGTAAGACCATTTCCTATGGTGTGGACAGAGCAGAGAAAGCTGATCTCAGGAGGAAGAGTGAGGGAAAGTGGACCCTCTGAGAAGCAGAGGAAGGGACCCAGCAGGCCTGGAGAAACAGGGAAGAACTTGCTTGGTTCCGGCTGCCTTTTTGGTTCTTCCTTCTGGTTCCCTGTGATGAGCGGCTATACTTCCTGCCTTGGGGGTCAAGGATCTCCTTGGGCATTCTCCAAATAACACCCCCTTCACTGCTCAAAGGGGGCTAACTGCAGCTGAGACATCCCTGACAACGACACTTCCAAAATGCAGATGTCATTACAATGAGCTGCTCTGTTGGACAAAAGGATTTCCAGGCCCTCTCTTAAGGTGATAACACAATTCCCATCCCAGGGAAGAATTCTGCAGTCACTTATTCTACCAGCATCATAGGAGGGCTCAGCCACATCTTCCCTGAAGGGCATGGCTGTGGGATTTGGCTCTATGTAATGGGCAATTTAAAATTTCTAAGCAACTTTCGTTTTTAGCAGCACTGGCTTAACAAGCATTAAATCCCAAAGGCTCAGTTCTTACTATGTCATTGAGCTGAGCAGTGAAATGCCTGGGAAGAAATTAAAATGGGACAAAGTCTTCCGAACATAGGCAAGTTAGAACAACGCCCATCACCTCCAAAATCCTGGAGGCATGGTGGGTCTGTTTACAGGAAAGCTCGGACTTGCTTGGCTCTCCTGGGGCCACTGGCTGATAGTGTCAGTGACAACAGGGCCCCACAAGTAGTGGTTTGAGGCATGGATGCTGGAGCAGGACAGCCCAGGGTTCAAGCTCCATTCTAACTCTTAATGGCTGCATGACCCCAAAACAGTTACTCAAACCTTGTCCTTTTTAAAAAGTGTGTGAAATGGGGCTGTCAGGAGAATGTGATGAGTACATCTGGGTAATGTCCCTGGATTAGAGCTGAACTTATGATAAACAGGCCTTGCATCCAGCCACTGAAGTTCCTTCTTACCATCCATCTTTCTGGATTCTTCTCTTCCACTCTGCTCTCCTCCTGGATACCGAGTTTCAGTGTTAAGTCTTGGCAGCAGGAGTGGGGAGCAGAAATCTGTCAGGCTGGGGAACCAGAAGCCCAGCCCAGCCTGGGAGAAGGCAGCAGCTGCCCAGTGTGGGAAGGCTTGATGCAGGCCCTCCGGCGCTCAGCCTGGGGCACTTGCTCTGGTATCCCAAGGGACATAGCAGGGGCTCCAAAAGAGGCCACAGACTCCCCACATTTCCAAGTATAGTAGACCTGGGCTGAATGCAGGCCCTTGGAGTCTGTTAGACACTCCCCACTAGGGTATCTGCCGATTTGATTCATAAAAAGACACATACACTTGCTGTGCGTACAGGTCAACACCTGGAGGCTGAGTAACAGAGTGGGGTATTAGTAATAGTGTAGTGGTGATGATGATGTCATTTGATCCTCTCCACCCCTCTAGGAGAAGGGGATGATCAGCATTATTTTACAGATAAGGAAACTGAGGCTCAGTGGGGTTTCAGACGTGCCCAAGGTGTGGCTGGAGGTAAAGGGGCCAGGATATGCTCCTGGGTCCCCTGACTCCAGAGATAGTGTGGGTGAGGGTTAGATTCAGGGGTTCTAGTGGCAGGGCCTGGCTTAGTGGTCTGAGGGATTTGTTGAGGGCAAAGGGTGAACAAGCTAGTGTTGAAACAATGGCCCCCTTAGCTTAATGAGCCTTCTCTGCATGCCAGGCTCTGTGTTGCTATTTTGAAGCCATCGTCTCATTCATTCCTCACAAGACTGAGGAGGGTCTTCACTCCCATTTCACAGGTGAAGACACTGAGGCTCACAAAGTGGACGTGCCAGGCTAGAGGTCCCAGATCTACAAGCAGTAGAATTTCATTTAACTCCTTGCTGCTGTGCTACCCTACTCCCCAGGAACCAAATCTGAGTGCAAATACTCAGAATCCCAGCTGTCAGTATCCACATTTCAGAGTCAGAAAGACCCTTGGAGATAATCTACTGCAAAGTTCATGAAGCTTTCAGGATGACTCCTGCTAGCAGACAGGCCTCTCATTTTTTGTTTTTGACCCACGCAGTGGTTTAAAAATAATCTGAATCAACTGCTGACATTGAAAAAGAGGAATAATTCACATTTCTGGCTTCTCTTGAAAAAAAGGCCTTACCCTGGCCTTGTTTTCCTGAATGCCTACAAGCAAGTGGAGTCAGGAAGCAGGTGCCATCTTCCAATGGGCTTGTGTGCTCTGGTTTGCCACAGTCCTCACCCCTCCCTCTTGCCTCCAAACACCCAGGCAAGTGTCAATCACTATCTATCATCATACTTGTACTGTTTTACAGTAAAGAATAGAGTGAAGTGATTTGGGTACTGATGTCTCCATCAAATGTGGAAATACAAAGTCTAGGTTGAAAACAAAAGCGGGCAACGAGACATATCTTGGTGGCAGTTACGGATATATCTACGAGTTTAACATGCAAAGTGTATCTTGCCTAGTCATTCACGTATGCCACCTGCCTGGCCCCTGAGACAGTGAATTTGTGACTCCTGGTTGGGAACAACCTCTTCAATGTGCAGACAAGGATCTGAGGTCTGGGGAGCTAAACAACTTTGTGCCAATTAGAAGCCCTTGCCCAGCGATGGCTTCCCGGCACTTACCTCTGCTGGCTGGCTGATGATCTTCATTACTACTGCCGAGGACATCCTTCCGCGAGCTCCTCCTGCCACTCGCAGGGCGCTCTCTGTTGGAGGACAGGTTAAAGATGTCTAAGTCATCGCCGCAGACTCGGGAGGTTACCCTTTGGGGTCTGTCGCCGGCAATGGCATTCTGGCTGTTCACCCGCCCTGGCTCACGCCTGGGCCCTCTGTCCCCGGCCTCCATCTCCCCAGGCCCTTCTCCAGCGCCGATGCTGTCATCCGATGGCAGCCCGCCTTGCCAGTCCAGGGGCTTCTCGGGACTAAGCCAAAGGGGTTTTGGCTTCTTGCCTCCCAGTTTCCTGCCTCTCCCTTTGGGAGAAGGCTGTAACCAGGATGGGGTTTTCACTGGCGGCTGAGAGATTTTTCTGCCTGTGAGATTTTCTAATTGCTGGATCAGGGAGAGCTCCTTCTCGAGAGGAGGGCATTTCACAGGTGGGGAAGCAGGAGGGGTTCCGGGCATGTCACCCATCAAGACGGGGGCTGCTAACACTCTTAAATCTTCCTCTAACTTGGACAAAGTGTCTTTCGTGCAATTAGTAGGATTCATCACTTCACCAAACAAATCTCCTTGTGAAGATGCCTTCCCATCCGATAGCGCTCCAGCTGGCTGCAAGGAATTGAGACCGAGTGCCTCGTCCCCATCTGTGCCAGCCGTCTCGCTGGCATCCCGGCTTTCTCCCGGGGGGGCAGGAACGGTGTCCTCCATTCCCTCATTCTTCTCGTTCTTCCAGGGAACCAGGATGGTCTGGCCAGCCGGGGCCCCTGCCCCACCTTTGTCTAACTTGCCATCAAAGACAAGGTTTCTGTTGACATAAAGGTTCACCTTCTTGGCACCAATGTCAAGATCCTGAAAAAGAGAATTAAAAAAAAAAAGAGAAAAAAAAAACCCAATAAAAACGCGGGACAACTGACTGATATATCAAATTGGGAAGTAGAAAATACTAACAAGGGTAATCATAAAAAGCTAGGAATGTGAGCTTTATAAAAGGACGGCGCTGGGGATGTTAAATAAGACTCAGTTTCGTTTCTGTGCCAACTGTCACATACTCTATAAATCAAAGGACTTTCACAAAGAGACGGCCTCAATTGCTGTCTCTGTCCCTGTTACTTCCTGTCGGGACATTTGTAATAGCCCACTAATTGATCTCCTTGCTTTATGCTGGCTCTAGCTGTTTCAACCTCAGCTTGGCTTTTCCACCAGAGCTAATTTTCTAAAGGAGAGAATCTGGCCCAGTCTCTCCCCTTCGTGAAATACTTCAATGCTGTATTGCCATGTATAGTAGGGTTCTCAAAGTAGGGTCCTTGAGTCCCTTGCCTCAGAAAAGTCGGGTATGCCCATAAAATGCAGATTCCCTGGGCTCCAGGTATGTCTGGAGGAGCCTCCTGAAAGCAGAGGCTGGAGACAATGACTTGAGTGCAGGTAGTTTATTAGACGTTGTGGTCCCAAGAGGGAGTGGGGAGGAGTAAAACAGGACAGGAGAACCCCTCTCCCCCAAAGTTTTTGAGGTTACTGACGTGGACAACTGGGGCTCTGTCCTGCTGGAGGGCCCTCTGAGGAACCAAGGAGGATGCACCTGAGAAATGTCCCTTCATGCAATTAGTAGGCTGGGGCATTTATCCGCCGACTGCCACTCCGTTTGCTGAAGGCAGCTCCTGGGGGCACTGACGCCCCCCACATCCTGGCTGCCTCCTGTGCAAGAAGAGCAAGCTCCTGCGGCTTTGGAAGAAAGCCCCAGGCGGAAAGGCAGAGAGCCCGCGAGCACTTGAAGCTGGCACCCCAAGGACGTGCCCCATGGATGTGCCCGGGGGGACGTCCCGTTCGCCTCCATGGCAGCTGCGGTCGAGGGGATGCGGGGTGGGCTGCAAAGCACGGCCTCTATGGGGGACCCACTAGGGAATCTGCATTTTTAACAAGCTCTCCAGTGAGTCCTTTGCCCACCATAGATGGAGAACCCCAGGCTGAAGGGATGAATTCCAAATCCCTTGACATGACACGCAGTAACCTCACTAGCTGCCTCCCGCCCCCCACCTATCTGCCCCCCATAGCCTGCAGGGATCAACACTTCTCCGTTCATGCTGGAAATACACTTGCTCCTCCTCCTGCAACCGCCCCATTTGTCTACTCCTCTTTATAGCAAAACTTTTTTTAAAAAACAGTTTTGAGGAATATAATACATACCGCATACGATAAGTGGTCGGTATTTGAAGTATACAATTTGGCAAGTGTTAACACACATATAATCCACATGGGAAATCGTCAAAAAGGTCAAAATAATGAACGTATCTGTGACCCCAAAGTGTCCTCTGCCCCTTGACAATCTTTGCTCCTCCTTCCCCTTCCCGCCATCCCCAGGCAACCACCCATCTGCTTTTTCTCACTGTAGATTAGTTGGTATATCCTATAATTTTATGGAATTATACGGTATGTACTTTTCTTGACCCAGCTTCTTTCCCTCAGCGTAGTTATTTCGAGATTCAGCCATATTGTTGTATGAATTGGTTTGTTCCTTCCAGTGAGGTGTATTCCCATGCATGGCTGCCCCACAGCCCCCCACCTCCCTCCCCAGCACCCTCCACCAGGCGCTGCCTCCACCTCATGAAGGCAACGATGACGAGGGTGGCGGAGCGTCCCTGATCCTCAGGGCCAGTTCTAGTTTACACCTGTGGCCTGGTGTAGTCGTGAGTCGCGTCCTCTTTTCGCTCTCACAAATGACCTGGTTTGGACAATAAACTATTGGGTTGCCAGATGAGGTCCAAGTCCAGTGGGAAACTCTCAGGAATTCTTGGATAGGGCAGTCGCTCAGCAGCGTTTGCAAAGGCGGCCGCTTCTCTTCCCCAGACCTTCTCTGGGCTTCCATGGCTCTGCGCCCGCCTGGCCCTCCTCCTGCCTCCTTTGTGGGTTCCTCCTCTGGGGCTGGGCCGCTCCAGGGCTCAATCCCAGCCCCCTCATTTCTCTGCACTCTCTCACCAGGTGGTCTCGCCCAGGCCCAAAACTCCAAATACCATCCTTGTCTTGACTCTCAATTAACCTCCAACCCTGACCACCCTAGAAGGCCCCGTGGGACCACTGGGCCCCTCTTCATGGCTCTCTGACAGGCAGTTCAACCGTCACATGCCCCAAACAGAATTCTTAATTCCTTTTCCCCAAACCTAGACTTCTCCCATCTCGAGAACCCTTCTGCCGTCCAACCAGTTGCTACAATCCACGAGTCCTCTGGGTTCCTCTCGCTTTCTCTCTCACCCCCATATCCAGTCTGTTGGCAAGTCCTGTGGCTCAATCCCCAAAACACACCCTGAATCTGACCTCCTCCCCCTGAATGCACAGCAGCCTCCCAGCCCAGGCCCGGCAACCTCAGCCCCCTAAATGGACTCTCTGCTTCCGCTCCGTACCCCCTCCCTGCACTCCATTCTCCATTCAGCTGGAGTCTTTTCTTTTTTTAAAAAAAAAAAAAACACCTTAAATAAAATCATGCCAGCTCCCTGCTTAAAACTGCCTGGTGGCTTCCTACTACCTGAGAATAAATCCTAATCCTTTTGGTGACCACCAAGGCCCTGCTGACCCCCCCTTGGCCCTGGCTCCTATCTTGCTCCCCCTTGCACACTGGTCTGGCCCTGCTTACTCATCTCACTGAGCTCGTTTCTGTCTTAGGACCCCAGGACTTGCCTGGAATGTTCTACCCCAGGGCTGCGTCCTTCTTGCCCTCAGAGAGACCCTCCCTGACCCTTCTCCCTAAGTGGGCCCTTCTCTATCTCATCACCCTGTTCCATTTCCTTCTCATCAGTGAAATGGTCTCATCGATCTTATTTTTTTCTTGTCTCCCCCACTCGAAGTTAAGCTCCAAAGCAGCAGAGGCCCTGCCAATCCTGTCCAAGGGCTCAACAGGTGCTGGGCACGTAGCAGTCACTCAGCTATCACTTCGGAATGAATAATATGAATGAACACAGGCATATTTCTCCTGGGGCAGTGCCTCTCTGTCATGACCTTCCGAGCATATCCCCAATCAGAAAAACGGCGGCCTGCAGATTTTGCCCCCAGACCATTTCCCATCGTCCTCTGGCTTCTGATCTGCTTTTGGGATGTGGGGGCTCAAAACCCCCGAGGGTGGTGACCTCTACTCATCTCCTGCCCTCTTGGCCTTCCTGAAAGCAAGGTGAGTGAGCCCTAACTACATTTCTAGTCCCAGGGGTTTCTGTAGCAATTTGGAACGAGCGCCACCAGGCCTGTGTTACACCACAGGAACTCTGCTTCAATCATCCAATTGCAGGATGGCAGGCTACTATTTGCCAACTGTCAGAAAAGTCGATTCTCACAGCACTCTTTTACATGTTTATATGGATGTGTTCTCTGTTTAGCGGAGGCTCTGAGAGTGCGTGCTGTGAATTAATCAGGAAATAGCTATTCGGGAAGGACGGCATGGGCAGCTTTCAATGACTAGTTGTGCAAAATTACTGCCATGGAAACATCTGGCGAGACAAACACTCTTATTTCCAGAGGTGGTGGGCAGTGGGGAGGCCTTCTGCTCCAGCAGAGTCGTAGGTGGGCATCCGGCGCTCCATGAATGGTCCAGGGCAGCCTCTGACCTCTCACCAGCTCTGCCCAGCTCCCGCCAAGACACTGGCCGAGAGAAGAGAGAGGAAGGGAACGGGCAGAGGCCACGGGGGTCAGCAGGTGAAAGAGAGAAGGGGGCTGGGGCAGAACCCACAGGGAGTGGAGGCGGGTGTGGGAAATGGGATGCCTATGCCCTGCTGGAAGGCACCTGAACTTGAAAAGTCCCAAAACAATTTACAGGCCAAACAAAACCTATGGCCTGGGTGTGGCCTGGGGTCACCAGAGTGGGAGCCCTGGGAGGGAACAAGTATCAGTCACTTCTCTGGGTATTCCAAGTTTAACAAAACAGAAGGCTGCATCATCCCAAGCAGTCCTCGGAACGACTCTGCGAGGAAAGCATGAAGGCCCTGCCCCACAGATAAAGAAACTCAGGCCAAATGCTTTCCCTGAGGTCACATGGCCACCAGTGTGTGGAGGAGCCAGACTGGCTGGAAGGCCCCAGGTCTTGACTGTCTCCCTTTGGGTCAAGTTCGACCCCAAGAAGGTCTCGGGCTTGTTAGCCTGGTCACCAGCAGAACCACCTTCACCAGGCAGAGCTCTGAGTCCCCAGTTAAAAAAAAATAAGTTCCCGTGGACCAGCTCTCTTTTTACCCCCATCCCTGCTTCCTCCTCCCTCCTCCTTCCCCAGAGGTGGTATGCTGGTTTAAATCTATTAAGGACCCCAGAAAAGCCATATTCTTTTAATTCAGTCTTGTGGGTTAGACTTAGTGTGGATGGGATCTTTTGATTAGATTGTTTCCATGGAGGTGTGGCCCTGCCCACTCAAAGTGGTTCTTATTTAATTTACTGGCGTCCTCTATGAGAGGACAGAAGGCAGAGAGAAGAAAGCATAAAGATACTTAGAAAATGCCCAGAGACATTTTGGAGACAGTTGTTGAAGCCAGAGCCAACATGGACCCAGACGTTTGGAGGTATAGACAGAAAGACATTTTGGAGAGAAGTTAAGATATGTAATCCAGAGTTTGCCTGGGAGAAGCTAAGTGAGAACCCAAGAGGCTTAAGGAGAAAGCCACTGGAAGCAGAAGCTGAAAGCAATGCAACCCAGGAGCAAAGGCCAGCAGAAGCCAGCCACATGCCTTCCCAGCTGACAGAGGTGTTCTGGACCCACAGGCCTTTTTCTCAGAGAAGGTATCTACCTCCTGATGCCTTAATCTGGACATTTTCATGGGCTTAGAACTGTAAATTTGTGAACTAATAAACCCCCATTGTAAAACCCGATCCATTTCTGATATATTACATTTCCGGCAGCTTTAGGAAACTGGAACAGGTAGGCCAACACTGTTAGCACTGGGTGGAGTGTGTGTATGTATGAGAGAGAGAGAGAGAGAGAGAGAGAGAGAGAGAGAGAGAGAGAGAGAGAGAGAGAGAAACAGACAAAGAGAGGGTCCTTCCAGACTTTTCCTTTGCATCTATGTTCGCATCAATATGACGCCCACCACACCTCAAGGGCTGCCTTAGAAGCAACCATGTGAAATCCACGGCTGCCCTGCGGAGAAAGTGCGGAGGGTTTTGTAGTGGCTCCCAGTAAAGTTCTGCACAAGGAAAGCCTTTAGGGATGGAGCCGGGGGGACGTTCTCTCACTCCTAAGGAACCGGTGTGCTTCCTCCTTTCCAACAACCCGGGCTTTCAACCCAGGCTGTCTCCGCCTCTGCCCAGTTTCCAGAAGTTGAGGGTGAGACTCCATCCTGCCAGGTATCTTAGAACTATTGATTTTTTCCACTTCGTTGTTTCCTTGGTGCTGATGTTTTATTCCACTTTCGACTAGATTTAATGTTATGCCTTCTGTTGAGGCTGCCTCCAGGCTCTTCTGGACAGGATTTTTCAAAAGGAAATTTAGAAAATTCCGTGGCTGGCACGTGATGAAAGGAAGCACCCCTCCCAGACCACATCCTGCCTTCATCCTCCTTCGTTAAGGTGATGGGAAACGACCATGTGGAGACCGTGATGCATTTTTATTATAACAATACTACTATTATTTCAATCAAGGTAATTTAATTAGCTTGGGTGGAGTGACCTGTCTTTTCCAATGAATACACAATCTGCTCGGCAAAAATGAACAGCAGTGGGTGACAGTGTTATTGTGAAGACCTTGTGGATCACACCCGCTTTATCTAGTGTATGGATGAGTAGAAAAATGGGGATAAAAACTAAAGGACAAATGGGGTGGGATGGGGGGATGATTTGGGTGTTCTTTTTTCACTTTTATTTTTTATTCTTGTTCTGGTTCTTTCTGATGTAAGGAAAATGTTCAGAGATAGATTGTGGTGATGAACGCATAACTATGTTATCATACTGTGGACAGTGGATTGTATACCAAGGATGATTGTATGGTGTGTAAATGTATTTCAATAAAACTGAATTTAATAAAAAAAAAAAAAAAGTAACTTGAAATCTCAAAAAAAGAAAAAAAAAAAATGAACAGCAGTGCTTCCCCATGACGACAACCACCCATGCAGAGGTTTCTTAGCACTCGCAGGGCACCTGCCCCAGACAGGAGCACCCAGATGGGACCAGCCATCACCCTACATGAGGCCACCCAACCCGAAGGCAAACGCTTGCAGCAGATGCACCGGCTGAGCCTCGGTGCCGAGGGCTAGGGGGTGGGGCTGGTAAAGCACCCGCTTCCCGGGCATGGCGAACAACCAGTTGGACCCGATGGATGACGGCTGGATCTCAGCCATGCCAGCCCCATGGGGGGCCCCACTGAAGCTGTTCCACCCTCTTGTTTTACCTCCAACTGGGAGCACACACAGGCCCCACTACCCAGGGAGAAGCCGAACGTGCCAGCTTTCGTCTTCCTCTTTGCCCAGAAGTGCAGGCTCCAGAACAGGAGGGGCTTAGGGGCTGCGGGCTGACTGGAAGGGGGCACGGGACTCACATGTTTTTCCCATCTGAAGGTTTCTCGGGGCATGGAGGGCTCTGCCCCAGAGAGCCACCGCCACATTTCCGGACTCAGCTCAATGGCTGACTTCTCCAGGGGGCCCCCCCGGCCCTCCTCTTCTCCTCCATTCCCCCTAGCTCCAGGTTGAGACAAGGGTTTTCCTTTGGGCCCTCAGAGCTGGGCTTGCCCCTTTGGTCACTGCATCTACTGTGGAGGGAAGTGTCCTTGGCAGGATGCGAGACCCTTGAGGTGGGCAATGGCCCTAACCCTGTCCAGCTCTGGGCTTAGCTCTGCGAACTGAGCTTGCTCCTTCTCTGGAGTGCCATAGGACCACTGAATGGAAGAAGTGAGAGCATCTCTGCAAAGAGCTTTGGATGCTGCCTTGCCCATAATAAGTGCTCAAGAAATGCAAGTGATTCATTGCCTTGTCCCTGGTCAACAGGCTACTCAAAGCTGGCAGGGCCTGGGGGCTCCCTGCCCTCTAGAGGCTGGTGCAGCATCCCACCCTGCTCCTGGCAGAGGCCGGAGGCACGCCGTTCGCTCCAGGGTGGGGCCTAGAGTGGCTCTTGCTGCCTGAAGTTAAGACTCTGCTAGGTCTCGGCTGAGGCCCTACATGCAATTCTAGCAATTTTCTTCAATTCAACAAGTACCATCTGGCCTGGGTCAGAGGCAAAATGTACAGAAAGTAAGCCCCCTCTCTTTAAGGAGTTCATGAGTAGCATGTACACTAGGGGGTTGCAAACACAAATGCTTGCAGTCCCACAAATGAGCGGTGGCCATGGGGGACAGCAGGGGCTCTGGTGAGCCCAGGCCTGGTCGGCCCCAGGGGGGCAGCGGCCACATGGCTCAACGATGGTCACCACATGGGGAACGTTGCCAGGTCATCCAAAGCCAATGTTAAGTGTTGTAGAATGACTCGCAAGCTGGAAAACCCTGCGTAGGCCAAACAGAATACATCTGCAGGTGAGATTGGGTTGGGGGACCTGGCATGGGACATTGGAGGCTTGGGACACTGAGGAACCCCCGGGGAAGCATGTGACTGGGTGCCCAGAAGGGCATGGCTGGGGACCACCAGGGGTGGCTAAGGGAAAGCTGAGGGACTGGGGGAGGCTTAGGTAGGAAGAGAGACGTAAGCTGAACCCTGACGTTTTGAAAAGTAGGGTATAGAAGAAGGGCTGGGCATTCCAGGGGTGATGGCATAGCGGCTATCTAGGAGGGCCTCAGTGGGGGACGGCTCGAGAGCAGAGTTTTATGGGGGGACCAGAAAGGGAGAAAAGTTACATGAGGATAGACGAGCCAGGGAGCTCGATTTCACGGTCTGGGAGTGGAGCAGGCTCTAGGGGCCAGGCAAGTATCCCAAAACAATGGCAGAGGCTGTGGGGTGTTGGGCCAACTGTGCCACCGTGTCGGGGAGCAAGTGGGGGTGGGGCGGACAGCGACGCTGTGACTCAGCTCTGCCAAAGCTCCCAGGTGTGAGTGTGGGTCTGGTGTTGCTGCATCTTCCAGTGCCCCAAGAAATGATGCAAATCCCTATTTTCATGGAAAATCTCCCAATTTAAAAAGGTTGGCAACGAGTTCAAGGACTTTTGAAAAACCTTGCAAGCCAGCTGCCATCTGTCTCACGAGCAGAATTTTGGGTCGGCGTTCTGGCCTTCTTTCTGGGACGCACAGGAGCCCACGGCTGCAGGGTGGGGTGGCAGCTGCTCTGCAGGCACCTGCAGCTGTGAGGCTCGGCCCTGCTCAGCACCCTGGAGGCTCATGGCTCATCTCCTCTCACAGCACCAGGCCCCCCAGGCTGGTTCACTGTGGGTCCCCGGGTCTCCCCGGCCCAGGCTGTGAGCTTGTGGAAGCCAACAGCGTGTCTGATTCCCGGCCTCAGCCTGCTGCCTGAGCGGGGGGCAATCGATACGTCTCTCCTGAGGACACAAGGGACCGGGCAGGTGATGAGGGGCCAGGAGGTGGCCACGCTGGTGCTGATGAGGTTCTCGGCCGGCCGCAGTGGGGAGGTGGGGGGGGCTCGCTATGGAAGGAGACATGTTTTGGAAACAGAAACAGCAGGATTAGAGAAGACTGGCAGTAAGGGGCAGAGGGAGGGGGCGAGGATTAAAAGGTGGGAGGTGGCACTGCCCCTGGACAGAAAACAGAAGTAGAGCCAGAGGCCTGGGGCGGGTGGGACGTGCCTGGGTTTGTGCAGGCCAGCTGGGAGTATCTGTGCATTCCCAGGTAGAAATGCCAAGGAAAAGTCTTCAGTAGCCAGACCTGGAGCTTGGATCTGAGGTTAACCCTTGGCGAGGTTTAAATTTGGGGGCCAATGGATAAATTCGACGGGATGTAACTCCTACGTTCTCAGAGAAAAAGGAAAAGGACTGGGTTTGTTATCATTTTCTACCTTCCCTGGTGATTTTCCCATCTTTTGGAGACAGCACCTCAATTTTGCAAGGTGATGCTCTGTGTGAAGATGGTGGTGGGTGCCTGTGTTTCCTGAGGGTGCTGCCATGTAGCAGGTAACTAGTATGGCCGTTAGGAAGTGTCCTAGTTTGCTAATGCTGCAGAATGCAAAACACCAGAGATGGATAGGCTTTTATAAAACGGGGGTTTATTTCACTACACAATTACAGTCTTAAGGCCACAAAGCGTCCAAGGTAACACATCAGCAATCGGGTACCCTCACCGGAGGATGGCCAATGGCCTCCGGAAAACCTCTGTTAGCTAGGAAGGCAGCTGGCATCTGCTCCAAAGCTCCGGCCTCAAAACGGCTTTCTCCCAGGACGTTCCTCTCTAGCAAGCTTGCTTCTCTTCAAAACATCACTCCCAGCTGCACTCTCTTTTCTCTCTTTGAGTCAGCTCATTTATATAGCTCCACCAATCAAGGCCCACCCCGAATGGGTGGGGCCACACCTCCATGGGAACATCTCATCAAAATTATCTCCCACAGCTGGGTGGGGCACACTCCAAGCAAATCTAACCAACACCAAAACTTCTGCCCCACACAAGACCACAAAGATAATGGCATTTGGGGGACACAATACACTCAAACCGGCACAGGAAGGAAAACAGGCCACAGGGAGCCCCAAGAAGCCCACATTTTGGATGGGTTTCCACGGAGGCACTAGAGAGTTGTTACAGGGTATGTGTGGGTGGGCACTGGCTCCCCCTTCACAGCAGATGTGAGAGGTCTTCCTGCGGAGGGGTGGCTGGCAGGAGGAGAAAAACCAGAGAAGTCTGACTGACCTCATATTCCCCTCCCAGCTCCATCTCCCACAACCCATTAGCTGGCCACATCATGTCATCTGGGAACATCAAAAATGTGACAAGAATGCCATCACCTCCTGCTCCTCCTGAGCCCAAGGCAGACACCACTCAGCAATCCTGACATCCTTTCCTGAGCAGAGAGCAGCTTCCAGAACCTTCTCAACATGGCACTCCAAGCAGCCATTCCCCACCCATGCTGGCAAAAGAGTTGCAGTCCATCTGCCACCCAGAGCTCGTCGTTCTAAGTGTCGGCATCATCTACAAGATGGGGAGTAACAGCTCCCACCTTGCTGGATTGCCAGGGAGATCGAGTGGGATGATTCATTTATTCGGTTAGTCGCTCACGTATCAAATATTTCCCGAGTGCCTCCTGGGTGACCCTCAGGTGTCTGGTCACGGCAGCCGTCACTAAACGGCACCTGTCCCATCTAGAGGCACCTGGGTGCTGCCTTCTGTGCACCTGGTGGGTTACAGCCACCCTGTCCTTCCTCTCCCTCCAGAGTCCTCATACTCAACCATATCACCTAACGAGGGCCAAGACACCCGGAAATGTTAGCTGGAGGATTTAACAGGCAGAATATTTTTCAATAAACAAAGAAAAAAAGACCCCTACCTCCCCCCCACTTTGTAGTACTTTCTTTGCTTATGCTCTAAATAAGCCTTAGCTGGATTAGCTCCCCACATTTAACTTTCCGTCCTTGGATCCCTGTACACAAAACACTGTATTAACCAGCTGAGCCTACTGGGTTGAGCTATGGTTCCTACAAATCCTCATTTTTATCTCCTCTAAAACACACAACAATAGCATTCTCTGGAGAATAGGACATCAAACCCAACCTGCAACTGCATTTGTTTGTGCTTTTCTGCCCGCTGGTAATTCTGGCAACAGATGGGCATGTGTTCCATAAGCAGTGCCCCATCAGAGGCTGTGGCCTCCACGCTCCACTCTGTCTGAACAAACACCTCTAGTTCCTAATCTCCACGGCCGACACCTCCCCAGAGCACCCGTAACGACACCACATGCTCTCGGGGGACTCTAACGACCCTTCTCCACGCACCCAGGGAAGGCCGAGGGTAGGTTAAAGAAGAAAGGCGAGCCTTGGCCAAAAGGGACAAAGCTTATCTGCTTTGTAACCCAGCACAGAGAATCCACTTTTCTTGGCCTGAGCTATGTATGCAGTGATAGGCCAAGCTACAGGGCATGGGCTTGGGCAGCCAGTGTTGCTTCCTGACTCCTTCCGGAAGGAGATGCTGATGCCACCTGCCAGGAGGAGCTGAGTGGACATCTCCAGGCACTTGGGACCTGACCCACAAGTGGCGAAGGAGAGGCTGCCAGGCCCCAGCAGCTTCCTCCCTTACTCCAGTGGCTGGACTTCCCCCCACCTCATTTTTACACTTTGGGTATTTGTTTTATAAATCTCAAAACCCAGAAATCAGGAGAATCCTTCTGTCACGTCTCCAATGCAGTCTGCATTTGCCGTGCTAAACTCCAGGTCCCCAGTGCCTGGCAGATGAAAAGCGCTCGATGCCATCTGTGGGGAGGAGAGCCGGCCAGGCAGAGGGGCGGGGAGGAAGCAACAGCAGGGAGTCTGGTGGGGGGGAAGACGGGAGATGGGAGAGGTGCTGGCCCTCCTGGACCTGATTTCCGGTTTGCCTGTAACCTCCAGGGCGGCCTGACCAGGCCACCGCTGCCATCTCACGAGCAGTCTCCTCGTCCGTGTAACTACTTCAGGTTACTGGGAAAACGGACTCATTCATTCTCTCAGCAACCATTTCTTTCTACTTTGAATAGGGCAGAGGTGGAGATGACTCAGGCCTTGCCCTCGAGATGTCCACCGTGTTGTAAATTCTCGGGGAGGGGATGACGGAACATATTCACGAGGTCCAGAGGGAGGTCAAGGGGGCGAGGGTCAGGGTTGGCTTCCTGGAGAAAGGGGTGGCCAGTGTTTTCTAGAAATGTGAGGCATAGATAGGCATGGGAGTGAGATGGGAGGGGCTGGGGACCAAAGGTATAGTAGCCACGGAAGGTGTGAGAGGTGGGGGTAGGGAGGGTGACATGGCTGGAGGTGGCATAAGCAAAGAGGCGGACACTGGCAGGAGAGAGGCAGGGCCTTGCTCACAGGGATCAGGGGGCTCCGATGTCACCCTCAGAGTTTGACCTGGAGCCTCTGGGTTCAAGGGTTTGAAGCAGCGCAGAGGCAGGACCAGACCTCCCTGGTGGCCGCTGGAGGGCAGCCGCGAGGCAGGGACAGGGACAGGAAGAGCACTTTTAAGAGGCCATTTCCTTCCCGGCCTCTGTGCCTTTGCACGTCCCCTCCCTCTGGGAGACACTTCCTCCTTCTCTGCCTGGGCTCACAGTGGCTACTGTCCCTTTGTGTTCTCCCCACCAACCTCCCCCAACCTCTCCCAATCCAAGGCAGGCCCCTCCTCCATGCTCCAGGGGTTGGTTGCAGTCAGATATCACCGATATCACTTCCCAAACCTGGTGGCTCCGACAAATGCTGTGACCCCCTCCCCACAACTGCCCACCGCCCTGTCCCCCACAGGCACTTGCTGCACCCAGGAGTTCAGGGCAGCTGGGCCTCTTTGTAGCAGTTCTGCAACTTCGAGAATCAGGCTGTTGGCAAACTGTTAAGTGCTTCCATCCACCCAGTGCCCAGCGAGGAATCAGAGCTCGTTACTTACGCCATCAGCCGTCCAGTAATTCCAAACCTTGATCTTGGCTAGACCAAAGTCGCACAGCCGGCTCGTGTTGCGGATAATGAAAAAGAGCTGGAGTGGTGGGTGGAAGGGGCACGTCCACAAGGAGGGGTCTTTCGTGCTCTGCAAGGCCAGTGAGAGAGGGAAGTCATTGGTACATTTCTGCTTCTCTCCCTTTGGCTAATGAAAACCAGGAGAGGGCCCAGGACATGCAGCCAGGGGCCTCTACAGGACCCTGGAGGCGGGAAAGCAGATCTCACCCCGGGGAATGCTCTAAGTACCAGGCCACTGACCCTCATCCCAAGCACTAGGCTGCCACCTGTGCCCCCGAGCTGCCATCCAGGCTGAATTTAAAATGCAGTGGGCTTTATTTTAATCAACTTAATCAGCTTTGCAGAGAGCACTGGGGGTGGGGAGAGGCACTTGAGAGAGGGATGGGAAAAGAGCCACCGCTTGCACTATTTGATTAGCCTGGCAAACAGTGCCTTTGATTTTCTTTTGTAAAACCCCGTCAAATCTTTAAAACTTAAAAATAGAAAAGAGAGAAAGAAACTGGCTCAGGCATATGTCGGGAGGGGCCATGGCACTGAGCCCTGCTCCCTTTTAGGGTTTCTGAGTCTCAAGACCCCAGGGTGTCGTTTCTGCCTTCCAGGAAGGCTGTGGGTAGGGGGTTAGGGTGGTGGGGTGGGGGTGGGGCGGAGAGCAGGGAATCAGGGCTGTCATTTTCATTTGCACCAACAAATTTCAGGCCATGGCAGTGCTGTGGCTGCAGATGGTAAAAGCAAAATATGGGGACTTTTCTCAGCTCCAGTACCCTCCTCTCTTGCCTCTTTGCAATACTGCTTCTACTTGCTGCCAGCTGCTTCCAAACATCTCCAGGCTGGCTTGACCCCTTTGCCTTTGCACAGGCTGGGCCTCTGCTTACAATACCCTTTACTCCGTCTCACCCTGGGAAATTCAATTAAAATGTGAGGCAGCCCCCACCTTGACACAATCACTCTTTCTGCCATGTTCCATGGTTCCTTGCAAAACCCATTTACCCCCATGTCCCCCAATTATCTGTTTTCATGTCCATGTGACTGCCCTCCTCAGCTGTGAGCTCCTTAAGGGAAGTGGCCACATCAAATTCATTCCAGAATCCTTAGCATTTGGCATAACTCCTCAGCACATGGTGAATACCACCCCCCCCCAAAAAAAAAACCACAAGAAAACTTTGTCTAGTGAGTGAATAGATAAATGAAATGGGTCTCCTAGAACCAGTCCTGTCATTGAAACTTCAAGACAAGGGATTGTAAATGGGGACTGATCTGCAGAGCTATTTTGTTTGGCCCAGGAAGTCTTGTTAAAAAGGCAAATTCATGGTCAGCACCTAAAAATGGAGAGACTTTGCACTGAGATCTAGATCTCCGGCTTCTCTGCAGACTTGGAAGACGTGGCAGTGTGGGGTCCGTGCTGGCATCGGCTAGCAGGGCAGACGCCCCCAGGGCACCACAGTCCCCACCATTCCCTAGTGTCGTCTACCCAGCTAGCTCACCCTTATGCTCCCTGCCTGCCCTGCAGGCAGCTGGTTCCCTGCTTAGGGGCTGAGTGGCCACAGCAAGTCCCATCTGTCAATGAGTGACCACTGTGCCTCAGATATGGTTTGGGCCTAGTTGGCCCTTTCATCTAAAAGGTGCATCTTCCTGTATGTGGGGATACCTCAGCAGACTCCCTGTCACCAGGAACATGCCTGCTACTCAAGGGAGCTGGGGAAGGAGGAGTTGGCTGAATCTGGGGCTCTGCCGGCCCCCAGAATGGGAGGCCCAGGCTCCAGCTGCAGGGGAGGACAAAGGTGGCCTGTTTGGGGTGACAACAGTGCCTTTCACGAGGGAGGAGGCGGCTTTTGTCAAGGGGGAAGAGATGAGTTCAGGGGGTTCTGACTTCTGTTGGCAAGTTTCTCAAGCTCTGCAAGAACTTTTCGTCCCCTGGGCAGCTGTGAGGGCTCAAGACATCACGCCTCACACGCTGGCCGCGGTCTCATTCCTTCGCTGCGTTGGGGCCTAAAAGTGGGTCGCTGTGGCTGACAAAGGGAGAACGGACTGAAGCCCGGCCCTCAGGCAGGGATGAGGGGACTGCAATTGATTTCCCTTCACATTTCTGTCAGCAGGAGGAATAACAGGCGGGCTAAGTGGAAACAGTGGTGTTCAAAGTCAAAGAATATTAACCTGCGGAAAACTCAGGGCCTCATTAGCAAGTGGGCCGTCTGATGGTTCCTTTCCACAGACAGAGCCTCGGAAAGAAAGGCCGCTGGGCGGCCTCGGGGCTGACCCGAGGCATGCTGGGTGAATCCGCAGGCACCAGGCCAGCCGGGGAGCATCTGCTGCTCACTCACCATCACGGGTGGTGGTAACGGGGGCAGAACAAGAACCAGGGTGCTTCCAGGCTGTTTCCCTCAGTCTCTCAGAACCCTGGGAGGTGGGAGTTTCTCTGGCACCCATGCTACAGACTGAAAACCGAAGCTCAGCGTGGGGTCTGATTTGCCCAAGTTTGCTCAGAGTCCGAGGGGTCGATTCAGGATTTGAACTTCGATTTTTAATTCCTTAATTCATTCTGCCTTAGCTTGGGGTCCCCCGGGAGCAGACCCTGAGGCGAGGATCCGGGTGCAAGTAGTTCATGTAGATGGGGAGGAAGCATCAGTAAGAGGGTGGGTGGGATACAGGAGGGAGGGAGACCAGTAAAGGGTTGGTATCAGTCAGCTATCCCTGTGGGTAACTGGAGCTTAATCCCACCAGGGAAGTAGGGGATCCCGTGTGGGATACACCTCATGGGACAAGGGAGCTGCGGTTCTGATACACTGACACCCATCAGTCATGGCTGAGGGCTCTCCCAGGGGCTGCCATTCCCCACCAGTTCAGGCCTGCAGCATGGGAGGCAAAGTGGGCTCTAGAGGCCAGAGGAAAAAAATCCCCCATCCAATAACTGTCAGTGCCGGCAGCTGGAAGAGCAGCCAGTGTGCCCAGAAGTGGTAAGGACAAGGGGGTGTGGAAAGGTGCTGCCAGCCTCTGCTACACACTCATCTACCGCTGGGCTCAAGGCAGGGGGCCTGGGGTGGACATGACCCACTGGGTCCTGGCTCTGTGCTAGTAGGAGGCAAGCAAGTCAAATGTACAGAGATAAATTCCATGAAGAAAATAAGAGAGAATAATTCCTGGCTGATAGAAGGGCTATTTTACAATGAATGGTCCAGGAAGGCCTCTCAGAAGACCTGACTTTCCAACTCCCAAACCAAAGGTGCTTTTCTGTTCCTGATTTACCCAACCCAGATCCACCCACCCTCAAGGAGATGTCCGGCTGCCCTCCAAAGTATCTCCAATTTCATTCAGTAAATAGGTTATTGCATAAAAAGGAACAAACTTCTTGATACATGCAACAATCTCAAGTGTGTTAAGCTGAGAAGAGATGCACTCTATGATTCTAGGTATATCATATTTTTGAAATGACAAAAAGTACAGTGACTGATGGGAGTCAGTGTATCAGAACCACAGCTCCTTTGTCCCATGGGTGCATTCCACACAGGATCTCCTACTTCCCTGTTGGGATTAATCTCCAGTAACCCACAGGAATAGCTGACTGATACCAGGGGTTAGGGAGGGGGTTGGGAGGGCATGGACATAAAGGGTGGAGGGGTGGAACATTCTATATCTTGATGCAGTCGTGATCAAATGAATCTATACATGTGATAAATTGCACACAACTACACACGCATGCATATGCACAAATGAGTGCATGCAAAATCTGGTGAAATGTGAATAAGGTCTGTAAATTGCACCAATGTTGGTCTCCTGGCTTTGCTATTTTATTACAGTCATGAAGGAGGCTACCACTGGGAGAAGCTGGGCAAAAGAACTGGGGTCTCTCTGTACTATTGTTTTTAATTAAGATATAATTTGCATGCCATACAATCCACCATTTTAAATTGTACAATTCAGTGGTTTTTAGGATATTCACAAAGTGGCACAACCATCACCAGTCTCTAATTCCAGAATATTTTCATCATCCCCCCAAAATGCCCTGTACCAGCAGCAGTCATTCCTCCTTCTACTCTCTTTCCAGCCCATGACAACCACTGACCAACTTTCTGTCTATACTGGACATTTCATGTAAATGGAATCATACAATACATGCTCTGGTTTCTGGCTTCTATCACTAAGCATATTTTCAAGGTTCATCCATGTTATAGCATGTATCAGTATTCCCCCTTTTTTTTTTATCTTCATTTTATTGAGATATATTCACATACCACGCAGTCATACAAAACAAATCGTACTTTCGATTGTTTACAGTACCATTACATAGTTGTACATTCATCACCTAAATCAATCCCTGACACCTTCATTAGCACACACACAAAAATAACAAGAATAATAATTAGAGTGAAAAAGAGCAATTGAAGTAAAAAAGAACACTGGGTACCTTTGTCTGTTTGTTTGTTTGTTTCCTTCCCCTATTTTTCTACTCATCCATCCATAAACTAGACGAAGTGGAGTGTGGTCCTTATGGCTTTCCCAATCCCATTGTCACCCCTCATAAGCTACATTTTTATGCAACTGTCTTCGAGATTCATGGGTTCTGGGTTGTAGTTTGATAGTTTCAGGTATCCACCACCAGATACCCCAATTCTTTAGAACCTAAAAAGGGTTGTCTAAAGTGTGCGTAAGAGTGCCCACCAGAGTGACCTCTCGGCTCCTTTTGGAATCTCTCTGCCACTGAAGCTTATTTCATTTCCTTTCACATCCCCCTTTTGGTCAAGAAGATGTTCTCCGTCCCACGATGCCGGGTCTACATTCCTCCCCGGGAGTCATATTCCACGTTGCCAGGGAGATTCACTCCCCTGGGTGTCTGATCCCACGTAGGGGGGAGGGCAGTGATTTCACCTTTCAAGTTGGCTTAGCCAGAGAGAGAGGGCCACATCTGAGCAACAAAGAGGCATTCGGGAGGAGGCTCTTAGGCACAACCATAGGGAGGCCTAACCTCTCCTTTGCAGCAACCGTCTTCCCAAGGGTAAAACCTATGGTAGAGGGCTCAACCCATCAAACCACCAGTCCCCTATGTCTGTGGTCATGTTAGCAACCATCGAGGTGGGGTAGGCCAATACCCCTGCATTCTCCACAGGCTCCTCAAGGGGGCACTACATCTTTTTTTTTCCCTTGTTTTTCTTTTTCTTTTTTTTAACTTTCCCTTCTTTTTTAAATCAACTGTATGAAAAAAAAGTTAAAAAGAAAACAAACATACAATAAAAGAACATTTCAAAGAGACCATAACAAGGGAGTAAGAAAAAGACAACTAACCTAAGATAACTGCTTAACTTCCAACATGTTCCTACTTTACCCCAAGAAAGTTACCTAATATAGCAACATTTCTGTGAACTTGTTCCTACTATATCCATCAGAAATTAACAGACCATAGTCATTCCTGGGCATCCCCAGAACGTTAAATAGCTTATCTGTTCTTCTTGGATTATTGTTCCCCCTTCCTTAATTGCTCTCTATTGCTAGTTCCCCTACATTCTTTTTTGTTTTTTGTTTTTTTTTTTTAAGAAAACAATTCCATTTACTAAAGCAATAAAAAAAGAGTACAACACTTAGAAACAATTAACAAAATAAATCTAAGACTTGTACACTGAAAACTACAAAACATTCTTGAAAGAAATTAAAGAAGACCTAAATTAATGGGAAGATATCCTGCATTCAAGGATTGGAAGACCTAATATTGTTAAGATAGCAATACTCCCCAAACTGATCCACAGATTCAAGATAATCTCTACCAGAATTCCAGCTGGTTTCTTTGCAGAAATTGAAAAACTGATGCTAAAATTTATATGGAAATACAAGGGACCCAGAAGAGCCAAAACATCTTGAACAAATTGGGAAGAGGACTTCTACTCTCCCACTTCACTACCTACTACAAAGCTACCGTAATCCAAACGATGTCGTACCGACATGTGGATAGACATCTAGATGAATGGGAGAAATTGAGATTCTGAAAATAAACCCATACAGCTATGGTCAATTGATTTTTTTTTTTTTAGAGGGTTTTTTTTTTTTTTTTATTCTTTTTTTTTATCTTCATTTTATTGAGATATATTCACATACCACGCAGTCATACAAAACAAATCGTACTTTCGATTGTTTACAGTACCATTACATAGTTGTACATTCATCACCTAAATCAATCCCTGACACTTTCATTAGCACACACACACACAAATAACAAGAATAATAATTAGAGTGAAAAAGAGCAATTGAAGTAAAAAAGAACACTGGGTACCTTTGTCTGTTTGTTTCCTTCCCCTATTTTTCTACTCATCCATCCATAAAATAGACAAAGTGGAGTGTGGTCCTTATGGCTTTCCCAATCCCATTGTCACCCCTCATAAGCTACATTTTTATACAACTGTCTTCGAGATTCATGGGTTCTGGGTTGTAGTTTGATAGTTTCAGGTATCCACCACCAGATACCCCAATTCTTTAGAACCTAAAAAGGGTTGTCTAAAGTGTGCGTAAGAGTGCCCACCAGAGTGACCTCTCGGCTCCTTTTGGAATCTCTCTGCCACTGAAGCTTATTTCATTTCCTCTCACATCCCCCTTTTGGTCAAGAAGATGTTCTCCGTCCCACGATGCCGGGTCTACATTCCTCCCCAGGAGTCATATTCCACGTTGCCAGGGAGATTCACTCCCCTGGGTGTCTGATCCCACATAGGGGGGAGGGCAGTGATTTCACCTTTCAAGTTGGCTTAGCCAGAGAGAGAGGGCCACATCTGAGCAACAAAGAGGCATTCGGGAGGAGGCTCTTAGGCACAACCATAGGGAGGCCTAACCTCTCCTTTGCAGCAACCGTCTTCCCAAGGGTAAAACCTATGGTAGAGGGCTCAACCCATCAAACCACCAGTCCCCTATGTCTGTGGTCATGTTAGCAACCATCGAGGTGGGGTAGGCCAATACCCCTGCATTCTCCACAGGCTCCTCAAGGGGGCACTACATCTTTTTTTTTCCCTTGTTTTTCTTTTTCTTTTTTTTAACTTTCCCTTCTTTTTTAAATCAACTGTATGAAAAAAAAAGTTAAAAAGAAAACAAACATACAATAAAAGAACATTTCAAAGAGACCATAACAAGGGAGTAAGAAAAAGACAACTAACCTAAGATAACTGCTTAACTTCCAACATGTTCCTACTTTACCCCAAGAAAGTTGCATAATATAGCAACATTTCTGTGAACTTGTTCCTACTATATCCATCAGAAATTAACAGACCATAGTCATTCCTGGGCATCCCCAGAATGTTAAATAGCTTATCTGTTCTTCTTGGATTATTGTTCCCCCTTCCTTAATTGCTCTCTATTGCTAGTTCCCCTACATTCTACATTATAAACCATTTGTTTTACATATTTCAAAGTTCACATTAGTGGTAGCATGTAATATTTCTCTTTTTGTGCCTGGCTTATTTCGCTCAGCATTATGTCTTCAAGGTTCATCCATGTTGTCATATGTTTCACCAGATCGTTCCTTCTTACTGCCGCATAGTATTCCATTGTGTGTATATACCACATTTTATTTATCCACTCATCTGTTGAAGGACATTTGGGTTGTTTCCATCTCTTGGCAATTGTGAATAATGCTGCTATGAACATTGGCGTGCAGATATCTGTTCGTGTCACTGCTTTCCGATCTTCCGGGTATATACCGAGAAGTGCAATCGCTGGATCGAATGGTAATTCTATATCTAGTTTTCTAAGGAACTGCCAGACTGACTTCCAGAGTGGCTGAACCATTATACAGTCCCACCAACAATGAATAAGAGTTCCAATTTCTCCACATCCCCTCCAGCATTTGTAGTTTCCTGTTTGTTTAATGGCAGCCATTCTAACCAGTGTTAGATGGTATCTCATTGTGGTCTTAATTTGCATCTCTCTAATAGCTAGTGAAGCTGAACATTTTTTCATGTGTTTCTTGGCCATTTGTATTTCCTCTTCAGAGAACTGTCTTTTCATATCTTTTGCCCATTTTATAATTGGGCTGTCTGTACTACTGTCATTGAGTTGTAGGATTTCTTTATATATGCAAGATATCAGTCTTTTGTCAGATATATGGTTTCCAAAAATTTTTTCCCATTGAGTTGGCTGCCTCTTTACCTTTTTGAGAAATTCCTTTGAGGTGCAGAAACTTCTAAGCTTGAGGAGTTCCCATTTATCTACTTTCTCTTTTGTTGCTTGTGCTTTGGGTATAAAGTCTAGGAAGTGGCCGCCTAATACAAGGTCTTGAAGATGTTTTCCTACATTATCTTCTAGGAGTTTTATGGTACTTTCTTTAATATTGAGATCTTTGGTCCATTTTAAGTTAATTTTTGTGTAGGGGGTGAGGTAGGGGTCCTCTTTCATTCTTTTGGATATGGATATCCAACTCTCCCAGCCCCATTTGTTGAAAAGACCATTATGACTCATTTCAGTGACTTTGGGGGCCTTATCAAAGATCAGTCGGCCATAGATCTGAGGGTCTATCTCTGAATTCTCAATTCGATTCCATTGATCTATATGTCTATCTTTGTGCCAGTACCATGCTGTTTTGGCAACTGTGGCTTTATAATAAGCTTCAAAGTCAGGGAGTGTAAGTCCTCCCACTTCGTTTTTCTTTTTTAGAGTGTCTTTAGCAATTCGAGGCATCTTCCCTTTCCAAATAAATTTGATAACTAGCTTTTCCAAGTCTGCAAAGTAGGTTGTTGGAATTTTGATTGGGATTGCATTGAATCTGTAGATGAGTTTGGGTAGAATTGACATCTTAATGACATTTAGTCTTCCTATCCATGAACATGGAATATTTTTCCATCTTTTAAGGTCCCCTTCTATTTCTTTTAGTAGAGTTATGTAGTTTTCTTTGTATAGGTCTTTTACATCTTTGGTTAAGTTTATTCCTAGGTACTTGATTTTTTTAGTTGCTATTGAAAATGGTATCTTTTTCTTGAGTGTCTCTTCAGTTTGTTCATTTCTAGCATATAGAAACATTACTGACTTATGTGCATTAATCTTGTATCCTGCTACTTTGCTAAATTTGTTTATTAGCTCTAGTAGCTGTATCGTCGATTTCTCAGGGTTTTCCAGATATAAGATCATATCATCTGCAAACAATGACAGTTTTACTTCTTCTTTTCCAATTTGGATGCCTTTTATTTCTTTGTCTTGCCGGATTGCCCTGGCTAGCACTTCCAGCACAATGTTGAATAACAGTGGTGACAGCGGGCATCCTTGTCTTGTTCCTGATCTTAGAGGGAAGGCTTTCAGTCTCTCACCATTGAGTACTATGCTGGCTGTGGGTTTTTCATATATGCTCTTTATCATGTTGAGGAAGTTTCCTTCAATTCCTACCTTTTGAAGTGTTTTTATCAAAAAGGGATGTTGGAAGTCTTTGAAGCTTTCTGTATTGGGCTTCTTAGAGTAATTGTTTTAGAAAAAGAAAAAAAGGATTAAAAAAAAGGGCCCTCCTCAGAGATCTAATGGGTTATTGAAATGCTAAGAGGCAAAGCAATTAGGGCCATTTAGGAAAGGTCCACAGGGCAGAGAGATCAGCTTTTCTTCGGGATTTGCATATGAGCCTCAGGGCCTGAGCTCTGCCCTTCCCCTTTCTATGTTCACCAGAACTCCAAAAATCCTCCGCTTTTATTTTGGAGTTTTTCGTGTTGTTTTTTTCCTATGCCTGTCTCCTCTCTGCTGGGCTGGCTGCTCTCAGATTCTCTGGTGTCTGGTCTCAGTCTATCTATGGTTGGAGTTTGGATCAGTAGAATGAGTTTCCGATAAGGGCTGCCACTGCAGTTCTCCCTTCTCCTTCCCGGAGCTGACAGCCCCTCTTCCCACGAGACTGAGCCTGGCAGGGAGGGGCGCGGGTCCCCGGGCCGCAAAAACTTACAGATTTTGCTGATCTCAGCAGTTCCACGTTTTCATGAGTGTTGTATGAAGTATGCCCAAAGTCAGATTGCTCTGTGGTGTCCAGTCCACGCAGTTCCTGGCTTTCTACCTACTTTCCTGGAGGAGTAACTAAAACATACAGCTCACCAGTCTGCCATCTTGCCCCGCCTCCAGTATTCCTTTTAATGGCTGAATAATATTCCGTTTATGGATATGCCACATTTTATTCATCCATTCATCAGCTAATAGTCATTTGGGTTGTTTCCATTTCCTGGCTATTATGAATAATATTGCTATAAACATTCATGCACAAGTTTTTGCATGAATGTATGTTTTTATTTCTCTTGGGTACATACCTAAGAGCGGAACTGCTCGGTCATATGGTTACTCTATGCTTACTTGTTTGAGAAGCTGCCAGATTGTTTTCCACAGTGGGTGCCCAATTTTACCTTCCCACCAGTAATGTACGAAGGTTCCAAATTGTACTGCAATCTTGCAACACTTGTTCTTTTCTTTTCTTCCCCCTCCTTTCTTTCTATTTATAGCCATCCTACTGAGTGTGAAGGATATTGTGTTGTGGTTTTGATCTGCATTCCTTGATGACTAATGATGTTGCTTATTCATGTGCCTATTGGCCATTTGTATGTCTTCTTTGGAGAAATGTCTATTTGAGTCCTGTGCTTATTTTTTAATTGAGTTTTTTTGTCTTTTTGTTGTGGTTTTATAGGACTTCTTTATATATTCTGGATATTGGATATATGGTTTCCAAATGTTTTCAGCCATTATGCCAGTTGTCTTTTTCACTTTCTTGATAATGTCCTTTGATGACCAAAAGTTTTCAATTTTGATGACATTCAATTTATCTATTTTTTCTTTTGTTGCTCATGCTTTTGGTGTTATGCTTATATAGAATCTGTTGCCTAATCTAAGGTCATGAAGATTCTCCCCTATGTTTTCTTCTATGAGTTTTATGAGTTTGGCTCTGTTATTTATGTTGTTCCATTTTGAGTTAGTTTTTGTTTGTGGTGTGACGTAGGGGTCCAACTTTATTCTTTTGATGCAGAATCCAGTTTTTCTAGCACCAATTGTTGAAGAGGCTCTTCTTTCCCCATTGAATGGACTCAGCACCCTTGTCAAAAATCAGTTGGCCATAGTTGAGAAGGTTTATTTCTGAACTCTCAATTCTATTCCATTGGTTCATATGTCTGTCCTTATGCCAGTACCAAACTGGTTTTATTACTGTAGTTTTGTAATAAGTTTTGACATTGGGAAGTATGAGTCCTCCAACTTTGTTCTCCTTTTTTGAAATGTTTTTTGGCTTTTGGGGACCCCTTGCAATTCCATTTGAACTTGAGGATCAGCTTTTTCATTTCTGCAAAAAGGCTGTTGGAATTTTGATAAGGATCATATTGAATCTGTACATTGCTCTGGGTAGTATTGATATCTTAACAATATTGTCTTCTAATCCATGAACATGGGATGTCTTTCCATTTATTTACATTGTCTTTAATTTCTTTCAGCAATAGTTTACAGTTTTCAGTATACAAGTCTTTCTCCTCCTTTGTTAAATCTATTCCTAGATATTTTATTCTTTTAGATGCTACTGTAAATGAAACTGTCTTCCTAATTTCCTTTTCGCATTGTTCATTGCTGGCATTTAGAAACCCAACGGATTTTTTTGTGTGCAACTCTTGTACACTGTAACTTTGCTGAATTCGTCTGTTAGCTTTAGTAGCTTTCTTGTGGATTCTTTGGGATTTTCTATATACGGGATCATCTGTGAATGGACATAGTTTTACTTCTTCATTTCCAAACTGGAAACCTTTTATTTCTTTTTCTTGTTTAATTGTTCTGGATAGAACTCCCAGTACAATGCTGAACAGCAGTGGTGAAAGCGGACATCTTTGTCTTGTTCCTGATCTTAGGGAGTGGGGGAGAAGCTTTCAGTCTTTCACTGATGAGTATGATGTTAGCTGTGTGTTTTTCATAAATGCCCTATATCATGTTGAAGAAGCTTCCTTCTATTCCTAGTGTGTTGAGTGTTTTTATCATGACAAGGGTGCTGGATTTTGTCACATGCTTTTTCTCTTGAGATGACCATGTGATTTTGCCTTTATTCTATTATTATGGTAAATTACACTGATTGATGTTCATATGTTGAAACACCTTGCATTTCTGGAATAAATTCCATTTGGTCATAGTGTATAATCCTTTTTATAAGCTGCTGGATTCAGTTTGCTAATATTTGGTGAGGAATTTTCTATCTATATAAAACTATCTATAGATAGTTTTCTTTTCTTGTGATGTCCTTATCTCATTTGGGTATCAGGAATAATGGACTTACTGAATGAGTTGGAAAGTATTCTCTCTCATTGTATCTTTTGGAAGAGTTCATGAAAGATCAGTGTTACTTTTTGGAGGAATTACCAAGTGAAACTATCTGGTCCTGGGCTTTTTTTGTGGGCAAGTTTTTTGATGACTAATTCAATCTCTTTACTTGTTAGGGATCTATTCAGATTGTCTCCTTCTTCTTGAGTCAGTTTCAGCAGTTTATCTTTCTAGGAATTTGCCCATTTCATCTAAGTTGTCTACTTTGTTGGTTACAATTGTTCATAATTCCCTTATAGTCCTTTTTCTGTAAAGTTGGTAATAATGTCCCTTCATTCATTCCTGATTTTAGCAATTTGAGTGTTCTCCCTTTTTATCTTGGTCAAAGAAAAACCTCTAGCTAAAGGTTTGTCAATTTTTTTGATCTTTTTCAAAGAACCAACTTGTGGTCTCATTGATTTTTCTCAATTGCTTTTCTGTTCTCTGTACTATATTTACAACTTCTTGTGAGTCTATAATCATTGCCAAATAAAAATTAAATGAATATGTTATTGCATACCTTTATGTGCTTACGATACAGCAGGAGGAAGATAGATAAGATCTTACAGATTAAATGGGGGAGACAGATAATAAACAAGTGGACAACATGATTTCTTATAGTGAGAAATGCTGTGAAAAAAATGAAACAGATGATGTGGCAGCACCTGGAGTGGGTCAGGGGACAGGATTCTTGCACCTGTAGGGTCAGGGAAGTCCTCGCTGAAAAAAGAGATATTTGGGCTGAGACCCAAGTGAAGAGGGGCCGACCACGTGAAGACCTGCAGGAAGGCATTCTGGGTGGTGGGCATGGTGGGGACAGAGCCCAGAGGTGGCAGTGCTGCTGGCAGGATGGAGGAGTGGAAGGAAGGCCTGTGGGGCTGAAGCCCTGTGTGTGAGGTGGGGGCATAGTAAGAAGTCAGAGACGGAGCTGGAGGCCTGTTCATGAGAGCTTCCCCAGGCTGAGCAGGGGCATCTGGATTTTATGTCTAAGTGCGAAGCCACCCCAGGACTTAAGCAGGGGAGGGGCATGATCTTATATTTTTTAAAAGATCACTTTGGGTACTGAGTGTAACTTGAAGTGACAGGGCAAGAAGAGAAGAAGGAAGAGGATATTGGAGGCTGTTTAACAGTCCAGGTGAGAGAGAACTTGTGATCGAACTTGGGACATGCCAGTGCAAGCAGAGAGATGGGACCATTTTGGAGGCAGAATCAAGAGGACTAGCTGGTGGGCTGGAAGGAGGTAGGAAGCAGATTGGGGGGAATCAAGGAAGACTCTAAGTAGTCAACTTGGGCAGCTGAGTGGACAGTGAGGCCATAGCAAAGGACTAGTGGAAGAGGTAGAGATGCAGCTGTGGGCAGGGGTAATCAAAACTCAGGGTAATCAAAACAAAAATCAAAAATGGCTACTAGACATCCAAGAAGAGATGTCCAGCAGGAAGCTAACACTCAGTCCGGAGCGCAGAGGAGCAGGTGGGTTTGGAGTCATCTTGCAGCCATGGACCAGGGTGAGGCCATGGAGAGAGATGCTGGAGGCAGAGAAGGGAGGATGGTTTACTTTGAGCCTGAAGACTCCCACCTCTTCTTACATGCTTCCAATTCACCATAGAAGCAACTTCTCTCTCCACCCCAGGCTCCAGTCCAGTTCTGCTTTCAGCTGTCCTCCACCACTCCTCAGCTGCGTGACTTGGAGCAAACGAGGTAACCTCCCAGAAACCTGGTTTTCTCACTTAGAAAACATGGAGAGTCCTTTCCAAGGTTGACACAAGGATCAAACAAGGTGATGTATGAGCCCCAGCTGATGCACTGTGGGTCTTCAATTCAGGCCAGTTCCAAAACACAGTGTGTTCCAGTAGCTCCAGGCCTGACACACACAGGATGACTACCAGGGAGATCCCAAGCAAGGCTAGTAGGGGGAATTCAGCCCCTGCCACAGCTGGGTCCAGAGATCCAGCAGCCCAGGGTGAGACAGTTCGTATGTCCCAACCTCAGGGCCCCCAAATTAAAAGCCGTTAGCTCACTAAAACCATGAGCCAAAGTTCTCACTGTCATCACGGGGCAAAGCTTGCTGGTTTCTGCTAAATGAAGGAAATGGAGCGTAAGCATTGGAACTGGTTCCTGTCAAGCCCAATACCGCTTTTTATCACTGCTGGTACGCTCTGCTCTGTGGAGCAGACTTCCAAAATCCTACTGCTTTCTGCACCAGGGGGTGAGGGGTCGAGAGCTGGTCCAAGACTCAGCAGCCAACTCCGGAGCCCACAGGCTCGAAAGCAGAGCAGGGGTATGCAAGGCTGGAGCTTCCAAGCAGCCAGTACATATAGGACCTGCTTCTTTCAAGGTCTGGTATCACAAGAGCTGCTGATCTGGAAGGAGTCGCAGATACTGCTCAGCCAACACTGGGGATGGCTGTTGTTTCCTGGCTGTCCAGATCTACCCTGCCTTTCTTTGGGTAACACGCCTGAATTCTTTCAGGGGGAAACTCTTCTCTGCCCTGCTGGGGCTTTCTTGGTGGAACTGGCCTGCAGGTATCCTGACCTTCCAGCCAGAAGGTGGGCCCACCAACCTTCCTCTCCTGGGACTGGGGTATCTGGAGCAAAGTGACAGGAGGCAGAGCAATCAGCCACCCAACTCTCCAACAGCCTCCCCCAAACACCAAACCCTTGGTGCTTGTGCATCCCAGGGTGCTACCTGGAACTCAGGCAAGACCATGGACCTGTCCTCTTCTAGCCTAGGTCACAGTGAGCACTTTCAGCAGTTTTCACTTTCAGAAAACTGCTAAAGTGAGTCAGATGCAGCCTCAGTTGCTGGCATCCCACAAACCATGATGGACCCACCTCCTCCATCCACCCCTTCCCATTTTACAAGAGGCACAAAGACCGACTCTCAGAGAAGGCAGGTACGTTGTCCAGGGCCACGGAGCCAAGACCAAAACCTGGGTCTCTGGAACTGGAGATTTCAAAGCCTACCTTGCTTGTTTCCTGTTCTTTATAATGGGAATAATAATACAGCTAGTAATAAAAACAAAGATGATAATAATGGCTGATGTTTTGGGGCCCCCAAGAAGAGCCAGGCAAGTCACAAAGCCCATAATATTTGCATTTAATCCTTACAACATTGCATCAAGGTAAGGGATATTGTTATTTGCATTTTACAAATGAAGAAAATGCACTAGAGATTAGGGAAGTTGCTTGCAGTCAGGAAGCTTTAAGGGATAACCTTTTGAACCCACATCTTTTTGCTTCTCAAGCCAGTACACTGTCAAGAATAAATTATCTGCACTTTGCACAGTGCCTGGTACAAGGCAAGGACTAAACAAATGGCAGCGGTTATCATTTCCAATACTGCTTTAAAAAGTAATGATTTGTGTTTGGGACTAGATGATACCTGTACATGGCAGGAAATCTTAAAGATGCAAGAAAGCACCCAATGAAAAGTCTGTCCTCTGCCCAACCATTTTCCTGCCCCAGAGGCCACCTCCATTCCCAGTTTTTGAGACCCTTCCCAGAGGTAATTACGAAGGATGCCAAGGAACATTCATCATAGTAAAGATTACACCACTGGCCAGTCTGTTTCAATTTAGCTCATTGTCTCTTGTGTCCAATTTGCAAGTGGCTGGAAGGGGAAATGCCAATGTCTTTGCAAAACAAAAAACCCCAACCCATTAGCTATTTAAAGGAGAGAATTGTCCAGCACTGGTTGGTTGGGTGCTCAATCCACGCCAGGCACCTTGTTCCCAGATGAGCTGGACCCTGAGGGTTGGGGCCTGGGTTCTGGGCTCCACTATTTCCCAGCTTGGTGATCCTGACCAAGCCAGACCCCATCTCCCAGCCTTTATTTCTTCATGTACAAAGAGAGGGCACTGGACTCAGTGATCCCTGAGGGCCCGTGTTTGGCAATGACTGTGGTCACCTGCAATGGGTCTGAGGGGATGAACTGGCTTCTCCTTTCCCCATCACCCCACACTCCACAGGGCAGGCATCTGGGAAAGAGGTTCAGGGAGAGACAGTCTGGAGTCTTCTCTGGCACCTTTTCCTCAGGCTCCTGCCCCGCTCTGCCCAGTGGGAAGACTGTGGTAGATTTCTTTGCTCTTCCCCCTCCCTGGACCCACACCCTTATCACGGGCTTCGGGTGGGCAAAGCAATGCATCAAAACATGGGAATCGAGCCGGTCTCCCCTCCACTTACGGCCAAGTTCCTATTGACAAGGCAGCTCAGGTCCCCAGGAGTGTCCGCGTTCCGGACGTCCACATCGTGAGGTGACACATAAAGCTTTGCGTCGTTCAGGTCGAAGAACTCGATTTCGGTGAGACCCACCCACAATGCGCTGCCCCAGTTGGATAGGATCTCCACGGTCACATAGATGGCATCTTTGATCTCTTCTACTTTTGTTCTCAAGTTATCCTTAAAGCAGAGAAAAATAAGGTCGAACAATGAAAACATGGCAGGTTTGAATTCACCTCCATCACTGATCACAGCCAGATGGTGAGCTTAAAGAAATTATTTAACTGCTCAGTGCCTCGGTTTCCCCGTCTGTGAAATGAGGCTGATAATAGAATCCACTACATATGGTTATTATGAAGATTAAATGAGTCCCTTTTTGAAAAGCACTTAAATCCTAGTTACTGGGCCCCCTGGTACTTAGTAAGTATTCCATAAGGGGTTGCAAATAAATCAAATGTTTAAGAAGCATCAGGTTCTGCCTAAGCATGCACTTTCTCTGCCTTGCCACCCAGTGTTCACGTCTGGAGGCGTCTCATGGCTTCGGCTGAATCCTGGACAAGTCACATTCCATCTCGGCCTGCTCCTGGATGAACAAGCAGATGACAGTCCCTCGAAGGTCCCATCACAAGTCCTGGCCCCTGTGTGCACCCTCTAAGGATCCACTTCCTCCTGCCTCTCCTCTTTGTTGACTCTAACGCCTGCCTCCTCCCTGGGAGGGGGTCTGGTCTGACTGTCTGCAGAATGCCATTGGCAAGGGGCACCACTGAGGAATGGCTTCCAGAGGCCCCTTTGGGCTCTGGGTGGCAGCGCTGGCCGCCACGGATCAGCCACTCATAAAATGGTGCATTCCCTGCGTGCATGTGCCCTCTGTTAATTAGTGCTGCTAATCTGCAATGGTTCTGTGAGCAGAGAGCTGAGCAAATGAAGGGCAACTGTTCCCTACTTATTTTTTTAATTAATAGCCAGCGAGATGTGCTATCGCACTCTACGTGCAGTTGAACGAGCCTTGATTGCCAGGCAATGTGGACAGGGACAGGGACGGTGGGAGGTCAGCTCGTAGCTCCCGGGAGGAACACAGGGCTGCTTTGATCAGCGCGGCTTGCAGAACCCACAGCTTCCTCCTCTACTGCTGCCCTGTGGGGCCCTGGCCAAGCCTTCTGCTGCCCAGGACGTGAGACCTCATGCAGGGGGAGGGGGAAGTTAAGGAAGGATCTGGAAGGTGTGAGGAAGCAGCACTGTTGGCAGGCTGGAGGGGGAGCAAACTGCCTCATGGAAGGGCTGTGGGACATCATGCCCTGTGCAATCTAAAACGTGCAGATTCCTGTGGCTGAGTTCCTAAATGAAGAAACTGATGGGTCTATCTACTAGAGAAATGCCCCAACTTGTCAGTGTCACAACAGTGACTTCTGCTTTCCATGTTGCTTGATTTAGGACCCCTCTTGGGGATCGGGTTGGGAAGCTCCCTGGTCCCTGGCATTTGTCGCCCCCTCCCTTGTAGGGACCGCCTGATCGCCCTTTGGGGAAGTTGCCCCTCTCTTCTCAGCCATGAGGTATGGGGGGTTGACCCCCCCCCCCGAGGAAGAGTCTGACTGATCCAAGCCAATCCATGGTCGTCCTCCGGGCAATGGAGAAGTGGCTCTGTGATGGCCTGTGGGCCAATGTGCGCGTGCCATCTCAGATCTGCATGGGGAGGACCATCCCTTTTCCCCTGATGCTGGGGTAGGAGGGGTGAGGGGGTGAGGCTGGAACTACTCCAGCTATTACTGATTGCAAGGGAGAGAGCAGAGCTGGGACCGGGCTCTGGGTGGGGAAGGGGGGAGTGGAGTTCAAGGATGCAGCTGACACTGTGGCGACAGAATGGGAAGGTGCGGATTGATCTGCTGGATCAGCTCAACCCGCCTCTTTTGGTTACAAGAATTTGCATCTTCTCTTCCTTTGTGTAAGTCAGCTTACACTGGATTTTCCGTCTCCTGTAGCATAAAGAGTCCTAACTGATTCAGGCTCTTGTTAATGTGGCTGAAGCATCACTACTTCAAATCTTCACAGCTAAGAAAGCAACTATTCCATGCAGGGGGAACAAAGCTTTGATTTTTCTATATGGTGAACTTTCAATGGATATTGACCAATATCTCTCCGTCACACGCCAGTCCACACAGCCTCATGGCCCTTTCTCATTTCATCTGAGGTGTGTGCTCTTGACCCTATTTCACATCATAGGCTCCAAGGACCAGAGAGCTTTGGGGCTGTCTAAAGTCACAAGGCCTCTAAATGAAGGCACCAGATTCACAGCCAGACCTCTCATCCAGGTCTAGGGCTCCTGCTGCAATCGTGTGGTTTTTGCAGATGGTTTGGGGAGGACTTCACGAGTTCCCCATTGGCCAATCATAAGATGGCCAAAGCAAATAATTCTAAGACTGGCTCTGGTAAAGGAAGGCACAGAAGGGTGTGGCAGGACACAGTCCTTTAAACACAAAAAGGAAAAAGCTCGCCCACTACCTTCCCGCCCCTTGTGTAGCTGTGCCCCAGCTCGGTCAGTGCACACGGCCATACCTCTTGAAGTCCTTGCAACTATACTGGACTCTAGGAAGATTATCATCACCTTTTGCCATTAACTTTATATTCCTAACATTTTCTATCTGCATAATCTCTATCATGGTAATTTCCATGCTTTTATTCTACTGCCTTATACTGTGCTCCTACATCTTACTTTCCTGATTAATTCTGTTGTTATGAGACATTTAGATTATTTCCAGGTTGTTTTTTTCTTTCAATTTTTTTCTCAACTTTCAGTAATTCTTGTAACACACATCTTTGTGCCTTCAGCTTTTTATTTCTGTCGAGTTATTCCTTTAGGATAAGGAAGTGGGACTACTGGGTTGGAAGACCTTTGCATTTCTAAGGCTTTTGCCTAGTCTGGCCATTCAGTTTTTCAAGAGAGTTCCGCCAATTTATACCACTGCCAGCAGTGGATGATGACGATGGCTTTACTGTAACCTTGCTAGTATCAGACATTCTCATTAGAAATAATTTGTTAACTCGGATATCAAATGGGACATTACGATTGCTCTAATTTGCATTTCTTGATCACTTGCAATGCTGGGCATTTTCCTAGGGGCCCATGTGCTATTTATATTTCCTCTTATGTGGCCAGGCTTCCCTCTCATGAAACTATGGCTCCACAGCTTTCTTTCTCTGCTTCTACTGCTCCAAAAGTGTGTCTCTGTGCTCGGGAGGTGGACAGATGGAGGCTTGGGCAGAAAGATGCCAAGCTTCCCAGTGCCCGGGGTAATTCCCACTTGAACAGAAGCCACTGCGTCGAGGGCCCCTTCCCACCTCAGTCTCAGGTGAGACAACGAACACATTTGGAGACCCCCAGAATTGAGGCACTCACCTCTGGGTCTTGAGTTTGCTCCTCCATTGGTGAAACAACCTGGTGGAGATGGGCGGGGTCACTTTCGATGGCCTGAAGAACTTTCAGAAGCTTCTGCTGCTGTCTGAAATGCGATTTAGTAACAAATGATATGCAAAAGAGAATTTTTCCATCAAGGGTACTACACTTACTTTTCCACCTCAAAGAGAAGTAAGAAAGTGCATATCCTACAGATGGTTCAAAGGGGCACTTGAGCCGTTCCTTCCCCCTTTATAAATAACTGTACAATTAGTGATTAAATTGGAGCCAAGTGGGAGAAACGCCGCTGTCGGGAGACTACCAGCTGACCCCCTTAAGCCACTGATAAGCTGCCAGAGTCTGGAGCAGGGGTCAGCAACCGACGGCCCAAAGGTCAAATCCGTCCCATGGCCCATTTTTGGGTGGCCTGCCAGCTAAGAATGGTTACATGTTTTTAAAGGGTCGTTACACAATGAAACAACAAAAGTGCAAAGCCTCAAGTATTTACTGTCTGGCACTTTACAGAAAAAGTGTGCCAACCCTGTTTTGGATATCTGTTCTTTTTGTTTCTGTGGACATTGGCATTCCACCCCAGTAGAATGTGCAAACAGACTCCACATGTGCTGTTTAAGGCCATGTATCCCCAGCACCCTGATTCACAAAGGATCTTGATGAAGGAAGAAGCATTTGGTTGAGTGTGTGCATCCTGTAAATGAAACTATCTCAGGTATCAAATATCCTCGTGGTCCAGCCCTTTCACATTCAGGGAAACTTCTAAGTTCCTCTTTACGGCTATGATGTATAGCATCACGGTTTCCCATCTGGGGCCTGCAGGCTCCTGGAGGAATGGGTAGCACTGCCTTTCACCTATTCAGAGTTTCTGAGCAAATCAGAATAAGGAACCGCCTCTGGGTGGACCCAGACCTGGAGGGGGCATAGTTTGGGCTTTGCTAGTAGAGTCCTCTTTCAGGCAGAGAAAAAGCCCCTGTTCCCTTTCTAGGCTGATGCCATCCTGGGCCAGGGCCTCAGCTTAGGGAGCAGCGTGAGCTGCCTCTCAGCCCCCCATGCCCCTCGGCCAGGCCTTGGCGCAGTCCACAGTGTGCACAGCTCTGCACAGTGGCCCTGGGAATGTGGCCACGTGCCAAGGTGGGCTTCAAACCGCAGGCTCGAGCTGGCCCATCTTTCTCAAGCCTCAACGTTTTACCTGAAGATTGCAGGGCAGCATTTATCTTGATAATAAAACTGTCAGGGATGCTAAATGCTAATGGAGCATAATGCTACATTTGGAAAAACTTTTAACAGAAAAAAGAAACTTCAAAGAACTAGCTTGGGCGATTCTCACCCCAATTCCTGGGCAGCTGGGGAGCAAGTTCCCTGCCCTCTGCTGTGTGGGGTGCCCTGGTGGAAACCTTTGGGAAGGGTGAAGTTTTACACAGGTTGGGGCTGGTCTGAACAAGACAAGAGCCACTTTCCTGGAAGACAGAAATCAAGGCAATTTTGTGCTTTAGAGTTGGAGGGGGTGAGGTGGCTTTAAATGAGTCTGGAATAGCACAGAACACACAATGAAAAGGCTTAGTTAAGATCCTTATGGCTATGTTTCTGGGTTTGAGGCTATTTTTGTTTGTTTCTTTCAGTTTTGTGCAATCAGCCTGGATGACTACCTGCTTCCCAAAAGGCCGATTTGGTCAATGGCTTCGCTGACAGCTCTGGCTCCCCCTGCTGCCCTGGGTGGCTCCTCTCTGGTGGTCACTGGGGTGACGGGAAGCAGCTGAGGATGGAAACGCTTATTAAACCGATGTCCGAGGCAACATTCCTGGCCCAAGACACAGCAGGGACACAGTCAAAGAGACACACTGTCAGTCCCATTGTGGGAAACAGGAATGAGAGAGTGACAGTGTCTGCCTGTGGCTGATTACATCTAGCGTTCCCCCCAATGACCTTTGCAAAAAAGATAGTTTCTTATGATCTGGGAGGTCCAAGGCAGCCATCGGCCTCAATGAGCGATTGAAGAATTTCTCTCATCAAGAATTTCTCTCCACCAAACTCGTCTGTTTGCTACAAAGTAACCAGAGTCCATGGAGAATTCCAGTAACGTTACTGGGCCTTTTCTGTTTGAATCCTCCAAGCCTTTTTTCCCCTGCTGTTCTATTTATCATACAAACTCGAAATACGCTTTGTTCTCTATTAGCAAATGTTTTTAGTCATCGGAAGCTCTGAGGGTCGTAGAAAATTCTGGACCATGGAGCGGGCAGTGGCTCAGGCCTGTCAGAAATATTGGCTGGTAACACTTCAAGAAGACCAGGATATAATCGAATGAGCCGGAGAACCCTTCGTGCTTTGGGGTGCGACCCTCTCCGCCATCCCCCCTTCCCCTCCACACACCAGGCTTCTTCTGCTCCTTGATCTAGCTGGGCTCATTCCTACCCCAAAGATTTTGCCCTTGCTGTTCCTTCTACTCTGAATGCTGTTCCCTGCTGCTGGATGGCTCCATCTCAACAGGCAGATCTGAGCTCAAATGAGACGCCTTCTAAGGAGCCTTCTCGGACCACCCTGGCTGAGGCAGCCACCATCCCACACTCTACTCTTTCCCTTTAGCCGCTTTTATTGTTGTTCCTCTCCAAAGCCACCTTGCTTTTAATGGCTTCGTTTGCTGGCTGCCTGTGAGCTCCACGAGACCAAGGGTGATGTTCACCTCCCAGGGGGACAGAGAGGAGCTGCTGGGTCTGTGTGAGGGAAAGGACTCTAGAGTTCGCCATGCGCTGGGTACACGGGGCTTTGTTGTTTGTCTCGGACTTTCACTAACCTCGAGAGACGGGGTCTCTCCCTTTTCCTTCAGCAAACTGGCCCATGGATTTGCTGGTGGTTCCTCTGCAGCCTGGAATGATATAATCACGCAACATGAAGTTGGAACAAGGCCGCCCACCACATCTCCTTCACTGAGAGGAGAGGGCACAGAGGGTGGGGGGTAGGGCCCATCTCAAAACCTCATAGTCATAGGGCCAGGGGAAAGCAGACAACAGGTGCCCCAGGAAAGCAGACAACAGGTGCCATTTGACATACCCTAACGAGCAGCCCTACAATCAAGCCTGGGGGAGCCACTTGGCCTCTCTGGGTGCCAGTGGCCACACTATGTAATGGGGTGACCAAGCCAGTCTTGCCTGCTTTGGGCTTCCTGTCTGCATCGAGTGGGACAAGAGGAAGGGTTTCAACAAGGGAGTCAGGGAATGTGCTTCTGAGAAAGGATGTGGCTGAGGTGTGCCCAAGGCATCCGGCTCCCCAAGGGCACCTACCCCTCCCCACCATTTATCCTCCTGTTTGTGGTTCAAAGTCAAAGGCAGGGAACACAAAGTCAAATGCCAGCAGGGCCAGGGAGGTTTCATGAACACATGAGCAGGTGCAGCGGGCCAAGGGGAGGACAATAGGGAGTGGTGAGGACTGTGGAAGGACTTTTTTTTTTTTTCACCACTGCGGAATAAGGCTTTCTTTACTGGGGTGGGGGTGGGCTTACAAATAATCTTCTACCTAGAGGTGCTCTACAGAGAGTGCTGGTCACTTAGGGGTGGGGCAGACTGGGCTGGGGGTCTCTTGGCAGAGGCAATGGGGGTGAGGGGAGAGGCCACAGGCGAGTGAGGGCTGGTCTTGGGCAACGCAGATGTCCTCTGCTCTTCAAATATCATGGACTTGCCACTTATGACCCGTCACTCAGCCCTGGGACATGAAGTCTTTGCAGAGAAGCCAGGGAGCCAGATTTTTCCGTGTTAGTCACTCCCACCATTCTTTCACTGCCCCACCAGGCTGCAACCTGGGTGTGAGGTGTCCATTTTTTGTTGGCAGGGAAATCAGCAAAGCCTGGAGGCACATTAGCATCCAACTCAAGCTCTTTCTGAAGTAAACAAAAACCTGGAAGGAGGTGGAAGAATTGGGAAGTTTGGCAGGTCAGTGATGATGGGCCACAGAGTGGTGGAAATGCAGATATGTCTGAGGTTAGTGATGCCTGCGACTTCTCTCTTTTCTTGCACTGTGCGGTTTTCACCGGTCCTCAGAGCACCTCCCGGTCCCTGGGGGCAGCCGGCATCCTCACTCCCCCTCCTGCGCACGCACCTGCAGCTGGCTGGCAGGGGGCTCGGCCTTTCTCTCCAGGAGCACCCTCTGCAGGGCTTCGTTCTCCACGCGGATGGCTCTGAGCACCGCCGAGGCGTCCTCCTCTCGGTCCTCGGCCTTGCGCACGGGTTTCCGGGTGGCCGACAGGGGTCTCTCTCGCAGGCTTCCGGGTCCTGGGGGCGGAAAACAGGACGAGGCTCCTTTAGCTCATGTTCTCGGAGTGCAGCTCAAAACCCATTAGACCCAAGCTGAAGAACATTCTATAAAACAACCGGCCTGTTACTCTCCAAAAATGTCAAGGTCATGAAAGACAATGACAGACTGGAGAACTGGTCCAGAATAAAGGCAACTAGGCAGACGAGGCCACTGGATACAAGGCTGGATCCTGGCCTGGAAACAAAATGGCTAAACAGAACACTGTCGTGACGACTGGGAAAATGTGAATCCAGTCTGTGGCTTAGATAATAGTATTGTATTAATGCTAACTATCCTGGATTTGATCAATATATTGTGCTAATATAAAATGAATGTCTTCGTTCTTAGGAGATACATTAGGCAATTGCAATGTTGGGGACAAAGGGGAATGACATTATGACAACCTCAAATGGTTACATACATTCATATATATATAATACAGTTCGTATATAAACACACAGACAGACATAGAACTGGAGAGACTGAGAAGAAGCAAATGGGGCAAAATGTTAACCATTGGTGAATCTGGGTGAAGGGGGATATACGTGAGATCTTTGTATTATTCTTGCAACTTTTCTGTAAGTTTGAAATTTTATCAAAATGAAACATTATAAAAATTATCAACCCTCTCACAAAGCACTTATAAGGAATAATATACATAACATTATAGAGATGGATGGGCACTTTGGAGTGTGTTTGCTTTATTTTGTTTGGTTCTGTTGTTGCACAGGTAACAAGGATTGCAATGTAATTACATTTCACTCCAAGAACAAAAGTGTTGCAAAATGGCAGTTGATAAGGCAAGTTCTGATAAATTGAAAATTGTTTTTGTAAAGTATAAAGTGATATGCAAAATGCACCTAATAAGACCGGTTGAATAAATGTGGTACATCCACCAATGGAGTACCATGCAGCCCTAAAAAGGAAAAGAATGCTCAAATATTTAGAGATAAAAATGATAAGATGACTTGGATTTGCTTTGTAGTAATCTGGGGAGTGGGTGGAAGGGTAGATAAAATGAAATTGGCCACAAATGGACTATTGACTGATAAAATGAATGTGGGGTTTGCTGTAAACACCACTCTATTATGTTTTTGGATTTTCCCATATTGAAAAACAAAAGATCTCCATAAAGAAACCAGAACTGCTATTGGCATGTTTAAGGATTTACCTACTGAGTTATCCCCCAGCCAAGGTCTACTGAGTGCCGCTGTGTGTGGGGTCTGTTCTGGGCTCTGGAGAAGGGGCAGTGACAAGACAGACCAAGGCCCCACCTTTGGGGAAAGAGACAATAAGCTGTAGAGGTAATAAATAAATAGTATAAAGTGTTAGGTGGTGGAAAATGTTATGGAGAAATACAAAAAGCAGAGCTGGACCAAGGAGTGTGGCAGGGAGTGGACAGGTGGGCCTCAGGGAGTATGGGGGAAACATGTTCCAGGCACCAGCGCTAAGGTGGGAGGGCTGAGGTGTGTTCCCAGCGAGTGAAGCACAATGGCCTGGGGTGCAGCGAGCAGGGGGTACAGGTTGAGAGGAGGCTGGGGAGGGGAGATAGGAGGAGCTGGTCATGCGGGGCCTTGGAGGCCATCTAAGGTCGTGACTCGGAGTACAATGGGCGGCCACTGATGGATTTAGAGAGGGAAGGCCTTTCAGTCTGTCCATGAGAACAGATCGAAGGGTGAGGGTGAAAGCAGGAGCCAGTTAGGAAACGACCACTGGTGTCCAGGTAAGAGGTGATGGCAGCCGTGGAGGAGGTGCCACAGGTGGTGGTCAGGTTCTGGAAATACAGTGAAGGCAGAGCTGGCAGGAGTTCCTGGACCATTAGATGTGGATGAGAGAGAAAGGGAGGAGCTGAGGCTGACTCTACAACTCTGAGGGTTTGGCCTTTGGAAGTGGATGACAGGGCTGCCTTCTGCTGAGCTTGGAAGGCTGGGTGGGGGAAGCAGGTTTGAATGGGCAGGGCAGGACAAGTCTGATTCGGGCTGTGATTTGGGGATCTGAGTAGAGCTGTCGAGTGGGTGCATGCACACCTATCCAGAGTTCAGGAGAGAGGTGTGGGCTGGAGGGATAAGTTAAGAAACTGGACTGTATCACTAAAGAGAAGTAGCAAAGGTGGACCTCAGTGTGGGCCAGTAACAAACTAACTGGGATCCCAGGGAGAACCTCTCAGAGGTAGGGAGGTTATTAGATATAGATATAGTTATAGATATTTGGCCCAATGCAAGGCTTGTTCAAAAAACTGCATCGTTTCAGCCTCATGACCTTAGCAAGCCATTAGCAGTTGATTATTCAAGATTTCTGTTGATGCACTTGACTCTCCAGCTATTTTCCCATTAGACTGTCACATCTGAATCAAGAAGGGCATTCACGGGAGAGGGCAGGAAACACACAGCAGCCTCACCAGGCGGTCTCCCAGTGAAGCCAGGGCTGGGTTGATGGGAACTATGGTTTTCATGGAAAAGCTAATAAAACAAGGGAGCACCTAATTTCCACCTGGCACCAAGTAGAGGGGCTGCAAAAGCAAATGCCCCTTGGGACCAGAGGCAGGCTCAATAGGTGAGAAAGGCAGACGTGAGGGCAGAGCCCCAACAAGTAGTGGCCCACCTCCAGTCAACACCTGCCACATGGGACTGTGGCTCTGGTGTGACCCAATGCAATTTTCCTCCCAAGAAAAACTAGAATCTGACATTTATGTGGAATCTCCTGAGTAGTACTTGTTCATAACTTTTAGGAAACCAAGTGTGGCTCTAATTCAAGCAAAACTATTCTAAGCAGCTCACCCAGACAGTCAACAGCCCCCGAAAGTATCCTTGGAGCCTACACTGGCTGCGCTGGGCAGTAAATATCAAGCGGGTTATTTGACTTTGACATTCTGCCTCTGGGAAAGCTCCAACCCCAACACCTCTCTGGGGACAGAAAAGCAAGAAGCTGCTGGAAATGTGACACGGGGATTCTGCTCACCCCAGCCAAGGCCACCTTCTCGCCTTTATGCTTGCTTGTTTGTCTTCTTCATCAGTTACTTGGCCTGCTCTGCAGCTGGAGGATTAGAGGGTGAAACAAACATCCGCCAGAGCCGAGGAGAGCTGAAGGCGTTTCAGACGCTCTATTTAACAAGTGGGTGGCGGGTACCCTTATCGCTGTGGAAATGTGGGGGGGCAAAAGAAGTGGTGCACACCCTACAGGGTCTTCCTTGCTCAGCGCAGAAAGGGATCGGGTCCCTGAAGCAGCTGGCAGGACAGAAAAAAGAAGTGAACGGAAACTGAAGGACATGATTTTAAATCCCACCAGAGCTGGAGCCAAAAAACTTGGAAGTACAAACACATCCTCATCCCAAGGACAACTGAAGTGGAAATGTGTTTCTGGCAAAGCCAAGGTCATTGAATTCCATGGGCTCGTGACCTTCACTAGGACTTGAGCTTTGTTTGCAGACTGAGCACCAGGGATACAGACACGTCCTGGCTACCACAGACCTCATGGTCACACAGTAGAGACAGACCTTGAACAGACAGATGCACACATAACATGCCGTCAGCTGGTGACTCATGCTAGGAAGCAAAATAAAGCTGGGCAAAGGGCTGGAGGTGACAGAAGGGAAGGGGAGACTATTTGAGACAGCACTTTCGGGGAAAACTTGGCTGAGAAGGTGACAGTGACATCTGAGCAGAGACTTGAAGGCAGTAAGCCTGTGAAAACCATGGGAAGGCAGCTTTAGGCTGCAGCAGGTGCCAAGATCCTAAGGTGGGCCAAGCTTGGCATGTTGAGGACTGGCAGGGGTGCTGCCAGGGGGCGGGGGGAGGGAGGGGAAGAGCGGTCAGCTCTGTTCTCGTGGTGCCTCGAGGCCACGGTAAGCCTTACAGGCCTCAGGCTCTTTCACGAGGGCAGGCCCGTTATAGCTCTGGCACTTGGCGCTATAATTTTTGCCAAATGAATGGATGGAAAATGACTTCAAGCCCAAAGCTTGCAAATCTCAGTATTTGTGAATATCACTGAAGCATATGGTTTTCTCCATCATCTGCAGTAAAGCTCAACTGAAATATTCCATCCTCTTCAGAGCCTTCATGACTCTATAAACAAAGGACTAAGATCATGTGTCAAGCAAAACCAAGGCCCCAGTACCCTGTATCTGGGGTACAAACGCCAGTGTTGGTGGAAGGCTTGGGCAGCATAACCCACGAGCTCTTCTCTAGCTCCTGCATAAGGCACTAGAAAAATCAGTCTAGAAAGAGCTGTGTGGTTTTTCACTGGCTGTCCAATATGTGGCAAGGGGCCCTTCCTCTTGTGCCTCAGTGGCCTTGGGCCCGGAGGGGACAGTGCCCCGAGGGAAGGAGAAAGCCCCATGTGGCCCAGCAGAGGAGGTGGTCTGACTTGGGCCTTGGGCAGCCCAGGCTAGCCTTTTCTTGGAAAAGTATGTTCTGGAAGGCATTGTCTTCCAGCAGGGACCAGCTTGGAGTGCATAAACCAAGTGTCTTTCATTTGGGAGGGAAAGCTCCTCTAGCAACAGGACCCCTTTGAGCCACATTATGCTAAGACGATGCTTTTCAAAATGAAATCGCTCTTTCCACCAAGTGAAGGTCCTCTTGGCAGTTCTACCGCCAGTACTCTCCCATTTGTGGCTTTCCAGAAAAATTCCATGCAAGGTGCCTGTGTTCTCGTTAATCACTGGCTTGTGTTTATTGTGTCTTTCCTCATGCCTTGTGAGGTAACCTCCTTTTAACTCTTTTTGATGCCCTCATCCCTCACTTGGGGGAGCCATTTTCGCACTGGCCTGAGCACCACGTGATGGGAGATTTATTCCCGCCATAGATCTAGCGAATGGTGGTTGTACTCATGCAGTAAATTTGTTCCACCAGTGAAAGCAAAATTCCACATCTGAATTTATCCCAGACTGTTCTGTCCTGATTGAGAACCATCCCTCTTCCGATGACTTCACTTTCTCTTCACTTCGCCAGCACTAGGCTTTCTTCTTACAAAAAACATATCAATGCGGGAGATTTACCAGGAATACATCACATGTCACAAAGGAGACCAGAGGACCTGGAGCTGTCAGCCAGCACTCAGGCCAGGTGACCTGCCAGCTGTGACTCGAAATGCTCAAATTCAGCATCTCAGCAAAACTGCCCCTTATCGCATGCGGGGGGCCTTCGAGGTCACCCAGGGATCCACTGAAATGGCAAGTATTAAATTCTGAGAACAACAAAGGTCTGTCATAGAGACTCTAAACCACCAGCCTGCAGCCTGAAGCCAGTCCGCAGGAGATATGTGACTGATTTTGGTTTTTAATTGGGAATAGACGCCAAACTTTTTAAAAAAGAAAATCCATCACAAATTGGGATTCCTGGTGTCTCTTGAAGAATCACACAGTACAGCATTTTCCATGTGGCATCCATTGGCTGGCCCTGGGTGGCAGCTCCCACTTTGGATGGGGTGTGAGTGCTCTAGTCCCCTGCTCCCTAAGTTGCCTGGTCTGCTTGGAAACTGTTCACTATTCTGCATGGCAAAGGTGCAGGAAAGCAGCTGACTTGCCCTGCTTTGTCTTGACATGCACACATTTGCCTCTAAAATCCACTTGGATTGGGGGGGGGGGGGGGGGCGGGTTGGGGGCGGGGTCCTGGGACAAATGACCTACACCCGAGTACTCCAGTCTCCCTGCATTTCAAAGCTACCCGGCAGCATCAGGCCACCTGCTTCCCATGGCAGGACAGATGGCAACAACCCAGCCACACCCTCTCTCTCTAGCTAAGCCAACTCAGCAGGTGAACTCACTGCCCTCCCCCGTATATGGGACCTGACACCCAGGGGTGTCAATCTCCCTGGCAACGCAGGATATGACTCCCCGGGATGAATCTGGACTGGGTATCGTGGGATTGAGAACATCTTCACCAAAAGGGGGATGCGAAATGAAACAAAATAAAGTTTCAGTGGCTGAGAGATTTCAAATGGAGTCGAGAGGTCACTCTGGTGGGCATTCTTATGCACTATATAGATAGCCCTTTTTAGGCTTTAGTGTTTTGGAATAGCTAGAAGGAAACACCTGAAAGTTATCAAATTGCAACCCAGGAGCCTTGACTCTTGAAGACGACTGTATAGCAATGTAGATTATGAGGGGTGACAGTGTGATTGTGAAAACCTTGTGGATCACACTCCCTCTGTCCAGTGTATGGATGGATGAGCAGAAAAATGGGGACAAAAACTAAATGAAAAATAGGGTGGGATGGGGGGGAGATTTGGATGTTCTTTTTACTTTTATTTTTTATTCTTGTTCTGATTCTTTCTGGTATAAGGAAAATGTTCAAAGATGGATTGGGGTGATGAATGCACAACTATATGATGGTACTGTGAACAGTTGACTGTACACCATGGATGACTGTATCGTATGTGACTATATCTCAATAAAAGTGAATTAAATAAATAAAAAAACAAAACCTGGCCACAGATTCCTCCAACTCCTATGAATGCCACTTTGCCCAAAATAAGATGTTGCAGCTCCTCCCATCAAGTGGTGGAGTCTGTTTCTCCAGCCTTTGGATCTGGGATTAGCCTGGAAACTTCCTTGGCTCTCGGGACATTAGCATTCATGACCCAGCAGAGTCTTAGATGGCACTTACTCACTGGGGCTTGTCTGGCTTGCTGCCTGAGACCCCCGTGAGGTGGGCCTGTTGGATAATGAGACCATGTGGTGCAGAGACGAGCCGTCCCAGCTGAGGCCCCCTAGCCAAGCGGCCTGCCGGACATGAGAGTGAGGCCATTCTAGACCATTGAGCCCCAGCCAACCCCTAGTTCCCCACAGAACCATCCGGTCAATCCACAGACTCTTGAGAAATAATAAAAAGGGTTGTTTTAAACCACTCAGTTTTTTTTTTTGTTTTTTTTTTTTTTAGCTTTTATAAAGGGGGTTTATTTGGTTATACAGTTACCATCTTTTTTTTTTTTAATCTTCATTTTATTGAGATATATTCACATACCACGCAGTCATACAAAACAAATCGTACTTTCGATTGTTTACAGTACCATTACATAGTTGTACATTCATCACCTAAATCAATCCCTGACACCTTCATTAGCACACACACAAAAATAACAAGAATAATAATTAGAGTGAAAAAGAGCAATTGAAGTAAAAAAGAACACTGGGTACCTTTGTCTGTTTGTTTCCTTCCCCTATTTTTCTACTCATCCATCCATAAACTAGACAAAGTGGAGTGTGGTCCTTATGGCTTTCCCAATCCCATTGTCAACCCTCATAAGCTACATTTTTATAAAACTGTCTTCGAGATTCATGGGTTCTGGGTTGTAGTTTGATAGTTTCAGGTATCCACCACCAGCTACCCCAATTCTTTAGAACCTAAAAAGGGTTGTCTAAATTGTCCGTAAGAGTGCCCTAAACCACTAAGTTTTGAAGAGGTTTGTTAGGAAGCAATAGATACTAATCACATGGACTTGTCCTGGTCACCCAAAGCCTGTGTTCTCAGCTCTAAATCTTGTTCTTGGGCCTCTCCATGGCAGGTGCTGAAAGACTTCACATTCATCCTTCCCGCTGCTATCACTCCCTGGGCCTAGGAAAGCACGTGATTTTCAACGAAGGCCATCAGGACACCCAGGCAAAATGTCTTGTGTGGTTAATTTTTTTTTTTTAATTAAATTCAGTTTTATTGAAATACATTCACACACCATACAATCATCCATGGTATACAACCACTGTCCACAGTATGATAACATAGTTATGCGTTCATCACCACAATCGATCTCTGAACATTTTCCTTACATCAGAAAGAACCAGAACAAGAAAACACAATAAAAGTGAAAAAAGAACACCCAAATCATCCCCCCATCCCACCTCATTTGTCCTTTAGTTTTTATCCCCATTTTTCTACCCATCCATACACTAGATAAAGGGGGTGTGATCCACAAGGTCTTCACAATCACACTGTCACCCCTTGTAATCTACATTATTATATAATTGTCTTCAGGAGTCCAGACTGCTGGGTTGGAGTTTGGTAGTTTCAGGTATTTACTTCTAGCTATTCCAATACATTAAAACCTAAGAGGTATTATCTATATAGTGTATAAGAATGTCCACCAGAGTGACCTCTCAATTCCATCTGAAATCTCTCAGCGTGTGGTTAACTTTTATATGAAATGACAGCAGTTGCTTTTATCTTCCGAGCATCTGTGACTCCCTTTCTTTCTTTCTCTCTCTCTCTCTTTTTTTTTTTTTTCTGGTCACAGCACCCAGGTTTTCTTCAAGGAACCATTCCTTCCCCACTTGTCTCAGTCCACATGGTTTGGATGTCCTCTGACTCCATCCCTAGCCCAGCCTGGGTCAAAGAGAGAACTGCTTCTCCCTGGCACAGAGATTGGTTCAGGAAAGAGCTGGTTCTGGGATTCTTGCTGGACCTATTAGAAAAGGAGCACCCTCTTTCCCCTGCCGTTGCTAACTAGGTAGAGGGAAGCCTGAAGCCACGGGGAGCCATCTCTGGGCCACAAGCAAGGCGTCTGTGGTCTGTGTGGGAACATCCAGACCTGTGCTTCTCAAAGGGTGGGTGCAGACCAGTAACATCGGGAACACCTGGGAACTTGCTAGAACTGAAATGTGTAGGTTCCACCCGTGACCTACTGAATTTGAAATTCTGGGGGTAGGGTTCAGCAACCTGTGTTGAACCATCTGTGTTCCAGTTGGCCTCGCAAGTAATTCTGATGCATGTTCAAGGTTGAGAACCACCAGACTAGTGGCATAGAGCTCAGGGATGAAGAAACAGCTTCCTGGCGGTATCTGGGTACCTGGATTCCACCACGCCTGAGGCCAACTCCAGACCTTACAGAGTTGCATGGTCCTTTCACTGAAGGAAAAGTAAACTTGCTAATTATGTGGGCTTTTCTACTTCGGGAGCAATGCATTTTCTGTTGTTGCTTAAGTCAGTTTGGTTTGCTGTCACTTGCTTTTAGTGAACTTTGACTGACATGTTTTGAGACTGTGGACTTTGGCCGAATGCTCTTTCTGCTGGTTTTTCTTGACAGAAATGTTAACTATAGGGCTGTCAGGTCCCCCTAATTCAGCCACGTTGGGGGGGTGTTACTTTATTTCTACGGTTGGCAGCTTGTCTGGGAAAAGTGGCTCAGACATTTCACTTCCCTAGAGAGCTCTGACAACTTGGACAGTAAACTTTCTGCATTAAAGACTAAAGTTCCACACCCTCAAGTAGACATCAGGTCTCTGTAAGGAGGTTCCATGAGTTTCTTGGCAGCTTATGGATAAAGACTGGAGAAATACAGGATGCGAGGCCCTTTCATTAGAACCAGGGACAATACCGCAGTGGAGGGGAACTAAGCTATCGTGGAGGGGCATCGGATGCACAGTTAATTGACACCAATTCAATTTTATGGGCTTGGCAAAAGAAAAAGGGGCAGGGGAGAAATAACTCTTTAAAGAGCGTAGGCTCTTTAGGTTAAGCTTCTGCTAATGGCAGTCTTGTTAATTCAGACCAGTCCTTCCCCAGAGCACAACCAGAAAACCTGGACCAAATATTAGAAAAATTCTGTTTGAAAAGAAATCTGTGTGAAGGCCTGGAGAACTACAGGGCCAAGAGCAGGGAGGAGAAGGAAACCCAGAAACACAAACACATTTGGGGAGGCTCTTCCCCTTGAGGGGCTACTGATTCTGAAAGGGGCTGCTGCAAGGCTGAGAAACTGAGCAGGGCTTGCAAAGGACTCAGGGGTTACAGTCTGAGGGTCAGGGGGACCTGGAAATAAGCCAGGAGTGAAGGGCACAGAAAGGTTAACAATATGGACAAATCCAAATGACTACTGACTATATAAGATAATGTCTAATGGGGTTTAAAATCTAGAGAGAATGAAAATGCACAATAACAGCATTTAAATTGGGAGGAGAGTAAATGGACTTACAGAGTTGCATGGTCTTTCCACTGAAGGAAAAGTGGTAAACTTGCTAATTAAGAATAAGTCAAGAATGCATGTTGTAATCTTTGGTAATGACTAAAAGAATAATTAAAGAACATACAGCTAACAAGCTAACAGAGAGGAAAGCAAAGGAGTAATACAAAGTAATCAATTCAAAAGAAGGCAAGAAAGGAGAGAGGAACATAAAACAGGCGGAACAAATGAAAAGCAAACAAGAGGATGGTAGATTTAAACTCAAATATATCAGCAATTACATTAAACATAAATGGACTAAATGCTTCCATTAAAACACATAGATTGTTAGAGGATAAAAATAAAAACCAATTACATGCTGCTTACTTTAAGAGACAAACCTTAAAATAAGAAAGTAAAAGGATGAGAAAAGGTATACACACACAAATACTAAGCAAAAGAAAGCTGGTGTAGCTCTGTATCAGACTTTAAGGCAAAAAGCATTAACAGAGAGAAAGACGGATGAGACGTAATGATCAAAGGTTCAATTCACCAGGAAGATATAAAAAGTTGAATTTTGTACACACACACACACACACACATATACACACAAAACAGCCTCAAAAAATATAAAGTAAAGCATGAAGGCAAGTCTACCCTCGAGACTTTTCATGGAGCAAGGTGAGACAGTTTGTGATTCCACTGTCCTCTCAGGAAGTTTTGGTTTTCTTGTGCTTCTGGTGGTGTGAACATCTCAGTTCCCTCAGCACAATGCCATCGCTTTTTTTTTTTTTTTAATTAAACCTTATATTTCCACTACAATCCAGTTCCTAAAGGAAGCCCACTACTGTATCTGGGGCTCGGCCAAGAAGTGGCGATTGTTCCCACGCTGCAGGAGAAAATGATTCTCTCGGGCTCACTGAGGGATGATATAACTGTATGGGGTTGTCTCTGTAAAGCCATATATGCTGCACTTAATCAGCAATTTGAGGGATTTCCAAGGGTGGTGTTGGCTGCCTGCACTTTTTGCTACCTTTAGAGCCTAATCCAACTGTGAGATGTGGCTCCACTGTAAACCCATTTCAGTTTGAGGATGGTGATAATGCCATGGTTTTCAACTTTCCTCTTAGCCTTTCTTCAAATCTGGCTCATGCAGGAAGCCAAGTACATTTAACAGATAAAGACTGAGCCCAAATCCAATTCAAAAGGAGAATGCTACAGTCTCAAACAGTATTTTCTTTAACAGAGCCCATGGGAGAAATTGCTCTAAGAACCAAGTACCGGGAACAGCTAGCAATTTGCCTTTTAATTCATTTAATTGAATGTGTGCTTCTTTGCCTTGGCAGCCAGGAAGCTCAAAGCCACAGCGGTGGCCAACTGTGCTGGTTTGAATATATTATGTTCCCCCAAAAGCCATATTCTTTAATGCAATCTTGTGGGTGCAGATTTATTAATATTTTTGATCAGGGTGTGACTTCTTGATTGAACGTTTCCATGGAGATTTGACCCCGCTCATTCACAGTAGGTCTTGATTAGTTTTCTAGAGTCCTTTAGAGGGAGCTCACACAGAGAGTGGAGAGATGAAAATGCGCCAGGATAAGCTAAGCCAGGAGACCCAGACGCTTGCTGATGTTTTGAGATGCTAGCCCAGAGTTTGCTCTGGAGAAGCTAAGAGAGACAAGCCCAGAGACATTTTGGAGAAAGCCGTTTTGAAACCAGAATCCCAGAAAAGAATCACCAGACGCCAGCCACATGCCTTCCCAACTAACAGAGGTTTTCCAGATGCCATTGGCTGTTCTTCAATGAAGGTATACTCTTGTTGATGCCTTAATTTGGACATTTTCATGGCCTTTGGACTGTAAATTTGTAACCGAATAAACCCCCTTCATAAAAGCCAATCCATTTCTGGAGTGTTGCATAATGGCAGTATTAGCAAACCGGACACCAACGAAGGCATTCATTTGTTTACCCCCTGGCTTCACCTTGTTTTTCCTGCCCGTCATTTCTCTTCACCCTCATTTCCTCACATATTTTAAAGTCTTGCACTACATACTATACGTAATTTGTTACACAATGTCAGAATTTTCTTGGAGAAAGGCAGATTATAAATAAATTAAGCTCTACTGCTTAATGTGCTGTACATGAAGGTATGCAAGATGATGCTAGCTGATACATGGATTAACTTTTAACAATATTAATAGTTACAATATTTATTTTAACATGCAGTAGAAAAAATATAATATGACTCAAACTGTGACTTTTAGGGATGTTACTGCTTGGGATTCGGCTACGGGGGTACATAGTTGAGTTGGCACATGAGGGGCCAGTGTGGAACGGTTAAGAGCAGAGACTATGGACCCCAGGTTTTCAGATCCTGGCCCCACCACTCACTGGCTGTGTGACTTTGGACAGGTTCCTTCACCTCTCTCTGCCTCTTTTTCTTCTGTACAATGATGTTGATAGTAGCAGGACCTATGCACTGGGTTGTTTGGATGATTAAATGCAATTATTGCACATGTGGTGCTAAACACAGCCCCTAGGAGCTAGGTGAGTGCTTTTTAAGCTTAGCTTTCTATTGTGTGACCTGGATATGTTAAAACCAGTGAGGGCAGCATGTACACGAAAGAGGGAAGCCTCATGAGGGCAGGAGGATGGCTGGGAAGGGTGCACGACTGCTGCCATGCTGCTCTCACCTTCTAGGGGCTCTGGAAGGTTTCACATGCAATGGCACATTGTCCTGGAGCACATTTTTTTTTTAAATTAAATTCAGTTTATTGAAATATATTCACATATCATACAGTCATCCATGCTGCACAATCATCTGCTCACAGTACCACCACATAGCTATGTATTCATCACCCCAATCCATCCCTGAACCTCCTGCTTACACCAGAAAGAATCAGAATAAGAATAAAAATAAAAGTAAAAAGGACACCCAAATCATCCCCCCATCCCACCTTATTCGTCACCTAGTTTTGGTCCCCACTTCTCCACCCATCTGTCCACACACTAGACAAAGGGAGCATGATCCACAAGGTCTCCACAATCACACTGTCACCCCCACAATCTACATTGCCATACAACCGTACCCAGGAGTCCAGACCACTGGGTTGGAGTTTGATAGTTTCAGATATTTACGTCTAGCCACTCTAGTACACCAAAACCTAAGAGGAGTCATCTACACAGCACACAAGAACGCCCACCAGAGCGACCCCTCAACCCCATCTGAAATCTCCCAGCCACCAAAACTCCACTTCGCCTCACCTTGCATCCCCTACTTGGTCAAGAAGATACTCTCAGTCCCACGATGCGGGTCCAGATTCACCCCCAGGAGTCATAACCTGCGTTGCCAGGAGATTTACACCCCTGGGAGTCAGGTCCCACGCAGGGGGGAAGGCAGTGAGATCGCCCGCTGAGGTGGCCCAGTTAGAGAGAGAGAGGGCCACATCCAAGCAACAAAGAGGCACTCAGGGGGAGACTCAGGCACAATTATATGCAAGTTTAGCCTCTCCCTTGCAGCAACGAGCCCCACAAGGGCAAGTCCCAAGATAGAGGGCTCAGCACATCAAACCACCAGTCCTCAATGTTTGTGACAACATCAGCATCAATCCAGGTGAGGAAGTCCAACAGCTCTGCACCTTCCCCCAGCTCCCCGGGGGGGGGGGGGGCCCGCTAACACACTTTCACTCTCTGCCCAAACCACTCTGGGATGCATCACTATTTCACTCCAACCTATACTAACCCACCACATCCCACTTCCCACTCAAAGCTGGAGCACATTTTTTTAAAACAACTTATTTAGGAAGAACTTTCTGAAAGGCCATTTTCCTATTTTCATATAGAGGTAAGACATCAGCAGTACACACTGGAGGCTTGTCAACTTGAGCCAGAAGGTGTAGAAGACACAAGGCCACATGGGGTTGCCACCCATGTTCTCCGCCTGCTGCTGGAGCTCCACGAGCTGACCTGGAGCCTTGTCTTGTCCCAGGGCCCCTTCTCTCCATTCCCTCCCACCTTCTCAGGGAAACCTCATCTGGCCAAAGCGGATAGATCCAAAATTCACCAGATCTTTCCAACATCATCTGACATGTTCTATCTTACTATTCACCCCTATAGCTCATTCTCTATTATCTATTTAACAACTGTGAAACCTCCTTACCCCTATCAGGCACTGACATGCTGCTGTCAGCACTGGGGTCGAAGTGTGGCTTCCCCTTCCCACCTTGACCTTCCTCGGGCCCCATGCAGGCCTCTTTTCAGGTTCTGGGTTTTGCCAGAAGTCTCCAGGAACTGTTTGGGTTTTAATTCTGCCCCTGATGGATTTGGGCACTGAAGTGGGATGCAGGCCATTCCCCGTCTGCAGTGCCTGAGTCACTCCTGGCTCAAGCCGGACCTGGCACTGTGGTGCTTGTCCAGACACAGACCCCAGCTCGGGGGACCCAGACTGCCGTGAGTCTCCTTTGCTAACGACATGGACTCAGAACCAACCCCAACCATGTGACCACTGTGGGGCCCCACATCAGTGCCAGGTCCCAGCTGACCCACCCTATCACTACAGGGCCCCCAACACCCAGGTTCTCTAGATTGTTCAGGACAAAAAGTCACAACTAATCTTAAACGTATTTTCCTCCCCTTTGACCTTAAACCAACTCCTCAGCAAGCTCAATTAGCTCTACCTCCAGAACTGTCCAGAATCCAACCACCAGCAACACACAGGGACCAAGCCACCACCCTCTCCATCCTGGATGACTGCAATGGCCTGTGTTCTGGTCAAGCAAGTCATGGCAGCCCCTGCTGCAAAGCCTCAGAGGCTCCCCTGCTCTAAGTCCCTCTCCAGGCCTTATTATGTACTCTGGCCCCTGCCCGCCTCTGTGACCTCATCTCAGCCACCCTCCCCTCACTCCCTGTGCATCAGCCTCTAGCCTTCTTGAGCCAACCCATCAGCTCTTTCCCACCTCAGGGCCTTTGCTCGTGCTTTCCCCTCTGTGAAGGGCTAGTCGTGGACACCATTCAGGTCTCAGCTCAGGCCTCCCCTCCCCAGAGAGGCCTTCTCAAGGCAGCCTGCCTCATCATCCTGTCACCACCCTGTTCTGCTATCTTGGGGGGAGTTGTCACTATCTAACCTTCATGTTTGTCCACTTGTCTATTGCTGCCCACTAAAATATAAACAGCACGAGAGCAGGGACGATGCCTGCCTGTTCTTTGGATCATCAGGGCCTGGCATATAGCAGGTGCTCAATACATAGGTTCTGGTGAGGTCAGGGAAGACGATGACCCACTGCCTTGCCCGGAAGCCCATCTGCTTGCTGGACTGGAGCATGCCCTGACCTGCAGCCCCAGCCAGGCCTGGGCCTCGGAGTTCTGCCTCCCCTGCTGGCCCTGCCCATGGCCTGGGGCACATCTTCAGGATGTCTGCTGCTGTCCCCTGATGGCTGCTGCCCCCTGACTGCTGCTGCCACCTGACGGCTGCCTTGATTACCCAACCCAGAGCTCCACGTACTGCACTGAAAGGCTGCAGTCAATACAGCCTCCAAAACCACTGTGCTGGTAGGACCTATTCCCAGGTGCCTGACAGCCAGGCGGGGACTCCAGCGTTGGCTCCAGGAGGGGCGGCCTGGCAGAGCAACTCAGAGCAGGGGCTCTGGAGGCTGCAAGCCTGGGGGGCGGGGGGTGAATCCTGGCTTCACTGTTCTGTCAGTGTTGCTGTTACTCTAGGCAAGTTATTTGCATGTTCTGAGCCTCAATTTCTTCATCTGTGAAGTGGGGGCAGGGGTCCACAGTGGAGTTCGATGCCTGTCACCCACTCTCCCACCTCTGGTGAGAGCACCCAAGTTCTTCATGGATCCATCCTGACTCAGGCCAGGCCACAAGGAGCAGCTCTAAGGCTTCTGCTGGTGGCCTTGGGGACAGCACTGACCCTGACTGAGCACCTGCTTGGAGCCAGGTGCTCTTCTAAGCCCTTTGCATCTGTCTATCCCTTTAGTCCTGATAACTCCTTATAGGAGGTGGGTGCTATTCTTGTACCTGTTGGGCTAATGGGGAGAAGGAGGTACCGGGAGGATAAGCAGCCTGACCAAGGTCACAGAGCTGACAGGTAGACAGGCCAGGATCTGTACCAGGCAGTTGGTTTCTTTGACGGGCTGGTGGTCTAGAAGTCTGAAGCTGTTGGTGGTGCCTCCCCACCGCTGGGGAAGAGCCTGCCTAAGAAGGCAGGGCCCAAAGGAGAAAGTTGAGCCAAGAGGTAGACAGAGACAGGCTGCTAACATATTTTAATTGCCTGGAGCCAGCTATGCCTGAAGGCCACACCACCTTTGGTTACATGGGCAGACGTGGACCCTTTCACATTAAGCCACAATTTTTCTACCTTGTTACCTAAAACATCTTGTCTTGTATCATTGCAGGGGTTAAATCAGATACAGCCTGGTGTTGCCTGCTCCACGTCCCCTCAGCTACACCTTCACCTGCCAGCACCTGCAGCTCTGCCTTAGGGCTCCACTGGCACCCAGAGTGCTGAGGGTCGGTCCCCCAGGAGTAGCTGCAACCCAGGACCCTGGGGTGTGTGTGTGTTGGGGGGTCTACCTGTGCTCCATACTGCCTCTCAGACTTTCCCAGCAAACTGGAGCTCCTCTTGCCTGAAAAGGGTTGCCCTGCTTGAGAACAAATCCAGTTTGGGCTCCTTCCCTTTCCATCTCATGTCCCACTCCCTATGGATATTTCCTGGGATTACCTTCCAAATAAATTACTTGTTTTTTAATGCTTATCTCAGAATCTGCTTTCAGGGGAATCTAACCAAGACAATATTTCCATAGCACAGAGAAAATGCTTGCTAAGTGGGAGCTGTTGTTAATTCCAGCCCAGTCTCCACTCCCTCCTCCTGCCTCCCTCTACCCTGAGCTACTGGGAAAAGGGCTTCAAGACCCAGGCCTAAGACCTAGAGAGGGATGGACCAGCTTTCCCACCACCAGGTCACTGGGCCCGACCCAGCAGGAAACAATCCCTCCAGCTTCCCAGCGCACGTGGGTGGAGTGTCACAGTGACTGTGACTCAGGGTCTCCGGCTCAGACCCATGGGTTCAATCTGCTCATAAGACTGGCTGGGATGGCGCTGGATTATGCCCAGGACACCCCAAGCTCCCAAACTCCTGGGATGGCACCAGGATGCCTTGAGCTATTTGAGGTCCCCTGGTCACAGATGACCCAGAACCACGTGTCCCCTGTGGAGTTAAACAGCCACCAGTTTTGACCCCAGGCGTCTGGATCAGACGTGCGGCTTCGTGGGTGAGGACATGGCAGTGAGTCCCTCCACCCGGCTGGAGTGTCACTTCTGCCACTTTACAGCTGGGTGAATCACCTGCTCTGTGCCTCAGGTGCTTGTCTGTGAAATGGGGACAATCGCAGAACCTACCTCCAAGGCTAGTTACAAGGACCACGTGAAATGAGAGAAGTAAAAAGCTTCCGGTGGTGGCTGGCTTGTAATAAGTGCTCAATACACGTCACCGCTCATTTCATTAAAAGAGGGAGACTTCCTTTTCACCATCGTGGTAGACTGAACTTAGCCATGTTCTTAACTGGCATAATAGGTGTGAACCTATTATAAATAGGATCTCCTGACGATGTCATTCTTAGTTAAGGTGTGGCCCACTGAAGCAAGATTAGTTCTTAATTCGGATTACTAGAGGCCTTATAAAAAGGATCTCAAAAACCACAGAAGCTAGAAAGGAAAAGACATCAGCATATGACGGGAAAGCCAAGGAACCCCAAAGATTTCTGGCTAGCACCACACACACTTCCGATCCTGGGAGGAAGGAAACAAGCCTTCTGATCTCCAAAACCGTGAGACAATAAATTCCCATTGTCTAAACCAACCCCTTGTGTGGTGTTTTCATAGCAGTGCGGCAAACTAAGCAACCATCGACTCTTTTCCACCTTTGGAACTTTGAACCATTTGCGGGTATGATGGCCCACATAAAGTAAGCAAATTACTTTTTGAGTAAAAACAAAAATGAAAGCAATTTTCAACTATAACCATGTATTTGTTGTAGAACTAGAAAGTAGCTAGGGCAGCTCGGCCCCTGGAGAGGAAGGTAATGAAGTGAGGACTCTTCTGTAAGGGCCCCCATGGAGAGCACCCCAGCCCACGCCAGCCCAGCCCAGAACACCCGAAACTTACTGGAGTACACTCTCTCCTGGTCTGGGAATGCAGCAGGGGGCTTGTGATTCAAGTCTGGCTCGGATCTGCTGGGAAGGAAGACCTCAGCGTGGTCCTTGCGTTTAGCAGACAAATTCCTTTCCCTTTTATTACCTGTAGGAAAACAATGGTTTATATGTCAAGACACCCAAAGCAAGCAGAGCTGGGACATTCTGCTAGGTCATTTGTTTCTTTCATTCACACATTCAGCAAATAGTTATTGAACCCCTACTCAGTTAGAGATGTGCACAATGGAGGCAACAAAGCAAGTTGCTGAGAAGCATCACCTGCCAAGCACTACACTTTGGCAATTAAATGAAATATTCTAGGGTGCATTGGTTTGCAAACTTTAACATTTCTGAATAGGGACAAGTCTTATAGTCAATGGCCTTGTGGGTTTAATTGTCAGTGTGGTACATAAAATGATGTTACAACCAAGGACACTGAAACACACTCCCTGTCCTCAAGGAGCCTGCAGATGAATTGAGGAAACAGACAGTTAAAGGGATGACAGAGCAGAGTTTGAACAAAAGAAAGGTTTGGGTTCCAGGATCCTGGAGAAGTGCAGCCTGGAGGACATGGCTGGCAGGTGTGTAGGGAGGCAAAGGAGCACACCACAGCAGCGGCTAATGAAGAGGGGCCATAAAGGCGGCCAGGCAGTTACCAGAGCACCAAGTCGGGGGCATTTCAACCACAGGGACCAGATGTCCTGAGGCTTGGCAGCTGGAAGGGCTGTGGCAGGTGAGGGCCAGGAGGCTGGGTTGGCGAAGGGAGCTCCCAGACCACTGGCGGCACAGGAGAAGATTCCAGATGCTACATGGGCAAACATTTTGGAAGCACTTTTGTATCTTATATGTACTGCAAAAAAAAAAATCTAAGAAGCATATCAAACCCTTGAGTTCATGAATATTATTGCTTGAACAATCCTAGAGAAAGAAAGAGAGGAAGAAAGGAAGGAAGGAAAGAAGGAAGGAAGGAAGGAAGAAAGGAAGGAAGGAAGGAAGGAAGAAAGGAAGGAAAGTAGGCAGGAAGGCAGAAAAGTGAGTGGTTTAAAGAAAAACAACAACTAAAAATATTACAGGTGGTTCATGGATATGGCAAAAAATCATGAAGGAGGTTTACAAATGGCTGAAGTATGGGAAAACCTGCTCTGGGGCCTCCAGAGACAGCAGAGGCTCACAGGCATGAGAAGGGCATGCCCAGGACCACCAGGAAGAAAGCAGCCCTGTGGGCAGGGGGGGCAGGTGGGTAAACGGGAAAGCAGAGCAGGGGGAACCACCAGGTCCCTGCGCTGAGGGACCACCTTGCCTGGAAAGGAAGAAAATGCAGAAGTGCCTACTAAGGAGCAGAGTGCAATGAGTTCCAGCAGAGGAAATCCTGGGGTGGGGGGGTGTGGCAGGGGCAGTGGTGGCTCAAAGCAGGGGGCACCCCAGACTCAAGGGCCCCAGGAGCTTTGGGGAGGAGCTCAGGGCTGATGGGGGGCCTTGTGTGACATCTGCTCTCGGCCACCCCCTCTTGACTGTGCCAAGAACCTGTGTTTCTCTACCACTTTCTGGAGTAGCTGCCCCTCAGCTGGACTGACGCCCAGGGCCCAAGAGCAGATCAGTCTGTGAGACAGGAGTGACCAGGCCACTGGAACAAGCCAAAGACCGGAGAGGGTCAGCTCACCCCGAGACTGCATGACAGGCAGCATTTCTTTTGTCCAGCCTTCCAGGTGCCCACGCACTGGTTCCGTCCTGGGCACACCCTGTGCCATCTACCACCCTAGCCATCCCAGGAGGGACAGTCACTGTCTTCCACAGTGGGAGGAATAAAGCCCCCCACCCAAGGCATCCACGCCCTTATCCCTGGAACCTGGGAATGTTAGTTTGTGCAGAAAACTGCTCATCAGCCGACCTTAAAATAGGGAAATTATCCTGGATCACCAGGGCAGGCCAGTGCAATCACAGGGTGCTTAAAAGTGGGAGGCGGAGGCAGGGAGGAGGGTCAGAGGGAGAGGTGAGTGTGGAAGAGCCAGGGAGAGGCAGCGTTGCTGGCTTTGAGGACGGAGGATAGGGCCATGGGCTGGGGAATGTGGGCAGCCTCTAAAGGGTGGAAAAGGCAAGGCAAGGAATCCCTCCCGAAAGCCCCCAGAAGGAAAGCCGTCCTGCCAACACCTCGATTTTAGCCCAGTCAGACCTGCAGCGGATTTCCAACTCACAGAATTGCTAAATGTGCGTGGTTTTAAGTGTTTGTGGCAGTTTGTTCAGCAGCCGTAGGAAATGAGTATCTCCTGGTCCAGGGGAGAGCTCTGATGTTCACGTCACCTGTCTTGAGATCACAGGGCTAGGAAGTGATGCGCCCTTGACCCTTTATTCCCTGTCCCCCCCACCCTGCCTTTCCCTATTCATAAGAGGGTCCTCTAGAGACTAGCACAGAGATCGGCCTTGACCAAACAAAGCCTATTCGAGGATATTTTTAGGGCACCGAGGGACCCAGACTCAGAGTCCCCCTAGATTGGATCATCGTGGAAGGTGGCCTGGGATCCCCGCTGCTCTCATCTCCTACCACCCTCTGTGCTCTTCAGCCCCAACCACACTGGCCCTGTTTCTGTCCATCAACACTCAGCTGTCCCCCTCTTCAAGCCCTTCGTGCATGCAGTTCCCTCCTCCCAAAATGCTGTTCCTGGCTAAAGCATTGCTTCCCCTGAGGAAGCGTCTCTGACCGCCCCGGCTCACCCCCTCCCCACCCCACCCCAGCGTCCTGTTTTATAACCTTCACACCTCTTAAGACTGTTGGAGTTGCCGTTCTCTCCTCCTCCCTGAATTCCTAACTTGATCCATGAGCCCAGCGCTCCCCTTCCAGTTAGTGGGAAAATGATTTCTGCCTCTCCCTGTGCCCCTCACTCACTGCCCCTTGCTCACAAGGAGGCCATATGGGATTGGAGAGAGTAGGGAAGGGAGCAACCAAGGCTCAGCCCAGCCGCGACCTCTCTCCCCACCTTCCTCCCTCTTCCAGGAGGGAGTTATCCTCATGGCCCACAGCCCCCTCCCACCGTGCAGCTCTGCTGGCCTCTGGGTGGGGAGCTGTCTACCTCCGAGGGGACAGTACTGGATGGCAGCCACCAGCTATCATCAAGTGATAACTTGCCCTCCTTCTCTCAGAACCCTATGTCTATCATTCGTTTGTTTCACAACTTAGGAGAAGAGGGGGTTTCTTATTGGCTTCCCAAAACTCAACTATTGCTTTCTAACCTTTTCTGGTTTATTCGTTTAGCCTAATGGTTAAGTGGCTCTAGACTCAGATGGCCAGGTTTTCAATCCCAGCTCTGCCCCTTCCCAGCTGTGTGACCTTGACCAAATTACTTGATCTCTCTGTGCCTCAGTTTCCCCATCAGTAAAACAAGGATATTGATAGAACTTCCCTTGAGCTGGAGGCAAGGATTGAAAGAGGGGCCACGTGTTAAGCCCTTAGGTGCTGGTTTGGCTATATTATGGCCCCCAAAATGCCATTATCTTTGATGTAATCTTGTGGAGGCAGACATATTAGTGCTGATTAGATGGGAATCCTTTGATCGTTTCCATGGAGAGATGATTCAATCAACTGTGAGTAAAACATTTGATTGGATAATTTCCATGGAGGTGTTATCCTGCCCATTCAGGATAGGTGTTAATTGGATCACTGGAGTTGTATAAAGTTCACAGACAGAGGGAACTCAGAGCAACCGAGAGTGACATTTTGAAGAGGAGCTGTAGCTAACAGAGGACAAAATATCCCAAGAGCAACATTTTGGAGAACGCCATTTTGAAACGCAACCTGGGAGCAGGCAGACCCCAGCCAAGTGCCTTCCCAGCTAACATAGGTTTTCCGGACGCCAGTGGCCTTTCTCCAGTGAAGGTATCCTATTGTTGATGTGTTACCTTGGACACTTTATGGCCTTAAGACTGTAGCTTTGTAACCAAATAAATCCGCTTTATAAAAGCCAAATCCATTTCTGGTGTTTTGCAAAAGAGTAGCATTAGCAAACTGGAACATCTTAGCATGGTGCTTGGTACATGTTAAAAAGAAGGCAATAAATGGTGGCGATTATTCATTGTGCGTTTACGTGCAGTTTTCCCTGGTGAGTGACAGAGGAGAAGGAACTGGGCCTGTCTTATTCCTTTCTGACACCCCTGAACTAGCACAGTGCCTGGGGCATGACAGATGCCCAGTGAACGAATGAATGAACAGCCTGGAACCAAGTTCACCTTTTCCCGTTCCTGCTGACTATCCTCAAGTAAATGTTCAGGATTAGTTCAGAACTCCAATCCCATGCTATGGTCTGAGGAGACCTTCTAACAGGCCCTTCGAGCTCCTGCACACACCTCTCCATGGGAGCCTCTGCTGGGGCTGAAGGGCCGGCCAGAAGCTGCAGACTGAAGGGAACAGAGCAGAGCAGTGGCTGCAGAGCGGGTGGCACCGTGGTCACCACAGGGCCTGCCAAGCAGCCTGATTGTTAAGAAACGTAAAATGTCAAGAAATGGAAGTTCTCTCCTTTCACTTCCTGCCCCAGCGTCCCTCTCAAGCCATGCCTGTTTTCCAGTCGCTCTCCTTACGTGGCTGGGTCACCTGGTCCCCTGCATTGGGAAATGACTGTTACGTCCCCCATTTCCAGGAGGGAGGCTCAGTCCACCTCCTCACAGAATCCCCCTCCCCCCTCACCTCATGGAGAAAACGATGCTGCACACGTAAGCGTACCAACACGCCCCTGATCGCTGGGTGCTCCACCAGGCGGGCACAGCTCCTTCGTCTATTCGACAGGGATTTATTCGCTGAGAGGTTTGAATGTGCCAGGTGTAAGGCTTACACCGGGGATGTGGTGCAGAATATCAGCGGGTTGGGCCCTGGCAGAGCAAGACAACTCAACAAGCAGTTTGGGGTTGATGACACTAGTGCCTTGAAGACGTCATGGGGGGGCACAGGGAGGACACACCCACTCAGGGCAATGGTGGAAATGCAAAGATGTCTCAGAGGAAGTAGCCTCTAAGTGGAGACCTGCAGGAAGGCAGTTAGCCAGGTTCCAGGGCTAGGAGTGGAGGAGGAGAGGAGGAAATGAGGGGGTCTAGGCAGAGGGCACCACCCGAGCCAAGGTTTGGAGGTGAGAGAGCAATGTGGTAAGAACCTGCTGGAAGGACATGGATCCATCAACAAGAAAATGGCTGTGGATTTTCTAGGCTGCCTGAGTTCTCTTTCCTTAGGTTCCCTCGTGCTTCTGGTTGGTCCTGATATTTGATTAAAAATATGGCCACCTGTTAGCTGGCCACACTCAGTGTTGAAAGGAATGCACTTAGAATGGAGAAGGGAGGTACAAGTAGATACTAAGCCAGCCTGAGTCAAGGCTCGGGACCCCCAGGTCCTTCTGTCTTCCCCCTGAACCACCAATTGCTTTGCTCACACTACTTTCCAGGGTCTTCTCTGAAAAACCTCCTCCAGCCAGACAGCTGCTGTTTCTATCTGCCCAGCATCATTTACCCCTTTTTCAGATAATGACATCTTGCTTTTCCTTTGGAAACTACCCTTGCTGCACTATCAGTCCATGTAGTTTGGGTAGTGATGACCACACCCCTTAGTCTCACTGAATGGACTAGGCCAATCAGAGCCACAAAGATTGATTCGGAGACAGCACATGAGCCAATCTGGGATCAGGTGCCAGAACTGGGGATTTTGAGGAAAGAGAAATTTCCTAATGGGGTTGAAAAGTCAATCACTCAGATCAAGGCAATTCTGCCTCTATATGTAGAGAGCCTTCCTAAGAATGGCACCAACAGAAAGCAAGGCAGAGCTGAGAGGGAGGGAAGGAGGGAAGGAGGGGAGGGAAGGGAAGGGAAACGGAGAAGAGAGGAGGGATGGGGAGGGGAGGGGAAGGAAGGGGAGGGAAAAAAGGAGTCCTGATGATAGAGTCTGAGAATCTTGGTCCTGACAGTGCTACTGCCCAAGACTTTTCAACGATCTGAGCCAATAAAAAGCCCTTTTGTGTAAGCTAGTTTCCAGTAGGGTTCTGCCCCTTGTAATCAATAGAGACTTGACCGACATATCTCCGTGGCTTATGAGTCCAGTCTACCCAAAGCTGAATTCAAAAGACCACCGGAAGTTTAAGTCCTACTGTCAGACCTAGAGATGCAAAAGGTAAAGAAATGCCACATAAGACAAAAGACAGGGCTCACTTTGGGAAGCTGGGTTAAATTCCAGTACCACAAGGGTGTCTGGGCCTTGGGGAGGGCGTCTTCCTTCTGTCTCCTGGTCCTCAGGAACATCCTTCTGCACTGAGTCCCCACTGAAAAGAGGGGGGTCCTCCCCAGGGTGATCCATCAGTGCCTGGTTCTCAGGCTCGGGCTCAGAAAGTACATCTTCTTCAATTGAGTCATACTCGTCACTGGAGGAATTCTTTTGTTTCCTCTGCAGATTGACACCGAGCTCCAGGCTTTTTCTCAGCTCCTGCCAAAAGCCAAGAAGAAACTTGAAAAATAAAATATGGAACTTAAAAAAAATTTATTTGAAAATCAATCATTAGAAACAAAGAACCATTCCCACCAAACTAGCATTTACCAATCTCATGCCAACCCATCACTTTGAAGATGAAGAAACAAAGGGCAGGGACAAATGAGCAATGCTCTGGGCAGAGCAGTGTTTATAGTATTAACTGTGGTGTTTGTATACATGTGATGCCACTAAGAATGAGAGTGTGTGCGTGTGTGTGTGTGTGTGTACGTTTCTGTGTAATACATGATAAGGTTCTGGGGCCTGTTGAAATACACATGGCAGGGCCCCATTCCTAGAGTTTCTAATTCATTAAGCCCGGATGGGGCCCAAGAATCTGCATTTCCAACAAGGTGATGCTGACGTTGCTGGTTGAGCCACCATGCTTTAAATATGAAATCTGAAAGGGCTTCCAAGTGACCCTGAAATTCCCGATGGTGAAATGTCCGACAGATAGCTACAGGGGGCTGAACTGGGCATTGTAGGGTATTTAGCGGCATCTAAATGCCGTAACCTTTAGCACCGAACTATAACTGCTTGATCATTTTTCTCATATGTTCCTTTTGTCTCCATGAGACTGTAGAGTCCTTAAGGCCAAGATCTACACCGAGTTTGACCAGAAGATTTATCACCCAAACTGGGAAGCTTCTGAAATTGAAAAAGTGTCCTACTATGTTTACAAAGGGATAAAATGTATAAACTGGAACTGCCTTGGCAAACCAGGATGTTCAGTCAATCCAGCCATTCTACCCCCGTAGTCCCCACAATATCTAACATAGATCTGAGAAAATGAGAAGCAATCAATAAAAGTTTGCTGGGAGAACCAATAAACCTAAACATTGCTGTGGAAGGCTGAATAAGGGCTCCCCAAAGATGTCCACATCCCAAGTCCTGGAACCTGTGAACCTAAGGAGTGAGGAAGAAGTGGGGATCATGTAGAGAAAACCTTCGTCATCTTAGAGAGTACCTGAATCATCCTCAAAGACTGATGGTAGAAATAAGGGTGCTGAAGGCGCTGCCAGTGAGAGCTCAGGAGGAAATGAGGAGCATGCTGTAGAAAACTGAAGAAAAGGACATCCTTGCTGTAGCGGCAGAAGCTTAGCTGAATTGTGTCTCACAGTTATGGGGAAAACGGAACTTGGAAGCCATGAACTTGGATATGTAACTGAAGAGATTTCCGAGCCCAGCAAAGTGTGGAAGATGTGGCCCAGTTTCTTCTGGTTGGTTATGGTAAAATATGAGAAGAAAGAGGTAGATTGAGGGAATAACTGTTAAGCAAAAAGGAAGCAGGGCTTGATGATGATTTGGAAAAATTTCAGCCTATCCAGATTGCAAAAGATGGTAAAATTAGGGATTTACTGTCAGAAAAGAGTTGCCATAGAGCCAGAGGGTGTGGCTGGACAACCTTATACTAGTGCCTCCGAAGGATCCAAAGTTCAGGAGTATTCAGTCATGCAGAGGGTCATTTGAAGACGTTAGACATGTGGGAGAAGCTAGGAAGAGAGATGGGATTACTTAGGAAAGAATGGAGTCAATTCTAGATATATACACAAGAGATTCAAAAAGTTTTTGAGGATGTTATACCAACAGAAACACTGCTGGCTTGGGCTGAAAGGGACAGAAAAAGGACAAAATGAAGGAAGGCTGTCACGCTCTCCAAATTCTACAGGCAGGAAACAGGCTGGTAAAACTACTTGGCTGCCAACACAAGCTACCCTTCATGAAAACGGAAGGATGATTCCAAGGTGATGCTGGGGACCCAGAGGGCAGAGCCTCAAGTCACAGAGTATTCCCAGGCCTTGAAATCCAAAGGTGTGTGTCTGGCTGGATTTCAAAATTGCTTGGGTTCAGTGACTCTTTTCTTCCTTTCCTTTTCTCCCTTTTTAAGTGGCAATGTTTATAACTGGTACCCTACACCTGACCCACCCTTGTTTCCTGGGAGCAGATTAGCCTTCCAGTTTCATGGTTCCACAGAGGGAGAGCAATTTTGACCCAGGATGGATCAGACCTAATTTAGATGAGTTTGATGATGAGATTTGGAGCTTCTGAGCTGATGAGACTTGAGACTTCAGTTGATGTTGTAATGAGTTGAGACTCTGGGGGGCCTTGGGATGGGGTAAACATATTTTGCATGTGGGAAGCTGGAGAGCAGATTGTGGTAGGCCAAATAATGACCACCCCCAAAGATGTCTGCCATCCTTATCCCCAGGATCTGTGAATGTGTTACTGCACATGGCAGATAGGACTCTGTGGGTGGGATTAAGACAGGGACCTTGAGATGGGAGGATAGTCCTGGATTGTCTGGGTAAACCCAGAGTAATCACAAATGTCCTAAGAGGGAGCCAGGATGGTCAGAGTCAGAAGGAGAGGACGGAATGATGGAAGCAGAGATCAGTGAGAGGAGAGGATGCTACACTGTTGGCTTTTGAAATGGAGGAAGAGGCCATGAGCCAAGGACTGTAGGCAGCCTCTAGAAGCTGGGAAAGGCAAGGAAATAGATTCTCCCCTGGAGCCTCCAGAAGGCATATGATGATTTTGATTTTAGCCCAGTGAAACTAATTTAGACTTCTGACCTCCAGAACCATTAGATAATACATTTGTGTGGTTTTAAGCCATGAAGTTTGTGGTAATTTGTTATAGCAGTAACAGGAAACTACTACAGGTGTCTATCTTTCATGGCTTTCCCCTCCAAACTGAGTATCAATGAGATTTATTGACCAACTAGAATACTGCCTGGCAACCAGTAGGTGCTCAAGAAACAATGGCTGAATAACTGAGTAAATTTTGTTGGTGTCTGGGAGGTGGCTGGGAATGGGGGTAGAGGGCACCTACATACCCTGGAGGTAGTAAACAAGGACTCAGATTCCAGGCTTTCTCTTTATTAGCAATGTGACCCTAAGAGCATTCTGACATCCATAAAATGGGTCAACAAACCCCTGCCTCACTGAATTGTTTTAATAAAACAGTGATGCTCACCCGGGGGCAATTTTGGCCCCAGGGGACATTTGGCATGACTCAAGGCAGTTTTTGTTGTCACAACTAGTGGAGGGTGCTACTGGCATCAGGTAGATAGAGGCCAGGGTTGCTGTTAAATATCCCACAATGCCCAGGACAGGCAGTTGCCCACAACAAAGAATTACCCAGCCCCAAATGTCAACAGTGGTGAAGTTGAGAAACCCTGAATTAAAGGCAGTGCCTATTTATCAGTGACACTGGAAAGGACAACAATGAGGTCTCTTAACTGAGTGTATGGAGATGGTCCATGCGAACCCCACAGAAGCCGAACTGAAGGCAGGGCTCCTGTCTTCAAACTCTGGCTGTGCTGGGTTGTTAGAGGGTCATCAGATTTACTGCTTCTCCATCGGGAAACACAAGCTCCCGCGTGGCCTGCTATTTAACAGCGATTTCCGTGATTGTAAAGCTACTAATCCTTTACAGCAGAATAATGCTCTGTACAAAACATTTTCAATTCCTTCTCTTCTTTGATCCCCACAATAACTCTGTAAGATAGGCAGGTAGAGTAAAACCCTGTGATAACATGAATTTGGTTGAAACAGGATAGGCTGTTGGCCTCTGTCCTTGACCCAACCTCAAACAGGGTCAGCTTAAGTTCTTATTTCTGCAGGGGTGGCGGGCAAGACTGGATGAGTAAACAGTGGGCAAATCCCTCTCTCTGCTTCTACAGTGTTCTTCTTGTCCAGTTGCTGTGGATGGAAGTGATAAAATAGCTGCCATCAAGCTGGATGATATTCCTAGCTGGGAGACTGCTGTCATTGTCCTCACTGATACCTGAGATAGAGTGGAGCCACCAAGCTGGTACCAATGACAGCCAGCTCCAGGGGGGATCTGGATAGAGTATTAGGGACCCCCAAACTCCTGACTGGCTGAGTTGGCTTTCTCTGTCTCTTCATTACCTACACAGAGGTGCGACCCCACAATTTAAGTGATTGAATTTAGGGGGTCCCCCCAAGTTGGGGGATTGGAACCTAGAGTCATTAAGCTGGTCTGACTTCTCACAGCTGTTAAGTGGCAGAGCCAGGCCTTCTGCTCTCAGCTCCTGCTCGCAGCTCCTCTAGATTACCCACACGGGAAAGAGTCTCCCTCGCTGTCTGTCGTGGTTCAACCAAAAGGGAAGATGATCTGGCAACAACCGTGTGTTAATTTATTCATGAATGCATGTGTGCTAAGTGCGCTGTATTGAGGGCTGAGGTAAGAGTCAGGTGCAAGCTGGCAAGACCTTCACCTTTACCAGAGTGTACAGTGTGTTGGGGGAGACAGGTGATCAGTGCAAAAAAAAAAAAACAAACAAACAAGCATTTCAGACGTGGCCAGGACTGTGAAGGAAAGACCCTGGATGCCGGGATGGAGAGTGATTGGGCTGAAGGACCCTTTGATCAAAGATAGAGAAGGTGGGGTGAGTGTCTGGGGCAAAAGCATATCAGGCAGAGGGGCAGCAGTGGTGATGGCCGAAGCAGAAGTGGCTGGAAGGTGGTACATGAACGACAGGAGGGCAGGCAGCAGGCAGGGGACAGATGCACAAAGAAAAGCCACAAAGCAGGGTTAAGTAGAGATACATTATCTGATTTCTGTTACTAAAAAATTACTACGGCTGTTCGGCAGCAAGTGGATTTTGAGAGGCAGCACCAATGTGGAAACAGGGTGAACGGCTGCAGCCATGGGAGCAGGTGAAAGATGGAGGTGGCAGCAGAGGTGGGGACAGGGAGATGGCCTGGAGATATATTTTGGAGGCAGAGATGACAGAAATTGCTGACTAGAAATTAACAATGTTCTTGCCCTTTGATCCAGCCCTTCTGGAAATTTATCCTTTAGCCTTAAATATACAAAAATCACTGAGGCATCATTTATAACAGAGAATGAGGCAAATATTCATCAATAAGAGACTGGTTAAATAACTAGTAGAGCAGGTGTTGATGGAGCCCCATGGAGCCCTACAAAGAAATGGGGCAGATCCTGTGTACTTGGTCTGAAAGCTATTAAGATGTACGTTCAACCACATTCAAATATATACGTTACTAGAATAAAAATTTTAAAAAAATGAAATATAAGACCATACAACACAAACAGGGAACCCAAATGTAAGCCATACTAGTTAATAGTATGATGATAATAATATTCTCTCATCAATTGTAACAAAATGTGCCACATTAATTCAAGGTGTTATAGAGGGAGGGATGAGGAGGGGTACAATGGGAACTCTGTATTTTCTGTAGGATTTTTCTGTAAACCTACAACTTTACCAATAATAAAAAAAAGATGCATGTTTAAGTAAAAAAGAAGCACATTGAAAAATGTACATATAGTATGAACCCAATTTAAAAAATAATTATTCATTTTTATGCATATATACATGTATGGGTGCATATATGCATACAAAAAGTCTGGAAAAAACAGGCACCAAGCTATTACTAGTGTTCTCTCTGGGGTATCATTATGGGAGACTTTCATTTCCTGCTTTTAAAAACATTTTTATTAGAGGTATGTGTCGACTTTTGTAATTAGAAAAAAAATTATATATTTCTGTTTAATGTTTAAACCTTGTCCCTCACTCCTGAAAATAATAAATTCCCCACGGGAGCAGTAGAGAAGGGTGGTGTGGATGACCCCAGATAACTAGTTATCTGGAAAGTCACTGACCTCTACCCCCTGAACACAGCTTGTCCCCAAAAGAGTGACTCAGAAAGCGACAGCAGGACTTGATGTCAGAAGACAACAGAGCGGAATGTCCCTAAATCAGGAGTGGTGCATCCAGTCAAGAGGCCCAGATTTACAGGCATGGGTCACAGATTTCCATCAGGAAGAGGCCCAGGGACGAGAGCAGCCAGGAACCCTTCTCCAATGAACACTCCCTGATGCCAACAATCCAGACAATGAAGGGAGAAACCAAAATGAAGAATGGAGAAGTGGTGGCAAAAGGTCTAAATGGTGAATATGAAGCCATTTAAGTATTGAATAAATACTAGACAATCATGCACTTTAGGGTTACAAACCAGAACGCAATGCCATAAACCCTAGCCCAGGAGCTATGACTTGGCTAGCAAATGTCAGGGGAAACCCCTGCTCTCATTTTCCATAGCAGGTAATTAATTCAAATCCATCTCAAATGGAAACCTCGTTTTTAAAAAAAACAGCGACTTCCACCTCTTGATAGTTTTTCAGAATTTATTAAATGGATGGATATTTTAAGAAATAATATCTTTTATGATAGAAAATTTGAATTTCAATAATCTCTCCTGTTTCAATTTGGCTTCTTTTTCTACTGTTAAGTTAATGAGAATTTAAGTGTCAATTTAATTTACAAAATATATACTTATATAAAAAGAATCCTCAATTCTTCATGGCTGGTACCTTCTTCTCCAAGGAAAATAATGCATTTGCCTACATCGGGCGAGCAAACGTAAGGTATCTAGGTCCTTATAAAGCCCACATGATTGAAAACCATCTGTTCCAGGGCCAAAGGGGAGAGGAAGTAAGCAGCCACACTCCCCGGAAGAAGCCCTCCACTACGTCTCCATCCGGGAAGATGAGGACCTTGGGGGTTGGTTGCTTTGAAAGCCAACCTGCCCCTACTTCAAAGGGATACCGTGCTGAGAGCTCAACCAAGTTCCTTTGAGGCTGCCATCCAGAAATCGCTCTTGGAAAACTGACTTCATAAGCTTTGCTTTAAAACCTTGTTCTATTCCATTTCAATGCTGAGTGCTTAAAATGGTAAGTTCAAGCCCTTCCGACAGAAAGCCCTCTGCCCTGGAGACCAGGCTGCAGACGCTGCAGGTGGAGAGCAGATGGCAAGGGCTGCACACAGAACGGCTGGCTCATTAGAGAGCCAGGGGAAGCGGAGAGGCCTCTGTGTAGTTAAAGGCTTGAAGGGGAATTGCTGGGAGAAGCCCTGACTAAAATGTAGCAGGGGTTGGTTGATGGTCACTGGGTTAGTGCCTATGAGCCCAATCCTCCTCTTTCTGCCAGGTTAGGAGAAGACTGGAACTGAGGTGATCGTAAAACATGAAATGTTTTCAATGAAGCTAACAATAACTATAAACAGGAAAAACAAAAATAACCACCACAGTTCTAGCCTCTACTGATTATTAAGCTTTCGCTATGTGCCAGACATTGAGCTAATGCTTTGCCTGTCAGCTCATTTCAGCCTCCCATTTGGTCTCCTCATTTTACAGGCCCAGGACATGTCAGCCACCAGCTCCAGGTCACACAGTGAGTAGGGGCAGAGCCAGGGTTCGAGTGAATGACTTACTCCAAAGTCCAGGCTCTCGACCATGTGACCACGTTATTCCCTGCCTGGTGGCGACACCTTGGAAGCCAGTGGTCCCTAGAGCACGTGTGATGTGGTAGTAGCGAAGCATTAAACCTGTAAGTGCACTTAGAAAGGGGAATGGGCTCCAGGCCAGGGATCTGTGCCCAATTCCAGCTGCCCTGGGCCCCCAGGCGAATCGCTGAGCCTCAAGCCCCAATTTCGAATGTGGGACAATGTACCCTGACCACCTTAGAAAATTGAGATGGCAGAATATTCCTTTCTCTGTTTCAGATCCGACTGATTTTGCCTACAGGAAGCTTGGAGATGTGGTCTATAAGGCCACAATTGATACATTTAAACAGTCCACAAGAGGAAACAGCAGACTCTGGAGCAGGCGTCACTAAGTGGCAACCAGAAAGGCCAAACCCTGCCACCTCCCCTCCTCCCCTTTCCTGACGCCCGCCACATGTCTCTCATCGAGCTGGCAATTTTATAAATTGGGATTTGAATGCCTTTAGTCGGGCACACACCATTAGTTCCAATAGCTCCTACTAACTCAGATTGCCCTAAATGAGCCATTTGACATGTTGATTTTAACCTGCCCAGCCCCCAAAGGTTCTTGTACCCTGCCTTGAAGGGTAAGTTAACTAATTTGTTCTTTTTATCATTCATTCACTTATTCAACAAATACTTAGTGTTGAATATATTTGCCCCCATAAGCAGATCTGACTGCTAAGTTCTAGGGACAGAGGAACAAGACAGACAGGGTCCCTGTTCTCATGGAATTTAGAATCTGGACACAAAGATAGCCATTCCACAAGAAATTACAAGTGCGAGTGTCAAAAACCCAAACCTAGAGTTTGCCAGCCCACGCCCCAAATCCGGTGGCTCCTAGATCACAGACTGTCCATAAGAAAGTGATTTGCTTCCTAACTTTAAGGTCCACTCTGTGAATGTTTAAAATCACATTCCCCTACATGGATCCTGATGGAACTATGGCTGGGAAATTTGAGTTATATGTGAGCTACAAATACCTAATGTTTTTAGTTTTCTGGTACTTGGATTTTCCTTTAGCAATTTTCATTCAAGGCTACATTTATTTATGAAGTACTCAGGAGCATCATTATGAAGAAAATGGAATGATCCACGAGAAAGAACACTGGACTCGAGGAGGAGATGGGCACTGGAGATTTGCCTCGACCATTTCCTGGCTGGGTGGCCCTCAGTGAATCCCTCAGCATCTCGCCGTGCCTCAGTTTCCTTACCTGGCACGAGAGTTCTACCACTTGTCCTGCTCGGAGCACGGGGCTGTTCGACATAGACAGGAATAGATAGGAAATTGGATAAGGATGGCAGAAGAGAGCAAAACAACAAAGAATGCTACTGGCTGACTAGAAATTTTCAGGAATCCCTGAAAGACAGCAAGCAGAGATCAAGAGGCCAAAGCATGGGTAGTAAATTTTCCATGGAAATGTGTAAGTGCCTGTGTGTGTGTGTTTGTGCTGTGTGCTTGTGTGCTATGTGTTTGTGTGTTTGTGCATGTGTGTTTGTGTGCGTTGATTCATGTGGTGTTTACGCATGCACGTGTGTGTAAGGGGAGCTGAGTCCAGAGTCAAGAATGAGTGAGAGGAAATCTCTTTAGCTAAGCCAACTTGGCAGGTGATCTCACCGTCCTCCCCCCTACATGGGATCTGACTCCCAGTAGTGTAAATCTCCCTGGCAACGCAGGATATGACTCGCAGGGATGAACCTGGACCTGGCATCATGGGATTGAGAACATCTTCTAGACCAAAAGGGGGATGAGAAATGAAAAAATAAAGCTTCAGTGGCTGAGAGATTTCAAATGCAGTCGAGAGGGCACTCTGGTGGACATTCTTACACACTATACAGATAACCCTTTTTAGGTTTTAATGTACTGGAATAGCTAGAAGTAAATACCTGAAACTGCCAGACTCCAACCCAGTAGCCTTGACTCTTGAAGACAATTGTATAACAATGTAGCTTATAAGGGGTGATAGAGTGATTGTGAAAACCTTGTGGATTACATTCCTTTTATCCAGTTAATTGATGGATGAGTAGAAAAATGGGGACAAAAACTAAATGAAGAATAGAGTGGGATGGGAGGGATGATTTGGATGTTCTCTTTTCCTTTTATTTTTTATTCTTATTCTTATTCTTTCTGGCATAAGGAAAATGTTTAAAAATAGATTGGGGTGATGAATGCACAACTATATGATGGTACTATGAACAGCTGATTGTACACCACGGATGATTATATGGTATGTGAATATATCTCAATAAAACTGAATTTAATTTAAAAAAATAAAAAAAGAATGAGTGAGAGGAAGCCTAGGGACTCATGGGGGAGCTATTTTTTAGGCTGCAGACCCCTCCCAGCTAAGTTAAGTAAGAGGCTGCAGAGGTGGTCTCTCACAAGCCGGAGCCCTCGGTGTGGGAGCTCGAGCAGGAAGGCAGAACCTGGAGGAGAAGCTAAGCCACACAGCTGTCAGGGGCATGTTCTACTCCGACCCCACAATCACTGTGCTCATGTGACATCAAATAGAACAGGAAGAGGAAGTGGGATTCACAGAAGACAAAGAACGACCAAACACCTGGGGAAAATCAACACCCTGAAAGTTGGGTATCAAATTCAGTTAAAAGAACTAACACCCAATGAAAGACAGTTAATAAAATAAAGTGAGGAAGACTTTAGAATACAGCAAATTAATATCCCTGGAAAGATTTAAAAAGATATTTCATCCATGAAAAAGAAACAACTAGAGATCTTTAAAAGTTTTTAATTTTATCATTGACATTTTTAAAAAGATAAACTAAATAGCAGAGAGCTAAAAGGTGACTATTAAGTGTGCTAGAAAATCAAGCCAAATAATATTATAAGAACATAGCATAAAAGGACAAAAAGAAAAGTATGAAAGAAAAATTAAGAGATTGGAAGGACTGTTCTGGATCAACACTTGTCCGTCAGAAGCCCTAGAGGATACAAAAGAGACAATGGAGGAGGAAAATAATAAATGAAAAATTTCCAGTGCTAAAGAACAACCCAAGGCTTCAGATCGAAAAGATCCATCTACTGCTTTAAATGGGGCAAAGATATTGATACTGACATATTCCTATGGCTAAAAGGTACACTCTATCAAAAACATCTTGATTCTTTATGTGCACAACAGAGTTTTGAAACATATAAAACAAAAGCAGAGGAACATGAGGGAAAATGGACAAATTCACAGAAATCAACCAGACCACAAAAACCAAAAATTAAGTGGGAATCTAGCAGAGTGGGTTTGTTAATGAGCACAAGAATTTCTTGGGAGGCTTATTAGAAATGCCTGCCTCCCCTCCCTCTGGCAACGATTCTGATTTTGTCTGTTTTTTTGGAGCATGAGAATTCACATATTTAATAAGCAGCCCAAGTGATTCTGGTACAGGTGGTCTGGGACCATATTTTAATAATCACTGGGTTAAATAACACAACTAAATGTTTGATTTAATAGATATGTTGGGAACTTTGTACCAAAAAAAGAATGCATACTCTTTTGAAATATCTATGGAGCATTTATAAAAGTGATCTGGTAGACCACAAACAAAAAGTAAATAAATTCCAAAACCCAGAAATCAAGCAGGCCATTCTCTAACCATAATGTAGTAAAATCAGAAATTAACACCAAAGGATAGCAAACAAAACAAAAACAGACCAAAAAACTCTATTTAAAAAAAAAAAAAAAACTCTTCTATAAATCTTGGGTTGGTGGGGGGGAGGTGGTGGGGGTTGGACAATAAAACCATACACCAATTAGAAATAAAAGATGAAAAAAAGCACTCCATAGCAAAATTTGTTGGATGAGGACAAAGCAATATTCAGAGGAAAACTTATAGCCTCAAAATTGATATCTTAGAAAACAAGGCTGAAGATAACTGAATTAAGCATTTAACTACAGAATCTGGATTACAGGAATGGAGGACTGAGGGAAGGGAATCATAGCAATAAATTCAAACAAAAAAGTTTAGGGAAGGAATTAATAACTTATGAAACAATAAATGGATGAAAGTATATACATTCAATAATACTAAAAGTTGGGCATGGTTTGGCTGGATAGATGGAGAGTGCTTTTCATATTTTTCATATTTAGTTTACTTCTGAATCGTGAATCTTTTAAAATCAGAAAGCATTCATATATTAGATGTTGTACAAAAAGATCAAAACTAATGTGAAAATATCTAAGAAATTCTAAGTAGGCTATACATGCAAGAAATAAAAAAAAGATTATTTATTCCAAAGATTGACTCAGAGGTCATTCTTTATTTTTATCTAGTTTGAAAATCTAGTAAGTCTGATACCATCTGGAATCTTCCCTTGCAGAAGCAAGGATCACCATCGCTCTCGTTTCCGAACCTGCAATTTGTGGGCATTTAGTGCTTGCTCAGCATCATTCCACATAAACCATTCAAACTCATCACTGAAGTATTCCTGCTCCGATGGCTTCATTGCTGTCTGCCCCCACCCCTTGCCCAGGGCCCAGTCTAGTGCCACCAGCCAGACTGTCCAGCTGGGCATCTCTGGGTGCATTCGGGACACCACGCCTCTGATGGTTGTGGGTACCAGAGAGGCTAACTCAAGGGCCACTGGGAAGGAGCAAAGCCTCTTCCTTCTCTTGCTGGGAACTGACAAGGCCTTCATTGTCTAAACCAGACGTTGCAAGCTGGTGGCTTGTGCAGGCCAAATCCGTCCAGCAGGTATATTATTTTTGACCCATGGAAGATTTTGAATGTTACCAACATTAAAAAAAATCAGGAGAAATCCAACACAGAGAAATCACAAAGAGAAGCCAGAAGTCTGGCATCTCTTACAACTAGAAAGCCTGGCCACATCGGGCCTGCATTTTCACATGGTAACATCAGCTGAGCTGTGCAGAGATGTTCCCAGCAGATCCTGCCACTCCCTACTATGCCCTCCTACTAGAGGCCGTGCACTCCCAGAGCTGTTGCTTGTTGCACTTGCCTCTGTCACTCAGGTGATACAAAATATTCTTTGCAATGAACATCATGTCCCAGAAATTCCAATGTTGCAGAAGCCAAACATCTTCCAAACTGACTCTCCTACCCCCAGCAGCACAAAAATTCTTTGTCAGATTGTGTGACCTGATTCATAGTTTGGAAAATATAGTCACTGTAATTAAAACTCAGGGATGGGATGACTGATCCTGTGTGGGCTGGCCAGGGCGCCTTACCAACCACTTGTACCACTCACTCCACTCTCTCACACATTCACTCACTCATTCAATCACAATTACTCAATGCGCTTCCTTAACAACAATTTATCTGCAAACCAACTCGGTGCTAGACACTGTTCTAGGGACAAGAAAGACAGCAGGGAACAAGAAAAACCATGTCTCTGCTACTATGAAGCTTACACCTGGGTGGGGAAGGGTGTCTCAAGTCCTAAATGTCTAAACTGCCTGTCACCTATGGAAATACAGCCCTTGGATGAGTGGGGGCTCCATGAACTAGCTAAGTATCTTCTATGCTTATGGATTCTGTGGCGCAGGGAACAGGGTCTTCCCATCAACTCTACCTAGGATTTACAATTTCAGAGCTAAGCAGGCACGGGAAATATGGAATATCAAATCCATCCCTTCTTGTTACAGAGGAGGACATGGAGGCCCCACAGAGTTTATTTCCACAAATAAATAAACCCCAATTTAATAAAAAAAGCCCAAACTACCCTCTCAGCCACTTGCTCTTTCTACTCCCTAAAAGAGGAGTCAAAAGCTCCAACATCTTCAGAAGCTAGGATGGTAATGAAAAACGGTGCGTCTCAGGGTCCACAACAGGGAATGGTGGGGGCTGCATGGTTCAAATCAGGTTTTCTAATTTGAAATAAGACAGCAATAACAATGATCACCGAATGACACCTGGCTGAACAACAAACAACAGGACGTGCCTATGAGCTGAACCTGGCCCTGGCCAGGTCCCCTCATATCCCCCACTGTATTCCTCTCCTTATTTTCTCTAAAGATTAGCAAGTTTTTTCAAGTCAGAGCTAATAAGAAAGCCTCTCCTGCATGCCTCATTTTCCCGAATTTTTTTTCTCCCAAGTTTCAGACATATTTCGGATGTGACTAAAGTGAGAAAAACCAAATATGAAGGATGCATATTCATTTTCTTAATATAATAATGACTAGATATAACAACACAAAATTAATTTTTAGTAATCTGAAATTTGCCTCTTGAAATGCCAAAAACCTAAATGTCAAATTAATTTTATATGAAACGATTTCTAAAATATAGCAAGACTTCCTTGTCATCTTAAAAGAGTAGGTTGAACATAATTTAGCCTTTCTCTTGATACTATTGGCCAATACTCTGGGTGGAAATTGACCTGTAATAGAGGAGATGCTGTCAGGAACTATTATGCTCTGGTGTTTTTTGTTTGTTTGTTTTGTTTTTTGTTTTTTACCCTACTACCTTTCATCTATCATTTTTTTTCAGTGAACTCATCTCTCATCCAAATATCCAAGTGTACAAGAGAGAGTTTTGAAGACACCTCATCTTCAACCTCTCCACTCTCCACTCCATACCTTTCCAGCCTTGGTGAACCTATGTTTTTTATTGTTGGTTTGGTTTGGGTTTTTTTTTGTTCATTTGTTTTACTTTTCAGTTATCTTTATTTTGTATAATGTAAAAGAGATTTTAACTTGGAATTTTTTAAACTCTCTGTTTTTTCTTTTATAGTCCCCAAATCCAAGCCACAAAGTCCAAAGTTTCTCAAAAACTTTGTTTCCCTTGGAAGTGTAATCTCCAAGCCTTTTGGTTTTGAATCACCCAGGAGTTCTTCTGTTAAATGATGTGCTACAGTGAATTCTATTGTAGACGATGAACTATAATTAATAGTACAAGTATAAGAATGTTCTTCCATGGAGTATAACAAATGTATGACACTAATACAAGGTGTTAATAACAGGGTAGTATATGGGAAAAATACACCTAATGTGAACTATGGATGATAGTTAACAGTACCATTTTAATAATCTTTCATCAATTGTAACAAAGGTAACTACTGTTAAAAAAATAGCGCAATTATAAAAAAGTGCTATCATCAATTATAATGAATGTTCCACACCAATGCAAGGTGTTGATGGTGGGGTGTAAGAGGGAATCTTCTACTTTATGTATGATTGTTCTGTAAACCCAAAACTTCTCTAATAAAAAAAAAAGATGTGCTATCTCACATCTACAAATTTAATTAGCTTAAAAATTAGACCTAAAAGATATGTGTTTTAAACCAATATCCCAAATATGATTCATATGGATGTCAAATTTTGAACCATAGCTCTATACTATCAGCTCTTTTCCTCCCCTCTGATTAGATAAAGTCATCTATCAATTTTGTCAGAAAAGTAAGACTTTTTTTGCTGTTGGTGTCACTGATCTTTTCCTTAGAACTGCGGCTCTCAAACTTTGCTGCAAGTTATAGTCATGTGGGAGCTTAAATAAAAGCAGCAACATGTGGTACTTTGAAGTTGTTACAGACCCCAGAAAAGATCTTGTTCTTCTAAGTAATCCATTCCCCTGGGTGTGGATCCATTGTAAGTAGGATCTTAAGTTAAGATGTGACCCACTTCATTCAGGGTGGGTTTTAATCCTCTTACTGGAGTCCTTTATAAGAATCAAATCCAGAGAGAAAGACAGAAAAGCTGAGTGAGAAGCAGCCAGAAGCTGAAAGCAACAAAACCCAGGTAAGAAGGACCAGCAGGCACCAGCCACGTGCCTTGCTGTGTGTGTGGCAGAGGAGCCCCAGATCGCTGGTTGCTGGTCTTTGGGGAGAAAGCATTGCCCGCCGATGCCTTGATTTGGACATTTTCATGGCCTCAGAACTATAAACTTGTAAGTTAATAAATCCCCATTGTAAAAGCTAACCCATTTCTGGTATATTGCATTTCGGCAACTTTAGCAAACGAAAACACAATGCCTGGGCCCAAAATGGAATTAGAATTAGGACCTCTGGGTGGTATGATCTGCATTTTTAATTTAATTCTATTTTACTTTTTAATTTTAAGATAACTATAGACTCACATGCTACTGTAAGAAATAATACATAGAGATTCCATTTCCCCTTCACCTATTACCCCCCATTTTTAGTACAATATCAAAACCAGGAAATTGATGATCCTACTTTTAACTAGGTCTCCTTTTTCATTTTTTCTATCTCTTCTCTTGCTGATGTTTCACTCTTATCAAAGCAGCTCATCTCCTCTTTAAAAGGCTAACAGTCCATTCTTCCTACCTCCTTTTTGAACATTTTATTTTGAAAAAATGTAAAACCCACAGAAAAATTTTAAGAATAATAAGTATAATGAACACCCAAATATCCTTCACATAAATTCACCAATTGGTAATATTCACCACATTTCTTTACCCATCCTTCTGTGCTGGTTTGAATCCCAATGAAGACTATGTTCTATCCTAGAGTAATTTGGGCAGATAATAAAAAATATATTTACAGGCTCCCCCTCCCCAGCCCTGAGGATCTGGGGGAAGGTGTGGATGTGTTGGACATCCTCACCTGGACTGGTGTTGATGTTGTCACAAACATTGGGATTGGTGGTTTGATGTGCTGAGCCCTCGATCATGGGACTTGCCCTTATGAAGCTTGTTACCGCAAAGGAGAGTCTAAACTTGCATGTAGTTGTACCTAAGAGTCTCCCCCTGAGTACCTCTTTGTTGCTCAGATGTGGCCCTCTCTCTCTCTAACTGAGCCATCTTGACAGGTGAACTCGCTGTCCTCCCCGCTACGTGGGACCCGACTCCCAGTGTTGTAAATCTCCCTGGCAATGCAGAATATGACTCCCGGGGATGAATGTGGACCTGGCATCGTGGGACTGAGAGTATCTTCTTGACCAAAAGGGGGATGCAAAATGAGACGAAATAGTTTCAGTGGCTGAGAGATTTCAAATGGAGTCGAGAGGTCACTCTGGTGGACATTCTTATGCACTATATAGATAACACGTCTTAGGTTTTAATGTATTGGAATAGCTAGAAGTAAATACCTGAAACTACCAAACTCCAACCCAGCAGTCTGGACTCCTGAAGATGATTATATAACAATGTAGATTACAAGGGGTGACAGTGTGATTGTGAAGACCTTGCAGATCACACCCCCTTTATCTAGTGTATGGATGAGTAGAAAAATGGGGATAAAAACTAAAGGACAAATGGGGTGGGATGGGGGGATGATTTGGGTGTTCTTTTTTCACTTTTATTTTGTATTCTTGTTCTGGTTCTTTCTGATGTAAGGAAAATGTTCAGAGATAGATTGTAGTGATGAACACATAACTATGTTATCATACTGTGGACAGTGGATTGTATACCATGGATGATTGTATGGTGTGCGAATGTATTTCAATAAAACAGAATTAAAAAAAAAAAAAGACTATGTTCTTTTAATCCACTCTTGTGGGGGCAGACCAATTGTGGGTGGGATCTTCTAATTAGGTTGTTTCCATGGAGATGTGGCCCACCCAATGGTGGGTGGGATCTTTTGATTAGATTATTGCCATGAAGGTGTGACCCCGCCCATTCAAGGTGGGTCTTAATTAGTTTACTGGAGTCCTTAAGACAGCTCAGGGGCTGACACAGACCCAGCGGCTTGGAGATGCAGACAGAAAGATGTTTGGAGATGTCAAGCTAAGAGACGAAGGACAGAGTTCACCCCAGAAAAGCTAAGTGAGAACCCACAGATGCTTAAAGAGAAAGCCATTGGAATCAGAAGCTGAAAGCAATGCAACCTGGGATCAAAGGACCAGCAGACACCAGCCAAGTGCCTTCCTAGCTGACAGAGGTGTTCCAGATGCCATTGGCCTTTCTTCAGTGAAGGTATCCTCTTGTTGATGACTTAGTTTGGACACTTCTATGGCCTTAGAACTATAAATTTGTAACCTAATAAATCCCCTTTATAAAAGTCAATCCATTTATGGTATATTACATTCCAGCAGCTTTAGCAAGCCGAAACACTTTCCCACTCTCTCATTCTTTCCCTATGTATACATATTATTTATTGTTTTGCTGAACCAGTTATGCATAACTTGTGGACATCATGACTCCTCCTCGCAGCATACTTCAGCACGTATCTCCTGAGAACAAGGACTTTCTCTTACCTAACCCCAGTATAATGATCAAAAGCAGGAAACTTAACATTGGCACAATACTACTATCTAAAATGATATAGCCCACTCTCAGATTTTGTTAATTATCCCCAAACTATCTGTGGTAGATTGAATTATGTGCCCTAACACTGACATATTCTTAATCTTCATCTATGTTCCTGAATTGTGAACCCACTGTAAAAAGGACCTCTGGAGACATTATTTTTAGTTAAGGTATGGCCCAACCAAATTCATTCATGTTCCCAGAGATCTTGCAAAGAGAAGAAACCGGAAGCCAATGGTTGGTGACAGACACGAGAAAGCTGGAATTCAGGGCAACCAGAAGAGCAGACACAAGGAAAGGGAGCTTACCATGTGACAGGAAGCAGAGATGCAAGCCAAGGAACCCCAAGGATTGCGGCAAGCCAGCACCAGAATCTTACAGACTTCAAGGAGAAAGCCTGGCCTTGCTGATGCCTTGATGTTGGACTTCAAGCTTCCAAAACTGTTCTCGTTGTTTAAGCCAACTCACTGTGTGGCATTTGTCATAGCAGTCTGGCAAGCCAAGACACTATCCTTACATTTGTAGCAATCTTTTTCCTAATCCAGGATGTCACATTGCATTTAGCTGTTCTATCTCTTTACCCTCTTTTAATCTGGAACAGATTCCTAGGCTTTCTTTGTCTTTCATGCCAATGACATTTTTTGCAGAGTCCAGGTCAGTTGTTTGGTAGACTGTGCCTCAGTTTGGGTCTGGCATATTTTTGAAAAGCATTTTTTAATGAATGTTCTCAGCTAGGGATTCATCAGGGAGATATTCTGCTGAGGAGAGGTCCTCTTTTTATAACTGTTTGAAACACTGTAAGGCATCACTGATGGATGGCCACCTCTGAATACTTTGCTCCCAGGCAGAGCATCAATTATATTCACAACCGACCGTATACCTTTGGAGAGCCAGGCACTTTCGGAAGCAAAAACCTGCCAGTGCAAATTCCCAGCCTGCGATTTTTCCTTCCAAAGAACACAGAGTCATTGAGTTGGGCTTCCCATCCCGGCTCTGAGGCCTGGGCCAGCCATGGCACTTCTCTAGTGCTCTGTTTCCTCCAACTATAAAATGAGAATGAAAATCCTTCACTCTCGGCTCACAGACCTAATGTGTTGATGGTTGTTACACCCTCAGCACGCTACCTGGCACTCAGGAAGTGCTCGTTTCACGTGAGCTTTTGTTATTTAAAAAAATAACCTCGTTAAATACAATCTCTTGTGTGTTGCTTTAAACCTTCTGGTGGATAGGTCAGAGGTTTTTTGCTGTTCATGTGTGCCGCTTTACCAGGGGTAAATGACGAATCTCACATGGGGCCCCTGCCAGGGCCCAGCTGTTTGGCGGCAGAAAAGATTCTGGCTCTTCACGGGTGGGATGCTGAAAACTGAGCTTACCATTACATCCTGAGTAGTTAAGAGGATCCTTTCTTTGTCGGTATTGCTTGGAGGGTCAGGATGTCCACGTGTGTTCAGAAGAGAGAAGCTAAACTCGCAGGGTGCAGTGCTAGTGGGAGACTTGGCATCCTAGGGACAAGCACACAGAACTGGGCCTGGTGAAGGCAACTTCCTGTTCCCGACACCCTCGCCTGGGCTTCGTCTTCCCTAGTGTTCTCCCTGCCTCCCATCTCACTCCTCACCAAGTCATTCTCTGCTCTGCCCCCACAGCAGGTCTGAGGGTGCCCATCCCTGCTTTACAAATGCCACCGCAGTCACACAGGTGGTACATGGACCAGGATTCAAACTCAGGCTGCCAACTCCCAAAACAGGTGCCCTGAGCTTGTCGGACTCCACAGTGGCTGAGCACTGGTAAGGACAGATGGTCATGACACATTGTTGATGATATGCCCCAAAGTGGGATCTCCAAGTAGTAGGTATGGTACAATCCCATTTATGTTAAAACACAAATAAAAAAGAAAAACAAATGACACTCAAAGGTTATTCGTATGGTAGCCCCAAACAGCAGAAGCACCCAAACAAAGGAACTGCCCTAAAAGCGATGCCTCATCATTTAGTCTCGCCACTGAAATTAATGAAGGGCGATGGAAGGGATTTGTGGCAGAACCCTGCCTGGGGTGGGGAGGTGGCTATGACACCAAGGGATGCTTGGCCGGGGATGTCACCACCACCCAGTCCCCACAGTGCAGACAGGGTGGGTGAGCTGTGACGGGCGAATGGCAAACCTGCGGGGAACACGTGGTTGTGTCAACTTTAACACACTGAATTGTAATTGGGGAAAAATAATCTACTCATCCCACTCCAGGAGCCACACAATGGAAAGCCATACAAATAAGGCATTCCAGATGTTGGGGTGGTCAAGTCTTCCCATCAACCATCATGCTCTGAGAGACATGTAAGATCTAAACTTGGGGAACACTATTCATTGTGAATGGGCCAGGAGCAGAACAATCCAGATCAACTATCTTCTCTTAGACATGTTTAATATATGCATTTTTTACTGGGATGATTAGACATCCACCTATTCACGGCAAGTACCTCTGGGGTGGTAGGATTATGAAAGGTCTTTTCTTTGTATCATTTGCATTTTTTATACTGATCACGCATTATCAGGAAAAAAAGGTATTCCAATAATAGATTTAAAAAATGCAAACTTTGCTCCATTCCTGCTACTTAAACGGAGCTGAGTTCATTTAAATGGAGCTGATATCAACCACTGCAGCACACAGCCCACAAACCAAGGAAAGTCGGGGCCACTAAAGCCAGGAATTTTGGCAGCGGTCTCTGGAGAGACGTACCTCCTTTTGCTGGAGTTGCTAAGCTGCTCAAAACCCTGCCATGGCTTCCCACCTGGGTCAAAGTGGAATCTAATATCTTTACCACGGCCCTCAAAGCCCCATGTGATCTGGCTCACGGCTGCTTCTCTGTCTTCACCTCGTCCCCTTGCTCACTCAGCCCCAGCCACGCTGGCTTCCTGGCTGTCCTACTGCACGTCACAGGGCCTCTGCCCATCTCTTGCTGGACCTAGAATGCCCTCACCTCCTTGAGGTCCCTGTCTGAATATCACCTCATCAAGGAGACCTCCCTGCACCCTCCATAAAAAATAGCAGTGCCTGCCCATCTCTCTCTATCCCTTTACCCTGTTTACTTTTTGTATAAGCATTCTCATCACCTGACACATGATCTATTTGTTCATTGCCCGTCTCCCCACTCCATGAAGGTGGTTTTGGTTCACTATTTTATTTTCAGCACCTAGAACAGTGCCTGGGACCGTAGAGAGATGTGGGAAACTGTGGCCAATGGGCCTGCACGTGCCTGAGGGGACAGACACTCCTCAGCTCCAGCTCCCCGCTGCCATCTAAGTATGTGCCCCCTGTATCTTCTCATTTTTAAAGAGAAGCTCCAATTGCAGGTTTTATATGAAATCTCCTGATTCTTAAATGTCAGCTGGTAATTCACATTTTTTTAAAAAGCACCACGCACGCCAACAGTGGAGGCCAACAGAACATGTCCACAGCATGCTGGTCCCTGAACTCTGAGCCACCAAGAAATTGAAGTTCACTAAGAATATGACTGAGGGCGGAAAAAACTTGAATGTTTCAACAGTGAAGGTCAGGTGGAAAGTACGTATGCGGGCATGGATTTTCTTTTGCTCCATTTCAAGCTGTGCTTGCAAAGAGTGTGAGGTGGCTGAGTATATTTAGCCACGTGCTTTTTGTCCCTTTCCCTGTTCAGACTGCATCTCTTCAGGCTTTCTGCCTTTGCTGAAAACTGGCATTGCCATTTTACTCTTTCACTTAGCAGGAAAATAACTCCAAGGGGAAATTGACTGTGAAGTCTTATGGAGTGTGCCCTCAAGATGGGGGTGGGGAGAAAAAGGAAAGAAAGAAATATAATCAAGTGCTCACAGTGGAGAAAATTAAGTGCTGGTGGGCTGATTCAGAGCACAGGCATCCAGGAATGCTAATGGGACTTAATAGCTTGTGAGGGACCAGGCTTTGTGTTGCAGGGAACCTGGGAGCTTGCAGAGGAAGGAATACATGTTCATTTAACAGGAGGTGCCTACTGCTCGGTCAGAGGGAAAAGGGGGGCCACCAGGGCCTCTTGCTTGAAGGGGGGGCATGCATTCTGTGACACTGGGGTGGGTTGGGGACTGCAACAGGCACAAATTGGCTAAAACCAGTCTCCCAAATTAAGAGAAACTGACAGCTCTTATGCACAGACTGATCCTGAGTAGGGGACAGTTTGGTTGATTCAAAAGGAAGTGTGTGTGTGTGTGTGTGTGTGTGTGTGTGTGTGTTCTGGGTGGGAGGTGAGGGTTAAAGGCAATTAAGTCCACAATTTTGCCTACTGTAAAATCCCATTTTTATGGACTGGGTAGGGAAACACTGGGTCATTCCATAGGAAAGCCCCCCCCCCCCCCCAAGAGGACAACAATTTTCAATTTAATCTCAGACTTTCTGAAAGCAGGATGTGAAACATCCTTGCTCCTTACCTATCCTTCCTTTATGAGCAAATAAGGAAACACAAACATGCAAAAAAATCAGAGGGATGTTTCATGGGCAACATTCTTATCTCCTTTACTAATCATTTTCATTTCTTAAAAGCAGTTTTTTTGGTACAGAAGCAAATGTGGAAGCAAGATTCTGCCCTTCTGGTCAGACTACAGAATCTGCAGCCTGAATCCACAGCTGTACAAATGCTACTCTGGCAAATGGTCGTGGGGTCTGACTTAGCAATTTGACTTGGACCTGCCATGCCTCGTGGTATATATACCACAGAGCTGATCCAAATACTCCCTCTAAGTATAAAAGCGATGCCCTTTTACAAAATTCAATCCTCCCCTGTCCCGCCCCTGTGCCAGGCCTACCATGCGCTGCCTGATCTGCCCTTACCACCCCCTCCAACCTAACCTCATCCTACTCTTCCCCCTCCCCAACATTTGCTTACAATGTGCCTGTATTCTGCTCCTTGAACAAGCTCAGCCTCTTGGTGTTGGCACTTGCTGTTCCCTGCCCACAATGCTTTTCCCATCACTTGTTGCCAGGCTGGTGCTTTCTCGGCAACTAGGTTTCAGATGAAATGGTACACCTGAGGGAAACCTGCCCTTGCAATGCTATGTCACGCTATTCTCTCACACCAGCTTGCTGTCCCATCTCCCTTTTCCGTTTTCTTTGTAGAACTTATCCCATTTATTTATTTCTTGGTTTTATTTTTTATTGTCTGTCTCTTCCTCTGGAAAGCAAGGTACTTAAGACTAGGCACCTTGTCAGGTTTGTTCGTTTCTACATCTCTGGGGCCTAGGGCAGAGCCTGATGCTCAATAGTATGCACTCGACAAATGTTTGTTGAATGAAACACTGGGATATATTATCGCAGTTCAAAGGATTTCGGTAATGAAAGGACAATTTGAGAAAAGGGAGTAAAATGTCCCAGTTGTCAACTCTATCAGCTGCTGTATCATCGAGGACTCGAGCCACTGCAACACAGGCCCTTCGGGTGTTTATATGTGTGGTTTCTGTTGCCCAGGGGTGGGGTGGGGATGGGGTGATATTCAAAATATTTAACAACAGGTACCTGCACGTATCCAGGTGCATACAGGCTGAATAGCAGCTCTGCCTGCCTACCCTCACCTTCTTGCCCCTCTAACTCTTATCCAGCTGCTAGGACCTAAGGCACATGTCACCTCTTCTAGGAAGCCCTCTCAGATATTCTTCCTCCTCTGTTCCCACCATTCTTTGCCCTCAGCTCTCAGCTCTCTTGAGGTAGAGGGATTGAATGCTGTTCAATCAGAGACCAGCCTTCCTGAGTATCCAGCAGAGTATCTAGTGCAGGGTTTGTATGCTCATTATGGTGTGTTGACTGAACGCAAGCATGAAGGAACACGGCGGCGAGTGAGGGAAGGAATAAGTAAGGGTTAGAATATGCCCCCCGAGAGCCCAACAGCATGAGCCTCATCCTTCCTCAGGAGCCCCCAACACAAAGCCAAGGCCAGTTCCTACCTCTGTGCCATCCCCAGAATCCTCCTTTTCCCTGGCATCCGCATCCCCACAGGGCTCAAAATCTTCCGAATAGTCCAGAGGCGGTTCGATGTGGAGCCGGGGACCAGCTTCTGTTCTGATCTGCACAGATTTCTGTAAAAATTCAAACCATTTAGCTCGTGGTGAGATGAGCTCCCTCATTCCTCCAAGGAGCAAGAACTAACACTTCAGGGGTACACCCCAAGGATTTGATTGGAGGGGCCACGATTTTAGCAGTGGTTGTCTGCACAGAACGGCCATTGTGTCCTGATGGACAATGGCCTGGCATCCACCTTGCCTGGGCCAGCCTGTATGCTACCCCTGCTCAAAAATCTCACGGTTCCTACAGTCCCAAGTGGGTTTAGCAGAATATTTTTTACAATTTTTTATTCTGAAATAATTTATCAGTAGAATTTAAATAATGTTAAACCTCCTCAATGGGGCTGGGTAAATCAAATAGGTTTGGGAAACCCCGGGATTTTTCTGCAGGACTTCTCAGGGATTTTAATAGGTCCCTTCTCCCGCCCCATATACATACATTGTAGTATCCGAGAATGAGCGAGAATGAGCGATAGTATGAAACACATCCCAAAATTCTTGGTCCATGGAAACTGTAGTGGGGTGTCTCTTCCTTCTAGCATTCTGTGGTGGTTGGGAACTATATGTACCCTAGAAAATCATGTTCTTAAAGCTAATCCATTCCTGCGGTATGAACTTATTGTAAGTAGGACCTAGAGTGGATCTTAATCCTTTTACTAGAGCCCTTTATAAGAGAATGAAATTCAGACAAAGAGAGAAAGCCACAGAAGCAAGAAGCTGAAAGCAAGGAAATCTAGAAGACAAGGGAGAGACCTGCAGACACTGCCACGTGCCTTGCAGGGTGACAGAGGACCCAGGGATTGCCGGTAGCCAGTCTTCGGGATGAAAGCATCGCCTTCATGATGCCTTGATTTGGACATTCTCATGGCCTCAAACTACAAGCTAACAAATTCCCATTTGTTAATGAGCCAACCCATTTCATGGTTATCTGCTTCGAGCAGCCTGGCAAACTAAAACACATTCCTTGGCTCATGCTTTGGGAAGCACGCTCCTCGGCCTGGCGTGGCAGGCTTTGGGTTGTCCCCGAATATCTATTCTCCTCTTCTGGGTGGGATCATGCAAATATATTCTGGTCCTTGAGGTCTGGGTGTACCCAAATCCCTCAAAGGGAAGGGAAAGGCCTCCCTCTGCCCTGCTCTCCATCCTGTCTGCTGGAATGTGGAGGCAGAGGTGAGCTGGGTGGCCTGTGGGGAGGAAGACAACACCCAGAGGATGGCGGAGCGGCAGAACAGCACTTGGGTTCCTCAGTGACCTCCTGGAACAGGGGTGACTGCCCACTACAGAACTGCTGTTTCAGAGAGATATGGGCTCTCATGTTGTCTAAGACACTCTTATTTGGGTCTTCCTGCCACAGTAGCCAACCCTGTACCCGAACAGGCACACCCAGCTCGCAAAGTGCTCTACAACCTGGCCCCAGCCAATATTTCCTACGTTGATTCCTGCAAGTTTAATTGCATACCTGACAATTAGGCCAAGTGGAATTGCTACCTGTGTTCTGAGTATCTGCAGTTTTGCCAGTTCAGCATCATTCCCCATCATTCAAGAAACACCTCCTTCATGTTATTCTGCGGCCTGTTTCCCTCCTCCACTCTCAGTCCACATGTGGCCCAGGGATGGGAATATGATTCAGGTCTGACTAGTCAGTCCATCCCATCCCTCAGAACATGCTCTGGCCAGCTGGTTCAGGGAGGGGAACGGGCCTGAAGGTAGGCCAATGAGAATAGCCTAGGATTTCTGCTAGGACACTGGGGGGAGCAGGGGGTGCTCTCTTCCTGCAGGGGTGCTAAGCTAAAAGGAGGTATGCCAGGAGTTACTGGGGACACAGCTGTTAGGCAGGACCCCTAAAAGAGAACACAGGGCTGAGAGACAGAAGCAGAATCCTCGTGGATTTGTTCAGACCCCTGGATCCAGCCATGCCTGAAGCACTACTGAAATTTCTTCATATAAACCAATGTGAATAGGGTCTCTGTTATTTGTGATTTATACCTCACATGTGCCCTAAGCTCTCCCCACTCTATGCCTTTGCTCACACTGTTCTCCCAACCTTAATGCCATTCTCTCTGTATTCAAGCCCTACCTAGCTTTGGAGAATCAACTCAAATGTCACCTCCTCCAGGAAGCCTTCCCACTTCCCCTCACCTTCCGATACGCACATAGCTATGACATTCATTGGTTCCTCTCTGCACACTGCTCTCTGACTACCCAATATCTGTCCACTGCCCTTTCCACCCTTAGGAATAGAACCTTGATTCTGTCTGAGGTGGTGAAGTGCCCCGTTAAGATGCTCACATCGCTGGAGGCCCTTGCAGCTGGGGATGGCCACCATATGACCTGGGTCTCACCAATGCCAAAGGCTGGAAGTCTATATTGGGGAGCTTCTGAGAAAGCTGTTCTTCTGGTAATCAGGGCAGACCCAGCAGACATGGGGCTTTGGTCCTTTACCCTTCTGCCCTTCTCCCCGCCTGGAACACGGATGGACTGTTTAGGAGCAGGGCAGCCATGTTGTCAGAACAAGGAAGAAAGCCAGCTGCTAGGATGGCCAAAGGAAAACAGAAGGAACCTGGGTCCCCAGAGGCATCACCCATTTGTCCCCCCAGCCTGCCTGCCTGCCTCTGAAGGCGTTGTTTATGTGAGAGAAGAAAACAACAACAAAAACACAAAAACACAATCTGGCTAAGTCCCATGGTCCAGTTTCCACCACATGCAGCTGAGCTCAAGCCTATTTGCTAACCCTCCTTAGGACGTTCTACATCTTTCTGCGGTTACCTGAGAGCTGCTCCAGATTGGATTCCTGGAACAGTGATGCTCATTCCCTGTATGACCTTGGGCAAGTTGCCTAACCTCTCTGAGCGCCAATTTCACCATCTGCTAAAACACGGTGAATGGCACCCTCATTGCAGCACAGCCGTGAGGATACACGCAGTGACGCAGCTTGAGCCCTTGGCATGGGGCTTTGGCGAACAGCATGGTAGGGCCATGATGAGCTACTTCACACAGCATCAGCCAAACTTCCCTCCAAGTGTTCGTGTCATTCAACGCGGCCCCCCAAAGCAAGCTGGCTAGGTCACCTGGCAATCAACCGAAGACACCATTCACTGCTCTGATGCTGGTGTCCAAGCTGGCTGTGTGACCTAGTGAGCTAGGCTGGGACTAGGGTGCGGCAAGAGAGGCACGAGGGAGCAAAATTTAAGAAGGTGCTCCCTCTCGGGACCAGCCCTGCATCTGCATGCATCTGGGAGCAGCCCCCTACCCCCCACCCCCAGAGTATTAAATGCCACACACTGTGCCATGTCGTTTAATGCAAACCCAGCCCAGCTCCAAGGGCTTCAGGGCCTTCGCTCATTTAGTCCCCACAACAACCCCTGAAGTTGATGCCACTTCTATGCCCCTTTCACAGATGGGAAACTGAGGCACAAGGTGAAACCACTTGCCCAAGGACACCCAACTAGGAAGCAGCAGAGCCTAGATTTGAACCCTCGTGGTATGGCTCCAGAGGCCTTACCCAAAACCAGGGATGAACCAACATTTCCCATAAAGGGTCAGAGAGTAAACATTTTAGGCTTTACAGGCTGAACGGACAATACACAAAAGTTACGGACAATATATAAACAAATGAGCCTTTCTGTATCGCAGTAACACTTGTGGCTGAATTTGGCCCAAGGGCTGTATTTGCCAACCCCTGCTCTAAACAGACACGCTACACCACCCCGACAGGCAGGTGAGGAATAAACCAGTCTAGCTTGGGCTTTGGGGAGAATAGAAAGGGATGAGAGAACGTCCTGAGACTATCTAACATGCAGAAAAGGAGGCATGGGCTGGGCTATAGACCCTTCAAGGAAAAGATCTTGGAGAGTGAGTGTGTAACGGGCTGCAAAAGGCAGCCAGAGAGTGGCCCTGTGGTGGCACAGGGAGGAGAAGTGGGGCAGAGGGAGACACCCTTACTGGGTCAGGGACCCCGTGCTCCTGGCCACCCTCCCCAAGCACTGGGCTTCTCCACGCTGTCTTGCCCCCCTGGCCGTCTGCCTTGTGACACTGGGTTCCGGCTCCGGTGATGTTGCTTCCTCCCAGGCTTGGTCCAATTGCTGAGTATTTGTTAACATCAGCCTGGGGTCCTTGGAGGGAAAGCACTACAGGAATACATAAAAACCTGGGGTTTCCAGGCCTGGAGATTCCTAGAGGCTTTCCTGCCTTGGGCCCAGATGAAGCTGTAGAAAGGCTTTGAAGTTCATTGCCAAGATGGATTTTCCGGGATACCCTCTGGAGATAGTGCGCTCCTCCACCCCTCCCACCACCCTCCAGAATGGCTCAGTAACATCCAAATGCTAGGAGGACTCCTAGCTGGGAAGAAAGGCGCAGGACAGGATGGAGGCACAGAGAGGGGAGGACACCGGGCAGAGCTACTCCAAGCGCTTTCCCTGGACCAATAGCATTGGCCTCTCCTGGGAACTTGTGGGAAATGCAGAACCTCAGGCCCCACCCCAGGTCTACTGCATCAGAGACTCTACCTTTCAGCAAGATCCCAAGCAATTTATATGCACAGTAAGGTTTGAGGGGTACTAGATCAGGAGAGCTGGGAGGCTTTGTGATGGTTGCAGTTGTTTCTACCCGTCCAGCATGCACTCCCCATCTTCCGGGAAAAGCACCCTGGTTTTCTTTGGGGGAAATCTCTACCTCTTTCTATTCCCTTCTCTCCAACCCACCTCCCAATCAAGTGGGGAACTGACTCCCTCCAGGGTGGATGGAGGATGTGACCCTGGCCTGGCCAATCAAAGCTCTCAATTCCCGCCACCCCCACCCCCAGGCAAGCATGATGGTTCAGGGAAGCAGAAGAGATGTAACAGCAGCATGAGACACAATGCAAGAGGGGAGCTGCTGGGGGCCCTCATGGCTGCATAGGGCAAAATGGGGAAAAGCTGAGTTGGGAGATGCAAAACAAGTCCTGCTGCATTGTTTAAGCACTTGGAACCAGCCGTGCCTGTATTGGGCAGCTCCCACTGGCAAGTAAGAGAGTTGGGATGAAAACAGCTCTGCTGGCCTCTGCTTTGAATCCTGACTAAGAGAAAGGGCTGCAGCATCCAAGGAAGGGAGGCCGGGTGTACATGTCTCATCCTTCTGTAGTTTTCCCATCCCTCTCCCTTCCCTAGGAGACTTAGGGCAACTGCTCGCCTCGCCACGGGGTCAGGAGACAAATTCGCAGTGGGGCATTTCGGCACTTAATCGGCACATCTTCACTGAGTAGTGATGGCAAACCTGGTTCTGAAAACATGGCAAGATATTTTTAAAAAGACTTAGACTTAAAAACCAATGCCCTGGCCTTGAGTTCACACAGCACACATGATGGAAGAACGGGTTTATGAAGCAACACATGACAGAATTAATGTGGTCCAGAAAGAGTTTCTAAATGCTGAGTGGGTGCTGGAGAGAGGAATAAATACTCCCTCCATCTGGCCTGCTCTCCCACCCCCGGCCCCAGGTAGGCTCCTGTGTGCCACTGGGATGCGATTCGAGCAGCCCTGCCCACAGAGCACACCCACCTCCTCAGGAGGAGCAGGGCTGGCAGGCTCCGTCCCAGCCCCGGGCAGCGTGCCTTGCCTCCCACCCTTGCATGGGGCAGATGCCTGCGCTCCTGGCTGGCTCCCGCTTGGCACGCTGCTTCACCCAGAGTAGGTGTCTCTAAATGGCTGCTCTTTCCTGCCTACTTGTTGTGCTCAGATCCCTGTCGGCCCTTGCAATCGATGCTACACCAGGACAGGATTTAAAAACCCCCACGCTCAAACACCCATGTCCCAGTTTGCCATGCAAGGCCAGCTTACTTCATACTCAGCCCACACTTAGCCCAGAGTTATTTGTGTGTATCTGCTGTCCCTCTTGGCAAGGTGTCCCAAGTCGTGTGCGTTGAAGCTTACCATCAATTATAATAAAAGAGCAAGGCTGAGTGACGGCTGCCCTGTATGGTTGTGCAGGTTGTGCGGTATGTAAATGGGTCCCTCTAGAGGTAGGACAGCCCTGCAGACACCCACAAAGCCAGGTTTGATATGTTCTTCCCAGATTTGTCTCATCTCTTACCAAGGACAGCACTCACGGTGACAGCTGTGTTCTGCAAGGTCACCGAAAAGAGCCGATGCTTTATGAGTTTCTTTATTTATTATCCTCGCTGCAGGGTTTTTCACAACTCAGAAGAAAACAAAGAAAAGGGCCCCAAATGCTTCCCATGTGCACTTATGAACTTTCATGAAGGTGCCTGAGCTGCCCAGCCCACCAACAGGAAATCGGATGCAGCAGTTGCGCACAGCAAAGCCTTTTCGCTTTAATAATTGCAATGAACTGGCTTTTGAGACCTTTAAGGAAGGCCCACCCCACAGTAAATTGCTAGAAGGCCAATCTCTTCACTACCAATTCAACGCTAAGAGCCAATGACGTTCATCAAATCTGACAGCATTTTGGTAAACGACGGCTCTGCTGATTAGGCTGCTGTCCACCCAAGTATTACAAAGCTGAGGAAACTATAAATCTTAATCCACTGATAGCAGCAGAAAGATCTAAGGCCTAGAAGTGTTTGGGGGGGGGGGTGAGGATTGAGGGGGACAGTGTGAACCAAAGCCCATACATCACCCCCAGCCGCACTGCACAGTGAAGGCAACAGCTCAGAAGCCCAAAACCAACAAGGTGCCATTAGCCTTGCTGAATTCCCCAGAACTGGGGCGTCTCAGGGAAGGGTTGTACAGACCCCCAGCCAGTGTTTGGATGACTGTGACCTTCAGCCCAAGGGATCCTTGGGCCTGAGCCCCTGAGGCAGCTCCTTTCTTCAGAGGTAGCTCCACCCCAACGTCCTTCCTAATTGCTGGGCAAGATCATAACAAAGGGAAATAATCTATTCTTCTGGAAACGATGAAAGGGTTTGCTTAGTGGAAGTGGAATGGGTTACTCAGGTGAATTTATAGGAGATGCTGGGAAAAATGGGCATGATGAGAAGCAGGGGAGGGCAGAGGATGGGACTGGGAGGAAATAACTGGATTGTGGAATTGGCCGTGACTGTAGGGGCCCACTGTGCATTGTGACCATCACATCTCCTGCTGACCTGGTGGTGGCCAGTGTGAATAAGGGAGGTGACTGCTTCCTCTTGAAAAGCCCTACAAACCCGGGCTCAGTCAATCCTCACCAATTACCCTAAGAGGCAGGAACCGTCATCAACCCTACTTTGCAGATAAGGGGCACCCAGAGGTTAAGCAACCCATCCAAGCTGAGGCTTTGGACCCAGACTGCTGGGTTCCCACTGAGTGCTCTTTCCTACTTCTCTGGCCTGGGCTGGCTCCTGCCACCAGGTGTTCCTTGCTGAAGCACACAGCCCCTGATGATGGAGCACCTGAGATACACACTGTGCAGCCCATTCTTTCTCAGCAGCCCTGGGAGGTTTTATTGATGATGAAACCAAAGCTCAGAGAGGTTACATTACCAGCTCCAGGACACACAGTTATAAATAGTTGGTCTGACACCAAAGCCCATTCCCTTCCACTCTGCATGGGCCACAAATCCAAATGCTCCAATGAGCCAGGCAGGAAATGGAAACGTGTAAAGCTGCCAGGGGTAAGAGAAACAGGAGCCCAAGTGATGCTAAACAGCAATCAACACTCAACCTCAGTACTGGGGCTTTCAAGGGAGTGGTGGGGACTGTGGTAAACAAGAGGGAACTCGTGCCCCATCTATAGGGGGGCAGGTACTACTCAGTTTCTGCTGGTGGCTGCCCTGTGGGGGTACAGTTCAATGCAGGGGCCAGCTCTAATTTTCCAGGAAAGTAGAAGTCTAGAGTTTTAAATAACATGTATATATAATCTTCTGCATTTAAATGTTGGCACTTAAATTGTGAGTTTTTAAACTGTGAGTCCAATTGACCTGTAGGCTTAGCATTTTTAACTTTGGGACTCTACTAGACCATCCCTCCATAGATTTGAAAACGATTGTCACATCCTCCTCCCAGGTTAAGCAGTCTGCATGTTTTCACAGTAGGATCTTCAAGAGCAAAAACAGCCTTATTCAATTTTTTTTTTTTTTTTATCTCCAGGGCCTAGCACTGTGCCCAGCCCATTACAGGCAATAAGTGTTTGTAAAATTAGTGGATGGCTTCTTTCATGATATTCTTTCTGGTTCCCTCACCAGCCATGCGCTACTTGCCCTTTTCTGAATGTATACCAGTTTGTCAGTATCTGCCAAAGAGTGGTTCCCAAAAGACAACATGCTAGGGGTGCAGTCTGAGCCTGAGTGGTGGGTTTGGTGGGCTGGCCGTGAGCACCTGTTCTATGCTCCTTCTGGCACGCCTTCTTGTTCAGTAGAGGCTGAAAAGCCAAACACTGCATTTCCCAGACTATCTTTCAGCTCAATTTCTGGATACAATTTAGGTTCAGCCAATCGATGGCCCCACCCAAGACAGGGCAAGCAGTGGGAGGTGAGGAGAGGTGGGGCAAGGGGGACAGGGTCACATGGGCTGTGGCAGGCCCAGTCATGGTGGCAGTGAGAGGCTTTTTGCCAATGGCCCATGCTGGCTGGGCAGGCTAGGGGGTCTTTCTTCTCAGTGTGGATCTAGCAGACACAGCGTGACTTTGAGGCCAACAGCTGGGGCAGTGGCTTTCTGAGTCCTGGAGGGCACGTGATCCATTCCCAATCCTGATGCCCACTTGGCTGACCGTGGCCCAGGTAGCAGTCCAACCCCTGGCAGAGGAATGCTAGGATGCTTTCTGGGAGCCATTCCTGGAGGACCAGCTCAGAGCCCATTCCTCCCGCTGTCCCCGTGATTTTGTGAGCACTCCACTCGATTCCCTGTATTCAACTCCTACGTGCTTAAAGTGGTCTGGGTGGTCTCTATTCTTGGGCACTGCCTGATCCCTGGCTGACCCAGCACAGAAGAACAATTACAGCCCTCATAGCATCAGGAAGCCCAGAAATCGGCCATGATTAGGCCCCATGAAGTGTGGGACCACAGAGAGAGACTGGGAAAGATGCTAATTAATCTTGGGCCAAGTCTCTTAAACTGTAGACTCTGGGGCCAGCCATTAAGTCACAGTTTAAGACCCAAATATGGCTCCTGATAATAGAAGGCTCTTCAAACAACTGGAATGAGAGTCTGAAGTGAGCAGTGGTGAAAAGGCTCATTAAAGAGAAATTAACATTCATTGCTGGGAACAAAAGGAGGCCCAGGCTGTCTGCTCAGCAGCCCCGGTAGTTAGCTGGGAGAAACACACCTCCCTGTTTCTCAGAACCCCCCATAAGTCCCTGGGGTTTCTGAAAACACTGGGGGTGGCCTCATGGACCTCAGTTTCTCATACTCCCTGAGTAGCTGTGTGACCCTGAGCAAGTCGCCTTACCTCTCTGGGCCTCCAACCTACAGGGTTACTGTGAAGATGGACCAACGAAGTGTACAAAAGCATTTACTATAGATCCATATGCGTCAAACAGTAAAGACATGGGGGGAGGGAGGGATTTGGTAATGAAGGAAACGTTGTAAGGCAGCAGTTCCCAATTTTGAACACAAGATTAAAAAACATACAAACCAGTGCATAAGCCTCCCCTCAGATCAGTTAAATCAGAACCTCCAGGGGTGGGGCCTGAGCATCAGTATTTTAAAATCTCCCCATGAGACTGGGATGTGCAGCCGGGTTGAGACCCACTGGTCTCAGGTAAAGTCTGAGCAGCTACGAGAAAGGGATCAAGGACCATACAAACAAGAACATTGAACTTGAAGTAAAATATTCGGTTGGAGACTTGATTCTGCCACTTTGTAGCTGCTGACCTTGGAAAGCCCACTTAGCTTTTCTAAGCATCAGTCTCCTTGGTCCACTTAAAAGAGGGATGACATTAGCACTCACGCTATAAGGCAAAGGAGAGGAGTCGTTGAGACCCAAGCCCATGCCTGGCACCTAGTAGGTCCTTAAAATATGAGCTGCCAACAGAAGCAGAAGCAGCAGCAGCAGCAGCAGCCCAAACTGGCGTCTTGGCTCTACAGGGCAGGGATTTTGTCCCATTTGTGGCTGCATCCCTGGCATCTAAGACTGGATCTGGCACATAGTAGGTGCTCAATAAAAAAGTTGTATGACTGATTCACCACGGTGGGGCTGTGAGTCTGACCTTCCTACACTCCTGAGTGAGGCTGGGGGTGGCCCCCACCCCAAAGGGAGGACTCTGCAGCAGAGAGAGGGCTGGGAGGTCCCAAGGGATCCTCAGCTCTCCAGACACCAGCTCCACAAGCAGAGGGCACTGCTGAAGGGCCCGGCCAGGCCCACTTACTGCCACCTCCCCCCCCCGTCAGGGCTTTGAAATGCTGTCATATGGTTCCCTTAACCTCCTCCTTCCTCATTCTAAAGTAGGAGCTGGGGCCATGGATCTGACTCTGCCCTGGGTTCCCAGACCTGGTGCCATTCCCGGCGCTGGACTTTGCTGGGGGCTGTCCGTGAGCCACGTCTTAAGGCTTCTTCAGCTTCTCGAAATAGAGTTCTGCGTCCAGAAGCTGCACCAGAGAAGAGGGAAGGAGACCTGGTGAGGCAACGATGACAAGCTCACTCTAACAGGTAGCTGTGCAACTTACAACCGAAATGCCTGGCAGTGTGTGCAAAGTCTCACATATGAGGATTTCCACTGCAGCACTGTTTGTGGTAGCAAGAAAACAAGCTAAATGCCCAGCAAAAGAGGGGGTGGCTAAATAGGTTACAGCATATCCATACCATGGAATAATATGGATAATAACGTACAGCCAAACTGGGCAGATGTCGATGTACAAGGAAATCTTCAAGATACGAGTACAAGAACAAGTACAGAAGCAAGGTACAGAGATGTGCACAAAAGGCCACCGTTTGTGTAAAAGAAGGGGAGAGGGGAAATATTTTTGTGGAATGAACGACTGAACATAATACTGGGGACCCAGGTACAGAGGAGACTCCTGTTGTCTGTTCCTCCCTGAAATCTGGACCAGTAAAGGCCTGACTCTCCAGACAGGTCTGACCCTGTCTCCTTTACCATGAAAGCTTAGGGGAATCAGTGGGTTTCCCTCTTTGCCCAGGGGACTAGGAAGCTCATGCTAAATTCTATGTTCAATTGTAGTGGCTCTCCTAGGGGAAGGTTTAGGGACATCACTTTCTCCTTTTACCCCCTTATTGTTTTGTTTGTTTGTTTTGTCATTTACCATGTATTAATGGCTTGAGAGCTTCTGTTACCTGTGAGGCAATGAATTAGAACAACAAAAATTAAGAGTACTGGGTGCCAGGTACTTTATTTATATCATTTAATCTTCCCGGCAAGCCAGTAAGGTGGCCATAATTATCCCCTTTTTACAGAAAAGGAATCTGAGGGTCAGAGAGGCCCCAATTCCCTGAGATATCCAAGCTAGAAAGTGGCAGAACAAGGTTCAGAGCCGGCTCTGCCTTGTTCCAAATCCTTTTCTTGGAACTCAGTAGCACATTGGCCTCTCTGACAAAGCGGCCTGCATTCTCTGGCTTTTGAATGCCCAAATTGTGGAAATAGACACCCTCATTTGGTCCCATTTTAAAGATGAGAAAACAAAGGCACAGGGAGATGAAGTGGCTTCCCCATGATAACATGTCCAAATTGGGATCTGAAGGAAGGTCCACTTGACTCCTTATGCTTTGCCACTTAATTGACTCAACCATCAAATTATTTTCTACATTGAGCCAGCCACAGGGTTAGGTGCTTTCCCATCACACTGCCTGTGCTTTCAATACAGAACATGTGTGATGTCTGTTTGAAGTATGCAGGGTATGAATTAACTAAATCCCGAAGTGAACTGAGGAGTCAAATATCCCACAGAGGGTTGGATGTTGAAGTTCACACACAATCAGGCAGAACCAAAATTATCCTAGAAAATTCCTTAAATTACTGACACCTGAGACCTAAGAAATGTAAAGTGCCAAGAACTTACTGCTCTGGCCATCTTTTGGTCTGGGGTAGTGGAGGCCCAGACTAGTTTGAAAAGTACTAAAAAAAAAAAAATTTCTTTCTTTCTTTCTCTCTGGCAAAGGGGTAGCGGTGACTTGTGTAGGTTAACCAGCAACCTGCTGGTGAGTCCGTATGCCCAAAATGTGGCTCCACCATCTTAATTAACAGAGCTGCCACTTGGCCTGGAAGGGCCTGTGCTCACCGTGTGTCCCCTCCGCGTGTGAGGCACTTCTGGAGAAGTCGGAGTGGACGGCTTTCCGTGGCGATGTCTTCAGCTCAGAGTTGGCCCCATTGACGTAGACAGAGAACCCTTGCTCCAAATGCTCCAGTCTCAGCTGCATGGGGTCCTTGGTTTTCAAATGCTTTAATATCCTAGAAGAGAAAGATGGCTGGCTCGTAGGGGGACCAGGCTCTGGGCCTCATTTAGGAGAGTCTGGGCCGGCCCCTCCTAGCCACAGAGTGAACTGCTGCTCTGAGGGCGAAGCGTCCCTAATCAGAGGCCGGGCATGTGCCCAGCTGTGATTTACAAACAGCCTCCAAGAGGCCTTTACACACAGCAGCAAGGGTGAGGCTGTTTCAGGCCCTACCAGGCATTTCTGCTTTTGTTCTGAGGCTCAAATGCAACTTAGCAAAACCGAATACACATGGTCCTTGCACTGTGGTGGTGGATGCAGAATGGAGTGAATGTGTGCACACAGCTGCCAATGGAGCCTGGATTCCTGATGATCCCGATTTCACACCATTGTACTTGGTGTGGATAGAGACCCTTTGTTCAATACATAACAGAGCATGGTTTAGGGTCTGAGCCTTTGTGAGAGAGAGTTCACGTAACATGTCTACTAATCAGAAAACGTCCCTCGTCGGACCGGACAGCCTGATTTTGGTTTCAGAAAATGTATGTGTGTGTGTGAGCATGGATATGTGTGTAAGTGTGTGTTCTCAGTCACCCTTGATGTCTCAATGGCGTAATTTCTTATTCTGACGCAGTGAACAAATATAGCAAGGCAGGCATTTAAGATTAATGGTATGATTATTAGCAGATTACTATATTGGCTAAAAGCATCCTGGTGAGAGCGTGGCCTGGCCTCCAGTCTCGCTTTCCCTGAGGTCTCACCTCCCATTCCAGGCTTGGTCCTTTACCCACTCCCCAAATGGCACCTCCATCCACAGGGAGCCAGGGACTCTTTGGGGCTCCCCTCCCAGGACTGCTTCTATTTGAGGCCACACTCTTTAGGATCTTTACAAACTTCTTATGCATCCCCACATCAGTGGGAATTATTACATGAAAGGAAACACAGACAACCAACCAACATGGCGGCAAGCATGTGTTCTCTGAAGTAATTAAAAAGTACCTACCGAATTGGCAAAATTGAATGTTTTAAATAATAAAATAATAGTTATATACAGGGTGTATACGATGTGCCAAACTCTACATACTTTGCACATATTAAATCATTAATCTTCACAAAACCCTATGGGAAAACGATTTCTTATCCCCATTTAATAGAGGAGAGTGAGGCACAGAGAGGTTAAGTGACTTGCCCGAGGTCACATAGCTAGCATGTGGTAGGACTGGGAGGGAAACTGAGACAATTTGGCTCCAGAGTCTTCACCACAATACAGAAAAGACTACTTTCTAAAGCTAGTGCGAAGAAACTGGCAAAGTCAGACACTGCTGGTAAACTCCTCTTGGAAGAAACATGAAAATGTAGACATGCCATATGCTTGGTTTTTGCCCGATAAGCACATTCTGGTCAAGTCTTCCTGAGCATAAATCCAGGCACAAAGATGTTTAGCGTTCAATCATCACAAAACCCCAAGAAAAACCCAAATGCCTGAACTGGGAAAGCAGGAGCTGGAATATTATGTGGCTGTTATGATTATGAAGACTCTGTAGAAACAAGGGGCACGGTTTGCGATCCGTTCATTGCCGGTGACAAAAGACAGAATAGAAACAGTTCCCATGTGGTAAATGCAAAGTTGGAGAAAAGTGGAAGGCGATAAATGTAAAACTTAAATCAGTTGTTGAGTTAGGGTGGTTTAGAGCATTCTGGGTGATTTCTTTGTTTCCTAAGTGTTTCTTTAGCTGCTGATACATCCATCTTTTCAGCCATTCTGGCAGGAACAATTATTACAGAATGCTTATCTCTTGCCAGCCTCGGAAGCCTGGGAGAGGTCTGATTGCTGGGCAACAGCATTAAAACAGAAGGGAAACACAAGTATCTAAGAGACATCTCCAAACACGGCAATAGCTGCAGGAGCTGAAGCAAACAATCAAGGAATGCCTTGGGCCCTAGCAGCCTCCAGAGAGACAGAGAGAGAGACAGTGGGGAGGAGGGTGGGGTGCGGGGAGCCCAGGAGGCCCCGAGCAGAATGGATCACCCTGGCAGAGCAGCTCTACTTTGACTTCTCTCTCCAGGAGGCTGCCATGTCTCTGGTAACGGTTGGCGCACCCCATTACCCCGAATCTGGGGCTGACATTCCACGTGTGCCTGTCTTTAAGCAGAATGATTTATGAAGATGTGGATTTATGAAACTGATAAATGAAGAGGTAATTATTCAGACTGTGAAAGGATTCGCTTTAGGAGCTCACCTCTCACAGCTGAGCATGCATCAGTGATATTCACGTGGCATCAGAGAAAAGCGTTGCTTTTTAATTGATAGCCTGCTTTGCATAAAAAGCTGTCCTAGGTGTAAGGGATTCAGACAAATCAGATCAGTTCCTGCCCTATCTAAAATTGAGCCCTGGTGTGGTCTCACTCCCAAACTGTTCTCCCCACCCCCCCCACACACACACACTGTTATCTTACCCCGTTTTATTTTTTTTTTTTTGTAGTGCAGGTATCACCGCCTGATGTCATATTATGGGTTTCTCTGTGTATATGTTGATTCTCCCTCCTGCCCTCAGGAATCTAAGCCCCGGGCTCGGGGATCCGCCTTGCCCACTGTGTCAGGAACAGGGAGGAACACTCTAAAGACCTACTGCTTGAACTCAGGGTCCAGCAGAGGAGAGAAGACATGGAGGAGCACCCTAATACCCACAGCTGCGACTCTCTCATGCCCATCGCAGCCTTGCTTCAGTCTCAGCCCATGCTGGCCTTTGAGGGACACTGGAAGGAGCTTTTTTGTACAGATGAGGAAATGGAGGCATGGTGAGGTCCAGAGCGTGAGGTGCTATGAGGGTGTGGGGCAGGGACATGACCTGGCGCACTGGGGTAGTTGGGGATTGGGGAAGGGTCTCCTCACAGGGCGCTGGAGCAGGGACCTGGACACGAGGGAGCTTACCCAAAGGACGACTGGCTCATTGTGCAGGGCTTATGACTGAGGCATCCCTGGTCTCTGAGCAGTGCAGTGGCTGGGCTTGCCACATGACTCCTCCAAAACTCAGTTTCCCCAAGTGTCAACTGAGGGGTTCTCTGAGGGCCAGGCATTCAAGGACTATCTGAATCAGCTCAGGGAGAAGGCAGTTTAATATTAAAATAATGATGATGATGATGGAGAGGAAAGCTGATTCGGAGGGTGGGTTTACTATGGGCATTCAAGGACCTCCTCTACTTAATCCTTCAATGGCCCTGGGCCTTGGGTCCTACCAGTGGCTCATGTTATCTGTGCACTTGCCCAAGGGCAGAGAGCCTGTGCTCTCCACCACCTGCTCTGCTGTCTCCTGTCTCCTGTCCCCAACACCAGGCATCACATGGCAGGGGCTCTGAGTAAGGAGAGTTCAGAGGGAGCAGCTGCTCCCAGCCAGGGCTTCTTGGAAGTGGCAGCATTTGAGTCCAGGCTTGAGGGGTGGAAAGGTGGAGGGCAATGGGTCTGGTATGGCCCTCTAGGGTGTCACCTCAGGGGAGCGGAGACCTCGACCCCCAACTGTGCACATCAAGATACCACAGAGGATCGAGCAAAGCATTTGAAGTTCTGCCAAACCCCCCCCCCCCCCGTGCCGGGTTTGATATATTATGTCTCCCAGAAAAGCCATGATCTTTTAATCCAATCTTGTTGGGTGGAAACTTTTGATTGAGTGTCCATGGAGATGTGACTCACCCAACTGTGGGTGATAATTTTGATTAGATTACTTCCATGGAGGTGTGGCACTGCCCATTCAGGGTGGGTCTTGATTAGTTCACTGGCATATTTAAAAGAGAAGCTAAGAGCTGACACAGACCCAGATGCTTGCTGACACTTGGAGATGCTTGGAGATGCAGACAGAAGGACTTTTGGAGATTCTAAGCTAAGAGATGAAGCCCAGGGTTTGCCCTGGAGAAGCTAAGAGAGGACCCCCAGAAGCTTAGAGAGAAACGCCCTGGGAGAACAAGCAAGAATGCACAGAGGCTGAGAGAGAGAAGCTGAGAGACACATTTTGGAGAAAGTCATTTTGAAAAGCAACCCGGGAGCAAAGGACCAGCAGATGCCGGCCACGTCTTCCCAGCTGACAGAGGTGCTCCGGACGCCATCTGCCTTCCTTCAGTGAAGGTACCCTTTTCCTGATGCCTTAGTTTGGACAATTTTATGACCTTAGAACTGTACATTTGTAACCTAATACATCCCCTTTATAAAAGCCAATCCACTTCTGGTATTTTGTATAACAGCAGCATGAGCAAACCAGAACCACACCCCGCAACACACAAACACACCCACCAATCTCCCAGGGGCCTGCTTCCTCTGTAAAGTGAGACTAAGGGAGCCTACCCTGCTGTGGGTTGTCGTGAGGATGAAACCGAGTCCCAGGTTAAAGCTCTGGCTCATCCTGGTCCATATGGGCCCCTGAGAGATGCTTCCTCCCGTCTACCTGCATCTCCTCTTGGGCAAATGTGTTCACCTCTTCAGTAGGCATGCTTCCCTCTAAGTTTCTCTCAAAAGACCCTTCTCAAGGAACAAAAGATAGTACCATTGCTGGATTCTTAGATTTGGCAAACAAATCTGCGTTTGCCCTCCATGACTGAGGGGTATGTATCATAACCTCTCTCTGCGGCGGCCTTCTCCGAGGCCAGGGCCATACTCTTTGCAGTGAATCCTCATATCTGGGCCCTTTAATCACGCTGATTGCTCTTTCATGAGTCTTGCCAGACATGATACCATCTTTCATGAAGCTGAGTGACAAGAATCACTAAGAGTCTGCTGGGAGAGGAAGCATAGTGGGTTTGTGCAGGGGTGAAACAGAGCTGCCAGACTTCCAGAGCCCCCTTCTGTACCCTCTCCTGGAGCCCAGGATCACTTTCTACCATCTGGCCTAGTTGCAGGCAGCTCTGAGCTTACCCTGCCACCAGCTGGGACTTCCTCAACGGGAAGGGCTGTGCAGTGAAAACTATTCCTTCGGCCTGCCCAGAAATTCTCCCTCATCTTCAAAAAAAGAACTCCTAAAACTTCCTTTGGGAAAGGCTCCACTCCTTCTCTAGCTCCACATGGTTTGGATGGGACCAACTCAACCCCTCAACTTCGGGGCTGGCCGAGGAGTGGTCAGTCAGACTATGTCACCTCACCATAAACAGGGATTGATTGTGTCAAGGTCATCAGCCTATGCCAGGCCAATGGGAGCCCTCTTCAGCATTACTGCCAGAACTATTGGGAAAGAAGTGCTCTTTTCCAATATGGGAAAGTAATGTAAGTGTGGGGCTGCCACCGGCTGTCTTTGCCGCCCTGACAGAAGTATCCGACTGAGAATGAATCCAACATGAGAAAACAGAGTTGTAAGATGGAGAATGGCTGGTTTCAGTGACATGATTTAAGCACCTGGATCCAGCTATGCCTGAAGCCAATGTCATCCTGAATTTCCTAACTTCATGAACCAATAAGTTTCATTGTTGCTGAAGTCCGTTTACCTTGGGTTTCAGCAAATGAGCACTAACTAATACAGTCTGTGTCACTCTCATCTCAGTGTTCCCCTTTGCACTAGTATATTGCCAGGAACTTGAAGGTATCCAGTGAAATTCAGCTAAATGAATGAAAGAACACCACCACCCAGCAACTTGTGGGCAGCTGTATTCTGGGCAGACCTTGCCTAAGAACTTGCCCCAAGACAATCCGGATAACTAGACTGGGTTTTCCTCTCAATGCCCAGTGTAAAGCCCAGAAGCTGGTTTTCTACCTGGTCACATAACTAGGTTTCCAAATAAACTGCAGTTTATTCCCACACAATCCCTCCCGAGTGAATTTAGGGTCTTTGGCCACCCTGGCAGGTTTCTTTCCCCTTAACTATGTATGGCAAAGCTGTATAAAACAAAGAAGAGAGTGTGCCAGTTCTGCCCCCTCTAGCTCTATAACCCTGGGCCATCTCTCTGGGTCTCCACTCCCTCATCTGCAAAATGGGTGCAATAATTGCACCTGCCTCAGTGGGTAGTGTACAGACCAAGTGAAATGATGGGTGCCAGACACCTGGCATGCAGCTGGCCCTCAGGAAAAGGTGCCTTTAAGGTTCAATCCAAATCCCACTATGTCTCCTCTTGGAGGTGTTTCTTTTCAGCTCTGCCTTCTAGTTTCCTGTGATCAAGCCAGCTCTCTCTCGGTGACATGAATCCTACCCCCACCCCGAATTTTATGGCAACTCTTTTTTGATATATTCTTTTAATTACCTTCATGCTGGAAACTTGTCTCTGGAGAGTCTCGTCTATGCTATTTGCTGCTGTCTCCTGGACTGCACACTTATTGATCCCCCGATTAATGAGAAGCAATTTGCTCCTAAGAAACTATAACACTCTCCCTCCAGACAAGTCACATGTGCATGATTAAACGATCACCCAGGTGTTCAGAGGCCTCATCCAGCCTGCCAGAAATGGAATAAAAACATCCTGCTCAGTGGCATTAATGATGCTAAAAACCCAGGTGGATCTAATCAGCTGGAGGTCAGCCTTGGGAAGGAGGAAGATGGGTGCTGAGTGTCTGGGCACAGAGGAATGGCCGTGGCATTCCTGGTTGGCCCTGGAGGGTTCATCTAGTTTGGAGGTTCTCTACCGGGGTGGCACCACCTTGCTAGGGGCCTCTGGAAGTGTGGATGGGTGGAGGTTTTGGCACAGGGACTGAACAGGTTGCACTGGAATTTAGTACAGGCAGACGGTGGGCAGCAATGCTAAATGCCTATGATACCCAGGACTACCCTGCACCATAAAAACTCATCTCAAATAACATGTCACTGGTGCCCCCGATGACAAACACGGGAATCCAGTCGGTCAGACAAGGGCTGAATTCACCTTTAAGACCACAACCCCAGACTCTCTTGCCTGAAAGACCCCAAGTCTACTCCCCCAACACAAAGGCCCAAATTCGTACCTCTTCCCCCTTCCTCCTCCTGCTGCAGATCTGTTTTTCTTTTTTTTCAGGGCCTGCAGCATTCTTGTTTGTTTTGTGATTTAATTTGAATTCATTACCAACATTTTAAAACTCAGGTGATTTCACAACACAAACCCAGATTTCAGGCTCTTCTAGAAAACTTGGAAGATCTGGGGACCCCTGGGCCTGTGTTCCCATGCAACAACGACTGGCCACAGCCAAGCAGCTGGGATTGGATGGTTTCCACTGAACTGGCTTCACTCACTTTTCAAACCTGCCAGGCCTCTCCTAGCATTTGAGTTTGCAAACCCAGCTTCCTGCAAGGCTCTGGATCTGAAGAAAAACCACAGTGAACTGAAAATGAACTTCTTTATTAGCCCTGCAAGGGCACCTTAGGAGACGATGCGTCTGAAATCAGTCCACCTTGCTTTGACCCTGATCACTAAACACGGCTTCTCCTTCAGACTTTAAGAACTCCAGAGTACTCCAGAGTCCAAATCAGTCCTAACTTAACTGTAAATGACGTATCGACCGACTTGAAACCTAAATGTAAAATGACTACACCTTTACATAACAAGGCATGATTATAGACTCAGATTTCAAGGATCCTTCAAAGTCTGTAAGATCACAGACTGGGCTATTCACACGACTAATGCACAGGCTTTGCCAAATTCTAGCATTTCTGACAATCCCACCTTCTCCTAGAACAGAAGCAGGGAGGCAAGAGGCAGTACTTACAAGTCTAACAGTCTGCTAGAGCTCAATCAAAAGACGCAATTAAATCAGTGAATGGAGAAAGAGAAGCTGGGATTGCAGGTAAAAATCTAAGCCTCTGAGAGGGGGTGGGTGCATCCCATTTCTGCCTGAAACAGGGCCTGCACACGGCAAATACATCTAAACGGGATTTTATTTGGCTAATATTAAGGGCTGCTGTAGAGCAGCTTTATCTTACCGGTTCCTCTGCTGAAGCAATATTAAATACTCATCATGTTTCTCATCAAAGTCTGTCACCATGTCCTTAGTGAGACCCTGAAATGGAGAAACAGAGCGGTGTGATATCAGAGCGCAGGGAAGCAGGCACTGAGAGCACCAGCGCTGCACACAGCCGCGCAGGAGGCCCAGGGTGGAGGTTGACCTTGACGAAGGCCCAGCTCCCTGGGCGCATCGTTCTGGTGACCCAAAGCCCCAGAGATCGTCTGATGGCCCAAGAGGATTCGAACAAACACAACTTTAATAATATATGAAGAGGGAAGGCCGATGCGCCAGTCTTGCCACTGTTCACTCCTGCCTAGCCAGGAGTCAGGGCTTTGGCAAGATTTGGGCATTACTGTTTTCTCAACACTCATTCTTTAGATCTTTCAATTGTCATAACAACATGGAACCCAAGTCAGTTGTTTAAAAGGAGCTGTCATGCTTTCCCTGGCCATTACAAGAGAAATGTCTCCTTAGTACAAACAACTCGGTCATTTCAGAAATACATGGCCCTGAGAGTGAAAGTCCCTTTGGAATGGGCATTGGTTGTTTTGCGCCTCCTTTTCTGGCAACAGCACCCTGGATTTTCTTTGGGAGCACTATTCAGTCCCTTCTATAGTTCACCGGCTTCTTCAGAGGCCTAGAAAGTTCCTTTGTTCTTGGCTTGGGTCACTGGACCTTGGCCTTACCAACCAACTTAGTGCTATTCCCCCCAGCCCCAGTAGGTCACGGGTTTAGGGATGAACCACAACACAAGTCAGGTTCTGGAAAGCCAGCTCTGGGGCTTTTGCTGATAGTCTTGGAAAAGAGCTGTTCTCTTTCCACTGGGGTGTTGAGCTGAAGAGATACAAGCCTGGAACTGCCTGAAAACAAAGCCAATAAAGGCAGGACCCCATCCTCTCCTCTCCTGATGTCTCTGATGTCTGAGCTTTACTGGGGCTTTCCCACTGACTAAATTGGCCAACCAGAAAGTGAGCATTAATATGAAATCATAAGAAAAAATTAAAACCAAACAAGCTGGCAATAGCTTTCCCTGTTCTCTTGTGACTCATTTTCCTGGTATTCTGAGAAGCCCATGGAGGATACTACATCCCCCCCGATTCTGAGCCCTGCCACCCCCAGAGTGCAAGACAAAGCGCGTGAGGCCTCAGTCCTCAGGAGAGCAGTTTGCAGGATGCCGAGTCTGGGGAGGATTCTCAGATTGTTCCAGAATAACAACATGTGCATCGTGCATGGGGACAGTTGATGCAACATTTCCATGCACATGATTCTCCTTTGATCTTCCCAGAAGCTCTTGAAGTGGCTATTATTACCCCATTTAAGATACAAGGAAACCCATTCCACGCATCTTTCTGGAACACGCTTCTACTCCATGGTAATTTACATAACCATTTTGAAATATTAAAATGACCATTGGTATATTATGGCATGAAATGAAACATTCAAAGACATTTTTTGGTGAAATATGAGATTTCAAAGACATCTCAGCTTGTGGTGGGCTGCCCTGCACTCTCACCTCAAACCCTGTGGGAATGCATTCACCCTCCTCTGTCAGGAGGGAGATGGCAGCAGAAAAACCTAAGAGCACAGGCTTATCTCCAGCCAAACTCCTTACCTGGGTTCCCTGGCCACCCATTAACAGGAACCAGTTCTGCCCTTCTCAAATGCTAATGTACACACAAATCCCCTGGAGATTTTGTCCAAATGCAGATTCACATTCTGTAGGATAGAGGACAGGCCCATGTCTGCTTTTCCAAAAAAAGCTCTGGGGTAATGTCCAGCAATCACGCTTTGAGTAGGCCCTAGAGGAGCCAACCTTATTTCCCAACATTCATGACACCCCTACCTCCAATTAGATTGGTATCTGCACTTGATCTGGGGACAACGCGAGCTTTGGAGTCCAGGCCTGGAGCCAAGTTTCTTCCACTGTAAAACAGGGCTCATAACAGGACCTGCCTGGTTGGACGAGTGGCCTGGATGCAGTAACGTGGAAAGGATTCGGCCGGGTACCTGGCACTTACAAAGTTCTCAGTCCTAGTCCCTCCCAGTGCCTACTCACTCCCACTCTGATGCCTTAAATCATTCTAGTCCCCTTTCCAGGAATCCACCCTTTCCCTCCTCTAGCCTCCATCCCAATCCTCTCCAAGGCCCAGATCAGTTCCCAATGTCTCCATGAAGCCTTCCCTTGCCATTCTCCCGATTCACTTCAGCTCATTCTGAAACCCTGCAATTAGTATTAAATTATATATAATACAGTATGAAATAGCATACAATTAAGTGCTACATTACTAGCATTTAACTATATATATTGCTCACTAATTATGTGGGGATTCGGAAACCTGAGGGTGAGCCCTCAACTCGGCCACTTGCCCTCTCTGAGCCTCAGTTCCCTTGTCTGCAAATAGGGGATATTTAATAAGGCCAACCTCACAGAGCTGCAAGAATATTTACTAGGATAAAAGTGAAAGTGGCTTAGGATCTTTTTCCTTCTTCTTTCTGACTCCCTAGCCAGATGATAAACTCCTGGAGGGCAGACCCATTCTTTCAGGCAGTGCTGGAAAGCAGAAGAAACACTGCATGGGGAGAAAAGAGTTCTGGGCTCCGGGCCTAGTACTGGGGATTGAATCATGCACCCCCACAAAACATATGTTCAGGTTCCACCTCCTGAGGGTGTGACCCATTTGTAAACAGGAACTTTGAAGGTGTTGTTGGTTAAGATATTCCCAAACAAAATGAAGGAGGGCCTTAATCCAATATGGCTGAAGTTCTTATTAGCAAAGGAAATCGGAGATACAAAGAAGCCACAGGGAACAGCCAGAACCTGGAAGTCAATGGAACCAGGTAGGAAAAGAAGATGCCAGCCATGTGCATTGCCACATGATGGAAAAGCCAAGGAACCCCAAAGATTGTCAGCTGGCCAGGAGATTCTGAGCTGGGAGGAAGCAAGCCTTCTAACCTGTGAAACTGTTCCGCCAATCCATGGTAAGATGTTTATTTTAGCAGCTAGGAAACTAATACACCCAGCTTCACCACCATCTGGCTCTCTGGTGATAACTGCTAAGGTTGACTGAGCACTCACTGTCAAGTGCTTTTCGTACCTAACTCGTTTAATCCTCACCACGACCCAGGTCAGGCACCCGCACAGCGCTGCCTCTGCTTGGCTTGGCATACCTTGTTCTGCTGAGACTTTATTTCCTTGTCTATAACATGGAGCTGTTAGTCCTTAAGGTACCCACAAAAGCATGAGAACGTCATAAAGTGCCAGGTTTATTGGTTATCCTTTTTCAACAAACATTTAATAAGTGCTTACTGTGTGGCAGCCCTTTTTCAGAGGCAATCAGGGTCTTACCCAGGCTATATTCACGTCCCTTGTCTGCCAGTTGGGGCCGGCACTGCGCTGCACAACTCCCGCATCACTACTCTTGTTGTGCTAGGTGTGAATGGTGCCCCTGCTGTAGTGCAACAGCAGCCTGAGCTGCAACCAGTCAAGCAACCCAGGCAATCTACTCCCCAAGCTGTCCAGGGGTTCCTAACTTTAGGTCTGGGATGGCCAGGACATCCAGGGATGGCCTGCAGGGGGTTCTGGGAACACCCATTGACTCGAAAGCAAAACTGGGTGTGTACCCAAGAGTGTTTTAGGGAGAGAGTCCATAGCTTTCATCAGAACACAAAAAATGGCTGGGACCCAAAAATGGAGATAGATGATAATAAAGCCTAGAAAAAATATGATGTCAAGGATCTAAACAAAGTGCTGTGGGAGCACCGGGGGTAGAGGATGCGGCGCTACCTAAGGAAACCCAGAAGGGCCACCAAGGGGAGGCCAGGCCCGACCTGTGAGGTCATCTTAGATGCCTTGCTCCCCCTCACTCCACATGCAATCCATCAGATCCGTGTGGAAAGTGGACCAAAATCTGGCCACATCCCACCACGTCCCTGGTCTAGGGCCCCGTACCAGCCTTCCAGCTCCTGCCCTCGCCCCTGCAGTCTGTTCTCAGAGGTCAGTCAAATCCCATTGCTCCTCAGTTTGGGCCCCTGCACAGGCTCCCATCTCACTCAGGGTCAAGGCCAAAGCCCACCAGAGGCCACAAGGCCCCACGCATTGGGCCTCCACCCACCCTGACCCACCTCCACCACTCACCTCCTCCTCAACCCACCAGCACGCTCCCACCTCAGGGCCTGTGCCTGGAATACTGTTCTCCCAGATAAATCCCCAGACTCCCCATTGCCTCAACTCTTGATCTGCTCTCACCTTCTGAATGAGCCTTTCCTGCCCACACTATTGAAAGCTGCGTATGGCACCCCCACAGCCCCCTTCCCAATACCCCCACTAACATAATATCTACCTTATTTATTAAGGTGTTTTATTTACTGCCTGCCACCACCACCCCACTCCTTGCCCCATGAGGGCAGGGAGTTCTGTTTGTTCATTCGTGTATTCCAAGCCCTAAAACAGGTCTAGCATATGATCGACCCTGAATAAATATTGGTTGAGTGAATGCATAAATAAGGAGACACTTGAGCTGAGATTTGAAAGTCAAATAGTGGGCTGGGCAATAATGAAGGGGAAGAGGTAGGGGAAGGAGCATTGCAGGCAGCAGGAGTTGGCATGAGTCAAAGATTTGGGGGCTGGCAAAAGCCAGAAATGTTCATGGAATGGCCAGAAGGTGGGTGTGCTTGGAGTGATGGGTGCCAAGGAGTCGTGAATGATACCCAGTAAAGGGTCGAAGGAGTTTGGGTGTAGCACAAAAGCAAAGTCTTGTCACCAGTGCCATTATCCTTACCATCTTTCTCCCAAATGCTGGCCCTGGAGAAGGTGTAGAATTTTTTTAATGATCATATTATGAATTCTCTTGGCGGGGTGGGGAGGGGCCGAATTGGTAAGCAATGCCAAGAATCAGTTATGCTTAAAGGCACTCGGTGGAGTCTATATTTCAGGGATCATGCAATCCTGAGGCCAGAATATTGGAATTCTTCTATGCAGGGCTGACTTAACGAGTGCCAAAGCCTGAGCTGCATTCATGAGCAGCTGAGAGCGTGGCACTGGCTTTCCAGGGCTTAAAGATGTTGAGGAGCTAACCTTGCAAGGCATCAGGTCCCAGCAGAGAGCTACGCTAGAGTGATTTCATGGTGAAGGCATGAAAATGCTGATTCTTGGGGCCACTGCAGAGTTCACAGGGCATTTTCACACACCAAAGTTGCTTGATCCCCCCTGAAGCTCCACATCTTTACTGAGGGATGAATTATGAGCAAAGGCTCCAGGTTATTGGGGTCCAGCTCTTCAGGCCACCATAACTGCCATTTATGATGTCTGCTGTGAGTGCTATTTACTTCCTGCAACAGTACCATATCATTATCTAGTGTCCTTATTTCCATTTTACAGATGAGGAAACTGAGGCTTTGCAAGCTGAAGCAAATTGCCTAAAGGCCACAAAGCTTCTAAATGGTGAGAAGGGACATCACTCTCCATTCCTCTTCTTCTGGTTATGTCACCTTGATTTTCCTTTGAGAAATCACCTTTCCTCCACTCTCCATCCATGTCCCGGGGTGGGGGAAGAGGAGGGGATTACACTCTCGTGTGGCAAGGATGGGCACGATACAACCAAAACCTGACAAATCAGTGTATTCCTTCTCCTTGGCCACAAGACTGGTTTGGGACTAGGAGTGTGCTCCAAATCAGACCAACAGACTCAGTTGGTGGGATCTCCTTGAAAAGTCCCTATATCCCTTACCCTGGAATTATTAGCTGGTATGAGCTGAGAGCTACTACGGCCACCACAAAGGAAAAAGCCGTTTTTCAATCAAATGATCAGGACCATTATTTACTGCACAAGAGTGATACCAACACAGAAAGAGAGACAGAGCAGATAGAAACCAGATCCTTTTTAACCGTGTTTAATTCCTGGTATCCAGCAAGACCTGAAATCAGCACCATCTAGGATTTTTTGGTCACATAAGCTAATATTATCTGTTTTTTACTCAAACCAGTTTGAATTGTGTGTGTGTGTGTCATTAGCAGCTGAGTGAGCTCTGGGTGGTACAGTGGCAGAGCTGTTACTCAGGTGTGTTTTAACCCAGTCTATGCCATGTCCAAAGGCTCAGAGGGACACTTAGTAGAGGATTAAATGATAACTTGAATGAATGTTCTTAATGATGATCCTAAACCCACGATAAAAGACCAAATGTATCTTACAGTACAAACTCCTACTGTTCCTTCAAAACACACTTCACATGCCACCTCCCATGTGATTCTCCTATGCCATTCTCCCAACGATTCTGTTCTTTGTGTCCCAATACTGCAATGTTAAGTCCTTAATACATGTTAGTAGAATGAAAAGATAAAGCTTGGAAGCTGTTTTTTTATTTTATTGCATTTGCTGACATATCAGACATATTCTCATGCTCAAAAAAGGAATAACAAATACTCTGCTTTCAATGTGCCTGCATGGCAAACAGAAGCCAAGCAACCCAGACCCAATGCAATGGCTGATACTGCCCCTAAAGGTGGACCCAGCAACACACGCCCCAGGGTAGACTCTTCACAAAATAGCATGCCACGCCCATGCCATGAGGATAAACAAAGGGAGAATTTGGGTGATTTTTGAATGCCTTGGACTTAAATTCATTACTCTCATACCGTGCTATGTATCAGCATTTAATGCTATGAATACAAACCTTGAGATTTTATGCTTTGTTTCAGGAGTTTCAGAATATCAGTGCAGAGCCAGAATCCAGGATTTCCTACTGGTTCCAGGACACAGTAGGCTGTTTGCCATGAACAAAATGTGTTTCTTACATAGTGACTTAAAAAATCATTTTCAATACACATCTGAGAGAAAATAATTAGCATTTCCTTTCACGCTCAGAAAAGCGTTCTTGCAAAGTTGGATGTGTGTTATAAACTATCTTTCAGACTGACAGAGAAGTTTTTTCCTTTTTTAAAAATGTGACTAAGTTTACTTTAAAAAGGAAACTTTCTACAGCTGCCATAAATGGAAATCATTACTGTTTGCCATAAATAGAAGGTGACTACCATTTTACTACTTCACTTAGACAGTAAAGGTTCCCGTGGCATCCGCGATGAGGCGGGGTGCGGGTTGGGGGACACGCAGAGCACACGAGAGGCGGGGAGCTTCCACCTTTGCACAGCCCTGTCGGGTGGGTGGTACTGATGACATGTTGCGAATTCGTTCGTTCATTTATTTATGCAAGGCCTCCTCCGGCTGGACTCTGCCTGAGTTGCTGGAGACGTGGCCGCAAGCACAGCCAAGACTGTTCTCACGGGGTTCAGGTTCTAGTGAGACGATGACAAAAACAGGAGGGAAATACATTGTGTGGAGGAGGCACGCTTTCAGCCAGGGTTGTCAGAGGAGGCTCTCGGATGCCGTGACTTGGAAGCAGAGACCCAAAGGAAGGGAAGGAGGCGAACCACGCGGATATCCAGACTCGGTGAGACCTGGTGGCAGCTGTGGGAGAGGAGGGGGCCGGAGTGGCTGGAGCAGAGCAGGCGAGGAGGGAGGTGGGAGGAGCTGGGGTTGGACAGGGAGCTCAGCCGCCCCCTCGGACCGGGTCAGGAGGCAGTGGAGGGCCTGAGCAGACATGACATCATCTCACTTAGGTTTCATGCCAGTCAGAAAAGGCTGAGGGAGATAGAGAACCTTTGCCCAGGGCCCCTCCTGCCCCTCCTAAGGGGAGCACGGGGAGGCTCCGGCTGGCTGGGGCTGCAGGAAGGGCGGCTTGTGGTAGAAATAGCCTTTGACTATCAGGGAGGAAGAGAATCGGGCTGGTTTGCGTTCCCTTGCTGGCGCTATTAGTAAAACTGATTTAGAGCAGCTTTTATCTGTCAGAGCCTCCCAACCCCACAGGACTGGCCAGTCGGCCTGAGGTGGGGGGGGGGGCGGGCAAGGCAGCTGTGGAGGAATATTACCGCTGCCTGTCGTGGCCTCCCTCCATCTGATTTTTCTCAGAGAACTTTGCCTCCTAAGGGAATGAGCCTCCTGGCTGCAGCCATCACCAGGACCATCTCTCTCAGCAGCAGCCCAGCCAGCAGGGCTGTAGCAAAGGGACGCTCAGCCCCAGGGGCAGCCACAGGCCCACTGAAGAGGGGAGGGCACTCAGGGGCCCCTTCCTACTTATTCAACAAACAGTCCCTGACCTTCTCCTGTGAGTCCGGCACTGTGCTAAGGGCTGGAGACGGGAGGAGATGAATGTAATCTGGGCCCGCCGTCCTCTCTGACCTCATTTCCCTCCCCCCCAGCCCCCTAGTTAGCCATTTAGCCCTTCTGGCTGTTTCTCACCCCTCCCTTCCTCTCTCAAGGTCATTGCACTTGCTGTGTCCGGCCTAGAATGTCCTCCTTGCTTACAGGCATGTTTGGCGCTGTGTCCCCTTTCCCAGGGACCTCTCCTGACCACCCCAGACTTCCCAGGCCCCCTTACTTCCTGCACTCCTCATTCTCTGCAAGCCTCTCTCTGTCTAACTGGGGCTCCCCCGTTAGGATGCCACGAAGGCAGCACGGTACCAACTCGGTCACTGCTGTATCTCCCAGCACCAGGACCAGTGGCCGGAAGATACAAACAGTTTGCAAAGTATTTGTGGACAGGAAGGTGCAAAGGAGGAAAAGAAGGAAAGGAAGACAAGATCTTTCTCTTCCAGGAACGGATCTGGAAAGTCCTTAATCCAATGCAATGTGGCAGGTGCTGGAAAGGAGGAAGGCACCTGTGCCCTGGTTGGGGGAAGGGTTTAGAGTGGAGGGGTGCCCTGGCATTGCTCAGGGGGGTCTGGGCAGGCTTTATGGAAAGGGGGGATATGGCCCTGAATTGTAAAGGAGCTTTCCAGGAGTATGGGGGTAGTGGTGGAGGCAGGACAGGGACGGGAAGGGCCTCCAGGCAGGCTACACTGTATGCAGAAGCAGAGACAAACCCTGAGAGCCCATCTGGGGTTGGGATGGAGAGTGGTTGGAGCACATCGAGTGATTCCAGTGTCAGCTTAGCGGGTCACGGCTTCTGACACTCTCAACCTGCTTTCAGGGGCAAAACCTGCTTCTGCTCCTGGTGCTGAGGAGCAGGAAGAGTGAATGAAGACTTGCATCCAAGTCCAGGGCAGACCAGGATTCAGAGGTCTAAAACTCTCAGGTGCTCCTGGCATGACTTTTGCCATAAGAGATACCGTAGATGTCCCTTCCTCTCATTCCCATCTCCCTGAGCATGTGGCAACTGTGTTCTGGTCTGTTCCTCCCTCTTGCCCCCCTCCTCCCCTCCCCCCCCCCCCATCTTGATTTCCTGAGCACCTCCTCTCCATGCTAGGACACATTCCCTTGCCTTGTGGAGTTTACAGTCTCATGGGGGAAGTGGATTTTAAACAAATAACTCCACCCCCAAATGTCCAACGTCAACCACTCCAAATGCTCTGGAGGTCTGGAGGTGGGTATGTGGTGCCTGGAGGGTCTTTGAAAGGGAGGCGTGTCTACAGCAGGGAGGTCAGGCGAAGCTTTGCTGGGGGTTGCCGACAGAACTGAAATCTGAAGGATGAGCAAGTGGATGGGGAGGGGGATGTAGATGGCGCACACCAAGGCCACGTGGGGAGAGCAAGCCCAGAGAAGGGCAGGGCAGGGCAGGGTGGGGGGGGGGGAGCCAGGAGAGCAAGGGGAGCAGGCGATGATGGCACCGAGCAGGGCTGGACAATGAAAGCCACATGAGCCATGGCACAGTTGTGCCCTGAACCTGAGACCAATGTGTTGCTGCATCAGGTAGAGGACGGCGGCTGGAATAAGGGGCTGTGGGCACCTTTGCATTTCAGAAGGGTGACTCTGGCTGCAGGGTGGGTAAAGGACTGGCGGGGGCCAAGAGTGGGTACTGGGGAACACTTAGGGGGCTGCTGCTGTTCAGACAAGAGATGTCTGGATGTGGAGGAGGCAGGGAGAAATATGTTCACTTGGTAACGGGCTGGAAAGAGGAGATGAGGGAGAAGGGTACTGGGGATGACTCCAGGGCTTCTAGCTTGGATAAATGGTGAGGTGAAGGCTGCAGGAAGGGCAGGTTTGAGTTTGCTTTGGGACATGCTGCCCAAGCCTGCTTCCTTCCCCTTGCTGGTATTGTCCCTGAGAGCCCTCTCCCACAGCCTGCTGCATGCATATCTCCATCTCAGCATCTGTTTCCTGGGGCCCTAAGATGGCACCACATCTTTCTTCCTTGGCCACGAGCTCCCAGGGCAGGGCTGAGCCTTTTTATATCAAAGGCTCTCGAAAAAGGTGTTTCAAACTGAACAGACAATGCTAACTCACCCAGGACTTTCCACAATGGTCCTGAGTTCAAAGAGGCCAGACCCAAGTCTCCCCAAAGTATGACTTTATTCCTCAAGCCACGGTTCCCAACTTTGGAATCTAAAAATATGGTGGAGGTGTGTGACATGAGGCACTCAACTCTTGAGTCCTTATTCAACAACCAAGCTGCTAAATGGGCTGGTCAAGTCTCTGGACTGTGCAGCCACACACTGGGTAGCAGCCCAGCCTGGCTGTGTGACTGCGGGATAGCACTTGTTCCTGAGCTTCCTCAGCTGTCAAAATTGGGTGTCATAACCCAATTTTGTGAATAGCATCACAAAGTTTGTGAATAGCAGCATTATTCACAATAGCCAAAAAGCAAAAACAACCCAAATGTCCATCAATAGATGAACAGATAAACAAAGTGTGGTATATCCATGCAACGGAATATTATTCAGCCATGAAGAGGAATGAAGTTCTGATCCATGCTACAACATGGGTGAACCCTGAAAACATTATGCTAAGGGAAAGAAGCCAGTCACAATAGGCACATATCATATGATTCCATTTATATGAAATATCCAATAATCCTGAGGCAAAGTTCATAGAGACAGAAAGTAGGTTAATGGTTGCCAGCAGGTCAGGGATGGGGAATTGGAGGTGACTGCTAACAGTACAGGGTTTCTTTTGGAGGCAAAGGAAATGGTCTGGAATTCAATGATCATACTGGTGATGTCACATTATGACACTGTGAATGTAATGAAAACTACTGAATTACATACTTTAAAATGGTGAATTTTATGTTACATGAATTATATTTCAATTTAAAAACTGCAAAAAGTTTGGGGTGATGATAAAAGCATCTACCATATAAGTATGAAGGCTTAGAATGCTGCCTGGCATATAATATGAGCTCAGTAAATGTTAGCAACTAAGATGATGCTGATTAGAAACATTTAGTTATTTCCAACCATGGTGGAAAAAAGTCTGAGCTCATGGTGTGACCCCAGAAACAGATCCCCAAGCTAGCCCTGAGGGCATTTTGTACCACAAAGTCAACTTCTACCTGAAGTTCATGCAAAGAAAAGATGACAACTTTTTAAGGATGCAGTTTTCCTTTCCCCTGTTGGAAGTGGCTAAGTGACAGTTTCTGGGGAGGGCAACAGGATGCAGGCTTAAAAATGCCTCCAGGAGAGGAGCTGCCATCACAGCCTCAGAACAGGACCAGGCTGCTGATGATCAGAGCCTTGGCTGGGCACCGACCCATGTCATGGGTGGCAGCCAAAGAAAGCTGTCAGGTTGGCGGTGGAAGGCAGGTTGCAGAACGTCGAAGGAGAAGAAGGGAGGAACAGAGGAGTTGCTCTGTGCTAATAAAAATAGCATTTTAATAATGCTTCAACTGTTGCATATGTCAAAAGGGTTGACTTCAAGCTGGTGAGGATGTCTAGGAATCAAAACCAACTCCCAGCGAAGAAGCCAGGCGTGAAGACGGCAGGAGAGGAGGTGTTTCCTTTGTGTTGCTCCATTTCAGGAGAGAAGGAAGAGATTGGGAGAGGCTCTGCAGCCCTCAAAGTTGCATGTTTTCGTTTCCTGGGCTGCTCAAGCATATACCATGCGATGGGCTGGCTTAAAGAAGAGGAATTTAATGGCTCATGGTTTTGAGGTTAGGAAAAAAGTCCAAATCAAGGCATCATCAAAGCAATGCTTTCTCCCTGAAGACTGTGGCATTCAGGGGCTGGCTGCTGTTGATCCTTGGTCCTGGGCTCCTCTGTCACATGGCAGTGCACATGTCAACCTCTCCTGGCCTCTCCATTCTCTTCTGGGTTCTGCTGAATTTCAGCTTCTTGCTTCCTGTGGCTTTCTCTCTCTCCCTGTGTCTGAATTTCATTTTGCTTATAAAGGACTTTATTAATAGGATTAAGACCCATTCTGATTGAGGTGGGCCACACCTTCTTTACTGAAGCAATCTTGTCAATGGTCCTACTTACAATAGTTTCACACCCATAGGAATGGATTAAATTTAAGAACATGTTTTTATGGGGTATATACGGCTCCAAATCACCACAGTGCATATATCCTCTTAAGAGCAGAACAGTAGCCTGCAAACCCCACGCTCTCTCGGCTTTCTGCTCATGCCTTCCAGTTCATGGTCCTGCTGGTGTGCTTTGCTGTAAAACAGAGTTCAAAGTGGCTTTCCTCATTCAAACCATCAGGGGCTGGGAGAGTGAGGTGGCAGAAGCACTTTGGGGAGCAATATGGCAGAAGCCACTAAAATAAGACAAAATAAAACCCTAAATAGCCTCAATCCACTCAGGCCCGGCCATTCCACTTCTTGGAAACCACCCTAGAGACAGCTCACACAGGTGCCCAAAAGGAACAGAGGAAATGCTGGCTGGAAGTCACCCTTTAATACTCTCCAGCTGGGAATAGTCGAACAGCCCAGTCTAGCCACACCATGGAATTCCATGCAACCAGTTTTAAAAAATGAATCGAGCTAGGTCTGTTTGTAACATCAAGGATGTAGTTGAGTGAGAATAGGAAAGTTTTTGTTTTTTTAAAAAAGCACATTTCAGAACAATACATTGAGCGTGACACCATTTATGTTAAAATACAAACACTCAATAAAATGGAACATATTACGGGTACACTCAGATATGGAAATGCACAGAGAAAGATCTAGCAGGATGCATGCCCAAATGTGCAACAGCAGTAACTTGGAAGGTGAAGGCTGGGATTGGGGTGGGGTGGGGTGGGAATTGGCAAAAAGGAGCTTAGCCTGATCTAGAAGGCTAAAAAGTATTGTTTTAAGGAAGCTGTTTTTATGCATGACTCACATAACTAATGACCTCCTTCCCCCCAAAAGGGAAAAAGTTTTCAATAATTCCACATTCCAGACAGACTCAGCTTCTTAACATGGGCTTCACCCTGAACTCCAGATTCACATATGCAGCTTGAGATATCTTGACAGGTTTTGTACCAAATTCTCGACTTTGCCCCTAAAATCTGCTCCCACTCTCTCATCTCAGATGACAAATCCATCTTTCCAGCTGCTCACACCAAAACACTTAGAAGTCCTTCTTGACTCCTTTCTTTCTCTCCCATCCATATCCAAACTGACAACAAATCTAGTTGGCCCAACCTTCACCATCTCTCGTGGGGATTCTGTTCTAGCCCCTGTCTGGTCTCCCTGCTCCTGCCCTCCTTCTGCACTTCTAGGGGGATCCTGTTAGAATATGTGAAGTCAGGTCCCTCCTCTGCTCAAATCCCTCCACAGCTCCCACCTCACTCAGAGTAAAACCCCGAGTTTTACGAATGGCCACAGATTCCCATGTGATCTGCCCTTACCCTTCTTCTTGCCTCCATGACCCTGCCCCACATTCCCTCTGCTTCAGCTATTGCTTTGGCTACAAAGGGCTCCCTGGACACACCCAAGCATACTCCTGCCTCGGGACTCCTCTGGCCTTGCTGTTCCCCCTGCTGAAACGCCCTTCCCCATATCGGCGTGGCTGGCTCACTCACTTCCTTCAGTCTCTCCACACCTTCCCAGCCAAGAGGTCCCAGAAGGCCCTATTTAACATAACAAGCCTGATCCAAGCTTTGGGCCAAGAATCCTGGGAATGTGGATTAAAAGCTTCAGAGAGGATCTGACTGCTCTTCTGAACTCAGGAGTTGCTGCTGAGGACTAATCTCTCAGGTGAACTGAGAAACAGAGAAAGCAGGTTTGAACCAAGCCAGAATGATCCAGAAGGAGAGAGATGTGAAGAGAAGAGCTGTAGAGAGAGGACTGGAACTCTGGAGGGCCCGGGCCTGGCTCATCTGTTTTTGACCCCCAGATGTATCCCTGCCTTTGGCTTCTGTGAAGCACCCCCTCTCAACAGTCTGGTAATGAACTAACATAGCCCCCTTCTGCTAAAGCTGGACTGAGTTTAGTTTTTTCACCAAGTCCTGAGTAATACAAATACCTTGCAGAGTTGTTAAAAGAAATAAAAGTAATATGTGAAAAGCCCTTACCACAGTGCCTTGCCCACAGTAAATGACATCCAATACACGGTGGCTAATATTAGTATTAGAATCAAGCCACAAGGACACACTATTACGGGAACCAGACAAATTAGTCATCTCGCCTAGTCATCTAAATTACATTTCCCTGGAAGGGTGGCATGCCCTGGGGTTCTGTCCTTGGTGCCATCTCAGGCCATGATTTTATCAATGGCTGGATCTGGCTGTGGAAGGCTGTTTATTAAGTTTGCAGATGGCACTCACAGGGGAGGCGCACATCACAAACCGGATGATGGAATTTGGGTTCAGATCCATTCCTACCGGCTAGAGATGATCAGACACAGCTTGATGAAATGCATCATGGCTGAGGTAAATGTCCTGCACAAGGGGAGGCAGTGGGAGAGACAGGTTTCAGAAAAGCTCATGAGACACAAGTTCAGGCTTTTAGTTGATGTGCTCAGTAGGAGCGAACAGTGTGGTGGGACTGCCCAAACTACCACCACCACAGCAAATGCAATGAGCATGTTAGAAATATTTGCTCTGAATAAGAGAGAGGAAGGGAACCCACACTTTTTTTGTAGCACTTGCTGTATGGCATGCATTATTTCAGTTGATATCCTCATTAAGCCTATGAGGTGTTATTATCATTATCTCCATTTGACAGGTGAGGAAGCTGAGGCTTAGAGAGGTGAAGGGACTTGGCCTGGACTGGGATAGAGCAGAATCAGTATCTGAACCCAGTTCTATGAGAAAGCACACTCCATCCTATATTCCACACTGATGAATTCATAGTTGGAATATTCTGTCTGGTTCCAGGACACTGTATGTTTAAGGAAAGATGAGGTGATGGTAAGATAAATATTGCCCAGATGAACGTGACCGGGAAGGTGAAACCTTTAACGAGAAATCTCCTTGCGACTGAGTCAAGTTGGAAAGACCACGAGCACATACACAATCAGCCCTCCCTACCCAGTCCACAGCAATGACACCATTTGACATCTACACCGGCGTGAGGCCATGAGTGCATTGACAGATTCAAAACGTTGGGAAGTAACTGAGAAATGAATGGCAGACAGAATTGGATTAATGGGAAAAGAAACACAGGCCAAAACAAAAGTTAGGAAGGACTACTGTGAAAAGTGGTAGCAAACTAGAGTAAACTAGAGCAAAACTGGCAGAAACCTAGAGTAAAAAGAAGCAGCATCCACAGAGAAGAAAACAGGAAATTATAAATACCTAAAAGAACACATATCCACAAATCAGCAAACATGACAAGAAAACCAATACTCTGAAAGAGAGGAACCAGCTCAAAAAATAGAAGAACAAACCACCAAAGAAACAAAGCTGACAATGCAAGCAGAAACATTTAAAATATATTTAATATTCTCAGAGAGATTAGAGAGGATATTTCATCCATCAAACAAGAATAGCCTATTATGGAAAATGATTCTTTAGAAATCACAAATAAAAGATCTAATCATCAAATTTGTTTTTAAAAATCAAAAGATGCCCGAAGAACAAAACAGATATAGACATAGGAAAAAAGTGAGTTGGGAGATTGGGCAGAGGCCTTTGTCCAGAATGTATAAGGACAAAGAGGATTGCCAAAAATAAAAAAGGCTTCTAATATTGACTATTGGCAAGGTTTTAGGGAAACAAGCATTCTTACATACTTTTGGTAGGAGTATAAATCAAGTCTGTCTTAAGAGGCTACTTCTAGATGTCTTGTTATGCAAGACAAATAAAACCCTATTGTTTAGGCCAAGAGTCAGCAAAATCCATCCCACAGGCCAAATCTGGACTGCCGCCTGTTTTGTAAATAAAATTTTATAGGAACATGGCCACATCTTTCATTTACATATTGACTATGGCTGCTTTCATGCTCCAACAGTAGGGCTGAGTAGCTGCAACAGAGTTCCTATGGCCTGCAAAGCCTAAAATATTTACTATGGCCCTTTATAGACAAAGTTTGCTGATCCTGGTTTAGACAAATATTAGTTCGGTTTTCCTCTTATTTGCAGCCCAATATATTCCTAACTGAAACAATGACTAGAATTGCATGAATAGAAAAAGGTCTAGAAAAATAAACATCCGGTTGATAACAGTGGTTAGTTCTGGGAAGGGGAATGAGATTGGGGGTAAGTTTGAAGGGGGATTTTTATTTAATGTGCAAATGTGAATTCTTTTTTTTTTTTACAATGATAATGAACTCCAATTATCTTGTAAGTTAATTTTTCTAATAAGAGAATAATTGAACATCTACACCATGATGATAAAGAATGAACTACTAATACATTCAAAAACATGGATGAATCTCAGACATGTTTAGCAAGAAAACCAAAAAGACACAAAAAGTTCTTACTCTGTGATTCCATTTACATGAAGGCAAAACTAATCTATGCTGTTAAGAGTCGGGGCAGTGGTTACGCTTGGGGAGGTATACTAACTGGGAGGGGCATGAAGAGGCCTCCTGGGATATTCTATATTTTGTTGTGGGTAGTGGTCACACAGTTGTATTCATATATAAAAACTCAATACAATTATACCGGTAAGGTTGTGCCCCTTGCCACATGTAAGTTATACCTCAATAATTATTTTTTAATTTAAAGAATAACAGAAGATAGACATTTTAAATTGTTCCTTAGTATCATCTTAATTTTGAAATATATGTAGTTGCATAAAGGAAAAGCTAGAAGGAAACATAAAAACAATAGTGATTATCTAGATGACAGAATAATGAATCATTTCAGCACCTGTCTGTATTTTCCAAATTCTCTATGAACAGCATGCATTACTTCTAGAACCAGAAAGAGAACAAAAATGTGTAACCCAGGTAACCTCGCCTCCAGGGTGGGCACACAACCCTCAACTGGCCCGTGGGTCTCAGTTTGGGGGCTCGGATGGAACGTTGTATAGGAGTTGCTCTCGTTCTGCTGGAATTGCCAAGCGAGTGTAGCGGTGACAGAAAGGAGAAAGGGAGGAAGCAGCAGCACCATCACTCAGGATGTGCTGTGTGTCAGGCACTGTTCTAAGCACCCCTGACGACCTGAGAAGGGTTGTCAACCTGAGAACCCTAACCCTAACCCACTGTGACTCCCGTTTTCTACATGAAGACACCGAGGCCCAGAGGTGGTTAGGCTATTCAGGTAAGCAGGGAGCTGGGATTGTGCCCAGGCCTTCTGCTCTAGCCCCTGCACAGCCCCACTCCAACCCGCACTCTCTTGCCTCAATGCCTGGGGCGGCTGGTGGCCCTCTTGCCACCAAGGAATGGCCTGCTGGGGACAGAACTGCAGCGGAAGAGAGTGGGGTCAGGAAGGACTGCGTCAGAGCACCCAGATCCATCCATGCCTGGCATTGTCTGCCCCTGAGCTTTCAGCGACGTGAGGCAACAAATCCCTTGTCTGCTGAAAGTGGTTTGAGGTCTTCTGTTGCTTGAACAGAGTCCAACGGACAGGGCCTGGGAACCAGAATGAAGTTGAAGTCACAGAAGCATCTGCTCCTGTCAGACCTGGGGGAACACGGAGGAAGCAGAAGCCCAGAGAGGGGAAAGGAAGTGCACACAGCAGGCGGCAGCGGTCTGGCTCTCATGCCCTTTGCCTGTTCCACTAGGTGTCCCCGGATGGGGGGACAGCTCCCATGGGCCACTGTTAACCCAGGAGCCACACTTTACATGAGTACCTTGCAAGTGCCTCCTTCTCTTAGATGGCACCATCCTCCTTTCTAATCATATTCAGTATTCCATAAAGTGATTTGGGGAGGGAAAGTAAAGGCAGACACTTTAAAGGCAATTTCATAGATACGGAAAACCTTGATGGCTCTCTGTTGAAGGGCACACTGCTTATCCAAAACAGACTCCGGGAAGGGGAAGCTGTCAACATTATCTCTTTCTGGCCACAAATTGCAGCACTCTGATGGGTTTTTTCTAGAGTTTAATCTTGCACTGGAAGCTAAGCCAATACCAGGAAGGTTTTAGACTTGTCAGTCTCCTTCTGGGCTTTTTATCGGAAATTGATTCTCTTTTGCTTTTGGAGCCTGGCGGTTGTTCAACTTGGGTTGTTGCCTGTGTGTTCTTACAGCTCCCAACCAGATTCCAGGGGTCACGGGGAAGGCTAGTAGTTCAGTTGCCCGATGATTTCTGTTCTTCGATCACAACAAAGAGGTGAGGCACGCTGGCCCAGTCCACGTCCCACTCTTTCTTGGCAAGGTCTCACCTCTAGCTCTGACTCCAAAGGGCTTAACTTTTTAAGCAGGCTGTTTTGCCCCTGCTAGTCCTATATTATAATGATAATACTCAACATTTATTATACTCCTACTATGTGCCAGGCAGCATACTAAGCCCTTCACACTTATTAATTTGCTGGATCCTGATGGCAACCCTATGATGCGGGTTCTATACTGTCTCTGCTCTATAGAAGAGGAAGTCAAGTCACACAGAGGTTAAGTAACTTGCCTGCGTGATGGAGCTAGGCCAGGATTCTAGACGGTTTGGCTCTAGGGTTCATAGGCTCAACAGCTTTGTTATTTCTGCTTCTAACCCTGCCATGTGACTTCACTGCCCTGTATAAATCAGAAGTTGCCAGGGTTACCAAGGAACTCACTCTCGAAGTTCTCAAAGGGACAGAGGCCAAGACCTCAAGAAGCAGAAAGGCCGACAACGGTAACTTCACAACTGGGAATGCGTTTGGCAGTTGGGCCTAAAATGGATTCAGCTCCTCGCTGCCCAGAAATATTAACTAATAGATTTCATTCCGGTAAAAGTGCAGATTTGGAATGTCAGCTGTCATATAAGGCTATTTTAATGCAGCACCATCAGCTTGCCTTTTCTTCTTTCTCTCTTTTTTTTTAAAAACAAAACAAACAAACAAACAAAAAAGCAACTGAGATCTGTAAATACAGAAGGGGCAAGTTCTGATTCCCCAGAAGGCTGAATTTGCAAGAACACTATGAACTTCAATGAGAAAAGGGAAGGGTCTGTTGTTTGCACACTAGTGGTATTTGAAACTTAAAGCAAGAGTTCCCAGTCCCACCGGCCTTCTCTAACGGGCCACCTCAGGCACTTGGAGCTAGGGGCCCTGGAGACACAGCTCTCAGAAATTAAGGTGCTGGATATGCCTCCAATTTCCTTCTAAAGGAAAACTGCCCTTCCCCTGCCCCTTGTTGAGAAAGGTGGACAAGGGAACTAGGGGGTGGCCACCGAATGGTTCTGGGGTGGGTACCTCAGCCAAGGGCAGCCACACTTGAATCTGCCCAGCTTTCTACAAGTAGCCTGGAACATAAAGTGCTGCCCCTCTCATGCACTATTAGGAGACAAACTGGAAATTGCAATGAAAGAACCGCACATACCCTTTGATGCCTTAATCTACTTTTAAGAATTTAACCTTCAGCTATTCCTGCACATGAGCACAAAGACATCTGTTCTAGGCTAGTCTTTAAAGTACTGTTATAGTAGCAAAAGACTGTTAATACCCTAGACTAAATATGCATCAGTCAGGAACTAGGAATAAATTTATGGACAGGTCCACAACCCTTCCTATGTAATTAGTTGGTGACAAAACCCGATCTCAACAGACATGAAATTTGTAGTCTTTGTTTTATCCCACCTGGAATGAATAGTCATGTTTTGCTGCAGATATATTAATGTATTTGATGAGAGGGTGCTTCCCCAGACCCTACTGGGATGGTATTATTTTCTAAATTCTAAAAAAATGAGAAATATTTGGCCCAAAGAGTTTTGAATAAAGGATTTTATTCCTGTACATTGAAATGGAGTACTATGCAGCCATAACAAATAATGAGGTAGGCCTACATGTCCTGCTATGGAATGTTCTCCAAGACATGTTAAGTGGGAAAAAAACGCAGGAGCAAAGCAATTTGTATCACAAGCTATCATTGTGTTAAAGGAGGGGGAAGATGGGGGGAGATGAAGGAGGATAGAATATATGCACTGCACAGTTGTACGGCTGTAGGATATTTCTGGAAGGACACACAAAAAATTGATGATAGCAGTTACGTCATGGGAGGAAACCTGGAATTGGGGGGGGGGGGCTGGTGTCAGAAACATCCCCTGAAAGTCCTTGAGTACTGAGCAGCTAGGTCAATCAGACTTTCTCTCCAGCCTCTGAACTGGCATTGCAGAGAAGGCAGGCAGAGAAGCACCTCGAGATGACCACAAGGTGCAGACACCCAGAGGGGAGCAAAGGCACTTTCACTGGGGTGCACTGAAGAGGCAGTGCAGTTTGTCCAGATAACTCCGACTCTGGAGGAACCCTGGATCCTAACTCCCTCCTTGCCTGTGTTTCCTTCAGATGCCTCCCTCTACCTTTGCCTGGGAAAGCTGAAGGGAGTCTCTAGTCTTTGCACCAAAACGCCCTACTTAACAGCGGAAAGTGTACGTGTGTGTCCACATGTGTGTGTGCCCACAGAGAAAGCTTATCATTTTCTAGATGGTTGAGTTAAATGACTTTGCAGTCTTTTATAAAGTGAGCTTGGAAGACGAGTGTGCTGTCAAAAGATTTTTCAGAAATCTCCAATCAGCTGCAAAAGCGGGCAATCCGTTATCCCTGGAGGCGCTAAGAGTGGTTAAGAGTGGGGGTCTAGAGTTGGCCTGCCTGGACCCACTTGCCTAGGGACACACAGCCAGGAAGCGGGAAGGCCAGACAGCCTAAAGCCCAGCCAGAGCGAGGGCCACACCTTCAGTGAGGACAGCTGTGCTGCCCACCCCAGCACCTCCTGCTGCTTTCTCCCTGTTAAAGCTGCAGTGACCTCTGTCTGCTAAAAGCTAGTCCCTCTTAGGAGTAATTAAAAATAACCTAACAACTAACATTCCTGAGATGCTTACTATGGGCAGGCACTGTGCTACGTACCTTGACACACTTCTGCTTTTAGTCCATGTCCCAATTCTCCAAAGCGGGTATTATCAGATGGGACGAGAGGGGACACAAGACTTGTCCAAGGTAACGGTTGGGATCTGAGGCAGATCTGCTGACCCCAGAACCAGAACTGGTGCCCTCACAGCAGGCTGGGGGTGCTAATTCACAGTCCCTGGGTCTCTGAGGGTCTGTTCAGCAGGAGGATGCAGCCCCCCACGCCACGCTTGTGACCTCCACCAGGGTGGACGCGAGGCGGGAGGGAGGGGGTGGCCGGATGATAATCAAAGATCTCTTCCTTTGCTGCACTTTCTTTTTTTTTAAACACTGTGTGATAAATAAGCTTCCAAATGATTTTTTAGTAAACTACAATGACCACAATTTCAAAATCATTAATAATTCATGACCCAGGGCCATAAACACTACATAATCTCCACAGGCAGGCACCATGAATATTTGTTAAGAGACAGGGCTGAGAATATTTTTAACCAGCTGAACTGAAAGCATCTATTGACTTTAGGCCAATCATCGAAGATATTTTTTTCAGAAATGATTGTAGTCCTGCCAAAGGCTCTGTTCAAGCCATCTCTTCCAGGAAGCCTTCTTTCCCTCCTCTGGAAACCCCTGGGGCTCTTTCTGGGTCCCTTCTCTGATGTTTAGCACTCCCTTCTTTGATTCGAGCCCATGTGTGTCTGCGAGAAGGGTGAGAATGGCCATGTCCAGGGGCTGGGCAGGCCAAGCCCCCTGGATAAGGGTCCGATCCCCACAACACCTTTGATGAAGAGCCCAGCTCTGCCTCTTATTAGCTGTGTGACCTTCAGCAGGGCACTTGCCCTCTCTGTGTCTGTTTCTTCATCTGTAAAGTAGGAAGGATGATAATTATCATACTCTACCCTAGAGGCTCCTTGGAAGGTATGCCGGTTTGAGTGTACTGTGTCCCCCAAATGCCATTATCTTTATGGTCTTGTGTGGGGCAGAAGTTTTGGTGCTGGTTGGATTTGCTTGGAGTGTGCCCCACCCAGCTGTGGGAGATAATTTTGATGAGATGTTCCCACGGAGGCGTGGCCCCACCCATTCGGGGTGGGCCTTGATCGGTGGAGCTATATAAATGAGCTGACTCAAAGAGGAAAGAGAGTGCAGCTGGGAGTGATGTTTTGAAGAGGAGCAAGCTTGCTAGAGAGGAACGTCCTGGGAGAAAGCCGTTTTGAGGCCGGAGCTTTGGAGCAGATGCCAGCTGCCTTCCTAGCTAACAGAGGTTTTCCGGAGGCCATTGGCCATCCTCCGGTGAGGGTACCCGATTGCTGATGTGTTGCCTTGGACGCTTTGTGGCCTTAAGACTGTAACTGTGTAGCGAAATAAATCCCCGTTTTATAAAAGCCAATCCATCTCTGGTGTTTTGCATTCTGCAGCATTAGCAAACTAGGACAGAAGGTTACAGGGATTATTTAATAGATGTAAAACACTGGGTCTCATTGCTGGCTGCAAATAGAAACAACCCGGGAGATTTAAAAAATTCCAGTGCCTGGGCTGCAGCTCCCAAGATCCTGGTTTAAACTGGTTTGAGAAGAGGCCTGGACATAGGGGTGTTCAAAAGCTCCTAGGTGATTCTAATGCGCAGCAACGTTTGTGTACCACTGACAAGGCATTTAGCATAGAGTCTGGCACCTGTTACCTGTTGAACAGGTGAAGGAGAGTGTGGTTGGGGCAAACCAGAGAGCCCCATCCAAAGAGGGTGGCTATATTCAGTAACTCCTACAGTTGCCCTATAGGAATAAAAACTCAGGGTTGTCATTCTCCATTTTTCCAAAGGAGCCAGAAATCTGCATTTTCATGGGAAATCTCTGAATTTTTAAAAGTGGACAATGAATTTCTAAAAATTGTGATAGGCTATGGGCCAAATAAAATATATCTTTAGGCTGAATGTGGCCTGCAGGCTGCCCATCCCAGCGAGCTCCTTTGAGAACAACATCCCATCCTCCCTGTGCCATGTCGGGCAGTGACAGTGCAGAGGAATGCTCAGCCCCCATGGGAGATGGCCCGCTCACCTGCCAGGGTGGCAGCAGCCCACATGGCCTCATAGCCCAGGGAACACAACGCGTGTCACCGTCGGCTTGTTCTAACAGGCACTGGGAGAGACACAGTTTGTCTTCTCCTTGCCTTTCATTGTGACACAGCTTGATCTATACCTGGCATTCCGCAGAAGACACAGAGCTTGGATTTCATGGATGAGACAGGGAGGGGGCAGGAAGAGGAGGTGGGTGGAAGAGGCATGTCATAATATAGCAGCAGGAGCATCCTGGCAGCTAATTAGGTTTTGGGTTTTTTTTGTTGTTGTTGTTTGTTTTGTTTTGTTTTCACCAAACAAAAGGCCAGTGAAGAGAGTCAGCACCCTGAAATCATCTTAAACATCTTGCAGGGTTAAACCTGGATACTGTGACAAAACGATCTCACTCCGTTTACTCTCACTTTTCAGAAGAAGGATCTGAAAGGCGCTCTGGCAACGGGCATGATGGGAGTAGCCGGGAAAGAGGCAATTAGAGGAGTTCTGTTGTCAAGGAGAGCCGCAGAGAAGGGAAAGAGCATCTCCACTAGTTACCTTCTGCCCTGCTTCACCATTCCCCAGCTAATTTCTTGGTGTGGATGAACGGGATGCTGTTACGCTGTGAACAAAGGCCTTGCGTAGGTTTAAACAGTTCATTCCTGGCTTGGGGGGAGGCCACTGAACCAGGGAGGCCAGGGGCCTGCAGTCCTGCGCTCATTCTGGAAGGACTTTGCAGGAAGGCAGGCACACGTGCTCCTGCCTCCAGAGAAAATCCTTAACAGAAGAGGGCGGGGGGAATCCATCCTGGTTCAGCCTCTGGATGAACATAAAGCATCCAAGTTCCTAAGCTACCTCCCAGCCCTCGGCCCAGGCAGGCTGATTAAATAAGCAGGAAGCCCACACTGGCTGTTCTGGCTACAGCTGAGGAAGGAGACAACAGGAGAGAGGAGGCAAGTCAGAGCAGAGCCCACCGGCCCTTCGTGGTCCAACCCCAGCCTCCCTCCTCTGCCTGGTCTCCTGATGGCGGCCCTGCGGAAGGGAGGCCAGGGCTGCTCTCAGGGCTCAAACAGCCTCACCCTCTATCCATCGGCCCCTTGTCAGGTTCACACGGTCCACTGGGGAACCATCCCTCAGCCCAGGTGGTTCAGGTGGTGTTGCCCCAGTACCCCCGGCTCTTATCCCAGGAGAGGCAAATCAATGCCCCTGGCTCTTGAGATTGGTTCAGGGAATGCCTGGGAGTCAAATGTCAGAGGTCCAGTGAGAACCAGCTGTCCTTTTGCTGGAACCACTGGGAAAAAGAAACCCTTTTTCTTTGGGGGCTGTTGAAGTAGAAGAATATAAGCTAGAGAGTGATGGTAGCAATTTTGACTACAAGGGGAGAGCCTGGCTGAGAGAGGCCAACACAGAAGAAAGCAGAACCAAGAGACAGAAAGGACAAGACTGAATCTTGTTGCCATTTTTAGCCCATTTCCAGCCTGAAAAAGTATCTTTTATTACTGGAATCATGTCACCTTCCAACAAGAATCTGAATATATATGTTGATGATTTCAGGATTGCTCAGTATTTATGATGAGCCACGTACCCTCGCTCCCCTGCACCCCTTCACCCGTTTGCCACCAAAGATGACTTAAATTTAAACTTCCATGATTTTGAGGCTTGATCAAAGGGCCCTGTTGCCTGTTCCCTCTCAACCAATGGGTCCTTCTTACTTCTTCCCACCCCCAATGCAGGCTCAGGAACCTTGCAACTTTCCTCATTCGTGTCTCTCTGACTTTGACCATGCTGACTACTTGCCTGGAAAACTCCAACTCACCCTTCTGGAGGCAACCCCCACAACACCTTTTCTGCAAAGTCTTTCTTAATACCCCTGGCACAGCAGGGGACACTTTTATGTATTAGAATCCCACTTTCTTTGCCCCTCTCTGATGGCACTCCTCATACTCTATCGTAATTGTCTTGCTGCACAGCTCTGTACCTGAGCTGTGAGAACCCGCAGCTCGAGGACTGTGGCTCGCCCATTTCTTAGCCCCAGCCCCTGGGGTGGTGCCTGGCCCAGAGCAGGAGGAGCTCAGTGTGGTGGGTTTCCAAAATGGTCCCAATGTTTTGTAGCTCTTCCCACCAGGAGGTGAGGCCTATTTCCCCACTCCCTTGAATCTGTGCTGACCTTGTGGCTTGCCCTGACTAACAGAAAATGGTGGAAGTGACACTGTGCCAGTTCTGGGCCTCCCCCCACAATAGGCCCTGCAGCTTGTATTCTCTCACCCTCTTGAAACTCAGAGCCGTCACGTGAATAAGCCTGGCTAGCTTGCTGGAGGATGAGAGAACAGTTGGAGAAGTACTGAAGTTTCCCTAACTGACACTCAGCCGGTCCTCAGGTGACCCAGAAGGTGACAGCAGACATATAAGCGAGCCCCAGCTGAGATCAACAGAGTCTGGCCCAAGCCAACAGAACGGCCCAGGTGAGCCTGGCCCAAACTGCTGACCCACAGAATTGTGAACTGAATATAGGGTTGTTACAGCACTAAAATTTGGGGTAATTTGTTATGCAGCCAAAGCTGACTGATACACTCAGAGAGAATGACAAGTGACACCAAGTTGATAATTCTAGTTGTCAATTATTATTTGGTCAGGGCTTCAAGCTTTGGACACAGAGAGAAAAAAGCAGGGGAGCCAGGAATACTTACTCACCACCCAGCTCCCCCAGGTCCTTGCAAATACAGAGTTGCCCCCCACCTGCCCTTCCCAGGGGCACATTTACCTCTTTTTTCTCCCGTGAGCAGGACCGGCTTCTCTCAGCCTTTTGCAGAGTCTGACCTGTGGCGGTTCAAAAGTAGAAGCAGAGATTAAGGCTGTTTTAGAACAGCTAGTTTGTCACTGCAAAAGCTTTTTATTTGCAAACCGAATAGACGAGACCAATCATAATCAAATGATTTTAAGAAAATATGGCCTATTATCATAATGGGAAAATGGTATACCTTTAAAATAGACCAATGGCAAGGAAATGGTAATTCACACACTCAAGTTATTTGACTATAACAAACAAAGCCCCAGCCCTTCAATCTGGAACATTATCTGCACTCTGAAAGGGTCGACGAACTGTAGTTTTCCCAGTTGAATTACGTTTTTATTAAATTGTTCAGAATTACATAAAATGCCTTCCACAAAAAAGCTTTCCACTGTGTGCATATACATAACCTTTGATGAGTGTATACCAATGTGTTGCACCGAACCCCCAAACTCAGCACACTGGTGATGGTGCAGATGTGAATTAGCGGTAATCACCCACATTTCACATAATGGGCAATTTCAGAGAGAATTGTTGCTTTTCTTGGAAAACTAGAAGACTAACATTTGAAGGTGTGCATAAATTGAACGCATCAACCTCATTGCATTTAAATATGCTGTTCCAAAGGCAGTTTTCACAATTTTTATGGAAGTGTCCATTATTACAGGACTCCTCGATGGAAAATTAATGGATTGTCTTGGTTTTAAAATATACATTGGGAGTCGATGCATTTTGCTGACGTGTCTCCCAACTTGTCCCACTTCACTCTCCGGTGGCTTTCTGTGAGAATGCCACCATAACATTTCCCACTAGTCAAGAGCACTTGAAAGGCAGGAGCAAAAGGGGTTAGTGACACCTTAGTGAGAGGCAAGAGATAGGGATGGAGACTCAGAGAAAAGACGGAGCGTTTGCCTTTGGATGTGGTCACTTTCAGTAAATGTACATGCGAGTGGTGGGCAGGGGATGGTCCCACCTAGTGGAAAAAGCTCACGTCAAAGGAGCTGTTCTTTCCAGGAAGGTGAGAGTGCAGGACAAGCAAAGCTCCAAGGATGGACCTCTGGTAACGCCCCTCTTTGGGGGCAATATAGAAAAGGATTTAGAAAAGAGGCAGATGGAGCTTATAGGACCCCCGGGTTGTGCAGGATCATGGTGCGGCAGACATCTTTTGGGTTGTCCACTGGCTCATGATGACACCCCACACAGGCCTCTTCTCTCTTCCTCTCCTTCCCGACCATGGGGTGGGGCCTCCTGGCAGCCATGACTGTACACGACCCCAGATCCTGAGCCTCAGTAGATTGTGCTGGGGATGGGCTAATCAGAATGCCTGCCCCAGAGACAGATAGGATAGAGGGGCAGAGCAGGGCCATCTCTGTGTGTGAGCTTTGAGACTGAGGGTAGCCACCAGTCACTTGCTTTGGGGACAGATTAGCAGAGAAGGCCAGGATGCCAAGAAAGAACGAACATATCTGAAGGCAATTACTGCCTGCCTTTGTGTTCCATGGACGCCCACTTAGAACTAACTAGTCTACCTGTATGTTTATTTTCTTTTACTGTCTTAAGACAAAGAAAAAGATTTAGGGATAAAAAGAGTTCAGAATTTAGGAATCAGGGGATCCAGGTTGTTGAGCCAATTTTATCATGACTTCCTGTGCTGGTATAGATATATTATGACCCCCACAAAAGCCATGTTTTAATCCAATCTTGTGGGTTATTTGGATTAGGTTGTTTCCATGGAGATATGACTCACCCGTAGGTGAAACATTTTTGATTAGGTATTTTCATGAAGGTGTGGCCCCGCCCATTCAGGGTAGGTCTTAATTAGATCACTGGAGTCCTTCAAGAGGAGCAGGAGCCAACAGGGATGCTGACAGATGGTTGGAGATGCAGACAGAAGGATGCTTGGAGATGTTAAGCTAAGAGATGAAGCCCAGAGTTTGCCCAGGAGAATCTAAGAGAGGACGTCCCCCAGACAGTTTGAGAGAAACACCCTGGGGGGAGAGAAGCAAGGATCCACAGGAGCTGAGAGAGAGGAGTTGAAACACAACCCAGGAGCAAAGGACCAGCAGACACCAGCCACATGCCTTCCCAGCTGACAGAGGTGTTCTGGTCACCATCAGCCATTCTTCAGTGAAGGTATCCTCTTGTTGATGCCTTAATTTGGAGACTTTTATGGCCTTAGGACTGTAAATTTGTAACCAAATAAACCCCCTTTCTAAAAGCCAATCCATTTCTGGTATTTTGCATAACAGCAGTTGTAGCAAACCAGAACACTGCCCGAACCCTAACGCTCTGTGGTAGGATTTTGGTGGAGAGGCTCCTAGAAATCCTCAGCCACACCTGTTCTGGCTGCCAGTTGGAGGGCTTCTGAGTGAGCCCAAGGCTGACCCAAGAGGCACGCCCAGCAATGTGGAACCAGTAGCCGGGAGATGGGCCTTAAGCTGGCAGCAGGCAAAGCGGGCTGGAGGCCAGGGTCACCAACAGACAAGGGTGTCCCAGCAGCAGAAGCAGTGCTGGAGCAAGGGCAGGGGGCAGGAGGGAAGCAGAGCCAGTGCAGGGCAAACATGGCAGACCCCAGAGTCTCACTGAGGCCCTTTGCTGGCCAGATGCCCTCCAAGGAATCCAGTCCTGGTGGGCAGCCGACAAGTTATGGGAACTTTGAAAAGTTGCAGAATCTCTCTGGGTCATATTTTCCTCCTATTTTTTTTTTTTTAAGAGACAGATGGGATGAATCACTTGTAGGTTTGCTTTCAGCTCTAAATTTCTGTTATGTCAGTAAAGAAGAGTTAAAAAAACCAATTGACATAGACCATGGAAACAAAATATTAATACAAAGAACAAAGAGCTTAACTACTAAAATTTGAAAGCAAATCTTTCTACTGGAGTTAATTAGAAACTTCTTTATTCATTAAATTGGAAAATAATTTGCTTATTTTCCAATGAAGACAATTCGCTCCAATTATGTGCATTTGTTACCTAAACACCCTAGAAGGCTGGTTGCCCCAGGTCTGCACAGCACCCAGCCTCTTTCTCATCCAGGGAGACAACTCCTTCTCACAATAGACAGAAGCGTTTTAACCATGTTACACTGAGCTTGTCTACCGCACTTAGCTTCTCCGAGTATCTTCCTACCTATATCTCATTTTAGTCTCACAACAACTCAGGAAGGGAGGTGGAAGAAGGTGACGTTAATATCAATATATGCTGCTTGCAAAACTGGGGGTAGGGGAAGGAGAGCATTCCTTTGCATTTTGCAAGGTGACCTGCCTGCTTCAGCTACAGAGCAATAAATAAGACCAAATGTAAATGACATGTGTGCACCTCACTTTACAAAACAGATGTGTGCCTGGGGAAAAGAAAAAAGCAGAAGTGACGGCACTGAATTTTTGTAAATATAATACTATTCCCCCACTTACGATTCCAGAGAGGTTTTATCTGCGCTTAGAATTTATTTTCAATGGTGTAAAGATTCTGACATTTCAGTTTTACTTTGCTCTAGATGCAGCTAATAATATTCACTGCTACCATTTAGAGGGGAGTCGCATCTTCCTTGGATGTTGGTTTCTAAAGTCATCAGGCAAGGGAAAATCAGAGTCTGAATTACCTATGCAAGGAGGCCTTAAACAACCCATAAAGTAGACTACAGGACACAGCTTTATATATCCATTGTTGTAGCCTAACATGCATGTATCACTTGGCGCGTATGGAAATGTATAATACACGATAAAAAATACATAGGCCAAATACAATTTTATGGTGTTTCTAATCAAACTATTCATACTGTAATTACTCTATTTTAACCCTTGGGATGGAGCAGGAGCCAGGCACTGAATTTATGACAGTTAAATGCTTGGATGATGCAGTGCCTCTCTGCTGCATACCTTCTCTGCACCAGATCCTACACACAGGTTTCATCTCCTGCAGCATCACAACCAGTCCTTTGGACCAGGGCTCAGCAAACCATCTATAAAGGGCTGGATAGTACATATTTTTGACTTAGCGGGCCACGATATCATAAGGTGCAACTATTCAACTCTGCCATTGTCAAGTGAAAAAGTAGCTAAAGACAGTATGTAAGCAAATGGGCATGGCTGTGTTTCAATAAAATTTTATTTACAAAACAGGCAATGGACCAGATGTGGCCCATAGGCTGTGGTCTGCCAATTCTTGCTTTAGATGGATATCACTCTTCCCGTTGGTACAAACAGACAGAAAAATGGGAAACAAACAGGCTAAGTGAGCATCTTGCTCAGAATCACAAAAATGTGGCTTGTAAGCAGTAAAGCTTGGTGTGCTCCTAATTGCCATCATCTCTACCAACATCATCTCCATCACCATCATCATCATCATCACCATCACCATGCAAGGCTCCAGGTTAAGTACTTTACACGAATCAATTCATTTACTCCTCACGGCTGCCCACTATGGAATAGGTACTATTATTTTCCCACTTGTCAGATAAGGACACTCTGACCCAAAAAGGTTAGAAAACTTGCCCAACAACACACAGCCTGGGAGTAGAGGAGCTCTGATTTGAATCCAGGCAGTATGGCTCCAAAGCAGGTGCCACTAAGCACTGGGCTACACTGCCCCCACCCAGGTCATTGAAGACCAGTACAGGAACACCAGAATGTGCTGGGGAGGGAGTTTGATTTAAGGAACTCTGTCTGTGACCCATCTTTTGAATGTACTTTGGACTCCCAGGGCAATTAATAAGGGGATTAGAAGAAAACGATTCCCCACCGGCCAAAGAAGATGGACTCCCTCCTAGTTAGATGGCTTATGAAGATGATCTAGAATAGGGTGAGAAGCATAAAATGCCAAATGTGGAGAGGCAGGCTTGGCAGGAGACATTCACTCCTGTCCACTCAGGTAAAATGCTCAATCTTGGCAGGAAGAGTTGGGCTTTGGAGAATAAAGGTGACTCAGGGAAACCTTGCAAGAGGGCCTGTGCAGGGCCCTCCTGTCACCAAGGAGTTCTGAACAAAGAACTTGTTTCTCCCCAGTAGGGTGATGATGCTTTCATTAGGCTACTGAAATGAGGGAGAAATTATTTCTTCTGTGTTCCAACTGTGAGGCCTCACTTTTCTTTCACTTTATATCTCTATGTAATTTCATTTCAACGGCAAGCACCCGCAGAGATGCCATTTTTTCTTACCTACGTGATTGGCAAAAATTCAGAGGTTTGATAATACACAGCTGGCAAGACCTGGCAAACAGTCCCTTTTGAGCATTGCTGGGAGGAGTGCAAAATAGTGCAGCCCCTTTGGAGGGCATTTTCATCACATCTCTGAAGTACAAATGCGTATTTCCTTTGTGCTAACAATACCACTACCAGGAAATCTACTGTGGAGAGGCACCTCTACAAACAGGAAACAAATGCATGCACAAGGTATTCATTGTATCACAATTTGTGATAGCAAATATTCTAAATAATCCAAAGTCCATAACATGGGGGCTGGTTGGATAAACTTGGAGAATCCAGACAATGAAGTAGGATACCACAAAGCTGGGGAAAAAGGATGAACAAGCTTCTTACATACTGCTCTTTATATATCCTTATAATATGGCCATAGCTTAAGTGGGAAAAAAAATCAAGGGGCAGAAAATGTATGTAGTATGCAACCCTTTCTCAAAGAAGGAGGGAAAATCAGAATATATACACATACTGGTTCTATCTGTATAAAGAATCACTGGGAGGACACATGCCTCAGAGAGATTTCTCAATGTGTACTTTTTATATCATTTTTATTTTTGAACAATTATTTGGTTCTATTTCTTTTTCAAAAAAAACTAAATTGAACTTAAAAGATTAAATGTCCAAAAGGCTGACTCAAATTTAAAAAAAATGCTGCCGCCCTTCCCATCTGAGGCCAGGAGGGGCCAGTCTGTCAGAGGGAGATGGAGGAGTGTGAATCTCGGGACCCCGACACTTGACAGAAAGAGGACACGATATTTTTGGAAGACAAACTGCCTCCTTTTAAGAGATCAATCTGTAATGGGTGAAAGATAAGAATGAAACGATGACAGAATATGGTTTCTGGAAATTGAAACAAGGCTATTGGTGACCTGCTCATTTATTTGAGGGCAAAGTTTTTATGAAATGGCCAGACAAGATGAAAAAAGAAAAAAAGATGAGAAAGTGAAACTGTGAGCTGCCTGGATGGGCTGTCTGGAAATGGTGTGGTTCTGCCTGGGGTCGGATTCCACCCATGCTTTCGAGAGCACCCACCCCTATCAGGCTCTTCCCAGGGGGAGAGCTCTTGGAATTTCCAGTCATATGTAAAGACAAAGCAAAGCCCCGTGGCTCAGAGAAGCCCAGTGGCTTGCCCAAGGTCACCGAGCAAGGACGGGGAAGAGCTTGGGTTAGAAACCAGTCGGTCTGGCTGCACACCCGGCGTTCGGGATGTTCACCGCACCTGCTGCCTGCCCACCTGCCTGCCACTTGTCTTCCAGTCCCAGAACAGGGAGCGCCCCCAGCTGCACTGTCATTACCCCCACCCCATTCCAACCTTGATTCTGGCTTCCACCTTCGCGGTCTGCACAAACCCGTGTGTGCTGGAGCCAGAACGATACTGTGGCAAAGGAAGGTGGCACGTGGGGCCGAGGGCAGCCAGGAGAGCACTGGCCTTGTCCACTGTTCCACTTCTGGTGGTTTCTGTGCAGGAATGTGGGCCCAGTTTGATCACATTCAATTTTTCCAGGGAAGTTTCAAGTCCACGTTTGTGAGAAACCTAATTTTTTAAGGTCAGCAAGTAATTTTTTTAAATTTAAAACTCTGTACAGGCCCAACAAACAGGCCTCTAGTTTCCAGCCTAAGGGTAACGAGGCAGAAGGCTGGACAACCTGCTCCTCCCTTTATTTTTCAATGCCATGGATCTCTTGCTTTTTAAGGAAATCCCATCAACTTAACCGAAATCAATATTAGACAAAGAGCATGACGGTTGGGAAGTCAGGTAAATGCCGGCTCTGTGATGCGTCCTCTCGTTCAGGTTCTCCACATGTGCCTCCAGGTTGGTTCTGGGCCTTTAACTCACATTCCATCTTCTGAAAGTCTGAAACAATATCCCTGTCACTTTTCCTTTGCATTTTCTGTGTAACTCGAATTCCCAGGGCCCGGCTTACTGCCAAATTACCTGAGATAAACAAGTCATGCTAAGATCCCCTTTTCCTTTCCAAACCCAAACAGGAGCTGGCAGCTAGAAATGGTTATTTATAACCACACATTGTTTCGTGCATTTGCTTGGTTTAGAAGCATTTAGCTATACGTTCTTTGGCCGGCTTCATAATTAGATGAGCGCCTGGGGACCACGCTGGGCACTGGCTAAGAGAGTAGGCTCTGGGTCAGCCTGTCTGGCTCAGCTACTTGTCACCTGTTTGGGAATCCTAATCATCCCCATTCCATTTAAGTTTATTGTCAGGGTTAAGATGGTACATGAAAACACTTAACAGTTCCCAGCACATATAGGTACGTAGCAGTTAGTAGTTCCTTTTCCCAGAAATGGTTATTCAAGGATCTCAGCAAGTTCTGTTGAATTCTGCCTCTCAAATATATCCTGAATCCATCCATGCCCTCTATCATCCCTCTCCCAAGCCCCCAACATCTCTTGCTGGATGTCTTTATTACCTACGGGTATGTCTGCTTCTCTCCACTGTAGCCTGGCTTTTCCCACAGTGGTCATCTCTAAATACGGCCATATCACCTGCCTTCTTGACCCTCCAACTTTTCCCTCTGCATGTAGAGGAGAGCCCCAAATCCTTTCCCTCGCTGACTCCCAGGCCTCACTTCTTCTCCTTCTCGCCTTCCTCACGCTCATGCCCCTGCAGCCCCACCAGCCTGTCTTCTGCTTCTTGGATGCTCAATTCCTTCTTGCTTCAGGGCCTTTGCCCTCGCTGATCCCTCTTTCTGGAGCACTCTTCCCCTTAGTCTCCTCCATGCTGGCTCCTTCTGATCCATCGGATCTCAACTGAAAGAGCCCTTCCTCCTCAAAGGGGACCGGCCCCCATCCCTCCCTCCTTGAATCCTCCTCAGAGCTTAACTGAGCTTTCTCTTAGTGATGTGTTTGTGGTCCATCTCCCCGGCTGAATCTCTGCTTTTCCACCACTGAATTTCGCACATCTAGAACAGTGGCTGGAATGGAGTAGACACTGTTGACACAAATGGAATCGAGGAATGAGTAAATGACCAAATTTCTGAATGGACAATGTCGGAAGAGACCAGAGGTACGATTATGAACTGCGGTAAAGACTGCGTCCCCTCTTGCAATGTGCCTTCCTGACCCTTTCCCCCTGCTATTTCTGGGAGGGTGAAATGAAATATGACAAAGTAAGTTTAATAACCCAATGGAAATAATTGGAAAATATTGATTTTTTTTCCCATTTGAAATAGTGAAGATAAGTAAATGCCACATTTCTGTAATCTCATCAGTGGCTTACGTGACAGCATGCTTCCCAGGCTGGAATGGGCTTTGCTCTACCTCTGTACCCACCATATGAAGTTCCATAACCCATTCCTACTTCATGCCCCAACCCGGCCCCATCCTCCCCATTGAATACAAGTGTGGACAATCCATTATGAAAATATGTGTGTTTGTGAGTATGTATACAAACGGAAGGGCCTTTTGAGTATTTGCCTCCCCTCCCCCCCAAAATGATCTGCCAGATTGCTTTGGGAAACACAGGAAATGGTGTAGGAGATTCCCCCAGTACCCTAAAAAAAAAAAAGATGTGTCCTGTCCTCCTCTTGATGGCTGTCTTTTACCAGAGCCTACTAAGTGCCAGGTACCATTCTAAGGACTTCAGGTGGATGAATTAATTTGATCCTCACAGCAGCCCTACAGGAAGTTCCTATTATTATCTCCATTTTACAATTTAAGGATCTTGGCACTGAGGTATAGCTATCCCCAAAGTTACAGGGCTACTAAGAGGGGGAGGCAGAATTTGAAACCCCTTAGTCAGATGCTACAAGCTCAACTCTTCTGCTCCTCTCCAGAATTAGGAAGGCTCAGGATCATTAGCAACAACACAAAAAAGAGGGAAAAAAGGAAAGTTTAACCCTTTGCTCTGATTTTCATGGTTCCCTTCTGCGGCCTTAAAATGAAATCTCCCTCTCAAAGGAGGAAAGAGGCAGAATTTTCCACCGTATTGGCTCTTTAGGAGGGAGGCTTTGCTGGTCTGACAACAGACCGGGGCCTTCTTGTTCTCCCACTCGCGGGCTGTGCAATCAGCGGGCACTGAACTCCCCCGTGGCCTTAGGCTCTGCATCTGACAGATGACAGCGTTCAAACCAGATCCAAAGGCGCCCACTGGCTGAAGCCAGCCCAGATGTTTGTCTGGTCTCCCTAAGGTTTAAACAGAATCGTTTTTTCAGATAACCTTTAAAAGTTTCGGCAATTTGACATTTAAAGATCCTGATTTCTGGATTCTCTTGAAAAACAGAAAGATCTGGCAACACAGTGCTTGCGTTCTTGCCTGGCAATGGTCATCGGGTGCTGAAGGGCAGCGACCTGGACAGATGGCACAGTGCCCACTGGCTTCCCACCCCACCTCTCCCAGTGTCTCCCTGCCACTAAGGCTAAGTCCCAGTTGCCATTTATCGTCATGCCTGAGTGGTTTCTCTTACAGTAAAGATGAAAGTGAAAGTTCACGTCTCTGTCAAAAGTGAGATCATCATCATGGGAATCATCATAGCACAAATGCTTACACATGCAGTTAGTGTGTGCCAGGTCCTGATGGGAGGACAGTGCCTTGAATAACTCATTCAACACTAAACAATATAATTGTTATAATTATAATATAATCATTATCCCCATTTTATACATGCTGGAGAGATGGAGGAGGCTACATGCTTCAAGAAATTAGTAGACAACAGATTTCTTTATGAAAATGAAGACTATTCCTGGGTGTCAAATGTGCAAAGTATACTCAGGTGTAAGAACCCAACATGAAGCAGCATCATGAAATAAACCCTGCCCACTGGGTCATTTACGTTGCCTGCCTGGCCCCTGCATGTTTCTAACTTTGTGCCCCCTGCACTGGATCCTCAAGGTCCTCAGATATCTTGGGGACTCAAATGGGACCTTGGACTAGACTGGTCAAGTCACCACCCCACCCTCCCCAGCTCTAACTTTCTATGATTTTAGGTGGGTTCATACACATTTAAATGGTTTAAGACTCTTTGGAGAGAAAACAGAAACACACACTCACACTTGCACGCACACATTATGTAGCACAAGTTCGCTTCGAGTTTAGAAATGCATGGCTGCTGCGGGGGTTCTGTGACTGCTGACATGACATGGGTGGCACCTCCCCTCCCTGTCGGGTGCTGCATCCCGCAGGCCTTTCCAACCAGCAAAGGACACGTTAGGACGGGGTTATCCCCAGAGAGTCCATCAGCTCTGGGTGGTCAAGGGAGAAGCAGGCTCCAAGTTGAGGCGCGAGGTGGCAGTGACAGTGACTTCTTTGGAAAGGAAATGGAAGGAAGATGGGAATAATGAGTGAAAAGTAGGGGTGTGTGTGGTGGTTTGGAGCTGTATGTACTCCAGAAAAACATGTTCTTAAATTTAAACCATTCCTGTGGGTGTGAACCTATTGTAAGTAGGACCTTTTGATGAGGTTATTTCAATTAAGGCATGGCCCACCTCAATCAGGATGGGTCTATGGTCTTAGTCCTATTACTGGGGTCTTTAAGACTAGAATGAAATTCAGAGAGAGAGAAAGCCACAGAGGGAACAGCCAGAAGCTGAACATCAGTGGAACCCAGAAGAGAAGACAGAGACCAGGAGATGCAGCCACGTGCCTTTGCATATGACAAGCTAAGGACCAAGGATCACCTGTAGCCAGCCTCAGAATGCTACAGTCTTCAGGGAGAAAACATCACCTTGATGATGCCTTGATTTGGATGTCCTAGGTTCAAAACCTGAGCGAATAAATTCCCATTGTTTATGGTGTTTGCTTGAGTAGCCTAGGAAACTAAAACAGGGAGAAAAGAATAAAAACAGAGGCTGCAGGGTTTAGTAAAGGTAACTAGGACTTGGAATATTACTCCAAGTGGGCTGACCTCCTCCAAAGGACAATGTCTGGAGGAACCACACCTCTCCACTAAACCAGCAAAGGCCTCTGAACTGGGCCTAGAGGCTTGGCTGTGGCTACAAGGGCCTTTTCTCTGTCTGCTTTCTGGAGACTGGCCAGCAATGTACCAGGGGAAAAGTCAGTTAATCTCTTTCCTGGTTACAATGTCAACCCAACAAACAGTCATGGGCCTTTCACTGTGCCAGTCCTTGTGCCAGGTGTTGAGCACACAAAGGAAGAAGAGTGGGTTTCTGCCCTCAGAGAGGGAGAAAGGCATGGAGCTTTAACTCTGATGCAATATGATGCATAAAAAACTGTGGGATCCTGCCAGGCAGGGGGAGCTCATTCTGCAGGTGGCACCAGCTGCTGCAATCTACAGTGGGAGGTGACATGAGAGAAGGGCAGAGCTGGCAGGGAGCACAGCCAGGGCAAAGGCAGGGAGGTGTGCCCGAGAGATGGCCCATGTTCCGAGATGGCTTGGGTAGGCGTTGAAATCTCAGGTGCCACCAGGCCCAGCCAGTGGCATTGAAGCAAGAAGTGGGTGCTCGGTGACTGAAGCCACCAGCCAGAAGGGACCAAACTGTTGTTGGCATGTGTACAGGGTCAAGGGGGTGGGCCCTGGTGGGGCCAAAGCACCCTGTTTATCAGGAGAGACTGAGCAGCCCAGGGTTTTATGTTAAATCTCTATTTTTAAATTTAAGAAAACTCATCTATGGACCCAGATCAGCCCAGTAGAAAACCTCTGGGCAAGAGTGTGGGTGGGTGAGCATGTAAAGATGAGGATGAAGATCAGCAGAAGAGCCAATGTGTGTGTGGGGGGGGATGCTTCCCCAGGGAAATTCTCCAAGTAAAGGCGATATGCCTATAGGGCAATTGTGAAGCCTACAAGGTCAGGGTATTCAAAAATCCCCTGGGACCTCAGTAGGCAGGCCAATGCTATTGAGGACAACTGACAATTGCTTCATCTTATACAAAGTGCTCTGCAAACAGCTTCTAGCTCTAAGCCCTCTCCTACCTGGGGACAGAGGAGCAGCCACAGGGTCAGACCCCAAGAGAGTTGAGAAGGTAGTTGAAGCGGTGCCTTTCAAACAGTGTTTATTTCTTCCCCAGCCCAATGGGCAGGCTTTGCCACAGACCCTCTCCCCAGGTGTGAGAACCCGGCCACACACTGGTAGGGGTAAGGTTGACACAGGCTTTTGATGACTTACTATGGATGCTCAATTCTGTTGACTCCTGGCTCTGCTAGCTACTTGCTGTGAGCCATAAAATGGGCACAATTATAGTGTTATACTGGGCCGCCTCAAGAGTGAAATGAGATTCACCATGGCAAGGGTCGGCAAACTTTTCCCATAAAGGGCCAGCTGGTTGATGGGTTGAACTGTGCGGGCCGTATGGTCTCAGTCGCTGTATTTTGAAAGCAGCCATCACGATACGGATACAAATGGGCTTGGCTGTGTTCCATAAAACTTTATTTACAAAAGCAGGCAGGGGGCCAGAGTCCTTCAGGAAAAGTGAAGAACTGTACAAATGTTATCTTCTAGAGACTCCTGTGTTGGATTATAGTTATCTATTTAGACAACTGGCTTTCTCACCAGACTATGAACTCTAAAAGGGAAGATAATATATCCCCCTTTTCAGGTGAAAACTGAAAGAACAGATTTGGCACATTCTGATGCACAATAGAGTCTGTAGGAATTTTCACAATTTTCTAAGTTAATACCAGAGCAGGATTGTAACTTTGAATGCCTATGGGGCCAAGGCAGGCAACATGTGCACTGAGGAAAGTCAGCCAGGTAGGGGCTTGGCCAGTTGGAAAATGCACCCCCTTCTAAGGGTGGGCAGTCGCCACACAGCTCCAGCCACAAGGTAATTGTTGCCATGCAGAATTCTGATTTGGTATTGGCAGACTTTACTTGATATTATCAAGAGAATACCATAATCAGACATATATGAGAACTCTCCCGAGTTTTCCATGTTGGCAATTAACCCCAGAAATTGAAAAACAAAACATTATGGGTCAAATAGTCACACTTGTGGGCAGCATCCAGACCAGAGGATGCTCCCTCTGATATGGAGAAGTCATTTCCAAATCTGCTACCTCTCTATTAATCAAGATTTTAAAACTTTTAACTCATATTTTGAAAAACAAAGTCAACCTTCCAGAAAAGTTGAGAGACTACTGTAAGGAACTCCCATACGTATTCTTCACCTGGATTCAGTCTTACTCATCCTGGTATCTCCAGATTCCAGTGCACAGAAGGCACCCGAAATATTGTCAAATCAATGAATGAATGCCATAAGGAAGAATAAGCGAAGTACAGCGTGTCAATTTCCTGGAATCTAAAGTGACACGTGGAATGAATGCTGAAGATGGAGAGAAGTGAGTTGGACAGAAGGATGGGTGCCAAGAAAAAAGGATAACAGAATGGACACGGAGCCCATATGGCACACGTATTTATTTTGCCTGCTGAATGCCTGCTTTGTTTCATTTTATTTTATTGTAATTATTATTGTTATTATTATATATATTTTTTGCTTGGTTTATCTTAAGCATTAAGAGAAATAGACAAACCACCAGAAGCCCAGGTAAACACCATGCAAGAACAGAATGGACAAGACACGCTGACAGTATACTTTCAGCAAAATCTTAACTAATTCAACCGTCATCCGTTTTGCAGTTTGGGATTATTTGGACAAGCGAGGCTAAATTTCGTGTTATTAATTCTTTGAGAAAGTTTGCTCAGCAAATGAACAGTATAAACGGGAAATGTTGAATGTTCGCTCTGGGCAGGGAGCAAAAGCAAATGAACAGCTTTGAAATCCTTTCTAATTACACTGATGTGCTGAACTTTTGTCTAATTATTATATTCCTAGAAAACTGAGTAGAAATTTTTTTCCCTCTAAACCACCTCATATTTTGAAAGCACTAGGGGAAATCTGACTTTAATACGAAAGGCGAACATTTTCATAGACAGAAGACTCACAGATTGCCAATTTACCTTTGTGTAAATAAAAAATGTCAAACATCGGATTTTCTCTTAAACAAAGACTTAACTAATTGCACAGGATATTATTACTTAGAGAGTTCATCATATCCCCCCTCCCTCTTCTGCTGGCAGTGTGGAAGAAGTCTGCCCTGTTGCAGATAATGATAGCGTATAGGAGCTACCACATAAGAGTGTGTTTTATACACCACAATTGATGTTAAGTGCTTTCATGTCTTGTCTCACCAAATGCACAAACCAGGGCGGAGTTCATTATTGTCTCCATTCTGCTGACAGGAAAACTGAGGCTCAAAGAGTTCCATGCAAACAGCTGAGATTCAAACCCCAGGCTATATGAGTCTCTGAACCTATGAGCATTACACTATGCTGCATTACAGAGCCAGACAGGACCTGCCCAAAGTTGAAACCAATGGGCCAGGAAAAATGCTGTGAAAAGCTATGGTGATTTGGGCATGCATAATAAACCAAACCACAATACTAGATATTTAGACTTTTGTGAGTTTAGGAAGTAAATATCATTCTAATAAGGCTAAGCTTGGTTTATCTGATTGGCTAGAATCACAATTCATCATATCTATTCACTTCATCCAATAGATACGTGCCTATAAAATTGCTTGTAAAGTTTTAAAAACTGGAATGGAAAACGGGATTCTTTGAATGTTAAATCCAATCTTAGGGTAAATACTTTCTTAAAGAGAATCAATTATTCCTCATTATAACCAATTCTTCCACTGAGCCATAGTAATGTTCCTTGGAGTGATGAGGTATTAATAGTTAGAAGGGACAAAACAGGCTTTTTGAAAATGGCTTCTAGTAACATTTCTCAAAATGTGTTACATGAATTCTGGGGAAGTGGGGAGGTACCCAGGATCCTATCAGGATCTATGAGGACTAAAGTATTTTTATAACAATTCCAAGATGTTATTTGCCTTTTCACTGTGTTGACATTTGCACTGATGACACAAAAGCAATGGCAGATAAAACTGCTTGTAGCATGAATTAAGGCAGGGGCATTACTATTTATCAGTATATTCTTTATGGCCACATACTTGTAGTACAAACAGAAAACTGCTTTCACTTAATGTCCCTATGAAACAGCAAAAATTAATTTCATTAAATCTCTATCCATGAGTACACATCTTTTTAATACTTTGTGTGATGAAATGGAAAGTATGCATAAAGCACTTCTGCTATAAATCAAAGTATGATGGTTGCCTCTAGAAAAAAACTTATGTGATTGTTTGAGTTACCAGCTGAATTAGCCACATTTTTTTAATGGAATACCATTTTTACTTGAATGAACAACTTACAGATAAACTGTGGTTATTCAGACTTGGGTATCTGGCAGACATTTTCTCAAAAATGAATGAAGTGAGACTGTCACTTCAAGGAAAAACAACTGGCAGTATTTGTTGTCAATAAGATTCAGGCTTTCAAGTGAAAATTGAAATTTTGGAAAACTTGTTTCCACCACCTTTAGTTTAATAGCTTTGGCTACTTAAACACTTTCTTAAAAAATAAGATCGGTGGTGATATTAACACTTGGGTTTTTTTTAATATTGTATAATGATGTGTCAACATTTAGAAGATCTGCACAACTCAGTGAACCAACATTTTCCAAATGGCCAATGCTGAATGTTACAAATCATACATGGTTAAAAGATTCAATCAAAGGGCAAGAAAGACCAATAGATTTTAATGTAACAGAACATAAAAGTTCATTGATATGGTTTCAGATGCCACATTGTGATTAACCATTAAGAAACTATCACTTGCTAAGTTTTGGTGTAGAAGAATATCTCCAGTTATCTAAAAAGGCATTTCAAATATTCCTTCTGTCCCAACTACATATCTGTATAAGGCCATATTTTCTTCATATACTTTAGCCAAAATAACATAACACAACAGTTGGGCTGTAGAAGCAGATATGGGAATCTAGCTGTCTTCTCTTAAACCAGTCATAGAAGAGATCTGTAGGAAAAAACCATGCTACTCTTCTCACTAACTTATTTCTTTTGTTTTGGAAAATACAGGTATCTTTCACTTAAAATATAATTTATGTTTGGGTGTAATGGGTTTATTATTGTGATTTTTAAATGAAAGTGTTAAGATTTTCTCAGTTTAAATTTCTAATATGATAAATATCATAGATATAACCCACATAAACAAAGCTCTTTTGAAGTAAGAACATAAAGGAGTCCTGAGACCAAAAAGGTTTAAGAACTATTGTTCTGTAACAACATTACATTAACCTTTCCTCAGGGCAAACTGGTAAATGGCATTTTATAGTACCTCTGAAGTGCAAAGGGCAAAGATGTTTTTTTAAGCATATGGCAGACTGTCCAATTAGAAAATGTTTTTTCTGCACTGCAATAACTGGATTATCACAGAGGAACAATTCTCCAGAAGTGGGAAACAGTGTTGCAAAGAGAAAAATGATCTGTATTCTAGCAAAGACCCTGCAAGTCTCTCTAGGCCTTAGTCTCCCCATCTGTAAAATGAGATATTGGCATAGGTTATCTTTAGACTCCTTTTAATTGCCCAAAATATGATTCTAAATAAGGGATCCCCAACTGGTGGCCCACAGGCTGCAGATGGGCCTTCCTGGTATGTTGAGAAGTGCTCTCATGAAGACCATTGGTTTGAGCTAAGAGCAATTTCCCTTTTAGATGGGAACTGATTTTTCAGTTAGTCACAGCCTCCAACAGAACCCACTAAACTTGCCCTTGCAGAGATTTGCATTTGCAACCTCTGGAATCAAGGATCTCTTAAGATCTCTTCCAAATCTCAAATCCAGTTCCAGAGTCAGGGTATCTGGGTTCCTCACTCGCACTGCCACTTGCTGGCTGATGACTTGGGGCAAGTTTACTCAACTTCTCTGGGCCTCTGTTTCCTCATCAGTAAAATGGGGATAATAACAATGGCCTCAAAGGGCTGTTATGACAGCACTAACAGAGTTCCTGGCACCCAAGAGTACTCTGTTAATTCAGGCTATTACTAACGACAAAGCCCAGAAAGACAGTATTCCCTAGTCTTCCCCTCCCCGCTTCCATACCAACTCCCTTCCAGCAGCTGACCAACTTCCAGATCCCACCATTCCACATCCCAGGCAGGCCCCTTAGTGTAACCACTGATATACTGCGGACACACAAGTTCCTCCTCAGATCTCTACTCCTTCTTCCCCACCCTAAAGCCTTTCACTAAGCCCCGGGCCAGTACCGGGTTCCTATACAACCACAGCTCGGCACAGTGGTCCTACCACTGACCACTCCCCCAAGCCTCTTCACCCCATCACGGACCACCAAGCCTCCCTTCCCCTCAGATCGGAGACCACCTTGGGCCAGGAAGTGGTGGCCCACAGGTCTGTGGCCTAGGATTCTGCACAGGAGGAATGGAAAAATAACTGCCCGACCTCTTGGAAGGGCCCACGGACACTCACCGTCCATCCTTAGAGGCGGCGGTTCCGGGTGCTCGAACCGGAAGCGGCCTCTACACTGTTTGCAGTTCCCCTGGTTACTGCGGGATTCCAGACCAATGGCGGTGGAGCGCTACTAACTGAGCCCGCCCCCAAAGGGAGCGACGTCACGCAGGCGCACTGGAACTCCTCCTCAGAATGCCGGGTTGGGCCCGCCTCCTGGGCCGGCGATCATTTTGCGCAGACGCGGTGGACCAGCGCCCTCGGCTGCGTAGTGCGCAGGCGCCCCAAGGGCTGCCAACCGAATTAGCAATGGACGCGCTGGAGTCGTTGTTGGACGAGGTGGCTCTGGAAGGTCTCGATGGCCTTTGTCTGCCCGCGCTATGGAGCCGTCTGGAGACGCGAGTGCCACCCTTCCCGCTGCCTTTGGAGCCCTGCACGCAGGAGTTTCTATGGCGGGTCCTTGCCACACACCCGGGCATCGGCTTCTATGAGGAGCCACGGGAGCGACCCGACCTCCAGCTCCAGGATCGGTCAGCGGCCAGGCCCTGCGGGCGGGCATGAGCCCCGAGCCCGGGGTCTGATGGGGCCGGGAGGGAACCGGGTTCTGACGGGAGGGGGCCGGGGTAAAGGAGAGGAACCGAGAGAGGATGGCGAGTCTGATGGAGGGCGCCGTGGTAAGGTGGGGTTCCTCAGGCTTGACAGGGCCCTGGCGTCTGATGGAGTTGGGGGTGTGTGTGGCATCTGGTGATGTCCCATTATGTCTGTAAGTGTGCTTGTGGGTGGTGGTAGGGAGGACTGGGGAAGGCGTTATTTTTCAGGCTCCAAAGTTATTTCCTCTAAAGTATAGGATAGGATTGAAGCCTGAGCGTAGTTCCGACCAGTACTGGAGACATTTGAGCCCAAGGAGCCTTTATGGAGCATGCACTAGGTGCCAGACTAGAAAGCCTAAGACAACTAAGACATCTGCATAATTGCAAGCTGAGTGATAGTAATCATAGCTAACATTTATTGAGTGCTTACTATCTGGTAGGTAGTGTTCTGAGATCCTGTTCCACTGATCCTCACAATAACTCTATGAGGTAGATGCTGTTATGTGCCTCCATTTTATGGATGAGGAAACTGAGTCACAAAAAGAGGTTAAGTAACCTGTCCAAGGATATGGAGCTAATAGGTGACTGGGTGTTGATTTAAACCCAAGCAGTCTGTCTTCAGAGGCTGTGCAAGAGCTTAAACCATATTGTGAGGGTCAGCGGAGTTTCCCCAGAGGGAATAATGTCCGAGACTAGACAGTTTGAATTTAGCTTGCCGTTTGGCAGAGAGAATTCTGAGTAGAGAATGGCATATGTGGAAGCCTGAAGGAAGAGAAATAAGTTAAATTTGGCCAAAGTGTAGAATTGGAGGTAGGGAGAGAGGAATACTAGTTGACACTTATTTGTACATACTATGAACCAGGCATGGTTTTAAGACCCTTACATATAGCAAGTTACTTAATTGTCACAATTATATAGGCTGTGGGTATTATTATTATCTCTATTTTCATAAAGAGAAAAATTGAGGCACAGAGGGATTAAGTGACTTGCTCAAGGTCATCAGCCAGCCAGGACAGAACCCGGATTTGAATCCAGATAGTCTGGGTCCAGAATCCACTCTGCTCTTAAGCAAATTGGGTTGGAGAGGTACTCGGTGGTCTTTAAATCACTCTTAAGGGATTTGTCCTTTTATCAAAAAAAAAAAAAAAATTGGAAACCATTGAAGGGGGTGGCATGATAAAAAATGTTAGGAGAGGAGATCAGACTAGGAGCATAGAGTAAAGTTGAAAGGTTTATAATAATCCAATCCTGGATAGAAGGGAGATCTGGCTTAATACAGTGGATGGGGCAATGGAGAGAAGAGGAAATAAAGCATAGCAGGCAGAAAAGTCCAGAGGATTTGGTGATTGATTGGTTGTGGGATATAAGGAAAGTAGGAATCGAAGATGATGCCCTCTGGTTCCTGGTATCTGGGCACCTTCGATGAAATGGAGAACACAAGAAAAGAGCAGCATGGCGGTTGAGCTTTGGGGGTGATGGAGAAGGTGCTGGAATTACTTTGGAACACATTGAGTTTGAGGTTCCTTTCGGTCATCCGAGTGGAGATTCTGTTGAGTAAGCATATGGTTTCATGGGAATAAAAGCAGGACAGAGAGAGGGGCTGGGCTACCTGTCTATGAGTCATCCCCATATAGTTGGTAATTAAATATTTAGTGAGTTACATTTTTTATACTTTGTGAAAGAACATTTTTATAATTGTGCTGTTAACTCTAGTCCATCATTTACAATAGGGCTCACTGTGTTATACAGTCCTGTTTTTTTCTTTTAATTTTTATTCTAGTAACATATATACAACCTAAAATTTCCCCTTTTTAACCATATTCACATATTTAATTCAGTGCTGTTAATTATATTCACAATGTTGTGCTACCATCCCACCATCTATTACGAAAACTTTAAAATCAACCCAAATAGAATTTCTGTACAATTAAAGCATTAACTCCCCATTGCCTGCCTCCAACCCAGCCCCTGGTAACCCCTGGTAATATTGTAGATTCTGACCCTTTGAGTTTGCTTATTTTAATTATTTCCTCTTAGTAAGGCCATACAATATTTGTCCTTTTGTGTCTTGCTTATTTTACTCAACATGATGCATATCTTGGGTTTTGAGCTCCTGAATTCAAAGTGTTTGGTAGACAAGTGAAGGCATAGAGTTGGTGTTTGGGGGAAAAGCCAGGTACTGAGGATTCAAAAGGTGAGAATTGTTAACTTGCAAGTGATAATTGAAGCCATAAAGATGAATAAACATACTAGAGAGATAAAACTAAAGAAGAAAGCCTAGAATCACTAAATCCAAATTTCATGGTTTGGAGACTAGGCCCCAGATTGGAAGGGAAACTAAGAGGCTGTGACTTGGGCCAGGAAGGTAGTTCAGGTTCCAGCATCCAGCTCTTGGAGTGGACTTGGGGGATCCTGGAAAAGATCTGTGTTGTCTGGGGTAGAGTGACAACAACCCTGCTTGTCAGGACTATCTGCATTTGTAAGGCAGGAAGACTGAGCAATCTGCTCTCTCCTGGCTCTCATTTCTGCTGGGGGCTGTCAAAAGAATGCACCAAGCATGTATGATTTCTGCAGCTGAGCTGTGGGCTGATGTTTGTGCTTTTCCCCTTAGGTATGAAGAAATTGATTTGGAAACTGGAATCCTGGAGTCCAGGAGGGACCCAATCCCGCTGGAGGATGTCTACCCCATTCACATGATCTTAGAGAACAAGGACGGCATCCAGGGCTCATGCCGGTATTTTAAGGAGAGGAAGAACATTACCAATGACATCAGGACCAAGTCTTTGCAGCCTCGCTGTACAATGGTGGAGGCCTTTGGAAGGTAAGTGACTGGACCACGTCAAACCTCGTGGCTCAGGGCTGTAGTGGGAGCTCTAGGATGTGATCTGCAGCTTCGGTCTCTGTCAGAGGGGATTGGCCCTGCACTAAGCCAGTTTTCTACCTTCTTAATTCCCACTCCTGATTTAGAAAATTGTACAGTGTGGGGGCTCCTTGAGGTCAGGATCCTGCTTTCTCTTTCCTTTCTGTCCGAGTTCCTGGTTGGCATAACTGGCAGCCAGCATTTGTACTGGGGAGCCTTGGTCTCTAGTCCTAGCCAGGCCCTGTGCTACAGAACAGCCCTTTTATGATTCTCAGTCACCGTCCCTTCTGTTTCCCCAGAATGGCAAACCCAAATTGTTGTTTTTCTCAAGCCATCTCCCTCACCATCAGTCCCTAACCCCCTTCCCACCTCCCTTCCTTCTTTACACATCAGAGACATACTACCAGGTGTGAACTCTCCTAACTTCCACTTTCTACCCCAACTTGCAGACTCGCCACATGGGCACCCTTCTTTCCCCCCTCTCATTTTGGAGTTGGTGAGAAACAACAACCCTGTCTAAGACTGTGATCTGGATGCTCCTCTTCCTCCCTTTCTCCCCTCCTCCCCCAGGCCAGCTCTTGCTACCTTACGCTTTGGTCCCCATCTCTTTCCTAGCTCTACCTGTTAGCTCATCTTTTTCCTTTATTGTCAACTTTTACCCAATATGGGTGCTTGCCAAGCAGAGTTATTGTCAACGTTTACCTATATACTCAGCACGTTAGTATGACTCACCCATCTTTCAAGATGTACTCTGCACCTGGTGTCCCCAGTCATTGAGCTGTCTCTCTGTCTCTGCAGCCAGGCTTCTCTGAAAAAATAGCCATGTTCACTGTTTTGCCTCTCCTTCACTCCTCAACCCACTGCAGTCCTGATTCCTGACTTTATCGCTTCACCAAAATGGAATCAGCTAAGATTAACACTGAGTAGGCCCTTGTTCTCCGTGACTCCCCTATACCAGTAGGGGCTTTTGAAGCTTTTGCCCCCTGTGGATTCCAGTTTGTTTTGTTTTTCTATTTTCCTAGCTGTTCACTCACCAGCTCCTTCGTGGACTCCCTCCCTTCCGTCTACCCCTTAAACGCCAGCTGCTCCCAAGGGCTCTGTCCTCTGCACTCTTCTCACATGGCCACACACATGCATATGGGCTGATGTTGTCTTCATACATAACTTTTATGGGCTATGATTATTCTCTATTGATATATATTCCCTCAACCTGTCTTCCAAAGCACCATACGTGATATTTCAGTAACCTGCCCCTCAAACTCAGTGTGCCCAGAAGTTAGATCATCATGCTCCTTCACCCCAAACCTGCCTTCCTTTCCCTTTCTTTCCTGTTGTGTTTCTTTATTCTGGTCAGGGATATTCCTGTGCACCTGGCCACACACACCATTAACTTGGGGGATCTTCCTAGGCCCCTCTTCTCCCTGGCACATAGATTCAGCTGACCTACATTCCAGCTTCTCAATCGTTTTCAAACCCCCTTTGGCCTTGAATTATTGCAACAGTCTCTTGTCCCTCTTCTCACTGTCTCTCCTTTTAAGTTTCGACACTGCCATGTGTGTTTTTTCTAAGACGAACAAATGTTGGATAATGCCCTGGTCACTGGAGGCAGAAGTTTCAAACTAGCCAATCTGCCCCACAAACATGTTTTGTTTGACCAGCATGATCTTTGGTTTGTTTTTAATTTTATTTTGCTACCAAGATTTAAAAATATGGATTTCTAGCTTCTTTTGAAAAACTCAAGATCTAGCCACACTGGAACTGAATTTTTTTTTAAACTGCAAATTTTATTGAGAAATATTCACATGCCATATAATCCATCCAAAGTATACGATCAGTGTCTCACAGTATCATTACCTAGTTTTGCAATCATCATTACAGTCAATTTTAGAACATTTTCATTACCCCAAAAAGAAAAATAACAAATAGACATAAAAAAAGAAAATGCAAAACACCCTATTCCTCTTATCCCCCCCGTTGTTGACCCCTAGTATTGGTGTGGTACATTTGTACTGTTGAGGAAAGAATATTAAGATATTACTGTTAAATATAGTCAGTAGTTTGCAATAGGTACTTTTTTCCCATATAACACTGTATTATTAACTCCTTGTACAAGTGTCATTTGTACTGGTTCATGAAAGAACTTATTTATATTTGCAGTGTTAATCATAAACATTGTCTACCACAAGGTTCACTGTGTTATACAATCTGCGTATTTTAACCTCTAGCCTTTCTTCTGGTGAAATACATGACTCTAACAACCCCTTTCAACCATATTCACTTACAGTTCAGCACTGTTACTTACAATCCCAATAATGAGCTACTGTTACCTCCATCCATTTCCAAACATTTAAGTTCAACCTTGTTAAAAATTATGTGTATTAGGCAACCCTTCCACATTCCCTAGCCTCATTCTATCTCTTGAAAAACCTGTTTTGTTTTATGACTATGATTTTACATATTGTAATTAGTTCATATTAGTGAAATCATACAATATCTGTCCTTTTGTGTCTGACTTTTTTTACTCAGCATTACATCCTCAAGGTTCATCCATGTTGTCACATGCTTTGGAACTTCATTCTTTCTTACTGCTGAGTAATATTCCATCATATGTAGATACCACATTTTGTTTAGCCTTTCATCAGTTGGTGGACACTTGGATTGTTTCCATCTTTTGGCAGTTGTGAATAATGCCGCTATTAACATTGGTGTGCAAATGTTTGTTTGTGCCCTTGCTTTCACATCTGGGTATATACTGAGTAGCGGAATTGCCAGGTTGTAGCACAACTCGATAGTTTTCTGAGGAACCACCAAATCATCTTCCATAGCGGCTATACCATTTTACATTCCCACTGCAGTGAATAAGTGTTCCTATTTCACCGCGTCCTCTCAGACACTTGTAGTTTCCTGTTTGTTTAATAACAGCCATTCTGATGGGTGTGGGATGATATCTCATTGTGGTTTTGGTTTGCATTTCCCTGCTAGCTAATGAAGGTAAGCATCTTTTCATATGCTTTTTTAGCCATTTGTATTTCCGCTTTGGAGAAATGTCTATTCATGTTTTTTTGCCCATTTTATAATTGGGTTGTTTGTCTTTTTATTGTTGAGCTGTAGGATTTCTTTATATATTCTGGATAGCAAACCTTTATCTGATGTGTAATTACTGAATATTTTCCCCCATTGGGTTGGCTGCCTTTTCACCCTTTTGACAAAGTCCTTTGAAGCACAGAAGTATTCAGTCTTGAGGAGGTCCCATTTATCTGTTTTTTCTTTCACTGCTTTTGCTTTGGGTGTTAGATCTAAGAAGTTACCTTCTATCACTAGGTCTTAAAGATGTTTCCTCATATTTTCTTCTAGGAGTTTTATGGTACTGGGTCTTATATTTAGGTCTTTGATCCACTTCGAGTTAATTTTTGTAAAGGGTGTGAGGTAGGGGACCTCTTTCATTCCTTTGGATATAGATACCCAGTTCTCCCAACACCATTTATTGAAGAGACTATTCTGCTCCATTTTAGTGGTTTTGGGAGCCTTGTCAAAAATCAGTTGGCCATAGATCTGAGGGTCTGTTTCTGAACTCTCAGTTCGATTCCATTGATCAATATGTCTATCTTTATGCCAGTACCATGCTGTTTTGACCACTGTGGGTTTATAATAAGCTTCAAAATCAGAAAGTGTGAGTCCTCCCAAATCATTCTTCTTTTCTAGCTGTTTATGGCTATTTTGAGGCCCTTTTCCCTTCCAACTAAATTTGATAACTAACTTTTCCAATTCTGCAAAGTAGGTTGTTGGAATTTTGATTGGTATTGCCTTGAATCTGTAGATCAGTTTGGGTAGAATTGGCATCTTAACAACTTTTAGCCTTCCTTTGATGAACCTGGAGTGTCTTTCCATTTATTTAAGTCTTCTTTGGTTTCTTTTAGCAATGTTTCATAGTTTTCTTTTTTCTTTTTTTTGAATTTTATTTTGACATAAATTCAAAGTTATAGGAACAGTTGCAAAAACAATACAAACACAGAACTCCAGCATTCCCTGACCCCCCTCCCCCGATACCCCGATCAACTAACTTTAACATATTGCCACACCGCTATTTCCTTCCCTTCTTCCCTCCCTCCCTCCCTCTCTTCCTATCTATCATCCATCATCTATTGCTCTGTCTTCTGAACATATGAGAGCTAGCTGCACACATCCTTGAACAAACACTATAATTCACATATACAATTCCCATGAACAAGAACATTCTTTTATGCAATCCCATTAAGCGCAGCTAAGAAGTACAAGAGATTCTGCAATGATACAAAGCTTACATTCTATATTTCCTTTTCCTTATGTCTCAACTGTGTCCCTTTGAGCCTCCTGTCCTCCATCCTCAGATCCCATCCAGGGTCATCCTTGGCATTCAATTGTCATCTATTTAGACTGTCTTTTTTTTTTTTCCCCCTCAATTGTGGAAACATATATACAGCCTAAATCTTCCCATTCCACCCCCTCCCTAGCCTTCCATTAGTGGGATTAATCACATTTAGAATGTTGTAATGCTATCACCTTCCCACCATCCATTACTAGAAATTTCTCTTCACCTCAAACAGCAACCCTACACTCATTTCTTAACTCCCCATTGCTCCTTCCCCCATTTCTCTTAACCCATACTCTACTTTTCATCTCTATGGTCATATTCTCTGATAATTTCTTTGTGTTTACTGTGGGGCTTAAAATTAAACTTTTAAATCCATAACAATCTTGTTATTCTTTGATACCAACTTAATTTCAATAGGACACATAAACTGTGTACCTATACTCCTCCATTCCCCCACCTTTATATAGTTCCTGTCAAAAATTACATATTTTACATTTAGTTCAAAACCATTGATTTGTCATTAGAGTTTGTGTATTTTGTATCATGTAGGAAGTAAATAGTGGAGTTACAATTCAAAAATTATTGACTTCTATTTGTATTCCATTGTGGTCAGAGATTGTGCTTTGAATATGTTCAATTTTTTTTTTTTTTTTTAAATTTATTGAGGCTTGCTTTATGTCCCAGCATATGGTCCATTCTGTAGAAAGATCCGTGATCGCTAGAGAAAATTGAGTGTCCTGGTGATTTGGGATGTTAGGTTCTATATATGTCTGTTAAAATTTTCTATTATCTCTTTCTCCTTTCTTTGTTTCTCTGTCAGTAGGGCTCCCTTTAATATCTGAAGTAGGGCAGGTCTTTTATTGGCAAACTCTCTCAGCATTTGTTTGTCTGTGAAAAATTTAAGCTCTCCCTCAAATTTGAAGGAAAGTTTTGCTGGATAAAGTATTCTTGGTTGGAAATTTTTCTCACTCAGAGTTTTAAATATGTCATGCTACTGCTTTCTCTCCTCCATGGTGGCCGCTGAGTAGTCACAACTTAGTCTTATGTTGTTTCCTTTGTATGTGTTGAATTTTTTTTCTCTTGTTGCTTTCAGAACTTGCTCCTTCTCTTCAGTATTTGACAGTCTGATCAGAATATGTCTTGGAGTGGGTTTATTTGGAATTATTCTATTTGGAGTTCACTGGGCATTTATGCTTTGTGTATTTATATTGTATAGAAGGTTTGGGAAGTTTTCCCCAACAATTTCTTTGAATACTCACTCTAGACCTTTACCCTTCTCTTCCCCTTCTGGGACACCAGTGAGTCTTAAATTTGGACGTTTTATTTTATCTATCGTATCGCTAAGATCCTGTTCAATTTTTTCGATTTTTTTCTCCATTCTTTCTTTTGTTCTTTCATTTTCTGTTCTGTGGACCTCTAGGACACTGAGTCGTTGTTCAGCTTCCTCTAATCCTGTATTATGAGTATCCGGATTCTTTTTAATTTGGCCAATAATTTCTTTTATTTCCGTAAGATCTTCTATTTTTTTTAATTTACTCTTGCAGTTTCTTCTTTATGCTCTTCTAGGGTCTTCTTTATGTCCCTTTTATCCTGCTCCATGGTCTTCTTCATGTCTTTTATATCCTGTGCCATGTTTTCCTTCCTCGATTGTGATTGTTTGATGAATTGTGCCAAGTACTGTGTCTCTTCTGATATTTTGATTTGGGTGTTTGGGATCGGGTTCTCCATATCATCTGATTTTATCATATGCATTAAGATTTTCTGTTGTTTTTGGCCTCTTGGCATTTGCTTTGCTTGATAGGGTTCTTTCAAGTTGTAAAAAAAAAAAAAAATACCAATCTAATTTTTCAGAAATACAAGTTGTTGGTGTACACTTTCTCCAACTAACCAGCAGATGGTGTCTGCGAGTCACCTATACCCCTCAAGTCAGTTCTCCCCAATTCTGTCTCTGTGGTGTGTGGGGGAATGATTTTTGTGGGGTTCAATTGGTGAACTCAGTTTGGGTTTGTTGTTGGAGCTGTTCGCCCTGAACGTGATGCATGTGTCTAGGGGTCAGGGAGGCAGGGCCATTTTAATATTCAGACCTCCCAGGTGTTCCAGAGATTCAAGGTTGTTGCAAGAGTCTAAGCCTTCATTTCAGTTTTTCCCCAGATTTTCTCTGTCTCTGACCCACAAACCACCGACATTGACGTTGCATCCCTGGGTTTTCCGAGCAGGCCCCCGTTCTCAGCTGTGATCTTCCAGGACCTCTGCTGAGGGAAGGCTGTGCTATGTCACTAGTGCGTGTCATCCCTCAAGGGAAGCCCCGGCCGCCGGGCCATGCAGGGACTCTCTCTGACTGATGCAAAGATTAGCCTGTAATTCTTGACTGGTGTAAGTTCTGAATGAAAGGCAGGTAGTAGAGCTGGGCCCCACCCCTTTCCTCTTAGAGAAGATAGATGCCTTAGGGGGAGGTCATTAGCATTTCAATGGTCTCCCTCTGCGTGTGCCATACTCTTGTCTGGGTCACAGAACTGGGAATTGAAAATGGCTGAGGCTTTCTCCACTGAGTCAAAAAAGGAACAGAGCTAGTCCGAGGCGACCCTCCGGCTCTCCAAGGTCAGTCATCACCGAAAGCCTCTGTCTACTTGTTGGGGATTTGTACCTCATAGTGAGCAGTTCACACTCGCTAATTAAAACCCCATTTGGAGCTCAGCTGAGCTATATTTGATTGCTGGGAGAAAGCTTCTCTCTGGCACCATGAGGCTTTGTAACTCGGGCTGTGGGAGAGGCGTCTCCCGATTTGGATCTGCAGTTCTTGCTGACAAATTTTATGCTGTGATCTCGGGCATTCCTCACAATTCAGGTTGGTGTATGATGAGTGGACGGTCATGTCTGTCTCACTGCAGTTATTCCGGATTATTTACTAGTTGTTTCTGTTTTTTTTTAGTTGTTCCAGGGGGACTACTTAGCTTCCAGTCCTCTCTGTGCTGCCATCTTAGGTCTTTCTGCTTGTAGTTTTCTATGTACAGGTCCTTTACATCCTTGGTTAAGTTTATTCCTAGATAGTTGATGCTTTTCATTGCTATTGTGAGTGGAATTTTTTTCTTAATTACGTCCTTGGGTAAATCATTACTAGTGTATAGAAACATTACTAAATTTTGTGCATTGGTCCTATATTCTGCCACTTTGCTGAATTTGTTTATTAGCTCAAGTAGCTTTGTTGTGTTTTTTTTTCTGGGTTTTCCAAATGTAAGATCATGTCATCTGCAAATAATGAGAGTTTTACTTCTTCCTTTCCAATTTGGATGCCTTTTATTTCTTTTTGTTGCCTAATTGCTCTAGCTAGAAGTTCTAGCACAATGTTGAACAACAGTGGTGACCGCGGGCATCCTTGTCTCATTCCCGATCTTAAAAGGGGAAGGCTTTCAGTCTTTCACCATTGAGTGTGATATTAGCTGTGGGTTTTTCATATATGCCCTTTATCATGTCGAGGAAGTTTCCTTTGAGCCTACCTTTTGAAGTGTTTTTATCATGAAAGGATGCTAGCTAGATTTTGTCAAATGCCTTTCTATGTCAATTGAGATGATCATATGGTTTGTCTCCTTTGATTTGTTAATGTGATGTATTACATTAATTGATTTTCTTGTGTTGAACCACCCTTGCATACCTGGACTAAAACCCACTTGGTCATGGTGTATAATTCTTCTAGTATGCTGTTGGATTCGATTTGCAAATTTTTGTTGAGGATTTTTGCATTAATATTCAATAGAGAGATTGTTCTGAAGTTTCTTTTTTTTCTGGTAATATCTTTATCCAGCTTTGGTATTAGGGTGATGTTGGTTTCATAGAATGAGTTATGTAGTGTTCCCTCTTCAATTTTTTAGAAAAGTTTTAGCAGGAATGATGTTAATTCTTCTTGGAATGTTTGGTAAAATTCCCCTGTGAAGCCATCTGGTCCTGGGCTTTTCTTTGTAGGGAGGTGTTTGAAGACTGATTTAATCTCTTTACTTGTGATTGGTTTGTTGAGGTCTTCTGTTTCTTCTTGAGTCAGTATAGGTTGTTCGTGTGTTTCTAAGAAATTGTCCATTTCATCTAAGTTGTCTAGTTTGTTGGCATACAGTTGTTCATAATATCCTCTTATGATATTTTTTATTTCTTTGTAGTCTATGGTAATGACCCCCTTCTCATTTTTTATTTTATTTATTTACATCTTCTCTCTTTTTGATTTTGTCAGTCTAGCTAAGGGCTTGTTGATCTTATTGATCTTCTCAAAGAACCAACTTTTTGTTTTATTGATTCTCTATTGTGTTTTTTTTTTTTTTTAATTCTCCATTTCATTAATTCCTGCTCAAATCTTTGTTATTTCTTTTCTTCTGCTTGCTTTGAGATTAATGTTCTTTCTCCAATTATTCAGTTAGGTCATTGATTTTAGCTCTTTCTTCCTTTCTAATGTAGGTGTTTAGGGCTGTAAATTTCCCTCTCAGCACTGCATTTGCTGCATCCCATAAGTTTTGATATGTTGTATTCTCATTTTCATTTGTCTTGAGATATTTATTGATTCCTCTTGCAATTTCCTTTTTGACCCACTGATTGTGTAAGAGTGTGTTGTTTAACCTCCATATCCTTGTGTACTTTCCAGTTCTCCATTTGTTACTGATTTCCAGCTTCATTTCATTATGATCAGAGAAAGTGCTTTGTATAATTTCAATCTTTTTAAATTTATTAAGACCTGTTTTGTGCCCCAGCATATAGTCTATCATAGGGAGTGTTCCATCAACACTTGAGAAGAATGTGTACCCTATTGTTTTGGGGTGCAACAATCTCCATATATGTCTGTTAGGTCTAATTCATTTATCATATTATTTAGGTTCTCTTTTTCTTTGTTGATCCTCTGTCTCGATGTCCTATCTATTGAAGACAGTGGTGTGTTGATGTCTTCCACTATTATCATAGAGACATCTATTACTCCCTTCAGTTTTGCCAGTGTTTGCCTCATGTACTTTGGATTACCTTGATTAGGTACATAAATATATATGATTGTCATTTTTTCTTGATGAACTGCCTTTTTTATTAATATATTTTGTCTTTCTTTGTCTCCTGTAACATATTTGTGCTTCAAGTCTATTTGTCTGATATTAGTATATCTACTTCAGCTTTTTTTTTTTTTTTTTTTTTTTGGTTATTGCTTGTGTGGAATATCTTTTTCCATCCATTCACTTTCAACCTATTTGTATCCTTGGGTCTAAAATGAGTCCCTGGTAAGTAACATATAGATGGATCATATTTTTTATCCATTCTGCCTATCTCTGTCTTTTGATTGGGGAGTTGAATCCATTAACATTCGGTATTATTACTGTAAAAACCATCCTTATTTTGACCATTTTATCCTTTAGTTTTTATTTGTCAGAGCTATTATTTCTCTCTCTATCCTTTTAGTTACCTTACTTAAAATCATCATTTCTGTACTCTCCAACAAGCCTCGCTCTCCTGTCTTTTATTTTCAGCCTCATTGCTCCCTTTAGCATGTCTTGCAGGGCAGGTCTCTTCTTAACAAATTCTCTGAGCCTTTGTTTATCTGTGAATATTTTAAACTCTCCCTCACTTTTGAAGTGAATTCTTGGCTGGCAAATTTTCACTTTCAGAATCTTAAATATATGGTACCACTGCCTTCTTGTCGCCATGGTGTCTGATGAGAAACCAGCACTTAGTCTTATGTGGCTTCCCTTGTATGTGGTGAATTGCTTTTCTCTTGCTGCTTTCAGGATTCTCTCCTTCTCTTTGGCATTTGACAGTCGGATCAGTATGTGTCTTCAGGTGGGTCTCTTCAGATTTATTCTATATGGAGTGCATTGGGCTTCTTTGATTTGCATGTTTATATCTTTTGTAAGGAAGGATTGGGAAATTTTCCACAATTATCTCCTCAAATATTCTTCCTGGCCCTTTACTCTTTTATTCTCCTTTGGGGACACCTGTGATTCTTATATCTGGGTGCTTCATGTTGTCGGTCATATCCCTGAGATCCTGTTCAAATTTTTCCATTTTTTCTCCATTTGTTCTTTTGTGCATCCAAAGTTGGTTGCTGTATCCTATAGTTAACTGCTTCATTCTTCTGCCTCTTCAAATCTGCTGTTGTGTTTCTCTAGTATATTTTTAATTTCATCTAAAGTATCTTTTATTTCTGTAAGTTCTGCTATTTTTTCTATTTATTCTTTCAAATCCTTCTTTATGCTCTTGTGTCTTTTTGATACCTGTTATCTCTTTAACCATCTTGATGAAGTTATTTAGGAGAATTGTTTGAACATCTTTGATTAGTTGTTCCAAATTCTCTGTCTCCTCCAGCTTTTTAATTTTATTGTTTGGCTTGGCCATATCTTTTTGTTTCTTCATGTGCCTTGTGATTTTTGCTGGTTTCTGGGCATCTGATTATCCTTTTTTTCTTTCTTTTTTTTGCATTTTAAAACTAACTTTAATCTCAGAATCACGTATCCATACACCTATTTCCTTTTTGTTGTTTTCACTTAGACTTAAATGTATGGTTTATTAAACAAAGACTGGAAACAAATATTTACCATGTCTGTTACATGTAGCACACAGGAATGGCTTTTAACAGAAATTTATTGACACCCCCAACTTTTTTTAATTATAAATACAAGTATCAAAACAATCCTGAATATATTTTTGATGCTACTAGTAGCCAGCACCCACGTTGCTTCAAAAATTAATACAATTTGCAACAAAATTCATTGTACCTGCTACTTGAAACAATTTAAACTGCCAATCTTTCACTAAGCAAGTAGATAAAATATGCCATTTGTGTATTTCCTTCTTGAAATTAGTTTTCAGACACACATATCCTACCGCAGCGGTCTGACACTTCTTGCCATGCTTTTATCTTGTAAACCTGAATTCTGTCTTGAGTACTCCAGGTTTATGCTTAAATGACAGTGCCTTGATAAGAGAAAAAAGAATTGTGTTGCATTTTTCCTCCTGTTACCTGAAAACGTAATGGCTGTACATATATTAAATAAATTCTTATAAATGTCCTTATCATGTTTACCAGCTGGAATTCTTTTACTTAACGTGTATTCTGCATTGTGATACTTAATCAAGATATTAACATGTGTAGAAGGTATTGATTTAAGACAATTTTGAGATCCACTAAAATTAAATATTGTATGTTTGTCCTTCTGGTGTCTGTGGAAACTTATTTTCTTGGGCATCATTAGATGTCTTAGCTTTTGAAGTACAACTTTAGTGCTAAATAAATTTTGCCATTTTGCTAACACTGCTATGCTCCATGCATATTAATTTTTGTCACAAATCTAACTGTTGGAGGAGTTTCTGGGTATTTAGCTCCACATTCTGCTTTCAGGCTTTATATTCTGTTTTCGTCATTTGTGGAGACTGCTATCTTCTCCTGCAGCCATCTGATTATCTTGATAAGATTATTTTGAAAGTTGGTATCCCTCTCTTGTCTAAGATTTTGTTGTTGCTTGGGTTCGCACTGAATGTCTCCTTTGGCACTTGGTTTGTCAGTATTTCCCAGCCAAGCCAGTCCGTGGTCTCATACAGGGGGTTCAGTCCCTTTCAGAAGGCTCTTGAAGGGTGGAAAGAAAAGCAGCTTGCCAGCCTGCACTCTCCCAGTTTTCCCAGCAGCTGGTCCACTGGGGCCACCTGTTCTGTGCAACCCTGCCTCTCCCCCACCACAGCAGCCTGCTGGGCAGGGTCCAAACCAGGTCAAGGTCCAGTTCAAGGCTGCAGGCCCCAGAGGGTCTCCCTCTCCAGCCAACTGTTAGCTCAGGACTCTTCTACTTCTCCCTCTTTTCCTGAGGGGCAGGCCTCCCTGTCTCTCCCAGGTCCACGTGCACTGGAAGCCGCTGGCCCTGCAGGTGGGAGATGGGCACTGTGCACTGAGGTGAAGACTCCACTTGTGGGTGCACTGGAGCTGGTGGATCCCAGACTCCCACATGGAAAGACTGCAGGTTGTGGGACTGAGAGGGTTAACTTCACTGGCCAGCGGCCAGCCCAGGAATGCACTGCATTTCACCAGCCAGGAAGACCCAGGCCAATGAATAGTCACTGGCCTCAGTTGCCAGGCCTCGGGGTAGGGGAAGGGCACCTGGCATCGCAATGCAGCTCCCTCCCTCACCCCCACCTCTCTGCTCCTGAAAGAAGGTGAGTCGTGAACGCCCTGGTCCCCTGTGCAGACAGGATCAGGGCTGTGGGACCCAAAGGGTCTCCCTTGCCAGCCAACTGTCAGATCAGCACTTCTCTGCATCCCCCTCTCCTCCCGAGGGGAGGGCCTCCCTGTCTCCCTGAGATCCAAGCTCATGAAGCAACTGGCCTCAGGGGTGAGGAATGGGCCCTGGCACCTGCAGTGGGGTCTCTGTATGTGGTTATAACGGATCTGTTGGCTCCTGGGCTCCCACGTGGAAAGACTCTAGGCTGTGGGACTGAGAGGGTTAATTTCGCCAGCCAGCAGCCCATCTAGGCATGCTAGGAGAGCTGCAGCCAATCTAGGAGTGCGCTGCCTTTAGCCGTCAGCAAGACCCAGCTGGTGCACAGCCACCGGCCTCAGGGGTAGTCACATTTGAGTTCACTCACCTCTATTTCTCAGTTTTAGTTTTCCCTGCTTTTTCATCCAGGTCTTCCTTTTCTGTTTCAGGGGTCCTTCTCTGATTACCTGAGCCCCAGAACTGCTGCTTTGGACAGTTTTTGCTTGTTCTCTAGTTGTTTTGGGTGGAGGGGTGAGTTCTGCTTATCCTTATTCTGCAATCTTCCCGGAAGTTCTGGGACTGTATTTTTGCCTGGTGACGTAGGCCAGAGCTAAGTACTAGCTGCCCCCTTCCGATAAGCCATGAACCTCCCACCCCCCCATCCCCTGCACTTTCATTCCTGCGTGCTCCCTGCCCTCTGGACCCTGGCCTATAAGGCTCTTTCTAATCTAGCCTCTGCCCACCTAGCTCTCTTACTTCAGCTCTAGCAATTTTCTCCACTGTTCACTATGCATCAGCCTGAGCATACTGGGCTCATGTCTGCCTCAGGACTAATTACACGTGCTGTTCCTTCTGCTTACAATGTTCTGCCCTCGGATCTTGACATCACCACCTCCTTCTTATCATTCAGGTTTCAACACACATCCTTAGCATCCCCGCGTTGCCCAAGCACCATCATATTACTCTTTTTAGCAAAATTGATCTCAAATATTTATTTATGTCAGTCTTTCATCACCAGACTGTAAACTCCCCGAGGGCAGGGACTCTGTCCGTCTTGTTCTTAGCTGTATCTCGAGGGCCTAAAATATGCCAGCACAGAGTAGCTCCTAAAAATACACGCTGACTGACGTAGTGTCCTGTCGGGTTTGATGCTCTTGTCCCTGACCTACGTCATCAAACACATGGCACAGCACAGCCACTCAGGAAGTGGACTCCTGCTGGTCTCTTAGGCTTTACATCCTTCTGCCTTCTGACCTGTACTCTGCTTGGCCATGCCACATGGCTTGTTTCCCAGAACAGGCATGCTCCTGCCTCTGTTATCTTGTAGGCTTTGCTTCCTTACCTTCTCCCTGTCATCCACCCAGCCTATTGCTAACTAAACACTCCCCTCCCCTGAGAGATTCCTCGTAGTTGCCACTGTTCATGCCCCATTCATAGCCCAAGGCCTTGACAGCCAGAGCTTCTCTGTCAGAGCAGTTCAGAGTGTCATTGTTCATCTTATCTTTCTCCTTCAATAGACTGTGAACTCCTTCAAGATAGAATCCATTTTTACTTATCTTGGACTTTGCACAGTGCTTAGTTGATACTTGATAACTTCTTTGATAGGCACAGTCAGCAAATTCAGTCCAGCCAAAGTCAGTGAAGGAGCTAATTGGCAACAATTAAAAACATTGGAAATATAGTACAGGGTAATAAATGAATCTGAGTAATAGAAAAGTATAAAGCAGTCAACTAGACCCTCTGTTTTCAAACCTTTTTTTTCCAGTTGCCCTCTGCTGATTTAAATTAATGAACCTGTTTTGGAACTTGGGAGTACAGGTTCTAAGTTTGTGGCTTCCGACAGTAAACTGGGCTGCCTTTCTTTCACGTATTCACAACCTAACATTCTTTTTAAAGATGAAGTATAGAGATGTCTATGTCTTATAGGTCACAAAGAATGTGAAGGAAGCTGCAGTTAAGTTGAAATGAAGATAGTCTCTTTTTTACCCCCCCCGTTGGGGGTAGACACAAAGTTACCTGGTGTGGGAAAGGAGCAAGGAAACCTGTCAGACTGTGGGCTGTGGCTGAAGACAGACCTCATGACCAGGCAATAGAAACAGGACTGGGAAGAGTAGGTGTTGACTTAAATAAGAAATATCAGTACCTGTGAGCTCTTACATATGGATCCTTGGTGAATGTGTTCCAAGAAAGGGAGCTCCTCCAATTGAGTATCTCCATGCCAAGGCATGAGTACTTATCAGATCTCTGCCAGCTGATTCTTGTAGGGACTCACGGCTGCAGGGCTAGACCCAGAAGCGTGTGAACAGAGCAGACCAGGGTGCCCAACAAGTCAGTTTAATTGACCAGACAAGACACTGTGGTGGAGGCTAAATTGAAATGGTAGGGTGCAGTTAAGCATGTTAGGCCTCAGCAGGGAAGTTAGTATTCTCAGTCAGGGTATTTTAAAGCACCTTTCTAGGAACTGCTCTCCACCCTGCTTTGGGACATTATTTTTCATATATCAAGTCAGTAGGAGGAACTAATGATTTGTTCAAGGTCTAGTCTTCAGCACTGTAGTTAAAATTAGACTACAGGCCCACTGACTACACAGTCCAGTGTCTCTGACCTTTTGAAGTTTGTTTTATCAGTACAGTTCACTAGGCTCTTTCATTTACTTAACAAATGTGGATAGAGCCCCTACAGTGGACCAAATGTTATTCTAGGCACTGAGGATATCCTGGTGAACAAGTTGACAGTGTGCCTGCTCTTACAGAGCTTGTATTTTAGTGGGGGAAGACAGACAAGAATGTCTGCAAATAAAAATGTATGTTTCAGAGAATCTGAAAATGGTCTAGTGGAACCTTGGTGGTGGTAGGGAAGGGAGCACTAGTTAGCATTTTCCAGAAGGCCTGAGGAGTTGACATTTGAGCTGTGACCTGAATAATGGGGAGGAAATATTCACCTGGGGAATGTCTGGGGAAAGAGCAGCTGTACAGAGGAAACAGCAAGGGAGCACCCCTGAGGCTTGTTTAAAGAACAGAAGAAGGCCATTGTGGGTGAGGGGGAGAGTGGTAGGAGACGAAATCAGCAAGGGAGAGAAGAACCAAATCATTTAGGACCCTCCAGGTCAAGAATTTTGGTCTGCCCTGGTGAGACTTGGGAGGGCTTTATGCAAGGAATTAACAAGCTTGTCTCTGCTCGGTTTAAGCACTGGAAACTTGCCTAATTTGGGGGTATTGTGAACTTCAAAGAAGCAGAAAATGATGATTCTTTAAGGTTCAGCTGAGAAGGGATCTTTGCGATTTCTGAGTTGATTAAACTCATTGCTTTGGGTGTTTGTTTCTGATGTGCAGGTGGGGGAAGAAACTGGTCATCGTTGCCTCCCAGGACATGCGCTATAGGGCCCTGATAGGCTTGGAGGGGGACCCTGACCTGAAGCTCCCCGACTTCTCCTACTGCATTCTGGAGCGATTAGGCCGGTCCAGGTGGCAAGGGGAGCTCCAGCGAGACCTTCACAGCACTGCTTTCAAGTAAGGGGGAGGATTCGCGTCTCTGCTTGAAATTGTAGGGGGGCCGTGCCCTGTACCCCAAGCACAGGGGTGACTGTGCCTGCTGACTCATCTCCCCTTTCACCTAGTTTGTCCCCTCTCCATGGCGATTGAGAACTCAAATGCTTTCTTTTTGAAGAGTCCCCAGGGTGACCATATAATTTATTGTCCAAGCCAGAACCTTTTGAGGGTAAAAGGTAGAGCTAATCAGAAGGGACTACCTGAGACATAAATCAGGACCATCCTCTGTAAACCCAGATGTGTGGTCACCCCAGTCATTGGCCATTGCAGGATTAAAGACCACATTTAATGACTCCCATATTAGCCCTTTTTGTCTCCCCACCCAGCCATCCCTTACTCACCCCCTTTCCCCTTTCTTCTACCCACATCGCCTCCTCTACTCCTCCCTGGACACCCTGGGATGTGCTCTTTGACTGAGACATGTTTTTTCTTCCCAGGGCCTTTGTCTCACAGGGCTGTTCTCTTAGACTGGCCGGGTAGGATGTGTGTGTCTCCGGCACTTATGCCCAAGTGAGAGGCAGTGTGCATTGTGGGGTAAAAGCTACCCACAGCGCAAACTGACACAGCCCATGCCCTTCCTCATCTCCAGGGTTGATGCCGGGAAGCTGCACTATCACAGAAAAATCCTGAACAAAAACGGGCTCATTACGATGCAGTCCCATGTGATTCGATTGCCCACAGGAGCCCAGCAGCACTCAATCCTCCTCCTCCTGAACCGGTTCCACGTGGACAGGTACAGCATGTGCCGACAAAGGTTTTCGTTACTTTTAGATTGCAGCCATGTGTATCACACCTTTAAAAATCATAGTCAGAATAAGACTATAGCTTTAAAATAAAAGGTGTTTACTACTTATTTCTGACACTGAAAATAGGTCATGCTCATTTAGAAAACCTGGAAATTACACAGGAAAGAAGCAAAAGTTTACCTATCAACCCACAACTCAACAATAGGCACTGTTAGAATTTTGGTAATTTTTTTTTTTTTCCAAGTAAAAATAAAAACTAAGTCGAATTTGAGTTGTGGTTGAATTATGTCAGTTTCAAATTGGGATATTTTTGCAACATACAACCATAATCAACCCATATGGATGAGTTGGTGAGGTTCTGTTAAGATGATTACTGTGCATGATGTTGCTATTACAGCTGTTTCATAGCCCCGACAGTACAGCAAGCTGGTAAAATATGCACATTCCCTTCTGAAGACCAGGGAGTCTCTGGAAGTGAGTAGATTATCTTTGATTCTTTGATCCTACTGTTGTGGTGAGTAATTACCTGGCATAGGAATGGAAAAAAGAAATGTTCTCGCCACCCACAGAGAGGTCTCAGCCTATACTCTGCAACCCCATGCCTTTCTTTGTGGGAGGGACAGAGTCCAGGGCGGGGGAAGGTCAAGCTGGCACAGGACCTTGGATATAGGATCCTTGGGCGAGTGAGCTACAAGCCCCCCCAGTGCCTAGGCCACCAGTGGCTCCATGGTGGAAGTGGGCAGTGCCGAGGGAGAATTAGGAGGTGGGGTGCACAGACCTGTCCCTAAACCACAGGGAATGATACTGTGATTGTCCCCTAGCCAAGTGACAGGGGTACTGCCCTTTATTCCTGTGACTAGGCACAGCCTCCAAAAGGTAGGAGAGGTGAGCCCTCGAGATTAAATATTTAAGTTTTAAAGTGTACAGTGCCCACTACATCACACACAGCTTGGCCCAAAGAAGCTGCTTAATGTGTGTGTGGGGACTGACTGTTGACTAAGTTGGTTGGTTGGCTAAGGTTTTCAAGGAGTGAAAATTGTCTCTCTACTCCTGTCAAAATATCCTATAGTCCTAATTTGCCTTCAAACCTGTACGCTGTTGAATATGTCCTGAACTTTTAATTTGCCTTCAAACCCCTGTTGGAAATATTATACTGGAGAGGATCCTGTTTTATGATTCACATTTTAATTAACTAGTCATACTGTCTATTACCAAATGTGTAGCTGGTATATATAGTTTGTGATCTTCCTTGAAGACATGGGGGCAGCCATGGGTAGAAGAGAGGTACTAGATTAAATCACTTTCTTTGAGCAAAGTCACTTCATCTCTTTGAACCTCTGTTTCCTCTTCTGTAAAATGGCTGTGACAGTGTCTGGTACTAATTCATCTTCAGTGAATTTGTCCCTTCATTTATCCTTTCACTCATCTAGAGACAGTAAAAATGGAGAAGTGGGTACAGTCTCTGGGTCTCATACTTGTCTTTTCCCTTCTCCTAGGACTGTGGATAGTTAAAGCCAAGGTGTACTTCCCCAACTGAACTGGGATACAAGTCAGGGTCCTCCCTGCACCCCTCTGCCCAGCCTCCCCTAAGCACACGTATCCCGGGAACCCTTAGCTCTTTTTAACAGCTTCCTTTGATGACTGTTAGCTTAGGAGCGCTTACTATGACAAACGCTTCACACCATAAAAATGATGTGGAAGATGGGGTCAGTCACACCAGCGAAGTGGAGGTAGAAACCAGGGCTTCAGAATCAGAGAGGCATGAAAGCATGTTGAGATGCCATGAAAAGAGCACTGGATTTAGAGCTAGAAGACCTGGGTTTGTGTATTGGGCCTGAATTTTAGAAAATCCTGTTAACCTTATGAAATAATCTCTCTTCCCTTACTCACCAAGTGATCTATAAGGGAATACATGAGATGCTTCCTGAACTTTAAAGTATAAAAATGTGAAGAGTTTTAAAGAATCACTTCATTGCAGACTTCGCCACAGAGTCAAGTCTGGGCCCTGCCACTGGGTTGTTAGGTGTCATTGGACATGAGACTGAACTGCTCAAGCCTCAGTTTCTCCAGCTGTAAAGGGCAGGGGTTGAGCTGGATGATCTTTGAGACCTAAGACTAAAGCTCTATGGTTTGGTATGTTGTCCCTTAAGTCTTGTCTTGTCACCTTTAAAGAACAGATGGTCTTTCACAACAGACTAGGAAAAAATGGGCTGTCTTTTTTCTCTTGCAGGAGGAGCAAATACGACATCCTCATGGAGAAGCTTTCAGTTGTGCTGAGCTCACGGAGTAACCACATAGAGACTCTAGGGAAGCTGAGGGAGGAGCTGGTGAGTTGCTTGGGGGCTTCCCTTGTGCTGGACTAAATTGGCACTGGCAGCTCCCCACAGTCCCCTTTACCTTCCGTTACCTCTCAGACCCTGAGGCAGAGTCAGTTAGCTTTTGTCACTGCATGTGCACTGCTCTTTGTGGTAGGAGAGAAATATTTCTTTCTATCTTAGTTTCTATCAGAAGCAGAAAATAAAAGGAAGACTGAGAGGCCTCTTAGGAGACCACTGTGGGAATGAAGAAAATTCCTTGATTTCTTACGGATCTGACCACTTGGTTCAGTTGTATTTGTCTGGCCCATGCAGACACTAGAGATGAAACCCTCTGCCCTACGGTGTTACTTGCAATAGGGGAGCTAGCCTGGTTTCAGGTCAATGCTGTACTGTGTAAGCAAGACGATTTGTTACAGGACACTCGTTTATTCATTCACAGAATACTTTAGTGAGTGTCTGTTTTGAGTCAGAACTATATTCTGCACTAAGATTATACAAAAATCAAGGAGGACAACAGGTCTCACACTGTCTTGGAGAGGTCTTGTGGGAGGGACAGGCATGTGAGCACACACTCAGGATATTACGTGTCTGAGTTCAGTGCAAGGAGAGATGTGCTCTCAAGAGAGCTGAGAAAAACTTGACAGAGAAAGTTAGAGTTGAGCTGGGATTTGAAGATTAAGTGTTCTCCGAGTAGACAGAGAGGAAATGGCGCTTCTGGCAATGCAGAAGAGCTTGGAGTTGTGGAAAGTCGTGGGCATCAGTAATCTAGCATGTAGCCAGGTCATCGAGGGCTTTGGGGTGGGGGACAGGAGGAGAGGAATGGTAGGATATGTGGCTGGAAAGGAGAGTTGGGACTTTAGCCTTTAGATGCACCGGGCTGGTGGCTATTTGTAAGTGGAGAAGTTAGAAGAAGAGAAGAGCATTGAGGAAGATAAACTGGCAGATGGAAGAGAAAATGAAGGCAGGATGGTGATCGAGGAAGCTGTTGCCTCAGGTCAGGTGGGTGAGGATGAGGGCCTGGATTATTTAAGAAACATTTTGGAGGTAAAACAAATGGGCCCTTTGAGAGACTGGAGCCCCGAAGAAAGAGCCTTAAGAGGAAGCCATTGCATTTGGCTCGAGCCACTCACTGAAGTTGAATGGCATTACCAGACAGGCTCCATGAGAGCAGGGACTGTGTGCTTTGTTCCCTGCTGAACCCCCAGGTGAGGTCAGTGTCTGGCCCAAGGTACATGCTGAGTAAATACTTGTTGAACGACTGTAAGAATAAAGTAGAGCATATAGAAAGAGGAACAAGCTTGGGTTAGGAGGAAGCACGCAAAAAATTGAAATTTTGGATTTATTGAATGTGAAGATCTGGGACATTTGCTTGGTGATGTCTAGCTGGCAGCTGAGCAGCATTTAGGGAATACTTAGTGGATAAGGTTGACACAGGAGTATGGATGCTTGTTTTTTGTTTTTTTTTGGTCCTGTTGTTTCCCTCTCTTCTTGCTGGGCAGATTGCAAAGTCCTTAATGGCAGGCCACCAGGACTGCCATCCTCTCTCATTTTGGTGGTCCAAGGCTTAGTACCATATGTTGAGGTCTGGGGTTTGATGGACGAGTTTCTGCAGAGTCATTCTATAATGCTGGGGGCATGACTAGATTAACGGTAGATGCCATTCACAAACCAGTGGTTTGAATGAGCCATATGTGAGTCATCTGTATTTCTTTGATAGCCATATGTTCTGCCGTACAGCTGCTAGAGTGCCTGCTAGTCTGGGAGCTGATAACACATATGTGGTGGCAGCAGCCCACAGACGTTTGCTCCTTTTCTCTCCCCCCAGAGTGTAAGAGGAAACCTGTAAGACTCCACTGGCAACTCTTGGTCATGAGCGCCTCCTGTCTTTCTAACCACAGGGCTCACTTGCCTTACTTTACCTGGGGTTGCAAAATCAAATGTCAGCAGTGGCTGAGAGGACAATAAAAGCAAGTGGAATAGGCCAAGTGGGAAAAAAATTTTATAGCAGTATGAATTCAGGAATATTTAACTTTCCTCCTGAGTATTACAAGAGAAAAGTAGCACAAAAATGGTGGCAATTGGCAGCTGACATTCAGCCTCAGTGGGAGGGCAGTGGCACCTGGAGACTGCACGTCCTGTCTGAAGGGAAGCGGCTGGGACAGGCTCCCGCTGGCCGGCACTGTGAGCAACTGCAGTCCAGGATTTGTTGCCAGATATCAATTTCTCAAGAGAAGCCAGAAATCGGATTTCTTATGTGAAATCTCTTACTTTTCAATGTTGGCAAGTAAATTACTTTTTAAAAATACATTATGTAGATGAAAAACCATGGCCTGAGCTGGAACTGCAACCCCTGCAGCTAGTATGCACTTAGGATCATTTCGGTTGTGTTGGCCTTGCAGAAATCTGAGTGATAGGATGGATATATTCATCATCATTTTGTTGTGGCTTCACAGATAGACTACATTTTTTTTTATTTAATTTTTTTCCTATTTGTCCCACTGCCTGTGGGAAGGTGTGTGTGTGTGTGTCTTTAATACGAATATATTTACTCAGTTCAAAACTCAAAATTATATAAAAAGGTATATAGTGAAAAATTTCCTACCTCTACCTTCACCTGCCTTCTTCTCACTCCTTGCATATCCTTTCAGGATCTCTTTAGGCAAATATCAAATACTCCTAAAATTCAGCTTTATTTTTTTTAATTCAGTTTTATTGAGATATATTCACATACAGTCATCCAAAGTGTACTATCGACTGTTCATAGTACCATCGTATAGTGCGTTCGTTACCACAATCTATTTTTTGAACATTTTCTTTGTACCAGAAAAAGTAAAAATAAGAATAAAAATAAAAGTAAAAAAGAACACCCAAATCACACCCCCCCCCATTTTTCATTTGTGTTTTGTCCCCATTTTTCTACTCATCCATCCATATACTGGATAAAGGGAGTGTGATCCACAAGGTTTTCACCATCACACTGTCACCCCTTGTAAGCTACATTGCTATGCAATCATCTTCAAGAGTCAAGGATGCTGGTTTGCAGTTTGATAGTTTCAGATATTTACTTCTAGCTATTCCAATACCTTAAAACCTAAAAAGGGTTATCTGTATAATAGATAAGAGTGTCCACCAGAGTGATGTCTCAACTCCATTTGGAATCTCTCAGCCACTGAAACTTTATTTCGTTTCATTTTGCATCCGCTTTTGGGTCAAGAAGATGTTCTCAATTCCATGATGTCAGGTCCAGGTTCATCCTCGGGAGTTGTATCCTGTGTTGCCAGGGAGATTTACACCCCTGGGAGTCAGGTCCCACATAGGGGAGGAGGGCAATGAGTTCACCTCAGCTTTATTTTTTAATGATTAAGGGAATAATTTTAGACTGAATTTATTCACTTGGAGGATGGTTTGGAATCCTTTCCTGAATCTGTTAATTAAGATAATCAGTTAATTCAGGTCCTGAACTTGTGTTCATTTCCATGTGACTCTTCATAGTTTCAAATGCCTTGCTTGTACCCACTAGTAGCTTTGCAATTTTGTTTTGGCAGGGGCTGTGTGAAAGGACGTTTAAGCGTCTGTACCAGTACATGTTGAATGCTGGACTGGCTAAAGTGGTGTCCCTTCCATTACAAGAAATTCACCCTGAATGTGGACCTTGTAAGACAAAGAAAGGTAATGGCAGGGTCTGTGCTTTGTATTCTCTCTCAGCTTTCTGGATGGCTTACACTTCTCTCTTCTAAGCGCCAGGCTTTTCTATCTCATCACATTCTGCCCTGAAGTATAATGATTTCACCTATTTATTCAGCTCTCTATTCCTCAGTGCCTGGCTCAGGACCTTCTTTATAGAAAGTGCTCAGAAAATGTTTGCCAAATAAAAGCGCTTCTAACTTCCAGCGAACTTCCCTACTTGAATGTCCCTCTAACATCTCAAATTTATGGTGTCTTTTTCATCTTTTTCTTCTGACACCAAGACACTATTCATTCTTTAGCCAGAATTTTTTTTTTTTTTTTTTTTTTTTTTACACACAATCTTTATTATAAACATTGCCTGAATTACGTCTGTTTCTTTTTTTTTTTTTTTTTTAAAATCATCATTTTATTGAGATATATTCACATACCACGCAGTCATACAAAACAAATTGTACTTTCGATTGTTTACAGTACCACTACACAGCTGTACATTCATCACCTAAATCAATCCCTGACACCTTCATTAGCACACACACAAAAATAACAAGAATAATAATTAGAGTGAAAAAGAGCAATTGAAGTAAAAAAGAACACTGGGTACCTTTCTCTGTCTGTTTCCCTCCCCTACTTTTCTACACATCCATCCATAAACTAGACAAAGTGGTGTTTGGTCCCTATGGCTTTCCCAATCCCATTGTCACCCCTCATAAGCTACATTTTTATACAACTGTCTTCGAGATTCATGGGTTCTGGGTTGTAGTTTGATAGTTTCAGGTATCCACCACCAGCTACCCCAATTCTTTAGAACCTAAAAAGGGTTGTCTAAAGTGTGCATAAGAGTGCCCACCAGAGTGACCTCTCGGCTCCTTTTGGAATCTCTCTGCCACTGAAGCTTATTTCATTTCCTTTCACATCCCCCTTTTGGTCAAGAAGATGTTCTCCGTCCCACGGTGCCAGGTCTACATTCCTCCCTGGGAGTCATATTCCACGTTGCCAGGGAGATTCACTTCCCTGGGTGTCTGATCCCACGTAGGGGGGAGGGCAGTGATTTCACCTTTCAAGTTGGCTTAGCCAGAGAGAGAGGGCCACATCTGAGCAACAAAGAGGCATTCAGGAGGAGACTCTTAGGCACAAATACAGGGAGGCCTAGCCTCTCCTTTGCAGCAACCGTCTTCCCAAGGGTAAAACTTATGGTAGAGGGCTCAACCCATCAAACCACCAGTCCCCTATGTCTGTGGTCATGTTAGCAACCATGGAGGTGGGGTAGGCGAATACCCCTGCATTCTCCACAGGCTCCTCAAGGGGGCACTACATCTTTTTTTTTTTTTTTTTTTTTTCCCCTTGTTTGTCTTTTTTCTTTTTTTTTTTTTTTTTTTTTTTTTTAACTTTCCCTTCTTTTTTCAAATCACCTCTATGAAAAAAAAAGTTAAAAAGAAAACAAACATACAATAAAAGAGCATTTCAAAGAGACCATAGCAAGGGAGTAAGAAAAAGACAACTAACCTAAGATAACTGCTTAACTTCCAACATGTTCCTACTTTACCCCAAGAAAGTTACATAATATAGCAACATTTCAGTGAACTTGTTCCTACTACAACCATCAGAAATTAACAGACCATAGTCATTTCTGGGCATCCCCAGAACGTTAAATAGCTTATCTGTTCTTCCTGGATTATTGTTCCCCCTTCCTTAATTGCTCTCTACTGCTAGTTCCCCTACATTCTACATTATAAACCATTTGTTTTACATTTTTCAAAGTTCACATTAGTGGTAGCATATAATATTTCTCTTTTTGTGCCTTAGCCAGAATTTTTAAAGTACCTACTCTGTGTTGCCCTTTGAGGTGGGTGAATCATCATTTTACATGCAAGAAAACTAAAGGTAAGTGATGTTAGGTAACTCATGTAAGCTTAAGCCACCAGTTTGTGGCAGAGGTAGGGATTTGAACCTTCTAAGAAAGTTGAATTAAGGACTATAGACTGTGAAACTTTAAAAACCTTCCTTAGGCCTTTATTTTTACTCCATTCTTGATTTTTGTCCCATACGATTTACCCCTACTGATTAGCAAAAGTCATTAGAAAAATGGAGGACCAGAGCTTTCAGAAAAAAATGATAAATGGAATATACATTTATCTCCTCTCTACCCAAACTCCACCATAGTGATGATGAGCTATAAAAGGAATAAACCACAAGTACAGAGAGACTAGGAATAGTACAGGAAAGGACAGCAGAGAGTTCTCAACATTTCAGAAGCTCAAAGGCAGATGGACACATGGTAACTGACTCAGCAGACTGGGGAAGCTAAATGCCTGGGAAGGGAGGGAGCCAAGAATTGGCAACTCAGAACTCTACATTCTAGGTACCTTTGAAAACACAAGCATGGAGGGGGCTGAAGACAAGAGGATTGGTTAATAGTCTGTGTGAGAAGCAGTTGTACCCCCAAGTCCCCTCCCCTACTTTGTGCAGGCAGGTAAGAAGCTCTTTTTCAGGAAGACAGAAGACTGGAATTATCTCAAGAGAGGATGCACTGGAAGATTTCTAGACTCACAGACATGAGACCTGGCTGGGGACAAGGTGCTATGCTGGAAACGAGAGTACATGATAATCTCCATACACTAAAAAGAGCCCATCAGCTGCCTTTCCCAATTTGACTCATGGAACACTAGCAGCCAGACTAATAGTCTTCTTGGCCAGAGGCTGGAGAGTTCATTTCTGCAGAAACTGACTGGTCCAAGAGAAAAGTCCTCTGATACTGAAAATTAGGGGCCCACACAATGGCAGCCTCTTCCTTCCTCTCCCCATTCTTCAGAACACAGGACTTCCAGGCAGTGTTTTAATGCTTCACAGGGCCTCTACGGAAAACTCTGGTGTGGAAGTAAGAGAAACAAACTGAGGAAACAGAAACAAAGCAGGGAGCAGAAGGAACTTAAAAGAAAGAGATCCTCAGAGAGAGAAGAGAGGATATTGCATCCACGAAACCAGAACCAGAGGCTATAAAGAGGAGACATGTAGAAAACAAAACAAAGAGGTCCTGGAAATAAAATAGAACTATTGCAATTAAAGATTTAGTGGAAGGGAAGATTGTAAAGTAACATTGAGACAATCTCCCAGAAAGAACAAAAACTCAAGGAGATGTAAAATAGGAGATCCAAGATGAAGATAAGTGAGTTTCAAAGGTCCAACATCCGCTTAATAGGAGTTCCAGAGAGAGAGAGAGAGAGAGAGAGAGAGAGAAGAGAGTATGCAAGCTAGCAGAAGAACAGAGGGGAGGAGATTATGAGAGATGACACAGGGAATTTTTCCAGATCTGAAGGACATGAGTTTCTAGCTCAAATAGCCTATCAGGTGCCTAGCATGATGAACAAAGTCACCCATACTAGGACCCAAACGTGCTGAGACTTCAGAAATCGGGGGCTAAAGCGCCTCAGGCAAGAAAACATTGGACTTCCCAAAAGTAACTGAAGCCAGAAGACATTGGAGCAACTCCATCAAAATTCTGAAGGAAATGGAATCTAGAATTCTTTATTCAATTATATCAATTGGATGTGAGCATAAGGACATATTCATACATGCCAAACTCAAAAAATTCTCCTTATTCCCTTTCTTAGGACTATACTGGAGGATGTACACCATCACATGACAGAATAAACCAAAAGACAAGAAACCATGGGATCTAGGAAGTGGGGAAGACTAAGGAAAACCCTGGGGAGACGGTGAAGGGAAATCTCAGGATGAGAGACCAGCCAGCCAGATAGTAGCAGAGCAAGGGATGAGGAGTGCAAGAGGGATGGATGGAAATCCATGCAAATGATTGATTGCTGCGTGTGTATGTGTGCAGGTATGTGCACGCATGTGTATGTGTATGAATGTATCCAGGGGAAATTTGCACTTCTGGTAGAGAGTCTAAGTGTGAATTAGTGATAGGTACATAGAAAACCCAGCAAATGGGGAAAAAATTTTAAAAATGAATGTGTTAACTCCAAGGTAAACCTAAAGGTGTACAAGAAAAAAAAAACACTTGGGGTCCATGTGCTTGAATTTGTGAGTAGAGCAAGTAGCCTGTGGGAACTGGCTTCATTAACACCACTGTATCAATTGGTTCTCCAAAGAAACAGACCCCATAGGAAATATTTTTATTTGTATTTTAGGGAATTGGTTCATGTGTTTGTTGGGGCTGAAAGACCCAAATCTGTAGGGCAGGCCAACCAGCTGGAAACTCACACAGTGTTTTGGTGTGGCATTCTCAAGTCCAAAATCTATAGGGCAGGCCGGCTTGTAGTCTTGAGTCTGAGATGTATAGAGCAGTTGGCTAGGCAGAGAGCTGCTGTCCCTTTAGATGGGGCCCACCTTCCCCATTCACCAGAGACCCCCTGCTCCCTGCTATATAATCCAAGGCCTGCTTCACTTTGGTATGTTCTCTACCTGTTCCTTGAAGGCGTGTCCATCTCTGACCATAGATTAGCGTCTAGCATAGGGCCAGGTTCACAGACAAGGTAAGTCCAACATTGAGGGGGACAAGGGCAGGGGTCTGAAGCATCTGCAGTCCCCTATTTATGGCATGGATTCTCCCACAAGTTTTGCCCCTGTGACTCTTTAAAAATAACAAACAAATTCAGCAATGTTGTAGGACACAAGATACTCAAATATCCAAAAATCAGTTGTATCTTTATACACTTGCAATGAACCATCCAAAAATGAAACTAAGAAAACGGTTTCATTCATGATAGCATCAAAAAGGATAAAAGACTTACGAACAAATTTAACAAAATTTATAAAATTCTTACTCTGAAAATTTCAACACAATGTTGAAAGAGATTAAAGAAGCTCTAAATAAATGGGAAAGCATCTGTGTTCATGCATCAGAAGACTTAACATTAAGATGGTGTTACACCGCAAACTGATCTACAGATTCAGTGCAGTCCCTCTCAGAATCCTAGCTGACTTCTTTGTAGAACTTGACAAGCTGATTCTAAAATCCATATGGAATTGCAAGGCACCCAAGAATAGCTGAAACAATCCTGAAAAAGAAGAATAAGGTAGGAAGACTCCCAGTTCCTAATTTCAAATCTTACTACAAAGCTGCAGTAATCAAAATGGTGTGGTACTGTCACAAGGAGAGTCATATAGATGAATGGAAAAGAATTGAGAGTCCAAAAATGAATCCATACATTAGTGTCTGATTTTTATAAGAATGCCAAGACAATTCAGTGGTGAAAGAATAGTCTTTTCAACAAATGGTGCTTGGCCAACTGGATAGCAACATGCAAGAGAAGGAAGTTGGACCTTTACCTCTGACCGTATATAAAAATTAACTCAAAATGAATCAAAAACCCTAATACAAGAGCCAAAACTATAAAACTCTTAGAAGAAAACATAGAAGTAAATCTTTATGACCTTGGATTAGGCAAAAGATTGTTACATATGACACCAAAAGCCTGAGCAAAAACCAAAAAAAAAAAAAAAAATGAGAAATTGGACTTCATCAAATTTAGAAACTTCTGTGCTTCAAAGGACAGCATTAAGAAAGTGAAAAGACAGCTTACAGAATGGGAGAAAATATTTGCAAATCATGCAAAAAAAATTTGTAAAACTCATAAGGGGCTTATATCTGGAATATTTACAGAACTCTTATAATACAATGATAAAAAGACAAATAACCTAATTCAAAAATGAGCCAAAGACTTGAATAGCTATTTCTCTGAAGAAGATAGGCAGTTGCCCCATAAGCACTCTAAAAGATGCCCGGCATCATCAGTCATCAGGGAATTGTAAATCAAGACTGCATCGAGATATGAATTCACACCCATTATGTGGCTACAGTCAAAAAGTCAGATAACAAGAAGTGTTGGCGAGGATGTGGAGAAATTGGGACCCGCATTCGCTGCTAGTAGGAATGTAAAACAGTGCAGCCACTTTGAGAAACAGTCTGGCGGTTCCTCAAGTGTTTAAACAGAGTTACGATATGACCTGGCAATTCTACTCCCAGGTATGTACCAAAGAGAAAACACATGTCCACCCAGAAACTGGTACGTGAATGTTCATAGAAGCACCATTCATAACAGGTCAAAGGTGAAACAACCCAAATGTCTATCAGCAGGACAGCTGGGCAAATAAAATGTGGCCTATCCAAACAGTGGAATATTATTACACCATAAAAAGAAATGGAGTACTAACTCTGCTACGACATGAATGAACCTTGAAAACATTATGCTATGTGAAAGAAGCCAGTTACAAAAGACTACAGAGTACATGATTCCATTCATATAAAATCCAGAATAGGGGAATCTTTTAAGACAGAGAGTAGTTTAATGGGGCTAGGGGCAGAAGAGGGAAGAGAGTACAGAGGGATTGGGGGTGATAGCTAAAGAGTACGGAATTTCCTTGTGAGGTGACAAAAATGTTCTAAAATGTATGGTTGCAAATTCTGTGAATATACTAAAAACCATTGGATTAAACACCTTAAGTTGGTGAATTGTATGGTTTTTTAGTTATATCTCAATAAAGCTGTTAAAAAATAAAATAAGTTAAAAATAAAAGGCAAAATGCAAAGACACTTGTAAGAGGGAATAGCAAACTAAATTAAGATCATTAAAATGGCAGAAGGGAACATTAAAAAAGTTGCAGTAGTATTACTAAGTATACAACCTAAGAAAAAAGAGAAATGAGGCATATTAAGAATGATTAAAATGTAATAAAATAAATATAAAGGTTTAAAAGAGCTTTTGAAACCAGAAAACTGGAAGTAAAAAGAATGAGGAGCGGAGAAACAAAAAGGATAAAAGATGAACATAAACATAAAAAGAATAGAAAAAGATCATCAGAAATTTTTAAAGCCTAGAAAATGGTGCTAGGAGAAAAAAAGTTTAAAACAGCTAAAATAAGCAAGATTTCCTTCAGGTAAAAGTGACAAAGGTAATTAAAGGACACTAACTAAAAATTGAAAAGTGACTACTATCATTAATATTTAAGAGAAGTGTAAAAGAGGTAGAAACATTTTAGAATGGTAAAAACTAGTAAAGCCAGGAGCTAGAAGGAGTAGAGAAAGGGGTAAAATCCATAGTGGTATAAATTGCTGGGCTTGACCGTCCTGCTGGGGCTGAAGCAGCTCTCCTGAGGTCTGGGTCTTTACTCGTGTCAGCTCCTGGACTCAGGCAGGTCCCCTAGTCAGCAGGCAGCCCTGTGCATCTCCCCTGTGGGAACAAAGCATGCTCGGTCCTGCAGGCAGTGGGAGCCATCAGCCACCTCCACTGAGCAGGAAAACGTGGCCACTGGTAGCACATGGCAGGGGAGTGGGGCTGGGGAAGAATTCTGGGGAACCACACTGGAGCAGAGGACAGTAGACGTGTTGCAGAGATAGGATTGATGGCTGTCGGTGTGGTCAGGGGCCGTGAGATTTTCCTCCAGCCACCTGCTCTGGTGTAGCCAGCCACTGGCTCTGGGGGAAATGGAGGGAATGGCCCCTGTACTTAGGAGAACCCAAAGGCAAGTGCTGGGAGCTTGTAAGCCCACAAATGGCAAGACATGGCAATCACTGGGGGCACAGAGGCGTGTATGGAGACCAAGTAAGGTGAAATCCATCTGGAACTTCCAGTTGTAGAGTGGGAATAGCCCAGGACCTGGTGCAGAGGGTCCCACGAGGCTGACGTCGCATTCTCATACTTGCCTGGTTCATAGCCCACAGGAAAGGTTTGCTGATATCATCAGGTTTCTCATCGTGCAATGGATACAAAGCCCTTCCCATCCTTCTGTGTCTCTTAAAGAACTTTGGGCACCTGAATGAGTCAGGCACTAACTCAGCCCAAGGGTTTGAGGAGGTGATGCTTGCACTGGAGATTGAAAGATGATTCGCAAACTCTAAACCAAGAACGTTTATACAGTTTTCTGAATCCTTGTAAGCCCCTGTGTATTATTTTCAATATCTTTGTTTCCCCACACAGTTAGTAAGAAAAACCAAGATTTGGGCTCCGCCTTCCAGACCTTCTTCCCTTAAAGCCATCTTCAGCATCCACTGCAAAATAGCTCCAACATATTAGTCCCAAAATGTCATGTCCACAAACTAAAAAATAGAATATTCTTTGCTTGGCAGACAATCCTTCCACAATCTACTTTTTTTCCCTCTTCATTCTCATCTTCATCTGATAACTTCTACCTGCCTCCTTGCCCATTGGCCTTGTCCTTTCCCGCCTCTCTGCCTTCGCTCATGCCATCAGAAAATTCTTACTTATCCTTTCATATCCCCAAATGTCACCTCCTCTCTCTCCCTTTCCCTGCCTCGCCCTGTCCTGCTTTTTCATAGTTCATAAGCCCTGTGCCTACTTGAAGTAGCGCCCTTGGCCTTCAGTCCTCCAGCAGGCATGCAGCCAGGTGGCACGTGGTGAGTACTCAGTGGTCTCAGGCCTGTGCTGAGCACCTTACATGTGTCGGCTCTTCCGTCCTCACTCCAAAGTTACTTTAGACGTCAGGCCTGCCCCTGTTTTAATAGATGAGGAACCCAAAGCTTGGAGAGGTGAGCCACTTCCCTGTGGTGGAGCCAGAACTCAACCCCAGGCTGTTGTGCAGCCCAAGCCCGATGACTTCCCCACACTGCCCCAGCCACTGTTAGACTTGACCCTTTGCAAGGGCAGGAACCCTGGCTTATTATATGTTCTGGGCCCAACACAGAATAAGTGCTTGTGGAATCAAATTTAATTAAAGGCCCCCAGCAATCCCCTGGCATTTTCAGCCTGGGCAACTTAGTATGGCACTTGATCCTCAGAAGCTGTGTTTTTCAATGTTGTACTAATGAAAATGATGATAATAGCAGTATTGGGCATTTATTGAGCTCTTATTATATGCCAGGCACTGTTCTAAGCACCAAACATGAATTAATTCAGTCAATTTTTGTACCAACTCTATGAGGAAGGTACTATTCTTGTCCCCATTTTATAGTTGAGGAAACTGAGGCCCAGGGGACATTATTGCCTAGCCAAGGTTATGCAGCAGTGGTGGAGGCAGGTTCCCACCGGGACAGACTGACTTCAGAGCCCATACTTTCAAGCTGCATGCTCTGCCATCACCCTGGTGTGTGGGCTGTGGCACCCTCCGCCGTCATTCTGGGTGCTGCCCTGAATCCTTTGCTTCCAGTCTTCTCAGGCCTCTCCCCAGTCACCTAAGGGAGTTACCCCCTCTGAGGTATCCTTTTGGCTTGCTCATCTTTCTGAATAACTCCCTAGTGCTGGCAGCCCCTTCCCCATTCAAAGTTCAGAGCAGGCTTAGGACAGGAGATACTTCCTGGGTGTGCGTGTGTGTGTGTTGGGTGTGGGGTTGGTAATACACTGAATTTACATAACATCTGCCTGACTTACCTGTAGGATTTTCCCTTTGTTTGCAACTCTCAAAGAGGAATTCTGCTCATTTGTTTCCATCATGCTTTTATTTCCCAGGGTAAAGGTAGTTGAGAGCTTGACTTTGCTAGGAGGCCTGATGAGATTTTTCCACTGGAAAGGTGAGAAACATGGGCCATTGACCCCACTGCACAGCCACTCGGTATTTCCGTTTAGAGTGAACTGCACCTTCCAATGGAAATTGGAACTTCTGACCTAACCAGGTGACCTCATTTGAAAGGAAGGCCACTTGCTAGCTCTGAGACATCAGTTAGAGCACTTGACCCCTCTGAGTCTCAGTTTCCTTTTTCTTACAATGGCAAAAACAGTAACTTGCACCCTCAACGTGATGATTAAGTAAAATAGCGTCTGAAGACACCTGACACGGTGCCTGGCTCACACTGGGTGCTCAGTAAGGATTCACACCTTCCTTTCTTCCTTCCTGGGTCTTCAAAATGCCTAAATAAAGCCATCCTTCGTTCACACTAAGGTGAGCCTGTCCTGGATCTTTGATACAAAAGGACTGCATGGCTCCTTTGTGTGGAACTGCTGGCATTAGAGTGCCATGTCTTTCTAATGCCTATAATTCCTTTGCTTGGGAGCTTGTGCAGTTATATCTCTCCTGCCTTTTGTTCCTGGAAAGAAAGCCCTGCATGCAGGGATCAGTGGTTTCTCCAAGGAGGTTGCTGGTCGCTTAGATGGCATGATAGGCGCCGCTCACTGTGGAGTGGTGTGCTTCCTGCAGCCTCGCCCTGGCCCTTCTGCTCTTCTCCTTGGCTGAGCTGCAGACTGGAACAGTCTCCTTAAACAGGCAAGTGTGAGCAGAGGGATTTTAGTAATAAAAATTGAAAATCTGAGGCCTGGCAAAATGCCTGCTGGCTGGTAAAACTCCAGAACTGTGGAAGAGGTGTAAAGGGCCAGTGAGACTAACTCCAGGTGGTCCTTTAGAATTGTGAAGCACAAACCATGCACCAAACACTGTGCCCTATCCTTTACACTGTGCCTTGTCTCTTAAAATTCTCCCTATACCCCTATGAGGCTAGCCATGGTTGTTACCCTGAGTTTATAGGTGAGACATTTGAAGCTCTGGAAGGTGAACCTCCTTGCTCAGGTGCATGCAGCAGAGGCTGGATTCTTAGCACTGTGCTACACAGCCTCTCTGATATATAAGGTTTTTCCAAAGTCAGATGTGTATGGCATGATATGGGATAAGGGAAGTGGCCTTTCCATGGCCAGTATGCTGAGAAAGACAAGGTATAGACACCGCTTGGATGAATAAAGCAGGGTGTACTTGCCTGATGGGGTTCATGGCAGAGAAATCAGCTGTGCTTTGTGTGCCAGCAGCTGTCTGGTGAGGCAGAGTCAGCCGCGCACAGGCCTGGTCCTAGGTAGGCTCAAGCAGGCCTAGCCTACCGTGCTTTTACCTGGAAACCAGCTCCCTGTCTCTGTCACTGTCTTTCTGTCTCTCTAGTTCAACTGATGTTTGTTAAGCCGCTGCACTGTGCTAGGTTCTGGGGATATTAAAAATAAATGCTGTATTAGTTAAGAGCCTGGACTCTGGAGCCAAACAGCCTGGATTCAAATCCCAGCTCAGCCATTTTCATAGCTACATCTCTTTGAACAGATCACTTAACCTCTCTGGGCCTCAGCTTCCACATCTGTAAAGTGGAGCTTCCAGTGACCTGCCAGCCTCAGGATTGGTGGGAGGATTTGATGTATCAGCACACGTAATGCCTTTAACACAGGGCCTGGCACCTGTTGAGTGACAGGTGTTAGTGCTATGCGATCGCTGCATGCCAGCCCCTGTGCCACAGGCTTCACATTGACCCCACGGGGCAGAGAACCTTGCTGTCCCATTCGACTCACTGGAAGGCAGAGTTACATTAAGTAATTTCCCCATTGTCACAGAAGTGGTAAGTTGTGGAGCTGAGCTTCAGACCCGTGTCTGCCTGGTCCCGGAGCCCAAGCTTTGTCCCTGTACTCCCTCTGAGCACTGCCGTCCTAGCCATCAGGAGAGGAGGCAGATGGGAAAGCAGACAAGCCCTGTGCCATGTACCGTGCCAGAAGGCTGCATTGCCAAGTGCTACCGTAGCAGAGAGAGATGAGAACAATGAACTGACTTCGGGATATGAGAATCAGAAGCTTTGAAGGCTGAGAGGAATTTTCTCTTCTTTGCCCTTTAAGTCCACAAGTGTGCTAGTAACATGCCTCTCTTCCACTTGTGTTTATTTTGAGGGCTGTTCTGTGTATCCTTTCCTGGCTAATGAGCCCCTTAAGGAAGTTAAAAAGGAGTGGAAGAAAGAACAGTGGCTACTGCTGAAAGAATGTGGAGTTGGCTTCCCCTAAGTGCTATATTGCAGCATCTCTGGCACTGGGTCACTCCGTTACTTAATTCACATCTACGTCTTTGAATCAGGAGGCATATATCATCCAGGGTTTAGAGCCAGACTGCCTAGTAAATCCCGGTTCCATGCCAGGAGTTCGGCCAAATTAGTTAGCTCCTCAGTATTCTCAGTGGGAAATGGGGATGACAGTACCTCAGGCTGTGGTAAAGATGGACTCGTACAGTGCAGGTGGGGAGCTTAGCGCCTTGACATAGCACAAGGTCAGTAAATGGGGATATTTTTATTATTAGGAACAGTGGGTTCTTTTGTGAACACCATCTTCAGGGCAAGATGGGAGGATTGTGGATGGGCTTGAATAGAAGACAGAGGAAGTTCAAACGGAAAATGGCCCGGCGGTCAGTTTGCATGTGTGCTGCCATCAGCACAAACCAGCCAAGGTTTCGGGCATTCCTGCTGCCTCCATCCGTCGCTGCTAGAAAGAAATCCCAGAGGGAGCCCAGCACAGTACTCAATCCCAGTCACCCCAGCCTTGAAAGGGTTTTCGCCTGTTCATATGGCCCAAGAATCCCCTTGTTCCCCTTCCTGGTTGCTTTAGGCACCTTTCCTAAATGGTGCTAAATGGAGGGAGAGGACAAGGCAGAGGCCTGGGGCAAAAGGGAAGTGCTGCGGGGAAGCAGGAGAAGCCAGGGAGGACCTGGCAGGAACAGAGGGAAGCCGAGGCAAAAGAAGGCCCGCAGTGTGACTGGGGCTGGATGTTTCAGATAAGGAAAAATCTAGAACTGGGGGATTTTCTGTCAGTGTGAGGAGAGGAGGGGGAAATCAGCACTGAGCTAGTGTCAGGACCACAGAGGCTGGCTGCACTTCTGCTAACCGTTTCGTCTCAGGCCAGCCCTCCCAGAGGCTTTTGTAGGTCAACAGCAGAGTCCCTTTCAACAGCCAAACCTTACTTTGAAGGCTGTCTTTGATAATCTCAGGGCGGTGAGATGCTATATTGTTGATGTGAGCTTCACCTGCAAACCAAGTGCTCTGTTCCCATAAGAATCTCCTGCTCAAGACTGGATGCTTAGGCCTGACTTTCTATAGAAGTCAGTCTGCAGTGCTCTCATGTGGGTGTTTCAAACCTGGCAAGTAAGGTCCTCCTTGGGCCACAGTTTCTGTAAAAGAAGGGGCTTGGCTGCAGAGACCAGCTTTTTTGCCATCCTTTCCTGCCAAAGCCCAAGGATTCTACAAATCATTATGCTAACGAAAGCTATTGGAGAGGCTGACATACATCCTTTCAAAAAAAGGAAAATATAGGCTCCAGTGCTTCAGAAGCAGGATCATGAAAAGGGTTTGGGGCATGAGGATCTGGGGGAAGGTGCAGATGTGTTGGACATCCTCACCTGGACTGGTGTTGATGTTGTCACAAACATTGGGACTGGCGGTTTGATGTGCTGAGCCCTCGATCATGGGACTTGCCCATATGAAGCTTGTTACTGCAAAGGAGAGGCTAAACTTGCATATAGTTGTGCCTAAGAGTCTCCCCCTGAGTACCTCTTTGTTGCTCAGATGTGGCCCTCTCTCTCTCTAACTGAGCCATCTCAACAGGTGAACTCGCTGCCCTCCCCGCTACGTGGGACCCGACTCCCAGTGTTGTAAATCTCCCTGGCAATGCAGAATATGACTCCCAGGGATGAATGTGGACCTGGCATCGTGGGACTGAGAGTATCTTCTTGACCAAAAGGGGGATGCAAAATGAGACGAAATAGTTTCAGTGGCTGAGAGATTTCAAATGGAGTCGAGAGGTCACTCTGGTGGACATTCTTATGCATTATATAGATAACACCTCTTAGGTTTTAATGTATTGGAATAGCTAGAAGTAAATACCTGAAACTACCAAACTCCAACCCAGCAGTCTGGACTCCTGAAGACGATTATATAATAATGTAGATTACAAGGGGTGACAGTGTGATTGTGAAGACCTTGTGGATCACACCCCCTTTATCTAGTGTATGGATGATTAGAAAAATGGGGATAAAAACTAAAGGACAAATGGGGTGGGATGGGGGGATGATTTGGGTATTCTTTTTTCACTTTTAGTTTTTATTCTTCTGGTTCTTTCTGATGTAAGGAAAATGTTTCAGAGATAGATTATGGTGATGAACGCATAACTATATTATCATACTGTGGACAGTAGATTGTATACCATGGATGATTGTATGGTGTGTGAATGTATTTCAATAAAACTGAATTTAATTAAAAAAAAAAAGCTATTGGAGAAAACATCTGTACTAGTTTCCTATTACTGCTATAACAAATCACCACTGACTTGGTGGCTTAAGACGATACATTTATTAATTTATAGTTCTGGAAGTTAGATATCTGAAATGAGTTTCTCTGGGCTAAAATTAACGTGTCGGCAAGGCTGGTTTCTTCTGGAGGTTCTAGGGAGAATGCATTTCCTTGACTTTTCCACTTCTATATTCTTTGGCTCATGCCTTACCCCCTCCCCCCCCCAAGTCTTCAAAGCCAGCAGCTTAGTATCTTTCAGTCTCTCTTTCACTCTGATCCTCCTGCTTCTATCTTACAAAGATTCTTGTGATTACATTGGGCCCATCCAGGTAATCCAGGATAATCTCCCTGTCTCAAGGCCCTTCACTTGATCACAGCTGCAATTCTGTTTTGCTGTTAAAGTGTAGTAAGTTGAACAATGGCCTCCAAAAAAGTTATGTCCATGTCCTCATCCCCGGAATCTAGATTACCTTATTTAGTAAAAAGGTCTTTGCAGATGTAATAAAGTGGAGGATCTTGAGATGAAGAGATCCTCCTGGATTATCTGGGTGGGCCTTAAATCGAATGACAGGGTCATCATAAGAGACACACAGAGAAGAGGAGGGATCAGTGTGACCACAGAGGGGTGATATGGCCAACAGCACCAGAAACTGAAAGAGACAAAGAACAGATTCTCTCCTTGAATCTCCAGAGACGGCTCCATAACTGTCAGAGAATAAATTTCTGTTTTAAGCCACCAGGTTTCTGGTAATATGTTACAATGGCCACAGAAAATTAATATGTAAGGCAACAGATTCAAGAGTTCCAGGGATTAGAATATGGTCCTCTTTTGCCTCCCTCACCGTCATATATCATAGGATGTCTTGGTGCAGAATCATTTCTCCCATGTTGGAGACCAGTGACCTTGCCGGAGTAACCTGGCCCCTGTCATCTACTAGCTGTTGGAAGCTTGAGTAAGTTTTTTAACCCCTCTGTGCCTCAGTTTCTTCATCTGTAAAATGCCTCCTAGGATTGTTAGGATTCAGTGAGTTAGCACATGGAGAGCTTCAAGGTGTTTTGGTCTTTCCTGCACCTTACTAATCCTTGTCCATGTCTTTCCCTTGTAACCATAGGCACAGGCATGTTATTTTTTTCCATATCATATTTTTGTAGATTACAATCTAGGAGCAATGTGATTATCTGAAGGCAGATAATGTCTGTAGAGGGTACAGAGTGATGGCCTGCTACCACTTAGGCCCCCATTGTTACAAAGTTAGTGCTGATTAGTGCTTGTAGCTTTTGCCTCTTTTTGAAATATTTTCTTGGAATAAATTCCCACTCTTGGGAATCATTGGATTCAAGGGTATGAATATTACCTCACCCCTCAAAATACTCTAAACGGGCTACAGAATTCATCTACACTGCTGCCACAACCTTATCAGCATGGGGTGTGAACTTGAAAGAAAAAAATTCGCTCAGCAAATGCTGCCTGCATGCCTGCTGGGTGCCCAGCTGCCCTGGGTGCTGGGGAGACAATGTGGAAAGACAGCCATGTTTCCTGTGGCCTTGGAGCTGGTCTCCAGCAGGAGATGGCTGCTGTTTATTTACTAGGACTAAAATGGCACCTTGTCATTCCTTTCATTTGCATTTCTTTATTCACTAATCATACTAACAACAAAAAGCAGTTTTAATGGAATACGTTTTCAAGTCTTACGCCCTGAGATGTTCAGTTGTAAACATTCTAGCCTTGACGATATGTGTGACCTCTCTCTGAATCTCTGTTTCTGCCTGGGTTTGCTGTGATCATTTCAGGACCCCCACCCGCTCCCACAGGCAACACTTGTTTACTCATTGCTGAAAACCTGTGCTTGTGTTCCCAGGGACCGATGTCATGGTTCGGTGCCTCAGGCTGCTGAAGGAATTTAAACGGAAGGTTGAAGACGACCACGACCAGGATGACGATGAAGAAGAGGAGGTCATCTCCAAGGCTGTGCCACCGGTGGACATTGTGTACGAGCGAGACATGCTCACGCAGACCTACGAACTCAGTAGGTCCTGTTTGCACATCAGGTTGGATGTGTCCTTCACACAGTTTAGTCAAGAAATGTTTGGCCCATGTTTTGAAAGAGGCCTCTGCAGTTGAGAATGTAACTCAACAGGGAATAGCTTGGTGCTCTTGAAAGGTTTAGACTTTTGGATCAGGCTTGCATTTCAGTCCTTGCTCTGCCAGTTGTTAGTTGTATGGTTTTAGCAAGGTCTCAGAGCCTCAGTTCCCACATCTGTAAAATGGGGGTGATACCCACAGTAGCTCATTATGAGGATTAAGTGAGGAATAGGGTTAAAACACTTGGAGTGGTGCCTGGAACAAAGCAAGCACTTAGAAAAATTAGCTGTTGGTATTTCTGTTCAAAGATTTGGGAGCCACCTACTGCCTTCTCAAATTGGTCTAGAGTCCCTGCAGGCTGAGAATTGTGATGAAGGGGGAAAACTGTCACTCTCTATTCCTCCCCATTACCCTAGATCCCCTAATATCCATATAAGACAGTAGTGCCATAGGTGGTGGTGGCCTTAGGTCTGTGGAGGCAGGAGGATAGCATAACAGGTAAAGTGGCTGTAGGACATCCAATTCAACCAGCAGGTAAGAAGCTGTACTGGTATGTTGGTACAGCCTTTTGGGGACTGTTTGGCAGTTCCGATCAACTCTTATCTCCCAGAGCAGTCTGCTTGGAACACATTTTGGGAAAAGCTGCCCTCAAACTCCCCTTCCAGTCCCTGCCTTTAGCATGTTAATATCTAATTCAATATAAGAATGCATCCTTGACATCTCTTCATTCTGAGGTCTGTCTTTTTACATGTTCAGTGGAACAAAACCTCCTTTATCTGGATTGATTTTACCTGGCAGCTTTGTCACAGAGCTTTGCCACAAAGTCTCCCTGCAGGTCATGTACTTTACTGGTGGAGCTCTCCTTCCTAGAGTTCCCAGGCTCAGACAAGTAGCAGTTAAGTTTAAAAGGGCTTCTTAGAGGCACATAAAATAACACTACGGAGAAATGACTGCTTGTGACAGGGCAAGAGTTAACAAACTATGAAAAGCAAGTATTAGAGCACAATTGTCTGCTAGTCATTTAATATAGGGCTAAACCACAGTATTTCCTGCCATAGTCCCCCCTAGCTTCACTGTTCTACAGGACAACCAATAATCAGTGGCCTTAGTGCCTCTGAGTCTACCAAAAAAGACAGAGAAATGGAAAGTACACGTTCAAAAAACCTCTTAAAAATTATTTTGATTCTTTTTGAAAGGGTCTGTTTCAGTTATCTGAAAAAGTTCATGTGAGTGAATGAGCTTATTTCCTACTGCTGGATAAAAAGTGGAACTTAGTAGATGTTCCTAGAATTTAGTAGACCAGCAGATGATCGCTTGCCATTTATTGGACTAACCTGGAGGAATCAGATAGTAAGCACTCCAAAAATGAGGTATTAGTATTATCATTCAAAAATTCTGGAAGGGGGAGAGAGAAGAGGCATATTTCTATTTGTTGATTTCACCATGTTGAAATGTCTGTGCTTAGAAGGGGTGGGGGCGGAGAGCGATTTGACTTTGCAGAGCGGCTCCTTTGCAGCTGTCAGGGTTCATGTCTGTTGTTTAATACAGTTGAACGCAGAGGCACTAAAGGAATTTCTCAAGCTGAAATCCGAGTGGCTATGAATGTGGGAAAACTGGAAGCAAGAATGCTATGTCGCCTTCTTCAAAGATTCAAAGTTGTCAAGGTAAGGTCTTGAGTCACCTCACACAGCTTTGGATGCACTTGCAGCGTGATTATGAAGGAATGTTTCAGACCATCAGAAAACTAGACAGGCCTGCCCCCCTTCTCTGTCAAGGAGGCCGGGGGCTGGACACAGCCCACAATGTGTGGTGTCCTGCCCTCACTGTGGTTTCTATTCGTTTCCTTTTTTTTTTTTTTAATCAAGTGAGTTGTCAGAAGGAAATGTGGCAGCACCTGGAGTGCGCTTTGGTGTGGGGATGGTCAGCTGGGACTGGCTCTCCAGTCCCCACAGTCCTTACCTGCCCTCTAACTCATGTGCTATGTGCCTAGCTGCTGAGGACATTTGAGTCGGTGGTGGCCCCTAACCATGTATACCTGCTATTCACCTTCTATAATCCAGAACCTGATAGCTCAGCCCTTTATGTTCCCATTCTCCTCTTGCCTTCTCCTGGCATTTTGCTGCTGGTCAATATTCTAGTTGAGCTAATGACTGCAGAGCACTTAGCACTGTCCCTGGCATGTGGTTGGGGGGTCCCAAGATGTTGGCTTTTTCTCTTGTGAAGGGCCCTGGGGAGAGCCCCACTCCCCTGTTCTAGAAGATAAAATGGAGCTGGGTAGGTGAGTGGCAACCTCTTCATCAATCCCAGTGACAATGGCTGAATGGAGCCAGTTACCTCCAGGCCCTGACTCGCCAGCCTGTGGCAACAGTTCTGAACTGTTGGAGTCTGTGTAACAAGCATTTGCTGCTCGCCTACCATTTCTTTGGGGCCAAGTCCTGTGCTAGATCCCGGGCTTACATGGAAGACTAAGTTAGGGCCCTTGTCCTCGAGAAGCTCCTGGTCTCGAGAAAACACACATTCAGGAATGAGATTTAGGAAACTATCTCCAGCAGGCCTGTGGGGCAGGATCTGAGGGATGGTGGGGCAGGAAGCCCCATGAGGGAGCATCGGTGGGGTCTGACCTGGACCTGGGCAGTGAGCTAGAGGAGACACAGGTGAATGCAGGGGCTGGAGGAGTGGGAAACAAGCTCAGACCCTCGGGTTACGTGAGTGCCTGTGGGTTGTAACACCCTTTCTTGAGCACGATTAAACACACCTAATCCCTGCCAGGGATTCATGGAAGACGAAGGTCGGCAACGGACCACCAAGTACATCTCCTGCGTTTTTGCAGAAGAGAGTGATCTCAGCCGGCAGTATGAGAGAGAGAAAGCGCGCAGCGAGCTCCTGACCACAGTGAGCTTGGCCTCGGTGCAGGAGGAATCCCTTCCACCCGAGGGGGAGGACACGTTCCTTTCCGAGTCGGACAGTGAGGAGGAGAGCAGCAGCAGCGGCAGCAAGAGGAAAGGCAGAGGCTCGCAGGGAGACACGAAGTCCTCGGCGAGTCTCGGTCTCGGGACTCAGCCTCACCATTCCAGTCCCACCAAGGGTAGGCAGTGTTCTCAGGATGGTGGGCCAGGGCCAGGGGCTGTGCACTGCCACTCGTCTCACCTCACTCAGTTCAGCAAACACTTGAGTATCTCCTTGGGGCTGTCCTAATGTAGGTCCAATAGTGTCACTTGTGTCATATAATCATAACTTTGGAGGAGGCGTTCTGGCAGCCCTGCGGGCAGTCTCCTGGCTGCTTGCATGTCAGTTCTTGGCAAAGTTTTGTTTGTTATATTTTGTTGTTACTATTAAAGGGATGGGGATCCCATAAACTTCCCCTGTCTCCTTCCTTCCAATCATCTGTATCAGAAGTCCTCAGTTTTTACTTTAGTGGTAGAGGGCCTTTTTTTAAAGGCGTAAAGGGTTGGTGCTGATTTGCAGATCCGGCCCCCAGCTCAGGAGGGGCATGGAGCTTGCTTGCTCGGCTCCTCTAGTCTTTAAACTGACTTTTAAGTTGTGTCCTGTGTCCTGGTCTGGTCTGCCAAGCGTAAATGCCCCTTTCGCTTTCCCCCTTAATATGGCCCCATCTCTTCTGTCCCCACCTGCCGTCCACCACAGGTGGGTGGAAAGTCCTGAACCTACACCCATTGAAGAAGCAGCCGTCTTCCTCCCCAGCAGCTGCCGAGGAGAGAGCCTGCCAGACTGCCGTCAGCGCAGACAGCCTCTTGGATACCAGCAGCTCCTCAGAGGCCAACATGTCCTTTGGCGCCCACTGCATGGAGAATAATAGTGGGGACATTGCTGTGATCGAAGAGGTCAGGCTTGAAAACCCAAAGGTGAGTGCTCACAGTGGCAGTGCATTTTCTGTGCCATGAGCCTGTGGAAGGTGAATGTCAGCCTCAGAACCACCCCAATAACTACACAGTCAGAGTGAAAGAGCAAGTGCTGGGTGCTTGCCCTGTGCCAAGCAGTGGGCTAGGAGCGTTCAGGGAGCAATGCAGTGCTCGTTTACATACCACCCCCACCCCATCTGCACCCCATGCAGAAATCACCCACATTATTGTTTATGCAGCATTCTGATTTCCAACAACTTACTCTTTTTACTTAAACTTATTTTAGAGGGCAAATTTTTATTGATTCTTTAGATCGTTGGTTCTCAGCCTGGGCTGATTTTTTTTCCATAGGGCTCTGGAGACATTTTTGAGGCCAGAGAGGTTGCTAAATACCCTGCCACACACAGGACAGCCCCTCACAACAGACAGTTATTCAGGGGAATTCCAGTAGGTTCTCACCCCATCTCCCCACCTTGCCCCTTCCAATTGGGCCCACATGTCTCCAGCAGTGCACTCTCTCCAGGTCTTAGAATTGCCTGCTACTAGTGTTGCAAAACTCTGCCTCTTCCTTTTGGAAGTCCCTTCCCAGAGAAATGGCCGAATCTTGCCCTTCTTTTTGTGTACCTTGCTGAGAAGAGTGCTTTGAATGACTGCCTGTGGTTCCTTGGCAGAGCATGTATTCCCCTTTGCTCTCCAGCAGCCCCATGGGAAGAGGCCAGCTTTACTCCATGGTTCTCCTCCAAAGCCTTCACTCTGAAGTGGGCAAGGGAGGACCAAGGCCTTTCTGCCACTCTCAGGACCCTTCTTGAATCTTTGAATTTCTTACCCCGCAATTCCTTCCCTCTTCTCCTGCAAGAACTGTGCCTCGCCCAGAGTTCCAGTCAGCCTGCAGAATAGTGTGTTGGTGTCTGGGTCTTTGGAGAATCTTAACCAAGTAACCTCCTTAAGGAAGTTCTCATCGTCCCCAAAGTGCTACAGGAGTGAGGAGGGCATCATGTGAAACAAGCCCTTGGGACTGTCTTGTGACAACTGATGTGTGCCAAGTGATTTGCAAGGAGTATGTTAGAGTTAGGATTTCCTATCCATTCAGTGTTCCTATTTGGGGTTTAACATACTTCAATCCAAGGCAGATAGAACAAGTTCATTTTAAGCTCAAGGAAGACAGTAAGGAGACATTAGGACAGAAGTGGGCATTTTGGCAGGGATAAAAAACAAGTACTGATCTACTCTTCACCTCCCTTCATCTTTCACTCTCCACTTATACTAATTTACCTACGTGAAAAGGTGTCCGTAACTTGAAAACCTGTTCCTGCCTCATATTGTATATTCCCCTGAGAGATGGCTTGGCTTGCTCAGTTTGGAGATGGAAGGACGTGAGGCAGAGCCCCATCCTGGCACACACTCACTCTCCATGAGACCCTGGACGGTTACTTAGCCTTCTTGAGCTCCCGGTTCCTCTTCTATAAAATGGGAACAAAAATAAGATTGTTGGGAGTTTTGGGTGACAAAGTCCTGATAGAGCAGCACGTAGCTTCCTCCTTGTGTCAGGTTCTTCCCTTCCACTGTGGAAGAACCAAGTGAAAATTAGAAGAATGCTTTCTCCTCCTCTAGGAGTGGCTGTAGTAGATGCCTCAAATTTCTGTTCTGAAACCAGCTGATCGTTGTAAAGTTCCCCAGGATCCACTGCTGGCAGATATCTGCTATTTCAAAGCACTGAAATAGTAGGGTAGTGGAATCCTGTAGGGGAAAAATAGCCCTACTGATTTGCCTTAAGTAAACATGGGAATAGAAATTCTATGAAAAGGGAAAGGGCAGTGGCAGGAGTGGTGTCTGGCGCCCACGACTTGCTGAGCCCATTGTCTTCCATGCTTTCCATCTCTGTTCTAGGAGAGTAGCAGTTCCCAGAAGACTGGGAAGCATGGCCCGGGCCAAGACAAACCCCATGAGACTTACCGATTGCTGAAACGCAGGAATCTGATTATAGAAGCCGTCACCAATCTCCGCTTAATTGAGAGCTTATTCACGTGAGGAATAGTCTGTCTATCTGTCTTACACTAACAATAATTCTTATCACAATCCATAGAAATTACTGAGGGACAGTTAAACCTCTGTTCCGCTCTATAAATTCGGGTACTATGTCTGTGGTAGAAAGGATTTAGCGTTTGTTCCTGTTATTTGAAAAGTGTAGACATTGAGGAATATGGATCCACTGGACAGGAAGGATGACTGTGCAGGAAATAGAACTCACAGGGAATGCACATTTGCCTTTCTCCTTGCTTGGCAATCTGGTGCAAAGGAAAAGGTGGGAAGAAATTTAGTCAGGTAATAGCATCAGTTTATGAACTCTGATTTTAGTTCTCCTTGGTGCATTTTGTTCAAACAAAATCGTATATGGAAGCAAAAACAAAAGTGACAGAAGTGGGGCTGCTGTATTTGGGGTGGGGGAAGTGCTCTGAACTCTGGTTTGATCCTGCTAATGTACCATGAGTCCCACCTCCTCAAGTGACATCATCAGGTTCTGGGACACACAGTGTACAAGCCCCTGGATCAGATGAGCCTCACCTTAAGTCAAGGGACAGGAGTTCTTAAGCTCACTTTGTCTCTGAAGTGGGCTGGAGAGGCCATCTTCAGAGACCATCACCTCGGTCCCCTCTTCTTTGCAGTGAAGAGTTTGGTTAGATATCCTTAATGTCCCTCCCACCCCTGCCATTCTGTGTCCTGTGATCTAGAAATATCACCAAAGCAACTCAATAAGATTGAGAGAGTAAGACAGATGTATCAAGAAAGGACTCAAAAAGAACTTCAGATCTGAGTGACCAGTACACACTGGAACATTCCTGAGCTGGCTGTTAAGTTAGCATGCAGGCTTAGTGAAGACAGATTTCCACCATAGCACTCGAGTTCTTCTACCAGTGTCACAAGGCACTTTATCTTTCTAGTTCCCAGCATAAGGCTCAGATGAAGCTACTGTGAATGGTGGTTTGTTTTTAGCTAAGTCACTGACCACAAAGAGACAGTGATCTTTAATATCTCAGGAAGTGACCCTTTCCAGGGTGAAAACCCCCATCAGTTCTTCCCTGGTTTCTGCTGGATATCATTGGTCACATCTCGGTTGCCTGGGAGGAGAAAGGCCTCTGTGTTGATACTGGGAATGTTGACTGCTTATTTTGTGACACTCCAGGATTCAGAAAATGATCATGGATCAGGAGAAGCAGGAAGGTGTGTCCACCAAATGTTGTAAGAAGTCCATTGTTCGCTTGGTGCGGAACCTGTCTGAGGAAGGGCTCTTGCGACTGTACCGAACTACAGTTATTCAAGATGGCATCAAGAAGAAGGTAACCACGGGCTCTCCTGATGCCCACAAAGCCAGCCTTTAGCTGTGGGCAGTTTTCTTGTCTAGCCTCTCTTGTCATTGTTGTATCTCAGTTGCTCCTTTATTACCAATAACTTGGAATTCCCCATTAGGCTCCTAATTTGGGGAGCAGGGGTTGTTCCCACTTGACATGGAAGCTGGAAATGGAAAAGGGCAGCGTCTAGCTCTGCAGCTGCCCTTAACAAAGAGGAGGGAAAGTGGTGGCATTTTGCAGTTCAACAGAGTAGTGTTGGGAGAAATTAAATAATGTTTAGATGGTGGAAAATTTAGGCTAAGCAGCAAGATCACTTTCCACGGAGATCTAAGGGAATATATCCCAAAGGAAATGATGGCAGCAACTCAATTAGGATACACTGCTGGGGTTATCCGATGGGGAACAATACATCTCCTCTGTCTCCATTTATCTGTTCCCATAAAATGTAAGGTTTGGGGCCATTCCCATGGTAACTGCAGTTCAGCTGTTTTGCACGTATGCTAAGGCATAAATTTTTCAGGGTCGGAGTAATTTGAGATAACACAGCTGGGCCCTAGGACCAAAGGGATAGTGCTGTGGGGACAGTCACTTTTAATTTTCTGGCCTGTTTTTATTTTTCCAACTACATTTTAAATCCCTGCCTTCAGAAAGCTCTGCTTTGATGTTTTGTTTTCTTAATAAGCTGGCAAGGTCATTTCTATTTTTTTAATGTTATTTTATGAAAAATTTGAAAAATATGGAACAATACAAAAAATAAGAAGCACTTTGTGGCATTCAAAGTGTACAACCCTCATCATTTATTTTATATCTGCTGTAAATCTTTTTTTAAAATAAAACAATAAACTTCCTTTACCCCTGCTGCCTTCCCATCTCCAGCCATCCTGTCACATGTCCCCTTGGCCAGTGGCAGGAGGACCCTGTGCTAAACTCCCTTACTGAAGGACAGGAAAAGCCCCAGCCCATCAGAGCAAACACCTGTGATTTTTGCTGATCTTCAAAGTGCTTTTGTGTAAACCAGGTCTTTGGGACTTGCAGCCTTCTCAGTGGGGTGAATGAGGGCAAGAAAATCTGCCCCGGCTTAGGAGTGGAGAATGGAGGCCCCCTGGCATAGGTATCAGCTGCGTCTCCCTGCTCTTGTTTGGCACCCTACCCATCAGGTCATACAGGAGTGCAGGGGACAAGGGCAGCAGATAAACCATGGGAATCAACGTGACCTCAGAAGTGACAGTGCCCAGGAATGGGCCCACTTGCTACGGGTCCCGGCAGTAGCCTGTTTTTCCATCTGGAAAGGGCTGTGATGATATGTGTTTGCCTCTAGCGTAGGCTGAAGTTCCTCGAAAGGACTTTCTCTCGCACCCAGGGACTATGCTGCCTTCCATTCTGCTGGGGCCATGTTGACTGGAGTTGACATTTGCCGGCTTCAGCCTTGGCCTTTTCTGCATCCAGCCCCATCTGCTGGGCCTTTGGGAAGGTTGCCAGGCCATTTAGCTGTATCTGTATTTGAGCCGTGCTTTTCAGTTCTCTGAGATGTTGCTAACAATCTCATTTGAGCCTCACAAAAGCACAAAAAAGTTGACAGGGCGGGAGGTGGGTCCCATCTCACAAATAAGGAGTGAAGAGACTGAGCTACAAAAAGAGCCTGTCCCCTGTTACGCAGCCTTCCTGGCCCAATTTTGGCACCAAATCTGCTGGCCAGAGTTGACACAGTCAGAAAACCTTACTTTGCTCTCTACTGCTGGTGACAGAGATGAAGAAGAAACCTGGCTCTCCTGGGGCCCAGGCCATCATGCTTGGCCATCTACTGCACAGCTGTCAGAGTCAAACCATTCTGCTGACCTCCATTTCCCTCTGCTGGGCATTAAAATTATTTCCCTTCCATGCAGCTTCCAGTTTTCATCCTATATGTCTTTCATGAAATAACTACCTTAACTGTTCAGCTTCAGTACCTTGGAAAAGGTAAAACAACAAAAGCAGCTCTAAATGCTCTGCCAGTTTGCTTAGAAGCCTGCCTGGCAGGAGTCCCATGCCGGCACGCTCAGCAAGGGGAGATTAATGGAAGCCGCTTACCTTTTCCAGATGGAAGCCCTCAGGATTGTCACGAGCAACTGTGGGAAATTCTCAGATAGCAGTAGGGGGACATCAGGAGCAGTCCACCAGATAGCAGAGACCAGTGGGCTGCGGTTGTCCAGCAAGGGTCCCACGGGGTGAACGGTTCTGGTTCTCAGCCAAGATTTCTCACCTGAGCACAGCAGCCTCAGCCCCGATGGCAGAGCTTTATCCTTTGGTCATTCGAGAGGTTTTGACGCCAGTAGGCGGAACAGCAAACTATTTAGCACATTTTACTTTAATCTCATAATTGTCTTTTGGAAATGTTAATGCAAACAGGTCTAACCAGAGTTCCAGTGGGGAGTGGGGCCGTGGAACTAAGTTTCCCTCAGCTCTGCCTGCCCTTCAGGATGCTCCGACCTCTCTCTGCAGGTGGATCTGGTGGTTCACCCATCCATGGACCAGAATGACCCTCTCGTGAGAAGTGCCATTGAGCAGGTCCGCTTCCGGATCTCCAATTCCAGCACAGCAAACAGGCAAGCCGCAGAGCCCCCCACCCCTGAGAATCCACAGCGAAGCTCCCGTATTTCCATCTTAAAGCAGTTTTCAAAAAAGGAAAACCCTTTGTTTGTATTTGTGGGAGGTCAGGGAGTATTTTGTTTAGGATCCACTAGTCTAAAGGAGGAGCAGTTTCTGGTTTCTTGAAGTAAAAACATCTTCATGTCCTTAATTTTCTTCTAATAGAGTGTGGACAGAGTACTGTAGGTCACAGGCCCTGTGATGGCCAAAACTTGCTCAGTCTCATGATGCCTTCACAAGTGATTCTTTCTGGGTGCCCTCCTGAGGTCTTCTCTCATTTTGTTCATCAACTATTCAACTATCTAATGGGCCAAGAGGAAATTTGGGAATTGGGAGAAAGTTCTTAGCTGGGTCTGAACTTGAGGCTGCCTGTGGAAAGGTAGAAAGCTAGATCTGGCTTGCAGATGATGTTTTGTGTCTGCTGTGTATTCCTGAGTTCATAAATTTCATAAAATTCCTGATTTCTAGCATTTATGAAAATGTCAGAAGACCTAGCACATAGGGCTCCTTTCTCAAAGGGTAGCACCTGCCCCATGGCGTGCACACTCCTGGTCACCCCAGACCCTGCTGCTCCCAGATGTCTTTGTGCTCTGGCACATTTTAGTCATTTACATCATCTGCCTCACTCTTCAGGCAGTTGAGTTTGAAACCCCAGGGCCAAATTCATCTGATTCATGTTGGCAGACCCACTCCTCTCCCTCAGCCCTTGGTTTTCTACACGTGTGATGATAATCTTATGTTTGAACTCCAGGGTTAAAGTTTCCCGGCCACCAGCACTCCAAGGGGAAGCAGAAGAAGAAAGTGAAGGAAAAGTGGGCCCAAGTGGATCAGGAGACTCTCAGTCAAATGCTTCCTCTAAACCTGAAAGTGGACAAGTGAAGAAAACTGAGGAGAAAATGGGCATAACCCAGCTTAAAAATTACAACCCCGTTGTAGGTAAAAAGTGGCTTCTTATTAGTGTTTGTATTTCATCTTTTGTTTACATTATGCCATTGGAGTCCCTTGGTGTTCTATATCTGAGCACTGGGCTGACTTCTGGCTGGGCCAGATTGGGTTGGTCATATCACTTCTGCCTGCCTCAGTGTGCCTATCTGCAAAATGGGCGTAATTCTAGCCCAGCATATACAAGGCTGCTAAGAGACTCAAACAAATCACAAAGATTAATTCTCTCCACTGAATATCCTTGGGCTGGAGCATTCTGTAAACCATGGAAAAGCTTCTGCCTCCCATGACCCCACAACCCACCCCCTCCCTACTGCTGTTACAGTCAGGACAAGTCTGAGCACTTCCATAATTTCCCTGGCATCGCGTAATCCAGTGGCATTTCCTCCTCCCATTCACCATGGAGCTGGCTGCTCTCAGGTAAATGTGAGCAGGACAGGTGCAGGTGGCCAGGGCTTTGTCTCTGGTGCACTCTGCTCTTCTCCTGGTCCCATGCATGTCTGTTGGTGGGGGAAGGCTAATCTGACTTTCCAGGACATGGACCTCTGTCAGGCCAAAACATCTCACTGGGACACAGCGGGTCGTGGGCCCTGCAAACAGAAGAGGTCGTTTGCGTGACTTCCCTCTCTGAGGGGTCTAGGCGCTCAGACCTGGCCTTACTCTCAAGGTTTCCCAGTTAGAAAGTGGAGAGGCTGGAAGGGAAACACGAGCATGAGTGTGTGCAGCTGAACAGCCCAGGCACTGGAGAATACAAGAAGCCACGGGTTTGTTCCTCTGATGGGCGAGGCATGATGGGGAGACGGGGCCTTCCAGTCACTCGTGCTTATGCCCCGTTACTATGTTTTGCTTCTCTCACACCTGTCCTCTCATTGGGGAAGGTTAAGGAGCACGTAGTTTATATCAACAAAGAAGTAAACTACTTTCAACGAACCTAGGTTTTGGAATATCTTACATAGTCCCCATCAAGCCAGAGTCCTCCATCAAACTCTGGCCTCACGGCTTACGCTTTCCTTCTTGCTCTACCCCATCGCTCTGGCTTCCTGGCCCTTCCTCAAATGGACCAGGCTCACCCTTCTCTCAGATACAGAGTGTTTACCTTGGGATGTATGTCCCTATGTTGGCCTTCGCAGCCCTCCTCCACCTTCCTTGCTTCGTTTTCGGCATGTTAGCTATTCTCATCTGACATTCTATCTTACGTATTTTATTATTGCCTGTCCTTTCCCACTAGAAGGTAAGTTCCCTGAGGGTAAGAATATGTGTCTGTTTACTCCATGCTGTTTCCCTGTACCTGGGACTAGTGGCACTCAGTATTGTTTGAATGACTTAAACTGCATTTAATCTTGGATTGTTCAAGCACCACCCTCTCTCTTTCTTCCCCCAGTTCCTGGACTTGGGCGTTCTCTGGGGTTCCTGCCCAAAATGCCTCGCCTGCGGATGGTCCACATGTTTCTGTGGTACCTGATCTATGGGCACCCCGACAGCAACGCAGTGGAGAGGCCAGGCCTCGGCAGTGAAAGAAGAACCGGAAAGCCGGTACTCAGCAGGGCAGGAGCCCAGCCCATCTCCAGAAGTGACTTGGAGGCCTCCTCCAATGCCCTGTCCAAAGACAGCCAAGATGGTACCACCTGGGAGGCTGAAGTGGAGCTCGCCACAGAGACAGGTGAGATATCCAAGCCGCACCTGCAGCCAGGACAGGCAGGCCACAGCAGGTCCAGAGAGAAACATGACTGTCCCTTATCCTTACCTTCTGAACTGGCTGAATCCTCCAGAGCCCCCGGGTCAAAACAGACTCAATTCCAACTTCCTGTCCCTCTTGTCCCCTGTCTTCTACTACTTCCTGCCTGAGGGATGGGGAGTTGTCAGAGTTGGTGGTGAGAGGAAACCAAGATCCCACTGGTGAGATGATATCACCGTGATGGCTGGGTTCCTTCTGTGGGGACTGACTTGGATTTGTTCCCTAGTTTATGTGGATGAAGACTCATGGATGCGCTACGTCCCCCCCATCCCAGTCCATAGGGACTTTGGCTTCGGCTGGGCTCTCGTCGGCGACATTCTCCTCTGCCTGCCCCTCTCCATCTTCATCCAGATTGTACAAGTCAGTTACAAGGTACTTGTGGCTCCTGGGGCTGTCTTAGGGAGCTGGGGGCTGGTCCAAGCCAGAGGCCTGCACTCACCTGATGAGAAGAGAAGAAATAAAAGACCCTGAGTTGCTTGGATGGGTGGGTGGGTGGGTGGATGGATGGATGGATGGATAGTCAGTCAGTCAAGGGAAATACTTCAAAGACTTGCAGTTCTTCTAAATAGATAGACAAGCAAGTTAATTAAGGTGCAACAATAAAATACATTGTTTTTAGAAATTTGGTAAATATTAAAAAAGAATAGAAATTACTCATGATCTTATCACTAGGACATACTCACTGCTGAAGTTTTTGGTTTATTTCCTTTTAGTCTTTTTTCCTATGTCCATTTATGTGTGTTGGGGAATCCCCCTTTTTTTAAAACTACATTGAGACAATACTATATTTACTCTTCTGTCTTTTCTTTCCAGTGAACATTATCTTATTTTCCATGTTCTTACATTTTTTACTTGATACTAAGATTCATAGTGATCCTTCTTTGCATGTATTCTCATTTGTTTAGCCAATGCGCTGTTTTTGGTACATTGAAGTTCCAGTGGCTTGCTATTATCAGTGACATGCTGTGACGTGTATGGTAGACATGTTTGTGGACAGCTGCAAGATTCTTCCCTTTAGGATAAGGATAGATATCTATGTTACCATATTGCTCCCAACACTGAAATGTTTAAACAATTTATATGCCCAGAAGCAGCATACGAGGGTATCTGTTTATTGCACCCACCAGTTGGCAGGTAGGCTGGGAGGGAAGGTTGGGGAAGCAGGAGGGAGGGTCCACTGTCACTGTCAGGCTGATAGGGAGGGTCAGGGAAACAGCAGTCCGGAAAATAGTGGTGAGTATTATTTTTTCGTGATTCTTACAATTCACCCTGGACTTCAGGGTACACTGAACCTGAAAATCACTTCTCTAGGTGGACAACCTTGAGGAGTTTCTGAACAACCCTCTGAAGAAGCACACACTGATCCGGTTTCTCCCCAGGCCTATCCGACAGCAGCTTCTATACAAGAGGTGCCTGAAACTGATCAGAGGTGTCGGGTCCCAACAAGTCCCTCAGAATTAGGATTCTGAGTAGTCAGTCACCAGAAGGAGGAAATGATTTCTGCCTTTCATATTGTAAACACAAAGGATTTTCATTAATTCAGGCTTCTTTATAAAGGACGGGGGCAAATCAAGTGCGGGCTGCTAAATTTTTTTCCTTGATGTTAATCTTCTTTTAAAGTAAAACCAACAGATGAAGACTGAAAATATTGGAGGTTTTGTTTTTGTTTTTGTTTCTTTTGCTTTCTAAATCAAGCCCCAGTGTAGGATTGGGCTCTGTTGATGTTGTTGGGTGTTAAGAAGGGTAGTTCTTGGCCTCAGTGCACTGCAGGGCTTTTGGTCAGTCCTCCAGGTACTGCCAGGTAGGAAAGGGGAGAAGCAGGAGTGGCATCCCTGACCCCAGATGCAGACCCCTGATGATAGCAGAGCATGTGATGCAGTCAGGACCTGTCGCTCCTCTCTCTTTCCAGACGGTACATCTTTTCAGTAGTGGAGAACCTCCAGAGGCTGTGCTACATGGGTCTGCTACAGTTTGGTCCCACAGAAAAGTTCCAGGATAAAGATCAGGTAACCTCTTTCAAGCCCAAATGCTGGCGATCCTGATTGCTGAACACGGTATCCAGACAGCTAAGCCCAGCACGGATTCCGAGTTGCCCTCTCTCCCTGTCCACTGTGTTTCTTGTAGGTCTTTATTTTCTTGAAGAAGAATGCGGTCATTGTTGACACCACCATCTGTGACCCTCATTACAACCTCGCCCGTAGCAGCCGGCCCTTCGAAAGGCGTCTCTATGTCCTGAACTCAATGCAAGACGTGGAGAACTATTGGTTTGATCTGCAGTGTGTCTGCCTCAATACTCCATTAGGTACCATCTGTCTTTGCTGGACCTCACTGCTTTCCTCCTTTCTGTGGTTCACCAGGATTTAGAGCTAGCAGAGACCAGAGGGCACCTAGCCTAGAGGTTTTCAGACAACTTCCCAGAGGCCTAGAGCATCCTTGGGGCTCCCTCAAAAAGGGTGATGGGTCTTGAGTGGGGAGACCTCCCAGTCCCCCACCCCACTTCCATCTTTGTTCATTTGTTTATCAGTAGATATTTATTGAGCATCTACCGTGTGGTGTTTTCTGTGCCTCAATGTGCAGTGAAGAGAAGCCACCCTGTCCCTGCCTTCCTGAGACTTAGATTCTAGGGGAGAAGTGCACACATCACAAGAGAAATGCAGAGTGTGATGTGTGCTGTGGAGAAAATAGGGTGGTGGGAGACAGGCTGGTGATTCAGGGGGCATTTGCACTGAATCCTAAAGAAGGAGGCTGAGCCAGCCATCCTCAGAGCTGAGAAAGAACATTCCAGGCAGGGAAAACAGCAAGTGCAAAGGCCCTGAGTTGGGGGAAAGACTTGTTGTCTTGGAGAAACAGAAGAGGCCAGTGGGGTGAGCAGGAGAGGGGCAGCTGAGAGTGGGGAAGTAGGCAGAAGCCAGATCCTGGAGCCTTGCAGGACATGGTGAAGAGTGAGGGTTTATCCTAGAAGCAACAAGAAACCATCGGTTGGTTTTGAGCAAGGAAGTAACAAGATCTCTTATTTTATTAAAAATCGCCCTGACCACTGTGTGGAGAATGGACTGAGAGGGGCCAGTTAGGGGCTGTAACTCTTGTCCAAGACAGAGATGCCCAGGTGGTGATGGTAAAGAAGGGGAAAGGGGGCTGGTGTAGGAGGTATTTAGAGGAAGGACCGACTGGACTCGATGGGTTGGATGAAGTGGGCTTTTGGGTGGGGCCTTTGCATGTGGTTTCCTCTCCCTGGAATGTCCGTCCCACCCATATTCACCTCGAAAATGGCCACTCCTACTTCAGGCATCACCTCTTTGAAAAAGCCTTTCCACCCTTTCCGGTATCTTTATTGTCATCATCTCATTTCATTGAGTGAACTCTTTGAGCACAGGAACTTTGGTTTCCAGCCACAGGATCTAGCAAAGTGCCTGGTATACAGTAGATATCTTATAAATGTACACCAAATGAATGAAGAGGTTTCTGGAGGGCCCAGGAACTCTAGTCCAGTACTCTTTCCTCTAAGCCTGTCTCCATCTGGTCTTCTCTTGCCACTGCTACCAAGAGGAAAAGGATACCTCGTTCACTTTGCGCCTGGGAGAGGTACCCCATTCCATCCTCCTGTCCCCGAGCTGAAAAATCCATATTACACTTTGATATTTGCAGAGCAGGAGTCACATATTTGGTAGAACTATTTATTGTCAATGGGGTAATGAGCACTTGAATTTAGAACCTTTGATGGGTCCAGACACATTTTAGAGCAGTATGTTTCATAGAGTTCTCTGGCATTCAGTAGTGAACTAGGCTTTTACCATTTCAGATTTTAGGAGTGTCCTAATTCCCTTGCATTTTATACCCAGATAAAAATTTATGAACCAGCATGTTGTTTGCACCAAAGTTTTCCAGGCCTGGCAATTGGTGAATTTCCATCCCTGATTAGTACTTGTGAGCAGAAATGTTGGAGGCTTGTTTAGTCCATTAATCAGGCATTGATTGCCCATTCATTCAGCACACATTTGAGGAGGTTCTACCCCAAGGACTGGGAAAAAAATATCATATATTAAGACATAATCATCCTTTAAAGCATTAGTGTGCATAAGAATAACCCATGGAACACATTAAAATGCTGATTACTGGGTCCAGCTGAGAGATTTGGATTTGGCAGACCTGAGGGATGACCTAGAATTCTGAATTTTTAGTTAGTGTCTTGGTGCAGCTGTTAAGTACCTAAGAAACATTGCCTTAGGGACTCTTGGTTTCAGTTGTCCATTCACGTGGATGACCTTGGATAAGCTATTCATAACCTCCCTGACCCTTAGCATCTTCATTTTTAAACTGGGAACACCACCACTGCTTTGTGGTGCTGAGGTGAAGCTTGAGAGGTGCAGATCTCAGTTCTGCCCATCTCCCTCACCCCCTCCCAGGCTGTGCCCTCAACCCGAGTTTTCTATTTGAGCAGATACAAAAGGGTCTTTGATAGTCTGCAAACTCCATAATCTTCCTCTGTTTTGCTCAAACAGTGGTTTTAGTAATGTTTTACATTTTCTTGCAAGAAGTGCAGTTTTCATTGTTTTGTAATAACAGAACATAATTTCTCAACTACGCTGGTGCACCACTTGGACACTCAGGAAACATCCAGCTGCTTCTGGAGCCCAGCTGGGCCCAGGGAAACTGTGACACTGTCTCAAACTGTCTGCCCGTATCCCTCCTAACTCCTGACTCTGCTACCACCATCACATGCGGTCATTTCTGCTTATCATGTTTACCATGCTGGCACAAAGGAGCTCCATGGGGCTTTCTGTTTTCCTGGGATCCCCCCAGGAAAGTCTGGGTTTCCTCTGCTCACGGACTCCCTGACCTATTGGGATCTCTGGTTGCCTGCCTGCCTTCCCCCTCAGCAGCCAAGGTACAGGCACTTTTCTCAGGTTCCCCACCCCCACCCAGGGTTTACCTTCTTTCCTTCTGCCCCCTCTGACTCTTCCAGCAGTGGTTTTATAGCATATTTTATCCTATGAGATTCAACCAATTTCAGACCCTCTCATCCTGTATAGGGGAGCCTGTTTACCAGGAAGTCAATACATTCTCTCACCCGCCAGCAGCTCACATTAGCCTGCCAGAACCACAGCCGGAAGGCGTCATCCTTTCCTCTTGCCTTGGGTTTTCCAGGTGTGGTACGTTACCCGCGAGTCAGGAAGAACAGCAGCGCAGATCAGGGCAGTGACGAGGAGGGCAGCCTGCAGAAGGAGCAGGAGAGCGCCATTGACAGGCACAACCTGGAGCGCAAGTGCGCCATGATGGAGTACAGCACGTGCGTGCCCCCTCCCCGCACCGTCCCCACATGCAGGCCCTGGCCCGTGGTGGGGCTGTCCCAGATGCTGTAGCTCCTTGGTGTCTGGCTTCCAATGTCAGAGCTGGAAGGGCCCATGCCTCTGGTTCCAAACTAGATCGGTGGCCATGGGCCAACTCTGGCCTCCAGACATGCTTTCTTTAGCTCACATGTTGTTAAAAACATGAAATCTGTCGCCCAAATGCAAAAATTAGGAAGTTTTCCATAAAAATCTGGGTTTTTTACTTATCTTCATAAAAGTGGAAACCTGTCAACACTAGGGCTGCCAAATTCTTTACTTTTATCCTCAGGTGTTTTTCTGGGAAGGTAAAGTTAATTATAAATAAATACTACCCACCCCACTCCAAGGGCTGTCTTTTCAATTCCCAAGGAGGGCTCATTTTCAGTTTCTTTCTCCTCCTTCAGGGGGAGTCGTGAGGTCGTGGATGAAGGCTTGATCCCTGGAGATGGGCTGGGAGCTGCTGGACTCGACTCCAGTTTCTATGGACACTTAAAGCGCAACTGGATCTGGACCAGCTATATCATCAACAAGGCCAAAAAGGTGGTTTCTCAGGGGTGTGGACATACCACACCTGGACCACTGTCTCAGGGGCTGCCAGCTCTACCCCTCTTCCTGTTCCTTTCTGAATTGGTAAAGAGAGCTGACCACAGAAGTCAATATTTGCTTTCTCCCATGTGTACTGAAGGTGTGTCAGGTCCCTTAATTATCTGCCTGGCCTATTTTTTTTTTCCAGTAGATTCTAACATTCTGTGCTGTGGATAGGAATCCCTCTTTAAAGAAGTAATGGGAAGTCTGCGTAACACAGGGGTCGTATAAGAGGGAGTATATGGGCAATAATAAAATGACTGCTCAGGAGAATCCTGCCCTCCAAAGCAGGCTGGGCCAGCTGCTTGGTATTCACCGCACAGAATTCTTTGGCTTCGTCAGAGACTTGTATATTCTAGTGCCTTTATGGCTCTGTGCTCCTGGGGTTCACTGAAGCATATGCTTCATTCCAGTGTCATGCTTGTCTTTCAGGAGAACACTGCCTCAGAGAGTGGGCTCACGATGAGGCTTCAGACGTTTCTGTCCAAGCGCCCCTTGCCCCTGGGTGCTGGAGGTACGTGTGCCGGGAGTTCACCCCAGAAATAGACATGGTACAAGTTCAGCCCCAAAACAACCGCTCCAGGTTTAATTTGGTGTTTATGGAGTTTCGTCTTGAAACTCTTATCTCCTATGATTACTTCTAGGCAGTGGCAGGTTGAATATTTGGGGAGACATGAGAGCAGCAGCTGAGCTCTGTGCCGACAGGGAAGAGCAGTTTAAGATTGACCGAGAGCCCACGCTGGACAGGAACAGGAGAGTGAGGGGTGGGAAGAGCCAGAAGCGGAAGCGGCTGAAGAAGGACCCCGGGAAGAAGACCAAGAGGAAGAAAAAAGGTTACGAGATGATCATTTGCATTTTCTGGGCCTTGTGTTTTGTACATTCCAGCTTAGAGATCTGCAGCAGCCTCACTCCAGCTGGCCCTGAGCTCTGCCCTCATTGCAGGTTGTCATTTTCCCTCGAATTTGTAGTGCTGACTTGGTGTGATTGCCCTTTTATTTTCCACATCCATCTGGCAGACTGAGAGATCCTTGAGTTTCCCATATGCTTCCTTCTGCTTCCTCTGATTTACGTTTTATAGTAACTCCTTTTTCTTAGACCAGTTCAAAATTCTAATTTCATTTCAACTTAACAAACCTTAGCAAAAATCCTCATCATAGCCAGCCACAATCCTATTTAATTTCTTTAATATCTGTGTTTATGCTAATCAGGCCAAAGTTCAAAATGATGTTGTATTTTTAAATTAGAGGAAAGCTGTAAGACATTTAAGCATGCAGAATTCTCTATAACCCCTAATGTATGGCACCTTTAAGACTGCATTTTGGATTCTTCATCTGCTCTTCATTGGGGAATTATTTATAATAGAAGAGAACAGAAGGGGGGGTGGCAGTTATGGGTCCAGTGTCTATTTTTTAGACCCTTTTTAGACCTCCTAAGTGGTTCATGTCTGATATGATAGCTATTTCAGACAAAAACAGAATATTTAAATAGGAACCTGATTTTAGCAGTTTATTTGACTGTTTTTTTAATAAATACAATTGCATCCCTTGAAATAGCCCCCTCAAGTTTAGCTTCTTGCAGGTGTGTGTGTGTGTAAGATTGATTTGGCTCATGAAGACCTGAATTTATAACAAGGCAAAATATGGTGGTAGTGTCACTGTGAGTCCAGATTTTCTTGCCCCACTCTTCGTCTGCCTTTAGCGTGGAAATAAACCTGGAAGAAACTCGCTAAACAAATGGTCTTTTGGAATTGCCTGTGGCATATAGCATTTACTCCAGCATTATCTCCCCTCAGGGGAGGAGACCTTGGAAAACCTACTGGCTAAGAGTTCAAGTTCTGTACAAATCCTATGTCTGCTGCCTACTAGCGCTGAAACTTTGGGCAGGTTGCTCTATCCCACTATGTTTCAGTTTCCCCTAAAATGGGGATCATTATTATTCTATCCCACATAGAGTTGTTATGACGAATTATTTTAATTATGTTAATATATATAAAAAACTTAGACCAGTGCTTGGCGCCTAGTAAATATTCCATAATGTTAGCTACTATTATTACTATTTATTTAGCAGCTCCTTTGTGCCAGGCACCATACTAGGTGTTTCATACACAATGTTGGTCAGTCCTCCCAGCAGTCCTGCAGGAAAGGCTGGTCATCCCCAGGGTGCATAAGGGTTTACACACGTCTCTGAGGTATGGGGCAGGGGGGTGTGGGGGCCTGGATGTCCACAGTCAACTGTCCCACACATGCTCCGCAAGCTTCTATACAAGCCACCTTCAAAGGACTTAGCCTTACAGTGGGACAGACTGGAGACTGACAGATAGCTAATGGGAGGTGGTATTGCCTGCCCAACTCATCACCACAAGATTTGACCAAAGAGAACCGATGAAAGGGTTTTAAAAAATCTCTCAAGAAGGGCTGAATCATTTGTGGTTGATTCTTATGGCTTTAGACACAACGAGAATGTGACAACAGACAGCTACGGTTAGCTCTTGCCGGCTGGGGAGGGACCCTTCCCCACTTGGAAGTGATAGCTCCAAGACGGTTCTTAGAGGTGCCCTCCCCTCTCCCTCTGGTGTTTGTAGAAGAGCTCCCAGAAGAAAAAAGCAAGCGGCTGCGCTACCACGACGAGGCCGACCAGAGCGCCCTGCAGAGGATGACCCGGCTGCGCGTGACCTGGTCCATGCAGGAAGACGGGCTGCTCATGCTGTGCCGCATCGCCAGCAACGTCCTCAACACCAAGGTGTCGTCCCCCGCCCCGCCCCACCTGACGGCCAGCCCCTCCCACGGGGATCCCTCTCTCCTGTCTCTGTACCCTCGTCATCTTCTGCCTCTTCTCTGGGAAAAACATTTCCAGAATCCTACAAATTAACCCTCCTCCCACTTTTGCACATTTCTTTCTAGCCTTCAGCTAGATACAGCCCCATTTTTGCCAAGCCGCAGGCAAATTAGCTCAGAGCTGTTCTCCCTCTCTCTCTCTACCAGGAATCCAGCCCTTTTCCTTCTCCCTTCCTCCCACCCTCACCTGCCCAAAAAACTCCGATTTATCTTTCAGTCACTGCTTATCATCTCTGGAAAAGCTTCATGGATCCTGCCAAATGGAAGTAATTACTCTTCTCTCCCTGTCCCTTGGACATATATTTCTTACATTGCTTGTGTTGCTTCTGGTAACTCCCACTCACTAGAGTGGCTGTTCCTCAAGGCAGAGAGACTTTTCTTATTTGTTTTTATAGCTGTGGTTCCTAGCCTGCTGCCTACCACAGGACAATCAGTCAGGATTTATTGAATCAAAGTGGAACAGGAAGGTGGCCCCAGCCTGGCTCTCTAGGTCCCTCATGGTTCCAGGCAATACTACCCAGCGCCCTCTTTGGTACTTTCCATAAAGACAGTCTTCTCCCCCCAGCACCTCATTCAGTGCCAGTAAATATGACTGAGAAAACATTTCCTCGGTAGGCATGAGGTGACAGTTCTGAGTATTTTCCAAGGAAAGAGGCTCGGTTGAACATAACTTTTCCCCACTCCCTTACATCAATTCCCCATAATGTGGGCTCTGAGGATACTGACTGCCTTTCCATCTCTTCTCTGTTTTTGATCCAGGTGAAGGGCCCATTTGTTCCCTGGCAGGTTGTACGGGACATCTTGCATGCTACTTTTGAAGAGTCTTTGGATAAAACATCTCACTCAGTCGGACGAAGAGCGCGCTACATCATCAAAAATCCACAAGCCTATCTGAACTATAAGTAAGCCATATTGAAAAAATTTCATTATTCTAAGACAAGGTTGTGCCAGTGCTTCTAGTTCATTCTCTACTCTCCTTCCATCCCATTTGCTTAAGATTTTTGCTGAAATCCAGATGAAGCACACTGATTGTCCAATAGTCTGTCCAGGTGTTGGAGTTGATTGGTAACATTGGTCCTTGGTTTTGTTTTGGATGCACATTATTTGGATTTTAGAAAAGCCTAGTGAATAGGTGCTATCATCCTTTGTTACAGATGAAGAAATGGAGGTCAGACAGGCTAGGAGACTTGCCAATATCACATAATGAGTCTGTGGTGAAAGCAGAGCATCTGCTGATTTTCACGACTGTTTTTAGCACTTGGACAGCTTATGATAGCTCTGTGGTCATGGCCTATTGCTTAGCTCAGCCTGGGGCCTGGGGTACAGGGCAGAATGCCCTCAGCCATGGCTGAGCTTGGTATGCCCTTGGTGCTTCCCAGCCATGGCCTGGCCTGCAAGGGGATGCCAGCTGCCTAGTAGTAGCAAAGCACCCCCCATGGCTCATCTGTTGCCAGCAAGGTTGCCTCATCCATCTCCTCCTCCCAGGACCAGAGCCATAAAGCCATCACCATCCCTGTCCTATTCCTTCTACAAATCTCTCCACAGGTTGTGGCCGATGTGGTGAGCCCCAAAGAGCAACAGCAGCCAGGGGGAGGTGAGGCAGGAGGAGGCGCATAGCAGGTTTAAGAAGAGCCAGCTCCACCAGATAGTATGAGAGCCTGGCTCCAAGGTGGTTCTGGGCCATGGGCTGCCTGCAGTCAGCCAGAGTTTAGAGAGAAATTGGGGCCAGCCCTGGCTTGTGGAGGGAACTCAACTGCAGCCAGGTTTTCTCAACCTTGGCACTACTGATATTCAGGGCCAGGGAACTCTTTATTGTGGAGCCATCCTGTGCATTGTGGGATGCTGCTAGGCCAGCAGCACTGCTACCACCAACCCAGAGTGTCTCCAAATGTTCCCTGGAGGACAAAATTGCCCTGGTTGAGGACCACTGAGTTCAGCATACCAAGGGCCTTTCTGTGTGAAACCACTTTCCCCTGTGCATGGAATCTTAGACTTCTATGTGTGAAAGGGCTCTGCTCACCTGGTCCAGCTTCTTCTTTATTCAGAAGTAGAAACAGGCCCAGAGTGAGGTGAGAGTGACCAGGATGAGAGTGAGCTGGCCATGCATGAAGGGAAGACTGGAACTGGGCTTCCTGACCCCTTTCTCCCAGCAGCTTGGTGGAGGGGGCGCGAGTGGGCCCCAGAGTTAGCAGACCTGGGCTTGAGTCCCCACTGCAGTTCTCCAGAGCTGTTTTATCCACTCAGAGGCTGTTTCCTCACCTGTGAAGCAGGATGGTAACACTCATAATAAGCACACCTGTCCTGCCTGCCCCCCTCCCGTGGAATCTGTGTGGCTGTTACATCAGTGAGCTTTAAAATGGAACAACTTTCTCTAATTGCATGCTCTTTAGGACAGTTTCAGTGTCTGATTGCCTTCCCCTTCATTTTGTTTTGGGCAAGTCAGGCTTTCCTTACATCATAGTGATAGGAAGATGTGGGGAATGGACAATCAGTGCTTTGGAGGAGTAAGAAATAATAAATATGAATGTCTGCATAATGTTTTTGAATCTATAATATGCCTTCACATGAGTTGTCTCATTTGGTCCTGATCAAATCCTGTGGGGGCTGATGGGAGTTAACCATTCTCAGTTTATATGTGAAAGGGTGGAAACCCAGGACAGCCAATGTATAAAATGAGGGCAATATAAATTGTACAGAATTTCTACTTAGGTTGATTGCAAAGTTTTGATAATGGATGGTGGTAATGGTAGCACAACATTGTGAGTGTACTTGTCAGCACTGAATTATTTGTACGAATGTGGCTAAAGGGGGAAATTTTAGGTTATATATATGTTACTAGAATAAAAATTTTTAAAAAATCACAAGACTGTACAACACAGTGAACCCTGTTGTAAACAATGGACTGTAGTTAATAGTACAATTATAAAAATGTTCTTTCATGAATTATAACAAATGTACCATACAAATACAAGGTTTTATGTAAGATATTTTTATAAACTTACAATTTCTCTAACAAAAACAAATTATTAATTAAAAGAAAAAGATTTGAAGTGTTTGGCAGATTACTTTGAACTGATAAATTTAAGTTATATGTTCATTGTATTATATCTTTACTTTTTGTGTCTTTGAAACAATTCTTAGTAAAACTATTACAAAAATTTTCTGTATGAATATATTTTTTTTAAAATATGAGCAGTAGCAGGCATGACTTGAAACAGATTTAGCTGACCCTAGATTCTTCTTTTTGAAAAGCTGTCACCACCCGGCAGATACATAAATAAATCATATTGTATGGTTAGCCACAGCCAGAAATCTGATGCTTCGGTGCATAGACATCGTTACAATTCCTAGACTTCATTTTTATCTTCTCTTTCTGCAGAGTTTGCCTAGCCGAGGTGTACCAGGATAAAGCACTTGTTGGTGATTTTATGAATCGAAAGTGTGACTATGAAGACCCAAAGGTGGGTGCTGTGCGGTTTTAGTGGGGATATGAAAGGAGGCTGGCTCCACCTGCTTTGAAGGCTGGGCCTTCAAGGTACTGGTCTGTTGCCCTGTGTCCCACAGTGACTCTGCCAGCCTTACAAATATGAATGTTTTCCCTGCTCATTGGGGAAATCTGCTTTTCAAATGTTTGGATTTAAACTTCATTTGATCTGGCTCCCAACATCCTTTTTTAAGATGATGAGAATTTTTTTTTTTTTTTTAATCTTCATTTTATTGAGATATATTCACATACCACGCAGTCATACAAAACAAATCGTACTTTCGATTGTTTACAGTACCATTACATAGTGGTACATTCATCACCCAAATCAATCCCTGACACCTTCATTAGCACACACACAAAAATAACAAGAATAATAATTAGAGTGAAAAAGAGCAATTGAAGAAGATGATGAGAATTTGACACCACATTTTTAAATGCTGGGTGCCTTGGGCCTATTTTGTTAAGAAAATAGAGCAGGAGAACTTCTGGGGAAGATAGCAGAATAGGGAACTCCAGGACTCACTTCTCCTCTAGAAACAGCTGGTGGACAGGCAGAAACGGTCTGAAACAACTGTTCTGGGGCTCCAGGGCCAGGGGAGCACTGTACAGCATCCAGGGAAGAACAGGACTAAGAGGCTGAGAAACTGCGATAAAGAACTGTGAGTAACTCACTTCTTGGGATTGCCAGTGCTCATCCCCCTCTCTTGAGGCCAGCTGCCTTGGGTCTGGTCCCTGGCTGGCTGCTGTGGACAGAGAGGGATGTGGAAGCCCTCCTCCCCAAGAACAGGGTGGGTCATGGCTGAGGATAGATCATGGCTTTTGATCGGCGACTTTAGATCACTGGGTCCTGGCTCTGAACCACTGTTTTAGCCCACCCAAGACAGGAATCACAACAGCGGTTGTTTCATCCCCACCCCCAACATGGGCAAAGGCCGTGAAGATTTACAGACACAGAGCCTCCTTAGGGCTGCAGGGAACGGTTTGCTGAAGTGCACCATCTGCTGAACAGGCCAGGAGAGTGCAGCTTCGGTGAGCCATCAAAAAGGCTCTTTGGTGTCTTTCCTGACCCTTTCCCCAGGACTCTTTGGAGTTGGTCTGCACCCCCTTCATGGGTCCCTGACCCTGTTTTGACCGTGAGGACTGGGGAAAGTTCTCTCTCAGGTAACTCACCTCCCAGAAGTTTCCTTCCAGGCAAAAGCAGCTAGAGACAATGAAAGGAGAGTACAAGAAAAAAAAAAAATACTGGTGAAACAAAAACAAAGAACAGAACATATCAAGATTCCCAGAGAAGGAACAGAGGAAAGGAATAATTGCACAAATAGTGCAATCTTAAAACTTGTACCACATAACCAGGGCAAGAATCAGATGAAGAAGAGCTGAAAAAAACTGATCATTTAAACACGGGCAATTCTGAAAGTCTAGAATAAGTTCAACCAAGTGTCAAAGAAGAGCCTGAAAACAAAGCCAGTCAACAATAAAACCCTAGGCAAGAGAGACAAACTGACTTCAGAGTAAACTCATCAAGATAATCAGATGCCTAGAAATCAGCAAAAAATTATAAGCCATACTAAGAAACAGGAGGAGATGGGCCAGTCATAGGAACAAATTAAAACTTTGAAGGAGATACAGAATTTGAAACAACTGATCAAAGATGTTCAAACAAATCTCCCAAATCCATTCAGGGAAATGAAGGAAAATATGGCTAAAGAGATAAAAGATATTAAGAAGACACTGGATGAGTATAAAATAGAATTGAAAATATGAAAAAAAAAACATAACAGAACTTATGAGAATGAAAAGCACAATAGAAGTGATTAAAAATACACCAGAGGCATACAACAGCAGATATGAACAGGCAGAAGAAATAATCAACAAACTGGGAGACAGGATAATCAAAATCTTATAGACAGAAGAACAGATAGAGAAAAGAATGGAAACATTGAACAGGATCTCAGGAAATTGATTGACAGCACAGAACGCACAAACATGTGTCATGGGTATCCCAGGAGAAGAGAAGGAAAAGGGGCGGAAAGAATATTTAAGGAAATAAGGGCCAAAATTTTCCCAACTCTTATGAAAGACATAAATATACCTGTCCAGGAAGCTCAATGTACTCCAAACAGAATAAATCCTAACAGACCTACTCTGAGACACACACTAATCAGAATGTCAGATGCCAAAGATAAAGACAGAATCCTGAGAGCAGCAAAGGAAAAGTGATGCGAAGGAACTGCAATAAGATTAAGTGCTGTTTTGTCATCAGAAACCATGGAAGTGAGAAGGCAGTGGTATGACATATTTAAGATTCTGAAAGAGAAAAACTTGTAGCTAAGAATTCTTTATATGGCAAAACTGTTCATCAAAAATGAGGGTGAGTTTAAAATATTCACAGATAAACAGAAATAGAATGTTCATCAGCAAGAGACCTGCCTACAAGAAATACTAAAGGGAGTTCTGAGGGTGAAGGGAAAAAAGGATAAAGAGACTTGGAGAAGAGTAGGAAATGAAGATTATCAGTAAGGGTAACTAAAGGGTAAAAAGAGAGACAAAAATAAGATACAACATATAAAAACCAAAGGGTAAAATAGTTGAATTAAGTACTGCCTTTACAGTAATAACATTGAATGTTAGTGGATTAAGCTCCCCAATCAAAAGGAACAGTTTGGCAAAATAGATAAAAAGGTATGATCCATCTATATGCTGTCTATAAGAGATTCACCTTAGACCCAGGGATACAAATAGGTTGAAAGTGAAAGGTTGAAATAAGATATTCCATGCAAACAGTAACCAAAAAAGAGCTGCAGCAGCTATACTAAAAACAGACAAAATAGACTTTAAATGCAAAACTATTTGAAGAAAGAAAGAAGGACACTGTATGTTAATAAAAGAGGCAAATCACCAAGAAGAAATAACATCATAAATATTTATGCACCTAAACAGGGAGCACCAAAATACATGAGGTAAACGTGGCATAACTGAAGGGAGAAATACAGATCTGTACAATAATAGTTGGAGACTTCAATACACCACTCTCATCAATAGATAGAATGCATAGACAGAGGATCAGTAAGAAAACAGAGATCTTAAATACTATGATAAATGAAATAGACCTAACAGACATACGCAGAGCATTGCACCCCAAAACAGAAGGGTCCGCAGTCTTCTCAGGTGCACAGGGATCGTTCCAAATGTTGGGTCACAAAATAAGTCTCAATAAATTTAAAAAGACTGACATTATACAAAGCACTTTCTCAGAACATAAGGAATGAAACTGGAAATCAATAACCACTGGAGAACTGGAGAAGTCACAGATATATGGAAGTTAAACAACACACTCTCAAACAATCAGTGGGTAAAAGAAGAAATTGCAGGAGAAATCAGTAAATATCTTGAGACAATGAAAACAGGAAGACAACATATCAAAACTTACAGGATGCGGTGAAGGTGGTGCTGAGAGGGAAATTTATAGCCCTGAACACATACACTGAAGAAGAAGAAAGAGCTAAAATCAAAAACCTAACTGCATACCTGGAAGAACTAGATAAAGAACAGCAAACTAATCCCAAAGCAAGCCAAAGGAAAGAAATAACTAAGATTAGAGCAGAAGTAAATGAAATTGAGAATTAAAAAAAATAGAATTAACAAAACCAAGATTTGGTTCTTTGAGAGAATCAATAAAATTAGCTAGACTAACAAAGACAAAGATAGAGAAGATGCAAATAAAATCAGAAATGAGAGCAGGGACATTACTACTGACCCCAATGAAATAAAAAAGCTCATGCTATGAACAACTGTATGCCAACAAACTAGACAACTCAGATGAAATGGACACATTCCTAGAAACACACAAACAGCCTACACTGACTCTAGAAGAAATAGAAGACCTCAACAGTTCAGTTATAAGCGAAGAGATTGAATGAGTCATCAAAACCCTACCAACAAGGAAAAGCCCAAGACCATTTGGTTTCACAGGTGAATTCTATGAATCATTTCAAGAATTAATACCAGTCCTGCTCAAACTCTTCCAAAAAATTGAAAAGGGGAGAAGACTAACTCATTCTGTGAAACCAACATCACCCTAATACCAAAGCCAGTTAAAGATACTACAAGAAAAGAAACTTAGAGATCAATTTCTCTAATGAATATAGATGCAAAAATCCTCAAAAAAATGCTTGTAAATCAAATCCAGCAACACATTAAAAGGATTATACACCATGGTCATGTGGGTTTTATCCCCGGGTGTGCAAGGGTGATTCAACACAAGAAAATCAATAAATGTAATTCACCACATTAACAAATCAAAGAGAAAAAACACATGATAATCTCAATTGACACAGAAAAGGCATTTGACAAAATCCAGCATCCTTTCTTGATAAAAACACTTCAAAAGATAGGAATAGAAGGAAACTTCTTCAACATGATAAAGGGTATGTATTAAAAAAACCCACCACTAACATTATGTTCAATGATGATGGACTGAAAGCTTTCCCTTTAAGATCTGGAACAAGACAAGGATGCCTGTTGTCACCACTCTTATTCAACATTGTGCTAGAAGTTGTAGCTAGAGTAATTAGGCAAGAAAAAGAAAAAAAGTTCATCCAAATAGGAAAGACAGAAGTAAAACTCACTATTTGCAGATGATGTGATCCTGTATAGAGATAGTCCCCCAAAAAATCTACAACAAAGCTGCTAGAGCTAATAAACAGATTCAGTAAGATCAACTTGCAAAAGTCAGTAGTGTTTCTATATAATAGTAATGAGCAATCTGAGGAGGAAATCAAGAAAAATTTCCATTTACAATAGCAACTTAAAGAATCAAATATCTAGGAGTAAATTCAACCAAGGATATAAAGGATTTGTACACAGAAAACTACAAAAGATTACTAAAAGATGTCAAAGAAGACCTAAAGAAATGGAAGGGCATACCATGTTCATGGGTTGGAAGATGAAATATCATTACGATGTCAGTTCTACCCAAATTGATTTATCAATTCAACACAATACCAATCAAAATTCCAATAGCCTACTTTGCAGAAATGGAAAAGCCAATTAGCAAATTTATTTGGAAGCTTAAGGGCCCTGAATAGCCAAAAACATCTTGAAAAAGAAGAACAAAGTTGGAAGGCTTGCACTTCGTGACTTTAAAGCATGTTACAAAGTCATAGTGGTCAAAACAGCATGGTACTGGCATGAAGTCAGATATATTGACCAATGGAAATGAATTGAGAGTTCAGAAATAGACCCTCACATCTATGGCCAATTCATATTTGACAAGGCTGCCAAGTCCACTCAACTGGGACAGACTGCTCCAAAAACTTGTGCTGGAAAAATAGATATCCGTATGCAAAAGAAAGAAAGAGGACCTCCGTCGCACACCTTATACAAATATTAACTCAAAATGAATCAGAGACCTAAAAATAAGAATCAGGACCATAAAACTCCTGAAGAAAATGTAGCAAAGCATCTTCAAGATCTTGTGGTAGGCAATGGTTTCTTAGACTTTATACCCAAAGCATAAGCAATGAAAGGAAAAATAGATAAATGGGACCTCCTTAAAATTAGAAACTTTTATGCTTTAAAGGATTTTGTCAAGGAAGTGAAAAGGCAAGCCAACTCAATGGGAGAAAATATTTGGAAACCACATATCCAGAATATATAAAGAAATTCTACAACTCAACAATGAAAAGACGACCCAGTTAAAAATCAGCAAAAGACTTGAATACATGTTTCTCCAAAAAGTACATGAAAAGATGCCCAGTATCACTAGCTTTTAGGGAAATGCAACTCAAAGCCACAATGAGATGTCATTTCACAACTACTAGAATGGCCACTATTAAAAACACAGAAAACTGCAAGTGTTGGAGAGGATATGGAGAAATAGGAACACTCATTCCCTGCTGTTGGGAATGTAAAATGGTGCAGCAGCTGTGGAAGACCATTTGGCAGTTGCACAGGAAGCTAAGTACAGAATTGCCATGTGATCTGGCCATCCCACTTTTAGGTATATACTCAGAAGAACTGAAAGCAGGGACTCCAACAAACATCTGCACACCAGTGTTCATAGCAGCATTATTCCCAGTTGCCAAAAATGGAAGCAACCTAAATGCTCATCAACAGATGAATGGGTAAACAAAATGTGGTATATATGTATGATAGAATGTTATTCAGCTGTGGGAAGGAATGAAGTCCTGATGCATGAGACAGCGTGGATGAACCTTGAGGACATTATGTTGTGTGAAATAAGCCAGATGCAAAAGGACAAAAATCGTATCTCACTAATATGAACTAATTATAATAAACAAACTCATAGAGTTAGAGTGTAGAATATAGGTTACGAGGGGATAGAATGGAGGTAGAGAATGAGGAGCTGATGCTTAATTTGTGCTGAATTTCTAATTAGGTTGATTGTAAATATTTGGAAATGGATAGTGGTAATGGTAGCACATTATGAGTGTAGTTAACAGCGCTAAATTATGTGTGTGAATATGGTTGAAAGGGGAAGCTTTGGATCAGGTATGTCACTAGAAGGAAAGTTAGAGGATAAAACATGGGACTGTTTAACACAGAGTACCCTGTTGTGGATGATGACTGTGGTTAATAGTACAAAGATAAGAATGTCCTTTCATGAATTATAACAAACACATGTCACTATTACAAGGTGTTAATAATAGGGTGGTATTCGGGGGGAAAATCCACCTAATACAAACTATGGACTAAAGTTAACAGTAATATTTTATATTCTTTCATCAACTGTAATAAAGGTATCACACCAATGCAAAGTGTCAACAGTAGAGAGGTGTGTGGGAACGTTATATCTTTTACATGTCTTATGTAAACCCACAATTTCTCTAATTAAAAAAAAATAACAATAATTAAAAAAAATTATGCTAAGTGAAAGAAACTAGACACGAAGTACCACATATGGTATGATTCCATTTGTATAAAATGTAAGTGTAAATAAAACTATTGAGACAGGATTAGACTATTGGTTGTGTAGGGCTGGGGAAGGATAGAACAATTGGGAAGTGATTGCTAAGGGCTATGGGGTTTTTCTTTTTTGGAGTAATGAAAGGATTGATTGTGGTGATGAATCTCAACTCTGTGATTATACTAAAAGCCATTGATTGTACACTATCGATGGATTGTATGGTATGTGAATATGTTTCAGTAAAACTGTTTTTTAAAAAAATGTACATTAAGTAGCTGCCTCAGGCATTAGCAAGGTTCGTCGTCGTATTGCTGTGAGATATAAAGTACAAAAATACTTTTCAGTGTACATTGAAAAAATGCACATAAATATAAAAGAATTTTTTTAAAAATGAAAATAGGCCAGTTCTTCAGAAATTACAAACGGCTAGACTTCTCTGGAAAGCTTACGGATAGGGCCTGAGCTTTCTCTCTGAGAGGGCATTCACCAAGTTCCCTCCCGAAGCCTCTGTCCATGTGGGGCTGGGGCAGATTGGCAGGGCTCGTGGGTGAGTATCACAGGGGCCATGGAAGCAGGGATGTGGCTTACAGGGAAGTTGTCTTTCCAGACGCGACTTCTGTGCTCTTCGCCTCCGTCTCCTCACCCCTCCTCCATCTCCTCACCCCTCCTCCCTGAGTGAACACCAGACATCTGCTGCCCGGGTGCCCGGCCTTGTGCCAGGCTCGGCCCATCAGAATGGAGACACAGCCCTTCCCCTCAGAGAGCCCTCGGGGGTATAGGCCAGGCAGAGAAGTAGATGGGCATCACAGAAAGATGCAGTCAGCTCCCTGAGAGAGGACCGCCAAGGCCAGCTGAGGTCAGGGAAGGGGAGCACTCCCAGGGAACATTCTTGGGTGCAAGAAAGGAAAAAATCCAACTTGGTAGGGGCTTACAGCTTCCGTTTTCCCTTATGCCGTATGTAGGAAGTCCCAGGCTGGTGCAGCAAAACAGAGATGTCATCAAGGACGCAGGTTCACTCTGTCACTTCACTCTCCATCCTTGTTGTACACTTGCATCTTCATGCTGACCACTTCCTGGCTGCAAGTTGGTTATTGTAGCTCAGGTCCTCACAATAGAATCCCCAGGCAGGAGGAAGTGAGAAGAGGGGCTCACTGGCCCCACCTGGCCCTCTTATCAGGGAGGAGACAAGTCTCCCCCAGAAGCCCCTGGCAGATCTGGGTCGCATGGCTGGGAAGCGGTTACTAGCACGGGGGAACAGGGCACCGTGATTGGCTAGACCAGTCCTGATTCACCCCCTGAGGGTGAGCATGTGGTCTCCCCAAACCAAATTGGGGTTGGGTCCATTGATAAGAGAGAATGGGGGGTGAACAAAGTGGGTTTTGTAGGCACTGAACTGAGACTCAAAAGATGAGGGACCAGCCTAGGCACAGATGCTGAAGGAAGAGGGAGCACAGAGCCCCTGGGGCCCCGTGGAGCCTCTGGCCTGAGCCAGCACAGAGCACGAGGAGGGGACATAATCATTTCGCTTATTAGAAATTTCATTCTGGCCACTCTGGGGAGGGTGTGAGGCCAGTGAGGAGGTTGTTTTTAATCTGGGTAAGGAATGAGGAGGGCAGTGTGGGTGCAGAGGAGGGGGCCGATTTGAGACCCACAGTTGAGTTGGGGGGGAAGGGGGAATTCTGGGGAGGAGGAATCCCGAATCACACAGGGTGAACCACATGGTCATGGAACCTCTTGTGTGTCAGAATGCAGAGGGCAAAGCAGACCTGGAGGAGGGGGTGGTGTGGAGAGTGGGAGCCTGCCGATTGGAGGTGCCTGGTGGGCATTCTGGGGGTTGGGTGGGACATGGGAGTATTCCTGTCTGGGGGTCAGGAGGGAAACTCAGCCCTATAGCACATCAGTGGGCACCAGTGCTCCCCATTCTGTGGGAAAGTGAACATTTGCCTCCTCCTGGCGTTTCTTCCTTCTCAGGGCTAGTCTGGACCTCAGGGCAGTGCTGTGGGAGACAGAAAGGCAGAGGAGGCTGCTGCAGGAGCTTTTACAAAATATGCCCTGGTGCACCTGAGCACCTCAACATTTCTTCCTCTCCCATATCCACAGGTTTGTGCCAGTGAGTTTAAAGAATTTGTGGGGAAGCTTAAAGAAAAGTTCAGTTCAGCCCTAAAGAATCCTAACCTTGAAATCCCAGACACACTCCAGGAGCTGTTTGCCAGGTAAGGTTCTTCTGGAAAGGTCTGTGTGGTCCCCACAGGGAGAGAGAAGAAATTCAGCCAGCCAGAGGTCACCATGGGTTTCTCTCCTGTCCAGACCTGTCCTGGCCTTGCAGCTAACCCTCCTGTCTCTCCTGTCTCTGGACCTGCTCTCCAGCCTTCCACGGGTGACTTGCCCACGGCGAGGGAACTACACTCCTAGCACTCTGCCATTCATTCCCTTGTCGAGTCTGCTCTGATGTAATTCACGCTTCCTTGGGTGGTTGGTGAGGTTCTTGCCAAGATTGCCCACCCGCTGTCAAGTGAGCACAATCACTCTCATTTTACATACGAGGAAACTCTGAGTTGGACCTCACCCAAGGTCACAGTGCTTGTAAGCAGCAGAGCCAGGATTTGAACCTGGGAGATCTGACCCCAAGGCCCCCTGCTCTTTGCCATTCGGTTGCACAGCATCTAGAAAAGAACATTCTTCGGTTTGAACATAGAACCCTGTGAAATTAAAAACCATTAAGTTCTGTGAACTAGGCTTGTTTCCTCTGCTTAATCCAAATGTGAATCCCTTCTCTCCCTCATCCTCAGACAGTCCCTCCAGCCCCTGTGTTTTGGTTTGCTAAAGCTGCCGGAATGCAAATACCAGAAATGGATTGGCTTTTTTAAAGGGGATTTATTAGATTATAAATGTACAGTTCTAAGGCCATAAAAGTATCCAAACTAAGGCATTAACAAGAGGATACCTTCACTGAAGGAAGGCCGATGGCATCCGGAACACCTCTGTTAGCTGGGAAGGCACGTGACTGGCATCTGCTGGTCCTTTGCTCCCAGGTTGCGTTGCTTTCAGCTTCTGATTCCAGTGACTTTCTCTTTAAGCATCTGTGGGTTCTCACTTAGCTTCTCAGGCAAATTCTAGGCTTCATCTCTTACCTTAGAATCTCCAAATGTCTTTCTGTCTACATCTCCAAGTGTCTGGGTCTGTGTCAACTCTGAGCTCTCTCTCCCTGAGCTCTTTTAAGGACTCCAGTAAACTAATTAAGACCCACCTTGAATGGGCAGGTCAAATCTCCATGGCAATAATCTAATCAAAAGATTATAAAAGGCAATAGTCTAATCAAAATACCCACAATTTGATGTGTCACATCTCCATGGAAACAGCCTAATCAAAAATCCCACCCACAGTAGCTCTGTCCCCACAAGAGTGGATTAAAAGAACATAGTCTTTTAGGGGGTACATAATAGATTCAAACCAGCACACCCTTTATTTCTGAATTTCTTCCTGTAAAGTAATGACATTCATTGATCAGAACAGTACAATACCTCTGCAGTTATCCCCTGCATTTCAGCTGGAGAGATCATTCTCTCACCCATTCAAGAAATAATTTGTGAAATGGCCCACCATGTGTGGGGCCTGAGGAGTGATTTGCAGTCCCTTTCAGAGCTGGTGCCCTTTAGCTATTTTTTGGGTTTTGGTTTTGTTTTGGCAGTACCCATTCTCCAGAATTCCCAAATGGCATGGCTTCTATTCAATCTTAAAGGTGTTCCAAATGGCCTGTTTACCTATTTGTAATTTATAGCCCCACATATTTCCAGTAAAGTTATGGAGCAGCTTTTAGTCATAAAACCAGATGACTAAAATAAAGATTTTTAAAGGAGAGATCATGAACCACTTAGAGGAAAGAAAAAGTTGCACTTATTACAGTTGAACACTAAATTTGATCCTGAGTAATCTGGCAGACAAAGGCAAAAAGGAAAATGGTTCCGTATTTTCCTTGTTTGACTAAAACCAGTTCACATGTTTTTCTGAAAAGTGCTGTCAGTGCTTTCTCTTTGTACTAAATTTTAGGAGGAATTACTATTGCAAAGACAAATTTTGACTTTAATTTCACAGGAACCAAAGAAAAAGTCAGTGCTATAATTTATTCTTTTATTTATTTGCTTAGTAAAAATCCAGTAAAGCAAAATTGCATGAAGCTCAAAAACTAAGTGGGGAATTAATCTCTCATCCTAACACCCTGCATCTGTTAGTTATGATATAAACTTGTTTCCAACACTTACTTTCTTTTTTTGTGTTTTCTTTCAGTTTTCTTTCTTGTGTTTGTTTTTGAATCATAATGAGCCCACAATTTTATTTCTTGCTCCAGTAACAATTAACAGGTGGCTCCCTGCCCGTTAACATTTTTCCATGTTGCTTCATAACGTCAAGTAAATCAAATTTCTCACATCATCTCTCATTTTTATAAAACACTAATTTGATGGGCAGATATGGTATTTTCTCATTTTAATTTTCATGTATGTTGATTTTTAGTGAGTTTGTTTTTCCAATATTTTTGCCCATAAATGGTTGTCTAGAGCAAGTAACAGTTCAGTTAGTCAAGATCTGCTTTGTTACATTGACATGTTCTTTCTTTGTTTCTTGTGCAGATACCAAGTTTTAGCAATTGGAGATGAAAAAGATCAAATCAGGAAAGAAGATGAGCTTAATAGGCAAGTACTGACACACAAATTGATTTGGTTGCTTATATGCTTATAGCCTAGCCCTGGGGTTTTGCAAACTATGGCCCATGGGCCACATCTAGCCTGATGCCTGTTTTTGTTAATAAAATTTCATTGGCACGCAGCCACACCCATCCATTTACCTGTTGTCCAGGGATGCTTTCACCCTACAACTTTGGAGTTGAATAGTTGTAACCGAGACCATGTGATCTGCGAAGACAAAATGTTTTCTGACCCCCTAACCTAGCGTATCACTGGCCGAGCCAAAGATGGGTTGGGAGAAGGATTCAAACTCTCATCCCACAAGCTTTCCAAGCAAAACCCTGGTTAGAAAACTTAGCTTTTTTTTTTTCCATCTCGGAAAATCAGTATTAGTTTAGTTTGATTTTCGTTCTCATTTTTCAATGAGAAACCTATTCTCCTTGGAGAAAAACTTGTTTAAAATTGGAGGGAAAAAAAACATAAGCACTAACTGCATAAACTTGTTTCCAACTTGTTTCACCCCTTACCCACTATATTTAAACATTTTTCCTGCAAAAATTGAACAGTTAGCAAAACCTACAAACTATTCTTTTGCTCTATGAATAATTTTGACTTTTGTGTCACTTTCTTGCAATTGAATTTTTTTTTTAAATGACATCTGACTCCACCAAGGTGAGTGTTGCCCTGTGATCCTTGGCCTCATGCTGCTCTGCCCCTCCTTTCTCTTTCAGTGTGGACGATATCCACTTTCTGGTGCTCCAGAACCTAATCCAGAGCACACTGGCCCTCTCCGACAGCCAGATGAAGTCCTGTCAGTCATTTCAGGTGGGTATCAGGCACCCAGAGTCAGCTTCCCGGGATACTATGGGAGGTTTTTCTCACATTCTTTATAGCTGCAGAGTCTCGGGGGCCCTATTTCCCCCTGAGATTCCAGTACTTGTTTTTTTTCATCTTTATGGGGACATTCAAAATCCTTCCCAGTGCTAAGGTTTCAAGTCTAATTTTAAGACGAAAATGAGACAGAAGAGCAAATGAGTTGTGACAAAGGAATTGAGAAAGTAATTGGGCTATACAGCATAAATGTTCAAATGATAAAAACAAGCATGGCAATATTTTGATTACTAGAGATAACTGAGCAGGAAGGCTGCCTTCCTGTGGGCAGTAAGTCTTGCATATCTCCCAAGAACATAGTCGGTCTTCATGTTGCTTTATCATTGTTAAATGAGGATGAAAGAGAGAAAGGGAAATCTCATTTGAGCCTAGGATGTCAGTGGTATTATTATCGTTTTACAAATGTGGAAACTTGAGGTTCAGAGAAGTTAAAATATATATATGCCCAAGGTCACACAGCCCATTCGTTAAACCTGGGTCTGTTTAACTCCAAAGCCTGGAGATGCTGAGACAGTCATGCTCGCCAAACCGGGGCTGCCCAGGAGATTATGCTCCTTTGTTTTGAATAATAACAAAAATAACTTCCAAGTAGAACCTATTCATTTTTGTGTTTACTTTCTAACTCTAAAAACCAGCTCTTCTGGCTTGTATTACCACATCAACCCAGTTTGGAACATGAGGGGAAAAAACAACCTTAAAAATAAAGGGGTGATATTTTCTAATCTTACTGAGAGGTTTAGACTGGTGGGGTCAGAGTCAGCTGAAGAGCTTGTTCAGCCTGTGGACCCCCAGGCCCTCCCCCAGAGACTCCAGTCAGGGGTGCAGTGGAGTGAGGCCCTGAGAAGTGTGTGCACCCCCGTCCCCAGGTTCTGATGCAGGGGATCCATGGATCAGAAAAAGTTCTCCTTGGAGATGCACTGGTGTAGATCCAGCTTGGGTGTTGCTAATATTTCCCAAGCATCTGCTTGCTACTTTGGCCACAAGAGGAATAGGAGTGAGTTAGAGAAAATTTAAGGAAAATACTCGGCCAGGTTTGAATGCAGTTCTTCGGGTTGCCACCCTTGGCATCTCACAGTCTGGGCCAGACCTCCCCATATGCAGGTCCGAGGGTTAACTTGCTCTTTCTTGTTTCAGTTAACCACCTTGAGTTGCGTGGTATCTTCTTCCATGGCATCTGGGGACCACAAATCAGGGAGGTTTTCTTTTCCCTGTTTTATCCCCAGGGAAGTGTATACTTTTCAGAGTGGGAGGCTGGTATCAGTGTGCCACTCCTCTCTTCCACCCAGTGTTTTACAGAGGATAAAAGTGAAGCCCTGTCTGAACCTACACGTGCAAAGAATGAGGACCAGATGGAGTGGGGCAGGAGTCTCAGTCAGATAGCCTGTAGACAAGTCTGGCTCCTGAATTTATTTTGTTGGGTCCACATTTGTTGAAAATTTTTTTTTGCCTAATTTACTACCAGCGTTGCACCTACAATTCCTAGTGGTGTGACTGCAGAGATCATGTGAAGCCCACGTGCCTCAGTCTTTTTCCCTTGAAAAAGATCACAGTGCTGGCTCTCGTGGCTACACAAAGAACTGGTCTGGGCAGCACCCCACTTTTGTTGGGGCACATGCCTGTATCCTGGTTTCTTCTTGGCTGGGTTCCACTTTGTCAATACCTGCCTTGTCCCTGCACATGTTCGAGCTGAAGGCCTCCAGAAGGGAGTGGATCTTTTGAATTAGCTTTCTTATCCAGGCCATGATGCTCCTCTGTATCTTCAGAAGTGTCGGGAGCTGTGGCTGGCCAGTGAGCTTGTCTTTCACCCACCCACCTGGCTACATGGCATGGACTTTCAGCTCTCCTGCTCAGCAGTGGTTTAGAGCTGGACCAGACCTCAGGGATCATTCCAACCACCCCTCTGAAATGAGAAAACCCAGGCCCAGAGAAGAAGAGAGCCATTTTACAGGCAATTCATAGCAAAGCCAGGTCCCCGCGTTCCAGCTAGGGCCTTGTCCCCTGCATCGTGCTGCTGCTGGTCCTTCCTCCTGTTCTGTTTCCAGGTGGTAATGTGGACTCCAGTGGGTGGTAGTGCCAAAGCCATAGTCACTCTCCTCACCCCCGAGGGGCGTGGGAAGTTGCGTGAGAAAGGCCACCTGGGCCTGGCACCTGCCCCTCCCCACAGCAGGAAGCACGACACTTCCTTGTGACTCCCTCTGACCTGGCAGTGCGTCCCGGAAGGCCAGTCAGTGGTGATGCCAGAGGCCCGTGGGATCCTACTAGGCTCTCCCTGCAGCCCCAGGTTTCCAGGAAGTGGAGGCACAGGGTCGTGAGCATCAGCAGGCAGCTGGGGCTTCACTGTCTATGGCAGATCAGCTGCTTAGAAATCCTACAGGATGGACCTGGCTCCCCCAACTCTCCTGTTCATGGCAGCAGTTGTTTATGAAATGGAAGAGAAGAGCAAACGCACAGAAGGCTCTTCACAAGAAGCCAGACCCCAGCTTCCACACAAGTTCTCTGGGGGGAAGGGATGATGACATAACAGCAACTCCCTCGTCTCTTCCCTCTGCCCCAGGCAGAGTGCTGCTCCCTTAAGGCCTGGCAGTCTGCACACCCAGGCCTGATGTATATGGGCTGGCGAGAGAAGTCAAGGGTGAGTGCAGGCCTCAGTCTGACAGGACCCGGGGGTCTCCAGAGCCATCTCTCCAGCTCTGGGAGAACATCCTCTGCAATGCCCGAGACCCCTGACCTCCCATGGCTTTGTCTCTTGATCCCCTCCTGTCCCTCTGTCAGAAGGAAAGCATAGTGATGAAATTATAGGACTCCAGGCAGGAGGCCTTCTTCTCTTCTTGGTTCCAGCCCCGCCTAGTGGTGTGACCTGAGAGATTACGTAAAGCCCAGGTGCCTCAGTCTCGACCTCTGTCACTCAGAGGTCCTGGGCACCAGGCTGTCAGAGAACCCCCCAAGCCTAAGATTCTTAGCCCACGATGGAGATATTTCCTGGCCAGTGCTCTTGAGGAGAAAGTCTAGTAGGAACTCTCTCAGCGGCTGGTGGATGAAAACATTCACTAACTATTGGTTGGTTAAACCAACCTTTTGCAGAAAATTGGAGAAACAGAAACCCTGCTGGTCCTTTGTGTTTTTCTTGCTATGGGCAGGGTTCGTCCAGGTCCCTGAGACCCCACCAGCTGGGGCATGAAGGCACATCGGTGTGGCCAGCAGGAGGAGCCTCTGCAGCCTGAGGCCCAGACACTGTCCTTCCACACTGTTGTGGGAGCACCAGCTTCATGCTGGGATCTCGGTGCTGCTATAGCAGCAGGCAAGGGAGTCAAATCTGTGCTGTCCTGGGACGTCCATTCCAGTGGAGAAGATAGACGGCGAATAAACACATGAGGTCTTTTCAGATAGAGAGTGGCTCTGGAGAAAATAAAGCGGATAATATACTACAAATGACTGCAGAGGAGCAGGCAGGGGAAGGATTTGGTTTTTGGTGGGAAATATTTGAGCTGAGAACTGAATGTTGAGAAGAAGTCAGTCATTTAGAGATTTGGGGGTGATGCTTTCCAGGAAATGGGAGTGGCAAGTGCAAAGGCCCTGAGGTGGGAATGGCTGCAGTTTTCAAGGAAAGTAAGAAGTGCATGAGACTGAGGCATAGGGAGCTGGGGGTGGAGTTGTAGGCTACGAGGTCAGAGTGGTGGGCGAGGTGCAGCTCGTGGGGGTCCTGGCGATCGTGGGAAGGACTGGGTGGTGTTCTGAGTGCAGAAGGAAGGCATCAGGGGTTTTGAAGCAGAAAAATAACCTGTGGTCTGATTTAGGTCTAAAAGGATTACTTTGGTTGCTGTGAAGGTGAATGGTAGGTGGTAGGGGTTTAAGAAATGTAGAAGCGGTGACACTGGCTAGCTGGACCTGTTGGTCCAGTCCAGCTGAGAAACAAAGGTAGCATGGACCAGGTGGTGGGAGGTAGACATATTTTGAAGCTAGAGCCAAGACACCTACTGACAGGTTGGATAAAGGGCAAAAAGAAGGAGTGGCATTAAGATGATTCCAGGTTGGCTCCCAGTGTCTTTGTATCTGAACAAATAGGATTGAGGGCAGACAGCCTGCCTGGCCTTCCCCTGGTCTCTCAAGGTGTGAGGTGATGGAAGGACAATGACCCGCAGTCAGGGTGGCTGGGATCCTCCAGGGTCTACTCCCCCCACCAAACAGGTGTCAAGCCTCAACCTGCCCCGACACCAGGTGACAGCTCTGACTTCACTCCCCAGGTTTAGCTGTGACACCCCCCCCCACCAGGTGTCTGCTCAGGCTCCCTCCCCCAGGTTTCGCTCTGACCCCCACTCCCCCAGGAGTCAGTTGGCTTCTCTATAAGTGGCCAGCTGTCGCTTCTGTGCATCCACACATTCCAGCTCCTTCCCTCCCCTGCCACTGGCTGGAGAACTGCTCTCACCCGTGCCCTGCCGTGTTGCAGACTTTCCGCCTCTACCAGGAGTACAAGGACCAGATTCTCCTGAAGGCCTTCATGGAGTGCCAGAAAAGGAGCCTGGTCAACCGCCGCCGGGTCAACCACACCCTGGGCCCCAAGAAAAACCGGGCCTTGCCCTTTGTGCCAATGTCGTACCAGCTCTCCCAGACCTACCACAGGTGAGTGTCACCCAGGAGCCCACTGGCCGGGCTGGTAGAGGGCAGGATCCCAGGTCAGAGGCTGAGTTGTGCCCCTGTGAAGAGCACAGCTGACATACACCATCATCTTCTCCTGGGCCCCGAGCGGCCTGGGTGGCCCTGGGTGCTAACGAGCTGCCTCAGCCCCACTTTGCCTCCGCCTCCTCGCTTGTGAGGGGAAAAGCGCATGCAGTATCTCGTGTTCTGGGCCTCTGCCATTTGCAAGTAGTTTTTCTCCTTTTCTCCTATCAAACTGGGGAAAAGCAGTTTTTCATTTGATAACTGATCCAGATTTAAAGTACATCTTCTTTGTGGGGAGTAATCTCAGTCTATGATTCTCACAGTTCAGAGATGCAAAAAGTCACCCACTTTGCAGGTTCACCTCCTTCCTTTCAAAGCTGCCTCATGTTTTTCTGACTCATTTTGGTTCAGCGATCTCAAGGGTGGTTGGGAAGGCTGAGACACACTCAACAAATACCCTTCCCAAGCTCCCTCCCGAGAGGAGCACTCCTCGCAACGGCTTCATGCCTGCAGCCGGTGCTGCGGCTCTCTGTTGCCCATTTGGCAGTTTGCACCACTAGCCTCCTAAAGCACATGTAGAGGAAGTTGTTAAAATATTCCTGAAGAGTTTCTCCCCAGCACCGTTCCTTGGCTCTCCTCATTGTCCTCCTTCCCAGCTCTCAGACCTATGGAGGCTGCATACAGAAGCCAGAAGACCACGAGTTTGTTTTTGGTTTCTTCTCTCCCATCTCTTTGTGACTCCAGACAGTTCCTCCTTTCCTAAATCCTCATTCCTAGTGACCCCCAGTCTCCTTCACCTTCCTGGGGAGCAGCCTGGTATAGTACAAGGAGCCGTGGATTTGGAAGCAGAAGACTTGGGTCCAGGTCCAGTGATGTTGCGAACATGAGCAGCTTTTCTGGACTGCTGCATCCCTGTCTGTGGCCCGAGGGACAGGTAGTCAGCAGATCAAGAAGACTTCTGGGGCTCTTCCCTCTGATCTCTTGGATTGCTTCCCTCTCTGTCATTCCAGATTCATGGAAAAGTACACTTTTGGATTGACAGAGGCCAGGACTTGGCTCACTGCCATTGCCTTATAGACAATGAAATTGAGCAGATGTGTGTCCTCTCAGCTCTATATGGGGTCAGGGCTGTGGTTTGTTTAAATGTTATTATAAAAAAGTACATTTATCTTCCCCCAATTCAGTAGCTTTTTGTAGTGAGTGCCCATGGGTGTCAATCGCTGGGTGAGGCCTCAGGGATACAGTGTGAAAAGACACACCTGCCCAGAAGGTGCTTGGGAGGGCCCTGCAGCTGGGCTGAAGTTCAGCCTTCATCTGAGAGGGAAGGAGGCTTTAGAGGAGAAGATGGCGTGTTTGGCCTTGACCACAACGATTTGAAGTGCTTGTCGCCCGTCCCCCCAAAGGCTTCCACTGCCCCATCCTCTGTGAGGCCCTTACCTTCTTTTCCTCTGTATAGGATTTTTACTTGGCGATTTCCAAGCACCATCTGCACAGAATCATTCCAGTTCTTTGACAGACTCCGGGCTGCTGGCCAGCTGGACCAGCCTGATAATTTTTCCTTCAAAGACCAGGATAATAACAACTCCGCAAATGACCTGGTGGCATTTTCTTTGGATAGCCCTGGAGGGCATTGCGTGGCTGTCCTAACCCTTTTCTCCTTGGGCCTCCTTTCTGTGGATGTCCGGATCCCAGAACAGATCGTAGTGGTGGACAGTTCCATGGTGGAGAATGAGGTCATTAAAAGGTAAGCGCCAACGGCCCAGCGGCAGGCCAGGTGCCTGGCACGGTGCTGTCCTGCCCTGCAGTTGGAGTGGAGGCACTCACAGGCCCGAGCACCGCCCTCTCCTTGCGTGGCTGTGGCCTTGGCAGTTTTATTTGCTCAGTCGTCTGGCCTGTATTCATCCAGCACACATTTGCTGAGTTTTTCTGCTTTGTGCCTGGCTTGGTGCTGTTAGACACTGGCTGTACCGAGTCCTGCAAGGTGCAGGCCATGCCTTCAGGGAGCTTGCAGGGATGGGGGTTCCCGGATCTGACTGCTAGGATCACAGTGTGGTATGCGGGAAGCCTCTTGCTGGTGCCGCCCAGTGTGTGCAGATCAGAGAGGGAAGTGATGTGGCTGTCCCCAAGGGTTGGACTGGTGTGGTTTGGCAGGGAGGGGGAACGAGAGAAGGTAGGATGAGGCAAAGGTTGCTTGAGGGCATAATGGCTGAACTGGGGTTAATGGAAGAGTGGGCACTTCTGGGACACAGACATAGGAAGGGTTTTCCAGGTGAAAAGAACAGCCCTTGCCAAGACAGACATGTGCAAGGGGTCAGCATGGCCTGTGGGAAGATGGAGCGAAGGGAGAGGAATCTGGAGCATCAGTCCCCGCTGGACCTCCTGGGTCACAAGGGCACAGCCAGATACCACGGCATGTCCATAGCTGTTGGGGGCTGGTGCCAAGGCCGAACTCCAGAGGGAGATGTTCTTCCCCACAAGAACTAGCCAGAGCCGTAGATGGGCCAGCCCTGGGCTCGGTCGGCTAGGTCTCAGTCTTCTTCTCCTAGCTTGGGAAAGGACGGGGCCTTGGAAGATGATGAGGACGAAGAGGAGGACTTGGATGAAGGCTCAGGGGGCAAGCGCAGGAGCATTGAGGTGAAAGCCCGCCAGGCCTCGCACACCAACTACCTACTGATGCGGGGCTATTACTCCCCTGGCATCGTCAGCACCCGCAACCTCAACCCCAACGACAGCATAGTGGTGAACTCCTGCAAGGTGAAGTTCCGGCTCCGCTGCTCCCCCGTGCCCACCCACCTTGGGCCCACTGGTGAGTGCCCCCCTGCTAGGGCTTGGGGCTGGGGGGCAGTAGATGGGCCATAAAGACTCTTAGGCCCATCCCACCACCCAAGACTGTGAGACTCCCCTCTATGGCCAAGGGAGGAAGTCATAGCTGATGGTGGCTGCAGCAAAAGCAAAACAGAAACAAAGAAAAAGGCCTCGCCAATTTGGCAACTAACCTGAGGAGTACATGTCCTCTGAGACGCCTTCCCCAGGGGACCACGTGCTAGGGGTTCCCACAGATTTCTCCTCAAGTCCAGTTTCTGAAAGTTAACAAGATCTGGCCAAACTGGGCCCTCTTCCTGTTCAATGACCCTTGAGCCCCAAAAGTGTAATAACAGGTGAACCTTTTAAATTGAGTTTAAAAGTTTGTTAATCCAGTTTAATTTCCCATGTTCTCTGTTTTTCTTTTAATCAGTCATACAGGCAAGTATTAAGAAACCTAGCAGAGAGGGGCTTATAATGGAAAGCAGCAGCCCCCTGCCCACACCCCAGCCCCTGCCCTGCTCGCCGGGGTAACCTGTCACGGTTTCTGTTCCTAGTTCATCTGGTGGTTGCCTCCGTAACACTAAATTAGACATGTTTATGACATTTTTAAGCATTCTCTTTTGACCTTTGCCATGAAAGGTGAATCTTTAGCTCATATTCATTATCTTGTTCATTTTCAGTTTTTACACTTTTGAGTTCCTCTATTGATTATCTTTGAAACTTTAAATAACTCACTTAAATCTCTGTTTCCCATACCCTCAACTTCAGACAGTGTCTCCTCCCACTCCGCAAAGTGGAGGTATGAGGGTCCCTTCCCTTCCCGCTACTTCCTTACCGTTTGCTGATGATGTTTAATGTTGACTCCATAAACATGATTAAGTGTTCCATGCTTTGTATGGAGTTTGAACAGGGCAAAAAATGTACTGAGAGCCTCACAGGTTGTGGTCTTAACAGAGACATTTTTCAGAGGAAGCAGAAACCAGCCCTGGCTAGCTTACGCAAAGGCAGGAATTCATTGGAAGAGCCCCGGGTACCTCCCAGGGGTATCAGGACGGTGGGGGCCCGGGCAGCCGCAGCAGAGGGCCTCCCTTCCCGAGCTCTGTGCTTGAAGTGCTCAGACCCCAGCCCCCGGCCTCTGTGTCCTTCTGTTCAAGTCTAGAGCAGGAGAATCATCCAGCCTGGGAATAATCTAGTCAGGAATCCAGGGCCACGTGTCAGAAACCCCACTGCCTGGTGGTCACTCGGGCTGTCTGGGGAGTAGTGAGTTGGCACTGGCGTGGGTCTTGCCTGTGCGTTGCTTGTGCCTTGGCCTGGGGAGGGGGGTTTTGTCAGACTGATTCCCATCATCCTCCTCATCTTTGCAGCCATTTCCCTGGCAGAACTGACAGTGGGAACCTCCTGTCTCCCTGACACTTTCACCAGACTGATAAACACCCAAGAAAGCACCTGCAGCTTGGACGAGTTTGTCCACCAGGTGGAGCTGTCTGGGTACAAACCTGAAGATGTGTCTGCCGCCTTGGTGGTCCAGAGCGCCATCGCGGCCACGGGTTGCTTTGGGGTTGACAGGGAGGAGCTGAGCAGACAGTTCTCCGCCTTTGGGAAGACAGATGGCGAGCGCACCAGGACGATCACAGACTACATCCAGGTGAGCTGGGCTGTACGTCAGCCCGATGGAGCTCAAGCAGAGTTTGTGGCACGCAGGCCACATGCACTGCAGCCGGGCATGCTTTGGGCCGGACGGTGTGCTTTTTAAAAACATTTTATTAATTGTCATCATTTAAAAATCAGGAGTTTTCTCCTAAAGTTCAGCTTCTGAAAGGTACAAGATTTGTCCAAACTAGGCCCTCTTCCTGTTCAATGACATGAGCCCAAAGAATGTAATAACAGGTGGACCTTTTCAGTCGAGCCCCCTTGGGGCTCCCGTTTATTAGGGAAGTTGTTCTCTCATCATTAGTAAGGAACTGGTATCCTTGGCCTGACACTCCTCTCTTTCACCTAATAGCAGAAGTCACTACCTATTATAAGCTCACCCCATTAGCACTCCCTCATCGTGTGCCAGCACCACAGAAGCTTGGTGATAAGTCAGCCAGAAGGCCCGCTGACGTGGGGGAGCCAGGTGCTTCTCACCCCTTGCTGAAAGTCTCCTCGGTTGCCGTGGTTTATGGTTTAGGGAAGCCTAGTGGTTCGTCTGATTCCTGGAGTCTCAAGTCAGTTATGAAACATTCCAGAGCACGGACACACGGGTTTAGGAGATGAGTTTGTACAACAGTGTTGGAACTTGCCCACCAATATTACTCATCCAAAACTTCACAGCTCTCAGGGTAGAACCAAAACACAGAACCACTCAAATGTCTACTGACTTGGCGCTGTTGATGTAAGTTAAGGCACATGAACTCCACAGGCTGCTGCTGAGCATCCATTTGAGGCATTAAATATGGAGACTGTAGAAACTAGGGAAAATGTTGTGAAATAACGCTAAGGAATCCCAAAACCACATTTACCCGAAAGCAATGTAGCTGGTAAAACAAATCTGCACACGTGGGCGCTGGCAGGCCGGGCTCCCTGGGCGCTGTCAGTGGCTGAGTGGCTGGTGTGGGGACTTTTGCCTTGCACTATTCATGTGGGGGGGACTTTTGCCTTGCACTATTCAGTGCAGCCAGGCACTGCAGACTCCACAGATGGGGGTCCCTGGAAGAGGGACAGGGGGTCCCCAGGAAGCCCTCTACCTCTTACTTCCCCAGATTCAAAATGGACGTCAAACTCAAATGATTTCTTATGAGTGCAAGAAATAAGAGAGGGACAAGAACACCATTCACATGGTGTTTTACTGTTCATAAAACTCAGAGAGAGATGGTGATATTCCCAAGGTCCTGGGTGGTGGGGCCCAGGTGCCTGTCCTTGTCCCTCTTTGAACTCCCGATGCCATCGATTGTCCAAAGGTGATGAGTCAGGCCTAATGATAGCACCCCCAGATGGCTAGTGCTGCAGCAAACCCTCCTCAGACCTGCAAGATCAGGCTGTGAACTGGGGCAAATTCGTTGAGCGCTGAGTTGTGGTTTCTTTATATAAAAATAAAAATGAAATTGAACCCCTGTCTGCCTCCCAGAGTTGGTGCATCTCCTAGATAAGAACAAGGATGTTAGAAACAGGGTGTGGTATGAACATGAGAGGAGTATATTATCACTCAAGTGAGAGTAATAACAGTTTTTGAGGAAGATCTTGGGAGTTTGGGGGTATTGAGTTCTGTGGGAGGACATTGGCCAGGCACATTTTAAAATTCATGTCAGCTTTGAGTGCACAGCTGTATTTCTAAGAAGTTTGCATATCTGACGTTTTACCGGGAGGCACACCAAGGCCTAGAGAGGGAAAGAGACGGCCCTGGGCTCTCATGGCTGGTCAGTGGCAGACCCGGAGCTAGAAGCCAGGTCTTTGGTTTTTGTCTGGGCTTGCCACTTGCTCAAGACACTTAGAAACATCCAGCAGGAGAGACTGCCCCCCACCCATCACCCGTCAAGCACACCCTGACAACCTGGGTTCCCAGGCAGACCTGGTGTTTGTGTCCTGCTTTTCCTAGGACCTCTTGGAGCGACACCAGGTGCTGGAAGTTGGCGGCAACACTGTTCGCCTGGTGACCATGGCTTCTGCCCAGCCCTGGCTGCTACACTCGGTTCATCTAAAAGGCAGTGAGGATGCCGACAGTCAGAGAGAAGGCTCCCCAGCCAGGCCCCTGGAGGGGCCTTCCAGCGAGGAAAGCCCCTCTGAGGGGCAGGCCCCACCTTCTCAGGGCCCCCAGAGCACCAAGAGATGTGCCAGCTCGGCCAGCACAGACCCCGCCAGTCAGGGCAGGGAGACTGACTCAGAGAGCATCCAGGAGCCCCCCGCAAAGAAGCCCATGCTCCAGGACGTGCGCTTGGCCCCCAGCCCCGGGCTCAGAGCAGGAGAGGGGGCAGAAACCCAGGTCCCTGCTCTGCCTGTAACCCCCAAAGACACAGGTGAGGGGGGCCCTCCCCCAGGAGCATTGGAGGCTGGGCAGGAGGACCAGGAGGATGTCGGGACACCCAGCTCCCCCGGCCAAGAGCAGCTGAGCTGTTGGGCTGAACTTCCAGAAGGCTGTGAAGACCCCAGAGGTACCAACCCTTGTCCCCCAGCCCTCCCAGTCTCTGTCCTCAGGCCTGATTGGCCAACATCTTCCTCCCAGATCGGGAACCGCCACTGGGCAGAAAATGGGCCTTGGACTGGAACTTTTCATAGCCTCAGCCTTGAAAGGGGAGTGAAGATCTCGCCTCTCCCTTTCCACTAGAGGGCAGAAGACTCCAGAAATCAGGCTCAGATCTTTCAGTTACAAGTGTGAGAAAGAGTTCTGGCAAACAGTGTTTGCTAGAGTTATCTGATGTAAGAGGTAGTGACAGAAATGCAAGGGTCTTCTCACATTTTATAGGTTTTGGCTGAAACTCACCCTTTATCTCTCATGCTATGTAAATCCTTTTATCTATAGTCAACAGTGGCCTTTTTATGTGGTTTCTAAAGCTGGTTTGTTTTATGGGGGCATTTTTATCCAAGGTTTTACACATACAGCGTTTGTTGTTGGGGCTGCTGGATGGGACATAGAGTCTCATTAGCTTCCCCCGATGGGGGACCCCGGGGGCCCTGGGAATGAATGTGCCCACTTGGACACTGTGGTCGGTTCCTGCTCGGCTCTGAGTGCCCTGCTTCCCCCACCAGCTCAGCCCCTGCTGGAACGGTGGCTCCACGAGGAAAGGGATGGGTGTCCTCCTCTCACCGCTTTAGCCTGGTGTGTGCCTTGGACTTAATAATTTGTTGAGTGACTAGAGAGGACGAGGTGGACTGGCCCTTTCTTAAGTTCCTCACATCTTTTTCCTCTTCCATCAGGTAGTACAGAGAGCTCTGTGGCCGGCAGCCTCTGCCAAGCAGCACGGGAAGGGTGAGTGTGTCACTCTGTTCCAGGTGGCCTGGGGGGGGTGTGGAGCATGGGGATGTCTGTTCTCAGGATTTCCGGACAAGGGGCCCCAGCCGGAGCCACGTGGAGGCCTCTCCTTGAGGCCCAGCCTCGGGCATGGGCCTTGCACCCTGGTTCTCAGCACCTTGGATTTCACCCAGGGGGACTTGGACACGTGTGGAGCTATTTGGGGTTGTCACCCTCACCAGCATGTAGTAGATGAGGGACAAAACTGCTAAACATTTACAGTGCCCAGGGCAGCCTGGCACAACAAGCCGTTCCACCAGCATGCCCATGTAGGCCACATCCCTCTGAGGCCTCCTCACAACCCACAGGCGTCGTTCCCACTTCCCAGCAAGGACAGGGCCCAGAGAGGCCACAGCCTGTGTGTGACCAGATTAACCCAGAGCTCCTAACCCCCACCCAGGGCCACCTCCTCTCCCGGATGTCTGCCTTCGCCCCCAGGGACTCCTGGACCCTCTTGGCCCCGTAAGAACCAAAGGTTGAAGGTCGCACTGGGGCGAGTACTCTTGTTTCAGGTGGAGCTGCACCCTTCAGGCCCAGGAGAGCCCCCTTCAGTGGCCCTCCCAGCCCGGGAGGTGGTGCCACAGACGATGCCCCTGCGCCCTGGGCCCTGGGTGCTAGGTCAGCCACTGGTTTAGTAGCAGACACCTTTTTTTAAAGGGAAGCCCTCCTGGGACCCCTGTATACTGCACAGAAGGGGAACTTCCGGATAAAGGCCTCTGTGGGCTTGGCCAGAAGGGGTTGGCAGCCCCTGGTTGGGGGACATCATAACTCATTCCCCTGTCCTGTCAGGGTGGGGGAAGCATGCGTGTCACTAGGTGACTTAGGGGTCAGGGACCCAGAGGACTGGGTCACTGGTCCCTCCTGGCCTTGGTCATGGCTAAGTCTGAGCAGTTCCTGGGGCGTGACCCCTTGCAGCCAGTGGTCATGGGTCCTGGGGGGTGGCGCATGGTCCTGATGGGAGGGAAGGAGGGAGGTGGGAAAGGAGGAGGATGGTGAGGGGCCCCGTGGGAGAAGCTCCCACCAAGCACTGACGCCCCTCCCCACCTGCAGGGACTGCGAGAGCATCTGCTTCGTGGGCCGTCCGTGGCGCATTGTGGACGGCCACCTGAACACGCCGGTGTGCAAGGGCATGCTGGAGGCCGTGCTGTACCACATTATGACCCGGCCTGGAGTCCCCGAGAGCGCCCTGCTGCAGCACTACCAGGGCGTCCTGCAGCCTGTCGCCGTGCTCGAGCTCCTCCAGGTGCGACCTCAGGAACGGGGGTCAGGGGCAGGTTCTGGGGTCCAGCATCTCCTGTGGGCTCTACCCGTTGAAGGAGAGATCAGCCCACAGGCCTTCCAGAAGAGCCTCCCCATCGTGCCTCACCCCTCCCGAGAGGCTCTGCCCCACTGCACCCCCCCACGGCTCAGCAGCTGTGCCCCCGCAGGCAGGACCCACACCTGCTTTCTGTCCTCCTGCATCCCCCTCTGCTCTTTCATACTGTTGGCTTCCAGTCCCAGGCTCCCACCCCCCGACCTGGGTTTCCTGCCCCTCAGGCCATCTCCCCCAACATCCTGCGCCAGCTCCCTGCTGCTGCCCAGCCTTGACTGTCGGCTTTCCCTCTCCATGGGTCACAAGCCCCCACGCCCGCAGGGGCCCACAGGTCAGCCGTGAGGTGGGCCTGCGGGCAGCAGGGGCACGGGAGCAGCAGTGCCCACACCTCCTGGGGTTGCTGCACCCCCACGTCAGCCCAGGGCTGCCACACAGGCAGAGTGCCACCCGTACGCCAGTGCCTCAGGTGAGGCTGGGAATTTGACCTTACCGTGAACGTCTCCAAATTTTAAAACATAAACAAACCAAACAAAACCCCTCTGGAAGCCAGGCTGTGACCCCGTTCCCTGCCCTCTCCTTTGGAAGGCTCCAACCCTGGTACAAATGCCTGCCCTGGGCTTTTGCCTAAAACTTCCTGGCAACCCCCCTCCTCATCTCTCAAAGCAAGGTTCAGGTGTCACCCACTCGGGAAGCAGCTCCTGGGACAGAGGCTGTGTTCCATAATTTGTCAAAGAAGAAATTGCAAACACCCGAGGTAACGCATCTGTTTGTGGTGTTTCCAGGGTCTGGAATTCCTCGGCTGCATTAAAAAGCGCTTGCTGAGGAAGCCCTCCGCCGTCTCGCTTTTCTCCAAGCCCGCGTCGCTGGAGGCGGAGGCGCCCTCCAGTCTGAGCGAGAGCCCCATGGCGTTCTACGAGCCCACGCTGGACTGCACCCTGCGCCTGGGCCGGGTCTTCCCCCACGTGGTCAACTGGAACAAGTGGGTCCACCTGTAAGGCTCCTGGGCCCCCACCTCCCATCAGTACCCCCTGGCACTCCTGCTATGGCTGAGGAGGAGGCCCGCTTTTCTCGGGGGGAGCCCCTTGTCCAGGTGCTCCATGGCAGGACACACAGGCAGCCTGGCAAGGTCAAGCACAGGGAGCCCACTGCCCTCCACCACCTGCGGTCAGCAGACCCCACCATGCACCAGGACGTAGGTCTGCACCTCAGCCTCCTGCAGCTGAGACAGGCGCATCGGGCCAGAGCCTGTCACCTGAAAGTGGCTCCCTATCCTGGAGCTCCTGGGAGTGGGGATGCCCTCCACCTGCCTGCTGCCAGGGGTCCTTCCTGGGCTGCCCCTGGGGACAGGGTTTCTTCAGCCCAGGAGCTGGTGCTTCTCGTCCCAGCCGGCTGGGATGCAGTGGAAGAGCTGAACAGCGCGCTGGGCCCCACGCTCCTCCTCTCTGACTCTGATTGCTTGGCCTCTTAGCCATTGTCCAGGTGCTTTCCTGCTCCACGTGGAGCTGCGTACAGTTCTCTGGACCTAAATGGTCATGAGTATGAGAAGCCCTTGAGGGCTTGTCCTCCACGGGCTTCCGGGGTGTAGCTGTGATCTGGGACAGTGCTGCCTCCCAGGCCCCAGCCTCCTGTGTGGACCTCAGAGCTCTCATCTGCTGAAGCCCGGGCCCCAGGCTGGCCCAGACCCAGGACCACTCACATGCAAACTACAGCCGCCCTGGCAGGCCCCCTCCTCGCCGCACTGGTGGGCATCCCTGCGGGTGAGGAATCAGGAGTCTCCGTAGTTGTTTGTTCTTTTTTTGTTTTGTTTCATCCTTTGATCCTCCTCCCTGATTTAAGTCCCCTGGCATGTATTTATTTATTTTGTAATTAAAGTGGAGTAAAAGACATTTAGTCATGTGTGTTTCCTAAAGAATCTTTGATCCCCTGAAGGATTCCCTGCTTTTAGCTGCAGAACAGCCAGGAAAGGATGTCCCCAGGAAAACCAGAAGAGGGGAGATCTGCTGAGCCCCCGTCGTGGGCCTGGGCTCTGGGGCCCAGCACAGCCCCGTGGAGCAGGTGCGAGTGGTCTGTCCGTCTGTGCCAGCCAAGTACATCCACAGGAGAGAGCGGCTGGCACAGCCCACCCATCCCTGCCTCGCAAGCATCTGCCGTCTCAGCTGGGCCCATGCCTGTCCCCTCACAGGGGCTCTTAGCCCAGCGCCAGCCCCGTGGTCAGCTCTCCCCAAGGCCAGTGCTGGGGTCGCAGAGGTCACGGGCCAGTGGGATGAATTTGGCTCATTCGAGTCCTCTTTAGTCCGCAGCTTTGGAGGTTTCACATCTTCTAAAAATTCAGATTGTTTAAGAAATGGAAAGATCTGGCAGAACTGGGCATACACTCCTGTGTGCCACAGGTGGAGGTTCTGCGTAAGGCCGTGCCCTGGAGCTGGGGCACATCTCCCTGTCACCACTGCCCCACGTTTGGCCTTGTGGCACCTCCCACCCCCACCCCAGTGATTCCATCGTCTCTCGACCAGGGACCGGAGCCCCAGTTCCTCCAGGTGAAGAGGGGCAAGGAGGGGGCGTAGGTTAGGGGGCTGGGGGCTCGAGCATGGACCCAGCACAGCCAAGACCTCTGGCAAGTCTCAGCCATGCTGTTTTGGGTTTTTTTTTTCCCTTTTTTTGTTTTCTCTCACGTGTAAAAGGACAAATTTCATGGGATTTTTTTGAAAAGACCAGGTAGAATAATGGACATGATCTGCTTTAGAAACAGAAACTATTTTACAAATGCTGATTATTTGGGAGTGCATTGTGCAGTGGAAGGAAGGTAGGCTTGGGAATTCTACGGCTGCCTCTTAAAATACTAGAGTTGACATAAACATCTCAGAGCCTTAGTTTTCTCATCTGGAAAATGGAAATAAAATACCCCCATGCAGGAGGCCAGGTGAGCTGAAAGAACACCAAGTGCTAGCACACAGAAGGCTGCGGCCAAGTTTCTTTCTTTCCCTGAGCCTCCTAGGTGAGGGGCAGTGGGGGCATGTGTTTGTGGGGTAGGACTTAGGGACAAGGGGTACAGCTCTCAAGTGGGGAGTTTAGTCCTCTCTGATCACCCCACATTCTCGGCCATTCTTCCCCCCCTCTCACCCTCCTTCCACCCACCCACCCTTTCATCCATCCATCCTTCTGTAGCTCTCTGCCCTTCCAAGCATAAAGGCCTCCAGAAACTGCAGCGTTCACCAGAAGTTGGAACTCGGATGCCTTTAGGGGCAGGGAAGGTGACATAAACAAAAGGAAGAGGCCCTGGGTTAAATGCTAGGGAGTGGTGGGGACCATGACAACCGAAAGTGTGTTTACCCGGGCTGAGAAAGAGCTCAAGTTAAAAAGAAAAAAAAAATGAAACTTCAACTATCAAATAAAACCCACGAAGGAATAAACATTGATCTCCTGCCCATTTCAGCCTCCAGAGCAAGTCTGGGGAGTGGTTCTAGATCGTGTCCTGCCTGTTGCTTCCCACCCCAGATGGGGCACATTCTGTTCACACCCAGATCTTCCCAAGAGCCCCCACAAAGCCATGACCACAGACCCAAAACCCTTGGCTTTGCATCCTCTCAGTCCCCCCAATCCCAAGCACACACAGGCTCTTCCTCCTCACTGTCTATTCACTCTTTTTCCTTTTTAAACACTTAAAAAATGTAAGATTATGGCTAAAGCCTGAGTCCCCTTTCTCTTTCAGAGATCCTTCTAGACCTTTTCTTTACATTGACATACATGCCATGCACCCCTAGAAAACATGGAAGGGTGAGACCACTTCATAAAATTTGTAAAATGTGCTAGTTTTCACTCAGTGATACATCCCTTGCAAATCTGCACCAGCAAGTATAGAACTAACACTTTCTAAACCTGCGGAAGTATCTCCGGTATTGATGCCCTGTAATTTAGTCATTCTCCTCCCTAACGGTGAGTATTTAAATGCTCCCTAATTCTCCCTGGCGCGGATGATGCATCACCCAGCACATTCATGGCTGCCCCCTTGTGCTCAGCCTCCCCTCTCTCTCAAGCCTCTCAGATCTTGTTCTGTCGCTACTGCCAGCCACCGCCTGCATCTCTTTCCTCCCCTTCTCACCTCGTTTCTCCCTAGGTAACCTGCAACCCTTGGCTGTGAATGGGCCCTTTCTCCTCTGACTTCCCCTGACTCCCCAAACTTCCCTTGGGCCCTTTACCTACTTCTGCCAGGCGTTTTCCAGACACGCGTGTGCATGTGCATGTATGTTTGTATGTGCATGTATGTTGTGTTTGTGTAGGCATGTTGGGGGAGGGGTGTGTATGTGTGCTCTCCCTGCTTGGTGGGAGTTCCATTCCCCACTCTCCATGCCCAATCTGGGTCCACCAACCCAAGAGGCAGAGGTCAGCCCTTGTGGAATTTAAAAAAGAATCTGCCGATTCATCTGGTGTCCACAGCAGTGGGCTGGATCCACAGTCCCTACCGCAGAGGTTCACTGTGATGATTGTATGGGGTCACCTGTACAAACCGTAAGCCACCTAACACAGCGCCTGGTGGCTGCTCAAGATGAAAAGTCCTTCCCCTGGGGCAGCCATGAGTAGGAGCCCTACTTCCAGTGGTCACCAGCAGGGGGCACCAGCAGCCTGAGCATCTTTATTTCCTGCTGGTTCCTCTGAGTTTTCAAATGTCTTGTCACTCCTTGTTCATTCGTGTCTAAGTGTGAAACCAGTCAAAGCTGCCTGGGGTATGGGTGGGGGGTCATTTGTCTGTAAAAGCAATGATACAATCATATTTTTCCAAGGACGTGCAATGTGCCAAACACTGTTCCCTAAGAAACCTGTCCAATCAGTATACCCACTTCATGGATGAAGAAATGGAGGCACGAGGGGGTAAAATAATTTCTGCAAGGTTGGCAGCTTATAGGTGGGTCTGCAGCCTGCAAACCCAGGTGGCTCAGCCTCTGAGTCCTCCCCCTTAGCCCCGTTCTCCAGAGACAGGCGTTGCTTCGGAATGACAGGATGGGGAGCCGGCCGTTATGCTGGGAGCCCCCCTCCTAAACAGCAGAAGGCAAAAGCTTCTCTCTTTCAGGCCATCAATTTTTGGAAGAAAACCCCTCAAATCTGCTGCCACCAAGAGTGAGGGGGAGACCCTGGTGGCCCCCTGGTCCAAGCAGCTGGGGAGGGTCTCTTGCCCCAACCACAGACTTCCAAGGAGACCCCCCCTTCTCCTTCTCATGCCCCGTTTTGTGTCCGGGGCAGGCAGTGCACTTCCAGGGTCTCTCCTCTGCCATCGTTTGATTCTTTCATTCATTTCAAACACAGACTATATGCCTGCACTAGTCTTGGCTCTGAGAGCAGTGAGTAAAACACAAAATCCCTGCCTTTCCAGAGCCCATGGTCTAGAGGGCTTAGAAAACACGATGAATAACTAGAATATATGGTTCATTAGTGAGCAGTAAGTGTGATGGAGAAAAATAGAAGCAGGCTGGAGGAATCAGGAATGCTGGGGGCCAGGGGTTTAAGGGTTTAAATAAGGGGCTCCAGGTTGGTCCCCCTGAGAGGGTGACATTTGAGCAAAGACCACTCCATCCTCTCGTTTTCCATTAATGTGCTGATGGTTCCCCACCACAGATGGCCCCTCTCCCACTTTCTTCACTGTTGAGAGTTGCTCCTTGTTCCTTGATTGCCGATTTAACCGGCTCCCAGGAGGGGAGGGCACATGTGCTCAGCCTGCCATCATTCACCGGAAGTCCCGCTCCCGGTTTGCTGATGGTGCCTCGAGGGGAAACTGGAGTGTGCATGGGCTGGGAGGGGCTGTGCCAGCAGCAGGCCCCAGATAAACTGCACCCCCAGAACAGGAGGGAAGGAGAGCCTGCCCCTCCCCCAGGGAGACGAAAAGGAGCCCAGGATGCAGACAGGGCCCCAAACAGACTGTGTGACTCTGGGTAAGTCACTGCCTCTCTCTGGAACTCCATTCCCCCGGGGGTAAAGTGAAGGGCTGGGTCTCATTTGCACCCTCTCCGTCCTTCCCAAATTAGATTGTCTGGGACACCCAGGAAGCATTCCAGGTTGGGACTTTGGAGTAACTTGATGGTTGGGGGATCTCTTGGGTCCTTTCCTTCTTGGCAGAGGTGATGTCAGCTTCGGGCATTCTGGGCAGAAGCATCTGTGAAGCACACAGGGAGGAGAGGGGAGAAGGGCAGGGACCCGGTGGCTTTTCTCCTCTGACCTGGAGCCAGCTCAAGGTGATGACAGGGAAAGCAGAACACACACCTCCAAGGAGGAGTCATGGTGTCTGTTCCTGTCCTCATCTTGTCTTTTCTCCCCCAGAAGTTGATTCCTGTCCCTGCTTTGTAAAGGAGGAAACTGAGGCTCATAGACAGGAAGCAACTTGCTCAAGGTCGTTCATGAGAGATGCTAGAGCCTGGTCGTCAGCTCCCCTTGCATGGAGTCTTTTCTTAGGATGGAGGAACCTTCATTGCAGGGATGATATTAGAACAATAGAACAATGCTGGTACACTTGACCCTGCAAGCTGCAGAAACTCATCTCAAACCAACTTAAGTAAAAAAAAAAAAAAAAGGAAATTTAGCGGCATCTCGGCTTGGTCAGGATAGGCTGGGTTATGCTGTGGTAACAAACAGCCCCGGCCTCTTAGTGGCTTAAAACAATGAAGGATTTCTCTCTTGTTCACAATACACATCCTTCACAGTGAGCTGGCAACTCTGCTCTGCCTCTCCGCATGCCAGGGCTCGGGCTGACAGAGCAGCTGCTACCCCAAACATCACTGCTCACTGTGCCAGAGGGATCATGCTGTGGCAGGTGTCACAACCGTCCATTATGCGCTGGTCCACAATATGAGACACGTCTTGTCTGCTCACCATTCATTGGCCAGGATCGGTCCTGTGGCCCCATCCAGCCATGAGGGGTCAGGAAGTACAATCCTGCCATGAGCCCAGAAGGCCAAGAGCTGGAAATACTTGATGAACAACATTAGTAACTTCTTAGGTAATATTTATGCACCTAAAAAGTCTAGAGGGAATATGGTTTCAGGCATGGCTGGATCCAGGAGCTCAAGGGATATTACCAGGAATATGCCTCCATCTCTCAGCTCTGCTTTCCTGTGTGCTGGCCTCATCTCAGGCTCAGTCAGGCTCTGATGCCCCCCAGCAGCTCCAAGCTCAGTCCATCCCCCCATCTCAGCCATGAGAGCATGGACCAACTTGGGTCACCTGTCTGCACCTGAACAGGTATTGTGGCCAGAGAAATGGACTGCTTTGCTGGTCAGGCCTGGGTCATGTATGGGTGTCTGGGGTCACCCACGCCCCCGGGATGCTACACAGGCAAAAGCAACAGGTACCCACAGGTGTTTCCTAAGAGGTTCTTACCGCTTGCTCACCCAGAGCAAGGTGAAAAAGACCTGAAATTGGGATTTAGAGAGCAGAGTTCAAGTTCTGACTCTGACTGTTAATTCAGTGCGTGAGCTCAGGCAAGTCCCCCAGGTTTTCTGCACCTCCACTCCCTCATCTGTCTTGTGGGTGTCACAATCCCTGCCCCTCAGAGCCTGAAGATGGAAAATGGCTCAGCAAGGAGTGGAATGGGGCATCCATGGAAGGGATGTTGCTCTGTCCTCCTTCCTCTTCAGGGAGGGTTATTAGCTCTTCTGGCCTGGAAGTGGGTGGGTGACAGGGAGTGGCCTCCCCCACTTGCTCCCCAGGCCTGCCACTCCCCACGTTCTCCAGGCCCCTGACTCTTGGGGCTCAGTCCCACCGCCAGGCCTATGCTCCAGCACCTCCTTCTGCCTGGGGTAGCTGATGCACCTAACAATTCCTACTCATTTTTCAAAGTCCGACAAGCACCACCTCCTCCTTGAAGCCTTCCCACCCTCCTCCCACTCATACATAGGCTGAGGTCGTGGGGCCCCCTCGGAGCTCCCATCTGTGGTGTGCTCAGGGGCTCACACCAGCTCTGGGAGCCTGGTTCTGCACACATCTCCCCAACTCCAAGCTCAGTGTCCTCATGTCAGTAGCTTGAAATTGGCTATGGCTGGAGTATTTACACTACAGATGTCAAGAAACAAATCAGGCTTTATTGAGTACGCTAGGCTGCGGAGAAAGCCTTGAACAAAACGGACCAAGTTGCTGCCCTCGTGGAGCTCATCCACTCATCCATCCTTTCTGGTGGACCAGCCATTCTCCCCCTCTTTTTTTGCACCCAACTTCTGTGGACAACTTTTTTCTCCCCTTCAAAGATGGAGTCAGCGAAGAGCCAGGTCTGCTCAGGGCAGAGCCCCCATCTGAGCTCCAGGCTGGGATCAGCCCATCTCCCCAGTGCTCCCCTCCCCACCCCCAGGAGCTCTGTGTGCCGGGGAGCTGAGCTGGTTCTCCAGGGGCCTGCGGCTCCACTGGCACCTGGAACCTGTTGCCCACAAGAGAGTGTGAAACTCACAGTGCACCTTGGCCCAAGTGTCTGTGGGGTGGTGGAGGGGGCGGGGAAAAAGGGCCACTCACACGTGCAGGAGCTGCGGTTTCACACCTGTGCTCCCATCTGGGTCTCCCACATCCTGATTCCAGTTTAAGAGTCCCACCACTAAAACCATCAGTGTTCTAGAAGTTTCCAGCCTTTTGCAGGCACCAAGGACTTCCCGTGCATTCTCTCAGCAACCCCTCCCAAACATCTCTTTTTACCAATGAGGCATGGAGAAACTTTCTACTAGAAACTTCTAGCCCAGCCCTGCTCCAAAAGCGCAGATGGGCCAAAACTGTCTCCTCCAAGCATTCGCTTGCACCCTCCTCTTTGGGGAAGATGACGTGACCCCAGGCCAGGGTGGGGGGCTTCCCTCAGGGCCCTGATGGGAAGGCCTAAGGAATCAGACTCTCCCTCGCCTTAACCCTGCCTGATCTAGTAAATGTGTAGTCGAGGTGGGCACGCCAAGGGAAAATGGTCTATTTTTTTAAAAGAAAAAAAAAAAACCCATAATTTGTATACCATGTCAGCACTGATATATAACTCCTATACAAAACTAATGTTCAGTGAGGTGCCTTCGGAACGCTGGTGTTTTCGTGGCTTCTTAGTCCACATTTCAGCTGGCTGTTCCAGAAAACAGACACAAGCGACTTGACCGTCCCCAATTCTCCAAGGATGGAATGATGACATCGGAAAGCCGGGAGCTGCCGTGCCGTCTGTCTGTCTCCGCTCAGCAAGGGAGTGCCCCGTGGACGGCCACGCTGGCTTGGGGACCCCTGCCCTCTCCCAACCCCTGGCATGGTGCCCGGCTCGTACTGGTGTTCAATATTTATTTCTTGGGTGCATAAAAGTGAATAGAAAAAAGGGCAGCAGGAGCCAGAAAAAGAAATCGTGGCTGGTGAGGGGCTGTTTCTAAGAGTCAGGGCTGGCTGATTGTCAGCCCGGAAACCCCCGCGCTCCCCTCTGCAGGGCGGGTCAGCGCCACGGGCCCCCCGGCGGTCCTGCTGGCTGGTTTTCTCACCCCCACCCTCGGCGCAAGCCTGGGGCCCGGCCACAGAAGGAAGGAAGCTGACATTTACTGAGGGTCTGCTCTGGGCTGCGTCGAGTCCAGTCCCTCCCGGATTTCTCCCCGCAGAAGGTCACGTCTTTCCCTGCTCTAGGCCAAGGAGACAGCAGCTCAGAGAGGGGACACGACTTGCCCAGGAGGTGGCACTTAGGATTCAGAGATCACAGGCCCCCAAACCATCTCCCCCACCCCCAGGTCACAGCGGGGTCTCTCCTCCCCTCCCCGCATCCCTGGAGGGTGACGTGGACCAGGAAGGAGGCTGGGCCTGGGCTGGCCACAGGCAGTGCTTGATCTCCCAGCAGCCCCTGGGGCAGCACTGGACCAGCCCTTGCGCACACAGCCAAGGCGGTCACCTCTACGTGCCTGGAAACAAGCCCGCACAGGCACGCACTCTGCTCACACGCACACAGTGCATGCACAGACACACACACGGCACGTGAACATACATGCAGACTATGATATGCTACCATGTCCACAAGTTCATGTGTTCACACGCGTGGGTACCCAATCCACGCACACGGACACATGCTAAGGGCAACACATGAGTTTGCGTGCACGTGCATGCACACACAGACACAGGGGAACTCAGGACCCCACACACACCTCACACCTGCACACATGCACGTGTGTGCACACACTGAGGGAAATAACGAGTTCACTTGCACACACATGCACACACACTGGGGCGAAATCATGAGTTCACACACACGCACACACAAACACGCTCTGTAAACATTGGGGTCAGGGGCCTGTCAGCAGACCAGAGGCTGCAGGCCTCACCATGCACAGGCTGGGCAGATGACCACATTATCTGGCTCATGGTCTGGTGGCATGGTCAACCCTTGACAGCCTGATGGCCTTGCTAGCTGGCCTGGGGCCCCGGTTCTGCAGGTGGAGGGGCCGCGACCACCCACTGGCGGACGTAGGTCCTGGGGGCCCCCTGGTCCTGGGGACTGGCGAAGTCACACTCCACAGGGCTGCCGCAGTCGGAGCCCGCGAAGCCACTGTCAAACGTGTCCATGTCCAGGCCAGCCGGGGGTGAGCCTGCCTCGCTGTCAGAGACTCCTCGGGGCAGCCCACCACCCCAGGGTGGCCCTGGGACCCAACCCGCCACCTCTGTCAGGGGGAAGTTCAGCCTGTCAGAGAGGCTGCCCAAGGACCCCTCCAGCCCAGCAGGACCACCGGCCGAGACACAGCCGCAGGAGAGGACTGTGGTGCCCGGGCCTGAGAGGGGGTCCGCGGGGCCCCGGGCAGGCTCCAGGCCAGTGTCCAGGCCCAGGGCTGGGTAGCTGTCATCCTCACAGCTGCAGGACCAGGTGCACAGCCCCTCTGCATCCGCCACAGTCACCGTGTCGAGGGACAGCAGGCCATAGAGCCGGTACCTCTCCTGGTTGTAAGTGGAGCCGTCCACGCTGCCGGCTGGGGCAGGGGCCGGGCCCCAGGAGCCCGTCTCAGGCGCCCCGTCGGCTTCCAGCAGATCTGCTGGCTCTGGCAGCTCCGTGGGCACCGGCCCCTTGGTGGCCCTCTGGAGCAGGCAGCAGCTCTGCACCTCCAGGGTCGAGGGTGCCCCGGGGAGCTCCAGGCTGGAGGCAGTGAAGGGTGTGCCCACCCATTTCTGTGGGGGAGAAAGAGAGAGGGTCGGAGAAGGGGCAGGATGGCGGGTGGGATAAACAGGAAGAGACAAAGACAGAGACACGGAGATACAGAGATGAGACCAAGAGACAGAAAGAGAGAAAGAGTGAGAGACATAAAGACAGACAAAGACACAGAAGCGTGGGGCGCAGAAATCATGGGATGTTCCTGCCCAGGGGCAGCACCCACCACTGTCTCTTCCCCTCTCTGGGCCTCAGTTTCCTCCTCTGTACTGGGAGAAGTACCCTCAGTAGCCCACCAGTTCAGATGACCTGTGGCCCCGTGGGTTGTGGGGGTGCAGGGCCCAAGACCCCCCAACCCACCCCTTGTTCTATTTCCTTCATGCCATTTCTCACCACCCAGCACTCTCCCATTTGTGTGTCCCCACCAGAATGGATGCTCGGTCAGGAGCCTCACACAGTGCCCGGAACACAGCAGGTGCTCAATAAATGCTGGTTAACTAAATGAATGAATCAATGAATGAATGGGCAGTCACTTGGAGATGTAAACTCTGTGGATAGAGGACATGGGCAATGGTGGGGAATGACTGAGGCCAAGGCCTTTAGCCTCCAAGGATGTTAGCCTGACAGATGTGAGAGTCTCCATCCAATTGGCAGAGGCAAAGCCCTGAGATCCAGGATATCCCAGGGTTGGCGCCACACAAAGCTCATCTCAGGATGCATTGATATGGCACCACCACTGATTCGAAGCCACTTCTCTGCTGTGTGGCCTCAGGACAATTACTTACCCTCTCTGGGCCTCAATTTTCTCATCTGTAAAATGGGCCTAGTAATAGTCCTCACCCCGTAGGGTTGGTGAGAGGGATAAATGAGTTAATGTAGGAGAATGGTGCCTAGAACTGTGCCTGGCACCAAGCAAACACTATATGAGTGTATGTAAAATTACAATATAAATGTGATGTTTGAACTTCAGGGAAGGTGCCGAGGAAAGAGCAAAAGGTGGAGGGTGGGTCCCCCATGCCCCCCTAAGTCCTGTCTGACCCTCGATCTCTTCATCGGTACACTGGGGAAGATGGCGTGCTCATCGTGGGGGCTGCTCTGAGGACAAAACTAGGGGAGGCTGGAGCGAGCTTAACACAGTGCCGGGCATGCAGCAGGGGCTGATCAAGGCGTGGCGGCTACAATGCCCGACTTCCAGCTGCAGCTGCCCCTCCCACCCCTCGTCACCACATCCTCTCCGCTGCGCTCCCTCTGCCACTGCTTTGTGGGTGACGTGCGATCAGTGGGCACTGGAGGGTGGTGGCGGGGGCTGGGGCTGGGAAGGGGGGTGCTGGGCTTTGCCAGAGGGGTCCTACCCTTCCCAGAACCCTCTCCTTCTCATCTGAGGAAGACTCAGGAGGCTGGTTTGCGGCTCTGGGAGAGGAATGGGGGTGATAGGCTTGCTCCTTCCACAAGCTCCCCACTTTGGCTCCTCAGGCTGGGAAATGAGGCCAATTCTGCCCCACAGGGATTATTCACAGCACTTTGCAGATGGGCCTGCAGGGTGGGCCTGGGTGTCAAGGGCGGAGATGGGGTCCCAGAAAGGGTAAGCAGCCTGGAGGGGCATCTCGAAGGGTAGCAGGCAAGAGGCACTTGCCTTGAAGTCTCCGCTGTGGCCCACGTACAGGGGCTGGAAAAACCGCTCGGGGCTGGGCACCTGCACCCACACTTTCTTCCATGGCCTAGAAGGACAGAGAGCTGGGGTGAGGCCCCCCACGTTGCCCAGGAGCCTCCCTCTCAGCCCTCCCTGCCTCCCTCTGGCAAGGGACCCCTTCCCAGGCCTCAGTCTCCACATCTGTAAAATGGGATCAATGATTCAGCTTCACAGTCCCTGAAGGTGCACGAAGTTCAAGGGCTTGTCTGCCCCTTCTGAGCCTCAACTTCCCCACCTACAGCTGGGGCTGGGCAAGGTGCCGACACCACGGGGCAGGAGGGGGACAGAGCACCCAGGCCATGTGTTACATTGGTAGCAGACTCTGCCCTGGCGTTGGCGCCTCGGCCTGGGTCTCGTCTCTGGATGAAGGTGGACACGAGTCGCCCACATACAAGGAGCTTCCTGCCCAGTGCTTGCCCCCGAGCGAGGGCTCAGCCAACGGCAGCTGCCACTCTGCCCTTGGTGGGCAGGGCTGGATGGGGCCAGGGGGCTTTACATTTTATTTTTAGCCTTTGGCCCCTTTTCTCTCATTTGACACGGCCCAGCAGAACCCCAAAATGTAAAACCAACAGAAGCAAAACCTCTCTGGTGAAAGCAGAAGGGATGGGGTGGGGGTGGATTATCACCCCTACTTGGTGGCTTCTGGTGGCCCTTGGGCCCCAGAGCTTAAAATTCCCTGGATAAGATCCAAGCCGAGCCCTTGTTAAGAGCACAGGGTTCGAATCCCCCCTCCCCCACTTTGAGGCTGTGTGGCTTCGAGCAAGTTCCTCGACCCTGTCTCTGAGCCTGCTTCCCTTCGGGAGGGTCCAGCACATGATAACTGTGAGCTGCTCATTGTCACCGTCGCTTGCCCTCTTCCCTGTGCTGGTGACAGGCTCTGCTCCCAGCGTCCCTTCCCACCTCCTTGGTCCCCCAGCTCACCTCCAAGGCAGGTGGATCTTCAGGTCCAAGAAGACCAGGATGGGGGGTACAACAAGAAGCGGGAGAAGCACAAGGAACAGCAGGTACAGGTGCCAGCCTTTGGCCTCTCCTATTATCTCTGGGACAGAAGTAAAGAAAGCACTGGACCAAACCACCTTCTACCAGAGGCCATGTGGGGTGTGTGTGGTGGGGGGACGGGTCTAAGGGTGGAGAGGAAGGGAGGGGAAAGGCTGCTAGCAACCTCTGAAAGGAGATGGACCTGGGTTCAAATCTCCCTCCCAACCCCACTCCAGGCGAGCGACTTTAACTCTCTGACCCTCAGTCTCCTCATCTGCAAAACAGGGATAACGGTCCTCCCTTTTACAGAGTTATTAGGGGGATCGAAGGCCCTAGCAGGAGAAACACCTTGCACCCAATGCAAGGCTCAGCAAGTAGGGGCTCCCAAAATGTCAAACAGCTACCACTGGGGCTGAACAACGGAGCCAAGTGCTCCTGGACTGGCCTGAAATCGCAGGGCTGGGGTGGAAGGACAGAGACAAGGTTTGGTACCAGGAGTGGGGTGTGCACCCCAGCTTCACACCTACCCGCTGGCTGGGTCTGGAAGATGGCTGGTTCACTCCACTCACTCCAGGTTCCCTGGAAGGAGGAGCCGGGCTGGGGCCCTGCCCGTACCTGCACCTCGTAGCTCGAGCCTCTCCGGAACTCCAAGGGAAGCAAGGAGACACTTCTCGAGTCCACCGAGATCTGCTTTCTCCCCGGACCCTGAGGCACACGGGAAGGGTGAGTTGGGTCCGGGCTCTGCTTCCAGCTGCCCAGCTCCAAGAGGCCAGCTTCTCCTGCAACGTTTTACCCTTCTTGCAGGAATCAGGCCCGTGCCCGAGTTCTGGCCGCTCACATGGGGGCAACGCCAGGTTATCCCGGGACCACCTGCTCCTTGCCTGGGGTACAGTGCTTTGTTCTGTCTCCCCCTGAGCCCACCTCATCCGCTCAGTCCTAGCAGGAGCCTCTCTCTGCTGGGTCTGGGAACGTTCCAGGAAAGGTAATGGACACTCGGGAAATCTTTAACTGGAAGCATTCTAAATGACAGGATGCTTTTGTATTTCTTCAAGAGTGGACATTTCTGGAAGCCTTTGGCTTTAGACAGCTGAGGAACAGACACTTCCGGAAGTCTCCCACTGGGGCCGTTCTAAGCAACAGTGTTTACAAAACTCTTCAACTGGGATCATTCTAAATGATGGATATTTCTAGAATTTTTTTGCTGTGAAGGTTCTAAATAACAGGCCATTCTGGACCTTTCCGGCAGTGGGCACCCTAAACAAAGGACACCACTAGAAGCCTTCACCTTTGAAACAATGGGCCCTCCAACAGTGGATCTTCTTAATTATTGATACTATGGTGACCCTTCAACTGTGACCATTCTAAGCAAGTAGGAAGGTTCCAGATGGCACCAGTCATTTCTGGAAACTTCCTCTATTGTGATTGTGTGAGACTCGAGGTAGAACCTGGAGTAGCACCACCCCTTCCTCTTTGGCATGCTGGTCAGGGAGGGAACAGGGACCCAAAGGAGAAAATACTATGGGGGTCTCCTGCCCCAAGGGGAAGTGGGGAGAGGGCAGCACCAAATACAAGCCTGCAGCAAGGGAGAGCTCCATGCCTTGGTGTGTCCCTGGAGTCCGCTCTTGGCCAGGAATGACCAAGCTCTCCCATCTCTGGAGTTCCACCCCCCATCTCCCACCCGGATGCTCCCGCACCCCTGCCCCCACCCCTCCCTTCTCCTGAAGGGGGGCGGCCGGACACTCTGCATTCCTTACCAGGGCCCAGGGGTCTCCCCGGTTCCTGTACTGCAGCTCATATTGGAGCTTGCCCTTCAGCGCGTAGAAAGCGGGGTCGTCGTAATCGGAGCTCCAGGAGATGTTATAATGTCCTGAGAAGGTCACGGTCACATTGAAAGGGGGAGACGGCTTGACTTAGGGGAAAAAAGAAAGATAAAATGGGATGAGATTTTGTAGGAGCTGAGGAAGATTTGGTGACAGTAAGAAGCTCCCCATGGGGTACCCATCGCGTATGCAGTTGGGGTTTCTCACCCTCTCTCTGGCCTCTGTTATTCATGAAATGAAAGATTTAGACTGGGTTGGGGGTGCAAAGTCAGGGGCAGGCAGGGAACAGCAATGGGTGAAGTGGGTTCGGGGATTGCAGGAAAGCAAAAAGAAATAGAGTCACGACACAGCCCCACCCCCCAAGGCCAGGCCAGTTTTAAACTTGCTTCTTATCCAAATACTTTCTAAGCAACATGTTGGCCAGATCAACTAATTTCTGTTCTAAATCATTGCATAATTTTATTTTAACCCCTGCTTCCCAGAATCATCAAAAGACTATAATTAGCATTAGTGCAAATGATGAAAGCTGCCCTTTTCCCGAATGCCGGCCCCACACTGCAAGGGGCAGGCTGACATGTGTGCATCTCACTGACAGCCTACAGAGATCCTGTGAGCTTGGCTTGATCATTCCCATCTGATAACGTCTTCTGACAGCCAAAGCCACCTGTCCAGGGCCTCCTGGCTGGCACACAGGGAAACCTAGATCTGGGTCCATGCCACCAAGCCTTTCTGGGTGCCCCATAGTCAACGGTCAAGAGCCTGGAGTTCCACTCTTGCTCCATCCCAAATCTGTTTCATGAGCCTGAGCAGGGACACAGCGTTTTATGTGCCTTAACTTCCTCTCCTGTAAAATGGTACCAGTTCCCAATGGATGAATGGTTCAACAAAACGTGTTCTATACACACAATGGAATATTATTCAGCTGTAAAAAGGAGTGAAGTTCTGGTATGTGCTACAACATGGGTGAATCTTGAAGCCATTACGCTGAGTGAAAAAAGCCAGACTCGAAAGGCAAATAGTATATGATCTCACTTATATGAAATAACTAGAATATGCAAATTCATAGAGTCAGAAATTAGAATACAGGTTACCAGGGGCTGGGTGGGGATGGGACATGAGGAGTTAATGTATAACCGGTACAGAGTTTCTGCTGGGGTAATGGAAAATTTTGGTAATGGATGGTGCTAGCACCACTTGGTGAATGTAGTTCATTCCTCTAAATTGTGTTATTGAAAGTGGCTAAAATGGGAAATTTTGGGTTGCATATATATTACCATAATAATTTTTTTTTTAAATCTCGCAGAACTGTACAACACAAAGAATGAGCCCTAATGTAAACTATGGACTTTAGTTAGTAATATAATTATAATAGTATTAGTTCATCATTTTAAACAAATGTACCACACTAATACAAAATGTTAATAATAGGAAAAACTGTGTGTGTATGTGTGCGGTGGGTTAATGGAAACTTTGTACTTTCTGCATGATTTTTCTGTGAATCTACAACTGCTCTAAAAATTTTTTCTTTAATGTTTTAACTATAGAAAAAAGTACCAGTTCCTAATACATGGGGCTTAAAATTCATGGAGATCCAGCTAAATGGCAAAAGGGGATAACTTCAGGGGGCCAAAATGACAAGTATTCTACTAGTGAGAGAGAGAAAACACACATCCCTGCCCTTCCTTCTCCACTTTGTTTTTGCCACCATTGAATATTCTGTACATCTTACAATGGGCCTCCCACGCTGGGATCTCAGCTCCTTGGGGACAGGGGTTTTGTCTGCCTGCTTCAATACTGTGCCCACGGCTCTTAGCACAGAGCTTGGCACACAGTCAGCACTCAGCAAATACCTGCTAAATTAACAAATGAAGCCTTCAAAGGCTCCAACAAGGAACTCTGAACCTGTCTGTGATTCTGAGATTTTCAAATTGTGCCTTCCTTGCTCTCCTGATATCCTTTCAATTCTTTCTCTGTGTTGTTCTTTATCTCCTTGAGTATATTGAGGACCATTTTTTAAAAAGTCTTTATCTAGTATGTCCAAGGCCTGGTCTTCTTTGTTGATGGCTTCTGGATTTATATCTTGTTCCTTTGGATGGGCCATCATTCCCTGTGTCTTCGTTTGCCTTGTAATCTTTTGTTGCACACTGCATATTTAATATTTTAAAGTGTTAACCCTGGGATTTAGTCCCTGCTCTGTCTGTTCCTTAAATTTGCATTCAGATAGTGATATGACAGGGTTTTCCTTGAGTACGAGGAGCTAACAAAAAACAAACCAACAAAAGCCCATCTTTCACAGTCTCTGCAAATTGGCTTTTTGTTGGCTGATCTCCTTCAGGGTTCAGCCCTTGTAGCAAGACGACCAGCCCAAGGCAAATTCTGCTTATGATTCTGAAATACTCCAAGGGTTCTGATCATGGCCCAAGGTGGGAGAAGGATGCTGCACTGAACAAAGGGTTGTTGTATTTCCATGAGGTTCCCTTTGGACTGGAATAATTCCTGACCCTCTTCTCTCTCCCCCAGGGTGAGCTGAGGCCTAGTTCCCAGCTGCCGGCTGTGTGGCTGGGCCTCCAGCTGGTGTCTCTGGGAGATGGTGGGTAACTGGGAACCACCCTGTGACTCTCAGGGGATGTTTGTGGATCCTGGGGCCTTGGAAGGGGGCTGCTCAGCCCAGTGGGGCCCAGGACCCAGGAGATAGCAGAAAACCACTTCCTGCCTCAGCTGGGCCAGCACCTGGTCTCAGATCCTGGCAGGGGGATGGATCCCCTACAAGGGGGAGTGTCAGCAGAGGGGCCCCTTCTCTGCTCTGCCAGGCTGTGGCCCTGCCACTGCGCCTGCTCCTGCCCCAGCTCACTCCGAGAGTGGGAGGGCGCCACCTGCTGGACAGGGCATGCATGTGTCGGTGAATTCTGCGCTTGTAGATCTGCACAGCGGTGAGTGAGGGTGTGTGTGCATGAGAACGTGGGTGTCCTGGTCCCCGCCGTGGTGGTCAGGGGCATCTGTGACTCTGTCTGAGGGTGTGTTGATGAGTCTGTATGTATGTTTGCATGTGGGTGAACTCTGGGTCTGTGTGCCTGTGAGTGTGTGTCAGTGCATGTCTGGGTGGACGTGTGAAGCTGCACTCACATCCTGTGTGATGTGACACTAAACAAGTGGTGCAAATCTGGATCCTCCAGAGTGTGAGTCACAGACATCTTCTTAACCCCCTGTCCCAGAGATGGCCCTTCACCAGGAAAGCAGGTTGGATGGGGTTGGGAAAAGTGCTCTGGCTCTTTTGCTCCCTTTGGGCAAAAATGATGGGTTTTGAAGAATGTATAGGAGTTCACCAGATATTTATTTTCCTACCCACAAGTTCAGGGCAGGACTCTGCAGTTCGTGATTGCATGCCTCTGAGCATGGGCCTCTCTCATTCCCCCCTGGACACCCCATTTTTGGACACATAGACACACACAAGAAGACAAACCCTTCCCCTGCCCTGTCCTGGTTCTGGTCACACAGGTACAACTGCTTCCACTGCCAGACCCCTTCTGCCCCTTGGACCCTCACCCTACTCCTGCCTGGAGGGAAAATTTTAGGCTCACTGGGGCTAATGAGGGGGGAGAAATTCAGGCAGGTTCTTTCTTGTGACTCAGCGTCTTCCTGTTGGAAGGGGTCAGAATTCCAGAGGGTCAGGGTGAAAAACGCCTTCACTCTGCAAATGGGGAAACAGCCTCAGAAGTGGGTGTTTCTTGTCCAAGATCTCACAGATGAGCAGGCTCTGAGCCAAAACTGAAGCCCAGAAGTCCTGGGTCCCAGCCCAGCTCCTTTCCATACCTCACTTCCTCTTCTTGGGTTAAAGCCCAAAACTAACATCAACCCATCACACCATAGTAAAAAGTAGTGCATCCCATCAGCTATCTGTTGCCTGGACAGCAAAGAGCAGAACTCAAAGAGTGATGAAGGCATAGGCCAGGTACATTTTGATGGAGAAGAAAGAGCTGAATCAGAGGGAGGGGAGGGCAGGGCCCACCCCCTCCCACCCCTCACCCCTGAGTTCTCCTCAGTTCTAAGGTGCAAGGGGTACTCACTGCTATCAGCCAGGACAAAGCTGCCACACTCTTGGGAGTGGTTGCCAGACTGGTCTGTCATGTTGACGGTGAAAATGTCATCAGCCATGAAGTGAGACACGTCCATGTGGCATGTGTACCTTGTGTGCGTGGCGTTGTGGGTGGACCAGTGGAGGCTGCAGGAGGTGACCTTGTCCTCCAGTTCTCCATATGGGTCTTGCCTGCAAGGTTAGAATGGCAGGTCCTGGCCAAGTGGACAGAAACCCAACACCTCGGGGCTGGGAGGGATTTGAGGTGGGGTGGAGGGTCACCTGGTCCAACCAACCCTTTCCCAGGGCAGGTACCCACCCCCATGCCCCTCCAGCAGCATCCCTGATGATGGCATCCAGGCTCAGCTTGCATGCCTCTAAGAGACCAGCAACTCACTACCTCATGCAGGGCAGCAGCTCTTAAGTCTGGAAATTTGAGGCCATTCTTGCTCTGACTAAGCCAAAATCTGCCCATGTCAGTTCCATCAATTGGATCGCTGTCCTACAGGAAGGGCCCTAAGCACTTCAGGCTTCCTTTCCTTTCTCCCTCCCTCCCTCCAACACCCTCAGAATACCTAATAGGTGCCTGTGCTAAGTGTCGAGATAAAAACTCCATTCCCCGCTCTGGGGGAACTTCCAGGGCAGCAGGTGGGATGGGGTTGGGGGAAATGCTCCAACTCTTTTGCTCTCTTTGGGCAAAAAATGATGGGTTTTGAAGAATGTGTAGGAGTTCACCAGATATTTATTTCCCTACTACCCACATGCTCTGAACATGACTACCCTTCAGGGATAGTGTGGGTGTGTCCAGTGCATGTGTGATCTTGGTTCTCTGTTAAATATTAGCTGAAATAGAAACTTCTACTGAATAAATGCTCATAAATCCTCCCCTAGCCACTGGCCTGCACCACTGTAACAGCTGCCTGGCTGGTGTCCTGCCTCACCCGCCCTCCCTGCAATTCATCCCTCTCACACAGCAGCCAGAGGGAATTTTAAAAACTCCCTGTTGCTCCTTTGCCTAAAACCCTCCCTGTGGCTTCTCACCACCCATACAATGAAATCCAGCCCCTGTCCACCTCTCCACCTTGTTACTCTCTCTCGTTCTGACTCCCACCAGCTCTCCCCTCTCAGGGTCTTGGCACTTGCAGGGCCCTCTGCCCTTTCCCAGATCACTGGCTGCCTCCTTCTCATCCTGACTAGCCTACCCTGGACTCCCGGCTGTCACCGACTGTCTCCACGTCACACCTCTCTAGCCTGTGAAACTGTGTCCTTTTCTGTACAGCACTCATCATTCCCCGAAAAGATCCCGCTTCACGTTTGCATGTTTATCATCTGTCTCTCCCAGCCCCTCTCCCACCACGATGTGTCAGCTCCAGGTTTGGGACCTTGGTGGTCCTGGGCTCTGCTGAATCCCCAGTGTCCATAGCAGTGTCCTCACAGGAGCTTCATAACTGTTTTTTGAGTGAGAAATGAATGAATGAATGGACAATGGAATGAAATCCAGCTATTCTTTTTCCTGAGCTGCACATGCCTGTGGATTTTGGAGTCAGAATCTTCTGGGTTCGAATCCTGACTTTCGTTCACTGGCTGTGTGACCTTGGGCAAGTTGCTTAACCTCTCTGAGCCTCACTTTCCTTATCTGTAAAATAGGGGGAATGAGTCCTCTTGCTGGATTATTATGAGAAGTGATAGTTCATGTGACCCATTCATGTGAGCACAGAGTAAGGACTCAAAAATGTCATGTGAGTGGGGTGGGGGGGTGGGCAGTGGCTTCTGGCCCACCTGGGGTCTCAGAATCAGGATCAAGCCTGTATGGGTGAGACTGGGGCTCTGGAGTTGGACAGAGCAGCTCCTGGCCTGTCCCTGTGCCCTGTGTGGAGATCTGTCCGACAAGGACAATGACCCCCAGCTCAAAGAGTCTTTTCCAGGTGAAACAAAATGCTGCCGCTGAGATTGCTGAGCAAGCTCCCGGGAAGTGGTGGCTCTTCTTTTTATTGCTAAACCACCTGCCCAGCACAGAGTAGGTCCAACTCTGTCTGTGGCTTCGTGTTTCCTACCCCACCCCAGACCCCCTTGCTTCTTCTCCATCTCAGAGCTGGGCACCTCGAGTGGCGCTGCTGCCACTTACCAGGTGAGGGCGAGCGGGCGGGGATGGAGGGCCCACATCTCCAGCGTGCAGGTGATCGTCTGCAGGTAGTCAGTGTAGCAGACGAGGTCCAGGCAGCCCCAGGCTGGAGGGTAGGGGGAGAGAGAGGCCTGGGTGGGGGGCTGGCCATGGACAGCAGGGCTCAGGGGTGAGGTCCCCACCCCCACTCCCTCAAGGGGTGGAGAATGAGTGGGAGTGAGGATCCCAGGGCCTGGCATGAATCCGGGGCACCCAGGGGCTCCTAAGATGAAGGCCTGGGGTGGGGGGTCCCCACCATCTGGGAATTCCTTCTTTGAGCCCCAAAGTTTCAAGTCTGGTTATAGGGACAAGACCATCCAATGTGAAATGTCATAAACTCCGCTGGGTCCCCCTCTGCAGTCCTCCTACGCCCCCATCTCCAGCCACCAGGGCAGCGCCTCTCCTGGCCAGTCTAGCACACCCCATTGTCTGGAACACCCCACAAAGCAGGGACAACTGAGGGCTGTGGGGAGCCACCTACTGAGCAAGAGGGTCAGGCTGTTATGAAGTCAATGAAAGCGAGGCTGCAAATGTCTCACATCCCTACAGGGAGGAGCTGCCTGTACAGACACAACAGCAACCCTCAGGGAGGCAAAAAGAGCCCCCAGGGAGTAGAGAAACTTGAGGAAATGGAGAAGCTGTGGGATAATTTCACAGCATGTCTCTATTAGCCTACTGGCAGAAAGAAAGGGAGGGAGAAAAAGAGAGAGAGAAAGGGAGGGAAGGAGGGAGGGAGGGAAGGAGGGAGGGAGGGGAAGGGAAGGGAAGGGAAGGGAAGGGAAGGGAAGGGGGGAGGAAAAGAAAGAAAAGAAAGAAGTATTAAAAGTTATATTGCCCAATCAGGCAACTTTATTAGAAGTTTTAATCTCCTCCAACCCTGTTAACATTAATTGCTTCACTCTTTGTTCTAAAAATAAAGGTATACAGGTGCAATTGTAATCTAATTTTTGTTAAAAGATTGTAAAAGAAACAATGATTTTTCATTTTATTTTGTAAGATCAAGTACCAAAGTTATTATTTTATCCCTCTAGATTCTAGAAAGGGTATTCCCCCTTTTTAGTGGATTAACTTAAGGCTGTTTTTTCTTATTTTTCCCAGACTAATGAAGACCCATGGGGGTGGAGTTTCCAACTCCTGGGTCTTGTTTGAGGTCAGAACCTGGATTCAGAACCCAGAACACTGTGTCTGGAAACATCTTGCAGATCCTTTAGTCCGACCTTCACCCTGTTTTACAGATGAGAACACTGGCTGAGGGGCCAGGCCCCGCCTCCCGTTTCCCTTGGGCAGGGCTGCGCTTCGACAGGCATTGCTAATGGATCACTGCACTCTCTCTCTGGGGAGGCCTCAGAATCCTTCTCAACACAGTTCTCCAGACAGCCAGCATTGAGGAGCCTGAGTCATGGAACAGATCCTGCTCCTGGTGGGGACTTTCTTTGGGGAGGCACTCAGGGCCTGTCAGTGGCTAGTTGATGTACTTTGTGGGATAAGCAGAGCTGCTTTTAGCAGGACCCAAACCCAGGGTCTCAGGAGCCACCGTGGGGCTACATCTCCTCTGAGTTTAAAACCTGCTTGTTCTCCCTCGGGGCTCCAGGAACTTGGAGCGGAGCCGCCATTCTCATTTGGGCTCACAGGCACCAAGGGACAGGGTTTGTCCTCAAACTCAGGACAAAACCTTGGGGAGGGGCAGCACCCCTGAGGTGACGTGAAGGAGGCAACAAGGACCAAAGGGAGTCAAAAGCCCAGTCGGCACCCCAACCACCAGGGAGCGCTCCCCAGGGCCATCACCCCAGGCGTCAGGAAAGGTTTCGGGGGGCAGCAAGAGGCCATGCAAAGGGGAGGTGCAGTTTCCTAGCCCTGTGACCATGGACACGTTACTCAAAACCACTCCTCGTCCTCTTCATAGGCTGGTGATGCTGACCCCCAAGCCCCCATCCCCCTGGATGTGGAGGCGTTTGCGTGGCCTACATTCACTCAGTAAATAGCCACGAAGCTAGGTGGTTAAGACCACGGGAACCAGGCAGATTTGGAGACCCATCCAGCTCTGCCATTGCCCGGTTGTGTCACCGAGGACGTGTCCTGTATCCTCTCTGAGCCTCAGTTTCCTTGACTGAATAGTGGGCAAATTGGCAGCATGGACTGTGGGGGAGAGGTCAGGAGAATGGAATGAGATGCGGCTCAGTGCTCAGTATACAGCAGGGGCCTATTATTTGTTCCCTGGGGTGTGTGGAGCCAGGGTGGCCAGCCCCAGGGCCTCCTAGAGCCAAGGCAGGGGTGCTGGCCACTCAAAAAGGGAAAATAAAGGTGCCAGACATCTGTTTCCTGAAGGAGCTGTTTGAGGTGTTGGGTATTATGGTAAAACCCAGAGAGAAATGCTGATGAGTCACTGGCACGGCAGCTGAGTGCCCCCCAGCCCCGAGTCCAGCCTCCATTCGAGCCTGCAGGCTGCATCCCACCTCCCCACAGTGCCTCCTCTGGGAAGCCCTCCTGGAGATCCCTCAGCCGGATTCTGGACCTTTCTCCTGGTCTCTCCGGCTTTGGTCTCTAACATTTCTCCCTCTGGCTGTACCATCTTCTGCTCCTCCAGAGGCTGCCTTCTAAGACCATGGCTCCTTTTGTCTCCACCCCCACCCCTGGGAACACTCAGCACCTGCAGAGGGTCCCGTGATTGTTGAAAAGCCATCTCTAGGGAGAGTCATTACATAAGGAAAGACTGAAGCTAGACCAAGGGCAGGATGGCCTCACTCTGGGGGGTGGGAGCCATCCCGGGCAGAGGGCACGGGACATACAGAGAGACGTGAAGTCCCAAGCCCGGGGGCTGGGTCCTGTTGGGAGTCACAGATACCATGTCTGGGTCATGGCACTCCCCGGTTGGATGGGCTCTAGCTGACGGAGAGCTGGCTCTTTGACCCATGTTGGTCTAGTGGACAGATGCCACAGACTCTGGCCCCAGGGCCTCTAGCCATGGCCTGGGGTCCACAAGGCCAGTGTGTCCCCTGCCGGGCTTTGCAAGGGGAAGATGGGGCCCCCTCCACACTTGCAGACCATGAGGGCCGCTACTTACCACCTCGAAGCATCAGCAGGAGGAAGGAGGCGGCCCAGCCACACCACATGCTGACTCCCAGGAGCCTGGAAGAGAGGCACAGAAAGTGAGCCCTGGCGTGGGGTCGGGGGGCCCGACAGCCTCCTTCTCAGAAGTTCCTGCTCCTCCCCGGGAGATTCTCTTTGGATTCCTGGATTTGCTTCAAGTTCATATGACATTGTCTTTGAAATTGAACTTAAGCATTTATCTGTGTAAAAATGAAAGAGAGGAAGAAAATGAAAAAGAGAGAGAAAGAGAGAGAGAGAAAGGTGGGAAGAGGGAAGGGGAGGGAGGGGTGGGAGGGGAGGGGAGGGGAGGGTGGGAGGGGAAGGGAACGGAAGGGAAGGGAGGAAAGAGGAGAAACTGATTTGGAAAGTGGTGTCTGATTAGCAGCAATCTTGAGTTGTCATTAGCCCAATACAATTTGTTACTGAATAACAAATCCAAGCCTCCCCCTCAAAGAGATGCCTGTTGACTAGTTAAGACAAGATTAGCCCAACAGTGAGGAGTCTTACTAAATCATAAGGCCCAGGTTAACCCACTAAAGAGCACCCCTCGCCTCCCGGGAGGTCCAGGCTCAGCCAAGGGCTCTCTGAACCCCCTGTTCCGGGCCAAGCTGGAGAAGGGACCTATTTGGAGGACAGAGCAAGCCCGTCCAGGAAGAGCGACCCTGATGCCTTGGCAGAGGAACGGCGGCCAGAGCGGAATGCCAGGTGCTTCCTGGCACTGCCTGTTACGCCCACCTGCGGGGAGCTCTGTGTCTGCTTGGGGAGGTGCCAGCCGGGGGCCAGTGGGTCCACTGCTCAGACCCAAGAGCCTCACCCAGACTGGCCCCCGCAGGCAGGGGTGTAGCAGGACTGGAGCCTGGTGCGTTGACCCATGCAAGACCAAATCCCATACGACGTGGCTTCTTCCAGACACCATCCCTGACCCCACAATGGGGTGACCCCCCCACCTCGGGTTTCTGCAGATCCCACTTCGATCCCGTTGATAGCCCCTTCAAAGCCAGGAGGAGGTGGTGGTGCAGGCACAGAGCAGGCTCAGATCCCAGCTCTCCCCTCTCCCAAGGGGCTGTCATGACCCAAGTCTACCGCCTAGCCATATAGAGATGGTGAAGACTGCTTCTGGGTTTCTGGTGATAATTCAAGGATGCTGTTTGCATAAAACCTTGGGGATGGCCCCCGACACATGAACAACAAACCGCTGTGACTGACGGAGGAGTCCGAGCATTGGAAATGGAGAGGCCTGAGAGTGATCTAGCCAAGAGGTTCCGAAATGTCCCACTTTCAAAATTTTGGCCATATTCATAGATCATGTGCACTTTTATTTATTTAACATTTTTTTCTTGTAATCAACTCAATTTTAAAAACTTAACTCCAACCTCATCCTAAGCAATAACACCCAAGTTTGTGTATTTTTTCCTAATACACTCTAAGATGAACAACATAGCTATAAAAATAAAATAAGCCCAGGACCAAATGGCTTCACAGGGGATTTTTACCAAGCGTTCTAAGAAGGATTAACACTAGTCCTGCTCAAACTCTTCCCCAAAGCTCTATGAGGAAAGCATCACCCTCATACCAAGGCCAGATAAAGATACCACAAGAAAAGAAAATTACAGACCAATATTTCTTATGAACATACAGGCAAGAATCCTCAACAAAACACTAACAAACTACAAAAAGACTGATTTGTTGTTTGTTTGTTTGTTTTTTTGGTGAGTTCACCAAGCTAAATTCCTGTGGGTGAACAAGGGAAAATACTTGAGTTTACTGAAACATGAAATTTACAAGTTTCCTTATCTAGTTATTTTCAGATTGAATCTCATTCCTTAAGTCTTGAAAGCCTTAACATACCCAGAAACCAATGTTAAACTCTGCATAGTTAAGGAAATTCAAGGGATTGATTAGGAAATCTGGCTTCTAATCTTAGCTGTCCTCACAAAATAGCTGTGTAGTGATGGGGAATTCTTAACCTTTTAACTTAACCTTTCCGAGCCTACTTCTTTATTCAACAACTAATAAAGTTATTAAACACCTACAATAAGCCAAGCACTTTGCTAGACTCTAAGAGCTATAACAACACATTAAATCTGACAGCACATTAAAAGAATCATACACTGCAATCAAGTGGGATTTGTGGTATGCAAGGGTAGTTCAAGACAAGAATAACCACATCATCCTCTCAATTGATGCAGAAAAGGCATTTGACAAAATCTAGCACCCCTTTTTAATAACAACACTTAGAAAATTAGGAATAGAAGGAACATGATAAAGGGCATACATGAAAAACCCATAGTTTACACGACATTTAACAGTGAAAGACTGAAAGCTTCCCTCTGAAATCTGCAGCAAGACAAGGATACCCACTATCATCACTGTTATTCAACATTGTACTGAAAGTTCTAGCCAGAGTAATTAGGGAAGAAAATGAAATAAAATTGGAAAGGAAGAAGTAAAACTTTCCCTATATGCAAATGACACAATCCTACATACAAAAAATCCTGAAAAATCTACAACAAAGGTCCTAGAGCTAATAAATGAATTCAGCAAAGTGCTGGAGTACAACACCCAAAAATCATAGCATTTCAAGATTAACACCCCAAAATCATAGTGTTTCTATACACTAGTAACAAACAATCTGAAGAAGAAATCAAGAAAAAAATTCCATTTATAACAGCAACTAAAGGAACCAAATATCTAGGAAAAAATCTAACCAAGGAAATAAAGGACTTGTACACAGAAGGATGTAAAACATTGCTAAAAGAAATCAAAGACATAAATAAATGGAAGGACATTCTGTGTTTGAAGACTGGAAGACTAAATATTCTTAAGACGTCAGTTGTATCCAAAGTGATTTACAGATTCGATGTAACCCCAATCAGAATTGAAATAGCCTACTTTGTAGAAATGGAAAAGTCAATCATCAAATTTATATGGAAGGGTAAATGGCCCCGAATAGCCAAAGCCATCTTGAAAAAGAAGAACAAAGTTGGAGAACTCACACTACCTGATCTTAAAACTTATTAGAAAGCCACAGTACTCAAAACAGCATGGCACTGGCACAAGGACAGACATATAGACCAATGGAATCAAATTGAGAGCTCAGAAATCAATCTTCACATCTATGGCCAACTGATTTTTGACAAGACTGTCAAGTTCACTCAATTGGGAAAGAACAGTCTCTTCAACAAATGGTGTTGGGAGAACTAGATGCCCATATGCAAAGGAATAAAGGTGGACCCCTATCTCACATCCTATACAAAACCCAATTCAAAATGGATCAAAGGTATAAATATAAGAAACAAAAACTACAAAACACCTAGAAGAAAACATAGGGAAAGATCTTTCAGACCTCTTGGTAAGCAATGGTTTCTTAGACTTTACACCCAAAGCACAAGCAACAAAAGGAAAAAAAATAGACAAATGGGACCTCATTAAACATAAAAACTTTTGTGCACCAAAGGACTTCACCATTAAAGTAAAAAGAAAATCTATACAACCTGAGAAAATATTTGGAGACCACACATCCAATAAGGGTTTAATATCTGGAATAGATAAAGAACTCAACAATTCAACAACAGAAAGACAACCCAATTTAAAAATAAGCAAAAGACTTGAATAACCATTTCTCCAAAGAAGATATACCAATGGTCAAAAAGCACAGGAAATGATGCTCAACACCACCAACCATTAAGGCAATACAAATCAAAACCACAATGAGTTACCATTTCACATCCACCGAAATGGCTACTATTTTAAAAATGGAAAATTTCAAGTATTGGAGAGAATGTGGAGAAATAGAACACTCGTTCATTTTGGTGGGAATGTAAAATGGTGCAGCTGCTGTAGAAGATAGTGTGGCAGTTCCTCAGGAAGTTAAGAATAGAATTACCATATGGCCAGGCAATCTCATTTCTAGGAATATACCCAAAAGAATTTAAAGCACAGACTCAAACAGATATTTGCACAGTGATGTTCACAATTTATTCACAACTGCCAAAAGACAGAAGCAACCCAAGTGTCCATCAACCGATGAATGGACAAACAAAATATGTATATTCATGCAATGAAATATTATTCAGCTGTAAAAAAGAATGATATCCTGATCCATGCAACAACGTGGACGAACCTTGAAGACATCATGTTCAGTGATGTATGCCACACACAAAAGGACAAATATTGTGTGATCTTACTCATATGAAATAATTAGAATAGGCAAATACATAGAGTTAGAAACCTGAACATAGGTTACCAGGGAAAAAGATGGGTGTAAGGAATGGGAGTTCATGCTTAAATTGTACAGCGCTTCTATTTTGTATGATGGAAAAGTTGTGGTAAAAAAAAAAAAAAAAAAAAAGATGAATATAGCCATTAAAATAAAATATCTTGAGGCAAATACCATTTAAATCTTGCATTAAGGAACGCTGATCCTACCTGGCCCCGAGGTCCTGCAGCAGCCCCGTGGGGCACAAGGGAGCCCTGCTATTAACACTTTGGAGATTCAACCTCCAGTCACACTAGGCTGAATCTGTGTCTGTGCCTTCACTCTGGTGTCCACATCTATGGCCCCAGTTCAGCACAAGACCTGGCATAGCTCTGTCCACATCACTCCGCAGTGGTTCCACTCTGACAGCAGGATAAATCATAAACTGCCCAGATTCAAGGCTCATTGTCCCCCCAAATCCCCCAGCTTTGCAAAATGACACACAAGCCCTGGGGACATAGAACTGCTTCTGTCTGCTGGGTGTCTCTTTTCCCGTCTTATGATGATCTTCTCAAACTGGAACTCCCTCTATGTGGTTTGGATGGAGCTAACCCCACACTCAGCTCCCAAGAGTGGGCACCTGACTCAAGCCTGGCCGATCAAAGCACCCCTCCTCCCTGGCCACCATGATCAAATCAGGAATGGACAGCAACCCAAGCAAGGCCAATGAAAGCTGGTCCTGGAATTTTTTTTCTATAACTGTATTAAAGAGGTTTTGTTTTTGTTTTTGTTTTTTGGGGTGCCTGCTGGAAGCCAGTGGTCATCATTTTCAGCTTCTGAAGAAAGCCTGCCTGAAAATGATGTCAAGACTGAGAAAGACAGATCCAGATTCCCTGAGGCATAATTTGAGCACCTGGATCAAACTGTATCTGATGTCCACAGCTGGACTTTTCATTACCATGAGCCAAAAACCATCTATTTTGCTCAGCCATGTTGAATTATGTTTCTGTTGCTTGCATTCAAAAATACCTCCTGCAGTTAAGTTGAACAAAGAGCCCAAAATCAGAAGCCACAGGATTGTGGAGCAAATAGTAACTCTTCTCTGGTTCTCCCACTTCTGATCTCAGTTACTGTCTCTGAAATATGCACAGCAATTCCCACTGTGCCTGGAGGTTTAGAAGAGCCCATGGGAAAGCTGATGTGACAGTGCTTTATAAACTGTAAAGTACTATACAAGGGCACTTGATTCCTCCAACTACTGGCCAGCCTCCCTGAATTACTCACCATTCCACCAGCTCTCCGGATCCTGTCATGCTTCTCTGCCTTTCCACAGATGACTCTTCTTTTGAACACCTTTCCCCTCCCATCACTCGGAATTCAGCCTTCATGGCCCACCTGCTTTGTCCCTGCAGCTGTGAAGCTGCATTGGAGTGTTTCCAGAACTCCTGCCACTCACCAGCAAGGTTTTCACCTTTGTTATAATCTACCTACTACTTATCTTTAGCTTGCCTCCCATTTTTTACTCAAATAAATGTCTTAAAAGAAAATATTATATCATGACCAAAAGCAGATAACTAGCATGAAAGAGAGAAACAGTGTGTGCCACAGTGGTTAAAAGCACACACTCTGGAACCAGCCTGCCGAGGTTCAAATCCCAGCACTGCCACAGTGGGCTGTGTGACTGCAGGCAGTCTACTTCACCTCTCTGGACTGCAGGATCCTCATCTGTAAAGTGGGGATGGTACATGAGAAAATGAAATTAGCCAGTATTTGTAAAGTATTTAGCACAATGCCTGGCACCTAGTAGATGCTTTATAAGCATTTCTAAAATGAAGAAGAAAATTGTCTGCCTTTTTTTAAATAGGAGAGTTAAAGAGATGTTTAAGACATAGTAGCATCAAAACAGATTCTCATCCCCTCCATCATCAGAAAGATTGAAAGAAGGTTGAAAAGAATCTAACTTTCTCACTGTGAGGTTAGGGATATTTAACGCTGTCTAAAATAAGCCCCTCACTTCTGAGAAGAATCAGCCTTGAATGATATGTCTCCTTCAACTCTCCCTCCTGCGCCCTTGGAGCTCTGAGTGGGGACTTCCCATCCCACAACCTGCCCTGTCTGGAATCCATCCCTTCATGGGCCTTACTCCCCAGAGTGGAGCAGAGATACCTTGCAGCTCAGACCAGGTGTGTTTCCTGAATGAAGAACAGAAGGCGCCCTGAGGGCTTTCCTGCTAGAGGAGCCCCTGCAGCACTCTGACCCTGGAACCTGACTTGGAGTCTGCCAGGTTCCAGCTGTGTGTCCTTGGGCAAGTTACTTGACCTCTCTCATCCTCAGTTTGCTTATCTGTAAAATGGGGTGTCGTTAGTCTTTGCTGCAGGTTTTTCGTGAGCACTAAATGTAGTACTGCCTGTGAAGCACTCCAGCACGGTGCTGGACAGGATGAAACCCTGGAGACACATTTATCCACCAGGCGCCTGTGCCCAGAATTGATTTATAGGGTTACAATAACTGAGATTAAAAGTTGGCCAAGTTTCAAGAGCTTCTGGGGAAGTGGGGAAGTTTGAGGATAGGAAATCAGATAACGCAAGTGCTAGGGAGAGTATAAAGTTCTTAACTTCACCTGTCAACAGGGAAATGCAAATTAAAAACCACAATGACATAGCATTCAACTTTATCAGATTGGCAGAAACTAAGGATGGCAACATCACATGTTGCTGAGGATATGGTATAATGGGAACTCTCATTCACAGTTAGTGGAAAATGTAAATTGACACAACTGGTCTGGAAAAGAATTTGTCATGATCTAATGAACTTGAGCAAGTGCCTACACTAGGACCCAGCAATTTCTTTCCTGTGTGTCCTCCTAAACAAATTCTTGCACATGTGTACAAGAAGCATATACAGAAATGTTTATAGCAGCATTTATTTTAATAGTGGAAGACTGGAAACAACCTCAATGTCCTTTAAAAAGAGAATGGAAAAACAAATTGTGGTGTAATCACTCAGTGTGAAAATGAATCACTTACAGTTACACAACAAAGCAAATGATTCTCACAAACAAAGTGTGGCATGAAAAAAAGTAAATTTAGAGAAGCATGTATATATATGTAATAATACCATCTATGTCACACTTAAAAACATGTAAAGCAATTCTTTAAATCATTTAGGTGAACATACATATGGTATAAAATATAAAGAAATTCCTGGAGATGATAAATATCAAGTCTAGAACAGTGTAGAAAAGAAGGGGATGTGACAAGGAAGAGTGTTCGGGGGTATCAACAGTTTGATTAATCTTAGTGATAGGTACTGTGGGTATTGATTATATTATTTTTTATGACATTTTGCATGTCTCAACTATTTCACAACATTTTTAATGTAAGTGATTCTTAGATTTGTAAAATAAAATGTAGGGGCTCGTACTTCTACTTCTGATTATGTTGGAGTAGCTGGTATCAGAATAAACCTCCCAGTGATAACAATTATTAAAGCAAGAAAAATACTCTTGGGAGACATTGGAGAGCAACCAAATTAGATAGTACTTGAGGGGTCAGGGTGCCAGGGAGAAGAAAAAAGGATTGAAATTCTGCAGGCAATTTCCTGTCAAGGTATTTTCCATATCATTGCAAATGTCACATGTCAAGAAACCTAGCAGATAGAAGGAAACACCTGAAATTGTTGAGCTGTAATCCAGTAGCCTTGATTCTTAAATATGATCATATAACTGTGTAGCTTACACGGTGTGACTGTGTAATTGTGAAAACCTTGCAAATGACACTCCCTTTATCCAGGTTATGGACAGATGAGTAAGAAAATAAAGACAAAAAATGAATAAATAACAGGGGGAGATAAGTGGTATGGGATGTTTTGGGTATTCCTTTTTATTTTTATTTTTATTCTTATTTTAATTATTTTTTGGAGCAATGAAAATGTTCAAAAATTGATTGTGGTGATAAAGGCACAAGTATATGACAATGCCGTGAACCACTGATTGTACACTTTGGATGATTATCTAGTATGTGACTATATCTCAATAAAATTGCATTACATAAATAAATAAATAAAAATCTTTAAAAAAAAGAAAAGAAAAGAAACCTAACAGAAAGTAGCTGGCAATAGGCTAAAATGCTAAGAAAAGATTTTGGCAGTCTCACAGTCCTGGGGGAAGATTTGGCACTTGGGTCCTGCCAAGAAAAATGGCTTTGGTAAATACCCCAGGATTTAGGAAAGCTATGCCTTGGGAATAATGGAAAATTATAAATAGTTCCGGTTTGGCTGTATCAAGGTGATCTGCCTTTACTTTATATGCCTGCTAGAAGAAAGTTAAAACCTATCTGGAAAGTTAGCTTTATCCAAAGTATCTATATTTTTCATACACAATGTCCAGAATTCAATAAAAAATTACAAGGCAAACCAGGAAACAGGACCAAATAACCAAGAACCAAAAGGGAGAGAAAAGACAATAGAAACAGACACATAGGTGATTCAGAAAATGGCATTATCAGATGTAATTTAAAACAACTATGATTGGTATGTTCAAGAATTCCACCAGAAAACTGGACTCTATCTAAAACATGGAAATTCTAGACTGAAAAATGCAGTAAGTGAAATTAGGAAGTTAATAAATGGATTTAGCAACAGAACAGAAACATTGGAAGAGAGTATTAGTAAACTGAAGATTGGCCAATAGAAAATACCCAGATTAAAGCAGGCAGATTAAAAAAATCTAAATACATAAAAGACCAAAAGAGATACATGAGACATTGGGATTCGTGAAGGGTCTAACATACATGTATTTTGAGCTACAAGAGTGCATAAAAGTCAGAAGCAATAGCAGAGATACTGATTAGGATGCAAAAGGACATCTTAGGTGAAATAACTAGAAAACACAAATTCACAGAGATAGAAAGTAGATTAGTTGTGGCTGAGGACTGGAAGCTGGAGGGAATGGGGAGTGGCAGCTAATAGGTTTGGGGTTTCTTTATGGAGTGATGAAAATATTTCAGAAGCAGATAGCAGTCATTGTTGCATAACTTTGTGAATATACTAAAAACCACTAAATTGTACACTTTAAAAGGGTGAATTTTATGGTATGTGAAATATACATTGATTAAAAAATTTTTAATGAAGGCCAAAAAAAGATTTTTCAGACAGACAGACAGACGGACACACACACACACACACACACACACACACACACACACACACACAGGTTGAGAGAATTTGTCACTGGTAGACCTGTATCAAAAGATATACCAGAAGCGGGGCAAGATGGCAGCATAGAGAGGTGTGGAATTTAGTTAGTCCTCTAGAGCAACTAGTAAATAGCCACAAACAACTAGTAAATAGTCTGCAACAACTGTTGCGGAACATCTGTGACTGGGCACACATCATACACCAGCCTGGAATGGTTGGAATGGCTGAGATAGCAGCATAGAACTGTAAGTAAAGCTCCTCAAACTGCAGAGCTGGCATCCCTCCCCCAGTGTCATGGAAGGCTGAGCTCAAACATTTCCCCATGGAAAAAAGAAGCAGGTCACCTGGAGCAAAGGAAAGTAACTCAACAAGCACCAAATGCAGTTTTAATTAACAAGTTTGGACTACTGAATACAAACTACAAGCACAGATAAACCTGGAGCAAGCAAGAAAGGAACCTGAGTTTCCTCCTGGCAGAGAGGAAGCAGGGCTGATGGAAAAAAATACATAAATAAATAAAAACAGGCTTTTTGAGACAGCTGAGTTCAGAATACTGGAAAATGGCTGTGTCCCAAGAAAAGGGGCACTGAAAGCCGGATACCAACACCAATCAACCAGCGAAACTGGGGGCCTGAGGACTGGCTCTGAAAAGGGGCTTTCTCTCTTTTCTCTTTTTTTTTCTCTCATTCTAAGTAGCTCATTAGAGAAAGCCTCAGGAATTTTCAATTGTCAGCAATGACCCAGGCAAGGGTGGAGTTAACAGAGTCAGAGAAACAAAGGAGGAATTCAAGTGTAGAAGTTAACTTTCTAAAGGGTCTATCTTCCCTAAGAAAAGGGGGGTGGGGCCCAGCTCAGGTGGCTGCCCTCCCTCAGAGAATTCAGTTGTCAGGGCCTGTGTGTGTGTGTGTTGGGTTGGGGGACCATAAACAACCTAAGCTTGGCTTCTGACACACTCAGCCCCTGGCCAGGACAGGGCCCTCTGAGAATTAAAGAGACCACACCTCTTTACACCAGTGGGGAGCTGTGGGCTGACAAGCACCACCTGCTGGGCAGGATAGGAAAAGCACAGAGTCTAGAGGCCTCAAAGGAAAGTCTGGCAATCTGCTGGTTCTCACTCTCAGGGAAACCTGATACTGAATACAGCCTTGTCCTGAGACCTGGGCCTGGGAAATCTGATTGGGGTCATCAAGGAAACCAACGCCTAGACAATAAAAAGTTACAAATCACATTAGGAAAAATGAAGATAAGGCCCAGTCAAAGGAACAAACTTACACTTCAAATGAAATAAACTTGATACAACTAATTATTAATCAAACAAATCTCCTAAGTCAATTCAAAAATCAAATCAATGAGTTGAGGGATGATATGGCAAAAGAGATGAAGGATATAAAGAAGACTTTGGGAAAACATAAGCAAGAACTTGAAAGTTTGAAAAAACAATTGGCAGAACTTCAGGGAATGAAAGTCACAAAACAAGAGATGAAAAAGACAATGAAGACATACAATAGCAGATTTAAGAGGCAGAAGAAAATATTCATGAACTGAAGGACAGGACATCTGAAATCCTAAACACAAAAGAACAGATAGGGAAAAGAATGGAAAAATATGAGCAGCGTCTAGGGAATTGAATGACAACATGAAGCACATGAATGTACATGTCATGGGTGTCCCAGAAGGAGAAGAAAAGGGAAAAGGGGGCAGAAACAATAACAGAGGAAATAATCACTGAAAATTCCCCATCTCTTATGAAAGACATAAAATTACGGATCCAAGAAGCACAGTATACCTCAAACAGAATAGATCTGAATAGACCTATGCCAAGACACTTAATAAACAGATTATCAAATGTCAAAGACAAAGAGAGAATTCTGACAGCAGCAAGAGAAAAATGATTCATCACACACAGGGGAAGTGTGATAAGACTATGTACTGGTTTCTCAGTAAAAACCATGGAGATGAGAAGGCAGTGGTGTGATATATATAAGATACTGAAGGAGAAAAAGTGCCAAGCAGGAATTCTATATCCAGCAAAACTGTTCTTCTAAAATGAGGGAGAGTTTAAAATATTCTCAAACAGACACTGAGAGAGTTTGTGAACAAGATACCTGCTGCACAGGAAATACTAAAGGGAACACTACAGGCAGATAGGAAAAGGCAGGAGAGAGAGTTTTAGAGAAGAGTGTAGAAATGAAGGTATCAGGAAATAGAGGGTAGAGATCAGACTTTTGATGTTGAAGGGGTATAGAATGTTCTAGAGGGTTGATTATGTAGATCTAGAAATGGATAGCACAATACTGGGTGACAGAAACACAATATTGTAAGTGCACTGAACAAAGATGACTATGAGTACAGTTGAAAGAGGAAGGTTAGGGGCATGTAGGACACCAGAAGGAAAGACAGAAGATAAAGACTGGGATTGTATAACTTAGTGAAACTTAGAGTGGTCAATGATTGTGATTAAATGTACAAATATGTTTTTATATGAGGGAGAACAAATGAATGTCAACATTGCAAGGTGTTAAAAATGGGGTGGTATTTGGGAAAAGATACAATCAATGCAAACTAGAGTCTACAGTTAACAGTAACATTGTAATATGCTTCCATTAATTGTAACAAAGGCAATATACTAATGCTAAATGTCTATAAGAGGGGGATATAAGGGAGGGGTGTCGTATTCTTGGCATTGGTGATGTTGTCTGACTTTTTTTATTGTATTGTATTTAAATTTTATTTTTTATTTTGTTGCTTTTTAGTTGTCATTTTTTTTCTTTCTTTTTCTTTTTCTTTTTACTTTTTTTTTTTTTGCCTCCTCTTCTTTCTTTGTGGAAGAAATGGAAATGTCCTTATATAGTAGTGGTGGTGAGTGCATAACTATGGGATTATACAGGGAACCATTCATTGTTTACCCAAGATGGAATGTATGGTATGTGAATAAAACCATCTAAAAAATAAGCAGGGGACAAAAGTGCTGGAGAAAATATGAAGAAAGGGATGTACCTAGTCACCACTGGTGGGGAAGTAGAATGGTGCAGCCCATCTGGAGGGCAATGTGGTGGTTCCACAGGAAGCTAAGCATGGGGTTGCCATATGGTCCTACAACTCAGTTATTGGGCATATACATGGAAGAACTGAAAAGAGGGACACGAATGGGCATTTGCATAGTGTGGTTTATGGTGTCAGTATTCATGATTTGCAATGGATGGAGGTGGCCTAATGGTACATCAACAGATGAATGGAATGGTGAACTGTGGTGTACACATACAGTGGAGTAATGAGCTGCAACAAGAAGGAGTGAAGTTGTGAGGTGAATGGACAGTGAGGAAAGTATGTTGAGTGAAACAAACCTGAAATGAAAAGAAAAACATAATGCCTCACTAATATGGGCTAACTATAATCTGCAAACACTGAGAATTGAGTCTGAGAGCAGAGGTTATCAGGGGAAAGCATACTATAAAGGTTCCTAGATTGTAAGCTCTTTTAGCAGTTACATCTATCCCTGAGTTGTAATGGCTGTTTCTAAATTCTTAGATACTGAGCTCTTTGTGTGTAACCTGGTTGGTCCCTGCAACTTTGGTGCTTGCCCTTATGAAGCTTGTTACTGCAAAGGAGAGGCTAAGCCTACTTATATTTGTGCCTAAGAGTCACCCCCAGAGAACCTCTTTTGTTGCTCAGATGTGGCCCTCTCTGTCTAAGCCAACTTTGCACATAAACTCACTTCCCTCCCCACTATGTGGGGCATGACTCCCAAGGGTGTAAATCTCCCTGGAAATGTGGGACATGACTTGTGGGAATGAGCTTGGCCCTGGCACTGTGAGATTGAGAAAGATTTCTTGGACCAAAAGGGAGAAGAGAAATGAAACAAAATAAAGTTGAAACTTTATTTTGACTCAATTGACTCAATTGACTCATCTCAATTGAGTCAAGATGTCAAGATCAATTGACATCTTGACTCAATTGATCTCCAATTGAGTCAAGATGCTATTCTAGAGGTTATTTTTATGCATTATATAGATATCCCTTTTTAGTTTTTAGTGTATTGGAATAACTAGAAGGAAATACCTGAAACTGTTGAACCGCCATCCAGTAGCCTTTATTCTTGAAGATGATTGTATAACTATATAATTACACTGTGTGACCATGTGACTGCAAAAACTTTGTGGTTCCCACTCCCTTTATACAGTGAGTGGAAAAATGAGGACAAAAAGTAAGTGAATAATAGGGAGGGATGGGGGGTATGGGATGTTTTGGGTGTTCTTTTTTACTTTAACTTTTATTTTTGTTCTTTTTTGGTGTGTGGTAACAAAAATGTTCAAAAATTGATTGTGGTGATGAATGAACAACTATATAAATGGTACTGTGAACAACTGATTGTACACTGGGGATGATTGTATGGTATGTGAATACATCTCAATAAACTTGAATTTTAAAAAAAAGATATACTAAAGTCAATTTTTCAGGCAAAAGAAAATTGGTTCCAGATGTGAAGCAGGGTACTACAGGAAGGAATGAAGAACAATAGAGAGTACTATACATATAAATGGATATTAATTGCTTAAAATAATAGTGATAATGTATGGAATTTAAACTATATGTAGAATTAAAATACAAGACCAAAATCCCCAAAGGTAAGAGGGGCTGAAGAGAGTTAGATGTCTTGTATTGTCTGGGAAGTGCCAAAAATACTAATTTAAGGTAGACTGAAAAATCAAGCATGTATATAGTAATCTCTAAGATAAGCACTAAAATGATTATAAAGGAATGTATAAATACCAAACTAATACACAGGAAATATAGAATAGTAAAAAACTTGATTCATCTTAAAAAAGGGGACAGGAAGAAGAAAAAAGGAAAAAAGAACAGGAAGGACAAAAAGAAAACAAATTGCAAGATAGTAGACTTACCCTCAAGCATATCAGTACTGATATTAAAGGCAAACAAACTAAATACTGGAATTAAAAGACATAATCCTGATACCAAAATTTGACATTAGAAGAAACTGAAAATATAGGTCAGTTTCTCTCATGAATATAAATGCAACATCCCAACCAAAATGTTAACAAATCAAATCTGGTGATACATGCAAAACTAGATAATACATGATTATCATATGGAGTTTATTTCAAGAATGCATGTTTAATTTGACATTTGAATCAACATCTATTTCAACACATTAACAGAATATAGAAGAAAATTTATCTGATCATTTAATAAGTTCAGAAAACACATTTGGTAACTTGCAACCCTCACTCATGATTTTTTTAAAAAACTCAAAAAGCCACAAATACAAGCGTTCTTTAATCTAGTAAAGAGCACACATGCAGACACACACACACAAAAATATGCAGCTAACATCAAATATTAGATTAACATAAATATCTATTGCATTTCTTCAGACTGACAACAAACATAAAAATTTTTAAATGATACAATTTACATTCAAATCAAAAGTATAAAAAAAATCCAAGAATAACTCTAATGAAAGATATGCAAGACCTATACAGTGAAAACTATAAGACATTGTTATTAAAAACTAAAGAAAATCTAAATAAATGGAGGGACATACTATGTTCATGGATTGGAAAATTCAATATTTTAAAGATGTCACTTCTCCCCAAATTGAACTAAACTTTAAATGAACAGTTTCAGGGTTCTTTTGGTGGAAATTGACAAACTATTTTTAAAATTTATATAGAAATGAAAAGGGATGAGAAAAGTTAAGGCAATCTTGAAAAAGACTATCAAAACTCAAAAAACAATTTAAAAAGTATGGCATTGGTGCAAGGAAAATAAACTGGCAAACAGAAAAGAAGAGATCCAGAAATAGACCCTCATATATAGCTACTTGATTTTCAACAAAGGCACCACTGCAAGGCAGTGGGGAAAGCATGATACTTTTCAAATGATGGTATATTAATTGTTTACCCATATGGGAAAAATGTTGACCTTCTACCTCATATCATACAAAAAAAAAAAAAAAATCCAAAACCAAAACAAACAATTCCAGATAGACTGTAGATCTAAATCTGAAAGGTAAAATAATAAAGTGTCTAGAAGAAAGCATAGCATAATTATCTCCATGACCTTAGGGCAGCTGCTATTTCTTAGACAGCACACAGAAAGCTCTAACTATAAAGAAAAGGTCTAATAAATTGAACTTCACCAAAATTAAGATGGTTTGTTCAACAAAAGACTCCCATTAAGAGAGTGGCAAAAGAAACCAAACTGGAAGCAGATATTTTCTATATATAAATACATCTGACAAAAACATTTGTATCCAGAATATATAAAGAACTCCTACAAAGCAATAAGAAATAAAATTTAAAACACAGAACTCAATTTTTTTTAATGATCAAAAAAACTTGATCAGGCACTTCACAAAAAGAAGGCACCTAATTGACCAATAAGCATATGAAATGGTGTTCAAAATCATTAGACATTAAGGAAACACAAATTTAAATCCCAATATGATACCACTACATGTTAACCCAGGGTGGCTAAAATGAAAAAGACAGACAATTATAAGTGCTGGAAAGGATATGGAATAACTCAAACTCTCAATCTCTACCGACATTCCGGTAGAAATGTAAGTTGATACACTTCGGAAAACTGGAAAACCTTTGCTGAACAAGAGACCCAATAATTCCATTTCTAGGTTCTAGGCCAAAGAGAAATGTAGTCCAGAAAGTTCATAGCATTATTTACAACCTCTGCAAATTGTCAACAACCCAAGTTCTTAGTTACCCTGTATCTTCCTTACCTCGCTGATTTTTCAAGAACAGGATCCATTTAGTTCCTCAAGTGGGTTTCCTTCTCCAACACCCCCCAGGTAGAGATTGTGGGTTGAAAGTGAAAGGTGAAGGGTATAGTAAAAGCAACACGGCCTGTTTCCCATAGGAACGAAGAAGAACTGAGGAGGCGAAGAGGGACTCCCCAGAAGTTCCAGAAACAGGAGCCAACAGGTCTCCAGAAGAGGAAGTATCAAGACCAAGGGGCTTCCCGAGAGGGGACGCAGAGCACAGGGCTCCTGGGTTCTCCCTGGCCTTTGTCCACCTGCCTCCTCAGGAGCTCCTCCCTGCCCCTGCTGTGGCCCCTCTGACCCTGTCCTCACACCAACCCTGCCATTCCGTGGCTCCTCATTGAACTCCAGAGAAAACCCCACATTCCCGGCACCCGAGAACTTCCAGGATCTGACCCCCAACAATGGCACTCCCTCTGCTCCCCGGTATTCACCCTGGACTCTGATTATATGTCTCCTGGCGGCTCCACCCAAGTGCCCCATTCCCCTGGCTTCCAGGCTTTGGCACGTGCTCTTTCAGCCACTGAACTCTCGCCCCTCCTTGGTTGGCTGTCAACCTCCTACTCAATCTTCAAAATCCAGTTCAAAAGTCTTCTCCTCTGTACATTTCCTTTGACCTCTCCAAGGAGTGTGAGTCACCCTTTCCTCTAGGGCCCACACTTCCACCAGAGCACACAGCTCACTGGCTTCTCATTCTGAGCAACATCTAAGCAGGGACCATGTGTCTCTAGGTTAGCGCTGAATCCTCAGTTATCAACCAGTGCCTGACACATAGTAGGGGCTTGAAAATAGTTGTTAAGTGAATGACTGAATGAAAGAGAATGCTGTCTATTGTAATGGATTGTGAGGATCACCCTTCATGTCAAAGCATATGCAGACTGTACACACTAAGGTTAAATCTTCTTTCTTAAACTCAGTGCATTGAGAGATGAAGGTAAAAGCTCCCATGCCCCAAGTTTTTCCCCACCTCAGTGCCCTTACATATGCTGTTCCCTCTCTTACAACACTTTTCCCTATATTTCTTTGCAGAACTGGCTCTCTCATCCTTCAGGTACACCAGAGCATAGAATGGACACTCAAGCACAGCAGGTGCTCAATAAGTATCTGAAGAATAGATGAATGAACGAATGAATGAATGAATGAGGCTAAGAATTATTGTGTATAGCCATACAAAGACCCTGAGAGGTCTCTGTTTGCTCTTCAGCTCTGTCACTGCCCCAGGGACTCCCCAGCCCCCTGGGCAACACCCTCAGGTCCCCGAGGCTGAGTGATCATGACTATATCATCAGATGAGTAACAAGGAACTTTCAGAGAGGGGCGGTGACTTGTCCAGGATCACACAGCTCATTCACACCCAAGCGCTGCTCTCAGGCCTGGGAAGAATGAGTCCAGTTGTCCTGGATTGGAAAGGAGGCTCTGCCACTAACTCACAGTGGGACATCAGGCATGTCTAGTCCTTTCTCTAACCCTCACTTTTCCTCATCTGTAAAATGGGGGCAGTGGACCTAGCCTGGCCAAGGGCATGTGAGGGAGAACCAGGCCTACTGTAGGTGTGTGGTTATGTTAGCTGTTTTTAAAAAAATTTTAGCCAGTGGCAAGAGGTGGGTTGTAGGTGTCTGGGAGGAGGGGCAATGGGAGACAGCTGGGCCAGGGCCTCTGGGGTTATAGCTGGGATGGTAGGAGTTGAACGTGAAGAGAAAGGCATGTTTCCTCCCAGCCAGTGCAGACTCTCGGCCTGTGCAAGCTCTCCTACCTGAGCAGAGTGTCCCAGTTCCAGCAACCTCCTCCTACCTGTGCAACCTCTACCTGTCCTACCCTCACTACCAACCTGGACAACCACACCCAAACATATAGCCTCTCTCAGCTCCTGTAGCCATGCCTCACTCCAGCCCCTTTCTGCCACAACAGGAGGGCAGCTCTGGGCAGCTTGGCCCCAAGTAATGGTGAGGCAGAGGGAGAAAGGGCACTGGGAACCATGGCAGCTTGAGCATACGAGGTCAGGATGGGAGGGGTGGGAGCAGGGCTGCCAGCCTGCCCCTTCTCCCCTCCTTGCCTAGCAGCAGGTCCTCGGGACTCAGAGAGGCCCAGAGCCTTGCCAAGGGCGCTCAGCGAGAAAGGGCCAGGGTGTGAGTGAGGAGCCAGGCTGGAGCATCTGCCCCATGTCCCTGGGGGCAATTCAGGAAGCCCAATCCTTCCTGGGGTCTGCAGGGACCAGCAGGGTCTCTGGGACAGATGTCCTGGCCAGTCGGGGGCCCTCAAATGAGGCCCCTGTCCCCCACCCCCCACCCCGGGGAATATTCTCGGGTAGTTTCAGAAGTTCCAAGTTTACTCAGAGCTCTCTTTTGAGCTGTCAGTGAAAAGTCCCTTTGGCCGAGAGCCAGGGCCGGTGGTGGGGGTGGGGCTCCTCCCCACTCATCCCTTCCCCTCTTCCTTTCCGGGCCTTGGGGGGGGGGGCACTGAGGTCAGGGCAGGGGTCCTCACGTGAGGAAGAGGCTGTGAGTATGGGAAGACTCCTCTCCTCGAGGAATCTCTGTTCCCCTTTCTTCACGGCTTTCTTCCCTCTACCTCGAAATGACTCCCCTCTGACCGCCAGAAAGCTCTGCCCCTCCCCGGGCCTCAGTTTCCCCATCTGTAAAAGGGGAGAGGAGACTCATCTATCAACTCTTGAGGGCTCAGTATATGCCAGAAACTATGCGGGGTGTTCCAGCTAGTAACAAGATGATAATTAATAATAACGTCTAAAGTGATAACAGCTATATTGGTTGTGAACTATCTGTTGGTCACTGTTGAATTAGTTCTCACAATAAAGCTGAGATAGTCATTCATATTCCCATGTTACAGATAAAGAAACCGATGTTCAGAGAGTTGAAGTGACTTATTGATGGTCACACAGGCAGTAAGTGGAGGAGCTGGGACTCAAATCCAGGTCTTGCTGCCTCCAGAACCCCAAATCACAAGCCACGGTGTGCTGGTCAGCCAGGCCCCGAGCCCCCCACCTGACAGGGGACCTCCCGGTTGTGTGGAGAAAAAAAGGGAGCCCTCATTTCTGCCTGCGGGGATTCTGGAGGCTCTAACTCCCCTCCCTGGCTGTGGAACTTGCCTCCTCTCCCCCCACCCCGGGGACTCCCTTCCTTCCTTTGATTCATTTCCTTACTGGGTGCTAGGGAGGCCCTGAGCCTGCAGAGAAATTGGCTGCTTCAAAACTTCTGGTGCCCTGCTTCCCTCCCTCCTGTCTTCTCGAACTGGCCTCCTCCTCTGGGGTCCTCCCACCCACTGCCCACAAGGACCCTAATGGACTCCAACCCCAGCCTCCACCCCGTTTTCTTGGCCTGAAGTCCACCCTGCAGGGCCGATAGCCCGCAGCGTTTAGGGCTCAGCTTTTGTCTTGTTCTCACCTCTCAAGCCCAATTCTGGCCACCTCCTGGCATGAGTGTCCTCAGCTCCCTCCACTGAGGGGTTCAGGAAGGAATCTGACCCCCTGCTGGGGCTGGGGTGGGCAGGACTGGGGCTGCCACGGAACCCATCGTGGGGACCCTGGGAGTTTCCCACACACTCACGGATGCCCTGATCTGAACCCCCACCCAGAAGTTCTCCAGAACTGAGACTCGCTTTTATGTGATCCTGTTCAGTGGGCCATGGCTTTGCCATCAGACAGACCGGGGATCCAACCCAGCTCTGCTTCTCACAGGTCTTGGTTTCCTCATCTGTGAAATGGGTTGAATGAAGCCACCAGCCTCCCATGGCTGTTGAGAGAATAATGGGAGGCCCTGAAGTGCCTGCAACATGGCGCCAGAAGGACCAGAGCCCAGGGCCTGGGGAAGGTGGCACCCCAGCTCCCCAAGCATGTCCCAGCACCTTCCACAGCTCCACAGACTCAAGTTTCCTCTTGATGCAAACTCCCTTCCGAAAAGGGAAACTGGCATCAGCAATCAAGTCCTGGCAGGCTGCCAGCCCGCAGCTTTCACATTTGAATGCTGGAGTCCTCAAGCACAGCCCCATGACCGTGGAACCACTTTGGTCCCCATTTTACAGATGAGAAAATCAAGGCTCTGCCAGGCTGAAAGCAGCAGAGAGACCTGCCCCAGGACAGCCCCAGGAAGCCGCATGGCTGGATTTTGAACCCACCAGGTTTTCCCCACTCCACCATGTGCTTCTGAAAGGCTGGCCTTTCCCGGAGCTGCAGATGTCCTCTTAGTGACTTTGAATATGTCCCCTCCCACCCCCTGCACCGGGCCCCCTGCCCCAGCTGAGCAGGATGACAAACTCTCCTGTCATTCCTTGGACAAGACCTAAGTTCACATTTACAGGTGTTGACACATCTTGTTTCCTCTGCCAGGAAGGTTTCTGCCTGTTTCTGCCTTTCTCTGCTTTTTCACATCAAAATTCAACCCATCCTTGAAGGCCCAGCCCCAACTAGTCTCGGAACTCCCGCTGGGCCCCCCAGGTGACCAACCTCCTCCTCCATGTTCACACAGAACTGGCAGTGTCGGGTCCCTTTTGGCCTGGAACCATCTTTCCCCTGCTCCCCTGCCTTTCCCAGGCTGGTTTCCACAGCCAGCTCAGGGGCCACCTCAGCCAGGCCCCTGCCTGCGAGCCCTCAGCCCTCCTGCTCATGTCGCCCACAGGAGAGAACTCCAGCAGGGCCGGCCAGACTTGGCCGCACATGACCTGAGCCTCCCGCCCCAACTCTGCCTGGCCTCACTGCCTTCTGTGCCTCAGTGCCCCAAACATCGGGGTGCTGCCCCGGAGCCCTTCCGCCCCGACGCTGGATGCCTCAGGCAAGGCGCAGGGCCGGGGCGGAGAGGGCACCTCGCCCCAGGGAGATCGGTGAGTCCAGTTACCTGCTGTCCCGGCTTCTCCCTTAGAGATCCATTCCCGGTGCTGGCCGGGGGTGCCGAGGAGCAGCCGGGCTCGGCGGGGGCGTGGGGGACGAGCCTCGGCGAGGACAGGCAGGTGGGAATCCACACCTGTCCCGGGGCACAGCCAGACGGTCATCCAGGCCGCCGCCCGGAGGATGGGGCAGCTGGGCCCATGCTGAAGGGGGGCGGGCAGCTGGGCAGGGCGGGGTCACCTCCCAGAGAGGCTCCGGCAGGGGACCGATCGGCCGCACGAAGGGACGGACAGCCAGGCAGACAGACAGACAAGGCAGTGAGAAGGGAGGAGACAAGCAAGCACGCCAGCAGGCGGCCGGACAGCCAGCCGCGGCGGGGAGACGCAGGCGGTGGGTCACGCGGAGGGAAGATCGTTCAGCAGAGCGACGCCGGGGGGTCTGGCGGGGGCCGCGGCTGCCACGGCCGGCGCAGCGTGCGCGCGGGGTGGGCGGGCAGGGGAGGATGTGGCGAGCGGCTCCCGGGCCGCGGCACCCAGCCCGCCGCCGGCCCCGCCCCGCGCGCGGCTCCTCCTCCCCGGGACTGGGAAAGAGGTGGGAGGGGGCTCGACCCACGGCGGGCGCCCACTGCTCGCCAAAGGTCACCTGCTGGCGCGGCGTTTGGGGCTAGCTGGGGTGACATCTGCTTCTTGGGGACGGGTGACATCATCTCCCAGCCTCACGGCCTCGACCCAGGGGGCGGGCAGGCAGGACGGCGCTGCGCCGCGCTCCTCGCTGACCGGGAAACTGAGGCTCGCAGCGGGCGCAGGGATGGCATGGCTGGGAGCCTCAACTTCCTGGAAATCGCAAACCCGTGAGGCCCCGGCTCGCCCGGTCCCCAACCCCTCGCCCCCATGAATCCTGGGGGCCCAAGGAATCCCGTGGCGTGGTGCTGGATGGGACCCCATCCCAAGTGTCTCCCCTTGAGTTTGCAAACTGGCCTGCTCCACTCACTGGTGCTGCCTGCCGGGCCCCATAAGTGTCTGAGTTTGGGACCCTGCTCTTGGCTGACCCAAACTCCTTTGGATCTCGCCTCTCCAAGGCACGCAGGGGACCCTCTCCATGACATTGAGGAGAGAACCTCTTGGGTATGTCCCATCAGCTCTCTGAGTGTCTCACTTAACCCATCTGTCAACGAGAGAGAGGACAGCTCAGGGAGCGCTTTCCAAAGGAGGGTGTGTTAAAAACAAAAACAAAACAGTCAAAAACATGGAGAAAAGAAATTCTCAAGGGAGTTTCAACTTGCTGACAAGTCAGGGGTGCACAAGAGAGTCAGATGTGTCTGGCAGAAGTTTAAGAAACCAGGGGACAAAATGCAGCCTCAAAAAGTCAGCTTCAAAAGAAGGATATCAGCAAGAGTTCTGTTAGCACTAATGCCAAAATCTTGCATTTCTTGGGCACTCATGTGATCGTGATTTTATCCCAGGAACCCTGCAAGGCAGACAAGATCAACCCTGTTTTACAGATGAAGAAACTGAGACTCAGGGGGTGAGAAGTCACCGAAGCTAGGAGGTGTGCAAGCTGGGCTTTGAACCTGGGTGTATCTGATTCCTGAGGCTGCATCAGGCTGCAGAGACAGACCTGAACTAGGATGAAGTGTTAGCAGGGTGTTATTTTTGTTTGCTTTTTCGTTTTGTTGTTTTTAGTTTTAGTTTTAAGTTTCCAAAGTTGACATTGTTTCCCCACCAAGCAACAGCATCCCTCCCCCCACCCCATCCTCAGTAACCTCTAACCTATTTCCTATGTCTATGAATTTGCTACTTCTAGATGTTTCATAGACGTGAAATCACACAGTATTTGTCCTTATGCATCGTGCTTAATTTGCTGAGCGTAAAGTTTTCACGGTTCCTCCATGGTGCAGCATGTCTCAGAACTCCATTCCTTTTCACAGCTGACTAATACTCCACCGTGTACGTACCACAGTTTGTTTTTCCATTCATCTCTTGTGGACACTTGAGTTGTCTCCCACCTTTTGGCTCTTGCACATAATGCTGCTGCAAACATTGGTGTACAAGTATCTGTCTGAGCCCGTTTTCCATTTCTTTGGGTATACGCCTAGGAGGGGACTTGCCAGCTCATAGAGCATTTCTGTATTTAATGTTTTTTGAAGAACTGCCATGCTGCTTTCCACAGTGGCTGCACCGTTTTACACTCCCACTCCCATTTTGTGCTGTTTTGATGACACGGGATGGCTGAGACACACTTATACCATCCCTCCCCATCTGACTCATTTTTGGGAAACAACTTGCAGCTGACCCATGTGACCACTCCAGGGGAGAAAAGAAAGCGTCTTGCAATTTTTTTTTCTTTTCTTCCTTTCTTTTTCTTTCTCTAGCTGTTTTTGAGGAACTTGGTACAAATTCCCCCGTGGCCGCTTTGAAGGATGTTTGCCCTATAGAGGTTCCCCTCCCCACCACCAAAATAGCTCATGTGCTCTGGAGAACAAACCTTGAGAGGAAGTCAGCTTTCTTTTTCTTTCCTCTTGATCTTCAAGGTGAGTATTCTGATACCTTGTACTGGAATTGGCTGTGGTAGAAAGATCAAGAGAAGTAATAGCAAAACGAGTTAGCGTTTGCTGAGAGCTTCCTCTGTGTCAGGTTTCTGAGGACTTTAAAGGAACGTCATCTTACTGAAGCTTCGGAATAAATCAAGAAGATAGTTATTATCTCTATTGTCCATTTTACAGATGAGGAGACAAGCTCAGATGGATTAAGTGACTTGTTCAGAGTTGTACAGCAGGTGAGTGGCAGAGTTGGGATTTGAACTCAGTCATTTGGGCTCCTGAACCGATGCTTTGCATCAGTCACTACCCTGCTTCTCCATGGATGTTGACACAAGGATGATCAATTTCTCCTCCTTCATCCTGGGGACTTTCCTTCCTTCCTCCACTTCTTTCTATCCACCATCCCACCCCCATCCATTCTTCCACCCATCCACCCACCCGTCCATTCATTTCTTTCTCCCTCCCTCCTTCCTTCCTTTCTTCTACCATAATCTTTTCAGCAGGCCTTTGGGTATGCTCTGGGCACACCCTACACAAGTAAATATACACGCAGTGATGGCCTTCATGGAGTCTATATTCTAGCAGGGAGAGAGAGACAGAAAAGAAGTAACAGACAAGCTAAATGTAAGTTGTACCAAGTGTCATAGAAAACAGCTGAGCGGACAAGGTAGTGACATTTACAGGAGCTCTAGATAATCAGAAAGGATCTAGCAGGGCATTTTAGGCAGAAGGATTTGCAAGTGCCAAGGCCCTGTGGTGGAAAGGACTTGCTCCAGGAGCTTGAGGAGAACATTGTGGGGTGGAGCAAGCAACCTGGGGACCATAGGAGGGGTCATGACAGCTGCACTTCAGGGACCCCACATGGGGCGAAGCAGAAAGGGAAATTGTCATCAGGGAAGGGTTGAATCCCATTTACATTTTCAGAGGAGTCCTTGGGCCACCAGGTGGGAAATGGCTTATGGGGTGGGTAGGATACAGCAGGGGCCAGTTAGCCTCCTGTTAGATGCCTCCAGAGGTGGAAATTTAACAGCTGCCAGACCCATGTCCATTGGGGAGAACATGAACCCCTTCAGAATCAGACCTTTGTTCAGGGTAGGTCCCTCTGTGTCTGTAAATGTCCCATGTGTGAGGCCCCACAGCCTCGGGAGAAGGGGGTACTAGGATCTCTGGGGGATCTCCTAACACTTTTTAGTATACAGAGCTGGTCAATGGGGAAGAAGTGGTTAAATTGGCATCTCAGCCAAGGGGCTTCTTGGGACAACCCCACCCTCAACTCATTTCTTTTTTCCCCACATCTATAAGGGTTTTAATGAACAAAAAAGTTAAACACAAATTTTCATATGCAAAATAGATTATTGTATAACTGGTAACCTCAGAGCCAATTATTAAACCTCTATCCTCAAATTTCAGTGAGGGGTGGAGTGGAGGAATGTTAATCCTAATAAATATAAAACTTAATTTCAACTTTATATAGGAAGAAAATCTTTGAGGAAAAATAACTTTAACTTGAAGAGCATTTTTTGAAACAAACTGCTCAGGTCAGCCCTTACAATGCCGAGGTTTACACTCAACCAGATCTGGGATGAGAATGAAGACTTGGGGTTTACAGTTATTTCAGACCCAGTTTCAAGAGTATGTCACATAACCTCATTTCCAGAAAGGGAAGTCTCTTTAGGGTGACCATGATGCTATTCTGAAGACACCTGGGTAGCCAGAGTCTTTTGGCCATAGGTCCACTTTTCCACAATCCCATGCCAAAGCTCCAGTGTCAACTTCCTCCGAAAGGCACTCAGAGCCCTATCCCATGGCACTTCTCCTGGCATCTTCAAGCCTAAAAAAAGAAAAAGACCTCCAGCTTCAAGTTGGCAGTTGCTGCTCTAGTGTTAGAGGAGTTAATGAACACATCCTTCTCCTGCCACTGGTCACCTTCCAGATCTTCAGCGGAAGTGGCAGCGTGATAACATTCCTCCCAGAAATAACAGTTCAAACAAGTTATTCAGAGTTTCTGTAAAAGACCAGGGGAAGTGGCCACTACCCATTTATGTTTGCAAATGTCAACTCTTCTCTTTTTTCCCATGTTTTTCAATGTTTACTTTAAGAGCTTTATTGAAAGTATTATTTACTTGGCATAAAATTCATGAATGATTCAATGACTTCTAGTAAATTTATAGAGTTGTCAACCATCATCATGAACTGATTTGATGACGTTTCCACCACCCCAAAAATTTCCCTCATGTTTGTTGTCAATTCCCGTTCCCACTGCCAACCTCACTAATCTACTTACTGTCTCTACAGATTTTCCTTTTCCTTTTTTGGACATTTCCTATAAACGGAATCATCCAATATGTGATCTTTTGTGTCTGGCTTCTTCCACTTAGCATAATGTGCTTGAGGTTCATCTATGTTGTAGCATGTAACAATCCCTCATTCCCTTTTATTGCTGGATAATATTCCATTGCATGCATATGCCATGGATATGGCTTATCTATTCATTAGTTGATGGGTGTTTGGGTTGTGCCCACTTTTTGGCTATTATGAAGAAGACTGCTATGAACATTTGCATGCAAGTCTTCGTGTGGACATATGCTTTCAAATCTCTTGAGCAAATGCTTAGGAATGGAATTGCTGGCAATATGGTCAATTTAGAATTAATTTTTAAATTGCTGCACCATTTTACATTCCCAACAGCAATATACGAGAATCCCAGTTTCTCCATATCTTCACCAACACTTGTTAATTGTCTTTTTGATTATAGCCATCCTGGTGGGTATGATGTGGTATCTCGTTGTGGTTTTAATTTGCATTCCCCTAATGACTAATGTTCATCATCTTTTCATGTGCTTATTTAGCTATGCATATATCTTCTTTGGTGAAACTTCTATTCAAATCTTTTGTCCATTTTTTGAGTTATCTTCTTATAGTCGAGTTGTAAGAATTCTTTATATACCTTGGATACAATTCCTTTATCAGATATATGATTTGCAAAAAATTTTTCCCAGTCAGTGGCTTGTCTTTCATTTTTAATCTTCTTACTGGAGTCTTCTGAAGCATAAAGGTTGTAATTTTGATTAAGCCCAATTTATTAATTTCTTTTCTTTTGTGGATAATGCTTTTAGTGTCATATCTAATAATTCTTTGCCTAACCCAGAGTCACAAAGATTTTCTCTTATGTTTTCCTCTAAACCTTTTATTAGTATAAATCTTATGTTTGGATCTATGAGTCATTTAGAGTAAATTTTCATATATGGTGTGAGGCAAGGATCTAAATTCATTGTTTTTACATGTGGATATCCATTTGTTGAAATGATTATCTTTCCCCATTGAATTACCTTGGCAACTATGTAAAAAAAATTGACTATAAATGTATGGGTTTATTTCTGGACTCTCTGTTCTGTTCCATTGCACTACACGTCATGATTACAGTAGCTTTGCATTAAGTTTTGAAATCAGGAAGCGAAAATCTTCCAGCTTTCTTCTGCTTTTTCAGAATGGTTTTGGCTATACTGGGTCCTTTGCATTTCCATGTAAATTTTTGGATCAGCTAGCCAATTTCTGCAAAAAGTCCTGCTGGGAGTTTGATAGGAATTGTCTTGAAACTTTAGATCAGTTTGGGGAGAATTGCCATCTTAACAATATTGAGTGTTACAATCCATGAAGGTGGGGTATACTTCCATTCATTCATCCTTTACTATTTCTCTCGGACAACCCTCCGTCACCCATTCCTTTTGAAGTTCAGCATTGTAGGACCTCTCTGATGGACTGAGATGGTCTGCTGAGGGCCACAGTCAAGAAAGGACAAGAAGTGGCTTCAGTGGAAACTCACCACAAAGGAAGAAGTGTAGAGGGTCGTGGCAGGAGGGGCTGGGTTGTGCACAATTAATGGGTGTGGCTGGGAACCCCCTTTTCACTCAGTTACCCTGATACACTGGGTATCTAGAAATAATATATTTCTAGAGCAATAGCTGAATGGGAAGGAAAGACTAAGAAATAGTATCCTTGGTTGTGAGTAACACAGAGGGAATGTGATTATCTTGCTCATGTCGGTTTGTATCTGACTCTGGACCAACATGGGTATAATTGAGGCAGATGATGAGCATACTTCAGAATGCTGTAAATCTGTATCCAACACTTGGCTCTCTGTGGGCTAATCAGACCTCCCAGCCATTGATCAGCAGACTCTCTTGCTATTTGGGGGTGTGAAGGGTGCTGTGGTTGAGTTCCTCCAGAAGCAGAATCTAAGATAAGGATTCAAGTGCAAGTAGTGTATTTGGGAGGTGATTCCGGGAGACACTGGTAGAGGGGTCAGAAGTCAGACTGGGAAGGGAAGGAAGCCATTCAAGGGTGCTTTAAGGAGCCAATTACTGCCATGGGCAACTGGAGCTTACTTCCACTGGGGACCTGGGGGATGCAGCATAGAACATTCCTAAAAATTGTCCCTAATAAGGGACAGAGGAGTTGGGGTATTTTTTTTTTTTAATCAAAACCCTTCTATTACTGCCGAGGGCTACTTCTAGGGACATTAACTCTCTGGCATTCCCAGCTTTCTAATTGTGCACATCTGCAGCCAAAAACAAGCCCTCAGGCAGGGAGGTGCAGGGGCTTGCAGGAAGGATGCTTTGGTGTACAGAGCCGAGAAGACAAGGATGAGGCTCCAACATCTGTTGCAGGCTGAAGGGCAGAGACCACTAGTTACCGCTCAGCTTCCGTTCTGCCCTTCTTCCTCACATCAGAACCAAGGTGTTGTTCTACATAGGAACATGCCCAGCTAATAGGCCACTTCCAAGCTTCCCTTGTAGCTAATGATGGAGTGGTCAAGCTGAAGCTTCTGGGAGCACCCTTCAGCCCACCCATTCTTCGTCTTCCTCCTGCCTGAAGTGTAGCTGTCAGGCTGGAGCTCAAGCAGCTGTTTGGAACCACAAGGGAAAGGCCAAGAAAATCACAGAGAACTTGGCCCTGATTTCACTGGGCCGTGAACCAACGGCAAGCCAACACTTGACTCCAGATTCATTACACAAGAGAATAAGCTCTTAAGAGTTTAAGCCACTGTGGTTGATCTCCATTGTAGTATCTGAACACAACCCCTAACTGTACAAGGGATTTGAATGACTAAGGAAAAAAGAAAAGGGCTTATTCATATATCCAAACCGATGAAGTTGGAAAGAACCATAAAGTGGGAGTTGGATTAATAATTTATAAAACATATATAAAGTGGATTACTCTGTAGCTGTTAAAAGGGAATAGTTCATTTGTATATAAATGTAGATGATATTGAAATAGATATTCCATATTATTTTAAATAGAAAGGGATAAGATATTAAGTGAAAAAATCAGGCATGTGAGCAGAAGTGCCATGTGCAATCTCAGAGTCATAGCTTTATGCCAAGGGGCATAAATAGTTTAAATGTTTAAATATTTAAAAGGTTTTAAAAAATAGAAGGCTGAAACATTTACGCTGGCAGTGCTGAACTGCTATGTTAAGAAGGCCGCCATGCTACGAGGAAGCTGAGCTGCATAGAAAGGCCCTTGTAGGTTCTCTGGTTGGCCCTTCTTGTCTTTGGGGCACCCCAGCCCAGGCACCAGCTATGTGGGAGTGCACAAGCCTTCAGGTGATTCCAGGCCCCTGTCTTCAAGTCTTCCCAGCAGAAGTTCCAGACTTCATAGAACAGAGACAAACCATCCCTACTACATGTTATCCAATCTCCAGTCCCACAGCTCCATGATACTGATAAAATTGTTGTTTTAAGCCAGTGTTCCAGTTTGCTAATGCTGCCATTATGCAAAATACCAGAAGTGGATTGGCTTTTATAAAGGGGGTGTGCGGTTTGAATGTATTATGTCCCCCAAAATGCCATTATCTTTGATGTAATCTTGTGTGGGCAGACTTATCAGTGTGGATTAGATTATAATTCTTTGAGTGTTTCCATGGAGATGCGTCCCACCCAGCTGTAGGTGATGACTTTGGTTGGATAATTCCCACGGAGGTGTTGCCCCTCCCATGCAGGGTGGGTCTGAATTAAATTACTGGAGCACTATATAAGCTCAGACAGAGGAGCAAGCTTGCTACAGCCAAGAGGGACACTTTGAAGAACGCACCAAAGCTGAGAGAGTAGCTACAGATGAGAGCAGTTTGAAGACGGCCTTTGAAAGCAGACTCTTGCTCCGGAGAAGCTAAGAGAGGACACATGCCCCAAGTGCAACTTAGAGTGACATTTTGGAGAGAAGCTGCAGCCTAGAGAGGAACGTCCTGGGAGAAAGCCATTTTGAAACCAGAACTTGGAGCAGACGCCAGCCACGTGCCTTCCCAGCTAACAGAGGTTTTCTGGATGCCATTGGCCATCTTCCAGTAAAGGTACCCGATTGTTGACACATTACCTTGGACATTTTATGGCCTTAAGACTGTAACTGTGTAACCAAATAAACCCTCTGTGCCGGTTTGAATGTATTATGTCCCCCAAATGCTATTATCTTTGATACAATCTTGTGGGGCAGACATTTTAGTGCTGATTAGATTGGAATTCTTTGAGTGTTTCCATGGAGATGTGCCCCACCCAACTGTAGGTGACAACTCTGATTAGATATTTCCACGGAGGTGTGGCCCCACCCATTCAGGGTAGGCCTTGGTGGAGCTATATAGATGAGCCGACAGGCAGAGGGAACTCAGTGCAGCTGTGAGTGATGTTTGAAGAGGAGCTACAGCCAAGAGGGACACTTTGAAGAATGCACTGGAACTGAGAGAGGAGCTTCAGCTTACAGAGACATTTTGGAGACGGCCTTTGAAAGCAGAATTTTGCTCTGGAGAAGCTAAGAGAGGACAAACGCCCCAAGAGCAACTGAGAGTGACATTTTGGAGAGAAGCTGAAGCCTAGAGAGGAACATCCTGGGAGAAAGCCATTTTGAAACCAGAACTTTGGAGCAGACGCCAGCCACGTGCCTTCCCAGCCGACAGAGGTTTTCCGGACACCATTGGCCATCCTCCAGTGAAGGTACCCGATTGCTGATGTGTTACCTTGGGCACTTTATGGCCTTAAGACTGTAACTGTGTAACCAAATAAATCCCCTTTTATAAAAGCTGATCCGTCTCTGGTATTTTGCATTCTGGCAGCATTAGCAAACTAAAACACTCCCTTTATAAAAACCAGTCCATTTCTGGTGTTTTGCATTCCAGCAGTATTAGCAAACTAGAACGGGGGGGTTATTTGATTACAAAGTTACAGTCTGAAGGCCATGCAAATGTCCAAATTAAGGCAACAGCACAAGTATACTTTCACTGAAGGAAGGCCAATGGCATCTGGAAAACCTCTGTTAGCTGGGAAGGCACATGGTTGGTGTCTGCTGATCCCAGGTTGTGTTCCAGCTCCTCTCTCAGCTCCTGTGCTTTTTTCAAAATGTTGCTCTTGAGGCCTTTTGTCCTCTTTTAGCTTCTCTGGAGCAAACTCTGGCTAGCATAAGTCTGCTTTCAATGTCCATTCCATAATGTCTCTCTAAGCTCCCACAGCACTAAGTGCCTTCTGTTTGCCAGCTCTTTTATATGGGTGGGTAACACCTCCATGGAAATTATCCAATCACAGGTCTTGTCCACAGTTGATTGAGTAACATCTCCATGGAAACAATCAGTAGGTTCCAACCTAATCAACACTGATATGTCTGCCCTCACAAGACTGTATCAAAGAACATGACGTTTTGTGGGACACAATACATCCAAAGTGGCAAGGCCGGTAAAAATAATAATAATAAAGTAAAATACACAAAGAGAGAGAGTATAACCTCCCCTACTCCCCTTCCTTCCTCCTGCTGCCTGGAATGTCTTGGACCACGCAGACAAGGGCAATATCCCGGAGATGGTACAGCAACGAGATGGCAGGAGCCTGGGTCCCTGGGGGGCCCAATGGAGTACCCCTCTAGCCCCAGACCACCTCACTCCACACTGTCACATGTGAGAGAACTAAACGTCTATCTTATTTGAGCCCCGTTACTTGGGTCTGTTATAGGTGGCTGAACCTATATTTGAATAGATATGGATTTAGCTATGGCTGTGGATGTAGCTGTAGGTGTCGATGTAGACACAGATAGACACACTCCTGAGCCATGGATAGAGAGCTGTCAGGTCCCTCCTGAGGAGGAAGGATAAAACCGGTGCCGGGTAGGCACCCAGCAATCTCTGTCATATCCCAGAACATAAAGTAAAAGAAATTTTATTACTCAGGGCTCTTGAGTAGCATTATTATTTCAGTTACAGTTGCCAAAAACCAAACCAAATAAGCCTAAGCAGAATTGGGGATTTATTGCATTCAATAGCCAAAGCTCAGAGAGAATGGGCTCAGGATGCTAAAAGGGGCTCCTTGTCCATCTCCAATTCTCTTTGTGACCAGCCACATTCCCTCCTGCTGTGGTTGAGCTGGAAACTCCCATCCAAGCAGCTCTGCAGTCAGAGGGGGTGAGGGGGAATGCATTCCCGTCAACTCCAGCCAGAAAAATCCCAGGGACTTATTTGCATTGGCTTGGAGTGAGTCACAAGGTGATTTGTGCCCTTGTCTGGGGTCAAAGACTGGCTCAACCTGAGTCGTCTGACCATCCTGGATCAATCACTGTGGCCGAGGGATGGGTAACCCCCATTGGCTCAGTTTGGGTCACGTGTGGACCAGCGTAGTGATCACAAGAATATGAGATGGAGGTCAGGGCATAGGATCATGCTGAGCAAAGACGATAGCCACTACATATAATAGTATTATTAATAAAAATAATACTGTTTACATTTTAAAAAGAACTGAGCATGTGGCAGGCACTGTGTTAAGCCTATAACTTTCTGACATTCCCATTTTAGACGTGAGGAAACAGAGGTGCAGAGAAGTTAAGCAACTTGCTCTAATTAATACGGCTAATCAGCAGTGGAGTCAGGATTTGATTTGAACATAGGTAAATGCTAATAAAGCTATTTCTGGGTGGTGGGATGTTTATTTTTAATTTCTTTATACTTTTCTGGACTCTGATTTTGTTTTTTGTTTTTTTTTTTTGAAATGATATATTACTTGTATGGTCTTGGAAAAATAATAAAACTGTTTCCATTTTGGAAAAAAAGTAAAAGGGAGGTCACAAAGCATCAGGGAAAAGGGTATGGTCTGAAGGGAAGGCATTTAAAAATCTATAGAGAGGTGAGCAATGGCCCTTCCAGAGAGACTGCCCAGGGGCATAAGCAACACCCTTTACTTCAGGTCAGATAGTCAGCTACACATGTAAGAGGACCAGAGCATTGAGATAGTGTGTCATGTGGAAATGTTGGGGTTTTTTCCAAAGTCAAGAGGGTATCACAGCCTAGAGACACCTGAAGCACCCTGAGGCTGCATTAATAGAGGTATGGTGCCCAGAAAAAGGGATTTCAGTCTCAGGTCTAGGCCTTCATTTATAGAAGAACATTGGCAAATAGGAGTATAGTCAGAAGGTGAGGGGATGGGCTGGGGAGAGGCTGGAGACCATCAGAAAGCAGAGGTATTTAGCTTGGGGAAGAGAAGCATGGCGTGCGAGACACAAGGGCTGACCTTTAGATCCAGGAGCACTGCAACCAGAGTTGTCTAACTGGAGTAGGTGGTGAGCTCACCGTCCCTGGTGGGCTACAAGCCAAGGCTTGGCCACCCATTGGGATGCTGGGCAAGAGCATGATTGGACCATAGGGTCATGAAAGCTCCTTCCAATGCTGAGTGTCTGTGTGTCCGTGGTTCTTAAATGTGGAAGGTTTCCCCCTGGAAGGAGAGTTACTGCTGGAGCCCAGCTCAGGTGCCTCTGCAAGTTTCCTCTAGAGGATATGATTAAAGCCCCTGCCGTGAGGCGTCATTGTTGAAGGTCTCCAGTCCAGTGGGGAAGGCTGGCAGTAGGGCTGGTGGATGTGATAAGTAAGAAGTAAGAGTTACTTATAGTTGTTGTGGTGGTGTCTTTTTTTCATTTTTTTTCTTTTCTTTTTTTTTTTTTTTTTGCTTTTTGGCTTTCCATTATCAATTTGCCCTACTCTTGGTAATTGTGTCTTGCCTTTTCCTGGGATATCACCCAGATGTCATCCTCCACTCTAAGCCAATCCCCCAGTGGAGAACATGTTCCTGACCTAAGTCAAACCACTATATTCCCCAGGCTACATTAATTGACCCAGCCAGAACACATGGCCCATTTGGAGTGCATGGGACTCCATAAGACTTCTGATAGGACCACTGGGGCAAAGACTCCAAGCTTGAGGCTGAGAGCATGTGATAGCTGGAGCTACCATAGATACCTTGTGGCCACAAGAGGAGAATCTGCCTCAGAATGGTGTCAACATAGAGAAAGTGACCCCAGAGATGAACTGGTCATTGACAAGCAGGACACCTTGATCCAGCTGTGCCTGAAGACCAAGCCTTCTCACTTACATGGGACAATAAGATCCCTTTTGGCATCAGCCAGTTTGGATCAGGTTTCTTTAACTTGCAACTGGAAGCTTCTTAACAAGTACAGTACTGCATAACCTGAAACTGCTCTAAGGATGGTCTGTACCAGGCAGCAACTTCTGATGGCATCTGGTGGGGGGCTGGAGGGGGTGGGAGGGGGTGTCCAGGGAAGGCTCCCCAGAAGAGGTGTCACTTGGACTGAACTCGAAGGGTGAAGAACAATTCACAATGTTGAATAGATAGGGGAGGGCATTTCCAAACTTTCCAAGAACATGGATGGGGAACCCAACAGATACATTTCTAAATAATGCAAAGGGCAATGAGAAAAATCACAATGGAAAAATCAGAAAATATTTTAACTGAATGGTAGAAAAAATACGTATCAAAACTTGTGGGTTGCAGCTAAAACACTACTCAGAGGGAAATTTGTAGCCTTAAAATCCATACATTCAAAAAGAAGAAAAGCTGGAAATTAATGCTCTGAACATCTATCTCAAGAAGTTAGAGAAAGAACAGCAAAGTAAGCACAGAAGAAAGTCAAAAAAGGGAAATAAGAGAAGACTGAAAGAGAAAAGAAACTTACAATAGAGAGGATCCGCAAAACCCAAAGTTGGTTCTTGGGTAAGCACTGCCCATTTGGGGAACAGTGAGTGACCTGGTGTGGGCGGGTTGAGCAGAGAGGACCACAAGAACCAGAGGGAAGTGATGAAGGCCTGGGCTGGATGAGGCTGAGAGGGTTGCTGTGCAGAGGGCAGAGCCCAGGGCCTGGAGGAGCCTCCCTGCAAAGGAAAGGGACCAGGGCATTCCCCAATTGTGATGGAAACCATGGAAGGTTCCTGAGCAGGGAAGAGGTGAGACCAAGCCATACCACCATCCCCACTGGGTATGGGATGCACCATGGAAACCATCTGCAGATGAGGGACTCCTGGCCGAGACCCACAGAGCTGATTGAAAAGGAGAAGGAAAGCCACTGATGATGCAAAGTTCAGTTTTCCAAGAATCAGCTGCTGTCTCAGAAGAAACTCTGCCACCACAGCTGCCTGCTGCCCACTGCCACCCTGGGACAGGCTCATTTCAGGGAGGGGTGAGCCAATCCCTCAGGTGGTCTCCCAGAAGACCCTAGAAAGTTGAGTGGGGGCTGTGGAGCTGTAGTGTCTGTGGCCCTCCACTAGAATTTAGAACAGAGTTTCTCACCCTTGGCACAATTGGCATTTGGGGCTGGATAAGTCTCTGCTGTGGGGACTGTCCTCTGTGTTTAGCAGCACCCCTGCCCAGGGATCTATCTACCTATAGAGGCCAGTAACACCCTCCCCCCTTCTAGGAGTGACAACCAATTTGCACAGGATATGCCCAAATGTCCCCTGAGGGCAAAATCTCTCCTGACTGAGAACCACTAATTCAGGGTGTTTTAGTGGGAGGAGCACTGGACTAGGAGCTGTGGACCCTGAGTCCGATGGATGCCATCTGCAGCCCAAGCCCTGCCCCTTTAGGCTGTGTGGACTTGGGCAAGGCCCTTCCTGTCTTGAGGGCCTCTACACCACCACCCGACAAATGGGATTGGGAAGTCCCATGTCCCAGGATAATTAGAGGATGCTGTGTGATCCTGGTGCCTGGTAGAGCAGGGACTCAGCAAACAGTAGCAGTTAGGACTGTGCTCCTTAGTGTCAGGACAAAGGGGTGGACTGTGTGAGTCATTCTTGACACCTCACTTTGTCTCACCATTCTAATTCAACTCATCAGGAAGTCCCATCAGTTCTACCTTCAAAGCATACCCCAAATCTGCCTCCGTGGCCTCCTCACTGCTCAGGGCCACTGGGCAACCATAGATACTCTTAACTGGTTTTCTTCTGTCTACTTTCATGCTTCTCCTGCCCCCTAAAATTTCATTCTCCTCACAGCAGCTTGAGTGATCATTTTAAAATAAAAATCAGATCATGGCACTTCCATGATGTTAACCCTGCAAAGTCTTCTCATGATTTGCAGAATGCAGCCAAAGTCCTTTCTGTGACCAGCAAGGCCCTCTCTTAATTCAGCTCCTTCTCCTCTCCCTCTTGCTCTCACCATCTAGTCACACTGACCTCCTTGCTGTTCCTCAAATACAGCCTTTCCTCCTCCCAGATACCTGCACATCTCATTCCCTTACTTCATGGTGCTCTGCTTTCCCCTCCAGTTTTCCCCTCCTCTGCACCCACCTTGCATGAGGTGATCCAGCAGGTTGAAGTGTTTCCTCCCAGCCTTTGCCTGTGCTGTCCCCTCCACTGCTGCAGTCTTTCCCCTGCTATCTTCCGGAAGATTTCAACTTAGATGTCACCTCTGCAGAATGCTTGCCACAATCTCCCAAATCTGGGCAAGCTGTCGCTCCTCTGGACCCCTTGATTTCCCCATCATACCTCAACAACACTGCAATACACTGGCATTGTTTATATAGATGATGTCAAGTTCCAGGAGAGCAGGGAGTGGTCTTGCATCCCCCAGGGCCTGGGAGAATGGTGAGATTCCAGAAATGTCATTTGGGTGAACCAGGGGAGGGATGAAAAAATCTGAATGTGCCAACCTCAGAAGTCACTTCCTGTCTTCCAGCCCCTCCTAGAGCCTGGGGCAGGAGTGATGGGAGGCTCTTGTCCTCTTTAGCTCTCTTGTACATGCCATTCTCCTCTGATACCTTGCAAGGAAGATTTCCTTCCTGAGAATTGTAACTCTTTTAGACCCCTGAAAGGCACCTGGCTCTGTCAGTTTTATGGGCATTTGTGGAAGAACCAGGCCCGATGGGGACGCCCAGTTGGTGATGCCCAGAACCACCCCTAAATGGGCACATCTTGGGGTCACCTTTTACCTTGGAAAAAGTTACCTTCTCACCTGTTCTCTCATCTACGCTTTCCCAAAGCACAGTGAGCTAGTTTGGCAACACAGACTCCTCCAGGGTGGGAGGAGGGAAGCAGGTTGCCAAGCAAAGACAAATTCCTCTTTGATGAGTGGGGAGGAAGGAAGGCTGAGGAGGAGGGGATGTGATGCTCAGAGAAAGACACTTTCACCCAGGCCCTTCCCCCATCTTCACCCCACCTCCCAACATCTTAGACCCGGGACCCTGATTATTTCCCTGTAACCCCCAAGCTACTGTCTAAAGCTGGGGTAGGATGCATGCTGGGGGCCAGAGATGTGCATACACATGTGTGTGCAACACACTAATGAAAACAGCAGCCAGTAGCACTTATTGTATGCTGGACACTAAATCTTATTTACTCCCCCAAAACAACTCTCTGAGGCAGGTACCATTATTGTCCTCATCTCACAGATGAAGAAACAGAGACACCAAAATTTAAGTAACTTGCCCACAGTTGCACAGACATGAAGACATGAAAGCAGGATTTGACTCATTTGGCTCCTGCCCATACACTATAATCCTTCTCACAGACATCCATGCAAATCCTTGGGTACATATGAATATCTTTCACATGGATATATATGCAAATCAGCACAGGAAATCACATGCTTGCTCAACACATGTGCGTGCAGAACCCAAGCACACAGACCAGGTAGCATGAGACTCATGGGGCATGGTCACGGAGGCCACCAAGTGCCTCCCCCATTCATTCACGCAGGCCCTTTAAGCACATTTACTCACACACATGCATGTCCTTGTTAACACGCCTGAAGATAAAAGCATGCAACACCTCACCTCCACACATGCTAGTACACATACATTGTCATGCAAGCACAGGCTTATGTCTGTGTATGTGTGCACACTTGCACATGAACAAATATGTTTTGAGCACCTACTGTGTGCTAGGCATGGTTCTAGGCACTGGGAATGAAACACTGAAGAACACCAAGTCCTACCCTCCCAGAGCACGTAATCCAGCAGGGGGCACATGCACAGCTCCACAGATGCTGGCAAATCCTTCACCTACACTAGGTGGCTGTGTGAGACCCAGACCCACAAGCTTGCATGTACATAGATGATTATACACCACCCACTCTGCAGGAGTCACCGAGCATAACCTGGTCCCTTGACCAGGAGATGGGTGGGAAGCAGGGGATGGAAGTCAGCATTATTTTCAGCACCACCTTTGGCCCCATCAGCCTGCCTGAGACTGGACCATAATACAATGACAAATGTTACATGCATTTGCAGAAGCATGTACATCCCCTTGTGTGCATGCGTGCATGCAAGCCCCTCAGCCCTCCTCCAGCCCTCTCAGGTTCTCCCACCCCATCAAGAGACCCTGCCCCTAATTCCCTGGCCTCCCCTCATCCCCCGCCTTGCACCTGGGTACCTGTGACCCAGAGACATCTGCTTCTTCCACGATGCTGCACAGACCGGGAGGAAGGACTGCAATGACTTGGCTTCCAGGCAGCTGGGGTGAGCTTCTGCAAAGACTCCCTTCCTCAAAGAGGCTTCGCTTTACTGAAAGTTCAGGCTGCTGTGGTTTCCCCACATTCAGTACGGGGAAAGATCAAACCCTCACAAAAATATTTACCAGGAACTGTCCGTCAGTCAGTCAACAAGCATTTACTGACAGCTGCAGCTCATACACCGGGCTGGGTACGGCAGAGGAGAGGGGGATGAATAAGCCACAGGCCTTGTCCAAAACAGGGCCCAGTCCTGGAGGGAGCTGTAGTTTGCCAGGAAGGGGGAGAGTGGCTGGGCAGAGGGGGGCTGCAGACACGAAGATCTGGCAGTAGGAAAGCATGCCCTGCTCAGACTGCAACCGTCATTCTCAGGGCCCCGCAAATCACAACTGGTGGTGTGTTGGTAAGCCAACTCTTTTAAAGAAAAGCCCAAAACCCTGATATGTGTTGTTTGCTGATTTCTGTGGTGTAAAGATCCCACCATGGCCTGTTTCAAGCTACCAACATGATGTCATGAACGCAGAGCTGAGATGAGATGCCCAAACACAGCTTCCAGGAGTGGGGACAAGCCGGCTCCAACACACTACTGATTCACAACCATCTCTTCCCAGGGATCCACAGAGGAAGGAGCCGGAATCTTGGTGCCCAGGGCAGGGGAAAAAGTCCCAGTCGGAAGGCTTGGGGAGGGCACAAAATGGCTTGGGAATTCTTCACTGCGTGTTCTGGTTTGCTCATTCATTGACTCTTGTGCTAACCTACCCTGTTGCACTGGGCACCCAGAGGTGTCTCAGATCCACCCCTTCCTGTGCTGCTGGGGAAGCATGGGTGCTGAGCAGCCCAGAGGAGAGGCATCTCACCAAGGCCTGGGAGGCCAGAGGACTTCCTGGAGGAGGTGGCATCCAAGCTGAAACCTAATGGAGTGAGACAGGTGCATGAGGAGTAGAGTCGTGCCCCCAGCAGAGGACATAGCACGTGCAAGAGCTTAGTGATCTCATGCACCTCGTGGTTAACCCAGCCGAGGCATCCTGTTTAACAGACTTCTTAAATGAGCCAGGCACTGTCGTAAGTGCTCCGCCTCCCTACCCATCCTCACCACGAGCCTAGGAGGTGGTTACTGTTATTAGCAGCGATAGATCATGCTTCCATGGATAGATCAAGATGCTCAAATGACTTCTTCAGGTTGGGAGGCTCCACCTCTGACCTCTGTTTTCTGTTGCCTTCTGCACTGGCTTCATTTTCAAACAGGCCGAGCCTCATGGGGTTAAAAACATCCCTCCAAAGCCATTTACATTTACGTTTACACTGGAGATACTGTTGTACAGATGTGACAGCTGAGACAGAGAGAAGTACATCTATGTGCCCCAAATCTTTGATCATTCTGCCTCCCTGCTCCGCTGCCTCTAAGCATCTGAAGTGGGTGTGTCTTGGGGAAATTTTAGGGGGTACCCAGACACCGCAACCAGATGTAAATTTAGCTCTTGGTTTAATTAAAGGTCAGTGTGTGGGAAATGATGGGTTCAGCTAAAGTGGTCCCCACCCACCCCCACTCCTCAGCTCCCCTTCTGCACAAACAAGGAGAAAGAGTGTTATCCAGTTATCCAGTGTGCAAATGTTTACCAAGGATGTCCATGGACCAACAAACATTTGCTGGTATTTTCATGTCGGGGCTCGGCCCAGGCTGGAATATCAGAGCAAGCCCTTGTTCAATTTTTGTTTTGTTTTGTTTTTCACTGAACGCTTCACCTGGGCCAGGTCCTGGGCCGGGGGTTGGGAAACATAAGAAGGAATATACAACAGCCCCCGCCCTCAGGGAGTCTAGTAAGAGAGACAGGTGAGTAGTGATTTTCTTTATGCTTGAAATATTTCACTATTAAAAAGAAAAATAGACAATTTCGATAAGTGATAATACAAGGATGTGCATAAAGGAGAGAATTTAATTCTGCTCTGTCTAGGGAAGTGCTCGCAGGGAAGATGCCTAACAGAACTGAGCCTGGAAAGATGATGTTTCATCAGTGGCGGCCAGAGTTTGGTGGGGTGAGGTGGGGTGGGGGGATAGGAGTGACTACTAAAGGGTATGGATTTCTTTTGGGGGTGTTGGAAAGTAGATAGTGGTAATGGTTGCACAACATTGTGAATATACTAAAACCCACTTCGTTGTGTAGTTTAAAATGGTTAAAATTGTTACTGAAAAAAAAAAAATGCAGATTCACTGCCCAATGTGCTCAATGACCGATACTGAGACACCAGGATTTCAAAGAGCGAAAGAGCTGTTATTGCAAAGCACAATGCAAGGAGAACATGCAGCTTGCAGGCCTCAGATCTGTCTCCCCAAACTGCAGAAATTTGGAGATTTTTACAGTATTCAAACAATGGCAGGCGGGCTTAGGGTAATGAGCACAGTGGTTAATTCTGGGCTGACTCATGTCACTTCATTAATAGTTATTAAGGGCACTACACGCAGGAGCACGAGGCTTCAGGGTTGTCAAATAAGGGGATACGAGCAGGGTCAGGCATGAGTTGTTGCATTACTGTCCAGTTACAGAAATTGAGATAGAGCTAGTCAGGAGTTATAAGACCATTATCCAAGCATTCAGGTATCTGGGTTACGGTTTGCTGCCTTACAACAGTTATCAGTATTTGCTACTTCAAAGGTTAGCAGACATTAAAGCAAGTTAGGGGGTTACTGGCAGAGCTAGTCCCGAGTCTTTAAGAAACATTACATTCTTAGACACACCATAACGCATTATCAAAGCATCTAGGCATCTAGGTTATGTCCAGTGCCTTAAGGTAGCTACAGGTTTTTGCTTCATTAGCATACATTTGGGTTACAGTTTATCTAAGGTTTGACTAGTCTACTTTATATCAAGAATATAATAGGAATAAAAGCTAATTTTATAAAGTAATTCAGTCGCTATGCATAAAAGCTAGTTTAAAGTAATTCTGTTGCTATAGTTAATACGTGGCTGCAGTTTCAATTCCCTTTTCTATGTGTCCATTCCTCAACCTTGAGGGACAGTGGAATGATGACCACTTAGCTTCTTCATGTTGATAAGGAGCATGAATTTAAGGGTAAAAGAAATGAAGTTTCTTAGACTGTAATTGTATATACTTTTTAACTTTGTGTTTTGGTTGAAGTAGCATTACCCTACCTGGCTGTATTAGTTAGGGTCCTCTAGGGAAACAGAATCAACAAGAGATATCTATAAATATAGGATTTATAAAAGTGTCTCATGCAACTGTGGGTATGCATGAGTCCAAATTCCATAGGGCAGGCAGCAAACTGGCAACCCCAATAAAGATGTTCGATGAACTCCTCAGGAAACAAACCGGCAATTTCAACGAACTACTCAGGAAATGCTTTGCTGGTCAGCCAAAGAAGTGAAGGTCCTCTATCTGTCTCACTTAAAAGTCTTCAACTGATTGGATTAAATCCAGCTAACTGCATTCTCTCATTTTGGAAGACATGCCCTTCGTTGACGTCATTAGTCACAGCTGCAGCCAGTTGACTGATGATTTAACAAACCAGCCTTCTGGTTTATCAAGCAGCCACAAATGTCCTCACAGCGATGGTTAGGCCAGTGCTTGCTTGACCAGACACCTGGGTACCATCACCTGGCCAAGTTGACACATGAACCTAACCATCACACTGGCATTCTTTGGTGTGGCTGGGATAGAAGACAGAGACAAGTTTTAAAAATAAGAGTACTTAAAATGTTTATAAGGAGTATTGCTAATTTAACTTGCAAAATAGAATGAAATTAAGATTTTATCCCTGTATGGATGTCCCCAGGGCCCTCAAGAGCACTTTTGCCTGAGGTTTTGCAAAAGCAGCATGTTGTAATCTTTGGCTGAGACCTGCATACGAGTAACCTTTAGAATGACCTCCTGAATCCATTTGAAATGTCTTAGCCATAGAAACTCTATTTTATTTAATATTTCCCCCTTTTTGTTCAAGATCTCTCTCCAAAAGCATCGCTGATTAACATTTGGTAGTGGGCCCTCAGTGCCAGGGAGACTCATCCCAGGAAGTCACATCCCAGTGTAGGGGGGTACTGTGAGTTTATTTGCAGAGTCTGGCTTAGAGAGAGGCCACATCTGAGTAACAAGGAGGTTTTCAGGGGTGATGCTTAGGCATTACAATTAGGCTTAATTTCATACTTATAGAAATATGCTTTGTAAGTGCAAGCTTCAAGATCAAGTATTTGGCTGATGAGCATATTTTTTTATGAGGCAAGGTTCATATATTTAGAGTTTATTTTCATAGGTTTCCTTGTTTCTAAGGCTAAATGAGGATAATTTGCTTTCTAACAGGAGTGGATCTTAGATTTAGACCTTGTAAAGTTTTTTGATTACAGTTTCATATGCTTGAGAGAATAGCAGGAATTCCCCAGGTGGGGAAGTTTACAGTGCTATGTGTTTCTTCCCTAGTCTCTCAAGGGACTTTACAAATACTTTTTTCATTCTATGCCCCACAGATTTTGAAATGCATCAAGGTACTACATCAACCTATATCATACGTTAAGATTTCATTTCTTATTTTAGGTTCTATGTTAAATAAAGCTGAGTTAGGTTGTTCAAATAACTGACTAAACAGGCTAAATCAGACAGTGTGTGTTAGAAAATTAAGATTGTGGATAAAATAAATCTGTCTCTCTTGGTCTTGCACAGAAATTAATGTCTCAAAATACAGACAATCTCACCCTTTACTCTGTATTCAAATTTACCTTAGTCCTAACCAGATCAACCCCATTCACATTCCTAACTGAAGTCTGATCCCTTCTTCAGCTTCTTCAGCAGATGCTGTACGGAGTCTTTTTTTTTTTTTTTTTTTAAGAATTATGCAACTTCTTTAGCACCTCCAGAGCTGGAGAACTCCATCTCTGGGTCTCAGGTGTTACACAGACACCCAAAATTCAAGGAAGCTACCAGGCTACAAACAAAGAGCAAAGCGTCTCAGAATTTAGAAATAATAACTAAAGCCCAGAAACAAATGTGACTGCTACAAGTGCTTACAATCTAGGTCCCAATTCCTTTATGAGTATTTTCCAAATGAAGCAATTTCTAGAAATAAAAATATTTGATAATTAACTTATTTTGAGGTTAACTATAGACCTTAGCAGAAGTTTCATCCTGTTTCACCTTTACACTTTCACTGAGGTTATGTTAATTGACAGATAGATGAAAATTTATAGATTTGCCTTGCTTTCTTTTTAAAGTCCATTTTTATTAAAGAGGAAGCTCTGAACTGTAGCTGACTGCAAGCACTTCAGAGAAGCCTCGGAGAAAAACAATGTAACTGACAAGGAAATCTGGTTGTTTTTGTGATGTATAGTATCTTTAAAATAACTAAAACCATGACTAATAATACTATACTGCCTAATATCATGAAGATCAGTATCAGGATATAACATAACTGTTAAGCCCCTAGGAATATTATATAATCCTAAAATATTTATATGAACAATATTTCATGAATACAAATTCAATTATCAGAAGGTTAGAAAATCCTTTTATTTTGACATTTCCTGTACAATTCATAATGTATTAAATGAACTTAACTATTTCTATCTCCTCTTCTTTACAAGGTGAAAGAATAAATCCTTTGTGATTCTTTAGGAGCCTTCGGGAAAATCTCAAAGACAGTTTGAAATTAAAAATGACATTCTTTAGGGTTTGACCTTGAGTTGAACATTATGTTAAACAGGAAAATGGGTTACTGTGAAACAATAATTGATTGTTTTTTCTTAAACAACCAAGGACATCATAAGTTCAATATAAAGTACAAGAAGTTATTCTGATAAGTCATAGATTCTCTGACTTTTTATATTGATTATTCAGGGGAAAAATAAAAACCTTTTTCTAATCTCTCACTAAAACAGACCAATAATCCAAGAAAACTTTGTCACTTTAACAGGGAGAAAACCAAATTTTAGTTTTGCTCCAGTATATTATTTGATGCTAAGGCTTTAAAAAACTTTATAGATAGACCCATCAAATCTTATATAACTTTGATCGTAAGAAACGTACTTCCTTTTCTGAGAACCTTCTGTCGCTTTCTATACTTCTTCAGCCTTTGTCCTCCATTTTCTTCTTTCTTATTCTGTAACAATCAGTCATTTTATTTTACGACAAAATTACTCTCTTTTCCCTTATTAAAAACACATTCTGTATACCTAACAAACTTAAGCTACCAAAATGATTTTGGAAACTCTTCAACTAAACATCCTATAACATACAAAAAAATGTCAAAATTAAACTTGTCAGAATAATGCAAACATATTTTAAAAATCATTCTAAATATCCACTAGATGTAGTACAAGCTTATTTGTTTAGTAAACATGTATAAATTTAGGGAGAACATACTCAAGTAGGACAAAATTGTATGCTTATGTTGCACTTACCATTGATAGCTCATAGGGGATGGTTTTCAGAAATATTGCTTTCTTCAGTTAATTATTTTATTAGTATTTCAGTGAGATATATTATGAAACATTTACAAGGACACGTTTCTGAAACATTTTCTGGAGGTAAGTAGGGAGGGCTGATTTGCTATATGGCCAAGCTGTGATTTCATTGAAAGCTTACAAAAGCAGCCAGCATTTTTCTATTCTTTTCTTTTCAATAGAGTTGTTCGGTTCAAAAGTTATTATAGAAATAGGAATAGGACTTGAATTCATTGTTGCAATTTTGCAGGTGCCTCTGCTAGTGCTGTCTTCCATATTTGCCTAAGAATGATCAGGAATTTTAATTATAGTTAAAACCTTTGGTAACAGTATTCAGTAATTTCCTAGTATAAGTAATGTTTTTTTTCTTTTTCCTCCATTGGAGTTTTAAAAAAATCTCTGTTTCCTAATATCTTAAAAGTATGAAAAACTTCAAAAGCATACTGATGATCAGGCTCTGAAAAATATACTACAGTTGTTTAATTTGTCTTAATCATAATTCAGGAAAACTTTTCCTTTACTTACTGGACCTTTTGCAATTTGGCAATTGGGTTTTATTTAATTATCTCCTGTCCCAAGGCTATAAATATATTTCAATAATGGTTCATCTTTTGCAGCTACTGTTGCAAATGCATTACTGGAAGAAAATAATTCCAGATTATGGAATTATAGGACAAACCATGCAAAACAGCCTATTCCATAACATTCCCCCCTGGTCCCTTTCACTCTTAATCTCCTGGCCTGGAGGAAAGAGTTCCAAGCCAAACCCACACCACCTCCCCCATCTTTTCTGTATCTACTTCTTCCCCTATAGCTGCTCTGACTGGTTTGTTGTTACAACTTTAATTTTGTACTTTACTTTCTAGTATTTCTTATGGTTTTTCAAATAGTTTTGTCTATCTAGGTTTCTGCATGCCCTTCACCAGCAGTCCTGTAAATTGGTAAAGGTCTAAGTATTCAGGCTCACAACTGAATAAGATTGAATTCTTTGCAAAACCTATTGAGTCTTTAGTAGGATTTGGAAAATCCTATTATTTATAAAAGGAGAGCTAGGCAAGGCAGGGCACAGAGGGAGAAGACAGAACTGTTTAAAGAGCACTAGAAGCTTAGCTCCTCCAATTTCTGGGACTCTAGGAGCATTACTTTATCTATAAATATATAAATACTTATTTATCTTTAAGCAATTTGAATAGAGCTCTTCTAAGAATTCCCCTTGTTAATTTGGTATTTGGTAGAGCCTGCATATAAGCCCAATTGGGATTGCATGTTGCAAATATTGAGGAGATTAAACTTTCCGGCCTGCTTGGGTCTTCTCTATACAGTGGGATGTTAATCTTCCAGTTGTATAAATCTGATGTGGAGAACGGGGTAGGTACATAGACAAATCCCCTCGATTCCCTTTGTCTGTCGATTCCTGCGGGTACTGGCTGGAGGGGAAGAGGTTTAGCTGGTGGCTCAGCAGTTAGTTTTTGAGAGCTAACTTGGCCAAATGGAGCACCCAGGCAGATCGAGGAGGGGGAGACCATTCTATTTCTGATTTCTTTCTCTCTAGTAATGGGGGTGGGGGTGAAGGGAGAGGAAGCAGTGGAGGGGAAAGAGGCATAGGAGGGGAAGGAGAGGAAGGAGGAAACTTTTCCCCCTCTCCTGGTCCCTCAGTTCCTTGGTTGCAATCTGGGGGTAGAGGCATGAATGCAGAACTTACTAGAGATTCTACTGAGTGCTCTGAATTCATATCAGGGAGGACACTTTTCTCCTCTTTCATAGCTTTTACAGACATTACAGGTAAAATATTGCCATTTCTTAATTTCACAGCTTGTTGTGAAACGCAAATAAAAGATTCAACATACATTGGTTCATCCTATTTCTTCTTTCCTTTACAGAATAGTTCTAATTGCAGTAAAATATCCTTATGTATTGTTCAGGTAGACAAAACTATTTGAAAAACCATCAGAAATAGTAGAAAGTAAAGTAGAAAATTAAAGTTGTTCAGGCCATTTCCCTTCTGCTTCTAAAGCATATCCAGGCCAAACCGTGTTTCTGCAGTGAATCATTCTCTGCTTTTCATAGGTGCATAAGCAAAACCATCCCAATTCTTTAGAATGCAGCCTAATAGGCTATGTTCAGGAATAGTGTTAGTGTTCCCCATTTCAATAATTCTGTAATGCAAGCTTACTAATAATAGCTAATACCAACACTACATTTTACAATCAACCATAAACAAGTATTCCACATACACATATATAATACACAGAGCACTTATAATTCTTGGGATTTAAACACTTATTTTTAGGGTCTCAAACCCATATTTGAGGGACTCCAACTCTGTGTAGGTTTGGATCTAATATGTACCCCACAAAAGCCATATTCTTTTAATCCAATCTTGTGGATGCAGACTTATTATGGGTAGGATTTTTTGATTGGGTTGTTTCCATGGAGATGTGACCCCACCCATTCAAGGTGGGTCTAAATTAGTTTACTGGTGTCCTCTATGAGAGGATAAAAGGCAGAGACATTTTGAAGAGAGCAGAGAGATGCTTAGATAGAAAACTCTCAGAGGCATTTTGGAGACAGCTGTTGAAATAAGAGCTGATACAGACCCAGAAGTTTGGAGATGCTAAACTAAGAGATAAAGCCCAGAGTTCGCCCCAGAGAAGCTAAGAGAGGACCCCCAGATGCTTAGAGAAACACCCTGGGAGAACAAGCAAGGTGCACAGGAGCTGAGAGAAAGAAGCTAGAGACAGAAGTCCACAGACATTTTGGAGAAAGCCATTTTGCAACCAGAACCTGGGAGCAAAGTACCAGCAGACACCAACCACATGCCTTCCCAACTGACAGAGGTGTTCCAGACACCACTGGCCTTTCTTCAGTGAAGCTTTAGAAAACTGGAACAGATTTTGATATCAGAGAAGTGGGGTGCTGCTGAGTTTGCAAATACCAAACATGTTGGAATGACTTTTTAAATGGATGAGAAGATTCTAGAATTGCAAGGAGCTTGATAGAAAAGGCCTAGGTGCTTTGAAGAGACTATTGGTAGAAATATGGACACTAAAGATACTTCTGATGAGGCCTTAGATGGAAATGATGCATGCACTATTGCAAACTGGAAGGAAGGCAATCCTTGTTTTAAAGTGGCAGAGAATTTGGCAAAATTGAGTCCTGGTGTCAGATGGAATGCAGAATTTGAAAACGATGAGCTGAGACAATTAGCTGAAGAGATTTCCAAACTAAATTTGGAAAATGCAGTCTGGGTTCTTCTTGCAGCTTATAGTAAAATGTGAGAGGAAAGAGATAAGCTGAAAACTGAACTCTTGGGAACAAAGAAACCAGAAATTGATGGACTGGATAATTCTGGGCTTCCAGAAAGTGAGACCCCCAGAAGATAGTCCCCCATGTGAGGATTTAAGGAAACTTAGAAACAGCCAAGCCATTTCAGTATATGACAGGATTGGAAATGGAGTTATCCAGGAACAATTTGTGGAAAGTCCCATTATCTGATGGTTTTGACCCCTATATGCTGCATGCCAAACCAACAAATTTTTTTGCAAGGTCTGTATAAAAGGAACCACTGCCAGTCTGGACTAAGAGGGACAGAAATGGGACAGAGTGGAGGAAAAATTTCTTCAAAGGCAGAATCACAGAGTCTGAGGTCTGGTGTCAAGAAACCTTGAGCCAGGAGAGAGAATCCACCCATGCTTGTGGAGAGGGTGAGTTCAAAGAGGATGGAGCACATTCCCTGGGGATTGGGGAAAGCCTGGCCACAACTCCACTATTCTGAAGGGGTTGAGCATGTGCCCCAGAGACGGCAGAGAGTCTGGGTGCCACCCAGATGCTCGAGGAGATTGGGGCCGAGAATAAGGTAGTCTCCCCAGTACTTGAATATGTTGATGCAATCATCCCAACATTTGGAGAGAGCAAGGCCACTGTGTAAGCCTTTGGACAGGGTGGAACTGCCGCTCTTTCGAGCCTGGAGGATAAAATGTCATTCTATAAATGGCTCTCAAACTTTGAAATTTAATGAAGTATGCCCTGCAGGTTTTAGGAACTGTTTAGGTCCCATGACCCCCTTTTTCCTTTCAATTTCTCCCTATGGCAATGGGGATGTTTATCGTATGACTGTCCCTCTTTGTATATTGGAAGCAGATAACTTGTTATAAGTTTCACAGGTCAACAGCCAGAGGGAATTTTGACTTAGGACAAACCATGCCTGTAACTGATTTGATAAGACTTTGTACTTACCTATTGTTGCTGAAATGGTTTAAGGTTTTTGTGATATTGTGATGGAATTAATTTTTTTTTTGCATTTGGAAAGATCATTTCTTTTGGGGGTCCAGAGGGTTGACTGTGCTGGTTTGGATCTATTATGTACCCCACAAAAGCCATACTCTTTTAATCCAATCTTGTGGGTGCAGACTTATTATGAGTGGGATTTTTTGATTAGGTTGTTTCCTTAGAGATGTGACCCACCCACTTGTGAGTGGGACCTTTTGATTAGATTATTTCCATGGAGATGTGTGGACCTACCCATTCAAGGTGGGTTTTAACTAGTTTATGGGCATCCTCTATGAGAGGATAAAAGGCGGAGACATTTTGAAGAGAGCAGAGAGACACTTAGATAGAAAATGCCAAGAGGCATTTTGGAGACAGCCACTGAAATGATACCAACAGAGACCCAGATGTTTGGAGATGCTAAACTAAGAGAAGAAACCCAGAGTTTGCCCCAGAGAAGCTAAGAGAGGACCCCCGGATGCTTAGAGAGAAATGTTCTGGGAGAACAAGCAGGGATGCCCAGGAGCTGAGAGAGAGAAGCTAAGAGAGACAGAAGCCCAGAGACATTTTGGAGAAAACTATTTTGAAATGCAACCCAGGAGCAAAGGACCAGCAGATGCCAGCCACAGAGGTGTTCTGGATTCTATCAGCCTTTCTTCAGTGAGCTTCAAAGTGGGCCCGAGGGACTCTGCCCCTTTTCCCTTCCTCCCAGTTCACTTTTGATAACCTACTCACTTGATAACCTACTCACCCAGCTTGACATCTTGTCTTGGAACCGTTTCTCCCTTTGTAATGTTGAAGCACTGAGGAGTCTGGAAAACCAGCCAGGCAGGACAAATTCAGCCACTGAGTGTCTAGATTAACTGGTCTGGATGGCCACAAAGGTTAGATTACTGTGCTCACCTGTGAGCCAGGGCTCCAGGTCTTTGAGCAGTTGGGCTTGTTAAGGGCCATCTGGTCCCTTTGTGGTTGCCAATTGATGCTGGTCAAAAATGCAGATTTGCTTCCTGATGAGCTCAATGACCGATTCCGAGACACCAGGGTTTCGAAGAGAGAAAGAGCTGTTATTGCAAGAATATTGTTAGTGCAATGTTGTTGCAAGAATATTGTTATTGCAATGTTATTGCGGGCCGCAGATCTGTCTCCCCAACTGCAGAAATTTGGAGCGTTCTATAGTATTCAGATAAAGGCAGGCGGGCTTAGGGGAATAAGCAGGGTGGTTAATTCTGGGCTGACTCATGTCACTTCACTAACAGTTATTAACGGGGCTAACATGCAGGAGCAACAGGCTTCAGGGTTGTAAAATAAGATAAGGGGATATAAGCAGGGCCAGGCACGAGTTGTCTCATTACTGTCCAGTTAGAGAAATTGAGATGGGGAGTACTGGCAGAGCTAGTTGTGAGTTACAATACAAGAAATCATTATTCAGATATTCAGGCATCGGGGTTACACTTTGGTGCCATACAACAATTACAGGCATTTGCTACTTCAAAGGTTAACAGACATTAAGACAAGATTGGTGGGTTACTTGGAGAGCAGTCCCAATTCTTTAAGAAATGTTACATTTATGCATGAGGTTTGTTCGGCCATGCAATAAAGCATTATCAAAGCATCCAGGCATCTGGGTTATAGTCCACTGCCTTACAGTGGCTACAGGTTTTTGCTTTGTTAGCCTACAATTGGGTTACAGTTCATCTAAGGTTTGACTATTCTGCTATATATCAAGAATATAATAGGAATAAAAGCCAGTTTTATAAAGCAATGCAGTTGCTATGAATAAAAGCTAGTTTAAAGTAATTCAGTCGCTATACTTAATACATGGTTGCAATTTCAAAATGGTGAATTTTATCTCAAAAGAAAAAGAAGACGATGTGTCAACCAGAAGCCTTGTGGTTGCAAGTGACAGAATTGGCTTTTTAAAAATGTTTTATCTGTACATTAAAAAAAAAAAAGTTTAGGGATCTATAGTTTCAGGCACAGATGGATCAAGGTGTTCAAATGATTTCTTCAAGTTGGAAGACGCCACTTCTGGGCTCTGCTTCCCTCTGTGTTGGCTTCATTTTCAAGCAGTCTGAGCCTCACCATGGCAAAAAGTAAATTAATATTTTTTTAAAAAGGCCCTCAGAATTCTAGTTCAATACCCTACCAGCTTAAGCACCACGAAGCAAAGTATCTCTTTTCTAATAGTGCCAATCATTACTGGGAAGGCTCTCATTGGTCAGTTTAAATCCTCCTGCCTGTCCTTGAACCAATCACCATATAGATTGGGGAAAGACTGCTCTGATTGGTCAAACCTGAATCATGAGCGCTGTGTGGAAACTGGGAGTAAGATCAGTTCCAAGGAAATGAGTAACGTTGCTCATAGGGAAAGATTGTCCCCCAAGGAAGAGAGTATCTTATCAGAAGAAGCGGGAATGAATGCCGGGCGGGCAAAACCACGGAGTCCCCAGGGATGAGGACAGACGTGACTGATGGGGTCCGGGGGTGCGGGCAGGAGCGCTGGGCGGAGAAAAGGGCACCAGTCAAGGCTTGGAGGGGTTCGAGATGGCATAGTGTACCCTGGAAACAGTGGCCAGATCACGGTGTCTAGGGAATGAGTTATGGGCCGAGGAGATACGAACGAGGCTGGCGAGGGAGCCGGGGGTCAGGGCGTGGGTGCCGGCCCGTGGGGGTGGGAGGTGGGGGTTGATCTCTGACCTGGAGACCCATGTTTCCCAAACTCTTGTCCCTCCTACATGACCGTCACAAGCTATTTTTGCCATATTTACATTTTCCCCTCCATCATTATTTACTTGAACTTTTTCTTCATATGGACTCCCTTGTTTTGTTTAAATAACTTTAAGTAGAAATGCTCACATGTCATAAACGGAAAACCAGCATCCTTTACCATAAATAGTAGGGAACTATAAAAGGAAAAACAATGAAACCAAAGTTGAGTTATTAAATTCTAGCTAAATGCTGTCACCCGGGGGAAGGGCAATCAGAGAAGGAGAAGGAGAATTGAAAAAGGAATCGCTTTCTGGGCGTGTGATTTCATGCCTCTTTCCACCACGCCCATGTGCTGCCTAAAATCATCTTAAAGGCTTCAGGGGTATGATTCCCATGGGCCTCACACTGGACTTCACCCTTGGGCTATGGAACCCACACTTTGAGCTAATGGGAGCCAGGAGGCACTGTGAGCCAGGAAGGACATGATTGGGGCCACACTTTGGAAAGATGGCTTTGGTCATGGTGGGGAGAGTGTTTGAGAAGCAAGATGCTATGTTCATAAGTAAGTATGGTGGTCCAAATGACGAGGCTGATCAGGTGGATCAGAGGCACTGGAGTGAGGGGACCCTAGGGACAGAATTGACAATGCCTAAATTGTGACGAGCAGGAGGGAGGGTGAGCAGTCTGTGGTGACGCCTGCTCCCCAGCTTTAGCAGTGGAGGCCAGGAAGCCAGAAGGGGGGGGTTTGGAGATGATGATGAAGAGCTATTTGGGAGGCACCACATCTGAGATGTGGGCACGTCCATGTGGAGACCCACTGATTTGTTCAAGAAGCATTTATTGAGTGCCTACTGTGAATCGGACACTATCGTAGATCTTGGGGATGCAGTAGTGAGTCAACTGAACAAGAAGCCCTGCTTCTTGGCAGGGGAGCCAAGGAACCTGGTAAGAAACAAAGGAGTTAATAAGATATACAATATACGATAATATATATCACATTGGAGAGTGATATGTCCTAGAAGGGATATGTGAAATGCCTGGGAGGGAAACATGGAGATTTAGTATGCCCAATAACAGATATATGGGTCTGGGGATCAGGCAAGAGATCCGGGCTGGGGAGATGTATTGGGGAGCCATCATTCATTCATTTATTCAACAAATGCTTACACAATAAACTCTGTCACATAGTCCCCACCCTGTAAAACCCCAGTCTAAGTTATATTTAATGCCATAGAATCAGATGAGATTGCCATGGAGTGTGTGTGTGTGTGTGTGTGCAGGTGTGCATTTGGGTGTTAGTGGATGTGAGTGCCATGAAGTGAGTGTGTGGATGTGTGCATTTGTGCGTGGGTATGTATGTGTCTGATGTGTGCATATGTGTATTAGTGGTGAAAGAAAAGAAGGATGATCCTGAGGACCCCCAAAGTTTAAGGGAGGGGCAAAGGAGAAGACTCTTGCAAAGAAGGCTGAGCAGGAGCAAGCAGGTCAGTGGGAGGAGAAGCGAGGGGGGCCAAGTTTCCAGAATGAGGGAGAGTCTAATGCCACCGAAAGATTCTGGTTGAAATCGAGACCTTGATTTGGCAGTCTGGCCTTGATGGCAGTGGTGGGGGCGAGTCTGCACAGAAAGTCTTGAAGAGTGGGCATGCTGGAGGGAGGAAGTGGAGATGCAGAGAGGAGACATTTCTTTGGTCAGGGAGGTAGAGAGAAAGAAAAAGAGAGGGAGAAGTGGAAGGCAGGGTGGAGGGAATGTTTGGTTGGTTAAAGATGGAAGGGACTTGAACAGATATACGTGATGATGTCCAGAAGCCAGCAGAGGGAGAAGCTGAAAACACAGGGCCATGATGGGCATGGTCCAGAGGCACTGCTGGCTCAACCTTGGAGAAATGGTCAGGACCAACTACAGAATTTGAGGTGCTCTATGCCAAATAAAAATGCAGGGCTTTTTGTCAGAAAGTTATTGGACCTATTGTGGGTGTGACCTTTTGATTAGGTTGTTTCAATTGAGATGTGACCCCACCAATTCAAGTTGGGTCTTAATCCTTTACTGGAGTCCTTTATGAGAGGATAAAAGGCAGAGCCATTTGGAGAGAGCTTAGAGAGAGAAATGCCCTGGAGATGCTAAGAGAGGACACGCAGACGCTCAGAGAGAAAGCCACTGGAAGCAGAAGTCGAAAGCAATGAAACCCAGAGAGAAGGACCAGCAGATGTTGGCCATGTGCCTTCCCATGTGACAGAGGTGTCCTAGATGCTGGTGGCCTTTCTTCAGAGAAGGTATCCTCTTATTGATGCCTTAATCTGGACATTTTCATGGCCTAAGAACTGTAAATTGTAGCTTAATAAATCCCCATCGTAAAAGCCAATCCATTTCTGGTAAATTGCATTCCGGCCGCTTTTGCAAACTGAAACAGTGAAATGGTGAAAAGAAGCCTGCTTCTGCTGAGATGGGGTCTGGCACCACCATGCCCCACCCCCAGATAGCGTGAAGTAAGCACCTCACCCGGCCCTCCCTGCGCCTATACCCAGGCCTCCTTCTGGGGTGGAAAGCAGTAGTGGTTGCTGGGTAGGGGATGCTGAGTGGGATCTGGTGGGCCAAGAGATAGAGGAAGGAGTGGCTGAGATCCTGTCCCAGAGAGGGGGGGAAGGTGGTGACAGATGGGATCACGTGGACATGGAGGTTCCAAGGCCCCTAGTAGTGCAGACTCCACTTACAAAACACAAATGCAAAGACAAAATTATTAAACATGTCAAGGTGGTGATCTCAGAGCCTTAAACTCCAAGCATGGGGCCTTTCCAAGCCAGCCCCATCCCCCATCCATTTCAATGAGAAGACAGATGCCAAGGGAGGCAGGGAGGGGGTGGGGATTTGATGGAATCCTCTGGAAGTGGAGAGTGGGTCCAGTAGCAAGGGAGTGTGAGAGAGGGGCTGGAGGGAAGGAAGGCTGGGGACGAGTTCAGAGCTGAAGTCAGATGCATGAATGCGTCTGTGCGTTTGCTTCCTATTGCTGCTGGAACAAATCACCACTAACGCAGTGGTTTAAAATAACACAAATTCATTGTCTTGTAGTGCCAGAGGTCAGAAGACTGCAACGAGTCTCACTGATCTAAAATCGAGGTGTCAGCAAAGCTGTGTTCCTTTCTGGAGGCTTTAGGAGAGAATCCATTCCCTTGCCTTTTCCAGCTTCTAGAGTCACTCACATTTCTTGGCTTTGGGCTCTTTCCTCCATCTTCAAAGCCAGCAGCATCTTCAAAGCTCTCTCTGAGTCTAATTCCCCTGCTTCCCTTTCATGTATAAGGACCCTTATGATTATGTTGTGCTCATCTGGATAATCCAGGATAAAAATCTCCCCATCTCAAGGTTGACTGATTAGCAACAGATTCAGAGTCCCCCTTGCCATGCATCATAACCTAGGCCCAGGTTCCAGGGATTAGGCAGTGGAGATCTTCCGGTGGCCCATTATTCCCCTACCACAGACTTTAAGGCTTCTTTTTGGCTGCAAAAGGGAGAAATTCCACAGTAGCTTAAATAAAACACATTTGTGGCTTTTTCTTAAAGAATCCAGAGGTTGGTTTGGTCATCCAACGATGTAATGAAGGACCCATGCTCTTTTCTTCTTCCCCTCTGCCATATTCAGAATGCTATCTTCTGTCTGCAAGCTTGTCCTCTCATGACTGCAAGGTGGCTGCCAAAGCACCAAACATCCACATCCAAAGTAGAAGGGAAGGTGGCAAAGGGGTCTTCTTCTCATGCTGCTTTCTTTTTTCAGGAAGGAGAACTGCCAGCTTGCTCTGCGGTTTGGGGGCAGAGAGGAAGGCAGGCGGGCCAGCTGTGTTGTCCAACTCAAGCTGAATTTACTGGTTAGAAATCAGGAAGTGCTCGTTTCTGGGGGAAGGGGGTGGTATGGCCTGTTGGGGTGGGGAGTTTAGGGTATAGGAGCGAGGAGTTAGGGTGGCCAGAGTCGGAGGTCAGTCTGTGTCTAGGGTCGAAGATTAGTCTATGGCCAGGCTCAGAAGTCAGTCTGTAGCTGGGTCAGAGGTTATATGATTGGAGTCAGATATCTTATTGGAGCTGGGATCAGAAGCTCAGTATTTTTCTCTTTCTCCATGCATCTCTATCTTCTCTTTGTCCTGTTCTCCTTCTCTGGAAAGATTTGTTGGTAACTTGGGTCTATGGGGAGGAGAGAAGTTTCTGTAAAGTGGAGTATGGAAGAATATTAAGGAAAAAAGAAAAAAAGGCTGTAGTGAAATGGAGGGGGATATATATACACGTACACAGCAAGGGAGAAATGCATGATATAAAACTGCAAATATGCAAGCACTGATTATGCATACAGATAATCTAGAAGGTGACATGGACAGATACAAACACATGTTGATGAAATCCCGGCATTGGGACACCTTTGTCTTGGATATTTGCTATTCCATTCTGTCCTTTCTGCAATAAAGGAGCATTAAATTTAAAATGTCATTATTTCCTTTAGTTATGTTTTATACCCTCCCCTGCCCCAACATCCAAAGAGCCATTCAGTAAAACAGTAAGAAGAATGTTTGCAAATACATTATAGTTATAGCACTAAATACACTCAGACACTGTTCTAAGTGCCTCACATGTATTAACATATTTAATTGTCCCATCAACCCCGAGAAGTAGGCAATTGTTATACTCATTTGCAGATGAGGAATCAAATGCAGAGAGGTTACGTGGCTGGCCCTGTGCCAACAGCTGGCTCTTGGAGCACCCAGGGTGCCTGATGTCCATCAGGCCCTTTTTCAGATGCTGGAGGAGTGAGGGGAAATGCAAAGATGGAAGAGAGGTGGGGTGGGGTGGGTGGGGGACCCCCAGGCCAAGTTTTCTGGGCGTGGCATAGAACAGGGCTTGGATTATGGTCCGGAGCTGCAGGGTCCAGGGCAGGCTCTGGAGCCCATGTGGGCCACCAGGGGGCAGCAGGAGCCAAGAAGCCCACCTCTCCCCCACCCCACCCGCTTCCTGCCCCTCCAGCCAACCAGACGCCCTTCCTCAGGCACAGGAGCCTCTGGCTTGTCAATGGAACTTGGTGGAAGCGGGTGGGATATTTGTGGAAGAATGGGCATGGCCCTGCTATTGTCACCCTTCGCGAAAGTCACTTCTCTTATCCGTCTTTGACAGGGAGGAAACTGAGGCCCAGAGAGGTCCAGGGACTCACCCACAGTCACACAGCTCCTAACTGGCAAAAGGCAGCCAAGGCAGGGTGAGTCCACACCTCTTCCTTCCCAGAGTCTCAATTTTCTCAGGTGCGAAAGAGACAAGAATTTGGGCAAATGGTATACCAGAAGGGTCGGGAGTCAGCTTAGACCCAGGCTCACATCCCAGCTCCACGGGGCTCAAGTGAGGTCATGTCTTCTTTCCAGGGGGGACCCAGAAACTTTTTGCTGTTATTTCAAATGAATGCTTTTCGTGGGAAAATGATGTCAAACGGATACTCAACAGGATTTTGATGGAGACGCTAATCCTTCAAAAACAAACATTCATTTTGCGACCGCCCACTTGGTACCAGGCACCCGGGTGGGGGATGGGATTTCCGGTGGTTTCCACTTTCCTCTTTTCAGGTTTTCTCTGAATTGGGGAAGGTCAGCACATGCCAATTTTGTAATCGGAAAAAGAGTAATAAGCAGCTTTTTGTTTTGTTTTTTAATTTTTTTAATTTAAAGCAGAAGCACTCATTACTTCTCTATCCCTAGCGCAGAAAAACAGCTTTATAAAACCGGGGCCAGGGGCACGTGGTGTGGGGACAGGGCCCAGAAATCAACACCTCCAGAGGCTCCTAGACCTTCACAAAGAGGATCTGGGCCACGGCCAGACCTTTCTTATGCTGCTACCCAGGGGCGCCCCCTCTTGCCCTCCTCACAGCTGATCCAGATCTGCGAGGTCACTGGGAAACTCCTGGCTGCCAGCATCTCTCTCTACCCACACCTGCTCCCTTCCAGCCAGGATGGGGGTGAGATCTGAGTTGGGCCTACCTGATCACCAGACCCTCCCAACCCTCCATGGTTCTTGTGGCAAGCATTTGGTGCAGCCTTCTTCCATCTCTCCAGATCTTTCCCTCTCCTCCACACAACTGATAAAGGTATGCGGGAATAAAGTTAGCGTCTATCCCTGCACCGTCCAATATGGTAGTGACTAGCCACACGTGGCTACTTAAACTTAAATGTTAATTAATTAAAATTAAGTAAAACTTAAGAATTAGTCAGAGTAGCCACGTTTCAGATGCTTTATATCCACACGTGACTAGTGGTGGAAGTATTGGACAGCGCAAAACATTTCTGTCATAGCAAAAAGTTCCATTGGAGGGCGCTGTTCTAAACACTCTGTGTCGCTATAAAACCCCTTTCTAAACTTGTTCTCTGAACCCAAGTACTTGCTTCCTCTTTTTTTTTGGATTCCCTTCCTGAAAATCTAAAATAAAAATTTGATGCTCATAATCAGAATTTTGAGCTTTAACAATTGCCTCTCACAGAGCAGTTGCTCAGTAAATTCTTGAATGAGGCGCGAATCACCTGGTCTGGTGCTGAGACATCGCCACCCTGTAGGCTTAAACTGAGGAGGGCGCAAGCTGGGGAACGACCTGGTCAGGATTAAGCGGGCAGCAGGAGACCACGGGAGACCGAGGCACTAGGAGGGCGGAGGCGGCACAGAAAGCCAGGGAAGGAGTTGGGGGCTTCACCCACAAAGACCCCTGGGTTCCCTGCATAATCCAGAGACTAGTGTATGGGCAGCAAGAGACCAAATATTAGGGCGATAAAATAGTCCTTTGTCAAGGAAGTTCCGAGGGTTTGTCTTAAGAAAGGTCCTGGCAGTCAGCCATTCCCCACTGCAAATCAGCTCATTCCTGGTGGCAGTCTCTTTGTTCTCGCACTTTAAACATCCTGGTTACTGTTGTCAGGCGGAACCTTAGTCCTGCACTTCTGCAGGGTGGGAGGGGAATCCTGTTGGAGCAACATTTCCCCGAGCTCCACTTCCTCTCATTGGCTCCTCCTTATGGGCGGCTCACGTTTTAAGAGACTGGCTTCTATTGGAGCATGTTTCTCTGTGTGCAGGGCTAAGGTGCATTTGGTCTAAAATACAAATTCCTCAGTCATAGGCCCCCATCACAACCCACTATGTCTCCTACTGCTGTTTCTCATTTTCTGCACTGAAGCTGATCTTTTGTACAAAGAACATGCAAACTCCTTGTGCCTCAGGACATTTGCACTTGCTTATCTCCTGCCAAGAATACTCATTCCTCAGTTCATCCTAGCTTCTCCCATTTATTGAGGGCTCAGCTCAAATGTCACCTCTTGGAAGACCTTCCTGAGCACCTGGATAGCACCCCATGTCTCAGACCCCTATTTACTTTCTTCATCGCACCTTTTACCATTTGCACCTTTTCCTGTTATCTGGTTAATGTCTGTCTTCTCCACTGGACTCTAAGATCCAGGAGTGCAGAGACCTTGTCTCACTTACCGGTGTCCCCTCTGCACCCTGCACAGTGGATGGCTCATAGTAGGTGCCCGGCAAATATCAGTGGGCTGTGTGGCTTTCTTGCTTTCCCTGCTTCTTCCTTCCTTGTGTTAAGCTGGGGAAGGGGGCTGAGGAAGCAGGAAGAGTGCCCTTCCCCAAGAATGGGAAGGTGGGTTTAGATCTGGGCAGGAGGTGGGAGACGGCTCAGTCTAGCTCTGCAACTCGACCTGTCCTGACATGGCCATTTCTAGATTATGAACCTCAGTGGACAACTGGGGTCTCTTTCTCATAAGATCCTGAAGAGAGAAAGTGTCAGGCCTCAGTTCTGTGCTGGGATCCCAGGCCAACTTTTGCGTCTCCACCACTCACACAAATATATCTTCCCTATTTGTGGCTTAATTTTTAAATCTGATTTTTGGGGATGATGCCTAGGCAAAGTGGATTAGGGCACTAATTTGATGAGTCTCATGCATGCCTGGAAGCCAGACTCCATGACTTCCTAGCTGAGTGACCCTAAGCACAGCCTCAACCTCTCTGTTTCCTTGTCTGCCACATTAGGATAATATTGAATCTGTCTCCTAGATCTGTTAGAAGACATAAATGATATGGTGGATGTACAGCCCTTAGCATTCTGCTTGGCCCTAAATTATTAGTTTATTAAAAGTCTTATAGGTTTTATAAAGACCTCTAGCTTTGGAGGCAAAAAGTCCAGAGCACTAGTTCATTGTGACCTTACGCAAGTTCCTTTACCACTCTTGAGCTTTCCACTTATAAACCATGCATAGGGGGTGGTGATTTGGTCCCTTCTAATATGTACATATTTTTAGTCCAAGGGCGGGCAGCTAGAGGGAAACATTTGGAGACCTGCCTGACAAAACATCAGATTGCATGTGAGGTAGTGAGCTCTCCGTCTCTCCTAGTATATTGTGTGGTATGCCAGAGCAGGAAGGAACTTCAAACAGCATGCCCCTCATTTTGCAAGTCGGGGCAGTTACTCAGACACAGAGGGATCACAAACAGAGGAGCCCATTGCCTGCTGCCCCCTGCCTCCTGTCCAAGGCCCTCTCTGTCATGCCACCTGCCCAGAATTTCAAGCACAGGTCACCTCCAGAAGGCATGGGTGATAGAAACACACAACACTGCCTGGGTTCAGCTACGGGCCTGCCATCCACTAGCTGCGTGGCCTGGAGAAAGCAGAGCAAATGCTGTCAGAGCCCCCACTGTGTCCCCTGCACCCCAAAGCCTGCGCCAACACCCTCAACTTGCAGACTGAGCACTTCTTTCCTCTTGCAGCCAGGCCAGAATGGAGGGTGCTGGAACGTGAATGACCCTGGAAGCAGCCCTGGACAGATGGGAAGCTGGTGAACAAATATGCAAGTTCCCTTGCCCTCTGGGGGTTGCCCGCCTAGCACTTTGTGCTGTTCTCCCGAGTTCCCCAGAAGGATTAGGCGTCGGTTGCGCACACCCCTTGATAACACACCCTTTATTGCCTCCTTCCCTTCCCCGTCTCATCCCCCTACTCCCCACCAGGATTATCTGGGATCCTCTCCTAAATCAGCTAATCACACTGGAATCCTTGACTCGGGGGAATCCAAATAGAGAGTGCAAGTGACAACCTCTTGTGCTTGCGTGTCCTCCCTTGGGTGACGTGAGGATTAAATGAGTTAATGGGAGTAAAGCACTCACAACACTGCCCGGAATTAGGCTTAATAAACAAAAAATAAAGAGATAAAGAGCCTTTACTTATTGCAAAACTCTACCCCCTCCCATCCCACCCTCTTCAGCAAACATTGATGCCAGGTGATAAAACAATCTTTGAGACTCACGCAAACAAGCACTGGCCTACACCGGGTCCCCCGGGTTCCCAGCACCCAAGGCCTGGGGCAAGGTGCCAGCTAAAGGGGGCCACAGTCTGGCCAGGGCCACGCCCCAAGACATGAACCACTTTCTCCGGTCTCTCTGTGACTGCCAGCCACTGAGTCCAAGGCGAGACAGGCTCGCCCCGAGGTAGCTGGGCATGTTCACTCTGGGGACCCCAGGATCATCAGGAACCCCCGAGCCTTCTAACTGTGCACAGGCCAGCCAAGCATCATTGCTTTGGGAACTGCCATTTTTTGTGTCCTTCTCCGTTGCCCCCACTTGACTGAGAACCCCATCCACAGCCCGGAATCTGCCTCCAGTGTCAACCCAGTGAAGTTCTGCCAAACGAATGGGCACTGCTGAGGCAAGGATCACCCTTCCCTGGCCCTCAACTTCCTGCCTGTTTCCCGGGGCCTCTCAAGTCATTCCTTGTTAGTTTGGAGGCTCAGCTTCCCGCCAGGGAAACGGAGGCAGCTAACCCAGGACCGGCGTGAGACGCGGGCAGCCGGGGGATTCAGGGCACAAGGCGCCTTGGGTGGGTCTAACGAGGCCAGTCAGCTGGAGGGGCTGGGGGAGAGGTGGCCAAGGTGCCGGGGTAACAGGAATGAAGTTCAGGCACACAGGTGCCCTCCACCCCCATGGGATGTGGCTGCTGCACCTTATGGGGAGCCCAGGTCAATGTTGGGGGACGGCGTCTGTTCTCCGTAGTCCTGTGTCTGGTTAACATCATACCTGGGCTCTCTGAGTCTTTTGGAAACATGCCAGCCTGGAAGCCTTCCAGGGGGAGGAGGCATTTCCCGGCATGGCTAAGGCCCAGCCCTCGGTAGCCACAGGGCATGTTCCTAGGAAACACTCATGTACGTGGAGCCTGTGGAGGCCATGGCCTCTGGTTTGGGGAGCTCGCCTGAGCTCTGAACAGCACTGGGGGCAGTTTGGAAGGATGGTGAGGACTTACTCTCCTCGGAGACACCCAAGGGAGCCAGGGATACCGGGGAGAGGCTGGCCTCTCGTGGACCTGTACCCAGCAAGGGGTCCTGGGCCCAGAGGGGGCTCACCAGGGGTGGGGACCTGTCCCCACAACAGCAGCCACAGCAGGGGCTGGCCACGAGGGCCTTGCCACGCTCCTCCTGCCCGTGACACTGCTTCAGGTGGCCACACAGGTGGCAGGTGAGGGCTGAGTAGACAATGCCACAGCCCAGGTCATCGCCGAGGGGGTCCACGGCCTGCTCCAGGGAGGGCAGGGGCTTCTGGCTGTCCTCTTCCTTCACCACCAGCTCTAGCCCAAAGCACTCTGGGTTGCTGCTTGGTGGGAGTGAGGTCTGGGGGCTGAAAGGTGGCTCTGTGCTGAGTCCAAAGGTGAACTGGGGGATGGGGACTGAGGCAGGGGCCCCAGGGCAGCCAGGATCGAGGTTCTGGAAGGGCCTGTAGCCCCCCTCCCCACTGCTGGCCTCGACCCCAGATATCCCTGGGCAGGCGGCACTACCAGTGAGCAGGCTCGAGAAGGCCTTGTAGCCAGTCTCTCCAGAGGGGCCAAAGTCCACTGCCCTGCTGTCCTGGGTGCTGCCCTGTTTCAGCTCGCACACAAACTCCCGATAGCCACCGATCGGGGCCGTGGCAGGGGCTGTGGCCACCCCGTGCTGGAGGACACTCTGACGGAGGATCTGCTCCCAGGTTTCCAGCTCAGGCTGGCTCAAGCTGGGCAGCTCAGAGGGCTGGGAGGCACTGGGGTCCTTGGCCTCCACATCCCCTTGGTGTCTGGCCAGCTGGGGATCCGAGTCAGGCTCTCCAGGTCCTGGGGACTGGCTTAGGAGGTCGCTGAAGCTGCGGTAAGCAGAGTTGTCTGTGATGACAGCAGGCGTCTCCCCAAAAGCCAGGTTGGCAGAGCTCTGTGTCAGGCTGGCTGGAGGATTCGGCTCCGGGTCGGAAGGCTGCTCCTGGCCCTGGGGACAGTCCACTCTGGACCCTGCACTTGGGTTCTGGGTGCAGGGCACCTGGGCACTCACATTTTCTGAAGGTGTACAAAGGAATGACTCCCCTGGGCCAGGTGGGCACAGGCCCCCATCCTCGCCCCCGAGGAGGTCCAGGAACAGGCTCTCTGTCAGCCGGGCCGCGATATCCTTCCTACCTTCCTGGAAGCTGCCCCCAGTGTTCTCGGGCGATGGGCAGAAGCTCCCTTTATCTTCCTCCTCTTTCTCCTCCTCCTCCTCGCTCTCCACGTGGGCCTCCGACAGCTCCACACACTGTGCCACGCTGACGCTCTCTGCCCAAAGGACCATCTTGTTGACCTCCACAGAACGCCAGGCTGCTTTTCCAGGGCCTGGGAAAGGCCCATCTCTGGCAGCCTTGAGGGCACCCTCGTCCTTTTCCTTACTGTGCTCCAGCAAACAGGGCAGGAGCTTGTTGAGACAAGTCTCCCAGTGTCTGCAAACACAAAGAGAATTATGGTCAGGATTTGGTTTTGCCACTCAGAAAACTCCTATTCATCCTTGAAAGCCCAGCTTGAAATCACCCTGGACTGAGGTCTGTCCACTGCAGACTTGCCTGCTGACTTTAAAATCAATCATCTATCCATCTTTCTTTCTCCTACCTGGCTGGGAACTCCTTGAGGGAGGGCCTGTGTCTTACTTTGGGATGTCTAGAGCCCAGCATGAGGCCTGGCATGAGTCTATTGAATAAACAAAAGTCTTTATCAGAGATGATGACATTTAAAATATTTACCAACTCCAGAGCATAAGCAGTGACCAGTTAGAATGGACGTGGGGTCTTATTGCCGGAGCAGGGTCCTGGAGCCCCCTGCTGAGCCAGGTCTAAACCTTGTAGGGATTGTGGGCAGGTTTAGGAGGCCACGAGGAAGGAGCTCAGGAGACCGTGGTGGCGATGGGATACTCAAGGGTTCAGGAGAGTGGCTGTTTGCCAGCCAAGCAGGCAATTATGTCAATATTACAACAACTGGCATAGCTGCCTGGCTTGCTGCTTGTTAACTATATCAGCCTTGCTTGGGCCAGGCTGGGCACCCCGAAGGACCCTGACCCTTTCCCTAAGGGGTTCAGCATGTGCTGGACCCACAGATGAAACCCAAGGGACTCAGCCAGCTGCTGACCAGCCCAGACTGTCCCTCCCCCTGCCACCCCCTGCCACCCCAACACCCACCGTCACAGGACAACTGCCAGGGATGGGAAAGCAGCCCACCTCTCGAGGTGGAGCCCACTGCCCCACTTCCATCACCTTCCAAACCCACTCCAGCTAGGATCTAAGTTCATGTACGTACAGGCACTTGGTTGATTCCTGGCCTCGGGACTGCTTCCCCCACAGCGACACCTAAAACAGAGACAGCCAGTGAAACAGCTGAGTGGCTTCCAGCCCTGCCCGGCACAGCACACAGGGGAGCTCAGGAAATGTTTGCAGTGGAAGGAGCGTAAGGCTCAAAGTGGCAGGCAGGTTGCTTTGACCAATAGATTATGGCGGAAGTGACACTGTTGCCAGTTGTGGACCCAGGCCTCAGAGGCCTTGCGGTTTCCCACCCTTGAGAACTGGGCCACTCTGCAGGAGCCCTGGCCAGCCAGCTGGAGGATGGGCAGCACGGCTCAGTCATTTCCGGTGCCCCAGCTCAGAGCCAGCCACCTGCCAGGCCTGAGAGTGAGGACACGGGGACTGGTCGACTCAGTCCAGATCTGAACCCCTCATCCCCAGCCCCCCTGCAGAGCCCAGACAGTTGAGGGTCCCCTCCCCCACTCCTCACTGTGCCCCCCACTGCCCCGCTCCGAATTGCTGAGCCTAGCCCACGTTGCCAGCCTGCAGAGGCATGAACTAAATAAACGGTTGTTCTTTTAAGTCTCTAAATGCCTGGGTGATTTGCTACACAGCAAAAACTGATACATAAATGGCATGGAACCATGTGCAGGGCTCTGTAATGTGCAGTTGCCACATTTCATCTCAATGAATTCCTGAATAGAGACACTATTACAATCCACACTCGCACATTAGGAAACTGAGGCTCAGAGAAGTTAAGTGACTTGCTCAAACCCTCACCGTATGTAGGTAGCAGAGCCAGGATTGGACTCCAAAGCCTGCTATAGAGTTTCCTGGAGAACTGAGGACACTGGGACCTTCTGTTCTAGACAAGGCCTGTATACCTCTTCTTCCTGGAGACCCCCGATATTGTTCAGGCAAACCCCACCCACCCACATGGCCAGCACTGTGGGGAAGCCAACCCTACCTCCGTCTCAGGGGTGGCCACCTGGGTGGCCTCAAGGTCTTCCCACTGGCCTTGCTGGTGACTGGTTTAGGAAAGAGCACGTGGTGCCATCCATGCCAATGAGAAATGAGGAGACATTTGTTGGGCAGTTTCCCACTCTCGAGGGAAAGATATAGGAAGCCAGTTGGCCTCTCCCTCTCCCTGTGGCCGCCTACCCCAGTCCAGCCCTCCCCAGGAGAGGACGTGGAGATGAAAGGGGAGGGAGGAAGCCAGGAGATCAGCCCCAGGATCGCACCCCAGGCTGAACCACAGCTATGGACGCCGAGGGGCGAGGGGTGACAGCTCTGGGTTCCTAATGGCCATATTAAGCTGCTGAATCCACCTACCCTGAAACCTGCTTAACTTCTCATGCCCAGTTGCAAAAGCCAACGACTGCCCTTGACATCCTAGATGTTTTGAATCAAGTTTCCTGAGACATGCAGCTAAACACATCCTAACCCACACACCCTCCTACCTGGGAATCCTGGATGACAATAGCCACGAGGGGACTGTGGGCTGGGTTGGGAATCTGGTCCCACCACTCTTTCTTAATCCTTCAAAACAAAAGGTAAAGGGGTTGGTCTCCAGATCACCGACAGGTGGATGCTCCTCCCATAAAAACTACCATAGACTTAATACTTATTAGGCCCCAGATACCATACCAACTGGATTTTGCATGTCAAACCACTGAGCCCTCACACCAGCCCCATGAAATGGGTTCTATCATTGATCCCATTCTACAGATGAGGAAACTGAGCCACAAAGGTGAAGTGACAGCTAGGAGGTGGCAGAGGTGGGTTCATGCTCCAGGACTCTGGAAGGCACCAAACCCATATGGCCAGCTCTCAAGAATTAGGAGAGACTTGAGCTGCAGGGAGAGGATTCTGGGTTTCCCATCAGTGATCCCACCTCTGGAGCAGCCAAGAGGAACGTGCCGAGGAGAGGCCGGGGACGGCCTGGGAAGCTGAGGGGACCTGCGGAGAATCGTGTTCCTTCTCTCTCTGCCTGTCCGGGACCACAGAGCACCAGTGCTGGGAGGGAGGGTCCTCAGGTCGGCTTTGCACTAGCCTCCACCTGCTATGGACCCCTCACTGGGCCAGGCCCTGGGGACACCACAGTGAACAAGACACGCAAAAATCCCTTCCCTTGCGGGTGACATTCTGGAGAGGACACATGGACAATAAACAGACAAAGAAATTTTCCAGCCCAGCCTGGCAAACAGCATGAATCGTATCATTCATTTATGGAAGTAAGTGTCATGAATTAAAATAAAGATACTGGACAGAGAGGAATGGGGGGTGCAATCAGGGAAGGCCTCTCTGAGGAGGTGACTTCCGAGGAGTGAACGGATGTGGGGGAGGCGTGCCACGGAGGTATCTGGGGAACAGCCCTCTGGGCAGGGGGCACGGCGCACACAAAGGCTCTGAGGTGAGGACCTGCTTGGTGTGTTCAAAGAACAGTGAGGAGCTGGAGGGTGAGAGGGGACAGGAAGAGAGTGACAGGGGATGAGGAAACTGAGGCTCAGATAAGGGGAAAGGCCAGCCCAGGGTCTCATGGAGGCATCAGTGATAAGACATGGAGAGGGGAACTTCCATTTCTTGCACACCTACTGTGTGCCCAGCAAAGTGGGGGACACTTTTGCTCATGGGAGAAAAGCTGCCTTTAACCCTTCCGTGGTGAGCAGTTAGGACTTGCTGGTCCCATTTCAGAGATGGGATGACTGAGGCTCAGAAACACTCTGGCTCCAAGAGCCAGAATGCAGAGAAACAAGAAACAAGGCTCCTTCTTCCCCCACCCCTCAACCCCACCCACCCCTTATGGCTGATGAAACAATAGGTTCTCCCCATCACTCTCAACCTGCACGGCGAATGTGGGGATAGCACTGCTACCATTTCACAGAGGAGGAGCCCCGGGCTCAGGGAGGTTCAGCAACTTGGCAGTTGCTCAGCTACTGGGTTGACAGCTTAGAGGGACAATTCCTTCCTGGAGCCAGAGAGCAGGAAAAAACCCTCCCACCTCCACCCAGCAGGGCCGGTTGGGCGACATCCCATGCCCAAGCCCAGACTCACTTGATGATGCTGCAGTAGCAGGACAGGCAGACAATGAGGATGAACACGCAGGAGGTGCCCACAGCCAAGGAAACCCGCTGCTCCAAGGGCGGCTCGTAGTCTGCAAGTGGGAAGGGGAAACTATGGGTCCGGCTACAGGACGGCCTGGCCTCCATTTCCCAGGGTGGGAGACTGAGGCCCCAGCCACGGTCCTCTGAGACCCTTTGTGATCTGGCCACCGTTTACCCGCCCACCCTCTCCTCCTACTCCCCGCCGTGCTCACTGAGCTCTCGCCACACTGTCTCCTCCACATCCCCAGACCCTCCGAAGCTCAGTGCCACTTTGGGGTCCTGAACTTGCTCTTTTCTGTTTCCTGAAGCACTGAGGTTAAGCTCACAGACTTAAGTTAATCAGAGTTCCAAGTCCTCTGACCCAGGACAAGAACTCGCACCTCTCTGAGCCTGTTTCCTCATCTGTACCATGAGGTTAATAACTGAACCTATCTCAGGTTTGCTGGGAGGATTACACAATTTCATATGTGATACACTCAGAACTGTGCCTGCATGTTCCAAAAGCATCTGCTGTTTTCTTTACATGGCTGGCTCCTCCTCATTCATTTCTTTGTCACCTCCTCTGGGAAGCTGGCCCCAACACTCTCTCTTCTGCTTTGTTTTCTTCCCAGAACTTAACATCATTTGGATCTATCTGCTTTATTTCTTTATTTACTTGTTTATTTTCTGTCTCTCCCTCCAGGATGTCAGCTCCACAAGGGTGGGGCTTTCTGTCCTTGCTGCTTGCCCAGCATCTAGCACAGCACCAGGCAAGCAGTGGGAGCTCAATCAATCTTTGTTGAAATAACTCAGGAGTGTCCAGCACACTGTATTTGTTCAATAAAAGCTATCTCCCATCCCTTCCTCGGGTCGATGGTAAAGTCAAATCAACTCGACAAAACTTTCCCCAGGACTGACCGTCTGCCTGGCCTGGGCTGGGCATTGGAGACAGAGACACAGAGAAGATACTGCCTCTTGGAGCTCGCAGCCCAGAACAGGAGGCAGAGGGGTCAACAGGTATCACAGTACAGCATGAGCAGTGCTTGGAGGGACATGTGGCAGCCTTGGGGTAACTCTTGCTCCTGCACCCAGAACTTTAAAGAATCCTTCTTTCATTGAGTTTTCAACTGAAAACATTGAGTTTTATTTTATTTTCACTAACTCCTAACTGACATCTAGCATTTCCTTCCGTAGATGATGATGGAGGCAACCCACCCTACCCAACAGCTATTTCCTCCTCTTCTTTGCCAACAGCCATGTGCCCATCCTGAGGCTTGAGCCAATCATGATCACCCTATTCCCCTTTCCAGATATTTGGGTGTTCAGCCTCCTTTGCAGTTAGGAGAGGCCATGGGGCAGAGTCCTAGCCAAAGAGATGTAAGGGGAGATCTGCCAGGGAAGCTTCTGGAAAGATTTTTCTCCATGATAAAAGAGATAAATCTCCCTTTGGCAGATTTTCCTTTCCTTCCTGCTTGGGGACCTGTTGCGTGAGGGTGCATGCAGCAGCCATTTTGAAACCATGAGGCAGCGAAGATAAAATGCCAACATGCTAAAGATGGCAGACAGGAAAGAAGAAGAGACTGTGGGGTGATATCACCAAGCTGTTACCAACCCTGGGAAGGTCTATTCGTAAGACTTCACGCTACGTGAGATAATTCAATATTTCTATTGCAAAAGTCATTTTTGGCAGTTATATAGAGGTTTCTGGGATGTAGCTCCCAGGTCAGGGACTACATTCCCCAGCCTCCCTTGCATCAATGTGTTGGTGATGTGACCAGGTTTCACCCACAGAACTTTAGAGGAAGTAATGCCCTGTCACTTCTGTCCTAAAGTACCCTTCTTAACTTGGGGTCTGCAAACCTCCAGCAAGGTTGCAGATAGAATTCGGGGGGGCTGGGAACTTGGATGGGAAAGAAACTAACATCTTTACTTTCACTAACTTCTAACTGACATCTAGCATCTCCTTCCATTAGGAATGGAGGGAGCAAACCACAGAAAGAGCAGGACCTGTGACTCCACCACCAGCAGAAATCACGGCTATTTCCATATCACATTACAGTTGGGGTATCGCAAAGCATCGTTTCTGCTCACCTACTCTGAAATTACAGTATCGATGAGATCCACCACTAGATCATTATTTAATGTGTTAATAAAAGAAGCACATCTATTCCTAGATAACAAATGGGTTTTAAAATATTTTTGTTTATAGCTGCATTTCAATACAATTAATTTCCTTTGTAATCATCTATTTGATGCATTTAGAAACATTATTTTGGGATGGGGTCTATAGGCGTCACCAGACTGCCAGAGGGGTCCATGACACAAAAAAGGTCCGGAGTCTTGCCTTGGAGGATGATGAGGCCACTAGATGGATGGAGCCCCAGTCCCCAAATCACTACAGGAAGGAAACCACCCACAAACCAGCCACATTCACATTTCTCTTGTAACCAGCTATAGATATCATGGGCTTCTTTGTTACTGCATCCTTGCTAACCCACCCTGACTGATGCCCCATGTCAGTCGGCAATTCTGACACTTGGAGTTAGAGGCATCCCAAGACATGGAAACCCAGAGGATCCCTTAGGAGAAGTGTCTGGCCACAGAGCCAAAGTGGGGGACCCAGATTCTAACCACTCAGGACCCCTGAAACTCACAGTTCTGCCACGTGACGCTGCTGCTCCACTCGCTCCAGGTGCTGTTGTAATTCTGGGCCCAGGCTCTCACCTGCGCCCTGTAGGAGACTCCAGACTTTAGGGTGCTGGCTGCGAGGCGGAGGGTGGGCTCCTGGTAGGTCACATTGTAGATGAGGAACTGGGAGAGGAAAGAGGTGTTAGGAGGAAGCCAGTTCCTGCCTGGGGGTTATCCTCAGATGAACCCACAGTGTTAAAGGGCCACCAGCCAGGGTCTTTGGTTGTTCCCTGATTCAGGTCTTTGCTCCCCAGCTGTGATCACAGTAGAACAAGGTGAGTCAGGCTGTCGGCCCTTGCCCTGGCCCCCCTCTGAGCAGCCATATTACATTCCTCGGGCAAGTCAATGAACCTTTTGGAGTTTTAGTTTCCTCATCTGTAAAATGAGGATTAGAAGAGTCTTTATTGCCACTTTCTGCTGTGTGTCCTTAGGCAAGTGACATAACCTCTCTGGGCCACAATGTCCTCTTTCTGCAAAATGGGGATAGTAAAGGTACCTACATCTCAGGGTCATTGTGAGGATTAAATGCGTGAAGGCAGGTAAGCACTTAGAACAGGGCCTGGGGCACAAGAAGCAATCGAGCAATCTTTTGGAAGCACAGATAAGGTCAACACATCCCTCTCTATCCTTCATGGGCTCCTCAGTACCAAGGTCAAGCCCAAACTCACTGGCCTCTGGGATATGATCTCCGAAATCTAGGCATATTATATGCTACCTTATATGTTATTTAAAAAAAAAAAAAAAATAAGGAGAAGGCATAGTGATTTTGGTGGGCTGTCCCTAAGATAGTCCCATGATCCCTGCCTTGTTTCACACCCTGTGTGACCTTCTCTTGAGTGCAAGTGGAACCTGTGACTTGTTTCTAAATAATAGAATACAGCTAAGGTATTCTATTGGGATTATGAAATTACATGTGCATGATCACATTATATTAGACTGTAATGTCATCTTGCTAGGAGACCCTTTCTCCCTTGCTGGCTTTGAGAAGGCCGCATGGCAAGGAGCTGAGGGTGGCCTCCAGCCAACAGCCTGCAAGGAACTGAGGCTCTCGGTCCAACTGCCCACAAGGAACCGAAGGCTGGCAATAACCGCGAGAGCCAGAAACAGATCCTTCCCCAGTTGCACCTCCGATGAGACTGTGGCTGGGCCGACATCTTGGTTGCAGCCTTGGAAAATTCTGAAACAGAGGAGCCAGTGAGACCGTGCCCAGACTCCTGATCCACAGAAACTGTGAGATGACAAATGTCACTAAGCCGCTGTGTGTGTGGAAGTATTATCTTGCAGCAACAAAGAAAACAGTGATGAACATGCACACTTGCACGTACCAGCACAAGCTCTCTCTGCAGGATACTCAACGCCTTTCCCTCCCTGCCCTCCTGCAAGAGACGGCAGCAGTGGGCCGTCTCTGGGAAGGGGAAGTGGAGAAGGGGGTTGGGAGGGAAACCTATCTCGTCCTACGTCCTTTTGTACCATTTGACTTTTTACTTCATGTAAATACCGCTTTTACAAAGAAAACTTTAAAAAGTAAAAAATGAAATAAAAGCCGTGTTTGAAACCGATTCTGATGGTGAGCAAGTGGCCCGAAGCCGCCGCCTGCAGGGCCCGTTTCTGTGCTGCTCCCTCTCTTCCTGGGGCCCTGGTGGCCTCTTTCCAGCTCCTGGCAGCTCCGGGTCTGCCTGAGAGTTGGAAATGGGTTTGGGGGAAACAGTCCAGTGCAGAGTGAGCCAAGGGGAGTTTTTTTGCAACAAGAAGCAAAGCCCCTACAGCTGTGGGAGAAACAGCAGTGGGGCCGCGAGCTTTCTTCTGACAGTGGAGCTTCTTTCGGTGTGCGTGAGATGGAGGGAAGAGATCGGGCAGGGAGAGGAAAACGCTCTCACTCCCAGTGCTTTCTTTTCTAAACACAAGTCAGCAAAAAGAAACAGCTGGCTTTATTTCCCCAAAGGAATTGTATCCCGGAAAGGAGCAGGGGGTTGAGAAATGTTTTACTAAGACTAAAAAATAAAAAGACAAATCAGAGCTTCCTGGGAATGACTTGCTTTTTTTTTTTTTTTTTTTTTAATTGTTATCTGTATTTTAACACAGAGAGGCCGGATGTTTAGGAAACCAGCTCTGAGAAACATCTGGGGGTGGGGGGCGCAGCAGGGGAATGGCACAGGCTCCACAAAGGGACACCTGAGTTCAAATCCCAGCTCTGCCATTTCCGACTGCATGATGCTGGGTAAGTCATTTCACCTCCCTGTGCCTCAGCTCCCTTGTCTCTAAAATGGAGAAAGAACTATCTTTCAACAGCAGAGCTTATTTAACAATTGGTGGTAGCATCTGTTGTGCCTAGCCCATAGTAGGCACACAAGGAATGGTAACCATTATTATCACAGGCATGCCATTCATGGCCCTGAACAATCTCTTGTAGCCTCATTTTCTGCTTCACGCCACTTGCTTTTCCATCCTAGATCCCAGATCCGTATAATCCTCAGACACTCCCTGAACTTTCATGCCCCCAAGACTTTGCTTATCCAGTTCCCTATGCCTGGTCTCCCCGTCCCTGTCTAGAAAACTCCTATGCATCCTTCAATGCCCAGAACAAAAAGCCACCTCCTTTAGGAAGCCTTGCCCAGAAAGCATCCTGAGGAATGAGTAGTTCCATTCCCAATCCTTCATAGCAAGTTCCTAAAATCTCTTCTTAGAATGTATCCCAACCAGTCTGAGCCACAGCTGGTGTCTGCAGTGCTAGAGCTGACCCAGCTGGACACCCACCCGGCATCTATGTGACTGGGTTCTGGTACCCACCGCTCCGGGCAGATAAATCTCCGCCTGCAGCTCCAGGGTTACTACAGATTGGTCTAAGCCTATCATGTCACTCCCATTCCCTCACCATGTGATTGGGTAGAGAAGAACATGTGACCAGTTCTGGCCAATGACTAACTAGGGAAATCCTGGGGATGAGCTCTGTCCTTGGGGAGGGGACGACGGTGCTCAGCAGCCCCTGCCTCACCAACAGGAGAGGCTGGACTTCATCTTGCAGGTGTCCTGAGGCCTGGGGCAGCATGGAAACACTACATGCTCAGCAAGCCACAGTGCAGGCCTGCTACCCCGTTGTTCCCCATGGCCAGAACCCGGCCCCACGTCCTAAACCCAGCCCCTGTTTCAGCCAGCCCAGTCCCTGTTGCCCCTTCCCCAGAGTTTCCCATGTGGAACCACCCCTTCCTCATTCTTAGTCCACCTGGTTTGGGTGGAGCTGACCCCACCTCCAGCTCCAGTGGTGGGCATGTGACTCATTGCTGGCCAATCAGAGCACTCCATCAGCACTCCCTATCCTCCCCAAAGCCAGTGACTGGTTCAGAGACTGGCACGTGATCCAAGCTAGGCCAACTGGACTTTTATTAGGACTACCAGGAGAGAACCTTTTTCCTAGAGCTTTGAGATTTAAGCCTAGAACTGCTAGTAGACATATTTCACCGCTACATAAAGGAAAGGCCTAAAAATGAAGCCAACACAGAATAAAGTGGACATTGAGATGCACAGTTTCCTGGAAACTTGTTGTGCAACTAGATCCAGCCATGCCTGAGGGTGGCTCTAAAAGTAAGCATATAAATTATCTTGCTTTGATCCCTATAGATCTAACCTCTCTCTCCTCTCAGCAAGGGGGAAGTTGCACAGGCCTGGGACATGGAAAGGAGATCTGCTAACAAAACTGAACTTGCCCCATTCTCTGGCACCTGTGTGCTTCCTGACTGCTCTCTGATCCTCTGCTGTGTAGGCCCAGCTGACCTATTCCTGCTCCTTCCCCATGCCCTGGCCCAGTGCCCATAAGGAAACCAGACCTGACAGATGTAATCAACACCCAACCATAGATGTAATCAACACCCAACCATCACCTCCCTGGCTTGGCAAAGAAAACAGGAAGCAGCAAAAGATGCCAACAGGGAAGCTTCAGATGATGGTTCCTGCTCCCTGCTAGCCCAGGCATGCCTGGGTCCCCAGAATCAGCACAAGGCATGGCACACAGCAAGACCTCAACCAACCTGAAGGAGCAAATTATAGATAAGGTTGTGGGAGGGCCAGGCAGGTGGGTGTCTTCAAGGAGAAAAGGAAGGTGATGTTTAGCATATACTCTGCACCAGGCTGGGGCAGGGAGCTTGTCTAGGTCATACATTTCAGATTCTCAATGGCCAGATGGGGTTGGTACTCTTCTTATCTCCATGTTACAGATCAGGAAACTGAGGCACAAAGAGGTTAAGTAATATCACTTCTGGTTGACCAAGATGGTGGCATAAGAGGCTCCAGCGTTCCATCCCCCACAGAATCTTTGATCAACTAATAAAAACTGGCAGGGCCATCTTCCTCAGAGCTCCAGAAAACAGTTAAAGGGTTGTAGTAACTGGAGGAGTGCTGAATCAGGAAAATGCTCCTTAAACATGGTAGGAGATCTAAGCCGCTGAGGTCAACTTTTGGCTCCACTCCCTCTTCTACCCACTAGTGCAGGGGCTGGAAACTTCTGACCCGTTGGCAGGGCCTGCTACTTGATATGCGAGGCCCAGTACAAAACGACAATGTGACACCCACTGTGCAAAAAAGCAGGGGGCAAAGTGCAGTTAAAGGCACTAAAATATAAGCTTTGTCCTTTAAGATATTTTAGTACATATAAAACATATTACGGGTGATGCAGATACAAAAGTAACAACTTAAACTTACACATTACCAAACAATATTTTTGGTGTCCTACCTATTTTATATAATGCAATGAATAGCAAAACTTTATTAGTGTGTTATCTTGATTGATCATAAGAACTTTCTGGCTCACTTGTCTGGAAATTCATTCAGTATCACATCAAAATGTATACTTTTAGCAATTTCGGTTTTAAGCAGTGTAATTGAATGCAACATCAGTTACTGTTGGAAATTCAAAATCGTATAAAATTTTTGAGAATTTTTAATTTTGAGAAGGATCTTTCTGCTGATGCAACCAATACTGGAACTGTTAAGAATATTTTATAGGCTGCAATAACAATGGGATGAGTTTCTGAAATTATTTCCAAATACAAATCTTAGTACACCTAGAAAAAAAATGATAGGAGAGGCTTACGGTGTCTTGCTGGTGCCTGTTCCCTGGCACAGGTGGAGCTGGCCTGTGCTCCCATCATGGGCCCCTGGCCCTGTTCCAGAGAGAGCAACCTGAATGTGGGTGCCAATCTAGTTGGTGGCAGCTTGAAAGACTGAACCAGGGCACTTATCTCTGTCTCGCCATCCCAGAACAGGCCCTGCTGGCAGACGCATCTTTCTCACAGCTAGAGCAGTATAAGCGACTATCAAATTAAAGCAGCCTCAGGCAAAGGATTACTGACTTCAAGACACACAATAGAGCACTCAGAGTGGGGAAGTCCATATCACAGGGAGTAGAGAGGGCATTCAGATTTCTGTAAATGGGGGAATTTCTAAGGCCATAAGCAAGCAAAAGCTTAAGACAAGACACATGCTCAGAAAAGTCAGAAAGGACCCTATGCTTTTGACTCAGGCTGATCTTCTTGGTAGAAGAGCTGAACTCCAAAGGACAGCACCAGCCTGTCCCATCTGCAAAGACTGTGAAAGCTGTTTTTATGTGTTGGCTTGTTTGCTTTTGTTAGCTCCTGGAACTCAAGGAAAGCTCTCTCATATCACTAGCTGAATACAAACTTAAGGAACACACAGCTCAGAGACTAACTTCCAGAGTTACATTAAAATATTAAAAAGTACAGCATGTTACAGAAGATTACAAGTCAAACAAAGAAACAGGAAATGATGGCCCATCCAAAGGGAACAAGATAAAACATTAGAAGCCAGCAACAAAGAACACCAGACCTTGGACATACCAGACAAAGACTTTAAAGAGGTTAAGTAACAAGCCCAAGATCATACAGCTGGCAAATGGCAGAGCAGTATCAGAACCAAGCTCTGAGATTCTGGGTCCCAAGGTGTCCAGATGTTGTCCTTCCAATAGGAATGTGAGGGAGGTGAGTTTGGGGTTTGGGGGATCCTGGTGGCAGGAAATTATTGCCTTTCTCCATCCCACCTGAAACTAACAGAGGGGCAGAGGAGGCCAAGCCATGTGCATTCTGTCTCTGCTATAATTTACTTAATGGTTTCCGTTAAGTCAACTCCCCATTTCTTAAAACTCAATAAGCTTATTTTAAAAGGAATCCAACTTTCACTACTGGAAATGGAGACTGAGGATCATATGCCCTGAATGTCACATAAAAACAAATACAATGAAAAGTGGCTATATCATTAAATTATGGCTTGACTCATTTCCTCGGGGCAGGTTCTGAGCCTAAAGCCCCTCTCTCTGTTAATACAAGGGATTAGTCAACATCAACTCAACTGAGACATTCCCCTTGACCCATCAGTATAGAGAGGAGATCAATGTGGAATAACCGTCTCACTTTGTGACCTGGGTTATCTAAGTGTGTTGTTGAAGGACCATCTAAAATCTCAACCTCTGGGACACCCAGATGTCATCCAAAGCCCTGTGTTTATAGATGAGAGGCCATAAACAGAAATTAATTCCCTTTTCTTCACAATGGAATTAGGGGCCCAGGGAGGTTAGGGGACATCCCCGGGTCACAGAGCCAGGTAGAAACCAGGTCACTAGGTCCCTGGATTCCTGTCCACCTGTGGGGACCTGCCCTCCCAAGCTCCCCACTCCAGAAGCCTGAGTCTCTGCCTGCCCACAGAGATTCTCAAGAGGCTGCAAAGAAACCCCCAGCATACCCACTCACATCTGCAGGGTTGTTTTCATTTGAAATGTTGACCAGGTAGGCGAGGTCATTGTACAGCAAATCATCAGAAGTGTAGGGGTTGCTCCACGTCAGCAGCAATGTGTTGGAGATGTTTGTGTAAACCGTGAGGTTCCCTGGGGCTCTGGGTTTGACTGTGGGAGAAGCATTGCCAGCGTAAGGGGCTTGTCCAGGTGAACAGAAGGAGGTGTAGCCTCTGCCTGGATCCCAGCCTCACAGAACCATGGATCATTTAGATTTTTAGTCAACCACACTTCAATAGTACATTTATGGGATACCATACAGATTTAGAGCCATAACAGAGAGTTATAATCATAAGACAGATCATAATGTTGCTTAAATTGTACACAGCGCCTCAGTGTTTATTCACTACCTGTCTTCAAGGAATGCAACAAGTGTAAGCCAAAATAAAACAAACTTCAGCTTTTTCACTTTTACCTTTTACATGTTTGGCCACACTGCATACGGTACTATTATTTACAAAGTATTGTTCTTTACTTTGATTTACTTTTTTTTAAACTTAGTCTCACATCCATGAGATCACAGGTCTATAATACGCATTAAAATCAATATACAAATATACAAATTATTTTAAACTTCATCCACCAGTCAATTTGAATAATCTCCCCACTACAGAGGGTATGAGTAGACCATTCAGGAAACCCTGATGGAATGCCTAAGAGTGTGAGCTCTACAGAAAGAGACAGGCTTAGAATACTCCTGCTGCTGCTTAGTAGCTGTGTGGCCTCAGGCAGGACACTTGCCTTCTCTGAACCACAGTTTATGCAATAGCAAAATGGCAATAAGAAGTCACATCTGGAAACTGAGGCTCAGAGAGGTAACATGATTTGCCCAAAATTCAACAGCAGTGAGTGGTGTTTTAAACTCTTATCACGACCATAGCAAGATCACGGGGGAATTGCTGCAAGAATTCCAAGTACCAGGATAAATAAGGTCAGAATTCCATGATCCAGACCCTCCGAAGCAGCAGCAGCTGATGCATCGACAGGGGAACTATTCCCATTTCCTTTTTTGATCTTCAGTAAGCACACCTTCAATCAAACATGGCTCACCCCAACACCCCTCCCTTGGCACTTAAATTCAGAAGGTTGAAATGTCCGAGCTGAAGGGGGCCTGATGGATTATTGTGCCCAACCCCATGTCAAAGACGGGAGGATGGAAGCCCAGAAAGGGGCAGGCACCCCATCAGGTTTGGGAAAATGTAGGAGGCTTCCTCTTGCTGCTTGGACACCCCTCCTCCCCCCCCACCTCCCCATGGCTGCCTCTCTTACCCCAGAGCCCAGTCAGGGTCAGGGGTGGGACCACCCACAGCCCCTCCCCTGCCCCACCCCCACTCACTGTGCTCGAAGGGCATGAAGGAGCCTTTCCACAGCTGCTGCTCCCCAGCCTGCAGCTGCAGCTGGTAGACGTCCACACTGTACAGCATGTCATCCAACAGCATGTTGCACACACACACCGAGCTGTTCTTATTTTGGGGGACACACACGCGGTTCCTGCAGGCACAGGGTGCTGGCTTAGGCTGGTTATGCTTCGGCTGACTGCGACACACAGCTGTCCCCAGGACGTGCCTCAAGGAACCTCGCACTCTTCCAGCATCCTGATCGCCCCGACTCAACGCCCACAACCAACAACCTGGGGACATCCAGGGTTTGGTGGGGACACCGGTGCCTCCTTTGCTGGCCACAACCCCTCACCACCCTCACTGTGGCACCTCATCCCCCACCCTCAACCCTTGCTGCAGGCAGACCCTGGTCCCTGGAACTTGGTTGGTATCTGAGTGCCAGAGAGGTAAGAACTGGTGGCAGGATTTTCTATTAAAATCACTTATAATAGCAGCATACGTGTGTGCTAAGGGGCCCTTCTGTGCCCTGGGAACCTCAGAATAGCCCTAAGAGGCCACAGAACAGCCACCCTTATGTCTCATGGGATAGGCCAGGTGCTGGCAAGCTTTTTCTCCAAAGGGTCAGAGAGTCAATATTTTAGGCTTCGTGGGCCGTACAGCCTCTGTCACAAGTATTCAATGCTGCCGTTGGAGCACAGAAGCAGCCACAGACAATATACAAATAAATGAGCAGGGCTGGATTCCAATAAAACCTTATTTACAAAAGCAGGCGTCAGGCTGGGTCTGGCTCATGGGGGCTCCAGTTTGCCAACCCCCAGTCTAGACCAGTGCACCATGTGCAGCAGCACAGCCATCTGCCTCGGTCCACCGCAGAGGACCCATCAAGCAGGGTGGCCTGTATATCCCAGGGTGCCCTCTTACCTTGGGAACCCCACCAGATCCTGGGCACCCACTGCTAAGTCTATACCGTAGGCTGTGGAATATCCCAGTAAACCACCTAGAACAACGGACCCGTGTTCTGTGGTCCATCAGCCATCACAGGGAACCCCTCAAACCATGGTCTAGCCCAGTGATTCTCAAAGTGAGGTCTGTGGGTCCACTGGGTCAAACTGTTTTCACAATAGTTATGTGCCCTTTGCACTCTCATCCTCTCACAAGTGTACAGTGGCATTTCCCAGAGACTGTATGACGTGAGATGATGTCATCGCTGATGGCTTGTGGAATGTGGGCTTGGATGTTTCTGTGATTTAAAAGTTCTCAGTTCTAATTTCTAATAAACATGGGTGACAGGAGTGTTCTAGACAAGAGCTTTTTTAATCCTCACTATTTTTAAGTTTGCAAAAGGGTCCTGAGATCAAAAAGCCAAGGTCCTGACCACAGCCACAGGCTGCCGTGACGGGTGCTCTGGGCACACCACTGCACCCCAAAACACCCTCCTTCTAATACTGCACCCAATAAGCTTCCGGGAACTGCATTCAACATCGAGCATCCCTTTGGGAACAACCACCCCAAACTCCCGGCTCCAGTCCAGGCTTACTCAGTGTTTATAAAAACCAGCTGGTAGAACAGGAGTTGCTCACTGCTGCAGTCGGTGGGACCAGAAGTCCTCCACTCGCAAGTGATGGTGTTGACGTAGTCGGAGAGGCAGGTGGGCTTCTGCAGGATCCGGATACTTCCTGGGGGGTGGGGGAGGAGGAGCACTCTGAGCAGCCGGCAAGCAAACAGGAAAAGGGGTCACATGCCACGGAGCCCAAACAGGACCCAGGGGACAAACACAAAACAAAACAATGAAACCACAGTCCCAGGCAGTCGTGTGCTAATTCCCGCACAGCTGGGACCAGGGCCAGGGATCCTGGGGCTTGGAAGCCAATGGGCACTGGGGCAATTCCTGAAGCTGTAGAAGCACCCTTGGATGTGGAATCCATTAGAGGACAAGGAACCAAAGCATCTTTATTTTATGCAAACTCAACTACTTGCCTTTGCCCATTTAAAGAGTGCTAGTCACTCCAAGCACCTGCCCCAGAACAGAGTGAGCTGGAGGTGCCCTTAGCAATCCCAGCAATCTGATGCCAGTTACTCTCCATTTACCCAGCCCCCACCTCGTCCATTCTCCCTCCTTCTCTGCTCTCTCTGTGCCCAGGAGGCTGACCTCCAGGATCTGCATCACCCAGGCTCCCTGACCTCTGACTTCAGCTTGGGCTTGGCCAATGGGAAGGAGGAGAACTGAGGTCTTGCTTCTCTTCAGCTCCCTCCCAGCAGAGCTGGGATTGGAGGCAGCAGGATGGAGACTGGGTTTGGTTCCAGACCAAAGCACCAGCTCCGCACTCCCCAGTACCTGGCCATTAAGTGCAATCTCGCTCCAGTCCCCAGCACCCAGTCCCATCATCCAGGGCATCTCTCTTTCTCTTTCACCCCGATTCCAATTTGCCTTCAAATCCCCCTTCAAATCGGATCCAGAAGCCACCCCCCTCATCTCCTCTGCTGGTCCGAGCCATGATGTCTCCGCCCCCACCTCCCTCCAGCCACCCACCTCCCCCCAGCCTGCTCTCCACATAGCAGCAGACTCACGGGTCCTTTTATTTTATTTTTTTTAACAGACTTTATTTTAGAGCAATTTCAGGTTTACAAAAAATTGCCCAGAAAGTACTGCATTCCCATACACCCACCCCCACCCCCACCCCCAGTTTCCACTATCATTAACATCCTGCATTCACGTGGCACATTTGCTACAATCGATGAACCAGCACTGATACCTAATTATTAACTAAGTCCACAGTTTACACGAGTGTTCACTCTGTGTGGTGCAGTTCTGTGGATTTTGGCAAATGCATGATGCCTGTATCCACCATTACAGTATCATACAGGATAGTTTCAGCTCTAGAAATCCCCCGTGCTCCACCTGTCCTTTCCCGGCCCCCACCCCCGGCCCTGAACTCCTGGCAACGAACGACCTTGGGACTGTCGCTACAGTGTCACTTTTTCCAGAATGTCACAGTTGGATCCGTGTTAGCAAGATGCACTGAAGGTTCCTCCATATCTTTTCATAGTTTGATGGCTCATTTCTTTTTAATCACTGAACAATACTCCATTGTAAGGATGTGCCTCGGTTGGTTTGTCCATTCACTTACTGAAGGCCACCTTGATGCTTCCAATTTTGGTCAATTTTGAATAAAGCTGCCATAAGTATTCGTGTACAGGCTTTCGTGTGGACATGCTTGTTCCATTCAGTTTGGTAAATGCCCAGAAATGTGGCTGCTGGACGGTAAGGCAAGACTAGGTTTAGCTTTGGAAAAAACTGCCTCACTGTCTTCCAAAGTGATCAGACCATTTTGGATTGATTTTGATGTAATAAATCAAAACATGTGGTACTAGAATAAAAATTTTTAAAAATCCATGGAACTGCACTACACAAATAGTGAACCCTAACTTAAACCATGGACTATAGTTACCATCACAATTTTTTTTCAGTTTTATTCATACACCCTACAATCCATCCAACATGTACAATCAGTGCCTCTCAGTGTAATCAAAGAGTTGTGCTTTCATCACCACAATCAATTTGAGAACATTTTCATTGCTTCAAAAAGATAAACCCATACCCTTTATAACCCCTTATTATTGACATTTTGCATTGGTGTGGTGCCTTTGTTCCAATTGATGCGAAAATATTATAATATTACTGTTAACTATAGTCAATAGTTTGCATTAGGTGGATTTTTTCCCATATACCACCCTATTATTAACACCTTGTAATAGTGACATACATTTGTTCTAGTTCATGGAAGAATATTCTTATATTTGTGCTATTAACCACCTTCACCATCCACAACAGGGTTCACTGTGTCATACAGTTCCACATCTCATCCTCTAGCTTTCCTTCTACTGACAAACACAACCTTCAACTTGCCCTTTCAACCACAATCACACACATGATTCAGCACTGCTAATTAAACACAATAATGTGCTGTCATCACCTCTATTCATTTCCAAACATTTACAATCAACCTTACTAAAAATTCTGCACAAATTAAGCATCAGCTCCCCATTCTCTACCCTCATTCTATCTTCTGGGAACTTATATTCTAGATATTAACTCCAAGAGTTTGCTTATTATGTTTAATTCATGTTAGTGAGATCATATAATATTCATCCTTTTGTGTCTGTCTTACTTCACTGAACATAATGTCCTCAAGGTTCATCCATGTTGTCGTGTGCATCAGGACTTCATTCCTTCTTACAGCTGAATAATATTCCATCATAGGTAAAAACCACATTTTATCTGTTCATCAGTTGATGGACACTTGGGTTGTTTCCATCTTTTGGCAACTGTGAATAATGCCACTATGAACATTGGTGTATACATGTCTGTTTGTGTCCCTGTCTTCAGTTCTTCTGAGAATATACCTAGTAGCAGGATTGCCAGATCACATGGCAGTTCTATACTTAGCTTCCTGAGGAATTGCCACACTGTCTTCCTCAAAATGACTGTACCATTTTACATTCCCACCAGCAGTGAATGAGTGTTCCTATTTCTCCATATCCTCTCCAACACTTGTAGTTTCCTGTTTGTTTAATAGCAGCCATTCTAGTAGGAAGAGATGATAACTCATTGTGGTTTGGGGTTGCATTTCCCCAGTAGCTAGTGACGTTGAGCATCTTTTCATGTGCTGTTTAGCCATTTGTATTTCCTCTTTGGAGAAATGTCTGGGTAAATGTCTATTCAAGTCTTTTGCACATTTTTTATTTGAATTGTTTGTCTTTTTATGGTTGAATTGTAGGATTTTTAAAAATATATTCTGAATATTAAACCCTTATTGGATACATGGTTTCCAAATAATTTATCCCATTGAGTAGGTTGTCTTTTCACTTTCTTGACAAAGCCCTTTAATGCACAAAAGTTTTTATCTTGAGGGGGTCCTATTTATCTATTTTTTTCTTTCATTGCTTGTGATTTGGGCATAAAGTATAAGAAACCACCGCCTCACACACCTCACACCACCTTCCCCACATTTTCTTCTAGGAGTTTTATGGTCCTGTCTCTTATATTTAGGTCTTTGATCCACTTTGAGTTAATTTTTGTATAAGGTGTGAGATAGGGTTCCCCTTTCGTTCTTTTGGATATGGATGTCCAGTTCTCCCAGCACCATTTATTGAAGAGATTGTTCTGCCCCAGTTGAGTAGACTTGTAGCCTTGTCAAAAATCAATTGACCATATAGCACAACAATGTAAGTACACTGAACAAAGATAACTATGAATATGGATGAGAGAGGAAGGTGGGGAGCATGTGAGACACCACAAGAAAGGAGGAAAGATAAAGACTGGGACTGTGTAACTTGGTGAAATCTAGAGTATTCAACAATTGTGATAAAATGTACAAATATGTTGTTTTATGAGGGAGAACAAGCAAATGTCAACCTCGCAAGGTGTTAAAAATGGGGAGGCATTGGGGGAGGGATGCAATCAGCATAAACTAGAGACTGTCACTAATAGAATCATTGCATCATGCTTCCTTTAATGTAACAAAGGTGATATACCAAGGTAAATGCAGATAAGAGGGGGGGATAGGGGAGGCAAGTTAGACACTTGACATTGGTGGTACTGTCTGATTCTTTATTCTACTTTGATTTAAGGTTATTTTTCCTTTTGCTGCTTCCTAGCTGTCATTTTTTTCCTCTTTCTTTTGCCTCTCTACCTTCTTTGACTCTCCCTCCTGCCTTGTGGAAGAAATGTAGATGCTCTTATATAGGTAGTGGTGAAGGTGGTGAACACATAAATGTATGACCATGCAGAGAAACATAGATTATTTACTTGGGATGGAATGTATGGTGAGGGAACAAAACCATATTAAAAAAAAAAAATGGGTTGATGACAAAACCTCGAGGGCAATATACTGAGTGAAATAAGCCAGACACATAAGGACAATTATGGCAGGGTCTCACTGATAGGAATTAATTATAATATGTAAACTCATAGACATGAAATATAAGGTACCAAGATATAGGACGAGGTTTAAGAATGGGGAGTGGTTGCTTAGTATGAGCAGAATGTTCAACTAGGATGAACTTAAATGTTTGGAAATGAACAGGGGTGTTGGTAGCAAGATGTGAGAATAACTAACAGTGCCGAATGGTGTGTGAATGAGGTGGAAAGGGGAAGCTCAGAGTCATATACGTCACCAGAAGGAAAGTTGGAGGTCAAAAGATGGGAATGTATAAAACTGAATCCTATGGTGGGCAATGTCCATGATCAACTGTACAAATACTAGAAATCGCTTCCATGAACCAGAACAAATGTATGACAATACAATTAGAAGTTAATAATAGAGGGGCATATAGGGAAGAACTATATACCTATTACAAACTATATACTACAGTTAGTAGTATTTCAACATTTTTTCATAAACAGTAACAAATGTACTATATCAATACTAGGAGTCAGCAATTGAGAGGGGTTGGTTAGGGATAGGGGAGGATTAGAGTTTCCTTTTCTTTTTTTCTTTTTTCATCTTTCACTTTATTTCTTGTCTGGAGTAATGAAAAGTTTCTAAAAATTGAACAAAAATTAAGTGTGATGGATGCACAGCTGTATGAGGGTACCCAGGGGCAAGTGATTGTACACTTTGGATCTTTGGATAATTGTATGGTATCTGAACAATCTCAATAAAAATGGAAAAAAAAATTCAATTGACCATAAATGTTTGCATCTATTTCTGAACTCTCAATTAGGTTCCACTGATCAATATGTCTTATCTTTATGCCAGCACCATGCTGTTTTGGCTACTGTAGCTTTGTAATATGCTTTAAAGTCAGGAAGTGTGAGTCCTCCAACTTTGTTCTTCTTTTTCAAGATGTTTTGGCTATTTAGAGACCCTTACCATTTGAAATAAATTAGATAACTGGCTTTTCCATTTCTGCAAAGCAGGCTGTTGGAATTTTGATTGGGATTGCATTGAATCTGTAAATTGCCTTGGGTAGAATTGGTATCTTAAAGACTTTAGTTTCCCAATCCATTAACACAGAATGTCCTTTCATTTATTTAGATCTTCTTTGATTTCTTTTAGCAATATTTTGTAGTTTTCTGAATACAGGTCCTTTACATCTTGGATAAATTTATTCCTAGATATTGATTCTTTCAGTTGCTATTGCAAATGGAATTTTTTTCCTGATTTCCTCCTCAGATTGCTCATTAATAATGTATAGAAAGACTACAGATTTTTGCATGCTGATCTTGTATCCTGCCTGCCACTTTGCTGAACTTGTTTATTAGCTCTAATAGCTTTCTTGTAGATTTTTTGGGACTTTCTAAATATAGGATCACATCATCTGCAAATAGTGAAAGTTTTACTTCTTCCTTTCCTATTTGGATGCCTTCTATTTCTTTTTCTTGCCTAATTGCTCTAGCTAGAACTTCTAGCACAATATTAATAACAGTGGTGACAGTGGCCATCCTTGTCTTGTTCCTGATCTTAGAGCGAAAGCTTTCAGTCTCTCACTAGTCAGTACAATATTAACTGCGGGGTTTTCATATATGCACTTAATCATGTTGAGGAAATTGCCTTCTTTTCCTATCTTTCAAAGTGTTTTTATCAAGAAAGGATGCTGGATTTTGTCAAATGCCATTTCTGCATCAATCAAGATGATCATGTGATTTTTTCCTTTCAATTTGTTAATGTGGTGTTCCAGTTTGTTAATGCTGCCAGAGTGCAAAACACCAGAAATGAATTGGCTTTTATAAAAAGGGGTTTATTTGGTTACACAGTTACAGTCTTAAGGCCATAAAGTGTCCAAGGTAACACATCAACAATCGGATACCTTCACTGGAGGATAGCCAATGGTGTCCGGAAAACCTCTGTTAGCTGGAAAGGCACACGGCTGGTGTCTGCTCCAGAGTTCTGGTTTCACAATGGCTTTCCCCCAGGATGTTCCTCCCTAAGCTGCAGTTCCTCAAAAATGTCAGCCTTAGTTGCTCTTGGGGCATTTGCCCTCTCTTAGTTTCTCCAGAGCACAAGTCTGCTTTCAGCGGCCATCTCCAAAATGTCTCTGTGAGCTGCAGCTCCTTTCTTAACTCCTGTTCATTCTTTAAAGTATCTGTCTTGGCTATAGCAAGCTTGCTCCTTCTGTCTGAGCTTATATAGTGCTCCAATAAACTAATTAAGGCTCACGCTGAAAGGGCGGATCCACACCTCTATGGAAATTTTCTAATCGGAGTTATCACCTACAGTTGGGTGGGCTGCATCTCCATGGAAACACTCAAAGAATTACAATCTAATCAACACTAATATGTATGTCCACACAAGATTGCATCAAAGATAATGGCATTTTGGGGGACGTAATACATGCAAACTGGCACATGTGGTATGTAATAATAATTGATTTTCTTGTGTTGAACTACACTTGCATACCTAGGATAAAACCCACTTGATTGTGGCATATAATTCTTTTAATGTGCTGTTGGACTCGATTTGCAAGTAATTTGTTGAGGATTTTGCATCTATATTCTTTAGAGAAACTGGTCAGTGATTTTCTTTTCTTGTAGTATCTTTATCTGGCTTTGTCATTAGGGTGATGTTGGCTTCATAGAATGAGTTAAGTAGTGTTCCTTCATCTTCATTTGTTTGGAAGAGTTTGAGCAAAATTGGTATTAATTCTTCTTGGAATGATTGGTAGAATTTGCCTGTGAAGCCATCTGGTCCTGGGCTTTTCTTTCTTGGGAAGTTTTTTGTTGTTGTTGTTGTTTGTTTGTTTGTTTGTTTTACAAATAATTTTAATAGGCTTTGCTGATAGATTCGGTGTGGGATAGTGAGGGAAAGGGGAGACTCTGGGTTTTGGGGGGCATACCATCTACTAGCATGGGGAACACTTCCCTATGGGCAGAAGGAAACAGGTTATTTTAGGGGAAATTATGAGTTAACATTGTAGACTTTGGTCAAGCTAGATCAGAAATACCCAAGTGACTTCCAACAGGTGATTTTAAGTAGGCAGTTCACTATGAGTTTGAAACTCAGCAACAGAACTGAGTAGGAGATATAAATTTGAGAGTCAGTACTGTATAGAGTGTCTTTACATTTAAGAATATTGATGAGATGTCACAGGGAGAAGAGTAAGAGGAAAGAGTAAAGGGTCGGCATCAAACATCTCTTGTGCACCACTTTGAATCATCTCAGCCTTACCTCTTATGGAAGCTACTGCTGGGTCTACCTGTTGCCTGAAGTTCAGACTGTCACTCGCCTTAGGCAACTACCTAGTTATACCCATGGTGTTCCACACAGCATTCCTTCTGACCAAGGAAATCACTTTGTAGCAAATTAAAATGTGACAATAGTTTCATGCTCATTGAATTAACTGGTTTTACCATGTTCCAATCAGGCTGAAGCAGCTGGCTTGGTAACAGATTGGATGGCCTTTGAAGATGCACCTATGGTGCTTGCCGGGCAGCCACACTTTGTGGGACTGAGATAATGTCTTCCAGGATGCAGTTTATGCTCTAAATCAACAACCAATAAATTAATAACTGATTAGCTGGCAGGAAGAGGCACATCGGCACTTCTTGGGGTCTTCCTGTATATGTTTACCAGGAGCTTGGATTCATAGTTCTAAGAATTGAGGATTGGAAATGCGAGTGGGCCCTCTCACTGTTTTTTTTTTTTTTTCATTTTATTGAAATATATTCACATACCACGCAGTCATACAAAACAAAGTGTACATTCAATTGTTCACAGTACTATTACATAGTTGTGCATTCATCACCAAAATCAATCCCTGACACCTTCATTACCACACACACACAAATAACAAGAATAATAATTAAAGTGAAAAAGAGCAATTAAAGTAAAAAAGAACACTGGTTGCCTTTGTTTATTTGTTTGTTTTTTTCCTTCCTTTTTGGGGAGTTCTTGATGACTGATTTAATCTGTTTACTTGTATTTCATCTGTTGAAGTTGTCTGTTTCTTCTAGAGTCAATGTAGTTTGTTTGTGTGTCTCTAGGAAATTGTCCCATTTTGTCTAAGTTCTCTAATTTGTTAGCATACAGTTGTTCATAGTATTCTTTTATGATCGTTTTTATTTCTGTAGAGTCAGTAGTAATGTCCCCCCTCTCATTTCTGATTTTATTTATTTGCATCTTCTCTCTTTTTTTCTTTGTCAATCTAGCTAAGGGTTTGTCGATTTTATTTATCTTACGGAACAAACTTTTGGTTTTGTTGATTCTATTGTGTTTTATTCTCAATTTCATTTATTTCTGCTCTAATCTTGGTTATTTCTTTCTGCTTGCTTTGGGACTAGTTTGCAGTTCTTTTTCTAGTTCCTTCAGGTGTGCAGTTAGGTCTTTGATGTTAGCTTCTTCCTTCTAAGTGTAGGTGTTTAGGGCTATAAATATGAGCACTGCCTTCACTGAATCTCATAAGTTTTGATATGTTGTATTCTTGTTTTCTTTAATCTCAAGATATTTACTGATTTCTCTTGCAATTTCTTCTTTGATCCATTGATTGTTTAAGTGCATTGTTTAACCTGCATACATTTGTGAATTTTCCAGTTCTCTGCCTGTTATTGATTTCCAGTTTTATTCCATTATGATCAGAGAAAGTGCTTTGTATAACTTCAAACTTTTTAAATTTATTGAGAACTGTTTCATTACCCAACATGTGGTCTATCCCAGAGAATGATCCATGTGCAACTTGAGAAGAAGAATGTATATCCTACTGTTTTGGGGTGCAATGTTCTGTATATGTCTGTTAGTTCTAGTTCTTTTATCACATCATTCAAGTTCTCTGTTTCCTTATTGGTCCTCTGTCTCGATGTTCTACCTATAGATGAGTGTGGTGTATTGAAGTCTCCAACTATTATTGTAGTTGTTCAGTTTTGCCAGTGTTTGCCTCATGTATTTTGGGGCACCCTGGTTAGCTGCATAAATATTTATGATTGTTATATCTTCTTGATGAATTGCGCCTTTATTTAATACATAATGTCCTTCTTTGTCTCTTATAAAATGTTTGCATTTAAAGCCTATTTCATCCAATATTAAAATAGCTACCTCAGCTTTTTTGGGGGGTTGGGGGTTGGGGGGAGGTTACTGCTGGCATGGAATATCTTTTTCCAGCCTGTCACTTTCAACCTATTTGTATCCTTGGATCTAAGGTGAGTCTCTTGTAGATAGCATATAAATGGATCACATTTTTTATATCCATTCTGATAATCTATGTGTTTTGATTGGGGAGTTTAATCCATTAACATTCAATGTTATTACTGTAAAGGCAGTATTTACTTTAACCATTTTACCCTTTGGCTTTTTTATATGTCATATCTTAATTTTGTCTCTCTTTTTACCCTTTTAGTTATTCCTTCTTATAAACTTCATTTCTACACTCTCCTCCAAGCCTCTCTCTCTCTTGTCTTTTCTTTTTAGCCTGAAGAACTCCCTTTAGTAATTCTTGCAGGGTTGGGCTCTTGTCAATGAACTCTCTTAGCTTCTGTTTATTTCTGAATAATTTAAACTCCCCCTCATTTTCAAAGGACAGTTTTGTGGGATAAAGAATTCTTTGTTGGCAGTTTTCTCTTTCAGTATCTTAACTATATCATACCTCTGCCTTCTTGCCTCCATTGTTTCTGATGAGAAATCGACATTTAGTCTTATTTAACTTCCCTTGTATGTGATGGATCACTTTTCTCTTGCTTCTTTCAAGATTCTCTTTGGCAGTTGATGGTCTGATTAGTGTGTGCCTTGGAGTAGGTCTATTAGGATTTATTCTGTTTAGAGTACATTATGCTTCTTGCGCTTCTTGGATATGTATATTTATGTCTTTCATAAGAGTTCGTTAGTTCTACCACTATTTCCACAAAAATTCTTTCTGCCCCTCTTCCCTTCTTTTCTTCTTCTGGGACACCCATGGCACATATGTTGGTGTGCTTCCTGCTGTCATTCAATTCCCTGAGACCCTGTTCAATTTTTTCCATTCTTTTCTCTATCTGTTCTTTTGTCTGTTCAATTTTGGATGTCTTATCTTCTGGCTTGCTGATCCTTTCTTCTACTTATTCAAATATGTTCTCATATGCCTCTAGTGTATTTTTAATCTCTTATGTTGTGCTTTTCATTCCCTTAAGTTCTGTTATTTTTCTTTTCATGCTTTCAAATTCTTCTTTACAGTCACCCAGTAGATTCGTAATATTCTGTATCTCTTTAACCATATTTTCCTTCATCTCCTTGAATTGATTTAGGAGATTTGTTTAAACATCTTTGATTAGTTGTTCTAAAGTCTGTATTTCCTCTGACTTTTAATGTGTTCCTTTGGGCCATATTTTCCTGTTTCTTAATATGACTTGTAATTTTTTGCTGATATCTGGGCATTTGATTATTCTGATGAGATTTTTCTGAAGGTCAGTTTCTCTCTCCTGTCTTGGATTTTGTTGTTGATTGGGTTTTATTAAGACTCTTCTTTGATACTTGGTTCATCAGTATTTCCCAGCCAAACAGGGCCAGGGACCCATGCTGGGGGGCACAGATCAGTTCCAAAGGGCCCTGGGGAGAGGGTCAGGAAAGATTCCAAAAAGCCCTTTTTTCCACTCCTCAAGACTGCACTTTCCTGGCCTGTCCAGCAAATCATGCTCTTCGGCAACCTATTCCCCATAGTCCTAAGAAAGTTGGATATTTTTAGCCCTCTGCCAGATGCACCTCTGACATGGGTTGAAACAATGGTGCAGCGGCACCTTCCAGGATGGGCTAAAGCAGCAGACCCTCTGGTCTAAATTTGCTGGCCAAGAGCTGGATCAGTACTGGGCCATGTCCCACTCTGTTCTTGGGGAGGAGGACTTTCACAGCCCTCCCAGTCTGCAGCATCACACCAGGCAGGGACCAGTCTGACCCGAAGCTGCTTGCCTTGAGGGTGTGGGATGGACACCAAGAGCCATGGCCCAACGAGTTACATTTTTTCACCGCAATTTCTCAGTCTCTTCATCCTGCTCTTCCCTGGATGCTGTGCAGTACTCCCTTGGTATCTGGAGCCCCAGAACAGTTGTTTCAGGTAGTTTCTGCCTGTCCACTAGCTGTTTCTCTGGAAGAGGAGTGAGCCCTGCAACTCCCTATTCCACCGTCTTCCTGGAAGCCCTAATAGTACAATTTTTAAAATATGCTTTCATCATTTGTAACAAATGTACCACATCAATGCAAGGTGTTAATAATAAGGTGGCATTTGGGAATCCTGAATTTCATGCATGATTGTTCTATAAACCCACAGCTTCTCTAATACAAAAACATACTTAACCTAGATGAATTTTTATTAAGAAAGTATTTTCCAGATCAAACCTTGTTAACTCAATTCAATTTCTTGATCAATTTCCTATGCTGCACTGTCAAACCCCTATGTATTTTCCCATTGTATTTTATTAAAATTATTTTTATTTGGAGGAAAAAACCCCAAAAAGTCCTGCTTGCCTCAGTTGCCCCACTGCTTGGCTGACCTCTCCTTTTCCTTCCTCCCGCTCACTCTACTCCACCAGCTGGCTTCCTTGCTTTCTCACACACCCCACGCTGCCTCAGGGCTCCTGCCCAGGATATTCCTCCCCAGTGAATCACCTGGAACAGTGGTTCCCTCCATGTCTCCACGGCTGCCCCCTCCCTCCTTCACGTCTTTGCTCAAACGTCACCTCCAAGAAGCCTTCCCTGAGCACCTGATTTTATAATCACAACGTCTATCACCACAGCCCCCCCCCCCAAACTGTACCTCATCCTGCTTTCCCAATCTCCTTCAGTCCATCCTAAGTTGTCTTTTTTCCATAGCACACATCACCATCTAAAAGCCTTTAAAATCACTTATAAGAGGACCATGTGTCATACCTGTCTCTTCCCATTATCAAGTAATCTCCTAGAGGGCAAGGTCTTTGTTTTGTTCCATGACGTATGCCAAGCACCTGGTACATCAATAAATGTTTGTGGCATGCAACTCGGCAGGTGAACTCACTGCCCTCCCCTCTACGTGGGACCTGACTCCCAGGGGTGCAAATCTCCCTGGCCAAGCAGGATATGACTCCCGGGGATGAATCTGGACCTGGCATCGTTGGATTGAGAAAATCTTCTTGATCAAAAGAATGAAGCAAAATGAAACAAAATAAAGTTTCAGTGGCTGAGAAATTTCAAACGGAGTCGAGAGGTCACTCTGGTGGACATTCTTATGTACTATATAGATATCCCTTTTTAGGTTTTAGTGTATTGGAATAGCTAGAAGTAAATATCTGAAACTATCAAACTGCAATCCAGTAGCCTTGATTCTTGAAGACGACTGTATAACTATGTAGCTTACATGATGTGACTGTGTGATTGTGAAAGCCTTGTGGCTCACACTCCCTTTGTGCAGTGTGTGGATGGATGAGTAGAAAAACGGGGACAAAAACTAAATGGGATGGGGGGGATGATTTGGGTGTTCTTTTTTACTTTTATTTTTTATTCTTATTTTTATTCTTTCTGGTATAAGGAAAATGTTCAAAAATAGATGGGGTGATGAATGCACAACTGTATGATGGTACTGTAAACAGCTGCCTGTACACCCTGGAGTATTGCATGGTATGTGAATATATCTCAGTAAAGCTGAATTAAAAAAAAAAAATGTTTGTGGCATGAATGAATGTGAGGTGGTGACTTACCTGAGCCTGTCGCCCACACCAGGATCAGGTAGCTCACAGGGAGCACGAGCCCAGGGTGAAGCCACCCCATTGGGATGTCCTGTCTAGCGCACCTGCCGAGAGAAAGAAGCCTAGTCACTGTCAGCCCATGGGTGCAGCCTCCACAGTGCCCACCACGCCCACCATCTATCTAAGCGTAGTTCTCTGTGCTGACCCCATTCGCGATGCACCCCCTCCCCTGGCCATTTGTGTTGGTGTCAACAATGAGCCCCTCTGCATTCCCCAGAGCTCTGTGTATGATCAGGAAACACGAACCTGATCCCCAAAGCCCCAAGGGTGAGCCACGGAACAACTGTCCCAAGAGACATTTCTTGAAAAATCCCTGGGGCCCACTAAGTTGGAGTAACCCTGCAGACTTCTGGAAGTCCCTAAAGTCCATAACACATTGCATGTAAAGGCTCTGATTAGTCCTGGAGTAAAGAAATATTTCATTTTAACCCAACATTTACCAAATTTATTTTCAAACCCTCCCTTCATTTTAGAGGGAAGAGCAAAACCCCAATTAATTCCCTTGCAGAATTTACAAATCCTTGAACTATACTTTGGAAATTCTGGCCTAACTATTCAGGCTTACAGAACTAGTTAAGTAAATCATGGTTCACTCACGCATCAAAGTAGCAGGCAGCCACTGAAAATACTGCTGCTAAGAGTGTTAGACTGATTACATTAACAGCCTCAGTACTTCACCCCTCCCATGTAGCCTTGCAGTACCCCCACCCCAACACCACTCTGGGTAGGGCATTTCCCCAGCCCCCACCCTTGGACCTTGGGCTTAACCACATGGCTTGCTTTAGCCAACAGAATATCAGCAAAAGTTATGCACTCAGAGGCTTGAGAAAGCATTTGCTTGGTTTTGCTTCAGCTTTTGCACCTCAGCTGCTGCCCTGAGAACACGCCTGGGCTAGCCTGTTGAAGGATGATGGCAGGGGGAGTGGAGCCGAGGTGCCACCACGGTCCAGCCATGGTCATCTGCATTAGGCAACAGGCAGCAGACCCAGTCATGTGAGCAAGTGCAAGATCAGCAGAGCTGCTTGGCCAACCTGCAGCTGACCTGGGGTGCATGAGGGAGCCCAGCCAGGATGAGCCAAGCCCAGGTAAGCTGTGCCCTGAAACCTGTCAGCTAAATAAATGTCTGGCGTTGCATGCCACTGCAGTTTCGCTGTTTTTCATTGCACAGACATTACTGTTGGCCCCTTCCAGTAATTAACCTGCCCCCTGCCCCATCACTCTGGCCTCACTCCAGAGATTGCTTTGGCTCTTTATGGAGTTCATATCAATGGAATTGTGCACCACCCCTATTGTGTTATTGACATGCAATAATGCATTATTGGAGAATAAAAATTAGAAGGTATCAACACATAGAAAATACAATTCAAATTTTCCCAACTCACAAGGCCCAGCAATAAACCATTTACATTTTAATGTCTACTCTTCTAGATTTTTTCTATAAAAATAGTGAGATGAGTGTGCATTTTATTTACCAAAATTACAGCACTCTCTACAAATTGAGACTTAAATTTTACACTTAATATATCATTTGTATCTTTCCATACCACTAAACTTAGCATCAAATGTAACAGAATCTCCTTGTGTGAGTACCACTGGATGTTTAGGTCTTGTTTGTGATTATTCTTATTGCCATTTTTCCTCTATGACAAACAGTGTGGTGAGGGTCTTCCCTCGAGAACCTTCTCCACACATTTCTCTGCTTATTATTCTCCTTAAATTTAAATACTTGCTCTGTCACTTATTAGCTGTGAACCTTCAGTTCACTAATCTCTGTGCTTCAGTTTCCTTATCTGAAAAATGGGGACAAGAATAGCCCCCATCTCATTGGGGTGTTGGGAGGACTAAATGAGCTAACACACATGGAGCCCTTAAATCAGTGGCTAAACATAATAATGCCTCAAGAAAAGCATCCAGTTATTATCACGGAGAAAAATTCCCAAAGGACAAACATTGTATAATCTCACTAATGTGAAATAATTAGAAGCAAACTCATAGAGTCAGAATCTAGAAAATGGGTTACCAGGAGACGGCATTGGGGTAAGGAATAGAAAATTAAGGTTTAAAATGTACGGAGTTTCCTTTTGGGATGGTAGAAAAGTTTTGGTAATGGGACGGTGGCAAAAAAAAAAAAAAAAAAAAAAAAAAAATTCTCAGAAGCAGAAGCCGTAGTGTTGATTCTCAGAAGCAGAAACCCTGCTATCAAGACTATGTACTTTCCCCCTCAACACTTCTGGTACAGAATGTCAAACTGCCTCCAAAACACAAAACACAACATAGCAGGTTCTTCTCCCCTGAGATGCTGAAAGACCCCTTCACCCCCACTTTGTTTGCCCCCAGTGGTCTCTATCCCAGGATCTTATTTGACAAAGGGCTCAGCCTGGCAGGGAGGAGCACAGACTTCACATCCGATGTGGGGCTCCAGGACTGTTCTGTCACTTAGGAGCTGTGCAACGTTAAGCGAGTTACTCTATTTTTACAAGCTTTGGCTTCCTTTCCTGTCACACAGGAATCATACCAAGATTAACCTGACAGAGTTACTGCAAAGATTAAATGAGATGTTGTACGTAAAGCACTTTTCATGGTGTCTGGAACACAGTGCGGGCTTAACGCCACGTTGGAATATCCCCACCCTCCACGCCATCCCCCACCACCACCACCACCAAAGCCGATCCCCCTACCCCTGTTGGAAGCTCTCCGGTGACTTCATCTCACTTGCAACTGCAGGCTTCAGACCTTGCCTCTCACTCCCCCCTCCACCTGGGGGGACCCTCTTCCTTTTTACTCTGTCTCTCTCGCTCTCTCTCCATATATGACATGTTTCTTTGGGGATGTGTGTACACACATATATATAGACATATATGTGTACATTTCTACATTCATAATGAATACACTTCTCCTTAATACTTCAGTGTGTATTTCAGAAAAAACAAGGATATTCTCCTACACAATCACAATATGACCAACAACATCAGAAAATTAACATGGATGCATTACTGCCCTCTATTCCACTTACCCTATTTAAATGTTGCTAACTGCCTCAATAATGCCATTTATAAATCCAGGATCCCATCCAGGATGATGCTTGGTATGTGACGATCATGTAATCCCAGAGCCTGGGTCTTGGCTTCTAAATACCACCCTGCACTGAAAGGAGTCAGAGCGCTGTTGGAGAAAAGGCTGATTCCAGGAGCCGGGAAAGTACAAGATGAGCCTGGAATTCTTTTTGTGCCAGAAAGAATGATGGAGACATGTCAAAAGGATGCAGGAGCCAGCTTGAACAGGTGCCAGTTGGCCAAAATGTAGACAATTTGACAATATCAAAATAAATATTATAATAGCCAGTTGTAACTCATGGAGTAAAATAGAAACCCAGGAGCCTGTTCCTATATATATATATATCTCAGTAAATGGGGGAGAGGGGAAAGCTCTATATTACCATAGCAGTCTCAAGGTATCTCTCGAGACTTCTATTAAGTATTTATGAACTAAGGAGTCAAGATACTTATCAATTAATTTTGCAATAGAAAAATCTGGCAGACATCAGTAACTAAGTTATCAAAGTTAACATCACCAGGAATGGGACAAATCACCATCATGAGCTTTCTGAAACACAGTGTCGCTCCTCTGCTGTTCCTGCCAATAACGCATAAAACATGTAGAAGCATCAGACAAACCTAAATTGAGGGACAGCCTGTAAAGGAACTGTTCTGTACCCTTCAAAAATGCCACAGGTGCCAAAGACAAAGTAAGTGTGGGCAACTGTTCCTTCTCTGATGGTTTGTCATCCAAGAGCCAGGGACGTGGTCTTGCTCACTGTTGAGTCCCTAGGACCTAAAACAGTGTCTGGCAAATAGTAGGTGCTCAATAAATGCTTGTTGACTAAACACATTTTGGACACAACATAAGCCCCTAATGAGCCCGATGCAGAGCTCAGCCCGGGACTGGAAATTTCTGCCGAGGGAGAGCTCTCCATACCCACGTGAAGCCTCCAAGTTGCCTTCCAGAGCTGAATGTCTCCGTGAAATCGAGGAGGGAGGGGAGGGAGTGGGTCCCTGACACCGGTTTCCTCTGCAAAGTTCCGGTAACTTTCACCCCCACAAGTTCACAGATGACCACAGCATCCTGTGGCAGAGACGGCAAAGGTTTCACATTAGCCCAAATTTTGAAAAAAGAGAAACAGAGAGGCCAAGATGCCTGTCCCATGTTGCATATCAGAAGGAGTTTGCACATCAGCAAAGTCCTCCAAGGGGCAGGGACAGGCGCTGGGTGGGGGGAGGCAGGTTGTCAAGCAGCCCTGTCAAGGTTGAGGATAATGTCATATCTGTGGCTAGTCAGGTTTGCTATCTATGATCTGTTGTAGAGGGTACATGCACATGCATACACACACACATGCACACGGATGCACACATGTGCATGCACACACACGTACACATATGCAGCAGCTAGTTTCACAGGGGTCTGCATTTCAGGGGAAACCGTGGTACAGATGCAGCGAGAGAAGAGGCCTCCCTGCAATCACAGGGAATGAAGAGCCCCAGTGCAGATGAGTAAAGGAATTAGAAAGAATAATTGCTAGGTGATCAGGGTCACATATGTGGTAGAAGAAAATAATTTTGAGCTCCACAATGAATTTTGGGATTCCTGATGCCTTGGAGTTGGAAGGGGTTTCAGGTGTCGCCTGGCTAGCTCAGCTGCCAACCTGCAAACACCCCATCTTTGCCATGCTGCCATCCAGCTTCTGCTTATACTCCTCCATGGATGGGGTGCTCATCCCCAGGTCAGGACTGAGCAGAGCCAAACTACTGGAAACACTTTCTTTATCCCGAGCCAAGACAAGACAAGCAAAAGCATGCTTCTTGGCACTTATGTTGTGCCTGACATCTTGCCAAGTGCTTTAGAACTACTACCTTATTGACTCTGCCTAAGAACCCTGCAAGGTAAGTAGTGCTATTATTCTCACTTTCCAGCTGAGAAAACTGACGCCAGAGAAGTCAAGTAACCTGGCCAGGGTCCCATAGCTGGAGGGAGGACGGAGTTAGAATCAGAACCCAGACCTGCCACTTCTGAACCCGAGGTGCCATCCAATATACCAATTCCTTCAACCTCCTAGAACCAAAGGCTGAACTCAACAAGACGAAGTGCAACAAACTTGAAAAATTGGCCATCCTCCTTTATCAATTTCAAGTATCAGTTGCCCAAGCATAGGACTAGAAGGTCTCATTGAGCAGAAAAGGCCACGGTATTTTGTCTGCAAACTCTGCACAAGCCAATAGTGAGGCAGCAGAATGAATGAATGAATGAATGAATAAATAAATATATGAGGCCATAGTAACAGAGGCATGAAAGCCAGGACAAGCGAGAAGGTGCCAACCACACCTGTGCATTCCTTTGGAAGGAAAACTGCTGAGGTGAAGCTTGTGGAGAGGACAGCCAACACAGGGAGGGCTTGAAAATCCCAGAGGGTCTAGAAGGTCTTTGCCTAAAAGATTCTGCCCTCCTATATCCTGTAGCCTCATCATTCACTTAAGAAACACATAGTATTTGCACGTGCCAGGTTTTCTTCTAATCACTGTACATACATTAACTCATTTAATTCTCAGAATAGCCCCGTGAAGAAATAGGTACTATTATTTTCCCCATTTTCAAATAAGGAACCAAGGCACAGCAAGGGTAAGTGATTTGCCTGAGGTTCCACAGCTGCAGTGATGCTGGGATTTGAGCCCGGGCAATCAGGCTACAGAGCTTTAGCTCTTAACCACCATCTCTAGCTAGAAGCCAGAGGCCTTACTGTTCTGGGGGTCACTGCTCTGTTTGAACATCTGATGTGGACTCCAAACCCTCTTTCTAGAAAAGTGTAACCGTTTGATTTTGCATGCCATTTTAGGGAGTTCACAGATCCCCTGGAGCCTAACTGGGGACTCCAGGTCAAGGAGCCCCCCACCCTCCACCCTCACGCTCCAGGCAATGAAGAGCGGCCTCTGAGGGTCTTTCAGCAGGGGAGTAGCAAGAACTTTCAAGAACCCATTCTGGAGCTGGAAGGATGGAGGCATGGGGAAGTCTCTGGGGACGAGTTAGCAGTCACTGCAGACATGGGTCACCCTTCTGAACTGCTGCCCCTCAGCCTCACCTCCCACTCCCGAAGGGCTTCATCACTGGGGGGCATGGATCCCCAAAAGGTTCACAGCCCTTGAAGATGGAGCACCTCTGACTCAGAATAAAATCTAAGTCCCCTCCCCTGCAGTGAGAAAGCCTATTCCAAAAGGTTATATATACTGTGTGATTCCATTTATGTAACATTCTTGAAGTGACAAATCTGGAAATAGAGAACAGATCAGTGTTTGCCAGGGGCTAAGGGGGGGCAGGGCGCGGAGGTGGGTGTGGCTATAAAAGGGCAACTCGAGGGATCCTGGTGGATTCACGAGTCTATGCATGTGACCTAACTGCACAGAACTAGAAACACACGCACAAATGACAACAAGTATAACAGGGCAAATCTGAACAAGATGTGTGGATTATATCAGTGTCAACATCCTGGTTGTGGCACTGTACTGCAGTTTTGCAGGATGCTGTCACTGGGGAAATCGACGGTATATGAGTTCTCTCTATATCATTTCTTACAATTGGATGAGAATCTACAATTATCTCTAAATTAAAAGTTTGATTTTCAAAAATGAATTAAAAAAACTCAAGCCCCCAATGTCGTACCCTCTTATTCCCTCCCTCTCCCCCACAAGTCTCCCAGCCCACCAGACTTCTTACCACTCCAAAGAACTCTCAGCCCTTTTCCCTCCTCAGCCTTGGTGTAAACGTAGAAACATGCCAGAGAGGCCTTCTCGGACTTCCCGTCCAATGCCCCCCCCCCATTACTCCTTATCACAGCACCCGGCTTATTTCTGTCACAAGTACTTATCACCATCCCTAATCATTTTAGTGAGGTTGATGTGTGAATGTTTATTTTGTTTCAGGATGCAGAAGGCAAAAATAGAAAGATTTGACTGCAAAGATTGTTTTTTCAACTTCCCTAGATCAAAACATGCCATAAACAAAATAGAAAGCAAGCAAAAGACTAGGAAAAGGTAGCAGTCGACATCACAAAGAGTTAACAGCCTTCCTATATAAAGAGGTCTTACAAATCAATAAGATGAACTTCACTTTAAGAAAAATAGGCAAAGGACAGAAATAATTCACAAAAGAATTCCCTGTTTGCAGGATGTGAAATAGTCACTCTCAATATGCTGCTTGTTAATGAACTTGGGGAGTGTAAAAAATAACCTGTAACATTAAAATTCTGTCTCTATATGTATTTGTTGGTCTTCCCCTGTGAGAAGGCAAGCCCTACAAGAGCCGAGTTTTACATCTCCTGTGGTCACGGCTATGTCCCTAGTGCCTGAAACAGTTTCTATGTGCTCAAGAAACATCTGTTGAATGAATGAATGGCTAAAATACAATAACAGACTCTACAGTAATCAATCTGTAAACATGTACTACATCCCTAATAACTGCTATCCTTACAGAGTGCTCATCCCGGGCTTACAGTATATTCATCAATTAAGTGCTCACGACAACTCCCTGAGGTAGGAACCATTAAAATCCCCACTTTACAGAGGAGGAGACTGAGGCACACGGCGGTGAGAGCACTTGTTCGTGGTCGCAGAGCCAGGATCTGAACCCAGACAGTCTCACCCCGGCGTCCCCACGCTTGGCCACTGTGCTCGGCTGCCTCTCGAAATGCAGTCTTCTATGCCCCACAACTCAGGGAGGGCAAAGGACAAGACCCAAGTCAGAGTGAGGGAACAGCAGAGTCCCTGAAAGCGGGAGCCAGGAAGAGAACAGAAGCTCCCAGATGGGAAAACACCATCACCCCACTGGCAGGGAAACACTTAACTCGCTCCTTTATCTTTGGGGAGGTGAGTGATGAGTCTCGGAATGTCAGAAGCCGGCGGCAGCCCAGAAGTCATGCAGCAAGACCATCCCTCAGCCCTGCAGGGTGTACAGGCCTCCTGCTCGCCTTCCCTCTCTTGGCAGCAAACCCCAGGTTGTAAGAGGGGAGCTGGATCTGCAGACAGGATGCAGTCAGCCCCGGCCCCAGGAGGTATGTGGAGAGGATGCCAAAGACAGCAAGGCTGGGGGTGGGGGGGTGGCCTTGGAGCCTCTGACCCCTGAAACTCCACCATCGTCAGCCAGCCTGGAGCTTCCTGGGGCTTCCGGGACAGCCCAGCTGAGTCTGGCAGGTGGCCAGGAACACACTTCTCCCCGGAGCAGCAGCCTTCCCAGAACTGCTGCTCGCTGGGGTTCCCAGAACCCTCAGCTACGTCAGCAGCCCCACCCGGGATTGTGGGGCAGGCCAGGCCAGGGCTCCAAAACAGCCCGAGCTCGCCACCCCAGCTGGCAGGGACGGGGGTGGCAGGCTGGTTCTGCGGCCACCGGGAACAAGGATCAGCAACCTCAGCCACGAGTCCACCAGTTGCCCTGCTCTCCCACTGTGTGCTCCCCGGTCCACTCCACTTGCTCACGCCCTCAGTAATTCTTGTTGCAAGTGATTTCTGAGCACCTACTATGAGCTGTCTACTACAGGGGCAAGAAAGGCATGCATTTGTTCATTCATTCATTCCTTTAACAAATATTTGAGACAGGAAGTCACTGGAAGGTTCTGTACAGAGAAGTAACCTAATGAGTCTTTAAAAAGATTCATCTGGCTGCAGGAGGTGAAAGCCCTGTGGGGTCAAGGGTAGAAGAAGCAGGGACCAAGGAGGCCACTGCAGAGATGAAGGGCTCTCACCAGGGCTGTAGGGATGGAGATGGGAAGATGGGGGTGGATTCCGGATCTGTTCTGTACGGACGGCCAAGGATTTGCCAGCAGAATGGATGCTGAGGGGTGGGCGAGAGAGAAAGAGGTGAAGTAGGAGTCCAGCAAGGCCCCAGGACTTTTGGCTCGAGCCACCGGAAGGATGGAGTAGCCATTTGCCAAGTCAGGGCGGACACTGAGAGGAAGGAGTGCAAGGAGCAGGCCTGAAAGGGCCAATCAGCACCGCATCCTCAGAAGAAATAAGAGGCTGTTGGGAGGCAGTGGTCAGCGCGGAAGGGCACAGAGACCATCCCGGGGCCTGGAGGATCAAGTTCCTCCAGGGGGTGAGCAGGGTTCTGGTGGAGGGTAGGGGGGAAGCTAGAGAGGGGAAAGAAGTGTGTCCCACAGAAGGGATCAGTGTGTCCAAGGGGACTGCAGCCCCAGGGGGCAAGGGAGTGTGTCTCGCAGTCCCCGCAACCAGAGTAGCTGGCACACAGTAGGTGCCCAATAAATGACAGCGTATTTTACTTTATTCTTATTTTAACACATGCACTGCTTCCTTGGTGCCAGGCACTGTTCTAGATGCTATGAGGGAAGTGCAATTATTAAACCCATCTTACAGATTATGAAGGTCCTTATGAGAGAGAAGGATGGAAGGAAGGGAGCAAAGAACGAGACAATGAATAAGTAAGCACGGAAGAGGGCTTGGCCCATTGGCCGGAGATGCACAGAGGTTGCATAGAGGGTGTGGCTGGGGATAAGATGTTGGCAGGGGCTGGTTGGCCAGGGAGCGGAAGATACCCACGTGCCATCCAAAGGGCCATGAGGAGCCACTGAAAGCTATTCAGGGGGAGAAGCCCAGGCTTGAATTTACCTTCCAGAAAAGCCATTTGGACCTCTGTGTGGAGAGCAGATTGTAGCGGCTGAGAGTGGGAGCACGCAGATGGGCTGGGAAGCCACCGCCGTCCAGGAAAGAGATGAAGGCGGCTCAGACTCAAGCAGCAACAAGCGGATTCAAGCCCTATTTGGGAGCTGGAGGTGGCGAACGTGGTGATGATGGTGTTGGAGCTGGGAGAGGGAGCAGGTGGCCTCAGGCTAGGGTGGTGGGGCAGATGGTGGCACGTCTCCTTGCCATGGACACCAGGGAAGAGGAGCAGGCAGGCTTGCTGGCAAGACCACGAGTTCCACGGCACCGCAGACCTGTGGAGTCTCCCGGGTTGGCAGGACCCTGGGGAGGTATCCAGGGGGCAGTGGGGTCCAGTGGTCTGGCGCTCAGAAGAAAGGCTCGGGCCAGAGACAGATTTGAGGGTCATCAGCTGTCACTGCGGTGGGAAACCCAGGAGAGTGTCAGACTGAGACAAGGGACAGGAGCAGCTGGAGACCACGGACTTGCTTCATGGGACATAGGCAGGGCCAGCCCCCCTGAAGGCGGTCACTCTGCTGGGGACAGACTGTCATCAAATGCCAAGGGCCACTTTATGCCAAGATCTGGAAAGCCGAGAAGGTACTGCTGACCCAAGAGAGGAGGTGGAATCCACAGTGACGCCACCTCCCAGGAGCGGCAGCTGCCTTCCATCACTCTGTAACCCCTTATCTTGCTGTTTTCCTGCATAGCAATTACTCCTGGCATATTATGTGCTCACGTGTTATCTGTTTATTGTCCAAATCCCCTGCTGGAGCTGTGTCTGCTGTGCTCACAGTGCCTGGAACACACGAGGGGCTCCATAAATATTTGCAGAATGGATGAGTGAATGAATGACTTTCCCCAGCTGTGTGCCTGGGGACCCAGCTAGCCAACCCTGATGGAGGCAGACGTACAGCTCCGAGAGCCAGAATTTTCCATCTCTCGCTGCTGGATAAACACTGACCAATTCTGGCTCGGAGTCCCCTTTAAATGCCCTAATGCAGACATAAGCTCAGCCTCCAGAGAGCTGGCAATTGGGACATCACCAAGGTCATCACACACTGCCTAGAGAAGCAGACAACTGTGTCTCCCCTCGGGATGACCTCTGGAAGCCAACTAGACTTTGGGTGTCTTAGTGACAGACACGGCTTCCCCTGGGCCTCCTTCCTGAGGTCCAGAGAGGTTACCGTGACTGCCCCTGTGTTTCCCAGATCTTCGAGCCATTCAGGCCATGCCCTGGGCCTTTCTGCCTTTGGGTCCCACCCCTCCCTGACCAGGGGCAGCTTCACTGACTCAGGGAGGCTGTCATCCCGGACACTGCCCAGACAGCAGCACCACGCCAGGGCCCATTGTTGGACTTGACTCACTGACTTGTTTCACCCTGACAACAACCTGATAAGCACGGCAAGTGCAACTATTATCTTCTCCATTGTAGAGATGGGGAAACTGAGGCCCACAGAGGCGCGGGAACCTGCCAAAGGGGACACAACTAGCAAGTGGTGGAGCTGGGATTTGAACCTGGGCCTCTGAAGTCTGCTACAGAGCACCCGGCATGGAGACGGCAGCCATTAAGTCCTGGTTTTTATCCACCTTTAGGCTCGCGTGTCCCAGCAAGTACGGGATGGAAGATGTGGTGGAATACCCACCCAGCAAGGGAATCGAAATCACCCAAGGTGCCAAGCCAGGAAGTGACCAAGCTGGGATTCAGCCTCCATCACCGTTTGCCCAGCCCTCACCAGTGAACTTGTCTCAACAGTGACTAGGACTTTGCCCCCTGGGCAAACCCAAAGCCAGCCACAGGTCAGCGCAGATAAGAGCTCCCTATTCATTTTCTATCTGCAGACAGGCATGGGGTGGGGTTGGGGATGTTTTCCTTCCTCCAGTTCTTCCTGTTGTTTTGCCCCATATGGTTCCTGGCACCACTCTTGGCATGAGCCGGGACACACAGATGGGGGGGTGGGGGTGCACCTGTGTGAGCAGCAACCCCAGAGCACCTGAGATGCAGAAGTTAGTAACTCTGGACCCAGTGTAGGCCCTGCCCTGACTGGCTGAGAGACCTTGGCAAGCTGGGGTCCTCTTAGGACCTCAGGCTCTTCATCTGTGACCACTTGCCTTGGGTGGTGAATGGGAGGAAATAGGAGAGGGCCTTCTGGGGTCTGAGCATGCTAGCATGCTTTGTTTCAGGATTGGGTTACACACTTGTGTTCACTTTGTGAAAATTCATGTACACCTATCTGTGCACCTATCTGCAAGTATGTTGCACTTCAGTTAAAAGGTAAGAAAAAAGATGGATGAGAGGGAAGGAAGAAAGCAGAATCTGAAAGCCTGGCTATTGAGGGATGTCAGCAAAGATCTCAGAATCACCAATTCTCAGGGCTGGTAGGATCCACTCTAGATACTTCAGGTCCCCTCAGGCCCTTACAAGGGGCCATCTGTCCTCTATTTACATGCCTCCAGTAACAGGGAGCTCACTGCCTCTGGAGGCAGCTCACCACTAACAGCCACCTCTCTCTCATGGTCAAAGAGAGGCATCTCAGAGTAAACTCAAATATCTAAGAGCACTCAGGTATGTGACATAAAGGAGTAAAGAGGGGATGAATAGCAAGAACACTCCAGTTCTAAAAGGGCAGCTACCACTCTGCTCCGACCGCTTTCTGCCATGTGAAAATGAGGGCCTAGTTGTGCTAAGATTTTTCAAAGGAAGCTAGAAGTCCAGATTTTCATGTGCATTTTTAAATGTTGGAAAATAATTAAACTTAAAAAAAAATTTTTAAATTTCTAGGGCCCATCCTGTGCCCTAAAATCCTACATTTGTGGGCCCTATTTGGCTTATAGTCACCAGCTGGTGTCCTCTTGGGTGGATGGTTGAGCGTCCTGAGAAACCAGGATACCCCAACAAGAGCCAAAAGGGCAATAGATGAAACCTCTGCAATGCCTACCCCAAAATGGAGGTTAAAGGCCCCTTTTCCAGTCGGGTCCTCCTCTGTCTCGATGACCTCATGCTCATTATGGGGTGCAGGTTGTTATGGTGATGAGAAGGGAGCTGGGCTGAGGTGCCCCACTGCCTGCTTTCATGCTGCTCAAGAGCATCCTGGCTTCAGTAAGGATTCCCCCAAACTCTGCAAGCCCCACTGTCCTCCTCCTCCCTGGGGGAGGGAGGAACGACCCAAGAGCAGTCTTGACAAACCTGCACTCTCCCACCCCCGGCCCCACAAGTCCCCAAATGTGCCATTGCCTTCCCCATCCTGCTTTCACTTGAGCTGTTTCCACTGTCCTGGACGCTCTTCCTGCCTCTCCGTTTCCCCTCTTCAGGATGCCTGCTCACACCCTGCTCCTTCCTCAGCCCACCTCACAGCTCTGTCGTCCTTCTGCCCCAACATACTTTTCATTCTCATGAACAATGAACTGCCCACGTTGCTTTTCTCCCATTCCAGACTGCAAGTTCCTCCGGGGCAGGAGCTGTATCTTACTCACGTCTTATTCCAAAAAGAGAAGGCGGCCAACCAGTGGTTGTGAAATTGAAGCCATTAGCTTCCATGTCATTGTCTCATGCTTGCTGGCTGCTTTCCCACCCCCAGGCCTTTGCATGAGCCATTCTCAGGGTCTGGAAGGTCGGGCAATTTATTTTTACCCAACTACTAATACGTGTACAGAAGAGTTTGCAGTGTCCTTCATATTCACGTTCATGTTTATTTTCACACACACCCTCCTCCCACCCCCGAAAAAAATGGAGGGAAAGGCAAGGCAGGTCATATCCCCATATTTTGGATAAGGAAATTGAGGCCCACACAGAGAAAATGGCTTGCCCAAGATTACCAAGCAAGTTGGTTGCAGAGCTAAGTCTGGGATGCAGATTTGTGTTTGTTTGTTTTTTAACCAGGTTCAAAAAAAAAAAAAAAGTCCTGTAATTTTAGGGATGAACAAAAGAAAATAAAAAGCTGGGAAATTATTTAGTCAAGAAAAAGGCAAACAAAAATCTAATAGATATAGGAATATTACTTTCATATAAAATAGAATTCAAGGCATCAAAGTATTAAAAGGAAGAAAGTTGTTTTCTACCAATAAAAGGAGTAATTCATCAAGAAGATATAAAAGCAATAAACCCTTATGTACCTAACATTATAGCTTCAAAAATAAAGCAACAAAACAAAACAAAAAACAACAGAATTACAAGGAGGAATTAACAGATCCTCCATTATAGGAGAACACAAATCAGATAGAGAAAAACACATAAAAGAGTAGAAAATATGAATAATACAATTAGAAAATTTGGTCTAATAGATATATTTCTAGAATTCTGCACCCTACAGAAAATACACACCCTTTTCTAACACAAGAAAGAACTGACCAGAAAATGATTTCAACAGATTCCTCATCATTGGTATCACAGAAGCCACATGTATTTACCAAAATGCACTGACCAAAAAGGATCATGTGCAAAGTCAGACTGAATGCTTGCAATTCCCCGAGCCAGGAAGAATGACTAAAAGAACTGTGGCTGTGTAGCCTGGATGAGAGAAATATTGGGCTGAGATTGGAAAGACACAATCACTAACTCCAAGGGGCAGACCCAGAGCCAGAAACTGCGAGCTCTTGAAAGCTAACGTGGCCAAATCTCAGGAAGGATTTTCTCCCGGTTAATCCTGTGGAGAAGTAGCTTCTGGAAGGAGGTATGTAAGGCAAGACTGTCAGATGCTGCAGCTCTGAAGGCTTGGAGTTTGCCCAGCCAAGAGCTCTTGCTTCTCTCTTCTCCAGAGAAGTTCTGTTTCCTCTTTTGAAAAGGCAGAAGACTCATCTGGCTGCTTCAGGGATCCCTCCAAAGTTCTCCAAAATGGTTCTTGGTGGCTGTGCTCCTTTATTTCTGACCAAGAATTTTATTTCTTTTAAACTTGACTCCTTGGGCTGGGAAGCTCAGAACAGTGGTGAAATGTATAAGCTACCTGGTTCAGATCCAGCAGACATGGGTTTGAATCCTGCCTGTGACACTTACAAGCTGTGCATGTGGGCAAGCCTCTCACCCACCTGCCTCCACCTGGCATAGTGCCTGCTATGCTGCCAGGCCTCCATCAAGGCACAATTCCCTTCTGCTCTTCCTTTGCTGGGGAAGGTGCCTCCATTTGTCTCATCCATAAAAGGGGCTTGGAGGACCCAGCCCTGGCCTGACCACATTCACGGCATTTCTGGGAAGATCTGTGGCAGGTGGTGGTAAGCACACAGTTAACGTTAAAAAGCAGATCTTTCTAAGATGTGGGTGGGCCTTTGGTATTTAAGCATGTTTCCATTATGTGTTTAAATTCAGTTGACATTTATTTAGGTCACAGTGGTTAAGACTGACGACTCTGGAGCTGCCGTGTTCACAGCCCTGCTTTGCCACCTCCCAGCTGTGTGACCCTGGACAAGTTACTTAAATTCTCTGTGTCTCGGTTTCTTTACCCGTAAAATTCTGGATAAGAGCAGTCCTATCTTGAAGGGTTATTATACAAGTTGAGTGAGGTAGTGCAGGTATATGACTCCTGTTTATCTCCCTGACTTCTTCCCCTTGCTCAGTTCTGTCCAACCACATCAACTTCCTCGCAGCCTTTGCACTCACTCTGCCTGGATGACTCTTCTGGAGATCCACATGTCTTGTGACTTAAGGTCTCAGCTGAAAAGTCACCTCCTCAGGGTCACCGCCCCACTCGACTGCCAGCTCCATGAGGGTCCTCACTCCTGTGATGCTCCCGGATGTGTCCCCAGAGCCTGGCACAAACACCTGGCATATTTGCTGAATGAATTTAAGCACTTTGTGTAGGGCTGGCACTCAAGAGCGCTTGTGACTTCTAACTTTGTCAACTGGCTCTGCAGGCTGGAGGCTCTCAGTCCTTTACAAACCCACTCTCAGACCTGCAGGAATTCTGTTCCACAAATCCCTTAAAAGGCTCAGCTTCTCCTGTCCCCTCACTGGGACCCACTTCCTCCCTCTCTCCTGGAAGAGGGAGGGGATCCAGGTATCACCCAGGCCCGCTTTAGTGAAGACTGTGGATTTCTTAAGCAATGTGAGGACACCCTTGGAGGCCTCTAGAGCAAGAATGAGTCAGCTGGGGCCAAGCCTGAAACCTCAAAGGCATCAGGCTTCTTGGAAGGCAAGAACGTTCTCTTTTAGATGAATCGTGTGCGTAGAGAGGGTGATAAGGGCAGGCAGGGCCTGCAAGTGGGGTCAGTGGGGTGGACGAGGCCCCCTCCACCATCCCCTGTGGCTCCCCCCACCTGGAATGTTCTTCCCATTACTCTGCCTTCAGTCTCCACTCAAATGTCCCCTCCGCAGAAAGGACCTCCCAGACTACCACCACCACCACCACCTTACTCATCTCTGAATCATTCACTACTAGAGAGGGTATTTTGGGACCACAGTGTCTCATGTGAAATGCTGGGGGCCAGATGTATTCCAGAATTCAAAATTACTCAAATTTTAGAAAGGTCATCTTGTGTAAAATACCATCCTGACACAACCCCTCCTGGGATCTTGGGACAGCACCATGAGACTGAGTACGTCAATATCACCACAGCAAGATGCATGAACATTCAGGCCAAGTGGGATACAGAAGGATTCTGAAAAGCCTCATGCTTAGTTCAGGTCAGGTTTTGCTTCTAAATAAGTTACAAAAAAACTTTTGGTTTTCAGAGCTTAGGATTTCAGAATTACAGGCAAGGGTTATGGGTCTGTATATATTTATTTGTTTGTGCATCACCCGTCTTCTCAACTAGAATTTAAACTCTGAGAGAGCAAGGACTCTTAATATGTCCTTAATATTTATTAAGTCTGTGCTTAATAAATATTTGAGAAAGAAATGATTTATTAAGTATGTGCTTAATAAATATTTGAGAAAGAAATGAATGAGGAAGGTGTTGGGTATGGAGAATTGACTCTGTTCTAAATGGGGAGAGAACCAAGAATCCCTGAGTCCCCATCCACAGCCAGGTGTTTATAAAAATTAACTCATAAACCACCCTCCCTGCAAAATACCCATTCCATAGAAACTGTGGCTCAGAGGTTAAGCCACTTCCTTGAGATCACACAGCTAGGAAGCAGCAAGCTCACATTTGAACTAAGGTGTCTTCAAACCTGTGCCCTTCTCTTGGCTCCAATCCATACCTTGGCGAGGGCAAGTCTGTGCAATGTCAGTGAAGCCCGTGCAATGTCCAGTCAAGCCCTTGGCCTCTCTCCCACTGCAGCCATGCGAATTTGGTCAGGCGTGGTTGGGCAGAGCCCTGAGGAGTGCACGTCTCCCTCAGCTGCCCCGGGAAACTGGTGCAGTGGGAAGGAAAGCAGATTTGAGCACTCCTCTGCACACCTTAGGCAAGGCCTCTGCATACATGTCTGAGCCTCAGTTTCCTCACCTGCAAAGCCCATCTGAGGGAGTTCATGGACAAGAGTAAAGATTTCTTTCTTTAACAAAGACACAGTGCTTACTATGTACCAGTACCAGGCGCCGATCTATATGTTTGATGGATATTAACTCATTTAATACTCACAATAACCCTATAAAGTAGTCACTATTATTATTCCTATTTCCCAAATGAGGAAATGAAGTCTAGAGAAGTTAAGTAATTTGTCCAGGGCCACAGAGTAGTCAGTAGCCAAACTGGGATTTGAAACTGGCAGTCTGCTCCAGAGTCCATTCTTTTAACTTCCAAGCTATAACAATGGATGCAAACATTATCCTGGACATTCTGTGTGTTGGGAACTCTGTGAAACATCTTATAAAACATGTCGTTTCAGAACAAACCCAGTCAGTGCCTCACTAGCAAGATGTATAGAAATGTGAGGCCCATGGAGATTTCTTGCTCAACAATGAGTTCTGTTTTTAGCAGATGACTTTTAGGAGTTTGAAGATATCCAGGCTAATGGAGACAAATGGACATACAGTTTTAGAGATCAGGAGAATGGCATAGGGTGGAAATATAACATGTTGTTGAGTAATCAATTGCATGCAGAAAACAACCAGCACAGGAGGGCTGGAGTTTCTGCCCACTAAGTTTCAGGCTGCAAACTAAAACTTCAAGTGGTTGTCTTTCTCTTTCTAACCCAAGTCTATTCCCAAAGACTGAACAGAAGGGGAGCTTTTGGGCTCTCATTTAACCACATATCTTTAAGGTCCTTTAAGATTCCTAATATAAAGATAAGTCTTTCATCTTCTCAAGAGGTGTAGCAGCTCAACATTTATTATTTTACTGCTTGGCACATTCTCTGAGACCATGTTGGAATCATTTTTAAACTAATATTCAATCCTATGACCTCCTCATCCTTTATTTTAAAAATGTGTGAGAGACAGTTGCCCTGTTATGTTTAACTAAAGGTAATGAAATTTTCTCTTTTTTTTAAGAGAGAGTTGTGAAGAAACTCTGGAGTCACAATCCAAGTGAACTAGAGCAGCCTTTACAGATAGGAGAAGCTTTCTTCTACAGCTATGTGGCCTTACCAAAATTATAAGGTGATGGGCACTTAAAGAAGACATTTCTCATGTGACTCTAATGGCAATAATAATAATAGTCACACTGTGTTATCGCTTATATAGTATTTTTCTTGTTGAAAATGCTGTACTTTCTCTAAGGATTTAGCTCAAGACTTTCAGATTATGAGACTGCCATGCTGCCTACTGTGTTAAGAAGCAACTGCCAGCAAGTATTCTGTTATCTCTTCCTAGCAATATGTAGCCTATTTGAAGATTTTTAATAGAAAGGAAAAATCTAATTTCTCCACTATCCTCTGGACCTATTAGCCTGAAATTTCTGCTTTTATTACCAACTCTCTTTGGGCTGGACCCCCAAAATGGGTCTCCTGTCTGGTGTTGCTCACACCAATAAAACAGAACCAGATTCTATGAAACAAAAAAAAAAAAAAAAAAAAAAAAAAAAAACAACATGTCGTTAATCCTCATGAAAACCCAATTTTACAAATGCAAGGAAATGGAGATCTGGGGGACTTCTGTCCTCTACCCCAGTCTCAGGTGCCAGCGAGGGCAGGAGTCCAACTCCCAATCCCCTCCTCCGTCCTCCCTGAGCGGGGTGCAGGGAGAGGAGGTTGGAAAACGTTCTCTCTTCTCACTTCTCTGATACTTCGTTTCAGCTCCTTTTCTAAACCTGAGCCGCAGGGAACTGTGAATGCCCGAGGGGACAGCCCCTCCCCTCCTACACACACCCTGCATGTGCTTTCGATGCAAGCCTGGGATTTTGTTGCACAAAAACACATCAACGGCTGAGTCACTGCCCAGGATTTGGAAACCCACAGGTCATCCCAGAGCTGCCGGTAACCGGGGTGTTGTAATCGGGCCAAGCAGCTAGCGGTATCCCATGTCTCCTGCCTTCCCAAGGCCACCCTCCAGATTCAGGACCAGAGGGGTCAGAGTGGAGCCCAGGTATCTACACTGTGACTGTCTGGCTCAGGCAGATGTAAAACATACACCGGCCCTCAGAATGAAGATCCTCTCCTCAGCACAGCATTCAAGACCTTTCACAACACGGCCAGGACCACTTTTCCATCCACCTGCTGCTTCTCCCCACTCCTGGGCTCACCGGGCCATGTGCTTTCACACCTGCCCCGGCGGTCCTACTGCTGAGCACCTCCCGTTCTGCTAAACTCCTCTGCTCCTCCCGGCCCTGCCAAGAGTTCATCACTTTGTGCTCCTGCAGCCCTCCTGGGCTCCCCCCGCCCCCCCCAGAACTCCCCCCACCTCCATGCCTCAGGCTTTCCCACAGAGTGGGGAGCTCCTTGATGACAGACACCAGTCCCCAGAGCTGCGTGGGGCACACAGTAGAGACTCAGCAAAATCAGAGTGAGTGGATGACCTCTGGGGCCCTTGGACTCCCACTCTGCACCTCAGCGTCCACATCTGTAACAGCTGGTTGGGCCAGCTGAGTTCCCAGAGGCCTTTGCGGCTGGGATTCTCCAGGACTCTGGAATCCCGCCACTGTCCCCGACACCCTGGCCAAGCATACATCCACGCCTCAGTTTCCCCACTGAACTGCAGCATTTTAACAAAGGCACTCGTCTCCCAGCAAATGCCCAGGACCCCTGGAAGGCCACCCAAAGGTAGGGTACCCCTGGGGACGGGGGGCCTAGGATTCAAGTAGGACTAGTCCTGGTTTGGGGGGCGTCCCCGGAATCCCAGCAGCAGCCCGGAGCTTGCTGGTCCCCCAGGTCTTGCCCTGTTATAAGAAACCCAGATTTGCTTTTCGTTTTTAAATTCAGATTCCTGGGCCTATTGAATCTGAATCTCAGGAAGGGGCCCTGGAATCCGCATTTTAAACAACTATCCTGGAGAATCCTGTTGAGAGATGGAGGGAAGCCGGTTCTGGCGTCAGAGTGTCTCGGTTCGAATCCTGCTCCGCTGCTTCCAGCTGGGAAGATTTTTAACCTATCTGTGGGCCTGTGTGTCCTCATCTGTAAAATGACCACGATAAACAGCACCGACCCCGGAGGGTTATTTTGCGGTTTAGCTCAGGATACTTTTAATGTTCAGAAGAGAACAAAACAAGTGCGGATAAACGAGCGCTGTTACTGGGTCCAACCTATATTCGGGTGAGGAGACCAAAGGTCGAAAGGGCCTTGTTTCACCTGATTCCTTAATCTCGTACCCAACTTGACACTTTCCAGAACTTTTCCCACCCTTTCTCTCCCCCCAGTCCTCACCAACTCCCTGTGCGCGGGGCAGGGGAAATTTTTCAGCGAAGGCGCGGGCTCCCCGCGGCTCCCGACGTTCCCAAGGTCCCCGAGAGTCCGTCCCCGCCGATGTCTCGGGGACAACGTGAGAGTTGTGGGCGCGCTGGGTGTCTGAGCACCCAGGGGCAAGGCTCACCCGGCTCCGCGCCTCGGCGGGCGCCCAGGAGTTCCCCGAGCGGGGTCGGGGGCGGTCCCCGGTGTCCCCGGCGCCTCCGGGCCCCGCCGGCGGCCGAGCACGTCCCAGGCGCCCGCTGCGTCCCGGGAGCGATCCCCTCCGCACCCCGCTCGGTGCGCGGGCCCCGGGTCCTACCTGCGCGCTCCGGGTCCATCCGCTGTCGGTCGCCCGGGGCGGGAAGCAGGGGACCCTGGGCGGCCCAGCCCTGCCCGGCGCGGCGCGGGGCTTTCCTGGGCGCGGGACTGAGCCCGCCCCGGCTTCCTGCGCTCCGCCCCGGGCGCCGGGCCGATTTGCATGCGCGGGCCTGCCCGGCACACCCCGGCCGTCTCCCGGGCCCAGCGGGTCCGGCGGGTTCTCCCTGCGCGGGGGACCGGATTACTGTCTCCGCCGCCATCCTCTCTTGGGGACACCCCCTGCACCCCGTCACGGGCCCCCGCGACCCCGCTGTCACCCATGCAGCAGCCGGGGGTCTCGCCCCGCTCAGATCTCTGCGGGAGCCTTCCCCTTGCTCTCAGGATAAAACCCAAACCCCTGACCAACCCTCCCCCTCCACGCTGCCCTCCCTCCTCTTCTCTTGCCAAGGTTCCCCCACCTCACTCTGCAGAGGGAGCAGTTTCCTTTGGGGCTGGGGGCCGGACGAACTCGAACTCTTCTCCTCTCCCCAATAGCACAGCTTCTGCTAAGTGCGAAAGCTTGTTCCTTCAGCAGATGTTTCCCGAACGCCTGCTATATACCAGGCTCCAGAAAAATGTAAACAGTAAAACAGTCCTCCAATCGGTGGCTAATACAACCAGAGGTCCTGTTCTAAGGCACTGAACATGCTAACTCATTTAATTCTCACAACACCTGTCAAGAGAGCTACTATTACTATCACTCCATTTTACAGGTGGAGAAACTGAGGCACGGAGCCTTTAAGAAATTTGCTCAGAGTCACACAGCAGGTAAGCAATAGAGCTGGGATTCAGGCCGGCTCCAGAGACTGCCCTGTTAACCGCCGAACACTGTAAAAACCCAAAAGATGGGGGTGGGAAATGGGAAACAAATAGAAGTGACACCATTCCAGAAAATAAAACAAGGAGGGACCGATTAGGCAAGTGGGGTGTGTGTGTGGTCTGTGTGGGACTCTCTGAGGAGGAGATATTTGAGCTGAGAACCTGAAGAGAAGGATAAAAGGGAAAACTAGTTTAGGAATAGAGAAAAGCAAGTGCAAAGGGCCTGAGGAGAGAAGCAATTCAGCACGTTTGGGGAACTGCCTGAAAGCCAGGGTGGCTGGAGAGCAGCCAGTGAGGGGAGAGCAGGAGGTGAGGTTGGAGGTGTGCAGGCTCCAGGCTGAGCAATGCTGGGGATACAGGGAGTAATTTGACCCCCACCTGCCCTCAGGGACCGAAGCAAATGACAGCCCAATGGGATCAAGCACCCTAGTGGAGGGTGAGCTGGGGAGGCGGGGAAGCCCTGGGAATAAGGGGCACCTCCTGGGTCTTGAAGACATGTGGTTCATTTCTCGTTGGCTTATTCATTGAAGCACTTACCCTTGGCCTTACTGTGTGCCTGACCGTGTAGCAAGTGCTGAGGATACAGACATGAAACAGACAAGGGCCCTGCCACTGGGCAAGGCAGCCACAGACCCCCAAGTAAGTAGCAGCCTAGTGGACTCTGTCCCCAGGCATCCGGGAGGGCCTTCTGCAGGAGGAGGCCCCTGACCATTGCTTGCAAGAGTCAGTGGGGATCTCCCTAAGGGGAAAGGGAGGCAAAAGCAGAAAGGCACTTGGGTGCAGGGAATGGCGTTAGCATATACCTGGAGGCAAGCCGGGACAGAAGGTGTGGAAAAACTATAGTCCACAGCATCTAGTATTGATGCCTCTATGTGCCACGTCCTGAGCTGGGGAGAGGGAGAACAGACAGACCCAGCCCGTGCTTTCCTGACCCTCAGGGTCTGGGGTGGGGCACTGAGAATTAAATGAACACAGCAACTGAGTGTAATAAATGCTATGATGGAGGAGCAAAAGTAGACCCAGAGAAGGGTAGAGGCAGGAAGACTCATGGAGGGCTTCCCAGAAGAGGTGACAATTAAGCATGGGCTTCAAGAGAGGGTAGGAATACTAGCCAGACAAGATGTGACTGCCAAGAGGTCAGACAGGAATTCCGCATTTGACAAGGATTCTAAGACCTCTGGCTGCAGCAACTACAGTGGGTTGCGTTGCTCAGAAAGTTTTGTTCCCGTCTAGAAAATCTCATGCAGACTCACGCTCACCACACATAAACTCACTCATCCCCCCAGACACATACAAACACTCATACACTCACACTCATTACTCTCTCTCTCTCTCTCTCACACACACACACACTCACACAGCACCACACTCACATACAGCTGATATTTGAACCCAGGCAGTTTAGAATTGAACTCCTTGTAAAGACGAAACCAACTTTTGCCCCATCTTTGTGAGTTTGTGTCCAACCTTTTTGGAGATGACAACAAAGTCTAACCTTGAAATCCTTTGGGAATGTGTGGCCCAGGCCGTATCCTCTCCTGGCCCTTCAAACTGGCCTCCCACCCTCTTTCCCATGTCTCCAAGTCATCCTTGGCTATGACTTTGGGTGAAGTTAATCACCTTCCCTGTGCCTCGGCTTCCTCGTCTGTGAAGTGGGGACCCACTTCATAGGGTTGGGTGAGGATGTTAATACATGTTAAGACCCTTAGAGCAGTACTGGACACACATCAGACGCTCCACATATGCTTAATGTGCTGTTATGAATGAAAGACCTGAAACCAGCTAATCAGGACCTGTTCCCTCAGTCTGTTTTCCTGGCTATGAAATGGGCATGAAAATAGGGCATTGAAAAGACAGAAAAGGGTAGAGCAATCATGGTCAAATGTCAAAACAGTTGGGAATTTGGGTAAAGGGTACACAGGAATCCTTTGTACTTTTCTTTCAACTTTTCTGGAAATCTGAAATTATGTTTAAAATTTAAAGAAAACAGAGCATTGTCCTACAAGCCAAGATAGATAATAAATGTGAAGTTGTTCTTTTTTTTCCCCACTCTTCACGTTCCTGCTCAAGCTGTCCAAGCTCATCAATGGCAGCTCTGTGTCAGGCCGGGCAGTGGGGCCTGGAGGCACAAAAATAAAGGGAAAAAAATCAGTCCCTCTACCCAGGGGGTTCCCAAGTTTTGCGTTATTATAAGGTCAGCACATATTATGTCACAGTACACTTACTTGTTTCCAAGCCTATCTTCCAGGGTTTTTTAATTAACAGTTCTTAGTTTTTAAGTGTTTAAAAAATTAAGCAGCAAAGGAGAGGCTAGGCCTCCCTGTATTTGTGCCTAAGAGTCTCCTCCTGAATGCCTCTTTGTTGCTCAGATGTGGCCCTCTCTCTCTGGCTAAGCCAACTTGAAAGGTGAAATCACTGCCCTCCCCCCTACGTGGGATCAGACACCCAGGGAAGTGAATCTCCCTGGCAACGTGGAATATGACTCCCGGGGAGGAATGTAGACCCGGCATCGTGAGATGTAGAACATCTTCTTGACCAAAAGGGGGATGTGAAAGGAAATGAAATAAGCTTCAGTGGCAGAGAGATTCCAAAACGAGCCGAGAGATCACTCTGGTGGGCACTCTTACGCACACTTTAGACAACCTTTTTTAGGTTCTAAAGAATTGGGGTAGCTGGTGGTGGATACCTGAAACTATTAAACTACAACCCAGAACCCATGAATCTCGAAGACAGTTGTATAAAAATGTAGCTTATGAGGGGTGACAGTGGGATTGGGAATGCCATAAGGACCACACTCCACTTTGTCTAGTTATGGATGGATGTGTAGAAAAGTAGGGGAAGCAAACAAACAGACAAAGGTACCCAGTGTTCTTTTTTACTTCAATTGCTCTTTTTCACTCTAATTATTATTCTTGTTATTTTTGTGTGTGTGCTAATGAAGGTGTCAGGGATTGATTTAGGTGATGAATGTACAACTATGTAATGGTACTGTAAACAATCGAAAGTACAATTTGTTTTGTATGACTGCGTGGTATGTGAATATATCTCAATAAAATGATGATTAAAAAAAAAAAAAAAAATTAAGCAGCTAGTGCAGAGTTCCCATATACCCTTCTCACCCAAAGGCAGTTTGTCCCATTATTAACATGTTGCATTAGTGTGGCATATTCGTAACAAGTAATAAAGCAATACTGATACATAATTATTAACTAAAGTTTATAGTGGACTTTAGGGTTTACTTTTGTGTTGCCCAGTTCTATGAGTTTTGACAAGGCTTTGTATCCACCTTTGCAAAATGTTATACAGAATGATTTCCCTGCCCTAAAAATCCCCTGTGCTCTACCTCGTCCTTCTTCCCTCCCCCCAAACCCCTGATAACCACTGATCTTTTTACTGTCTCTATAGTTTTGCCTGTTTCAGAGGACCAGATATTTGGAATCATGCAGTATGTAGCTTTTTCATACTGGCTTCTTTCACTTAGCAATATTCAAATAAGTTTCCTCCGTGTCCTTTTGTGGCTTGACGGCTCTTTTCTTTTTTATCGTGGAGTAATAGCTCTTTGTATGGATGTATTTTACTTTATTAACCCATTCACCTATTGAAGGACATCTTGGTTGCTTCCACTTTATGAAGATTATGAATAAAGCTGCTATAGACATTGATGTGGAGGTTTTTGTGAAGACATATATAAATTTATGGCTCAATTGGATAAATACCTAGGTGGGTGACTGATGGGTGGTTAAGACTATGCTTAGCTCTGTAGGAAACTGCCAAACTGTCTTCCAAAGTGCCTGCACCATTTGGATTCCCACCAGCAATGAATGAGAGCTCCTGTTGCTCCAAATCTCCATCAGAATTTGGTATTGTCAGTGTTTTTGGATTTTAGCCATTTTAATAGATATGTGGCATCTTGTTTTAATTTGCAATTTTCCAATGACATATGATGTTGAGCATCTTTCATATGATTATTTGATATCAGTGTATCTTCTTTGGAGAGGTGTCTGCCAGTTCTTTTGACCATTTTTAATTGGATTTTTTTCTCATTGTTAAGATTCAAGTGTTCTTTGTATATTTTGGATACAAATCCTTTATCAGATATGTGCCTTGCAAATATTTTCTCCCCATCTGTGGCTCGCTTTTTCATTCTCTTAATAGTGTCTTTCACAGAGAAGTTTTTAATTTTAATACAGTCTAACTTACCAAGTTTTTCCCTCATGGACTATGCTTTTAGGGTTGTATCTAAAATTCATTGCCAAACCCAAGGTTACCTAAATTTTCTCCTATGTTAATGTCTAGAAGTTTCATAGTTTTGAGTTCTACATTTAAGTCTATGATCCATTTTGAGTTAATTTTTGTGAAAGGTATAAGGTCTGTGTCTAGATTCATCTTTTGGCATATGGCTGTCCAATTGTCCAGCATTGTTAGTTGAAAAGATTAAACTCCTTTGTTCCTTTGTGAAAGATCAGCTGACTATATTTATGTGAGTCTATTACTGGGCTCTCCATTCTGTTCCACTGATCTTTAACTCTATCCTTTCACCAATACCATGTCTTGATCATTGTAGGTTCATGTCTTAAAGTCAGATAGGGTCAGTCCTCCGATTTGGTTCTCCTTCAGTGTTGTAATGTCTATGCTGGATCGTTTGCCTTTCCACATAAACTTTAGAATCAGTTGGGCGATATCCACAAAATAACTTGCTGGGACTTTGATTGAAACTGTGTTGACTCTATAGATTAATTGGGGAAGAATTGCCATTTTAACAATATTGAGTTTTATTAGCTGTGAGCATGGACTATCTTCCCACTTATTTGGATCTTTGTTTTCTTTCATCAGCATTTTTTAGTTTTCCTCTTGTAGACTCTGTATATATTTTGTTAGATTTTTACCTAAGTTTTTCACTTTTTGGGTACTACCATGAATGGTATTGTTTTGTTTTGTTTTTTTCAGAAACAGAAAATTTAATGTGAATAAAATATGTTTGTGTGATCTTCAACCCATGTTCAAATTTTGCCAGTTATCTCAATTAAGACATTTATCACTTTTTATTTTTCTGATTCAAGATCCAAACCAGGGACTTCCATTTCTGACCACAGTGGGAGAACAGGGACTAGATTTACCTTCTTACCTGAAACAACCAAGAAACTAGACAAAAGATCTGAAACAATTGTTGCAAGATATGAGATCAGGAAATGAACAACAATGATCCCTAAGAAACAGGATACAAGGTAAGTGTGTTAATACCAGACAAAGGCTGTGGATTCTCTGCCTGTTGCACTCAAATGACCAATTCCTGAGATACCATAGTTTCAAAGAGAGAATGAGTTTATTGGTAGGCAAAAAGCAAGAGATCAGATTGCCTTTCAGCCTAAAAAACTGTCTACACAAACCCTAGTAATTCTGGAGGTTTTATAGTATCAAAAGATGGGCAGATTTTAAGGACAATTAGCACAGTGGCTCCAGATGATGTAATTAGAGGTGATTTAATTACTGACTATGTGCAGATTGATTATATGCTTAGTCGCAGAATGTTTGTAAGTAAATGGCAGCCTTAATATCATGATGGGTGTAATTTTTAGTGTCATAATGAGGTCTAGGGCTCTTATAGATTAAAGGTTAAGCTACTATATATGTCAGACAGGCCCATTTTGGCTTGATTCTGCTTCATTTATCCAGATAACTATGGACTTGGGGTGGGTTAGTTCTGGGCTGACCCAAGACACTTGAATAATAAACATTAGGGCTGTCTTTAATGATGATAAGACTCCAAAGCCACAAGACTGGATAAAATACATACAAATGAGGGTCAGTCACAAGTTTTTGCAATCACATGATAAAGGTTACAATCATCAAAGATCATCATTTATTTCTTCTCTAATGCTCTTCCTTTCGTTGTGATATTTAAGTTTCTGACCAACATCACTTTTTTCTTCTTTCTCTTTGTTTAGCATTTTTACAAGGCATGTCTACTGAAAACAAATTCCCAGATATTTTTGTTGAAAAAGTATTTCTCCATAACCCAGTCATTTATATCATCTCTCTTTCATTCTTCATCAGTCTAGCTAAAGGTTTGTCAATATTATTAACACTTTCAAAGAATTAACTTTTAGTTTTGTTAATTCTCTCTATTTTTAAAAATTCTCTATTTAATATGTCTCCACTATAATCTTTGCTATTTCCTTCCTCCTGCTAATTTTGAGTTTAGAGTGCTCTTCTTTTTCTAGTTCTTCTAGTTTATAGGTTACATTTCTGATTTGAATTCTTTCTTTTTTTTATATGACAGCATTAAGAGCTATAAATTTCCTTCTCAGCACTGCCTTGCTGCATCCTATAGGCTTTTGGTGTGCTGCATTTTCATTTTCATTTACCTCAAGATATTTCCTATTTTCCCTGTGATTACCTCTTTAACCCATTGGTTGTTTAACAGTACATTGTTTAATTTCCACATATTTGTGAATTTTTCATTTTTCCTTCTGTTATTGACTTCTAGCTTCATTTCATTTTGGTTAGAACATTGTATAATTTCAATATTTTTAAATTTATTTAGACTTGTTTTGTGACCTAAGATATGGTCTCTCCTGGAGAATGAGCCATGTGCACTCAAGGACAACGTGTCTTCTATTGCTGTTGGGTATTCTGTATATGTCCGTTAGTCTAGTTGGTTTAGAGTATCACTCAAGTCTTGTATTTCCTCATTCATCTTCTGTCTAGATGTTCTATCCATTTTTAAATAGATGTATTAAAGTCTCCTATAATTAATGTAGAACTGTCAATTTCTCCCTTCAGATTTGTCAGTATTTGCTTCATATATTTTGGGGTTCTGCTATTAGATGCATATATGTTTATAATTATTTCATCTTGTTGAATTGTCCCCTTGAGCCATATATATTTACCATGTTTGTCCCTCATAACTGTTTTTTTTTTTTTTTTTTTTACTTAAAGTCTATTTTATCTGATATGAATATAGTTACCCAATCTCTCTTTTGGTTAGTATTTGCATGGTATATATTTTTTCATCCTTTCACTTTCAACCTACTTATGTCTTTGAATTTAAGGTAGTCTCTTGTAGACAGCAAATCGTTGGGTCATGCTTTTAAATCTGTTCTGCCAATCCCTGCCTTTTGACTGAAGAATTTAATCCATTTCAGTTAAAGTCATTATTGATAATGCAGGGCTTTTTTCTGCCATTTTGCTATTTAATCTTTGTAGGTCTTCTACCCTTTTTGTCCTTCAATTCTTATGTTATACTTGCATTCATATTTATTTGATTTTTGTATTGTACCATATTGAGTCCCTTCTCATTTCTAACAGGATATATTTTTCATAATAGCTGTTGTTACCCTGGGGTTAAAATTTTACATCCCTAATATATAATAACCATATTTTATTTGATACCAACTTCACTCCAGTATCACATGCATACAGCATTCCTATACCCCTCTGTCCCCCCACCGTTTTTTGTACTTGTTACAAATTTTATCCTTGTACATTATATGTCTGAAACCATAGCTTTATCATTACTTTTTATGCATTTGCATTTTAGCAAAGGAGTTAGGAAGTAAGAAGTGGAGTTACAGACCCCCAAAATACATTAGGAATAATACTGGCATTTATAATTACCCAAACGGTTGTCCTTACTGGAGGTCTTTATTTCTCCATGCTGCTTTGAACCACTGTCCAGTGTTCTCTCCTTTCAGTCTGAAGACGTCCCCTTAGCATTGCTTATAGGGCAGGTCTAGCGGTGATAAATTCCATCAGCTTTTGTTTATTTGGGAATGTCTTAATCTCTCCCTCATTTTTGAAAGAAAGTCTCATTAAATATAAAATTCTTGGTTGGCAGTTGTTTTCCTTCAGCCTTTAAATGTTTCAACCCACTGCCTTCTTGCCTCCATGGCTTCTGATGAGAAATCGACACTTAATCTTACTGTGACTCCCCTGTACGTAATACTTTGCTTTTCTCTTGAAGCTTTCAGAATTCTCTCCTCATCCCTTGCATTTGACAGTTTGATCAACATATGACAGGGTGTATTTTCTTTAACTTTATCCTGTTTGGTGTTCTCTGGGCTTCTTGCTTGTGCATTTTTGTTTTTTGATAAGTTTGAGGATTTCTTTTTCATTATTTCTTTGAATATTCCTTCTGCCCCTTTCTCTTTTTCTTCTCCTTCTGGGACTCCAATAATGCATATATGGGTACACTTGATGCTGTCCCAGAGGTGTCCATTTTTTATAATTCTTTTTTCTTTCTGCTTGTGATGGTTAGGTTCATGTGTCAACTTGGCCAGGTGATGGTGTCCAGGTATCTGGTCAAGCAAGCACTGGCCTAACCATTACTATATGGACATTTGTGGCTGGTTAATGAACCAGAGGCTCATTTATTAAATCATCAGTCAATTGGCTGCAGCTGTGACTGATTACATCAACGAAGGGCATGTCTTCCACAGTGAGAGAATTCAATCAGCTGGATTTAATCCAATCAGTTGAAGACTTTTAAGCAAGACAGATAGAGGACCTTCATTTCTTCTTTGGCTAGCCAGTGAAGTGTTTCCTGAGAAGTTCATTGAACACCTTCATCAGAGTTGCCAGTTCACTGCCTGAGGAGTTCATCAAATACCTTCATTGGAGTTGCCAGTTTGCTGCCTGCCCTACAGAGTTTGGACTTGTGCATACCCACAGTTGCATGAAACACTTATAAAATCTTATATTCATAGATATCTCTTGTTGATTCTGTTTCCCTAGAGAACCTAACTAATACACTGCTCCTCATCTCGACTTACATCAATTGTCTTGTCTTCTAGTTTACTGATTCTTTCTTCTGCCAGCTCCAATCTGCTGTTGAAACCCTCCTGGGAATTTTTCATTTCAGTTATTGTGGTCTTCAACTCTAGTAGTTCTGTTTGGTTCCTTTTAAAAATTTCAGTCTCTCTACTGAAATTCTTGTATTGTTTGTTGTCTTCCTGATATCCTTTATTTCTTTCTTTGTATTTTCCTTCATTTGCTTGAGTGTACTGAAGACCATTTTTTTTTTTTTAAGTTTTTGTCCTATGTTCACAGTCTGGTCTTCATTGTTGGCATTTTCTAGATTTTTATCCTCTTCCTTTGGATGAGCTGTTATTTGCTTTCTTTATTTGTCTTGTAATCTTTTGCTGTGCACTGTAAGTTTTAATGTTTTAAAGTGCTAACTCTGGGATTTATTACCTGAGATGATGTCTGTTTCTTGAGTTTGTAACCAGCTCGTGATATGACAGAGATTTTTTTTTGAGTGTCAGCCCTCCTGTCAGAAAGGTCTGCCCAAGACGTGTGCAAAGTGCAGGGTCCTCCCTGTCTTTTCTGGGCCTGTGTCTTATCCTGGGCTTTTGCTTGCTAGTGGCTTTGGAGCTCCCATGTTTACCTTGAGTTTGCATGCCCTCTCTATTTCCCAGGAGACAGACCTTCTCCTTCTCCCAGGTGGACTTAAAGCAGGTAAGCCTTTGCCCCAGGCTCTGCATCTCAATTGTTCCTTACACTTCTTTTGTTGTTTCAAGCTGCTTTTGCCTGAAGGCCAAATTCTGGAGGGTGGAGGGAACATGCAGAAGAGAAGTTTCCCCAAGTCAATGTTACCCAGCTGCAACTTGTTTAGGGACCCACGATGGGAGTGCTGGCCAGCTCCAAACTGCCCTGGAGAGGGGATGAGGAAAGGCCCCAGGAGCTTCTCCCATGGCTCCCCAAAGCTGCACTTTCTTGACCTGCCCAGCAAATGTAGCCCTTCAACTGTCCTCTGCAGGTCTGAGGAACTGTACCGTCTTTAAGTCTCCTCTGCTGCCTGTGTCCAGGGCAGGTTGGAGCAATGGCTGTCCTCAGAGCTTGGCCCTCAGCAATTCCAAATAGATAATCAAAAGCCGTGATCAGTTCTCTGGCCACACCTACCCTGCATCTTGGGGAAGTAGGTTTTTATGTCCCAAGCTACACCAGGGGCTGGACCCCACTGCTGCCTGCTGCATGGGTAGAGGCTGGGTGACAGTAACTGCTGGGTGTGGAGACAACAATTTACTGGTAATTTATCAGCCTCTCCCTCCTGCTTTCCCTGAATGCTGCACATTGTTCTACTAGATTCTGGAGTTTCAGAGTTTTGAAATCGTTGATGCAGACAGTACCTGTCTGATTAATAGTTGTTCTGGTGGAGGGACTGATTCCTGGAGCCTCTTACTCCACCATCTTCTACAATCTCTCCTTCACTTTTGAAAGATAATTTCACTAAATGCAAAATTCTAGGTTGGTATTTTTCCTTTCAAGATTTTAAATATTTCATTCTATCCTATTCTTTCTTGCATGGTTTCTGATGAGAAGTCTGATGTGATTATTATCCTTGCTTTTTCTAGATAGAGGTGTCCCACCCCCACCCCCAACCCCCTATATTCCTTTCAAGACTTTTTCTTTGGCTTTGGATTTCTGCAGTTTGAATATGATATGCCCAGGTGTTGATTTTTTGGTATTTCTCTTGCTTGGTGATCTCTGAGCTTCCTGGATTTGTGGTTTGTGTCTGTCATTAAGTTTGGAAAAATTTCAACCAAATGTTTCTTCAAATATTTCTTCTGATCCTTTCTTTCTTCTCCTTCTGATATTCCAATTATGCATTGGTTATACCTTTTGTAATTGTCCCACAGTTCCTGGTTAGTCTGTTATTTTAGTTTTTTTACATTCTTTTTTTCTCCTTGCCTTTTGGTTTGGAGAGTTTCCAACCACATATCTTCAAGGTCACTGATTCTTTCTCAGCCTTGTCTAAGTCTCTGATGCGCCCATCAAAGGGATTCTTCATTTCCATTACAATGTTTTTGATTTCTAGTATTTCCTCTTGACTCTTTCATAGTTTCCATCTCTCACTTACATTATCTGTTCTGGCATTTTCTCTACTTTTTCCCATGATAGCCCTTAACACCTTAATCATAAATATTATAAATTCTATATTTGACAATACCAATATCTGTGTTACATCAGAGTCTGGTTCTGATGCTTGCTGCTGACTCCAATGGCTTCTGTTCCCAGGAAGCTGACTTGGCTTCAGTTATCTGTATTCTCAGGTCTCTCTTGATTTCAGGATGACCGTTTGCTCTGTGACCTTGATTCTCTGATAAATCTAAGAAAAGTCATTGATTTTCAGTTGATTCTATTTTTTTCTTGTTAAAAGAATTGGAGCGATGACCTCCAACTCCACATGTCAGAGCTGAAGCTGGAAGCCCTATTTTCCAAGTTGGGTTTCTTAGGTTGGGTTTCCCCAGAAGAAGAGTATGAAACTAGGATTCTGGAACAAGCAACTTATTTGGCTGGTGATCCCAGGAAACCCTGGCAGAAGCAGGGGAAGGTGCGATTCAGAAGGGAAAGAGTTAATACAGGGGACTTTTGGGCAGTTGCCACTGTGGGCAACTGGGGCTCAACTTTGCTGGGGAATTCTGGGAGACAGTGGAGAATGTGCACCGCAGAGTTATCCCATGAGAGAGAGGGAGCTGGGGTATTTATACACAGGTGTATAGACCTGTCAGTTGTCAGCTGAGGGCTGCTGGGGTGGGAGGTAGTTAATTTCCCAGCACTTCTCAACAGGCCTTTTGGGATGAAGAGGGTGAGCAGAGGAGACTATAGCAGCCCAGAGAAAAATCCCTCAGGCAAAGAGCTGCATATGCTGGGAATCAAGCATGTGCATGGAAATGGCAAGGCTGATGGGACATGGGCAGGGAACTGATAGCAATGGGCTTGCTCCACTCTCTAAAATGAGAGATCACTTCCTTTTTGAGCAAACCCCATTCTGATATAAGGTTCAGGAACTGGAGTGGGAGGAGGGGAAGAGAGAGAGGGAGGGAGAGGGAGGGAGAGGGAGAGAGAGAGGGAGGGGGAGGGAGAGAGAGAGGGAGGGGGAGGGAGAGAGAGAGGGAGGGAGTGGAATCTTTCAAGTAAGTAAGTTTTCAACCATTCCCCTTAACTCTACACAAAACACTGTTCTACAATCCTCTGTATTTCCAACTCTCTGCGAGCAGATAAAGTTAACTGCTGTGGTGGTTTCATAACATGTCCAATTCTTTGACACCCCTTGCACAAAAAGACTCTAGTTCCCCTCCCCTACACTATGGGCTGGTTTCACTTCTAATGAAGAGAATGATAGAAATGATATCATGACTTCAAAGGCTAGGTTAAAAAAGGAGATACAGCTTCCACCTGGCATTTACTCTTACTCTTGCAACTCACAACTGTGGATTGCTGAGTCGCTATGTGAGAAGTCTAGTTGCTCTGAAGCCACCATGCTGAAAGATCCTGTGGAGAAACCACATGGAGATAGAGAGGCAAGACCAAGGAGCACCAGCTGTTTGCGACTTCCCAGCCCAGGTGCCAGAAATGTGAGCAAGTGAGAATTCAGATAATTCCAGCTTCCAGATTTTGAGTCATTTCAGCTGGCATCAAGGGGAGCAGAGACAAGCTGACCTCACCAAGCTCTTATCAAATGCTGCTGCTGACATGATGGTGGTGATGACAGTGGCGTGGTAATGGTGGTAGTGATGATGATGGTGTTAGTGATTATGATGATGATGAAGATGATGATAGTGGTGATGGTAGTGGCTGTGGTGATGATTATGATGAAGATGACGATGGTGGTGGTGATGGTGGTGGTAGCGGTGATGGTGATGATAATGGGATGATAACAGCTAACACTTAGCACTTACGTGCTTGACTTTGTTCTATGATCTTTTCATATATTAATTAAGTCAGTTAATCCTTACAACAACCCCATGAAGTAGGTGATGTTATTAGCCCATTTTACAGATGAGGAAGCAGGCACAGAGAGGACAAGTAATTTGCTCAAGATCACACAGCTGGTGAGTGTTGAGTGAGCATATTTTTCTCAGGAGATAGAATCTTCTCCCAGGAAACTAACAGACGTTACATGTTCACTTTGCTTGTTGCAATATGTATGATTTGCCATCTGGGAGGGGTGCACACAGCTTACTGTTTCCGGCTGAAGGACAATAGACAATAGCTCCTACTTGCTTACCTCACTGGTTTCCTAAGAGAAAGGAAAAAAGCCATGAATTTTATGGGTCTCCAGTTACACCCTCATCCAGGCCACCACCCACTCAGCTGCCAGAGTTCCCAGAGGTGAATCTCTCACTCTTGGTTGAGAAGCAGTCTATACTTCCTCATTGCTTAAAGGTTAAAGCAGGGTTTCTCAACCTTGATATTGTCGACATTTTAAGCTGGATAATTCTTTGTTGGGGTGGGCTTTCCTGTGCAATAAAGGATGTTTAATGGCCTACCTGGCCTCTACCCACTACATATCAGAAGCATTCCTCCAGTTATGACAACCAAACTGTCTACAGACTTGCCAATTTTCTCCTGGGGTGGGGGTGGGGTGGGGGGCAGAAATCACTGCGCTCCTCCACTGCTGAGAAATACTGGGTGAAAGGAAACAGGCTTCAGATCTATAAAAGTCAATTTTAAAAAAACTTTTTTTATTTTGAAACACATTAAAATCTCCAGGACAGTTGCAAAAATAATGTAAACCCCTTACAGAAAACTCTGACATACCTCTACCCTCCCCCCAGATACCCAGATCCAGCAATTGTAACTTTTTGCCGCATTTGCTCCTTTCTTTTCCCCTTTCTTCCTTCTTTCCTTCCTTCCTCTCTTTCTCTCTCTCTCCCCCTCCCTCCCTGCCTTTCTTCCTTTCTTTTTTTTCCCTCTCTCTCCCCCTCTTCCCTCCCTCCCTCTTATTTATCTACTTATCTACCTATCTGTTTTAGTTTCTTGGCTGCTAGAGCAAATACCATGCAATGGGTTGGCTAAAACAATGAGACTTCATTGACCTGCAATTTGAGACCAGAAGTCCAAAATCAAGGGATCATTAAGGCAATGCTTTCTGCCTGAAGACTGGTGTTCTGGAGCTGACTGCCAGCGATCCTTGGTCTTTGGCTTTTCTGTTGCATGGCAATGCACATGGCAGCTTCTCCTGGCTTCTCAGCTCCATTGAATTCCAGCTTCCAGCTGCTCCCTGTGTGTCTCTCTGTGACCTTCCCTATGAGGTCTTCAGTAATACAATTAAGAGCCATCCTGATTCAGCTGGGTCACACCTTAACTGAATGAAGTACGTCATCAAAAGATCCTATTGACAATGGGTTCTTAATGGAATAAGATTAAGAACATGTTTTTCTAGGGTACATAGCTCCAAGGCACCACATTATCTCTTTTTTTATCAGTCAATTTTCTGAACAGTTGAGTGTAGATTGTATACATTGTACTCTTTGAACACTTAAAAGTGCCATGTACATTTCCTAAGAACAAGGATATTCACTTGTGCAACCACTTTAAGTAGAGTTATGAAGTTTAAGCAATTTAACATTGATATAAGGCTTACAGTCTATATTCTGGTTTTTTCATATGTCCCAATAATGTCCCTTTGAGTCTTTTCTCTTCCCTTGCCAGATCCCATCCAGGATCATGTACTGCATTTCATGCTCATTGTCTCTTTAGTTGTTCTTTCTTTTTTTTTTTTTTAATTGTGGAACAGATGAACAATATAAACTATCGCATCTCAATCACTTCCAAACATACCATTCAGTGGAAAGTAATCACATTCATGATATTGTGCTACACTTCACCCCCTTCCATTACTAAAACTTCCCTATCTCCCCAAACAGAAACTCCATTCCCCTTGTCCCCTATCCCTGACAATTCATACTAATTTCTGTCTCTTGCATATTCTGTAATATTGTCTGCATAGTTACTATGGAGCTTATATTTAACATCCTAAATCTACAACAACACCATTTCAATAGTATACACAAACTATGTTCCTATACCCCTCTACCCCCCACCTTTATTTAGTTCCCACAAATTACATGTTTATACCTTGTGTCCAAAACCACCGATTTCTCTTTACATTTTATGCATTTGTCTCTTAGATCCTATAGGTAGTAAAAAAAAATTGACTTACAAGCAAAACTAAAATCGTATACTGGCATTTATATTTACCTGTCATTACCCTCACCAGATCTTTATTTCTTTATGCCACTTCGATCTATTGTCTATTGTCTTTTCCTTTCAACCTGCAGAACTCTATTTAGCATATTTTGTAGGGCTGGGCTAGTGGTGACAAACCAGTTTTTGTTTATCTGGGAATGTCTTAATCTCCCCCTCATTTTTGAAAGACAGTTTTGCTGCATATAGAATTCTTGGGAGGCAATTTGTTGCTTTCAGCACTTTAAATATGTCATCCCCCTGCCTTCTTGCCTCCGTGGTTTCTGATGAGAAATCGGCATTTACTCTTATCTAGGCTTCCTTGTATGTGACAAGTTGCTTCTCACTTGCAGCTTGCAGCTTTGGCATTGGGTCTATTTGGGTTTACACTGTTTGGAGTTTGTTGAGTGTCATGGATGTACATATTCATATCTTTCTTTAAAATTGGGGAGTTTTCAGCCATTATTTTCTTGAATATTCTCTCTGCCCCGTTCTCTCTTTCTTCTCCTTCTGGTACTTCTACCCACAATGAGTATATTGGTATGCGTGGTGTCCCACAGGTTCCTCAGGCTCTGCTCACTTTTCTTCATTCTTTCTTCTTTCTGCTCCTCAGGCTGAATGATTTCAGTTGTTTTATCTTCAAGTTCACTGATTCTTTCTTCTGCCGGCTTCAATCAGCTTTTGAACCCTTCTAGGGAATTTTTAATTTCTATTACTGTGACCTTCAGCTCTCTCATTCCTTATCATAATTTGCATCTTTCTATTGACTTTCTATTTGTGTTCATCTGTCATTTTGCTGATATCCTATAGTGCTTTGTCCATGTTTTCCTTTTGCTCCTTCAGTATACTTAGGACCATTTTTTTTTTAAGTCTTTGTCTGATATGGCCCAGATCTGGTTCTCCTCATAGATGGTTTCTAATGCTTTAATCTTCTCCTTTGCTTGGGCCATCACATCCTGTTTCTTTGCATGTTTTGTTACCTTTTGTTGAGACCTGGACATTTTGATATTTTAATGTGTTATTGCTAAAATTTAGGCTCTGTGACATCTGTTCCTTAAGCTTGTATCCAGCTAATGATATGACAGCGTTTTGCATGAATGCCAGGAGCAAACAACAAAAAAATATATAGAAGAAATGAAACACCTTTCCCAGTCTTTGAAGACTGACCTGTTCAAATGCTCTCCTTCAGGGCTAATCCATATAATGGGTTGTATGAGAATAGCTCCAGGCATAGGGGCCTCCAGAATCCTTTCTGCAAATACATCTTGCCTGGGACATGTGTGTGTGGCCCTAGGAATTCCCTTGTTTATATGGTTGCAAATGTCCCTCTTCCCTAGGAAACAGTTTCCTAATAGTCCTGGCCCTACATCCAGCAATCCCTTGCCCCAGGCATCCACCTGACTGCCCTCCCACAGTGTTTTGTAGGAGAGCTCTGTGAGTCATCTTCTACACACAGGGCAAGTTCTGAGGTGGCAAGTCCCTTAGGCCACCACCAGACAGATGGTTCCAGACATACATGCTCCCAGCATGTGCACAAGATCCAGGACCAGGAAACCACAATGGGAGTGTGTGCCGGCTCTGTGCCAAGTTGGTGATGGGTTGGGGAGGGGCCAGCCAGGGCGCCAGAAGATCCTTCTGCTTTCAAGTTGCCTTTTTTTCTTGATTCGGTGCTTGCCCTGTTCCTGAAATCCTCTGACTATTTTCTGGAGCCCTGAGAAGGATGTTTCAGCTAGTTCTTGCTGGTTTCTCAAAGCTTCTGTCAGGGGACAGGGTCCTGAAGCATCTCACTCTCCCATCTTGATCGGGGCAGGGCATTGAAAAGGCAGTTTGATCACAGATGTTTCAGAAGATTTCCCCACCAGCCAGTGGGCTTTCCAAAGACAGAGACCATGTCTTACTCATCTCAATTCTTTCCCACCACAATTTGTCAGTAGCTCACAGCAATGAGGAATCAAGAAATAGTTGTCAAGTTGAACACAACCAAACTGTGATCAGAGATAAAACTACAGCATAAGCACAAAGTGTAGGGTGCATCAAGGAGGGAATCCTCCGAAATGGATCCTGGAAGGCATCTCTGAAGAGGAGACAGCTGCAGGTAAAGGTAGATTAGCATTCTGATGGAGACTGGAGAAAAGATGGACATCTGAAGCAGAATGAGCAGCCTGAGTGTGGTGGCTTGGAGTTACGTGCCCCAGAAAAACATATTCTTCATCTTAGTCCATTCCAGTAGGTGAACCCATTGTAAATACGACCATTTTAAGATGTTATTTTCAGTGAAGGGGTGGCCAACTGAATTAGGTTGGGCTTTAATCCAGATTACGAGAGTCCTTTATAAGCAAAATGAAATTTAGGTGTGGAGGGGAAATGCCAAGAGAAGCAAGAACTGGAAGTCAACAGAACCTGGAAAATAGAGAAGAAGATGCTACCATGTGCATTACCAGGTGACAGAAAAGCCAAGGACCAAGGATTGCTAGCAGTCAACCCCAGAACACCACAGTCTTCTGGGAAAATGCATTGCCTTGCTGACGCCTCAATTTTGGATTTCTCCTAGACTCAAAACCATGAGCCAACAAGTCCCCATTGTTCAAGCCAACCCATTGAATAGTGTTTGTTTTAGCAGCTAGGAAACTGAAGCAATGAGCAAAGGCATAGCATCCCAGCGACTGCCAGGAGTAGTGTCAGAAATGCAGCTCGGACTCATATTACAAAGTGTCCAGGCGGGAGAATGAAGCTTTCTTTTGAGAACGCTCTTTCTGGCAACTGTTTGGTTGGTGAACTGGAGGGAGACACAGCTGGAGAGCTGCTGGAAAGGGTGTCACAATAATCCAAGTGAGAATTAATTTCATGGTGGATAATTATAATCCTTTCCAAGAGCAAATATAAAATGTCTGGCCCATCATAAGTGATTAATAAATGTTAATTTCCTCTCCTTCAGCTCTAAACCATCGTTCACACTGTTCCCTGGGCAGGCACGGCCCTTCCTTCTTTTCTTAGCCTGCTAAAACCACCCTCTTCCTTCAAGGCCTGTCACCTCCTCAGTGGAGCCTTCATAGCTTCCCAGACCAGGTCTCCCTCCTCTGCTTTCCCATAGCACCTGTGTAAAGTGGAATATGTTATATTTATTCAATATTGTATTATAATAAATACTTGCCAGTATTTATGAAACATTTATTATGTGCTGTACACTATGCTAGGTACTGGGATACAGCTGAGAACAACTGTCTTGTATCCCCAGATTTGTATCCATTACCCAAATGGATACCCAAATGGCATACTTAAGGGCTTATCAGTCTTTGGTGAGTGGATGAATGAATGCATGCATGAATGAAAGGGCAGTGGGACCAATGGGGCAGCTGAGACCTAAAGAGATTCGGTGAGTCACCCATGACTGCCCAGCCAGAAGTGGCTGAGGAGGGACTGAAGCTCCAGACAGTTAAGGAACATGCAAACTTCAGCTCCTGGCACAATGGGGCTCCCACATTTGATGCTTTTCTATGAGACATTTTACATTCCAAGAGCAACCTCTCCTGCTGGTGGGACTGCCAGCCTTCAGCTGGCATTTTTATGGTGGACATGAGTGGTTTGTCCATCCCACACACTTGTCCCCGTCTTGCCAGGGAACACCCTGCTTTTGCCTTTGGATGTCCACCACTGCTCCACTCTCCATTTATACATCTGGATGGGGCTCCGTGGCCAGCCTGGGATTGGAGCATGTAGCCCATGCCTAAATCACCAAACGCACCCAGTTCCCCTGGTCACAGGGCCACGGGACCTCAGTGCCCTAAACGAGTCCAATCTGGGAAAATCTCAAGACTTTTTATTGTACTGTTGGGACAGGAGCACTTATACCCTTTTGCACTAGATTTGAGTGAGGAAGACATGAGATTTTAACACCACTGCCATTGGGTGCCGTCTTCCAATCACAAGAGGAGGGTCTTTCTGTAAACAAAAACCCACAGAATGGAGCCAGGAGATAGAGAGTAAAACTAGGAGCTCTCTTTGAGCTCCTGGCTCCAGCCAGGCCTGGGGTCTGGACTTTTTGGTTATTTCCTTGAGGCAGTTTTTTGGATTTTTTTCTAAAACTTTTTATTGTAGTAACATACATACAACTCAAAATTTCCCATTTTAACTGCTTTCAAGTGTACAATTCAGTGGTATTCATTGCATTCACAGTATTTTGCTACCATCACAACATCCATTACCCAAATGTTTTCATCACCTCATCCATCTTAAATACTGCAGTGCTGAACTGGGTGCTCAGCTGGGGCAGGATAAGCATTTATGCTGGTCAGTCTGCAAAGGAAGGGAGTTGGAATGCACTTCAGCAAAGCTGCCAACAGACTGGCACTCCTGCCCAGAAGGCAGAACAGTGCCAGATTCCACAAACAAAGGACGAGCCAATATGTGCCCCACATCCATAAACTACATTTCCTGGATGGAGTGGCCTCCTGGTTCCAGACTTTACTCTTGAGTCTTCTTGAAGCCTCTGGCCACAAGTGCTGCCCATCACGAGGATGTCCTCTGTTGGCCCTTTAGTGCCACCCATGTCGTTGGACTTTAACTCAGTTTACCGCAGGTTGAGTTTTCTCCCTTCTCCTTGGTTCAGGACACTTGTATATGCCTCTTGGGAACTGGCATACCTCCAGACTGGAAACAGCCCCACGGCTCTCATTTCTTAGAAACTTGCCATGTTCCTGGAGCCTATAATCAGTAGTCTCATTTAATCTTCAAACCCTGCATATTCCCATTAACAGATGAGGAAATTGAGGCTCAGAGAGGCAGACCACACCCCAGAGCTGCCGACTCCAAAGCCTGTGCCCTTAGCCACTCTGCTACACTTCCTCTCTGGGATTTCATTCTGGAGGCTGCACCCATGGGCGCCCTTGCCTTGTGGGCAGGACTCAGACCAAACTAACACAATGCCATAGCAATCGGTTAGTGTAGTGACGGATGGTCCTGCAGTCGATGACCCACCCATATCCCCTGGGTACTCAGTCTCCTTAGGCACACTGTGGACAGCTGGCTGCCAGCACCTGCAACTCTACCCCAGGCTGTCTTGGGCCATGGGAGCCTGCTTGGCCTGCGTCCAGGGTAGGCCAGGAGCAGCCCCCAGACAATCGGCAGGTTTCCTCACTGCTCAGGGCGCTGCTTTACAGTCTTCCAGGGGTCCCCAGAGAGCTGGCGTCCCCGTGGCCCCAGCCTTGATCTGCTTAATTAACACACCCTGTATGGGCTCCCTTCCCTTCCCGTTTGCACTTCCCCACTCTCTCCCCAGTGCTTTCTGGGATCACTGCCTAATTAACCACTTGCCCTTGAGTCTTTGTCTCAGGTTCAGCTTCCGGGGGATATCTAGTTAGCCAGCTCCTGTCACATCCTTGATATTCCTCTCAGTCCTTATAAATTGGGTGGAATTGGCTCCACCCCTGTCTCCAAAAGCAGGCAGGTGATTCAGGGCTGGCCAATCAGAATACGGCATTTCCTCGGCCTTAGCTTTTGGGTCAGAGAGTTTTTCTGGGGCTGCTGAGCTAGAGAGGCAGGTGCCTTCCCAAAGGCCCCCATCACCTGCACCACCTGGAGGATCGCGAGGCATCCTGCTTAAGACCACCTCTACTGCTTTTTCTGAATATGAAGACCATACATATTTGTAGGAGATGCAATGATGGTCCCAAGGCTTTACCTGCTCCCACTCCCCCTTTGTATCCACACTCCTTGCTGTGTGACTTAGAAGTGTCCTCTCACTTGACCCTGAGCTCAGCCATATGACTTGTTTTGGCCACTGGGATGTTAGCAGATGTGATGGGGGCAGAAACTTGAAATGAGCTTCTGTGATGCACTTGTTCGCTCTTGCCCTTCTGGCATCCCTGTGAGAACATCACCAGGCTGGTCTAGCCCTGAGGCAGATAAAAGACGTGAGCAGAGTTGCCTCAGTTGTCCCAGCTGAGGCGAGGCTAGGTCAGCTGACAGCCAGCCTGTGCCCAGATGTGTAAGAGTCCAGCCAAGATCAGTACCCAGTACCCACCCACCTATGAATGCTTTCTGTTGCAGGTGACTGAGAGCTTGCAGCAGCATTACTGCAGCAGTAGCGAAGGGGTACAATACTCAGAAAAGTGAAGCCATACAGAAAAGCATAAAAAAACAAAGTAAAAAAAATCACTCATGAAACATTGATGAACATCTGTGTGCTCTGCACGCACACATGCACACACACACACACACACACACACTCACATAAATGGACTCACCTGATGCAAGCTAAGTGGTAACTGGTGCATGAAATCCCAACAATTGGTCATCTTTCCATGTCCACTAATGTAGATCAATGATCAGCCCATCCCATTTTTGTACAGCCTGTAAGAAAAGAATGGTTTTTACATTTTAAATTGGTTTAAAAATATTTCAAAATATGTGAATTTCAGTTTCCACAAATAGAGTTTTATCGGAGCACAGCCACACCTTCATTTACCTGTTCTCTTTGGTACTTTCAGGCTACAAGGACAGAGTTGAGTAGCTGCCCCAGTGACCATTTGACTTGCAAAGCTGAACATATTTACTACCTGGCCTTTAGAGAAAAATTTGCTGACCCCTGATATAGATAATAATTATCCATTTACTGGCTGCATATAATTCCTTTGTATGACTATTTAACCAACTTCTTATAGATGAAAATTTAGGTTGTTTCCTATTTTTTCCTTATTCTTAACAACACTGCTGTGGACAGTCTTGATGAACATTTATCTTTGCACACTTGTTCTTCTTCTCAAAATAAATTTTGAGAAATGGGATTGCTGAACTGAAAGTCACTTGACATTGTGACCCTATTGGCTTTAGACTTTTCCCCCTGCATTTGTCCCTTAAAACCCATTTGCTTTTTGGTAAGAGATCTGTTTTATAGAAAATTTATTTCAGTGAGATGTGCTGGTTGTCATAAAAATGTGACCCTCTGCAAAAGGAAGATATAGAACCCAACACAAATGCTAATGTAGAATTTTCAATTTTAAAATTGGGGTGGCGGTTACATGGGTACATGCTTTTGCCAAAAATAAATACATAAACAAATGCACGTGAGGGAACTTTCTGGAGTGATGGTGACAGGGGTTTGTGTTGCACATGCAAATGAAGTGGTTAAAACTTACCAGATGGTACACTTAAGATTTGTGCATTTTATTGTTTGTAAGTTTTATATCAAAAAGAAAAAATTGTGAACAATTACTGAACTCTAGTTGTTGATATGCATGCTGAAGGATTTTGGAGGAAGTGTGCCAATGTCTACAACTTACTTTTAAATTGCATCAAAAAAGACAGATTTGTGGATGGATAGAAGAATGGAAAGATGGATAGATATGTGGTAAAGCAAATATAAGAAAGTGTTAATGTATGCCAAGACACTTCAATGGGAGGGAAAGAACAGTTTTTTCAACAAATTTTGCTGGGACAACTGGATATCCACATGCAAACTAATGATGTCAGACCCACAATGAGATACAATTTCACACCCACTATGTTGGCTATAATCAAAAAGAAAGCTAGTAAGTGTTGGCAATGATGTGGAGAAATCAGAACACTTCCACACTGCTTACAGCCACTTGGGAAAACAGTCTGGCTAATACTCAAATGATTAAACATAGAGTGACTGCATGACCCAGCAATTCCATTCCTAAGTATATACCCAAAAGAAATAAAACCATGTATCTACACAAAATCTTGAACATGAATATTCATAGCAGCATTATTTATAATAAGGAAAATGTAGAAACAACCCAAATGCCCATCAACTGATAAGGGATAAATGAAATGTAGATATACATGCAGTGGAATATTTGGCAATAAAATGAAATGAAGTACCGTTCCATGCTACAACATAGATGAATCTTGAAAACATTATGCTAAGTGAAAGAAGCCAGTCACAAAAGACCACATATTGTATGATTCCGTTTATATTAAATGTCTAGACTAGGCAAATCTGTAGAGACAGAAAGGAGAATAGTGATTTCCTAGGGCCTGGGGGAGGATAGGAGGGAAGGGGGTGGTTGTTAAGGGGGTGTACAGTTCCTTTTTGGGGTAATGAAAATGTTCTAAAATTGATTGTGGTGAAGGTTGCACAAATCTGTGGACATACTAAAAGCCATGAATTGTACATTTAAATGGGTCATTTGTATGCTATGTGAATTATATCTCAATAAAGTGTTAACATAAGAATGTTAATGTAGATACAATACCAAAAGCATGATCCATAAAAGGAAAAATTGATGAATTGGACTTCATCAAAATTAAAATTTTATGCACTTCAAAAGATACTGTTAAGAGAATTAGAAGGCAAGGCACAGATTGTGAGAAAATATTTGCAATTATGCATCTGATAAAGGACTTGTATCAGAATATATCAAAGCTCTCAAAACTCAATAACAAGAAAAGAAACAACTCAATTTTCAAAAATGGGCAAAAGATGAACAGACATTTCACCAAAAAAAAAAAATACATACAGCAGATAAACATATGAAAAGATGCTTGATATCGTTAGTTATTAGGGAAATGCAAACTAAAATCACACAATGAGGTACCACTATTAGAATGGCTAACATAAAATGTAAAAAGTTCTAGTAATACCAAGTGATGGGTGAGCATGGGAGCAGCTGGAATTCTCACACATTTCTGGTGGGAATGCAAAATGGGGCAGACATTTGGAAAAAGTTTATCGGCTTCTTATAAAGTAGAACATACATTTTACCATACAACCCAGCTTCCCCCTCCTAGGTACTAACCCTAGAGAAGTGAAAACTATGTTCACCCCAAAATCTGTCTGTAAATGTTTATCATGAATTTATCCATAGTCACACACAAAAAAGGGGAAAAGACCAGATGGCCCTCAGCTGCTGAACAGATAAACACACTGTGGTCATGCACAGCATGGAACCTGTCTCAGTCCAGTGCCCACTTCCACATCTGGACTGCATGAGACCCCTGGAGTTCCACTCTATGCTCTGCATGAGGGGAGGGTCCTCCCCATAATGACAGAGATTAACTTTCTAATCAGCCTTATCGCTGAGTGCACAAGGTCAGGCTCAATTTAACTTAGGAAAGTAAAACCCCCAAATGTTTCCTGAATCCAAGAGAATTGCGGTGGGTGAAAAATTTCTCCCTATAGAATGCAGGGGTATTGGCCTACCCCACCTCAATGGTTGCTAACATGACCACAGATGTAGGGTACTGGTGGTTTGATGGGTTGAGCCCTCTACCACAGGATTTACCCTTGGGAAGACTGTTGCTGCAAAGGAGAGGCTAGGCCTCCCTATAATTGTGCCTAAGAGCCTCCTCCCGAATGCCTCTTTGTTGCTCAGATGTGGCCCTCTCTCTCTACCTAAGCCAACTTGAAAGGTGAAATCACTGCCCTCCCCACTACGTGGGATCAGACACCCAAGGGAGTGAATCTCCATGGCAACATGGAATATGATTCCTGGGGAGGAATGTAGACCTGGCATCGTGGGATGGAGAACATCTTCTTGACCAAAAGGGGGATGTGAAAGGAAATGAAATAAGCTTCAGCGGTAGAGAGATTCCAAAAGGAGCCGAGAGGTCACTTTGGTGGACACTCTTATGCACAATTTAGACAACCCTTTTTAGGTTCTAATGAATTGGGGTAGCTGGTGGTAGATACCTGAAACTATCAAACTACAACCCAGAACCCATGAATCTCGAAGACACTTATATAAAAATGTAGCTTATGAGGGGTGACATTGGGATTGGGAAAGCTGTAAGGACCACACTCCCGTTTGTCTAGTTTATGGATGGATGAGTAGAAAAATAGGGGAAGGAAACAAACAGACAAACAAAGGCACCCAGTGTTCTTTTTTACTTTAATTGCTCTTTTTCACTTTAATTATTATTCTTGTTATTTTTGTGTGTGTGCTAATGAAGGTGTCAGGGATTGGATTAGGTGATGAATGTACAACTATGTAATGGTACTGTGAACAATCGAATGTATGATGTTTTGTATGACTGTGTGGTATGTGAATATATCTCAATAAAATGAAGATTTAAAAAAAAATTTATCCCTATCACATTTGATTAATATATTGAGGTTCCAAGTAATTTCAATTTATGAAAGGATCCATGAATAAGAAAATGCTCTGCTCTGTAAAGGTGCAAGTTTGCAAACCTCTCATCCAGACTCATTTCTGAGTTTTACCTCCTCAGGGTCCTGGAGCTCTAGATAAAGCCCTAATATCTGCTTTGCTGGCCTCTTCTCCTGAGCAGTGTTCCCAGGAGGAGCAGTAGTGGCTTTCATGCCTTTGCAAAGAACTTTTTCTCTCCTGGTCCCCAGTGAACTCCTATTCATCCGTCATTACCCTGCTTCAACTGCACTTCATCTGTCTGTGGAGCCTTCCCCAGTCCCTTCTCATTAGGACAGAGCCAGTGATTCTTGTTTCTGCATTTGGGCAGATCTGGGCATGCACTTCTACTAGAGTTGAGCTGGCTTTTCCTCTGGATGTCAAAAAACACCATAGAAATTTATTGTTCCAAATAAAATTAAATCTGTTGCCAAGTCCTCAGGCATCAACATGTAATGAATTACTCTCAGGGGTTGCTGGACTCTTTCCCTGCCTCCAGGGTGCTGCAGAGGGCAGTGGGGGAGGGGGTGTCCTAAGCAGTCCAGGCACTTAGGTCTTCTGGTCTCCAGTCTGCAAAAGGCCCTACAAGCTGGCTACTGTCCAATGCTGCCTGGTCCCTGGAAGGCAGGTGTCACTGCTTCTTGCGCTGGGGCCTCATGCTCTGGCGTGCAACCTTTGAAGCAGCAGGGTACCACCACACAACTCCCAAATGCCTACCCCCCCACTTCCCGGTTTGGGGAATTCACCCCTTCCTGAGGACCCAGTTTCTGCCCGTCTCTTTCAAACACTGTCTCCATTCCTTTCTCCCCCTGGGCAGGGGTGGGGTGGGGGTGTTAATTGGAGACATAACGTTGGCCTCCTTGCCTAGGGAAGGGACTAAGGGAGGTCGAGGCCAGATGGTTTTCTCACTAACTCACCCTGTTTCATTTCTTTTTGCACTGATCTCACCATGTTGCAATGATTTATTCACCATCTCCCATCTTCCTCAGAACTATGAGTTTTTTGAGGTCAAGGACAGTCTCATTGATATGGACACCGAAAGGTCGAGAGTGAGCTTACTGATTGTGTGATGGGGCAAGTTTACCTCTCTGAGAGTCAGTTTCCTTGTCTCTAAAATGCAGACAGCATCAATACCAATCTCATAGTATTACAGTTGGGATGACCTGGGGTAATTCAGGTAATTCCCATTAACCACTTTGTACAGTGCTTGACATGCAGTAATCACTTGATAAATGTTAGCTGCTAACATTACTTTTAATTCTCATTATTGTCACTTGCAGTGAATGTTTGCTTGCCTTCCCAACACTCATTCCTGGCTCTCTTTTTCTACTATAGAGACTGAAAATGTAAGCTACTCACCTTCTCAACCTTCCTTGCAACTGGAGCATGGGCATGTGACCCAATCTTGGGCAATAGAACTTGAAGGGACGTGTGCACTAGGCTTCTGGGAAAGATTTTACTCCTGGTAAAAAGAGAGAGAAATAGAAAGAGACTTTGGACACTGTTGTGGAGGGAGGTGATGATTGGAGCTGTGGCAGCCACGTTGTGACCATGAGGCAGAGCTAAGTGTGAAAGTCAACATGCTGAAGATGTCAGAACAGAAAGATGGAAGGGTCAGGGGTCTTTATACATGGTTGAGGTGCTGCCCCAACCCTGAAACTTCTTATCTTGAATATTTGTTCTTAGATCTGAAACATCCTAATTAGGAAGGCCACTTTTAATTGGGTGTTGTGGTATTATGAACTGAAAGTATCTCATTGAATACTTTATTATAGAAATTCATACTCATTAGCTATTGAAACCCCAGGTAAGTGGGCTTTCTATGAGCTTCCTTCCTCCCCATTTCCCCCAGTTCCCAGCTCCCAGTCCTCCACCCAGAGTCACATTAGCACAAGAGCTGGCTGCTACTTGAGGTCATAGATGGATCCACTTCTTGGTCCACTGGTCCATGCCCTTGGCTTCATGAGCAGTTCTGCAGTTTGTCCTTAGGAAAGATGGTGAACAGGGAAAAAGAAAGTGCAAAAGGAAGAGAAAGACAGGGAGAGAGGAATCACTCATGAGTGAATAATCCAAAAGTCCCTGGACTTTATTTTTGTTCAGTCCTATCGCGTGTACTTTTTCATTTAACCTGGGTCATCTCATGTTATAAATTATAACGCTGGCTTCAATGTGCAGTTGGTTGGCAGAGAAAACATGACAAATCATATAACCCGGTCCCATCGAGGTTTCTAACTCAGTTTTGATAAATGACTTATTCTCTTGTATTGGAGACTGTCTCTTTGTTGTTGAAGAAAGAGGGAGGCTTTACTTCTCATTTCTGGTTAATTTTGTGGCTAGAAAAAATTTCGTGGGAAAGACAAATGCACAACATATTTTTACCACAGCAACTACCGGTCCCATGGTGGTGCAGGATGTTGCAGGAATAGCTAGTGTGCACCTTGTTTTATGTGACACCTGACATGCTTGGTTTGGTGGTCCTACAGCAGGTCAAAAACAGGCCAAAAAATGAGGAACGTTTGTCTCCTGTAACCAAGAAACAGCATCCCTTTGCCCAACTGCTTTCTCAAGCAGCCCTTCCCTCTCGGTCACTGTGCTCCTATAAGGAAGGATCTGCCACCATGTGACCATAGCCCACTGCCAGCCTTCCGATTTGTCCCTTCCAGTCCCCTCTCCTCCTCAAACTCAAAATGCATGAGGCAGGAGTCACTGTCTTTCTGCAAGTTCACTTGTCCTGACTTCTTGGGTCAGCTAACGATGTCACCATCCAATTAGGCAAGATGGAAATGATGCTGTCACCTTTGACTTCTCTCTGTCTCTTTTTCTCTGCCCCTCTCTTTCTTTCCCATTCTCTTCCATGAAAAATAGCCGTGAGTTGCCATGTTCTGTCCATTCCATTCCTGCATTCATTCTCAGATCTGGTTGAGTACCCCCTCCCCACTGTTTCTGCTTGGGCCAGGCCTGAACCGTCTCTCACCTCCTGTTTTCTCTGCTCTCTGTTACTTGCGGCAGCCACTGTACACAGCTCAGCCTCTACCATCAGAGCCCTTCTTCCTTCCTGCTTCGTTCAGGCTGCAATGGCCACTGCCTAGAGAATGAACTGGTATTGGCCTGAACTGGTATTGGCCGTCCCATTCCCCTTTGCTGGGCTCTCACTTTCCCAGGCTCCTTTGCGGCAAGAGGTGGTCATAGGATTAGTTCTGGAGAATAAGACATGTGGGGTAAGTCTGGAAGGAGGCTCTGGAAGAGATAAACCTTCTGCTCATCCCCTCATCCCCCACATCCAGTACCATCATTTATACTCTTTACTCTGGCATTTAACCCTTGTATAATCTGCACCTCCCCAACTTACCTTTCCTCCAACATTATTCAATTCTCAACACATACCTTATGCTGGAGTTTAGAAGTAGGGAGCCTGAGGAGAGGTACAGCCTCCATGGGAGCCAGTCTGCACAGATAGCCCCAAATGGACTCTGTTTCCCAGGATCCACATTCTTGAGCAGCCCCTCACACACTGAATCTGCACCTGCTCCTGTGACATATTTTAACAAATAGCATGTAAAGGAAATTATGCCATGCCAATTCTGGGCTGGAGCCTTAAGAAGTCCTGGCAGATTCTGCTTTTATAATCTCAGGAGCACTAAGCCACCATATTTAAAACAAAAAAAATCTGACTGCCTTAAGACTACACAAAGAGGCAGTCTGGGGATCTCAGCCAGCAGAGAAGACCAGGGCTCCAAAGCTGTGATAGGATTCAAGCCGTTCCAACCTGCCCCCACACATTTGAGTCCCCAGAGCTGATGCCAGGTGGAGCGGAGAAAAGCAGAGTAGGCTGGGGTGAAAAAGTAACTGAAAATCACTTCTAGTCAAACTCAATTATTCTCTTTCTTGAAAATGATTGCCACTCTTTCCCATCCACACCTCTGCTTATATTGCCTTCTCAGCCTAAAGTAGCTTTTCTTCTCATCCAATTTATCCCATCCTTCTTTGCTTATCTTGAATGCAGCCTCTTCTATCAAACCTTCTTGATTATGTCAACTCTGAATACTTTATTTTGACCAGCCCTGGGGCAGGTATGTGGTTTAGCCCACTCTGCATTCACTCTCTCTTTCTCCTGGTAATAGCACACTGATTTTGTTTTGATGAATTATCCCTCCCCCTTTGGACAGTTTTGGTGGAACTGTCAATCAAGCTGTCCACTTACTTCTGCACACTGGGCCAACCAGCTGCTCTCTCCTTCCGATGCAAATCCTGAGATGGGTGACAGAACTGAAAGTGGCCAGCTGGTGCAGTCTCGCAGGCTGCTCTGATCCAAGTTCATTCCGAGGTCTTATTCCTCAGCTTTTCCTATGAACTGCCCTGTAGCCGTGACAGTATTGGATTACTCCCTTTGCTCCCTAACTCTTCCCAGCCCCCTGGCAGTGAGGGTAGACCATGTGACAAGTTCTGACTGATGAAATAAGAGGCAGTGACATATGTGACTTTCGGGCTGAGGCAGTGAAAAGCCCCTGTGCAAACCTCCAGTCTCTCTCTCCCCCATGCCATGGTCACTGAGGAGTCATGTTTTAGATGGTACAGCTACAAGATGGCAGAGCCTCCATTTGCCTGTGTCCGCGACTGGCTGTGTAGGGCAGAACCTGTCACTCACCCATATGGAACATGTAGCATGACCTAGAAATAAAGATCTGGGGGGTGTTTGTTTCAGCAGCATCACCTAGCCTATCCTTAGTAATACATACCCAGTATCCTTCCAATAAACTCATTTTTTTTGCTTGTTACCCAGAATCAGTTTTTTTGTACCTAAAACAGTTCAACTGATAAACTCTAACAGCACTTTGCAGTTTCTTCCTTGATTGTTCTTACTTTATCTTTTTATTTTTTATCAGCTGAGAGCAACCTGACTCTAAGGACTGCCTAAGATTCATCTTTGCATCCTGCACAGTGCCTCCCACACTGTCTTATACTTATAAGGCTCCTGATAAATATTTGTTAGGGTTAATGCAGACATGGAATGAAAATGAAAATTTGGTAAGTCAACTAGATACTTTCATTTCAACTGTGATTTCCAAATTCATTTACAAATGAGTTTTAACTAAGAGAGATTTTAAAACATGATTGTACCTCCAGTTTTATGACAATGGTGCTATGTGAGTCGTGTGTTCTCAATCATATTATAATAGGTGGTCATAACTTCAAAATAGTTCTAGAGAATGCCAAAAAGTAAAATATTCTTGAAACATCAGAACAACAACAATTTTCAATGAGCTCTGCATTTGTGACAGACACCATATTTAAGTTTTTAATTTTCATCCCATCCCAACCCCCTCCAATCCTGGTGTCTAACATCTTATTGCAGACAAAGGGAGAAGCAGCAATTTGGAGCTATTTATGTCTATTGTTTTCAAATGAATTAATTTTTAAATCGGAGAAAAGGTGCTCCCCTCCCCAAACCTGCTGGATCAGTGAAGTAGGACCATGGAGAAGAGGGAATTCTCCTCTTGTGCCCACTTTAAAAGAAACACTTGTAAAGTGAAATGATTTAGCACTGGCTGCCAATGACAGAAAGAGAGAGAAAAAAATGGAAATGCTTTTGGTGGGATAAACTTTAAGAGCATGGGATATGGGATATGTAAATAAATGTTAAGTGTGCTGTGCATCAGTGCTTCTCAAACTTTCCTGTAAATGTGGTTCACCAGGGGATCTTGTTAAAATGCAGGTCCTGCTCCCAGAGGTGTAAATCTCCCTGGCATCGTGGGATATGACTCCTGGGGATGAATCTGGACCCAACGTCGTGGGATTGAAAACATCTTCTTGACCGAAAGCGGAATGTGAAATGAAACGAAATAAAGTTTCAGTGGCTGAGAGATTCCAAATGGAGTCGAGAGGTCACGCTAGTGGGCATTCTTATGCACTACATAGATGACACCTTTTAGGTTTTAATGCATTGGAATAGCTAAAAGTAAATACCTGAAACCGTCAAACTCCAACCCAGTAGCCTTGACTCTTGAAGACAATTGTATAGCAATGTAGTTTCCAAAGGGTGACAGTGTGACTGTGAAAGCCTTGCGGATCACACTCCCTTTATCCAGTGTAAGGATGGATGAGTAGAAAAATGGGGACAAAAAACTAAAGGAAAAATAGGGTGGGGGGGGGATTTTTGGGTGTTCTTCTTTACTTTTATTTTTTATTCTTATTTTCAGTTTTTCTGGCACAAGGAAAATGTTCAAAAAATAGACTGGGGTGATGAATGCACAACTATATGATGGTACTGTGAACAATTGACTGTACACTTTGGATGACTGTATGGTATGTGAATGTATCTCAATAAAATTGAATAAAAAACAAAAACAAAACAAAAAAACACAGGTCCTGCATCAGTAGGTAAGGGTGGGCCACAGAGTCACCTAGTTAGATGTGCATCAAGCTCCCAGGTGACGTGGCTGCTACTGGTCCACAGAACATGCTGGAAGAGCAAGTGAAGAACACTCTGTGTGTGAAAAGAATGGTCACCGCAATTCAAGAACTCTTAAAAGACTCACACGGAACTATGCAGAATTTGGGGTTTTGATTAGCTTCCCCTGAATTCATCCTTTCATCAGTTTTCTTTAAGTTGGTCAAGAAATCACTACTACCTTCCATCTTATCTCAAATCACTTCTCTGGTAACATCCCTATCTTTTTTTTTTTTTTTTTTTTTTTCTTTTTTAATCATCATTTTATTGAGATATATTCACATACCACGCAGTCATACAAAACAAATTGTACTTTCGATTGTTTACAGTACCGTTACATAGTTGTACATTCATCACCTAAATCAATCCCTGACACCTTCATTAGCACACACACAAAAATAACAAGAATAATAATTAGAGTGAAAAAGAGCAATTGAAGTAAAAAAGAACACTAGGTACCTTTGTCTGTTTGTTTGCTTCCCCTACTTTTCTACACATCCATCCATAAACTAGACAAAGTGGAGTTTGGTCCTTATGGCATTCCCAATCCCACTGTCACCCCTCATAAGCTACATTTTTATACAACTGTCTTCGAGATTCATGGGTTCTGGGTTGTAGTTTAATAGTTTCAGGTATCCACCACCAGCTACCCCAATTCTTTAGAACCTAAAAAAGGTTGTCTAAAGTGTGCGTAAGAGTGCCCACCAGAGTGATCTCTCGGCTCGTTTTGGAATCTCTCTGCCACTGAAGCTTATTTCATTTCCTTTCACATCCCCCTTTTGGTCAAGAAGATGTTCTCCATCCCACGATGCCGGGTCTACATTCCTCCCCGGGAGTCATATTCCACGTTGCCAGCGAGATTCACTTCCCTGGGTGTCTGATCCCACGTTGGGGGGAGGGCAGTGATTTCACCTTTCAAGTTGGCTTAGCCAGAGAGAGAGGGCCACATCTGAGCAACAAAGAGGCATTCAGGAGGAGACTCTTAGGCACAAATACAGGGAGGCCTAGCCTCTCCTTTGCAGCAACCGTCTTCCCAAGGGTAAAACTTATGGTAGAGGGCTCAACCCATCAAACCACCAGTCCCCTATGTCTGTGGTCATGTTAGCAACCATGGAGGTGGGGTAGGCGAATACCCCTGCATTCTCCACAGGCTCCTCAAGGGGGCACTACATCTTTTTTTTTTTTTTTCCTTGTTTGTCTTTTTTCTTTTTTTTTTTTTTTTTAACTTTCCCTTCTTTTTTCAAATCAACTGTATGAAAAAAAAAGTTAAAAAGAAAACAAGCATACAATAAAAGAACATTTCAAAGAGACCATAGCAAGGGAGTAAGAAAAAGACAATTAACCTAAGATAACTGCTTAACTTCCAACATGTTCCTACTTTACCCCAAGAAAGTTACATAATATAGCAACATTTCAGTGAACTTGTTCCTACTACATCCATCAGAAATTAACAGACCATAGTCATTTCTGGGCATCCCCAGAACGTTAAATAGCTTATCTGTTCTTCTTGGATTATTGTTCCCCCTTCCTTAATTGCTCTCTACTGCTAGTTCCCCTACATTCTACATTATAAACCATTTGTTTTACATTTTTCAAAGTTCACATTAGTGGTAGCATATAATATTTCTCTTTTTGTGCCTGGCTTATTTCGCTCAGCATTATGTCTTCAAGGTTCATCCATGTTGTCATATGTTTCACCAGATCGTTCCTTCTTACTGCCGCGTAGTATTCCATCGTGTGTATATACCACATTTTATTTATCCACTCATCTGTTGAAGGACATTTGGGTTGTTTCCATCTCTTGGCAATTGTGAATAATGCTGCTATGAACATTGGCGTGCAGATATCTGTTCGTGTCACTGCTTTCCGATCTTCCGGGTATATACCGAGAAGTGCAATCGCTGGATCGAATGGTAGCTCTATATCTAGTTTTCTAAGGAACTGCCAGACTGACTTCCAGAGTGGCTGAACCATTATACAGTCCCACCAACAATGAATAAGAGTTCCAATTTCTCCACATCCCCTCCAGCATTTGTAGTTTCCTGTTTGTTTCATGGCAGCCATTCTAACCGGTGTTAGATGGTATCTCATTGTGGTCTTAATTTGCCTCTCTCTAATAGCTAGTGAAGCTGAACATTTTTTCATGTGTTTCTTGGCCATTTGTATTTCCTCTTCAGAGAACTGTCTTTTCATATCTTTTGCCCATTTTATAATTGGGCTGTCTGTACTATTGTCATTGAGTTGTAAACATCCCTATCTTTTAAAAACATAGTCAAGAACACAGAAGCAGGCAAAACAAGAGTTCTGAGAAGCTTAAATAGATGTCCCAAATTCTACACACTAAAACTTGTGCACTTTCCAGATATTTAACTTTATTTTTGTTGTTGTTGCCATTTTTTCTAATAAGACTGACCATTTGTTGCTCAGGCCAGAGGACATTAAAATAAGACAATTATAAGAGATTAGGACCGTTGGTAGCCTGACAGAGAGTAGGAGATGGAAATATTTTGAAAACCTGACCTTAGAATTAAAGTAATTCTAAGTAATCTTGGGGTATAATCTTCTGTGTAAAGGAAAGAAAGCCCTAGATGTGGTAACTTTCCTCAAAGACATTCATGTACTCATGAAGAAAAATCATTGCTTGCTTAAGAGGGCAAGTAAGCATATATTTTAGAATTATTAGTACAGATAATAGAAAATTTTTTTAAAAACATTGGTGCTTAGGGATGGATAATCTAGTTTTATGGAAAATTTGCTTAGTGTATAACTTAATTCTCAGATGATGCTGGATAAATATGGCTGTAACTATACCCAACTTCACATAATATTATATCTAAAATCTTAATGGCTGCATTAATTTCTTAATTTCTGGCTTAATTTCTTTTGAAAAACAATGTTTTCTGATGCTTATAAAATAAGACATGCTCATGGGATACAAGTTGAAAAATACAAAAAAGTGACAAAACATTAAAAATATTAACCATGCTCCCACCAATTAAAGCTATCCACTGATAACATTTTGATGTATGTTCTAGTCATTTCTCTCTTTTTTAAAATATCCTGAGTTATGTTTTTTTCCTGCCATTAAGTATCCTTTGAAAACATGATTTTTTAGACGACATAGTATTTCAGAGAAGTTGTACTTATTCCAACGATTCTCCTTTTTAGACATTTGAGGACATTTAGGTTGCTTCCATTTACCCCTGAAATAATTAATGCTATGATGCTCTTCCTTGTACACTAACCTTTGCCTGCATTTCTAATTATTTCCTCAGATAGATTCCCTGAAGTGGAATTACTAGGTCAAAGAACAGAGACACATTTGAGCTCTTGATGAGCATGCAAATTGCCCTTCAGGAAGACTTGAACAGTCTCTGGCGCCTCTAGCCGTTTGTAAATTTCTCAACTCAATGTCTGCATCTACCACTGACTTTAGACTTAGGAACCATTTTTAATATTGTCCCTCTGGGGACTCTCACCATCCTGCTAAGACGAGTAATAAATAGGGGAGGATTGCATTCTCTTTCTGTTCCACCAATTCATACCTGTCACATGGATCAAACATAAAATTATGTGACCATATAAAAGCCAAAGAGGACTGGCATGAGCAAATGAATGCATTCCTCATGGATTCATTTGCTCATGGGGCACTGTCAGAACATGGTTTCTGGCTTCCCTCTTTCCTTTATCTTCTCCATTACTGCCATGTACTTTCAAAAAATAAAAATATATGCTTCTCTTTCCTTTTCATATTTTCAGTCTTCCTATTGAAAGTTTCTTTGAAATACAGAAAAGTACAAGTGGAGAAAATGACAATCATTCATTTTCCTACCACCCAACAATAATCACTGTTAATATTTTGGGACATGTGCCTCTATCCCCTTTTTAAAGTTAATATTACAAATACTATATGAATGTATAGTTTATTATTTTCATTTAAAATTAGAAGATTACAGATAAACCTCCAGACTTCTTTAACGTCTATATTCATGTCAATCCCCTTCCTCCTCAATCCGAGAGGTGCTCTATTTTGAGTTTTGTGACAATCTTCCCAATCCTTAAAGAGATGAGACTTTTATATGTATATGTTTATCTCTTGGAAATATGTAGCATCGACATTTTGCATTTTACCATCTTGCCGTTTTTTTTTAAACTCCACTTTATACCTTTAAGATTTAACCATGTAGATGCTTGTGAGTTAATTCATTCCTTTTAAATATTATATGAACATTTTGCATTTTCACTTCCCTATTAATGGATGTTTTGGATGTTTTAAATTTTTCCTTTATTGCTGAAGATGTTGCAGCAAATATCCTCATGCATACAAAGGAGGTTTTCTCCAGTTAAATTCCTAGAAGTGGAATTGCTAGATGAGCATTTTCAGTTTCAAAACTGCTTTGCAGAGTGGCTATAACATTTACAACCCCACAACAAACACTTAAAAATGCTGTTCTCCCCTCACCCTCAGCAGCATTTTATCATTCTCATGGGAGGAACATTGGTATTTTATGTTGCTTTTTTCCCCAACTAATAGATTGACCATCTTTCCACATGTTTTGTAGCCATTTGAATTTCCTCTTCTGGAAGTTATATTATTTTGATACACTTTAGACTCTTTTTTTGGCATTCACATTTACAATACAGATAGATCAAACATTTTCCTTAATCCTCTTGTTCTCCTTTTGGTATCATGATTAAGCTAGCCTCATGGTGTTGGATAGCTTTCTCTACTTTGTTTATATTTTAGTGCTGTTTGCATAAGGCAGCTTGTCTGTTTTTTTTCTTTTTTCCTCTTGTTTTGAACACACCTGCAAGACTATCTTGGCCTGGGTATTTTAGGAGTTGGAACAAATCTCCTGCTACAATTTCAAGTTCATTTATGATTTTTGGTCTACTTGAGCCAACTTTTGTAATTTGCATTTTTCTCAAAAATTGTCTTGATTTTCTGTTGCATTGGACAAAGTTGTTCATAGCATATTCTTATGCTTTCTAAATTTTTTAGTCTGATATGTTCCCTTTGCCATTTAAAATATTGTATTTGTGTCATTTCTTGATTAATCTTACCAGAAGTTTGTCTATTATAATAGTCTTTAACAGAACAGCTTTTGATTTCCATACGTAATTTTATCTTCTTTTGTTTTCTGTTTTACTAATTTCAGCTTTTATATCCTTCCTTCTGCTTTCTGTGGGTTTATTTAGTTGTTATTTTTCTACCTCTTAAATTGAACACTTAGCTTCTTCTGATGTTTTCTTTCTTTCTTTCTTTCTTTCTTTATTTTTTTTTTTTTGCAATAAGTCTGCTTAAGGCTATAAATTTCCCTGTAATCACTGTTTTAGCTGTATTCCAAAAGTTTTGCTATGCCAGGCTTTTATTGTCATTCATTTCTATATATTTTGGTATCTTCCATATCGACCTTCTTTTTTATCTATATGTAGTTTTCAGTTTCCTAATGTATGTGGTTTTTCTTTTAAAAATGGATTATAAAATCTTTCAAAACACAAAAAGGCGTAAAAATTAATACTAGGAACGTGCACTTATATACTCACGTACTCATTACGCAGCTTAAGAAATAAAACTCAATATACGCTTATAATTTTAAATTTTATTTTTCATAAATAATAGATGTACATGGTTTAAAAAAAAAAACTGTTTCTGTCTCCCTGGCCCCCTGGTCAGAAGCAACTGCAGTTACTAATTTAAGGTGTATTCTGTGTATGGGTTGCTTTTTTGTCTCTCTTTTTGTCATTGATTTTTAATTTTGCTGCACTGTGGTTAGTGAATGCGGTCTATAGATTCTTTGGAATTTATTGAGACTTCCTTTGTGGCCCAGTACATAGCCAATTTTGGTAAATGTTCCAAATAGATTTGAAAAGAATCTAAGTTCTTTTTCTAAAATAGAAATCTGATCTTGTCACATCCACTCTGATATCTTCTATGGTTTTCAGGTGAAAGACCAACCTCCCCCTCCCCGACTATTTGATTTGGCCCTAAACTTCCTCTCTAGCCAAGGCCTCCACTACCTTATGTACAACAAATTTAGGTACACATAGCTCTGTAAAATATCATACCTTTTAGCATCAATTTTCTGAAAAATATTTGAACAGAACAGTGTTGTTCAGCAAGGGGCAGTCCAATCAAAGTACATTAAAGGTCCTGATAAAATACTCCTTGAACCAGCTAGAAAATGGGCTGTCTTCTCAAGTCATACTGAGGACAGATAGCAGCTTTGTGGTGGATTACTCTGTTATCACGAACTCCACTACTTGCTCACTACTTACTCGTACTGAACCTGACCCACCTCACTGAGACCCCTGGTTGCTGTACCCCTTCCCTTGCTTCTAATTTGTCAGCACTTTCCCTCCTTCAGATCTATGCCTGCCTGTACTATGGTGGACCACTTCAAAGACACTCCCACCAACACCCCCAAATTGCTTTGCCTTCTGGAGTCAGCAGCATATGCCCAACCCAGACCTACTCCAGGATGAATCAAGACTAAGCTTCTGCTCTGAGGCCTCTGGAATGGGGAAAGAAGATTGAGGGAGTTTATCACATAACCAGCTGTCATCTCTACACATTTCTGGTTTCAACCTTAGCTTGCATTTCACTTTTACATTCCCCTTGGCATCTGTTCTAAACCTTGTGACTTTGCTCAATCCCCTAGCATCTCCCCAGCTCCTTCATTCAGCAGAATGATACTGTTGGCTACTTTATAGAGAAAATAGAAAACATCAGGGATGAACCTTTATTTAGCCATTTTCACTTCCTTTCCTCCTGTTTCAGAAGTGTTTCTCTTCCTTCTTGGGATGATCCTATTTTTATTCTATTGATTTCTCCCTCTGCTCTGGAGTCTTCAGTCTTCCTTTCCTAAAACATAATTCCTAAAAGTGTAGTCCTCACTTCTTCTGCACTTCCTCAATGTCCATTCATTCAATGGGGTCTGATCTAGCCTCCTCTCCTCTTTTGAGACTTCCAGCAGATTCTAAACCTGGGGGCACATCTTTCTTGACCCCTCTGAGCATACCCCGCTCCTCTAAACTCTCTTTTACCTATGTGGCTCTGATATGGATACCACTCAGTTTTGAATCCCTTTCTTCTCTTTCAACCTCTTTTGCCCCTTTGCTTGGCTCTTTACCTTGAAATGTTGATGTTCTCCAGCATTTTCCATTCTTGGTCCTCAACTTTTCTGTCTTTACACATCAGGAAAGCACATGCTTCATCACAAAGGGGATAGTTTCCACCCAGCTCTACACAAGTGCTGCCGTGGCAGAATGCTGACCCAGTGTGCCAGATTTCCCCATTTTTCAAGAGAGGTCAGACATCCCAGTGTTTTATGTGAAACACCTCAACTTTTAAATATTGATTATGGAGTGAACATTTTACAAAACACCGTGCAGCGCAAATAAAACATGGATGTTCCTCTTGGGGGTTATTTTCTTCTCTTATTCGACTGCTACCAGCAGTTTATGAAATACTTTTTATCAGCAATAGTAGCTCACACTTATTGAGTTCTTTCCATGTCCCAGTCACTTTTGTAAGTGGTTTGTATGTATTAACTCACTTAATCGTCACAAGAACAAGGTGCTCTTACTATCCTTGCTTTACAGATGAGCCAACTGAGGCAGAGAGATGGACAATTTTGTCCTGGTCTCAGAGGTACTGAGTTTAAGAACGATGATTCACCTTCAGGTGGTCCTGAAGCTCAATATTTTAAGCAATACAGTCTACTGCTTTCCCCCCACTCAACAGATAAGAAACCTAGGCGCAGAGAGGTTAAATCGTTTTCCCAAGATCACATCTGTGGTAAGTGGCCAAGCAGGTATTTAACCTATCATCACACGAGATAGTCACTTGCACTCACTACTGTTCTATAATTATTTATTTCACCTGTTCTTAGACTAGGACAGGGCAAACAGCTGTAAAACGAGTTCCTTGGAGATTCAAAACATCCATTGGCTTCCATTAGTGACTTCATTCACTTCGCATGACAATCCCTAGGTAAGATAATAGCCAACATTTAATCAGCATTTCCATGTGACACTTTTCCGGTGATAATGTTAAGTACTCGATATGCATGATCTCTTTTAAACTTCAGGAACACTATTTCGTAGGGACTATTTTATCCCCATTTAACGGAAGAAGAAACTGAGGCTCCCAGTGGCTCCGTTACTTGCCCAAGATCCCGCAACTAATAAAAGCGACAGGGCCAGGATTCTAGCTCAGCCTATATGACAACAAAGCCCTCATTTTTGTCCATGAGGTCATATTGTCAGTTCTATAGATGAGGAAACTGAGGTCCAGGACAGGGCGCTAGTTTGTGCCCGCAAAATTGCGGGCATTAAGGGGGTCAAAGGCTGCACTCTTGCTCTTCCTCTTCTTCGGCCGGGCGGTGCCACTGCAGTGCGGAAAGAGGAGGACAAGCGGGACGCCCCCGCCCGTAACGGTACCGAGCGCCGACGGGGAAGCTTGCTGCACCCATACGTTTACCACTCAGGCCCACTCGGGTCGCGACTTACAGAGCCGAAGACACCAAGGCAACGGCGCGAGCGGGAGAATCGGAAGTGCGTCAGTAGATGGGCGGGAAGAATCTGCTGGCGAAGGCCAATGGGAGCTGCGAGTTTGCCTTCGCCCCGCCCCGAGGGCGGACCCGAATCCACTTTTCGGCCGTCACTACCAACAAAATCTCTGGGCGGCCCTTGGGTGTCGTGGCGGGTAATCCGGGGTTCGGGGACGGGAGGCTGATAGGGAGGGAAGGAGGCAACTCGGGAGGCGAGGGGAGCGTGAAAGGTGGGGCTCGGCGAGGCAGCAAGTCGGGTCAGCCCGGGGTCGGTGACGCGTGTGGAGCTGGGGACGCGGGAGGGCTTGGGACTTCTCTTCCCAATTTACTGGGCGGGAAACTGAGTCCGGAGAGGGTACGCCGACGCAGGTTGACTAGGATCTTCGTCCCAGCAACACGCAGAAAATTTTGAACCATAATATTAGGTAAAAAGAAAAATACAGAATTCTCTTTGAACTGATTACTTCAGTGGAAAATATGGCCTTTGCTAACTCCCTCTCGGTTTATCTCGCGGTCTTCTATACTGTATTTTATGTCTAGAGTTTCTTTGTACAAGTCCCGGTCCCTGAGACTAGATGTGTCCAGAATAAGGAGTTCCTCGGGCTTTAGAAAGGTAATATGGTGCATATTCCCTATGTGGTGTCATATTCTGTTATCAAATACGTTAATATTTGCACAGCTAAATATTTGCGCGTTTACACTTAAGGGGATAAATAACAGCCAAAAATAGCCTCACTTCAGGTCAGGTCGGGTTTCCAAACTGAAGACAAAACTTCGGTTTTTCAGACCTTTTTACATTTCGGAACTGGAGTTAAGGGACCTGGATCATAGTTTTTTGTTCTCTTGCTAATCTGAACTCTGAGTTCCTCGAGAAGAGACACTGTGCTTTTGTATCCCCATTCTCCATCTGTGTCGCTAACTCTGCGTGTCACTTTGTGTCCCTCTCAGCCTCGGTTTCCTCAGGTGTAAATGGGAACAGTTTTGCCTTCCTCATAAAGTCCGGGTGAGGATTAAATGAGGCCAAGCAAATGAAGCTGTGGCTAACACTTGGAGAAGATGGTTAGGATTGAGATTTACTTCTTCCACATGCATTTCTATTTTAAAATTATTTGGGTGGGTAATACCATTGTTAATATCAACCCCCCTTTCCCCAGTCTCTGTTCACAGAAGCATCTGACATTCTGTATAAAAACAAGCATATCAGTATTTATGTATCTCTTCCATCCCTACTTCCCTACCACTTTTTGTCCAGATTATAGCATACTATACTAATCTGTACCTTGGTCTTCTCATTAACATTTTTTTTTTTTTTTTTGGCTGGCACTTACAAATTTAGATCTTTTTTTATTATGAAACACACTTATAAAAAATCTGTTGAGTTTGAAGGGCAGAAATAAATGGGCCCCATATAGTTTAAGAAACAGAACATTAACCATATCCCCAAGGCCTCCGTTGAATCCTTTTACTCCCCACTCTGAAGGTAAAACCACTGCCCTGAATATTGTGTTACCTGTTCCCTTGGTTTTCTTTGTAGTTTTTACCATCTCTGATGAGTTGAGTGTGTGGTTTTCTAACTTTTGGATCTTATACAAATAGTATCCTAATATATATCTTGTGTGACTTGCTTCTTGCTCATAGCTTTTCGTTTTTGAGATGCATCCTGTGTTGTGTGTAGCTCTACTTCATTCATCTTCATTGCTGTACTGAATTCCATGATATGATTATAATATACTTTATAAAGCTGTTCTGTTGATGGGCACTTGTATTGCTGCCAGAGTTTTGCTGTTACATGGTGCTTCTAGAAACGTCTCCTGGGGAAAACATGGAAATGTTTCTATAAGGTTTTATACCTGTAAGTGGATTTTTGGAGCTATTCAAATTTGCTAGTAATATCAAATTGTTTTCTGAAGTGGTTATATGATTGATACCCTCAGCGTATCAATCATACTTTAAAACGTTTTCCTATCTGGTGGTGGGTAAGACATATTCTTTTGTTATGGTTTTAATACTCATTTACCTGATGACTATTGATATTGAGTACCTTTTGAATGTATTTATTAATCATGTGCACATTTTCCATAAAATTTATGTTGCCTATTTTTCTCTTGCCATTGTTTTTCTCATTGATTTATGAGTTCTTGATATATTCTGGATATGAATCTTTTGTGTCTTATATGTGCTTCAAATGCCTTCAGTTTGTAGCTTGCGTTTTCTCCTTCTGGTGTTTTTGGTGAGCAGAGGTTCTTAATTTTAATGATCACATTTATCAGTCTATTCCTTTATGGTTTATATGCTTTGTATCTTTTTTAAAAACCCTTCCCTACCCTTTGGTCATAAAGGTATGTTGTCATTCCCTTTCTCATGACTTTAATCCTCCAAGAATTGATTTTTGTGTATAGTGTGAGAGAGGGGCCTGATTTCATCTTTTTTAAACATATGGATAATCTGTTGCACATTTTACTGAAAAATTAGCTTTGATCTGGAATTCCGTTTCTCTGGCATATCAACTATCCATACACGTATTTGTTGTGTTCTCTGTTCTGTTCCACTGACTTTTTTTGTCTATCCCTGTGCTAGTCTTGGTATCTGGTAAGACAAGTCCTTCTCTCTGCCTTTGTGTTCTCCCAAAGTGTTTTTGTTTTCTTCAACTTTATATTTTATATGTACATTTTAGAATCATCTTGTCAAATTATGGACACACAAAACCTGTTGGGGTTTTGATTGGAATTGGATTGGATCAATTTGGATTTTAAAGTGGTTACTTTCAATATTTCATTTTTACATGTTTGCTGTAGGCTTTTTTTGGGTACATCATTTTGATAAATAAAGGAACTTACCTTCTATTCCAAGTTTGTTAGAATTTTTAGCCTGAATAAATGTTGAATTTTATCACCTGTATTTTCTGCTTCTTTTAAGATGCCCATATTATTTTTCTCCTTTATTCTATTACTGTGGTGAGTTACACTGGTTTTTGAATGGTAAACCATTGCTGCAATAAACTCAACTTGGTCATGATATATCATCCTTTTTACGTTGCTGTATTTGTTTTGAGAACATTCAGCTTAGGATGATTGCAGCTATGTTTGTGCAAGTTACTGATCTGTGATTTTCCTTTCTTTTGAAGTGCTTGTCAGGTTTTAGTACCGAAGTTATGCCAGCCTCATGAGATGAGTTAGGGGGAGGGCTTGCTCCTTTTCTGACTCTGGGATGGTTTGTGTAAAGTTAAAATTATTTGTTATAGAATGTTTGATGGGATGCCCTGATAAATCCATCCAGACCTGAAGTTTTCTGTGTGAGAAGATGGATTTCCCGCAAACTTTCTTTAATAGTTATGAGACTGTTTAGGTTTTCAAATAACTTACTAATTTTGAATGAATTCTCTATGAATTTGTACATATCTGAATTTTCAGATAAATTGTTATAACGTTTTTTATAATATCATTTAAAAATGTTTGGGTATTAGCATTGTTCCCCTTTTAGTTCCAAATATTGTTTATTTGTAAGTTTTTTCTCTTTCTCTCTTTTGGCAAATCTTTGTCATTTCCGTTAAGTTTTTCCTGAGAGCAATTTTAGTTTTATTGATCTTCTCAGGTATATGTTTATTTTCTATTTCATTGATTTCTGCTCTTTATTATTTCATTACTTTAACTTTCTTTGATTTAATTTGCCGTTCTTTTTGTTACTTCTCAAGATGGATGCTTAGCTCATTAATCTTCATGCTCCCCTCTTTTAAAAACTTAAATATTTAAGCTATGAATTTCCCTTGACTGCTTTAGTTGCTTCCTCCCAGTTTAAAGTATATTTTGTTATTGTTCAGTTCAAAATATTTTCTAATTTGATCATGGGTTATTTAGAAGTGTGTTTTTAAAATTCTAAACAAAAGGGATTTTTCTAGTTATTTTTTTGTTAATGGTTTCTAACTTTATCACATTGTGGTCAGAGAACATGGTTTGATGAGACCAGTCCTCTAAGTTTTGCTAAAACTTAATTTCTGGTTCAGTGTGTGGCAATTTGCATAATTGTTCTGGACCTGCTTAAAAATTCTGTATGCTGTAGCTATTGGGTGCAGTGTTTTATGCATGCCCATCAGATTAAGCGATTTGCTTGTGTTGTACAAACCTTTGCTAATCTTACTGAATTTTTGTTCACTTTTTCAGTGATCTACAGGGGTATGTTAAAATCCCCCCTCTGGTTGTAGATTTGTATTTTTGTGTTGTTTATCTTTATAGTTGTGACGATTTTTGCCTTAACTGTTTTGAGGCTCTGTATCTTTGTGTTGTTTATCTTTATAGTTGTGACGATTTTTGCCTTAACTGTTTGGGGCTCTGTTACTAGGTGCGTAACATTTTAGATTGTTGTCTCTTCTTGGGAATTGACCCTTTAATTATTTTGCAGTGACCTGTTTGATCTCTGTTAATGTAATTTTGCTCTAAAGTCTATTTTGCCTCATATTATTGTAGCTGCAGTGGCCCACTTTCAGTTATTTTGCAGAGTATCTTTTTCTACCCTTTTACTTTTAATCTTTCTGTGTTCTTGTGTTTTAGAAGTAATTTTTATAATTATACAGCTAAATTTTATTCATTATCCACGTTGGCAAGTTCTTTATCTGTTCTGACAGTCCTTGTCTTTTAAACTGGAACATTTAGTCCATGTTGTTCATTTTTATTATCAATCTAATTGCATTGTTTAAAAACTGCTAATTTAGTTTTCATGCTTGTTCTACTGGTTTCTGATTTTAACCTTTAGTTGCTTTTAATCTTGGACATGCTGCAGTTTTGCTATGGTGTGCTTAAGTGGTATATTAATTATTTATCCTGCTTGGGATTTGATAGATGTTTTCAATCTGGGGATTAGTGTCTTTTTATCAGCTTTGATAAGTTCTTCTAGAATTTTGAAAAGACTCATGTTATCCTTTCTTACTCGTCTTCTATGTCCCTAATTTCTCTTTCATAGTTTCCATCTCTTTCTTCCCCTGAGCTATATTCTGGTTAATTTCTTTTGTTCTTTTTTTTTAGTACACAAATTTGTTCTTAAGCTGTGTCCAATCTGCTTTTCTTTTTCTACCTGCAGCTTTTATTTTTAAAATATAATATTTTTATTATTAGAGCAGTTGTAGGTTTACAGAAAAACCATGCAGAAAATACAGAGTTCTCATATACCTCTCTGTTAACATCTTGTATTTATGTGGTATCTTTGTTAGAATTGATGAAAAAATATAATAATAATTGAATTATTAACTATAGTTATATTAGGGTTCACTGGTTATGTTGTACAGTTCTATGGTTTTTTATTTTTAAAAATTTTTGTTCTATTAACATATATATGAGCTAAAATTTCTCATTTTAACCATGTTACACCCAGTGCTTTTAAAAAGCAATTTATTGAGATATATTCACATATCATACAGCCCATCCAAAGTGTACAATCAATGGCTTTTAGTATAATCACAGAGTTGTTCATTCATCACCACAGTCAACTTTAGAACATTTTCATTACTCCAGAAAGAAAAACCCCATACCCCCTAGCGGTCACCTCTCAATCCCTCTTTCCTTCCCCTGCCATACTTAGCCACTAATTTAATTCTGTCTCTATAAATTTATTTATATTTACTTTTTAAATCAATGGAATCATATGATATGTAGTACTTTGTATCTGATTTCTTTGACTTAGCATAGTGGTTTTTAAAAAATTATTATTTTTTTAATTAGACAAGTTTTGGGTTTACAGAAAAGTCATGTAAGAAATACAATGTTCCCATATACCCCCTTGTTGACACTTTTCATTAGTGTGGCAACTTTGTTAGAGTTGATGAAAGAATATGAAAATATTACTGTTAATGATAGTCCATAGTTTATATTAAGTGTATTTTCCCTCATATACCACTCTGTTATTACTACATTATAATAGTGTCGAATAGTACATTTGTTATTCATCAAAGACCATTCTTATGTTTGTACTATTAACCACAGTCCATCATCCACAACAAGGTTCACTATGTTATACAGCCCCTTGTTTTGTCTTCTAATTTTTCTTCTAGTAACATACATGACCAAAAACTTCCCCTTTCAACTACGTTCACAAACATAATTCAGCACTGTTAATTATACTCACAACAATGTGCTACCATCACTACTATCCATTTCCAGACATTTACAACAAACCTAAATAGAAATTTTGCACATATTAAGTGTCTGCTCCCCATTCTCAACCCCTTTCTGTCCCCTGGTAACCTATCTTCTAGAGTCTAACTATATGAGTTTGCTTATTCTAATGCATATCAGTGAGATCCTACAGGATTTATCTTTCTGTGTCTGGCTTATTGCACTCAGCATAACGTTGTCAAGGTTCATCCATGTTGTTGTATGCATCAGGACTTCATTTCCTCTTACAGCTGAATAATATTCCATTGTACGTATATACCACATTTTGCTTATCCGTTCATCAGTTGATGGACAGTTGGGTTATTTCCAACTTTTGGCAATTGTGAATAATGCTGTTTTGAACATTGGTGTGCCAACCTGTCCCTGCTTTCAGTTTTTCCTGAGTGTACGCTTAGTAGTAGGATTGCCAGATCATATAGCAGTTCTATACTTAGCTTCCAGAGGAACCATCAAACTGTTTTCCACAGCAGCTATACCATTTTACATTTCTACCAGCAGTGAATAAGTGTTCCTGTTTCTCTACGTGCTCTCCAACACTTGTAGTTTTCTGTTTGTTTAATAGTGGCTATTCTAGTAGGTGTGAAAATGATATCTCATTGTGGTTTTGAGTTGCATTTCCCTAATAGCTGGTGATGTTGAGCATTTTTTCATGTGCTTTTTAGCCATTTGTATTTCCTTTTGGGAAAAATGTCTATACAGGTCTTTTACCCATTTTTTACTTGGGTTGTTTCCCATTTCGTTGTTGAGTTGTAGGATTTCTTTATATATTCTGGATATTAAACTCTTATCGGATATGTAGTTTCCAAATATTTTCTCCCATTGAGTCAGCTGCCTTTTTACCTTTTTTACAAAGTCCTTTGAAGCACAAAAGTTTTTAATTTTGAGGAGGTTCTATTTGTCTATTTTTTCTTCCCTTTCTTGTGCCTGGGGTGTAAAGTGTAAGAAACCACCACCTACCACAAAATCTGTATGGCCCATGGCTCTTATAATTAGGTCTTTGATCCATTTTTAGTTAATTTTTCTATATAGTGTGAGATAGGGGTCCTCTTTCATTCTTTTGGCTATGGAGATCCAGTTCTCCCAGCACCACTTGTTGAAGAAACAGTTCTGTCCCAGTTGAGTAGACTTGGCAGGCTTGTCGAATATCATTTGGCCATAGATTATGTGAGGGTCTATTGCTGAACTCTCAATTTGATTCCGTTGGTCAATATATCTATCTTTATGCCAGTACTCTGCTGCTTTGACTACTGGAGCTTTGTAATATGCTTTAAAGTCAGGAAGTGAGAGTCCTCCAGCTTCGTTCTTCATTTTCAAGATGTTTTTGACTATTTGGGGCCCATTATCCTTTCAAATCTGATGACTGACTTTTCCATTTCTGCAAAGTAGACTGTTGGAATTTTGATTGGGATTGCATTGAATCTGTAAATAGCTTTGGGTAGAACTGAAATCTTGAAGATATTTAGTCTTCCGATATATGAACATGGAATGTCCTTCCATTTATTTTGGTCTTCCTTGATTTCTCTTAGTAGTGTTTGCAGTTTTCTGTCTTGGTTAAACTTATTCCTAGATACTTGATTCTTTTAGTTGTTATTGTGAATGGATTTTTTTTCCTTGATTACCTCCTTACATTGTTCATTGCTAGTATATAGAAAGATTATTGATTTTTGCATGTTCTCGTATCCTTTACTTTGCTGAACTTGTTTCTTAGCTCTAGTAGCTTTGCTGTAGATATTTTGGTACCTTCTATATATAGGATCATGTCATCTGCAAATAATGAAAGTTTTACTTCTTCCTTTCCTATTTGGATGACTTTTATTTCTTTTCCTTACCTAACTGCTCTAGCTAGAACTTCTAGCACAATGTTAAATAACTATGATGACAGTGGGCATCCTTGTCTTGTTCTGAGCTCGATGGGAAAGCTTTCCATCTTTCAACACTGAGTATGATGTTACTGTGGGTTTTTCATATATACCCTTTATCATGTTGAGGAGTTTTTCTTCTATTCCTATCTTTTGAATTGTTTTTATCGAGAAAGAGTGCTGGATTTTGTCAAATGCCTTTTCTGTGTCAGTTGAGATGATCATGTGGTTTTTCCCCTTCAATTTATTAATGTGGTATGTTACATTAATAGATTTTCTTGTGTTGAACCACCCTTGCATACTTGGGATAAAACCCACTTGATCCATGGTGTATAATTCATTTAATGTGCTGCTGGATTCAGTTCTCAAGTATTTTGTTGATGATTTTTGCATTTATATTCATTAGAGAAGTTGGTGTGTAAGTTTTTTTTTTTCTTGAAGTGTCTTCATCTGGCTTTTGTATTAGATGATGTCTTCATAGAATGAGTTAGGTAGTGTTCCCTCCTCTTCCATTTTTTTGGAAGAATCTGAGCAGGATTGGTATTAATTCTTCTTGGAATGATTGGTGGAATTCACATATGAAGCTCTCTGGTCCTGGGCTTTACTTTGTTGGGAAGTTTTTTGTGACCGATTCAATCTCTTGTTGAGGTGTTCTGTTGCTTCTAGAGTCAATGTAGGTTGTTTGTATGTTTCTAGGAGTTTGCCCATTTCATCTTAGTTATCTAATTTGTTGGCATATCTCTTTTGAGCCTTTTTATTTCTCTGGAGTCAGTAGTAATATCTTCCAATTTTATTTATTTGCATCTTCTCTTTTTTTTTTTCTTTGTCAGTCTTGCTAAGGATTTATCAAATACATTGATCTTAAAGAATCAACTTTTGGTTTTGTTAGTTCTCTCTATTGTTTTTTTTTTATTCTCAATTTCATTTATTTCTGCTCTAATCTTTGTTATTTCTTGCCTTCTCTTGCTTTGGGATTAGTTTGCTGTTCTTTTTCTAGTTCCTCAAGGTATACAGTTAGGTCTTTGATTTTAGCTCTTCTTTTTTTTAAATGCAATTTTATTGAGATTAATCACATAACATTCAAACATCATTCAAAGTGTACTATCACTTGTTCACAGTATCATCATGTAGTTGTGCATTCATTACCACAATCAATCTTTGAACATTTTCATTACTCCAAAAAGTAAAATAAAGATAAAAATAAGAAAGAACATCCAGAACATCCCATTCCCCTCCTCCCCACTTTGTTCATTTACTTTTTTTTAATACAGTTTAATTGAGGTATGTTCACACACCCTACAGTCATCCACAGTGTACAATTATTCACAGCACCATCATACATTTGTGTGTTCTTCACCAGAATCAGTTTTGAACCTTTTCCTTACTCCAGGCACTGCCTTTGCTGCATCCCATAAGTTTTTTTTTTTTTAACTTTTTTTATTGAGATTGTTCACATATCATACAATTATCCAAAGATCCAAAGTGTACAATCAGTTGCCCATGGTACCGTCATACAGCTGTGCATCCATCATCACAATTTTTTTTTTCAATTTTTAGAACATTTTCATTACTGCAGAAAAGAAAGAAAGACAAAAAAAGGAAACTCAAATCCTCCCATACCCCTAACCACCCTTACCTCCCACGCCCCCATTATGGATTCATAGTTTTGGTATAGTACATTAGTTACTGTTGATGAAAGAATGTTAAAATACTACTAACTGTAGTATATAGTTTGCAGTAGGTATATCTATTTTTTCTATATGCCCCTCTATTAACTTCTAGTTATTGTGTCATACATTTGTTCTAGTTCATGAAAGAGATTTCTCATATTTGTACAGTTAATCATGGACATTGTCCACCACAAGATTCACTGTTTTATACATTCCCATCTTTTAACCTCCAGCTTTCCTTCTGGTGACATACTTGACTCCGAGCTTACCCTTTCCACCACCTTCACACATCATTCAGCACTGTTAGTTATTCCACAACGTGCTGCCATACCTCTGTCCATTTCCAAACGTTTAAGTTCACCCTAGTTGAACATTCTGCTCATAATAAGCAACCACTCTGCATTCTTTAGCCTCATTCTATATCCTGGCAACTTATATTTCATGTTTATGAGTTTACATATTATAATTAGTTCTATCAGTGAGACCCTGCAATATTTGTCCTTATGTGTCTGTCTTATTTCACTCAATATAGTGCCCTTAGGTTTTCTTTATCAACCCATTTTTTTAAGACGGTTTTGTTCACACACCATACATTCTGTCCTAAGTAAACAATCGTTGGTTCCCTGTATTTTCATGTATATATGTATTCAGCACCATCACCACCATCTATGTAAGGACATCTCCATTTCTTCCAGAAAGAAGAAGGAAGAGTGAAAGAAGGTAGAGGGACAAAAGAAAAAGAAAAAAGAAAGAGAGAGAGAGAAAAAAACATGACAGCTAGAAAGCAGCAAAAGGAAAGATAGCATTAAACTAAAGTAGAATAAAGAGTCAGACAGCATCTCCAATGTCAGAAGTCCCATACCCTTCTCCCACATGCCCCCCGCCATATGTATTTAGCTTTGGTATATTGCCTTTGTTATATTAAAGGAAGCATAATACAATGTTTCTGTTGATTTTAGTCTCTAGTTTGCATTGTTTGTATTTTTCCCCCAATCCCACCCTATTTTTAATGCCTTGCAATGTTGACATTCGTTTGTTCTACCTCATGTAAAAACATGCTTGTACCTTTTATTACAATCGTTGAGCACCCTAGGTTTCACTGAATTATACAGTTCTAGTCTTTATCTTTCCTCTTTTGTCCTAAATGGTCCTAACCTTCTCTTTCAACCATCCTCACAATCATCTTTGTTCAGTGTACTTACATTGCTGTGTTACTATCTCCCAAAATTGTTTTCCAAACTTCTCACTCCTGTCTTTTCCTTTCTGTCTGCAGTGCTTCCTTTAGTGTTTCCTGTAGAGCAGGTATCTTGTTCACAAACTCTGTCATTGTCTGTTTGTCAGAGAATATTTTAAGCTCTCCCTCATATTTGAAGGACAGTTTTGTCAGGTATAGGATCTTGGTTGGCGGTTTTTCTCTTTCAGTACCTTAGATATATCACCCCCCTTCTTTCTTGCCTCCATGATCTCTACTGAGAAGTCGGCACAGTCTTATGAAATTTCCTTTGTATGTGATGGATCGCTTTTCTCTTGCTGCTTTCAGGATTCTCTCTTTATCTTTGACATTTGATAATCTGATTATTAAGTGTCTTGGCATAGGCCTATTCAGATTTATTCTGTTTGGGGTCTACTGTGCTTCTTGGATCTGTAATTTTATGTCTTATTCATAAGAGATAGGAAATTTTCATTATTTCCTCTATTGTTTCTGCCTCTTTTCCCTTCTCTTCTCATTCTGGGACACCAGTGACATGTATATTCCTGCATTTTGTTTTGTCCTTAAGTCCCTGGAGATGTTGCTCATGTTTTTCCATTCTTTTCTCTATCTTTTCTTTTGTGTGTATGCTTCAGGTGCCTTGTTCTACAGTTCCTGAGTGTTTTTTTCTGCCTCTTGAGATCTGGTGTTGTGTGTTTGCATTGTGTCTTACATCTCTTGTGTTGTGCCTTTCATTTCCATAGATTCTGCCAGTTGTTTTTTTGAACTTTAGATTTCTACCTTATGTATGCCCAGTGTTTTCATTATATGCTTCATCTCTTTTGCCATATCTTCCCTAAACTTTTTGAATTGATTTAGTATTAGTTATTTAAATTCCTGTATCTCAGTTGAAGTGTAAGTTTGTTCCTTTGACTGGGCTATAACTTTGTTTTTCTTAGTGTAGGTTGTAGTTTTCCATTGTCTAGGCATCTGGTTTCCTTGGTTACCCCAATCAGGTTTTCCCAAATCAGAACGGGCTCAGGTCTTGGAAGGAGAAAATCGTACCTGATTTCCCTGAGGGCGTCTTAGAAGATTTGTACACCCTGTGAGGCCTCTAGTCACTGTGCTTTTCCACCCAGCAGGTGGTGCCTGTCAGCCTGTAGCTCCAGACTGGTGTAAGGAGGCGTGGCCCATGGCTGTTTTCCCCCAGGCTCTGGGGTCTGGTTCTGAATGGAAGGCAGGTAGTAGAGCTGGGCCCCACCTCCTTCCACTGAGGGAAGGCACCTCCCCTAGGGAGAGGTCATTTGCATTTTTGTAGTTTCTCTGCCTATGCTGTATCCACCCTTGTCTGGGCCAGAGCACTGGGAACTGAAAAAGGCTGAAGCTTTCTTCACTGAGCCGAAAAAGGGACAGAAAGCTCCCTTCAGGCCAGTCCACGGCCACCCTCTGGCTCTCTAAGGTCAGACAAAAGCCTCTGTCTGCTTGTTGGGGATTCATATCTTGTATTGAGCAGTCCATGTTTGTTAATTAAAACCCCAGTTGGAGCTCAGCTGAGCTATATTTGCTTGCTGGGAGAGTGCTGCTCTCTAGCACCACGAGGCTTTGCAGTTCAGGCTGTGGGGTGAGGGGGCTCCCAGCTTGAATCCGCAGTTTCTACTTACAGATTTTATGCTGCAATCTCAGGCATTCCTCCCAATTCAGGTTGGTGTACGATGAGTGGACAGTCACGTTTGTCCCCTGCAGTTATTCCAGATAATTTACTAGTTGTTCCTGGTTGTTTCTTAGTTCTTGCAGGGGGACAAACCAGTTTCCACTCCTCTCTATGCCGTCATCTTCTTCTGTCTACTCATCCCATAAGTTTTGATATGTTGTATTTTTGTTTTCATTTGTCTTGAGATATTTACTGATTTTTCTTGCAATAACTTCTTTAACCCACTGATTGTTTTAGAGTATGTTGTTTAACTTCCATATAGTTATGGATTTTCTGGTTCTCAGCCTGTTATTGATTTCAGCTTCTTTCCATTATGATCAGAGAAAGTGCTTTGTATAATTTCAATCTTTTTAAATTTACTGAGGCTTGTTTCATGACCCAACAATGTGGTCTCTCCTGGGGAATGACCCATGATCATTTGAAAATACATATTCTGCTGCTTTGGAGTGCAGTGTTCTGTATATTTCTGTTTGGGCCAGTTCATTTATCATGTTATTCAAGTGCTTTGTTTCCTTACTGGTCTTATGTCTAGATGTTCTATCTATTGATGAGAGTTGTGTATTGAAGTCTCCAAGTATTATTGTAGGATCATCTGTTTCTCCCTTCAGTTTGCCAGTATCTGCCTTTGTATTTTACAGCACCCTTGTTAGGTGCATAAATATTTATGATGTTAATTCTTCTTGGTGGATTGCACCTTTTATCAATATATATTATCCTTCTTTGTCTCTTATAACAGTTCTGCATATCAAGTTTATTTTGTTCAATATTAATATAGCTATCCCATGTCCTTTTGGTTACTGTTTGCATGAAATATCTTTTTCCACCTTTCACTTTTAACTTATTTGTGTCTTTGAGTCTAAGGTTTGTCTCTTGGAGACAGCATATTGTTGGATTGTACTTTTTTTTATCCTTTCAGCCAGCCTCTGTCTTTTGATTGGGGAGTTTAATCCATTAACATTCAGTGTTATTACTGTAAAGGCAGTATTTACTTTAACCATTTGTTCTGGTTTGCTAATGCTGCCATTATGCAAAATACCAGTAATGGATTGGCTTTTATAAAGGGGATTTATTCAGTTACAAATTTAAAGTCCTAAGGCCATGGAAGTGTCCAAACTAAGGCATCAACAAGAGGATGCCTTCACTGAAGGAAGGCCGATGGTGTCCGGAACATGTCTGTCAGCTGGGAAGGCACATGGCTAGCATCTGCTTGTCCTTTGCTCACAGATTGCATTTCAAAATGGCTTCCTCCAAAATGTGTCTCTCTGCTTCACTCTCTCAGCTTCTGTGCCTCCTTGCTTGGGCTTCTGTCTCACTTAGCTTCTCTCTCTCAGCTCCTGTGCATCCCTGCTTATTCTCTCAGGGCATTTCTCTCTAAGCATCTGGGGGTCCTCTCTTAGTTTCTCTGGGGCAAACTCTGGGCTTCATCTCTCAGCTTAGCATCTCCAAATGTCTTTTTGTCTGCATCTCCAAACATCTCCAAGCGTCAGCCTCTGTGTTGGCTCTTGAGCTCTCTTAAGTATTCCAGTGAACTAATCAAGACCCACCCTGAATGAGTGGGGTCCACACCTCCATGGAAGTAATTTAATCAAAGATCTCACCCATAGTTGGGTGAGTCACTTTTCCATGGAAACACTCAATCAAAAGGTTCCACTCAACAAGATTGGATTGAAAAGATCATGGCTCTTCTGGGGCCCATAACAATTTCAAACTGTCACACCATTTTATCCTTTGGCTTTTGTATGTTGTTACAGTTTGCTAAAGCTGCCAGAATGCAAAATACCAGAAATGGATTGATGTTTATAATAATGGAGATTTATTAGGTTGCAAATTTACAGTTCTAAGGTCATGAAAATGTCCACATCAAAGCATCAAGAGGCAGATACCTTTTCTGAAGAAAGATCAATGGCATCTGGGGTTCCACTGTCACATGGGAAGGCTCTCCTGGGTCTCTCCTGGGGTTAGCTTCTGGTTTCCGTTGCTTTCTCCAAAATGTCTCTGGGCTTCTGTCTTAGCATCTCTCTCTCAGCTCCTGTGTGCCCTTGCTTGTTTGTCCCAGGTCATTTCTCTCTTAAGTATCTGAGGGTCCTCTCTTAGCTTCTCTGGGGCTAACTCTGGATTTCATCTGTTAGCTTCTCTACAAATGTCTTTCTGTCTGCGTCTCCAAGTGTCTGGGTCTGTGTTGATTCTGAGCTCTCTCTCTCCCTGAACTCTCTTAAAGACCCCAGTGAACTAATTAAGACCTACACTGAATGGGGAGTGTGCTGGTTTGAATGTATTATGTCCCCCATTCGTTGATGCAATCTTGTAGGGCAGACATATTAGTGGGGATTAAGTTGGAACGTTTGGATTAGGTTGTTTCCATGGAAATGCTCCCCACCCAACTGTGGGTGATAACTCTGATTAGATAATTCCCATGGAGGTGTGGCCCTGCCCATTTAGCTTGGGCTTTGATTCATTCAATGAAGCACGATAAAAGCTCAGATAGAAGGAGCAAGCCTGCTACAGCCAAGAGGGACCTTTGGAAGAATGCACAGGAGCTGAGAGAGGAACTGTGGTTTACAGAAACATTTTGGAGACAGCCTTTGAAAGCAGACTTTTGTTCTGGAGAAGCTAAGAGAGGCCAAATGCCCCAAGAGCAACTGAGAATGACATTTTGGAGAGAAGCTGAAGCCTAGAGAGGAATGTCCTGAGAGAAAGCCATTTTGAAACCAGAACTCTGAAGCAGACGCCAGCCACATGCCTTCCCAGCTAACAGAGGTTTTCTGGACACCATTGGCCATCCTCTGATTGTTGATGCATTACCTTGGACGTTTTATGGCCTTGAGACTGTAACTTTGTAACCAAATAAACCCCCTTTATAAAAGCCAATCCATTTCTGGTGTTTTGCATCCTGGCAGCGTTAGGAACTAGAACAGGCAGGGTCACATCTCCATGGAAATAATCTAATCAAAAGGTTCTACCCACACTTGGTCTGTCCCCACAAAAGTATATTAAAAGAACATAGTTTTTGATGGAGTACATAACAGATTCAAACCGGCACTTATATCGTATCTTATTTTGTTTCTCTTTTTATCCTTTTAGTTACCTTTAATCTTCAATTCTATCCTTTACTCCAAGCCTCTCTCCTGTCTTTTCCTTTTAGCCTGCAGTACCCCCTTTAATATTTCTTGTAGGGTAGGTTTCTTGTTGATGAACTGTCTCAGTTTCTGTTTAGCTGTATTTTAAACTCACTCTTATTTTTGAAGGACAGTTTTGCTGATTAAAGAACCCTGGCTAGCAGTTTTTCTCTTTCTGTACCTTAAATATATCATACCACTGCCTTCTTGTCTCCATAGTTTTTGATGAGAAATTGGCTCTTATTCTTACCGTGTTTCCCTTGTATATGACAAATCACTTTTCTCTTGCTGCTTCTCTTTGCCTTTGGCATTTGACATTCTGATTAGTATGTTTCTTGGAGTATGTCTATTAGGATTTATTCTTTTTGGAGTATGTTGTGCTTCTTGAACATGTATATTTATGTGTTTTGTAAGAGTTGGGAAATTTTTGGACATTATTTCCTCAAATATTCTTTCTCCCCTTTTCCCTTTTCTTCTGAAACACCCATGATATATGTGTATGTGTGCTTTGTGCTATCATTCTGGGAGATCCTGCTCAGTTCTTTCCATTCTTTTCTCTATTTAGTCTTTCTTTAAGATCTTGATTGTCCTGTTTTGTGGTTCGCTGATACTTTCTTCTCCTTGTTCAGTTTTGCTTTGTATGCCTCTAGAGTATTTTTAATCTCTTCTGTTGTGCCCTTTGTTTCCATAAGTTGTTTGGGTTATGTTTTTTTTTTTCATACTTGCAAATTCTTCTTTATGCTCACCCAGTGTTGCCTTTTTTTTTTTTTTTTAATGTATGTCCATTTATTGATTGCTGGAAATACAGCCTATTGAGAATACATGACATGCATTTTGTGGGAGAAGTTAACTAAATCTGAAATGAAATCATTCAATAAGCCTGCTGTGAGTTAATGAGGTAACATAGATTAGATCTGAGAACAGGGTGGGGAAAACTCAAGCAGCCACTTACAGTTGTCGTTAAGATTCCAGCTACAAATTCTTTTAGAACTCATTTATTCTTAATTACTTAGGAAGATCAGTCTACCTCTTTAGCATAAACCAATGCTAGGAGAGCTGTGAATCATTTAACTACCAAATAAGAATCATGCTCTTACTTTAAATTCTTTAAAAGAATTCCATTTTTACAAATTCTTCCGTATCATTCATATGCCTCAGAATTCTAAGCAGCTATACAGGTTTAGAAAATATTAATAACTGATGCAAAAGACTGTATTAATTTGATCCCAGTATCTACTGCTGAATTATATCCTATTCTAAAATTAGCAAATTTTCACACCCACATTGTCAATTTTTCCCCAAGATTTTTAACTCATTGGTAGAATAAAACGATATAAATTAAATTTGTTACACTTAAAAGGACAGAAAGATTAAGTTGCTGGGATGCCTTAGAACTTCAGTAAAAACTCTAATTAAAAAAAAAAACATGGTGTACTTGGATACCAAAGGGTGAAAAGAATCCATATCCTCAGGGTTACATGCCATATATTTTCACCAAATTTTGTAACAGATTTTGTTTTCTTAAAATGACAACATCAATGTCACTTGGTGTTCAAGTAATTTGGACTGCTTTTTATGGTAGTAGGAAAAGAAAACAGAAAGAGGAAATAGAAAGTTATACCCCAAAGGAAAAAAAGAAAGATTTTGACTATTTTTTTAAGAGGCAGTCTGTTCCTTTCATGAACCATGTTCTTTCCTAATGCATCAGGAGGAATTGGTTATGGCTTACATCACTGGACAAATCGAGGGTATAAGCATACATCTCGGATGTGATACCTATTCAGAATCCACGTTAAGAATTGTTCCAAGCCCAAGCCATATTCTCCATGAGGACATGTTCCGTATCTTCTCTGATCTGTATACCAGTGATAGGGCTTGAGGTCAATCCCTTCCCTTTTATAGCCTGCCAGCATTTCTTCACTATCCCAGATACGCATTGAGCCTCCCACAATCTCACCAACATTAGGCATCAACACGTCAACAGATTCAGTGAGGCGGGAATCCTCAAGACATCGCTGCATATAGAAGGATTTGATCTCTACAGGAAATCGACACAGCAAGATGGGTTCATTAATGGTGTCTGTCATCAATCTCTCCGGAGCGTCTGGGATATCCTCTCCAAATTCATAGAAAGTTCCATCTTCTTTCTTTATACTGTGTTCTTTTAGCCACATAATGGCATCTGAATAGTTCATCCGTTTGAAAGGCCATTTGGGGGGTTTGAAGTTTGGGTTGAGGTCATATACTGTGCTTGCTGTGGGTGATTTCAAGACTCTGTCCACCGCATTACAAACCAAGTCCTCCAGTCGGTTCAGAAGGTCCTCAAAGGTCAGGAAAGCGCACTCTGCTTCAATGTGAGTGTATTCTGCCAGGTGCCTGTGTGTCCTGGATTGTTCTGCCCTGTAAGACTGGGCAATGCGGAATACATCGCCCAAAGCCTGGAGGCAGGTCTCCAGGTACAACTGAGAAGACTGAGTCAAAAACACCTCCTCTCTGAAATAGTCAAGCTTGAAGAGTGTAGCTCCGCCTTCCACTTGTGTTTGCACTAACATTGGGGGAGTGACTTCACAGTATCCCCTGTCAAAGAAGTGGTCTCTAAAGCACCTGGTGATCAAGGACCGTGTTTTTAAGATTTTGGACATGTTTTCTCCTCAGATCATCATGGGTTTGTTGTTTAGCTGGATGTCCACATCAGACTCTTCGTTGATCAGGTTATCAGCTCCTCCAGCAGGGGCCAACCCAATTAGTTCCCAGAAGTCACAATTCACCTCATGGCCCCCTGGAGCCTGTTTGCCCTTTGGCATGAGATTTAGAGTTCCATACACGGCGACACTGCTCTCAGTGGACAGGACCACCCCGTTGTAACACTGACACAGCTCATCCGACAAGACACACTGCAGATAACCCGTACCATCCCGCAACACCAAAACATTAAATTCTTTTCCTTGTCTATGCAGCCGGTGGACCCAGCCAAATACCTTTACTCTTTGGCCTCTGTGGGCTTCTAATGCATGAATCTTCACACATTCTGGCTCTGGAAGACTAGGGTCATTTTTTTTTTTTTTTTTTTAATCATCATTTTATTGAGATATATTCACATACCACGCAGTCATACAAAACAAATTGTACTTTCGATTGTTTACAGTACCATTACATAGTTGTACATTCATCACCTAAATCAATCCCTGACACCTTCATTAGCACACACACAAAAATAACAAGAATAATAATTACAGTGAAAAAGAGCAATTGAAGTAAAAAAGAACACTAGGTACCTTTGTCTGTTTGTTTGCTTCTAGGGTCATTTTTAATGGTAATCTTCTTCACTTCTTCCAGGTTCTTTTCGCAAAGTGTCTTCTGCCTCTTTCTTTTCCCGGGATTCATTCTTCATCTGTTCCCTATGCCACATTTTTTTAATGTTCTTCATCTGTGATTTCGAAATAAGATCCCACCTCTCATTTTCTTTTTGTGAATCTACGTAAATGGTAGGAAATGGTTCTTTTCCTACTGTCATCAGAGCCTTTAGACCTGTTTTAAAGGGTTCTCCTTGGTTCCATCGCCAGTAGCATCATTTCCTTCTCGATCCGAGACATATAGTTTTCCTAGTACCATCATTGCGGTAGCTCTGATCACCTTCAAGGACATCGTCTTCAACACCGCTGCCTCCTCATCACCTCACTGTGCACCCGCAGCTTCCTCAACCCAGTGTCTTCTTAATATCCTTTAACTCTTTAGCCCTATTTTCCTTCATCTTATTGAATTGATTTAAGAGATTTGTTTTTGTACATCTTTGGTCAGTTGTTTCAAATTTTGTGTCTCCTCCAAAGTTTTAATTTGTTTCTTTGACTGGGCCATATCTTCCTGTTTCTTAGTGTAGGCTGGAAGTTTTTGCTGATGTCTAGGCATCTGATTATATTGATGAGTTTACTCTGAAGGTCAACTTCTCTCTCTTTTCTAGGGTTTTATTGTTGATTGCTTTGTGTTAAGGCTTTCCTTTGTTGGTTCAACTTATATAGGCCTTTAGCATTGCTCATATTTTACTGATCAGATTTTGTCAGCTCTTCTTCACCTGATTCTTGCCCTGTATATGCAGTACAGTTTTTAAGATTGCTCTGTTTGTGCAGTTGTTTCACCCTTAAGAGAATGCTTCCTTTCCTGCCTGCCTTCTCTGGCAATCTTGAGCTGTTCTATATTTGTTTTGCCTCTCTCTCTCTCTATATATATTTTACTTTCCCTTTGTTGCCCTTTGTTGTGTTTGCCTGGAGGGGAAATTCTGGGAGGAGGGTCACCCCAGAGAGGACTTTACCAAGTCAGTATTTCTCACCAAAAACAGGGCCAGAGACAAAGGGGGCGCAAACCAGTCCCAAAGAGTCCTTGGGAGAGGGTCAGGGCAACTCCCTGAAGCTGTGCTTTCCTGGCCTTCCCAGTAGATGGCATGCTTCACCAAACTGTTCCCTGCAACCCTAAGGAGTCCCTGAGTCTTTAAACCTCTACTGCCTCTTCCTCTGTTAGGAGTGGGGTTGAAACAGTGGTTATGGCTGTCCCTTTCTGGGGTAGGCTGAAACAGTACCTCAGAGCAGGGACCGAGGGATCTAAATTCACTGTTCAAAAGCTGTGATCAGTGCTTGGCCTTGCCCTGCCGTATTCTTTGGGAAGAGACTTCTACATCCCTCTGCATCTGCAGCATCCAGCCAGGGACCAGATCCTGATGTAGCCTGCCTTGAGAATGGGGAATGGGCAGCAGCAGCCACCACGGAGTGAGCTGTTCACAGTTCTTCAGTGTAGTTTCTTAGCCTTTTCCTTCCTCTCTTCCTTGGATGCTGTACAGTGCTCCGCTGACCTCCAGAGCCATAGAACAGTTGTTTCAAGTAGTTCCTGCCTATCCACTAGTTGTTTTGGAGGAAGACTGAGTCCTGGAGCTCCTTACTCCATCGTCTTCCCCAGAAGTTCCTTACAGAGTCCCTCCAATCTGCTTTTAATCTCCATCCATTAATATCTTAATTGCAATACTTATATTTTTCATTTCTGTGAGTTGTTTTTAATTCTTTTTGAAATTTTCCTATTTTTTTTAATTTGTAAATTTGTTTTTCTTTCTATTTTGAAATAATTGCAGATTTACAAAAAAGTTGGAAAAATAGTACAAAGAATTTGCATACACCCTTCATTCATATTCCTTAAATGTTACCATCTTATATAACCACAGTACAATTATCAAGAACAAGAAATTAACATTGATACAATATTATAATCTATAGACCTTATTCAGATTTTTCCAGTTGTCTCACTGATGTCCTTTTTTTCCTACTCCAGAATATATCTAGGATCTCATGGTAGTCATTTCTTTTAGTTTCCATTAATCTGGAACAGTTCCTCAGGCTTTTTTTTTTTTTCCAGTCATTAAATTTTTTTATTAGAGAAGTTATAGATTTACAGAAAAATCATGCAGAGAATACAGAGTTCCCGTATACCTTCACCTCACACATAGTTTCCCTATTATTACTACTTTCCATTAGTGTGGTACCTTTTAACTGTTGATAAAACAGTATTATTAATAATTATACTATTAACTATAGCCCATAATTTCCATTAGGTTCACTGTGCTGTACAGTCTTATGGTTTTTTAATTTTTTTTATTCTAGTAACATACATATACAACCTAAAATTTCCCTTTTTAACTACATTCAGATATATAATTCAGTCGTGTTAATTACATTCATGCATTACCAAAACTTTTCCATTACCTGAAACAAAAACTCTGTTGCAACTAACCATTAACTACCCATCTCTTGCACCTACTCCAGCCCCTGGTAACCTGTATTATAATTTCTGACTGTGAATTTGGTTATTCTAATTATTTCATTTCAATAAGATCATACAATATCTGTCCTTTTGTGTCTAGCTTATTTCACTCAGAATGGTGTCTTTAGGGTTCATCCATGTTGTCACATGCATCAGAACTTCATTCCTTTTTACGGCTGAATAATATTCCATTGTATGTATATACCATATTTTATTTGTCCATTCATTATTTTGATGGACAGACACTTGGGTTGCTTCCATCTTTTGGCAGTGTTAATAATGTCGTTAGGAACATCTGTGTTCAAGTATCTGTTCGAGTCCTTGCTTTAAATTATTTTAGTTATATACCTAGAAGTGGGATTGCTGGGTCATCAGGTAATTCTATATTTAACTTTCTGTGGAACTGCTAAACTGTTTTCACAGTGCCTGCACCATTTTACATTTCCTACTAGCAATGAACAAGTGTCCCTGTTTCTCCACATCCTCTCCAGCACTTGTAATTTTCCGTATTTTTAATAGTAGCCATTCTAGTGGGTGTGAGAAACCTCATTGTGGTTTTGATTTTCATTTCCCTAATAGCTAGTGATGTTGGGCATCTTTTCATGTGCTTATTGACCATTTGGAGAAGTGTGCATCAAAACCTTGGCCCATTTTTAAATTGGGTTGTTTGTCTTTTTGTTATTGAGTTGTAACACTTCTTTATATATTCTGGATATTAAACGCTTAGTAGATACATGGTTTGCAAATGTTTTTCTCCCATTTGGTAGGCTATCTTTTTACTTTTATGATGAAGTCCTTTGATGCACAAAAGTTTTTAATTTTCATGAGGTCCCATTTACCTATTTTTTCTTTTGTTGCTTGCACTTTTGATGTAAAATCTAAGAACCATTGCCTAACACAAGGTCCTGAAGATGCTTCCTTATGTTTTCTTGTGGGAGCTTTATCATTTTGAGGTGCTTCCCTATGTTTTCTTCTAAGAGCTTTATCATTTTGGTTTAGGTCTTTACCTGTTTTGAGTTGAATTTTGTATATGTTGTAAGGTAGAGGTCCACCATATGGATATCCAGTTTTCCCAGCACCATTTACTGAAGAGATTATTCTTTCCCCATTGAATGAACTTGGCACCCTTGTCAAAAATCAACTGGCCATAGACGTGAGAGTTTATTTCTGAGCTCAAATCTATTCCATTGGTCAATATATCTGTCCTTGTGCTAGTACCATGTTGTTTTGATCACTGTAGCTTTGTAATAAGTTTTAAAATTGGGAAGTATGAATCCTCCAACTTTGTTCTTCTTTTTCAAGATAGTTTTGGTTATTCTGGGCCCCTTATACTTCCATATAAATTTGATGATTGGCTTATCCATTTCTGCAGAATAATCTGTCAGAATTTTTTTAAATTTAATTTTATAGAGATGTATTCATATACCATACAGTCATCCAAAGTGTAAAATCAGTTGTTCACAGTACCATCATATAGTTGTGCATTAATCACCCCAATCTATTTTTTAAACATTTTCCTTGTACCAGAAAAAGTGAAAATAGGAATAAAAAATAAAAGTAAAAAAGAACACCCAAACCACCCCCCCACACCCTATTTTTTATTTAGTTTTTTGACTCCATTTTTCTGTTCATCCATCCATACACTGGATGAAGGGAGTGTGATCCTCAAGGCTTTCACAATCACACTGTCACCCCTTGTAAGCTACATTGCTATACAATCATCTTCAAGAGTCAAGGCTACTGGGTTGGAGTTTGATGGTTTCAGGTATTTACTTCTAGCTATTCCAATGCATTAAAACCTAAAAAGGGTTATCTATATAGTACGTAAGAATGCCCACCAGAGTGACCTCTACACTCCACCTGGAATCTCTCAGCCACTGAAACCCTACTTCATTTCATTTTGCATCCCCCTTTTGGTCAAGAAGATGTTCTCAATCCCATGACGTCAGGTCCAGAGTCATCCCCAGGAGTCATATCCCACATTGCCAGGGAGATTTACACCTCTGGGAGTCAGATCCCATGCAGGGGGGAGGGCAGTGAATTCACCCACTGAGCTGGCTTAGCTAGAGAGAGGGCCACATCTGAACAACAAAGAGGTACTCAAGGGGAGACTCTCAGGCACAATTATAAGCAGGTTTAGCTTCTCCCTTGCAGTAATGAGCTTCATAAGGGCATGTCCCATGATAGAGGGCTTGGCACATCAAACCACCAGTCCTCAATGTTTATGAGAACATCAGCAACAATCCAGGTGAGGAAACCCAACAGCTCTGCATTTTCCCCCAGCTCCTCAGGGGACCCTGCATATGTATTTTTCTTCTCTCTCCAAATTACTTTGGGATGTGTTGCTATTTCACACTAACCTGTGCAAACCCACTAGGTCTCACTTCCTATTAAAAGTTCCATGTAATTACAGTATTTGAACAAGCTGTACAAGTTAAATTGTTTAGAAATATAGATCTTGCACCAACTAAACATCTCTTCCCTTGGTCTTACATGGAATTTGAAGTTTTAAAATGCAGTCAGTATTGTCCTTTACACTTTGGCCTGATTTGCCCTAGTCCTAACCACATCTGCTTCATTCATTTCTCTAGTTGAAGTCTGGACTCTTTTTCAGCTTTTTTGACAGTTGCTGTATGTGCTAATACTGACATTTCATATTTGCAGAGTTCTAGCTCAGAGTTTCAGATGTCACACAGATACCCAGAGTTCCAGGGATTGATCAGGTTATACACAAAGGGATCAGCATCTCGGAATCTGGAGGTAGCCATTATAATTCAGGAATAGATATGACTGCTGTAAGAGCTTACACTCTAGGGACTGTTACAGTAAGCATTTCCCTGATAAGCTGTGCTCTAAGATTCAATTCTGAGTTTGCACATTGTAGTTAGTCCATATTGGTAAGGCATTACAGGGTTTGCCTTTGTTTCTGGCATAGTTCACTCAAAATGCTGTCTGCAGGTTCCATTTACGTCGTTGCGTGTCTCAGCTTCACTCCTCACAGTTGCTCAGTGTTTCATTGTATGCACACACAACAGTTCACCATTCTGTTCCTCAGTCGATGTACTCTTAGGCTACCTCCACTCATTGCAAATCATGCATACTATCTCCATAAACACCAGTGTGCAAATGTCCATTCATGTCCCTGCTCTCAGGTCCTCCAAGTAAATGCCCCCTAATGAGGCTGCAGGACCTTACGGTACCTACATACTTAGCTTCATGTGGAAACACCCCACTGTCCTCCAGAAAGGCTTATACCATTCTTCCTCCTAACCAACAGTAAATACATACATCCCTCTCTCCATGTTTTCTCCAGCACTTTTATCCCTGTTTATATTTTTCCATATGATTTTATAGAATTATTTCACATACCATATTATTAAACATAGTGTACAATCACTTTTTGTGGTATCATCATACAGTTTTGCATTCATCACCACAGTCAGCACTTGAACATATTGATTACTATAGAAAAAAAAGATAATAAAAAGAAAAAGAAAATATCACATCATACAATATAAGAGTAGGGTCAGACAGCAACACCACTACCAAGATTCCCATATCCCTCCCTTATATCCCCCTCTCAAACATATTTAGCTTTGGTATTTTGCCTTTATTTCAAATAATGGAAGCATTATTACAGTGTTACTGTTGACCATAGACTCGTTTGCTTTGATTATATTTTTTCCCAGTATCATCCCCTTTCCAACATTCTGCATGGTTGACATTCATTTGTTCTTCCATGTGCAAGAACAGTTTTATGTTTGTACATTTAGTCACAATCGTTGACCACTCCAGTTTTTGCTAAGTTAAACAGTCCCAGTCTTTATCTTATGTCTTTACTTCAGGTGCTATCCTTGCTTCTAGCCCACCTCTTTCAACTTTACTCACTGAAATCTTTGTTCAGTGTAATTACAAATATTGTGTTAGCATCACAGTATTATGCTATCTATTTCTGGATCTATACAATCAATCCTGCTGAACATTCATATCTTCAGCATCAAATGCCCGATCTCTACCCTCTTTCTATCTCTTGGTAGCCTGTGTTATCAGCTTTTAACCCTCAAAGTTTGCTCATTAATATTCATATTAGTGAGACCATACAGTATTTGTCCTTTTGCCCTTCACTCAATATGATGTCCTCAAGGTTCATCCATGTTATTATATGTTCTGTGTCTTTGTTCTGTTTTACAGCTGTGTGATATTCCATCGTGTGTATGTACCACAGTTTGTTTATCCACTCGTCCATTGTTGGACTTTTGGGCTATTTCCATCTCTTGGCTATTGTGAACACCATATGTTCTTCCATTTTTTAAGGTCCTGTTTGATTTCTTTTAGCAGTTTCTTGTAGTTTTATTTGTATAGGTCTTTTGTGGCCTTCGTTAAGTTTATTCCTAAATACTTGATACTTTTGGTTGCTATTGTAAATGGAATTTTTTCTTGACTTCTTCCTCTTGTTGCATATTACTTATGTATAAGAACACTACAGATTTTTGCATGTTGATCTTATAGCCTGCCATTTTGCTGTATTCATTGGTTAGTTCTAATAGCTTTGCTGTAGATTTTTCTGGATTTTCTACATATAGAATCATGTCATCTGCAAAGAGTGAAAGTTTTACTTCTTCCTCTCCAGTTTGGGTGCTTTTTATTTCTTTTTCTTGCGAATTGCTCTAACTAGAGCTTCCAGCACAATGTTGAATAACAGTGGTGACAGTGGGCATCCCTGTCTTGTTCCTGGTCTTAGAGGGAAAGCTTTCAGTCTCTCCCCATTGAGTATGATGTTAGCTGTGGGTTTTTCATATTTTGCCTTTATCATATTGAGAAAATTCCTTCTATTCCTGTCTTTTGAAGTGTTTTCATCAAGAAATGATGTTGAATTTTGTCAAATGCCTTTTCTGCATCGACCGAGATGATCGTGTGGTTCTTCTGCTTTGATTTATTGATGTGTATGACATTGATTGATTTTCTTGTGTTGAACCAGCCTTGCATACCTGGAATAAACCCCACCTGGTTGTGGTGTATAATTCTTTTAGTGTGCTGCTGGATTCGATTTGTGATTGCTTTGTTGAGGATTTTTGCATCTATAGTCATTAAAGAGATTGGTCTGTAATTTTCTTTTTTTGTAGTATGTTGGTCTGATTTTGGTTTTAGGGTGATGTTGGCTTCATAGAATAAGTTGGGTAGCTCTCCCTCCTCTTCAGTTTTTTTCTGAAGAGTTTGTGCAGGATTGGTAATAATTCTTGAATGCTTGGTAGAATTCACATGTGAAGCCATCTGGTCCTGGACTTTTCTTTTTCTGGAGCTTTTTGATGACTGACTCAATCTCTTTAATTGTGATTGGTTTGTTGAGGTCATCTGTTTCTTCTCGAGTCAATGTTGGTTGTTTATGCTTTACTAGGAAGTTGTCCATTTCATCTAAGATGTATAGTTGCTCATAGTATCTTCTCATTATCTCCTTTATTTCTGCAGGGTCAGTAGTTATGTTTCCTTTCCCATTTCTGATTGCATTTATTTGCATCCGCTCTTTTTTTTTTTTTTTTGTTAGCCTAGCTAGTGGTCCATCAATTTTGTTGATTTTCTCAAAGAACCAACTTCTGGTTTTGTTGGTTCTCTCTATTGTTTTCCTGTTCTCAATTTCATTTATTTCTGCTCTAATCTTTGTTATTTCTTTCCTTCTGTTTGCTTTGGGCTTAGTTTGCTGTTGTTTCTCTAGTTCCTCCCAGTAAACCGTTAATTCCTCAATATTTGCTCTCTCTTCTCTTTTAATATAGGCGTTTAGGGCAATAAATTTCCATCTCAGCACTGCCTTTGCTGCATCCCGTAAGTTTTGGTATGTTGTGTTTTCATTGTCATTTGCCTCTAGGTATTTACTAATATCTCTTGTAATTTCTTCCTTTACCCACTGGTTTTCTAAGAGTATGTTTAGCCATCATATATTTGTGAATTTTACAATCTTCTGCCTGTTATTTATTTCCAACTTCATTCCATTATGATCTGAGAGTTTTTTATAATATCAATATTTTTAAATTTGTTGAGACCTGCTTTGTGAACCAATATGTGGTCTATCCTAGAGAATGTTCCATGAGCACTTGAGAAAAATGTGTATTCTGCTGTTGTGGGGTGTAGTATTCTATAAATGTCTGTCAAGTCTAGTTCATTTATCATACTATTCAGCATTTCCGTTTCCTTATTGATCCTCTGTCTGGATGTTCTATCCATTGATGAGAGTGGCGTATTGAAGTCTCCAACTATTATTGTAGAGGTATCTACTTCTCCTTTCAGTGTTTTCAGTGTTTGCCTCGTGAATTTTGGGGCACTCTGGCTTGGTGCATAAATATTTATGATTGTTATGTTTTCTTGATGAATTGACCCTTTTATTAAGATATAGTGTCCTTTGTCTCTTTTAATTGTTTTGGTTTTGAAGTCTGATTTGTCTAATACTAATACAGCTACTCCTGCTTTTTTCTGCTTGCTGTTAGCATGTAATATCTTTTCCCAACCTTTCACTTTCAGCCTATTTTTGTCCTTGTGCCTAAAATGAGTTTCTTATAGACAACATATAGATGGGTCCTGTTTTTTAATCCATTCTGCCAGTCTATGTCTTTTTATTGGGGAGTTTAATCCATTAACATTTAGTGTTACTGCTGTAAGGGCAGTACTTTCTTCTGCCATTTTGTCTTTTGGATTTTATGTCATGTCTTATTTTCTCCACTCTCTCCTTTTACCCTTCCTGGTAATGTGCATTTCTACACTCTTCTCCAGACCTCTCTCTCCTGTCTTTTTCCTATCAGCCTGTACCACTCCCTTTAGTATTTCTTGTAGCGCCAGTCTCTTATTCACAAACTCCCTCAGTGTCTGTTTGTCTGAAAATACTTTAATCTCTCCCTCATTTTTGAAGGACAGTTTTACCAGATATAGAATTCTTGGTTGGCAGTCCTTTTCTTTCAGGATCTTAAATATATCATACCACTGTCTTCTCGCCTCCATGGTTTCTGTGGAGAAATCTGTGCATAGTCTTATCGAGCTTCCCTTTTATGTGATGAATTTCTTTTCTATTGCTGATTTCAGAATTCTCTCTTTGTCTGTGACATTGGACAGTCTGATCAGTAAATGTCTTGGAATAGGTCTATTGGGGTCTATTATCTTTGGGGTACGCTGTACTTCTTGAATCTGTAATTTTCTGTCTTTCGCAAGAGTTGGGAAATTTTCAGTGGATATTTCTTCTATTATTCTTTCTGCCCCTTTTCCCCTCTCTTCTCCCTCTGGGACACCCGTAACACATATAGTTGTGCGCTTCATGTTGTCTCTCAGCTCCCTAAGACCCTGCTCGTATTTTTCCATTCTTTTCACTATCTGTTCTTTTCTGTGTATGAATTCAAATGTCTTGTCTTCCAGTTCATTGATCTTTCTTCTACCCATTCAAATCTACTGTTGTATCCTTCCATTGTCTTTTTCATCTCCTGCATTGTGGCTTTCATTCCCATGAATTCTGCCATTTGTTTTTCCAAGTTTATGAATTCTTCTTTATGGTCACCCAGTGTCTTCCATATATCCTTCATCTCTTTTGCTATATCTTCCCTCAGTTCACTGAACTGACTTGATTTTTGAATTGATTTAGGAGATTTGTTTGAACATCTTTAATTACTTCTTCCTTCAGTTCATTGAGTTGATTTAACATTAGTTGCCTCAACTCCTGTGTGTCAGTTGAACTATTAGTTTGTTCCTTTGGCTGGTTCATATTTTCATGTCCTAGTATGGCTCATTATCTTAAGCTGTCTAGGCATCTGACTCCCTTGATTAGTCTGTTCTGGAGCTCGTTTTCACCCTTTTACCTAGGGTTTTCTTGTTGGTTGGCTTTGTTCTCTATCCTTTGGTGTTCAGTTCAGCTTATTCTAGGCCTCTAACTTAGGTTCTATTTAATTGATCGGAGTTTCTCACCTCTTGTTTTTCTGTTTCTTGCTATGCCTGTGTAGTCTTTTTGTGTGAGGATCTCCTCAGATATGGTCAACCTCAGTCACGTTTTCTCAGTTCAAAGAAGCCCAGGTCTCAGGATGAGGGTATGGAGTTTCCCTGAGAATGAGACCCTCCTGTGAGGCCCTTAGATTCTGTGCTTTTCCTGTCCTGTCCAGCAAGTGGCACTTGCCAGCCCACAGCTCCCCCACCAGTGTAAAGAGGTTTGGAGCCTTTACTTCTCCCAGTGACCCTGACCTTGTTGGGGGCGTGGCTGACTGAAGTTACTTTCTGAATTCTAGCCGCTGGAGTCTGAGTTCCCCAGAGGAGGGCTGCCACTCGTGCTGGACCACACCCCCCTTTTCTTGGGGGAAGTTATGGCCTTTAGTGAATTATCTCCCCCACTGGACTTATTGTTTTCTGTTTCAGAACTATCTTAGCTCTGCTCTTGCCTGGGCCTAAAGTGCAAGTCTTTGAGGCTTTGGGCTACTTAAAATAGTTATATAAAAAAAAAAAAGAGAGAGAGAAAGATAAAAAAAAAGAAAAAGAAAGGCCAAGATAGACTATTTAAGGAAAAGTGCTTTAATTCAGTCCTTGCAGTTCTGATGGGCTATTGAAATGCAAAAATACAAGGAGTTTAGAGCAATTAAGAAACCAGAAAAACCAGCTTTTCAGAAAAGGGCCCTGGCTCCCTGGGTTTGCATATGTGCCTGATTCTGTTTGAGCCCAGCCCTTCTCCGTATTGTTTACCCCCAACTCCAAAAGTCTCTGTTTTTGTTTTTTTGCTGTTTTTGCTAGCCCCAGCTCCTTTCCCCTGGCTGAGTGCTCCCAGATTCTCCAGTGTCTGGTCTCAGTTTATCTATGGTTGTAGTTTTTGTTCAGCAGTCTGAGTTTGTTAATCAGTTCTGCAACTGCAGTTCTCCCTCCTGGTTCCCAGCACAGATGGCTCCTCCTCTCTTGGGAAACCAGCCACAAAACAGTATGTTGTGCCTTGCAGGGAGGGGCGCAGGCCTCCGGCCACGAGAACTTACGTATTTCACTAATCTCAGCTGCTCCAGGCACTCAAGACTGTTGCATGACACGTGTCCAAAGTCAGATTCCCCTGAGTGTCCGGTTCACACAGTTCCTGGCTATCTGCCAGCTGCCACAGAGGAGTAACTAAAACCTTCACCTCACCATTCCTCTGTCTTGTCCCGCCCCCCAGTCTTTTGGAATTTTGATTGGGATTTCATTGAATTTGTAAATTGCTTGGGGTAGAATTGACATCTTAACAATATCTAGTCTTTCAATCTATGAACATGGACTGTCCTTTCATTTATTTTGGTCTTCCTTGATTTCTTTTAGTGGTGTTTTATAGTTTTGTGCATAAGTCCTTTGTCTTTGGTTAGTGTTATTCCTAGATACTTGATTCTTTTAGTTGCTAGTGTACTGTTCATTATTATTTTCACACTCCCTCACAAACAAATGCTTCAGAAGAATTTCATCCCTGTGTGTCACACTTTCTGGTGAAGGTGGAGTATAAGTTTATTGTTCTAGATGTTCTGTATTATGACTATGGGTAGCAGCAGAAATATCTGCAGTTTCTTTCCTTGGATAGACACATAGGTAAAAGATTTAAGAGTCTTTCTTTAGTGGACACCCGTGAGTATCTTCAAGGAAGTTTGCCCGTTCCCCTGAAATTGCACAAAGAATGTTGTATATACATGTGATTGTGCATTTTTAAATGCTTTCCTTAGTTTATTAAAGGGGAACTGTGATCCCCCCAAATTAAGTATTACTGTAGTAGCTGTTAACCTCTTTCTAAGTGCAGCACTCTCTGTTTTGATGCAAATATGTGGACCTGCCTAGCAAAACTGGATTTCTAAAAAGTGATGTTCCATTCAGAGTTAGAGGATAGGACTGAATGTCAGCTTGCATCCAGCATCAGGAGGAAGGCTGATCTTGTAAAAGATAATGAGTTACATCTCTCATCCCAGTTTTTCTTTTCTTGCTAGGACATAAAATAATGAAGGACATTTTAAAAATTGCTGTCTCACCTCCTAACAGAGTCACTATTATCATATTTCTATTACTTACCTAACATCAACTGCATTCAGCCCAAACTCTATCCTCTAAAATGAATATAATATTATCTACTTTTCATGGTGGTTTGTAAGGCTTATGTAAAATAAGGAACTGATAGGGCTCTGTAGACTGTCTGGCCCTTGGGAAGTGGTAGCTCTGATGATTATCATTTGTCTTCACCATTGAGCCTCTGTTATACCCTTCTCCCCTTTTGCTCGGTTGTTTCAATAGAATGCTTCCTGGCCCTCTGCATCCATTTTTTTGCTCCTCTACTTCACCTCCACAATGCCAAAGGAGACATCTTTCTAAAACACAGTCTGACTCCATCAGTTTCCTGCTTAAAGGCCCTTAATTTGGAAAGTCTTATTCTCCAAGTGTCCAGGATAAAAGTCCAAATTCCTTACTTCAGCACGGGTCTGCCCCTGTGCCCAGAACACCACTTGTAGAGAAAGGGTGCTCAGTTTTAAAAGTATAATGGGTAAGCAGAAGTGCCTGAACCTAGTGATAGTGATAAACTTGGTGGGACTTGATGAATGACTGGCACTAAGGTTGAGGGAGAAGGAGGGTCTGAGTTTGATGCTTGGGTTTGCGGTTTTTATGACTACGTGGCCTGCACCATACAAACCAGGTTACTCCCTAAGAGAAGGACTTGGGGGCAAGAAAAGAGTTGAGAATGATGGGAGGAAGGGATGAGTCCAGTCTAGGAATTTGTTGAGGTTGAAATGCTAGTGAAGTGTTCTTGAGAGTATCTACCAGGTGGGCAGAGAAACTGGTCATGAGATAGTGCGTCTTCCCAACTTGGAGGTAGAATTGATGATGCTGTTAAAAAAGAACAGTAACGAACGTTTATGTCTATCTCCTGTGTGCCAAGTCTTTGATAGTCATATCTCATTTAAACTTTATCTTTTGCCTTTGAGGTACATATTATTATCCCCATTTTATAGATGGAAAGACTAAGGCTTATGGAGATTGAGAATGTTAGCTAAAAATATTTCTGTAACATGTTTGCTTAAAAGTAACCGCAAATTTCTTGTCGGATCCTGGCGTTTCCTGAAGTGAGTGCTAAAACCTCAGAATCCCGGATCCCACTGCAGTCAGAGCTTCCAGGAGAGGAGTCTGGAAATCTGCATTTTTAATAAGCAGCTTGAGTGATTCTTGAAATCAGGCAGTCTGGCAAGCATTAGTTTCAACACCTGTCTAGTTCAAAACCACACTCCTAGCCCCTGTGCTTGCTCCCCCTCCTTGGCAGGAGCAGGCATTTTGATCAGGGCTTGAGCAATCCTATTATCAGCTCTGATCTTTGTGGTTTGTGGACAGATATCATTTTATTAGAGAGCAGGAGATTTAAAAAATAACCTGCAATCCTATCATTGCAGTGTTTTATTAGAGGTTTGGAGAGAGGAGAAGGAAACTAACATTTATTAAGTGTTTACTAGCAGTTCTCTAAGCAATGATTATTTTCTCATTTTGTGGTGAGAAATTGGGGCCTCAGCTAAATATATCCAGTGCAATAGATCTGGGAAGTGGCTGAGCAAAGTTTCAGATTCAGAATCGCCTAGTAGTAAAAAGAGCTAACACTTAATTAAAATCAACTTAATTGATTTTCTGATAACATACTTGGAAACTCTAGACATACTTAGTGCTTACTATGTTATCAGGCATTTACACATATGAACTCATTTAAACCTCACAGCAGTCATATGGAGGATGGTTTTATCATTATTCCTCTTTTATAGGATAGGAAACCGAGTCACATGGAGATCATGTTGCCCAATTCCACACACTAGTAAGTGGTGGAACATGGCTGTGAATCCAGCCTCCTGGCCCCAGAGTTCCTCACCCCTGCCCAGTACTTACTTGTCTAGCCCCTGACCGTCCTTTTTACTTCTCTGTTATTTAGCATGAGGAACTTAATTTTTTAAAACCATACCAAATTTATAGTTGTTTGTGTAAATTAGTACAAAACCTAGGAGATTGCATTTGGTGTGCTTGGAGATACTGTATGTCATGTACTTCTTTTTCAGTTCCTTCATATATGCAGTGCAGTACAAGAAGAATGGGCATCATGACTGATGTCCATCGGCGATTCCTCCAGTTGCTGATGACTCACGGAGTGCTAGAGGAACGCGATGTGAAGCGCTTGCAGAAGCATTGCTATAAGGTCCATGACCGTAAGTAGTATTCCCCATTTCCAGGATGCCGTGGTACTGTGTTGATCTGGGACTGGTGAAATTGTTCTAATATCATGTGACCTGGGCATTCAAAACTCTTTACAGTCTTTTTCCAACCCATCTTTCTAAAGTCATCTTACACTTTCATTTTATTTTTTAAAAAATCTGTCATTTAGTTCAGTGAATAAGAACTTAGACTCTGAAGCTGTTTAGTTGTAATTCATACCAAGGCTTCAGCACCTGTTACAACCTCAGTTTCCTCATCTCTAAAATGGGGCTAAAAACTGTACTTGCTACATAGGGTAGTTCAGAGGATTAAGAGACATGATGCATACAAAACACCTGGCTCAGGGGAAGGATTACTAGAGATAATAAGGGGGCAACTTAGCACAGTGGTTGGTGCACAGCCTTGGGCCCAGCAAGACTTGAAGACAGTGCCTTCTCTGCCTCATGCCAGCCTTGGGCATAGGAGTATCTTCTCAGTGGGTTATTAGGAGGAGTAAATATGGTAATATATGTGAATCACTTAGAGGCAGGACCCAGCGCATTCTAGGTTTTTAGTAATTGGGAGCTATCAATAGAAACAGTTGGGTCCATGTTAATAGATTAGAGTAGAGTCAATATGGATAGATCTCAAAAGCATAGTGTTGAGTGAAAAAGAAAGGTGCCAAGTTATATTTATTGTATGATGCCATTTTGTTAAATTGTTTGTAATGTACAAAATTATTGTTGTTTATGAATGCATCCATTGGCATGTAACAGTATAGAAGTGGACTGGAAGGATATGGAACACACTCATTAGGGTGCTTACCTTTGAGGAGAGGAGTGGGAATGGGATGTCACTATAAATTAAAGGGTACTTCATCTTTATTCTATTTTGTTGTTTTATTAAAGAGAAGAAAGTTGAAGCAAATGATGTTATTAGCATGTTTTAATGGTTGGTACTTCTGATTAAGGGGAATTCAGGTGTTTGTTTTTATTCTGCATTTTTCCTTCTATTTTTAAAGGAAAAATGGGGGAAAAATAACATAGAGGTGAGGCAGGGGGTTGAGGGGGTGAGAGAGCGGCAGAGTACACAGGTGTAGGGACGCAAGAAAAGGTGCCACATTAGAGGACTGCAAATTCTGCAGCAGGATAGAGGCAGAAGCCAGATCCCAGGGATTTGAGGAGTAAATGGGAGTAAGAAGGGAGGGAACAGTGAGTATAAAAACAAATCCCCTTTTAAGGTATACAGAAGAAGGAAGAATGAAAGAGGTGGCATACTGGAGGAAGGGCAGAGTTTGCAGTGACTGGAGAGTGGCTTTCCCTAAAGTGTGTTCTCCAGAGCACTGGCCCAGTGAGGTACTCCATGGGGAATGCTGGGAGCTTCACAACACTCAGCAAATTAAAGGCTTGAGAGTGCCCTGTAGGGAGGAATCCTATTTAATGATGCTTATTTCTGGGTATCCAAACTTAATTGATTTTCTGATAACATACTTGGAAACTCTAGACAAGAATATAAGATGTGTGGGAAGGAAATAGCTCTTTTGGTGTGTGGGTTTACAGATCATGAAGAACCCTGGATGCCATGGTGATGGTTTTCTTTTTTAACTTAATCCTGTGGACAGTATAAACCTCTTGAATGATTTGAAGCAGGAAAGTGACATAATGAGTGCTGTGTTTCAGCACTGTCCCTCTGGTGAAAATGTATCTGCTCTAATTGCCTGAACTGTGGTGGATAGGGATCTTTTGTGAGAGACCCCCTTATGGAAAGGGAATATTAAATGTGTCAAGCTACCTTCTCTTACCCTTTAAAAAGCACAACAGGACTTTAAACCTCCCCTTCATTATCCTTTGGAGAGGACCGTAAGAATGCTTGCCTTAATTTTTTTAATCTACATAACAATTCACTCCTTCTCCCTTTTATAGACCTTCCCTTTCAGTTTCTCACATAAGTCCTGAACATGAGCTTTACTGTTGTTGGGGAAGTTTCACAGCTCACTGCAAGGAGCCATATGATGCCTTAGTACTAAGAATGAAAGTGTTTTTACCTTTATTTGACCTTTAAAGTTGTTATGATCTAATATAGGAAAGTCCTGTAGACTGTGTCTAGGAATTGATTTATTCTTCACACTCTATGTACCATTTCTGTGCATCAAGATATGGTGACGGCTACGGTACATGGGGTGTAACTAGTTTTATTTTCTCCTATCCTTCATTTTTTTTTTTTTAAATTTGTTCTTGATCATTATTGTTATTAGAAAGGTTTTAAAACAAGAAATGATGGAAAGAAATCATCTGAAATGAAGTAAGTACTTAGAAGACTCAGATAATTGATTTCCTGTCTTTTGAAGGGATGCCCAGGGAAGTCCCCTTTACCAACTGGAAAAATATTTAACTTTTAAGAGAATTATGAAACAAAGGAGTAATTGAAACTGCACATTATTCAATAGCAATTTCCCAGGTTTTTTGTCCATTTTATCAAAGCACTTCCTATTCTGAACTTTTGTTTAGGCTCTCTTTCTTACTGTCATTAGGGAGAAACAAATTCCCCGATTCTCCTGGCTAGCAAAGAGTTCAGATTTTATTCTGAAGTTCTGGTTGCAATGTCTTGTGTTTAACCTTTCTGAAGGGCACTGGGGACCTGTATTCTTAGAGCACCTCAGATTTTGAGCCAGGACTTGTGTACCTGGATGTATTCATTCACCCACCTAGCCTTCTTGAGACTCTCCCATGAGCTAGGCCCCTGTTTTAGGGACTGGTGACACAGAGATCAAGCTCTTGCTTTGCTTTGAGCCTCATGAGTCATACAGATAAGGAATAGATGATTCTAGTATAAGTTCCCTTGACAGAAGTAGGCACACGAGGCCAAGGGAGTGGTGGTTAAGATGACCTGGGTTGGAGAACCTCTCTTGTTGCTCATTATGTGGCCTCTCTCTCTAAGCCAACTCTGCAAATAAATTCAGTAGCTTCCCCTCTATGTGGGACATGACTCCCTGGGCTGTATGTCTCCCTGGCAGTGTGGGACATGACTACCAGGAATGAGCCTGCCCCTGGCATTGTGGGATTGAAAGTGACTTCTTGACCAAAAGGGGGAAAATAAATGGAACAATATAAAGTTTCAGTGGCTAAGAGATTTCAAATAGAGTCGAGAGGTCATTCTGGAGATTATTTTTATGTACTATATAGATATTCCTTTTTAGTTTCAAGTGTGTTAGGATAGAAGGAAATACCTGAAACTGTTGAACTGTAATACAGTAGCCTTGATTCTTGATGATGATTGTATAAGTATATAGCTTTTATGAGGTGACTGTTTGATTGTGAAAACCTTGTGACTGACACTTCCTTTTTCCAGTGTATGGGCTGATGAATAAGAAAAGAAAGACAAAAATAAATAAATAAATAAATAAATAAATAACGGGGGGTAAGGGGTATGGGATGTTTTGGGTGCTAATTTTTATTTTATTTTTATTTTTTTGGAGTAGTTAAATGTTCTAAAATTGATTGTGGTGATAAATGTACAGCTATATGATGATACTATGAGCCACTGATTGTATTCTTTAGATGGATTATTTGGTGTGTGAATATATCTCAATAAAATTGCATTTAAAAAAAAAAGACCTGGGTTGGAGGATTTCTGCTTCCAGCCGAGGTGGACCTTTTCATGCCCAAAACATCAAACAATGGACAAACTGTATGAAGCACTGGACCTCAGTAAATGAAGGACAATGAGCTCTGAGACAAGCAACATTAGAAGTAAACCCTCGAGTTTGCAGGACCGAGTACTAGAGGAGAAAGCTGCACAGAGAGAAGAGAAAGGAATATTTCCAATTCATCCTTTGAGGCTTGCATTACCTTGTTACCAAGACTGGCAAATTGCCCCAGCTTTCTGCCTTGAGAGAGTTTTCAGATGGATTCCCTGAGCTGGAGAGATGGAAATGAGAGTCCAGGGAGACTAAGGCAGCTAAAGTTTGCAGGACAGAACTAGAGGACAGAGCTGCCCAGAGAGTAAACTCCAGAGACCTGCAGAGGAGCCCTCGCTCGAGGATTCAGCTGTGAGTGATTAGCAGGTGCATGTGAGGGAGCCGTCTGATACCAACGAAAGAACCAGCTGAAGGTCTTGGAGAGAACATGCAGGTTGTTCATATAGGGCCAGGAATAGTGCCTGTTCCAGGCCCATATGGCTTCAGGGTGACTCTACCAAACATTTAAGGAAGAAATAATACCAATTCCACCCAAACCCTTCCAAAAAATTGAAATTGAAGAAACTAACTCCCAACTCATTCTATGAGGCCTGCATTATCCTTACACCAGAACCAGACAAAGACAATGCAAGAAAAGAAAATTATAGTCCAAACTCTCTCATGAACACAGATGCTAAAATTCTAAAGAAAATTTTGGCAAATTGAATCCAGCAATGTATAAAAAGGATGTTACATAATAACCAAGTGGGGTTTATCCCCGGAATGTAGAGTCGGTGTAATATTTGAACATCAATCAGTGCAATTCACCATAATTGCGGTCGCAGTTGATTCGTCTGGGGGGGGGGGTGGCGGCCGGTTGCTAAATCCTAGGCTCCCAGGATTGCTCGGAGGGTACCGGCGGCGGGGGCTCTTTCCCGGAGGCGAGGGCGAGGCGGGGGACTTGGCCAGGTCCTCGGCGGGGTGGCGTGCAAAGTATGGAGGGCGGTGAGAAAGGAACAGGCGGGACACGGTTCTTTTAGGGTGAAGAAGCCAAGAGAGAGTTTATTAGGGGAGAGTACAAGCTTATATCGGGCGTTTAGAGGGCGGGGTAGCTGTAGAGGTTAAAGGCTTGGATTGGTTCTGAGAGGGCGCGGAGGTTGATTGAAAAGGGGCGAGAGTTGCTCCGGTAACGGTGTCTGGCAACGATGTATGCGCACTGGTGGTAATGGGAGTTGCACTGGCAACGGGGAGTGTCCGGGCAAGATAAGGGGGTGGGGAAAAGGCGGTTCCCTCCGGCAAGCCTCCCCTAACAGTGGTATTTTGGGTGAGGAAATGGGGCCTGCCTCCGGCCTCACTTTCCCAGGCCCGGGGGGCTGCGGAGGGCGCTGTCGCCCGTGCCCACCACCCTCCCCAGGGGCTGATCAGGTCCCCCAGCCCAGGCCCGCCAAGTTGAAGCACGTAATTAGTGTTCCGCAATAATTACTAAAAAAGAACAAAACAAAACAAAACATGGTGCTCTCAATAGATGCAGAGAAAGCCTAACAGTTGCCCTGGCATGATGCAGCAGAAGTTTCTTACAGGAAACTAAAGGGATCATAAGGAGCAGAGGATAAATAGGATAAACAGGACCTCAGGGCTCAGAGCAGGAAAGAGGAGGCAACAGAGGTTTCCACAAAGTAAAACAACAACAACAAAAAGCCTCGACATCCGTTCCTGATAGAAACTCTCAGCAAAGCAAGAGAGGAAGGGAACTCCCTCCCCTGACATCTATGTAAAACTTACAGCTAACATCATTCTTATGTCCATTCTTATCACTTGTATTCAACATTATACCAGAGGTTCTAGTTGTGCAGTCAGGCAAGAAAGAAAGAAAAGGCATCCAGATTAGCAAGTACTGTCTATCTGCAAATGGTATGATTATGATGTAGAAATTTTTTTTTGGAATCTGCAAAGAAGATACTAAAACTAATAAGTGAGTTTACCAAGGTTGCAGGATTCAAGATCAATATCTGACAATCGATTATATTTCTATATACTAGCAATGAATAATCAGAAATGTAAACAAAAACTAGCACTATTCATAATAACATCAAACAATATGAAATACTTGACAAAAGATGTATGAGACCTGTACATGGAAAACTACAAAACATTGCTGAGAGAAATGGAGAGACCTACAGTGCTCATGGGTCAGAAAACTCAATATTGTTAAGATACCACTTCTGCTCAAATTAATCTATAGATTCAGCTTAATCCCAGTCAAAATCCCAGCAGGTTTTTGGTAGGAAGTGACAAGCTGATTCTAAAATTCATATCTGAGATGCAAAGGACCTAGAAGAGCTAAAACTACTTTGAAAAGTGTGATCAACCTTTTGGACTTATTATATACCTTAATCAAGACAATGTGGTGTGGATGGCAAGAAAGACATATACAGCACTGGAATAGAATAGAGAGTCCAGAAATAGACCTACACATAGATAGACAGCTGATTTTTGACAGAAATGCAAAGGAAATTCAGCAGAGAAAGGATAACCTTTTTAACATAATGGTGGTAGAATAACTGGATAGCCATATTGAAGAAAATGATCCTTGATCCATACTTTTGCACCCTATACAAAAATTAACTCAACATGGATCATAGATTAAATGTAAAATCTTAAAACTTTAAAACTTGTAGGAGAAAACCTTTGCAACTGTGGGTTAGGCAAAAGTTTCCTGGATACACCACCAACAGGATGATCCATAAGACAACAAATTGGTAAATTGGACTTCAAAATTTAAAACTTCTCTTCAGTATATATTATTAAGAGAATGAAAAGAAAATGCTAAAGACTGGGAGAAAATATTTGCAGATCACATATTTGGTAAAGAGCTTGTATCCAGAATATATAAAGAACTCTCAAAACTCAATAAGTACAACCTGGTTGAGAGATAGGCAAAAGATTTGAACAGACACTTCACCAAAGAAGTTACATGAAAGGCAATAAGCCCATGAAAAGATGTTCATCATCCTTAGTCATCAGGAAAACGCAAATTAAAACCACAACGAGATGCCACTGCACACCTATTTGAATGGATAAATTAAAAAAGATTTACATACCAAGTATTTGTGAGGATGTGGAAGAACTTGCACTTTCATATACTACTGTTGGGAATGTAAAATGGTACAACCATTTGGGAAAAGCAGCGTGGCAGTTTCATATGATCCAGTCCTTCCTTTCTGAGGTATTTATATGAGAGGATTGACGGGGTATGTCCACACAGAGATTTGCACATGGATGTTCAAAGTGGCTTTATTTGTAATGACCCAAAATTGGAAACATCTAAATGTCCATCCATAGGTGAACAGATACAAAGACTGGTATATCCGTACAGTGGAATACATCTTCGCAATAAAAAGGAATGAGAACTAAGATGGCGGCTAGCTGAGACAGGGCGAAAAAAACGCCTCCATGAAAAACACTAGCTAAAAACCAGAAAGTGACCTAGAATACCGGTTACAGCGATGCACCAACTGGATGAGGGCTTCTAGCTCCAGAGAGGCCGTATACTTGGTGAAACTGGGAGTCGGCATTCTGAAATGAGTGAGTAAGCTGGCTGGAAGACCCGCAGCTGTGCGGCGGGCTGGGGAAGCCAGGGTTCAGCGTATGGAGACCAGCTGGCTGTTTTAAAAAAAAAAAAAAAGGAGCGGCTCCAGTAGCAGTTGTGGGAACCACGCAGTAAAACACAGCAAGAGGGGGCTGGGCTGGCCTCTTGCTGTCTGGCCGGGAAGATAGCCCGCAGCAGATACCCTTTGGTTCGGGGGAACGGAGGGGAGAGCTGGAAGCAGAAAGAAACCCTGTGGCTAGCAGCTAGCCCCCGGAGGGCTGGATAAACTCCTGCCTGGGGCTGTGCCCACAGCCCAAAGCCCCGCCAGTTGTCCCGGAGCTGGGAAGGAGGAACAGTGCAAGGAGGAGGGGACTGAGATGCCCCGCTCGGCCATTTTTGCTTCGGGCTGGGAGTGTGCCGCAGCATGGCCCAGCAGCCTGGGGCTTCCCTTGTGGGACGGTGCGCGCTGATGACATAGCACAGCCTTCCCTTGGCTGAGCTACTGGAGGAGCACAGCTGGGAGGGTGGATCTGCTCGGAGAACCCAGGGACGCTACGCCAAGTCTGGTGGTTTATGGATCAGCGAGAGAGAGAGAGAGAGGCTGGGGCTGAACTGAAATGAAGGCTTAGACTTTTGCAGCGGCCTTGAATCTCCGGGATCCTGGGGGATTTGAACATTAGAACTGCCCTTCCTCCCTGGCTACCCGTACACACGCCCCACATTCAGGGCAGACAGCTCCAGCAACACACCCAAACTGAGTTTTCCAACTGAACCCACAAGAATCATTTCCCCACACAAAGCGGAAAAAAGGTTGAGAACTGACTCGAGGGATATGGTGACTCACAGACGCCATCTGCTGGTTATTTAGAGAAAGTGTACGTCACCAAACTGTTCCTGAAAAATTAGATCGATATCCCTTTTTCTTTACAACTTGAAAGAGCCCCATCAAGCAAAACAAATGCCAAGAGGCCAAAAACAACAGAAAATCTTAATGCATATGTTAAAACCAGAAGATATCGAGAATCCAACTCCAGACACACAAACCAAAATATCGGAAGATACAGTATACCTCGCAAAGTTAATCAAAGATCTACAATCGAGGAACGAAAACATGGCAAAGAATTTAAAGGACATCAAAAAGACCATGGCCCAGGATATAAGCTACATAAAGAAGACCCTAGAAGAGCATAAAGAAGACATAGCAAGAGTAAATAAAAAAATAGAAGATCTTATGGAAATAAAAGAAACTGTTGGCCAAATTAAAAAGACTCTGTATATTCACAATACAAGACTAGAGGAAGCCGAACAACATCTCAGTGTCCTAGAAGCCCACAGAACAGAAAATGAAAGAACAAAAGAAAGAATGGAGAAAAAAATCAAAAAAATCAAAATGGATCTCAGGGATACGATAGATAAAATAAAACGTCCAAACTTAAGACTCATTGGTGTCCCAGAAGGGTAAGAGAAGGGTAAAGGTCTAGAAAGAGTATTCAAAGAAGTTGTTGGGGAAAACTTCCCCAACCTTCTACACAATATAAATACACAAAGCATAAATGCCCAGCGAACTCCAAATAGAATAAATCCAAATAAACCCACTCCAAGACATATTCTGATCAGACTGTCAAATACTGAAGAGAAGGAGCAAGTTCTGAAAGCAGCAAGAGAAAAGCAATTCACCACATACAAAGGAAACAACATAAGATTAAGTAGTGACTACTCAGCAGCAACCATGGAGGTGAGAAGGCAGTGGCATGACATATTTAAAACTCAGAGAGAGAAAAATTTCCAACCAAGAATACTTTATCCAGCAAAACTCTCCTTCAAATTTGAGGGAGAGCTTAAATTTTTCACAGACAAACAAATGCTGAGACACTTTGCCGATGAAAGACCTGCCCTACTTCAAATTCTGAGGGGAGCCCAGCTGGAGGAGAGACAGGGAAAGGAGAAAGAGAGATAGAGAATTTTAACAGACATATATAGTACCTTACATCCCAAATCACCAGGACACTCACTTTTCTCTAGTGATCACAGATCTTTCTCGAGAAGGGACCATAAGCTGGGACATAAAACAAGCCTCAAGAAATTTAAAAAAAAACATTGAATATACTCAAAGCACATTCTCCGACCACAATGGAATACAAATAGAAGTCAATAATTTTTGAACTGTAATTCCACTAGTTACTTCTTACATGATATGAAATACACAACTCTAATGACAAATCAGTGGTTTTGAACTCAATGTAAAATATGTAATTTTAGACAACTATATAAAGGTGGGGGAATGAAGGAGTATAGGAACATAGTTTATGTGTTCTATTGAAGTGAAGGTGGTATCAAAGAAAAACAAGATTGATATGGATTTAAGAGGTTAATTTTAAGCCCCACAGTAAACACAAAGAAATTATCAGAGAATATAACCATAGAGATGAAGAGTAGAGTTTGGGTTAAGAGAAATGGGGGAAGGGGCAATGGGGAGCAAGAAATGAGTGTAGGGTTGCTGTTTGAGGTGAAGGGAAATTTCTAGTAATGGATGGTAGGAAAGAGCATTACAACATTCTAAACGTGATTAATCCCACTAATGAAAGGCTAGGGAGGGAGTGGAATGGGAAGATTTAGGCTGTATATATGTTTCCACAACTGAAAAAAAAAAAAAAAAAAGTCAGTCTAACTAGATGACAATTGAATACTAAGGATGAACTTGGATGGGACAGGAGGATAGAGGACAGGTGGCTCAAAGGGACACAGTTGAGACATAAGGAAAAGGAAATATAGAATGCAAGCTTTTTATCATTGTTGAATCTATTGTACTTCTTAGCTGCGCTTAATGGGATTGCATGAAAGAATGTTCTTGTTCATGGGAAGTGTGTATGTGAATTATAGTGAATGCTCAAGGATGTGTGCAGCTAACTCTCATATGTTCAGACGACAGAGCAATAGATGATGGATGATAGGGAGGGAGGGAGGGAGGGAAAGAAATAGCAATGTGACAGCAAGTTAAAGTTTGTGGATTGAGCTACCGGGGGAGGGGGGGGGGTCAGGGTATGATGGAATTCTGTGTATGGGGCTAGTATTGTTTTTGCAACTGTTCATATAACTTTGAATTTATTTCAAAGAAAAAAAAAAAAGGAATGAACTGTTGCTACATATCACAATATTGATGAATGTCAAAATGATTATGCTTAGTGGAAAAAGCCAGGTGATAAAAGACTTTATACTATATGTAAAAATCTATATAAAATTCTAGAAAATGTTTACTCGTTTACAGTGATAGAAAATAGTTCAGTTGTTGCCTGGGGAATGGCATAGGGGAGGGTGGGGGAGGAGTGGAGAGAGGATAACAGAGGGCATGAGGAGACTTTTTGGAGGTGGAGGATATGTCTGTTTTCTTGATTGTGGTGATGGTTTCATGCATATTATCAAAACATAATTGTATGCTTTAAATATGTATGATTTATTTCTGTCGATTAGACCTCAGTAGAGCAGTTAAAAAAAAAAAGAAAAAGATGTGAATTTAAACCCGTTTTGCTATTTGGTAGCTGTGTAACCACGGTCAGGTCACCAAACCTCTGAGCTTCAGCCTTCCCAGCTGAAATGCAGGATTATTTGTAAAGATTTTGAATGTGCAGAGTGGCATGTGCTGCCCAATAAGTGGTGAAATGTAGGGAGGAGCCTGCAGAATATAGCACCTTCCCTTGGTCTGGCGAGCCCCTCTCTTATTTGGTGGAGCTCTAGGAAGATGGATGCGGCACCCGGGAAGTGGAACCTTCCTGTCCTGTGTCCAAGGCTTGCCTGGACAGCCACCCTCCTGAAAAGTCTGACTGAAAAGAGAGTTGGTAAACAGTTATGGACAATTTCTTTAGTTCAGTTTCCTGAAAATAGAACAAATAGGGATGCCTGAACTCTGCCACTTTCCCACGTGGCCCCAGGCCCCTGAGGCCTGTTGATTTTGCAGTGAACACCGTGGGGAGGGGTGGGGTGTGGCCCGGCTTGGGGATTGGAGCCTGGCTCTCAGTTGGAACCTGCATTCTGTGGACCAGTTGCGTTTACTGAGCAGAAGCAGAAAGTAGCCACAGCCCACGTGTGCATGGCAATGATGCTTTGGAGTGACTTTCTTGTTAAAATGTTTTGGGTCTGGTCTGTGTTTTCGGTTGAGCAGGTCGGTGAACCAGAACATTTTTAGGGACTCATCAGGTCCAGCCTCCTCGTTTTACAAATAAAGAAGCAGAGGCTCCTAGAAGCTTAACTGAGTGTGGCCTACCACAATCCCAGCATTCCCAGTGCTGAACAGCCACGCGAGGTGGGGGCTCCGCACTGGACAGCACCTGTGTAGGATGCCCCTCGGTTAAGTTTTGTCTGGTGCTTCCTCCTGATTAGATTCAGGGCAGGTTTTTTTTTTGTAGAAATAATGCAGAAGCAATGATGCGTTCTCTTTGCATCCAATCAAGTGGTATGTAATGCTGATTAAGATGGCGTCTGTTGGTTTCTCTGCTTTGTCCTAGGTGATTAATATGTATCTTGAGACAATGTAAACATGCCATTCCCACTTTTTCCCGTTAGTTTTAACATCTGTTGATGTTTCTTCCTTAAATTCATTATTCCTATAATGGTTGCCAAATTGCTGTGAGGTACTGCTCTGTACTCTGCAGCACTAACATTTTGGGATTAATTGGTGCTATATTGTCAGGTTATGTTTTATATTGATTTTATGTGTGTGTTTTATATTATCTGTTGTTATAAGGACGAATTAGATTAAGTAAAATATCTAAAATTTGCGATTAAAAAATTAAGATCTGGAATTACTTCAGTGAGCAGAATAAACATGATGTTCAGGGTAAACTATCAGTTAGCTGAAGTGCATATGTTCACAAACATGGTGGCAGAGCAACACTGGGGCTTGAGAAATCCTTTCCATTTTTGTTACACCTTTTATGGGCCTTCACCCCAGATTTGTTTTTCTCATGCTGATTAACATAGCTGCTATTGCTTGGTTGTCTTTATGCATATTTCTGGACTCGTGAGCATTTTCTAGCTGCTTGCGTGTTCTTGACATTTTAGCTTAATATTCCATCTTGTTTAAGCAATCATGTTTATAAGCACCTTCTCTTTCCAAAGAGGACTCAGTGAGATGAGAAGCTGGTCTCAAATTTTCCATCTATCTTTAATGACTCATTGCACATTTTTCCCCTTTGGCCATGATGAACAGTTAATAAGCTTACCACTGTGTCTGCTTGCCTTTCCAGTTAGTCAAAGGGGATTAAGTGGCAAAAACTTCATGTGGAAAGTAACATCTAAAAATGTGACGAGGAATTTTCAACACACAGAATTTCACAAAAGGGTATTGCTATGGGGGATCTTCTTAGACAGGAATCTTTGGGTCTAGAAGCTCTTAGCCACAAGGAAACAAATGTCTGTGGGTCATGATGGAGTAGATGCACCCGCCCTTGATGACTGTGCAGCACGGGGGTCCCGGGAGGGACCGAGCCACAGTAGTCCTTTTGGGCCAGTGAATTGCTGAGCCAGGACTTCTGTGTGCTTACCCCTCTGCGGCATATGAACAGCATTTGTTTTGGAATTTATTCCATCCTGGTTCCCAGGCACGAGGCAGGTTATGGAAATATTGGGAAGGAATTATTCCCCAGGATTACCACAGGCCCCTCCACCCACAGTGCCCCAGCAGGAACAGGGATTCCAATCCTGTTTCTACTAGGAACTGGGGAAAGTTCTTTTGCTTTTCTGAATCTCAGTTTTCTATTGTATAAAGGAAATCCTGTCTACCTGATGGAAAAGTTGTGAGGCTTAAATGAAGGAATTCACATGAAATACCTGCACAGAGGCTTCCTGGTACCTGTTCAGAGTGGGGCCAGTGGCCCCTTTGACTGGAACACGTGCCCTCCATCTGACCCTCTCTGCCCACTGTTGCATGCTAGCCGTGCCACTCCTGTGTACTTCCTGCCCGGCCTGTGAAGGCATTTGATTTGTTCATTTCAATCAGCTTTGTTCAAATGAAAGGCAGGGAGTAGGAAGTGTGAACAACAGCGATAAAGCAGAGCTGCTCTGGATTTAGCTGGGGTGGGGGCTGGGAATCCCCCTTTCCCATCCCCTGCAGCCCCAGCCCCTTCACCAGCTCCTTGAGGGCTCCTGGGGTGGGGGTGGGTGGCAAACAGCGCTCCACAAAAGCAGTGTGAAAACCACCCACCTTAGAATAGAGGGACCACCTGGTGCCAAAGGGTGAGCTTAAACTGAAATGCATGTTAAGTGTAGCAACGGTAAAATTCTGCTGAAAGCGGTTTGGGTTTTCTGTGGTGGTTCATGCTGTAATCCAGGACTTTACCCGCCTCAATGTCATCGTCATGAACGAGCCAGTGGGGCTTTACCGACCGGAGCACTGACCGACAGACCTCTGGTGAGGGAAATGCTGCACACATGCAGACCCCAAATGTGTGTCCCTGTCACCACTCCAGCAGCATTATCGTGGCCTTTAGGGCATTTCATTTGTGCTGCCAAGATAGAAGAACTGTGCCAAGTGCTGGCATACAAAAGTTTTGTGCACTGACATTTGAGGTCAGGCTGAGAGCAGACTTTCTAACTGAAATAATCTCTTGCTTTTAACAACAAAAAAGTCTTCTCTGTATGTTCCGAAGCAGATCTGTGAACAATTGGTTTACAGTCTGTTATTAAAAGCCTCTTCCCCTAAGCTGTCAGAGGCCTTGAGCTAATCCATGTTGTCATGGAGCGCTGTCAGTTTTCTCTTTTTTTCATTCAGACTCCTGAGGATTAAGGGGTCAAGTTACATAGTTGTTTAGCATTGAAATACCTTTATAACTTTTTATTATAGAAAAAGTCACAACTCATGGACAATCGTTTTTTATGTATACTCCTGCCTAATTACCCCTGTATTATTTTCAAGCAAATCTCAGACATTATTGTATACCTAAGACTTTTTTTTTTTTTTTTTTTTTTTTTGGGTCACTGCAACAAAATAAAGTCCAGATGTCTGGTTTCTGATTCGGACTTTGTTACCAACTTCCCCTGTGATCTTGGATCTTGGGTAGTTCCTTAGCTTCTCTGACCCTGGGTCTCCTCCTTGTGGAAGCAGAGACAGTAATTCATGCTGGTGTACACGGTGAATTGATGTACAGATGTAGAGACTTATTCTTTTAAGCATTATTATTTACCACATAAAAGGCACTTCTTTTCAGCAACTCTCCTTCCATCCCTGATCTTCTGAGTGCTGTTCCCTAGCCAGCCTTGAGGAGTGCCATGGTAAACTAATGTTTCCACTCGCAAATCTGAATAGAGAGGGAATCATTTCCGCAGGCAGTGGAGGCAAAAGCTGCAGCCTGGGAAGGGAAATCGGTGGCAGCTCACAGCCCTCTCGGCCAGATCTGCCCCAGCACCCGTGCCTGCCACGTCCCCATGGCTGTAACCAGCAGACCACCCTGCCTGCCCCGATAATGAGAGGGGTCTTATTTTTTACTGTTATTTCCTTTGCTTAAAAATAGCATTTCCTCTCTCTTGGGTGCCTCATTCAAAACAAAATGATCTGTTGACTGGAGGTTATGGTGGCAGACTTCCTGATTGCCTGCCGCCCCCATGCGCAGTGAGCCCTCCGCCCAGTAGCCTGCTGGGAGGCAGGGACATTGGTTAGCAACATAGGGGTCCATTGGTCAAGTTAAGTTCCAAGTTAATTTTTAAAAGGAGAAAATATGCACAGAGGTAACCAGAAAAAAAAAAAATCTCTTAAAATGAATCAAACCAACCAATCCTACCTCCTTAGAGGAAGTGTCTTTTCCTGCCAAGCCCATCAACTGCCCTGAGTCCTGTTTTTTCAACTGCCCCATCTGAAAAGCATTTCCTGCTAAAGAATGTGCTGTTCCATGCTCTGCTGGGTCTTCAGCTTTTAGCTCAGCCCCTCTTGCTGCTGACCCCACCATGACCTGGCCAAGTGATCACCGAGGTCCTGGCTGGCCCTTTCTTTGCTGAGGGAGTGATGGATGTCGGCTGGTGGCAGTACCCATTGTATCCCTCTGTGAGCCCAGCTCTCCTTCTCCAGCACGGTCTCTGGGTCTTTACTAGGTGCTGCCCAGCTATGTCCCATCTTCTCTATTGCCCAGGTCCCTCCCCTTGACTGCAGCCACAGTGTCAGGTACAGAAGGGGCAGTAGACATGACTCCAGTCTAGGATGGGAAATGATTTCAGGCTTGTTCTAGAACATTCCCTCTGCTCTATAGGAGCCATGTGGCTTAGTGCTTAGGAACTTGGTTCCGGAGTCAGACAGGCCTCGGTGCCATTTCTAAGTTATGGGAACCCTGGGCAAATTATTTAACCTCTTCAAGCATCTTGTACATAAAGATAATATTAACAACACCCCATAAACTGTTAGTGTAATGGTTATATGAACCAAGCTAAGAACACAGCAATTAGGAAGCCTCTTGGCTGTCTGAGAAGGCGCAGCTGCCAGGAGGGCCAGAGCTTTGTTCCTCACTGTTTTGGCCGGTCATTCCCCACTGCTGGCTGCAGGTCAGGGGGTCGAGGGAACTGGCCTCTCATTCAGCTCCACCTGCAAAAAAAGCCACTGTCTTTCTCCTCAGTGGGTTTGGAACCCTGAAGGCAGGAGTGCTGTTCCTTGTTACTCTTAAATCCTCCTAAGTGGGGGAACCAAGATGAGCAAGAGTTGCCTCAGGACCTTGTGATGGGGTTTGTCTCATGCACTGGATCATGACCATGGAGTCATAGAATATTGGGGAAAGCATCCTTAGCCACTGCTCTCTAGCTCTGTGCATCCTTACAGATTTGCAAACTCTGTTTTCTCCACCAAGGGCTCCAGGAACAGGAGGGAGCAGGGGCAGAGCAGTGAAAATTACCTGGTCTGACGGCTTGAGATTGGGAAACGCAGGTCTAGTGTGACCTTGACACTTTAGCGTATGTTAGGGATCTTGGTAGCAAACAAGAGACCCCAATTCTGGCCAGCTTAAAAGGAACATGTTGGGAGGCTATTGCTAAAGGAGATGCCCAGGGCTGATGGAAGACCAGGAGTTAGTCCGGGTACCAGGACACAAGAAGGATAGGAACAGCTCAGAGCCAGGTCAGCCTTCCTTTGGTAGCTGCTGGATGGAGCCGCTGCCAACCATTTCTTTGTCCCTTGCTCATGGTGAGAGAGTGAGTGCTTGAGCATGTGCCTACTGGTTGACCTAGGATCTGGCTCCCTTGGCTCCTTCCTTTCTGGTTCTCTGGATATGGGTACCTGGAATCATTCTCCCCCAAAATCACACATAATGGGGGAAAGGCAGTTTCCCCTCCAAGAAGGTAGGTTCTTGTTAGGGAGGGAAATGGATGCTCGGCATGTCTGGAATGAGGTGTGATGAGCAAGGAAGTCCCTGGGGACTGGGGGGATAGAGTGAGGGTCCTCAGCTGTTCTGTGGTCAGGGAAGGCCTTGTGCAGAATGCCAGAGAGTCAGCAGGCTGGCTGGTTGGGGCGAGGGGAGGGGGAAGAGGGGGCCGGAGGGCGGAGTGGTCTGGGCAGTGTTCCAGGTTGGAGGTAAGAGGGTGCATGGCTTTCAGAGATGAGAGAGAGGGATGAGACTTGCCTGAGTCCCACAGAGAGCTGAGGGAGGCTGGCCCTGGCTCTGGTGCTGGCCGCATGGCACTGCATTGTCTCTATAGTCACTGGAAAGTCAAGTCAGTTCAGGAGGTGGCTGCTGAACCTGAGAGAAGTTAATTCTCAGGTAAAGATGAAGAAAGAAAGATAATGGCACAGGGTATCTGAGACAGCTTTTCACTGTCAACTAATCATAGAGAATATGGTTGTGCCCCTGCCATAGGTATGGTAGGGAAGGGTAGGAATCGAGAACATGAGCAACAGAGCGGATGGTTGATTTCTGCAGTAAGTACAGCTATAGGAAGTGGGTTTTTTCCTCTTAAAATAAAATACAGCAAAAACATTCGTGTTTCTACAAAATGAGGCTGGACAGCAAACTAGAGGGGGTGGGTAAGGGGGAAAGGGTGAAGAGTAGCTGTTGCTACACCCCTATGCAAACAAAGTATTTGGAAAATCCAGTATATTAGAATGTTTTTGATCTACCCCCAGAGTATATTTTTCTGAATGACACCCAGGAGAGGGGCCTTTTCAGTGGAAAATGTGAATTGTTGCTTTCAGAGGGAGGTGGGACTTGCCACCTGTCACCTGGGTGGACAGGATGGCTCCTGCCCGCAAAGAATCCTGCCAGTAAGACAGTGAGAGATGGTTCTGAAATGCTGGATTTCCATGGGCTCATGTCCCAGAATCGGGCGCTTTGAGGACGGAGAAGTGTTTCTGGCCAGGCTGAGGGCATAGCCAGGTTCATGCGCCCCTGAAGGGTTTTGTGTGGCGTGGAAGCTGGAGGAAGCACGGAGGCACTTCATGGAGGGCAGCAGAGAAGACTTCATGCAAACAGGGCCGTGTGAGCTGGCTGTAGAAACCTTTGTGAGAAGGAGGGGCACGATTGCAGGTGGGAAGGACATGTGAGCAAAGGCACGGAGACAGGAAGTAGGCTCATGTCTCACTTCCCTGCTCGCAGTTGTTCCATGCGCATGGCCAGATTTCATTGTCATAACCACCTTTATGATTTTTGCCACGTCCACGTTCCACTGTTATTACATGTTTTTTGTTTAAATGAAAATTTTTTTTTTAAGTAAACAGCTTTAAAAGGAACATGCAGCTCCCTGCTGTAAGTTGCCTGTTAGCATTAGTGTTGTGGTCTCGCATTAACTTCTCTGGGCCCCACACCATCCCCTCTGATGGAGATTATGAACCTCTGCTATGACTGTCTCCTTTACACAACTGTGTCCTCCACTGCCAACAGCGTGAACTTTACTTTTCTCAAACTTTATTAATCATCAGTTATTACAAGTGGCTTAGAAGTACGTGCTCACCGTGGGAAGTCAGGCAACACAGATAAGGCTCAGTGCCCCGCGATGCCCCCAGCCTATCTTAGTCCCCTTCCTAGCGGGGCCTTGGTCACCAGTTTGGTGGGTAGCCCTCCTTTTTCTTTCCATATGTAGGTATGTGCCCCTGGAAAGGTTGAAGTATTGTTTTGCTGGTTTTATTACTGTTTTTAACCTAAATGGTTTCACATTGTCTGTTTTTTCCTACAGTTTTTTCCCAGAGCGATTTTTCTAAGGTACAGTTCTTTTAAAACTAATTAACTAGTTATTTTAATTAAAACAGTAAAAACAGTAATACTTACTCTTGGTTAAAAAAAAGTATCAGAGTACAGAAGGGTAATTACAAGACACAAAGCTGACCAGACCCCTTCTCCTCTTCCAGCTGGGATGACGCTCCCTTTGCCCTTAGGAGAAAGGTGACCCACTCCTCTGCCTGGCCTGCTCTGGCCCCTGCCGCCCACTCTGCCCTCATCTGCCCTCCTTGCCCTCGTTCCTGTCCCTAACTGCTTCCTGCTGTCCCTGCCGGCTCAGCTTGGTGCCCATTCAGCTGAGCCCCCTGAGTACCGGGCTGGGGACCCCTCCCCAGGCAGCCCTTGTTTGATGATGCCAGGCCAGTGGTGGCTTCCTGCCCGTCTCTGTGCTGTGACCCCCCGACTTGCAGGGGCAGCATCCAGTGGGGCAGCAGGCAGGCCAAGGGCACAAGTGCTGGAGCCAGGCTGCCCGCGTTCACACATCAGCTCCGTCAGCACTGAGCACTGTGACCCTGGGTGAGTCAGCTCACCTCACTGTGCCTCAGCCTCGTCCCCTGTCCTAGGAGGACGGTGCTGTGCTGACCTCGGGGGGAGGATAGTCAATTACTGTGTGACAAGCGGTTGGAACAGGGCTTCTCCTGTGTTGAGCACATAGTGGGAGCTGCTCCTCTTACCTGAGGTATGCTTTCTCAAGGTGCATGCCCAGCCCAGCGCAGGATCTGTAGGCGTTTCATAATTGGATGTGGAAAAAGGATACATACAGATGTGAGGATGTACAAGGGCAGAGGCTCGGTGAGAGGAAGCAGGCTGAGGCAGAGGAGTTGGGGTGTGATGTTGCCGGGCAGTGGAAGCTGCTTGCGGGCTCTGAGCACGTGGAGTGGTGCACTGAGGGTGCCGATGTGGTGGGGGCGGTGGGGCGTGATCAGGCAGCAGGGGCCTGTGCAAGGGGAAGCAGTCTGGGACCTGTGGGCAGAAGACGAGAACAGCAGCCCCAGAGACCCCTTCCTGGGGCTGTCTCCTTCACAGTGCTCTCTGTGGTCATCTGCTTGTCTCTGAATGCTGCAGAAGAAGGAAGCCCGGGGCCTTTGCCCATTTCTGGCTTTGCTGTCCCCTGTGTTCAGGTACGGCGGGATGATTGAAACAAGCCACGTTATTCTGACGACGCCCCCCTTCTTTTGCCTGTTTATTTCCAGGCAATGCTACCGTAGAGAAGTTGGAGGACTTCATCAACAACATTAACAGTGTCTTGGAGTCCTTGTATATTGAGATAAAGAAAGGAGTCACAGAAGATGACGGGAGGCCCATCTATGCGCTGGTGAGTGCAAGGCAGAGAGCCCTCTTGTGGCATTTGTGAGGAGGCAGAGTCAACAGCCCTGGAACAGAGCCCTCATTTACAGAGAGGAACAGTGTCCCCTGGTCCCGCTTCCCTGGCCTGGGCCGCCTCTCTGCCCTCCCACCAGCCTCTGCATCTGAAGTCTTCTCTCCAGTCGCCAGGGCTCAGGGTCTGACCAGAATGAGGGTCAGGCTTTTGACTTCAGTGCTCTGCTCACTGCACCCAGGACAGGGCAGTGACAGTCCTCTGCAAGAAGTCACCCCAAATGCAGGAAGGATTAGGATTAAAGGGAGAAAACAGTTTTCCATTTGGAAGATGACATAGAAGCTGTGGAAAGAAAAAGCAGGTGGGAGCACGAAGGATTGAGAGCCATGTTGGGCCTCCTGTTGGTTTCTGATACCTGTGGAGCTGGGACAGAGTGAAATACAGGCTGGGGAGAAGCTGGCACTCCCCATCTGCTGCTAAGCAGCCACCTAAGGCAGGCCCCAGGGAAGATGGTGCCCACCCCCTCATAGGCTCCTGGAAACCAGGCCTGCGCTCGGAAAGGAATGCTCTGACCCTGGGTTTTCCAAACTCTGTTCCGTGGAAAGAAAGTTTATGCAGCCAGATAACCCATGTAAATACCAGGTAGACAAGGCGAAGCGGATTTCTTTACTACAGGTCTTCTCCATGCCTTTGGTACTGAAACTCTCTTAGCATGCAGAAAAACTTCCTAAATTCATCTGAGTTTGGAAAATGCTGTACAACCTTGGGACCCCTAAAATCTCTGGGGTCAGGCCTGTTGACTGGGCTAAGGATTAAAGCCTGTAAGAGAAGACTGGGTCCCAGTCAACCCTGCACCCTCCAGTGCCTTGATGCAGGTGCTCAGGGTCTGGTGAGTCAGTGCATGAGTGAGAGAAGATGAATTAACCAGGGAAGGACACACCTGACTGTTGTGCTGACTTAATTCTTTTAGGTGAATCTCGCAACAACTTCAATTTCCAAAATGGCATCAGATTTTGCAGAGAATGAACTGGATCTGTTTAGAAAGGCTGTAAGTACATTAACTCCCATTGCTTATCAGCTTGGCTGCTTGTGGGACACTTCTGGCTTCATCCATTAGACATTAGAATTGGAAACTACAATCTTACAGGGTCACTGGGGGAAATCCAGGCCACTGTTGCTGCCTGAGAAGGAAGCTCTTCGCAGGGAGAGGCTGCTGAGAGCCTTGCCCAGAATTCCCAGCCTCTGCTCCTGGGTGATTCTAGGAAAGAAGGGCTGTTACAGGTTTGAACCCTGACTGGGGGAGCAACAGCAGGGCCTCATGGGTGTGGGATGCAGTTGCCCAAGGGCGTAGGGCTGGGCACAAGAGTGTGGTCCCAGACCTGCAGCATTAGCATCACTGGGCACTTGTGAGAAATGCCATGTCCCAGGTCTTCCCCCACCCCCCACAGTCCGAGTCCGTGTTTGAACAAGCCCCACTGAGGCATTGGTGAGGCATCGATCTACCAGGCTCCCAAGCTGCTTGCTTAGCCCCTCTTACCAGGTACCTGGCAGAGCACCTGGCCGAGACACTGGTTTTTGGCCCTGGATGCCTAGCACAATAACTGGGAGTTAAAAAGAATTCTGATTCTGGGAATGAGCCTGACCCTGGCATCTAGAGGTTGACAATGCCTTTTTGACCAAAAAGGGGTAAAGGAAGGCAACAAAATAAGGTTTCAGTGGCTAAGAGGTTTCAAGTAGAGTTGAGAGGCTATCCTGGCGGTTAATCCTATGCAAGCTTCAGCTAGATATGCCAAATGCCCCAAGTCAACAGTGGTCCCCAAAATTCTTATCTTATCTGAGATTTACCTTATTAGAGACTCCATAAAAGTTTCACTCACTAAGTTTATTCTTCAGAAACTTAAATCTTTTAGAGAGCTCCTATGCCAGCTAAGTCCCAAACCTAGAGGCAGTAGCCTCTTCAAGAACATCAACCAGTTGCGTCCCCTTTTCCCATAATGTCGACACCTATCTTCAACATGAAAAAGATAGGGTGGTCACTGCCTAGACATCCCTGAAGATTGGGAAGGTGATTAAACTAGAGGAAGGAGTAGCAAAAGAAAAGATGGAATTTAACAAAGGATTATGAATACTGAATCTCCATATAATTTTCTTTTTCTTCGTTGCTAGGGTATTAGAATAACTAGGAGAGAGAAATGGTAGAACTGTAACACATAGTATTCTTTGAAATTTGCTCTATAGCTACCTGTTAAATTGAAAGTTATCACCTTTTTGTATATATGTTATATTTCACAATAAGGAAATAACAAACTGTGTTACTGTAACTGATAACATTTTTGGAAATTTCCTATGTAATGACTTGTTAAATCATACTTTGAAAGTTATTACCTTTTTGCATATATTTCACAATAAGGAAATAATTGAAACAGTGGAACTGTAACCCATAACATTCTTTGAAATTTGCTCTTTAACTGCTTGTTAAATTGCACTTGGAGAGTTATCACTTCTATGTATATATGTTATATTCCACAATAAAAAATGTGATTAAAAAAAAAAAGAATTCCAACATCCCAGCCTCACTCCAGACCTGTCCCGTCAGAATCTCTGAAGGTGAGGTCTTAAAGCTGTTACTTTGTACAATCCAAGGGTCTGTTAGCAGCCAAGACTGAGAACCAGGAACCAGTGCTATGAGATGAAAAAGGCACCCGCATCTTCCCAGTGCTCCTGCCCTGCTTTGGAAAGAGTGAGAGGCACTTGCCTGTCGGCCCCTCCTGACCCCGAGTCCACATTGCTCTGCGGCCACCTAGCTTTCTCCTAACTTGCCCACACGACCACTCAAGGACATTGGGCCTGACCTCTGCTCCCCTGCCTTCCCAGCCTCACACTACCCACCCTTGAGGAAGGAGAGCTGGCACCTCATTGATTCCAACCTTTATTTTTCCAGTTCCTCTCCCTCAAGGTAGGGTGGGGGCAAGAGAGGTGGAGGTGACTGACCCTGATTTTTGGACATTATTTATTTGGGGTGATGTTACAGGAGTGACTGTTGAGTCAGGAGGACAGAACACGTTTATGGCTTTGGATGTGTATTATCAGATCGCTTTCCCTGAAGGACCATCCCAGGGCACAAATTCACCTGGCCTTACTGCACCCCTGCCAGCAGTTGATTTTATCACCCGAAGTTGTTTTTGCCGATTTAATAGATAAACATGGTCCCTGCTGTTTCTTTCAGTTGGAACTGATTATTGACTCAGAAACTGGCTTTGCGTCTTCCACAAACATTTTGAACCTGGTTGATCAACTTAAAGGCAAGAAGATGAAGAAGAAGGAGGCCGAGCATGTGCTGCAGAAGTTTGTACAAAACAAATGGCTAATTGAGGTACTTAGCGTGGTGGTCACCTCTGCTTGGCTTGCTTTTTAGAGTAACAAGTTTTCCTCCAAAGCCACATTCATATCCAACTGATAACTGTTGAGCCTGGTCATTTCAGGTCCTTCTCTGCATTAATACACATAGTGACCCTGTGAGGAGGATTTGGAACCCCAGGTTTTGTCACATGATCTGTTCCAGGAATTGCACACAGGCTTTGGGGCTCCAGGATTTGAGCCTTGGTCCCTGGACTGTGGTACAGCATGGTACAGTGGGTAAGAGCAGGGTCTGGGGTCACACCTGGGGCAGAATCCCTGGTCCAGGTGACCTCACATTCCTCAACTGTGAGAGGAGCAAGGGGTCATGACGAGCAAAAAGAGACAGTGTGAGTCAGTGCTTATTGCTGGGCCGCCTGGCACACATGGTGAGCTGGCAGGGTTCACTGCTCTCCTTACTCTTGCTCCCGTTACCCACATTATATTATTCGGGGCTGGTGCTTGGATTCTTTCACTTGGAGAGTGGCCCTTAAGAAGTAAAGAGGAAGCATAGAAAAACTTTTGGAGAGGGAGCTGTGGAAATCTGCAAGGACCAGCCTGCAGGTTCAGGTTTCTAGATGCCCTGCTGATGGGAGCAGAACAAATGTTTCAGTTCTTTTTTTAAAAAAGGCACCACCGTTTCCAAGAAACCCAAGAACCAGACATGCTCAGCTTCTGCCTAGTTTCCCCCAGCTCTCCCTATGAGTGCTTGTGTCAGCTCCGGACGTGCTCTTTAGCAGCCCTGAACTTCCCCTCTGGTGGTCAGGCCCGTGGTGGGACACTGCTGCTTGGGGCTGGTGTCATTCTTCACTTCCTGTCCAGGTAGAGCTTGCTTCTGGGTAGTGATAGTGACATTGCTTTGAGTTTCTGGTTTCTAAGTGGCAGGGGGACATCCCTAGCAATCTGACCTGAAATAATAGTTCCTGAGGGGCCTGACGGGAGGAAAACGGCAGGAGGGGTCAGTGGGGGTGAGGACAGGGGAGAGGGGGAGGAACCCCACACTTACTGAGCTTCTGGTGAAGCCGGCAGCTGCTGGGCATATCTGTGTGCATCTTGTCCTGGAGTCAACCCAGCTGCCCTGTGATGGAGATAGATAGTAGCTGTGTTTTAGCCGAACATTCGAACTGCGGCTCAGTGGTCTGGTCCCTGCCATACCCTACAAGTGGCAGGGCCCAAGCTCAGACCCCGCTGCAGGGTGACTGCAGCTCCCTATTGGTCACAGTTTTTCTTCCTCTCTGGGGTGGATTTGGCAATATGGAATGTTCTTGGGCAGCTTGGGGTATAGATGACCATTCTCTTGTAGGGCACTAATGGGATATCTTTTTGTGATCTGCTCCATTTCCATCTCAATGATGAATAAGGCAGGGGCTCATCCATCTCAATGATGAATAAGGCAGGGGCTACAACTTACTGGTCATCTGCTCCATTTCCATCTCAATGATGAATAGGGCGGGGGCTACAACTTACTTGTCATCGCCTCCTCTCATGGAATCTAGCTCCTGGCACCTGCAGGTGCTCTGTAAATGCTGGCTGAATGGATGACAGGTGGATGAATTTGACTGGATAGGTGGAAGAGGACACAAGAAATATTTGCTCACTGTAGAAAGCTTAGAAAATATCAGTATGCAAAAAGAAGCACATTGAAAAGCCACTTGTCCCACCCCCTAGAGCTAAACGTTGGAACATTCTAGTACACCCTTTCCACACTGCTTTGACCCACGAGTTATCATGCGTATCTGGCAGACACTGACATTATCAGGGTATGGGTTGCAGGCTGTGTAGCTGACCCCATCATTAGAGTTGCCCTTTGATCTCCAGAGAGGAGCAAATTGGAAGACAGTGTCTCTGGAGTTGGTTGGACCTGAGTTGAATCCAGACTCCTGTTCTCCACTTTTTCATCAGTAACTTGAAGATGGTGGCACTGCCTTCTTCAAGGGCGGCTGTGAGTCCTGGTGAGGTGGATGAGTTGGTCCTTCGAGCTGCTGAGTGGGGAGTGCTCAGAACTCAACCTGCTGGCCATGTCAGCCAGGGCTGCTGCAGCCCTGGTAGGAGTTCTCTTGTTGGCTCCGGTGGGGGAGGGGCATGGTGGTGAGAGACGCCTCCAGGTTCTTCCTCTGGATTTGCCATTTGTCACTACCTCTAGCCAGGGGCTTCTCATCTAAGCTTCTCATCTGTTGCCTCATCTGAAGACTGAGTGTATTGATTGCTCTCAGTCGATTCTTCTGTGTGGGTGGCATGCTTTCTGACCTGGATAGCAGGGCGAGGGCTGCCAGAGTTCTGTGCATCAGAGTTCACAGCTGAGGGAATGTAGGGTGGGGTGCTGGCTGGTCCCCTGACAGGGCTTCCTGGGTATCACACCTTGATGCAAGGGGCTGGACTTCAGAGTCTGTTCCTTGGCCTTTCAGAAATGGGACTTTTCTACAGAAATAGGCTGGTACCCACTGACCAAGTCATGCCATGTGGGCAGACCAATCCAATGCCGCTTTGCTCGTGGTGATGGGAGACTCTCCAGTGCCTGGATAGCCCTGCCCCTGTGCCCCTGAGCCAGTCTCTGACACGGCACGGAGGTGCTGAGGCCACAGCATGGTTCATCAGAAGGCCTGGGCCTGGAGGGTGGTCAGGCCAGTGGGGGAAGGCTCCAGGGTGGAGGAGACTGCAGAAGAAAAGGGGGTTCCTCTCAGAATGTAGGTGTGCACTGACCATCTCCCTGCCTGAGTCCAGCCCCCACATGGCCTTTGCCCAGCCCTCCTCTCCCTCAACTCAGGCTCCTCCTGCTTCCCCGTCTGTGAAGGGGTCAGACAGTAACAAATAGAGAACCTGTAATGGCTCACATACCTAATACATTCGTCAGCACTGAGGAAAGAAACTCTCATGGGCTCCTGCTATATTTGAAGTTTTGCCCTCCATGCCAGGTCTCCCTCAACCCTGCCTCTGAACGTGGCCATGTCTCATTGTTTCCGTGCTTCCTGGCCGTCTCAGGGTTTTTAGGGCACGTGGCGTGTGACCTGTGCATTGATGCAGGAACCAGGAGGCGCATCTTCCACTGGGGTCTCTGCCACCTACTCTGTGATTTGGGGCCTGTCCCCACTCTCTCTGGACTCTGTTTCCAGCTTTGTCTGTAAAGTTAGGTGATGCGGCTGGTTCGGTGATCTCCGATGGTCGCTGCGGTGACATCAGACTGGCTGCTCTGGGGAGTGGGTGGGCCAGGCTGGGGGGAGGATTGGGCATTTTGGTAGGGGTTGTCTTGGGTTTGCCCCTTGGGGATACTGCCCCTTTCTGGCCTGGCCTGTCTGGAAGGGCCATGACAGTGTCCCTTGCTCCAGGCTGCTGTGCAGGGTGAGTGAATCCTGACTGTGAAGGCCTAAGTAAGGTGCTGGGGAAACGGGGTGGGGCTGTCATTTCCAGTTCCTCTGAGTTCTTTGCCTAAATTGGCCCTGCGCCGGGGGTACTGTTGGCACCACCTGGCTGGGATTGATGACCTGCAGTGCAACAGGTACCCAGGCCTCTGCGTCTTCCTGGGCCTCAGACTGTGGCATGGCAGAGGCCCTGAGCGGGAAACGGAACTGAGAGCTTGCCGCCCCCCATGGCTGTCCCTGCAGAAAGAAGGGGAGTTCACCCTGCACGGCCGGGCCATCCTGGAGATGGAGCAGTACATCCGGGAGACCTACCCGGACTCCGTGAAGGTCTGCAACATCTGCCACAGCCTCCTCATCCAGGTACTGGCGGCCGGTGTGCGGAAACTCCCCTGCGGGCTACATTCTGGTACTTCCCTGCCCCTGGGGCTGTTGTTTCATGCTCTGCTGAGAGCAGATGTGGGGCATCTCCTTGGAGACCCAGGTCGACCCCCCTAGCTGCTGCCCATGTGAATGCACCACCTGTGCTCCCCCTGGCTTCTCTGTTCTAAACAGGTGTTCCTTTTTATCTGATTTTTCTCCAGAAAGGCTTTCATAGTACAAGACTCCTGAAACCTGTATTGTCTTAGCAGTTCTTTGGGGAGCATCTTTCTGTGGCCATCACCTATTTTAGACTACTAGCCCTCTTTAGGGCTCTCCAGCAGCTGAACCAGTGCTGCATATTCACGCTGCCTTCTTTATAATGTCCATTTTTCTGGCAGTTGCCAACTATGCTGTGGTGAGCCTCTGCACATGTATCCTTGGCAACCTGTGGATTGTTTCTTTGGGTTGAGTTTCTAGAAGGGGAGGTCCTGGGACAAAGGGTGCACATGCTTCTCCTACAATTTTGGTTGCCAGTTGTCTTTCTGACTAACTGGAGTGGTCTGTGCCCCACCCACAGGATCTGCCAGCTTAGGGCCCTGGGCAGAGCCGGGAGCACAGGGGCCTTGCGGCTCTGACCGTCTGTCTGACCTGCTGCCGCTTCATGCTCTGGCCTCTAGAGTCTTCCGTATCCTCTGAACAGCCACCCAAGTTAATTCATTCAGAATCCTTAAATAAAACTCACTGTGCTGAAGGCTTTGGGATAACTGTCATAGTTAATTTGGGGCCCAGGAGATAAAAATATATAGCCTGCTGGAAATTCCCCTAGCAGCTTCTCCAACAGTCTGTGAGATGCTAGATGTGTGTCTAAGGGCCCCGTTGCCTTTCTGGTTTCAGGGTCAAAGCTGTGAAACTTGTGGGATTCGAATGCACTTGCCATGTGTCGCCAAGTATTTCCAGTCTAATTCTGAGCCACGCTGCCCCCACTGTACTGACTACTGGCCCCACGAGATACCAGGTTCGTAATCCCTGAGGAGTCCACGGGCTGTCATTCTGGCTGCTGGGGGCGGGCAGGCCTAGCAGGATTGACTGTATGCAGCGAGCCTTTGGCAACGGGTAGTGCCCAGTGACGGTTCCCCAGCACATGCATTTCTGCACTAGCAGGACCCAAAGCCCACAACGTGAAGTGGCTCCTGGGGTAAGTGCAGGCCGACTTGCTTGCACAGGGCTCTCTGGAACCCAGTGGGAATTCCAAGGCCTGTGAGAAGCCAGGCTGGAGAAGGCTCCCTCTCTGGCAGCTGTCTCAGCAGGCGGAAGTGGAAGCAGTGGCCACTGCTCCCTTGGTTGGCTGGTTGGGAAGGTGGCGCTAACCCCACTGTCACTGGTGGGTAGGTGGGAGGGTTACCAGTGAAGGATATTACAGCCACAGGACGGCATCCTTGGGGCATGTGCTGCTGGTATTTTGCATCCAGCCCCTGCCACTCATAGGATCTTCCTGGCCCTTTCTGTACACAGAAGTCTTTGATCCTGAAGAGAGGGAGGCTGGTATCTCCAAATCCAACAGAAAGTCTCTGCGGTCCAGGCAGCACTAGCCGGTGCACTGCTGAAGGGCCCGCTGCCTTCGGGTAGAAGGACTGACAGCCCTGCCTGCAAGCCAGGCAACCAGCATTTCCCTTGAACATGGGTCACCTCCCTTATTCTTATGTTCTCTTGTTTAAAGTTTGGAATAAAACTCTTGTGAGCAGCAACCTTGGTCTGTGGTCTTGTGCCTCTTTGTGAGATTGTGTGTCATGGCCTTTGCTTCTTTTCTGGAGTTCACTTGATAACTAGCCTCAGTTTGGGCTCCAAGGGTGAGGTTAGCAGAGCTCTCTCCTACTTGTTCTAGAGCCACCACCAGCCCAGGGCAGTCGCTTTCCTTGGTCAGGGTGACTTTGCCTTCAGTCTGGCTTTGATCAGTTGTCCCGTCAAGGCTTGGCCAGCCCTGAGCCTGCACATGTGATCTCTGGCCATGGCCTCTGTAGCTCTCCACAGACTGGACCTTCCTTGGGCCCACGGAGCAGCCAGCCTGAATGGGCCTGGCTTGAACGGACACGTGCTCTTCCTCACAGGGCCCCTCTGTGCCCTGTCGAAGTGGCCGGCACCCCTGCCCCTCCAGCTGCTCCAGCTGGAAGCCAGAGCATCTGGCCTGGATAACTCCCTCTCCTAGGCCCTCCTGCATCCCATCAGGCCCCATATCCTGTCTAGTCCACCTGCAAACAGTCCTCCAGCCCCACTGTCCCTGCTCTTGGTCAGGACCCAGTCTCTGGCCTACACCTCGGCATCAGCTACTTACGGGTCCTGGGTGCCAGCCGTTTGGCATTTCTTCAGTTCCTGAATGAGACATCTTGTTTCCCACCTCTGACCCTTTGCACACACTGATTATTCCCTCTGCCTGGACACACTCCCCTGTTGTTTCCTGCCCGCCCTTTGCCCTGCTGACACCCGTCCACCCTTTAGGTCTCGCGTAGGCCGTCTCTGCCTCTAGCTCCCCGAGTCGCCCAGCTTCCTGCACTTCCTTATTCTCACCCTTACCCCTCACACTTGCAGTTTCCTGTCTCCCACCCTCTCCTCCCCTGCAATATCTCAGGACTCTGCAATCGTGACAGAAAACCCAACTCACACTGGCTTAAACAAGGAAGGACTTGGCTACAAGTGGAACTGGCTTCAGGAGCAGCTTGATCTAGTGGCTCCAATGATGTCACCAGGCACTCATATTTCTGCCTCTCTCCTCTGCTCTCATTGAGCAGGCCTCCTGCTTGGAGCCTTCCAGATGTTATCCCAGAAAGCCCAGATCCATTCTTCATACCCTCATACCCTCATACTACGCCGTAAGGAGGAAGAGGTTAGGTCTCCTTTAGTAGTTCCCCCAAGCCCCAGCAATATAACATCCTCATGGCTCACGGATCCAATTTGAATATTTATGGAGGTGGTGGGATAAGACAATTAGTAGTTGTGGTAGTTTGGAGCTATGTACCCCAGAAAAACATGTTCTTAAACTTAACCTATTCCTGTGGGTGTGAACCCATGTAAATAGGACCTTTTGATAAGGTGACTTCAGATAAGCTATGGCCCAGGATGGGCCTTAATCCTATTACTGAAGAAGAGATGTTCACAGAGAGAGAAACAGAGTCACAGAGGGAACAACCAGGAGCTTAAAATCAGCAGAATCTGGAAGAGAATGGAGAGGCTGTCGTGCATTGCATATGACAGAGGAGCTAAGGATCAAGAATCACTGGCAGCCAGCCCCAGATTGCCAGTCTTTGGGAAGGAAGCATCACCTTAACAAAACCTTGGTTTAGACTTCTAGCCTCAAAACCATGAGCAAATAAATTCCCATTGTTTAAGCCAGCCCATTGCATGGTATTTGCTTTAGCAATGAGGAAACTAAGACAGTTAGTTGGCAAATCGAGGAAACTAAGACAGTTAGTTGGCAAATTGGAGCTCACCATGACCTAAGCCATGGGTAGGGAAGTCCCCTCAAGCTGCACGGCCAAGGGCGCAGAGGGAGTTCTCCCAAAGCAAGTTGGAGGTGGTATTACCAGGCAGAGGGACAATGAACTGGGGGCACCAAAGAGGTGGCCTCCACCCAGGGCAGGCAGGTTCACCCCAGGTGGGGTGGGGCAACTAGATGTGGTGAACGAATGACACCTGCTGGCAGCTCCTTAGCCTGCCAGACCCAGGTCCAGTTCTGGCCCCACATGCCCACCTCCAGTCAGTGAGAAGGTGTGTGACCAGTCTCCACGGGCCAGCCTAGGATCCCGGCCCAGCCCGCGGAAGGCAATACAAGCCCACTGATGAGGCCAGGGTGGGGAGTTCAGTAGACAAATCAGGCAACAGGGACTGTCTCCAGCCAGTTTAATTAGAAAGGGTTTCTTGGAAGGATGGGAGGTACCTTGCAGAAATGACCAGAAGGCTAAGGTGACCAGTCTAGAAAAGATTGACCTTGGCATCGGGGGTTTTGAATGGTGAGACCCAGTTGCAGTGGTGCAGTTGCTACAGTAAGTGAACTCCAGTCATTTCTTCCATCCTCCCAACCCACCACTTCAGATGCAGGTCCAGGGACTGGCCTAGCTTGGGTCTGGTGCTCTGCCCTTCAGTCGGCTAGGAGAGGGAGTGGGCCCTGATTAACAGACCCTCCAAGACTCCACTCCCTGGGGGAAAGGTAATTCTCCAAAATGCAATCAAGGGCTGTTCTGGAAGAAGGGAGGATGAAAGTCAAGAGGCAAAAAAAAAAAACCCCGACAAATACCGTGGTCAGGAGGGAGGAAGCAGTTCCGGAAAGACAGCTGCTGCTTCTCTGGTTGGGTTGGGCTGTGAAAAAAGAGGCAGTTCCGTATGGTTCAGATGCAGGCGAGTGCTGGCTGGTGACCCAGGAATCCTGAGTGCGTGGTCACTGGGGACAAGGCCACTGGGGACACAGGCCCTCCTGCCTCCAGTCCCCATGGCCTCCAAGTCCTTCTGGTGACACCAACATGAACCTTGCTAGGGCCGGAATCTTCTCTCCTTGCTCCTCGACAGTCCCCAGCTGAAACCCGTAGGCAAAACTTCAAACTCCTCGTCTGGCATTCAGGGCCTTGGATCTGGGCCTTGCCTACCCGCATAGCCTGACCTTCCACTGCTCTGCTCGCCACTGCTGCCCCCATCACTCCCAGAATTATTTACGGGATCAGCATAATTCACTAACCACCTGATTGCCAGCCTACCCCCTTCCGGGCTCTTCTCCACAATAGCAGCTAAATCAGACCACAGTGCTTCCCTGTGTAACACCCTGGTGCCTTCCCACTGCTAGTGGGGTCCAGACTCCCTCCCACTGCTGCTAGGCCGTGTGGCCCGGGCCTGACAGACCGCTCTACCGTCCTTGCTCCATTCTCCCCCTAACTCCCTCTGCTCCAGCCCCACTGGCTTCTTTCTTCCCTGGGCCAATGCTTTCCTGCCCTAGGACTTTGGTACCCGAGGGTTGGCAGCTCCTTCCAATCTCATGGGCAATTCCAGGTTCCTGGGCATCTAGACTTCCAATCAAATGTCAACTACCAAAAAACCACGTTCCCACCAATGCTTCCCCCGTTGCCATTTGCTAACCTGTTAGCCTGCTCTATGGCCTTCATAGCCCTTAACGCTATCTGAAATTACCATGTCTTACTGTCTGTCTTCCCCTCATATCCCCTCTCCAAGGTCACCCCCACCCTAGATTCCCAGGAGGGCAGGGACTGCGTCTTCAGTGTCTGACACAGGACTTGGGCCCCTGAGCAGGCCCCCACTCAGCTGCCGGTGGTGGTGGTGGTGGTGGTGGAGGTGGTGGGGTCCTCTCCTCGGCTCTGCGAACAGTTGCTCGGAGCTTTCAATCCCAAATCAACTTCAGAGTGTACTGTCCTCAGAACCACAGCCAGCCCAGGAGCTGGGATTACCGGCAACACTGGAGCTCTTCCGATAGGATGTGACCATTCCATCCTCTTCCCATCTGACAGGGGGCATTTGCTTGAGGTGGTCTGGCTTCGTGGTCATATTGGAATGAATTTCCCCCTAGTCTCTCACTTTAGAATCACACTGTATTACAGATGAACGGATTTTCTTCAACAGCACGGAAGTGGGGCCTGCCTGCTGGGATGGGTGGGATTGAAAAGGCTGGGCCACAGGTCACTGAGCCCGGGGAAAGGGCCCGCAGGCCCCTCAGCTACAGCTCCCCTGCTGCTATTTGATGCCTCGCTTCCTTTGGCATCGAGATTTGGTGTAAATTCTTCATGTGATGAACTAGGCAAATACAATTAACAATGCCAGGTAGCGGGATAAACTACATCCTCACAAGTAATTGTTACGGAGCCTGGAAGATTTCAGTTTCTGAAGAGCTCAGGCATTTGCCCCTTCTCCGTCATGCCTGTCACCCCCACTCTGAATTTCCTGCCAACTCTCCGCTGCTAGTTCTGGTGGTCTCAGTTCAGAACTCCGAAGCCCCCAAGACCTGCATGATAAAGCCCTACCCTCTGGGCCTGGTTAGGGAGGACATTAGCAGCTAGTTTCAGCTGCTCAGCACAACTTTCCCATGCCCCTTCCAGGTACCCCAGGTGACTGTCAGCAGCCATGCCCCGGGCTCCAGGGGTGGCACCAGGTGTAGGCCTGTGTCCCAGGCCCAGCCCATCAGTCTTCCCTGGGGTTCCTTGATCTGGAGCCAGACAAGCAGCTGCCTGTGTCTTCACGGTGCTGATAGGATCCCATGTTGAGCCTGCTGAGGCCATCTTCTCCTTGTGGACCAGGCCTACCCACAAGAGGGCAGGGGAGACCAGTGGACGTGGGAGCCAGGGAAGGAGAGAAGCCTGGGCTTCCCCAACAGCTCCACCAGCACCCTCTCCTGCTGTGGGAGTGTGGGAGTCAATGCATCTATTTTGTTGTTGGTTTTGTTATTAAACTAGTCTGAGTCAGGTTCCTAGCTCAACCCAGCACACCTGGCATTCCAGGGCCTGCAGCAACCCCCACTGTACTGACTCTTTCATTTCATGTTGCAACACTTCCACATCCCACCCCAGGCCCCACAGTCCCAAACTGCGTGTGGCTCCCTCTCTCCACGGAGAATCCTGTGCACCCTCGAGACCCAGCCCTGCCCTCCGCTCGCCGGATCCCATTCTCCCTCCCTCCATTGTGGGACCATTGCCTGCACCCATACCTGTCATTGCTGCTTCCCACTGCATCCTCTTTGCACGTCTCATTCCCCGCAACAGGCAGCAGTGCAATTCAGTTGAACAAATGACTTTAAAAATGAAATTACCTTTATTTTTTCTGATTACAATTATTTTGAAATATTCTATAGTTTTGAAATTGTAGAGAAGTATAAAGAAATTTAAAATCACCCATAGTTTCACTACTGGCCCAGATACACCCATTTCTTTGGAGCATTTTCTTTAGGACGTGCAGGCACACACATGTATGCACATGTACACATTTATATATACATATAAATGTAAAAATACATCTGGATCTAAAAACTAGACAGTGAAGAATTTCCCATGACTTTAAATAACCTAACTGACAGCTCTAAAACATCCCATTGCACTGATGGGCTTAGGATGTCCCCAGTGTCTTGCTATTACAAATAATGCTGCAAAGATCATCCTTGGACATATATCCTCCACAACCACCTTTTTGATATTTCCTGAGGATGGATTTCTAGGAGTGGGATCACTAGATCCCAAGGTGAACATTTTAAGGTTCTTGGTTTCAGCTAAAATTCTATCAAGCTGAACTCCCACCAGCAGGCCATCCTACCCTCATCCACACCAAGTACCAGAGTTTGAAGACCTTTGCTAATTTAGTAGGTACATTTGTTTTAATTTGCTCGGCCTTGAGTTCTGCTCATGTTGTACTTTTTTTTTTTTTTAAATTAGGTTTATTTTTAAATGTCTTCTTTAATGATGGGTTTAGAATGAACTCATCTTCACTTCATGGTCATTTGGTTTTGTGTTGTTGAAATCCGGAAAATCCTTGTGTACATGTCCACCAGTGTTTCTCCCAGTAAGCAGAGGGCCTTTCCGGTGCCAGCTGCTGGGACGTGTGTGCCAGCCTTCAGTCGGAGGACTGAGGAGAGTCTTATCGGTCAAAACACAAAACAAACCGAAGCTTCGAGCATCCTCTGCCTTTACTGAAGGCCTGGAACTGCCAACACACACCCCCCACCCCACCCCGAGATGAGTTACCCCTGGAGGAAAGGAAACTGGAAGGGGCAGGAGGAGGCCTCTGGGTGGTGAGGATGGCTGTTTCTTGATTTGACTTTGGGGTGTGTGCACAATGGAACATCCTCAAGCTAGACAATGACAGCTGCACTTTCCCGCAGGGAGGTTATACTCTCTCCCGAGTCCACTGGCCACAGCCAGCCCAGGGCCGGGGAAGCAGGGCAGATACTGCACACGCGCCTCCTCCTGGGGCCCTCTGCAGGGAGGACGGTGCTGCCCTATTTTCCAGAAACAGGCCCAGCGAAGTGCAGTCACTTGCCCCAGATCACGTGGCAGTCAAGCAGTGGAGATGGAGTTGGAATCTGGGTGCCCAGCTCAGAGCCCATGCTTCTGACCACAGCATGTGTGGCCTGCTGTCCTGGGGCCTCCATGGGGTTGTCCAGTCTGCCTGGAACCTCCTTCTGGTGTCTGCTGGCACCGCTGCCCTGCTGTCTGGAGTGCGCCACTCACCCCACGTGCCCACCCTGCACCAGGGCTCGGCTCCCAGGGCTGCCACCTGACGGCTCGGCTTCTTCAGGGCACAGGTACAGGCTCACTGCTCTCTGGGTTCCAGGAACCAGCAGGGGTCAAGGCACAGAGCAGTGACCAAGGGGCTGAACAAACTGCCTGCGTTTCTGACCTTTTCCTTCCCTCGCCCCGGCTATGACCACCAGAAGCTGACTGAGAAACTCAGATCCAGAGCCCGCACATAATGCCAGTATTTAACCGGAATAAACAGGATCTCTCCAGGAGACAGGATGCAGGACAGGAATGGGGCCTCGGCAAACTTGGGAAACTGCTCCAAGTTGGGATTTTCCACATCAACCTAAAAAAAGCAAAAGGAGTCACTTGTCTAGGAACTGACGGGTGTTGGGGGTGGGGTGGGGGACCCTGAGCTGAGCGCCTACCTGGCTCGTGTTATGGAGAAGGTGCGAGTCATGAGGATATAAAGCCTCCGACTCCTGTGGGGAGTACAGCCGGATGTATTTCCTCCCGATCACCTGGGAAGAGGGACGCCGGCAGCCAGTTAGGAGGCCTCACCTCCCGCTGCTGCCCCCGCTGACTGCAGCACCTGCCCTCGCATCTCCCTGCCCCCCTCACACGCGCTCAGAGGCCAGAGCATTCCATTTCTCCTCCAAATATATTCTGACCCCACGATAACCACATTATTATACCTGATAATTGAGCACTTGACCTGCCAAGCACTGTTGTAAGTGCTTTATGTGTGTTGATCTGGTGAATCTTCACAAAGACCCTGCATGAGCTGGTTTAGCATCAGTGCCCATTTTACGATGAGGAAATTAAGGCACTGAGTGGCTAAACAAGTTGCCCAAACTCACAGAGTTGATCATGACAGAGCTGGTGTTCATGCCAGTCTGGTTCCAGAACCCAAGCTCTGAGCCTCTCCACTGTACTGCCTCTTTGGACTGGTCAGCTTGGCTAGAAGAATGTTCTAGTTTATGAAACCACTCTGCCTAAGAAAATAAAGTGGTTTTGCAGCTGTATTAGATGTCCTTACCTTCCCAATGAACACACCTCTGCATGGTGATTAGGAGGAAACCCCCCAATGACTGAGGAGAGCCCCCTGCCCCCAACAGCCTCCTCTCCTTACTTGGCTTGCAGCGGGAGAAGCTGGCCCAGCTCTGAAGGACACAGGCAGGGTGAGGGCAGACGGGAGGCAGAGGGCAGCCAGGACGGACACTCGCTCCACCCTGGAAACTGCTCCCCTGCCCTGCTCTGCCCAAGGGGAGGCGGCCAGGATTCAGGATGACCCCAGGGCAGGGAACCCCCCACCCTGGGGCCTGGTTCCGTCTCCCCTTTGTCATTTCTGTCCACAACCCCACCGCTGGGCCTGGTTTCTCCTTCGCAGAGCCTGGTGTCTACACGTGCACACGGGCCCCGAGGAGGGAGAGGCTGCTGTGCCCACGGCCAGCTCACCTGGGCCAGGAAGTTCTGCTGGGGATCCTGATGAAGAGGGGAGACGGTTCCTTGGGGACCAAACCAGGCATTAATGGTGATCTCTTCTTCCTCCCCGTTACCCAGGCAGCAGTAATCGGGGATGCTGATGTCCTGCTTCAGCTCTGGGATCTGTGGGTGTCAGAGCAGAAATGGACAGTCCGAGACCAGGCCTCAGGCACCCCAGCCAGAAATCAGCTGCCCACCTGACAGGTGAGCCAAACATACACTGTCTGCTCCTGTGAGAATACTATCAGACCCCTGGTTTATGGTGTAGGAATTCTAAACACAATTTACAAAACAAATACGTAATTATTAGAAAGACTTATCATTTTATTTGCAGATTTGTTTCCATGATATATGCATTTTATATTTGTTTTCTTTTCTAAAAACCCGATTTCAGAGCTTTATACTTAGAAATATGCCAGCTTGTAATTTTTACAAGATATATATTTTTAAAAATTCAAATTAAAGGAAAACAGAAAATGGGACTGAATTGTCCACTGAGAAGTAACAAACCAACCTGCAAGGCAACAAAGGCATTTATTTGGAGGTCTTAGAATTGCAAATTGGGAAGCACAGATTTAGGTAGTAACCCAAATAGTATCCTGTTTTGGTGCTTTTAGGCAGGGGGTTTTAAAGAAAGAAAGAGATTACATAAGATGTCTGTAACTGGTGGGTATCAGGGTGCTCCAAATGTCCTTTAAATTAGACAGTTTACTGAGTTCCCTATCCTGTGGTTTGTTTTAAGGGCTGGACGTCTTTAGGATTTTGAGGAACACTGTTGCTTTAGGCTTTGCATACTTTGGCAGTTTGTGATGTCTGGCTGAGATCTGTGTAAGAGTAATCTCCAGAATGACCTCCTACCTCCATTTTAAATCTTTTAGTCATAGTAACTCTAGTTCGTTTTATTTCTTTTTATGGAATATTTATCAAATTTCCAGAGGGGAAGATTTTCTAAAATTTACTAATGGTAATGAAATCACAATTGGTACATTTCATGATTAACATAAAGACCAAGAACTAGGAAACTTATTTGAACTGTGGTAAATAAGGAGTTAACGTACAGAGCACATAAATACATACAGAAAACACTAAGATTTTGTCAAAGGACACAAATCAGGTAATACGTAAAAGAAAAGATAGTTCAACTGATTAGACATAAGGAAGGGTACTTGGTCTCATTAGCAAATAAACCCCAATTAAATCAACAATGAGTCACCATTTCCTGCTCATCAAATTAGCGAAGATTTAAAAAATGATAACACCCAGTGGTGGTGAGGATGTGGTGAAAAGGGCGCTCTCGGGCAGGGCTGCTGGTGGCATAAATTGATAAAACTCTATCTAGATAGCAACTTAGAAATGTGGAGAAGAACCTTAAACACCATCACATTCTTTGACCCCGCTGGAACTGAATTTGTGCCTTGTTCCTGAGGAGAAGGCTGACACCAGCAAGGTGTTTGAGGGTCCTGGAGGAGGGTAGGTGCGGACGGCTCACCTGCCTGGGGCATCCTCGGGGGTCTGCAGTGATGAACAGGCAGGACCAGATGATGTTTAAAAAACAGTAATTGTTGTTCTCCCTTGTGCTTTCTTATACCCCTTCCCAGTCCCCACGCCCACTCTGGACAGCTTAACATTCTCTCATCTTTGTCTCAGCAAAACAGTGACAGGAGAATTCCTGTAACACAGGCGCAGATTCTTGACTCTTTACTTTTAAAAGTCAGGGGTGGGCATAAAGCATGCACTGCGGACTCAGCAGTGCCAGGGGCTGGGCACAGGAACTGCCTCACCCAAGGAGAAAGCATGTGTCCCCGAGCCTGTGAGCTCAGACGCATGGTGGAGTGAGAGTGAGAGACATCTCGCAGGCATTTTCACTTGGAGCCCGGCCCAGTTTACATCCACATGAAGTCGCAGCTTCAGGCCCGGCTGGTTTTTACTTTCATCACTTCAACACATGTGATCCCTGCAGGGCCCACACCTAAGTGTCTTCTGAATTTCCTGAAGCCTCAGAGCCCTTGGCTAGCACTCCAGTTTTGAGGTGCACGGCTGGGTGGAGCTGTAGTGGTCTGGCCCAGCCTGGGAGAACCAGGTCTCAGAGTAAAGAACTCACTCACTCCTGAGCATACCTTTGGAAGGCATCACGGCTAACTCCAGGGCTGACACCTCCAGTAAGAGCCTCCAGCCCCCTGCATTCCCTATAAGCCCCTGGATTCCCTGCAAGCCCTTGGTGGGAAAAATCTCTGGACCAGGTGACATTTTGCAGGTCCGAGAGGTATGAAAACAGGATTACTGTTTTCAGAGTGAGCTTCCCTGTCTGAAGGGCTGCCTGCAGTAGACTTCTGTTCTTCCTTTGGTAGCAGTTTCTGGGACTTCAGGTTTCTGGTTAAGAAACCAGTGACTACTTAGAACAGCTGGGATATGCTCCCCGTGGGGAGCTCAGGCCCAGATGCTGCTCTCCTGTGCTTTCAGAGTCTGCTCAAACAGCCTGTGTAGAAAGGCAGAAATGCTGCTGCATCCATGGCTTTGGCTAATGCAGAAGTTCCAAATCTGAGGTCCCTGATGCTGAGGGTCTTTGAGCTATTTTCCAGAATCCAAAGGCCTCACAGAAACCCCTCTTCTCCAACATCAGGCTGGATTCACACCTGATCCGGACTGTGCAAAATGCTGGGCAGCAGCTGATTGGCTCCTGATGATATCATCAGGGTTTCTGAAAGCTGACTGGCTGGCCAGATTGGAGTGTGATCAAAGCTACTGGGCAAGGATTCAGACCCCACAGAATCCTGCTCCCAAGAAGTGACTGACCAGTGAAGGCAGGTCCAGGTGCTGGCAAAAATCTGGAAACAGTCCTCCCTGGGGAGGACTCCAGGAGGCGAGTCAAGATGTTCTTGGGCAAGAAGACGGTGGGAGCCACTGAGCTTCCCGCAGGCAGAGAAGGCCCCAGAAAAGGAGTGCAGAGGCTGGCAAGAGTCTGTCTGCACTCAGGGCTCCTCGGACCTTTCTCCGAGACAGCCTGAACAGCTGAGGAGGTGAAGAACACACTGCTAGGGACCCAAGGTAAAGAAAGAGGTGGCCCTCCACCAGCCAAGATGTCTCCAAAGTCTTGGTTCATCTTGAAACTAATCATGAACTTTGCCTTCTACTCCTAACAGGCCTCCTCTTCTCCTAGTGAAGCGGCTGCCTCGGGACTGGCAGCCAAGTGTAACTGTGGCTTTGAGGTCCCTGGGGGTGGGATGGGTGGCTGGGGCAAGGAAGGCCTTCTCTTGACCGAGGTCAGGAGAAAGGCCAGTCTTGGGATCACACAGTAGGGGCCCAATCAATTAGAACCCCTCTTTCCATCACTTAGCCAGAGAGGACAGGAGGATTTCTAAGCCATGGTGTGGGGAGCTGGGGGAAGAGACCATAGCCCACCCCAACCCCCGGCTCCTCCAGCTCATTACTTTGGCCAAGGAGGCTCCTCAAGCCTGGCACAGCCCCAACTGGACCTGAGTCAGGACAGGGAGTGAGAGCACCCCAGCTTCAGCAGTAAACCCAGCAGCTCAACATCCCTGGGCCTCTGCCCTAAACCTGCAGAGCCAGGGACCCCAGCTCCCACAAGGCTGGACCCCCAGTGACTCAGCGCATGGACCCCCGGCCCTGTCCTTGCTTCCCACCAGGGGGTGCCTCAGGCCTGAAAAGACCACACCAGCCCAAGGTCCTCCGCCACGGCGAGCCCTCCTAGATCCCCAGCTCCAAATGCTGACTTGCTTAGGCATCTTCCTCGACTGCCCCCTTTCCTCACCCCCTCACCGCCAGCCCACCCCGAGTGCCAGACGCTCACACACAGCTTAAACCTCTCCCCTTCACCGCATCAGTTCTTCTCGGACCATCGTTAGAGACTTTGACTCGCCTCCCTGCTTCCATGTTTGCCTTCTTTTGATTCGCTCTCTACACAGTGGCCCGGGGAGCCACTTCAGACCCCCCCGGGCTCTCCACATGCAGAAAAATGTCCTTCATAACCAGTCCCTCCCTGCTCCTCAGGCCTCGTCTGCTACTTCCCTCTTCACTTGCTCTGCTCTGGCCACGTTCTGCTTCCTTCCGCCCCTTGACCGTGAACGCTCACTCCTGTCTTGCTCCTCTGAACCTGCAGCTCCTCCAGGCTGGCAGGCCCCGTTTCTTGTCTCCGCAGGGGCAGGCTCTGCTCACCTTTCAGGTCCCTGCTCAATGCCTCTTCCTCACACAGGCTGCCCTCCCTCCTGCCCCCATCATCCTCTATTCATGCCACCTTTTATTTCCTTTGAGGTACATGTCACCATCTGATGCATTTTGATTTGGGAGGCCACAGGGGTCGGACAGCGACTCTGTCTCCTTTATCGTCACACCCCCGGTGGCTACAGTGCGTGGTGCAGACGGGGGACTCAGAAAGAACCCCACGCCTGGAGGGGCAGCGCTCCCAAGCAAGGCCTGGCCACACGCCTCCACATGCCCTTCGGAAAGGGAGAAGGAAGTGGGGACCGGGGCAAGGGGCGTGGGGTGGCAGAGAAAACCAAACTGCTACATAATTCTCCAGGATGAGCCCTGCTTCTATTATTTAAGCTTCTCAATTAGCCAACTGTGGTAATGTGAAAAGCAATCTGATTGCTAATATACCTCAGTTTCTTCCTGTTTCATTTGCATTTAAAAATAAAGTCTATTTTTTCTCATTATGACAATTATCCATAATTACCTTAGATGATTTGGAAACTACAGAAAAGGGAAGGAAAAAGCTCACGGTCTCACTATCCACAGATGCTCACCGTCTCACTATCCACAGACAATCATTGTAATCTTTTGTGGCATTTCCTCCTGTCCTTTTAAGATCATTCTATATATACAGCATCGTGTTTAGGGGCTGTGGTCTGGGCCCTTGGGGAAAGGCAGACTCAGATGCAGTGGGTCTGGCGTGGGGGTGGGGGAGAGGCTGGGATCCTTTGGGGCAGAGCCTGCCACCCGCCCGGCTGCCGGGGAACCTGTTCCGGACTCCTGACCACGCCTGGGTTCCTGACTCGGTTCCCCTACACCTGAGGCCCCCCTGATCTGCCTGTGGCCCCCTCGGCCGCCTGCCCCAGCCTCTCCCCAGGCCTGGGTCTCTGGACATAGCACCCCTGGCTCTGAGGCCTGTGGCCCTGCCTGCTCCGCTCCTCCCCTCCTCCCAGGAGGGAGCAGCACTAGTCAGAGGGGATGGGCATGGGAGGGCTGCCGTACCCTTTCCCGCCCTCTCGTGCCAGAGCCTAAGATGGAGGAGAGAGAAGGTGGAAGCTGAAAGAGAGAGGCGTGTAGTCTCCGACTTACCTGGTCAAACAGCTGGTGCTGAGCCAGGTACCCAACGTCCTTCGGCTGATCCACAGGAGAAGAAGCAGGGGCGACACAGAAAGCTCCGTTAGTAGGATGACGCCCTCCTGACGCTGCCACTGCTTAGCTGGTTCTCCGTAGGTGGGGGCCCCCGTCACCCCCGGCCACTCGTCCTGCCTGGTCCTCCTCCACCCGCACCCAGGGCCTCTGGTCCCAGTGAGCAGGACCGGAGGACGGGCAGGAGACCCAGGACCCGGTCTACCTGTGCCGCTGATGGCTGCCCCGAGCAGGCACCCCTGCCCCTGGAGGCCCAGGTTCCTCAGGTCAGAAAGGAAGGGGCTGCACAAGTATTATTATGATGGGATCATACCATGCATGTTACTTAGAAACTTGCCTGTTTTCATTTAATATTCCATCATCACTACTCTTCAGGTCAATACAATACAGCCATTACCTAACTCTTTTTTTATGGCTACAGAGTGTTTCATAGACAGAATATATCACTATTAATTCAATGGTTCCCCTACTGGTGGACATTCAGGTTGTTCTGTCGTAATATTTCACTAAACATTCTTATATATTTTTGTGGCATAAGGCATCCAAAAGTGGAGCTACTGAGTCAAAGGTATGTGCATTTTAAACTTTAATAGCTTCTGCCAGGTTATTTTCCCCAGAGTTAAATCATTTATACTCTCACCAGCAATTACTGCATGTGCCCACTGTCCTATGTCTTTGCCTGCACAAGACATTACTGGATATTATTGTTTCGTCACACGTTTTGCTACTCAGATGGGTGAAAGAACCAGCACTTTTCAAACTGGAATCCACAACGCTCGAGGGGTTCTTTGAAGAGGCCTGAGGCCTCCAGAGGGGTGGGGGGTGAGCAGTGGAGGCAGAGCCTTTGGGCTCTGGGTCTCCCCCTTACCCTAAACCCAAACCACAGCCAGAGTCGGACCTGCTTTGCACTGAAGAGCTGAGAAAAACACAGTCTTGAAGCTACTGTGTTATTCTCTCCACCCGTCTCCTTCCTTCCTTCCCTCTCTCCCACAAATGCCACTAAAGGTTAAAATGTGCCAGGTGTAAGCACTGGGGATGGTGGCTCAGGAGCCATCTCTGCCCTCATGGACCCTCTGGCCTGGAGCTGGCTGGCTGCTCACACTGACCGAGCACTGGCTGCCCTGACCGTGCCAAGGGTGGGCTGTGCATGAACCTCACTTGACAAGTCAGGAAACCGAGAATCCCAGAGTCAACACACAGCCAGCGGGGGCAGAGCTGGGACTCAACCCGGTTCCAACTGCACCCAAAGCCCCTCCATGCCCACTCCGGTTATGCCTCTGCTCCGGGCACCAGGCTTCCTCCCAGCAACTGGTGGCAGCATGAGGCCTGCCCTGCAAGTTTGCTCCTAAAAGCAGAGCGGGGTACACCAGCACCTTGGCTCACTAATCCAGGCTCCCCTTCCCAGACCTCCAGGCAAGAGTGAAGTGACAGTGGGCAAGGTGGGGGGGGGGGGGTGAGTGCAGGGGAAGGTGGGGGTGGAAAGATGCCTGTGAGCACTGGTGGAGAAGGCCCCAGCCAGGAGGATGACACTGAGTGCCTGCGGAGGAGGCTGGAAAATTCAGGATGACAGAGAAGGGAAGAGAGGCCGGGGAGGGATGGGGGGCTCGGGTGGTCCCTCAGGAATTCACCTCCGATGCTGGGCAGGCCAGTGGAAGAACCGTTCCTCAGAACTCTAGTGACTGGGTCTGGGGCTGCGTGGGGAAGTGGGTTGTTAGGGAGAGCATGGAAGCCGTGTAAACCACTGATGCTAAATTCTCTCGCGCCTTGTGAAGGACCCCGCTCTCAGGCAGCGGGGACCACAGATTCCGGAGGGACATGCCCTGCCCTTAGGGGTCCAGGCACCCACTGCAGGCCTCCCTTGTTCTCAGCCAACAGGAACGGTTCAGCCGCTCCGGGGCCTGGCAATCTGCACTCTCTGTGACCCGGGTCTCAGGTACAGGAAACCACTCACCGGCCTTACTGTAAGAATCCGAGATAATAAAATGGTGCAGCCACTGTGGAAAAAAGCCTGGCAGTTCCTCAAAAGGTTAAACAGAGAGTTACCATATGACTCAGCAGTTCCACTCCTGGGTACCCAAGAGAACTGAAAACGTACGTCTAGACAAAAACTTGTACACGAATGTTCGCAGCAGCATTTTTCATAATAGCCAAAAAGTGGAAACAACCTAAATGTCCATCCACTAATGAATGGAGTATTATTCATCTGTAAAGAGGAATGGAGCACTGACACGTACCGCAACCCAGGTGAACCTTGAAAAGGTTATGCTAAGTGAGAGAAGACAGACACAAAAGGCCACACTGTGTGTCCATTCACATGACAGATACAGAACAGGCAAGTCCAGAGACAGAAAGTAGGTTAGTGATCGTTCGCCAGGGGCTGGGGGGAGGAAGGAATGGGGAGTAGCTGCTAAGGGGCATGAGGTTTCTGCCTTTTTGGGATAATGAAAGTGTTCTGGAACTAGACAGTGGTGATGGTTGCCCAACCTCATGAATATGCTAAATACCACTGAGTTGTAAAAAAAAAAAAAAAATAGAGAAAGAGACCGAAATGAATCCCTCGTGTCAGGCCAGCCTATCTGCCGACCCAGCAACCTGCCTTCCTCGCTCTGGCTGTCCTAGTGACCAGACTCTCACAGGCTGACTCCTCTGAAAAGCTCCCAGTGTGACACATGGAGGTTATTTACCCAAACGTCATGTGTTCTCTCTCCTATCCACATTAGGAGAAATGCATCGAATGACACACCTCATTGATGATGTATTTGCTGATGAACTCGTTGACGGTCATGAGTGTCTGGGACCATTCCTCGTCTGTGTATCTGGAACCGATTTCCACTGGAACAGTTCGGCAGCCAGCAATTTCTTGGATATACTCCAAACTATTAGAAGAGTATGCACTCTTGTCATCATCATCGCTAACGCTTACTGGGCCCCAGTAAAGTGCTGGGCACAGTGCTAAGTGCACCTTATTACAGGCAGTCTCTCATTTAATCCCTGCAAACCACCCCCACTACAGACTCAGGCACAGAGACAGGAGGTAACCTGCTGAAGGTCACACAGCTAATACATGGTGCTGTGTAGCTTGGCAGATAGATCCAATAAAACTGGTTGCCAAAATTCTTGCTGAGCTGCTCTATTACCCAGCTTGCCACAAGCCTTCTAACTTTTTGTCTTTGCTCATCTCGTCACTGAGCTGAGGAACCATCTCTGCGCCAACGATGAGCAGTGAAAAGGGTGGTGAAGTTCCTGGCTCTGCCCTCTGGCGGCCTGGTTCTGACTCTGGGGCTGCCAGTTACAGAGCAGCGGACCTTTGGCAAGTTACCGAACCTCGCCAGGTCCCTGTTCCTCCCCTGTAAGATGGAGGTGGTGACAGTATCTGACCCATGGAAACCGGGGAGGACAAAATGAGGTAAAACGTGGCGAGTGCCTGTCATGCCGCCTGGTACATCCTGAAACACATAATGAGTATTTACTAGAACGATGGCTCCTGCAGTCTGAATTCCTCCTCATGCAGTCTCAGTGGGAAACCCTCTCTCCACAAAAGCACCGCCACAAGGCAGGCTCCTGAGAAACACGAAACACGGCCTCACCGCCAAACCATGCCCAGCTGTGGCGTTAGGGCCACCAGTAGCCACCTGATCTCTCCTGCCCGAGGAGGGACAGGAGGATGACTAAGCAGACAGGCTGAGGGCAGCCAGCACAAGAGACCATGGCGCCCCGCTGAAGGGGAGGGGGCAGTGTGCTGGGTTATCATTTCTACTGTGAAGGCCCAGGACCCCCAAGAAGGTCTGCCAGGTTTCTAAGCTCCTGCAAAAGTGCACAATAGATTTAACATTAAACTGACAGTTAAGCACGCTTGAAAAAAACTGCTGAGGGCAAGCAAGCTGTAGAAGGCAAGAATCTTCCCACTTTGGGGATACATTCAGAGCACTGTCCTTTTTATTCTTGTTGAACCCCTCGGCAAGCAACACTAGGGGCTGGGAGTGAAGTGTCTGCAAGCCTGCAGGTACTCGGGGCTGAAGGGAGAATTCGGACAGTCCCCGGGAACAGTGAATGGGAAGAGGGACCTCAGAGCCCCTCGGCGGCCACCCACCTCCACTTCTTCATGCATGGCCAATGGTCGGTGATGCCTTCTAAGATCACCGGCCTCTGGGGAACCAAAAAATGCTTCCTGAAATACTCAAGGGATGGGCAGTGGAGCCGGGGGACAGTTCTTTCTAGTTCCACATCTGGAGCCAACACCTGGTCATTTCTTGCTTTCTGTTTAGAAACAAAACCAAATGGCCAACAACCAGAGAGAGTTAAAACTTGAGGCATTCCACTAGGGACTTGCGTCAGTGGTGGGACAGCATAATTTTATCAGCATGTAACAGATACAATTTATTAGTACAGCAGCTACCACTGTTCACTCATTAGAGCAAGGCTTTTTCTTTACCATTTCATTAAAAATGTTTGTTCAAGAAATAAAATACATATTGCTTTTACAGAAATTCTGCAAGATAGAGGAAAACTTACCACTCCACACTCCACTAACAAAGTATTCTTCCTCATACTTTGGCTATTAAATTAGCCTATTTAATTAGGCTATTAAATTACCTGTCTCTGACCCACTGGCAGTTACACTGATAACAAATAAGCAACCCTGCCTCCTCTATCCGATGATTTATCCAAGGCCGCTTTCATGGTGCACCCAGCCCTTATAATTCCTCATGGGTGGCTGCATCATAATTTACTTACCCATCTCCACAAGTGACTTCCTGCCCCTGAGCCTGCTTCCTCGTCTGCTGAACAGCTGGGAGACAAGACTGCGTATGTGAAGCTCCCAGGATATCCACAGGCCGGTGTCCACTCCCTCCTGTGGGACCCCAGCCCAGTCCTGCACATTTGCAGCCACAACGGCAGAGAATGTCCTTTCCACACGTGAGGCATTAAGGCCCCGTCCTTGCCTTCTCCTCACTGTCACAGCCTTCTAAGGCAGGCTTCATCTTCACAGAACCCTCCTCACAGAGGCCTTCCCTGCCCACCCTCACCCACACCAACCTCACCACCCAAGGGGAAAAATCCTTCAGAGCTTTGCTGGAAGGTCAGCTCCAGGACAGGGCGAGGGCCGTTCTGTGCTGTGCCCTTGGCCCTGGGTGTCTGGGCCTGTGCCGGTGCTCGGGAAAGCTGAGCAAACCCCACCCTTATTGACAAGGCAACGGAGGCACAGAGAGGCCGGGGCACTGGCCTGAGTCACACACGGTGGGAACCTGACTGCAGGGCCTGAGCTCTCCCCACACTGCCACGCACGCTGCCAGACACAGTCCCATGCTGGGAGGACACCCGACTCAAAGCCACCTTCATGTCCCCTGGGACAGACTCAGTGGGGGGAAGACTGCGATCCATGGGACCAAGGGGAGAGATCCCTGTCCTCAAGCTGCGCATCACCCTACTCTCGAAAAGGTTACGCAAACCATGACCTTACAGCCCATGGCACCCCGGGGGCCACATGCTAATTTCATAGCCAAAAAGGGGCACCTGGCTGCTTTTGCTATTTGCGCCTTTTGTTTTTTTTTGACCAGAGTTGGCATGGACCATCCCTCCACATTTGTTTACTAGCTCTACTTCCTCCTCTTCAACAATCTGCCCCTTGCAAACAGCCTACCTCTGGAGGCCCAGGTTCTTCCCTGTGGATTTGTCTAACGGCTCCTTATATAACAAAGCTATTCACTTGGACTGGTTTGCTGCCAATTTCTCTTCCCAGTTGGCAGGATTTCATTTTATTTTTGCTACATGCAAGTGTGTTTAATGACAACCATTTGCATTTCTGATATGAAAATAATACCCACGGCAGAAAATACAGGAGAATATTTAGAAAAATACTACTCATGGTTTTAGTTCTTTTCTTTCTCGGGGTTGGTATTCTAACTGCTACTTTTTAGACGAGAAAACCGAGGCTCAGAGGAGTTAAATGTCTCACCCAGAGGTACTGGATGTGCGGGCTGTGTTTCAGCACTGGGATTTGCACTCTTTTGAGCACACCATCCTCTATGCCCACAGGGTACTCTTCAGCAAACACTTAAATCCCAGTTCGGCACTGCCAAGGATCCAAAGGATGTGACAGACCAGTGACATGATATGGAAGTTCGCTCATTACAGTGTATCACCCAGGCCCAGCAGCCCAGAGGACAGGCAACCAGAAATGCGGGTGATGCAACAAGCTGGCCAAGAAAAAGCTGGAAGAAATGGGCGACAGCTGACTGTGGCTCTCTCCCACATCATCCCTTTGAGCTGCTTCTCTCAGGAACAACAAAGCTTCCAACCCTCCCTTTCCCCTGAGGCAGCACTGGCTTTCGCAGAGACGGCAAAAAAAAAAAAAAAAAAAAAAATTAAAACTAATTTTTAGAAAATGGACTGAGTTCCTCCATTTCCAAAATCAACAGAGACACTCTTTTCAGCCAAAGAAGAGGTCAGTATGCCATGGGCATCTCCCAGGGAGAGCTGACGGGACACTTCCAGGAAAGCGGGGGCTGCTGGATTACATCGGGGCGGTCAGCAACAATCTTACCCAGATACCTTTGGGTTGGGCTGCTCCAGGGTCGGGCCTTGGGCAGGCCTTTTTCCAGAGAGCAGGTGCATCTGGAGGACAGCGGCGACTCGGATGAGGATGTTCCCAAGGATGGCCGCCCCCATCAGCAGGCCCATGTCACAGACCCTCAGGGCTGCGGCTACGGTGGTGGCATCCCCAGGCGCCTCGCACAGACACACCGCCTTCAGGAGGCAGCCGAAGGTGTAAACCCGACGCCAGTCTTTGTCCACATCCCGCCAGGCCCCTGTGTTGAGTTTCTCCCAGGAGTAGTCAAGGATCACCTCACTCCTCTGCAGACATTCAGTCCTCCTGCCCCCGTAGAAGAGCTCGGCGGCTTCCTGTAGCAACATTACCACACTCCTCTCCACTTTCTCGTTGAGGTCCAACCTCAGGCCTTCTTTAGTATGTGGCAGGAGGGCCCTGAGGGCCTCCCCAAGAGCGCCTGCTCCCACCAGGGGGTCTCCAGAACAGCGGGTGCCTTCTGCCATCTGACAAGTGCCTGGCGGAGAAAGCAGCAAAAGTTACAGACTCTGCCCAGCCCTGGTCCCTTAGACACATGTCCCCAGTGCTCCCGGTACTTGTCCTTTGTAACACACCTCATCTGCAAAGATTTTGCAAGAATGAGGCTTCTCTGCAAGGCCCAAGCACTGCACAGGCAGGACCCTCACTGTGTGAAGTCACCACTGTACCCTCAGAGTCCGGCACAGCACCTGGCACACAGTGGGCACTGGACAGGTGTTTGTTCGCAGAGGAACATGCATTTTCCTTCTGTCTGGAACGAATCCAACACCCTTCCTTTGCCTGACAAACTCCTATGCGACTTTAAACACCCACTTTAAATGACCCACTGAGTGAAACCTGCTGTGATGCTTCCCCAGTGTTCCCTGTCCCATAGCCCTTGGGATTACAAATGCATTACAAATACCGCTTTGGTAGCTGTCTCTCCAGTACCAGACTGTGGCCCATCAAAGGCAAGATGTTCCCCTCTCAATTTCCCCAGAGCCTACAATCAGGGCCTGGCACATAGTAGAAACTCAATAAGGGTGTTGAAGGAGTGAGACCCTAACTTCCCTGGAAGAAACCTGGAATACACAGAAAGAAAAAACATCCTGCTTGGTGCCTTTGGTGGCGTGAGCCAGTCCTCAGGAATAAGTACCATTATGGGAACAGGCTCAACTGCTCACCAATAATTACCTTATTTATTTGTGCAATGTTCTAGGTGTTATGCTGCCAGTTACTCACCTCCCATCTCATTAGGTCCTAAAACAAAGAGACTTTCATATGTGTTTCAGAGACTGCTTTACACTAGGGGTCAGCAAACTTTTCCCGTAAAGGCCCAGAGAGTAAATAAATTAGGCTTTGTGCACCATAAAGTCACAGATGCAACGACTCTGCCTTTATAGTGGAAAAGCAGCTATAAACAAATAAAGGGGCATGGCTGTGTGCCAATAAAACTTTATTTACAAGAAAAGATGGCCCAGGTGTTGCCCATGGGCTGTTGTTTGCCAACCCCTAATGCTCACCAAAATCCATACTGTCTACCCCCAACCCCCCTCCCCAGCCACAGTCAGACTCCAGTTCCCAGTCTCCCCTGCAGCTGGGATGTGACCATGCCCCTAAGCTCTTGCAATGTGAATGGAAGTGAGGGGCCACTTCCGGGGGGGCCTAGTCCATAAACACCTCCTGCACCACCCTCCATGTACTCTTTGCCTATCCAGTGGCTGCAACTGAAGGACTCTGAGGCCCCAGGAGGTGACAGAGCCACAAGATGGAAGAAAAGCCACCCAGGAAGGCCAACCAAGGCCACGTGGGAATGCTTCATGAGCAAGAAATAAATCTGCATTGTGTTTAGCCACCAAAATGTTGGCGACGCTTGTTACAACTGTTAGTCTGCCCTAATACAGTAACTTCTGTTGTTGAGGAAATAGGCAGACAATGTGGAGGGTATCTGTTGAGTTTTGGCAGCTTAGAATCCTTTTCTCTTTCCTTCCAGCTTCTTATTCAAGGAAACCATGAGAAAATAAATGCATGTTATTTTACGCCACTAAGTTTCTGGTAATCTGTTATGCAGCAATAGATAATTAACATACACCTTACCAAGATTTCTAGGAAAATTCCTAATACCCGAGAATAGGAGAAAGCATGGCTTCCTTTAGCTCTAGTGTGTGTGAAGGAGTCTACAGCAGATGGGGAAACAAAAAGATATGAAGGATGCTATAGATATGGTTCCCCAAAAGAAGGGCAAGGAAATCCCCTTCCCTGTCCCTTGGCTCAACTCTATATTTCATCTTTCCCCAGGTCGGAAATAACAACTACAGGCAGAGGACTGAAAGTATTATAGAGATGACTGCATTCAATCCTCACAATGAACCTACAAAGCTGAAAGCAAACACTCAAAACGCATTTACCCTAAGCCAGGAATGCTCTCAGCACTTTCCACTTTAAATCCTTACAGAAACTCTAAGAAAGTATTAGCACCCCCATTTTACAGATAAGGAAGCTGAAGCAGAGAAGTTAAACAACTTCCCCAAAGCAATCCACTTACTAAGTGATAGAGCTGAGGTTTTAAACCCAAATAGACTGGCTCCAAATCCATAGTCTTACAAATGAAGGAACCGAGCCACAAGATCACGAGCCAGCAAGTGATGAAGCTGGGAACCTGGGTTGTTTAATTCTCAAGAAAAGGAATTATTATCCCCATTCTACAGAAAAGAACGGATGCATTTTTCTCATTTGTTACTAATTTTGAAGTTTCTCTTCCTGGACCTGTCCTCAAGTAACAGCAACATTTTGAGTTGTTCTCAGTTCTACAGCCTCCATCATGGGTTGCCCACCATTCCCCTCCCTCTACTGCAAAGCAAACAGGGCTGCTGATCACCTTCCCTACAACCCCACCCTCCTGTTTTACTGATGAGAAAATTAAAGCTCAGAAAGAATGACGTGACCTACTCAAAGCCCCATGATCAATCATTTGTGCAGAAACAGGACTTAAATTACAATCAATCTCAGTGCCTTTTCCTTTCTGCAAATTATTTAGCAGATGTCTCACAATCCCATGACGTGAGCTTTTACAGATGAGAAAAGTAAAATTTGAAAGCTTGGGCAATTTGCCACAAATTATGCAGGAAGTGGGAGGGTCTATCCAGAAAGCTCTATGGCTTCAGGGGTGAGGATAACATCAGCTTCTCTGACCACTGTACCCACAGAACCTCCGAGTCCTTGGGTTACAATGGCCGTCCTCCCTGGTGTGCTCAGTGACGGGACTCAGAGAGCCCGAGCAGCCTGGCCCCAGCCTGCCAAGTGGTTTCCATAACTAGCTTCCTGGAGGGCTCTGAAATGTCTTGTGTGGACTTCATTGCCCGTCTTCCTGGAGAGCTTTGGAATCTAGCCTTACAGGGCAGCCTCACCACTGGTCATGCACAAGACAGCATGTGGGCCTTACAAAAGGGACCCATCGACTGTCCTCCCTGGGTGGCCTCATGTCTCATCTCCCCAGAGTATCTTATGAGCCTTATAAAGCAGTCACAAGAAGTCTCTTCTTGAGCATCTCAAAGACCTCATATACCAGCTTCTCACAAAGAACTATAAATAAAGGCCTCCTAGAAGGCCACTTACTTGCCTTTCTAGAAAAATGACTTCCACAGGGGCCTGATGTCCAGTTTTGTAAATTGGTCTCTTCAAGCAGCCTTATAAAATAGTCCTCCAGGGAGTTTCAAATAGGCTATAAACTAGTTTCCTTGGGATGCAGATTACGGGTTTTATAAAGTGGCTGCCCAAGGCGACCTTATAAAACCGCCCTTTGTAGGGCTTATATGGGCCTCAGGAAGCTATCCTCCCTAGGTGGCCACATGGGCTGCTTTGCAAACTGGCCTTGGAGGGGCTTATAAGTTGACGATGACATATCCCCCTGAAGACCAGGCGTGTGAAACCGCTTCCCGGGAAAGGCCTCAAGTTTGCTGCACAGAACAGTCCCCTCTTGCTATGTGAAACAGCCTTAGTAAATTTTCCCTCTTCGGTTTTATTCAGTTCCTCAGTGAATGATCTTATGAAAAAGCATTATAGTTACACACATTGATACCATATGACAGTCCTGCAGGGTGGGAGCTCCAGGCTGGCTGCATGAGTTCCAGTTTTCAACTGACCCTAAACTCCCAGAGGGCCTATGCTGGCAGCATGAAGCACGTGTCCATGAACTTGCTGGCCACATTAGTTGGTGTGGCCTTACAGCCTGAGACCCAGAACCTCTTGCAGTTTCACCTTTTAAATAGCTGTCACATCAAACAACCCATGGGGGACGAGCCACAGGCTGCTATATGAAACAGTCTTCCAAAGTGGCCTCAAGACCAGTTTTAAAAACTGGCCTCCTTGTATCTTGAGGCCTTGTCTGAGGGCCAGGTGAGATAGCCTCTCAGGTTCTTAGTTTTACAAACCAATCTCCCAGTCTCTTTACAATGCCAGGAGCTTGTTCTGTTGGTTGTATCCGTCAACCCTCATGGGAACTGCTTGACATTGGTTCCCTATAGCCAAGTGCAATGGCCTTCTGGGAGAAAGGGCCTTGGTCTGGCTGCATGAAACACCTTCTGCTGTTTGTAGCACCAACCTTCTGGAGGGGCAGGCCTCACGTGGGCTACAGAAGCAGCTTTCAGATAACAAGCCATTTGAGATGGCCTCTGAGGCCAGGCCAGGTGTGGGCCACATGATATTGCCTTTCTCAGTGCCCTCCAGCATTCCCCATGGAGCAGTCTGATAAAAAGGTCTCTTGACAGTGGCATCAAGCAGTTTTCTAGAGAAAAGGATCAGCCCGAGCAGCCTTGCGGCCTGGCTTTATTGAGTGGCTTCCCAGAACTCCTCACTGAATTGTATTTTATCAAAGTTTCCTTTAGGCCAACAGCCTTCCAGAGGAGGAAGTCAGGTATAAGTGGTACAAAACAGCCTTTTGGAGTGGCACTGTGAGATGAACTTTAAGATGGTGTTCCAGAGCACCACATAAAAGGGCTTACTGGGGGTTGCATAAACAGCCTTCTGGTGGTCAGGATACAGGTAGGTTAATGATATAATTTATCATCCAAACAAGGATGCTATCAATATCTATGTAAGCCTGGACATGTCATAAACTGGGGTTATTCCAAGCAAGCTTTCTATAAGCCATATAAAAAAGCACTAGTGGCCTTGTATTCTCATCTTACAAGTTGATTTTCCAGAGTTCAACAGGAATTGGTCTTAAACGATTTGTTACTTATGGAAGGCTTTTGTGTGTGCCTGGGTGAGGATGTCAGGTATAGAGATAGCCTGAATGGTCTCATGCCCTGGCTTTGTAAACCAGCCTTCCAGAGGGCCACACACATTGTCCTCATGGCATGGTAGCTTCAGGGAAAAGTCAGGTACAGGCTGCATAAAACAACTTTTCTCAGTGGACGTCTTGGCTTAATAATTCAGTCCCTCCAAGCTTCGTGTGTGACTATGAAACAATCTTCTTGGAAAGGGGGTCAGATAAAGGTTGTGAGACTACTCAGAGTGACTTCTGTCTTTTATTTATAAATTGTCTTTCTCAAGTCCCTCACATTTGAGCCTTGTAAAAGGCTTCTTTTTGGTCATGTTAAGGTAGCCAAGTATAGTATAAAATAGCCCCAGTGAACTCGGGGCCTGACCTCATAAGGTCACCATCCAGACAGAGCTCTTCATGTACAGGCCTTATAAACTGCCAAGTGGATTTCTCCAGGCGACACCATATAGTTTCCAAGGGAGCCACAGTACAAGGCCATCCAAGTTCTCCTAAATGAGCTTTCAAAATCAGCAACTCTAAAGTACCCTGCAGAGAGATCTTTAAGTTGGCTGCATAAAAGGACATCTCTGAGAATCTAACCATGACTCCCAGAGGGTCTGAGGTTTGCCACAGGAAACAGCCACCCTGAGAACCCCTCAAAGGTCTCAGGTAGACCTGAAACAGCCATTCTGCGAGCACCACGTTGTCAGGAGAACGCCTTCCAGAGGTGGCTTCCAGGATCTATCAGCCTCCACCCGGCTTTTGAGAACAGGACAGCCAGGAAGTTTTGGAATTTCTTCTATTTCATTGTGGCAGTATTCCAAAGAAACTGTGCAGAAAAAACACCTTTCTAAAGGGTTTTGTAAAACTTTCCAGAGGTTCGGTTAGTTTCCCGGAAAGCTTTATTCGATGACACAAGATGCCTTTGGCCCTCTAAGAGCCACAGAGTCTCGGCTTTGGGCCGACCCTGGGCCCGGAACACCTACCCACCTCCTGACCTCGGACTTGTGAGTTAACTCTTCTGAGCACTGCGGCTTACCCTGGAAATTGGACCGAAGGCCACTTAGCTTTGCTGGATCTTGCGGAGGGGGGCGGGGGTGTGGGGTGGGGATGCTCAGTTAATGCCTATCGACTTACAAAATCCTTTTCCTTCGGGCTGGGCCCCTCGGGCGGCCGCACGCACATGCCAAGAGGGGCGTCACGCCCGTAGCCCCATCGGGTCCTAGCTACGTGCAGACCCCGGAGGGCTCCGTATCTCACACCAACCTTCTAACCCGGAGCCTCAGACCCATTAGATTCATTCCCTCCCCGGCGCCCCCTCCCCCCCCCCAGGGCTGCATTTCTCGCCGTCCACATTCGCGACCCCAAGGTTCAAGCGTCTCCGATAGGCCTAGCTCCCGGCCGCGCCGCCTGGGAACAAGCAGCCGAGAACAAACACAGACAAAGGAAACAGTTGCGCAAGCGCACTAAAATCACCCCAACGCGACCACCAGAGCCGCGCAGGCGCAGAACGGCGTGCGGGAGGTTGGGGCTCACGCATGCGCAAAAGGGAAATGCCGGCCCTCCCCTCCCCACCCCAAGCAGCTCCGCTTCTACCGAGCCACAGTTACTTGCCCTTTCAAATTGCTCTGACTGACCTCTCTTGCGTTTGAACGGCGTCGAATCGCCCCGGCGCTGGCGAAGACGTGTTCTGTTTCATCCGAACACTCCGGTTCTCTCCCTCCCCAAGTAGTCAAAGGCTGCATGAGGAGTGTCGATCACTCCCGGCTCGTCTCATCACGGCCCAGGGCCTAGAGGAGCGCCGAGTGATCGATGCCGTGGCTCCGCCCCGCGCCGTTTACAAGGCGGGAGGGTGGTGGCCGCTAGAAAGGTTAGATTTGTCTCTTGTTTCTTCTTCCTGGCGGGTATCGCCTTCTTCCTCAGCAGCCATACTAACTTCGTGTAGGAAACAGTGTGGCATCACCTTTCATTCTAATCCCGACAACTAGGATGGAGTTCTTCCCATTTTACAGAGCGGTAAACTGGGGCTTGGTGAAATAAAGTGGCCGAATACTTATGTTTTTGGAAAGTCACAGACCCCGAATTTGAACCCTTAAGTGACAGGACACACAATTCTGCCGTCTCAGGCTTGACACTGAGTGGTGTGGGGGTCACTGGAAATTTTGACTTGTGGGTCCACCCTATTGCCTTTGGTTTCGAGGAAGGCAGCAGGCCTTTTGCAGCATTGAACAGAGGCAGTGGTTAGGAGTCTGAGGAGAAAAGGGAAGGGAATGGTCATTGGGGATGTGTCAGTCATTGTTATGGACTTTCTAGACTCTGTGATCACATTTAATCCTCTCAACCACCCTGTGAGGTAGAGATTAGCATATATTATTTCCAGACAAGCAGGCTTTGGCTCTGAGAGGTTCAGTGACTTGTTCAAGTCCAGTTCAGCAGATAGGTTCAACAGATAGGAGATCTGGTCCTGTGCCAACACCAAAGATACTATAAACTCAACCCCTGCCCGCAAGGATCTCACAGATAAGTAAACTTAACAGATACTTACTGAGCATTTACTACCCACCAGGCACTTTCAAAGCGCTTTTAAAATATTAGACTCATAGATAATTGTTATCATTACCACCCCCAGTGTATAGAGGGGGAGTAAAGCATGGAAAGGCCTCAGAACCCACCCAGGTTGATCAGGATCCTGCGATTTAAAGCCAGGCAGACCCAGCTCCGGAGTCCACCTTCTTACTCACTATACTGGGTTTCCTCCCTGTCCAGTGGGTGGGCAGTTACCATACAGAGGCCACAGGAGGGAAGGTGCGAGGTCACTGAGAGCCCAGAGAAGGCCCCACAGCAATTGCCCAGGGAGATTTGAATCCAGGACCCCTTGATCCTAGAAGCCCTCCTCTGCAATGACCAAGAATGAGGCTCCGGCCATCAGCAGTGAGCATGGAGGTGCTGTCTGCCAGGCAGAGACCAGCAATGCTTTTGCCAGCTTGTCTGTGCTTTCAAAACTGGTTTGTGGAGATGAATTATAGGCACAGATGAAATGTTTTCTTAAAAGAAAAAAACCACACTCTTTTACCACGGGATTTCACATCCTGTAATCTCATTGCCAATCTTCCTCCGTGTTCCCTTCCCCCAGCTCATTCCTGGCAGCCTTGGAATTGGCCATTAAACTGACAGACCCATTTGAGGACTGTGAAAGGCACTGAACAAACAAAAGGCATCCTTTTTGTCCACAGTTGTGATCAGAAGCCTGTAATTTAGATACATCCAAGTGTGCTGGGAACATTTGTGGCGTAATTATCAAATTCAATTGAAATATACACATACAAACAAATGAAACCCTAAACTTGAAAACAACATTTAGCTTGGCCATAGAAGAGACTTTTAATTTACTCCAACAGCTTAAAGATAGGGGTGAAAACCTCCCACATCCTGACTCCCGCACCAGTTTGCTGCTTGGCCTGGGGCTGGTCACTGTCTCTTCTGTGTTTTCTTCCACTTTAGTATGTGACCTTCACTGCCTCAGCAAGGAGCCAGTGTGCCTAAAGTGCCTTTATGAAGATGGAGAAGCAAAAAGCAAGGGGTTTGTTGAGTGGGGTTCAGGCGAAAAGCCCCTGACATAAAATTAGGCAGACCACGACACGTAGTACTTCTCTGAGCCACAGTGTCTGCCTCCCAAAATGTGTGTGATAACCTACCTCCCAAGATAATGGTGACAGTTAAATAAGACAGCTGCACATCTCACACTATACTCCTTGTCCCCTATCATTCCCATAATCCATATGTTCCAACCCACCCCCACTTCACTTTCTGGTAATGGCACGAGTCCCCCTACTTGGTCTGTGTCCAACGATCTCCTAGGGGAGTAGGGACGTTCTTAAAATATAGATTCATGGGGCATTGTCTCTGGAGATTTAGATTCAGTAGGTCTGGAGTTGGGCCCAGGATTCTGCATTTTCACTAGCTTTCCAGACAATTCAGTGGCAAATGGCAAGCACAGTTTGAGGAACACAGCCCTGGGACTTACAGGTGTCTGGGGAAGGTGGGTGGTAGTGGTGGTAGAGGGTGCTGGCAGCTGCTTAAAAGCTGACCCGATCTCTGGAACAACGGATATCTCTGAGACACCTGAAACTCAGAGCTAGAGCTCAGCAGATACGAATGTCAGTATTAGTGCATACAGCAACTGTTAAAAAAAAAAAAAAAAAAAGGCTGAAAAACAGCCCAGACTTCAGTTAGTGATATGAATGAAGCAGATCTGGTTAAGACTAGGGCAAACTGGGCCAAAGGGTAAAGGTCAAAACTGACTTGTGTTTTAAAATTTCAACTTCCATCTGAGACCAAGGGAAGAGATGTCTATTTGGTGCAGGATCTATATTTTCTAAACAGTATAACTCTACAGTCGGTTTGTCCACACACCACAATTACATGGAACTTTGAATAGGAAGTGAGATACGGTAGGTTAGTATAGGTTATAGTGAAATAGTGACACATCCCAAAGTAATTTGGGCAGAGAATAAAAAACATATTTACATGCCCCCGCCCTGAGGATCTGGGGGAAGGTGCGGATGTGTTGGACATCCTCACCTGGACTGATGTTGATGTTGTCACAAACATTAGGACTGGTGGCTTGATGTGCCGAGCCCTCTATCATGGGACTTGCCCTTATGAAGCTCGTTACTGCAAAGGAGAGGCTAAACTTGCATATAATTGTGCCTAAGAGTCTCCCCCTGAGTACCTCTCTGTTGCTCAGATGTGGGCCTCTCTCTAACTAAGCCACCTTGGCAGGTGAACTCACTGCCCTCCCCCGTACGTGGGACCTGACTCCCAGGGGTGTCAATCTCTCTGGCAATGCAGGATACGACTCCCGGGGATGAATCTGGACCCGGCATCATGGGATTGAGAATATCTTCTTGACCAAAAGGGGGATGCAAAATGAGACAGAATAGTTTCAATGGCTGAGAGATTTCAAATGGAGTCTAGAGGTTGATCTGGTGGACGTTCTCATGCACTATATAGATAACACCTCTTAGGTTTTAATGTATTGGAATAGCTAGAAGTAAATACCTGAAACTATCAAGCTCCAACCCAGTGGTCTGGATTCCTGAAGACGATTGTATAACAATGTAGATTACAAGGGGTGACAGTGTGATTGTGAAAACCTTGTGGATCGCACTCCCTTTATCTAGTGTATGGCTGAATGAGTAGAAGAATGGGGACAAAGACTAAATGAAAAATGGGGTGGGATGGGGGGATGGTTTGGGTGTTCTTTTTTAGTTTTATTCTTTATTCTTATTCTGATTCTGATGTAAGGAAAATGTTCAGAAATGGATTGTGCTGATGAATGCATAACTGTATGAGCGTACTGTGAACGGTTGATTGTGCACCATGGATGATTGTATGGTATGTGAATAAATTTCAATAAAACTGAATTTAATTAAAAAAAAACACAAACTGACCTGAGTGTCAGGCCCAGAGACTCTTGCTATGGCCACACAGAGCCAGCACCCAGGCCACAGCCAGCCCCAAACTCCTGCTTAATAAGACAGGCTCAAGCATTAGCTTCCTACTACATTTACCCCCTCCCTGTGCCCTTGAAAGACAAAGGTCTTTTATTTGGTTTCTTATGTCTGATAATAGGACCATTTTACCCTCCATTCATTCATTTAACATTTATGGGTCAAGCATTGTGCTAGGTGTTGGAGTAACAATGACCAACAAGACAAACATTTTCCTTTTCCTAATTCATTGATTCATTTGTACTGAAAATATTTATTGAACACATATTCCATACTAGGCCTTTGGCTAAGTGCTTGTATCAGTTATCATTACCACAAATAATGCTGCATAACAAACCACCCCAAAACTCAGTAGTTTAAAATAATAAATCTACAGATCAGCTAGATGGTTTGCTTATCTGGGTGAGGCTCAGCTGACCGTGGTGAATTGTGCTCCTGTGAAGATGGCCTCACTCACATGTCAGGTGGTTAGCTGGTCGTTGGCTAGGACAATACAGGTAACTGGACTACTGGTCACGTGTCACTCAGTAGGCTAGCCTGGGTTTGCTCACTTGGCAGGGTAAGGATTCCAAAGTGAGAACAGAAGCTGCAAGCCTCTTGAGGCCTAGACTCATGAGTGGCATGAATTCCAAGTCACATTCTATTGATCAAAGCAAGTCACAAGGCTAGCGAGTCCATTGCTTGATAGAAGGAGCTCACAGTCACATTGCAAAAGGCTTGAATGCATGAGACAAAATAAAGTTTCAGTGGCTGAGAGATTTCAGATGAAGTCAAGAGGTCATTCTGGAGGTTATTCTTTATATAGATATCCCTTTTTAGTTTCTAGTGTATTGGAATAGCTAGAAGGAAATACCTGAAATTGTTGAACTGCAACCCAGCATCCTTGATTCTTGAAGATGATCGTATAACTATACAGCTTATACGGTATGACTGTGTGATTGTGAAAACCTTGTGGCTCACACTCCCTTTATCCAGTGTATGGACAGATTAGTAGAAAAATGGGGACAAAAAGAAAATGAATAATAGTGGTGGAGGAGGGGTTTGAGATGTATTGGGTGTTCTTTTTTACTTTTACTTTTATTTTTATTCTTATTCTTATTTTTCGGAGTAATGAAAATGTTCAAAAATTGATGCACAATTATATGAGATACTGTGATCAATTGATTATACACTTCAGGTGATTGTATGGTATGTGAACATATCTGAATAAAATTGCATTTAAAAAAGGCTTGAATACAGAGAAGGATGAAAGAAAATATGGCGGTGAACAAGACAGACAAAATCCTGCCCACATTTTAGTGATGGGAGACAGACAAAGCTTTATAAAGCAAGATAGGGAGAACAGTGGTGCCAAATGTGTGTGGGGTGGAGGTTACTGTTTTACACAGCATGGTCAAGACCTCTCTGATAAGGGGACATTTGGGTAGAGACCTGTAGGAAGGGGAACAGGGAGAAGTCATGTGGATGGCTGCAGGAAAAGAGTTCCAGGCAGAAGGAACAGCAAGTGCAAAGCAGTGTGCTGGGCATTTAAAGGAACAGCACAGAGGCCAGCATGGCTGGAGTAGAGGGTTTGAAGTGGGGGAGTGGGAGGAGATGAGGTCAGAGAAATAACTGGGGGCCAAATTGAGCAGGGCTTTGTTGGCTGTTGTTAGGATATTGACTTTCACCATGAGTGAAATGCAGAGCGCTTGGAGGGTTTTGGGAAGAGGTGTGATGTGATCTGCATTAGGTTTTAGGAGCTTATAGTCTAGAAGGAAAGAGAGACAAAGAAGTAATAAATGGCGATGAATGTGAGGAGGGTCGTGGTGGGTGAAGTATAGGGAGCCACAAGCACATGTCATGAGTTCAGATCAAAGATGAGGAGTGTGGCAGTTCAAATAAAATGCTTCAAACTCTTAGACACTCTTCCCATTGAGAGGTGCAGTCTATGTTCCTCCCCTTGAGGCTGGCAGGCTTGTGATTGCTTCAGCCAGTAGAGTATGGCAGAAATGATGCCGTGGGCCTTCTGAGGCTGGGTCCTAGAAAGTGATGCAGCTGCCGCTTTGTTTGTTGGAGCACTTAGGAGCCTGGAGCTGTCACGTGAGAAGCTCGCCCACTGTGAGGCCCTGAGTCATCCCAGCCCAGGCGCCTGGCCCTTCAACAAGCCTTCAGATGATTTCAGCTCCTGCCATGTGATGCTGCCCAGCTGAGGCCTGGATGCAGAGATAGGCTGTCTTTGCTGGGCCATATCCGAATTCCTGACCCATGGAACCCATGAGCAACCCACGAGTCTGGTTGCCTCTTTGCCCTGCTGTCACCTGGATGCAGATTTCTGGGAGCTGTGCCCAGCCTGGCATGAAGAGGTAGCAGAAGGAAGAGTAGAACAACATGGTTAATTTATGCTCCTAAGTTTTAGGGTATCACAGCAATAAATAAGTGGCAAGGGAGGGATTCAGATAACTTGCTATGGGGTTGGTATCATTTGAGGCAGAGAAAACGGTCCATCTGCAGGTGTGGTGGCAGCAGAGATTATGGCAGTGACGTAGAGCCAAGTTCTTCCAAGTGTGGTGCTTCGGTCGGTGGTACAGGGGGTGACTGTGGGAGGCACTTTCTTCCATGTTGTGGACACATTGAAGGGTTGCTCATGTCCAGTTACTCCACCAAGAAGAGCAACCAAGTCTGTGCATGTGCAGGCAGGGCTATCTACGTCACAACCCACCCCCACTTAGGCTACAGCAATTAGACATTCCGATTTCAGATGTTAAAATGTGAAAAAAAAACAATGTGCATCTTAGAATAGATGAAGAGTGGACAAGTAAATAAAAATATTAGGGGTTGGCAAAATATAGCAAAATTTGTGTAGGTGATTTGTTAATGGAAGAAGTTGGGGGGAAAAAATGAAAGATGCATGGCTCGGGAGAGGACAAGTGGCAAAAGGTGAGGCACCATATGGGGGAAAGGGGGCTTCTGGGAATCCCTGCAAACCATTCCACAGCTGATAGGTGCCAGAACCAGGACTGGCTGCCTCCAGGCCCTGTTTAGTACTTTTCACATCTCCAGTACCTGCCAGGCTCCTGTGAAGGCCCTGAACAGGCCCAGGATCTTGGAGCCCCTGCTGGTCCATCTTTGTCCTGGAATTGCAATCCAGACTGCAAGCAGGGGAGGGAGGAAGCGTGAAGCTCTGGGCTGGCTTGAGAAGGAACAGCCAGGGCTCCGCTTGTCACAGAGTGTTCCTGTCCCCTTCATGTAGACGCTGCCACAAAGGCATCTCAGTCTGGTTGCCTCTTTGCCCTGCTGTCACCTGGATGCAGATTTCTGGGAGCTGTGCCCAGCCTGGCATGTAGATGTAGCAGAAGGAAGAGTAGAACAACATGTCCTGTCCTCATCCTGTGTCCCACTGTGAGAGGCAGTGATTAGTGGAGAGGGGGTGGAAAGAGACAAAGAGCTTAGCTGATTTTCCACAGGGACTGGAAGGGCCTTTCACATCATCGTGACCATGATGACTGTGATTATGATGATTTTCAGCAATAGAAATGGTTGCCATTCCTTAGTGCTTTATATGCACTGTCTTATTTTGTCTTTGCCTCATCCCAGAGACATTGACATGAGTCATTCCATTTTAAAGATGATAACATTGATGCTCAGGCAGTAACTTTCTCAAGATCACACAGCTGGTAAGACACAGAGGAAGATGTGGTCTCAGATATGTCTGATTTCAAAGCCATGCTCTTAAGAACTGTTCCTTTGATGTGCTGTCGTGTTCATGTCCAGACACTAGTCCTAGCTTGTTGAAGAAACTGCAGGAAGCCACTTTAATTACCCAGATTCTCATGTATCTTAGGAATCAGATGAAAGCTGAGGGACCCCAGACCTTCAGAGGGAACCACAGGAAAAAGGGGTCAGAGTGATTGGTGATGCCCATAAGTGCAATTCAACAAATATTTTTCCAAGCACCTACTATGTGCCAGGTACTATTAGATACTGATGGGAGGAGGGAGCTACAAGGATGAAAAATGACCGTTTTCATTCCCTCTGGCATCTTACAATTACCAGGGAGAATAACAAGGATCAAACCCTTGTGCATATCATACCTGATTCTTTGTTGTATTACATGGAAATCTTTTGATTATAAATTGCAAAAATCCAGCTCTAAGCAAGAAAATAGAAATTTATTGAATCACACATCAGAAAATCTCAGAGATTGGTGTGGCTTCAGGCAAGGCTGGACCTAACTGATCAGTTGATATTGTCAGGTCTTGCCCACTATTATCATCTGTTGACCTCTATTTTCTTCAGAACTGTCTTTATTCTCAGGCAGACTCTCCTCTTATGGTGGCCCCTGGCAACTCCAAGTTTACATCCTAACAGTTTAGCAACCTCAGGAGAAATAGAATACTTCTTTCCCAAGAGGTCTAGCAAAACCCCCTGAGAGTACTTCCATTGGCTTGACTTGAGTCTTGTCTGTATTCCTGAACCATCACTGTAAGGATGTGGATGTGGTGGTGTGATTGGCCAAAACTGGGTTTATGTGCCTACCCTCAAATTAAGAGTGGAAGACAAGTGGTTCTCCCACAAAATTTGGATGCTGTTACCGGGAGAAGTGGAACAGATGCTGGGAAGGCAAAAACCATATACGTCCATAATACAAGCTTCAGAGCCAGAAAGGGCCTTGGAGTGCATCCTATCCAATACTCCCATTTTACAGAAAGGAAAACTGAAAGAACCTTTTAAATAACATTTCTGCCACTTATGAGACCCTGGGCAATCTCTTTACATTTCCATGCCTCAGTTTCCTCATCTCTAAAAGAGTTATAAATAATGACCCCTAGGGTTAGTTGGAAGAATTAATTCACATAAATGTTGTAAATCATTTAGCATAGTGTAACACATTAGGTGCTTAATAGATGCTTATTCTCTTCTTCCTCTTTTCATATTCCCAGAATCCCCAAGAGTCATTCATTCCCTTCTCTCCATTTCCCAAATACTGTGTCCATTGCTTTACTCCAGTGTTGTTAAAATTTGTTCATACTTTCATGGAGCTCAGTTTCTTCCACACATGTTAGTTCTTTAAGGGCAGGGACCATATCCAGTGAATCTCTCTATTTCCATTGCCTGGTACCTAGCAGAGGTGAATACATATGTGTAGAATAAATACATTAATAAATTGCCAAAGTTGGTTTTGCAAACTAGTTGCTCCATTGATCTAATAATGCATAACAAACCACTCCAAAATTTAGTGACTTACAACAACAACATTTGAGAGGATTGTAGGAAGATGGCAGAGTAGGACTCTCCAGGAGTCAGTCCCTCCACCAGAACAACTATTAAACATGCAGGAACTGCTTAAAAGTTGTCTGATTCAACTATTAACTATTTTGAAACTCTGAGTCTGGTAGAACACTGTGCAGCATCCAGGGGAAAGTAGAGGAAGAGACTGGCAGATTGCAGTAAATGCCAATGAATTGCACTCTCTGTACAGCAGCTACCATGGCCCATCCCCAAGCCTTGCATCAGGCAAGCAGTGAGTCACCCTGACTCCTCGTGCAGCTTGCTGGTAGCAGTGCAGGATTTAAGATCTAGCTTCTGATGGTCTCTAGGAGGATTTTGGGAAAATGGCAGAGTAGGGAGCTTTAGGATTCTGTCCTTCAACCAGAACAACTACTGAACAGGCAGGAACTGTCTGAAATAACTACTTTGGAACTCTGGAGGTGAATAGAACACTATAGCATCCAGGGAAGATCAGGAGGAAGAGGCTGGTAAATTATGGTAGAGACCAGTAAATTGCTCTCTCCATGGGGCAGTTACCAGCACCTCAAGGTGAAAGGAGCTTGAGGCAACAAAAGGCATATGAGAGGTGGTGATTTAGGGAAAGGTTTGCTTGCTTTAAGCACTCAGGAGAGGGAGGTCAGTCACCTGAGAAATAGAAGGGGCATTCAAACTCCTGCAAAACAACTAACAAGCATAAGCCCAGGATAAGGCACAGGCCTTGCATTGCCTTGGGCAGACCTTCCTGATAGGAGGGCTGAAGCTCAGTAAAATCTGTCTTATCATCAGCTGGTTATGATATGAAGAAAGAGAAATCTCAGGGAACAAATCCCAGAGTTAATATTTTAAAATATTGAAATGCACAGTGTGCAACAAAAGAGTATGAGACAAAGAAACAGAATATGTTGGCCCCTTCAAAGGAAGACGATAAAAATCCAGAAAATACCAACAAAGACCAGAATTTGATGAACCAAAGACTAAAAAAATAATCTTAACAGTACAGAAGGAGATGAAGGAAAATACAGCAAAAGAATGAAAGGATGTCAGGAAAACAATGAATGATCAATATGAGGATTTTAATAAAGAGATAGAAATTTTTAAAAGAAACCAAACAAAATTACTGGAGTTGAAGACCACAGTAACTGAAATGAAAATTCCCAGGAGAGTTTTAATAGCAGATTGAAGCTGGCTGAAGAAAGAATCAGTGAACACAAAGAAAAGACAATTAACATGAGTCAGGGTGAGGAGCAGAAAGAAAAAATAATTATAAAAAGTGAAAATGGCCTGACACCTCTGAACACCATCAAGTATACTCATATATGCATAATAGGTGTCCCAGAAGGAGAAGAGAGAGAGAAAGGGGCAGAAGGAATATTCAAAGAAATAATGCCAGAGAACTTCTAAAACTTAGCAAAAGACAGGAAAATGCACATCCAAGATGCTCAGAGAACACCAAACAGGATAAACATAAAGAAAAATATACCCCCTCATATTCTGACCACACTATCAAATGCAAAGGACAAGGAGAAAGTTCTGAAAGCTTCAAGAGAAGATCAACATGTTATGTACAAGGGAGCCCCAATTATTTTGCTTGCTGACTTCTCATCAGAAACCATGGAGGCAAGAAGGCAGTGGGTGGAATACTTAAAGTGCTGAAGGAAAACAACCTGCAGCCAAGAATTTTATATCCAGTGAAACTCTCTTCTAAAAACGAGGGAGAGATTAAGACATTCCCAGATATACAAAAGCTGTGGGAGTTCATCACCACTAGACCTGCCCTACAAGCAACACTAAAGGAAGTTCTTCAGGGTGAAAGGAAAGGACACTAGACAGTGGTTCAAGCTGCAAAAAGAAGTAAAGACCTATGACGAAGGTAACCATTTCGGTAATTTTAAATGCTAGTATTATTGTGTTTTATTGTTTGGTATGTGACGTCATTTCTTACTTCCTACAGGTTCTAAAATGCAAATGCATAAAAAGTAAAGATAAATCTAGAATTTTGTATATACCATGTCCAAAGATATATGGGATAACAAGTTCAGAAAAAGAGGCAGGGGGACAGAGGAGTATAGGAAAAGTATATGCGTATGCTATTGATGTTAAGTTGGTATCAAACCCAATATGATTGTTACATATGTAGGATATTTAATTTTAACTCAATGGTAACCACAAGAAAAATACATAAAAAATATATCCAGATAGAAAAGAGAAGGGACTCAATATCAAATAAATATGAAAGTAGGCATTAATGGAAGGATTGAGGGATGAAAAGTGGTATAAGAATTACAAATACTACATAGAAAAATTGCAATAGAAAGTCCTGCATTTTTTAGTTGTTACTTTAAATGTAAATGGATCAAACTTTCCAGTCAAAAGGTGAGATTGGCAGAATGGATAAAAAGCACGACTCAACTATATGCTGTACACAAGGGGCTCACCTTAAATTCAAAGACATAAGTAGGTTGAAAGTTAAGGTATGGGAAAAAAAATACCGTGCAAGAAGTAACCAAAAGAGATCTGGGGTAGCTATATATTATCAAAGAAAACAGACTTTAAGTCAAACACAATTATGAGGGAAAAATAAGGTCTTTATTTATGGATAAAGAGGTAAATTCAATAAGATGATGTAATAGTTATAAATATATATGCACCTAATAGCAGAGTCCCAAAATATATGAAGCAAATATTGACAGATTTGAAGGGAGAAACAGATGGTTCTACATTAATAGTAGGAGACTTAAATACACCACTTTCAGTAATGGATAGAACATCTAGACAGGATATCAATAAGGAAATAGAAGACTTGAGCAACACTCTAAATCAACAAGATTAACAGACATATATAGAACACCCAACAACAACAGAATACACATTTTTCTTGAGTGCACATGGCTCATTCTCTGGCATAGACCATATCTTAGATCACAAAACAAATTTCAATAGGCTAAAAATTATTGAAATCACACAATGTATTTTCTCTGACCACAGTGGAATGTAGCTAGTAATCAATAACAGAGGGAGAAATGGAAAATTTATAATTATGTGGAAATTAAACAACACACTCTTAAAAAATCAATGGGTAAAAGAAGAAATCACAAGGGAAATTAGAAAATATCTAGGATATACCATGTACAAAGTTGTAAGGGGTAACAAGTTAAAAAAAGATAAATGAAAATACAACATATCAAAACTTATGGGATGCAGCAAAGGAAGTGCTGAGAGGGAAATTTATAGCTCTAAATGCTTACATTATAAAAGAAGAACTATCTCCAATCAGAGACCTAACCTCAATACTGGAGGATCTACAAAAAGAAGAGTAAACTAAACCCAAAGGAGCAGAAGGAAGGAAATAACAAAAATTTTAGTATAGAGAAAGGAAACAGAGAATTAAAAAATAGAGAATTAAAAATAGAGAGTCAACAAAACCAAAAGTCGGTTTTTTGAAAAGATCAATGGAATTGACAAACCTTTAGCTAGACTATTTGTGTATTTAGTCAATCATTTATTTATATCAGTATTGGCTCATGGTTATTTATTTCACAATTTGAGTTTAATTCAATATTCCTTTATTTGTTTTATTTTCTTGTTGAAATATTCTAGCTTTGGTAATTGGGAGTTCTTTCAGTTGGCTCTCTTTCATATATCTCCATTATTGTGTGTGTATGTGTGTGTGTGTATTTGAACACTTTCTTAAGTTTATGGTGCTACAAGATATTCTGGGCTCATTGGGTATATTTCCTGCTCCTGTTCTAGAAGCAGCCATTTCTCCAAGGAACCCTGTTTCTTTTATTGGAGAATGGTATTAGAAACCAAGATCTGGGTATGGGGTGTGCTCATTGCTACTGGGGCAAATCACCTTTTTAAACATAATCTTGAAAGCCATGGAGTTCACTTTTGCCATAGTCACAGGAGCACTCAGATTCAAGCGGACAGAACTTAGACTCCCCTCTCCCTTGATGGAGGTCTGTCATTGTCACATTGTAAGAATATGCGTGATGGGATATATTAGTGTGATCATCTCTGGAAAATATTATCTGCCACACTAATGATGTTGTCACATACCCAGGGATTCTTACTTTCCGTAAAACATCTTTCAGCCCTGCCTGGTTTCTTGTTTGCTACAGAGAAACTCTTTCCATAGTTTGGACTTTTTAAGATAGTTTTAGTTGATACAGAACACACATTAAATAACATTGAGTCAAAATGTGAGAAAATTATTTCCTTTTCAATTCTTTCCTGATCTGTTGGAGCTAAGGAAAAAGTCTCAGCTTGCAGCTAGTATGACTATAACACATTTCTAACACTTGCTAATTTTTCTTTTTCATGTTCTGGCTCAGAACATTCTTATAGTTTAGCATTCCAGGGAGAATTTAATAATATTGCTTTATTTTTGTTATATTTGTTTTTTGCAGTTACCCTCTGCCCAGAGACCTTTACTGCTGACCTGTATGCATGTGCACCCCACATTTTCCAGTCCTCTTGCGGTGTTTGGGCAATGGGCTCAGTTTGGAAGATTTAAAAGCCAGTGAGTGACCCTCTGATCTCTCATCTCCCATTTGATGACCAAGGAGGCTCCGTGTTCTAAGACAGCTCTACCTGAGTCCCAGAGGGACTGAGTGAAGCAGAGTCCTCTGCTAGCCCACATTGGATATGTAACGTGAGTGAGACATTAACACTTGTTGTGTTAAAACTTTGAGTTTTTGGAGTCAATTGTTATTTCTGAATTGACTAACCTTTCCTGACTAATATACCTTCTAATTGGAGCAAATGATAACTTGATTTCCCTACATATAACGAGGCAAAATTTACAACCAAAACAACAAAAGGACTGAGTTGAGTCAAAGAAAAATATTAGGTGAATAATTTGCTAGATGATGCTCAGATATGGGGCAAATCCGGAGGGTAGGATCCCAACATTTGGGAAAACACTGCCACTGTGTTCTCATCTTACTCTCTGTGTGGGAACTCTGGCCTTTATCGAAATTGGTCAGGAAAATAAATCTCCCTTAATTCCCATTTGCTCACCATTCATCCTGTGGCTTGAACAACAATCACCAAAATCTCTTCATTAAAGCTGATTAGTCAAAGATTACATTAAAGGATCTGAATTTTCTATTTGATTTTACAGCCAAATAGCCTGCTTTTGCCTACACTTATCAAGAGTATAAACTGTGGTGCAAGGAGCCTTTCAAGTCTTTCTGTTCATGGTACTATTTAAAGGTAGAAGCAAACAATAACTGACTCAAAGTGAGAGACCACCCAAACACCGCATCCAAGAGAGAAAAGGATGGAGTGTCATTCCAACCCAGTGCACCAAAAAGTTGGACATATGCCGATTAGCAAGTAATTGGGTCTTGGCACAGTGATGTGCTTGTTGGAAACTGCTAAAATATTCACGTACTTGACTATGTCTTTTCCAATTAGATGTAATAAATGCAGATTTGGGTGGCCATATGTTTTATTTTGATGTAATGGTTTTAACCTTTAAGTAGTATGTGTGTTCCCTAGGGCTGGTTTGATTTGAGGCAAGCTGCTATTTTAAAATGTAATGCAATTGGCTTATTATTAGAGACTCTTTCTTGGGCATAAACAAACAAAGTGTTAGTTCTCTAGTTTGAGTTCTACAACCTTTTCTCGCTCCCTCTCTGCCTCCCTCCCTGCCTCCCTGCCTCCCTTCTGATAGTTACTGAGTTCATGCTATGTTTTATACCCTTAATGAACAAGACACAGAATCTACTCTCATTCAGTATCCAGTGGGTAGAAAAAAAGAAACCACGGAAATGCACTGCCATTTACTGAGACCCTGGCAGACTTGGTTACTTTCCTCAAGGAGTCTACAATCTAGTGAAGATGCAAATTATAAATGGACAATTCAAATCTAGTGGGTGACAGAGTATGCAAATTGCCTATCCAATATCCATTCTCCTGTTCTTTCTTTCAAAGGATTTTGTTGTAGGTAGAAAGGCGTCCAGTTAAAAAACTACATTTTCCAGTATCCATGGCAGATAAGGATGGCCACGTGACTAATTACTTACCAATAAAATGTCAGCATATTGAGATTGTGGAAAAGTGCCTTAAAAATGGGGTTGATTTAACTGGCATGTGATCCTTTTTGCTTTTTTCTCCTTACTTACACCTATACCATGAATGCAATGGCTGGAGCTTCAGGGGCTATCTTGTGACCACGAGAAAACCTTGAGGACAGAAGCCATGTGTTTAGATGGAGGAACAGAAAGATAAAAGGAATTTGGTCATTGGTGACATCCTGGAGGGATTAAATTTTTTTTTAATTTTTTCTATTTTTTTTGTTTTTTTAAAATTTCTGTCAAAACATTTTAAACACTTATTATTTTTAATATTTTTTCCTTTTGATTTTGTTTTAGGTTTCTTTTTACTTTGTTTTATTAATCTGCTTTTTTGGTGGGGAGGGAAATTATAATTTCTATAATTGTGGTCTTCAGCTCTGTTTGATTCCTTTTCAAAATTCCCATCTCTCTATTGATATTCTATTGATATTCTCTTTGTGTTCATCTATAATTTTCCTGATTTCCTTTAGTTCTTTGTCCATGTTTTCCTTTAGCTCTTTTAGCACATTTAGGATCATTTTTTAAAAAGTCTTTGTCTGGAATGTCCCAGGTCTGATCCTCCTTATTGATGAGGAGGTTTCTAATAGTTTAATCTTCTCCTTTGCCTGGGCCATCATTTTCTGTTTCTTTGCATGTCTTGTAATATATTGTTGAAACTTGGGCATTTTGATATTTTAATGTGTTATTGCTGGGATTTAGACACTGAAGCATCTGTTCATTAAGCTTATATCCAGTTACCGTCAAGGCAGAGCTTTCCTTGAATCCCAGGACCTAACAAAAAATAAAAATAAAAGAAGGGAAAAAAAGAGAAAACACCTTTCCCAGTCTTTGCAGATTGACTTGTGCAAGTGCTCGCTTTCAGAGCTTACCCATACAGTGTGTTTAGAGAATAGATCCAGGCCAATGCATAGGTGCCATCCTGATCCTTTCTGCACTTGTGTCTTTTCTTGGGCACAGGAATTTACCTATTTATGGATAGGATATGGCTGTCCTCTTTTCCCTAGGAAACAGTTTCCTCATGGTCCCGGGTACTGCATTGTATGTTCTACAGCAAGCAATCTCTTGCTGGGCCCAGGCCTCCACTTGACTGTTCTCCCAGAGCAATCTATAGGAGAGCTCCATGAGCTGCTTTAAACATGCAGGGTCAGTTCTGGACCAGACAGATTGGGCCAGACATATATGTTCCCACTATGTGCACAACAGTTACTCTGCTCCTCTGGAACTGGGATCAGGGATCCACTCTGGGAGCATTGGCTGGCTCCACAAAGAGCTGGTGAGGGTTGAGGGAAGAACCAGCCAGGGTACCAGGAGATCCTACTGCTTTTAAGTAGATTTCTTCTTGATTCAGTGCTCATCCTGTTAATGCAATTCTTCAACTGTTTTCTGGAGCTTTGAGAAAGATGTTTCTGCTGGTTCTTGCAGGTTTTCAAAGCTTCTATAGAGGGGTGGAGCACTGAAGGGTCTCATTCCACCATCTTGAGTGGGACAGGATCACAGACAAGATTCTTTTGGTTGCAAGTGAGAGTAGGCCCACATGTAAGCTGCCTTAAAACGGGGGGAATTTATTGGTTCATCTAACTGAAAAGTCAAAGGAAGTTGGACTTTAGGCACACTTTGATCTAGAGTAGTGGCACCCGACAAGACAGTATCACTTCTCAGTGTCACATTCTCGGGGTTCAAATTGAAATTTGTGAGGGCAATTTTGGTTATTACATTATATACAGAATATCTTTTAAAATCCACAACAAAGCTACTAGAACTAATAAGTGAACGCAGCAAAGTGACAAGGTAGAGGATCAATACCCCCAAATCAATAATGTTCTATACACTAGTAATGAACAAAAGAAGAAAAAAATCAAGGAATAAATTCCATTTACAATAGCACCTAGAAGAATGAAATATGTAGGAATAAATCTAACCAAGGATGTAAAGGACTTGTACACATAAAACATCGCTAAAGGAAATCAAAGGAGACCTAAATAAATGGAAGGACATTCCATGTTCATGGATTGGAAGAGTAAATATTAAGATGTCAATTTTACCCAAAGCAATGTACAGATTAAATGCTATCCCAATCAAAATTTCCATAGCCTTCTTTGCATAAATGGAAAAGCCAGTCATTAAATTTGTATGGACAAGTAAGTGGCCCTGAATAGCCAAAGCCATCTTGAAGAAAAAAGAATGCAGTTGGAGGACTCACACTTCTTGATCTTAAAGCTTATTACAGAACCCTAGTAATCAAAACAGCATGTAACTGGCACAAGGAAAAATGTATAGACCAGTGGAATAGAATTAAGAGTTCAGAAATGAACCCTCACATTTATGGCCAACTGTTTTCAATGATTATTTTTTAACTGCAAATTTTACTGAGATATAGTCACACACTGTACAATCCATCCAAAGTATACAATCAATGTTTCACAGTATTATCACTCAGTTGTACAATCATCATCACAATCAATTTTAGAACATTTTCACTACTACAAAAAGAAAAAGAACAAATACACATAAAGAAATAAACCCAAAGCACCCCAAACCCCTTAATGCCCCTATTATTGACCCCTGGATTGGTGTGGTACATTTGTTACTGTTATGAAAGACTACTAAGATATTAATGTAATTATAGTCTATAGTTTGCAATAGGTACTTTTTCCTCCATATACCCTAATCTATTGTTAATTCTTTGTACAAGTGTCATACATTTGTAATTGTTCATGAAAGAACTTATTTATATTTGTAGTGTTAATCATAAAAATTGTCCACCACAAGGTTCACTGTATTATACACTCCCATATTTTAACCTTTACCTTTCTTTTTGGTGACATGAACTTCTTTCAACCATATTCACCTACAATTAAGCACTATTACTTATAATACAATAACAAGCTTACATCACCTCTATCCATTTCCAAATATTTAAGATCAACCTTGTTAAAAATTCTGTACCTATTAGGTAACTGCTCCCCATTTTCTAGCTTCCTTCTATTTCTTAGTAATCTATAGTCTCAGTTTTATGACTTTGAGTTTGCATATTCTAATTGGTTCATATTAGTGAAATCATACAATATTTGTCCTTTGTGTTTGACTTACTTCACTCAGCATTATGTCCTCAAGGTTCATCCATATTGTTGCATGCTTCAGGACTTCATTCCTTCTTACTGCTGAGTAATATTTTATCATATGGAATATACCATATTTTGTTTACCCATTCATCAGTCAATGGACACTTGGGTTGTTTGCAGGTTTTGGCAATTGTGAATAATGCCACTATGAACATCGGTGTACAATATCTGTTCAAGTTTCCTCTTTCAATTATTTGGGGTATATACCTAGAAAGGGGTATTTCCAGGTCATATGTTAAGTATATACTTAACTTCCTGAGGAACTGACAAACTGTCTTCCACAGTGGCTGCACAATTTTACATTCCTACCTATAACAGATGAGTGTTCATATTTCTCCACATCCTCTCCAACATTTGTAATTTTCCATTTTTTTTTTAATGCTAGCCATTCCAGTGGTATGAAATTGTATCTCACTCTGGTTTTGATTTGCATTTCCCTAATAGCTAGTGAGGTTGAGCATTTTCTCATTTGCTTTTTGACCATTTGTATCCTCTTTGGAGAAATGTCTATTCAATTCTTTTGCTTGTTTTTAAAATGGGTTGTTTGTCTTTTCATTGTTGAGTTGTAGAATTTCTTTATATATTTTGGATATTAAACCCTTACTGGATATGTGGTTCCCAACTATTTCCTCTCATTGAGTAGGTTGTCATTTTACTTTCATATAAAGTCCTTTGATGGCACAAAAGTTTTTATGTTTTCTTTCATTGTTTGTGCTTTGGGTGTAAGGTCTAAGAAACCATTGCCTCACAAAAGGTCCCAAAAATGCTTCCCTTTATTTTCTTTTAGGAGTTTTATTCTGGTTCTTATATTTAGGTCTTTGATCCATTTGAGTTGATTTTTGTGTATGGTGTGAAGTAGGGGTCCATCTTCAGTTTTTTTTTTTTTCTCATATAGACATCCAGTTTTCCCAGCACCATTTCTTAAAGAGATTATTCTTTCCCCATTGCATGTACCTGGAAGCCTTGTCAAAAACCAGTTGGCCATAACATGAGGGTTGATTTCTGAACTCTCAGGTCTATTCCATTTGTCTATATGTTTTCTCCTTGTGCCAGTATCATGCTGTTTTGATTACTCTGGCTTTATAATAAGTTTTAAGATAGGGAAAGAAAGTGTGAGTCCTACAACTTTGTACTTTTTTTTCAAGATGTCTTTGGCTATTTAGGGCTTCTTAACCTTCCATGTAAATTTGATGATTGGCTTTTCCTTTTCTGCAAAGATGTTGGAATTTTGTTTGTGATCATGTTGAGTCTATAAATTGATTTCTGTAGAATTAACATCTTAACAATATTTAGTCTTCCAATCCATGAACATGAAATAATAGCTATTATTATTATTACCAGCTATGTCTTTTAGCAGGTTACATAACATTTCTGAGCCTCATTTTCTTAATCTAAAAAATGGGCGCATGCTACTACTTTCACCAGATTACTGTGATGTGTGAAGGAGATAATTAGATTTTATTTTTTTATTATGTGCTCATTGAATGAATGCATGAATGAATGAATGAATGAATTCTGGGACTCATGTATTAGGGCAGGCTCCTGATGACAGTAACAAACTACCCCCCGAAACACACACACACATTTATCTCTCTGTCATTGTACCCCAGTGTGGATAGCAGAAGGCTATGCAGCTAGCAGGCAATCAGGGACCCACAGTCCTTCCATCCAAGGTTCCATCCTCACAGTCCTCTTCTTTCAGCTGATGGGGAAAGATCATGGCAGATCTCATGTGGAAGGTTTCTATGGGCCAGGCCTGGCAACCATCACTTCTTTTCCCGTTCCACTGGCCCCTCAGTATGTACCTGGCTGCAAGGGAAGCTGGGAGAATGTGGTCCAGCCATGTACCCAGGACAACAAGGAAGACAAGCAGCAATTCATCTCAATTGAGCTTTCTAGAAATCACAAAGTGGGCAGACGCTTTGCCAACTGCTTCTGAGACTCAAGATAATAGCAAATGAGTCAGATGGTGTCATATACAGGTTGAAGAGGTGGAGAAGGGTTGGAAGAAGGAGAAAAGAAAGAAACAAGTGCTTAACAGAGATGGAGCCTTGTCTCTCTTCTATGGCTCTCAGGTCCTGGATGATGGAGCTGCAAAAGTGGTCCATACTCCCACTTCCCTCCCTCTGTCCTTGTCCATTTGCTCCTTTGGATTCTGTTAGCGAGCTCCATCATTGTTTTTCTGATTTCATTAAAATGCCACCAAGACACATGCTCTGCGGTACGCCACTTCAATCCTAAGTGGGGCATTTTTGCTAGATAGATTGATTTTTAAAATGACAGCATCTGTTTGCTTGTACACATTTATTTATAATTCTTCCCTTGGCAATTAGAGTGGCAGAATTGGTGAGCAGTAACCAGCTGTTTGAATTAGCGAGGAAGGGAGGCAGTGATTTGATCTGTGAAGGAGTATCAAAGTCCTGGCCAGAAGCAATAAAAACGGAACAGATGCCCTCAAATACACAATGCTGGGGAGGAACTTTTAAATCACACACACTGCCAGCCCCGGAGAGGGGCCAGACAAGCTGGGTGAGGCTGTGAAGCCATTGCAAGTGGGCAGCTATGACTGGCCCTCTCTGGGATTTAAGGGGGTTGATGTGGACAGTGGTGCTGGGGAGGGGGTAGCTGAGTAGCTGCCTCATGGACTCAGTGGAGTTGGACCCTCTGATGAGTCCCCATTTCACTCAAGGTGAAACCCAAAGGACTTACTCCAGCACACAAGACTCTACCAATCCAGCCTTTGTTATTTCTCTGCCCTCACTTCCTGCTGTCTCGGGTGGTCTGCTCCAGCCATGCCAGTTCCTTGCTGCTCTTTCAACAGGCCAGAGGCTCCCAAGTCAGGGCCTCTGAGGCTCTGGCTTTCCCCTGCCTGGAGGTCTCCCTGTCTGCTCACTCCCTTGGCTCTTTCAAATTTGTGCTCAATGATTACTTCTCAGAACCTAGAATTTAGCATTGCAGTCTCCCCCTCCAACTCTAGCCTTCCTGTCCTCTCTTTCTTCCTAGCCCTTACCACTTTTCTACTTTTAAAAAATGTTAATTTTCTGTCTGCTTCATAGAATGTGAGCTTCATGGTGGCAGGGACCTCATCTGTCTTGTTCACTTCGAATTCCCAGTGCCTTGAACTGTACTTGGTAGGTGCTCAGTAAATATTTGCTGAATCAATGAATGGATTTTTCATTCTGGGAACACCTTGTCCTCTTTTATTCTCCCTCTCTGCAAGTCAGGAGTCACAAAAAGCCCAGGTCACTTAGAGTGGCCCCTTGGGGGCACCAACCCTGGATTCTTGATCTCTGTAGCTCTTCAAAGCCTGGCCCAGTGTCCAGCACACAGTAGGTGGCCAATAAATATGTGCTGAATAAAGAGATAATGGAATGACCCAAATTAAGGCTTAGCAATGCTCAAGCCCAAAAACAGTTATCCCGAGATTTCTCCTTTAATTTCCTGTATGACCAGGAGAGACTGCAAAATAAATCTTGCACCCTAGCATGGGTGTCTCCAGATCCTCCATTAGCACCTTAACCCGAGTCACCAACGTCTTCCACCTGGACAATGACGACAACTCCTAACTGTATCCCAGCTGCCAGTCTAAGGCCCTCTACACTTTCTTCTCCACACAACAGCCAAAGTGATCCCAAAAGTATCAGTCAGCAACTCAAGAGTCCATCAACAGATGAATGGAAAACAAAATGTGGTATATACACACAATGGAATATTATTCAGCTGTAAAAAAGGGAATGAAGTTCTTATGCATGCTGCAACATGAGTGAACCATGGAGATGTCATATTGAGTGAAAGTAGCCAGATGCAAAAAGACAGATATTGTATAATCACACTTGCATGAAATACCTGGAAGAAGCAGATTTCATAAATTCAGACAGTAGATCACAGGTTACCAGGGGCTGGGGATGGAGAGAATAAGAGGGAGTTATTGCTTAATGGTTACAGAATTTCTGTTTGAGGTGACGAAAAAGTTGGGGTAATGGATTTTGGTGATGGTAGCACAAAATTGGGAATGAAAGTAATACTACTGAATTGTATACTTGAAAGTGGTTAAAATGGGAAATTTTACATACATATAATGTATGTTACTACAGTAGAAAGTTTAAAAAAAAAACCCAACAACTGTCAATCAGATCATGCCATTCCCCTGCTAACCACCCTACAAATAGCCCTTACAGCCAAAATCCAAACTCCCCATCATGTCCACTAGGACTCTGCTGCCCTGGCCCTGCCCATGTGTCTCCCACCCCTGCCCCACACACTCTGTATTTCTGCCAACCTGCCCCCCTTGCTTCCTTTGAACACCCAGAAGCCTTTGCACTTGTGGCTCCCTCTGCCTGGAATGCCTTCTCCCTGGTTCTTTTATCCTTTAGGGCTTAGCTCATATGTCACCTCTTCAGAGAGGTCTTTCCTGACCACCTCATCTAAACTGTATCCCAGTCTCCCTTCCACCCCTCGCCACCCATCAACCTCCAGAGAAGAATGTGATGGGACAGATTGGAGAGAATTCCAATGAGTTCCCAGGGACCTAACTTCTAGCAGCTCAGTCACTCCCCTGCCTCCTTCCATCTGCTTATGTACACGAAGCTGCATAATCTTTTGGTATATTACTTTATCTTTTTTGTTGTTCCTCCTTCTTCTTGTTCTCCTTTCTCCTTCTTCTCATCAAAGTAAGCATCTGTTGTCTCAGGGGAAGGATATAGCAGAAGGGGAGGAAGAAACAGCTCATAAGTCTTTCTGCCTTTTCTTTTCATCTAGGAGAACTTAGAGGATTCTGGGAAGAACCAGGAGGCTGCAGGGAATTGATGACACAGGCAAAGTGTCTTGGAGAAAGAGGAGGAGAACAGTATTCTCCTCCCCAGACTGGAAAGAGATCGACTGGGGGAGGGAAAGGGAGAGAGTGGTAATGATGGGGTAATGAGCAGTGGGCCCTGGGCTCTACTTCCTGTCACCTCTCTAATGAGGGAGCAAGAAGACCAGGAGAAGAGGCTGCCTCTATGGCCAGAAACCAGAACTCAGCTGCCTTTGGACTCAATCCTGTTCACAGTTATGCTTGGTTTGGCTCAGGCAGTGTTTACATTGTGTGTATTTCTTTAAATGAGTTGTCAACATTTAAAAGATTGAGTCATTCAAATTTCTCTTGAAAATTCAGATCCAGGTTTGCAGTTTCTCTTGAAAGAGAGATCTGGCAGTACTGGACCTGCAGTCCCACGAGGCAACGGGGTGGCGCTGAGCAGAGGCTGACCCTTGCAGCCTGGTGTGAACTCTCTACTGGGCCACAGTCTCCACCTCTCCCTTCATTTATTCCCTTGATTAGTCTAGCTCCCTTTGGCATCTGCGTTTTCAAACTCTAGCGCTGATGTGACAGCCAGTTGTAGTGAAGGTGCTGAGATCCCAGGCAGGTTCTGAAAGCAGCAGAGAGCTGCTGCTTCTGTAGAGGCTGTGTGGACAGGAAGGGCGGACCTCTTTGTGGTAACTCTCGTGGGCAGATGACCTACACACTGCTGAAACTGACTGTAGCATCATCAACCCAGGAGCCGAGGCCCCACACCAGAAAGGAAGGGTAAAGTCAAGAAGGGCTGAAGTTTCCTTTTATGCCAACACTGCAATCGAAGGTAAGAGTGAAAGACTCAGTGGGTTATAGAGATTCTTAAACAGCGATACATTTCTTGAGCAACCCAGGTTTGTGGATGAGATGCAAGGCTGATGACATACATTACCCATTCTTCAGGGTCCAGCTTATCTCCCAAAGATGGTTCTCAAACTTGAGCAGGCATCAGAATCACTTACAGGACTGCCAGCCCCGGTGGCTCATTTGATGGTCTGGGCGGAGACTGAGAATTTGCATTTCTGACAAGTTCCCCTGTGATGTTAATGGTGCTGGCTGAGAAACACTAGTTTAGAGAATATCTTAATTAGTCCTCACAATCTTATTAGGTAGGGCCTATTATCTTCCTTTTTGGTTTTGTTTTTTATTTAATTTTCCAAAATTTCTAAACATTCCATCCCACCAAGCAACAACCCTCCCTTCCTTTTTTTAAAAAAATTATTAGAACAATTGTAGGTTCACAGAAACCTCGTGTGGAAAATAGTAAGTTTCCATTCACACCCCCACCCCCCACACAGTTTTCCCAATTATTAACATTTTCCCCCCTTCCCTCTTAGAAGAAGAGGAGGAGGGGGAGAAGGGGAGGAGGAGGAGGAGGGGGGAGGGAGGAGGAGGGGAGAGGAAGAAGAGGAAGAAGAAACAGGCTAGAGAGGCTAATTTGCCGGGGTTCCCACCGCCCTGGGAAACAGAGCTGGGGTTTAGCTCAGGTGTGTCTGCCTGCTCCAGGCCACTGCCCACGCTGCGTGTCCCTGTGGAACCAAGCCTGCAATATGTCTGAGGAGGGAGGAGGTGGTCTGGGTGGGTGGTGGGAATGTCTACTTTGATTCCTCTCTCTGTTGGAGAGAATAGTAATTTACACTTTATAGTGCTCGCTATGTGCCACAGCCTAAGTGCTTTATACATATTAACTCATTTAGTACTGATATTGAGTACACATAGTGACTCATTTGGTATGAACTCATTCAGTCCTCATGGCAGTCCTCCGAAGTATGTCCCGGGATCATCTTCAGCCCCATTTTACGGAGAAAGAAACTGGATCTACTCCATCCAATCAGCAGGCTAGAGTAGGGGGGAACCTGGGGGTTTGGAAGTGATGACGTCACTTCTGCTCATTTCCACTGGCCAGAACTCAGTCACATGATCACACCCACCTGCAAAGGAGGCTGGGAGAGGTAAGTTCATGGGGAAACTGGACGTGGGATTTGCAGCTCTCTGGGCTTTGCCTGGACCGTTTGAGGACTGTTTATGCCTTTCAAACCTCAGCTCCGGGAAGCGGCTGAACTAGCACTAAAACCCAGGACGCCTGATTCTTAAGGACAATGTCAGCGCCCAGGGGAAAGGCAGGGTGCGGGAACCCACGGACAGTAAAGTGAAGATTGTCATCCGGGCTCCCGTGATCTGGGAACACGCAACTGCACTGGAGGTCCCCCGCGCAGAGCCCTGTGCCTGCCTGAAGATGGAGCTCTGAGACCCCTGCTGCCGTGTGTAGCTCTGTCACCTCGGGCAAGTCACTGCCCTCCCAGCCATGGTTTGTTTTAACATCAGGAATGACCATACCTATCTTGCTGGGTTATTTGTGGGGGCAAAATAAGATAGCAGACCCTTGGCCTTCGCAGGCACAAAATACGTGCTACCTAAATCTGAATTGAAATCTATGTCAGAGATTCTCATCTGTGACTGCACCTGGAGAGCTTTTTTTTTAAAAAAAAAAAAAAAAAATACCAATGCCAGGGCACTATCTGCCTGAAGGGGTCCTAAATCATCTGTCTGGGGTGAATCGGAGCATGGGGATTTTATAGAAATCTCCCCAGGTCGTTCTAATATGCAGGCAGGCTTGAGAACCACTGTCTGTCAGACTTTCAACTAGAATGGACCAGTCACTATCTCCTCCTTACTTAAGGAAGAAGGGGTCCAGGTTCTCTGATTTGGGGAGGCATTTTGGGTTGGGGTGGGGCAGGGTTTGACCTTCAGACCCCTTCCTGGGTCACCTCCCACCTCCTCTCTTTTCTTTTTTAATTCAGTTTTATTGAGAAATATTCACATACCATACAGTCATCCATGGTGTACAATCAACTGTTCACAGTGCCATCATATAGTTGTGCATTCATCACCCCAATCTATTTTTGAACATTTTCCGTACACCAGAAAGAATCAGAATAAGAATAAAAAATAAAAATAAAAAAAGAATACCCAGATCACCCCCCCATCCCACCCTATTTTTCATTTAGGTTTTGTCCCCATTTTTCTACTTATGCATCCATACACTGGATAAAGGGAGTGCGATCCACAGGGTTTTCACAATCACACTGTCACCACTTGTAAGCTACATTGTTGTACAGTCGTCTTTAAGAGTCAAGGCTACTGGGTTGGAGTTTGGTAGTTTCTGGTATTTGCTTCTAGCTATTCCAGTATATTAAAACCTAAAAAGTATTATCTATATCGTGCATAAGAATGTCCACCAGACTGACCTCTCAACTCCATTTGAAATCTTTCAGCCACTGAAGCTTTATTTCGTTTCGTTTTGCATCCCCCTTTTGGTCAAGAAGATGTTCTCAATCCCACGATGCGGGGTCCAGATTCATCCCCGGGAGTCATATCCCGCGTTGCCAGGGAGATTTACACCCCGGGAGTCAGGTCCCACATAGTGGGGAGAGCAGTGAGTTCACCTGTCGAGTTTGCTTAGCTAGAGAGTGAGGGCCACATCTGAGCAACAAAGAGGCACTCGGGGAGACTCTTAGGCACAATTATAAGCAGGTTATCCTCTCCTTGCAGCAACAAGCTTCATAGGGGCCAGCCCCAAGACAGAGGGCTCAGCACATCAAGCCGTCAGTCCCCAATGTTTGTGAGAACATCAGCAACAATCCAGGTGCCACCTCCTCACTTTTTAACCATCAGGAGGTGATGGCCCCCTCCTTGGGGGCCAGCACAAGTAGGGCCTGATGCATTTCAATTGCATCTCCACCAGAGAGCCTGTGTAAGGATGCCGGCTCCTTCTCAGCCTGCTCCCAGCCCTGGATTTTTATCTCACCATCTGCTCTGCAGAGACTGGCAGCTGCCAAAGCTTACAAATAGCCCCGGCCTGTACTTTCATGTAGAACAGGGAAGCGTCATAATTTCTGAGCTGTTACCAGGCGGAACAACTTTCCGCCAGCTAAGGTGACATGCAGCAGTTGCCATTTGAACAGGTTGCTTTGCAGGACCAGCAGGAGACAGTAACTGCCACCTCACAGCTATTACTTTCAGTGGGAGAGGAAAAGCCACAAGCTTTGGTTATTCAATTGGCATTTCCCTCGTGGTGAGGGGAGAGGTGGGGGCTGCAGCAGCAGGATGGGGCAGGGGGTTATTTATTTTATTTAACAGCACAGTGACTATTGCCAGGCACGGTTCTCAGTGCTTCACAAATTTTAACTCAATGAAATCCTGACAGTAAACCTGTGAGATTGGTACTATTGTTATCCTCGTTTTACAGATGAGGAAATGGGGCACAGAGGAGCTGAGTGAATTGCCCAAGTTCCCATGGCTGGGGAGTGGCAGAACTGGGATTCAGACCACGTGGTCTGGCTTTAGCCCCTGGGCTGCCCAGCCGGCTCGGTTTGCCCTGGATGGAGGGTGCTCCCGGGATGCAGGGCTCTTGATGCTAAAACAGGGACAGTGCTGGGCAAACTGAGATGGTTGGTCACCCTCACTGTGCTGCTTCTCAGAGTGTTGCTGGGAATGTGTCCGCCTGGAACCTCCCTAATCAACAAATATCTATCAGATTTTTCAACCTGGTGACTACAATATGCTGGGGGTTGGGTTGGAAGGTAAAAAAAGACAGATGTGGCCCCCTTGCACTTCTGGAAGTTATGTGGCCCTGGGGAGAGAAAGAGAATAAATATAAGCAAATAAATCAACTGAGTACTTTCAGATGGTGACAGTGCTTTAAAGGGAGTAAGGCAAGGAGACAAATATCTTTAGAAGGGGAGTTAGGAAGGGCCTCCCTGAGAAGGTGACATTTGAGCAGAGACCTGCAGTAATAAGACATGTAGCTATTTGGTGGAACAGTGATTCAGGCAGTGGGAATAGCATGTGCAAAAGCCCTGAGGTGGGCACAAGCTGGGCGTGTTGAAGCAAGAGCCAGCCAGCACTCAAGGAAGAACCAAGTGTGAGTGGGAGATGAACCTGAGAGGTGACAGCAACACGGAATCTGGATTATATTTTAAGAACAGCAGGAAGCTGCTGTGGGAGTTTAAGCAGGGGAGTAATGATTTGGTTGGCATTTTATCCTAATGGCTCTGACTACTGGGGACTGTCAGGGGTGGGACGGGAAGCAGGGAGGCCCTTTTAGCAGGATGTGGCTGCAGTCCAGGTGGAGGTGACGGTGGTATGGGCTGGTTTTGGGGTGGTGGAGTTGGAGTGAAGTGGGTGGATCTGGGAGGTATTCTGGGCATAGAGGCAATGGGATTTGCTTTGGTTAAGATATGGCGTGGTGGGGGGGATGGTGGAGGGCAGTGAGGACAGGCCACCCTGTGGCACAAAAATGGAGACCCACATGCCCTCCATCCAACATTTCCAAGTCATAAATTAAACTGACAACATTATCAAATGGAACATGTCCTGTCTCACCTTGGGAAATCTCTTCATAATGCCCTGGGGGGTCAGGCTTGCGTTGGGATTCTCTGGCTCTTTGGGTTTCTATGGTGGAACATGGCAACCAGAGGAAACCTGGGCGATGTCCTCACTTGTCGCCCGGCACTAGGGGCTGTGCTTTTGAGAGGGAAAAATCAGGGATGAGTCCCAGGTTTTTGGCTTGAGCAAGTTTTAGCTCAAACGTGTCCTCTTCTGTGAAGCCCTTTTTGACTCCCCTGACCCTTCCTGCTGAGATCTTGCCCCTTCCTCTTTCCTCCTTCAGGACCTTGCTTTTGGAGATTTCATGCAGACAGATCTTTGCCCCCAACTCTGTGGCCTCGAGCCGGTGTCCAGCCCTCTTTGGGACCACTAGTATCTTCTTTGGAGGTTTACATGAGAGAAAATATATAAATTGCACGTGGCAGAGCCTACTGTGCACTCACCAAAATCCCTTTCCTTTTTCTTCTGGGCACATAGCCTACATTCCCCAGACTTCCCTGCTGTTATATGTGGCCTGTGCCCAAATTCTGGCCAGTGGGATATGGGCCTAAGTAATGTCATCACTTCCAAATCTGGTCTATTAAAACCTCCCATGTGAGATCCTGCTCTCTCTCCCTTCTCTCTCTTCCCTTGTCTGCTGGCTGAATGTGAAGATCCAGCAGAAGGATCTTATACCCTACACAGGGGTGGCAAATGATGGCCCCTGAGCTAGCTCCCACTGGCTGCCTGATTTTTAAATAAAGTTTTATTAGAACACAGCCATGCCCATTTGTTTATGTATTCTTTGTGGCTGCTTTCAGGCTGCAATGTCAGAATTCACTAGTTGTGATGGAGACCATATGACCTGCAAAATCAAAAGTATTTACTGTCTGGTCCTTTATAGAAAAAGTTCACTGACCCTTGCTCTAGAAGATGGTAGATCCACAAGGTGGGCAGAGCCTGGCTCCAAATCTCCACATTGGACTCGTCCTGAGCAAGAAATAAACTTTTATTGTGAAAACTTCTGATATGTTGTGGTTGTTTATTATAGCAGCTAGTATTACTTATCCTAACTAATACAATCCTAACATACCAAGCCAACAACCATGATAGCTTCCTCCCATTTTCTTTATTTTTATGCTCTCTATGTACTGTTGTATTTGGAATAGTTCTGAGAAGTGAGCTGGGCTCGCTCTGGGATTTCTCTCACTTCCAAGCCTTTGCACAAGTTGTTCTCTCTGCAAAGAACATTCTTTCCACATTTCTTCACTTCTCTGTGTTTTACTAATCTTTCAGGCCTTAGGATAGCCAACTCTGCTTCCAGGCAACCTTTTCTTATTCCTCCCTCCCCTAAGACTAGGTTAGATGCCTCTATTATGTGCCCTAAATAACCTCAGAGAGGCCGTGTGATAGAGTGGTTAAGAGCTGGACTCAGGGTGGGCTGCTTGGCTTCAAGTCCTGGCCTGCCACTGATAAGCTATGAGATTTTGGGCAGGTGGCTTAACTTCCCTGTGCCTCATTGTCCTCATCTGTAAAATAGGAATAATAATATTATCTATCTCATAGTATTATTGTAGGAATTAACTGAATTAAAGTGTGTAGAAAGATATCTGCTACATGATAGGAACTGAACAGACATTAGATGATATTATTATCACTATTACTATTTTTGCTGCTCCCATGAAAGCACGGGTCATGCACTCACCCCCCCCCCCCACCCCCACTGTAGCACTTTTCCAGCGGACCGTGAGGACTTGAGGCACAGTAGACTCTCAAGAGATTTTGGTTGGATGCATGAATGAAATGGTGATTCAATAGCCCAGAGAATTTCTGAGGGACACAATCAGACTTGGAGGCTATGCAGGCAGGAAAACCCTTAAAATTCCACCACCAGACTGCTCAGGTGGAGACCCTACCTCTGTCATCCACAGTCAGAGGCAACCTGACCTGCCTTGCTGATGCCTGTCACGTGGGGCTCCCTCTGTAACTTCTGCAGCAGCTGCTCTGAAAGCTGACTGGGTCTGCTGTCCTGCTCCCACAGACAGACAGACAGCACTGGAGAGCATGCACATTCTGGGAAAGGGGGACCTCTTGATGTCAACCCCCTACCCCACAGAATCCTGGGGCTTGGAACCTTGGTTGCAGACCCCCTCTACTTGTGTAACAGTGGTGATAGATGAGGATGATGATGATGACTAGCATTATTGAGTCTCCACATGGCCCCAAGCACTGGCCATGTGTGTTACAGCATTGTCCCCATCATCCTTACATCAATCTCAGGTGGTCGATGCTCTTATGAGCTTTATTTTACTATATGAATGAATGGAGGCTCAGAGATGTAAAATAATTTATCTAAGGTCACACAGCAAGATTCAGGATTCAAATGAAAGCTGATGCCAGGACACAGATTCTTAACTGCCACACCACACTGCTTTCTTTGCTCCCCTGAGGAACCTACTTTGTAACTGAGACATTTTTGGGGAGGAAAGGCATTTGTGCATTTAGGAAAACTGGTCTGAGCCAATCTTTCTCCTAGGAAGGGCAAACATCAAGGTTGTATATTCCAGAGGCTTAGATGAAACAGTGGTGTGGGGAGGGTCCATGGCCTGGGGTACATTGAGTTTTTGACCTCCAGTGACCAAAGGGAAAGAAATGGAACTACTCTCCTGTGGGCAAGGCTGATGATACTACTGCTCCAGGCCTCTTCCTGTGTCTCTTTCCTTCTCTATCCTTTATTTTACTTCTCTTACCATTGTCACCATCTCCATTCTGTTACAGCCATCCCTGTTCACCACTGTTCCACTATCCTTGTTATATTACAACCACGATGATGATCACCACCCTTGGCACTACCATCATCATGCCATCTCCAAACCACTGCCACCATCTCCACCATCATTATTCCCACCACGACCATCGTCATCACCAAACCATCAATGCCACCATCTCTGCTATCATTATGACACATCACCACCATTACTACCATCTCCATTATCACTACCACCATCACTGCTGCCATCACCACCATTATCTTGGTCAACACCTCCCCTATCCTATGAGCCTACTCACGATCATCATTCACACCATCCTTTTATCATCTTCATTCATATTGCTACTACTCTACACTCCTTGTAATCACTATTGTCATCTCTGCCATCACCATCTCCCCCACCACTGCTTTCATTGCTTACACATTCAGTACAAGTCACAAATGTTTTATGAGTCTCTCCTGTATTCTAGACTTGGGTTGAAAGCTGAAGATGTAAACTTGCTCAAGAAAAGGACTGTCGTTCATATTCACCATCCTTACCATAACCAGTTATTAGTGGAATCCCATTAATGATACCTTAATCAGTAGTCCCTGCCTAAACAGTTTGCTTTGACAGAATAACGTCTTTATAAAATTTGTGAATTCATTCAATCCCCATACATGCCCCAGAATTCAGATCCTGCTGTTTTCCCCCATTACAACACCCCTAATCCAATCTGCAAATTCCTGGTTGGCTTTGCCTTTTCCCCTGCTTCCCATCCCTTTCCAGGCATGCCTATCTGTGACCATGTTGATGCTGGGCTTGAATATTTCCTAGCCCCACAATGGTAATATAGTTATTTTATCATATCTGAGGTGGGTTTCATGACTCTTCATAAAATGTCATTTGGGTAGAAGCAGAAGATGGGAAAAATCTGCTTCTATCACCAAGGTTGTGTGGGGCCTCTGGAAGGTTGCTGCCTTTTGGGGACTGGGTGGGGATTCTGAGGAAAGCACTTTTTCCTCCCAGCCAGGCCAGAAAGAGAAGAGGTGTTGAGCCTGAGGCCTTACTCTGGTCTCCAGTGACTGGTCAGAAGGAGGCAGATTTCAGTCCATTTCAAGAGCCTGTGGTTGATGGATGGAGATGCTTGGTTGCTATGCAATGACACAGAATGCCTTGTGGTGGGGACTTTGGAGCCTGGTGAGTTAGCAGCTACTTCCTCCCAGTGGGCTCAGATCTGTCCGTGAGTACATGTGCACAGCTTCTGAGCAATCCCATTGTGATGGGTAGGTTCATGTGTCAGCTTGGCCAGGTGTTGGTGTCCAGGTGTCTGGTCAAGCAAACACTGGCCCAATTGTTACTGCAAGGACATTTGTGGCTGGTTAATAAACCAGAAGGCTGGTTTATTAAATCATCAGTCAACTGATTGCATCTGTGGCTGATTACAACAATGAAGGGTGTAATGCAATCAGTTGAAGACTTTTGACGGAGAAGAGAGAGAACCTTCACTTCTTCACCAGCCATACTCTTGGGGAATTCACTGAAGACCCTCATCGGAGTGCTAGCTTGCAGTCTACCCTGTGGAATTTCTCTTCTTCAGCTAGCCAGCTTCTCCTGGGGAGTTCATCAAAGACCTTCATTGGAGCTGCCAGCTCACTGCCTGCTCTATGGAATTTGGACTTGTGCATCCCCATAGTTGAGTGAGACAGACATCTCCTGTTGATTTGTTTCCCTAGAGAAACATAAGTACAAACCCATAAAATACTTCTGATGGAAAAATCAGACTCTTGAGTCCCAAAGTTTTTGCAAAAGCAGATAATTCTGAGTCACCTCTGTTAATCAGGCAAGTAGGCCTAAAGAAACTCAGGTTCCATGATCATGTATTTAGCACCTGCTACATACCAGGTATGGCATGGAAATACCTCTTGTGCCGCCCCCACCCCCTGCCCTGAGGATTCTAGTGCCATGTTTCCATATCCACAGAATACTGCTTCTTGAATATATGCAGAATTCAAAGTGAGAAGAAGAAGAAAGACTTTGGGTCAGTTTTGCAGAAGAGTAAAATATAGTCATTCATGGCATCTAGACTTTTCAGAGGAAGAAAATTCCATGCCCTCATGAATAAGAGGCTTAACCCATGGGGAGCTCAAAATATGCTGACATGGGGATGGCGGATCCATATGCAGAATTTGTACATGTGCAACGAGAAGCACAGCCCTTTCTTCTCTTCTGGAGCCCTGCCTGCTGGGAATGGGAGAGTCTGGAGATGTTTCCTCATAGCAACTGCCCACAGCTTTACCTTCTGCCGTGTCCTCTATCCCAAGCCCCAGTCTCCCCTCTTCCTTCTTTGAGTCTCCAAAGATCAAAGAAGCCTTCTCTGCCTCTGAGTTTTTAAATAGGCTGACCCTTTTGCCTTTTCCTTCATGCTCTTCCAACGAGAATATTCCTACTCATTTCTCAAGACGCCCTCCTCAAACTTTCTCTCTGGGGCAGACACTCTAGGTTGCCTTCCCAATATCATTTCTCCCTCTGGTATCAGAACTCCAATATATTTTCTTGGGGAGGTTGGTTAACAGTGTATCCAGCCCAATAGTTTCCCACCTCCCTTGTAGGGTAGAGTGGTGAGGTGTGAGCATTGCTTTCCTTGCCCGGTGCCCAACATGGTTAAATGAGCTTCTCAGAGGGAGAGGCTCTTAGTAGAGATGAGACGGTATTAAGTCAGGATCTCGGATTCTCAGCCACCCTATTGCTCACCCAGCAGATGGTACGGTTGTTGAGTTTGGAATCAAACAAGAATGATAATAATACTGGCTTCTCATGTTGTTGGGAGAACTAGGCCAGAGTGTAAACTCCGTGAAGGCAGGAAACTTATTTATCTTGATTTCCGTGATGTGCACGGGTTATGGTGTGGGCACGTAGTAGGTGCTTAACAGATATGTATGGAGTGAATGAGTGTACGGGTCTTAATTCAGTAACTGGTTCAAGAAATCTTAGCTAAAAAAAATAAATGAACACCCAGGTGATATCCAGACTACAGGTTCCTATGGGAGGGAAAGAAAGGGTTAAGTGATGGTCTCTCTCTCTCTCTCTCTCTCTCTCTCTCCCTCTCCCTCTCCACCGCCCCCCCCCCCCCCCCCCAAGGCCATCAGAACAGATCTGATTTTATCAGATTTATGCAAGGGATTCATTCCTGAAGCTATGCATTAGTCAAGACTAAATTTCCCAGAGGGATAAATGTAAAGCAAGATCTGCATTATTTCAAAATCCAAGCATATGGGGAGTCTTTATTAATATTTTTAAATTGCCTGATTTTCAAATCACATGGTACAAATTTGCATAAAACAGGACTGTGCTGTTTTGAGGTTCTGGCCAAGATTTGGTGGGCAGAAAGATTTCCAAGGGTTAAAAAAGTTCACACCCAAGTACTGGCATCCCAGATTCTTGGTAGGGACTGTAATCACCAGTGAGGTTGGACATAATCATTTGCTATTTGATTTAGTTTAAAAAAATTAGAACTGATTCAAAGTTATTGCTAGGGAGCAGTGTGAGTTATTGAAAAATTAATTGGTGTCCTTTTTCCTTTTTTTTTCCCTTGCTTTAGGCTCATCAGAAATCTTTCCTCCCATTTCCCTCAGGACCTTGCTCCAAATGCAGAGGTTTTCAGATCCCAGTGTGCATAAGATTTACCAGGAACTGGCTGAAAATACAGACTTCTGGGTCCTGTCCTCCAGATTCGGAAGTGAGCCCAGGACTCTGCATTTTAAACAGGCACTTTAGGAGGTGGGTGGTAAAACGTTGGGTGTTCGTGGCTCCATGGAGGGTAAGATGGCATTTTGGCCTCCCTGGGACTGGGTAGGGAGATGTTACAGGTCCTGATGGTGGAGGCAATGTGGGTGGGCTCGTTTGCAAAAGGGCCCTTGGAGGTGGCAGGTCCTGGAGGGGATGGGGGGGGGCAGTTCTCAGGGAGCCCACAGAGACCTGCCTCAGAGGAAAGGACCCTTGAGGGACATCTGTCACCCACTCCAAAGAGCAGTTCTTGGCAGAGGCATCCTACATGCAGCAGTGACATGTCAGTAGCAAACATTTACCAAGCAGTTCCTAAGTGCCGGGCACTCTTCTTGCAGTGTTAAATACTCTAAGTCATTTAATCTTCACAATTCTGTGAGTTAGGTCCTTTTGTTACTCCCAGTTTACAGATGATGAAACTGAGGCACAGAGAGGTTTAGTAACTTGTCCAAGTTCACATGCCCGTGAATGGCAGAGCCTGGATTTGAACTTAGTCATGTCACAGGGTTCACGTTCTTGACCCCAAGCGGTAACTCCAAGGATGGTGACAACACGAACTGAAGATGACCCCTTTCTAATTATTGTGGACCAAATCCTGGGATGCTCGCAGCATTCCCAGATAGGCGGGGCCTCTTGAAATTGACTACTCCTGAGCTTATTACCTACATTAACTAATGGGTGTGTGTGTGTGTGTGTGTGTGTGTGTGTGTGTGTGTGTGTTAATTTGATTTAAAATTTAAAGAAAGGGGTAGTTTCTTGCACCTGAGGAGTTATGGAGTCATTCATACCTGTAGTCCCCCCAAAAATGTCAGCCACTTGCTTGAATTTTAATCTGCTTTCTTAATTTAATTTTTTGAATGGATATTACATTTCTTATATATAGTCCAACAATTAAAACAAAATAAAAAGCTGTTTCCAAAAAAGCATCACTCTTTCTTTTTCTTGTCCATCATGTTCTCCTCCTCCCCATAGATGATCACATTTGTTACTTTTTTGCATCTTCTTCCAGTAGTTCTTTCTGCAAACCCAAGCAATTATATATGTGTGTGTGTTTGGATCAGTTTCCTCCCTTTTTTATTAACAAAAGGTAGCAAACTATACATGCTGTTCTACACCTGGCTTTTTTCACTTAGTATATTCTGAAGATCTCTTTATATCAGTCCAGAGAGGGAGCTTCCTCATTATTGTCATTAATATTTTTTTATAGCTGCACAGTGGGATATGCTGGAACCAGCTTGTATGGGCTCTGATTGTTAAAATTTCAGATGTTTTGTGAGCTGATTGATGTCATGTTGGTAGCTTGAAAACCACAGACCTGAGCAAATTCTTTAAATCAGGTTCTCCTCTTCAGAGAGCTGGTTGTTAAACATATACCAATACACCACTGACTGTATGGATACACTAAGGTTTAGTCAACCAGCCTCCTGGATACTTGAGTTGTTTCAAAGATTCTGTTTTTTTTTTTTTTTTTAACATGTATATAAATGTTGTTTCAATGAATAACTGATATTTGTCCCGAGTCAGGGAGAAAGGGGATATTGTGACAGCCACTAGGATAGAAATTGCACATTAGCCCCTACTCTTACCACTCAAAGGGTGTCTTTGAGCCAGCTGTATCAGCATCACCCAAAAGCATGTTAGAAAACAGGATCTCAGGCCCTACAGTAGAAGTACTGAGCAGAGTCTGCATTTGAACAAGATCCCCAGGCAATGCGTGTGCACCAAGAAGTTTCTTTTCTATGCCACAGCCTAAAGTGGGGGCAGTGTGGGAGTCCCATCCATCCCTGCTTTCAAGGATAAGAAATGCATTTGTGATTTTTTTTTGTAGGTCTTACCACTCTAGGGTGAGGAAAGACAACCTCAAGGGACAGTAGGAAAAAACGAGCCTGTGCCTCCATGCTTAAGTGGAATTGGTCTGCGTGAGCTCCCCCAGGTCCTCCTAGGGTGGAACTTCTTGAAAAGCCGGAGGGGACCCCAGGTCACCTCTTACTGTGCCAGCTCTGGAACCAGAACTTTTAAGGGGGAGAATTGAAAGAGAAAGGGGGAGAAAGTGTGCTTTTGTGTGTGTGTCTGGGGGTTGCAAGGAGGTGGATACTCTGGGAAGAGAAGCTTTTAAACCTTTGTTGTACAGTCGGCAAAAGCCATCCTCTAGGGCTGTGGCTCAAGCCCTTGGCGGGAGGAGGGAGAGACAAGGGGAGAACCGAGCGCCCCTAGTGGTGAGCATGGGTAGTGAAGGGAACAGGGGGCCCCGGCGCACATTGTGAATGCAATTAACAGTACTGAATTTTATATTTGAATGTGGGTAAAAGGAGAAAGTCTAAGTTAACGGTGACCCCCTAATGTAAACAATGACTACCATTAATAGTGCAACTATAATATTCTTTCATCAATTGTAACAAAGGTAGCACACTAATGCAAGGCATTAAAAATAGTGGTGGTGGTGGGGGTGGGTATATGGGAAGTCTGTTTTCTGCATGATTTTTCTGTAAACCTATAACATCTCTAATAAAAGAAAATAATAAAAACAATTATATGGTTGCAGGTGGGCATCAGAGTTGAAGAGACCTCTCGCATAAGCAGGCATGCACGCACGCACACGCTCACACTCACACAGGCACACACACTGCTATAAGTGGCCCATGTCCTGCGGAGGCTGCAGGACCAGCTCCTGTGGACACTGGCACGGCCTTGCCCTGATTCCTTCCTCAGTGGCCACCTTCCTGCAACCCTCTCCTTGCAGCTCTGGTCCTTCCAGAGCCAAGAGAGAGCAGAGTTCTGCTGTGTGTGCCACAGACCTGCCAGCTGGGAAGAACTTACACTGCCAATGTGAGCACTTCCATTAAAGGGAGTTTACGATGTTCGGCACTAAGGGTGCTGGAACCAAACTCGGTGACAGCGAGGCTGCACTGTCACCCGGGGGGAGAAAGCAGAGCAGTGCCCAGGTTCCCCTGAACATGTTGCTTCCACCTGCCCAGGGAGCCGGCCAGCCCCTCTCTCTGCAGTCATAATAGTTAACGTCTATTGAGAGTTTACTGTGTGCCAGGAGCTGCCTTTACTTTATCTGATTTAATCCTCACAACAACCCTTCTGTCTGTATGCATTCCGCGCTCAATAAATCTTTGTTGAATAAATGAATTGGCCTCTGATGTGGATCTTACTATAATTTCCCTGTTCCTCTTTGACTCGTTCCTACCACCTTCAGTGCTCACTCAGATCCAGGGTCTTCGCATTTCTGCTCCCTTTGTCTGGGCCTCCTTCACCCCTAGAGCTACATGGCTAACTTCAGGACTTGACTCAAATTCCCCTTCTCAGCCAGGCCTTCCCCAAACATCTTGTTTAAAATGGCAACATTGCCTCCCTCCTCATCCTCATCCCACAGCACCAATTATCTTCTCCCATTCTATACACATTCATTCCTTTTATTCATTGTCCATCTGACCCACTAGAATATATGCTTCATCCAGCCAGTTCACCGCTGTATCCCTGGCACCTGGCACAGGGCCTGGTTCAGAGTAGGTGCTCAGTAAATATTTATAGACTGTATGAATGAATGAAAGAATGAATGTGTTCCCTTTTTACAGGGAGGCAAATTGAGGCTCTGAGAAATTAGCTGAGTTTATATCCAAGGTCACAGGGCAAGTAAATGGCAGAGGTGGGATTCAAATCCAAGCCGACAGCAAAGCTTTGGATGTAGGGTTTGAGCCTGGGGAAGAGCTGGGTGGGTCTTTTCAGGTGAGCCGCAAGGTAAGTTGCCTTTGAGACAGAGGGTCTCAGTAGCTGAATTTTGCAACCTGCGTGCAAAGAAGTTACGGATTGAATTGTGTCTCCCCAGGAAGATCTGTTCAAGTCCTAACCCTCAGTCCTGGGAATGGGACCCTATTGGAAATAGGATCTATGAAGTTGTTATTAGTTAAGATGAGAGCGAACTAGAATAGGGTGAGCCTGTGACTTTATGAGAAGAGGGAATTGAATAGAGATGGAGATGAAGGGGAGGACATGCCATGGCTTGCCAGGAAACCACCAGAAGCTAGAAGAGGCCTGGGACAGATTCTTCCCTGCAGTTAAAGCTTAAGAGAAAGCCTGGCACTTCTGACACCTTGATCTCAGACTTCCAGCCTCTGGATCCATGAGACAAGACGTTTCTGTTGTCATAGTCACCCAGTGTGTGGTCCTTGGTTATGGCAATCCTAGGAAACAGACAGAAGTGCAAAGAAGCTCCTGCCACCTGCCAGCCAGCCGGAGGATGGCTCTGGGTGGCTGCAGATCCCGGGAAAATGCTCTGGGATGGAGGCCAGCCTGGGACACCATCTTCCAGGTATTTTGCTTCAGGGTATGGGTCTCCTTTTCCGAGCCTATTTGTGGGGACGCCTGTACACAGAAGCCCCCTGGCTGGCAGTACCCCTCCATGTGGACCCCTTGGGCAGGAGAGTAGAACTCTGGGAGTGAGCTCAGGGCTTTGTCCACACTAGGAAGATTATGTGGATAATTGTGCCCTTGAGGCCGTTAGAGGACCTAATCAGGGAGAGAATTAATTTCTACTTTCCTGGCTATATTTTAAAAGGCATTTTAAAAAGCTTTTTAATTTTTTTTTTTTGGTTGTTGTTGAGTCTGTGCACTCTCCAGAAATTAAATTTAGACTGTGATTTTATTACCCGTTTTATTTAATTTATCCTAACGGTTGCATTCAAGCTGTGAACCAGCTGTTGACTTTGAAAAAACATTGTTCAATTTGAAAGGAGCATTTTAAAACTTAATGTAATGGCTGTAAGTAATCACTCCAGCAATTACACTCTCTGGCATTGTGCATCACCAGAGGCATGTTTGGGATTTGGAAGAATGTTCCGGGTGCAGAGAGGATAGATTGGGCGAGAGGCAGGCTGTGCAGATTGTGGGGTGGGAGAGGTTGGGGCAGAAGGACCCGCTGACTGCACAGGCTGTGGGGAAGGAGAGTTCTCTGGAGGGCCAAGTACCCCTGAGCTCACAGACTCGTCTGCCTTCCAGCTCCTGCTGCTCTCGTTCCAGCCACTTAATCTCATCTGAGGGGTTCGCCCTGCTCCTAGGCTCCTTGCCTTGGACTGAAGAAAACAAAAGGTTCTGAGATTGGAGTCCAGAATCTCAACTTGGGCAGAACTATTTTGTTAGTCCCTGTGGTAGACTGAGTTATGCATCCCAAGAAAGGATGTGTTTTTAATCTTAACCCACATTCCTGGGGGTGTGAAAGCATTTGTAAATCATATCGGGGTGTGGACTCATTTGTGATTGGGTCTTCTAAAAATCCTGTTTAGATAGGGCCCAATTTAATCAGGGCAGGCCTTAATCTATATTCCTGGAGGCCTTAGAAAGAGGAGAAATTAGAAGCTAGAAGCTAGGGAAAGCCACACAGGAAGCAACCAAAAGTCAGCGGAAAACGAAGAGAAGACAGACACAAGGAGAGAGAGCTCTCCAAGGTATGCAATGAAGAGATGCAAGCCAAGTTTCATGGCAGGTCAGCGCCGGAAGGCTACAGACTTGGGGGAGAAAGCATTGCCTTGTCCATGCCTGGATTTTGGACTTCTGCTTGCCAAATCTTGAGCCGATAAATTCCTGCTGTTAAGCCAACGCTTTGTGTGGACTTTGTTTTAGCAGCCAGGCAAACTAAGATGGTCCCTTACAGCCTTTGTATCCTCCCATCTATTCATTTACTCAGTCACTATGGTAGAGTGTAATAAAAATGGTCACAAATTCTTTCTATTCCTGCATGCAGGTCCCCTTGCAGTGTGTTTTTCCCATTAAGAAGTGAAGTCTAGTTCCCTTGAACTTGGACGTGGTTATGTGATTGCCTTTGAATAGACTTTAGCAAACATGCTGCATGCAGAAACTTGAATAGTGCTTGCCCATTGAGGTTGGTCCTCTCTTCCTGTCCTGAGACTGCCATGTGACAAAACTAGGCTAGCTGCTGGATGGTTATAGACCGCCTGGCGCACAACTGAGCTGGCCCAGCCGCTGCCCCCTAGAACCAGCCTCCTAACTGGCAGACATGCACGAGCCCCATCGTAGACCATCTAGCCCCAGGTGAGCTGGCCCAGCAAACCTACTGAATCACGAGTGGAATGAAATGTTGCTGTTTTAAGCCATTATGTTTGGAGTGATTCATCATACAGCAAAAGTAAATGGAAACAGTCACTCAACAAGTTTTTAGTGGATGCTGAGTCTATGTCAGGCCTTGCACTTGGCCCGGGGGCTGTCTAGCCCAGTGGTGGGCAAGTGATCCAGGCCTGGCTGATCAGAGGCCCCCATCCCCTGATCATAGCTTCCTGCTGGCTGTCCTGCCTCCTACTTGGGGTGGGCTGTCCTGCTCTCTTGCCCTGGCTCTCTTGCCTCTTCTGTAGGAAGGTTTAGTGGTTAAGGGCATCAAAGCGTTCAAATCCTAACTTCGCTATTTACCTGGATTCCAATCCCACCCTTGAGCTTTAGCCAGTGGACATAACCTCACTAGACCCCAGGTTTCTTTATCTGCAAAATGGGAGTGATACTACCCCAACTCGAGAGGCTGCTGTGAGGATCAGAGACGGAGCATGTAAAGCCCTTCATTCATAACCTGCCACACCATACACACTCATTAGAAGAGAGCTTTAGCATCTCCACTACTGGCTGTGTGATGTTGGGCAAGTTACTTTCCCTCTCTGAGTCTCAATTTCTCCATCTTTGAAATGGACATGGTGCCACCTAATGCAGACAGTCACTCCCAGATGGTGTAAGGGTGAATGATACTACATTTAAAGTACTTGACCCTGTACCTGACACATGGAAGTTGCCCTATAAATAGCAAAAATCATTGGTTTTCCTATTAGTATTAGGACTGACCACGCCTCAAAATCTGTTCTAGTTTGCTAATGCTGTGGAATGCAAAACACCAGAGATGGATTGGCTTTTATAAAAAGGGCGTTTATTTGGCTACACAGTTACAGTCTTAAGGCCATAAAGTGTCCAAGGTAACACATCAGTAATCAGGTACCTTCACTGGAGGATGGCAAATGGCTCCCAGAAAACCTCTGTTAGCTGGGAAGGCACGTGGCTGGCGTCTGCTCCAAAGTTCTGGTTTCAAAATGGCTTTCCCCCAGGACGTTCCTTTCTAGCAAGCTTGCTCCTCTTCAAGACGTCACTCACAGCTGCACTGAGTTCCTTCTCTTTGAGTCAGCGCATTTATATGGCTCCACTGATCAAGGCCCACCCTGAATGGGTGGGGCCACGCCTCCATGGAAATATCCCATCAGTTATCATCTACAGTTGGGTGGGGCGCATCTCCATGCAAACAACCTAATCCAAACATTCCAACTTAATCCCCACTATTATGTCTGCCCCACAAGATTGCATCAAAGGACATGGCTTTTTCTGGGGGACATAATACATTCAAACTGGCACAGTATTATTAACAAATCATGATGGATTAATGCAGATAGGCTGAGGCTAGCTTTCAGCCTCCTGGCAATGAGCACTCTGTCCTCCGTGCACATAGGTCTTTGCTGCAGTATTAGTTGTGTGGCCAAACTGACTTACCATGTGGCTTATGGGCTTTTCTTTTCTGGCCTCAGTTTTCCCATATATAAAATGGGTGAGGGAAAGTTTTCAGAATGCGAATAGGTCTCAACTTATGCACTGATTCTGACCGATTGGCAATGTCTGCCTGGATCTGTGACCTGATATTCTTGCCACATCCAGGCTGGACAGAAAAAAGTGTTGTGATTGATTAGTGATGTCTGCAGTGGATGTGAGATAGGGAAATGGAGCATATTTGCTAACCCAGCCCATTGGTCTTTTAGGGATCATCTGGGAATACAAAGATTCAGTCAGTTTATGGATCTCTGACCTCACAAGTTTATATATCAGCTCCAATGTTTGGGGTGTTTCAGACTGGGGCTCAGGGTGGGGACTGAATATTATTCATCTTCATATCCTCAAGACCTAGTAAGGGACCTCCATTTTACTATGTCCTGGAAAACAGAGCACAGCCTTTCTGTTAGTAGAGACCTGGCATTCTCTAGTGCTACTTACCAAGAATTCCAGTTCTCCCCTTTTTGGGGCACACAAGGTAGAATGGTACTTCCTGTCTGTGGTTAAGTGGGGTCATGTAGCTCTGATCAGTAAGTTGAGAGCAGAAGTGAGACCCTTCCGAGATCTCACTTTCCTCCTGCCATGTTGTCTGACAATGTTCCAGAGAGTGGCTACTCCATCAACTGTGACCCCAAAATGAAGGTGCCACAGATTGGGGTTCCTCGGAAGCAGACTCTGAGATGGAGGTGAACATGCATGAAGTATAGCAGGCAGCACTCTCAGAATCAACGCTCATGTGGGGAAGGAAGGAAGCAGGATTGGGTAGAGGGAGATGGTGGGTTCCACAAGGAGCTCTGCAGCTGGGATGGTTGTTCCCAGCTGGGGCAGTGGGGTCAAGCTTCTACACCCCCACATAAACCACGCATTGGATGAACTACCCCTTTGCAAGGTGAGAGGGAGCTCTTCAGTCAAAGGCAATTCCTGGAGAGGGCTGACAGCAGAGGGCAGAGCTGGAAGGAAAGCAGTGCGCTGCAACTGGTTCGTATCTGTCTGCGAGAGTGATTATTAAATTTTCAGAAGTTTTCCAAGCCAGTTATTAACTACAGACATCATTAAAAATTAAATTATGTAAACATAGCTAAATAAATTTCATTAAAAGCAAAGGCAATAAATATCCCCAAACTTATCACTTCCTAATTGTTTTGCTATATTGTACTGTTATCTAAGTTCTTGAGGTTATTTACGTCTAGAATATCTGTAGGGGTGGAAATAGTACATAGTGGTGTGCGACCACACCTTTCTTTCCAGCTCCGCATTGAGTGACCTCACTTTAGTAGTTTGAAATTGGCCATAGTGGGAATATTTACACAAAAGAAATTGGCAGATGCTATATATTAGGGCTTTACTTATTATTTGATTGCTTAGACTTAAGAAAGTGATGGAAAATGTTAATAATGCAGATTAAACTAAAAAGGGTCATATCTGTAGCTGTTACATCATGAACAGCACAAAAACTGTCAAATCATGTTGAATGGCAACTCTAGGTGGATATGGATACAAGAGTTCAGTAAAAATCAACAAAAGCATTTGGTTAAATCGACTTTACAGTAAAGAGTATTGTATATTTTATTATTATTTGTAAACTGTGTGCTATACATCCTTTATATCAGTAAAATTTATGCATATACACACATGCATACTTTTTTTCAGAATGCTGTTATCAAACAGTTACTAGCACGTCACTGGGCATGGATCCTTCAGTCCTTACGGGGTAAGTGGAGGGCAGAGTGCAGTGTCCGCTGAAGAAGGTGACATGGAGCAGAGTCACTGCCTGCCCTCAATGGACATGTAGTTCAAAATGAGGGCTAGTCCTGTACTCTTTGTTCTTTTATGGCACTGAGATTTTGGGAATCATCTATTACTGCAGCAAAACCTAGACTATTCTGACTGAAACATGTGGACAAAGGTATTTAACCTCTCTGGGCTGTAGTTTTCTCACAATAATTCCTCCTTGTAGGGTTTCAGAGAGAACCAGAGATGCTACTATGTCACTTTTGGCACCCAGTAGATACTCAGTAAAGGCAGCTATTTTTGTTGATAGCAGTGTCTTAAAAAATGCTCCCCCCTCCCTTCCCTCCCCTCCCTCCTCCCTTCCTTCAGTTGAAAATGTTCTTGATCTAATTCACACAAGTCATCTTCCCATAGCTGGGGATGAGGGCACAGCCAGATCTTTTTCCTCTCATCTCTCTGCCTCCATTTTCTCTACTCCCCTCTGGGCCTTTCTCTGCACTTGTGTGTGTCTGGCTCCAAATTGCAATTTCTGGGATGGCACCAGCTGGGAAGGGCTGCCCTTCGGTGGTCCAGAACTGCTACCTTCCTGGTTGCTGTTGCTGTGGATGCTGAGTCCCAGGTCTCCTGAGTGGAGTCAAATGCAACCCCGGTGGGGCAGCAGCCGAGGAGGGCCACCGAGGTTAATGTGAGAAATAGCCTGGGGGTAGAGGTGACAGGTATGAGGAGCAACTTTTGATACAAAAGAAAAACACACCGGCTAGTGATGGCAAAGCCCGCTGTGCCTTAACCAGGCAGGAGAGGAGGGGGAGATAGGCCACTGTAGCTCTGAGGGGTGGCCTCGGCGTCAGTGCTCTTAAAAAGCCCCCCCACCTTTTAATTGCTGTTTGAGGACTCCTGTTCTAAACCATTTTATGTAGTTCAAAGACATGGCATAGAATTGTAAAACAGCTGTTTAATATTATGAAACAGATTTTCACATATTGTTTTGGCAGAGTCTCCAATAAATATTTAGTGAAAAAAGCAAGATGGCAAAAGTCTGATACAGTACCTGATACAGTTGGTGTCCTCAAGGCCTGACCAAAACTCTGCTTCCTTTTTTGTAAAGCCTGAATCATGATGTTGCTTTATATCTCCATTTGCAGGAGGGAAAAGGTGGGGGGTATATTCATGCACGCTTGTGTGTATGTGACTCTCTTGAGAAGGGATTCCCCTTAAATTGTTAACCATAGTCACCTCTGTGGATTGGAAATGGGAATGGGGGAATCAGTTAGCTGGGAAAATTACTTTCAAACAATTTGACTTCTGATACCACTTCGATTTATCACCACAATTATCCCTTACTTACACTTTTATTTTAATAACAAAAAAAGTGTCTCGGGTGATTTGAATGTGCCACCAGGTTTTGAAAGCACCATCATCATGCAAGACATCAGCCCTATGAAGTGCAACTTTGCCATGGAATTTGAGAAGATCCAGGTCATCTAAAACTATTTATGATATAATGGGGCTGGGCTCCCATAAGAGGACTCCTAAATCCGATGAAATGGAGTGACTTGGGGAAGTAACAGAGGTTGGGTCTTTTAAAGAAATTCATTGCGCACCAGGGCTAGCGAAAGGAGGATGACTATGCACATCTAGGAGCCTTCGGGCTCCTTCTGCCTTGAGCGGATATCCGGTGGTTTGGACACAATTGGAAATTTGAAAGCTTCCCACCATCATTTTCCTCTGCTTCTTCCAAGCCTGTTGGCTATTAGGCTCCCCGTAGTTATTATCAGACCCCTGCAATTGTAACTTTTCAATTTCCATCTCCACAGATCCCTGTGGCCATCTGGATGCCATCACAAGGCGGGGGGTGTTCCTTGGTGTTACAGATTGAATTAGGGAGGGCCCTAACCCAGTAGGTTTGGTGTCCTTAAAAGGAGAGGAAATTTGGACAGAGACATAGACAACTGATGGAGAGACAGACAAAGAGAGAGAGACAGCCACGTGACAGAGGCAGAGATTGAGTTACGCCATCGCTGGCCGGCAACCGGTCAACAGAATACTACAGACTCCGGAGGAAGCGTGGCCCTGTCGACACCTTGATTTCAGACTTCTAGCCTCCAAATATGTGAGACAAAAAATTCCTGTTGTTTAAGCCAACTAGTCTGTGTTATAGCAGTCCTGGCAAACTAAGATAGTTGGAGTCTGGAGGTGAGGAGTCTGGCTCCTGGTCAAAATCCCATGTGTGGCTTTTCACTTCCGAGGCCATTACAAAGACGTCACCTGGCAGACCTCACAGGTAAGGCTGCCCTCCCCACACAGACTTGGTGCACAGCCTGTGCCCTGCAGTCGCTGAAGGGAGTTGCTGTCAAGGACTCAGGATCCCGTAGCTGGTCATGCTTTTGCTGATCTGTATTCCCACCCCAAGGCCTTCTGCAGGTGCTGCTGCTGAATCTCCTTGTCAAGGGGAGGAGGGGGAGACCTGGAAGTCATTTTCTCCACTCTGTCTCAGGACTCAGTACTTTCCCACTCCTAGACCCCCTCTTCCCCCGCCCCAGCCTCTGGGTGCATAAAACTGCAGGAGCCTTTTTTTGGGGCTCCCTTGCCAGTGAGACCCAGCCCCATATCTGCGCTACTCCAACTGACCCTTGCCCATTGGGGAGAAAAGAACAAAGGGGAGCCAGCCCTTTTTCTCCATGTTAGTTTCTTGCTCATACCATCACAGAAAGTGACTGAAGGCTTGATTGTTATTTCCATTTTGCCTTGTTTTAATTGGCTATCTTCCACATCTGGTAGCTCAGCTCAGCTCACTCGGCTTAGCTCAGTTCTTGAAAGGAGTTCTTGGCACTCGGGTGCCTTGATCTTCAGGGCCTCTTGGGCAGGAACAGGTCTCAGGATGTTTGAGGGTCCTGCAGACCATTAAGGAGCTCCATGAGCATAGGGTCAATAATGTCTCCATGGCCCCTTTCAGGCCCTGACTGCCTCTTCTTGCTCTCCCTGCCTCCCCTGTCCATAAATTCAAGCCTCAGTCTTTCCTTCTCTTCTGCCTGGTCCTCCCTGGGTCTTCTTTCCTTTGGAAAGTCCCTCACCACCTTCTTCATGGTAGGGCAGCTAAGGATTTCCAAATTGCCTCACTCAAAACAGTCTCATGGGCCCTTTGGGAGAAATGAGGCAGAGGATTCTAGGATCAGCACCAAAGCCCCCAGGACACTGGGACCCTGCCCTCAATAATTAAGGACGTGTTCTGGGGGACAGTGAAAATATCTGAATCTCATCCCATTATGAGGTTAACTGTACACAAGCTGGGGTATTTGAGTAGAGAACTACTCAAAAGTTCTCTGACCCAGAACTGTGGGAGAGTCTATGCATCTTGTTGAGTGCACCTGATATAGCTGAGGTCCTCAAGGCATGGCCAGCAACTCAGCTTCCTCCTCTGTAAAACTTGAGCCATGATGTCACCTTACAGGGCTTATAGAGCTGAAAATACCCTGCAGAAAATCTGGCCTTCTCTAGGTGTTTACTAAGTGTTAGCTGCATCTGAATATGGGCTGAGCTAATTGTGTGTGTGTATGTGGGGTGTGTGCCTTTGAGGTACAGATGCACTGGGGGTTCCATCCGGACATACAGTCTTTCCCTCTCCAAACAACCCAATAGGGGCAGATGGTCTTAAGTCCAGCCTGGATCTGTGCTGAGGTGGGCACTGCTGGGGTTGGGAAAAGCAAAGACTGAACTAATAGTCTCTGGGGTCTCAAGCCCCAGAGTTAGAGTGAAAAATATGGGAAGGGAAGAATAGGAGGTGGATAGATGATGAGACTGGGACAGTACAGATTGAAGGAAGCATGAGCTAGCTGGCCTGGAAACCTCAGGAAGGATGGGATCTTACCCCATCAACCCCTGATCTATAGACCTCATTTCAACTCTGGGAAGTGGGGTTAATTATCCATTTTAGGCAGAACACTATGCTTCAAAGCTTAGCAGAATTTGGGTCTTAGCTGAGTGTGTATTCTGCCCCCTCTCCCATTCTTCCACTCCCTAATAGGAGGTGAATGAAGGAAAGAACAAGGAAATGTGCCCGAGATGCCTGAGTAAAGATGGGGAAGGGACGTAAAACTCAGCTCTGTGCTTTCTCCACTCCACAAGCCGTATCATGGGGCTCCCAGACCAGTGGGGAAAGAAAGTCACATTAACAACGATGATCATGCAACATAATAAGTACTACAAAAGAGGGATGCACAAAGTGCTGTCGGTGCTCAAAGTGGGAAGATACTAGTTCTGCTTCGATAACGGTGGAAGCCTGGGTTATGAAGGATGAGTGTTTTGCTGGATGGGGTAAGGGGACAATGGTGTACCAACTTCTTCAGGGAACGATTGGAAGGGGCCGAGGGATCAAAGAACAGGGTGCAAAGATTGAGGATCTGCAGCTGGATGAGAGGAGGGACTACTTATGAATAGTCTTAAATCACAGACTGAGGAATTGGGCTTTTCTTTACTTAACAAAGGGACTTCAAGCAGGGGAAAAATGTGATCATGATAAGGTGTTTGGGAGATGACCCTGGAAGTTGCTGTGAAGGATAACAGGAAGGAGGTGAGTGTGGAGGCAGGGAGATCAGTCAGGAAGCTGCTGTGGCCATCCAAGCTGGAGAAGATGGTGGCCTGAACAAGGATGGTGGCAGTGGGAAGGGGGAAGAGTGGTCAGAGTGGAGAGATGTTAAGGAGGTTGAATCAACAAGACTTGGTGGTTAGATGATGGGGAACAAGGGCAGAGAGAAGTTAAGGATTGTCCTGATTGATCCTTGGGTTCCTGGGTGGACCGTGGCAAGTAAGGAGCACAGGAGGGGAAGGTGGAGAAGGCAGTGGAGAGAAGATTATGAGTTTAGTTGAATTCAAGGTGCCTGAGGGACCTCTAGGTGGAAGTGACCAGCGGGCAGTTGTTTATGGATTTCAGAGGAGAGATGGGGCTGAAAGTATCAATGTAGCAAATGACAGAAGGAACCTCACCCAATTGAGGCTGGGGAGGCTTCATGGAGAACAGCCTTCACTGAGGATCATATCTGCCCAGGAGGGGCACTAGGGGTGTGGACGTGTTCTTGCAAGACTGAAACCCTCCTGTGCCCGTCTTGCACCAAATATTCAGGTGGAACTTTGGAGATTTCAACAGCAGAGACAATAGACAAGTTCTTCACATCCTGGGGTGGGGGGGTCACTATAACTCTATCTTCCTTTGCCCCTTTCTTTTGTCCACAAATTCTCTACCAGCTTGTTTTCTGGTGTGCAATTCAGGGTCTTGTTGACCTCATGAAAACTCTAACAATTTAGGGTGACATACAGAAAGCCCTAGAAAGGATTCAATATAACCTTGAGCTAGTCTTGGCTCTTTCCTGGACTCAGTGGTCAGAGTGGACTAAAAGGTGGCTAAATTTCTCCCTTTCAGTTCCTTCAAGCTCCTGTAGGCTCCTTTATGGCTTGTGGGTGTGAATAAATTCTCAAATTAGGGAAATTGGGATCCAAACTTATTCTCCTAGATGTGTAGACTTCACCTGGAAGAATGAGTCTGAAACAGTTCAGAGCAGGCCCACATTTGAGAGGAGTCCTATAGTTTTATCTTTTCCAAGGTTTCTGGTGCAGGAGACAAGTTGAGCAGCTTCTCCCCAATTTTCTCCTCTGGCAGCAGGAAAGAGAGGGAAGCCTCAGTATCGCCCAGCATGAGCCATCTAATTTGCATGCACTGGAAACAATTTTTGTGAATTTAATTAATCACAGTTTACATGCTAATAACCCTTGAAATATTTTTATGGGTAAATAATGAATATTCCCTGCTGTGGGGGGAATCCTTTGGTTCAAGCATTCACTTATTATTTATTTCCCATTGAGTGATTAGAGAATGAGAGTGATACCTACAGTCATGAACAAAGAGAGAGGTGTTGATGTTCATTTCATGTATGAGGTCTGGAGAAGGTAGTGTCTTCCCCAGTAGGTATTTGGTATGACCAATTTTACTTCTGGGCTGCCTGGCTAAAACATTATTATAATTCTACTATATTCATCATCATCACTACCACCACCATCAATGCATCATTACCATCACTATTATCACCATTATTATCATTACTACCACCTCCACCACTATTTATCACTATTTAGACCAGTTTTATCACCACACCATTACCATGGCAACCATCATTTCTGCCAACACCACTCTCATCACCTCCATCACCACCACCACCATCACCACTCTCATTACCTCTATAGCCACTACCATCCATCACCACTCTCATCACCTCCATCACCACCATCACTACCACCATTTTCATCATCTCCATCACCACTACCATTACCATCATCACCATCACCACTATCACCACAACCATTTTCATCACCTCCATCACCACCACCATCACCAGGACCACCACCTCTGCCATCACCACTTTTATCACTTCCACTATCACCATCATCACCCATCATCACCACAACCTTCGACTCCAGTATAGCACCACCATTACTGCCACAACCACACCATCTCCGGTTTCATTGCCTTTCTGTACCTTGGGGATACCACTGCCTTCCATCCAGAAGCATAGCATCATCCTTGGATCTTCCTTCTCCACCTTTCCATCTCCACACACCCTTGTCTTCACGCATGTAATCAATCACTAAATCCTATCCATTTTATCTCCTGTATATCGCTTTAAGTTATGTCCTCAAAGTATATTTCTTCAATTTAGATCCTCATAATTTCTCAGTTGATCTTCTACAAAACTGGTCTCTCTGTTTCTATCCATTGCAGTGCCAGAATCTCTTTCTAACATGGATGGTTGACCACGTCACTCCTCTGATTAAAATTTCTTCTCACTGTCTCATTATTATCAGTGATCCTCCAACAGGAGTAATATATAAACTGCATTTATGGAAAAATTCTATGGACCCCCCTGTACTGACTTAAAAATTTTCTAATTTTGAATTATTTACTTAAGTACAAACAAACCCACATATCAACTCATTTTGCATATACTGTTTCATTGAATCTAAAATGCCATTGATTGTAAGATGCATTATCATTTTATGTAGCATTAAGAGAGAAAAAGTGCTGACAATTGTAATTTTAAGAGGCTATGGATATTAAGATGCATCCCAATTTCAAAGATGTCAAAATATGAAAAAATGTGTTTTAGAATCGATAACAAAAGGAAGTTTATAAACACATAGAAGACCAAAACAAATTAGAAACTAAATATGAACCAAAATCATAAAATTCAAATTAATGTTGCTTATTTGCTGTGATAGATGATGTTGTTTTGCTGAAACTAAACTGCTGCTTACTCAAAATGAATTGCTGGTTCTTTTGAGTTCAACTGCCTGTATTTCCATGTGCAGTGGGAAGACTCAATTCTCCTACACTTGTTCTCCCTGAGAACCTTTAATTGGCTTGGCATGTCCTTAATCATTTGACCTTTATCTGGCACAGATGTGCCATTTACATATAAAAGCTACCCCTTTCTTTTCCTCTTGTCCCTGGACAATTAACATGATTACTAGACTCCAAAGTTATCAAAAACAAAAACGTTGCATGGTCATTGACAGTCCATGCTGTTTGCCAGGGAGATGATCTAGAATGTGCTAGTTTTGGTGAATGCACATGATTTAAAATTTCTTGGTGAATACTCATAAATTCCTAAGCATAAATTAGCAGACCCTCAGGATTCCCTGAATGCTGGTTTTAGACACCAGTCTTCAATATAAAATTTAAGTCCTTAGCATGGTCTAGCCCCTGCCTCGTTTCTAGCCCCTTCCCCTACTTTGCTGCAGCCTTCACTGTCGCTTGCCATTCCTGGACTGTGCACGCTCTCTTACACTCCCATGTCTCTGCATGTGCTGCTCTCTTTGTCTGGATTGCCCTTCCTCTCCCTGTCCACATGGAGAATTGCTCCTCACTCTGGGAACCCCACCTGACTTCTCTGGGGGAATCACCTGACTTCTCTGGGGGAATCTGGTTCCTCCAAACCAGAGCACTGATCATGCAGCTTTCACAACTCTTTACATACTCCAGAGTCAGGACTTTATCTGTTCAATGCTTAGTACAGAGCTGGGTACAGATTGGGAACTGCAAAGAACTTTAACAAAGAACTTTTATTTTTCCTTTATTACACATTATACATTATATATTATTTATACATTTATATATATATTTATACATTATATATTATTACACATTATATATGTTTATGCCCCCAATTCTCCCTCCCTTCTCCACTTCATCCTCTGCCACCTGTTTCCATTCCCCTTTCTTCCTTCTTGCCTCCTCTTCATTCCTCCCTTCTCCTTTCCCTTCCATCTTTCCCCCTTCTTTCCTCTCCCTTCATGTCCTCCTCTCCTTCTTCCAGTTTCTCTCTAGCTCTCAGCCTCCATCTGTCTGATTTCTCTTGGTCTTTCTCTTTGCCTCTGAATCATCTGGCATCACAATTTTAGCCCCAACGCTCCTTGGGTCCAGACATTCTTGGACGGTCCCAGGAGCGGAGCTGAGGTCCTTTGGAGGGCCTTGCGGTGCACATGGACTTGATTTCCAGGGAAGGGAAGGCCAGGTTCAGTGATGTCTCAGGAGAGCGGGGATGAGGAAGAGACTCCCCCAGCCCCATTGAACCGGGAGCTCCCTTCCTGAAGAATTTGTAGGTTTCTCCTTATGCTGAATCCCTTCAGAGACCCAAGCTGGTAATGTGGGCTGGGGCAAGGTACCTCATCTCTCTGAACTTCCATTTCTTCATTACTAAAATGGGGCAGTAAGAGTATAGTGGCCTTGCAGGATTGTGGGAAAGGTTAAATGAGCTGACATATATGAAAATGTGAGCATACTGCCTGCCATAACAGGTGCTCAATAAACACGAATGTCTTATCCCTTTTGCCCACTGCCTTCAAAACCCAAAATTCTTTTGTAAGTGAAACTCTAGGGGGTGATGCATCTGGTGCACATCTGGTGCACCGTGATGTGATTTTGGCTATCTCACCTCACCTCACCTCAACCCTCTGAGCCTCCGTTTTCTTATGTATAAACTGGGGATGAATATTAATGCTATGTACCTTACAGAATTTCTGAGAGGATTAAATTAAATGAGACAGAATTTAAGTAAAAGATGGCCACAGTACCTGGCAGACATCAACAACATCAGTAATAGCTTTCCTATTTCAGTAATTAGGAACTTAGATACAGTCTCTGACTTATTCCTTATGTCATCAGTAAGAACTTCTCTGCAAACTTGGAGTATAAATAAGGCAGCATGCTCTCTTAAAGTTCTCTCCCTGACCTCTTTGTTATCTATGAACCCCAAAGGTATTCTGACTTCAAAAGAGAATCTGTCCACCTCCAACCCAGATCTAGCAAGAACAGGAGTCTGATCAGGCCCCTGCTCTAGCTGATTCTTTTTTCCAAAAGGAGTTGCTGTTGAAGTCAAGATCTGTAGTTTTGAGGATGCTTTGTTCTGTGGTTATGCTAGAACCAGTTTCTGGATATCCTTTGAGATGGGACAATCTGACTACCCTCAGTGCTCAGCTTGGCCGAGTGTTACACACATTTGGACCCAAGGTTACATCTCTACGGTCAGCTCTGTCAGTTCACTTACACACAAAGTCACTTCTTGGATCTAGGAGCATCGGTTTGGGGTCAAAGTCAGACTACCTCACAGGTTCAGAACCATTACCTCCCTCCTCCCCTGTGACCCCATTATTAGATAATTAGACAGCAATTTGTTGACTCATTCAAACCACAAAGCTCTTGTTACATTCATCTGGAAGGAAATCTAGGGTTACTTGCTTTGTTCCTACACTTATGATACAGTCTACTTTCAGTGATTACAAATGTTAGTCTTTTCTCAGTAACACTATGCTGTAATTGGAATTTCTTCTAAGCAAGTTGAGGGAACAATCCACCATCTATGGGATGGTGCTGCTATACCCCCCCAACAGTGGAGGGTAGAGCACCCGACATTCACAAGTCTAAACCTACAGTCTGGATATATGTGCAGAGAGTACCAGTGTTGGAAACATAGAAATTATTTATATCTATGGTAGAAATCAGCTGTGTGCCAGCCCAGTGTTTCATGGTCCCTCAACTCTCAAGAGAAACTTGATTTTCTCTTGGGGAATTATCCTTCCTCCGCTCAGACTGGTCCTATCCCTGTTCTCAAGGACTGAGAATCTGACCCAGGCCTGGCCAATCAGAAGACTGAAGCTCCCTGGCTACAGTGATCAGTTCTAGTATCAGCACAAATAGGACCAATGAAAGCCCATCCTGAGAGTTTTTGCTGGAATCTTGGGAAAAGAAGCACTCCCTTGCTGTTGGGCATGCAAAACTGGGAGGATGTAAGCTTGAAGCTGGTAGGATTCTATCTTAGCCACTAGATGGAGAAAGCCTGATTGAGAATGAAGTCAACTATGTAGAAAGCAGGGCCAAGAGTGAGAGACATATTTCTGATGACATTGAGCCCCTGGATCCAACTGCACCTGATGCTAACGCTACTGATGGTCTTTCATGAGCCAGAACATGCCCATTTTCTACTTAAGTTGGTTTGAAATGGGTTGGATTTTAATCACTTGTCATAATATAGTATACTAATTCAGCCCCTGAGAACCAGTGTAAGAGAATTCTGTTTGGAGAAAAACATTTAGACAAAGACAGAGAGGCATGCAGGAAGACAGATGATCACTGATAATTAAGAACGTCTTCCCACCTCTTCTTTCCACCCCAGCCTTCCTTGCTTGTTGCTTTGCTTGTGTCTGATGCAGCAGGGCACAGTGCCAGCAGCAGGCAGGCTACAAATATCACACAACGTCTGGGGAAAACAGGATTGTTCCCAATTTATGTTTTCACTTCCCCTCTTGTCTCCTGCATTGTTGCTTTTATTTAAGGCTGTGTTCAATGTTGTAATTCCTTTTTTAATCGGTAACGTCTGTGTCTGGGGCATGTGACTTCCCGCTGGTGCTGGGCGTTGCACTGTAAACAAACCCTGGCTCCTGCTGAAATATCTCCCAAATAAATAAAAGGCAAATTAGATATTGAAAAATAATTTTAAATTACATTTGAATTGTTGGGGAATTACATCTTACATCCGCGTTAAGGACAAATGAGTTGGCCATGAATAATGTGTCTGGGGCAAACTGCCTGGGAGGACAGTGGTATTGGGCAGTGACTGGAAGGAGGGAGAAGAGGAAGAGGTCTTTCCAAGGGGAGCAAGAGTAAGACAGAGGGGCCTTCTTAAGGGACTGGAGCCATGGAAATGTGTGTGTGTGTGTGGGGGGGCGTATGTACATTTGTGTAAATCCCGAGAAACCCTGATTATGCCTGATGGAGCTGCTGGGGAGAGGGGGATTCCTTGAAAGGAAAGCCAATAGATTAATTAACTAGGTTATTTCCAGTGGACAGAAGGGGGTGCTGACATTTGTCATGTACCTGGTATGTCCTGGGCCCCTTACAAACATGGAGGCAGTGTAGTAAAAGGGTGTAGTCCACCAGTGTTCCTGTTTGCTAATGCTGCCGTTATGCAAAATACCAGAAATGGATTGGCTTTTATAAAGGGGGTTTATTATGTTACAAATTTATAGTTCTAAGGCCATAAAAGTCTACAAACTAAGGCATCCAGAGAAAGATACCTTGACTCTGAAAAAGGCCGATGGCATCTGGAACACCTCTGTCAGCTGGAAGGCACATGGCTGGTGTCTGCTGGTTCTTTGCTCCTGGGTTGCATTTCTTAATGGCATTCTCCAAAATGTCTCTGGGACACTCTTAGCTCCAGTCTCTCAGCTCCTGTGTGTCCTTGCTTCTTTCTTCCAGGACATTTCTCTCTAAGCATCTGGAGGTCCTCTATTAGCTTTTCTGGGGCAAACTCTGGGACTCATCTCTTAGCTTAGCATCTCCAAATGTCCTTCTGTGCATCTCCAAGCATCTCTAAGTGTCAGCATCTGTGTCAGCTCTTGTGCTCTCTTAAGTACTCCAGTGAACTAATCAAGACCCACCCTGAATGGGCGGGGTCCACACCTCCATGGAAATAACCCAATCAAAGTTATCACCCACACTTGGGTGAGTTAACATCTCCATGGAAACACTCAATCAAAAGTTTCCACCCAAAAAGATTGTGTTAAAAGATTATGACTCTTCTGGGGTCCATAACAGTTTCAAACGGGCACAACCAGGTTTGGTGATTTGGACCTGAGTACGAATGCTGGTTTGTCACTACCACTTCTGATCAGCAGGTAGACAGCTGATGTCAGGGGGCCTGGGTTTCCCGACTTTGATATCGAAGAAACTCAGAGCAGGGGTTTTGGCATCAGCCTGACTTAGGTACAAATACCCATTGCTTCTCCAAGCCTCAGTTTATTCATCTGTAAAATGGGATCATAACAATAGTTATTTGTCTTCCAAAGTTGCTGTAAGGATTAAATGTGATAATGAAATTTACCTGCTTAGCACAACATTGCCCACTGAATAGTAATTAATATTATCCAGTCTTGTTATCTGCACAACAGTCTTGTGTAACAGGATGTTAAAACTGAAGTTTCAGTCAGGCACCAAGATAGGATAGATGTGGAATATAAAGTGAGACGCCAGTTAATTGTATGCAGAATTTCATATGAAACAGTTGGAAATCTATACTGCAACTCTCAATCCCTTCTTTCCTACTTAAGAAATACAAAAGAATTGAGAATGAAGAGGGCAAAGGATTTGTGAAGAAGATTTCCTTAGAAAAAGCTGTGCTGAGAGCCTTATCCTCTCCATTTCTTAGGAAGTAAATGGTGCTTCCTCTCTTCTTCTCAAAATTGGAGACGGTGTGGGGAATGTAACTTTAAGACTAGTGGGTGGGGTATATTAGTCATTTGCTGCAGTAGTTGTATTGTCTGGAACACATTGTTTTCAAGGGAGAGGATACAGATGGCGGAAGCACCTGGCTCTTGACTGCCTCAATGCAGAAGTGATGCCTGGCATTTCCATTCACTCCATTGGCCAGCACTTGTCACATGGCCCCAACCCAACTCGAAAGGAGTCTGGGAAACATAGGAGCACATGGATACTTGGTGAGCATTATCAATCTTGAAATGTGTTCCTTGTGTGCAGCAGGGGAGGTGGAACATTCCAAGAAAGGTAAAGCAGCCAATGGTACCAGGATAGCTCCACTGGGTCCAGTCCGCACTTCCAGAGCTGATCAGGGCAGGGGTGTGTGGATGTTTCTGGTGGACTAGGCATGGAGGGAGAGCTGACATGATCTTGGGTCCCCTCCAATAGAGCCTTCCAGAAGAATGCAGACATGACTGCAAAGGGCTGAGGAAAAACCATCTGGAGTAGAGATGCATACACCCATGTCCAGGGAAACTTCATTTGGAGAAGCTCCAGCAGGGAACTCCAGAGAGCTAATGAGGCCTACGTGAAAGAATCAGTATTAAACATCTGCCAGGTTTAGCGAGGGTGAAGCCAGTTTGCATGGCACTCTTCTCCCCCTCTAAGAGGCACCGGCTTCAGAAGGGAGATGTCTCAGTTTGCCAGCTGGGCAGGTAAAGGGGAGGAGGAAGGGAGGCAGTCATGTCCACTGTAATCCCAATGCTGACTTCCAGCTGGACCTAGGCCCAACCTGGGGGAAACAGCAAGATGTGATGGTTAAATTGAGTTCAGAGTCTGATAAATACTTTGGTCTGGACACTCTATTTATTGAATCGAGACTCTATTTTATTCTTTCAACAAATATTTATTGAGCACTGCTATTCTAAGAGCTGAGTTGTGTCCAGTGCACAAAGCAAAGATGTCTGTCCTTGCAGGGCTGACATTCTGATGTTGGTGCCTAGAAAAGCCTGGGGGCAGTTTTTATCCAGGACACATGGAGACACTGCCCACTAATTGAAGTTTAAAGGCATGATGAAGACACCAATTTGTATTTGCCAGGAAGGCATTAGCATCCTGGGTTTATGGGTGAGAGAACTGAAACTATCCAAGGTCACACAACTAGAAAGTGGCAGAGCCAGGATTCCAAACTTAGGCCTGGCTGGCTCCAAAAACACTTGCTCTTTCCATGGCATTAGTGACCTGCCTGCTGGAGCTTCCTTCCCTTCTCTGGGGGTGTTGCTCATCATTCTGTAAAAGCTGTTGGGGGATCCCAGGAATCCACCTTGCCATCCTGCAGCCCCTTGAAAAAATGGGACCAGTGCAAAGAAGGGAAAAAAGTTATGAAACGTCTAAGATGGCTGCTTTCATGGAAGCTTGGAAACCTAGAACTACCTTCCTCCAACCTTATCAAGTGAGTCAGCTGAACACAGATAGGCATCTGGGTGACATGCCCTGTGAAATCCTGCTCCCCTCTGCCCCAAGCTGGACTGTAAGGAGTCTCCCTAGCTAGCAGGGCTCCTGAGAGTTGCAGAATGGCTGCGATAAGGAGATAATAGCAGACCCTCCACTCTTTGTACTCTGTAGATCCAGAGTCCCAAGCTCCCATCATTCATTCATGTTTCATCTTCATGGTTTTTACCATTTCTCAGTGCCAGCTGTTTTTTTCCTGGTGTATCAGTTAGCATAATCTAGGTTATACTGCAGTGAAAAAAGATCCCCAGATCTCAGTGCCTCACAAGAACAAGGGATTGTTTCTTGCCTGGGCTGTGCCACTATCGTGGGTCAACTGTGTCTCTTCTGCATGTCATTTTTACTCTGGGACCCAGGCTGATGGGCTAGTCTCTATCTGGAAACTGACAAAAGAGGGAAGAGAGGATAAGGCAAACTATGTGCTGGTTTTTAAAACGTTTGCTCACCTTTCATTGGCCAGAGCAAGTCATGTAGCCAAGTCTGATGTCAATGGGGCAGAAATGGATACTCCTCCCCCAGAGAAAACCAGCAAATGTTTTTGAACAATAATGTTATCTACTGTATTAGTCAGGGTTCTCCAGGGAGACAGAACCAATAGGAGATATCTGTAAATATGAGATTTTATAAAAGTGTTGCACGCAACTGTGGGGATGCACAAGTACAAATTCCATAGGGCAGGCTGCAAGCTGGCAACTCAGAAGAAGGTTTTCGATGAATTTCCCAGGAGAGGCTGGCTGGCTGAAGTAGAGATGCAAATTCTCTCTTCTGACTTCTGAAGACATCACTTCTCCCTTTAAAGCCTCCAACTGATTGGATTAAACATCTCCTACTGCTGAAGACACTCCCCTTAGCTGATTGTAGATGTAATCAGCCATAGATGCACTCAACTTACTGATGATTTAAGTACTGAAATGTCCTCACAAGAACAGGCCAGGCCAGTGCTTGCTTGACCAGACAACTGGGCACCATTATCTGGCCAAGTTGATACATGAATCTAACCATCACATCCACCTAACTACATTTTTTTTTAAACAAAATTGACTTATTTTTTAATTTAAATCAATTCAAGTAATCGGCAAGCCTGCATTCACTTGCCATTAACAGAAGATAATCATGAAAAAAAAAAGCACAACTTTTGAAATAAAAAACACATTTGTTCACATATGTCTTAAAATCATCTTGCTTCCTGTCAGTGGTAACACTTTGGGAAACTGACAACATCAGAGCTAGAATCCTCTGGAATCAGACAGTCCTGGGTAAAAATCCAGGTTCCTCCCCTTTTTGCCTGTGTGATGTTGGATAAGTCACTTAGCATTTCTGAGCTGTTTCTTCATCTATAAAATAGAATTGGCCTCCCTCCCATGTTTTGTGATGCTTAAAGGAGACAATATATATGCAGCACTTAAAACAATGTAAGGCATCTGGTGAGACTGTTCATGCCTCACATTTGTCGAGGCTTTCTATGGGCCAGTCACAGTCCTAAACTCTTACACTATCAAATCATTGAATCCTCAGAATAACCATATGAGTTGAGTCCTATTTCTATTCCTAATTTACAGATGAAGAAGTTGAGGTACAGAGAGTTAGTTTCCAGCCTAAGGCCCCACAGCTAAGGAAGAGCAGAGCCAGGATTCTAATTGGGCATTCTCCATGCTCATAACCCCTCTACCACCTGCCCTTTGCCGGCCCTGTAAATGGGAGCTGTTGGGTCCAGTCCAACCCTCTCATTTTTCTGATTTGGAAACTGAGAACCTGAGGGGTGATGACCTGCCTCAGGTCCCAGAACCAGTGGGGTCTCTTCCCTGGCACCCCCTGCCTTTCCCATGGGATCAGGTCAACCTCAGGACCCCAGGGAGGAGGAAGGCCCAGGAAGCACTTGGTGGAGTGACTGCTGGAAAGCTGCTATTGACCCTGGACGGAGAAGCACATAGAGACAACTACCTTCTAGAATATGGAAACTGCAGGAGGCCTGGGCTGGGACGTGGTCACCGTGGGCAGGTCTGTGGCTGCCAAGAGGCAGCAACACATACAGAAAACATTTACTTTATTGGAAGGGTATGCGGTGGCTCCGAGCATTGGAGGATCTGTTGACCAACCACTTGTCTGCTTGGAGGTCTCACAGCTTCAACATCAGCATGACTTAGCTGTAATCATTTTCCATTCTTCTGTCACTTCATTCAAGATTCAAATTCTTGGGAGATGGATTCGTATTGGAGCGTTTTAGGTCATGTGCTCATCTCTGAGCCAATCACTGGAATGGAGCACTCTGATTGGCCAGGTCTGGGCCATGTGTTTTCCCCTCGCCTAGAGATGGCGCCGACCCAAGAGTCTCATCGAGTGAGATGGGGAAGAAGTGGCTTCATTTAGCTTCTTCACTGCTGGACTGAACGAGACCTGCACTAGCTCCCACAGGGCACTGGTGTGAGTTAGAGAAAGGTGCTACACACAGGCAGGGGCAGCACACGGCTCGGTGAGCAGAGTCTCGGTGGGTCTCAGCCCCATTTCCCACCCACCAGATGCCTTTGTGTGGTGAATCTGCCCTCCTCCCTGTGGCTCTGTCTGGGTCACGCTGTATCTCCCACCTTGATGGTGCCCACCATTTGATAGACTCTTGATCCCTATCTCTCACCATTTCCTGGCTCCCCATTTCTCTAGGGCTGCGGTTCTCAACCCACGACACAGTGGAAACATCTGGGGACCTTGTAAAAATCCAGAAGCCCAGGCCACCTTTCAGGCCATCTAAAGCAGACCCTTCTGGAGTGGGGCTGAGTCACCAGTATTCTCCCTCCCTTGTTTTCTTCCTTCCTCTCTCCCTCCCTCTCTCCTTTCTTTCCTTCCTTTCACAATTCAATGCCTTTTAGTATACTCAGAGTTGTGCAATCATCACCAAATTTTGGAACATTTTCAATAACCCAAGAAGGTACCATGCATCCCTCAGTTGTCACCCCTCAACTCCCCCACCCTCCACCCCCAGCCACTGGCAATCAGTAATCTTTCTGTTTCCATTGATTGGCCTATTCTGGATGTTTCGGATAAATGGATTCACACAATGTGATCCTTTGTGACTTTCACTTAGCACAGTGTTTTCAAGGTTCAACCATGTGGAACATTTCTCAGTACTTCATTTCTTTTTATTACTGAATAATATTCCATTGCATGGCTATACCACATTTTATTATCCATTTATCAGTTGATGGACATTTGGGTTGTTTCCACTTTTTGGCTATTATGAATAAGGATGCTGTGAACATTCGTGTACATGTTTTTATGTGGGACATTGGTTTTCATTTCTCTTGGGTATACACCTAGGATGGAATTTCTGGATCATATGATAAATCTTTTTGGGGAACCATTTGAGGAGCTGCCAGACTGTTTTCCAAAGTGGCTGCACTATTTCCCTTCCCCACCAGTGGTGTATGAGGGCTCTGATTTCTCCTCATCCTTATCAACACTTGTCTTCTTGTTTATAGCCATCCTAGTGAAGGTGAAGTTGTATCTCCTTGTGGTTTTGGTTTGTATATCCTTGTTGACTAAGAATGTTGAGCATCTTTTCATGTGCTTGTTGGCCATTTGTATATCTTTTTGGGAAAAAATTCTATTCAAATAAAATTTGCCCATTTTAAAATTGGATTATTTGTCATTTAATTAGACAGTTGTTATAGTTATTTATATATTCTAGATACAAGTCATTTATCAGATATATGATTTGCAAATATTTTCACCCATTTTGTGGGTTGGATAGTGTCCTTTAAAGCACGAATTTTTGTCTTTAATTTTACTATGGAAACAAAAAAAAAATATATATTTATTTATATGACATAAAATTCATCATTTGATGAAGTCCATTTTGTCTTTTTCTTTTACTGCTTGTGATTTTGGTATCAAATCTAAGAACCCACTGTCAAATCTTGTAAGAATTTTATCATTTTAGCTATCACATTTAGGTCTTTGATCCATTTTGAGTTCATTTTTGTAGATGGTGCAAGGTAGGGTGCAACATCACTCCTGTGTTGCATTTGGATATCCAGTTGCCCAACACCATTTGTTGAAGAGCCTGTTCTTTCCTGCATTGAATTTGCCCTTATTGAAAATCAATTAACCATGGATATGAGGGCTTATTTCTGGACTCCCAATTCTATTCCATGGATCTATGTGTCTATCCCCATGCTGATACCACATTGTCTTGCTTATTGTAGCTTTGTAGTACATTTTGGAATTAGGAAATATGAGTCTTCCAACTTTGTTCTTCTTTTTCAAAATTATTTTGGCTATTCTGGGTCCCTTGAATTTCCATATTGATTTTAGAATCAGCTTGTCCATTTCTGCCAAGAAGTCTGTTGGGTTTTGGTAGGGACAGCATCGAATTTGCAAACCTCTTTGGGGACTATTGCCATCCTAACAATATTAAGTCTTCTGAACCATGATCGTGGGATGTCTTTCCATTTATTTAGGTCTTCTTTAATTTCTTTCAACAATGTTTTGTAGTTTTCTGAGTACACATTTTATACTTCTTTTGTTAAATTCGTGTTTTTAAAAAAGTGCAGCCAAACTTTCATAATAATATCAGGCCTTTAGTGCTTTGGGACCAGACCCTGTCTTATCTCATTTATCCTTCACAGTAATCCTCTCATCCACAGGACCCTGAGGCTTTTTATAGGTGAGGAAACTTGGGCCCAGAAAGGTTAATTAATTCACTTGTTATCACACAGCAAGCATGTGGTAGAGTTAAGACCTCAACACTGGCTCATAATTTCATAGTCAGGCCTCTTAACCTCTGCTCTAAATTACTCACTCCTTTAAAAAATATGTTTAAGGCATTGCACATACAGTTTTCTTTGCCTGGAATACTGCTTCCCCTGTCTCTTAACATTTGGTAACATCCCTGTGGTAGGCTGAATAATGGCTCCCAAAGATGTCTGTGCCCTAATCACTAGAACCTATAAATATGTTACTTTACATGGTAAAAGGGATTTTGCAGATATGATTATGTTAAGGATATTGAGATGGGAAATTATCCTGGATTATCTGGGTGGGCCCAATGTAATCACAGTGTTTTTATAAGACAGTTCAGACAGATAGAAGGTGATGTGATGACAGAACATGTGAGAGATAAGTGGGGAGTTTGGAAGATGCTGCCCTGCTGGCTTTGAGGATGGAGGGAGAGGCCATGAGCCAAGGGAATGCGGCTCTAGAAGCTCAAAAAGCAAGGGAATGGATTCTCCCTGAAGCTTCCAGAAGGAACTAACCCTGCCAACACCTTGATTTTAGCCTTGTAAGTCTTCAGACTTTAGACCTCCATAAGTGTAAGAGAATAAATTTGTGTGGATTTAAACCACTAAATTTGTGATAATTTGTTATAGCAGCAATAGAAACCTAATACCATCCCACTTATTATTCAATACTCTGTTCAAATATCACCTCTTTTGAGGGACTGTCCCTGACTCCCTCTTCCCATCCTTAGACCGGATGAAGCTGTCACTCCCTGTCTGGGCTCTCTACTGCAGCACATATGCTATTATTTTATGATTAGCAGTGTGGCCATTTAAAACATAGTGGTCTGTTCTTAGACACTCCTCTCATCCAGACACAGGATCACGTTCCCTCCCATTGAATCAGGACAGCTTTGTGACTTTGTCAGAAATGATATGTGGCTTCCAAGGCTGGAGTCATAAAAGATCACGCAGATTTTGCTGTGCTTGCTAGCAAGCTTGGAGCCCTCAGCCACCATGTAAGAGGTTTGACTGCCCAGTGACTGCCTTGTTGGAGAGGCCGTGTGTCAGTGCTTGGGTTGACAGCTCCTGTCTTCGGCTCCTGTCCTCCAGCTGTTCAAGTCACCTGGGATGAGGCCACAGATACCGTGGAGCAGAGAAGATCCATCCTGACTGTGCTTTTTTTTTTTTTTTTCCCCAAATTCTTGACCCACTGAATCCATACATAATAGTTGTTGTTATATACCTTTGGGTGGGGTAGTATATTATGCAGCAGTAGATAACCAGAACAGTTGGTTTGTGCATCTGTCTCCCTCCAGCCCCTGCACACTTTAGATTGTGAACTCTTTGAGGTTAGAGACAGGGTCAAATTCATCTTTCTGTCCCCAGTGTCGAGCACAGGGCCTGGCTCAGAGTAGGAGCTCATGAGTGTTTGTTGAGTAAACTAATTAAATTATACCTGGTCCAAATTGCCCTGAGTTGGGGCTCTGCTGAAAACCATGTGACAAACTGAGCTGCAAAAATCATAAATGCACATTCCTGAGGCCCTAACAATTTCCTTTATAGGGATTTATCTTTTAGGTACCCATATGTGTGTTGAATAAAGTATACACACAACCTTTTTTTATTTCTGTATTATTTTTAAGAGCAAATGCCTGGAAGCAAACCAGATGTCCTTCAATGGAAGAGTGTTTAAATTATGGTAGAGGATGCAGCCACAAAAAGTATTTAACACTTTTGAATAATTTCCAAGATATACTCTTCAAGTGAAAAAGGCAATTGCATAATCATGGGAATAATATCAGTACTGCTGTGGTACGGATTTCCAGTGGGCACCCATAGCTCCTCTTCTTCTGGGGAACATGGGAGTAGTCCCCATGAAAACATGCTTCCCCATGGCATTTTCAATTCGACAGGGTTTCATGATCATTTCTGGTCATGGGTGGTAAGTGGGGGGTTGTGGTGTCATTCCCAGGTCGAAGCTCTGTATTGATGGACAGGAGTCATCAGTGATCTCTTCCCTGCCCTGTTGATCAAGGGGTTTGATATTCCGGTTAGTATGACTGCAGGACGGTGGGCCCCCATCAGCTGGTTCAGCAAGTCACTGCTTGGAGAGTCCCTTAAACCCACAGCCACTTTTGTGTGAGCAAGAAATAAATTTTTGTTGCGTTAAACCATTAAGATTCGATTGTTCTTGCAGTGTGGTATATCCTAACCTGACTGATAAAACTGCTACTGTGTAAAGGGGATGGGAAGGGGAGGGAAATATATATAAAAATTATTAACACTGGCTTCTTCCAAGACGGCGAGCTGTTCGGCTAGGAAATGGAGTTGAGATGGAGATTTTTCACTGTCTATTCTCTAATACTTTTTGAATTGTAAAGCATGTATTACCTCTTCTAAAGTAAATATTAACAATATATGCACTGCAGAGTTTGACTTAGCACAGAATTTCTTAAACTTCCATCATTCACATTCCATCTTCAACATTTTTTTTTGCCACAGTCATGTATCATCAGTATCATTATTAAGTTAATCTTCAAATAGACTCAGTTTTTTTTTTTTTTTTTTTTTTACTTTGTATTTTGAAATAAATTCAAACTTACAGGCCAGTTGCAAAAATAACACAAGCCCCATACACAGAACTCCAGCCTACCCCAACCCCCCTCCACTGATACCCAGATCTACCAACTTTAATATTTGGTCACTTTACTATTTCTTTCTTTCCCTCCCTCCCTCCCTCCCTATCATCCATCATCTATTGCTGTCTTCTGAACATATGAGAGCAAGTTGCACACATCCTTGAACAAATAGTATAATTCACATATACATTTCCTATGAACAAGAATATTCATTTATGTAATCACATTAAGTGTAGTTAAGAAATTCAAGAAGTTTAACATTGATATAAACCTTACGTTATATATTTCATTTTTTTCTTATGTCCCAATTGTGTCCTTTTGAGCCTTTTCTCCTCTCTTCTTAGATTTCATCCAGGATCATCTATGGCATTTAATTGTCATTATCTATTTAGGCCGTCTTTTTTTTCAATTGTGGAAACATATATACAGCATAAATCTTCCCATTCCAACCCCTCCCAAGCATTCCATTTAATGGGATTAATCACATTCACAATGTTGCAATGCCATCAACTTCCCACCATCCATTACTAGAAATTTCCCTTCACCCTAAACAGAAACCCTACACTCATTTCTTATTAACTCCCCATTGCCCTTTCCCCCACTTCTCGTAACCCATACTCTACTTTTCATCTCTATGATCATATTCTCTGATATTTTCTTTGTGTTTATTGTGGGGCTTAAATTTCACATCCTAAATCTATAACAATCTTGTTTTCTTTGATACCAACTTAACTTCAATAGGACACATAAACTGTGTTCCTATACTCCTCCATTCCCCCACCTTTATGTAGTTCTCGTCAAAAATTACACATTTTACATTGAGTCCAAAACCACTGATTTATCATTACACTTTATGTATTTTAGATCCTATAGGAAGTAAATAGTGGAGTTATAAATCAAAAATACAGTAGTATTGGTATTTATATTTACCATGTGATCTTTACTGGAAATCTTTATTTCTTCATGTGGTTTCAGTCAATTGTTTAGTGTCCCTTCCTTTCAGTCTGCACAGTTCCCTTTAGCATTTCTTATAGGACTGATCTACTGGTTATGAAGTCCCTCAGCTTTTGATTATCCGGGAATGTTTTCATCTCCCCTCATTTTTAACCTCCAGGTGTTTGTGAATTTTCTGTCTCTGATGGTTCTTGACTTCTAATTGTATTTCATTGTGATCAGAGAATGTGCTTTGAATAATTTCAATTTTTTAAAAAAATTTATTGAAGCTTGTTTTATGTCCCAGCATATGGTCTATTCTGGAGAAAGTTCCGTGAGCACTAGAGAAGAATGTGTATCCTGGTGATTTGGGATGTAATGTTCTATATATGTCTGTTAAATCAAATTCATTTATCAGATTGTTTAGGTTATCAGTTTCCTTATTGGTCTTCTGTCTGGTTGATCTATCTATAGGAGAGAGTGATGTGTTGAAGTCTCCCACAATTATTGTGGAACCATCCATTGCTTCCTTTAGTTTTGCCAGTGTTTGTCTCATGTATTTTGTGGCACCATAATTGGGTGCATAAACATTTATGATTGTTATTTCTTCTTGTTGAATTGCCCATTTTATTAGTATGTAGTGGCCTTCTTTGACTCTCATAACATCCTTTCATTTAAAGTCTATTTTATCTGAGATTAATATTGCTATTCCTGCTTTCTTTTGGCTGTAGCTTGCAGGAAATATTTTTTCCCTCCTTTCACTTTCATTTCTTTGTGTCCCTGTGTCTATGATAAGTCTCTTGCACACAACATATTGATGGTTCATATTTTTTGATCCATTCTGCCAATCTATATCTTTTAATTGGGGAATTTAATCCATTTACATTCAATGTTATTACTGTGAAGGCTTTTCTTGAATGAACCATCCTGTCCTTTGGTTTATGTTTGTCAGATATATTTTTTCCCTCTCTCTCTTGTTGTCCTTTAATGAGCCAACACTGAATCTCTTCAGTACTGAATCTTTCTCTATCTCTCTCTCTCCTTTCTTTGTTTCTCTGTTGGTAGGGCCCCCTTTAGTATCTGAAGTTGGGCAGGTCTTTTATCAGCAAAATCGCTCAGCATTTGTTTGTCTGTGAAAAATTTAAGCTCTTCCTCAAATTTGAAGGAGAGCTTTGCTGGATAAATTATTCTTGGTTGGCAATTTTTCTCTCTCAGAATTTTAAATATTTCATGACACTGCCTTCTTACCTCCAAGGTGGCCACTGAGTAGTCAGTACTTAGTCTTATGTTGTTTCCTTTGTATGTAGTGAGTTGCTTTTCTCTTGCTGCTTTCAGAACTTGCTCCTTGTCTTCAGTATTTGACAGTCTGATCAGAATATGTGGTGGAGTGGGTTTATTTGGATTTATTCTATTTGGAGTTTGCTGGGCATTTATGCTCTGTGTATTTATGCTTTGTGTATTGTGTAGAAGGTTTGGGAAGTTTTCCCCAACAATTTCTTTGAATACTCTTTCTAGACCTTTTCCCTTCTCTTCCCCTTCTGGGATACCAATTAGTCTTATATTTGGACATTTTATTTTATCTCTCATATGCCTGAGGTCCATTTTGATTTTTTCAAAATTTTTTCCCCATTTTTTCTTTTGTTCTTTCATTTTCCATTCTGTGGTCCTTGAGGTTGCTGATTTGTTGTTCAGCTTCCTCTAGTCTTGTAGTAGGAGTATCCACAGTCTTTTTAATTTGGTCAACAGTTTCCTTTATTTCCATAAGATCATCTATTTTTTTATTTACTCTTGCAATTTCTTCTTTATGCTCTTCTAGGGTCTTCTTCATGTCCTTTATATCCTGTGCCATGCTTTTATTGTTTGTCTTTAGTTCTTTGATTAATTGCTCCAAGTACTGTATTTCCTCTGATCTTTTGATTTGGATGTTTGGGTTTGGGTTATCCATGTTGTCTGTTTTTTTTCATATGCTTTAAAATTTTCTGTTGTTTTTGGCCTCTTGGCATTTGCTTTACTTGATAGGGTTCTTTTAGGATATGTAGAATTATTCAAAGACTAATCTCTAATTTGTCAGATCTATAGCTTGGTGGCATACACTTTCTCTAACTAACCAGCAGATGGTATCTGCGAGTCACCTATTCCCCTCAAGTCAGTTCTCCCCAACTTTGTCTTTGTGGTGTGTGGGGGTGTGATTCTTATGGGGTCCAATTGGTGCACCAAGTTTGGGTGTGTGGTTGGTGCAGTCCGCCCTGAATGTGAGGCGTGTGTCTGAGCGGTTAGGGAGGGAGGGCAGCTTTAATAACCAAACCTCCCAGGTGTTCCTGGAGATTTAAGGCTGTTGCAAAAGTCTAAACCTTCATTTCAGTCTTGCCACAGATTGTCTCTGCTGCTGACCCACAAGTCCTTGGTATTGGTATATGGACCCTGGGATTTCTGAGTGGGTCCCTCTTCCAAGCTGTGCCCTTCTAGGGCCTCTGCTGAGGGAAGGTAGTGCTACATCACAAGGGTGCGCTGTCCCTCAAGGGAAGTTCCGGGCTGCCGGGCCCTGTAGGTGCATTCTCAGCCTGCTGTAAGGATGGCTGAATAGGGCATGTTAATTTCTCCCTTTTCGCACAGCTTTGCCTTCCCAGCTCTGGGACAATTAGCTGTAGGTGTGTGAAAGTCTATTGTCCATGCCCGATATTGTGGCATGTGTGTGTGTTGCTGGAAACACTTCCTGTCACACTGGGTTTTTTGGCGTGGCTCTGGGCTGTGTGCCTGCGCTGGGCAGGAGCGTTCCCAGCCCACTGGGAAGATGGCTGCAAGGCGTGTGGTTTTTTTCCCCTTTTGGCTCACTTCTGCCTTCCTCACTCTGCGACAATTAGCAGTGGGTGTGTGAAAGGCTATCTTCCACGCCAGGTATTGAGGTGTTCGCACAACCCATTCCTATTGCGCTTCACTGTGCGGTTCTTGCTGCTGTATCTGCAGCTGCTTTTGGGTTTTTTAAAAAAGGAACTAGTCCCCCTCCAAATGCCAACCCACGGTTTCCCCACACTGCAGCATGGCTGCCGGATATTCAGGAGGCTTACTCACTTGTTTCAGACTGCAGACTCCTGGTTTCACCAAGTGCACAGTCCCTGTGGATTTAGCAGACCTTGTCCAGCTGGTGTATCTCTGGAACTGGTGTTCTGGGTCACTTTCTGGTTCTTATTTAGCATTTTTCACAGAGGTGTTTTTTTTGCCCTGTCTCTCCTAGCCACCATCTTAGGATCTCCTAGACTCAGTTTTAAAGAAATAAATATGTTTATTTAAAAGGAAACTTTATTTTGGCATCTCAAATGGAAACTTGGTATTATTTGTCACATACAGGAGGTAATCATGAAAATGAATGCACTGGAAACAAACAGTTTTTTGTGAGCTTTCGCAAGATACCCTTTTTCCTCTTAAAGGCTCTGAATCCGAGGCCAGCTTTTTATTTGTTAATAAAGGAGATTAGCAGTGTTAGAGTGTTAGAGAAGTGCTAAAGACATATTATCACCAAACTGAAACTTTCCCATAATTAGAAGGTTCTTGAGATAATTGAACACGGGATGATTTTATCATTATGCAATTCAATGTTATTTAATACTCTATCCATTTTCACCAAAAATTATCTTGTGTACCATCTAAAATTATCTTTGTTCCATTAAAGGTTGGTGTTTGTGGCAGAGAAAATTAATGCTCTCCAAATATCCATGAATGCCTCTAAATTTTTTCAGTGTGAGTTGGGATCACGTGACTAGTTCTGGGCAATGGTCTATCAGTGAAAGTGATGCGTTTCACTTTTGGGCTGAGGCAGTTATGAGCTGGTTTGCTTCCTCCAATCTCCCACTTTGTTGGAGGCCACATGTTCCAAATATATCACAGCTACAGGCCACCCAGACTTTGCATGAATGAGAAATAAACGTATTGTGTTAAGGCACTGAGATTTCAGTGTTTATTTGTTACTGCAGCATAGCTTAGGCTATAGTGACTATTGCGGGTCTGTGGTCCACTCTTGGGGAAATACTATCTTTGAAGATTTCTTATCAATATTGGACCTCCAGAATTGCATCACTTCTGCAGTTGGGCCTCTGATCTTCTTCTTCTCCTCTTCCTCTTTCCTTTCCCATTCTTCCTCTCCACCTTCTCTCTCTTCCCCATGCATTCAACTAATTCCCTGACTCTGATTACTCGTCATGACTCTGAACTTTGCTTACAGAGTCATAACTTATTAAATGTTAAAGGGGCCTTTAAGTTATTTTAGTCAGGCTAACAATCCTGAGAATATCTACTTGCATACCCACAGGGGCAGGAAGCTCACTTCCTCTCAAAGTGGTCCCTACTATCATTGAGCAGCTCCATCGATGAGGAGGATCTTCTTGTGATTAATCATATAGCACTTCCACTGCTGGCCAATTCCATTCATCTTCATCCAGCATCCCATGGAGTTGCTATCCCTGACCCAAGACAACCCTTCAGAGGTCCAGGACCTCCTGTGCCTTCTCTTCTCCAGCCAGGACCTTTCAGCTTGCAAGGAAGACACATGTTTTATGGAGGATCATGGCTTATGGCAATGAGTATTGTGGCAGGAATGAGTCTCAGTCCACAAGTGTGCAAGAAATGCTACTCTCTTTATTTCCCCCAGTGTATCATAACTTTTAATTTGAGCCTTATTCTTCTGGGCAGTGGAAACAATTCCAATCAATTTAGAGTTCTTTCTTTTCCTTGGAGTTGCCTCTAACCTCAGGGTATCATCCAATGGGATTTTCAATAAGTCCTTGAAGGTCAGACCATGCATTCTGTTGAGACATTATTTATTGCTCCCACCCAAGTTTGAGGGATACTTCTTGCTATTACTTCCTGGGTGCATGGGGATCAGATGAATTCCTCGATTCTAAGTTTGAAGAGAAACCACTAGGAAGTCAGTGACCTTTCTAAGGCTTCCCCACCCCACATTGTTCTTGGGTACCTGGGATTCATTCTGCTGCTCCATGCCATGTTTGAGCATGAAGAACTCTGTAAGCCTTTCTTAGTTGTGTCACCCTAGAAGTCCTCTCCCCCATGCAGCCTGCCCTCAGGTTCTATCAGGTATGGTGGCACAGGCTCATCTACTTTCTCAATCTGGGGCACAGACTCAGCACATCTTTCTCAGGGACTCATAAGTATCCATATTCCCTAATTCCCTTCCAGTTCTTCTCCCCCAGTCCTGGGGGGAGGCAGTGCTGGAAGCCTTATGCATCTGATGTTGTTGGCCTTACAATGGCCCCTGTGTGCTAGGTACCAAGGCCCAGAGAAATGAAGCAAAGCCTGGATTTAAACCAAGATATATCTGACTCTTGAGCTTGGGCCCTTTCATTGATATTCAGCTGCTTCTCAGGAAACATACCTGGGGATATTACTGAACCGCAAGAATTCTGGGGTCCCGAGAGGATCATGGAGAGTTTGAGGCAACAAAGCCATGATAATGCCTTAGGAAAGATCACCAAGCTCTTCCTCTGCCTTCAAGGGCTCCAAAGCAACTGTTCTCAGTTTCTCCTTTTGAGTATTAATTCCACAAATAATTTGCTGAGTCTCTACTAGTTCCAGGTGGTATACCAGGTGCTGGGGCTACAGCAGTAAACAAAAAGTTTAGGATCACTGCTCTTGCGGAACTAACATTTTTATAGGTAGAAATAGACAAGAAACAAGTCAATAAAGAAATAAGAAGGCTAATTTCCAGAGAGGAAAATGGATTAAATGTCTGGTTTGGGTGATTTGGGAAAGCCACCCTGAAGATTGAATTTGAGCTGAGACCCAAAGGATGGCTACACCAGCTGTGGAAAGATCTGGGAACAGTTTCCCAGGCTAGATGAAACCGCAAGTGCAGGGGCCTGGAGGAGGCAGCAGGCTTAGTGTGTTTGAGAGACAGAACAGGGCCAGGTGTGGCTGGAGTGGAGTGAGAAAAATGAGACGAATGGTGGGACTTGAGGATGGAGAGCTAGGCAGGGGCTAGATCAGGACGGTCTTTGTATCAGTCACTGTCAGGGCAGGGCACAGAAACAGATGGCACATTTAGGGGGGTAACTGATAAAAGTTGAATTAAAGGGCTATTTACTGTGGTGTAGATGGGATTTAGGGAAACTGATGCGGGACAGTGAAGCACCTTGGGGCTAAGTGGGGCACTGTTAGCACCCCGAGTCCTGATGGGGCCAGGGCAGAGCAGCTTTAGGAACCTGGAAGGAGTTGCTTCTGTAGGAGGGGGCCTGTAGCTTTCATCAAAAGGACCCAGCCAGTGTCAACAAGGCATCAAGTGGAGAGGAAGCAGGAAAGTATTTACCCCCACCTCTCTCCCCATCCTCCCTATGATCTCCTGCTAGTGTATCCTATTGGCCAAAGTCAACCAGAAGCCTGAGGATGAAGGTTGATGCAGTCCCTTCAGTCCAGTCTCTGTGCCACCATGCAGGATGGAGAAGGATGGAGAGTGATCTGGGAGGCAAACGGAACGTCCAGCACAGTCAAGTAAGCTGTGGTAGCAAGTGTGAATTTTACTGTCAATGCAGTGAGAAGCCACCAGAGGGCTTAGGCTGGGGAGTGACCTGACTGGTAATTATATTTTAGTGACATCTGTCTGATTGCTTTCTGGAGAATGGATTGGGTGAGGGAACAGTAGGGATCACTAGTTGGGAGGCTGTTGAAGTTGTCTGGGTGGGCAACCATGGTAACTGGGATCAGAGAGGTAGCAGTGAGGATGGAGAGGAGAGAATGAGCTTGGGATTATATTTTGAGGTGGAACTGACAGGACTTGCTCGTGGATTGGACATGGGGTGGGGTAAGGGCACATGAGAAAGGGACATGAGGAAGAATAATGGACAATTCAATCTCAGCTTCTCATGAAGTTCAGGAAAAGAGAGACATTTTCTGCCAGTTATGGGTGTGTGAAAACTTCACCCTCTGGACTTGCCCCCATTTGTGCCTACCCTCCCCTCTTCATAGGAAAAGGGGATTTGGGTGAGATCTTTAAGACAATCTTATGTGGTAGGTTCTTCTTTTAGGTGAAGAATTCAGGCACCAGAGAGGCTAATCTGCCTGCCTGAGGTCACACAGTCAAAGAAGGCAGATGGGGATTTGGATCTGGGTCTGTGTGATTCAAGAACTCCTGTGCAGAAGGACTTGGGTGGGGTTGCTTGCCTTCCACTTCAGCCACAAGCTGGTGCCACATTGCAAAATGAGTGCTGCTCTCGAGACAGGTGCCAAGCCAATTACTGAGGGTCTTTGTGGCATATGGGAATATGGGCAGAGCAGGAGACCCAGCAGAAATTTTTAGGTTTTTTTCAATATGAAAGAGTTGGGGAACAAGAAAGGGAGCTAACATTTATAAGAGTCATCCATTAATTTATTCATTCTTTAATTCAACAATCTATTCCTGAATTCCACGCTTCCTTCTGGGCACATCATTTGCAATATCTCATTTAATCCCTCTGGTGGTTTGGAGCTATATATCCCAGAAAAACATGTTCTTAAACTTAATCCATTCCTGTGAGTGTGATCCCATTGTAAGTAAGACCTTTGATGAGGCTACTTCAGTTAAGATGTGGCTCAACCCAATCAGCATGGGTCTTAATCCTATTACTGGAGTGCTTTATAAGCAGAATGAAATTCAGACAGATAGAGGGAAAGTCAGAGGTAGCATCCAGAAACTGAACGTCAACATAATGGGGAAGAGAAGGGAGAGGCCAGGAGAGTCCACCATGTGCCTTTCCATGTGACAGAAGAGCCCAGGACTGGCAGCCAGCCCCAGAATGCCAGTCTTGGGAAGAAAGCATCTCCTTTATGACACCTTGACTTGCACTTTTTTCCCAGTCTCAAAACTGTGAGCAAATAAATTCCCATTGTGTAAGCCAACCCATTGCATGGCATTTGCTTGAGCAACCAAGGAAACTAAATCTCCCCAATAAGCAACCCAACCGAGGGAGGTACCCTGCTTCACCTTTGTTTTGCAGATCTGAGGAAATGGAGGCTCAGAAAGGGGAAGTGCCTTGCTTGCGATAACAGACCCATCTTCTCTCTCTCCCACTTCGTCTTCTCCCTAAAACATTTCTCCCTGAGTGTAAGGCCTGCTGCATGGCAGAATGTAGGGTGCAGAGGTTAGAAGCGTGGATAGAAGGCTATCTTTGTTCAAATCTTGGCTCTCACTTCGTAGAGGTGTGAGTCTGTGTTACCAAATCTGCAAAAGGGAGTCAGCAATAGTATCCACCTCACAGAGCTGTTACAAGGATTTATTGAGAGGAGGGGTTGAGAGGAGGTCTGAGCAGAGCAAATTTCAGGAACCAGAGACAAACTCAAAGGCCTTGAGAGAGAATCCCTTAACGGCCTTATTTAGCAAGGATTAGGTCAACTGTACTCCCCTCCCCGAGATGCTGCTCTGTAGCAGGCCCTGGGGGTGGGGGCACGGGGTGGGAGGACAGGCTCTGCTTTGAAGCCATCACACCTGATGGGACAGACACACAGGTGCATTCATCAGAGTAGGATGGGCTGAGTTCAAATAATACCTTTTTAGTGCATCACCTTGTTTTATTTATTCCTTGCCACTTATTACCATGCATCTTGTACATTCGTTTGTTGACTTGTTTATTGCCTGCTTTCATCACTACGGACCATGAACAGGGACCTGCATTCCAGACGGCCACTGTCTCCTGTCTAGCATCATGCCCTGCATCTAGTAGGCACTCAGCAAATATTTTTTGAATGAATGAACGAATATTTGGGTGAAATACGACCACACTTGTCAGTGCTGTGCCTCTTACATGGAAGAGGGGGTAGGAGACAGATGGGAAGGGATCACATGGGCTCAGCCTCTGAGCCACCCCACACCTTGCACATGGGACTCTGCACACAGCTGGGCATCCTCAGGGATGCCAGTGGGAACTGAAGCCTCAGGCTTCTAAGGAGGCTGGCTCCCGACACTCCCACTAGCTCTTGCAGCTGTTTGAGGTCTGCCCCTGGAGTTCCAGGGAGATTTTCAGGTGTTCGGGTGGGATGGAGGGACTGGGAAACAGACTGTGGACAAATGGCCTTGAACAAGCCTCCGGAGACCTTGTAAGATGGGAAGGGCCATAGCATCCACGGGCTATGTGCCCTTAACTCGTCTGGGCCTCGGTTCTCCGTCTGCAAAGTGGGGATAAATATTACCAACCTCAAAGTGGCAGAAAATGAGATCACATGAAAAATGCCTGGCAAAGAGGAAACCCGCAGTCAATGCTAGTCACCGCCCTTCCAAGGCCCAGGGCCTAGTCCCGGCTATCCCGCGGATCTTGGCAAGCCTTGGTCCTCAGTTTCTCCGTGGGACCCTCCCCGAATAGCCTCTGAGGTGTTAGCAGTGGCCGCTGGGCTGCAGCAAAGGGCTTCCCTGAATGCTTCGAACGCGGTGACGCTTACAAAAATGGAAAAACCTTTTCTGGATTGTTGCCTGCGGCAGACACAGTTGAAATGAACTCCGTTCTTCCCCTCACCCCCCACCTCGTTATCCTTTTTCACGGAGGAGGGAAGAAGAAACATTTTCAGGAAAAGGCTAAGGGAGGTGGGGTTCTCTGCCCCTACCTTCCAGCGGATGCTAGACCCGGAGATGCTGAAGTTTGCAGCCCGCCGGCCGCCCCGGGAGAGAGGGAGGTGGCCTTTCGCGCCTGTTGCTAGGGAACCGCAGGAGGGCATCTGAGCAGGGATGGCCCCGTCCAGTCGCCGCCCGGGCTGCAGTGCCGCGCGCCGCCGCATGGGGGCAGCAGGGCCCTGCGGATGCTGCGACGCCCGCTCGGCGACGCGTCTGCGGACCACGTCCGGGCGGAGGCGGTGGGATGGGAAAGCGCGCGGCGGCGCGGGCGACCGGAGCGCGGTCAGGGCTCCAGCGGCCAGACGGTGTCTGCCTGAGACCGGCCGCCGCCAGCCTTCGGGGACCAGAGCTCGGCCTAGAGCAGCGGCTCACGCCCCTTCCTTCTTTCTTCCCTCTTTCCCAGAATCCATTAATCCGCCTATTCTTTTCTCTTCATTCCTTCAAATTACACCCTCCCCCCACTACTTTTTGTCTCTCTCTCCCTTCCCTTTCTCCTTTTCCTCTCTTCTTCCTTCCTTCTATATCACTCGTCCACCCACCACCCACCCATTCTCTGCCCTTCCTTTAATTCCTTTTCCTTCCTTCCATTCATGCATCCATCTATCCATCCATCCATCCATCCATCCATCCAACTTTCCACCTCCTTCCTTCCATCCAACCTCTCCCCTTCCCTTCTTGCCTGAATTTTCCTTCCATCCACTCATCCACCTTTCTAACCATCCATCTGTTCATTCTCTTTTCTTCCATCTCCCGCTTCTTTCTTCCTTCATGTCTTCACACAGTGGGCAAGAGTGTGGAGTTCGGACTCATCGGCTCCAAAATTCTACCACCAGCCACACGTCTCTGGGCAGGTTGTTCCCTTTTCTGTGTTGCAGTTTCCACCTCTGTGAGGTAAGGACACTGGAACCAGCCTCCCGGGGCCACCGTAAGGGTGAGACACACAGTCCGCCTGGCACAGAACTCAGTGCATGGAGGGACACTTCTGTTCACCCGACTCCTTGACTCTGTGCTCTGGCTGCATGTGAGTATCACCTGGGGGACTTTTAAAACAGGACGGATAACCCAGGCCTCTCCAGAAATTCTGGTGGGGCCCAGGCACTGGTATTTTTTTAAAGTTCTGCGGGTGACTCTCATCGGCAGCCAGGCTGGACGGGCACTGGGAAGACTGTTTTTGATTGATGCTAAGTAATGCCAGGTGCTGTGCTGGGGGGCCTGGGGGAGTTGGGGGAGTGGGGACTTAACTCTGCCTTCAGCCTGCTCTGCTTGTCTCCCTTCTCCCCACTCCCAGACAAGCCTAGAGTCATCCTTCTCTCAACCCCTCAAGCACAGTCACACCTCTGGGACTTTGCACATATGGTTCCCCCTGCCTGGAGTGCCCTACAGATGCCTGGAAAACACCTTCTAACTCCTTAGAGCTGGGGCCAAATGCCCCTTCTCTGTGCAGCCTGCCCCAGCCACAGCCCCCAAGCAATCAACATCCCCTTCCTTGCACCCCAATAGCTCTAATGCAGTTGTCTGTTTTTGGCTCTGCCTCCTCCTGGGTGAGGGAGCTTCCCAAGGGCAGGACCTGGTTCCGATTCTTTTCTGAGCTCCCCAAGCTTGGCCGGCACCGATGCAGGTTTAATTATTGAGATTTCTGTTGTCAGGAATTGCTTTTAATCAAACCCGCTGGCATGGCCATCTGCAAAGGTGACATTTCCCCACTCCCCTGGTGAATGAGCCCCTCCAGCTGCCCAGAGGTCCTTCAGGGTAAGACTGCTTCCTGGTGTGGCATCCCCTCTCCTGAGAGGGAAAATAGTGAGGTCTTTGGGCTCAGGAACATTTACCAAGAGGGAAAATATCCTATTCAGCTTGTCACAGACCCAACATCTAGCCAGAGCTTGCAGACTGGCCAAACCTCCTCCACAGACATGTTTTCATCAGGCATGTAGTATTAATTTCTTCTTTAAGAATTAGTCATCAAAATTAAAAAATTGGAAAGTTTCACAAAAAATGGTTCTTTTCACCTTCTCTTGCAAAACTGGGTGGTCTGGCAATGTGGGCCCTAGGATTGGCTGCAGTTAGCCATAGACCCCCCCGCCCCCGGGCCCAGATCACTCACTGAAGTTGCCTCCTGACTTCAGGTACATTTGAGCTGGGGAGAGCTGCTGAGACTCATCGAGTTGTCAAGGGTCATACAACAAGTTTTTGGAGGAGCTGGGATCAGACCTCAGGACTGTCAGATACTAGAGACACAGAGTAAGAATGATTAATTCTCAGCATGGAGACACCTGAATGGGGAGGGGATCTGTAAACCATGAGAAGCAGATGGGGGAGCTGGGGCTGTTTCACTGGAGAGAAGAGACACCTTGAAGGATGAGGAGGGTGACAAGACTAGCCATTTCCAGGTGTGAAGGAGCAGGGTGTTCTGTCTGACTTCAGGAGGTAAAAGACAGCATTCACTGAGCATTTACTACATGCTAGGGCACAGTGCAAAGTATGTTTCATGCACCCTCCTGCCCAACAACCCAGTGAAACAGCCACACCAGCAACCTTCCTTTTGTCAAAAATGGAGGCTCAGAGAGGTTTAGCGAGTTGCCTAAAGTCACAGTGTTGGTCATTCCTAGTGGCATGGATATTTTGGTCTTTTCTCCTTCCTGAGTACACAGGAAAGTACATTTTGGTGAGGCAGGGCCATGTGGCTAGTTCTGACCATGAAATGTGGGAGGAAGTCACATGGGCTGAAGCAGTGAGAAGCCCTGTCTAATTAGTAATTACCGCGTCACTCTCTTCTGCCTTGGTGGTCACGGAAGGGGCCTTTATTGAGGCAATTGCCGCAAAGAGGGCAGTTTGTTTGTGAAGTCAGACGATCTTTTGTTGTGTTAAGCTACTGAGATTTGGGATTGTTTGTTACTGCAGCACATCCCAGCCTGTCTTGGTTAAAACATCACCCATGCTAGGAAGTGGTGTGCCTGGGATTTGAACTCAAACCTTCCTGTCCACAGACTCCTATCTATTACATTGGAAGCAGAGCCAGGCAGGTGGGTGCAGATTCTACTGATTTGAAGATCCATTTTTTGGTCACATTTTTACATTTCTGAAATCAGTTTGCATATTATAATTGGTGCCAACTCACAGTCGCTGTTGGCTTGGTGGTTTTGTGACACAGTTGTCATTGCCCGATATCTTTTGGCAAGATTTTTAAAAAAGTGCCAGCATCAAAACTTGTGGAATGGTGTCTGCTTGAAAGAAAATCCCAGAGACAATGATGAATCACCCTTTTAAGAAATATTGCCTCACCTACCTTCTCGAAGTCTGAGAAGATGGCAGTTTGTGAAAAACACAAGCATCAGTGGGTCTGAGTTGAAAAGAAATCACAAAAGTCAAACTCTGAATGTGAAGACATTTTAGGATGTGTTAACCAATTTATTTTGCTGATATTTTCCATTTTATGTATGCACAATAGTGATATATGTTAAAAATCTATGTCTGGATAAGTTTAAAAGGGTTCTTTCAATACATATAAAATAAAAATTCTAAGTGATAATAAAGTATCGTGTCTTGGTTTAATTGGCAGTGTTTTTTCTTTCTTAGTGGTACATAAAGATGCATCCTACAATCGATGGCATCTTAGATTTGCTGAAATATGGTCTCTGTGCATTCCAGGAGTTAGAGCTTGTCACGTTAGCTGTCTCAGGGGGACAGGAGCCCCTCCAGAGCCTGCTGGTGTGGAGGAAGTGGCACCATCCTGGGGTCTCCATTTTCAGAGGCCTGTTCTGTGCTCACGGAACCTGGCTTTGACTTTCTCCTCTGCACACTCTCTTTCCCTCAGCTTTATGGTTGCTTAGTGGAGCTGACAGAGTTTAGGACAAATGCAGGCTCCAAAGAGGAAATGCGGAATCCTCAGTATGTAATAAAGAGAAAGAGGGAGCGCTCCCCAGGCTCCTTCCAGGGAAATCAAGTGAAATTTCTGGAATGAAGATGAAGAGAGCTGGAGTCTTTTTCTGTCTGTTTTCCTTAGTATCAGGGTCTGGTTTGTGCCTCTGACTCAGACAGTTGTTCTATCTGGGGGACCAGGTTTGGGAGGTGTGTGAAAAAGACAGGAGCTGGAGCTACTAAGTGCCAGTTCTTCCCCGTCCCCATCCCTGCTCAACTGACATCCCCAACCTCATCCCCATCCCTCAGTGTATCCATCAGGGCAGGTCACGTCATGCTGCAGTAGCAAACAACCCCCTACAACTTATTCTCAGTGACTTACAACCACAAGGTTCCATACTCAGGCATGCTTCATGTCACCCATAGGTCTGAGGGATGCTGTGCTCTACTGTATCTCACTCAGGGACCCAGGTGAACATAGCCTTCACCATCTGGGGCATCACAAGTTGCTCACTCAGAAGGGACACACATCACTTCTTACACATCATGGCCAAAGCAAGTCACAAAGCCCCATTTAACCTAAAAGGAAAGGCAAGACTACTACATAACCAGGAGGAGGAGAAACTGAATATCGTGGACAACCCTCATGACTTTCAGACTGACCGTTCCCATCTCTGACCATATCCCCATTTCTAGCTGTGCCACCCACTACCCCCACCCTGGCCACATCCCTCCCCTCAAAGTCTCCCTATCCCTGATCACGACCCTCATGAATGAGTGAGGTGTATCTGTGAGACTTTGAGTGCTGATATTTGCTTCCGATAATGTAGAGCTGTGTCTTTTCTACGCTAGCATCAACCACATCACGCAGTATTGCTTATTTCCATGGCTGCTTCCCCCGCTGGGCTGTGATCTTTTGTTTGTCCTCATTCCCAGGACTGTGGTCTTTCATTTTGTGTCCTCTCGCCAGCACAGAGCTCTGCGCAGAGGATGTATGTAGGAAGTACTTGTTATCTGGACGGCAAATGGATGATGAAATGAGTAAGCCTTTGGAAGAAGCAAGGGCCTCCTTACCCTCAGGAAGTCTAGATGGGGCTGAGCTGGGACCCAAGTCTCTGCCCATTGACTGGCACTGTCAGAAATGCCCAGGATCATGGTAGAATGTGTGTGTGGATGTGCATGTACACGTCTGTGTGTACAGATGGAGACCCTGTTCCTTCAGACACACCCTTCAAGGCTGGGCTGTGGCCTGGGTGAGAGGAGGTAGGTTTGGGTTGGTGGACCTCAAATGTGTCACCCCAGTCCTGAGAGAGGGTGTCCCTAGATCAGTGTGCTCATCTGGCTGGTCAGTCTGGACTACTGGTTTTCATTCTCCATTCCCCCACCCCCACTATGACCCATGTGATAAACAACATCCACTTGAGTATCTCGTTATGGATGTATTCAGCCTATGAGCAGAAGCACAGACGAGACAGACTCTGGATTATGTGCAATTCCCAGCGGCTGGATGTGCTTCCACTGCTTTTTTTTCCCACTCAAGGAAACTAATCTGAAAGCCAGTGAGTGAGAATGACTTTTTTTTTTTTTTAAAATGTTTTCGTCAGGACACTTTTCAGCTGCAAGGGATATAGAGCTAGTTAAAATAAGCTTGTGCAAACAAAAAGGAATGTAGTTGTTTATTTTCCCAAAAATTCCAGGGTAAGGAACCTCAGACATGGCTGCATCCAGATCTCAAATGATGTTGCCAGGTGTTTGTTGATGAAGGCTCTTTGTTCAGAAGAACAAACAGAGTTATTGAGCATTTGCTTTGTTATAAGTACGTTACATCCGTCATGCCATTTAACCCTCAGAACCCTATAAGGTCGGTTCTATCACTAGTTACATTATGAAGCTGAGGAAATGAAGGCTCAGAGAGATTTAGTAACTTGCTCAATGGCATATAGCTAATAAATAGCAGATTGAGGTGATCACTGTCTGTCTGATTTACAGTCTACACTCATAATTATCACCACATTCATTCTTCCAGCTGTACAACGTATTCTAGAAGACACTCATGCCATCCACTACATTCCTGACCCTCTGGCTCAGATCCTGAGGGATGAAATGTCAGTTCTCAGGAAACTCGGGCTAAAAGGACTAGAGATGATAATTATCACCTGCCATCTACCCCTCTTCTACACAAAACTGCCCACCTTAGAGCCCTTGCCATGATCTGTAGCAGGTGGCTCCAGCCCTTCTTTTCCCACCACAACTGATTGGACCAGCAGTGGCCACCTGACTCAGGTAGAGCAGATCTATTGGCTGGTCTACAGCCTATACTTGTGTGGCCTGGCTTGCAAAGACAAGCTTGGCCAATCAGACACTCTTCTGGGAATTTGAACCAAGACTCAAAGGGAAATCTTCAATTGGTGGTGGCAGTTGAACTTGAATGTCATGTGGATTCAGGGTTGGAGCAGCCATTTTGGACCCCTGAGTCGGCAGGGAAAGCCAGCTGGTAGAGATAGGAGGTCACAGCATAAGGAAACGCCATAAAGGAGTGACTTTCCCAAAAGGTGACGAGCTTCTAAATGAGCTGTGGCTGCTTTTCAATTCTGCTTTTTTATTTCATCCTCTGTACCAGCACTTCATCAACTCTGGAATGCTTTCTGCACATACCTGTGGATTTAATCATTTCCTTTTGTCTTTCTTCAGTTTTAAGGGGCAGAGAGTTTAGTTGAAATAAACTAGTTCAAATAAAAATTCAAATATTTATTGAGCTTTGACTATGTGTGTCAGGACTGTGTCAGGTTGTATTAAGATTGGAGTCTGTCAGGAGACATGGATTCTTGCTCCATTCCTACTTTTAACTTTTTCTAGGTGTCAGTTTCCTTATCTGTGAAGCAAAAAGGTTGGATCAGGTATCTCTGAAGACCTTTCTAAAGCTATAGCTTGGGGAAGAGAATGGGCTTCCTTCTTTACTCACAATAGCCAATGTTTTAGCAAAGAAAGAGACCAGAGGGTGCTGATTCTGTCCTCTGGGGAAGGTCACCTCCCCTTGAGCCATCTCCATGTTGTCTCTTAGGATGATCAACCATCCTTAGGACTTTTATATGTGGATCGAGAACTGAGTCAGAAATCAATGACCTCTCCTGGATGGAGGGAAACACGATGGCTACATAGAACCAGGGATTATTCTTCATTTCTTTCATACATTTTCATTTTTAATTATGCAAATTAAAATAACATATAAAGCACACACACACATTTTAAAAATAACAATAAAATAAACACCTAGTTGAAAAATCGAACAATATCAGTACCTTGGAGCCTCCAGGCTGCTCTTCCCCATTTTTCTCTCCTTTTCCAAAAATTAACACATCCTGAATTTTCTCTTATTTTCATTGCTGTCTTGTGTATTGTTGCATGAATAGACTATAGATGATTTATCCATTCCACTGGTGATGGACACAGGGATTGTTTTCAGTTTTGGGTTGCTATGAACATTCTTATTTATGCCTCCTGACACTCTTATTGAAGATTTACCTAGTGTGCCAGTTTGGATGTATTATGTCCCCCAAAACACCATTATCTTTGATACAGTCTTTGTGTGGGCAGGAAATGTATTGGTGTTGATTGGATTGGAGACTTTTGATTGGATGGTTCCATGGAGATGTGACCACTCAACTGTGGGTGAGATCTTTCATTGGATAATTTCCATGGAGTTGTGGCCCCACCCATTCAGCATGGGCTTTGATTACCAGAGCACTATAGAAGCTCAGACAGAAGGTGCAAGCTTGCTACAGCCAGGAGAGACACTTTGAAGAATGCACAGAAGCTGAGAGAGTAGCTGTAAATGAAAGACAGTTTGAAAATGGCCATTGAAAGCAGACTCTTGCTCCGGAGAAGCTAAGAGAGGACAAACACCCCAAGAGCAACTAAGAGTGACATTTTTGAGGAACTGCAGCCTAGAGAGGAACATCCTGGGAGAAAGCTATTTTTGAAACCAGAACTCTGGAGCAGATGCCAGCCACGTGCCTTCCCAGCTAACAGAGGTTTTCCGGATACCACTGGCCATCCTCCAGTGAAGGTACCCGATTGTTGATGACTTACCTTGGACATTTTATGGCCTTAAGACTGTAACTCTGTAACCAAATAAACCCCCTTTATAAAAGCTGATACATTTCTGGTGTTTTGCATTCCAGCAGCATTAGCAAACTAGAACACCAAGGTATGTGCCCAGGAGTACAATTGCTGGGTCATGGGATTTTCTTATTAAAACTTTAGAGGTAAATCCAACCTGTTTTCAAAAGTGGTTTAGCAGTTTACACCTCTACTAGCAGTGAATGAAAATTCCTCTTGCTGCACATCCTTGCTGGCTTTAGCCATTGTCAAACTTTACATTTTTTGCAAAACTCTTTGGTGTGAAATAGTATCTTGTTTTTCTGATGACAAATGAAGTTGAGCATCTTTTACATGTTTTTTGGTTGGTTGAGTTTCCTCCTGTGGGAAATTCCTGTTCATGTCTTTTGCCCATTTTTCTAGTGAGTTTTTCTTTTTCTGACCAATTCATGGCAATTATCAATATAAGTTGGATAATAATCCATTGTTGACTTTCTTTATGTGCTGTAAATAGCTTCTTTTAACTGGATACATTCTTGAAAAAGGCTTCAAACAATATGGCTAAAACTAAGATTCCATTTGAAATCCCCCCCTCAAAACATCTGCCTTTCTCCCCAGATGTAACCAAAATTATCAGTTAAATATGTTTTTTTCCACACCACTTTTGATTTATTTAAGCACGTGTGCAAATGCACGTGACTTCCTTGGTTTCTCCCCAGAGAATTTGGTTAAGTGTTGGTGCCTTCAGCTCAGTTACTTGGGTGATAACCACCATCTATTGTGGGCCTGCTCTGTCCTCAGCACCATTTACACATCCCCAATCCTCACAGCAGCCCTGTGAGAGATACATTTTTATTCCCATCATGTAGATGACAGAACTGAGGCACAGGGAAATGAATTTCAGTAGTTTCACAGCAACTGCATAGCTGGGCCAGGATTCAAGTGTGCCTCTGACTGACTCCAAATCCCATATTCTTTTCTGTTTCGGTTTGCTAAAGCTTCTAGAATGCAGTATTTCAGAAATCGGTTTGCTTTTACAATGGGGATCTATTAGCTTCCAAATTTACAGGTCTAAGGCCATGAAAGAGTCTAAGTTAAGACATTGACAAGGTGATACCTTCTCCAAAGAAAGGTTCCTGGCATCCGGGACACCTCTGTCACATGAGAAGGCACATGGCCAGTCTCAACTGGTCCTTCTTTTCCAGGTTTTGTTGTTTTCAGCTTCTGGCTTCAGTGGCTTTCTCTCTCAGCTCCTATGGGGGCTTTTTCTCTCTCTGGCTTCAGTTGGTTTCATCTATATTATCCTCTCATAAAGGACTCCAGTAAAGGGATTAAGACCTACCCTGAATGAGGTCACATCTCAATTGAAATAACCTAACCAAAACGTCCCACCCATAATAGGTCTACACCCACAGGGATGGATTAAAAGAACATGGCCTTCTCTGGGGTACATAACAGCTCCTAACTACCACATTTCCATTGCAACATGGCATCCCTGCCTGAGGGTCAAGGGTATCAGGATTTGTTGTACTCCTTTTCCTATTACTATTGCTGCTAATATTACTACTCCTTTGACAGTTACTACACATAAACATTACTCTTATTGTTACTGCTCTTACTATTATAAATTGATTAAATAAATTGCTTTCATGTGGCAGGCATGGCTCCAGAAAACAATGCAGACCCACCCCCTGCCCTAAAGGAGCTTATATTCTAGTGGATGATGATGAAGCCAGTGTTTTTTGGAACCCGACCTGTGTGCCAGGCAGGCACTGTGCTCAGTGCTTTATGTACATTATCTGATTTAGTTCTCACCAACACCCTGGGAGTTAGGCACTTTTATTATCTTTTGATCTTGGTTCAAATGTCATCTCCTCAGAGAATACCTTCCCTGACCCCCTATATAAGTGGATTCCCCCAGTTCTCTCCACCCTGTCCCCCTCTTTGTTCCCAACATTGCCCTGTTCACAATTGACCATTATTTATTTGTTGATTGTCTATCTTGCTAGACCAAAAGCAACCCAAGGGTGGCAGCCATGTCCATTGGGTTTACAACCATATCCCAGGTACCCAACATAGTACCTGGCACACAGTGGGCAGCCAATAAATACTCGTGGAATGAATTCCTATTTTGTAGATGGAGAAATTGAGAGTCAGAGAGTTTAAGCATCTTTCCTAAGGCTGCACAGCCAGAAGAGGCAGATTCAGGACTCAAATCCCAGTCTGCCTGACTTCAGTGCCAAGGTTTTTATTCACTGAACCATGTAGAACTTCCTGATGTGGGTGCTGTGTCCTGGAGTTCTGAGGTGTTGTTCAAGGATGTGGTCAGGCCCAAAGTGCTGCCTCTTAACTGGATGCACAAAAGCCAAGCACCTGTTCACACCTGGTCTCTCCAAGCAGGTATTTTGAGAGTCAATATGTGGTTCAAGAGGCTACCTCTCCAGGTTTGGAGTAGCAAGGTGCTGCCTGGTAAGATGCCACCCACCTCCCTGATGTGAGAGGACAGTGATCACCCGACTTGTCTTATATTCTCAGGGTCAGAGAGAATTTCAGAAAATAAAGCCCAAGCCTTTGGCAAATGAAAGTCTTAGCAACAGCCAGCAGCCTACCTACAGGAGCAGGTGCCTGCGAGGACCTGGGTCTGCAACATGCACTGAGAAGGAAGGAGCTTGCTCCAGACACCCTGAACTTTAGGTTCTTCCTGTGCACTGTGCTCTCTTACCTCCAAGACTTTGTACAAATTTTGTTTCTACTGACTGGAGCACTTTTCCACCCCTATCCCTACTTCCTTTAACTGGAAAAGCCATAGTCATCTTTTAGTTCACAGCTTAAGTGTTGTTTCCTTGGAAAACCTTCCTTGGAAAACCTTTGGATTATTAAGTCAGGACCGAGGAGGCTCTGATGTGTTTTCATGGTGCCCTGCACTTTCTCTCTGCCATACAAGACTCCAAGAGCAGGAACCACATCTTATTCACCGCTGTAGCTCCAGCACCTAGCTCAATGTCTGGCATATGATAGGTGCTCAATAAATGTTGATTGTACGGGCATGGGGGGTGGGTCTTTGATCACCACACCTATGCAGGGTCATCCTGTAGGAGCATCCTTCTAAGCAGAGGTGAGCAAGAACACTTTTCCTGCCTGCAATCAGTGACATACCTGAACCATTTGTCTGCCATGCCCTCAGACTGATTTTCCCCCTTAGGAATCTGAGGCAGGTCCCCAACTCCTTGTTCTAGCTCTGGCATCTGGGTTTAGCTGGAGGCTGTTTCTCAGGGCTGGCTGGCCTGGGGCCAGTGGCCATGTCCAGGGAGAACCAAGCCACTAGCAGTTTCTACCTTTGGATTCCTTTGGTCTGGGAAACACATTTCCTGTAAACCTCATTTGGGCCAAAAACACAGCCATGTGCCATTAATATATTTAGCTAACTGTTTAATTGGCTATTGGCAACAGTTTCAGAGGAGTCAGATTGAATAACAACAGAGTGTATCTAACCATCAAGAAAAAATTATAATGTGTCGGCATGTAGGAACTGCAAGTTTAGTGCCAAGTCTATTATCCACACAGATCTACCCAAATCACTTTCTTTAGGCAGGGATCTTGCTTAGCTTTACAGAAAGAAATGCGTCTTTTAATTATGTTCAATTTCAGAGCAACATGAAATATCAACAAGAGACCCAAAATACACTAATATTTCTCCCCTTAAACTCCTCTTACATAATTGACTGCTCTTCCATTTGCAAAGGAAACTTGTCCTTGCTTGGAAGAGCCCTGAGGGTACCACACGTTTCTTCTCAGGGCCCTTCCTAAAAGCAGGCATCAGGGCCCAAAGCGTGCCCCATAGCACTGGTTAGCTCAGACCCTGGAAACATGACTGCCTAAACCTTGGTCGTCTCTATCATATCCTATCTGGAGCCACTCATTTCCCATATCCAATTAAACACCAAGTCCTGTTGATTCTCCCTCTGCACAACCAGCCCGATTCAGCACAGCGATAGTGGACAGTTCCCAGCCCCTGCCAGCATCTCTTATCAAAAGTGCACAATAAAAAATGATTAAAGAAAAAGTGCACTGTGAGATCTCTCTGCTGTCAAGCTGTGCTGTCCAATACGGTAGCCTCTAGTGTGTGACTATTTAAATTTAAATTAACTAAAATAAAAAATTCAGTTCCTCAGCTGCACTAGCACATTTCAACTGAATGCTGAGTAGCCACATATGGCTACAGTACTAGATAACATAGATATAAATATTTCCATGATCCCAGAAAGCACTATTGGACAGCGCTGTTCCAAAGCCTCCAAAAGTTGCTCAGCTGTGTGCAGATGCATTCCAGATGTGTGGATAGTTAATGTCCCTGGGACCTACCTTCAGCCAATGAGGGGCAGGGGTTGGGGATAAATTCCTCACGTTCCCTGTCCTGCAGTGGACCAGTTCTAAGAGATGTGTTATTCAGCCCCACAGATGGTCTCCAGTGGATTGTCCCCAGTGGACTGAACCTGCTCATTAGCATACCCTTTATTTGTTCTTCTCCCTTCTTTGTATCAGTTTCCACACATCCTCACTCATGCTTCCTGAGATCACCTCCAAAATATACTGCCTGCACCAAATCCTTGTCTTGTGGTCTGCTTTTAGGGGAGCCGTATTTAAAATACCCCTGAATTCGTAAGCTATTCTCCCCTTCCACTGCCGCTACCTTGGCACAGACCCCATCTTCTTTAACCTGGATGGCAGTGCAGCCTCCTACACAGCCTTCCTGTCTCCTTCCCCTCTTTCCTTCTATCAGTTTTCCACATGGAAGTCAGAGAACAGCAAAAACAAGACAAACATGAATCAACTAACCCCATGCTTTAAACCTCCATTAACTGTCTGAGAATTGTGTCCAGATTCCTTAAAATAACTCCCATGAAGGCTAGTAATATTTGGTCTGAATTGACCTCCCCAGTTTCTTCCTTCCTACTTCTATGCAGCTGGGAGTGCAGTCATGTTCCCAAAGCCAAGCTGTCTATGACAATTCATCACAAATCAGTCATCCGTTTGATGGTCAACTTGTAGAAATGGTCAGGAAGACATCATAAACTGAGTCTAGGACAATCTGTGTCATGCTAGGACTGGGGTGAGGGCATGAGATGAGTGAGGCACTTCTCTTGGTTGCAAAATTTAAGGAGGTGCTGAAAAATACAGTAATAAGATAAACTAACATACATGTATGCATGTGTGTGTGTGTGTGTGTATATAATTTTAGTTTTTTTTTGTGATTTAAAAGATTAAACTTTTTATTTTGAGATAATTGTAGATTCACATGCAGTTGTAAGAAAATACAGACAGATCCCATGTACCCTTCACCCACTTTCCCCCATTGGTAATATCTTCCATAACTATAGTAAAATAGCACAATCAGGGAAGTGACATTGATACAGTCAAAATACAGAACATTACCATCAACACAAGGATCACTCCTAGTGTCCTTTCCTCAACCACACCTACTTCTCTCCACCCTCACCTCTTTCCTGATCCCTGGCAATCTGTTTGTTTCCATTTCTATAATTTTGTCATTTCAAGAATGTTATATAAATGGAATCATACTGTACATAACTTTTGGGGATGGCTTCTTTTTCACCCAGCATAATTCTCTGGAGATTCATCCAGGTTGTTGTGTATCAATAATATATTCCTTCTTATTGCTGAGTAGTATCCCATGGTATGGATGTACCATGGTTTATATAACCATTCAGGTATATCTGAGTTGTTTCCAGTTTTTTGGCTATTATACGTAAAGCTGCTATGAACATTTGTGTGCAGGTTTTGTGTAAACATAAATATTCATTTCTCCAAGGTAAATTCCCAATAGTGCAATTACTGGGTTGTATAGTTGTGAATGTTTCATTTTTAAAGAAACTGCCTAATTGTTTTCCAGAATGGCTGTACTGTTTTACATTTTCCAGCAATATATGAATGATCTGGTTTCTCCACATACTCACCAACATTTGATGTTGTCACCACTTTTTATTTTAGTCACTTAGGTAGGTGTGTATTATATCTTATTGTGGTTTTAATTTGCATTTCTCTAATGGCTAATGATGTTGAACGTCTTTTCATGTGCTTATTTGTCTTCTGTGAAATGTCTATTCATGTCTTTTGCCCATTTTCTAATTGGATAGTTGTTTTTTTTTTTTTTTCCACAGTTGCATCTTGAGAGTTCTTTATATATTCTAGTTACTAGTCCTTTATTGGATATGTGATTTGCAAATATTTTCTCCCTTCATTGTAGCTCATCTTTTCATCTCCTTAACAGTCTTTCCCACAGCAAAAGTTTTAAATTTTGATTAAGTTTAATTAAGTTTTTCTTTCACAAATCACACTTTTTTGTGTCAAGTCTAAGAACTCTTTGCCTAGCCCTAGAACCGAAAGATTTTCTCCTATATTATCTTATAAAAGTTTTATAGTTTTATGTTTTACATTTAAATTTATGATCCATTTTGAGTTAGGCATGAGGTTTAAGTTAAGATTTCTTTTTTTTTGGTCTGTGGATGTCCAATTGCTCCAATATCATTTGTTGAAAAAGGCTACCCTACCTCCATTGACTTGCTTTTTCATTTCTGTCAAAAAATAAGTTGGTCATATTTGCATGGATCTATTTATGGGTACTTTGTTCTGGTCTACTGATCTATATCTATCCTTCTGCCAGTACTTCACAGTCTTGAATACTGTGTCTATATACTAAATCTTGAAATCAGATAGACTGATTTCTCCCTCTTCATTCTTATTTTTAGCTAGTTACTTGCCTTTCCATATGTTTTAGAATAATCTTGTCTATATTTACAAAAAAATCTTTCTGAGATTTTGATAAAAATTGTATTAAACCTGTATATGAAGTTGAGGATAATTGACACCTTAACTATGTTTAGGTTTTCTAATCCATGAACATGGTATGTCTCCCCATTTAGATCTTTGATTTCTTTCATCAGCATTTTATAGTTTTATGCATACAAGTCTTGTACATATTCTGTTAGATTTATACCTAAGTATTTCATTTTTTGAGGGATTGTAAATATTGTATTTTTAATTTCAGTATCCATACATTCATTGCTAGTATACAGAAATACATTTAGTTGTATATTTATCTTGTATCCTGTGAACTTGCTAAACACATTTATTACTTTGGGGAGGTTTTAAAAAAATATTCCTTGGGATTTTTTGACATAGTCATATTATGTCACCTGCAAGTAGGGACAGTTTTACTTTTTTCTTTCTATTCTGTATGCCTTTTCCCCCCTTTTGTTGCCTTATTGCACAGGGTAGAACTTGTAACTACTATGTTGAATAAGAGTGGTGAGAACAGACACCCTTGCTTTGTTCCTGATCTTAGGGAGAAAAGCACTCAGTGTTTCACCATTAAGTATAATGTTAGCTGTAGGGTTTTTGAAGATGTTCTTTATCAAATTGAGGAAATTCCTCTCTATTCTTAGTTTTCTGAGAGTTTACAAATATATCCTGAAACACCAAATACATCCCTAAAACAAAAAAGAAATATCTTGGATTTTTGTCAAATGCTTTTTCAGCATCAATTGATAAGATCAAGTGATTTTCCTTCTTTAGCTTGTTAATATGGTGGTTTTATTTTCAAGTGTTGAATCAGTCTTGCATCCATGGAATAAACCCCACAGGTCATGGCATATAATATTAAAATATTTTGTTAAGGATTTTTGAAGCTGTATTCATGAGGGATATTAATCTGCAGATTTTTTCTTGTACTGTCTGCCTGATTCTGGTATCAGGGTAACACTTTCTTAATAAAATGAATTGGGAAGTGTTCTCTTATCTTCTTTTTTGAGAAGTTGTGTAGAATTGGTGTTAATTTTTCTATAAATGTTTGGTAGAATTCACCAAATGTTTATAGTCTGCATACTTCTTTTTGGGACTCTGAAAAATTATGTATCCAATTTCCTTAACAGTTTTGTGCTATTCAAATATTCTATTTCATATTGGGTGAATAGTGATAGTTTGTGTTTTTTGAGGAATTGGTAAATTTCACCTAAATTGTCAAATTTATGTGTAGCATTGTTTATAGTATTCCCGTATTATCCTTTTGATGTTTGCAGGGTCTGTAATGATAGCCCCTGTTCCATTACTAATATTGTTATTTTGTATCTTCTCTCTTTTTTTCTTTGTCAGTCTAGCTAGAGGCTGTCAATTTTATTGACCATTTCAAAGAACCATCTTTATGTCGTATCAATTTTTCTCTATTGTTTTTTGTTTTTGATATCATCAATTAAATAAAAATTTCTCTCTTTCTTATTTTTTGCTATTTTTAAGGGAGGAGCTTTATTTATTGATTTGACACCTTTACTCTTTTTTTAATGTAAACATTTAGTGTTATAAATTTCCCTCTCAGCATTGCTTTAGCTATGTCCCACAAATTTTCATGTTGTATTTTCATTTTTATTAAGTTCAATGTAGTTTTGAATTTTCCTTGAAATTTCCTCTTTGACCCATGGATTATTTAGAAGTGTGTTGTTTAGTTTCTAAGCATGTAGAGATCATTCTGTTATTTTTCTATTATTGATTTCTAGCTTGATTTAATTGTGGTCAGAAAATATATTTATATGATTTAAAGTCTTTAAAATTTGTTTAAGTTTGTTTTATGGTGAGTATATGCTCTATTTTAATATTTATACTAAAATAGTATAATGGTATATAGATACTAAATTAGTATCTATAGTATATTAGTTCCATGGGTACTTGAAAAGAATGTCTATTCTGTTGGTGTTGGGTGGAGTTATCTATAAATGTCCATCAGATCCTGTTGGTTGATGGCATTATGGAGTTTTAATATATCTTTGCTGATTTTCCATCTAGTTGTTTTGTCAATTGTCGAGAGAGTGGTGTTGAAGTCTGCAATTATAATCACGGATTTCTCTCTTTGTCCTTTCTCTCCTATTGGTTTTTGCTGCACATTTTTGTATCTTTGTTGTTTGTTGCATACACGTTTAGGATTGCCTTGTCCTCTTGGTATACAGACACTTTTATCTTTCTGCAGTGTCCCTCTCTCTGCCTGGTAATTTTCTTTGCTCTGAAGACTACTTTATATCATACTAATATCAGTATGTTTGAAATTAGCTTCTCAAAGACAATATATATACATATTTAAGTCTTGTTTGTTAACCTTGCCAATTTCTGTCTTTTAATTGGTCTATGTAGATCATTGCATTTTATGTAATTATTGATATGTTAGGTTTTAAGTTGCCATTTTACTTTTTGTTTGTTGTGCCAGTTCAATGTATTATGTCCCCCAAAATGCCATTATCTTTGATGCATTCTTGTGTGGGCAGACATATTAGTGTTGATTAGATTTTGGAATCCTTTGGGTGTTTCCATGGAGATGTGAGTCAATCAACTGTGGACAGGACCTTTGGTTGGATAATTTCCATGGAGGTGTTGCCCCACCCATTCAGGGTGGGTCTGAATTAAACTACTGGAGCACTATTTAAGCTCAGACAGAAGGAGTGAGCTTGCTACAGTCAAGAGGGGCACTTTGAAGAATGCATTGGAACTGAGAGAGAACCTTCAGCTTACAGAGACATTTTGCAGATGGCCTTTGAAAGCAGACTTTTGAGAGGACAAATGCCCCAAGGGCAACTAAGGGTGACATTTTTGAGAAGCTAAAGCCGAGAGAGGAATGTCCTGTGAGAAAGCCATTTTGAACCCAGAACTTTGGAGCAGACACCAGTCACGTGCCTTCCCAGCTAACAGAGGTTTTCTGGACACCATTGGCCATCCTCCAGTGAAGGTACCCAATTGTTGATGCGTTACTTTGGACACTTTATGGCCTTAAGACTGTAACTGCGTAACTAAATAAACCCCCTTTGTAAAAGCCAATCCATTTCTGGTGTTTTGCATTCTGGCAGCATTAGGAAACCAGAACATTTGTTTTCTCTGTTTTTTATCTTTCTCTGTTACCTTTTTCCTGCCTTCTTCCTATGGGAAAGAATTCTATAATGATTCTATTTTGATTTATCAATCATGTTTTTGAGTGTATTTCCTTGTATGGCTTTTTGGTAGCTGCTCTGGGTATTACATTATATATACACAATGTATCATAGTCTACTGGTGCCAACATTTCACCAGTTCAAATGAAGTGTACAGTCCTTACCTCTCTTTATGTCCTTTTATGCTCCCTCATTTATTATATTATTGTCTTAAATATTTACATTTAATATTTACATTTACTTGAGACAGTAGTATAATTTATTCTTTAACTATTAAACATAATTTAGAAAACTCAAGAAAAGAAAGAAAATGTATTGCATTGAACCATATTTTTACTCTTTCCATTGTTCTTTATCCCTGTTGGCTATGGGTTGAATTATGCCCCACAAAAAGATATGCTGAGAGGGGTGGTGCAAGACGGTGGAGTGGTGAGTTGTGGAATTTAGTTTCTCCACTATGGCAGCTGGTAATTACCCAGGAATCACATGAAACAGTGTTTTTGGGGTCTCCAGTGACCAGTCACACATCGTGCACAAGTTTGAAACAGGTGGAAAAGCTGAGATCACAGCAAAATTTGCAAATTCTCCCAACTAGGGGTCTGACACCCCTCCCCGCCCAGACTCTGTGGACTGTCTTGCAACTGGCTTCCTGAAAGAAAAAAAAACCCAACAGTTTGCTGGGAGCAAGAAGGGGGGCTTAACCCAGCCTCAACTGCAGAATTAATTAACAAATTAATTAATTAATTTTTAGAACTGGAGGTACTAGAAAAGGGCTGGGCTCTGGGAAGGCGGGGCACATAAAAGTGGGAACCAATTCCCTGGCTCCAACAACACTTGTTTTTTTGTTTTTTTATTTTCTACATTTTGTCCCTTCCCTTTTCTCACTGACTCCTTATCTTTTTACACTTCAATAGTCCCCAGCAAGTGAGGAATTAAAGCCCTTGGAGAGTAATTATCCAGATAATAGCCCAAAGGGTTTCTTTAAATACTCTGTTCTGACACTGACAAAACTTCCTGGCTGGGGAAAGGCTTTGAAAAGGGACTTCTTCCTTTTTTTTTTTTTATATTTAAAAGTAACATATGTGGCTCGAAAATTTAAAGTAACATATACGGTTATTTTCTATCAGACAGCCCAAGTTGAAGGTCTAGGCTAGTCTTGGGGGGAGACAGAGTACCCAGAAGTTCTTTGAATTCCAGATTTACTTCTGAAGAAGGTCTCCACCTTCTTTAATTGGCAACATATAATAATGTGGATGAACCTTGAGGACATTATGTTGAGTGAAGTTAGCCAGAAACAAAAGGACAGATTCTGTATGGTCTCACTAATATGAACAGACATTAATGAACAAACTTTGGGAGTTACAAGCTGACAAGACAGGTGACCAGGAGATAGAAAGAAGGCAGAGACCAGGCATTTGATGCTGAAGGACTACAGAATGTTTAGCAGGATTGATTGTATAGATCCAGAAATAGATAGCATAATACTGTGTGATGGTACCACAGTATTATAAGTACACTGAACAAAGATGTCTGTGAGTAAACCTGAAAGAGGTGGGATAGGAGAATGTATGACACCTGAGTTAAAGATAGATGATAAAGACTGGGACGGTATAACTTGGCAAAAACTGGAGTGGCCAATGACTGTTGCTAAATATACAAATATAAAAATGTTTCTGCATGTGGGAGAGCAAATGAATGTCAACCATGTAGAGTATTGAAAAAGGGATGGTATTTGGGAAAAAACATAATCAAAACAAACTGGAGTCTATGGTCAACAGTAACACTGTAATATGCTTCCATTAAATGTAACAAAGGCAATATACCAATGCTAAGTGTGTATGAGAGAGGGATATAGGAGAGGGAATTGGGATTCTTGGTAGTGGTGTTATTTTCTGTCCTTACTATTATATTGTATTGTATGACATGTTGTTTTTCTTTTTATCATCTTTTTTATTTTTGCTAAAAAATTTTTTTTGTAGTAATAAATATGTTCAAGTGCTGACTGTGGTGATAAATGTACAACTTTGTGATGATACCATGAACGACTTACTGTGCAATGTGGATAAATGTATGGTATGTGAATATAACTCTATAAAATTATAGTAAAGAATATATATAGGAGTAAAAGTGTTGGAGAAAACACAGTGAGAGGGATGTATCTATCTACTGTTGATGAGCAGGTAGAATGGTGTAGCCTTTCTGAAGGTCAGTGTGGTGGTTCCACAAAAACTAAGTATGTGGGGACCATAAGGTCCTGCAACCTCATTATGAGGTATGTCATTGGAAGATCTGAGAGCAGAGACATGAATGGACATTTACACACTGGTGTTTATGGAGGCAGTATTCATGATTTGCCATGAGTGGAGGTGGCCTAAGGGTACATAGACTGAGGAACAGAATGGTGAACTGTGGCATATGCATACAATGGAATATTGAGCAACTACGAGAAGGAGTGAAGCTGTGAGACACACAATGAGGTGAATGGATCCTGTATACAGCATTTGAGTGAAGTACACCAGAAGTAAAGGCAAACACTATAATGTCACACCAATATGGACTAACTACAACGTATAAACTCAGAATTGAATCTTAGAACACAGCCTAACATGGAAATGATTATTGTAATGGCCCCTACATTGTGAGCTCTTACAGCAGTCAAATCTTATTCCTGAATTGTAATGGCTATCTCCAAACTCTGAGATGCTGATCCCCTAGTGTATAACCTGATTGGTCTCTGGAACAATGCATATCTCTGAGACACCTGAAACTCAGAGCTAGAGCTCAGCAGATATGAATGTCAGTATTAGCACATAGAGCAACTGTTGAAAAAAAAAAAAGCTGAAAAATAGCCCAGACTTCAATTAGTGATAGAATGAAGCAGATCTGGTTAAGACTAGGGCAAACTGGGCCAAACGGTAATTGCTGAAACTGACTGTGTTTTAAAACTTCAACTTCCATGTGAGACCAAGGGAAGAGATGTCTATTTGATGCAGGATCTATATTTTCTAAACAGTATAACTCTACAGTTGGTTTGTTCAAACACCACAATTACATGGAACTTTGAATAGGATGTAAGATACAGTAGGTTAGTATAGGTTAGAGTGAAATAGTGACACATCCCAAAGTAATTTGTGCAGAGAATAAAAGATATATTTACAGCCCCTCCCCCCAAGGAGCTGGGGAAAGTGCAGAAGTATTGGACTTCCTCACCTGGACTGATATTGATGTTGGCACAAACATTAGGACTGGCGGTTTGATGTGCCGAGCCCTCTATCATGGGACTTGCCCTTATGAAGCTCATTACTGCAAAGGAGAGGCTAAACTTGCATTTAATTGTGCCTGAGAGTCTCCCCCTGAGTACCTCTCTGCTGCTCAGATGTGGCCCTCTCTCTCTAGCTAAGCCAAATCAGCAGGTGAACTCACTGCCTTCTCCCCTACATGGGACCGGATTCCCAGGGGTGTAAATCTCCCTGGCAATGCAGGATATGACTCCTGGAGATCAATCTGGACCCAGCATTGTGGGACTGAGAACATCTTCTTGACCAAAAAGGGGATGAAAAATGAGATGAAATAGTTTCAGTGGCTGAGAGATTTCAAATGGAGTCGAGAGGTCACTCTGGTGAACATTCTTATGCATTATATAGATAACACCTCTTAGGTTTTAATGTATTGGAATAGCTAGAAGTAAATACCTGAAACTATCAAACTCAACCCAGTAGTCTGGACTTCTGAAGATGATTGTATAACAATATAGATTACAAGGGGTGATAGTGTGATTGTGAAAACCTTGTGGATCACACTCCCTTTATCTAGTGTATGGATGGATGAGTAGAAAAATGGGGACAAAAACTAAAGGAAAAATAGGGTGGGATTGGGGGGATGGTTTGGGTGTTCTTTTTTGCTTTTATTTTTTATTCTTATTCTGATTCTTTCTGGTATAAGGAAAATGTTCAGAAATAGATTGTGGTGATGAATGCATAACTATATGATCATACTGTGAACAGTTGATTGTACACCATGGATGATTGTATGGTATGTGAATATATTCCAATAAAACTGAATTTACTTAAAAAAAAAGTAAATATGTGGCTCGAAAAGTTAAAGTAACATATGTGGTTATTTTCTATCAGACAGCCCAAGTTGAAGGTCTAGGCTAATCTTGGGGGGATACAGAGTACCCAGTAGTTCTTTGAATTCCAGATTCACTTCTGAAGAAGGTCTCCACCTCATCTTTAATTGGCAACTCAGGCTGACCAAGGAATTAAGCTGGAGTTGCTCCAAAGAGGAGAGGGGAGAAGGGAATAGTGCACTCTGGAGACAGCTGGAGTTCCTAGGATTGGGAGAGTGGAGGGAGGTCCAGCTCAATCAGCAGCCCTCCTTTTGGGAACTCAGACCCTAGGGGCTGGAATTGAAAAACCAGCTTTAGTCAGCCATGTCCCTGACAGGATCAGAATCACCAGGAGAACTAAAGACACTGCACTTCCTTACACTGGTGGGGGAGCTGTGGTATGGCAAGCACCACCTGCTGGACAGCATACGAGTAGCACCAAGTTTGGAGGCCTCATAGGAGGGTCTCATTCTCAGAGAAACTTCATATCTTCCTCCTGAGACCTGGACCTCTCTAGACTGGGAAAACCTGACTGGGGTTGACCATATCTGAGGAGACCCTCTCACAAAAAGGTTATATAGAGGCAGGGCAAGAAACAGAAAAACAAGAGGTGAAAAATTCTGATCAACTAAATAAAACCTTAGTCAGAGGCCTAGACTAAGTGGAACTGAACAACAAAGGTTAGAGAACAAAGCCAATCAAAAAGAAAACCCTAGGTAAAAGAGTGGAGATGAGCTCCAGAATAAACCAACCAAGAAAATCAGATGTCTAGGCAATTTAAGATAATGAGCCATACCAGGAAACTAAAAAATATGGACCAGCCAAAGGAACAAACTAATAGTTCAACTGAGATACAGGAGTTGGGGCAACTAATGCTCAATCAATTCAATGAACCAAGGGAAGAATTAATTAAAGATGTTCAAACAAATCTCCTAAATCAATTCAATGATAAGAGGGAAGATGTGGTAAAAGAGATGAAGGATGTAAAGAAGACACTGGATGACCATCAAGAAGAATTTGTAAACTTGAAGAAACAAAAGGCAGACTTACTGGAATGAAGGGCACAATGAAGGAGATGAAAAAGACAATGGAGGGATACAAAATTAGATTTGAACAGGCAGAAGAAAGTATCAGTGAACTAGAAGACAAGACATTTGAATTCATACACACTAAAGAACAGATGGTGAAAAGAATGGAAAAATACAAGCAGGGTCTTAGGGAGCTGAGTGACAACATGAAGTGCAAAAATATATGTGTTATGGGTATCCTGGAAGGAGAAGAGAGGGGAAAGGGGGCAGAAAGAGTAATAGAAGAAATATACACTGAAAATTTCCCAACTCTTATTAAAGAAAGAAAATTACAGATTCAAGAAGTGCAGCGTACCCCAAACAGAATAGATCCAAATAGACCTACTCCAAGATACTTACTGATCAGATTGTCCAATGTCAAAGACAAAGAGAGAATTCTGAAAGCAGCAAGAGAAAAGCAATGCATCACATAGAAAGGAAGCTTGATAAGACTATGTACAGATTTCTCTGCAGAAACCATGGAGGCAAGAAGACAGTGGTATGATATATTTAAGATACTGAAAGAGAAAAACTGCCAACCAAGAATTCTATATCCAGCAAAACTGTCCTTCCAAAATGAGAGAGAGATTAAAATATTTTCAGACAAACAGACACTGAGACAGTATGTGAATAAGGGACCAGCATTACAAGAAATACTAAAGGGAGTGCTACAGGCTGATAGGAAAAGACAGGAGAGAAAGGTTTGGAGAAGAGTGCAGAAATAAAGAATATCAGGAAGGGTAAAAGGAGACAGAGGAAAAAATAAGATATGAAAAGCTGATAACACAGGCTATCAGGAGATAGAAAGAGAGTAGAGATTGGGCATTTGATGCTGAAGGATTACAGAATGTTCAGCAGAATTGATTGTATCAATCCAGAAATAGATAGCATAATACCGTGTGATGGTAGCAGAATATTGTAAGTATACTAAACAAAGATGTCTGTGAGTAAAGCTGGAAGGGGTGGGATAGGGGAATGTATGACACCAGACGTAAAGATAGATGATAAAGACTGGGACTGTATAACTTAGCAAAAACTGGAATGTCCAGTGACTGTTACTAAATGTACAAACATAAAAATGTTTTTACATGTAGGAGAGCAAATGAATGTCAACCACACAGAGTGTTGAAAAAGGGATGGTATTGGGGAAAAAACATAATCAAAGCGAACTAGAGTCTATGGTCAACAGTAACATTGTAATATGCTTCCATTAAATGTAACAAATGCAACATGCCAAAACTAAATGTATATGAGAGGGGGATATAAGGGAGAGATATGGGATTCTTGGTAGTGGTGTTGTTTTCTCTCCTTACTATTACCTTGAATTGTATGACATTTTACTTTTCTTTTCATTATCTTTTCTATTATTTGCTAAAAAAACACTTCTTTTGGTAGTAATCAATATATTCAAGTGCTGACTGTGGTGATAAATGTACAACTATATGATGATACCATGAACAACTGATTGTATACTGTGGATAATTTTATGGTATATGAATATATTTCTATAAAATTATAGGAAAAAGTATAAATGGGGATAAAATTGCTGGAGAAAACATGGAGAGAGGGATGTACCTATTTACTGTTCATGAGGAGGCAGAATGGTGTAGCCTTTCTGGAGGTCAGTGTGGTGGTTCCACAAGAAGCTAAGTATGTGGGGGCCATAAGGTCACGCAACCTCATTATGGGGCATGTACTTGGAAGATTTGAGAGCAGAGACATGAATGGACATTTGCACACTGGTGTTCATGGAGGCAGTATTCGTGATTTGCAATGGGTGGAGGTGGCCTAAGGGTATATCAACTGAAGAACAGAAGGGTGAACTGTGGTGTATGCATACAATGGAATATTGAGTGATTATGAGAAGGAATGAAGCTGTGAGACAGGCAACGAGGTGAATGGATCCTGTAGACAGCATTTTGAGTGAAGTACGCCAGAAACAAAGGCAAACACTATAATACCTAACCAATATGGACTAACTACAATGTGTAAACTCAGAATTGAATCTTAAAGCACAGCCTGTTGGGGAATGATTATTGTAATGGTCCCTAGATCATAAGCACTTACAGCAGTCAAATCTATTCCTGAATTGTAGTGGCTGCCTCCAAGCTCTGAGATGTTGTTCCCTTAGTGTATAACCTGATCGATCTCTGGAACATTGGGCATCTGTGTGACACCTGAAACTCAGAGCTAGAGCTCAGCAGATATGAATGTCAGTATTAGCTCATACAGCAACTGTTAAAAAAAAAGCTGAAAAAGAGCCCAGACTTTGGGATATGAATAAAGCAGATCTGGTTAAGACTAGGGCAAATTGGGCCAAAGGGGAAAGGTCAAAACTGATTGTGTTTTCAAACTTCTACTTTCATGTGAGACCAAGGGAAGAGATGTTTGGTGCAGGTTCTATATTTTCTGCTTCCTCACCTGGATTGTTGCTGATGTTCCCACAAACACTGAGGACTGAGAGTTTGGTATGCTGAGCTCTTTTTCTTGGGGCTTGCCTTATGAAGTTCATTACTGCAAAGGAGAGACTAAAACTGCTTATAATTGTGCCTAATAGTCTTCCCTGAGTACCTCTTTATTGCTCAGATGTGGCCCTTTCTCTCTAGCTAAGCCAACTCGGCAGGTGAACTCACTGCCCTCCTCCCTATGTGGGACCTGTCTCCCAGGGGTATAAATCTCCCTGTCAATGCAGGATATGACTCCTGGGGATGAATTTGGACCCAGCATTGTGGGATTGAGAATATCTTCTTGACCAAAAGGGGGATGCAAAACGAAATGAAATGAAGTTTCACTGGCTGAGAGATTTCAGATGGAGTCGAGAGGTCACTCTGGTGGACATTCTTATGCACTATATAGATAACACCTCTTAGGTTTTGATATATTGGAATAGCTAGAAATAAATACCTGAAACTATCAAACTCCAATCCAGTAGCCTTGACTCTTGAAAATGATTGTATAACAAGGTAGCTTACAATGGGTGACTCTGTGATTGTGAAACCTTGTGGATTGTACTCCCTTTATCCAGTGTATGGATGGATGAGTAGAAAAATGGGGACAAAAACTAAATGAAAAATAGGGTGGGATGGTGGGGTTGATTTGGGTATTCTTTTTTCCTTTTATTTTTTATTCTGATTCTTTCTAGTGTAAGGAAAATGTTCAAAAATAGGATTGGGGTGATGAATGCATAACTCTATGATGGTACTATGAACAGTTGATTGTACACCATGGATAGTTTTATGGTATGTGAATATATCTCAATAAAACTCAATTTAATTAAAAAAAAAGATATGTTAAAGTCCTAATCCCCAGTACCTCAGAACGCGATCTTATTTGGAAGTGTGTTCTTGCAAATTTAATTAGTTAATACTGGAGTAGGGCACCCCTTAGTACAATAGGGCTACTGTTCTTATTAGAAGAGAAGAGACCATGAGACAGAGTTATACAAGTGAGAAGGCCATGTGACAAGAGACGTACACAGGTAAGAAGGCCATGTGACAATACAGATATGCAGGTGAGGCGGCCATGTGACAACAGAGGTACACAGGGGAGCAAGCCATGTGACAACAGAGGTGCACAGGTGAGAAGGCCATGGGATGACAGAGGTACACAGATAAGAAGGCCACCATGTGATGACAGAGGTACATAGGTGAGAAGGCCATGTGACAGGAGAGGTACACAGGTGAGAAGGCCATGTGACAATACAGGTACACAGGTGAGAAGGCCATGTGACAACAGCAGTACACAGGAAGAAGGCCATGTGATGACAGAGGTACACAGGTGAGAAGGCCATGTGACAACAGAGGTACACAGGTGAGAAGGCCATGTGACGACAGAGGTACACAGGTAAGAAGGCCTTCATGAGATGACAGAGGTACACACAGGTAAGAAGGCCATGTGAGGCAGAGACAGGAGTTAATGCAGCTACAAACCATGGAACCCCAAGGACTGCCTGCCATGACCAGAAGCTAGAAGAAGGCAAGGAAGGATTCTTCACTAAAGATTTTAGATTTGATTTTAGACTTCAGGTCTCTAGAACTGTGAGAGAATAAATTTCTGTTGTTTTAGGCCACCATCAGCTACCCTGATGTTCCAAGTTTCCTCCCATTATCGTTTCCTTTCTATTTAGAGAAATTTACTTTCTTTTATTTATTTATTTTTTCCTTAATCTGAGAATGTCTTGATTTATTCTTCATTCCTGAAGATTATTTTCACTGGATATAGAATTTTGGGTTGACAGTTCTTTTCTTGAAATTTTGTTGTGCCCTTCCTCCTAGCCTCCGTGGTTTCTGACAAAAAATCCATTGTCATTCATTCAAATTGTGTTTCCTATAGGTAATGTGTTCCTTCTCTCCCACTGCTTTCAAGATTTTTTTTTCTTCAGTACTTCACTATGATGTGTATTGATGTGTATTTTGGGGGTTATCCTTTTTGGGAGTCTCTCAGCTTCTTGAAACTGTAGATTTACCCCTTTTGCCAAATTTAGCAAGTTTTATTTCTTCTAGTACTTTTTAGTCCCATCCTCTTTCTCCTTTCCTTCTAGGACTCTGATGGCATGAATGTTAGATCTTTTGTTATAGTCCCACGGATTCCTGAAGCTCTGTTCATTTTTTTCACTCTATTTTCTCCCTACTGTTCAGATCGGGCAATTCATATTGTTTATCTTCAAATCCAGATTCTTTCCTCTGTCTCCTCCTTTCTTTTCTTGAATTCATTTACCAAAACTTTTTAAAATTAATGAAGTTATTGTACTTTTCAGTTCCAAAATTTCAATTTTGTTCTGATTTCAATTTGGTTCAATTCCTATCTCCTATTTTTTTCTAAGACCTTCTGCATCTTTGATGAGAATTTCTATTGATTCATTTGTTTCAACCATGTTTATAATTTCTCACAAAAGCATTTTATGATAGTTGCTTTGCAGTCTTTGTCAGATAATTGCAAAATCTGTATTCTTGGTGTTGGCATCTATTGCTTGCCTTTTTTCTGTTGAAGTTGAGCCCTTCCTGGTTCTTGGTATGATGTGTGATTTTTGATTGCAACCTATATGTATCCTCATGTTATATTACATTTTGAAACTCTGGATCTTGCTTAAATCTTCTGTTTCAGTTTGGCTTTCTCTGAACACCTCTCTGGCGAGGGAAGGGAGAGCGGCACATTGTTCCTGCCAGGTAGGGGTAGGAATCCAGTTTCTCAGCTCGACCTCTGTTGCCACCTGAGAGGGTGAGATGCTCCTTGTTCCTGCTCAGCAGGGGTGGGATTCTGGCTCCCCACTTGGCCCCCACGGATACATGGCAGGGTGGCCTCATTATCACTGGCTGGTGCTGAAAGTTCCAACTCTCAGGAAGGGCAAGAGAAACCTTATTACTGCCTGCTGGAGTTAGCAGTCCAGGCCCCACATGGGCATCTCTGCTGACACCATGGCGGGGCGGGGGGAGGTCGGATGGGGATGAAAGATCTGGCTCTCTATGTGGCCTTCTCTACCACCACCCTGGCAGGGGGTTTAGGGCACCTTGTTACAGCTGGGTGAGGGAGAAGTCTAAGTTGGCCTTTGCTGACATGGGTGGGAGTAGAGCCACAGTTTGTTTTCTGCAGCATTTGGCTAGAGTGGAGCATTCTTGTCTAAAAGTTTTCTGTCTTCCTAGGTTGCACCTTTCTTAGTCTTTTGCCTACAGACAGCAGACTTTGCACCTGCAAATGTCATTGGCATTTCTGGTGTGCCGCTTTCTTCAGCTCCAAGTCTAGAATACACGAAGCAAAAAGAAAACACAGGGAACTCACTATCGTGTCATTCCTTCGGTCTTGAGGTACTACCCATTCTGCTTTCTTCTCTCCACCTTTCAGAATCTTCTTATGCTGTGGAAAGCCACACTGGAGCATAAGGCAAAAGGGGAAGTCATTAATACCGATCATGTTTTTATTTAAAATAAATAAAAGAAACAGGAGTTAATGCAGCTACAAGCCAGGGAACACTCCGTAAATGTATTAATTATGTTTTTTTTGCATTGGTTTTATTTGTAAAAATATTGCATTAAAATATTATTGATCTTGATTACTGAGGTTTTTGGAGCCCCCTACATTTTATATTTGGAGGCAAGTGCCACACTCTCCTTGCCCTAGTCTTCAGTCCTGGATAATTTCATGCAGTCTTTTTTTTTTTTTTATGGAATAAATGTAATTGAATGATAATGCACATATTACACTCAAAATTGTGAGCCAAAGCTTAATCAGTACTTAAAGGGAAATCTATAGCATTAAACACATCAGGGAGGTGGCAGTTATAAACAGTGATCCAGGCTTCTTTCTTAAAAGTTGCAAAGAGTACATGCAGTCTTTTGAAAAAATCCAGCCTGGTGTGGCAGTAGCCATGTAGCTGGGGATCGTGCACTTGTGATGAGTCCAACTGCCTGAGTGCTGGTCAAGAGGCCTGCTCTTTCCTACGTCCACTGCCCAGGCCAGTGAGAGGAGGCCTTAGGAGCACATTTCCAGCTGTTTTGAGGCCAGAAGCAAGTGTGTGGGGCTGCTGCGGGGACATCCCCTCCCCCTGTCGGCAATGGGATCCAAACTTCAAAAAATCCTTAAAGGCTGCCAAAATTGTTTTGTGATACAGATTGCTGAAACTTCATAAGGAAAGTAGAAGCAAGTATTTAGTGAATCGATTAACCAGTAAATTGGTCATTTGGAAAATTGACTTTCTATGGACTTGTGAGCATCCCTCGAGAGGACACTGATGCCATAAGCCGGAGGCCATCTCCAGGGACTTCCCTGCCCTCCAAATAGTGCCCTTCCTGAGCCGCTGTCATCTTGCCTGCATCCAGATGGGTAGGCTGAAGGTAACTTTAGAATGTTGAATGGGTTGTGAAGGAAATGTAGAGGACCAAAGGACAGTTACTGAGAAGCGGGGTGACTGTTACATAGAGGTAGATCAGGGAAGGCCTCCCCAAGGAGGTGACAATTGAGCTGGAGAAGGAGCCGGCCACGAGAAGAGCTGTTCCAGCAGAAGAAATAGCAGGTGCTCACAGAAGCTGCAAGTGTGAAGGAAACAGCTCTCTTGGTCCTTGTCATCTCACCAACCTGGTTTGGTCTCTGCCTCTGCCACTTCTGAGCTGTGTGCCCTTGACATCTGGAGGTCATGTGGCCTTTTGAAGTCACAGTTTTCTCCCCTGTAAAAAGAGGATAATAATACCCATCTCTAAAGGCTGATGTGAGGAGGAAAGAGATAAGGGCCAAGCACTGCCTGCTATTCATTTCTTAATTCCCTCAGTCAAACAAATACTGAAATCTCTTACTAAGCATGAGGTAGCATTCTAGTCACTGAATGAAATAGACAAAAATCTCTGCTCCTGTGGAGTCAGCGGGAAGACAGAATGAATAAAATCAACAGGGGAAATATATATCAGATGGCAATTCAAGAAGAGAAAATTGAAGCAGGGGAAAAGGCATGGGGAGAGCAGGTGAGGGGTTGCAGTCTAAAATTACAGTGGTCAGGGAAAGCCTCTGTGCAAAGGTGAATAGATCTGAAGGAGATGGGGGGGTGCAAAAAGCATTCCAGGCAGAAGGAACAGCGTGCAAAGGTCCTGCGGCAGGAGTTTGAGTGAGTGAGGGGGAGGGAAGTTGAAAGGAGCTCAGAAAGGCCAGTGAGGTGGGAACCACAGCAGGGTTTTTAGCAGAGGGGGCACATGATCTGACTTAGGTGTTAACAGTTCACTCTGGCTGCTGTGCTGAGAAGAGACCGAGGAGGGGTGCGGGTGAGATGGAAGCAGGGGACCATGGGGAGGCTCGGCAGCAAGTCAGGTGAGGGATGCCGGTGGCTTGGATCAGGGTGATTGAGGTGAAAGTGGTGAGAAATTGCATCCTGGATGGATAGATTTTGAAGGTAGAGTTAATGGGGTTTGCTAATGGATCAGCTATGGGGTTTGAGAGACCCTCACAGGAGTGAACTGGTGCAGCCCTTGGGAGGCAGCCCCTGCATTGGTTTTTGTGCCCCGACGGTGATGACTCCTCTTCCAATGCTCCAGAGATCATCCACCAAGCAGGAATTGTGGTGATGAGTGGCCCATCAAAGGAAAACCCAGCTCTTTTAATAAAGAATACATTAGAAGGAGTGGCTCCATGGGAACAGTGGGCAGAGGTGGGGAGCGAGGAGCATGCCTAGCTCAGTGCCTCACTGATGCAGGTGGGGGGATGAGAACTTGAGGCTTTCTGATCCTTGGTCCCCAGCCTTCCCTTGTGATGGGACTGGAAGGGCCTATAAGGCAGGGGCTTCTCCCAAAACTAAAGTCCCCAGCTACAGATGAGTTACAGCTGAACTGCTCACTGGGGACTGCCCTTGGCCAAGGGAGCTGCCCTGCCCAAGGAGATGCCCTTACCAGGAGGTGCCCATAGCCAAGGACTGGGAATGGCGGTGTTTGAAGGGTTGGCCCCTTTGCTTCAATTTGGCGTAATTCTGAGCTCAGTGCAGAACAGGCAGTAGCCTCAGTTGCAACCACGTTGCAGGCTGGCTTCTCCCACCCCTCTGCCAAATCCTACCTTCCTCACTTCCTCGTGGTGTATCTTCTGAGAGCTTTCCCCATAAATCTTGTACAACTTGTTGTCTCAGGATCTGTTCCAAGGAACCCAATCTAAGACAGTGGGGGTGCCATGGTTTCTGACATCTCCATTTGGTGCTTCTCTGGGCAATTCATACTAGACAGAACTATCCAAGACTGCATCTCTCATCCTCCCTGCCTCCCCCAAATCTGTTGCTCCCAAGGCGTCTCTCATCTCCACTTGCCCAATCCAGAAATATTTGTGTTGTTCTTGATATAGTTTCCTCCATCACCTTCTCATTATCCACTCTACCATCAGGTCTTGTTGGCTGCCCTTAAATTTATCCATTTCTCTCCATCTCCACTGTGATTGGTCCAGCCAACACCATTGCTTGCTTGGATAACTAGATCAGTCTTCTAATGGACTCCCTGCTTCTGTTCTTGCTCCTTCTCCAATCTGTTCTTCATAGATGAGTAAATTCCTAAAATATAATTCAGATTTGTTCTCTATGTATGTGTGACCCCCATGCTTATCTTCATCTTGGAAAAACTGAGGCTAGAGTAACTGTGATTTGGTGGGTGATTGTATGGTTGACTCCAAATTTCTGTGCATTACGGTAATGCAATAAATACAGTGGTGTAATGTAATAAATGTAAATATGTGATTATATATATTGAAGGCACAGATGCTATGTGTTGAACTTGATTTTTTTAAATATAACCATCACCAAGAAAAAAGATACGGATAGCGCCCCAGAAGGCTTCCTTGTGCCCCTTCCCAGTCAATACTCCCCAAAGGCAACCTTGTTATGATCTCCACAACCATTGGTTCATTTTCATGTAAATGAAATCACATAGTATGCACCCTTTTGGGTCTGACTTCTTTTGCTAAACTTTATGCCTGTAATATTCATCCATGTTGTGTATCAATAGTTCATTCTTTTTTTCACTGCTGTGTAATATTCCATTATATAAGCAAAGCACAATTTACTTACCCTCTCTTCTGCTGATGGATATTTGGGTTGTTTCCAGTTTGGGACCGTAATGAATAAAGCAATATGATCATTTTTGTATGTTTTTTTTAGTGGACAGAAACAATCATTTCTCTTGAGTGTATGCTCAGGAGTGGAATTTGCAGAGGCAAAGGGTAGGGGCATATTTAGCTGTGGCAGATGTTGCCAAATGATTTTCCAGTATGGAGTTACCATTTTATACTCCCACTAGCACTGAATGAGAATTATCATTGCTGCACAGTCTTGCCAACATTTGTTATAGTCAGTTCTTTTAATTTTAGCCACTCTGGTAGGAGTATAGTGGCTTCTCATTATAGTTTGAAATTGTGTTCCCTTGATGACTAGCAATAGATTTTTAATACTTCAGTTTCAGGGAGTGACATCCTTATAATTATACCTGTGGAACCTGACCAGTACATTCCATATTATCCTTGGGAGCCGAGCTGATCCACAAATTCTGACTCAGGTGGTGAGCTTTCCTGAGTTAGGGTGGCAAGGCAGAAGGACATGAGAGCTTGTTATGGGGAGCTCTCTGTTCTGGTCATGGAAGGCTTACTTGTTATTACATTGCTTGAAAGGAGACACCTTTTGTGGTGTTTGTCCAGTCCACTAATCCTTTCCCTAACAGTTAGCTCCTGCGTGTAACAAATTACCCAAAACTCAGCAGCTTAAAACAATCAGCATTTGTTATCTCATAATTGCTCTGGGTCAGGAATCTGGGCATGACTTAGCTGGGCCTCTCACCAGCTGCAACAAGGGGGTCAGTCAGGGCTGCTGTCATCTCAGGCTCAACTGGGGAGGATCCACTTCCACACTCCCTCAAGGCCGTTGACAGCCTCAGGTTCTCGCTGGCAGATGGCCAGAGACATCAGTTCCTTGCCACAAAGCTCACAAAATGGCAGCTAGCTTTTCTCAGTGTGAACACGTAAGAGCAGCAAGATATGACCAGCCAGAGACTTTTTGTAGTCTAATCTTGGAAGTGACATCCTATCACCTTGCCATGACCTCATCATTAGAAGTGAGCCACCATCAAAGGGAGAGGATCACGGATGAGCATGAACACCGAAAGGAGAGGACCACTGGAGCCATCTTGGAGGCTGGGGCCCCGGCAACCTTGTCTCTTCTCAGTGACTCCGCCTCTCTGGCCACATCTGATTGGCCCAGGACACACACCTGACAGCTAGCTGGGCCAATAAGAGTTTGAATAGGGACTAAAAGAGATGCTGCTCAGGCTGCCTAGAATTTGAATTAGGACTTAAAAACCAGGGAGCATTGAGGGGTCTGTCTCCTTACACAGAGAAGCAGGGAAAGCTGGTTTGCAGAGAGGAGAAGGAAGCAGACATGGGAAAGGATGGGAAAACAGAACACTGGAGTTCTAGAGAGACACAGCTGAGGGGGGAGCAGTTCTCTCCCTGGAAGTTGTCCAGGGCCGGGTCCCTGACCCCACCCCCCCCACGCTGAGGCTGACTCCTCGTCCTTGGGTCCTGAGAGAAGTCGCTCTGTCCTTACAACAAACAACTCCTCGTCCTTCTTCTCTTCCTATTTTTTGCTTCAGCTACTTTGGACTTTTTTTCCCTTACAACTGAAGACCTTTGACGGAGAAATGATATTTTCTGTTTTGTTTTCTCTGCATCCTTCCCCTTATTCTTTAGCAAGTCTTTTTGAAAATGCCAGTCTCTTGCTTAACTTGAGGGGGAGAGGAAGGGAGGCTGGCATTTCTGGCTCTGTCACTACAGACCAGGCTCATAATGGGCATTATCTCAGGTGTGCCACATGGCGACCCTGTGAGGGAGGCAAAGTGAGTCTCGGGGAGCTTAAAGGGCCCTCGTGATTCTGCCGGGCTCCAGCACCACCATCGTGCCCTTTGTCCGTGATGGGGTTTGAGTGTGAAAGGTGTGAAAGGAGGGTGGTCCTCACAGGAAGTCCACAGTGCCCCCAATCCCCACCCCTACTTTGCTGCTCTGGCCTCCAGAAGCTCATCTCATTCATATCTCCCCTCCAACAATGCCTTGTTCCAAATGTTCTTTCAGAGTAATGCAATTTGCTTTTAGAAAGTTCTTCCTCATAACTAACCTACATCTCTCTTGATGCAACTAGAATCCCAGCCAGTACCATGGTGTCAAGGTGGAGAATGTACTGGCCGTGGAGTCATAGAGACTTGAGTCCAAACCCTGCTGTCCTTTCTTATGAGCTGTGGAACAGCAGGCAAGGATTGGGCCTCCCTGAGCCTCAGTTTTCTCATCTGTAAAATGGGTATGATAAATCTGAGTAAAGTTTTTGTAAGAATTAATTAAGTAAAAGTTAAGTCTTCAGCCCTGTGCTTGCACATAAGAGCTCAAGGCATGGCAATTGTTTTTGTGATTATTACGGTTTCTCTTGTCCTGGGAGTCCCTGATATCAGGGAAGACTTTACGTCCCAATCTCCACATGGGCTTAATGTCCCCAGTTGGGCCACTGCCACCCAACGAACCCCTGACTCCTTTGAAATGCCTCATCCATGAGTTGAATCTCTCTCTGAGGTATTTCAGGGCAAGATCACTTGCTATGAGGCCTCAGCTTTTTGCCAGATGCAGAGAAAACAAATATTGTTTTTCGAAACATTAATAATTGAGAGGTTTTCAGCAAAGAATCACCCAGCAATAAGGGAATTAAAAATTAAAGCTAAGAAACTACCTCAAGCTCAATACCATCTGTAGCTGTCTTCCCCACTGCTGCCACCCCCATCCCCACCCCCACCCACCTCATCTCCACTTTTTCTGGACCCTTTTGCGGGGAAGGGGAAATCTGGGGAAGTAAGAGCCAGCAACATAGCAGAGTTCTGATTCACATTTCATTGCAGGTTTGCGCACACATTGTTGTGTGATCGTTGCCGGATTCTGTCCCTCTCTGTGTAGAAGTCCCGCCACCTTTGAACTGACTGTGATCCTTTAAGATTCAAGAAGGGATCTTGAGCAGTCCATTAGGCTTCTGTCTCAGGGAGAAATGTATCTGAAAGTGTTTGCAGGAGGGAGATCTAGTCCATCTTCAGACCTTCCTCCTTCTTTCTTTCTGTACACATTTACTGAGTGCCTGCTGTGTGTGAAGCACTAGAGATATTTGCCCCCCAGTGGAGAAAACTGTCAGGGAAATTGACAATTATAATTAGTGTGACTTGGACGAAGATAAACAGAAGGTACAGTGGGAGGACAGAGAATGGGCACCTAAATCTGAGGTGTGATCAGGGAAGGCTTTCTGGAGGAGGGGACAGCTGAATTGAATCCTATAGAGGGAGGTGGGGAGGGAAAGTGCACCAGGTAGAGAAGAGATTGTGTAAAAACTCCCAGAAAAGAGAAGGAAAAGTACTTTTAGGGCAACTGCTTGGGGTCAGGGGGCACGTGTGGGAGGGGCCAGATAAGGGGCTGGATCCTGGACGGTGGTAAGGTCCTGTGACAGCATTTGTATTTGGACTTCACCCTGAAGGCAAAGGGGAGCCATTGAAGGTTGAAGCAGGGTGCTGGCAACCTAGTGGGATTTATTTTAGGAAGATCCTGAGACTTCTGTGGGAGAACCTTGTAGTTATCATTTTCTGGTGTAAACCTTCCAGGTGTTGGTTTGAATCTTTTTCACCTGTTCAAAGTGGTTGCCTGTTGTCATTAAAGAAAAAAAAAAAAAAAACCCAAACAAACCATTCTTTATAGTTCTAAAGCCTATCCAGTCTCAGGCTGCCTCTGGCCTCTGTTGATCTCATCCATTACATGTATTCTCTGGCGGAGGCTGGAGGAAGTGTGTGTGGGGCTCCCTGAAGGACACTGCCACCCCAGGCAAGGACACCCACCTCTTTCACCAAGTCGTCAGTTCAAACCTGATCCTGCCAACGTGGGGGTAGGAAGGCAGCCAGTCTCCAAGGAGAACCAGTTTCATGAGCTGGTCTTACCAGAGTGGAGGTCTCAAAGCAGATGAATCTGGACCTATTGACGTGTTTTGTTGGAATAGTGTTTTATATGAAAAAAAAAAGAATTAGAAATCATCATCCATTTTTAAAAATCAGGAGATTCCTCATAAAAACTCTGGCTTTATGATTTTCTTGAAATATCAGACATGGCAACGCTGGTACCATCTTCCTGAAAGATACCCATTGGCTGGAGCTGAGCGGTAGCTGCCCCTTAGAGAGAGTCTGTGTGTTCTGGCTTGCTACAATCTCCACTACTCCCTCTTGCCTCCCTGTGCTGAGCTGATGGTAGCTGCCATCTGTCATCCTCCTTACCCCCACTTTTGTTCTTCTATAAAGCTAGGAGGGAAGTGAAATCTTTCTTGGTATCCATATCTCCATCAAAAACAGAAAAATGAAAGCTAGACCAAGAGGCCTATATATTTCAAGACAAATGGGAGAGCACTTATATTTTCATGGAAATTAAGACTAATTAAGGGTTTGATATGTAGACTAAATGTGTCTAGGTGAAACAGTACAACTGGATGCTTTCTTTTAATAATTCAATTTTATTGAGATATATTCACATACCATACAGTCATACAAAGCATACAATCAATTGTTCACAGTACCACCATATAGTTGGTGCGTCCATCACCGAAGTCAATTTTTGGACATTTTCATTACCACACACACAAAAGTAATAAGGATAAAAATTAAAGTGAAAAAGAACAGTTAAGGGGAAAAAGAACGCTGGGTGCTTTTTTATTTTCCCCCTTTTTTCTACTCATCCTTCCATACATTGGACAAAGGGGAGTGTGATCCACAAGGCTTTCCCAATCTCATTGTTACCCCCCATAAGCTACATTTTTATACAATCGTCTTCAAGATTCAAGGGTTCTGGGTTGTAGTTTGATAATTTCAGGTATTTACTGCTGGCTATTCCAATTCATTAGAACCTAAAAAGGGTTATCTATATTATGCATGAGTGCCCACCAGAGTGACCTACCTCTCGGCTACTTTTGGAATCTCTCAGCCACTGAACTGGATGCCTTTATAGGTAAACCTAGCTCACGTCATCACTCACTTATGTTACCTACCTGGGCCTGGAAGCTTCTGGGTTTGCAGCCTTTGGGTTCACATATCAGTTGGGGCTGTGAGATATGCCTTCAGGATCCCAAGGGTCAGCACCATTCTTTCTAGGTTTTCTCCCCAGATCCCTGCAGTTCGGGGAGGTGGCCGGGGTTCTGCGAGGGGCACATGCGTGAGGAGTGAGGGTCTAATTGTCTGGGCCCTGCCCCACCATGCCCTCTTCTTCTCCCAGGCATCTATGTGTCTGCATTCATTTGCTGGGAAGATGGGGAAGATGGTTTCAAATGCTTTTCAAAAATGCTTGCAAACCATTGATCTCCTAGAGCCCTCTCATGTATCTCTGGTGGAAACCGAAGCCCAGGGCAGGGTTCTGACCTACTCATGGCTGCCCAGCATATGTTTGATGCAGAAACAGAGCTGGTGCCCTTACATCCTTGCCATCCTCCCACCCAGGCTGAGTGAGGGCCCCTTGCCCCTGTGATCCTGTCCTCCCTGTGGCTCTGTCACCCCATCTACTACACTGCTGTATAAATATTGATTTACCTATCTCACTCCCCTCAGACTGCAAGCTCAGAGGCTTATGGGCTGAGCAAAAATAAGTTCAGGGATAGAGGGACCTCAGCTCCAGTTGCTCTTCTGACAGGTGGGAATGGGATTCATTCCCAGATCTCAGGAAGTCGACAATTTTGGATCTTTAAGTTAAATCTCCTAGGGGTTGATGGGATTCCACTTCTGCCCTAGGGTAAAAGCAACTTTAGGGCAGAAACGGTGTGTTTTTCTTCTTGCTTCTCTGCCATCTAGCATAGGGCTTATAATACAGTGAATGTTGAATAAATGAATCGATTGAATTCTTTCACTCCTCTTCAAGTTCTCCTTTCTTCATTTGACAAACATTCATCACTACCTACTTAGAGCCAGGGTCTGAGCTAGGGGCCAGGGATACAGAGAGACATGGTCACTGTCATTGAGGGGCTTTGGCTGGAGGTGGGACACAAAGACATGTAAACAAGTGATAATGCAAGCTGCAACCTGAGCTGTAGATCCTTGGAGGAGCTTGTGCTAGCTCTAGGATCCATTGGCTCCGAGCCGTTCATTGAGGGCCTGCTATGTGCACCAAGCCAAGGGCTTTCCATAAATGATTCCTTTTACTCCTGACATTTTTCAGATGATGACATGAAGGATTAGCAAGTGTAAGGCATATGTTCTCAGACCTACAGCTAGTGTATGGTGGAGCCGAATCTCGGGTCCAGGGATTCTAAGCCCAGAATCTGTTCTCCTAATCACCGTGAATTCTTGGATTACAGTTAGACCGTCTTGTGCTCACCCTGGTTAATGTAATAAATTAAATAAAGGATTTTCATCAGAAAGTGGTTTTGGGCTGGTTTTTATAAACCACAACTGACAATCAGTCCCTTTGAGGAGAGCAGGTGGCCCTTAGGGAATCATAGTGAGCTTCAGTGATAAATGTGTCAACAGTCACTTTTACATATGACCCTTGGGAATCATCAAGGTGTGTGTGTGTGTGTGTGTGTGTGTGTGTGTGTGTGTGTATGACACAGAGAATTTCAACTTCTTTAGGTTCTCATTTCATTACCTTTCATATTTTAAGAACTAAGGTCAAATTTCTTCACCTCCCTCATAGCTAGGAGTAGCCATGTGGTGTTTAGGAAGTATCCTTAAAAAACGAGGATCAAGCCTTTCTTCTCCCCTTCTCCCTCCTGCTGGCTCTGAAAGCAGATATATTAGCTGGAGCTTGGGCAGCCATCTTGGACCATGAGGATGAGAATCTCATCCTAAGGAAGGTGGACTGGAGCTGATTGGGGATCCCTTTGTGGAACCACCATATTGCCTTGGACTGTAGCTGCCCCTTGTCTGGTCAGTTGTTCTTGGCTGAATGGGAGCTGCCTCACCCAGGAGCTATGGCCCTCCCACCTAGGTACGGAGATGGGGGTGTGAAAGGCTGACCCCCATTGCCTGAAGGTGGGGCCAGCTCTGTGGAGCAATTCACACTCCCCATAGGATTAGGATTAAGTCTGTCCCCAGCTGAGACCACACCTTGCTTAGCCCTTTCCCTGCTCCACCCAACTTCCTTCACTCCCTTTGTCCTGAGAACACTCCCTCATTAACTCTTGCAAGAATCTCCTTCTGGGGCTCTGCTTCTAGGGGACCCAACCTAAGACACTTTATATCCCCTTCTCCCTGCCCACTATGGGCTGCTGAACAAGAATCTGGCTTACCCAGCAAGCTTCTGTCTCAGGAAGAACCATAATCAGCAGACTGAGTCCATCTTGCTCACTGATTTTGGAGTAGGGAGAAGAGGAGAGGTCAGGAGCCTTGCATACAACAAAAACAGGCAGTGTGGTGTGAAGGGAGCGGGTGAAAGATGACCTCCTTCCTGGCCCACGAACGGAGGCCAAGGGAGCACCCAGGAAGAGAAGCCTCACACTCATTAAGTGCACAAGGTCCACTTAGCCAAATCCTCCTCTTTCCTGCCTCCCTGGCTCTGGGCCTGTTTGAAGTCTGCGGGCTGCCTCGGTCTGCTGGACAGACAGCATTTGTAAGCAACTCTCTGCCCAGCCCAAGTTAATAATTCAGGAGCCAGCGCCTGCAGCCAACCTATCACTCCAACCCTGCTGCCACCTTGGATGCCGAGCTAGTGGACAGGAAAGAAAAAATCACCATGCTGACTTGAAAAATGGTCCTTGCTTTAAGTGTTTGCTGGGTCCCTGGTGCTGGGGCTGGAAAGAGCCAGGCTCAAACGTATCTGCTGGGCAGACAGTGAGAGAAAGATGGAGCAGTCCCAGGGGTGGCAGACGTGCACATGAGCTTTATTTAATGTTTGGATCCGGAGCCACATTTGTTTTTGGATGTTGTGTTGTGGTCATTGGGTGCAGACCTTAGAGGACCCAGCTCTCTTCCTCTGATTCAGCCATTCATCCTTCACTCGCTCTCTCACTCATTCATTTGGCAAGCATTGATGCCATTGGTGTGGAAGTGGACTTTGAAAATACAGACATGCAGGAGGCATGCCACTTCCTATAACCCAGGCGTTCCAGTGCACTCTCATGCCCACAGGCAGTCAGGGGTTCCACCTTTAGAGGCCTGAGATGAGGAACAGCAGGCTGGGAGTCTGTGTAAGGTAAGGGTGCAGTTTGTTGCCTGGGTATGCTGGGGGTCCTAAGTACCCAACACAGAGGTGGGGGAGACAGGTCATGTGGTGTAATAGTCAAGACGATGGACTCATGGTTAGATTGCCTGGGGTGATGGTTAATGTCATGTGTCAGCTTGGCTGGGTTATGGCATCCAGTTGTCTAATTCAACACTGGCCTAGATATTGCTGTGAAGGTATTTTGTAGATATGATGCACATCTACAAACAGTTGAATCTGAGTAAAGGCGATAAACTTTGATCATGTGGGAGGGCCTATGTAAGCAGTTGGAGGCCTTAAGAGGAAGAACTGGAGTTTCCAGAAGAAGAAATTCTGTCTCAAGTTGTACCTTTTACTGCTCTCTGAATTTCCAGCCTTCTGGCCTCCCCTTTGGATTTCAGATTCAAGATGTAAACAAACATCAACGCTTACCAGAATTTTTAGCTGGTTGGCTTCCCCGAAGGAATTTGGACTCAAGACTTCAACATCATTCTTACTGAATTTCCAGCTTGCCTGCCTTACCCTACTGCAACTTGCCAGAGCCCCACAATCATGTAAGCCAATTCCTTAAAATAAATCTCTTTATACACACAGACACACACAGACACACACACACGCACCTACACGTATGTACATACCTACATACCTATCTACCTATATCTTTTTGGTTCTGTTTCTTTAGGAAACCCTGACTGATACACCTGGTTAAAATCCCAGCATTGCCGCTTACCAGCTGTGCTACCTTCATCAAATTAGCAGCTCCAGGCCTTAGTTTCCCCATATGTAAAATGAGGTTAATAATGGGAGACTGATGTCCACTAGCTCATATTCTTGTTAAGATAATTAAAGGGAGTCAGATGGCTAAAACAAAACAACCTCAAACTCTGAGAATACAAAGTACTGGCAATTTTAGAAAACAGTCTGGCAGTTTCTTATAAAGCTAAATACACCATACTACCCAGCCAATCCTCTCCTAGGTATATACGCAAGTGAGATGGAAACTTCTGATTCACACAAAAAACTGTATGTGAATGTTTATAGTGGCTTTATTCATAATTGCTCCAAGCTGGAAGCAACACAAATGTCCTTCAACTAGAGGGCAGATAAACTTCAGAACTTCCATAAAATGGAAGACTACTCAGCAATAAAAGGGAGAGAGAGCATGCTGAGTAGAAAATCAGCTAGTGCAAAGGCCCAGTGTTTCATAGGAGCAAACTGGGTTAGAGAAACGGTGTCTGGCATGGATAGTGTGCAGACGCTTAGGGGGAAGTGACAGCAGGTGGGGGAGGGAGACATATTTTGGTCCGTTTGTCAAGAGACTTGAATGGAATATGAAATCTTGTGAACAATGGGAAAATACATTTTTAAGCAGGGAAGGAATATGAGCTGGATTTTGTTTCAGAAAGACAGCTTTGTTCTCTATGTAGAAGCAGAAGCCGCTGGGAGCATGGGCTTGATCCTGCCCTCAAAAATGTTTTGTTTGCCTGGTGGTTGTTTTTTTTTTTAAGTAAAGAATTTGAATTTGTGAGCAACATTTAAAAACAGATTTTATACTGAATTCTTGATTTCTGGACTGCATTCCCTAAGGTTACCTTTGTGACATCTGCATGTCAGTTTTTGACTCTAGGGTTGAAATTTGAATTAGAGGAGAAACAGGTTAAGAGCAGGAGGGGTTCCCAGTCTCAGCTGAACATTACCATCTCCTGGAGGACTTTAAAAAGTACTGATATGCTGTGGATAAATGTATGGTATGTGAATATATCTCTGTAAGATTGTAGGAAAAAATATAAATAGGGGTAAAACTGCTGGAGAAAACATGGAGAGAGGGATGTACCTATCTACTGTTGATGAGGAAGCAGAATGGCATACCCTTTCTGGAGGTCACTGTGGTGGTTCCACAAGAAGCTAAGTATTTGGGGCCATAAGGTCCTGCAACCTCATTATGGGGTATATACTTGGAAGATCTGAGAGTAGAGACATGAATGGACATTTGCACAGTGGTGTTTATGGAGGCAGTATTCATCATTTGCAGTGGGTGGAGGTGGCCCAAGGGTACATTGACTGAGGAACAGAATGGTGAGCTGTGGTGTGTGCATACAATGGAATATTGAGCAACTACCAGAAGGAGTGGAGCTGAGTCAGGCAACGAGGTGAATGGATCCTGTAGACAGCATTCTCAGTGAAGTACACCAGAAACAAAGGCAAACACTATAACGCCTAACCAATATGGACTAACTACAGTGTGTAAACTCAGAACTGAATCTTAGAGCACAGCCTAACAGGGGAACAATTATTGTAATGGTCCCTAGATTGGGAGCTCTTACAGCAGTCAAATCTTATTCCTGAATTGTAATGGCTATCTCCAAACTCTGAGATGCTGATCCCTTTGTGTATAACCTTATGGGACTCTGGAACATTGGGTATCTGTGTGACACCTGAAACTGAGAACTAGAGCTCAGTAGATATGAATGTCAGTATTAGCTCATACAGCAACTGTTAAAGAAAAAAAAAAGCTGAAAAAGAGCCCAGACTTCAATTAGAGATATGAGTGAAGCAGATCTGGTTAAGACTAGGGCAAATCGGGCCCAAGGGTAAAGTTTGAAACTGCCTGTGTGTTAAAACTTCAACTTTCATGTGAGACCAAGGGAAGAGATGTTTGTTTGGTGCAGGATCTATATTTTCTAAAACAGTATAACTTCTACAGTCAGTTTGTTCAAACACCACAATTACATGGAACTTTGAATAGGAAGTGAGATATGTTAGGTTTGTAGAGGTTAGAGTCAAATAGTGACAGATCCCAAAGAAATTTGGGTGGAGAATGAAAGTATATATGCAGGGCCCCCCTGAGGAGCTGGGGGAAAGTGTGGAAGTGTTGGGTTTCCTCACCTGGATTGTTGCTGATGTTGTCACAAACATTGAGGACTGGCGGTTTGATGTGCTGAGCCCCCTATCATGGAACTTGCCCTTATGAAGCTCATTACAGCAAAAGAGAGGCTAAACCTGCTTATAATTGTGCCAAAGACTGTCCTCCTGAATGCCTCTTTGTTGCTCAGATGTGGTCCTCTCTCTCTCTAGCTAAGCAAACTTGGCAGGTGAACTCACTTCTCTCCCCACTATGTGGGACCCAACTCCCAGGGGTGTCAATCTCCCTGGCAATGCAGGATGTGACTGCCAGGGATGAATCTGGACCCGGCATCATGGGATTGAGAACATCTTCTTGACCAAAAGGAGGATGTGAAATGAAATGAAGTTTCAGTGGCTGAGAGATTTCAAATGGAGTCGAGAGGTCACTCTGGTGGACATTCTTACACACTACATAGGAAATACTTTTTAGGTTTTAATATATTGGAATAGCTAGAAGTAAATATCTGAAACTACCAAACTCCAACCCAGTAGCCTGGACTCTTGAAGATGATTGTATAACAATGTAGCTTACAAGGGGTGACAGTGTGATTGTGAAAACCTTGTGGATCACACTCCCTTTATCCAGTGTATGGATGGATGAGTAGAAAAATGGGGACAAAAAACTAAATGAAAAATAGGGTGGGATGGGGGGATGATTTGTGTGTTCTTTTTTACTTTTATTTGTTATTCTTATACAGATTCTTTCTGATACAAGGAAAATGTTCAAAAATAGATTGGGGTAATGAATGCAACAACTATATGATGGTACTGTGAACAGTTGATTGTACACCATGGATGATTGTACAGCATGTGAATATATTTCAGTAAAACTGAATTTAATAAAAAAAAAAATACCAAAAAAAAAAAAAAAATGTGCTGATGCTAGGTCCTCCCTCAGTTTAGTGATGTCAGTCTCCGGGGTGCTGGGCCTCTGTTTCCACCGTTCCCCAGGAGGTTCCAGCTTGCAGGCAGCGTTGAGGACCACTGGATTAGGGGGTCTGCAGTGGACAAGGAGAGGAGGGGAAGATTCAAGAGGGGGGTTCAGGGGCTGGTGGGACATGGGGCTGAAGCCAGGGGAGACTGGCATGATGCCCAGGGTCCCAGGCTGGACAACTGGGGTGCAATAATGCCAGTGCGGAGAAGGGGGGCAGGAGGAGGAGGGAGACCGGGGAAGGTCACGAGCTCAGGTTGGGCCTTGCTGATTCTGGGTCTGTTGCCTCCAGGCTGGAAGGTTCCAGAGTGCAGATGCCCGACACGGCTCTGCCTTCAGCTTTGCTGCCTCTGTGCGCAGACGGGAAAGCAAAGGCGATGCCTTAAGGAGGGGCAGGGATGGGGGAGGAGAAAGAGATAGCCTAGCCCCCCCAAGCCCAGGCCTGCAGATAGGCACCCACTTGGGCAGGGGAAGGACGCCCTTCTCTTGTCTGTCCAGGGTTGTGGGTGTTCAGGCCCTGCTGAATGATTTTGCTGGGGGAAAATGGGGGAGATGTGTACTCAAAAGGGGTGCTCATTCTCGAGAACAAGGCACTAAACAATCCTCATATGTGGTTCCCTCATAACTAGAACCACCACCTTACCCTTCTCAAATCTCTCAAAACCATCTGCCCAAACATCTTGCCTCTTAGTAGATGCTACCGCTCCATCTTTTTTTTTTTTTTTGCCAAGCACTCTTTTCTATATATTAGCAATTACTATCCTTTCTGTACCTGTGAGTGAAGCAAGGCAGAAACCACTATGCCCATTTTACGGACAAGGGAGGAAAGGGAAGGAAATAAGCATTTGTTCAATGCCCGTTGCTTGCTAGGCACTTTATGTTCATTCTCACATAATCCTTGTAATCATCCTGCATATGAAATAGGGGTTATTGTCCCCATTTTCTGGATGAGGGAACTGAGGCTCAGAAAGGTTAAGTGTCTTGCCTCAGACCACCAGCTTAGAAGTAGGGGAGTTGGTAGCCAAGCCCTGCTGTCTCTTTTCAGGGTTCTTCAGTGCATTTGTGTCCAACCCCCACTATAACTTCAGCTGGGAACAGGCACACAAACTCACACGCATATAGCCTCTCCAGACACCTTTTTATTGTCTTTGTTGCCCCCTCAGCTTCCCTTCTTGTACCTGGTGGATGTTTTCATGACTGTCTCTGGCCACTGCCCCTTAGCCAACCTGCTCCCCCAGTCTGTGTGGTCAGCCCAGGGAGGGGCTTCATTGTCCTGGAAGGGGTGGGGCAGAGACTTCAGCCTCCCACCCGCCTAGTAACAGAGCTTCCTGTCTCAGCCAGCCCTGGCTGGGTGCATCTCTTTGACACCCTTGAGCATTTGTCATGGCATTGACCCTGCTGTAGGAAACACTGTCCCCACCATCTCATGAAGAAAGAGTTTGGACTGTCTTTCTTTTCTTGTTGCCTCCTCTGGGATCCATGCAGAGTCACGCATGGAGCACCAGGGAGCTTTTGTCCCGGGGAAGATCCTGGGTTGAGGCTGCCTGGGCATAGTGCTCCAATCAAAATAGTAGTGTGGAGTGACCTCGGATGATGTCCCCTTTACACCAACCTCACAAGTGTTCTCTAGACAGTGCTTCTTGTGGACTGGCTTCACTCATGGCCACTCTAGATGGTGCTTCCATGCCGAGAGTCATGGTGGACTGTGTTCCTGGGTGATGACGTTCCTCGTTGGTCCCTACACATGGTGCTCCTGAGGGCTGTGCCCACCACAGACAGTGCATGTCATGGAGCTGCTTGGGGACCCACTTCCCTGTGGACATGGCAGCTCTTGGATGATGCTCACTGTGGATGGTTCTCCACATGGAAGATCTCAATCATGGTGATTTGTTCCTCTGAGCTCATCATGATTGGTGTTGGCTGTGGAGGGTGTTCATCACTAGGAAGGTTTAATCGTGGATGGTTCTAACTTCAGTCTCTTACTACCAGTGGTTCTTCATATAGTTGGCACTTAACTTGGTAGTAGTTGTCACTGCTGATGGTCTTTCGGTACACATGGTCCCACCACGCTGTTTCTCAATACAGCTGCTTTTGCCATTGATGGATCTTGCTGGGGGCGGCTCATCACTGAGGGTCACGATACTAATGTTTACCACTGGTGGTTTTGATAAAGGTGGTCTCATCATGGATCTTGATACAGTTGTTCTTACCAACAGTGCTTCTCAATTTTGGTGGTCTCATCACTGATGGCTGATTCTCAGTACAGGTGGTGTTCAACACCAATATTTCTTGCTACATGTGACCCGCCCGCTGATGGTTGTTGCTGCAGATGGTACTATCCATCGATGTTCTTGACACAATCAGTGTGCACCTTTTAAGAGCCTTCGCAATGACTACTCAGGGCAAAGTCTGGTTTGCTGTATCCTCATCTCTGTCTTTTGTTTAGAGGATTCAGCGGCCATGGAGTCTTCTCAGAAGGGCTGCTGACGTTCGCTGACTTAGCCACCGGTTTTCGCACTGCTCTGAGTCTCCTTCACCTGAAGACTGGAGTTGTTGCTGGTCAGCCCACTTTGCACATTGCTGTCCACCCTTATGGCCTGGCAGCTGCTGGCCTGGCTGGGGGGGAGGCTGTTCTGGGAGCTGACCAGCCCACTGCTCACCTGGTAGGACAGGGCGCTGCTGCCCTGGCTGATGAAACTGACGCTGGTCAGGCTGCTGGCCTTGCTGCTGAAGCTGCTATTGGGCAGGCTGGTCTCACTTTTCCCCTCCAGCCTGCTCGGTGCTGTCTGCCTGGCCGGTCTGTGGGCTCTTTAACTGGCTGGGACAGTAGGCGGCGTACAGCTGGTCGGTCTGGGTGTCGTCCTCCTGGATCTTGTGCTCTCTGCCCAACTGGCTGAGCTGACTGTTGCACACCAGGCTGATTTCACTGCTCTCCTCGTCCCCCGCGTACCCGCTGCTGACCAGGCTGCTGTTGCGGCTGTTTTCCAGGCTGGAGAATCGAAAGCTCCTCACATCGCTCTCACTGCTCCAGGTGTGTTCCAGTCTGCTGCAGGAGATTCTCGGGGGCTCCTTGGTCACGGCTGCATCATGACATGGCCATGTGTGTGACTGGTGCTCTAAGCTGGGTGATTGCAGGCTTGGATTCTGTCCCTGGGCATCACAGGTAGAAGACGTCCCTTTTCCTCCCTGGAGGAAAATGGGGGGCAACTTAATTTGCTTATCCAGGAGGAGGGGACCTTGGGAGGCCTCTGAATGTTGGCTTGTGACTTGTCTGGGAGAAGGCGTATCAATTTATAAGTCTGTGCTTTTGAAACTGAGTGTTCTGATTGGCTGGCTCGGTTCCCATGGTGACGAGGCCTGTGAGGTGGGGGTAGGAGGGGAACAATGCTGCACCTGTTACATCAGCGGTCTGGGCTGGAGGGAGGGGTGGGGCAGAAAAGGACACTTTCTGAGGGGACTGTGGCCTTTCCTTTCCAGCCACCACATCAGGAGACCTCGGCATGGATCCCAGAGGATCCCCTTACGCATTTCTTTAGGATGTAACTTCATCTCCTGAGCCTCAGTTTTCCAGCTGGTAATAGGGAAAATATAAAGTCCTTGTTCCAGAGGTGTTTGTGAGAACTGGAGAGGATACCACAGTCAGGAGTTTAATCTGAATTCATTCCCACATCTCCACGGCCCTGCCTGGCCTGGCTCCTGATCAGCCTTGTCCCAAGCCACGCTCTACCCTTTCCTCACCGTGGATGCTCCAGTTGCACCTCCTCGTGCCAAGCTCTTACCTGCTGCTGGGCCTTTGCGTGGGCTGTTCCCACCATCTGAATGCTCTTCCCTTGTCTTCTCAAACTTCAGCCATCAGTTTAAAAGTCCCCTCCTCAGGGAGTCCCACTCTGGCCTCCCCGAGAAGCTCCCTCTGTTATTTTTTAGATCACTTTCCAATTTATTGTCCCTTGTGGCACTAATTCAACTTGCCATTATTTTATTGGCATGGACTAGTTATTTATTGCTGGTTTTCTCTGCTAATGTGAACTTCATGAGGACAGAGATTTTGATCTCTTGTTCTCTGTTATGACCCCAAATGCTTGGCACACAGTAGGTGCTCAGTAAACATTTATTGAATGAATGAATTAAAGAATTGCCTTTTAGCATGCATCACAGCCACATGGAGAGCTTTTCAAAACCTATGTTTTGGATTTCCCTGGACAATGGTATCTCCCTTGGCAGCATGTGGGAATCACCTTGGGATGTCTGGGTCTCACTTCCAAAAATTCTGAGTTGATTAGTCTGGGGTGAGGCTTTGGCATCAGAATTTTAAAAAGATCCCAAGGTGGTACCAATGTGTAACCAGGGTTGAGAATTGCTGTGCTAAGGAGTAGAGGCTCAGCCATATGCATTTTAAAAAAATTTTAGGTAATTCTATTGTGTAACCTTGATTAAGAAGTACCGCCATAGATGAAAACATGCAGCATGACACTTATTAGTGACACTTAATAGCTGTTTATTGAATGATTGAATGAAGAAATTCATTGACCCTTAAGTAATTCCTAGGTGGGTTTTAAGGACTTTGAGAATTAACTGAAATCATGCATAAAATTTGTGATGATTATCTATCTATCTATCTATCTATCTATCTATCTATTATCTATCATCTATCTACCAATCATCTATCTATATATGCTTTTTTTCCCCAACGAAGGAGTCAAATTCTCAAAAAGCATCCATTATCTCCAAAAGATCAAGAAATGTAAGTACTCAATGCACCTCTTGCTTTAGCATTTAGGAAATGCACGGCCCCGGTGCTTAGCCTGACTCGAATAGGTCTGGAGAGCGCTGGCTTGCTCTATTAGGGATGCAGCGTGGTGGAGAGAAGGCAGACACTCCTTGGAGAGAGACGCTCAACCCCTTGAGACAGTCATCAGCAGCATCTGTGCTAATTATCACTGTCATCTTTATTATGAGTTCCTTTCCCATTGCCTGGGGGCCATTCAGCTTCCATTTGCTGTGTGCACAGGCATCTCTTTTGCTGATCCTTCTGGGGTGGGGAAGGGCACCTCATTGCTGGGAGGGGCTGGGAGGGAGGAGTCAGGCAGGATGGCTTAGTGATGATGCTCAGAGTAGGGGCATGGTGAAATCCAAGTGTCGTGGGAAGCAGAGACAAGATCTAGCCCCTTAGGGGACTGGCACGAGAAAGGAAGGTCTCAGGCACCCACAGGTGGGTTGGAACTCAGGACTGGTTCTGTCCCTGTGCCAACATAGAACCGACAGACACCCCAACCCTGGGATTAATGGTGGGACCACTGGGATTCCTGTTTCCTCCCTACCTCCATCTCTCCGGTCTCTCCGGAATTACGGGTCTGAGGATTGGAGAAGCCCCCCAGGACTTGTCCAGGATAGATGGCAGAGATCATGCCGTAGTCAGAGCCCCTTCCTCTATAGCACTCCTAATCCTCTGGATACAAGCAAGGCCAAATGAATAGCCATGACCCAGCCTAGCATCTTCCTTTCATTCTAGCCTTTTCATTCCTACCCACCACCTGAGCGTGTGCCCTCACCTTGTCCCTGCTGGTGCCCAGGCTGCCCTGCCCAGGTGCTTCTTGGCATCCTCCAGAGATGCAGGTCCTCAGGTTTCAAGCAAAGCAGCCCCTTTCTAAGCTCACAGTCCCAGGGCCACACCGTGTTCTGGGGAGAAGCAGGTGCAAGGTGCTTCTCTCCTCGAGGCTCATACTCCTTCTGGGCACCAGGCATTAGGAGCCTTTCTCGTTTCCAGTCTCCATTGCTCTTTGCCTTCTAGGACTCTCACCCAAATGCACTCTCTAGCCTCTTCCTCCAGACCCCCAGTCCCTCCTGTGTGTCACTTTCCTCACCTAGATGACAATTACAGGACCACCAGACAGACAGACACAGCCTGACCCTGAGTCCCAGCTATAATCACATCACATCATCTGTGTATTCTGGAGACCAGTGTCTACCTTTCCCAGGTGTGGCAGGGACTGTGCTTTATGTTCACCAAACCATCCCATTTTTCTCCTGGACCCAAAGGAAGGGTTCATTTCCAACTCCCTTGCACCCAGATGGGGCCAACAGAATGTGGGCAGAAGGGATGTTCAGCGCCCAGGCCTGGGGCATAAAAGCATTTCCTGTGCACGATCCTTCTCTCTCTTCCCTTGCTGCTGCAGTAGCCCCAAAGCCACTGATTGACAGTGGCAGAGGAAGGAGCCTGGGTCCCTGAAGGACTGAGGGAAGGTAACCCCTCCCTCCACCAAATGCATTTGTGATGTCAGTGAGCAATAAACTTTTATTGTACTGAGCCACCAAGATTTGGGGGTTTGTTAAATTGTCAATGCATTTCACAGGGTTTAGTTTTATATCTGAAAATTTTCTACCATCTGGGGGATACTGTTTTAAGTAACATAACAGCTCTGAGCTTCAGCTGCCCCCTGGGCAATAGAACCCCAGAATAGATAACAACACCCCTGGAGGGGCTTTGAGAGGGTTGACTGGAAGCACAGGGGCTGCGTCCAGCCCCACTGGGCACTATCCCACAGCTGGAGCTGCCCGACTCTCACTGGAACCTCCTGTTTTAAAACAGAACATATATAGATACTTTTTTTTTTTAATATTACAAAACTCTCTTGCCCTCAGCATCCCCACTGGGGCATCCACTCTCTGAGGTTCTCCACAAGAGCACTGTTCTCCAAGAGCCCCTGCGATTCTCCAACTGGATGCTTTTTCTCTTCTCGGGGGACCCCATCATTGGCTCCCAGTTGGGGAGAAGGCATACATTTGTTCATTTTGGGGATCCCCTGAGCACCTACTGTGTGCCGTCGCTGTGCAGTGTGGTGAGAGTGCCCTAAGAAGACAGAGTCTAGTGCACACCAGGTCACCACTGGCTGAGACTGGAACTCAGGGCACCCCACGCCCAGCCCTGGAGTCTCCCCCTGCACCAGAGCTGGAGTGGCCGAGGGAGGGTTTATGGATGGCCTGCTGGGTGTCAGTACTGCTCCAAACGTTTGCATGCATCATCTTACATCACCCTCACAATCACTTATGAGGTAGCTATTCATGGCAACCCCATTTTAGAGGGTAAGCAAGGAACAGAAAGGGTTGGCAACTTACCTAAGGTTGCACAGCTGATAACCCAGCTCAGTCTACCCCAAGCCCATGCAAAAACTATTTGACTGCAAGACAGCTTGTCATGGGTGTGGTGAGTGGCGTTCTGTGGGCCAAGAGCAGCCCTACTCAGTTCCACTAGGGATTGGGGTGAGAATGAGGCAGACTCTAGGGGTCTAGACCCCAGGGCCTGGGTGTCTCTGCCTTCTCCAGGGAGTCAGGCAAAGACAGGATCTGCTCAGTCATGGCCTGGAAGAAAGGTCATTCTTCCTCGGGGTGAACACATGATTTTTCCCTACTTTTTTTCTTTTTATTATTATTTAAAGCATGTCAAAAAATTTTAACAAGAAAGTGACTACCATGCACTCATCACTCAGTTCAAGAAACAAAACGTTACTGATAAACCCGTGGCCTATTTACCCCACTCCGTTGCATCTCCTGTTGCAGTCCTGAATTTGATGCCCATCACTCCCATGCACATCTTTATATTTGGACCAAGTATAAACAGATGTACTCCTTAACCAGCAAGGAATTGTTTTGCACGTTATCAGTCTTGATCTAAACAGCACCCTCCATATGTCCTTCTACAACTCAACATCCTATTTGTGAGATTTGTCTGTGCTTATAGGTGTAGCACAAGTTCATTTTCCCTGCTGTAGAGTATTCCATTGGTGAATAATTTATTGATCTGTTCTGTTGATGGACATTCAGGTTGTTTTCCTTTTTTCTCCATATACAAAGAATGTATCAATAAACATTCCTTTCTGTATCACCTTCACATGATGTTTCCCTGAGGATTTCTGAGTAGGTCCATCCCTGATCCCAACCCCCACCCCAATCAGACTAGGAAGCCTTCAACTTGTTTTAATTGCACAGAACATATACAGCAGATACTTCTCTCCATCCCTTGGGTCTCATGAGGTTCAGCTTAGGGATGGGATGAATTACAAGCATAGCTGTTGTCTACATTATTTGGTCATAAAAAAATGATCATTCAGAATGTTCAACTTTAGCTGAAGATGAGGTCACAGAGTTGAGGGGGGAGAGTAGAGGGAGCAGAAACTGGGAGGAGGCTGGGGTGGCTGAAAGGGGGAGAGACTCTTTGAGGGCTGAGGGTCACCACCGATGTGCTCATTCCTTCTGCTCGGGGCTCAGCTTCCTGTGCTCTGTGGCAAAATAAGTGTCTTGTGTTCTTTATTGTGCGAAGGGTGGGGATGGGAAGGGAGGAGGGAGGAAAAAGCTGCCTGAGTTGTGGGGAGGGGGCGCGTAGTCAACCATGAGAATTGTAGAGCCAAGTAATTAAGAACCTGGTATATGAAGCCAAATGACTGATCTGCTACTGAAAAGCTGTGTGATCTTGGGGAAGTTACCTAACCTCTCTGTGCTTCATTTGCTCTCTCATTTTGGGTTCCCTCAACAGCAGAGCTTCAGGCTGGACTTGAGTACCAGTAGCTGATTTGGGAGGTGATCCTAAGAAGCCCAGATGAGGCGATGTTGCAGCAAGGCAGGAAAGGAAGGAAAGTTTGTAAAGGGTACATTAACGCATGTGGGTGGCTGCTTTGAAAGTGGAGCACTATCCTCCGGGGGCTGCTGAGAGGCTGTGTGCATCACATCTCAGAATCATTCTACCGGACGTCTAACTGGGGCATTTGGCCACTGGCTCCCATCCTCCATTGGGGAGTCAACTCTCCTTCACTTCTGGCTTCTCCTGAGCTCAGCTGAGTGGCACCAGAGAAAGCAGAGGAGGGAAGGGCGAGCGGTAGATGTGGCACATGGGTGAGAAGCCATCAGCAAGACGACCCGTCTGTACCGGAGACAGATCCAGGGGTCCCAGGGGACATGGGTGGGAGGGGAGCATCAACACAGGTGGCCACAGTTGCCTCCTCTGTAAATGGGGATGGTAATTGTTCCTATCGGTCACAGTGAGGATTACATGGGGGTAATCCTGGCATACAGTAAGCACTCAATAAATGTGAAGTATTATGAGGCTGCCTTGTGCTCCCCTGAGGCGGTGCTAGGATCTGTTTGAGGAAATGGAAATCCAGAGAGATGACCCAAAATGGACCTGGGTCACAAAACCATGAGCTGGACCTGAAGTCTGTGAGCCCAGGCCACCTGGCCACCTCACAGAGCACAGGGTGCCACAGAGCTGGAGCTCAGGCCACTGCCTGCCTGCCTGGCCACAGGCAGGGGCACAGGTACCCCACGAGAAAGAAGGACTCCCCACCCTGGCTAGTGGGGGTGCTGCACATGGAACATGACCACAGTAGCCACTTAACACGGGAATTCAGTTTTCAATTCAGTATGTGACTGCAGGGGTTTCCAGGATGTGGGGCTTTCAATATACAACCAGATGGCCCCGAGCAAACTGGGATCAAAATGATCCCTGAAGATCTAATTCGTTTGTCAGGACCATAGTTTTGTATACAGATCTCTCTGCAGATAGTCTTAGGCACACAACTTTGAGAACCAGCTGTTTAGACCAAAGGACCACACAGGAAGCCCCTTGGCAGATGCCCAAGCATGCGAAGTCTTCAGCCTTTAAGATGCTCTCAAGGTCCTTGCTGGGGGCCCCTCGGCCCTCAAGCAACATCCCTCCCCCCTGCAGGCTTGGGGCGCAGGTTCTGGGGATGACCAGCTGTGCAGCCTGGGCAAATTATTCAAGCGGTCTCAGCCTCAGCTTTCTCCTCTGTAAAATGGGGCTAGGGAGCATGAGCTGTTAGTATTGTTTTGCCACGGGGGAGTCTCCATTGCTGACTGCATAAAAGTAAAGCACTTAGAATGAGGATTGTCACATGAAAAGTACAGTTAGTTTAATTAATATTATTATTCTGTTTTGATATTAAGCTTCTTGATAGTCAATATAAGACATACTAGCCTTGTTCGTTTTGGGGGATGGATTAAGTGAAAAACAGAGTTTTATCTCACCCAGGTGCTGGGTCCTAAATCGGAAGGGCATTAAATGCCTGTCGGATGGGATTCCAGTGTCAGGGGCAGAGATACCTTTGAAGAACACACCTTCCTTGTTGTGGTAGATTGCATATATATCCCAGAAAAAAACATTCTGTTACTCTGCATTCCTGTTGGTGTGAACCCACTGCAAATAGGATTTCTTGAAGATGTTATTTTTAGTTAAGGTGTGGCCCAAATGAATGGGGGTGGGTCTTACTCTGGAATACTAGAGGCTTTATAAAGAGGATCTGCAAGTCTCAGAAGCAGGAAAGAGAGGCTGTCACCAGGTGATGAGGCAAGAATGCAAGCCAAGCAACCCCAAAGATTGTCGGCAGCCAGCACCAGAATGCCATAGTTTTGGGGAGAAAGCAAACCTTGCTGATATATTGATTTTGGACTTCTTTTGTCCTCAAAACCATGAGCGAATAAATTCCTGGTGTTAAACCAAAACCCATTGTGTGTTGTTTGTCATAGCAGCTTGAAAGCAGTGGAGCTAGTATTCAAACCTGGGTTTTCCGCCCCAGTTGTGTCTGACTATGATGATGCCCCAGTTGATCGCAGGTTTACAGAATGGGAAAAGGGGTTCTCAGGGAGGGGAAGGGGTTTGCTGGCACCAACAGGGAGTGGGTGGCAGAGCTGAGGGAGAGGCCCCTTGTCTCATGGGAGGGCAGGGGTGGAAAGTGTGTGGGAAATGGACGCTCAGAGACTTGGCTCGTGGGGAGATGGTGCTGGGGAGAGGGGTTATCATGGGACTAGAACTCAGAGGCCACAGGTGTTCTCCTCACCCAGGCATGCAACACTGCAACCATGCCTTGCTCCCAGGGCTTCTGGGGTGAGGTTAGGGAGCTTACTTGAACTCCTGGAACAAGAAACACCGGCGGGGGCAGTTGGTCACCACCCAGTCCCCAGCCTGGCCCTGGCTGCCTGATCCTGGCTCCCTGGCGCTTCTCAATTAGTACAAACTCGCTGCCTTCCCTGCCTGCAATAAGCAATTGGAGAGCGAGGGCTGGGCTGGCCCTGAGTCATCACAGGGGGGGCCGCCTGTGGAAAGGTGCCATCACTGAAGTGCGAATGGCCTTTTCATCAAATTATTCCTCCACATTCGCAGAGAGAAGGAATTATTGGCAGAAAATGAGGATATAAAACCCTGCTGGAGCCTACCACCTTGTTGGGGCACGCGGCGCTGAGCACTTGGAAGCTGTCCAGCAGATTGGTTCGTTTTTAATGGTCTAGGACTATAGTTCATCTGTTTAATTCAAACGAGGTGACATAATATCTTTCATTTGGACTTATTACCGGCACGGCGGTGATTCGGCTCCCAGGATTCTCTGGGCAGGACATTCTGTCGTTACTGCACATTTTCTCTCTCTGGCCAAATTGAAAGTCTGTGGAAGGGCTACAGCCTTGGAAAGGAGAGATCAGCAGAGAATAGGTCACCTCGGGTATTAAGGAATGAAAATGAATTCATTCCTTCCTCCGTTGAATAAGCAGCTGTACTTGGGTCTCTGTGATCCATGAAATAGACTGTCAGGAGAATAGGAAATGGGCTGTGTTTGAACTTCACCCATTGGTTCTGCCCCGTTGCCTTGGAGACCTGTATTGCAGCCCTGGGCAGGGGGAGGTGGAGGGGGGTGAGGATCGCACTGACCCGGGGGCCTGGAATGTGCCGGGGTGTCTGCATTTACGATGATGCTGGAGGGTAGCCACGTTATTTTCCCCATTTTGCAGGTGTTGTAGGTTAGGAAAATAAGCCTCAGGAAGATCCAGAGACTGGCTCAAGGCCATTTTATAGGCTGACTCTGGCTTCAGCTTGAGGCAGAGAGCATTATGGCTGTGAGAACTTGGGTAAGCCAGTTCAGCCTCAAGTCTCAGTTTCCCACAGGGTAGAAATACCCACTTCACTGGCTTGAGGATTCACTGAGGCAATGAAAATCAGGAATTAAGAATGTTTGCCTTTCTATTCCTCAGTTGACAGAGTGAGAGAATAAAGTCAGAAAGCAGTGCAAGTGGGTGGTAGGGCTGGGTTCTGCCCCCTGGAGTGTCCCCCTGTGTCCATTCTCCTATACCAGGTAATAGAAAGTCTGGGCTGGGGAGGGGGTTTTGAGATACATCTTATGGAATGACCCCCGTCGCAGCACAATTATTCCTCCCCATAACACTCTTCCTCATCCGTACACAGTTATCTCGTTCACTGTTTGCCCCCCACCCACCCTAGAATTACCTGAGGGAGAGACTCTGCTCAGCTCATGCTGCATCCCCAGGATGCATTAACTTCCATTTAGAACCAGGGCCAGGGAAAGATAAGTGAGGTGAGTCTTGCAAGCACAAGGTCGGATCCTGTTTTTAGTTAAAATTTTGATATTTTGTTCATTGTGGATATTTTTGCATTAATTCTGATTTTAATTATATTGTATTAAAATGTCATTTATCTTGATTACTGAGTTTTTTGGTGCCCACTTAAGTTTGGCCCCTGTGGCAAGTGCCTCCTTTGCCTCACCCTAGTCCCAGCCCTGCCTAGAGCAATGCCTGTCACACGTGGCATTTGACAAATATGAATGAATGAAAAGTATGAATGAATGATGTCCCAGTATGTATCAAGACTTTTTTCCTGGGTCCCCAGAGAAGAGACTATCCCTCAATGCGTTTTCAAGACTCCCTGTATCTGAAGAAAGCCCGAATCCCCAATCCTTCTTTTACTTGGTGCTGTAAATGGGGTCAGCTGAGTATTTCTGAGTGGAGTTACAGAATAACGGTACGTCCCTTCCAGGATGTGATGGTGGAACTAATTAGAAGTCGAATCTCTAAAACTACCTAATCCAAGAATGGAATGCAAGAAATCCACGGGGCTCTGGAAACTTACACAGAATTTCATTCTTTTATTAGAGACTGCCACCCCTTTCCCTCTCCTGGATGTTTCTTGCAATTAAAAACCACATTGGGTTGTACCGGTGAGTTAGCATGATGAGATCTGGCTGTGCAGTACCACAAATTCCCCTCTTCCCCTTGTCGGGCACACCTGTGCTGTGCCAGGTTGGCTGTGCTGGGATATCCCTGATGCTCTTTTTCGGTGAAATATCCCAGACCTACCTTGCCCTTACCTTTGGCTTTCACTCTAAAGCTGAGGTTTCATCGAGATGCATTCTTGTAATTAAGGCAGGAGTGAGCAATAACCTCCTATATAATTTAAAATGGTAAAATTATCGATACCTTTTCCAGCCTCAGCTTTAAATCTAAGCCACCAACGACTCCCCTATTAACGGGCCTAATTAAATCCATTTTTCAGGACATCTTTGGCAATTTCCATTTTAGCAAAACTGTAGGAAGTTCAATTTGATTTGTCTCTGCTCCATAGAGCTTTCTTGTGAGGATGAGGACTAGGGGATGTTCAATCTCTCGTGTCTTATGTTTATGAATCCCTTCAACAAATATTTACTGAGCACTTACTATGTGCATTGGCATTAGACTTGGGAGAGGGATGGAACAGTGAAAAAGACAACAGTGTTCCAATCCTCATGGCTAGAGAGGAATGGGGATTATTCACTCATTTATTCGACAGACATGTATTATGCCCTCTGGTTGGGGGAGCCACTGTGCTAGACCCTTGTGCTGTAGTGATAAAAGACCCCTGCGCAGGTCACCACCTCTATGGGGTGGTGCAACAGTTAATATTCATCATGATAAATGCTCTATAAGGTTAAACAGAGGGGACTGTGGGAACTTAGTGGGAATCTTCTAATTCAGACTACGAAGCTGGGGTCAGGGAAGGTTCCCTACAGCTCAACTTTAAGATGTAAGTACATGTTATCCATTTGGAGCTAGGGAAGGGACAGTGTTGGGGGCGTAGGGATGTGAGCATGAGGGCATTGAAGAATGTGGGAGCTGCGGAGAAACTTAACTCACTCAGTTTGGTTAGGGAAGTGCCTCTCAGCTCTGGCTTCACTTTAGAAACACATGGAGAACATTGAAAATACCTGACCACATAATTCATAATTTCTGGGGCTAAAATATGCAAAGTGGTGAGAGGTGAGGCTGAAGAGGTAGGAGCAGACTAGATCATGGAGGGTCTTGGAAGCCCGGTAAGGAATCTGAACCTTGCCTGAGGGAGTGAGAGTCATTGAAGGATTGTAAGCAAGGTTATAAGCTCAGATTGTGTTTTAGAAATACTTTGGCGATGGTGGAGAGGATGGGTTAGATTGAGGTCATTGGAGGCAGAGAAGCTGGTAAAGAGCTATTGTAACAATCTGGGCAAGAGATGATGGCGGCCTGAATCTGGAGTCATGACCATGGGGATACAGAGGAGAGATATTTAGGAGGTAGAATTGGTAAGATGGCCTGTTAATTGTGCATCCTGGGTAGAGGTAGAGGAAGGAGTCTGAAGTCACTCCTAGTGGCTTGGGTGTCTGGGTGGATGATTGTGACATTAACCAGAAAGTGGCAGGGAAAGATTATGAGTTGGATTTAGGACATGTCAGGGAGATTTTATTGGCAGCTGGAATTGAGATCTGACATACGATTGTACTCTGCATGGATAAAGAGATTTGGAAGTCAACATTGACCCATAATCGGAAGATGCATCCAAGGAGAGAGTATAACTCCAGAGTCAGAGAAGAAGAAGGACAAGGATGGAGCCTCTGGGAATCTCAACAATTAAAGGGTGGTAGGAGTTTTAAGGATCTGAGAAAGAACTTGACAGAAGAATGGTAGAGAGATAAGAGAAATAGCAGAGACTGATGTCAAGAAGTCAAGGAAGGAGTTATAAGGAGTGAGTGTCAACACTGAAAATTGTTCAGAGGTCAAATAAAATGGAAGTCCATTCTATTCATTTAGGAAAAATTTTGTTGAGACACTGGGGGTAGAGACTAGACTGCAGTGCATTTGGGAGTGAGTGGGAGAGAGGTGAGTGTGGGTACAGATACTGGTCCAAGAAAGAGAAGCAAGAGATTGGGAAGTACCTTGAGGAGACGTTGGATTGAGAGAGGGATCTGGGGTCCCCCAGAAGCAGGCTCCGAGACAAGGATGGAGTAGTTAGTTTATTTTGGAAGTGGTTCCAGGATACAAGAGAAAGGAAATGAAGAAATGAGACAGAAAATGAAAGGAAATCAATAAAGGGTATGGCAGCAAGCAAGTAATCATTGTGAGAAATCAGAGCTTAATCTCATTGGTAACTGTGGAAGACTTTATGGAACATAAAGAGATCCAGAAAGGGTTATTCCACATGAGAAGTGAGGAAGCTAGGGTATTTATCCAACAATTCCCATTATTCTTTGATTGAGGGCTATTCCTGGGGGTTGGAAGAACATTAATTCCCAGGCACTTTTGCCCCATCATGCACATGGAGAGAGTGGGCTTTGGCAATGAGATAAAGTCCCCTGCAAAGAGACAAAGATGCTCACAGTTGGAAGATTGAAATGATGAAAATGGTAAGGGATGAGTGGATATAGGTGGAGCACTGAGAGCATCTGATACAGAAGGGATTTAGTTTTTTTCAGAATGATGAGAATTTATCATGATTGAATATTAAGGATGAGTGAGGGGAAGCTGTTGAAGATATACTATAAGTAAGAGAGAGGATAACTAACGGAGAGTGGTTCAAGAAGAGGTGGAAGGGATGTGAGAAAGAATGTAAATGAAGGGCTTGGTTGAAATGATATGCGGTTGTTGTTGGTAAGTGGGAGGTTGGAATTCAAGGTCACACAGAAGTTGAACATGTCAGGATCACGGATGTGGGTGGTTGAAGTGAAAGGAAAGTGCAGCCATTGGAGATGTGGAGATTAAGGGCCAGGGAGATGAAGATAGGGACTGGTTCATTCACATTGAACATCAAAGTCCCCAAAAAACTTGGGAATGGAGAGAAAGACTAAATGAGATGCTAAAGTTAGTAATGTGCATTAGAAGTCACCAGGCACCCTAGTTGTACAGGGCTGGGGGTGAACCAAGGAGATGTGTCAACCACTGGGTTCTGGGCCAATGGTTGACTTAAAGGAGGCTTTAAGTCAAAAGAAGGTATTATCTAATGGAGAATATGGCTATAAATTTGGAGGGAAGTTAGAGGACAGAGTTGAGAGAGTGGTACCAGGAGTCAAGTTCAAAGGGTAAGCAGGAGGGCAGAGACAGGAAACAAAGGGTTCAGGAACTAGGGAAGTCAAGTGCAGGTTAGGAAGCTAAGTTTAAGATTGTTTGGGGTTCATGGTTCAGGATGAAGGCTGTGTATAAGGAGAGGCAATAAGGACCCTTGCTTCTTGGGGGAGGGGTCACATGTGGACAAAGAGATAGAGAAAGAGTCCAGAACCCTAATTATGCTTGGTTTTCCCTCTATTTCCCGAGGCTCTGCCTGAGGCTTCATTCCTGCTGAACCTCAGGGCTCCATGGATTCCAGTTTGAAAACCACTGGTGAAATAGAGTGAGTTCTAGCTCTAGAGTGAGACTGACCTGGGTTCAAGTCTCTGCTCAATCTCTTCTAGCTGAGGGTAAATGAACTCACATTAAAAGATTGTTTAGAAGAGGAGATAAGTTGGGAGAGTGTCGTATCTCTGCTCTTCTTGCTCAAAGAATCACACGCATTACCTTAAGATGACAATGATGACAAGGGTTCTTGAAGCAAAGTTACATAAGGCCATAAGTGTGTCCTACGGGGCAATCACCTAGTCAGGAGATCAAAGACGACTACCCTGAGGAGGTAATGATAGAGCTAAGATCTGCAGAATGAAACAGAGTTATGGAGGTGGGAAGAAGGGACAGCACGTGCAAAGGTCCTGTAGTAGAAGGAAGCATGGCCCATTTTAGTCATTGAGACAAGGCCAGTTTGTGGAAAAAGTGAGGAGGAGCGTAGCTAAACAGTCAGTAGAGCCAGCCCACACAAGTTCTTGGTCTTTATCGTAAGAACAATGGAGATTCAGTATTTTAAACAGGAGGATCACTTGGTCAATTTGTGGTTTTGGCTTCTGGATGAAGGAAAGTTGATAGTGGGGTGGGGAGATGGTGCAGGTTAAAGCAAAGAGACAAGTTGAGAGATTTTTCACTTTTGTCCAGGGAAGGGATAAAATTTGCTTGGAATAGGGCACTGGAGAAAAAGTAAAACACAAGAGGATGGATTTGATATGGGTAAGGTATTGGTGATTGGAGAAGGAGAGATTAAGCTTGTGGTGTGGTAGTTATAATTACTTAAGAGCCATTCCTCTCTACTTCAATGTCACAACCTTAACTTTGGAAGATCAGTGTGCTCAGGATGAGTTTCTTACCCAGGGCTAGGTTATGGACTACGACTGGGTCAAGCCAAACATGACAACCCATTCCTCCTCAGGTTTAGAGGAAAACATATGACCTAGGTCTGGCCAGTGAAGCATTAATATGGCAAGTGAAACCATGAGTATGAATGAGATTACTTTGGGAGCTATATAATTGGAAGAGAAGAAGGCCTAAGTCCAAGGCTTGTGTAACTCCAATACTACATGGTCAGGCATGGGAGAATGATTTTGCTGCAGGAGGAACAGGGAGAAGCAGTTGGAAAAGAAGGTGGAGAACTATGTGACTGTCTTATGTGAACCATGTGGTGTCACAGAAGCCAAGGGAAGAAAAGAGTTTCAGAAACCAGGAGTGACCAAGAGTGGTGAATACTGCTGAGACAGCAGGTAAAGAAAGGACGAAAATTTTTTCTGATTCTCTTGTTTTCCAGATGAGGAACTTGGAGACCAGACAGAATGTCTTAGTTTGGCAAGTCTGCTATGACAAAACCATACAATGGTTTACAGAAGAATTTACTTGGTCATAGTTTTAGAGGCCAGAAGTTGCAAATCAAGGTATCAGCAAGATGACGCATTCTCTCAGAGTCTGTAGCATTCTAGTAGAATCTGATGGCAAGCCTCCTTCACATAGTGATCTGCTTCACTGTTTTCTTCTGTGGCTTTCTCTGACTTTCTAACTTCTCTTTATGAGGCCTCTAGTAATATGGATTAAGGCCCAACCTGATTGAGACTGGCCATACCTAAACAGGATCTTAGAAGATCCTATTCACAAATGAGTCCATGCTTTAACTGGTAATCTTAAAAGGGTCCTATTTATAAATGAGTTCACAACATTAAGATTCAGATTATGTATTTTTTGGGGTATATGATTCAATGCACTACAAAGGGTGTTTTTCATTAGAGTCAGATGGCAAGGTGGTAGCACAGCCTCTTGTATCAGTTAGCTATGGCCACGTAAGAAAGAACTCTATCATGAGTTTACAGTTTGGTTGGGTTGTTCTGCTGATCTGAGCCAGGCTTGGTTCTTCTTGACTGGACTCATTTGTGGGCAGCTGGCTGGGGACAAGCTGGTCAGGGATGGTCACAGCTGGGACAGTTTTTTTTTTTTTTTTTGTGCTCCACATGGTTTCCCATCCTCTGGCATGCTAGCCTGCACATTTACCATGCCTTGGCTCCATTGAGTGGTGCAAGACAGGCTAGCACCACTATTTCAGAAATCACAGAAACTTGCCCCTGAAGTCTCATTCTCTGGAACAGGGGAAAATGGCCTGCAGGCCAAGGGTGGTCCATTGCCTGTTTTTCTAAATAAAGTTTTATTGGAACACAGCCACACCCATTCATTTACCTATTGTCTATGACCACTTCAGTGCCACAACAGCAGAGTTAAGTAGTTGTCAAAGAGACTGGATGACCTGCAAAGACAGAAAAAGCTAAACCTTCTGAACTTAAGCAGAAATACATTCAGTTCTCTCCTGCTTTGAAGGGCAGGGAAGTTCAGTGGTGTGGGTGTCCTGGGGTCAGACAGACAGATGTTTGATGGAATTTTGGCTCTGCCCCTTGCTAGCTGTGGGACCTCGAAATTCATTTGATGTCTCTGAACCCCCATCTGCAGAGGAACTGCCTACAGGCAAAGGAGGTATAAGTAGATATCTGCATAGTCACACTGTGTGGTTGTCAGCATTTTGGCCTCATGCATCGTATCTCCTTGGGCTGATCTGCAACCCTGCTCCAGGAAATAGTGACAACTCCTGACATCTGTTTATCATTCTTCCTGAGCCCTCTCTTGGAGCCAGTGTGAAGAAGCAAGGCAGTGTCGGTCAAGAGCACCGTCTTTGGAGTTAGGCAGACCTGAATTCAAGTTTCATGTAATGTCAGTTTCCTCATTAAAAGGGGTAATGATGATTCCCACCTCTTTGGGTTGCTGAGAGAATTAAATGAGTGTGGCTCCTATGATACTCAGCAGTGTTTACAAATACTAAGTGCTCAATTTTAAAATGTAGCTACTCAGATGCATTTCAGGAAACCACCTTTCTCTTCCCTTTCTAGGAAAACAAACAAAAAAAACCACTCTGGCAAATGGGGTGGGTGGAATCAGCAAGTCCATATACAGTTCCCACATCTCAACAATGTCTGCAACTCTGGATAGAATACCTGATTTTAAAAAAGCAGGAAAAAAAATCAATGTATCAAAGCTTGCAGCCAATAAAATCTCAAAAGTGGCAATTTCATCCTAACCTGTCTGCCTGCATCACTAACAGTGTACTCAGTGTGACGATGGCAAGGAGTTTGGGGTTAGGGAGCATCGTAAAAATGACCGACGCAGCTATTAATGATTTAATCTGCTAACGTGGTGTGGCTGCCTCCCAGAACCCTATTGTCAGCGTCCAGGAACCCATTACAGGGAGCGCTGGTGAAAAGCACCGGGGAGAGCGTGGGGATGTGGCAAGAATGAAGATGAATCGTGGAGCACATTACTGATTTGCCTTTCCTGGAATGGCCACTCTGTTTGGAAATACGGAAAGCAAATTAATGAATAAATGAGCTGGCTCTGTGAACAGCGCCCAGCTGGGAGCCCTGGTATTTAAGCCACGTATGCCGGGCAGGCTCTGAGTAAATAAGGAGAAAGATGAGGGTCTGCCAAGAGGATGTGTGGTTCCCGGTGTTTGTCTGAGAGTCCTTCCTTGGAAAAGCTTTGGAAAGTGGTGGCAGGTGTCCTGTGGTCAGACAGACAGATGTTTGATGGAATTTTGGCTCTGCCCCTTGCTAGCTGTGGAACCTCAAAATTTATTTGATGTCTCTGAACCTCAGTCTGCAGAAAGGGGGTCATGTATTCATCCATGGGATCAGTGGGATGATTAATACAGATCATACGTTCTGCATTTATATGCTGTGGATATCGGGCAAGTTATCTGAATTCTGTGCTTCAAATTTTCCCTTCACCATTCAGGGATAATCATAACGTATATCCCACTGGGTTGTCATGATGATTAACCTAGTTGAGCACTAAGAATAGTGCCTGGGAAAAAAAGAGTGGCAAGAAAAAGCAAAGGTAGCCTTTATTATTATTCAATATTTAACAAATATTTCCTGAGCACCTATTATGTGCCAATTTCTGTTCTAGGTGCTGGGGATGGAGTAGTGAACAAAAGAGAATAAAATTCCTTCTCTTATAGAATTTATTACTATTATTACTATTATTTGCCCTATGAATGTCCAATTGCTCCAGCACTTTTTGTTGAAAAGACTATCCTTACTGCATTGACTTGCTTTTGCACCTTTGTCAAAAATCAGTTGGCAGAACTTGTGTGGGGCTATTTCTGGTTTTCTATTCTGTTCCATTGCCAATATCACATGGTCTTGATTACTATAGTAAATGGTAAGTCCTAAAATTGTGTAATGTGATTCCTTTCACTTTACTGTTCCTTCGCAAAATTGTTTCAGCTATTCTAGTTTTTTTGCCTTTCCATCTACATTTTAGAATGAGCTTGTCTATATCTACAAAAAAACTTGCTGGGATTTTGATAGGAATGGCATCAAACCTATAGATCAATTTGGGAAGAACTGAGTCTTCCAATCCATGACTACAGTATGTGTTCTAGTTTGCTAATGCTGCCGGAATGCAAAACACCAGAAATGGATAGGCTTTTATAAAGGGGGTTTATTTGGTTACAAAGTTACAGTCTTAAGGCCATAAAGACTGGAGGATGGCCAATGGTGTCCGGAAAACCTCTGTTAGCTGAGAAGGCACGTGGCTGGTGTCTGCTCCAGAGTTCTGGTTTCAAAATAGCTTTCTCCCAGGACGTTCCTCTCTAGGCTGCAGTTCCTCCAAAATGTCACTCTTAGTTGCTCTTGGGGCATTTTTCCTTTCTTAGCTTCTCTGGAGCAAAATCTGCTTTCAACGGCATCTTCAAACTGTCTCTCATCTGCAGGTCCTGTCTCAGCTCCTGTGTGTTCTTCAAAGTGTCCCTCTTGGCTGTAGCAAGCTCACTTCTTCTGCCTGAGCTTATATAGTGCTCCAGTAAACTCATCAAGGCCCATGCTGAATGGGTGGGGCCACACCTCCATGGAAATTATCCAATGACAGATCTCGCCCACAGTTGAGTGATCACATCTCCTAGGAAACATCCGATCAAAAGTCTCCAACCCAATCAATACCGATACTTTTCTGCCCACACAAGACGGCATCAAATATAATGGTGTTTTGGGAGACATAATACATCCAAACCAGCACAGCGTATCTCTCCATTTATTTAGAACTTCTTCAATTTTTTTCATCAGCATTTTGTGGTTCTTATACAAGCCCTGTCATATTTTTTTTAGCTTTATTTCTACTTTATTTTTTGAGAAATTGTAAACAGTATTACGTTTCTAATTTCAGTTTCCACTTGTTCATTGCTTGTACACAGAAATACAATTGATCTTTTAGTATTGATCTTGTATCCTGCAATCTTGCTGAACCCACTTATTAGTTCTAGGAACTGTTTTTGTAGATTCCTTGGGATTTTCAGTGTAGACGTTCATGTCATCTGCAAATAGGGACAGTTTTATTTCTCCCTTTCTAATCTGTAGGCTGGGATTTATTCTGATTACATCAGAAGTCCTACACCTAAATGCCCTGAAGAGAGCAGTCTGGACAATGTGGCAAACAGGAGCCCATGCTCACCAAAATGCAGTGGCTGCTGCTCCCTGGCTGTGTAGGAGTGTGAATCCAGCTCTTTAGATTAATACAAGGGATCTTTATGCGGGATTTTCTGATTTTTAAATGTTGGTAGGTTATTAAAACATTTAAACACCTTTCGGGCCAAACAAAACACACCTGTGGGCTGGACTGAGGCCACTGGTTTGCAACCTGGGACAAAATAGGTGTTCTGTGAGCAGAAGCACCACACCTCTCAGATGGGCGGCTCAGAGGAAGTCTCGGGAAGTGTGTGCTCCTAGATTTGCTCCCAGATTTCCAGGATGAACAAGAAGGCCTAGGAGTACACAAGGTCTGCCAGCACCTGTAAGATTGTCTCTGGGATTCTTGTGGCTTGGAACCACCTTGCCGGGTGCATCCCTTCCTCCCCAGCAGCAACACATCTGTGCTTCGGGTAGGTGATCTGAGGTGTGGGGCTGCAAGGCAAGGGGTTACAGGGGCTTATGACAAGGGGGGTGGTGGTGGGGTCAGGACAGGACAGGAGGACAAAAACTACAGAAGATGGATGTAGTGGGTTGTCTGGGTGGCAAAATGGGGGATACAGTAGAAGAGGTTGAGTAAGTATTGAGCATCTAGAGTATGGTGAATATTATGATAGAACCCTCCCCTCCCCTCCCCTCCAATCCTTTTCTCTTCCCCCCTCCCCTCCCTCTCTCCCTCTCTCCTTCCCTCTTTTCATTCCTTCCTTCCTTCCTTCCTTCTTTCCTTCCTTCCTTCCACATGTATTTATTCACAGCCTACTCTGTGCCAGGCACTGTTTTATGCACTCACCTCTCATTTATTCCTTACACATTCCTATAAGATAGATATTCCCTCCATTTCACAAATAAGGAAACTAAGTCTTGGAGAGATTAAGTGACTTGCCTAAGTCCCAGATCTTTCTGATTCCAAAGACAGTGCTCTTTGCATCTTATGTACATTGACGTCTCACAAAGGGTGCAACAAACATCTCTGGTGGATTCTGACAATCTGTGCTTCCAAGAGCTCTGCTCTGGAGGGCGTCATGTAGCAGGAGCAGAATCCAGGTGACTGCTGAATCCATAAATCAGGCAGACACTGAGTTGTCTATAAAGTGGCACGAGGCAGCAGCAGGTGGATGACGTGGACCAGTGTCCTTCCAAAATCCACCCACAAAGGGAACAGAAGGAATTCGGCAGCACACTGCCATCTTGATTGCAGTCCCATCCTTGGTGCAATGGGTAGTGAAGAAAGCTTGGGAACAGGGCCCAGGGAGCTTTGTCTCTGAGCCTGGAGGGGAGATTTAACTCTGAGACCTGCCTGATGGGAAAGGCTGCTGGGTCATGTCTCACTCAGTCAGACCTGACTCAGAGAGGGGAGGTGGCATCTTGCAGATAGATGGTGGCATCAGGGACCTGGTAATGAGGCCCTGGGAGAGGCATCCTGCTTGGGCTCTTTCTACTCCTTGTTCTTATTTCATTCTGCTTCCTTATGGATGACTAAGCAAACAGGAGGAATGGAAGAGAGGAAATTGGCTTGAGGGAGAGTCTATTAATCAGGACTCTGGATTGTAAGTGACAGAAATTCCAACTCTAACTGACTTAAGCAAAAAAGGGAATTTATTGTTTTGCATCAAAAGGTTGGGGAGGAGGGGTAAAGTCTGCCCTCAGGCAGAGCTGGATCCAGAAGCTCAAAACTCTGCAGACATTTGTAATCTCTGTGTTGGCTTCTTTCTCAGGCTCCCTCATGGCCACATCAGCTTCAATTGCAGCAGTCCGATGGAAAGTGTTTTTTTTTTTTCCCCTAGTGGTTCCAGTGGAGTCTTATTGCCCTGGCTTTGTTCACACATTTATCTCTGAACCAATCACTGCCTGGCAGGGCCTGCGGTGAGCTCGTTGGCCAGGCCTGGGTCACATGACCTCCACTGGCCCTGGTGGGGATGAGTGGGGTCAGCCTCCTGTGAACCACATGCTCCAGGGAAGAGAAAGTGGACCCACAGAGGGAAATGAGGATGTTGCTACCTGAAGAAAATGCACACAGGATATAATCTCTTCCGTCCTGGAGTTAATGGTATACCATCAAAGCCTGGCCTTACACAAGACTGGAAAGTTGAAAATGTTTAGAGATCTGGGGATAGCTTTTGCTCTCTGTCTCTCTACTCTGCACATTTTACTTTATTCTTGGCACTCTCTGCAGACACGCCTTCTCTGCATCTCTGCATATATCCCTGCCTTAAAGATTCCTGTCACATACCTCCAACCCTGTGACAAGCCCATATTGGCAGGTGTTCAGTCCTAATTCCTGGGAGATTGTGCATAATGTCTGTTGTGGTCTGCTATCCATTAACCCCTTCTAGGAGCAGCTCCTTGATTTTCCTTTTGGAGAATGCCTCTCCCACCCCTATACCTCTCTCCTCTCCCTGAGTCTGTGTAGTTCAGGCAGGACTCTCTTCCTCCCCTATATCCCCAGTTCAGGAATGAACCTGTGATCCAAGCTTCAATCAGTACGCTCTAGCCCCTGGCCATTATAGATTTTTCAGGGATGATCACATGGACCAGGTAAGGCCAATGAGAGTCCATCTTCAGACTCTGCTGGGGCTTCTGGGAAACAGGCATTCTCTTTATGTTGATGCAATGATGGTATAGGATATTAGCCTAGAACTGCTAAAAATCACCTGTGCCACTTAAGAATAAAGCCAACATAGCTGAAAGCATAGCAAAGACAGACAGATTCTCCATACTCGTTGAACATCTACATTCAGCTATGCCTGAAGCTCTTCTTTCCTGGACTTTTCATTTACAAAAGCTAATACATTCCCATTTTGCTTAAGCCAGTTTGAGTTGAGTTTCTATCTTTTGCAGTCAGAAGTCCATATGAATACAGGGAGAGGGTCGGATTGAGTCACGCTAGTCAGCTCATGGGTGTGCTGAGGTTATGAGCTATCACTTGGCTATGGGTGGAGAGGCAGTTTTCAGGGAAGGGGCTCATAGACTGGGCCAGGCTTACTGCTTTAGTGACCACGAGTGGCTCAGAGAGCCACTATGTTGAGAAGGTCGAGGAATGGCTGGGGAGGTGGCAGAAGGGAAGTCCAGGCAGGAGCTCAGAGAGAAGTTCCACCTGGGTGGACCAGGCCAGGGTTTGGAGAGGTGGTGGCCCAGTGGGTGTAAGCTGTCAAGGTCCCCTCCAGGTACATTTGATACTAAGCCCAGGGCAGCAAGACGCATTGCTGGTGCATCCCACGGGCCTGCTGGTGAGAGGGCACAGCCAATGTGGTTAGGCCCAGCTCAAGGGCCTTGACTGGAAATTTGCCTGTACCTCAAAGATCCAAGGCTTAGAGGGACAGGCCACAGATCTAAAATCCTCCATCTCCCTATGGTTGCAATGAAAGGCTCAGAGAACCCTTGGCAGGTGAGCCTCTGTATCCCTCTGCACCACGGTGGAACGTCCATGCATGTGGGAGACCCTGGGGCATTTCTTCAGCCTGAGCCCCACGCTGGTGGACATGAGCCAGGTCTTTGATGCAGTGACCAGAGAGCTTGAGTTCACATCTTGTTACATGTGACATGAATAGCCTCTTCATTCTGTCCCTTTCTCCTTCTGTCTGGGTGTCCATATGAACAATTAGGAAAAGACAATTTAATGCTGAAGAAATTAATTCTGTTTGCCAAATGGGCTTGAAACACTCTATAGGCTGTTTCTCTGTCAACACGGCAGATTATGGTACTCAGGAAATTAACACTGTTGACTGCTGACAGTGATTTCTGGCTGTGGAGCACAGCGATTTTGTTGGAGGGGCAGGAGGAGGGTGGTGGGGAGTGGGGTGGGGAGTTGACAAACATGGTTGTCCTGGGAAGAGACATTGGCTTCTTTGGTGCATTCTCTAGCCAAGGTTCATCTTTAGCAATGCTAGCTTCTCACTGTTGAGAGCTTGCTCTGGGCCAGGTGTGTTGTATACATTATCTATAATCTTCACAATAATTAATATTACGTATTAGCATCCCCATTTCACAGATGAGGAAACTGAGGTGCAGAGATGGAAAGTAACTTGCCTAGGCTCACCCAGGTGGAACCCACACTCTTTCCCAGCTGACTGCTCCAGAGCGTGTGGACTCTGGGTCCTTAGAGGTGAAGCCTAGGCCCAAATATTATGCATTAGGTCTGGGGAGATGATGAATGTTGGTTGGTTAAAGTTCCAGACTCTGAAGTCAAATTTTCTGGGTTCCAATCCTGACTCTGATACTACCTGGAAATGAGGGACATGTTATTGGAAACTGGAGGAAGGGGGATTCTTGTTACGCAGTGAGAGAAAGCTTACCAGCACTCTTGCCTTCAGTAGTGTGGCGAGCAGGCAGTGTGCCTTGTGAGCTGTGTCATCCAGCCAAGGATATTTCTAGGCAAAGTGTTGGAGGCATCTCTGGTTTCTTCTTGCTGCCGACTTGAAATGTGAGCAGTAGCCCTTGAGTGACCCTCTGCCTGGCCCTGTGGACATGGCATTCTTGGAGGGTCCGTCACACTGGGCTTTCTGTATTTCATTATCTCTGTTCTCCATGAGGCTGCTGGCTCTGGGAGAGGCCAACTAATGTGGTGGTTTAGATCTTGGGGCAATGGTACATAGGTGACATCAGATTGTCTAGGGGCTCATTGCTCAAAAAAGGTCCTACACAAAACTCATGTATCTCATTCCTCCTCATATCTATTTTATAGAGAAGATATTCTAGTTTTGGAGATATTTGCACTCAAACCTTGGTCCAGCCTCTGACAGTGTGACAATGGTGGGTTACTTAACTTTCTAAATTTCAGTTTCCTTATCTGGAGGGTAGAATAGAAGCTCCTATGGGTACTGCAGTTTGTTATATTCATGACTGTGTAACTGGCATGAACAAGTCTTAATAAAGACTTGTTGAACTATTAAAAACAGTACCTGCTTCACACAGCTGTTAGATGATATGGAGAGTACAGCACAAAACCAACATGGGACAGGCCCTCCCCATGACAGCTATGATTATTATTAGACGGCAATATATCATATAAACAGGCAGGGCCCCAGGCAGGTGGATGGAGGAAAGGAGAGAGAAACAGGGAGAGAAAGCTCAGAGAGGCACAGAGACAGGGGTACCAGCACGCCTTGGTCTCAGGGGTGGCAACTCAGATATGCTCGGCTTCAGCACTGGGGGGAGAAGCCAGGTGTGGTGTGCCTACTATGAAGCAGGGACAGAAATGAGAATAGTTCCTGCAAGACTTCATCTAGAACCAAGAAGGGATAGGGCAAGAGATGAACAGTCCCCATCATGGGCTGACACTGGAAGAGAGAAGGGGAAAGAGTGTCAGATGGAGGCCAAATAGAGAGAAGCTTCCTGGGTCCTCTGTTGTCCCATCTGGAATGTTCATATAATTTGTGAGTCCAAACCACAAATTATATATATGTGCCTTATGCCATATGTATAATTTATTTTGCTTCCTGAAGTCCAGAAGCTCTTAACCCACAGACCACAAAAAGCTTTCAGGTGATCCACAACCCCTAAAACCATATATAAAATTGTCTGTGCATGTACTCACGGAGTCACATATGCATACATGCTTCAATCTGGGGTGATGGTCCCTAGGTTACATCAGATTGTCTAGGGGCTCACTGCTCAAAAAAGATCCTCCACGAAACTAATATATCTCATTCCTCCTCACATCCATTTTATAGAGAAGACACTGATCTCCAAAGAGCTGCTGTATGGCCCAAGATTGCTCAGCAAATTAGTCTTGTCCCCATCCAGGTCAGTGGCCTCTCCTTAGTTCCCCAAGGGGAAGAGGAGGTGGGCTTCTTTGGTTCTGGAATTTTCCTGTGCTGATGGGTACGGAGAGATCACCATTATCCCACCAGGAATTCCTACACTGCCTTCAAAAGTCACCTTAATATCCTTGGAGCCTTTGCCTTTTTCCAGGTTCCAAAGCCATGTCCACATTTCTACATATTTGTTACTGCAGAACCCCACTTCTAGGAAGCAACATCTGCATTCATGATCTATTGCTGCCCAACAAATTACCCCAACACTTAGCGGATTAAACAACAAACATCTGTGATCTCACAGTTCTGGGGGTCAGGAATCTGCGCATGACTTACGAGGGTCTCCTGACTCAGGGACATGCACACCTGAGGCTGGGGTCACTGGGAGCCAAAAGAGGGCCTGGAGTAGGTGCTGTGCCTATCAGGCCCATTTTACAGATGAGGAAACGGAGGCCTAGAAGGTTCAGGAACACACCTGAGCTCGCTTAGCCAACAAGTGGCAGAACAGGGCTGGGCCAGGCTCCCGAGCCCACACTCAGCCCCCACACTCCCCTGCCCTGGCACAAGCACTGCCCCTCCTGCAGGCCTCATTTGGTCTCCTCCTTTCATCGTTGCTTTCTCCTCTTCGCCTGCCGCCTCCTTTTAGACACTGTGCCCATGTCTGCCTTTGGTCTGTTGTTCCCACCGTCTTCGCTTTTTGCCTGGAATTCTGGCCTCTCGTCCTTCCTACTGTCTGTCTGTGTGCGTGCCTCTCTTGGCCACTCTTGCTTCTCTCATTTCTCCCACAATTTCTCCATCTTGGCTTGGCCGCTGTTTCTCATGCTGCTCCTTGTTTGCATGTCTGCCATCTCTGGCTCTGTCTGGGTGTACTGTTTGTGGGTCTCTTTCTCCACGTGTCTGCCTCAGAGTTTGTTCATGTGTCTCTCTCTCTTCTGTCCATCTCTTTTTAGCCTACTGCGTCATCATTCCCCTTCTGTCTGCAGCCCTCTCTGTCTGTTCCTCTGTATGTCTTTGTGTTTTTTGTTCGTTTTTTTTTTTAATCTGTCTCCCTTTGGACTCTGTCCATCTCCCTCCTCCTCAGGCTACAGTGAGCTGCCTCTGGTTTTATCCAGTCTGGCGGTAGTTTTGATTATTTACAGTGTTATCATTTATTAACTGTTATCTTTATAATAACATAAAAATAACGGGCTCCCCGCTCCCACCCGCCGGCAGACGGTGGCCCACCAGCCCCGTCCTCCCGCTGCGCAGACCGATGGAAACTTCCCGCTCCTATTCATCAGACTTCGATACTCATCTCCTTTGGAAACTGTCGGCTCCAATGCTACAATCACAGCAATATTAGAATAACAACTTAAAACCAATCATTTTTATGGGGACACACACAGTATAAAAAGACCTGCCTATCTGAGGACACATATAACATCAGCAGCTAGGGCCCCATAAAGCTGTCAGTTAGAGAAACATCTCGGGGAGTCGTTGAACACCATCGCCCAAGTTTAACTGGAGAGAAAGCGAGCGAGTGGGCGCACTTTGCAAATCATTTTTCGTGGAGGTCTGGGAAAAAAAATGCAAGAGATCGATTCTGTGGGGAGCCAATGGATTGAGTTAAATGGCTCAGCCTGGCCCCAGGCGATACTTGGCACATGTCTCCTGAAATTATGGAGGAGGTTTAGAAGGGGGAATGGGCAAGGAGGCACCCAGCAGGCAGCCACGGGACCGGCCAACTTCCTTTAGTCCCTGTTCTAGGCTGGGTTCCCTTGAAGCAGATCCTTAGACAAAGTTTGACATGAAAGATTTTTATTAGGAAGCATTCCCAGGGAAAATCACACGGGGAGTGAAAAAGTGAGACCAGGAAAGGAAGGAGGCCAAATAAGAATGTGGTATCAAGAAACGTCCCAAGGAGAGGAACTTAGACTTGGCCCCACAGGGGAACCCTGGGGACAGTGCAGGTGACACCTCACCGCCCTCCCAGTCATGGGGAGAGGCAGCCAGAGTATTCATTCCCCGTACCCATTAATTATTGGGCTTCCGTAGGGCATGGGGAACATAAAGACGCAGCCACTTCCGGCTCTTCACACACACAGGCTAAGTGAGTTCTGGCAGTCTTGAAGTCAGGCCTCCAGCAAAGTGGGGCAGGCACTGGCCATCGAGAGTGAAAACACACGGGAGCTGGTGTGCATGAAAACAGTAAAGAGGAACGAGGGGATACAGAAGGCATCAGCTACAGGCCCCTGGGCGGTGGTTGCGTCGACTCAGCTTCAACTCTACTTGGGATTGGGATTGAGGTCGACAGAGTAGGGGTTCCCTGGGTGATGGACTCTGGACTGCCTTTGCTGGGGAGGAGATGCTTACCTCTAAAGAGTGTGGTGTCCCTGGATCCACCCAAGTGGCTCCTGGATAAGTACTGAACATCTCAAGAAGTAGAGAACCCTCATGAAGAAGAAAAGGTCACCAGCAAGCACTCCCCAAGACGACCTGCTCTTCAGAGATGAAATGCAGCAGGTGTAAGACTTGTGCTCATGTCAAAATCAGCCCAACTGGACAGACAATGGACCCAAGAGGCAGAGTTTAGCAGCACCTCTTCTGGAAAGAAACAGGACCCAAATCTTGAATTTTAAGATGGGAGTGGGAGTGGAAGCAGTTTGTATAGCATGATGGTTAGCCTATATGTTGCCTTTGTGTAAATTAGAACAACTGCCCCCTGCTGAGCGGATATAGCACTGCTAGAAGATAGTTTGGCAAGTCACAGGTATAAACAAAAGTTATCTCTTTGGACAGGCTCAATTCAGTGCCAAAGTATAGGATCTGATGGGGGGAGTGAGGGCTGGATTTCAGGTCTCATTGTCAAGTGTGCAAACTGTACAACTGTACTTGACATCTGTGAGCTTTTAGCTGACCACATGCTCAGCACTACCAGCAAGGAAATGCAGACTATGAACTTTGGGAGGAAGGGTATTAGGTTAGGACTGTTCACCAATGTACCCCTGGCACCAAATACAGTGCAAAAGTCAGCATTCAACAGTATTTTCTGAAGAAATGAATGAATTTTGATTGCATGAACATTTCCTGGCATACATAGTCAATAAATGTTTGCCAAGAGATGAATGCATATTTCTGTCAAAAGTCTCATATAAACATGCATGTCACCATGGCAGGATAGCACACAAGAGTGAGTAAGCCGGCCTGGATTCAAATCCTAGTGGTGCTGCTGATTAGCTGTGTGATCTGGGGCAAGTTACTTCTCCTCTCTGTGTCTCTGTTTCATCAAATGGTGATAACAGGACCTACTTCATAGAGCTGTTGTGAGGATTATAAGAATTCATAGTGAGATGCTTAGCATGATATCTGGCAGATAGTAGCTCCCCCAGAAATTTTAGCTGTATTATTATTATTGTTATTGTTATGATTATTACTGGAGGTGACAGACTTCTGATGCTCTGTGTTGGCCATATGTCCTGCGATCACTGTCTCATTTTGAAAGTCACATTCTAAAAGGGATAATGATCCTTGCCTTGATTATGAAAACTCTTGGAAGGTTGAATAAAGTGTAACCCATAAACACTGCTCAGAGAAGGGGTGATTTAGTATAATTTTTAGAAATCTAGTTTAGTATGGGTAAGATAACTTTTAGAAAGCCCTTCATCTATTCTCTTTCCAGCCTACTAAATACAGCATAAACTGTATACCTTGAATTCTTCACCAATTAAAACCACCCCCTTTTACCCACAATGCCCTTCAGTGATCGGAAGGCAGAAACTCCAAGTCCCAGGAATGAGGATTTATTGGATTTAGCCAATCAGCATAACCCATCTCTCCAGTGATTGGTTCAGGGATGGGCATGGGACCCACCCTGGGCCAAGGAGATGAGAGGTGATGTTGGCAGACTGTTTCTGGGAGGAGTCACCCAAAGACACACTCCCTCCCTTGTGCCCGGAAGCCCTGTCCTCTGCCCTTCCCCTACCAAGCGGGCGGCAGCCATCCTGTCTCCCCGGGCGTTTGTAATGTCCTCTGTGGAAGGCTGGGAGGACAGATGGACTATACGGAGTGATGCTGTTGAGCTCCTGGATGAATCATATCAGAAGCTGTTCTACCTCTGGTGCTGCCAGTCAGTTGAACCAATAAATTCCTGTTATTGGTTTTGCTAGTTTGAATTGGATTCTCTGTTACCTGCAGATTTTCTCAGCTAGGATGGTTCCTAGCTGAGATGCTGGCTCTTCATCCATTCTTTTTCCAGTCTGTTCCTGTAGTATAAAGTTTATACCTTGAATTCATCAGGGCTCAGTCTTTTGAAGCTTCAAAGTCTAGTGTCTTGCACCTCCTTTCTTCCTCTTTTGAAGCATTTGTCAATAAGTTCATGACTAAATGGTGGTGGTGGTGGGTGTGGAGAGGGGAGGCAAAAGTTCCAGGAATTTAGGGAAGAACATGAGTTAAGATCTCAAAATGTTGGCTCTCACACTATGTATGTGCTAGGCACAGCACTAAGAGTTTTACCTGCATTGTTTCCTTTAATTTTCCCAGCTTTGTGATAAGTTACTATAATTATCCCATTTACAGATGCTGGAGACCGAGGCCAGGAGTGTCCGTCACCCACTCAAGGTCAAACATCTGGCCATTAGCCTAGCTTTGTGTTGAAACCATGTTTCTCTGGCTCCCAAACCCATGATACCTGGTCAGTAGCTGCATCCCAGCCTGGGAGAGAGCACCAGCTAACAAGCATGCAGCATGCAAGACACTGATGATCCATATGAGAATTGCACACAGAGTAATTTAATAGACAATTAGATCTGTAAAGATTGGCCAATATGTGTACTTAAAGCTGTGTGCAGAAGTAACTGCCAGGTTTCCTTCCATCTGTTGAAGGGATTGTAAACAAAGCGGATAGTGTCTAATAGGTTTAACACTCAGCAGGGCAATAAGTTCAGGGAAGAATGGGGCTGGGCACCAAAAGGTGGTGGAAAACGGGCAGGGCTCCAGGGCCCTGCTCCATGGACCCTCTCTCTCAGGTGGCGCATGGTGGAAGCCACATGGGCTTTATGTTAAGACTAACCTAGGGTCCTATCTCTGTCCTCCTACTCACCAGTCGTGTGACTCTTGGCAAATCACTACATCCTTCAGAGCCTTGGATTCCTCATATGCAACTTGGGGACAAAATACCTACCACCTGGGATTGCTACCAGGATTTGGTGAGACACTCTCCATACTCTTCCGATGTGTCATGTTTCCCACAGCTCTCATTACCTACTCTCCATTCTAATCAATCACCTGGGGGTTTGGGGATAAAATTTGGGGAAAGCTGCCAGAAGTGAATTTAATATTCTTAGAATTTGCTACCAGCCTAGAACACCTGGGACTGATCTTTCCTAACCCTTAGGGTGACCATTTTAGAGTGATGCTGTAGAATAACGTTACTTAGAATCACCCCTGTCTTGTCAATGCCTGCAGTTAACTAATCTCCTTGTCTTTATGTTGTACCTTATGTCAGTTACCTATTGTCGTAGTAATTCTGCACAACAAACTGCCCCAAAGTTAGTGAGTTAAAATAACAATTATTTATGATTTCTCATGAATCTTTAGATTAACTGGGCAGTTTTGTTGGTGTGGGCTCTCTCGGCTGATTTCTTCTGGATTTGCTCTTTCATTTACAGTCAGCTGATTAGACAGATGGGAGTTGGCTGATCTAGGGTGGCCTTAGCTAACCTGGACTTGTTCTCATGGCAGAAGCAGAGCAGCAAGAGGGGAAGAAGAAATACACAGCAGTTTTCAGAGCCTCAGCTTGTGTCAAGTTTGTTGCTTCTCATTGGAAAAAGCAAGTCCAATGGTCAATCCCAGAGTTGGGTGGGAGGGCATTTCCAAAGGGTAGGGATACAGACAGAGGAATAACTTCGGCCACTAGAACAATCAGTCCACCACACACCATTCTGGAAAACCCCAACCATGGGACCTCCAACTTTCCTTCTCATTTACTATTGTACAGCAGCTAGAGGAAATCCTGCAGAGCTACAATTTCATGCTCTTCGACCTCAATTGTACCCTCGGTTATTCCTAGAAACACCTAGTCAGCAGTTAACTCTCCCATTCCCCATAACAGATGTCACTTCCCCTTCAGCCCACACCCCACCATCTCCTCCCTTGTCCCCATGGAGTTTTCATTCAAATTGGGGGAGACATCCAAAACAAGGGAACTAATCAACACATTGATTTCAGGAGGTGATAAGTGCTGGAAAATCAACAGAACAGGGAAATGGGGTGCAGTGTGCCTGGGGTGGTGGTGGCTGTGACTCCTGGGAAGGCCTTTTAGTGGGATGCGACTTCTGAAGTGAGACCTGAACAACAGAAAAAGGTCAGTCTTTTGAAGAACTGCAAGCAGGATGTTGTAGGAGAGGAAACAGAGAGGAAACTGAGGCTGGAACAAAGCAGGCCAGTGCTACTGAAGCATAGTCAGTGGCATGGCGGGTAGAGAGGAGGGCAAAGAGATTAGAGAGGGACAGGACAGATCATTCTGGGCCTTGGAGGCCATGGTAAGGACTTGGATATACTCTAAGTGAAGTGCAAAGCCTCTGGAGGGTTTTGAGTAGGAAAATCAGATGGTCTATTTCATACTTAAAAAAGGCTGCTCTGGCTGTTGCATGGAGAATGAATTACGTCACCTATGCCCATCCTTTTGTCCTTTCTCCCTCTCATGGTAGAAGAGGTGTTCTTTGAACTTCCCAAGCCCTCCAACTGGAATCTGGATGCATCTGCTCCTGCCTGTCCAGCACTCTGCTCCTGGATGACCCGTCTTGGGCATGTTTGGTCTCTCTCCCTCTCTATGGATTCCTCCTTGTTAGTTATTATAGCATGCATGTGTGTGTATGTATTTGTCTGTATGTGATCTTTCTATATTTAAGTAATATTTATCTTTGAACAAATAATGCATTCACGGGGATTTAATATATTCACAGTGGGTTTAATTGTTGGCCCCAATTCTTCATCCCTTCGTGAGTCCGTGCCCTTTGCCATATACCTTTGATGTTCCTCCCTCTAGAGGTGGAGTGTACTTCTCTGCCCCTTGACTTTGGGATGTGCTTTGGCCATTGGTGGAAGTGGCAGCATGCCTGCTCTGAGCCTAGGTCTTGAATAATCACGCTTTGCTTGTTCTTTTTGCCCTTCTGCCATCACCATGTATCAGGGAGCAGGGAGACTGAGGCACAACTGGAACAGACCCATCAGACCCATCCAGAGTCAACTTGCAGTCTGTAGCCAAGCTCAGCTGAGCCCTGCCTAGATCAGCCACTGAGATTTTGTGGTCTTTGGTTTCACAGCAATAGTTGATATGTAATAAATCAAAAGGTTCAAAAGTGTGTGTAGAGAACAGTCTCCCTCTTACTTCTGTCCTCAAAACTCAGTTCCTTTCCCAGAGACTACAAAAGTGGCCAGTGCTTGTGTATGGCTCCAGAGATATCTGAAGCACAAAGGCAATTGTATATGTGTGTGGTTGCATCACACACGGTTCAGCACCTTGTTCTTTTCATTTTACAAATCTTGGAGATCATTTCATATCAACACATAAAGATCTTCATACCTTTTATGGCTATTTGGCATTCCACTGGGTGGGTTAATAGTTTATTTAACCATTCTGCTATTGATGGACATTGGTTGTCCAGTCTTTTGCAATTTCAGGTGAGGGGTTGCAGTGCGTATCCTGGTTCATACACATCATTTCTCATGTATCTCTTTACCTTTGCCCTCTCGCTTATATTTCTTGATAAAGGTGTTGACATTCTCTCTGTTTTGTCTCCAACCCAGTCTATCTTCTTCATGCCCCACCATCCAATTCTCTTTCAGAGGTCGCTAGTGACTCTTTGTTGAAAAGTCCAATGGACACAAATCGGCATTAACTGGATCTTTGTTTCAGAGCACCAAAAACCACTCCCTCCTCCTTGAATGCTCTCCATATCTCCAGCTGGAGAATATTGGAAAGTTTTTTGGTGTCTCATTAAGAAATATTGGAATAACCAAGGGAGGATTTGGGAGGCTATTAGCAAGCACTTTGTTCACAATTCAACCAAGTTGTTTGAATGCCGTGTTGGGATGAAGTTAATGCATAACAAACGGGGTTTTACTTTGGATGGTTCCCAAATCCCTAGGTTGAGCCTGAGATCTAAAGAGTGTCCTAGGCTGATGCTTCTCAACTTTGAGTAGCAAATAAATCACCTGGGGATTTTGTTTAAAATGCAGATTCTGCTTCGGTAGGTCTGGGCTTGGACCTCAGATTCTGCATTTCTAACAAACCCCCAGATGATATTGATGCTGATTCCTGGACTGTACTTTGAGTATGTATCAATGTGAATGGCATTGCTTGGAGAAAGAGGTGTCAGAAATAATTAAAAGTGATTGTTCCTCTCTGTAACTATTGACTGCAGTCTTAGAGGTAAGTAGATTAAAACCTAAGAGCTTCCCCAAGGGGAACCCTTTGCCTTGGCCAGCACTGGCAGTCACCTTAAGCAGATCACCAAGGCTGGTTTTGTGTCAGTCTCCCCTGTGACTGTCTGCACCTAGGCCACATCAAGGTCAATCCCCAGGACTGCTCAAACACTTTGTTTGCGTCAGAGAAAACAGACAAGGTCCAGTCCCATTAGGCTGCCTTCCTCCCTCCTCCTCGTCAGCCCATCTAGGGTGACCAGGAGCCAGGATTGGAAAAGCGAAAGTTCTCTGAGTATATACTAGTTTTCTCATCTTTATGTTAGCACAACAGTGATCTCTGTCTCATAGCATTGCTGTGAGTAAATTAGCTGAGCAAATGAATTAACTAAGAACAGCATCTGACACATGGGAATCATTATAAAAGTATTTGCTAATGATGATAAGAATCACAGTTAGAATTCTTCCCTGTCCGTTTTCATGGCGTACCTGCCCCTCTAGGTATGCAGTCAATCCCCAAATCCCATCAATTTTGCGTACTAAATTTTCTTTCAATCATTCCACAGATTTCCAATTCCCCAAACATCACTATCATTCAGATCACAGGGGAATGCTTTGTTTGTTCAATATTTTATTCTCCAAGCCCAACAGAGTCTGCACATAGTAGGTGCTCAGTGAGTATTAGCAGAATGAATGAATGAATGAATGAGTGCATGAAAGATCTGCTTTCCAATCCTGCACCTCCCTCCTGCTAACTGAGTGAGCTCTGGCAAGTGAACAAACCTCTCAGGTTTCTTTCTTTCTTTCTTTTTTTTAATCTATAGCGCTGTTGTGAAGATTGAATGAGATAACCAATGTGAAAGCCTTTGACTTTTCAGAGTCAACATTTACTTAATGTGGACGACAAAGTGCGTGCGTCCACTGGTGTCTGTCCTGGATGAGTTCTTTGGCTCCAAACCCAAATCTTTATTGAACACCCTGTTTCCAGGCACTGTGCAAGGCACTGGGGGCATGGCAAATAAGATCCTGTCACCTTGGTGCCTACTGTTTAGGGCGTGGGCTCTATCTAATTAAACACGAGGTTACAACCCTCCAAGATCTGTAAAAATCATTGCATATGGACTCACTTTCTAAGGGTGGGCAGCAGAGGGCGGTGTGCAGTTCTCTGAACCATGGCTTTCTCGCGAGCCTTTCTCTAAAGGCCTCCAGCTTTATCTACCTTCCCTTCTTTACCCGCTTCTTTTGTTTTCACATTTTGAAATGACAAAGTCTTTTATCTGTTTATCCTGTAAAGCCCCCTTGGTACTAGCAGACCAGCCTTTGAAGGGGAGGTGGTGGGCTGGAGGCAGCTTAATTCATTTTTCCAGCCCAGCTGGAAGCTTTGTGGGAATGTTCTCAGGAGGGGAGTATTAGGTTTCCAGAGAAAGCTGGGAAATGGGGCTGAGTTGGAAGAGGATTTTAAAAGGAAAAAAAAAAAAACAGTCAGGATAGAAAGCTACATTTGTCTTTGGAAGTTGGGGAGGTGCTTGTTGCCCAGAGAGAGGTTGCAGGCTGGACACCCGGGAGGACCCGGAGCTGTGGAAAGGGAGGGTCAGGCAGGAGTTGACAGCGATGGATGCTGGTGTCTGATGTGTTTGTGTGGTGCAGGTCCCTGAAACCATGTACTTCTGGGCATTTTCAAAGTGTATTTCCATGTCTTAAGTGTGTATTATGTGGGCATGGCTCGCTGACTTTTTTCTGAGCCTATGCGTTATTTGATCTGTGCAGTGTGTCTGTGTGATGTTCTGGTGTGTGTGTCTCTGGCTGTGATGACTAAGTTTCGCAACAATGTCTTCATTCATTCATCCCTGCAGTCAACAGTCTGCGAAGTGTGAAATGCTGCATCAGGAGTTGGGGATATGAAAGATGGAGAGAGGGAAAGAGAGGGAGAGGAAGGTGGTAGACAAGAGGGGTGGGGGGAGGTCTCCTTGTCTTCCTAGAGTCAGTGCGGGAGACAGATATGGACCAAGAAGTGGCAGGAATAAATTTAAAATTGCAAGTTGTGATGGCTGTGATGGAGCAGAAGCACACAGCCCTTCAGGGGCACACAGTGGTGGGCTCTGTCCAAGTCAGGCACGTCAAGGACAGTGCCCTTAAAAATGTGGCCATGTGTTGAGATATGAAGGGTAAGTGGGAGTTACTTAAGTGAGGAGAGGATGAATTTGAATTATTATTTTTAAAATTTGTACCTCAGTTGCACAGAGGTGAATTGATGTACTTTCGGCTTGTGGCACACTGACACCAATGGTTCAGGCATATATTCTCTTTGTCTGGTTCTTTCCTCCCATTTCCCCTCTCCCCCCAGAGGCAGCCACTATAATGTATTTTGAATGTGTTCTTAAATAAATACATATTTTGGAGAAAATATAATGTTGATTTTAAGTGTGTGATATTTTTAAAGTACAAAAATGGTATTATGCAATATACCTCATCCTGTTTCTATTCTTTCCCCTTCAATGCCATGCATTAGAAATCTTTCCATACACTGATTTTAGTATTTCTGACTCTTTCTTCATATTGATTCCCCCTCTGTTGGGCACCTAGGTTACCCCCACCTCATGTTACCACAGACAGTGCTGTTGTGAGCATTCTTACATGTGTTTTGTTTTGGATGTTTGACTGTCTTAATTTAGGTTCCCTTGAAATCAGCTCCTGGGACAAAGATTTGGATTCAGGTATTTCATTTAGGAGGAGATTCCAGGAAGCAGTGATGAGGGAGTAGGGAAAATGAGAAAGGGAGGAGGAGAAATTCTGTGAGGTGTGCTTCAGTGAGCTTGTCACTATGTGGCCAACTGAAGCCTGATAACTTTGGGGGCCATGGAATAAAGCACATGCCCCTCACTTCTGTTCTCCCGCCTTTCTTCTACCCTTTGCTTTCTTCCTTCCTTCTATCAGTTACCATTCTGGGCTCTGAGGATATAGCAGTAAACACAACGGATGAAGTTCTGGCTCTCATGGAAATTACATTCTATTAGGAAGATACCAAGAATTAACAGGTGCAATTTAAGGTAATTTCAGACTGTAAAAGTGCTGTGGAGCGAATAAAGCATGGTGATAGACTCGAGAGTGACTGGCATAGGGTGGATGCTTCAGATTTTGCAATTAGGGGAATCCTCCAAGAAGGTGACCGCTGAGCTCAGGTGAGAAGGAACCACTGTGGAAAGGTCTGGGAGAGCATTTCAGGCAGAGGGAACAGAAAGAGCAAAAGCCCTGGCGTGAGAACCCACCTATTGTAGTCAAGGAATGAATAGGAGAAGAGTGAGTAGAAGAGTGGAGGAGTGGAAGTGTTGGGGGAGAGCAGAAGGAGGGAGGTCAGAGATGTGAGCGGCGCCCAATCATGTGGAGGTTTGTGGTCCACGATAAGGAGCTCTCAGATAGGACCTTCCCTGCCTGGGTAAAGCAAGAGATCACTGAGGTGATTAGTGGGCTGGGGAATTGTGGCACTCTCCCCAGCCCTAAAACTTCACCAAGAAGGTCCCAAAAAGTTATGCCTCAGACAATCATTCTACCCTGCTGGTCCACCTAGGTGACAGGAGCTCAAATGATAGCCCATTTCTGACATTTAGGACTCTTGGTTGCAAGTGACAGAAAATAAACCAATGCAACTTAAATAAAAAGGGAGTTTGTTGGCTTGTGTCACAGAAAACATAAGCACAGGCACAACTTGATTCAGATTCCAAATGATGTCATTAGGATTCAGTCTTTCCGTCACTCAGCTCTGCTCTCCCTGTGTTGGTTCCATTCTCATACATACTTTCCTTCCTTGGAGCAGCATAAAAGAGATTTTACCCAACAGTGTGAATGATTAGGCCACATTCCCAACCCCGATCCAATTGCTGAACCCAGGGAAAGGAAAAAAGTGATTTCCTTTTGTAGTCACCAGTTGGCTGCACCTGGCTTATGGTGTAGCAACTTAAATTTAGGCACAATGCTTTAAATGCTTCAAAAGGAAGACTGTGGTTGACTTTTAGTAACAGTAATTTAGAGTATTGGTAGGTTATTGAGGCTGTAGTTCTCAGCTTAGGTGTTTTGGTAAGAGTCAACTGCATCTCATCTAAAGTGTGGGCCGGTGCTGTTTAGCTCTTGGGGGATGTCTAAGGCAACTAGACACCCACTTAGTCATTGCTGCAGCACTGGAGGAACTTCTGTGCTACTGTGTTGAGATGAGGCAAGACTCAGTTTCCCCAGGGGCCTGCAGATTCTAAAATGATACTTGCTCTCCTCCACCTCTGTTGCCATTTTCTTCATTTTGCTTGGAACACTGAGAAGTTGTAACAACTCTTTACAACTGTCTGGATTGACCACCTCTCTTTTCTTTTCCACTGGTCTGAAGGAGAACTAGGTGATGTTCAAGTTTATTTTGGTCTTACCTATATTTGGGTTTCTTCGTTCTCTGTTCTGATGTTCTATTTCATGACTTCAAGGTTTGGCTGATGTGATTTTAAAATTTTTGATTTTGAGATCATTGTGGATGCACATACAATTGTAAGAAATAATACAGAGAGAGCCCATGTATATTCTTTACCCAGTAGACCCCAATGGAAAAACTGTAGGACAATCTCACAAACAGGATATTGACATGGATACTGTCAAGATACAGAACATTTCCATCACTGCAAGGATCCCTCATCTTGCTCATTTGCAGCCACACCTAATTCCCTCCCACCCCACCCTGAATCCCAGGCAACCACCAATCTGTTCTCCATTTCTATGATTTTGTCATTTCAAGGATGATACCTAAATAAAATCATTCAGTATGTAACCTTTTTGGGTTGGCTTTTTTCACCCAGCATAATTCTCTGGAGATTCATCCAAGTTATTGCATGCATCAGTAGTTCATTTCTTTTAATTGCTGAGCAGTATTCCATGATAGGGATGTACCACAGTTGAACCTGTCACTATCGAAGCACATCTGAGTTGTTTCCAGTTTTTATTACAAATAAAGCTGCTATAAACATTCATGTGCAGGCTTTTTGTGTGAATATAAGCCTTCGTTTCTCTGGGATATATGCTCAAGAATTCAGTTGCTGGGTTGTGCAATAGTGTTCCATGTTGAGTTTTGTAAGAAATTGTGAAACTGTTTTCCAGAGTGGCTGTACCATTTTAGCTCATTTTTTAATTCAGTCATTCAGATGGTGTGTAGTGATATTTCATTTTGGTTTTAATTTGCACTTACCTAATGGGTGATGATGTTGAACATCTTTTCATGTGCTTATTTGCCACCTGTGTATTTTCTGCAGTGAAATGTCTCTTTGTGTCTTTTGTCTATGTTCTGATAGATTTATTTACTTATTTTGCTGTTGATTTTAGAAAGTTCTTTGAATATTCTGAATGCTAATTCTTTGTCAGATACGTGGTTTGTAGACTGTTTTTTCAGACTCTTTACTAAGGTCTTTAACAAATAAAAAGTTTTTAATTTTTTGAGTTCCAATTTACTAATTTTTCCTTTTTTTTTTTTTTTCGGGCCATGCTTTTAGTGTCAAGTCTAAGAACTTTTTGCCTAACCCCAGGTACCAAAGAATTCTCCTGTGTTCTTTCCCTAAAAATTTTATCATTTCATCTGCATTTAAGTCTGTGATCCATTTTGAGTTAAATTTAGTCAAAAGTATAGGTTTATGTCAAGGTTTATTTTTTGCCTAAGATGTCCACTTGCTCCAACACTATTTATTGAAAAAGCTACCTTTCCCACATTGACTTGCTTTTGCAACTTTTGGGCATATTTATGTGTTTATTTCTGGGTTCTTTATTCTGGAACATTGATCTATGTGTCTCTCCTGCCAAAACTTCACAATCTTGATTACTGTAGCTGGTAATTAGTTTTGAGATAGAGTAGACTGACTCCACCTACTTTATTCTTCTTTTAAAATAAACTATTCCAGTTCCTTTGACTTTCCATATAAATTTTAGAATAAGCTTATCTATATCTACAAAAAACATTGCTGTGATTTTGATAGGAATTGTGTTAAACTGTATATCAATTTGGGGAGAATTGATACCATTACTACGTTGAATCTTCCAATTCATGAATCATGTCTCTTTATTAATTAGATTTTCTTTGATTTCTTTCATCAGTGTTGTGCAGTTTTCAGCATACAAGTTATGTACATTTTTGTAGATTTATACCTATTTAATTTTTTGAGTGATTGTAAATGGTATGGTATTTCAATTTTGGTATCCATATGTGCTTTGCTAGTATATAGAAGTGTAATTGAGTTTTATATGTTCATCTTGTGTTCTAAGTTCTTGCTGACCTAACTTCCTAGTTTTCTTTTTTACTTTTGTAGATTTCTTGGTATTTGCAATGTAGACAATCATGTGATCTTCACACAGGGATAGTTTTACCTCATTCTTTCAGATTGTTATGTTTTTCATTTCCTTTTATTGCCATATAGCACTGGCTAGAATTTTCAGCACTATGTTGACTAAGAGTGGTGAGTGGACATCCTTGCCTTGTTCTCAATCTTAGGGTAGAAGCATTTAGTCCTCCACCATTAAGTATGATGTTAGTTGTAGGGTTTTTGCAGATGCTCTTTATCAAGTTGAGGAAGTTCCCCTTGTTCCTAATCTTCTGAGAATTCTAATAATGATTAGGTGTTGAATTTTGGCAATTTTTTTCCTGCATCAATTGGTATCACCATGTGATTTTTCTGCTTTCATATGGTGGATTCCACTGATTGTATTAAATATTTAAATTGCATCTCTGTAATAAATGCCACTTGGTCATGGTGTATAATTCTTTTTATATATTGCTAATATTTTGTTAAGGATTTTTGTGTCTGCATTCAAGTGAGATATTGGTTTATAGTTTTTCTATTTGTGTAGTGTCTTTGGTTTGGGTATCAAGAAAACATAAGCTTCATTAAGTGAATCAGGAAGTGTTCCCTACTCTTCTATTATCTGGAAAAGATTGCTAGAATCTCACTTTAAACATTTGGTAGAATTCTCCAGTGAAACCATCTCAGCCTGCAGACTTCTTTTTTAGGAGTTCTGAAGTTACACATCCTATTTTCTTAATGGCTACAGGAATCTTCAAATTATCTATTTCAGATTGGGTGAGTTGTGGTAGCTTGTACTTTTTAAGGACTTGACCCATTTCATCAAAGATGTCAAATTTATGTGTACAGTATACATAATTTTTTTGTAGTATTCCCTTACTAAGCTTTTGATGTCTGTAGAATCTGTAGTTACATCCCGTTTCAGTCCCGACACTAACATTTTGTGTCTTCTCTCTTTTTTTAAAATCAGCCTTGCTAAAGGTTTGTCAATTTTACTGATCATTTCAAAGAACAAACTTTTTGTCACATTGATTTCTTTTTTTCAAATTCATTGATTTCTGTTCTTATCTTTATTTTTTCATTCCTTATCCTGGCTTTGCATTGCATTTTTTACATATTACTGATCTCTATTTCTAATATTTTGTTAAATTTGCATTAACATTTTCTAGTTTTTTGACATAGGAACTTAAATGATTGATTTAACACTTCTCTTTTCTAATGTAAGCATTTAGTGCTATAAATTTTCTTCTCAACACTGCTTTAGCTGTGTATTATAAATTTTGAGATGTTATGCTTTCCTTTTTCATTCAGTTAAAAGTAGTATTTGATTTCCCTTGAGTCCTTTTTCTTAACCCATGAATTATTTAGATGAATATTGTTATGTTTCTAAGCATTTGGAGATTTCCCTGTTATATTTCTGTTATTGATTTCTGCTTTGATTCCTTTGTGGTTGGAGAACACATGCTGTATGATTTCAAATCTTTTAAAATTTTTCAGGTTTGTTTAATGGCTTAGGGTAAGCTATTTGTGTATGTGTTTCGTGGGTACTTGAAAATGATTTATATTCTGCTGTTGTTGGGTAGAGCATTCTATAAATGTCTAGTAGGTCCAGTTGGTTGATGTTATTGCTGATTTCTTCTGTATTGTTGCTGATATTTTGGTCTTGCTGTTTCATCAGTTGTTGAGAGAGGGATGCTGAAGTATCTTAGTTGTGAATTTGTCTCTGTATCTTTTCACATCTATCAGTTTTTGCTGCACATATTTTGTAGCTCTGTTGTGCATATTAAACAACATATTTAGGATTGCTATGTCTTCTTGGTGTATTTGATCCTTTTACCATTTTGTAATGCTCCTCTCTGTCTGGTAATTTTCTTTGCTCCAAACAGTACTTAATCAGCTATTAATACAGCCACTCCTCTATTTTGGTTAATGTCTGCATGATATGTCTTTTTCCAACCTTCTACTTTTAATCTACCTAGATCATTATGTTTGAAGAGAGTTTCTTATGGGCAGCATATAATTGGGTCATGTTTTTTAATCCACTCTGCAAATCTCTATCTTTTAATTGGTATATTTAGATCATTTACATTTAGTATAATTATTGATATGTCAGTGCTTAAGTCTGTCATTTTATTTTTTGTTTTCTGTTTGTTCTCTCTATTTTACATTTTTCTCTTTTTTTCCCCATCGTCATGCAAGTTGAACAATTTTCAGAATATTGTTTCAATTTATATATAATGATTTTGAGAGCATCTCTTTATATAAAAAAAGCTTTTTGAGTGGTTGGTATAGACGATATTATTTTATGTATATAAAATATATCACAGCCTTCTGATATTGTCATTTTACCAATTTGAGTGGAGTATAGAAATCTTACCTCAATTTACATCCTTTCACAGTATAATTGTCTTAGATATTTCCTCTACATACAGTTAGAACATATCAGGTAGTGTTACAAGTTGCACTTCAGCCATCAAATGCAATTTAGAAAACTGAAGATATTTTTGTTTACTGTGTTTTCATTCTTCCTGGGCACCCACGTTTCCTTTATTAATAGTTTTCATTCTTTTTAGAGAATTTCCTTTAGCCATTTATTTAAGGTAAGTCTGCTGTGGACAAATTCTCTCTCTCTCTCTCTCTCTCTCTCTCTCTCTCTCTCTCTCTGTGTGTGTGTGTGTGTGTTTTCCATATGAGAATGTCTTGATTTTCCCTTTATTCCTAAAGTATATTTTCTCTGGGCATAGGATTTTGGGTTGATAGCTATTTTCTTTAAGCCCTTGTAAAATATTGTGCCACTTCTTTATGGCCTTCATTGTTTTTGATGGAAACCCTCTGTGATTCAATGTTTTCCCTCTATAGGTAAGATGCCATTTTTCCTCTGGTTGCTTTCAGGATTTTTTTTTGTCTTTAGTTTTCAGAAGTTGAAGTATGATGTTTCTTAGATTTCTTTGGGATTATCCTGTTTGGGGTTTAATCATCTCTATGAATGTGTAGGTTTATGTCTCTTGCTCAATGTGGGAAAATATCAGCCATTATTTCTTTGAGTATTTGTTTTAGCCCTGCTCTCTTTCTCTGTTCCCTATGTAATGCCAGTGACAGGAGTATTTGATATTTGTTATAATCCCACAGGTCCTTGAGGGTATGTTCATTTCTTTTTAGTCTATTTTCTCTCTGTTGTTTAGATTGAGTAATTTCTATTGTTCTACCTTCCTGTTAACTGATTATTTCCTCTGTCCCTCCATTCTGCTGTTAAGCCCATCTACTCAGCATTATATTTCTCTTATTGTACTTTTCAGTTCTAAAATATCCATGTGATTATTCTATTTCTTTGTTGAGGCTCTCTGATTTTTCATCTGTTTCAAGCATGTTTGTAATTATACATTGAGGAGCTTTTATCATGGCTGCTTTAAAATTTTTATCAGATAATTCTATATCTCTGTCATCTTGGTAATTGCATCTATCGATTGTCTTTTTTTCATTCAGTTTGAGATCTCCTTGTTTCTTTGTGTGATGAATGATTTTCTATTGAAACTGGACATTTTTATGTTGTGTTATAAGAGATTCTGGGTCTTATTTAAACCTTCTGTTTTAATTGGCTTTATCTGATATTGCTTCACTAGAGGAAGTGGTGGGGAGTGCTACCTCATTACTGCCAGGTGGGGATAGACATCCAGTTTCCTTACTTGGCCTCTATTGACTCTTGAGAGAATGGGACTTCTTGTTACTGCTGGGCAGGAGTGGAGTTCTGGTTCCCTTCCTGGTCTCACTGACATCACTGGGGAGTGGGGAAGGAGGACTTGTTACTGCTGAATATGGTGATTTTCCATTCAGCCTCTTCTGACCCCATCCCACCAGGGACAGGGAGCAGTGCCTTTGTACTGTGTGGGGGGAGGCAGAAGTCCAGGCTCTCCCAGGAGGCTCCACTGACTCTGTAGAGGGTGGGCTTTATTACTGGCCAGCAAGGATCAACTTCCTGGATCCTTATGTGACCTTCTCTGATTTCTCTTGATAATGTGGGGGCTGGGGTGCCTTGCTATGGCTTTGCAAGTGTGGAAGTCTAGGCACTCCACTTGGCCTTTGCTCATGTGGATGGTGGTGGGGTCACAGCCTTTTACTGTGGTGCTTGGCTGCAGCTAGACTAGTTATTGTCTAAAAGTTTTCTGTCTTACTCTGCTGCCCCTTTCCTGGTTCTTTGGCTAGTGAGTTCAGGTTTTAGTTGGAGATTTTTTTTTTTTACTTGTGCCTGTTGGTTTTCCTGGGTTGCCAGTTTCTTCTCCTCCAAGTCAGAGATAAATGATGCAAAAAGGAAATCCAGAGAACTCTCCATTGTGTTGGTCCTTGGGTCCTGAGTTCCCCAGCTGGTCTGCCTTCTTCTTTCCAGAACCTTCTTATGTTTGTTTTATACATAATATCTAGGGTATTTAATTATACTTAGCAGGAGAGACAGGGAGAAGTATGTCTGCTAGATCTTCCTGGAAGTGGAAGTCTGGCTACCATGATTTTTGAATGTGTGTCCCTTTCTTGAATTGAACTCTCCCTTCAGGTAAGAGGCATCCATTGATCTCAGCCTAGTTCTCAAAATTGTCCTAAACCAATTCAGTGCATCTTCTCCATGACAGCCCTTTGACTATAGGGAGAATGTGGCCATGCCCCCAAGCCCTTCTTCAGGTAATTCCTCAAAGCTCTTCAGTGTTCCAAAGCTGGCCAATCCTGCCCCGTGAGGGTTGCTTGATGTTTGTCTCTGAATAAGGGGAGGAAGGACACAGGTGGTACTGCTGTCCCTTTTCTTTTCTTTCACAGAATTATTCATCTACTGTCTGCCCCTGTCTCCTTCCTGAGCTCATCTCCTCCACTCCTTGCCTCAACCTACTCCATTCCTGTCACACTGACTTGAACTTGCCAAGCACATTTTTACCTCAGGACCTTCACATTTGCTGTTTCTTCTGCCTGAAATGCTCTTTCTTCAGATACTTCTCTCATCCTTCAGGTACATGCTCAATCAGACCACCTTTCTAAGAGACAACTTCTCAGACCACTCTCTATAAAATAATCCCCCTGTCCCAGGGGTCCGTTTTCTATCTCCTGCTTAGGGTTCTCCAGACACTTACTCCATTTGATACACCAAGTCCTTACTAGTTTATTTAGTTACTGTCTGTATTTCCTCACTAGAGCAGGGATTTCATTTTGTTAACAGTGCCTTAGAGTGCCTGGTACATAGCAAACACTCAGTAGATATTGATGAATAAATGAATACTTTTTGCCAAGCACCATACTAGACATGGAAAAGAGAGACCCAGTCCCTGCTTTCATGAAATCCACAGTCCTGAAATGGAAGTTGTATATTCAACAGATAATCATAATGAATGATTACTTGAATTTAAATGCTATGAAGGAAAAATACAGGGTGCTAGAAGAGACCAAATGTGTGACATCTAACCTATTTTTGGATTTCAGTATAGACTGCTCTGGAGAAATGATAATAGGAATTAAAGTAGTGTACTGATCAGATTATTTATACAAATACTCTCCAGCATTTATTGAGCACCTACCATATGCCAAGCTCTGCATTAAGTACTTTATATCCATGACCTTAATTACTGTGCAGGACAACACTATCTGTGAAGCTACTTGCCTGAGATCAGACCTCAGCTTTGCCATTTCTGACTGCAGGGAAGGTTTCTTAACCTCTCTGTGCCTTGCTTTTTCCATTAAAAAAATGAAGATAAATAATAGTACTTACCTCCTAATTGAATGAGTTATTATTTTTTCCATTTTATATATGGGAAAATTGAGGCTCAGAGGGAATAAATAATTTCCTGAAATCCCAGGCACAGGATCCCATAACTCATCTGTTTGACTCACGAATCCTCATCTTCCCCTTTGGTGCATTATTCTACAGAAACACACCTCACCCCTAATCTATTGCTCTAGTATTTATAACAGCGCAGCTACAATTCATTTTTCTGCTACTTCAATGAATCACTTCCTGGCCCTTTTGATTTCTAAGAACAAAATGCCACCTTGGTTTCTATTATCTGCCTGAGCCCGAGGAGCAATCCCCAGGTCTACTCTGCCTGGGTGTTTTCTCCCCCTGTGCCTCATGGCCCATGCTGCCTGATATACAGCAAAATGGGTTTGTGATTTAGCGTCAGAAAAGGTTAACTCTAAATAATAATCAGAAAGTTAAAATATAGAGCCGGAATGTTGCTTTAGTTTTTATAGGTTTTAAATAATTTTGCCTCCTTCCCTGAAGGATTTAGCATAATTCAGTGAGAAAATTGCATTCAGATCCTGTGGGCTGCTCTGACGTGACTGAATTGCAATGAGTAAAAGAGATGCAAAGTGTCTTTCTGGCAATGAACCTGATGGAGCCAGAGCTCAGGGATGAATGACCCTGGGAATTGTCCTGGCTTCTCTAGACTCCTGGGAAACAGGATGAGTGGCACAGCTGGGACAAGAGAAGGGAGCAACAGGGTGTTCATGGCTGGGCAAGGATGAGTGGAGAGATTGTGTACTAGTAGGAGAATGGATTAGGCCAATGCAACACAGAGAAAAATCTGGTCTTCTCACACCCCCTTCCTTGCTTTCAGCTCTGGACTGCCAGGACACTTTGTAGGAGTGGTTAGGAGTTCACACAGACCCCATCCCTGCCATTTACAAGCTGTATGAATTAGGATTGTGTCTGGCTCAATGAGCAGAAAACTAGACTAATGCTGGTTTAAAGAAATCAAAGTTATCACTTCTACATATATATGTTATATTCTACAATAAAAAATAATTTAAAAAATAAATCAGGATTTATCTGTTTTTTGTAATAAGAAGTCCCAGATGGGCATGCATGGCTCAATGATACTGTCAGGGAGCCATGCCCCACTCCTCCTAACTTTTGGGTATTTTCATGCAGTTTCTGCATCAGAAGGTTGTTATGAGGATTACATTGAGCTAATACATGTAAAGTCCTTGGTATAGTTTGATACATAGTAAATGCTATATAACTGCTTTCCCAGTCAAGAAGCTTATTTCAATCTGGTTTTCCACTAAATAATAGATCAGGAATGTTTTTACATATCAATTAACAGAGAGCTGCATCCTTATTTTTAATGGGTGCGTAATGTTACGGACTTGACGTATTTGTTTAACTGATCCCCTCTTGTTGGGCACCTAGGTTGTTTCCTGTTTTCCACCATTATAAATATACTTATTCATAAATCTTTGCATGCAAATGAAGTTATTTCCTATGGAAAACTCCCAGAAGTGGGAGCCCTAAAGCCTAACCAGAACCCAGACCTTCATCTCCATTGCCTTACACATTGGAGGGAAGCATGTGAGACTTGGCATTGTGTGATTGTTGAATGAGGACATGCTCTTGCTGCAACCCCACAATGTAGTCTGTATAATCCATGTACTCATAATGACACTCTTTACTAGATTTTCTAAGAGGAAGACTGGGTTTGAAGATTTTAATCTTCACAAGCCTTGAAAGGGATATTGTTAGACACTCAATTATGTCAAATGAAGTTTCTTATATAGCATGTAAAATACAAATCCCTTGTGACACTGCTATATTGCAAGCAGCTTTTCTTGTGGATATGCTTCAGGACCCAACCACTGAGAATCCATGGAAATTCAACCGATTGGAACTTAGCAAGGCCCTGATTTACTGCAGGCCACACATGTTGAATAACACAGTGATCAAAACTGGAAAACCACTTTGATGTCATTAATAGATGGAAACACTGCACAACATAGATCAATTTAAAGTGCAATTTACCTGTGATTAGTGATTAATAAAATGATAAGATTATTCTGTGACAGAGAGAGCCAGCTGCCTTGCAAAAATATGAGCTCCCTTTTTTTCCATAGTGTGGAATTGTCACTGGGAGGCAGCTGCTTCATTTTCCAGCCTCCTTTGCTCCCAGGTGCATTCATGTGACTGGATTCACCAGAGGAAGGTGAGTGAACATGATAACAGTCACTTTGGGTTTATCCGTTTATGAAGTAGGTTCAACTTTTCTATTTTATTTTTCTCCATCATCAGTGGGATGTGCAGGCTCTGAGGCCCTAGGGGATGATGGAGCCACAAGATGTATGAAACCTGGGTTGCTGATTCCCCAAATGCAATGCCACAGCCAGCTGGGAACTCCTTCATCAGGGTTTTACATGTGGGGGAAAAAAAAAGTCTGTTGTATTAAGCCACAGAAGGTTTGGGGTTTATTAATTACAGCAGCTAGTGTAACCCTAACAATCATACACCCATTCAGAAAAATTTTTATAATTGGGCGAGGATGTTTCAAATGCCAAATATGAGGGCTGGGTTTATGGAAAAAGAAAAATAGTGAGCTGGAAGAAGCAACTGAATCTTTGAAACATTTTTAAAATAAATTTATTTGAAAAGTTATAGGTTTACAGAAAAATATCCTTTGCAGAAATACCAAGTTCCCATATAACCCTCACACATACAGTTTTCCCTATTGTTAACACTTTGCGTTAGTGTGGTACTTTTGTTAAAATTGGTGAAATAATATTATAATTATGCTATTAACTACAGTCCATAATTTACACTAGGGTTCACTATTTATGTTGTATAGTTCTATGCTTTTTAGAAGATTTTTATTCTGGTAACATATATACAACCGTAAATTTCCTTTTTTCCTTTTTTAAATTAGGCTTACAGTAATATCAAGAAGAAATAAAAAATTCCCATATACCCCCTATTGTTAACACTTTGCATTAATTTTTAAAAATGTTTATTCTAATAACATATATAAATCCTAAAATTTTCCCTTTTAACTACATTCAAATATATAATTCGGTGGTGTTAATTATGTTCACAGTGTTGCGCTACCACCACTACTATCCAATTCTAAAATTTTCCATCAGCCTAAACAGAAATTTTGTACCAATTAAACATTAACTCCCCATTCCCCACCCCCTACAGCTCCTGGTAAACTGTATTCTAGTTTCTGACTCTATGAATTTGCTTATTCTAATTATTTTATATTGTTTTGGATGTCATGTGAAAGTTCTTTGGGTGATGCACAAACCCAAGATAGCCAGCCAGCCAAGAATACAGGAAAGGATAGCTGTGTTGGATCAAAGGCCCTGGACGGGGGTGGGGAGGGAGGGAGCAGCAGAGCGGTCCTGGACTTAACTTACTTAAGCTCCTGCTAAGGTCCATGGAGGAGTGTGGGAAAAGGAGCCCATTTGGATCCTGGGTTCTTGCTTTTTTGTCACCCAGAGGGGAGGGGTAGGATTTTCCTGGTGGATTCTGGGGATTGGAAGTTTCAAATTACATGGTGCCAAAAGCAAAAGGGGAAGTTGAGGCAATCTTCTTCACACCCAAGCCATATGAAGATACAGGCCTTACTAGCAAGTTATGCTGCATGAAAGGGCAAAGGGGCCCTTCAGAGAAAAAGCTGCAAGAGCTCTTTAGGGAAAAAGCAGCAGGGAACATTCACAGAAGCTACAGGCGGCTCTTATCATCCAAACCACATAGCCATGTAGCACTTGCTAGTCACATTTACACCCAAGACAGGGCTAACTGGAGCAGTCTCTCAAAAGGGAAACTTATGACTAAGCCAGACAGGATGACAAGGCACCAAATATGATTTCTGTAATGCAATTACACATATAAGTTATATCTTAAAATATTTGTTCTTTTGTGCCTGGCTTATTTCACTCAACATGATGTCTTCAAGGTTCATCCATGTTGTCATGTGTATCAGAACTTCATTCCTTTTTATGGCTGAATAATATTCCATTGGGTGTATATAGCAAAATTTATTTATCCATTAATCTGTTGATGAATACTGGGTTGCTTCCATCTTTTGGCAATTGTGAATAATGCTATGAACACTGGTATGCAGATATCTGTTTGAGCCCCTTTTTTCAATTCTTTTGGGTATATAGCTGGAAGGGGGATTGCCAGGTCATAAAGTAGTTCTATACTTAACTTTCTGAGGAACCTCCAAACTGTCTTCCATGGTTGTTACACCCACCATTTTACATTCCCACTAACAATGAATCAATGTTCCTATTTTCTCACATTCTTTCAAATACTTGTTACTTTCCGTTTATTTAATAGTAGCCATTACAGTGGGTGAGAAATGGTATTTCATTGTGGTTTTGATTTGCATTTCCCTAATGGCTAATAATGTTGAACATCTTTTCATCTGCTTATTGGTCATTTGGAGAAGTGTCTATTCAAGTCTTTTGCCCATTTTTAAAATTGGGTGGTTTGTCTTTTTATTGTTAAGTTGTAGGATTTCTTCATATATTCTGGAAATTAAACCCTTATCAGATACATGGTTTCCAAATATTTTCCCCCATTCTGTAGGTTGTAGGTTGTCTTTTTACTTTCATGATGAAGTCTTTTGCTGCAAAATAGATGTTAATTTTGATGAAGTCCCATTTATCTATTTTCTTTCATTGCTTATGCTTTTGGTGTAAAGTCTAAGAAAACATTGCCTAACAAGTTACTGAGGAGGCTTCCCAATATTTTCTTCTAGGAGTTTCATAGTTTTGGTTCTTATATTTAGGTCCTTGATCCATTTTGAGTAAAATTTATAAAAATGTGAGGTATGGGTCTATCTTCATTTTTTGCGTATAGAAATGCAGTTTTCCCACAGCATTTCTTTTAAAAGACTATTCTTTCTCAAATGAGTGAACTTGAATTCTTTGCCATAAACATGAGGGTTAATTTCTGAACTCTTAATTTGATTCCATTGGTCTATATGTCTGTCCTTGTGCCACTCCATAATGTTTTGATTACTATAGCTTTGTAATAGTTTTAAAATAGTGAGTCTTCCAACTTTGTTCTTTTTCAGAATGGTTTGGCTATTAAGAGTCCCTTACTCTTCCTATAAACATGATGATTGTTTTTTCCATTTTGACTGTTGGAATTTTGATTGGAATTGTGTTGAATCTGTAAATCACTTTGGGTAGAATTGACATCTTAACAATATTTAGTTTTCCTACCCATTAATACAGAATGCCCTTAAATTTATTAGGTCTTCTATAATTTCCTTTAGCAATGTTTTGTAGTTTTCTGTGTATAAATAAGTCCTTTACATCCTTGGTTACATTTATTCCCAAGTATTTGATACTTTTATTTGCTATTGTAAATGGAATTTTTTCATGATTTTCTCTTCAAATGGTTTGTTATGAGTGTAGAGAAACACTTGCTGATTTTTGAGTGTTGATACTATACCCTAGCACTTTGCTGAATTCATGTATTAGCTCTATTATAATTAGTTTTGTTGTGGACTTTTCAGGATTTTCTATATCTAAGATCATGTCATATGCAAGTAGGGAAAGTTTTATTTCTTCCTTTCTAGTTTGGATGCTTTTTAATTTCTTTCTCTTGCCTAATTATCTAGCTAGGACTTCCCATATAATGTTGAATAACAGTGGTGACAGTGGGCATCCTTGTCTTGGTCCTGATCTTAGAGGGAAAGCTTTCAGTCTGTCATAATTGAGTATGATGTTAGTTGTGGGTTTTTCGCATATGCCCTTTATCATGTTGAGGAAGTTTCCTTCTATTCTTAGTTTTCTAAGTGTTTTTATCTATAAGGGGTGCTAGATTTTGTCAAATGCCTTTTCTGTGTCAATTGAGTAAATCATATATTCTACTCCTTTATTCTATTAATATGATGTATTATTACATTAATTGATTTTCTCATGTTGAAAATACCTTGGATACCTGGGATAAATACCACTTGATCATTGTGTATTTTTCTTTTAATTTGCTGTTAGATTCAGTTTTCTGGTATCTTGTTGAGGATTTTTGCATGATATTCATCAGGGATATTGGTCAGTAACTGTTTTTACTTGTAGTATCTTTATCTGGCTTTGGTATGAGGGTGATGTTAGCTTCATGGAATGAGTTAGGAGGTGTTCTCTCACCATTTTTTTTTTTTTTTGAATGAATTTGACCAGGATATGGTGTTAACTCTTTTTGGAATGTTTGGTAAAATTCACCAGTAAAGCTTCTGGTCCTGGTATTTTGTTTGTTGGAAGGTTTTTGATTACTGATTCAATCTCTCCACTTGGTACTGTCAAGATCTCTGTTGAGATCTTCAATTTCTTCTTGAGTAAACATAGGTAGTTAGTTTATTTCTAAGTATTTATCCATTTCTTCTAGGTTATCGAATTTGTGGTGTACAGCTGTTCAGAGTAACCTCTTATAATCCCTTTTATTTCTGTGGGTTTGATATATTCCTCCCTTTCATTTCTTATTTTAGTTATTTGTGTCCTTTCTCTTTTTTTTTCTTTGTCAGTCTGGCTGAAGTTTTGTTGATGTTATTTCATAGAACCAACTTTTGGCTTCATTAATTCTCTCTATTTTTTATTCTCTATTTCATTTATCTCCACTCTAATATTTGTTAATTCTTTCCTTCTTCTTGCTTTGGGTTAATTTTTTCTTCTTTTTCTAGATCTTCCAGTTAAAATTTTTTTTTTTACTTGGAGAAGTTGTAGATTTACCCAAAAGTCATGTAGAAATACAGTGTTACCATATACCTGCCCCCAACGTTGACACTGCATTAGTGTGGTACCTTTGTTACCACCAATGAAAGAACATTAAAATATTACTGCTAACTATCATCCATAGTTTACATTAGGTATATTTTTCCCCATATAGAACCCTATTATTAACAACTTGTATTAGTGTCATACATTTGTTATAATTCTTGAAAGAGCTTTCTTGTACTATTAACTATAGTCCATCATTTACAAAAGGGTTCACTGCATTATACAGTCCTATGTTTTATCATTTAATTTTTATTTTAGTAACATATATATGACCTAAAGTTTCTCCTTTTAACCACAGTCACATATAATTCAGTGCTGTTAATTACACTCACAATAATGTGTTACCATCACCACCATTCATTTCCAAAACTTTACAATTAACCGAAATAGAAATTCAGTACAAATTAAGCATCAACTCCCCCCATTCTCTACCCCTAATCCATTCCCTGGTAACCTGTATTCTAGATTCTAACTCTATGAGTTTGCTTATTATAATTAGTACGTATCAGTGAGATTATACAATATTTGTCCTTTTGTATCAGGCTTGTGTTACTCAGCATAATGTCCTCTGGGTTCATCCATGTTGTTGCATGAATTAGGACTTCCTTCTTTTCATGGCTGATTAATATTCCATTGTATGTATTACATTCCATTTTGTTTGTCCATTCATCAGTTGATGGACACCTGGGTTGCTTCCTTCTTTTGGCAATTGTGAATAATGCTGCTATGAACATCAGTGTGAAAGTATCTGTTTGAGTCCTTGCTTTCAATTCTTCTGGATGTTACGTAGTAGCAGCATTGCTGGGTCATATTGTAATTCTATACTTAGCTTCCTGAGGAACTACCAAACCATCTTCCACAGTGGCTGCACCATTTTACATTCCCACCAGCAATAAGTTTGTGTTCCTGTTTATCCACATCCTCTTCAAGACTTATAATTTTCTGCTTTTTAATGTAGCCATTCTAATGGGTATGAAATTATATCTCACTGTGGGTTTGATTTGCATTTCCCTAATAGCTAGTGATATTGAGCACCTTTTAATGTGCTAATTTTTAGCCAATTGCATATCCTCTTTGGAACAATGTCTAATTCAAGTCTTTTGCCCATTTCTTAATTGGATTGTTTGTCTTTTTATTGTTGACTTGTAGGATTTCTTTATATATTCTGGATAGTAAACCCTTATTGGATATTGTTCTAGTTTCAAAATGGCTTTCTCCCAGGACGTTCCTCTCTAGGCTGCAGTTCCTCAAAAATGTCACTCTTAGTTGCACTTGGGGTATTTATCCTCTTTTAGCTTCTCCAGAGCAAGAGTCTGCTTTCAATGGCCATCTTCATACTGTCTTTCATCTGCAGCTCCTGTGCTTTCTTCAAAGTGTCCCTCTTGGCTATAGCTCCTCTTCAGAACAGCACTCCCAGCTGCAGCTGCACTGAGTTCCTTCTGCCCGTTAGCTCATTTGTATGGCTCCACTGATCAAGGCCCACCCTGAATGGGTGGGGCCACGCCTCCTTGGAAATATCTCATCAGAGTTATCACCTACAGTTTGGGTAGGACGTATTTCCACAAAAACACTCAAAGAATTACATTCTAATCAACATTGATAATGTCTGCCCACACAAGATTACATCAAAGATAATGGCATTTGGGGGACACAATATATTCAAACTGGCACAGATATGTAGTTTCCAAATATTTTCTCCTATTGAGTTGATTGTCTTTTCACTTTTGTGACAAAGTCCTTTGATGCACAAAAGTTTTAAATTTTGAATAGGTCTTATTTGTCTAATTTTTCTTTCATTGCTTGTGCTTTGGGGGTAAAGTCTAAGATACTATTGCCTAACACAAGATACTGGAGATGCTTCCGTATATTTTCTTCTAGGAATTTTATCGTCCTGGCTTGTATATTTTAGTCTGTGATCCACTCTGAATTAATTTTTGTATATAGTGTGAGGTGGGGGTCCTCTTTCATTCTTTTGCATATGGATGTCCAGTTCTCCCAGCACCATTTGTTGAAAAGCCTATTCTTTCCCAGTTGAGTGGACTTGGCCATCTTGTAGAAAATCAGTTGGTCATACATATGAAGGTCTATTTCTGAACTCTGAACTCAATTCCATTGGTCAACATATCCATTATTCTACCAGTACCATGCTGTTTTGACCACTGTAGCTTTGTAATATGCTTAAAGTCAGGAAGTGTGAATCCTCCAACTTCATTGTTCTTTTTCAAGATCTTTTTTGGCTATTTTGGGCCCCTTACCCTTCCAAAAAAATTTGATAATTGGCTTTTTCATTTCTGCAAAGTACACTGTTGGAATTTTGATTGGCATTATGTTGAATCTGTAGATCATTTGAGTAAAATTGGCATCTTAATGATAGTCTTCCAATCCATGAACATGGAATGTCCTTCTATTTGTTTAGACCTGCTTTGATTTCTTTTAGCAGTGTTTTGTAGTTTTCTGTGTACAAGCCTTTTACATCCTTGGTTAAATTTATTCCTAGATATTTGATTGTTTTAGTTGCTATTGTGGAGGGAATTTTTTTCTTGATTTCCTCCTCATATTGCTCAATACAAGTATAGAACACTACTCATTTTTCCTTGTTGATTTTGCACCTGCCTCTTTGCTGATTTGTTTTTCTAACTTTGTCGTAGATTTTTCATGACTTTCTCTATATAGGGTCATGTCATCTTCAAATAGTGAGAGTTTTACTTCTTCCTTTCCAACTTGGATGCCTTTTATTTCTTTTTCTTGTCTAACTGCTCTGGCTAGAACTTCCAGTACAATGTTGAATATTAGTAGTGACAGTGGGTATCCTTCTCCTGCTTCTGATCTTAGAAGGAAAGCTTTCAGTCTTTCAGCACTGTGTATGATGTTAATTATGAGTTTTTCATCTATGCCCTTAATTATTTGAGGAAGTTTCCTTCTATTTCTATTTTTGTAAATGTTTTTATCAAGAAATGATGCTGAATTTTGTCAAATGCCTTTTTTATGTCAATTGAGATGATCATTTGTTTTTTCTTCCTTTTGTTAATGTGGTGTATTACATTAATTGATTTTCTTATGTTGAATCACTCTTGGATACCTGGGATAAAACCCACTTGATCATGGTGTATAATTCTTTTAATGTGCTTTTGGATTCAACTTGCAAGTATTTTGTTGAGGATTTTTGCATCTGTATTCATAAGAGGAATTTGTCTCCAATTTTCTTTTCTTGTATCTTTATCTGGCTTTGGTATGAGGGTGATGTAAGTCTCTTAGAATGAGTTAGATATTGTATCCTCCTGTTCAGTTTTTTGGGAGAGTTTGAGCAGGTTGGTATTAATTCTTGGAATGGTTGGTAGAATTCATCTGTGAAGCCATCTGGTCCTAGGCTTTTATTTGTAGGGAGGTTCTTTTTTTTAGAGATAATTTAATTTAATCCTTTAATTCAATTTGACATACACTTATTATATTCATAAAACCTGCAAGGTATTTTTACCAAGAGCTGGAAGTGTGAACAGAAAGAAGGTGTCATAAAACCTGCCGAGTACTCACAGCTTAGTGAAAGAGACATTGATGCGACTAACATCATCCTATGAAGCATGATGAGAGAAATCTCCTTAATGAATGTGCAAATGCAGCACTGTCCATTTTGAGTGCTGTAGGAGGCTTTGCAGAGAAACCATGTCAGTTGGGCCCAAGAGCTGGATAGGATCTATTTTTTGGTTTTGTTTTGTTTTGTAATTGACAAGTATTGGTTTTTATTTTTCCTCTCTTCTTTTTTATGCAGTTTTATTGAGATATATTCACATACCATAGAATCATCCAAAGTGTACAATCAATGGTTCATGGTATCATTGTACAGATGTGCATTCATCACCACAATCAAGTTTTGAACATTTTCATCACTCCAAAAAAATAATAAAAATAAAAAGGAACACCCGAAACATCCGTAACCCTCACCCCACTATTATTTATTTAATTTTTCTTTGTTTTCTTACTCATCTGTCCGTACACTGGATAAAGGGAATGTCAGTCACAAGGTTTTCACAATTACACAGTCACACTGTAAAAGCTATATAGTTATACAATGACCTTCAAGAATCAAGGCTACTGGATTATAGTTCAACAGTTTCAGGTATATCCTTCTAGTTATTCTATTACACTAAAAATTAAAAAGGGATAGCTTTGTAATGTATAAGAATAACTTCCAGAATGACCCCTCAACTCTATTTGAAATCTCTTTGCCACTGAAATTCTATTTTGTTTCATTTCTCTTACCCCTTTTGGTCCAAGAAGGCTTTCTCAATCCCACAATGCCAAGGCCAGGCTCATCCCTGGGAGTCATGTCCCATGTTGCCAGGAAGATTTTCACCCCTGGGAGTCATGTCCCATGTACGGGGGGAGGGCAGTGAGTTTACCTGCTGAGCTGGATTAGACAGGCCACATCTGAGCAAGAAAAAAGGTTCGCTGGGGGTGACTCTTAGGCATAATTATAGGTAGGCTTAGCTTTTCCTTTGTGGGAATAGTTTCATAAAGGCAAGCCCCAAGATTGAGGGTTTGTGCTATTAAATTGGTGGTCCCTGATGCTTGTGAGAATATCAGGAATTCCCCAGGTGGGGAAGTTTAATGTTTCCACAATTTTCCCCAGTCCCTCAAGGACACTTTGCAAATACTTTTTTATTCTCTGCCCAAATTACTCTGGGATGTATCAGGGTATCACACTAACCTTTACAAACCACCAAGATCTCACTGTGTAGGGAGGTTTTTGATGACTGATTCAACCTCTTTCCTTGTAACTGGTCTATTGAGATCTTCTATTTCTTATAGAGTCGGTGTAGGTTGTTCATGTGTTTCCAGGAATTTGTCCATTCATCTAAGCTGTCAATTCTTTTGGCATACAATTGTTCATCATATCCTCTTATGATCCTTTTTATTTCTGAGGGGTCTGTGTTAGTATTCCCCTTCTCATTTCTGATTTTGTTGATGTGTGTCCCTCCCATTTTTTATTTGTCAGTCTTTTTGTTAATTTTATTGATCTTTTCCAAGAACTTTACTTTGATTTTGTTAATTCTCTCTGTTATATATTTTTATTAACAATTTCATTTATTTCTGCTATTATCATTGTTATTGCTTTCTTTCTGCTTGCTCCAGGATTAGTTTGCTGTTCTTTTTCTTGATCCTCCATGCTGTACATTTAGGTCTTTGATTTTAGCTATTTCTTTCTTTTTTAGTGTAAGCGTTTAGGGCTATAAATTTCCCTCTCAGCATTGCCTTTGCTGCATCTCATAAGTTTTGATATGTTTTCTCATTTTCATTTGATTTGAAATATTTACTGATTTATCTTTCAATTTCTTCATTGACCACTGATTGTTTAGGAATGTGTTGTTTAACTTCCATATATTTGTGAATTTTTCGGGTCTCTTCCTGTTACTAATTTCCAGCTTCATTCCATTACATTGAAAGAAAGTGCTTTGTATAATTTCAGTCTTTTTAAATTTATTGAGACTTGTTTTGTGACCCAACATGTGGTCTATCCTGGAGAATGATCCATGTACACTTGAGAGGAATGTATATCCTGCTCTTTTGGGGTGCAATATTCTGTATATGTGTTAGGTCTAGCTCATTATCATATTATTCAAGTTCTCTGTTTCCTTATTGATCTTCTTCTAAATGTTCTATCTATTGATGATATTGGCATATTAAAGTCTCCAACTCTTATTGTAGAGCTGTCTATTTATCCCTTCCAGTGTTTGCCTAACGTATTTTGGGATACCATGGTTAGGTCATAAATATTTATGATTGTAATTTCTTCTTGTTGGACTGCCCATCCTATTAATATATAGTGTCCTTCTTTGTCTTTTATAACAGCTTTTGACTTTAAGTCTATTTTGCCTGATATCAGTATAGCTATCTCAGCTCATTTTTGTTTACTATTTGCAGGGAACATCTTTCTCCATCATGTCACTCTCAGTCTATTTGTATCTTCCTGTCTAAGGTGAGTCTTCTGTAAACAACATATCATTGGATCATGATTTTTTTTTATACATTCTGTCAACCTGTGTCTTTTGCTTGGGGAATTTAATCCATTACCATTCAGTGTTATTACATTTATTACTGTAAATGTCCTTTGGTTTTTATATGTCACATCTTTTTTTTTTTGTCTCTCTTTTCCTTTATTTGTAACCTCCTTTTCTGTATAGTTGATCTATTGTGATGTATCTGACTGATCCTTTTCTCATTTCTGTTTCTGTATTTATTTTACAAACTTTGTTGTTACCATGGGGTTTATATTACACAACCCAATCTAGACTCCACTAGTTTGAAAAGATTCCAACTTAGCTTCAATAGCATATACATTCTTTGCTTCCATATCCTTTTATTTCCCCTCTTTATGTTATTTTGTCCCATCTTTATACTTTGCAAGTGCATTATCAGGAAATATGCCTTTTTTTTCTGGTCCAATTATATTCTGACTCTTCTAGGAATTAAAGAGTAGAGTTGTATATTGAGGGTATGGTACTTTTGGGTTTTGTATTTTGGTTTTGCATTTAACTTACTCTTACTGATGGTCTTCATTTCTTCACACTACTCCAAGTCCCTCTCTCTTGTCTTTTCCTTTCAACCTGAAGATCTCCCTTAGTAATTCTTATCAGACAGGTCTTTTGTTGATGAACTCTCTTAATATCTGTTTATCTGGGAATAGTCTAAACTCTCCCTCATTTTTGAAGGATAGTTTGGCCAGATAAAGAATTTTTTGGCTGGCAGTTTTTCTCTTTCAGTACCTTAAATATATCATAACACTGCCTTCTTGCCTCCATGGTTTATGATGAGAAATTGGCACTTCATATTCAGGATCCCTTTTATGTGATGGATTGCTCTTCTCTTGCTGCTTTCAGAATTCTCTCTTTATCTTTGGCATTTGACATTCTGATTAGTATGTGTCTCAGAATAAGTCTATAAGGATTCATTCTGTTTGGAGTACAATTGCACTTCTTGGACATGTATTTTTGTCTTTCATAAGAGTTGGGATAATTTTGGCCATTTTTTCCTTACATTATTTCTGCCCCTTTTCCCTCCTCTTTTCCTTCTGAGACACCCATGACATGTTATATTTGTGTGCTTCATGCCATCTCTCAAATCCCTGAATCACTGCTCAATTTCTTCTATTTTTTTCTCTATTTGTTCTTCAGACTATGATTTTGATTATCCTGTCTTCTAGTTCAATGATTCCTTCTTCTGTCTGTTCAAACCAAAGGCTGTTGTATGCCTCTAGTGTATTTTTATTCTCTTTTGTTGTGACTTTCATCCTCATAATTTCAGTTTTGCTTCTTTTTATACTTTCAAATTCTTCCTTTTGTGCACACAGTTTCTTCTTAATATCCTTTAGCTCTTTATCCATATTTTCCTTCATTTCCTTGAATTGATTTAGGAGCTTTGTTTCAATGTCTTTGATTAATTGTTTCAAATTCCGTGTCTCCTCTGCAGTTCTAGTTTGTTCCCTTGACTGAGCCATATCTTCCTGTTTCTCCTTACGGCTTGTAATATTTTGCTGCTATATGGGCACCTGATTATCTTGAGAAGTTAACCTGGAAGGTCAATTTCTTCCTCTTGTCTAGGATTTTATTGTTGATTGGATTTGTGTTAAGGCTCTTCTTTGATGCTTTTCCCAACTTATTCTAGACCTTTAGTATAGCCTGTGTTTGTTCAGATTTTCTCAGCTCTTTGTCATCTGTCTCTTGCCCTGGATATGTGGTACAATTCTTAAGACTGCACTTTTTGTGCAATTGTTTCACCTCCACGAGAAACCTTCCTTTCCTCTGTTCCTTCTCTGGGAATCTTGATCCATTCTGTTTGTTTCTGTGCAGAGTTTTCTCCCCAGCTCCTATGTTTTATTTAAATGTCCTCCCTTACTTGGTGCCCCTTTTCCTTACACTTTTTGGTTCTGTGACTTGTTCTGTCTTAGAGCCATTTGGTTCACCCCCCCCTCCTTTATTTTTGTCTTCTGTGAGGTGTGTAGTCCCTCTGGTCTCTTCCCCATTAGGGTATCCCACACTTGGGGAGAAAGATTGGGTCCATCCAGAAAGGTGGGTCACTCCAGAAAAGTCCATTTTTTGTTTAGGTGGTCCAGTCAACAGGAACTGGTTTGAGTGAGCACAACTTTGCCAACAGTTCTACTATGGTCTCTTCCTCCCCTGCCCCTTGGCCTCTTTTTTAGGCAGCACATCTTAGAGGCTTGTGTTCTGCCCTGGGTCTCTGTGGACTTGGATCCCCGTGCCTGGGGTTCTAACTCACTGTGAGTGGCACTGTGTTCTGGTCCATGCTTGGAGGGACATGGGCTACTGCCTTTTCATGACTCCCAAGCTGTGTGAGACCAAGTGAGGGGGAAGGGTACAGACCTGTGGGTCTGGGATGGAAATTTCCTACCTTATATTTTTCTTTTTCTTCAAGTCAGTGTTTGTGGAGTCCTTCTCCAGTCTCTACCATCCTCCAGAGTTCTAAGCAACTGGGATTTGTCCTTTAATTTGTTGATTCTCTGGAGAAAACTTTTCCAGGGATGTCTTATGTCACCATGTTGATCAATACTCCAGTTTTGATTTTATATTTTTCATCTTTTTAATGTAAGCATTTAGAGCTATAAGTCCCCTTCTCAGCACTGCCTTTGTTGCATCCCATAAGTTTTGATATGTTACATTTTCATTTTTATTTGCCTCAAGATATTTCCTAATTTCCCTTGTGATTTCTTCTTTGAGTCATTTGTTGTTCAAGAGCATGTTGTTTAATTTCCACATATTTGTGAATTTTCCATTTCTTCCCATGTTATTGGTTTCTAGCTTCATTCCATTGTGGTTGGAGAAGATGCATTTTATTATTTCAATATTTTTGAAGTTATTGATACTTGTGTTGTGACCTAAAAAGTGGTCAATCCTGGAGAATGACCCATGTGCACTAGAGAAGAATGTGTATTCTTCTGATATTGGGTTATATAAGGCTTTTTCCTGGGGCCTCAGAACACCATAAGATGATTCTGGTCACCAGGGTCCAATCCTCCTTTGGGGGTAGAAGGTGGGTTTTATGCGTGTTATAGGGGCCAGCGCATGTTCAGGAGACGCCATTTTCCAAAGTGGTCTAAAGTGCCAGTAGGGCAAGTCCAGGTCATGATTTAAAGAATGCTGAGGCATGAGTCAGTAGTGGAAGACAAAGGCAAGAAATTCAGAGAAGGTGAATCTCGGAACTGGGCAGGGATGAAGCCATAGCATCCAGGGTAATCAGTAGGGATAGGCTGGCATACATTTGATTAATATTGGTCACCAGCTGGGTGGTAGGTAATGGGGAACTTGGCTCCAAGTGGGAGGGCCATCAGCTCCTCCATGTGTGGATAGGAAATGGGGAGAGGCTTTGAGTCTTCCAACTCCAGGACATGGTGTTATATGGAGCTGGAGAATGTAATAAAAGCTGATAGCAGTGGAACTGAGACAGGGCCAGATGATCCCTCCACACTGTAGTCTGAAGGCTGAAATGCCTTCTGAGATGTAGCACACTTCTGCTACTGTCACCTGTCCAGCAACCTGTTCTCCATCTCTGGACACAGTATCATGATTTTCTTTTGAGGATCCACTTTTCTCTCTCCAAGACCTAACGGTTCAGGTGGGGCTACTGCTACTTCTGGTCCCACGAATTGGCAAAGGACCCTGGCTTGGGCAGTTAGGAACTGCCACTGCAGGACTGGGAAAGGGATCTTAGGTCAGTGGAAGCCGGCACTGGGGCTTTTGCTGGACTTGTTGGAAAAGAGCTTCTCTCTCCATTGGAGTTGCAGACCAGGTAGAAGGAAAGCCTGCTGTAGCTGTAAGCCACGTTTAGGGAGAAGCTGCCTGAGAATGACGACAACACAGAGACATGGGTTTCTGACACCAGCCTTGGTCTCTGGGTATGGTCATGCTTGAAGCCAGACTTCAAAGTTACATAAGCCAATAAATTCACCTTAATCAATAGTTATTTAAAGTTGTCTTAATTCCTGCTTCTGGCGTCCTATATTAGTGATTGGGTACCCACTTTGAGGCAAGCTGTTTAATTCTCCCAGTGGTCCTGGGCAGGAGGCTTTGCTACACCCATTTTACAGATGAGAGGAAGATTCCAGACTGACTAAGAAGCAGTGGACATACCAGGTCGCAAGAAAGACCAAGCAGACAAAAGCTACCATAAACTCACCAGGAGTTCAGGAGTTCCCAATTCAGGCTAGTTATTTGCAAAAACAACCAGCTGAGAGAGGGGGGAGATGTTCCCTCAGCGTGCAAGCAGCTTTCCTCTTCTGGGGTTCTGGGATCAGGTCTCTGGGGTGGGGGGTGGGGAAGGGGGTGGGAGTGGGGTCAGTGTTCCATCCCACCCCCACCCAGCTCTAAATCTTCTCCGGCAGCAGAGTTCCCACTGCAAGGAAGAAAGCCAAGGGCAGTCAAGCATGATTCACCACCGCTCTCCCAGGTTTTCAAGATTGTCCTCTTTAAAAGAAGCCAATTTATTTTTTATTCAAAATCCATACGAAACAATTGAACAATAAAACTGTCAACCTCACTGTCTCTTTCAGCTGGGAAACATGATCACCTCTGAAATTGTCTTCCTCCCTCTCCTTTCCTTCCTCATTCCATTTCTACCTTCCTTCCGTCCATTAAATATTTTTTTGAGTACCTACTATGTGCTATGACCTGTGATAAGTTCAGATTTGCTCTTCACATGCTTTTTCTCCAGAGATTTATTAGATTCATTTTCAAGGCATTTTCTGGTTTCCAAAATTGGCTTTCATCCATGAGAGGGGTTTGAAATCAATAACATTTACAAAAAAGACGCTAGGCTTAGAGGGCAAAGACAAGCTCTGTGAGTCATAAACTGTGTGACCTTGGGCAGAGACACCTGTCTCTGCTCCTAGGCTTCCTCAACTGAAAATTGGCGTTAGGGTCCTTCTGCTGTGGACCCCCGTCTCTGGGATGTAATTCTCTAAGACTTGGTCTTAGTTTGTGTTCTCTCTACTCACTGCCAGTGTCTAGAAGTGTCTGGCACCAGTAGGTTCTCAATGCATTTTTTAGTGGGCGAATGAATGAAGGAAGATCTGGGTTAGGACTTCATTCTGGAAGGCCAAGGACCTCCCTCCTTGCCCCCGGGGGCCCCACAACCCAGAGCCATGGGACCCCATCCCAGAGGCTGGGGCCCCTATCAGCAGGGTTTTATGTCGCTAGAGGGGGTGAGTGGGTGTAGGACCCAGAATGGGAAACTGGCTTGTGCTGGGTTTGGCTGAGCTCGGGTGGGAGGTGGGGGGTGAGGGAGGGGGAATGCTGCTAACACGCGGCTGCTGCATTCCCAGCCCCATTAGCGGGGACAGCGATGGGGTGGGGGAGGGGGCTCTCTCTGGAGATAAATGTAACCTTTGTGGGTCATATCTTTATGCTGGCCTGAGGCAAGTCAGGAACTGCCTTCATCGGAGCTGGGAAACATAAAACCCCCATGCACCATTGATGAGCTTCTGCCAGCAGCGTTTACGGACCGCTTTATCTCGCGGATGCCGTACATTATTGACGCTGCCTCCCCCGCCCCCTCCGCTGCTGCTGAAGGGCAAAGCGGGCTCTGCAGAGGGCGGTGGACCGCTCCGTCGACCCGCCGGACTGGGGGCCTTGTCTTGATGCTTGGCTACCCCAGGGGGCTCTGGAGGTGACCGCCTGGGTTTTAAGGTCCTAGGGTTCATTTATTTCACCCCCCTGGGCCTCCGTTATCTCATCAGGACAAAGGGGAAGGATCCTAGTACCTATCTGTGGGGCCCTGGGAAGGATTCCATCAGACGGTTGAGTGTGTAGGACTTAACACAGCCCAGCACTTGTTAAGCCCTCCATAAATGGAAGCGGAGCTATTGCAAGACGTTTTTCGCAAAAATAAATACTGTTTGCGGGGGAGGGCTGCAGGCCTAGTGTTGAAGGCTTTGGAGAGAGACATCCTGGGTTCAGATCCTGGCTCCAGCCCTTCCCAGCTGTGTTGGGCAGGTTCCTTTGTCTCTTTGTGCCTCAGTTTCCTCATCTGTAAAATGGGATGAGTTAACATATAGGGGAAATTTAGTACAGTGCCTTGAACATTCCAAGTGCTAGGGAAGGGTCTGAAGGTGTCATTTAAGGCTCCCCTCAGGCCCCCATGTCAGTGCTTTATCTGACCCTCTTTTCAGCATGAATGTGCTTTTAATATGGTAGGACTTATGTTTATACCCATATCTTATCTGCCCCCTGGGATTAGGGTGACAGATGTCCAAAGCCACTGTAGACAGAATAACGTCCAAAGGTGCCCATGTGTTAATCCATGAAACTGTGAATATGTTACCAACAGGGATTTTGCAGGTGTGATTAAGTAAAGGATCTTGACATGGGGAGAGTTTTCTGGATCATCCGGGTGGGCCCAATGTAAATATAAGTGTCCTTACAAGAGGGAAGAGGAGGGTCAGAGTCAGAGAAGGAGATGTGATGACAGGAGCAGTGTCAGAGCGAGAGTGAGAGCAAGAGTGAGAAAGAGAGAATGAGAAAGTGAGTCAGAGAGAGAGACGGGCTGGGGGGGGGGGGTGTGGATTGGAAGATGCTATGCTGCTGGCTTTGAAGATAGAGGAAGGGGCCATGAGCAAAGAGTGAGGCAGCCTGAAGAAGCTGGAAAAGGCAAGGAAAACGATTCTCCTCCAGAGCCTCTAGAGGGAGAACAACCCACGGAAACCTTGATTTCAGGACTTCTGACCTCCCAAACCAAACAATAATAAATTCCTGTTGTTTAAAGCTGCTATAAGAAATGCATACGGTCTGGCAGTGGGAGAGGGATCCACCCCTTCCTCCTTTGCAGCGGCAGCAGACGAGGCTGTGGGCGCCAGGTGGGCTGAATTCCTCCCCTTCTGGCTTTGTGAGGTGCGTGAATCAGTAGGTTTCTGTGGCTGCATTTTCTCATCTGCACAGCAGGGAATTATAATTGTTGTGGTGATGAGAACCCAAGATGCTGAAGGTGCCAAACCAGTGCCCGATGCACAGGAGGTGTTCAGGGCAGAGATGCTGCCCCCACCGCCTTCCAGGCCAGCAGACACAAGCTCATTCCTTCCCTTCGCTGCTGGGACACCTCCGACAGCCAGGCATGGGGGCAGGAGTCTAGCCCAGGCCGTCCTGGGGAGTCAGCGTGTGTCTGGGACCAGGAGACCGGGGCCTGGGTTATTCTTTGGTGGAAAGTGAGCAAATCCCAAAGTGTTTTCTGTTTGAGGATTTTTCATGGACTGACCCCTGATGTTTCAATCCTGCACTAAACAGACCCACTCCTGCTTCCTCACTACAGTCTTAACAACCATCGTAACAACCACTGTAACTTGAAACCTGTTGGAAGGATGGCACTTTTGGAGCATGTCAACTTGTAGAATGACCACCCCTCCTTTCCCCCAGAAATGTTGATGGTGCTGGGAGCTCAGTGTTCATTCCTTCAACAAGTATTTACTGAGTACCTACTATGTGCTAGCCCCTAGGTGCCGAGACAGAGGTGAATAGATATATAGGATATCTGTTGAGGTCAGTAAGTGTTTTAAAGATAAAAAACCCAAGGTAATAGGGTAAATGTGACTGGGTTGGGGGGTAGGGGGCAGAGTTCTCCAGGGAGAGGCACTTGAGTTGGGACCTGAGGGTGTTGGTGAGGTGACCGGAGGTCCTCGGGGCTGGCCCCAATTTGGGGGCAGCTACAACCCAGCTTTGTTCTTGTTGGTACTGATGTCTGCAGCACCCATCCCTGGCTGAGCAGGAGCACCCACAGCCTTAGCTCAGCCTGGTGGGACCACTCAAAGCAGAATAACCAGGAGCTGGATGAAAGGGTCTGGGCAGCCTGAGACCACCTTCCTTGGGAGCAGCTGGGGGCTTGCTTCCTCCGGGCTTGGGGACTAGGTGGTGCTCAGCTGAGGGGGCAGTTTTGAGGGTCTGCCGCTGATGGAGATGCCAACGTGATGCAGCCATTCTTTGGGGCTTATTCTTGACCTGCAGGCTGCAGAACCCACATTTTATTTTTGGTGTAGGGAGAGAGCAGGAGGTCCTCCTAAAGGACAAAGACAACCGCATGGTTACGAACACACACTCTAGAGCCAGATTCCTTGAGTTCAATTCCCAAGTCTGCCATTAGGTGGCTGTGTGACTCTGGGCAAGTTACTTAGCTGCTTTCCTACTCAGTTTTCTCATCCAGAAAATGGGGATAACGAAGGTACCTACTCTGAAGGTTGTAATGCGATTTACAGACATTGCTATTTACAAAACTCTTTGAAAAGTTCCTGGCACATACTAGATGCTATGAATGTGTGCATACCCACACACATGTGTTCCTATTAAACTTCTGACGTCTCCAAATAAAGTTTACACACCAGGATTCTCAGAGATCCACCAGCTGACTTGAAAGAAGTCATTTATCTTAAAACTTATTGTCTCATTCCTGGACCTCACTCAATGAATCGATGATATTTTGCAAGTCCCCTAATTATCTTATGAAAAGTATAATTATATTATTTTGCTTTTTTTTCCCCCAAGGGTGGTAAAAGTGTTAATATGTTTATTTGAAACATGCCATGACTGTTGTGAGGCTGTATAGGCATTCTTTTAGTTTTTGATATGTCAGGAGCCTCAAAGGGTGGCAGGGGCTCAGGCCTCTGCAAGCTCTGGGTGGTAAGTGGCGGGGGTGGGGGGGGAGATGATGCCTCTCAGCACCTCCCAGCTTCAGCACATGGGCGGCGAGTCCTCTGATTACTCCCGCCAGGGGGAAGGAATTACTTCAGAGCGCTGCCGCTCCCTCTGCTGTGCTTTTCAATCTTAATTCCTGGACTTGTCATGCCACCTGCAGCCCTGTTAGTCATGTTCCAGCCTGGAACGCAGTGTGGCGGAAGCAATTACTGTTGACATTGTCACACTGTCATGGCTTTTGTCACCCCACTTGTCACCAGGGTCAGTACCCCATATGTGGTCTCCTGCTGTTTCTCACCTCCTGCCTCCCCTCAATTCCTAACACCTGGTGTCAGGAGCTCAGAGAACAGGAAAACCAGCCTCCAGGTGCTGGGACCATGCCCATCGGCTCTGTTCACCTGCCCAGTTGAGGACCTTCCAGCTGCCCGCCGGGTCCCTCCACACCCTGAACCTGATCAGCCCCAGGTAGGGAGGCTTTCAGGATTCTATGGGTGCAGCTTGGATGTGGGAGTCAGACACACCTGGTTTCCTCCTAGGCCCCTCCGCTTGGCCTTGAAGAAGTTATTCTTTGTTCCTGTGCTCGATTTTCCACATCTCTCAAATGGGCTTTGATTTACAGTGCTGTGTTAAGGGCCAGCTGAGACACGGTTGAGTTATTATGAATGTACAGCAGCTACCACAGCACCAGCTCATACCACATGCTCAATAGATTATCTTGAAGGTATGTAGCCCTCCACGTGGGATCGGGAGGGTCTGGGGGAACCTTGGCCACCTTCCCCCAAACATGCTGGGTTAGCCTTCTCCCCATCGCTGCACAGGGTCTCCATTTTTCTGGCCAGGACTCCTAATTCTGACTGTGATTGCAGCGTCCCATGACCCGCTCCTCCTGGGGGCCCAAATGCTGCTCTGTGATGCTCAGGGCCAGCCACCTCCTGATCAGCAGACCCCTTGGGAAGCTGTCTCTGGACTTTGGAGGACACTGATTATTCTAGTTTGCTAATGCTGCCAGAATGCAAAACACCAGAAATGGATTGGCTTTTGTAAAGGAGGTTTATTTGGTTACAAAGTTAGTCTTAAGGCCATAAAGTGTCCAAGGTAAGTCATCAACAATTAGGTACCTTCACTGGAGGATGGCCAATGGTGTTTGGAAAACCTCTGTGAGCTGGGAAGGCATGTGGCTGGCATCTGCTCCAGTGTTCTGGTTTCAAAATGGTTTTCTTCCAGGACGTTCCTCTTGAGGCTGCAGTTCCTCCAAAATGTCACTCTAAGTTGTTCTTGGGGGCATTTTTTAACTCTCTTAGCTTCTCCGGAGCAAAAGTCTGCTTTCAATGGCCGTCTTCAAGCTGTCTCTCATCTGCAGCTCCTCTTTCAGCATCTGTACATTCTTCAAAGTGTCCCTCTTGGCTGTAGCAAGCTCGCTCCTTCTGTCTGAGCTTATATAGTGCTCTAATAAACTAATCAAGGCCCACACTGAATGGGTGGGGTAACACCTCCATGGAAACTATCCAATCAGAGTCATCACCCACAGCTGGTGGGTCGCATCTCCATGGAAACACTCAAAGAATCACAATCTAATCAACACTGATACATCTCAGATAAGATTGCATCAAAGATAATGGCATTTTGGGGGACACAATACATTCAAACTGGCACACTGATGGAGTTGGTTTGTATTGTCCTTGGCAGGGGAAGCTCCGCTGCCCTCCCTGGAGACTGCTCCTCACTCAGCTCCTCCTGGTTATAAGAGGTGGAAATATTGTCACCACAGTGGCTGGGAGGCACAGATCAGCCATCAGGTGTCCATCACTGTTGCCTGGCAACTGCAACTGCAACCAGTCGCCACCACTAAACACTCAGAAGAACCCTGGGATTTTAGTGATGAGAAAACAAAGGACCTGAAATGGTACGGGGGGTGATGGGTAAGGGTGCAAGGGGTGAGTCCATGGGTGAGAGTTGAACTATTTACAACCAGTGCAGCAAACAGCTGCCCTAGCAGGACAATGCTGGCTGTTGGCACAGGAGTGAGGGGTGGGTCAGGATCTGGAGCCCCTCTGGGGCTCTACAACTTGGATTGGGGAAGACTTGGGTTAGGGACAGCCAGGCCAGGGTAGGGGCATTTGGGGGGATTGGGGTGCTATTTATCAGCTATTATGGAAGGATTTTAATGTTTCAACAACTGGTACATCCAGTCCTGGGCAGGACTCATGCCCAGATGTCTTCTATTCTTCCTGCTTCTTCTCCGATTCTTTCTTTGCTCTGATCTACTCCCTTTTTCTGCTACCCCCTCCCTCTCTGCCTCTTTCCTCTCTTTCTTTTCCTCCTCTTCTCCCTGTCTCCCCTCCCCCCATCTCCAGAAACCCACCCAGGCAGCAGTATTTGCAGAGGGTCCACCTGGGCCATCTCTCCCCAGTCCCGGGCTGTGTCACATCTTCTAGAACACCATTTTAAGAGCAACTGTAGTGGAATCCTCAGGTGGGGAATTCTGGAATTGCCAGCTAAATCCCCCAAAAGAACGTTTTTAGGTTTTCACAATACCTTCGCAGTGTGACTAGCTGGCTAAAGCAACATGAAGCCAAGATGTTGGATGGATGGCTTTCTTTCCCTCTCTCTGTGTGGGTGTGTCACAGCAGGGGAGAGCTTTGTGGCTGGAGGGACCTGGATTCTCGTTTAGTGCAAGGCTCCAGGAAGAGTCGTGCAAAGGGGTGACTCTGGAATGCCAGCCTTTCAGCTGTTTTTTAATTAAAATTTTAAAGAAGAGTTGCAAAGATAGTACAGAGAGATTCTGTACACCCTTCACCCGGCTTCCCCTAATGTCAGCATCCCATCTAACCTTGGTGCATTTATCAAAACTAAGAAAGTAACATAATGCAATACTATTAATTAAACTGCAGATTTTATTTGGATTTCACGTTTTTCCACTAATCTTCTTTTTTTTCTGTTCCAGCATTCAATCCAGTATCCCACTTTGCCTTTCACTTTATAGAATTCAAAAGGTGAAATGAAGGGAAGGGCCTAGCCAGGTTCCCATGCAAGGGGGATCTAGAATCCCCATCCCTATTTTCCTCCCAGGGCTGCATGTAGAATCCCCTGGGGAGCTTCTGTAACTCCCCACACTCCTCTACTGAATCCACGGCCCTCAATGGGAAGCTGATGATGGCCATGATGGACTTGTGCATAAATGGATTATGTGGTTTTACCTCTGTTGTGTGCAGGGATGGCACAGGCAGAATTCAGTTTCCTTGATTCTGAAATGGGGATCGTGCTGACTCTGCTATTTATGTCTCTTCACCTCTGTATGTCTCAGGTTCTTCCTGGATAAGAGTCACATCTATCTCCAATATCACTGGAGGATTTGGTGAGTACTGGATGCAGATCAGCTGGAATGCAGCAATGCTTTCTAAGTCGTTCTCAACTCTGGCTGCATATTGGAATCACCTGATGCTGAGGGCCTACCTCCAGAGATTCTGGGGTGCAGCCTGGACATGGGGCCTACAAAAGCTCCCTGGGTGATACTAACATGCAGCCAGGGTCGAGAATGTTTCCTCCCAACCCCACTTTCCAAGCCCACCAATCAGAAAGTTCAGTGAAGAAGCAAGAATCAGAATTACATGTGTGTCTATCAAAGATGAATGGATTAGCAAAATGTGATATATATACACACAGTGGAATATTATTCAGCCATAAAAAGGAAGAATGAAGTTCTGATCTAGGCTACAACATGGTTGAACCTTGAAGACATCATATTGCATGAAGTAAACCAGACACAAAAGGACAAATATTGTATGATCTCACTTATGAAATACATAGATGAAGCAAATTCATAAAGACAGAAAGTAGATTACAAGTCACTAGGGGTGATGGTGGGAGGCAAAGAGAGACCTAATGCTTAATGGGTGCCGTTTTTGTTTGGAGTGATGAAAATGCTTTGGTAATATATGTTGGTGATGGTAGCACAATATTATAAATGTAATTAATTCTACTGAATTGTGAGAGTGGCTAAAGTGGGAAATTTTGAGTTGTGTATATGAAACTATAATAAAAAGTTAAAAAAAATCAGAATTATAATTGTCTGGTCAGAGGAATGATGGAGTATGAAGCATAAAGGCTCACTGTTCCTGTAAAAGAATAACACCAGCCATGGCAACAACACTGACAACAATGACATCAACGACAATAACGATGATGGCTCACATCTATTTAGCGCCCACAGGCACAGTGCCAAGTGCTTTATATACATTATTTTACCAGGACCCTATCACCTGGGTCCTGTTATTATCCCTGTTATACTGATAAGAAAGCTGAGGCTCAGAGAGCTTGAGCTATTTTCCTAAGGTTGCACAGCTATTTGGTGCCAGAGCTGGGCTAACACCCAGGTATTTCTGACACTGGAGCCTTTGTTCTCAACCACTGCTGAGGCTCAGAGAGCTTGAGCTATTTTCCTAAGGTTGCACAGCTATTTGGTGCCAGAGCTGGGCTAACACCCAGGTATTTCTGACACTGGAGACTTTGTTCTCAACCACAGCGCTGTCCTAGCAAGAGCAGTGAGATGGCCCAGGATGTAAAGCTATGTCTCAGTGGCTTTAAGTATGATTAAAAATAAACACAAAAATGCTAGATTCCGCTCCTTCTTCTCTTGCCATGTGCCAGGCACTGGGATAAGTCTTATTCTTCCAACAGCTTTGAGACAGAGGTGTCCTTGGCTCCTATTTTCCAGGTAAGAAGCAGGCTCTTCTAGAGGGGCAGTGACTCACCCAAGGCCATGCAGCTGGTAAGTGGTAAATTAGACTCACATCTCCTGGACTCCTAGGCTCCGACAGGAGGCCGCCTACAGGGGAGGAGAGAGTGGCCACCTCAGCAGGAAGCCCAGGGCCCACATCAGGGGGCTTTAAGAGGGTTTAAGTGAGTTATGAACAGATACAGCTGTCTTCCCAATTATTTTCCATCTGTAGAAAGTAATTGTCAAATCGGTTTTATTTTTAAACACGCTATTCATGAAACCTGGGACTTGTTAATCTTAATTGTTTTGTGGCTCAGGAGGAGTGACTGTGAAAGCTAGAGAGACACAGCATCTGGGATGGGCTTCCTGGTGGCAACCTGCTGAGCTTGTTGGCGTGGGCGTAGGTGGAGGTCTTATCCTTTATGTGCTCCCTTATATCCCTCTTCAGCAGGTCTCTGTGGCAGGGCAAAGGGCTGTCTGGGTCAGCCACTGTCTCCCTGTCACTTCCATCTGAGGCCCTTAACGCTTCCTGGCCCCTGGCCTTCAAATACACAGAAACCCATTTCCCCCGTTCACACCTGACCTAGTTGCTGAAGCAATTTTACTGGGACAGGGGAGTTAAAGAGGAAACAGTAACAATTACGGCAGAGGCAGATAGCTGACCATCAGAGAATTGTGTTCCTCTCCCTGCTGCAGTGTAGAATTATTGCTGAAAAGAGGCTGTCCAGCCAAGGGCTAAATTTCCTAGCCTCCTTTGTGTGTAAGTGGGACCATGAGACCAGTTATGGACATTGGAACGTGAGCAGAATTGATACGTGTCACTTCTTGAATGACATGTGTCTTCTCCACTGTCATTCCCTATCATCCATGGTTTGGAGAGGATTCTAGAGGAGCGCAGACCCAAAGGATCCTGGGTCCCAGAATAACCGTGTGAAAGCCTGACTTATCATGAGCTCCACAATTGATTGTGACCTAAGTGAGAGAGAAACATTTCTTGTGCTAAGCCGAAGTGCTTTTGTGGTATATTTGTTATAGCATCTAGCATTTCTTTAACCAATGTCACAGCATTTACAGAGCAGCTACTATATGCTGACCATTGTGCCATGAGCTTCACACATTCCATCTCATTTAATCCTCACAACATGCCTGTGAGATTGACATTTACAGATGAAGAATCATGCTCAGAGAGGTTAAGTGACTTGCCCAAATCACATTGTAGCCAGAATATGAACCCACAACCATAAGACTCCCGCATTATCTAGGACCTGCCATTCTGGTGATAACTGCTTGGCACCTGTCTCTTCCTCTCTCCCTCCACTCTCCTGGTTGGTCCCCTCCCGAGGTTTGGGCTTTTGCTTTGGTTTCCTACCCAAGCTTGGGGGCCCTGTCCTTGCTGTCCCCTCCAGCCTTGGCACTTTGTTTCATATGCTTGCCTGATGTCTGAGGCCCTGCCACCCATGGGCAGTTCTTGGAGGCTTTGGCATCTTGCTTCTCCTGGCCCCAGATCTTGGTGCCCAGATCTTGGTGCCCCAGATCTTGATGCCCTCACAGTGGAGAGAAGGCAGCGGCTTCATCCAGGTCCCAAGGCCAGGAACCTATTTAAGCAGTTGAAGCCGGGATGGGAAGCCAGACGAGGGCAGGGCAGCACAGGAGTTGGGGACCAGCCGGGGTTAGCCCATGAAGCCAAAGCACAATTGGGTTGTAGACAGATAAGAGTGTGGGAGCCAACACAGGAGGGTATGTACAAGCAACAGTGGGATAGGAGAAGAAGTCAAAGTTGTCAGACATCAGCCAGGACATAAGGAGCAGGATTCCTGAGCAATTCTACTGACTTCTCCAAATCAGACTCTGGCTGTAATGAACGACTGTGGTTTTTATTTCTCCAGAACTTTCTTTTGAGGAACTGCTTCCCACTCTCACAAGAACCTAGAGAGAGCTGTAGGCAAAGGAGCAGGTCCCCTGACAGGAACTGTGGTTCTCATTAGGAGAAGAGCTGTCACTGCAATTGGTGGCCTAAGAGGGAGAATAAATACTCTGACCTCTGTCTTCTTCTGCCATCTGACCTTCGGTTGGCACCTGCCATCAGCCAAACCTAACCTGAAGCTAGAGAGCAAGGGAGCTAACTGATGCCAGCCATGGGAGTTAGCCTGTTGGGGCAGAGAGAGGTAGGAAAGGGTTCAGGGAGTCTGGAAGGGCAAATGGAACATTAAGACAAGCCCTGTGACAGTGACCTGCTATCCCCAGGTGAGCTTGTGCTCCAGATGCTGATTTGAATGTAGACCTTGAAGATACAATTTCAGGGGTGGCTTTCTGGGAGGGAAGTCTGTCCCTCACAGGCTCCAGAGATAGAAGAAGCATCATCATCAATAATAAAGGCAGACACAGCCTGATCCCCACTGGCACACCCGGGTCCCAGTGACCTCCTCTCACCCAGCCACCCTTCCCAGGGTGTGAGCAATGATCAGACACGCTTCATCACTTGTCACTAGTGTAACCACCCTGACACCAACTCCCCAGGGACAAGGGAGCAGCATTTATAACACAGTGGGTAATTATTCTCCAAATGAATCAAGCTATCAGGGGACACCCTGGCTGAATCAATCAGAGCAAATGGGGGCAGATTTTCTGGAGTTGAGCAGCCACATCTGCTATTTGTGATAGATTTGTGTAAGAGGTCTCTTTTTGCCACCACCCAACATTCATAACCCTGCCTCCCCTCCATGACTTTCTGCTATTTCCCAGGCCAAATGAAGATAAATGTCAAATGAGAAAACAACCCTTGAACTGCTATTGAAAATATTTCCAAAAAGCCATGAAATGCCAGGCCTTTCTTCCTACCATGGAGATTCTATTTATCTCTTGAGAAATTATTTTTCCCCATAGAAGCTGAATACTACTCAGTGGGATAGGGAATTGGAACCCAGGTGATATTTCTAAGGAAATATCCTTGGAAATCCTTAGTTAGGCAAAGCCTAAGAGATGTTCACTGCATCTCAGTGAATATCCATCCAGTTAGTGTAAGCTGATTAGTCTATGCCAGGCTAGTGCAAAGATTACTCCATTCAAAGTTTATTGAGAATCTACTGTGCCTCAGACACTGTGTTAAGGACTGGAAACACAGCAGTGGGAAAAATAGACAATGTCCTTATACTCATTGAGCTTACTTTTTAGCTCAATGAGATAGACAGTAAAGAATATATGTCATGCCAGGTGGCAATCAGTGCTATGAAAAAAAAAGGACAGCAGAGTAAGGCGTAGGGTGAGTGATGAAGATTGGAGGATGAGTTTAGACAGGATGGTCAGGGAAGGCCTCCTTTAACATTTAAGCAAAAGCAAAAAGGAAATGATGTAACAGACATGCATGTATTTGGGGAAGAGTGTTACAGGCAGAGGATATGGCAAGTGCAAAGGCCCCAGGCAAGAGTGGGCCTGGTGTGTGTGAATTGCAGCAAGAAAGTCAGCGTGGCTGTAGCAAAGGACGTGAATAGGAAAGTGATAGGAGAGAGGTCAGAGAGACAGCCAGGGGCTCACAGTGTAGGAAATTTTAGGCTGTGGTTAGTACTTCAGATTTTGGATGAGATCAAGAGCAGTTGGAGGATTTTGAGCAGAGGGGTAACATGATCTCATTTATGTTGGATAATCAGTTTTTCTGGCTTCTCTGTGGTCATAGACTGTTGGGGAGCAAGGGTGGAATCAGGAATAAGACTTAGCAGTTATTACTCTATTTTGGATGAGAAATGACAGTGGCTTGGACCATGGTGTGATGGTGGAGGTGGTAAGATATGGTTGGTTCCTGGACATGTTTTGATGACATGATTTGCTGAGGGATGGGATAAAGGGAATGAGAGAAATGGAGGAGAAAAGACCAAGATTTTTGCTCTGAGAAACTGATAAAGTGGAGATGCCTGTTCACTGTGTTGGAAAGAATGAGAGTGCAGCAAGTTTGGGGGAGGAAATAAAGACTTTGGTGTTGGACATGTTAAATTTGAGATGCCTAATGAACAACCAAATGGTGATGCTAGGTAGAGAGTTGGACATTGGCGTCTGCATTCAGTGGAGAGGTTGGGGTTGTCAGTTGTATAGAGAGTTTTGAAAGCTACTGGACTAGTTGGGATAATCTAGAGAATGAGGGGACTTGTTCAACTAATTTTATAGTAAATTGCTCTATGCCCCGTCTTGTTCCATGCACTGGGACACAGCTCATGGGATAGTGTGGAAGACAGACAGGTAACTAGACAATTTCAATCCAGTGTGATGGGTGCTGCCAATGGGTGAAGCACAAGGAGCTTGAGACTCAGGCAAGACTTCCTGGAAGAAGTGAAAATTATGTTGATACCTGTTCTAGTTTGCTATGGAATGCAAAACACCAGAAATGGACTGGCTTTTATAAAGGGGGGTTTATTTGGTTACACAGTTACAGTCTTAAGGCCATAAAGTATCCATCAACAAAGGGTACCTTCACTGGAGGATAGCCAATGGTGTCTGGAAAATCTCTGTTTGCTGGGAAGGCATGAGGCTGGTGTCTGCTCAAAGTTCTGGTTTCAAAATGGTTTTTTTCCAGGATGTGCCTCTCTAGGCTGCAGCTGCTCTTCAAAATGTCACTCTCAGTTGCTCTTGTGGTGTTTGTCCTCTCTTAGATTCTCCGGAGCAAGAGTCTATTTTCAATGGCTGTCTTCAAACCATCTCTCATCTGCAGCTATTCTCTCAGCTTCTGTGCATTCTTCAAAGTGTCCCTCTTGGCTGTAGAAAGCTCACCCCTTCTGTCTGAGCTTATGTAGTGCTCTAGTAAACTAATCAAGGCCCATGCTTAATGGGCAGGGCCACACCTCCATGGAAACTATCCAATCACAGTCATCACCCACAGTTGGGCGGGTTGCAGCTCCACGGAAACACTCAAAGAATTACAATCTAATCAACACTGATAACATCTGCCTACACAAGATTACATCACAGAAAATGGCGTTTGGGGGGGCATAATACATTCAAACCAGCACACAACGAAAAAGATTAAAAATAGCTAATATTTGCCTAGTACTTTCTAAGGCACAGGTGCTGTTCCAGCAGTTTATATTGGTGGGTCTCAAAATCTGCTGCATATTAGTATCACCTGGGGAGAATTTAGATATCCTCGTGCCTGGTCCTGACCCAAGACCAATTGCATAAGAACCTCTGGGAATGGGTTACCCAAGCACCAATTATTTTTAAAAGCCTCCCAGTGTTTCTAACATGCAGCCATGTGTGAGAATTGGTGCTATACCTGTGTTTACTCATGCAGTACTCTGAACTACAACCTGATAGGGAAGGTATTATTATTCCTGTTTTGTAGATGAAGAAATTAAGGCACAGTGAAGCCAAGTTCATACAACGAGGAAGTGATAGCCTAGATGAGAAGTCTGGATTCAGAGTCCACATTCTCGACCACTGTTCTCTGGAGCGTCTCATGGGAACCTGAGCAGGCATTACTGAGAAGGCTGTGGTAGGAAGCAGTATGCTCCAGATGGTGGGGTGAGTTGGAATCTGGAGGAGCTGAAAGTAGATGAGTGCAATAATTGTAGCACATGCACACTATTTCATTCATTCATTTATGCATTTATTAATTCAACAAATATTTGTTAAGCACCTTCCAAGTGCCAGGCATTCAGCTAGACACTGAGGACGCTGTCGGTGAGCAAAGACTCAAAAAGTTTGCAATCCATGAGGGCAGGTAGAGGCTAAATAATAACATTCATTAATGTAAAATTGCAGTCATTTTGGGAAAGATGTATATAGTGTTGCGACTGACTTTTTTTGACATAGAGATGTCAGAAGGGGATGAGTTACTAGGATGTGGAAGTGATCTTCATAACAGATGGGGAAATCAAGGCTCAAGAGCATAATGTGCCCAAAGCTTCACAGCTGATAATTAGTCCTCAAGGGAATTTGAATCCAGGTGGGTCTAATTCCAATGCATTTCTTCCATAGCAGTGATGCTTGAACTTTAGTGTGCCTCAGAATCACCTGAAAGGCTTGTTAAACAGCAGATTGCTGGGCTCCCAACCCCAGAGTTTCTGATTCAGGAGGTCTGGGGTTAAGCCCAAGAGTTTGCATTCTTATCAATTTCCTAGGTGATGCTGATGTTGTTGGTCTGGGGAACCATACTTTGAGAACCACTTTCTAAAACATAAAACAAAGCTTTGGCTGTTCCCCAGAGGAGCTAACACTTGTGCTGAGTCACAAAGATGATCACAAAGATGAGAAGACCGAACACAGCGGGCTGAAAGATTTGCAAAGGCTGGAGGTATGGAAAGGCCTTTTATTGTTGAAGTATTCTGTTGTAGAAAAAGAATAAGATTCATGGTAGAGTCCTAGATTGTAGCCATCTGTCCTGACCCATTCACGACAGCTACTAATGAGGAATCTTAATCCACCCCCACTCATCTCACCAGCTAGTAGTAAATCAGTCCAGTAGAGCATGAAGCTCTCGGTGACCCCCAAGATCAGGTTAGCTTCTCAGAGCAGCTTTGGACAACTCTCTGATTTTAGCCTGAGGAAAGGGGATCTTGTTCCCTCTTTGGATCAGCAGGAAAACATTTTCTGGCCATAAATGGATGCTCCATCACATTCATTTATTCAACAGATATTTTTTGATACTTTATTATGTGCCTTGGGAAAGTGGCAACAGACAAAGCCAAATCTTTCTGTCTTCCTCAAATTTCCTTTTGGGTTTGGAGGTCAGGAGACAGGCAATTGAGCAAGATCATTTCAGATGGTGATGGGTGTTTTGAAGATTCTAATGCAGAATAATATAAGGCCTTGTGAGTGGGGCTACTTAAAAGGCCTCTCTGAGGAGGTGACATGTGAACTGGAACCAGCATAATGAGGAGTAAGCCACGAGAAACCTGTAGGCAGATGTTCCAGGCAAAGTGAACAGCCAGTGCAAATGTCCAGAGGTGTGCCTAGTTTGGCTTATGTTTCAGTTATCTTTTGCTATGTAATAAGCCACCCCATAACTTAGTGGCTTAAAACAATAATCTGTTATTTCTCATGATTCTGTGGGTCATTAATTTGGGCAGGACTCAGCTGGCTCTTCTTTTTCTTCAGATGATGTAGTCTGAGACCACTCATGGGCTGCATTCAACTGGGACTCAGACGGGGCTGGAATATTCACGTTGGGCAGTTAGTACTGGCTGTTGGTCTTGGTTCTCTTAATCATGGCCCCTCCTCCTCCAGGAGTCTAGAGTGTGCTCTTTATAACATGGCAGGTGGTTTCCAAGAAGGAGTGTTCCATGAGATCTAGCTGGTGTGCCAGTGTTTACCAAGTGTCAGATTTGCTGAAATCCCTTTGTCCCACTGACCAAACCGAGTCACATGGCAAAGCCCAGAATCAATGTGAGAAGAGACTACCAAAGGTATGGTTCATTGGGAACCACCAATGAATACCTACCATAGCTTGTTTAAGCAACAGAAACATTAGTGTTGCTGTAGCTTGGAAAAATCATGGGAACAGGGTATAAGATGAGGACAGAGGGTAGGCTGAGACCAGCTAACATATGGTTTTCTAGGTCATAGCAAGGGATTTATATTTTATTGTGTATAGTTGAATTTATATAGGGAAGTGACATGATCTGAGTAAGACCATTCTAAGTGTTGCATAGAGAATTGATTGTAGGAACAGAAGTAAGAGAGAATGTCAGTATAACTATTAGGAGACCACTGCAATTGTTTGAGAGAAGAATAATAATGGCTTGAATTACAAGGTGGTAGCAGAGATGGAGCAAAGTATAAGGATTCAGGATATACTTTGGAGTAGACCCAAGAGAGCTTGTTGATGGGCTTTGAGGAAAAAGGAGGGATCAAAGAGTTTTCTAAGGATTTTGGGCTGAGCATCTATCTAGAAGATGGTACCCTTTACTAATAGATCACAGGAGGAGTTTTGGCAGCCATGGAGGTCGTAGATAATAATTTCATTTAGCACATATCACATTGTAGGTGCCTCTGAGAATCTAAGATTTCAAATAAGCAATTAGATTTTTTTATTAGAGAAGTTGTAAGCGTACAGAAAATTCATGCATGAAATACAGAGTTCTCATATACCACCTCATTATTAACATCTTGCATTAATGTGGTACAGTTGTTACAATTCATGAAAGACAAGTTTTAATAATTATACTATTAACTATAGTCCATCATTTACAATAATGTTCACTGTTACACAGTACTGTGTTTTGTTTTTGTTATTTTTTGTATTTTTATTCTAATAACATATATAAAACCTCCAATTTCCCCTTTTAACCATTTCTTCTAGTTTGCTAATGCTGCTGGAGTGCAAAACACCAGAAATGGATTGGCTTTTATAAGGAAGTTTATTTGGTTACAAAATTACAGTCTTAAGGCCATAAAGTGTCCAAGGTAAGTCATCAACAATCGGATACCTTCACTGGAGGATGGCCAACGGTGTCCAGAAAACCTGTTAGCTGGGAAGGCATGTGGTTGGCGTCTGCTCCAGAGTTCTGGTTTCAAAATGGCTTTCTCTCAGAATGTTCCTCTCTAGGCTGCAGTTACTAAAAAATGTCACTCTTAGTTGCTCTTGCGGCGTTTTTTCCTCCCTTAGCTTCTCTAGAGCAAATGTCTGCTTTCAACGGCCATCTTCAAACAGTCTTTCATCTGCAGCTCCTCTCTTCTCAGCTCCTGTGCATTCTTCAAAGTGTCTCTCTTGGCTGTAGCAGGCTTGCTTCTTCTGTCTGAGCTTATATAGGGCTCCAGTGAACTAATCAAGGCCCATGGTGAATGGGCAGGGGCCACACCTCCATGGAAAGTGTCCAATGAAAGATTCCACCCACAGCTGAGTGATCAGGTGATTACATCTCCCACAGAAACATCCAATCAAAAAGCCTCCAACCCAATCAACACCAATACATTTCCTGCCCACACAAGACTGCATCAAAGATAATGGCATTTTGGGGGACATAATACATCCAAACCAGCACACCATTGCAATATGTAATTGAATGCTGTTAATTATGTTCACGATGATGTGCTACCATCACTGCTATCCAATAGCAAAACTTTTCCATTAACCCAAAAGAAACTCTGTACATTTTAAGCCTTAATTCCCAATTCCCACCCTCACCCTGGCCCCTGGTGGCCAATATTCTAGTTTCTGACTCTCTGAATTTGCTTATTCTAATTCTTTCCTATCAGTGAAATACAATATTTGTCTTTTTGTGCCTGGCTTATTGCACTAAACATGATGTTGCATGCATTAGAGCTCCATTCCTTTTTACAGCTGAGTAATGTTCCATTGTATGTATATATCATATTTTATTTATCCATTAATTGGTTGATGGACATTCGGGTTGCTTCCATCTTTGGACAAGTGTAAATAATGCTGCTATCAACATCAGTGTACAAATATCTGTTTGAGCCCCTGCTTTCAATTCTTTGGGGTTTATACCTAGAAGTACAATTGACAGATCATATGGTAATTCTATACTTAACTTTCTAAGGTACCTCCAAATTGTCTTCCAGGGCAGCTGCACCAATTTACAGTACCACCAACAATGAATGGGTGTTCCTATTTCTCCATATTCTCTCCAACACTTGTAATTTTCTGTTTTTTTTTTTGTAAATAGTAGCCATTCTAGTGACTGTAAAATGGTATGTCATTGTGGTTTTGATTTGCATTTCCCTAATAGCTAATGATGTTAACCATGTTTTTATGAGCTTTTTTTGCCATATATATATATATATTCTTTTTTGTTTTTATGAGCTTTTTTTGCCATATATATATATATATATATATTCTTTTTTGTTGAGTTGTAGGATTTCTTTATATATCCTTTATATATTCAGATATATGGTTTCCAATTATTTTTGATAAGAAATAATGCAGAAAAGTTTTTAATTTTGATGAGGTCCCATCTATGTTTTCTTTTGTTGCTTGTGCTTTGGGTGTAAAGTCTAAAAAACATTTCCTGACACAAGGTCCTGAAGATGCTTCCCTATGCTTTCTTCTAGGAGTTTTCTAATTTTGATTCTTGTATTTAGGTCTTTGATTCATTTTGCGTTGATTTTTGTATATGGTAAGTATTCTTTCGCTTAGGGACATCCAGTTTTCCCAGCAACATTTGCTGAAGAGAATACCCACTTGAGTGGACTTGGCTTCCTTGTCAAAATCAGTTGGCCGTAAACATGAGGGTTGATTTCTGAACTCTCAGTTTAATTCCATTGGTCTACACGTCAGTCCTTGTGTCAGTGCCATGCTTTTTTGATTACTATGGCATCATGATAAGTTTTAAAGTTGGGAATTGTAAGTCCTCCAACTTCATTCTTTTTCAAGATAATTTTGGCTATTTGGGATTCCTTCCCATTCCATATGAATTTTTAATATAATTTTATTGAAATATATTCACATACCAAACAATCATCAAAAGTGTACAACAGTTGTTCCCAGTTTTCATCATATAGTTGTGCACTCAGCACCACAATCAATTTTTTGCACATTTTCATCACTCAAAAAAATAAAAATGAAAATAAGAATAAAAATAAAAGTAAAAAGAGAACACTCAAAGCATCCCCATACCCCTCCTCCACCCCCTCATTTACTTTTTTTTGAATTGGCATATATTCACAATACATAACAATCATCCAAAGTGTAAAATAATTGTTCACAGTATCATCATATAGTTGTACATTCATCACCACAGTCAATTTTTGAGCATTTTCATTACTCCAAAAATAAAAATAAGAATAAAATTCAAAGTTAAAAGAACACTCTATATGTCCCATATCCCCCTCCTTCATATTATTCATTTACTTTATGTCCCCATTTTTTCCTTCTCATTTGTCCACATGCTGAGTAAAGGGAGTAAGAGCCGTAAGGTTTTCACACTCACATGGTCACACCATATAAACTATACAGTTATACAATCACCTTCAAGAATCAAGGATACTGGATAGCAATTCAACAGTTTCAGATATTTCTGTCTAACTATTCTAATAAATTAAAAACTAAAAAGGGATATCTATATAATGCATAAATGTTACCTCCAGAATGACCTTTTGACTCCATTTGAAATCTCTCAGCCATTTAAACTTCATTTTATTTCAATTCTCCTCCCACTTTTGGTCCAAAAGGCTTTCTCAATCACATGTTGCAGGGTCCAGGCTCATTCCTGGGAGTCACGTTCCGCATTGCCAGGGAGATTTATACCCCTGGGAGTCATGTCCCATGTAGAGGGGAGGGCAGTAGTTTATCTTCCAAATTGGCTTGGAGAGAGAGACCACATCTGAGCAACAAGAAGAGGCCTTCTGGGGGTGACTCCTGTGCATGATCATGAGTAGGATTAGCTTCTCCTTTGCAGTGTCAAGCTTTGTAAGGGCGAGCCCCAAGATAGAGGGCTTGGCCTACTAAGCTGGTGGTCCCCAATGCTTGCAACAATATCAGGAATTCCCCAGCTTGGGAAGTTTAATATTTCCATATTTTTCCACAGTCCCTCAAGGGAGCTTTGAAAATACTTTTTATTCTCTGCCCAAATTACTCTGGGTTGCATTGGGGCTTCATGCTGACTTGTACAAACAACGTCTCACTCCCTAGTCAAGGTTCCATGTAATTATGACATTTGAATTTAACTGACCATACAAGTTACATTATATAGTGTGCTACAGAAAACATAGACTTTGCACCATATAACCATTTCTTCCTTTGGTCCCACACAGAAGTCAATGTTTTAAAACATGATTAGTATCATCCTGTACCCTTTAATCAGCTCTACCCCCATCTCAACCAAATCCAGTTCATTTATATATCTAATTGAAGTCTGATCTCCTTTTGAGCCTCTTTAGCAGTTGGTTCATGGAGCAATGCTGACACTTACAGCTGCCGAATTCTGGCTGTGAGTCCCAGGTGCCACACAGACACCTGAAGCTCCAGGGAATGACCATGTCACACACAGCTCAGAATCTCAAAATTTAGAAATAACTGTTAACAACTCATGAATAAATTTGACTACTGCAGAGCTTACAATCTAGGAACCTTTACATAAGCCTTCCCCTTATAGCCCATGCTCCCAGATTTATTCCTCAGAATTTACACATTGTTATTAGTCCAAATTAATGAGGCATTATAATGTTTGTCTTTTCATTTTGGTTTATTTCACTCAACCTACTGTCCTCATGGTCCATTCACTTCATTGCATACCTCATAACTTCATTCTTTCTTGCTGCTCCCTCATGCAAAAACATTCTTATATTTGTACATTTAATCACACACATTGACCACTCCAAGTTTAATTAATTTATACAGTCCCAGTCTTTATCTTCTATTTTTCCTTCTGGTGTCACACAGACCCCTAACCTTCATCTTTCAATTGTATTCACAGTCATCTTTTTCCAGTGTACTTGCAATATTGTGCTACCATCACACAGTATTGTGCTATCCATTTCTAGATCTATAAAATTAATCCTCTAGAACATTCTATACTCCTTCAACATCAAATGCCTGATCTCTATCCTCTATCTATCTCCTGAAATCTTCATTTCTATGCTCTTCTCCAAACCTCTTTCCTGCCTTTTCCTATCTGTCTGTAGCACTCCCTTTAGTATTTCCTGTAGAGGAGGTCTCCTGTTCATGAACTCTCTCAGTGTCTGTTTATCTGTAAATATTTTTAACTCTCCCTCATTTTTGAAGGACAGTTTTGCTGGATATAGGATTCTTGGTTGGCAGTTTTTCTCTTTCAGTATCTCAAATATGTCATACCACTGCCTTCTTGCCTCCATGGTTTCTGCTGAGAGATCTGCACTTAGTCTTATCTAGCTTCCCTTGTATGTGATGGATTGCTTTTCTCTTGCTGCTTTCAGACTTCTCTCTTTGTCTTTGACATTTGAAAATCTAATTAGTAAGTGTCTTGGAGTAGGTCTATTTGGATCTATTCTGTTTGGGATACATTGTGCTTCCCGGACCTGTAATTTTATGTCTTTCATAAGAGTTTGTGAATTTTCATTGATTATTTCCTCCATTATCTCTTCTGCCACTTTTCCCTTCTCTTCTCCTTCTGGGACACCTATAACACGTATATTTGTGCACCTCATGTTGTCCTTCAGTTCCCTGAGACCTTCCTCATATTTTTCCACTCTTTTCCCTATCTGTTCCTTTGTCTGTAGGATTTCAGATGTCCTGTCCTCCATCTCACTGATCTTTTCTTTTGCCTCTCCAAGTCTGCTGTTGTATATCACCATTGTGTTTTTCATCTCTTCCATTGTGCCTTTCATTCCCATAAGTTCCGACATTTGTTTCTTCAAGCTTACAAATTCTTCCTTATGGTCACGCAGTGTCTTCTTTATAACCTTTCTCTCTTTTGTCACATTCTCTTTTACCTCATTGATTAAATTTAAAAGATTTGTTTGAACATCTATAATTAGTTGTTTCAACTCCTGAATCTCAGTTGAAATGTTAGTTTCTTCTTTTGTCTGGGCCATATCTTCCTGTTTCTTGATGTGGCTCATGATTTTCTGCTGTCTTGGCATGTAGTTTTCTTGATTGGTTTATACTCTGGAGGCTGTTTTCTCTCTTTTGTGTAGAGTTTTCTTGTTGGTTGACTTTGATCTCTATCTTTTCTTTGTTTCCCTTCTTGGCCAGTTGTCAGATTGGCTCTGACCCCAGTCTTCTCCCCAAAATCAGGTGCCCACTGTGGCCTGCTACAGAGATGGGAATAGGTACTAGGCACCCTAGCAAGTTCACTGTGTGTGGTAATACAAATCTGCTGGCTTCTAGTGGTGCTCTGTTTTCCACTGGCTAGAGACCAACTTCTGTGTTCCTAAGAAAGGGTCCTTGCAGTTTCTGGACTGTTCAACAGATTGTGCTGTTTGGTAACTTAATCATCTTCAGAGGTTGCTCTGCCTTGGAGCACAGCTGGACCCAAACTGCGAGATTCCTATGACCTCGCTCTGCTGGCCAAAATCTGGCTTGAAGTGAAGCTCTATCTGTGGCACAACACTCCCCCCTCCAGCTAAGGCAGCACTCCAGCTGTCTCCAAGGCAGGGAAATGGCTGCCAGCTGTTGTTTTCCTCAAGGATGGGGGAAGGGCTTTCAGACCCAGAGCTGGAAACATGTCTTTGTCCATGTTTTCTCAGACTCTTTCTTCCTCATTTATCTGGGCCTTGAAATGTTCTCCCCTGTCCACTGGGTCTTCAAACAGTGAGGATATGTCTCACTGCTGTGAGACTTTAAAATCTGTGTCCCCAGTGGGAGGGGTCCCATCTGTTGCTTCTGGGCTTTTCCTGCACACTGGGAGGGTGAGCCCAAGACAGATTCCCTGGCTCCATCTCTCATATTCCTACCTGATAGATTGGCACTGACATACATGCACACCAGTAAATACACAGGGGCTACTTTGCTCCCTCTAGAGCGGGGCCTGGGACCCACAACAGGTGTGCGAGTTTTCTGCAACCTATGTTGCAGAGTGGGTGGAGGAGGGGCCAGCAAGGGCTCCAGGAACTCCTTCTATGGCTTTTAAAGTTGCATTTTCTTGATTCAGCACTTGCCTGGTTAGCTCAGCTCTTTAACTGTTTTCCATAGCTTTGATGAAGGTGACTGTCTTTAGGATTCCTCTGCCACCTTTCTTTTAGGGGCATTGGGACATTGGCTGCCCTCAGCGCAGGCCTCCAGTGATTTGAAGTGCCTGATCAAAGGTAGAGAGCTGCTATCAGAACCCTGCCCCCCCCAGAGTTTGTAGGAGTAGTTCTTTATGAATGTCCTACCCTGGCCACCAGCAAGCTGCACCAGGAACTTGAGCTCCAGTCCCTGCTGCTGCCTGCCATGAGGTTGGGGGACAGGGGTGGTGGCCACCTCAGGGAAGGTGAAACTCACCAGTATTTGTCACAATTTACCAGCCTCTTCCTCCTGCTCCTCCCTGGATGCTGCACTGTGCTCCACCAGACTACAGAGTTTCAAAGTAGTTCACTCAGGCAGTTCCTGCCAGTTCAATAGTTGTTTTGGTGGAGGGACTGATTCCTGGAGCTTTCTACTCTGCCATCTTCCCACGATTCTCCCCAGGCAATTGGATATCCAAATATAGAGCTTGGACATGCATATGCAAGGCTGCAGCTGTGGGGCTGAGGGTAATATTCCCTGTTCTCATGTTCCTTTGATGATATTTGACTCTTACTTCATGGAGGTATTGCCCCAGTCTGGCCATGTGTCAGCAGTGACAAGGTCAAATATACATAACAACATAAATATCTGGCCTTTCCTTAAGGAAAGGCATTTTATAGATGGCGAACCTTGATTTTCAGAGAGGAAAGGACTTGCTCAGGGTCACATAGCATGTTAGTGGCAGAACTGTCACCTACTTTCTCTATGTTTCGGCGATCCTTATTGGTGCCCTTGGCTGTGGGAGAAGGCCGTGGGTACAGAGCCGGCTCTATCAAATGGACATTGCCACTTATCAGCAGGCACTTAGTTTACTGTTTCTCCACTTCTGCCTCTTTACTCTTTATCCCAATGGTGTGTTTCATAAGCTCCTAGATTTTCAGAAGTGGAAGCCACTTGGGATTTAACTAGACCAGGGTGGCACAACACAGCACCTGCTCCACCACTACCTGCAGCAGCAGAGATTGTTAATCCATCTGAGCACTCCCCCTATTAAGCCTACTTGGAGCCTCAAATCATCCTCTACCTATATTATTCCAGGCAGGTGTCATTCTATAGTTAGATGAAACCTGGATAATTGCTTTCCACATGAATATTAAGTTCTGAAGCCCAGATATAAGGAGAAAGTCACGGAGAACCAAAATTTTGGAAAATGATCTCAAATTGATCATGAAGTACAATGTCTGCTATTTTGTGTACATTGTATTTTTCCTCACTGAGTCCAACATAAACATTTATTCACCTAACTTTGCCACAGATCACTATTTCTTTTTAAGCACCGGATGAAGGAAATGATCTATGATTAGGAGCCATTCTAGATGATATTTACCTCAAATCCACATAAGTAAAATGCACAGGAATTCCCGTCCACTGTGCTTTCCGTCTCTCAAGAACAATCCTCCTCTCTACCGCCTTATCTTTGTTTTAAAAAAATATTATCTAATGTTTTTTGAGCACTTACTATGCATCTGGCTCTCTTCTAAATGCTTTACATCTATGTGTTGATTCATTTAACCCTCACAACAAGCCTATGAGGTAAGTACTATTATTTACCCTTGTTGGCAGATGAGGAAACTTAAAATCAGGGGGTTTCAGTAATTTTCCCAATGTCACACTCCTGGTATAGAGCAGAGCTAGGAAGTTTGATTCCAGATCCTGGGCTCTTTGTGTTGCCCAGAGTGCAGCCCCTGTAGGGTGAATTAGTGGTGGCATCAGACTGAAACCAAGGTCTTCTTTCTCCTAGTCCAGGGTTCTTTACACCTCACTGTGTTTTCCCTCTTGGCCTGGTTTCCTGGCTCTCTTTTCTAGAGCTTCCACATTTGCTGACTGCTGCATTCATCACCTGTTATCCATTGTGGTCTCTGGGGCTTTGGCTAAGCATGTACTCCAAGGCCCAAAACTTGTTTCTCCAATCCACTCAGAGCTTTATTGATCTTGCCTGACATTTGCTTCCCTGAGATTCTCAGACTCATGCAGCTGGGCAAATGGTCATTGCACCTCTGAATCTCACAGGAGCCACAGCTTTTTAACCAACCCAGGAGTCCAGGTCAATGGAGAGGGCATCTGGGGGGCAGGGGACCCTGTAGCAGATGGGGAAGGGGTACTTACTTCCTGAGGATACCAGAACACTCTTCCCAGGGATTCCTAAAAGGCATTGATCTCAGCACTTTATATTTTTTAAACCAATTCTCCCAGAGGTCCCAGAAGACTATGAAATGTACCTGTTATTTAAGAGCTGTGATAGAGAGGCTCAAGATTGCACCTTCATATCTTTTGGCATGGGAACAGAGACGCTGATTCCTGGGAAGCAGTAAGACTAAGACATTTGCCTAGACCACTCAAAGATTGACTTTTTTGGCAGGCATCTCCAGTTTTTCCCATTTCTTTCTGATGACTGTATCCTTGGCTTCCCAAAGCAGGGGACGCAGCAGGAGCTGAAGCATTTTCTTGGCATTGGATGAATGAGTGGTGTTTGACTGCCAAGCAGAAAACAATTAGCTTTTCTCACTTAGGTTTTCTGAAGTCAGATCTTCAATAAGGCTTCCTGATCGCTGGGAGTCAGGGAATGGATTGGGTTTCTGAGAGATGTGGCTTGAAGTAACACTAGGTAATGTGGCTGACACAAAACAGTTCCTCAATAACGATAATAGGAGACACTTCTGCAGAATTTCTTATGTTTCAGATACTGATCTAAACATTTAAGTCACATTGAACATTACATCACTTCATCCTTATGGAACCTCCAGGAGGTAGGTACCGTTATCCCCCTCACTCCCCAATTTTACAGATGTGGAAAGGGAGGCATGGAGTGTTTCAGTAACTTGCTCCCTTAGTTTGCCAGGGATGTTATGACAAATGCCGCAGCTGTTTGGCTTAAACAACAGGAATTTATTATCTCACAATTTTGGAGGCTAGAAGTCCAAAATCAAGGAATTGACAGGCCATGATTTATCCCAGAATCTGTAGTGTTCTGGTTATGGCTTCATCTGCCTCCATCGTGTGATGATTGACTCTTTCTGTCTCCTCCTCTGATTTCTATCCCTGTGTCCAATTTCTTTGCTCATAAGGATTTTAGTCATAATGGGTTAAGGCCCACCCTTATTCAATTTGGCCTCACCTTAATATTTTCAATGGTCCTATTTACAAATGGCTTCACATCCCCAGGGCCAGGGGTTAGAACTAGTACAAATTCTTTTTGGGGGTGGGATTCAGTCCCCAGCACTTGCCCTCAGCTTGGACTCACATGCAAGCATCTGGCTCCTGTGTTTGTGTTTCTAGCCCAAAACTCTTGTCTGTTTGTTCTTGTGGTTGTTACAGTTGCTAACTTGCCACTCATGTCTACCAAATTAGATGGATTTCTTTCATTTTGTTAGAACCCCTAACTGGACCAAGGTAGTAAAGCTATTTTAGAGGCAGTTTGTTAGAGCCAGTAGTGCTCCAGCTGGTGGGAGCAGGGGGCACATCCAGCCCAGCTCAAACTCAAGCTTATGAAGGAAAAAAGGAACATTATGCACTCCATGTGCTGGTCATTTGTTCCTTTATTCATTTATTCACTACTTTTCCCAGTAGTGAATTTTTTTCTGGGAAGTATTTGTTGAGCACCTACTATGTGCTTCATGAACATGCCTAATAGCTTAGCTGCTAAAAAATATTTGTTCACTCAATGAGAGAAGAGAATAAAGAGGCAGGAAAACCTCAGAGGGGGTGAGGTAGCCTCTGACAGCTCCACCTGGGCCCTGGTCTCCTGGTCTCCTTTGGGTACTGAGACACACAGCCTTTAATTTGTCCAAAGCTGAGACTTCTGTAAGTGGTTTTTGGCATATGCCTTTGATCAAAGTCCTTATCCAAATCCTGGTGTCTTTCAAGCCTCTGAAGGCTTGGGCTTATGTCCCATGGCTGGAAGTCTTGAGGGCAAGTAGGAAGTTTCCTTTCCTTGGGGTGGGGGATGTTCCAGGCTCCTGTTACACGTCCATTGGAGACCACTGGGCAGCATGTGCTTGTATAGCAGTTTGCCAAAACAAAACAAAACAGACAAAACCAAACTTTACCAGTTGTCGATCAAAGTGTGGCAATTCAGGACAAGAGCTCTGGGATTGGCCTCAGCTCTGACACTCGCTGTTTGACTTTGAACAAGTGGCTTCACCCATATCAAGTGTGGCACTAGTAAACCCATGCTATTTTAGGGTTGTTACTGCAGTTAGCAAGTATTCCCATGATTAGAATGGTGAGAGCAAAATGTTGGACATTTGAGAAATGCTGTTAGGGGGCTGATAAGGAACAGGGGCAAGTGCTTTGTGACACCCAAGTCTTGAGAGGGATTCTGGAGGTGGAGGCAGTTCTAACTGGAGTTCTTGCTGTACAGACTCTGCTCACAGTGCATCAGTTCCTGCACCTTGATAACTCTGATGAAGATGGTCTGTCCCTGCAGGGAGGGTAGAAATTGAGACAACAGCCCCAACCAGATACAGCCTGTTGTGGGAGAGCTGGAGGCTGTAGGATGGTGTCCTGGGGATGTGGGATTCACTGCCACAGCCAACCCTCTAGCTCTGCCTCTGACCATGCCCCCATGAGTTTGCATGACAGAATAAAGCCACTCAACCCCCAAGGTATCCACATCCTAATCTCTGGAATCTGTGGCAAAAGGGACTTTGCAGATGTGACTAAGTCAAGGATCTTCAGATGGGGAGCTTATCCTAGATTATCTGGGTGGGTCCAATGTAATCACAGAGAAACAGGAGGGTCAAAATCAGAGAAGGAGATGTGATGACAGAAGAAGAGGGGCAGAGAGAGAGCAGGAGAGGTTTGAAGATGCTGTATTGCTGAATTTGAAGATAGAGGAAGGGGCCACAAGCCAAGGAATGCAAGTGAGCTGTAGAAGCTGGAAAAGTCAAGGATTCTCCACTAGAGCCTCCAGATTTTAGCCCACTGAGACCCATTTTGGATTCCGACCTCCAGAACTGTAAGACAATAAATGGGTGTTTTGTTAAGCCGCCAAAGTTATGGTGTTTTGTTACAGCAGCAATAGGAAACTAGTTGTTTTATTCACTTTCTAGTCACTGTGTTGGTGAAGAAAGGATTCCCACCCTAAGGTTATGGGTGTGGCCAAACACATGGCATGGGACAACAGGCATTGTGTCAAAAATTTATTCCTTACATATACTTGCAGTCAGGGTCAGAGGATACCACGTGTCCCACAGGGCCATGTTGGGGCTGCACTTGGGAATAGAGTAAGAAACAGGGGCCATGGGAGCAGGCTTTGTAGTATCGAGAGGGTGGGGTGATTCCATGAGAGGATGAGATTGGCTTATTTGAATAATTCCATGGGCTGGCAGGGAACTGAACCCACTCCCCAGGGATAAGCAGGCACTGTGCCTTGTCTCCATGATAAGGAAGGCTGTTTGACTAAGGGACTTTGTGAAAGCAGATTAAGGAGGGGACTGGCAGTTAGCCCATTTATGGCCCTCTGAGTTTTACCAGATGTCAAGGTAGCACATGGTATTGGGTCTTAATTTTTGTCCTTATACTATATTAATACAGTTTGGAAGAACATAGTTCCGGTTTGCTAATGCGGCCATCATGCAAAACAGCAGAAATGGATTGGCTTTTATAAAGGGGGTTTATCTGGTTGCAGATTTATAGCCTGAAGGCCATAAACATGTCCAAATTAAGGCATTAACATGAGTATACCTTCACTGAAGGAAGGCCAATAGCATCTGGTAAACCTCCGTTAGCTGGGAAGTCATGTGGCTGGTATCTGCTGACCCCAGGTTGAGTTCCAGCTCCTCTCTCAGCTCCTGTGCTTTCTTCAAAATGTTGCTCTTGGGACGTTTTGTGCTCTCTTAGCTTCTCTGGAGCAAAAACTGGACTAACATCCCCAAAGTGTCAGCAAAAGTCTGTTTTCAGTAGCCATCTTCAAAATGTCTCTGAGCTGCTCTGTGGTCCTTCTGTTTGTGAGCTCTTTTATAGGACTCGAGTGATTAAATCAAGACCCACCCTGAATGGGTGGGGTCCATATCCCAATGGAAATAATCCAATCAAACATTTCACTCACAGTTGATTGAGTCACATCTCCATGAACACACTCAAAGGGTTCCAACCTAATCAACACTAATACTTCTGCCTCCACAAGACTGCATTAAAGAACATGGCATTTTGGGGGACATAATACATCCAAACTGGCACAAATGGCCACACTCTTTCCATGAAGACCTCTCTCCTCTCTGACGTCTCCCCAAGATGGAGATTGGAGCTGTTGTTTATGCAGGGCTTGCTAAGTTCACAGCACAGGATAGGGGACTTTTCTGTTTCCTGTCTAAACATTGGCCTTAGTAGGTCCTGTGTGCCTGGGCATCAGGTGAGGCTGTCTCAGAGTGCCTGCTCCCTGTGGCAGACAAACTCTGCCCTGCACCTGTGGCAAGTCCTCTGTGCAAGAGACCTTCTTGTGCTTCCCCGGTGGTAGGAAGCCTCTAATATTTGGCATAGGGTCCTGGGCAGGCAGATGGTTTTTCCTTTTCTACTGTCTACTGGCAACAGTGGGTTCTCACCTGTGTCCAGGTAGCAAAAGAGTTTGCTAATCCTGCTGGGGGCTGAAGGCTTTTGCACCATAGAAGAGAAGGGTCTGAGCGGGGGTTGGTGGGAGGGGTGGGCTTCGAGCCTTTCTCTCAGGAACACTGGGTCCTGACCAAGACAGCCTTTTGGATCTCCTTAGCTTGCCTAAATTTTAGACAGGCTTCTCCTTGACTCTGGGTCCCTGATCTCTCTCATCTTGGCCCTTACAGAATCCATATAGAACATGTTCCACTTGACCTCAACAGTAAACTCAGGAGATAACTCCATGTAATTGATGCGCCTATTACTTGACCTCCCCCTAATGTCCTCCAGAACTTTCCCAGTAGCCCAACTTGTCCTGAAAAACCTTCTTGCTCTCCCTTTCAGTGGTGTTGAGTTCAGATTTGGTTCTGGTCTTTCTCCCCTGTCATGAAAGCCTTCTGGTCTTTGTCCTGTCTTGCAATATTTCCCGTTGCATTTAGTTTTGAACAGTTATCCTTGCCTGTCCAACATTGGTGCAATTTTTCTTTGCAGTCCTCTCCCTGGCAGCACCACTGATGGGGAGGGAGGGTCTCTCTGGTCTCCCACCTGTCTGCTTCCCTTTCTAGAAGTTCTGTGAGGGGTCCATGGAAAAGAGCCTGTGAGTGACAGCAAACTGCCCTTGTGTCTGGGGGTTCCCAGGGATTCTCGAGCGTCACCTAGCCCACATTTGATCTTTAGCGTCTCTTTAATTCTAGCTGAGTATTTCTTATCCACTGGTCTGGCAGCCACCATTTTCTAGCACAGCTGCAGAAGAGCTGGACTTCCTGTCCAGACTCTCTTTGGAGGGAAGGGCCACTCCTTCCTTAGATTTAGAGCTACTTGGTTGCCCAGCAACCTAAACTCTTTGATGGGTTCAAGAAAGTTATGGTTTTGCAAATTATCTGGAGTTTTCTAATTTTCAGCTTACTACACACTGTAGACAGAAACAGAACTCTGAAAAGTAAATTTAAAAAAACTTTTTATTGTAGCAACATATAAACAATGTGAAATTTCCCATTTTAACTGCTTTCAAGTGTCCAAGTCAGTAATAGTAATAGTAATGAATAGTAATAAATAGTAATGAATGAAAATACATCTTTCTGTGAAAAAAAAAATTAATTACATTCACAGTTTGGTGCTACCAATAGCAACATCTGTTACCCAAACTTTTTCATCACCTTAAACAGAAACTCTGTACCCATTAAGCAATAACTCCCCCTTCCACCCTTCCCCTCACCCCTGCAATTTGTAATCTACTTTCTGACTCCATGAATTTGCTTCTTCTAAATTTTGATGTATGTGAGATCATAAAATATTTGTCCTTTTGTGTCTGGCTTATTTCAGATATAATGATGTATTCAGGGTCCATCCATGTTGTAGCATGTATCAAAATGTCATCCATTTTAATGGCTGAGTAATATTCCATTGTGTGAAAATACCACATTTTGTTTATCCATTCATCAGTTGATGGACAATTGGGTTGCTTCCACCTTTTGATATTGAGAATAATGTTGCTAGAAACATCAGCATACAGATATCTGTCTGAGTCCCTGCTTTCTAAATTTTTAAAAGTTGCCAACTAGTTAAAAAAAATTACAAACACCATACATATGAATAAAGCATGTCTGTTTGCCAAGTCTTACTTGTGGGTGACCAGTGGTCTGTGTTTTCACATTGCAACTATTTGGTTTCCATCTCTCCAAGTAGTCTATGATCCTCTCTAGGATGGGGACTTTATCCTATTTACCTAGGTGTCTCCAGCGCCTGGCACAGAGCTAGGAGAGAGGAGGTACTTTAAATTGTCCCCTTTAGAAAAATGGCTATCCCAGCTAACCCACCCAAGATAAGCCTTTCCTGTAAGGAAAAGGGCAAAGGAGAGTTAAAGGTAATGGTGAGAAGAGGTTGCCATTTGTTTGTATCATGGGGGAAGGGCAGTTGGGGAACCAGATGAAGGGCTTAGAAAAGAAATGACATCTATCAAAGCTGTCAAGGGTCAGGGGAATCACAGTGGAGTTGGATTTAGATATGTAAACAATAATGCTGATGAATGCTTGAGACGACTGTGAGACCTAGAAACATAGATGGAAACCCATGGCAGTGATTTCAGGGACCCATTAGAAGTGAAATTAACAACTGGGGTCCTCTGAGGATCCAGGATTTGACTGGGATTTGTCCCAGTATCCCTACAGGGCCATGGACACTGGGTTGAGTCCACTGGGTTGAGCTGAGCACAGTTTGATGAGAAGGAGAGATTTGTGGTTTTGGTGTGAATGTACTTAGAGAGGCCCATGGGCCTACATCTCCTTTCCTCCAGCCCCAGCCTAGGTTAAGGCCCCCTGCCCTGTCCTGACTCTATACCCTCTTTTCCTGCAGTTTCTTATTCCCAGACACAACCCTGATAAGGAGGTCTCTTCCTGCAGAGAGCATCAGGAGGAATTTATAACCCTTCTGTGGAGGAATAAAACATTGCCATTTGCTCAAGCTTCTCTTCTTGCTGGGCTACTTCCCCTCATTCCCCCAGAGATGGGATTTTGAGTGATAAGGGAGGGAAGGAGGGTTGAGTGGAGGGACAGAGCTACTGAGAAATAGTGAGATTTAAAGGGCTGTAGAGATGGAGAGGGGATTGATAAAGTCTCCTTGCTGGAGGCTACATAGAGAGAAACATAGAGAGACAGAACTGGGAGAGCTAAGGGCCAGAGAAAGACAGACAGACCTATAGATAGAGACACAGATAAAGGAGAGAGAGGGAGGGAGGGAGGGAGGGAGGGAGAGAGAGAGAGAGAGAGAGAGAGAGAGAGAGAGAGAGAGAAGAGAGAGGAGATGAGAGGAGAGAGAGAATAGCCACAGAGAAAGTTATAGAGAGGAAAAAGGACAGACAGATGAAGGAACCATTTTATAGGTAGGCCAAGACAAAACTAAGGAGAGAAACATGCTAAAGTTGAGAGAGGGCAGAGAGGAGTGGGGGCAAATACAGAAGACAAGGAGGCAACATAGAAATAAAAGAAAGACCCAGAGAGAGAAGTAAAATGTACTTCAGGACAGAGAGGGGAAACAGAGAGGAATAGAGATGGAATCAATGAGATAGAAACAGAGACCCCCAGATAAGAACCAGCAATTTTGGGAAAACACCTATGGAAAAGGGAGTAGAGATGGGAACTGATACTTAATGAGAGCCTCCTATCCAAGCACTATTAGGTGGTTTTCATATATTATTCATTGAATACAAATATTCATTACATTTTTGATCCTTGTGACAACCCGATGAGATAGGCTTCATTTTCTTTATTTTAAAGATGGGGAAATCAAAGCATCACATGGCCATGAAGTCACTAAGCTGGGATTCACTTGGACCTACCTGGTTTTCTCAATTACTCCTGGAGGAAGGGCAACACCTTCAAAGACTCCTCAGTACCACTGGGAAAAGATGTTCAAATTCTTCATTCTTGACAGTCTGAATCTTACCTACTTCTGGAGTTTACTCCATCTTCTTGTCCCATGCCCAACAGGTGTGGGACAAAATGCTGTCCACATGAAATCTTTATCTGCTTGGGTTTCACACTTCTTGCTTGACTAACACTGATGGCACAAAGCTCTGTCTCTCTGGGACTGTCACTTCACCCTTCCCAGAGGTCATGGACACAAGGTGATAGTGAAAAAGGGGTTCAGGCAGAAGGAAGAAATTGAATGACCATGTGGAGGCAAGACTCCAATTTACAGGTGAATGGTGGCCGTGTCCTCTAAATAGATCTAGTTTCCAGGAATTCATTTACCCCAAGGAACTATTCAAAAGGAGAGTAGAGAGAGACCTCAGCTAAGGTCTCAAAGGAAAGGTGGGTCCTGAGAAGTTTTGCTATTTGAGATACCTTATAATTCAGATCTCTAAAAAGGTGTTCTTTGAGCAGAGTTCACATAAGAAATCTCTACCATCCTGTTAATAAAATACATAAAAAGGAAATGCCTCTCCTTATGAAGTCTAATTTGTCTGGGGTCACTGGAGACTGAAGTCCAAGTGTTAACCTGGATGAATTGTTATTTCATTGGTTAATTTATCACCCAGTCACAGAAGTGGCTTTCCATGTGTTGGTGCCTGGGCTCAGTACTGTGCTGTACCACAAAGTCCCATGGGTGGTAGGGACTGTGTGGGATATTTTCCCAGAGCAGCTAAAAACGGATAACTGAGGGGTTAGGAGGATGGCGAGGCTATAGAGAGTAACACCAAAGTCAAGTAGAAGGGTAAGGTGATGTCACAAACTGGACACTTTTCCTAAGGACAGAATCTAGGTAGTTACCAACAAAATTTATCACCAAATCACTTGCCAAGGACCAGGCTAAGAAGAGAGTGGTATAGAGTATGAAATGGGCTGAGGCAAGAAGTTCAGAATAGGAGATTTGCACAGTGGCAGCTCTGTGGCATGGGCATATCTGATGGATTGAGCGTGCAACACTGTCCTCCCATCTACTTTATATTTCTCGGTCATTCCCTGGGCAGGGCTCCACTCATCCTTGGAATGATAGCCTGAACCTAATATTTAGTCTTTAACTTCCTCTCTGGGCCACCACTAAGCATCAGAGTTCTGCTGGCTTCCCTCTCATTCCACTCACCCTCTAAGGCACTGCCCAGAGAGCTGTTCCAGATGTAAGGGGTGGTGGTCACATTTGAGATATATTTGGATAATGATCTGGGGGTAATGCAGAGGTTGGAGTCCCACATCCAGGCATTTGCAACCCTTTGGAAACCTCCTTTTAGGTCCCATTGCTGAGCCCTGTTGGTGCAGGCTCCTAGTGTGGGAAAACCATCTGTCATCTGCCCCTGAAGGGGGCTTACCTCAACAGATTGCCATAAGGCAAGATGAAGCTACTCATCTAAGTTAGAAGCATTCAACCTTGGGTCAATATTGATATTCATGGAAATTGCATCAGAGCATATTTATTTTTCTGGGAGTGAAGAGGTTGAGAAAACCCAGCTGTTAGCACAGAGAGTACCCCACATTTTCAGCTGGCCTCCAGCTGTTCATGGAGCCTGCAGAAGTAGCAGTTTGCTTGCTCCTCCTTTTGGAAATCTGATGGCAGCTCCTCTTCTGGCTGGAGGAGGAATGGAGCCAAAGGAGAACAGAGCCAGGGTGGCCTTCAGGTTGGAAATGAGATCAGAGCACTGCAATTCAAGGCTGAGAGTAGCAAAGTCAGCAGGGTCAATGTTTCTGCTTCTGTCCCAGGGCTCCTGACCTGAGTTAGCCAGGAATGGGACAACCAGGAGGCTGACTCAAGGTGAATGCTTCTGAAGAGTAGCTTTATCTCTCAGTTAGGTGGTTCTTTGGTGTGAGTTCCCTGAAGGGACAGATGGTAGATGGCTTTCTCACACTGGGAGCCTGAATCAGCAGACTCAGCACTGAGGCCAAGAGAAGGTCTCTAATGAGCTGTTCACCCTTCTTGCTTCAGGTAAGAGAGAGATAAATGGGTATATTGTATATTATACAAGATAGGCTAGTTGTGTTAACAATCAAACCCCAAATGTCAGAGACTGTAACACAGTAAAAATATTTCTTTCATACCTCATGGTCCAATATAGGCTGGCAAAGGGGTTTTGCTCTATGCAGTCTTCCAGGCACCCAGACTCCTTCCATTCCAACAGGTCCTCAGCTCAGATGGGCAAAAAGAGTAAGAGGATCATGGGAGAGTCTTTTTGGACCAGGCTGGGAAGTGTACCCATCAGTGAGCTCAACTTCTTGGGCAAAGAATTTTTTTTTTTCCTGGCAAGTCTTTGTCTACTTATTTGAGAAAGAAGACTCTTTCCAGGCACTTCCACCTATAGAATATGACACCCTTAGTTGCAAAGGAAGCAGAGATCAGATTTACCTGAGCACATTGCTACTCTGGACAAAATCAGGGTTTGATTCTTCTCTCTCTCTGTCTCTGTCTCTGTCTCCGATATGATGTAGGCGACTAGTGTGCTCCCAATGGCCATCCTAGACAATAGAAGTGTGATGATTAAAAACATTGGGTTTTGAGCTAGACCTTCTTGGCTTTGAGTCTTGACTCTGCAGCAGCCAGGGCTCTCTGTACTTCTTGGATTGGGGTATCAAGCGAAGAGAGGCTCTGGTGTGTGGCTGGGCAGAAAGTGGGTAACTTGAGTGGCCTGGCCCAGCTTGCCGGCATTCCAGAAGGCCAAGCAGTGGACCCTCTGCGCTGAGGTAGGACACCACCTCCCCACCCTTTGCTAGCATCACTGCTTGTGGCATACAGGCAGCATTTGGACAGAACCCTTGGGGTGACCAAGTGCAAGATTGGCCAGCAAACTTCCCTATCTATGGGGCCCAGGTTGATATTAAATAAACAAAGTGGTGTCTCTCTTAGTTTCCCAGCTGCTAAAACAAATACCACACAATGGGTTGGCTTGAACAATGGGAATTTATTGGCTCACAGTTTGGAACCTAGGAGACATCCAAAATTGAGGCATCAGCAAGGTGACGCCTTCTCCTTGAAGACTGTGGCATTTGGGACTGGTGGCCAGTGACCCTTGGTCCTTGTGTTTTCTGTCACATGGTGATGTCTTCTCCTTTCTCCTCTGGGTTTCTCTCCACGTTTGAATTTCATTCTGTTTATAAAGGACTCTAATAGACCAGATCAAAGCCCAACCTGGTTCAGTTGGCTACACCTTAACTAAAAATAACACTTGCTAAAGGTCTCGTTTACAATGGTTTGCACCCACAGGGATGGATTAAAATTAACAGCATGTTTCTATGGGGTACATAATTCAATCCCCAACAGTGTCACTGATGACCGTAAGTGACAAACTGGAGGGGAGTGTCCACTTGGATGGGTCCTCTGAGGATGGCTCTGGGAGAAAACTGGTGTTGCCAGATTTTCAGAAATGCAAGGAGAGATGCTAATTCAAACTTTTACGTGCACTTTCCTGATTTTTAATGCTGGTAACTAATTATCCAAAATATACTTGACAATACTGTGGCCTAAACCAAACGTGTGCAGAAGGGCTACTCCCCAAGGGCTGTGTCTTTTCTTTTGCTGAGAAGCCAGTCCTGATGCCTGCTTGAGAGCTGGGTCCCTCCCTGCACAGCAGGGGTCTGGCTGCTCCCTGCCCCCCGCCACCGGCACCCTTCTGAGTGTGCAGGAAAACACAGCTGAATGTTAAATAAACACCTGCTAATTACCCTGAGAATATTTATTGAGGTTTCCACATGTTGTAATAAGAAATTATTGAAACATGCATCACCTACCAAGCTGTTAATCATTGGTAAATATATTTTAAATACAGCAGTCCATTAGTATTTTAATTTAGCCTGTCTCCTCAAAAATATGTGCTGGATCAGACAAATGTCCCATGCTTCCGAGCCAAGGGAAAAATTTCCTCACCTAGTTAATCTTTATGTTCTTCTCGCAGGGAGGAAATTCCGGCTGCACCAGCAAGAGAAATGGTCCCCTGGGGCCAGTATTGATGGTGAGTGTCCTTGAGGAACAGGTGGGCGAGGTGGGGAGGCCTCAGCTCTGGAGAAAGGCGCTGCAGGAGGGGGAGCGGGCAAGGCAGGGCTGGGAGTTAGGAGAGCTGATGGCTTGGTCACTTCCCTGCCGGTTTCCTTAACTTGTACAACCAAAAAAGAAATGCAAATCATGTATTGAGCCTCAGTGATCACAATAGTTTTCCAGCTTGGATGTTCTGCATAGATTTGTTTGCTTTCCTTCCATTCTCTCCTGCAATTTTCCTCCCTGTCCCGGGAGTTGGTTCAGACTTCATGCTTCACACTCTGATCTTGGGTAGGGCCAGCCAGAAAGGGAAAGATACAGTCAGGATAAGTGAAAAAGTTTTGGACTAACCTCTGCCTCAATGACCACAATATGAACTGTGTGGGACTCTCTCTCTGTGAGCCACGTGCTCATTCAACAGACATTTATTGGGCGCATATTGTGTACCAGGTACTGACCTAGGCAATGGAGATACGGGGCTGAATCAGAAAGAGAAGGTCCTACTCTTCTGAACTTACATTCTAGGTGTAGGAGGCAGAAAAAAATCATGTAAACAGTCAGTAAACAAATTCATTTCAGATAGTGCTAAGTGCTACAAGAAAAATAAAACAGAATGATGGGGGAGGAGTCACTGGAGTGAGTGTGGTTAGGGAAAATTGTGGTTTAGATCCAATTTCAATGATATCTGAGAAAGAGGGAGAAACTGATGATGTCTTTGAAGTTCTCCAAGTTGAGTGGATGGTGGGCCATTCTTTGAGCTCAGGAATTTGGGGGAAAGAGCAGGATTGGGGCGTGGGGTCAATGTCCCATGTCGGGTATATCTGCTGTCTCTCTTTGCTTTGCTCCCTCAGTGGGAGGCCTCTCAGCTCAGTGTAGGTGCAACCAAAGAGTGCTGGGGGAGCTAACATCCCTGGTGTATTAGTCAGGGTTCTTTAAGGAAATGGAACCGGCTGGAGATATCTGTAAATATTATGAGATTTTTGTAAGAATTGTCTCATGCAACTCTGGGGATGGGCAAGGCCAAATTCCGTAGGGCAGGCAGCAAGCTGGGAACACTGAGGAAAGTTTTTGATGAATTTCCCAGGAGAAGCTGGCTGGCTGAAGGAGAGATGGAAATTCTCTCTACTGACTGCTGAAATCATTTCTCCTTTTAAAGCTTTCAGCCAATTGGTTGATACTTCTCTCATTATTGATGGCAATCTCCTCAGTTGATTGTAGATGTAATTGGCCATAGTGCAATCAACTTAATGATGATTTAAGTCCACAAAATGTCCTCATAGTAACTATCAGGCCAGTGCTTGCTTGACAAACCGGGAACCATAACCTGGCCAAGTTGACACATGAACTCAACTATCACACCTGGGGAGACCCTCAACCAAAGGGGGGATGAGAGTTGGTGGAGATCCCCCTGATCTCCCCACTCAGGTGGGACAATCCAAGGGGCATTCTACAAGGAACTTTTGTTAGGCAATGTTTTCTTGGATATACCAAAAGGATGAGCAACAAATGAAAAAAACTTCTGTGTATCACAAGACTTTATCAAGAAAGTAAAAAGACAACCTACAGGATGGGAGAAAATATTTGGAAACCATATATCCGACAAGGGTTTAAGATTCTCTGTATATTTTGAAAGTACAATAAATACAATTTGCTGAATTTGGATATATGCCATGTGAGAAAATGAAGGAGGTGATCACACTGTTTTTGACCTGAGCAATTAGGAAAATTGAGTTGTCCCATACATAAATTGGGGAAATTGTGGGGGAACCAGTGATGGGCAAACATCAGAAATTCCACTTTGTCATGTTGACTTTGAGATGCCTATTAGTCATCCAAGTGGAGATATTAAATAGGCTCCCAGATATTTGAGATTGGAGTTCAGGAGAGGGTTCCTAACTGAAGACTTAAATATGGGAGTTTGTGGTAGATTGAATTATATACTCCTCAAAAGACATGTTCTAATCTTAATTTGCATTCCTGTATGTGCAAACCCATTGTAAATAAGACCATTTGAAGATGTCAGTTCTAGTAAAGGTGTGGCCCAACTGAATCAGGGTGGGCCTTGACCCACGTCATTGGAGGCCTTATCAAAAGCCAGGAGTCAGAGAAGACACACAGGTGGAAGCCGGAAATCACAGGAAACTGGAGGAGCAGACATTGAAAGAGACCAGGAACATCGCCATGTGATGGGCAGCAGACGCAAGCTGAAGAACCCCAAAGATCATGGCAAGACAATGCCAGAATGCTACTGACCCCGGGGGAAAGCATGGCTTGCCGATGCCTTGATTTTGGACTTCTAACCTTCCAAACTGTGAGCCAATAAATTCCTATTGTTAAACCAACCCATTGTATGGCATTTGTCATAGCAGCCTGGCAAAGTAAGATAGGAGTCATCAGCATTTAGACTGTGTTGAATGAATGAATATGAGAGAGTAGAGAACATCAAGCTTGGGTCTGCTCTTCTTGCCTACCTAGGAATCTCCCCCACTTATAGTCCTGCTCTTGTGTCTTTTTGATCTGCTTAAATCTGATCTCTAGATATTATAGAAACAGGTGGCACAGGGAGATTTTTCTAGTGACTCTGGGAAAACACCCCAGTTTCCATGTGGCCCCAGAAGGGCAAAGAAAATTTGCTTTGAAAAACTGTCATTTCAGCATAATCACTGTGCATGCCAAGCTTTACACGTGGAGCTTTTCAAATTGATCTACCCTGTCATTTCAACTTCCTAAACCTTTCCTTTTTCCTTGCAGAGTTCATATTTCCACTGGGGAGCAGTTGTCTAAAACTTGAACTATATATGTCAAAATATCCTGTTAGGGTTTTCTGAGGTTTCTGATGTTGGACATTTCAGGGCATTTGGTTTCCACATCAGAGGAGGAGAATTTTCTTCCTGTCCTTATTACGTATTATTTATCACTGCATCACTGCAATTCCTGGCTTCTACTACTGCCTTGAGTCTTGGGGACAAGAACAGATGCCTAAGATTTGTAATGGTTTTTGCTACAGGATGGGAAACTGGTTCAGCCTGAGAGGACAATTTAAAGAATTAATGATAACTACCATCAAATGAAAACGTATTTGCCAGGCTCTATTTTTGTAGTGTTTGCTGTTGGTACCACACCCATATCCCCTTCACCAGCTGCTGAGGGTGTTTGTACTGACAGCTCACAGCTGCTCCTTTGGCTGACAGGAGCCATCTCACTTGGCATGTTATTCCCTTCCACAGCAGGTAGTCTGTGTCCAAAGGCTGACTGACACAGAAAGTACAATGGGTCAGCCCGCCCTTGCCCCTCAGTTGGAGATTATCTCTGTGGTTCAATTTATGTTCCAGATTTCTCCATGGGATCATGCTGAAGCTAGTCGCTGGGTGAGACCACGTGTTTTTCTTTTTTCCCTTGCCTTATTCTGCTTTCCTCATGCTCCTTCTCCTGAGAATTCTTCCTATCTCAGTCTCATCTCAGACTCTGTTTCTGGAGAATGTGGCCTAAGTCAAGTGTCTTAGATATTTTATATCATCATTAATGCTCTCAACAACCTCTTTGCAGATCATTTCCCCCTTGCTGATATGGATGCAAAGAATCAGAGTTTAGTTACTAGTCCAGAATCACTGTTATGGATTGAATCATAGACTTCTAGCCTCCCAAACTATACGACAATAAATTCCTGTTGTTTAAGCCAACTTGTGTGCTATAAGTTGGGATGGGCCTTAAATCCATATGACTGGGGAGGAAATTTGGACACAGTCGTAGGAGACAGAGGGGAGAGAGATGAAATGTGACAGAGAAGAGACTGACTTATGGATTGCTGGCAAGTCACCACCAGAACACTACAGACTTCAGAAGAAGCATGACCCTGCCAGCACCTTGATTTTAGACTTCCAGCCTCCAAAACTGTAAGACAATCAATTCCAGTTTTTAAGCAACCAGTCTGCAGTGCTTTGTTACAGCATCCCTGCAAACTAGGCAGTCACATAGCTGAGCAGTTACAAAAGCCAGGAGTGAAACCCAGCACGCTGCCTTCAAAGTTCATGCTCCTAACGATGATGACAGGTCCCCTTTCCATAGGACCAGGATCAGATATTTTAAACTTCAAATGCATTCTTGATTTCTTTTCTTTGGGAGTCAAATGTGGATTTCTTTAAGCAGTGTTGACTGGGGTGCCAGGGATCCAGCTGTCTATGGTGACCATGAATTAAGGGATAATAGATATCTGAATCCTTAGGGAGGCAAAGACATAACGGTAGCTTCAAAGTGCAGCTATGTTGTCCTTATTCCGGCCAGAATAAGTAGATGTAGATTTGACTTCAGCCCTGGACAATCCAAGAATCATTTCCATTTGGCTTTGGAATATAGTCAGAGATTCCCAGCCATTCGTTAGTCGCTCACATACTCATGACTTGGTTTCAGATGCCTTCTGTGCAGAGTCGTGCAATGTAGCAAAGGGAACGACAGCCTAGTATTTAGAGACATACATATTTGTCTAGGTTTTCCCACTATTTAGCAGGGTTTCATTTGACACCTTTCCAAACCACACTAAGTGAAACAGTTTTCTCATCTGTAAAATGACCCTTTTAGAATTGTGCTCGACAAACTGTAAATTGGTCGCTGAAAGAGAGGGATTGTGGTTGTTGAGTTTGCTGAGTGAGGATTTGGTGCGTGTTCCCTTATGTCATTCCCAAAGTCTACATTGATGTTTCTGCAACCTGGTGGATAGGCTTGTGTTTCAAAATGGAATGCTGCACTGGAACTGACAAGATGAAATATGACTAATATAAATGTAAAGACAAATGTTTACAATGAAAGCATTTGTGATGCACCTACAGGATGTGAGAGGGTTGGTGAAAGAACAATCCATGTTTAGAAAGGATTTAAGGGTTTTTGATTGACAACAAGGTCAATATCAGCCAATAATGATGATGCCATGTACTTCTAAGGATATAAATATGATTCTCACTTGCCTTAAGAGAAGCAGAGAATGCATGGCCTCACTCTACTCTAGCTTGGTGAGATTATAGTTGAAGAATAAAATAATAATGATGTAGCTTATATTTATTGGCCACTTGCATCATGTCAGGCCACACATTTAAGTGTTTTATGTGCAGTATCTCCTTTAATTCTCACAGCATTAAATGGTACATAAAATAGAATTTTTAATTCCACAGATGAGGAATTGGGCCTTAGATAAGTCACTTACCCAGCACCCCACAATAAGTAAGTTAATGTCCTTATCCATGACAGATTGTTTTTCAATCTGAGAGCCATGCTCCATTTGTGGGTCTTGAAATAAAGTTCATGGGTCATGATCAGTATAATAAAACAGAATAGAAAATATCAGAGTACATTGCAAGTGAAGAGTAAGTATTGATTTGTGAAATTTTTGTTCCAGTGATTTATGTATCATGGGTGTGTATGTGCATGCATAAGTTTGCATGTCTTATGCTGTGATATAGCAACACGTTCTTATTACGTTATAGTTTAAAATCTTTGTAATGCACTAGATTGCACTATACTTACTGCTTTGACTTTCTCACTTCAAGAGGGACAGGAACAACATAAAGTGTGTCCAGGGGAGAGTGGTTAGGATAATATAAGGAGGGGAATCTATGGCTGGCCAGAGGTGTCCCTATAAGAATGGAACCTTCCTTTGGCCACCATTTACAAGGACTGAAGATCATACTCAGTCTCTGGTTTTTCTTACCTTATTTATTTCAGGTTCTTTCTCTGCAGGGAAAGGTATATTTATATTTTTCCTCACTTCCAAAGAGCCAGTGGTGACTTTGTCATTTAACATAAGCCTAGGAGAAATGGGATAGGGGCCCTGGTTGAAGCATGAGGCCTTGGCTCTGTGGCAGGTTGTGCCAATTATGAGTTTGTTGAACCACCAGACTGTGATTTTGAGTTATTTAGTGTTACTGGGGACCCAGTATTACTGGGATCATAGTTAGAGGATTGCACTGTGACTCTGGGGCAGGCAGTGCTGATGGGACCTGGTTGAAGCCCGTGGCTGTGGCTCTGGGGTGGGCTTCTGGGTTGTTGCCTGACAGGTTAGGCATTGGTCAATGCAGGAAGCTGTCTTGAGTGTCAGTCAAGATCCATTAGGACATTGTTTAAGGCAGGGAGATGGGTATGAAGAGGGAAGGCTCAAGGCAGACACAACTAGGAACTCAGAGCTAGATGTAGGCAGAGGGAGGTGGCCTGGATGTTTCACCATAGACAGCTGTCTTGACACATCCTTGTTCTAGAGTCTGAAAAATTTTTTTCTTTGTTGACCCTGTGTGCTACCATATTTGAAAACTAGTTGCCACTGGTCAACTCTTTATTTTTACCAGGAAACCATTTTCAACATTTTAAGAGTCTTTGCCTTGGAAGACTGTTTTCTGGCCTGACATATGTAAGACAATGTACAGTTCTTCCAAGACCATTTCAGAGTTGAGAAATGGAAACACCTCTCTCAATGTGGAGAGAGGCAAAGGCAGATCTCCTGGGACTTTGTGCTTATCTTCCACAACATGAACCCTAACCACATGATATTATGTCAAGAAACTTGAATTTTGGAGTTAGACAGAATGTGAATTCCATGTGGGCAGAGACCTTACCTTTTTTGTTATTCCTATATACCCAAATCCCTGGCACACTGAAGGACCTCAATAAATATTTGTGGAATGAATAGGTTTCAATATCAAATCTTTCATACTAGTGAAGCATCCTTTGGCAAATTGCATAACCTTTCTGAGCCTCAGTTTCCTGATCTTTAAAATGGGGATAATAATTATGTATTCTGTAGGGTTGTTGGGAGATCATATGTGATGTTGTATTTAAAAGACCTAGATGCAAATGAGGCACTTAACAAATCATTGCTTCCTTCCTTATAAGGAAGAGACAGTCTCTTCTTCCCCGAAGATCCTTTGAAGCTTGCTGCTCACTGGAGTTCCTTGCCCACCCAAGGCCAGGGTTGCTTCTGAGACTGGAGCGCTACTTGCTTTGACCCCATGCTCAGAAAAGGGAATAGTGGCAGGGACAGATGCTGGCTTGTGAATTCCTTCTCAAGGAGGCGAAGGGAGATATGGGAGGCAAATGCCCTCTTTCCCCGTGTCCTGGTGGGCATCCCGGAGCTGATGTGATCAGCCAAGAGGTGGTTCTTTCAAAGCATTCACCCTGGGAGGCTGCCGACACCTTCCAACAAAGCTGGCACTGTCCAGAGGATTCCTGCTCTCCAATTTGGTGTCATTTTCTTTTCAAAATATATCATTATTTTTACAACACAACAATCAAAACATTATTCATATAAAATAATCTCACAATTTAAGGTAAGTAAAGTAAAATGTTAAGGACATCTCCTGATCCTACACGCTGTGGGGGAATGACCCAATATTTTGATATGTATAATGCCAGGCATTTTTCTCTGGACATACCTATATTTAATGTATATTTCATGCATATCATTTTAAATGTGATCATTCTCTACTGATTTGTAACATTCTGTTTTCATTTAACATCTTCCCATGTCAGAATAAATGCACTTTCTTCTTTTTTGATACTTGTATAGTATTCCATTATATCCAGCCTCCTTAATTTGATTATTTAATTACCCTCTTGATGGTCATTTGGGTTATTTTCAATTAGTTTGCTATTGATGAAGATTTTTTTCTACTTAAGACAGACATGCTTTGAATTTTCCCATGAAAGATAAGTATTCATCTCTTGAAGATTTTTCTTAAAGTCAGGATAAAATATTTAGATTTTGGCACCAGCTTAGGGTGATTTGGCATCTGGCTTGTCATGATTATTTTAAGAAATGCTTATTCTGAACTGAATATTCCAGACCCTGTGCTGGGTGGATATAGAGAGGGGCTCAGGTCCATCAACACATCTTGTAATATGGGTTTGGGGTGATGATGACCCTCATAGGAAGAAGGTGTATGACTCTGCTTAGGGGTGGCTGGAAAGGAATTAAGGAAGGCTTTACAGAGGAAACTTAAGTAATCTGAATTTCTCCAGGTGTAAAAGAAACAGAATAAGATTTCCAACACAAGATATAGCATTTACAAAGCCAGAGGGAGATGAGAAAACATGACATGTTTCCGAATTGGCAAATCAGAGCTTGGATCTGCATGGAGGAGGGAGGGTCCTGGAAGGAAGCTACTAAAGGCAACCAGCACCATGCTAAGAAGAAGATGCGGGAGAAGAACAAAGTGTTAAGGTCATGGGCTTTGGAGTCAAGCTGAGCTCCAATCATGGTCCCACCACTGCAAGATATGAAGAGTTGTGCTATTGCTTGGTCCTGGCAAAAAGCACTGTAGGGGCCCTGCTCTAACCCTTCTCTGGGTGCCCCTCCCCATGGGGTGAGGAATTGTGGGGCCCAGAGGACTTGCCCAACCAGAACCCATGCCCTCTTCCTCTAAACCATGCTCTGGGTATCCAGGAACCTGAGATTCCTGCACAAACGTCTTCAAACTACTTCCAGGGCCTGCATAAATCACTTTGATCCCCCCGAGAGTGCAGTGTGTTACTGGTGTGCACATCCCCACTTCTGAGAAATGCTGTTTTCAGGGGATATGGATGAAGCTTTCATGAGCAGGCTGGCATATCCACACATAGGTTTGGTGTGGTGTGACCCTTTGCAGTATGTATGGGTTGTGAGCACCAGGCCTCCTCTTGCCTGGGACCCCATAAATGTTAAGGAAAGGACTGGTTTTTATCTTGCCTGCTTCTTAGAATCCTCTTCTATAAAGTGGGACTGAAAATAGACTCCATGTCTTAGCATTTTGTGGAGGTTAAATAGGACATGAGATGTAAAGTGCTCATTAAAATCCTTGTTCAGCATTCAGTAAGTGCTTAATAATGGCTTACTGTAGGCAACAGTGTTCTTAGGGAGGCTTTGCTGCTGTGGACACCATGTGGTGTGCAGTATGGACTCAGGTGGAGGACTGAAGATAGAGAGACCAGTTAGGAGCTGAAATGGTGGTGATATGCAGAGTTGATAGGGATTTGGAGTTAGTGCTGAGCTAGGGGGGCTGAGGTGATTCAGTGGATATTTTGAGGCAGTCACTGGAATTGAGAAAGTACAAAGCCTTTCCAATGGAGCATTAGACTCGGCATTTCTTCAGTATGACCCACTGAACCATCTCCAGAGTAACCTGGGTGGGTGTGCTGAAATGCAGATTCCCAGACATTGCTCAGCCATACCGAATTAGAACCTCTGGGAATGGGACCCAGAAGTGCTTATAATGCACAGAAAGTTTATGAACTGCTGACACAGAATGAACTAAAGACTAGCTGGTGATTAAAGACTGTGGGTTAAAATCTGCAAAGGTATTGAGAAAAAGGGAGGTATTACCTAGCTGGAAGGAAGAAATTATTACTTAATATATACCATTTGTTTTGGAGAAAATGTCTTTCCAAATATGAGGCTGAAGGAGCAAACAAAAGAATAAAAATATATTGGCATCAAAGAGGTTGGAAGTCACTGCTGTGAAGAAGGCTGTGTGTGTGTGTGTGTGTGTGTGTGTGTGTGTGTGTGTGTGTGCAAGTGAGTGAGTGAGTGTATCTAAGAGATTGCAAATCGATATCCCATTTCCCTTGGAGTTTACACAGCTGCCCACAGGGTGATTCCTGACTCAAGGATAAATAGGGTCATATCACCCAGCTAGAGAACAATGAATTTTCCAGATGGGCCACACATCCTTTCTATAGGCCTTTCCAGAAGCAATATCTGTAGGCAAGCTTGCTCTTCTCTACAGAGAAGGGCACTCATAAACTCAGGTCCTCCTCCCAGATAGTTCTCCATGGGTGTATGTGCTGCATGAGTGACGATTTTGTGTAGGGGAGAGTGAAGATCGATCCTCTGAAGTCAGACTGGGGTTGCTACTATTGGTGTACTGGTTTTTCTATCCACTGAACTGTGTATGACTGCCTCGAGGGCAGAGTCATCCTGCGTTTCTTTCATCACAACAGCCGATGCATCAGGATAGGCCAGGCTGGGCTGCAGTAACAAGTCAACTGAAACCCTCACTGGCTTGCAACAACAGGGCTTGGACGTGTTGCTCATACCACATGTCCCTCATGGATCACCCTACCCGTCTCACTCGGGTGTGCAGGATGATTCATGGAGCTTCCACCACCAAAGGATGTTCCCAGTCACAGGGAAGGAGGGTGGAAATTTGGTGGATTTCACACTGGATCTCAAAGGTTTCTACCTGGATGTCATATATCACTTCTGCTCACACTACTGACTAAAATTAAGTTATATGGCCCCATTGAAGTTGAAAGAGTTGAATGAGTACTTAGTCCTTGAAGGAGGAAACCAGAAATATTGGTTAACATCATGAATAACTTCCCCATGACCATAACAAACTGTGGGTTGGAACCACGTAGGCGAATGAAGGAAATGGGCTTGGCACATGTCCAGAGCTAATAAGAATGAGGAACAAAAGGGGTGTTAAGTTCTATATTTGAAAAGAGGACCACATTGACCGTTTAACTTTAAATTTTACACTCTTCCTCTGAAAGTTAGGGAGGCATTTACTGACTCAGCTGATTTTTCAGACTCCGTGATTTGAATCCTGAAGCTTCTTCTGGGTCTTCTGGGGAAGTTCCTAGTATCCCAGACCAGCCACTTGCATCTGGTTGCCCAAAAAATCCTACAAATTTCATAATGGATATCCCACCGTGCATAGCTGGAAAATGTGACCAGGAACATGGATCAGACCCCATGGCCCAATCATTTCCACCACAGGATGGATTCCCTTCTTCAAAGGAAGCCTAGCAGGGTTGTGGGGAGTACACACTCTGGGGTCTGATGTTCTGGGTTCAAATATCAACTTCAGCACTGTTTCCCCATCTGTGAAACAGAAATATTGCTAAGGCCTCATAGGATGGTTATGAGACTTCACTGAGACTTAAAGTTTGAGGAAATGCCTCACACAACACTGACTCTTGTTCAGACACTTCTCTGGAGGGTTCCTCAACTCACCCTCTGTGTGAGCTTAGGAGAGGAAGCCACTGTATCTTTCAATGCATCAGTGTCCTCATCTTTAAAATAGGCATGAACGTGCCTGTAGTGTGGGGATTCTGAACTTCTGCTTTTAAGTGTGCCCTGGTCCCATCCTCGGTTAATATGACTTTGGAAGAGGAATGACAAAAGAACATTTGGTTAAGTTTCAAAACTGTCCCCCAACCCTAGAAATATTGCCAGGGCTGGAAAGCTAGGCAATGGCTCCACCTCTGCATTACCCAGCCCCAACTCAGTTCCACTTGGGTGACTGTCCAGCCTGCCTTGAGCATAGCTCCTTCCTACCTCTTCACATCATAGCCAGAGAGACAGTTCTAAAATGTGTATCTGATGAGCTCAAATCCCTCCAATAGCTCCTCACTGCCTTCAGTTAAAATTCGAGCTGTATGGCATGGCACACAAAGCCCAAAACAATATGGTTCATGGAACATCTCCAGACTCTTCTCTCTGTCCACAAGAAATTCTGTGCTCCTTCCAGGATGCACTTTGTAATTCTCATTGGCATCCCTGCCCCTTTCTGCCTGCATGCTGTTTCACAACCTGTTCTCTCTTTTGGGAATGCCCTTCCTAGCTCCATTTTCATGGTTAGTTCTTACTCACCCTTAAGGACTCAGTGTAGATATTGTTTCTATAGGAATTCCTTCCTAGATCTGCCTTTCTCTCCAACCCCCAAGGCTTCATTGGAAGACCATCCTCAAACTCCCAAAGTTGCCTTGACTCCATGTATTCATTTGAATCCCTACGTGTTCCTGACTTGACCATAAGCTTCTAAAGGGCAAGGTGATAAAACACTTCCAAGCTCCTATATGTGTACTAGGCGCTGTTCTAAGCTCCTTACATGTGCTAGTGCACTTAATACTCATAACTGCCTTCTAAGATAAGTACTATATTTATTCCCATTTTATACAGGAGGTTATTAAACACAGAAAGGTTAAGTAACCTGCCCAACAGTCACATAGCTAGTTAGTAGCAGAGGCAGAAATCTGACAGGGCTATCATGGCATAGAAATTGTTGAGTATTTGTTGAAATGTGGCAAAACAACTGAAGAGCAGAAGCATTGACTTTGAAGAACCAATTCCAGAGCAGAACAAAATCTTTAGGAAATATCAGTAAGAGCATTCTGGTGCTTCTGTCCTTATAAGTAGCTGGCAGGGGGTGGGAAGGGGGAGTGACACTTAAGAGAGGTTGGAGAATCAGTGATAGGGGATCTATTTTATTGCCCATCCACCCTTGGGAAGGCTTATGGCTGAGAGGGCGGGAGCTAAGGTTGGGGACTTCTTGGTTTGGATGAGAAAGTCATGGAATATGAATATGGGATGCATATATATATATATATTTAATTCAAATTCATTAGGAGAGCAAAGAAAAGAACTTCTATAATGGAAGTTTATTCTGTGGTACCTTTGGGATTGCAAATTTCATTGTTTGTAGACAGGTAACTTGGTGCCTGAGGTGATTCCCCAGACACTTTTGGGTTTGGGTCAGAAATTTTAGGGTGTGATAGAGCAGGAGTGTGGTGGTGTCTTTCTACCTCCTGAGAGGTCCTTTTGTTTGTTTTTGCGGTCCTTTGAGAGAGGCAGGGGAGGACCGTGAAAGAACTGTGTTTACCTATATATATATATAGCCTTGTGAAGCTCTGGGCCCAAGCAGGAACCTTTAGAGATACAGGTAACCAAGGGCAGGAGTTGGAAAGAGGGACATTTGCTGCCCACTGTCCACTCTGTCACACGCTGACGTGTATAGTCCATGCCCTGAGGGCTAAAGGTGACCACCAATGGGGATTTCTGAGCCCAGAAGAGGGCCTGGCGGATTACTGTTGTTATGGAAAAGGGTATCAGTGGCCAGGTACCTCTCCTGTGGGCTCCTAGGAAGGTGACCCCCTTCCAGGAAACTGGAGAACATGACAGCCTTAAATCTGGCACCACTAACTGCTGGTAGTACACTCCATAAAAGGAGCAAACTTTAAGAAGGGTGTGCTTATTCTTGGACCACTTGATGTGGTCATCTTTCTTAGATGCTGATGCTAATCACGGTCTTTCCTTGGAGAAAATGATCATGTGTGCGTGTGTGTGTGTGTGTGTGTATGTGTGTGTACACATGTAAGCATGTTCATGTGGATGAAGTGAAATAATTGCTCTATTCAGAACTGATTTTGGTGCTCCTAATTTGAAAAACTTTCTGTAAGACCCACCCTGACTGTAACTTGATGGTAGAGAGTGGTCACTTCCTCAAGTTTTAGATCCATTCTCTCTTGGTTGAATTTATGTAAATCAAACTAAAGTCATAGGAACCAGGGAGCTTTATAGAAGACGCAGCCAATGGTGAAATGCTGTTAGAACTTAGGGTGTGAGGTCTTCATTGGGCTTGGTGGCATCACCAGTGAAGGTGGCAGGATTCCTTCTCCATCCTGATGACAGGGGCAGGGGTTCTTGAGACAACAGGACCAACTGGAGGCTCAATCACTGTTGCAGGGCCAGAAGTTTCAGTGTCTGTGTTCCTGGGCTTATCTGATTCTTGCTCCATTAGCATGTGAGGAGTAGAAGCAGGTTGGATTTGTGGACAAGTTTCAGAATCCTTGGCTATTTCCAGTGATATTTGGGAAGCAGAGATCAGGGAGAAGACTAAACTCACTGCTCAGCAAGCAGGTGAGAACTCAGAGCACCAAGATTTAAGGGCTCTTGGGTTCTCTGGGTGGTAAAACTGGTGCATGCAGGATGACTAATGGAAAGGAGAATGAGGAGAAGCGCACTCCTTGCCTTGGATCCCAGCTATCGCAATGGCGAGATGTGCAATAGGCTTCTTCTAGAACAAGTAAGAGTTCTGTGCTCCTTGAGTAAGAGTTTGAGGTCTTGTGACATTTTTTCCTCTTTGCTTCTTTAGCATTGACCAACTCAGAAGACAGGATTTGATTGGCTCAGGCTGTCACCTTTATCATGAAAGGCCCCTGTGGGACAAAATTCTTTCCAAGCCACCTGCCCAACCCATACATAATGTCCACCGTCTTGTGTGTGAGTCCTTGGTCCAGCCAGGATAACCATAATGCAGAGCTGGTCTGTCTTGAAAGCACAGAATCCAAAGAATCTTATGGAGAGAAAACTGATTGGGTCATATTTTTAAAAAATGTGGGCAGATATTTTACAGGCACTTACAGCTTTGCCTACTCTTCTTTAGTCAATTCAGATTTAGTACATGAATCCTATAGGTGGCTTCATGGTGTATTTAATTCTGAAATGTGAATTGACCTGATTTCATCATGTTATTTCTCCTGGCATGGCGTAAAGGCAATTATAAAACCATATGGCCTCATGAAATTAGTTGAATCTATTGATAATAAATACAAGAAGAATGCAAGCAAAGCCTTCAACAGTAAGACATTAAAGTCTATTGGAGACAGAAATTTTCAGTGTTCTGCATGGGTATGGGGTACTATATGGCACAAAATGCCAAGATCCTACAAGACGGTTGAGAAATTTTTGGATGGCACCTCTGTACTGAGGGGTGAAAATCATAGTGACAGGTTGTTTGATCCTTCGGTCTCTCCAGATAACTTGTTTGGTTCCCTGGGTCCCACAGCAGACATGCTTGTGCCCAAAGTTTCATGAGCATAATTCCTTTACTTTCTTTTCTCACTCTTTCTCTCCCAGTAATCTAAAACCAGTCCATAAAATGTGGGTCATTGGGCAACAAGAAAGGTTGAAATTGGGAGTAGATTATAAAATGTTGCAATGGGAACAAGATCCTTTTTTAAATGGCAACCTTGAGATATTGTCTGTCCTGGTCCCATAAAGCCAGAAGTTTTCATGAGGTCTGTCTACTCCAAGACAGACTCACCCCAGTCTTCTCTACCTTATGCTGGGACAACACACAGCTGCTAAGGAGGAGGCCGTAGTGTTGGGTACAACCTCAGTTGGATATTTGTGAATGTATCCAGCGTTCATGGAATCAGACAATGATGATGATGATGATGATGATGATGATGATGATGATGATGAAGATGATGGAATTGGATGTTTTTGGAAACACTCAGCTCAGTGCCTGGCACAGAGCCAGGCCACAGTTCCCTCTGCCTGTCTTTCTCATCCAGGAAAGCTTTGTGTTATCAGGAAGGAAAATAAAATTAAGCTCAAGATGGGCAGCGATTGTCTGTTTGTTGTCTTAATGGGTTAAGTCTCATCATTAAATTTTCCTGAGCTGATGTCTTTGTGTAGAAGAAATATCAGCCAGGCCTGAACAACCCTGAAAGCTCTATTAATCTTTCTGTAACCCCATTAGCAGTCTCTGCATATTTCCTGTAAAAAAGTATTAGAAATGACCAGAGCCTGCGGTATGGAAATATCTGTCCTGTACCCAGCAGCCAGGAGAATCCACAAAGATACACGATAGAAAGAACAGGCTTCCTTTGGAATTGTTAAAGGAGGGGGGCAGAGAAAGAGAATCCCTTGAACCTGGGAATCTTATAACTTGACAATCATTGCAGTAGAGTCACTTGCACTTTGCTATCTAGAAATATCTATCACCTTGAACCTGGAGTTAGATGCCTGCTCTCCAGGGGAACTCTGGAAGCAGAGATTTATTCATGCAGCAATAATTGAGGAGTTCATTTGATTCCAGTGTGGATCTTTCAACCACAATCAATTTCATGCCCTGTCATAAATAATGGAGGTCGCCAAGGCAGCCAGGCAGGGCGGGGGACTGGGCTGGTGCTGTTGACAGTATTCAAATAGCATCATCAGAGAGAGGCACAGAGCTCTCTGTGACAGTGTTTGGAGAGTGTTTGAGTGACAGGGTGTGGTGGTTTTTGCTTCTTCTTATAACAGAACCTTTCCAACTGCCTCCTCCCCCTCCCTCCCTTAAAAGAGAAAGACATTCAGACACTGCGTTATTAACTGCTTGGGGAGCAGCAAGATCTCATCCACCAACTTAAATACTCACAAGTGCCCGGGAAAGTGTGCTGTAATAGTGCAACTTCACGTTCAGTCCCCAAAGGTGCCCAGGCCTGCTTCTTAGGGAAGCTCTGTCGGTGGAGGAATTAATGAGTGGACTGTTGTAATTGGCAGAATTTCAGGGATGCTCCAGGTTATGTGCCTGGAGGCAGTGTGGGATTTGGCTGTTTGAAATCTGAATTGTATGAGAATAGGGAAGAAAAGGGAAAAAAAAATCAGTCTTGGTTGCTTTACAGAGATTTTCCATTTCTAATGAAATGAGATGTAGAATTTTTCAAACTTAACATCAGGAAGACATGGACTTAAATGTACCTGCCAGCCTGGTCCTCTTTCCCCTGGCTCATGGGGCTGTTGGCTTCTTGTCAACGATTTTCTAGCCTCAGGGCCTTTGCACTTGCTGCTTCCTCTGCCTTACTCTGCTTCCCTCTCTTCACCTGGTTAAGTCTTACTCGACCTGATGGTTTAGGCTTAAATATGATTTCCTCAAGGAGATCTTCCAGATCAAGTTGCATGCTCTCATAGCAACCTGTACTGTTCTTTTCTAACACTGCCCACATTTGAAATTAAACAATCATTTGTGTAACTGTTTGGTAAAATTAAGCTTTTCTCTCTAGCCTGAAAACTTCTTGAGGAACAGGCACTGTGTCAGTCTTGTTCATTGTTTTATTGCCAGCACTTAGTACAGCTCTCAGCACATAGTAGATTCTGACGCCATGTTTGTTGGATGAATGAATGCATGCCAAGAGAAACTGGAGGATGTCCTGTAGGATCTGGAGCTGTAGTATGCTACCTCCTATTTGTTTTTGTAGCCTGGTATTGGGGATTGAGTTATGTCCCCACAAAGACATGTTCAGGTCGCAACCCCTGGTCCCGTGGGTGTGACCCATTTGTAAATAGATTTGTAAATGTAATAACATCTTTGAAGGTTTTAAGGAGTGCTCAAACTGAATGAGAGTGGGCCTTAATCCAATATAGCTGAAGTCCTTAGAAGCAAAAGAAATTAGACATGGATGGAGAAGCCACAGGGAGCAGACAGAAGCTGGAAGTCAATGGAACCCGGAAAAGAAAGGAGAAGATGCCACCATGTGCATTGCCATGTGACAGACAGATCACGGATCAAGGATTGCTAGTGCCAGTCCCAGAATGCCATGGTTTTGGGGGATAAAGCATTGCTTTGATTTTGTACTTCTCCTACCCTCAAACCCGTGAGCCAATAAATTCCTGATGTTTAGTCAACCCATTGTATGGTATTTGTTTTAGCAGCCAGGAAACTAAGATACCAGTGGCTTTGCTGGTCAGTAAAAGGAGGCATTAGGAATCAGCAGCGTTTATTTGGGACAAATAGGTCTACTTTATGGCTAGCAACCACCACTCAATAACCAACATCCAAAGATAGACTGGGCTACCCGGGTGGCCTGGGTATCGGGGTAAATAAAGTGTTACCTAAGTCAACAGTTGCCAGCAACATGATTCTGGATGACTAGTCCACTCAGAGTGACAGATCTTTAGACATGGGAACCTGGATCAACCCATTGTGAGACAGGGGTAGCAGGGAAGTGGGCCTGAAACTTATGGCTTGATTCCAGAGCAAGATTTAAGCCCCACAGATATGTAGAAGAGGGGGGAAAGGTCAGTAAGAAAAGTATAAGATTCTGGGAGCTCATAGCTATCTGGCAGATGGATTATTAATTCCAGTGTTGTTAATGGGGATATGATTTCTATTATCCATATTCTGGCCAGGTTGAGCTCAGGGACCAGAGTGAGCATCTCGTTTCTACCAACAGATTCTGATTTTTACTTGATGAGACATATCTCATTTTCTTCCCCCATTTCCCCCTTGTGGCATGGTGGCTGTTCTAGTTTGCTAATCCTGCCATAATGCAAAACACCAGAGATGGATTGGCTTTTAAAAAAAGGGGTTTATTTGGTTACACAGTTACAGTCCTAAGGCCATAAATTGTCCAAGGTAACACATCAGCAATTGGGTACCTTCACTGGAGGATGGGCAACGGTGTCCAGAAAACCTTTGTCAGCTGGGAAGGCACGTGGCTGGCGTCTGCTCCAAAGTTCTGGTTTCAAAATGGCTTTCTCCTAGGATGTTCCTCTCTAGGCTGCAGTTCCTCAAAAATGTCACTCTTAGTTGCTCTTGGAGTGTTTTTCCTCTCTTAGCTTCTCGGGAGCAAAAGTCTGCTTTCAACAGCCGTCCTCAAATTGCCTCTCATCTGTAGCTCCTGTGCATTTCTCAGAGAGTCTCTCTTGGCTGTAGCAAGCTCACTCCTTCTGTCTGATCTTAAATAGTGTGCCAGTAATTTAATTCAGACCCACCCAATTGGCGGGCCAACACCTCCTTGGAAATTATCCAATCAGAGGCATCACCCACAGTTGGGTGGGGCACATCTCCATGGAAACACTCAAAGAATTACAATCTAATTAACACTGACAGTCTGCCACACAAGAGTACATCAAAGATAATGGCATTTGGGGGGACATAATATATTCAAACTGGCACAGTGGCCTTACATGCCAAGAATCAGGGTCAATCACATGACTGAGACCTAAGCTGATCAGTATATTGTATGTCCCTGACCTCAATGATTGGTTCAGGGATGGGCACCAGAGCCAAATTAGGCCAATCAGAGACAATATGAGCTATCGAGGGGGTGAACTCACTCTCCCACAAGATGCTGGAGCTCGATCTGCACTCTTGACCCAACAAAGAGAGAAACTGGCTGAGGATTTAACCAAGGGGGAGCTGAAAGATGGAGAGATCCGTGTCCTATCCATGTTATTTGAGCCCTTGAATTAAGTTGTGCTTGAAACCATCCAAGCCTTGGATTCTAAAGTTATATGAGTTAAGAAATCCTCTTTTTGCTAAAGGCTTTGTTTGAAAGAGATCAGTGTGGATATTTTCCCTATTTTATCATAGCCCCCTCCCACCAACTCAAAAGAGCTAATAATGTCTATTTTGAACTCTTGCTATTGGTTGTCTCAACCAGTACAACTTCATGGATTTCTAAAATGTTGGAGCTGATATTATATAGTCTGCTTTCCTAGCTTAAAAGATGGGGATATTGAGGGACAGGGACAGAGCTGTCATTTGTTTTATTCATTCATCACGTATTTACTGAGAGAATATTTGGTTTTGGCCCATGTGCTGGACACTGGGGATATAAGGATGAAAAGAATATAATTCCCATACTCAAAAAACTCATAAGGGAGCCATGGTGAGGGCCAAGTAAGACAACAATTGCAATGGTCTCTGGTATGTGGTATGACAATGGTATGACTTGTAGGAACATCAAGAAGAGATCCTTAATTCATTCTTGGTTGGGCTCTTGCTTGAGCTGATTTTTGGAAGATAGTAGGAATTCTCGGGATGGATTCTGTCATTAAGGACATTCTAGGCAAAGGCAATGACAACACCCAAATGCATGGAGGTAGGAGAGAACACAGCATGGATCTTTGGGGAAAGCAAATAGCTTAGTACGGCTGGCAGGTAGGTTGACTATTAGGGGAGGTGAGGATATGAGGCTAGGAGGGAATAGAAGACCAGGCCACTGAGGGAATTTTGCAATGGGCTAAGAGGTTGGTGTTTATTCTAGGGGAATGGAAAGCCATAAGAGGGATTTAATCATGCAGCAGGTATGAATCTCAATCCACAAAACTCGAGTGTGCAAGACAATCTAACTTCTTTTTTTATAACTCAATTTCTGAATTTGAGCCCCCCACCCCCACCCCATTCTAACATAAACCCCAAGGCAGGTTTTCCTGAGATTGTCTCATGTTCTGGGGGTTTATACAGTGCCAAAGAATTTGGGGAAGCCCACTGATCTGCAAGCAATTGATTCACTGCTTGACCAGTCATGAGACTGACTGGTGGTAAGGTGCCCACCGTTCTTGCCTGAGTGACTCTTGAGGTCTGGCAGCTCTCAGTGGCCCAGCTCAGCACGGGAATCTTTTGGAAGCTCATGGTTCCAGCTTCCCCCAGCCATTCCATGTAGCCTTGGCTCACCTGCACTTTGCTTTCCAGGATCTGTCGATCTGTCTGCTTTCATTACCTCTCTTTTGGTCTGGGGGAAATCCTTTTCTTCTCATGTTTCTCACCTTGACCTTTCTAGTAAATTCCATTCTCCTAAGGGCTTATGCTTTGTGGAAACAGAAAACAAGAAGATTTTGGTTTTGGCTTTGCCACTTTCTGCTTGAATAATGTAGGAGGAAGAACAAGGGAAAAATACAAGGAGCCAAAAAAAAAAAAAAAAAAAAAAGGAATAAAGGATTGACATCTCAAAATAGTTTTTCCAGAGAGAGACAAAGATATTCAGAAATTAGGTAGTTGGAGCGGAGAGTGGATTGATGGGGGAGAGGCTGGAGGTAGGGGGACCAGTGCAAACCAACCCCCACCATGGGAATCTTAGAAAGGGGGCTCTCACATGGGCCCTGGGCAACTGCTAGAGACAAGGTATTGCTTCCTGAACGTTAGCTTATGCCATCTCATTAAATCCTCACAGGAACCTTACAATGCTGGTATTTTTAATCTTCATTGTACAGATCAATAAACTAAGTTTCAAAAAGGCTGAGTAACTTGATTGACATCATCAGCTAGTAGGTGGCAGAGTCAAGATTTAAACACAAGGCTTATTTCATGACATCAAATGACTTTCCCTGACCCCTGGAGTAGCCCGGTCTTACAGCAGTTTCCCCTCTGCAGGGTCAGGAGGAATTACCCAGGCTGATGAAGAAGAGGGGTGGAGACCAGGTTTGTTCATGAATGTGCGTCTGTTCATGAAAGCAACCTTTTCCTATCTCCATTGACTGGAGTGAATGTTAGAAGTCTACACCCTATTGCCTACCTGAACTTGTTCAAGATGTGAATTAAAGTTGACTTATATCTCCTAAGACTTGGTTTGTGCCACTGACAGGAGGTAGACAGTTTCCCAGAGAGCACGGTTGTACCTTCTCTCTAACAGGAAAGGGCAGGGACGGGGTGGGGGGTACCCCTAACACCTGCTGTAGTCACTGAGAGCAGCTTGGAAAACTTGTGAGTTCCTGGAGGGAACTCACCACCTGGCCTGGAAGGGCACCGTCCTGTCCTGGGGGACATCTGACTTGTCTCCCTGTGGCTTGCCCTGGCTGCTTCCAATATACTATGTGATCTTGAGCAAGTTGCCTCTGGCTTCCGCTTTTCTGTTCTCCCATCAGTGGCACGGTCTAGTCTCAACAGAGCAGCCAGAAACACCCTGAAAACCTGAGTCAGTTCTCACGACAGTTCTTCTCAGAACCCTCAGTGGCTCCCCATTTCTAGGGTAAAAGCCAAGTACTTAAATTGGTCCACATTGGTCCTTCACAATCCAGCCCCATCTGCTGCCACTCTTCCTCTCATTCACCCGGTTTTGGCCATACTGGACCCTTGCTTGTTCTTCAAACACGCCACATACTCTCCCACCTCGGGCTTTTGCCCTTGCTGTCCCCTCTTCCCAGAAAGCCCCCCCCCCCCCACCCCACATAACCACATGGCTTGCTTCTGCCCGTCTTTCAAAAGGTCTTGACTCAAATTTTGCCTTCACAGGGAAGCCTTCCCTGACCACTCTGGATAAAACTGCAGCTTCTTCCCCAGCATAACCTTGAGCAACTCACTTCCCCACTCTGGTCCTCTGCTTTTGTGGCATTTATAGTTTTGATGGGTACTTAGAATACAGTAAGTAAACCACATGGTTGTGTCCTTCTTTATATCCTCCCTTAGCAATGAGAAAGGGAGGGTCCACCTCCCCAAAAGCAAGTGAGTCTGAGCCAAATCTAGGATGGATCTCAGATATTCTGCTTTCCAGCTGGGCTCCTCCCTATGACTTTTCTTTCAGGAAATGAGAAAGACCATGAGGGCTGGGAGAGTTGGGTCCAGAAGAGAATAAACTCACCCTCAGCCAGATGGAAGCAACAACCTTGGTTTAAGTCCAACATCCCTGGATCCTTGTCTCTCTTCTCCTGTAGCTATTTCCATTGGACCTGGCCACACCATACTTAGCCCCTCACCCACCAGATACTCTCTAGTGACCCCACCCTTTGGGCAGGAGCCATCCTCAGGAGAGGGCTTGGGGAGTCCATTCACTTCACATCCATTTCTCTAATGATCAATTTGCCTAATGACTAGTTGATCTAAAATACAAAAGCCTCTGGAATGTTTGCAAAATGCACCCATGCATTATTTTTTGTTCATCATTTTTCAACATGTTAAGGAATTTTAAAACAACATATCTGAGTGCAGTTCTGATCTGCTCAGTATCAATTTTTCTATATTTTTATGAAAAGGATTATTTTGAATCCTTGTGGGTGTCTTTTCTCTGTTCTATTTTATATGATTTTGAATACTTTTATTTATATTTTTTAAATGCTGAATAGATGCAAAAAGTTCTTTAAGGGGGATAGATTTTGAGCGTCTAAATCTTTAGGCAAATAAATGAGTTTGGGGTTGAGTGACTGGTTCCCATCGTCTCTGATTCTGTCCCTGCAGAGTACTGAACACCTTTCAGAGAAGTTCCAGGAATGGACACTGTGGGCTCTGGGAGGAAGGCAGTTGAGATGGGGTGGAATGAGAAAGGCCAGAATTAAACACAATTTTGTCAAGTCAAGGGCATTGCCTCCAGAATGGCTGCTGTTTGTGTGGAACATGAAATCATGAGGAGGCCTTTCTTTGGTCCTGCCTCTTTCTAACTATGACCTTGACCAAGGCATTTAATTTCTTTGAGCTGCGGTTTCCTCATTTGTAAATGTGGATTATAATAGGTGTTTGTGAGAATGCTAGTGAGGAAGGATGTGTAGAAGCTCTTTATAAACAGGGAAGACATGTCAAATATTAGTGAAGAAGACACGATTGCCTCCTACCATTCACTTCACTCTTCCTCTTTCCCTAATACCTTGATATTATGCCCCAGGGGAAGTTAATCCTATCCTTAGCTCCAGTGAGATTTAAGCCTTGATTTGTTTAGATAGGCCCTGTCCAATAGAACTTTCTGAGAAGATGAGAATATTCTGGGGTGTCCAATATGGTAGCCACATGTGGCTATGAGTACTTAAAATGTGGCTAGTCCAACTGAAGAACTGGATTTTAAATTTTGTTTAATTTATATTAACTTCAATTTGGATAGCACAAGTCTAGATCAACCTTGGGAATCCTCTTCCCCTTGTCAGTGATTGGTTTAGGGGTGAGCAAGGACACAGTTCAAGGCAATGAAACACATGAGGGAGTTTTCTGAGTGCCTCCTGGAAAAGGATTTCTCACCTGTAAGAAGGAGACACAATGTATTATTTCATACACTCCCTACCTTCTTTTTCCTACTTTGTACCAGGTATATGTGACTTGGAACCATAAACGCCATCATGAGTCCTCGAGGAAGGCAGTCCGAGCACAAAGTCCACATAACTGAGGTGGAAGAGTGAGAAGATGGGGAACCCGTGGGGTTTTGATGCTGTTATTGAGACTCAGATCGTATTACAACTGATGCCCAACCTCCTTCTCCACTAGATGTGCAAAAGCATGACATTATAAATTGTCTTACTGTTTAAGCCATTTTGACACACTCACTTGCTGCTGACACATTTCAGCTGATACAGTTATTCTCCCTCTTCCCCCTATTTTTCGTACCATCAGTCTCATCTTCATCTGTATGAGATTTTTCCCCTGGCATTTCTCAGGGTGGTACTTTGTCTTGGGTGGATATTTCAGCACAGGGCTAGGAATTTTCAAGACTGTGTTTGACTGCTGGGTGGGGAGGGTTTTTTCTTAACAGGCTTTTCTCTTTTCCCTAAGTAACTGCCAGAGGCAATAGACAAGCTATTAATAAACAGATTTTTTAACAGTGCTTTACAGCTCTTGAAGGCCTTGCATGCCTTTCATCTCATGATGTTCACTATAGCCTAGTAGGACTGGCCAGAACTGGGACTCTTACCAATTTCAAACATGAAGAAAGTGAGGTTTGGATGGAAGTGACTTGCCCCAAGTCATTCAAAGGTCACAGAAAGGAACAGATTCAAACCCAGGTCTTTTGACTGCTGTTTTAGTTCCCTGTACCTTTAAGCACAATGGCATCTTTACAGCAGATGTTGGTGCTAGACTTTCATTCATTTCTCTACTCCTTTCTAGCAGGCAGGGACACCACAGAATTTGCAATCACGATTTGGAAGAACAGGCTTTCCCACTTTCCTTCCTGCCCTTTAAAAATTCTGGGAGTAGTGGAACTTATTCCAGTGCTCAGCCAGATGTGACGTTCAGAGCACACCTGGATGTTCAGGTGCCAGAAGGTAGATTTAAGAACCTGAATGTCCATCTTCCTGCACTGAAGAAATCTTGTCTCCTGGCCTCTGAGGATGAGACAATGGGGTGGTTGGCACATGGCGAGGTGACTTTGGCTCTGCCATGAGTTTGCAGCATTTGATAGGCAGAAGGCTGGGGTGTAGCTAGGCCAACCCTGGGCAGCTCATTAACCCAAACCTGTAGTCAGGTGTGAGGAACAGCCTCAAGCAAACCATAATTCCAGTTTGGTTCCCACAGTGACTCTTGCTGTCATGTCAAATGAAACCAGGAAAAGGAACTGGTGCCTGCTCAGCTCCCATGCCACTCTCCTAACTCAACTGTCTTCAAGTCCTATCCTTACCTCTGATGTCCTCACTAACCAAAGACGGCCTTACTATCTGCCTTACTGATAAAAATGCAAAACACCAGATGCTAGCTATCCTCCCAGTTCAAGTTGTTCCTCTGAGAATTGACCCCTGAGCTGTGGGACAAGGCATTTGGAGGCATCAACTTTGTTGTTGTCATCGTCGTCATCATCATCATCATCATCATCATCATCATCATCATCAATAGTATCTCCATCAGCATCATCAACAGCAACTAGGATTCCAGGAACTATTTGTTGATGTGGGCTGCTAGGCACTTTACACACATGATCTTGTTTAATTCTCACCACAGTCCCATAAAACAGGTTCTGATATTATCCCCAATTTCGGTGAGAAAGCTGAGCTACAGGACATTAAACAGACTGCCTGGAGACAACTCATTTGTGTAGAAACCAGGAATGTGAACCGAGGCCTCTTTGACCCCCTAAGCTTGAGTTTCATTCAGCCTCTCCAGAAGGAAGCAGACTTTTTCACTAATTGATCAATCTATTAGCGAATCAATAGAATCAAATTCCAACACCTGTGCAGCTTCCTCTGCCATCTCCAATGCCCATGATCAGGGGTGGGAATGTGAAAGAAGAACAGGCTTTTCCTGCAGGACAGCATAGAAACCAGGGAGACTGGTAGTGCCAGCCAGAAAGGACAGTCATGAGGGCTAAATTAGATAATTGCAAACCCAAGGAGGCTGTTCTAGTTTGCTAATGCTGCAGAATGCAAAACACCGGAGATGGATAGGCTTTTATAAAACGGGGTTTTATTTCACTACACAGTTACAGTCTTAAGGCCACAAAACATCCAAGGTAACACCTCAGCAATCGGGTACCTTCACCGGAGGATGGCCAATGGCGTCCGGAAAACCTCTGTTAGCTGGGAAGGCAAGTGGCTGGCGTCTGCTCCAAAACTCCAGCCTCAAAATGGCTTTCTCCCAGGACGTTCCTCTCTAGCAAGCTTGCTCCTCTTCAAAACATCACTCCCAGCTGCGCTCGGTTTCCTCTCTTTGAGTCAGCTCATTTATATAGCTCCACCGATCAAGGCCCACCCCAAATGGGCGGGGCCACGCCTCCATGGGAACATCTCATCAGAATCATCTCCCACAGCTGGGTGGGGCACATTCCAAGCAAATCTAACCAGCATCAAAGTTCTGCCCCACGAAACTACAAAGATAATGGCATTTGGGGGACACAATACATTCAAACTGGCACAGAGGCTTGTCCAAAATGACTCTGGAAGTTCACTTGGATACTGGACAATGAGTTAACAAGGACCAGAGTCTCTCACCTTTCCCAAAGGGAAGGATGGGGGCTGATCTCCGCTTCTCACACTCTCTGGCAGTGTGTGGCTTCCTTTTCCCAGCAGGAGGCGTTGTGCCCAAATCCAACTTTACAGGAGCTCCAAGTTCTCTGCCTTTCCTACAGAACTCCTCCAAAGAGCTGGCATTCAACCTCCAGAGTGCCCGAGGCAGTCTATTTCCTCACTGTCAAGGTTGCTCTCACATTTGCCCTACGAGAAGGGAGAGTAATAGTGGGGTGGGGGCTCTCCTACAGAGGGTCCAGCTGAGCACGTTGGCCTTGACATGCTTCTTTCTGGGTATGGTGGGGAATCTCCCTCTTTTACTGACCCTGGTTTCTATGTCTCCAATAAAGCCATTTTGTGTGATACTGCAGAGCTCATCACAAGCCCTGGTACCTGACAGATGGTGACTACAAAGGGGACCACCTTACTCTTACTTGAAAAATGCACTGGTGAAAATCCTTTGGCATAGTGCCTGGCACCCAAGTGAGTGCTCAGTGGGTGACGACTACCCCAGGCATCATCGCCATTACGATTGTCATCGCTACCATGGACATGTTCATCACCACCCGATCTCAGCCGAGCATCACACCTGCCTTTCCCCTGCCCCACCCCACCTCCAAGATCCCTGCTCCGGAAAGGGGCAGTGGTGCTTTAAGAAACCCACCCTCATGCTTCAGTGCTGCATCAAAGAAATGTCAGAGGCCAGCCTGGCTCCCGAATGTAATGTGTCCTGTCAATCAGCCCTCAGACCGCAGACCTGCAAGGCCCATTGACAGAGGCCCAAGAAGATTTATTTTGTCTCCCTTAATTGCCCTTTTTGCTTTGTAAACATAAAGGTTGCAGCTTATGGTCTGACAGCTAGAGTAGCCTTTTTCTTATCAGAAAAAAAAAATGACATTTGGGTTCCTAGAAAATGTTTCCCTCACTCCTCTCCAGCAGCCCACCCCATCCCCTGCTTGCCTAATGCAAGGACTTGGAGGCGTCTTCAGGAAGACCCCAGCACTGATGCCAGATGGACAAGTGCAAGTGACTGCTCCTCTCTGGCCTCAGTCTCTTCTTCTATGAAGTGGGTGCTTGTATGAGACATCTCATGGGGTGTTGTGAAAATTCACTGGGGTAGTGCAGTGGAATGACTGAGAACCCCAAGTTAGGAGCCAGAGCCCCTGGGTTCAAATCCCAGCTGTGCCCCTTACTAGCTGTGTAAATTAGCCTCTTTATGCCCCAGTTTTCTCTTCTGTCAAATAGGATGACAATCACAGTACCTACTGCACAAGGTTATTATGGAGATTAAATGAATTAATATATATAAAATACGTAGGACAATGCCTGGCCCACAGTAAGAGCCATGTAATTGTAGCTATTTAAATTAGCACATACTCTATGCTTAGCTCATGCATGGCACGTAAGAGGTAGCTATTATTTTCCAGATTGAAGGTTACCAAATGACTCCACAAGGAATGCTTTATTTCTTTAGTAACTTGGACTTCATAAACAGAATGTAGATTTCTGGATTCTCTTGAAAAGGTGGAAAATTTCTGGCATCACCGGGCCCACATTTCTGCATGGCAACAGTGGCTGGGGTTGAGTAGAAGCTTCTTCTAACGTCTACCCTTTGTCCCTATGTGCATTTGGGTCTTCCATCTTCTAGCCACAGACCCCTGAGAGATGCAAACACAGAAGCCCTTCTTTCCTCCCAAGATGCTCACGCAATGCTGAGCTCAGGAAATGCTCTGTCTTGTGGTGAAGTGATTCTCCAGCCCTGACCGAGAGAGGGCCATGCCTTTGGCTGTGGTTTTCCGATCAACCCCACTACTCTTGGGCCACATGGAGCTTGCTGAATTCCTCAGTTCTCGATATTGTATTTCAGAGTGAGAGGTTATAAAGAATTTTCATGTTGCTGCTTTTCAAATATGCTCAGATGTTAACCATTTGAACTTCAGCGGAATCACTAGGTTATCTATGTTCTTAGAATAGCCACATGGGACTTACTAAAATGTTTTTCATTTTGAATGCAGGAAAAATTGTACCCCATAAATACATATGTGGATATGTGCATATTTTCCCCATAAATTGCTCTTCTCTGTACCCAAAATGTCATTCACTACTGCTCTGCCCCTCTGATTTGTCCTGCCTGGCTTATTGAAAATGTTGGCCTGATCATAGATAGCAGTCTGTTGGCAAATGCTCAACAATTTGAGCCTACAATCATTTCTAAGACTTAACTCCTCTGTTCTAGTTTGCTAATGCTGCCAGAATGCAAAACACCAGAAATGGATTGGCTTTTATAAAAGGGGGTTTTATTTTGTCACACAGTTACAGTCTTAAGGCCGTAGTGTCCAAGGTAACACATCAACAATTGGGTACCAATGGTGTCTGGAAAAACCTCTGTTAGCTGGGAAGGCATGTGGCTGATGTCTGCTCCAGGTTCACGTTTCAAAATGGCTTTCTCCCAGGACATTCCTCTACAGGCTTCAGGTTCCTCAAAAATGTCACTCTTAGTCGCTCTCGGGGCGTTTGTCCTCTCTTAGCTTCTCTGGAGCAAAAGTCTGCTTTCAAAGGCCATCTCCAAAATGTCTTTGTAAGCTGAAGCTCCTCTCTCAGTTCCAGTACATTCTTCAAAGTGTCCCATTTGGCTGTAGCTCCTCTTCAGAATGTCACTCTCAGCTGTACTGAGTTCCTTCTGTTTGTCAGCTCATTTATATGGCTCCAGTGATTTAATTTAGACCCACCCTGAATGGGTGGGATCCACACCTCCATGGAAATTATCCAGTCAGAGTCATCACCCACAGTTGTGTGGGGCGCATCTCCTCAGAAACACTCAAAGAATTACAATCTAATCAACACTGATACATCTGCCCATACAAGATTACATCAAAGAAAATGGTGTTTTGGGGACATAATACATTCAAACCAGCATACCCTCCCTGGAAAAAAGAGATCATCCTTTGCAAAAAAAGATCTAAATTTGTGGTAGATGCTGGATGAGTAAAGAAGGCTGGGTGTATGATAGGGAGTGGTGGGGAGTGTGGCAAAATGGGAAGCCCAGGCACTATCTAGTGAAGGCAGCTGAAATTCGGCTCTGGCCAATGGTTACCAAGAAGGAATGGGACCTCAGGGTCACTGGACAGTCCAGTTTTTGAAGAAAGGTCAGGACTCCTGATTTTATAAGCAATCTTCCATTTTAAAAATATTAGCAATAATGAAAAATTGAAAAAAAAACCCCACAATGCTATGACCCTAACATAATACTTCTATGGGTTCAAGTTGGGTTCAGATGCACAACCTTTGCAGTGTAGGATATCAGTAATGTGCTCACAAAGTGTAGTGAGAAAACCTGGGGTTTGATTCCTAGTTTTGTCATTATTAGCTGACTGCACTTGTTAGGGCCACTTGAGCTCTCTGAACTTCAGTTTCCTTATCAGTAAAATGGAGACATTCATATTTGCCTAAAAGAGTTATTCTTGAGGATTGCATGAAAAAATTCTTGTGCAAAGCTTGCTGTGTTGCTGACAAATAGTAAATGCCCAGGAAAATAAACGATGGCTGTTGGAGGCTTCCTACGTGAGAGATACGTACTTCTTCACTGTTGATTGTCTAAAAGGCTTTTGCTCTGGCCAGTGTAGTGAACTGTTGCAAATCAAAATGTGGATATGATCTGATCTCTGTCATTTCTAGGTACTTTTGTGTGACCACCTCCTTTTTCACCTTCTAAGATCGGTGAATACACTAATCCCTCAGGGTATAGCTACAGTTTCCTTTTCCCATCACCCACTCAGCAGAGAAACACAAACATTGCTGTTTGCTGTGCACTCAGCTTGGCTGCAAATTAATTCAGGGAAGACCAAATGGGGGGCAGTGTGGCATCGCATACAGAGTCAGAGGCCCTGGGCAGGGGCTGCCGATTGCCAAGTCCTTCCTTGGCATGAAATGAGCAGTCAGCAGAAGGTGTTTTATACACTGCCCTGAATCCCTGTGAATTAGCCTGCCATTAGCATGAAAAATATTAAGCAATAAACAGTTGCGATATTTAACACTCTCTACAGAGGCCTGTTGCCACCGGCATAACCAATGCAGACTGCTTTAATGAGCAATGGGGAGCCAAGCAGCAGGAAAGCACCTCACAAATAAAACATGCCAGGTTGAAGATGTGTACACCACACATGAGTTTTACACATACAGGCATGCTCCCACATGGACATGTGTACAAACACACAAATGTGCACACATGCACGTGTACACGTTCAAATATACACTTACTAAACATGCATACACAAGCATGCACACATAACAAGTGCAACACATCCAGGCAGATGCAGAAACACATGCAAATTCGTATGTCCATACACTCAGACACCCATCCTTGTACTCATACATGGATTCAAATGCACAGTCACCTGCATGCATAAACACACAGACACAGACACACACAAGCACAAACTTGTCTTCCAGTGATGGGTAAAATGGTTTTGTCTGATATGATAGGAGAACCCATTTCCTGTCCATCTGGAACAGAGAGTTGGCCAAATGACGACTTCACTTAGTAATTGCTAACCTTGGCGACAGCTCTATGTGTTGGATGTTTAAGGAAATGAGATTTGGCTTCATAAAACAGTGTCTGTGTAGATATCTGGGCCAAAAGTGTCATGAGTTCAAGGGAACTTTTCAAATCATTTGTATGGCTGGAGACTGTAACCGACGCTAATGGTTTTCCTTCCTTGGGCTCCTAACTACTGGAGGAGCTCAAAAAGCTTCCACAGCTTCCACGCCCCTTCAGATCAAGCCTAGGCTCATTAACTCTGTATTCACATCCCCTCACCATTGCTTCTAAGTTATCTTAGCTACTCTTCATTATGCATATGATTCTCCAGATTTCTTGGACAATTTGCTCTTTCCTTCAAAGACCACACTCTTTCATGTCTCCATGTCTTTGTACATACTCTGACATCTGCTCGGTGAGCTCTTTTCCTCGTTTCTCTTTTTCAAAGCCCAGCAGAAATGTCACTTCTGTGACTACGTCCTCTTGACTCACCAGGCAAACCCCAAGATGGATGTGCTTTAGTCCAGGCCCTTGTGGAACACCCAGGCTAATCTTGTGTTCCTAAAGCAGCCTGCATGCAGTGCACTGTGACTCTTTCACCATTTATCAAAAGCATTTGCATGTCTCTATTCTTCCCTAAATGATGTGCTTCTTGAAGTCAGAAACTGTGCCTTTTATCCCTGTATAGCCAGTACTCTGCCCAAGACCCGGCCTACCTTAGATGGTAGTTCTCATAAAACAAAGGCAGAAACCAATTATAATAAAATACAAGTGATGGTAACATGCAATGAACTGTACGTGGACTCATTAGTGAGAAGTCTTGTAATGAGAGGAGAGGTGATCTTGTGGACATGAGTCCTTGGAGGATTTTCAGTGTTATGTTGAGATCGTTCTGGTTAGTGAGATAAGAAGGGTAGTCTGCAGAAGGTTTGCATTCCTGCCACCATCAGGCTTCAATAAGCCAGGGACCAGACTGGGAGGGGCAGTGGTGGCAGTGATGGAGAAAAGTGGATTCAAAATGACAGTGGCCAGGACTGGGCACCTTCTGGATAGGGCTGGAGGGTGAAAAAAGGAGGGAGGTGGGTTTGGGTCTCTGCTTGGGTGACCGAATGAGCAGAGGGGCCATTCTCTGAGCTGGGGGAGATGGGAGGAACAGGTTTGGGAAGCAAAGGCCGACTCTTAAGAAGTGGATTCATGCAAAGTGGTGGCTTCAGGAAAAATTGGCAAGGAAGTGAGGAAGTAGGATCAGAAAGCCAAGCAATGCTGCAATGAGTAGCAAAATCCAGGGTGACGGTGGCTGAGACTCATAGGGGAGCCCTGGAGACAGTGTAGGTTATACTGCAGAGTTGGCCCTATCAGAGGCAAGGGGCCTGGGGTATTTATAGCCTTGTACTTACCAATCACTGGTTAAGGACTGTCTCCCAGACTCCTCTGGCTCTGTGTGCATGCAGGAAAAGTGGCTTCCAGCAGCCTGTGTGCAGCCCTCCAACAAAGCCAAATAGATGCTGATTGTTGGGAGTAAGACCTCTGGAGGATGGTATGCACAAAACCAGCAGAGGGATCTAAGAGCACTGACGTATTTACAGGGGTAGCGATTTTGAGAATTTAATTTGAGACATACTGAGTTTGGCTTATGTGCAGGACAGGTCAGTTAAATGGAGATTCTTAATAGTAAGTTGGATAGACATTCATTCATTCATTCATTCATTCAATAAATATTGTAGAATGTGTACCCTGTGCCTAGTTCTGCTGTAGGTAGCAAGGCTCCAGACAAATAAAACCTCTGCCCTCTTTGAACTCTCTCTCCAGTAGCAGAGACAGATAATAATAAACAATTGAATTATAATGCAATGCCAGACCATAATAAATACTGGGAAGAAAACAAAAGCAGAGAAAGGGGACAGAGAATGAGGGGATGAGCTGGGTTTTGGCTAAGACATCTTCAAGGAAGTGATGTTTTGAGTTGTGACTTGGATGAAGGGAGGGAGCCAGCTGTACCAGTCATTTGGGGAAAGAGAATTCCAAGCCAAAGGAACTGAGATGGGAACCAGCCTGGAGTGCTTGCGAGACAGCAAGAAGGTCAGTGTGGCAATGTGGTGAAAATGAGGCAAGCCATGGGGTTGTAGAGATAGGGCAAGACTAGGATGTGCAGTGCTTTGGCCATGGCGAGTGGATTTGGGGGAGGATAGGAATAAGGCTCTTCCAAGCACAAAGACAGTCATTTTCCTTAGGAATGGCTGAGATTGTATTGACAGCCATGCCTTGGCCAAACAGCCACACACCACTGAGCTGATGAGAAGAAGCACAAAATTGGTCAAGGAAATCTGCTGCTCACTTTGTCACAGGCAATGAAAGGCAGCACATTCTACCCAGTTGTCCCAGCACATTACTATTCCAGGCGGCACATTCATGGCGTGATCATGCCAGGCCCTTCGATCACTCAGCATCACAGACAGAATCAAGTCTGAAATCCTTAATCTGACTTTAAAGTTCCTTCAGGACCTAGAATCCTACTTACCTTTCTGGTGTCTTCTCTTGATATTTAAGTCTTGTTCACTGTGCTCTGGCTACATCGTTATCCTTTCATTTATTCTCTTGAGCCAAACTCCTTCACGCTTCAAGCTCCTTGTACTTTTTTCTTTCAGCCTGGACCACTGTTCCCTGAAGGTCCCTCCTGACACCCCTCTCCTTACGCTGATCCTCCTTTCCTAGCCTAACATGGTCTTAGCTTGATGTCCTATCCCAGGGGGAGTCTGACCTGATTTCTCAGATTACTAGTATACATTCCCATAACACTTTAAAATTCTTCACTGCACTAATCTATTTGAAAGGAATTGGAAGTGATTATTTATTTAGTGTCTATCTTTCTTGCTGGTCTGTAAACTACATGAGGACAGGCAGCGTCTTTCTTGAAAAAAAATTGTGCATTGCCAGACATCTTGGAGGGTAAAACAATGGCCAGGATTCCTGCCCCCACCTATCCATTCATCTGTCCACCCAACTACTCAACTGTCCATCCATCCATCCATCCATCCATCCATCTACCTACCCACTAGATCCAGTAGATCATTCAAGACAAAAACACTCTATGAAAAATTACTATGTATTGTGCCCCCTTAGTAAGCACCATGGGGGTTCACTTATGCTTGCCTTGACTCTGCCACTTTCCAAATTTACTGAAAGGTGTAGGCATTAGGTGAAGGTCTTATTTGCTGCCATTGTGTCTAGGGTAGGTGAATAAATACTTAACTCCCATCCAAAGGAGAATCCTGAAGTGTCAAAAATGCAAGTTTAAAATGGGTTGTCAATCAAGAGGTAGAGGGGCAGAGCAGGGCACAAGGGTCATTCTAATGACCCATGACAGTTTGAGGAGAACAGATCTTGCAAAGGTAAGCAGACTAACCCACATTAAAGCTATATGTGTGTGTGTGTGGGGGGGTGGGGGGTGCTCCTGGGGACCCTCATAATGTGCTACAGTGGGCAACCCAGTTCATTTATAAGTGCTGCACTAGGCATCAACCCTTTACTTATCCATGGCAATATGTTGGCAGTGGTTAAGGGCACCATGTTAGTCCCAATCCCTTGACCACATTTCTGCCTCTGCTTCTTTAACAGAGACTTAAGACCCATAATTTCAGCTGGAACCCTGATCTTCAATGTGGACCCCATTTCTATACCCCTAAGCTCTTTGCCAGGTATCTGCTCCCCAAAGCATGAGTCCCAAATCTCTAACCAAGTTATAAAACTGATACTTGCCTGAATTGCAACATCACCTCTGCCTGGGGCTCCGTGCTGCACAGGGGACCCCCAGAACAGCATCACTTCACCCAGCTTGCTGTTTCAGATAGTGAGCTCAAAGGATTCCCCCAATGATTCCTACCAATGGATTAGTTTTTAAGGTTAAATTAGTTAACCTATAAAAGGCTTAGAACAGTGCCTGGCATGTGGTAAATGATGTTTGATTGTTAGGTTCTATTAGTACTGCTTTTGTTATCAATAATCTTCCAGATCTTTAAGCACAGAGCACTTACCCCAGAGTTGCAAAACCTAGTTCTTTACAGGTCCTGTGTTGCAGCCCAAGAGGGCCATGCCAGTCCAGAGGCCAAAGAAGACAACTAGCACTTTCTGACACATGAACTTTTATTCAGGGCTTACTTACAGGGTGAGAAGTCGTGGAGAGATCATGACGGCTTTCTCAGGCCGGGCAGGCATCGCATTCACAGGAAAGTCGACCACGCGATGCAAAGAGGACAGAAGGCCTTTTATAAGGGTTTAAGACAAAGGCCCTCCTAGGGGTGGGGGGAGCATAGATGCAGGAACAGGTCACTCTGACCTGAGGGGTGGTATAGGAAGGACTAGAATAACACTTGAACAATTACATTTTGCTCTTTTTGTGAGACTAAGAGCCTCTCACTTCCTGCCTGATTCCCATAAAGTTACATTTTAAGGTCAATTTACCCTTTTTCTCTTTACTGGTTTTGAAAGACAATAGGTTAAACCTTTAGCTGCTTAGGTCATGCAGACTGCTGTGCACCAAAGATCTGCAGACCTGTTTTGCTCAGGCCATGGGTTGCCACACCCTCTAACTAATTTACGTGGTATTTGGAATAAATCCCTTAATGCCTCTGGATCTCAGTTTCCCCATCTGAAGTCACAGCCCTTCTTTGACTATAACATGCCTTATTTTTACAGGCTTAATTCCCAAAACACTGGAATGGTGTATCAATGCACTAATACTCCACAGCATTAAGTAATTAAAAAACAACCATTCAAATTGACTGATGCAAAAATAGGATTTATTGGCTCACAAAAGGATGTCACCAGGATTACCTTTCTGTTTGTTTTTCAGCTTTACTTTTCTCTGCATTGGTTTTCTATTTAGGCAGGCTCTCCCCAGGCACTGGTAAGTGTTGGGTTTTCAATCTACCAGACCAGTAACTGCATTCAAAAGACAGTGCCTTTTAATAATTCTATTATAATAATTCTATTAAAATATCCCACAATTCACTTTTCTGGGACTGAACTGGGTCATTTATCCATCTTTGAGCCAATCACTCTGACTAGGGCGTGGTCAAATCTATGGGACATATCAACCCTGAAAATGATGATGGGGCAGATGTTATCAGCCTCATTGGGCTGGGAAATGGAAGGAGTGGGTCCCTACAGGCAAGCTGGAGTACTGTATGGGAAGAAGGAGGAGGGTTGCAAAGTAGGTAAAACAACACAGATCCACGTAAAGGGCCCATGAAAAAAGACCATTATGAAACGGCCCGGCCTACCTCTCTGGAAATTCCTCTCAGCCCATTAATGAAAGTGAAATTCTGAATATCTTGTTACTCATATCTTCCAGCTGAGCTCTTCCTCACTCTTCAAGAATTGCAGGAAAATGTCCCTCATCACTATAGGAAGAGTTCATTGTGCCTTCCTCTGTGCTCCCAGAGTGCCATGCTTCAATTTACAATTTGGATCCTATGATGATGTAATGCGACTATTTGTTTCAGTGCCTGTGTCCGCCACTAAATTGTGAGCTCCAGAGGGCAGTGACTGTGAGATTTATCTTTGTAGCTCTAGAGCCTGAAGTAGTCATGGTGGTACATAGTAGGCACTTAATAAATGTTTCTTGCATTAAAATGATTCAATCAATCATGATTCAATTTATCTAAGCCTTGCCAGTGCCCCCAGTTACACATCATTCCCTGTGGCCTAGAGGATGCTGGGAAGATCAATGAGACAATATTGCAAAGGGCTTGGAGAGGAAGCCAGCCACCGAACACAAGGCTTTGTTACTAGTGGCATATTGCTTATTAAGAGACCCTGGCACATCGCATCCTCCAGGGGCTGGAAAAGAGAAAGTCGTGACCAGAAGGCCAAAGTGGAAAAAAGTTTGGTCGGCAAATGCTGAAGAGATCAGCTAAAAACCCATAATTTGCATTGGATAAGTGGGTGAAAGATTAGGTGACCATTGCAACAATCCCTTCTCAGCGAATGAACATCTCATTTATAAAAATATTGATTCCATTTCTTTGGACATAATTGATTAATTATATTTTGGGAGAGAAAAATCGTTTCCAGGTCTCTGCAGGGTTTGCCTTGCCTCATCTCACAATGTCCTGTTCCCCTGCCTGCTGATAACCTTATTTTTCAAGACAGCCACTCCTCCCTTTCTGGAAGCGGGGGACGTGGAGTATGCAAGAACATGAGAAGAATCTATTCCTGAGAACCTCTTAGGTAGTTTGTAAAAAGAAATATTCCGAGCATAGAGTATCAGAGTCACTCTCTTAGAAATGGAAAACACTTTAGAAATTACCTAACTCAGACGTCCTTGACTTCCAAATCGCACTACTCATTGATCATTGCTTTTTAGGGAAAGATGGGCCAGGAAAATGGGGAATATGAAATTCATTAAAATTCTCCTTTTCTCCGTCATTAAAAGCCCAGTACATGCTCTCTATGGGAAATTAGAACAATACAGAACAAAGAACAGAATAGAAATGAGTTTCCATTATCCCATCACAGACAGTCACTGTTAATATTTTAGATGATGTCCTTTTGGTAATTATTTTACAATATCAGAATTATTCTCTACATATTGTTTTGTAACCTGCTCTCTCATTTATTTTAAAACATTGGAATGATTTCTCCTTGTTATTGAATGTCCTTTTTCAACATGATTGTTAAAGGCTGGATAATATTTAGTCTCATACATTTATATAATATATTAATGTCTAATTCCCCATTGTTGGATATTCATAAGTGTTTCTGGTTTTCTTTCTTTTTTTTTTTTTGCTATTAAAAATAACAATGCAATTAGCATCGTGATATACAATACTTTGCATATATCTCTAGATAATTCCTTAGGCTACATTCCTGGAGGTGGAATTGCTGGGGCAAAGGCAATTTTTAAGATCTTGATACATGTTTGAAACAGTCTTCCAAAAAACAGCCATCAATTTATGCTTTCACGAGTACTAGTTTTCTTGTACTGTTGCCCAGACATAATACTAACATTATTTGGAAAATCCTTTGCCAGCTTTATTGCCAAAGAAAAGTGTCTGATTATTTTGGCTTAAAAAACAGTTTTATTGAGACATAATTCACATACAAGGCAATTCACCCATTAAAAGTATACAATTCTGGAAAACCTAAGATGGTGACTAGGTGAGACAGGGCCAAAAAAACACCTCCGTGAAAAATACTAGATAAAAACCAGAAAGTGACCCAGAACACCACAGCCAGCAATGCACCAGCCGAACAAGGTCTGCTAAATTCACAGGGAATGTGCATTTGGTGAAACCAGGAGCCTGTGTTCTGAAACGAGTGAGTGAGTCGGCTGAAAGTTCCACAGCTGCACTGCAGTGTGGGGAAGTGGTGGGCTGGCATTTGGAGATGGACTAGTTCTTTTAAAAAAAAGCATGGGAGCGGCTGCAGATATGACGGGGAGAGCCACACAATGAAGCACGGTGGGGGCAGGCTGGGCTAACTCCTCGGTGTCTGGCGTGGAGGATACCCCTTCCCACACCCACTGCTGATTGTCTCGAGACCAGAGGAGCAGAGGGAAGCCAAAAGGAGAAAAAAAACTGCATTCTTTGCAGCCATCTCCCAGCGGGCAGGGGACGCTCCTGCCTGGGGCCAGACACACTGCCCAGAGCTGCACCAAGAAACCCAGTGTGATGGGGAGTCTTTCCCGCAGCACTACACACAAGCCATAGTATTGGCCATGGTCAGTGGCCTTTAATACACCCATGGCTGATTGTCCCAGAGCTGGGAGGGCGGATCTGTGTGAAATGGGAGAAGTTAATGCGTCCCATTCAACCATCTTTGAAGTGGGCTGGGAGTGCCCCTGCACGGCCCAGTGACCCAGGGCTTCCCTGGCGGGCCAGCGTGCACTAGTGATGTGGCGTGGCCCTCCCTCAGCAGAGGTCCTGGAAGAACACAGCAGAGAAGGGGGACCCGCTCAGAAACCCCAGGGACCCTACGTGAATACCAAGGACTTGTGGATCAGCAGAAGAGATAATCAGTGGAAAGACTGAAATGAAGGCTTAGGCTCCTGTAACAGCCTTGAATCTCTGGGACCACCTGGGAGGTTTGATTATTAAAGCTGCCCTGCCTGGCTAACCATCCAGACACATGCCCCACATTCAGGGTGGACAGCACCAGCAACACTCCCAAACTTGGTGCACCAATTGGACCCCACAAAAATCAGACCCCTACACACCACAAAGACAAAGTGGGGGAGAACTGACTTGAAGGGAATAGATGACTCACGGACACCATCTGCTGGTTAGTTAGAGAAAGTGTACACCACCAAGCTGCAGTTCTGTCAAATTAGGGATCAAGTAAAGCAAATGCCAAGAGGCCAAAAACAACAGAAAATCTTAAAGCATATAACAAAACCAGACAATATGGAGAACCCAAGCCCAAACACCCAAATCAAAAGATCAGAAGACACACAGTATTTGGCACAATTAATCAAAGAATTACAGGCAGGTAACAAGAGCATGGCTCAGGGTATAAAGGACATGAAGAAGAGCATGGCACAGGATATAAAAGACATAAAGAAGACCCTAGAAGAGCATAAAGAAGAAATTGCAAGAGTAAATAAAAAAATAGAAGATCTTATGGAAATTAAAGAAACTGTAGGTCAAATTAAAAAGACTCTGCATACTCATAATACAAGATTAGAGGAAGTTGAACAACTACTCAGCCTCCTCAAAGACCACAGAACAGAAAATGAAAGAACAAAAGAAAGAATGGGGAAAAAATAAAAAAAATCGAAATGGATCTCAGGGATATGATAGATAAAATAAAACGTCCAAATTTAAGACTCATTGGTGTCCCAGAAGGGGAAGAGAAGGGTAAAGGTCTAGAAAGAGTATTCAAAGAAATTGTTGGGGAAAACTTCCCAAACCTTCTACACAATATAAACACACAAAGCATAAATGCCCAGCGAATAGAATAGAATAAATTCAAATAAACCCACTCCAAGACATATTCTGATCAGACTGTCAAATACTAAAGAGAAGGAGCAAATTCTGAAAGCAGCAAGAGAAAAGCAATTCACCACATACAAAGGAAACAACATAAGACTAAGTAGTGACTACTCAGTGGTCACCACAGAGGTGAGAAGGCAGTGGCATGACATATTTAAAATTCTGAAAGAGAAAAATTTCCAACCAAGAATACTTTAACCAGCAAAGCTCTCCTTCAAATTTTAGGGAGAGCTTAAAATTTTCACAGACAAACAAATACTGAGAGATTTTGCTAATAAAAGACCTGCCCTACTTCAGATACTAAAGATAGCCCTACCGACAGAGAAACAAAGAAAGGAGAGAGAGAGATATAGAAAATTTTAACAGACATATATAGACTATTACGTCCCAGGTCACTGGGACACACATTCTTCTCTAGTGATCAAGGATCTTTCTCAAGAATGGGCCATATGCTGGGACATAAAAACAAGCCTCAATAAATTAAAAAAAAAAAGAATTTGTTCAAAGCACATTCTCTGACCACAATGGAATACAAATAGAAGTCAATAACCATCAGAGACTTGGAGAATTCACAAACACCTGGAGGATAAAAATGAGGGGAGATGAAAACATTCCCGGATAATCAAAAGCTGAGGGACTTCATCACCAGTAATCAGTCCTATAAGAAATGCTAAAGGGAGTTGAGCAGGCTGAAAGGAAGGGACACTAAACAATGGACTAAAACTACATGAAGAAATAAAGATTTCCAGTAAAGATCACATGGTAAGTATAAATACCAATACTACTGTATTTTTGATTTGTAACTCCACTATTTACTTCCTATAGGATCTAAAATACATAAACTGTAATGATGAATCAGTGGTTTTGGACTTAATGTAAAATATGTAATTCTTGACAAGAACTACATAAAGGTGGGGGAATAATGGAGTATAGGAACACAGTTTATGTGTCATATTGAAGTTAAGTTGGTATCAAAGAAAAACAAGATTGTTACAGATTTAAGATGTTAAATTTAAGCCCCATGGTAAACACAAAGAAAGTATCAGAGAATATGACCATAGAGATGAAAAGTAGAGTAGGGGTTTCACGAAGAGGGGGAAGGGGCAATGGGGAGTTAAGAAATGAGAGTAGGGTTTCTGTTTGAGTAGGGTTTCTAGGGAAACTTCTAGAAATGGATAGTGGGAAGGTGATATCATTGCAACATTCTAAATGTGGTTAATCCCACTAATGGAATGCTAGGAAGGGGGTGGAATGGGAAGATTTAGACTATATATATGTTTCCACAATTGAAAAAAAAAAGAAGTCTTAATAGATGACAATTAAATGCCAAGTATGATCCTGGATGGGATCTGAGGATGGAGGAGAGGAGGCTCAAAGGGACACAGATGGGACACACGCACACACAAAAAAGGAAATATAGAATGTAAGCATTGTATCAATGTTGAATTTCTTGAACTTCTTAGCTGCGCTTAATGAGATTGCATAAAAGAATGTTTTTGTCCATGGGAAAGGTTTATGTGAATTATATTTGTTCAAAGATATGTGCAGCTTGCTCTCATATGTTCAGAGGACAGAGCAATAGATGATGGATGATAGGGAGGGAGGGAGGGAGGGAGAGAGGGAGGGAAAGAAAGAAATGGTGATGGACAGGATGTTAAAGGATCGGGGTATCCGGGGAGGGGGGTCGGGGCATGATGGAGTTCTATGTATGGGGTTTGTACTGTTTTTGCAACTCTTCCTGTAAGACTGAATTTATTTCAAAATAAAATCTACTAAACTAAAAAAAAAAAAAATTAAAAAAAGTATACAATTCTCTTTTTTTTAATCACAAGGTTGTACAACCATCACCACTGTCTAATTTTAGAACATTTTCATTTTCTCCAGAAGAAAACCCACCACCCCTTGCCCCCACCTTCTCCAGGCAACCACTAATCTACTCTTTGTCTCTCTATTTGCCTATTCTGGACATTTTATATAAATGAAATCAAATAGTATGTGATATTTTATGACTGTCTTCTTCCACTTCACCTTATGTTTTCAAGGTTCTTCCGTGTTGTGTTATGTATCGTAATTCATTCCTTTTATTGCTGAATAATATTCCAGTGTACAGATATACCACATTACATTTATTCATTTCTCAGTTGATGGACATTTGGGTTGTTTCTACTTTTTGGTTATGAACATTCTGCTATGATCATTGGTGTAAAAATTTTGGTGGAGACATTTGTTTTTATTTCCCTTGGGCATGTACCAGGGAGTAAAATTGCTGGGTCATTTGGTAACTCCATATAACATTTTGAGGAACTGCCAAACTGTTTTCAAAGTAGCTGCAACATTTATATTCCCACCAGCAATGTATGAGGATTCTAATTTCTCTACATACTTACTTGCCAACACTTGTTATTGTCTTTTTTTATTCCATGTAGATGTGAAGTGGCATCTCATTGTGATTTGGATTTTCATTTCTTTCATGATGAATAATGTTAAGCATCTTTTTATGTGCTTAACCTCTTCAGAGAAATGTATATTCAAACCTTGTTCATTTTTTCTCTGGGTTATTTGTCTTTTTATTATAGAGTTGTAGGTTTCTTTACATATTCTGGATACAAGTTTCTTAGCCAATATGTGATCTGAAAATATTTTCTCTCAAATTGTAGATTTATGGTATCCTTTGAAGAAGAATTTTAAATTCTGATGTAGGGTAATTTATCTATTTTTTCTTTTTGTCACCGGTGCTTTCGGTGTTAAGAAACCAATCCCTAAACCAAAGGAATGAACATTTACTCCTATGTTTTCTTTTAAGAGTTTGATAGTTTTAGCTCTTACATTTAGGTCTATTGAATTAAAAAAATAGTAGAGGTTGCACAGTCATATATTTTCTTTGTGAATTTTCTGCTCATCTGCTTTGCTCATTTTCCCATTAGGCTGTGTTTTTTTTCCTTATTGATTTTTACGAGTAATTTATATATTGAATGTTAACACTTTGTCTTATTGTTGCAATTTAATTTTCTGCCTTGTTTTTTGCCTATTAACTTTGCTTATGGTGCAAAATTACTTTTTTAAAAAAAGTTCCTTTTTTCAGTGATTGCCAGAGGCCTGGGGGGTGGAGGGTGGGGCTGGGGAATGACTGCTTAATGGGTACCGGGTTGCCTTTTGAGGCTGTAGAAAAGTTATGGAACTAGATAGTGGTTATGGTTGCACAACACTGTGAATGTACTTAATGCTACTGAATGGTACCTTCTGATATGGTTAAAATAATAAATTTTATGTTATGAGTATTGTACCATCATTAAAACATACATTTATACATTCAAAAAATTATTTTTTTACTCATTAGTGAGTAAGAGGACCAGACTGTTGGGTACAGGGATTAAAAAAAGGATTTTTTCTCTCATTGCATCTGTCCTTGGGCATGTGGCTGCATTGCAAAACTGTGTCCTTTCCACAGTTTTCCTGGTAAACGGGTAAAGACTGGGTAACCCGGGATTAGAACTGCTCAGAGTTGGAAATGAGGAGTTGTGGTTAGAAACACAGGCTTTGGCACCAGGCAGGACTTGTTTCCAATCCTGGGACTGATGATCACTAACAGAATGAATGTCCTTGGATATAATATTTAATCTCTTTGAGTTTATTTTCCTCATTGTAAATTTGGAAAGATAATGCCTGTATCACAGGTGATTGCAAAGAGTCCCCGAGAGGGTACTTGTGGGAATGACAAGTCCTTGTGGGCTGATACGAAACCTAAAAGCATTCCCTCTAAGAACATCTAGAAATGCTGGGAACAGTTAATAAGTATAATTTTAAATGCATGGATGAGTTTGCAAACAAGAAAGGGGAATCCTTAACTGAAAACTAGAATAAACATGTAAGCAGGTGGCGAGCCTTCCTTGGGTGGCGAATCAATGCTATCAGCCTGGGAAGGGGGCTTTAAGAGCCACTGAGGACAGAGACAAGGTCTTAGACCCTCACCACATCAAGTATTGAAGCTGAGACCCTCACATACAGCAAAACCCTCAAAAATGCTGCATCCTCAGAGAAAAGATAGGCTAGATAAATTCCACCTACCAGTACGGGGGTAGGACAGGAACTTTGTCTATTTCTGTCTGATCTCTGGATAGAAAATGTCCCTGTATGGCTTCATAACCACAAACCTCCTGTTCCTCACATATACTTCAGATTCAAATAAAATTCATCTCATATTTTCCTTTTCCAGAATTTTTTTACTAAGTATGGAAGAAGAGGGAACATTCCTCACGCATTGTATGAGACAAATGTTGACACCAAAGCCTAACAAGGACAGCATAAGAAAGTAAGATTCCAGGCCAGTCTCACCCATGAACATAGATAGAAAAAGCCTCAAACAAGATGTTAGAAAAAGGATCGAGCAATTCATTGAACAGATAGCAGATAATGTCCAAGTTGGGTTTATTCCAGGGATGTGAGTTTGGACAACTTAAGAAAATCAATTAATGTAATTCTCTCCATGTTGGGGACTGAATCATGTACCCACAAGCTCAAGTCCTCACCCTCAGTCCGGTGGGAGTGAACCCATTTGTAAATAGGACCTTTGAAGATGTTATTATTAAGGTGTGGAGTCATTTGTGGGTAGGATCTTTGGAGATCCTGGTTAGATAAGGCCAAATTGAGTCAGGATGGGCCTTCGTCCATATGACTGGAGGAGTCCTTATATACAGAGGAAATTCAGATGCCATCTGTCAGTAGAAGCCAAAGTCAATAGGAACCAAAATTCAGAGGAAGCCAGAAAATGAGGCAGATTGCCGCATGACCGAGGCAGAGCTGCAAGCCAAGGAGACCCCAGGTATCACGGCAAGCCAGCACCAGAACGCTACAGACTTGGAGAAAGCATGATCTGTGGAGACCTTGATTTTGGACTTCTAGCTTCCAAAGCCATGGGACACTAAGTTCTTGTCATTTAGGGCAGTCTATTCTGTGGTATCTGTCATAGCAGCCCTGGCAAACTAAGATACCCTGTTAACAGATGAAAGGAGAAATAGCTTGTTATCATTTCAATAAATATGGAAAAAGCTGATAAAATGTCTTCACAAAAGAAGACTAGACTGGGACCCAGCACAAGGAAACTTACATAGCTCATTCAGGGGCTCTTTAATCATATAAGTAATAAGGTCTTAATAGAGTGTTCTGGGGTTTAGGATCTTAAAATTGGCAGAAAAAAAAAGTGCCATACTTACTTGCTAAATAAGTTTGGGGTCCTAGAAGAAACATGGCATAGAAACATGGCTGTGAATTTGTTCTAAAAAGATGGGTCCTACTAAAAAAAATGTTAGAAGAATCTATTGTTGAACTGAATAGCTTCTATTGGTCTCTGTTACTGAATAAAATGATTTTCATCTGAGAATACCTTTTAATAAAAAATTAAGTATGATGCCAAAAGAAGAAGAAGAAGAAGAAGAAGAAGAAGAAGAAGAAGAAGAAGAAGAAGAAGAAGAAGAAGAAGAAGAAGAAGAAGAAGAAGAAGAAGAAGAAGAAGAAGAAGAAGAAGAAGAAGAAGAAGAAGAAGAAGAAGAAGAAGAAGAAGAAGAAGAAGAAGAAGACGAAGAAGAAGAAGAAGAAGAAGATGCCTAGAAGGGAATTTCCCTTAGACTGATATAAAAACCCTATAACAAACATTGTATTTATTGGGAAATTGGTGAAAGTGCTCCCTTTAAGATCAGGAAAAAAAGCGGTTTCTGCTGTCACTGTTTTCATCAACATTCTACTGGAGAGCCCAGCCAACACAGTGATGATGGAAAAGAAATAAAAGCTATTAAGACTAGAGAGGAAGGAAAAAAACTGTTAATATTCCCCAATGATATGACTAGTTACATAGAAAAGTCAAAAGAACTTATGGATAATTTATTAGAATTAACAAGAGAATTTAGCACAACTCTTGCACAAAAAATTAATATACAGAAATAAATTACGTTTATATTCACCAGCAATCAATAGTTAGGAAAATGTAATAAAATATATGCCATTTATAATATACATATAAAGAAATCTAAAACTAATGATTTCTAAGACTTTTAAGCAGAAAATTATAAAATGTTATTTAAGGAAATTAAAGGAGACATAAAGGGAATTTTTATACTCATGGATAAGAAGACTCGATTTCATAAAGATGTCAGTTCTTCCCAAGTTGATCTAGAAAGCCAATGTTATTCCCATTGAGATTCTGGCAGTTTTTGTTTGGTAGAATTTGATGCTAATGCTAAATTTTATGGAAGGACAAAGGGCTAAGAATATCTAAGACACTCATTGTGCTGGTTTGAGTGTATTGTGTCCCCCAAATGCCATTATTTTGTGGTCTTGTGTGGGGCAGAAATTTTGGTGCTGGTTAGATTTGCTTGGAATGTGCCCCACCCAGCTGTGGGTGATAATTCTGATGAGATGTTCCCATGGAGGCGTGGCCCCGCCCATTCGGGGTGGGCCTTGATCAGTGGAGCCATATAAATGAGCTAACTCAGAGAGAGGGAACTCAGTGAGTGCAGCTGTGAGTGATGTTTTGAGGAGGAGCAAGCTTACTGGAGAGGAACATCCTGGGAGAAAGCTGTTTTGAGGCCAGAGCTTTGGAGTGGACGCCGGCTGCCTTCCTAGCTAGCAGAGGTTTTCTAGAGGCCATTGGCCATCCTCCGGTGAAGGTACCCGATTGCTGGTGTGTTACCTTGGACGCTTTGTGGCCTTAAGACAGTAACTGTGTAGTGAAATAAACCCCCGTTTTATAAAAGCCTATCCATCTCTGGTGTTTTGCATTCTGCAGCATTAGCAAACTAGGACAGATTTTGGTACCGAGAGTGGGGTGCTTTTGCTGCTGAGTTTGCAAATACCAAACATGTTGGAACGGCTTTTTAAATGGATAATGGGGAGTTTCTGGAAGAGTTGTGAGGAGCTTGATAGAAAAGGCCAAAACTGCTTTAAAGAGACTGTTAGTGGAAATATGGACTCTAAAGATACTTCTGATGAGGCCTTGAACAGAAATGATGAATATGTTGTTGTAAACTGGAAGAAAGGTGATCCTTGTTTTAAAGTGGCACAGAATTTGGCAAAATTGAGTCCTGGTGTCAGATGGAAGGAAGAATTTGAAAGCGACAACCTGGAATACTTAGCTGAGGAGATCTCCAGACTACATGTGGAGGAGATACCCTGGCTTCTCCTTGCAGCTTATAGTAAAATGCGAGTGGAGAGAGATAAACTTAGAACTGAACTCTTGAGTTCAAAGAGACCAGAAGCTGATTGCTTGGAAAATTACGAGCTTCCAGGGGGTGGAATCCCAGAAGCTACAGCCCAATGTGAGGATGTAACCAAACATGGAACCCAGCCACCATTTCAGTAGAAGCCAAGATTGGAGATGGAATTATCTAGAAAGGATTTGTGGAAAGTCCTATTGTCTAATGGCTTTGACCCCTGTGTGCTTCATGCAAAGCCAACAGAATTTTTGCGAGATCTTTATAGACAGAGCCATTGCCGGTCTGGACTGGAGGAGACAGACAAGGAAAAAATTAAAGGAAAAATTTCTTCAAAGACAGAGCCATGGAGGCTGAGGTCTGGAGTCAAGAGGTCTTGGGCTGGGAGAGCAGAGCAGCCCACATGCATGGAAAGGGTGAGTTTGCCCTGGAAGTCGAGGGTGGGCTTTCCGCCTCAATGCTCTGGAAGAGTTTTGCCACCTCAGGTCCCAAAGAGGGTGGAGCACATTCCCAGGGAATTGGGGAGAGCCTGGCTTCCACCACACTGTTCTGAAGGGGTTGAGCGTGTGCCCCGGAGATGGAAGGGAATCCAGGAGCTGCCCCAATGTTTGAGGAGGGTGGGGACAAGAAGGTGGTCTCCCCAATGTGTGGATATGTTGGAGCACTCACCCAAGCATTTGGAGAGAAAAGGGCTGCCACGAAGGCACTTAGGAAGTGTTAGACTCCCGATCTCTAAAGCCCCAAGGATGCAACATTGTTCTGTAAATGACTCTCAGACTTTGAAATCTAATGGAGTTTGTCCTGCAGGTTTTAGGAACTGTTTTGGTCCTGTTAACCATGTTTTCCTTACTGTTTCTCCTTACAGCAATGGAGATGTTTATCCTATGAATGTCTCTCCTTTGTATATTGGGAGCACATAACTTGTTCTAAGTTCACAGATCCACAGCTAAAGAAAAATTATGCCTTAGGACTGACCACGCCTAAATTGATTTTGATGGGATTTTGTACTTAACTTTTGTTACTGAAATGATTTAAGTTTTTGTGATATTGTGATGAAATGAATGTATTTTGTATTTGGAAAGATAGTGTCATTTTGGGGTTCAGGAGGTGGAATGTGCCGGTTTGAGTGTATTGTGTCTCCCAAATGCCATTATCTTTGTGGTCTTATGTGGGGCAGAAATTTTGGTGCTGGTTAGATTTGCTTGGAATGTGCCCCACCCAGCTGTGGGTGATAATTCTGATGAGATGTTCCCATGGAGGAGTGGCCCCGCCCATTTGGGATGGGCCTTGATTGGTGGAGCTATAGAAATGAGCTGACTCAGAGAGAGGGAACTCAGTGAGTGCAGCTGTGAGTGATGTTTTGAGGAGGAGCAAGCTTACTGGAGAGGAACATTCTGGGAGAAAGCCATTTTGAGGCCAGAGCTTTGGAGTGGACGCCGGCTGCCTTCCTAGCTAGCAGAGGTTTTCTGGAGGCCATTGGCCATCCTCTGGTGAAGGTACCCGATTGCTGGTGTGTTACCTTGGATGCTTTGTGGCCTTAAGACTGTAACTGTGTAGTGAAATAAACCCCCGTTTTATAAAAGCCTATCCATCTCTGGTGTTTTGCATTCTGTAGCATTAGCAAACTAGGACACTCATAAAAAACAACAATGAAGAGAACCTTTCCTTGCCTCATATTAATTACTATTATAAAGCTATATTAATTAAAAATCATGATAGTACTGATACATGCTACAACATAGATGAACCTTAAAGACCATGTTGAGTGGAATAAGCCAGACACACAAAATATATTGTGTGATCTATCCTAGATAGAACAACATAGTCACAGGAACAGACAGCAGTTTACAGGTTACTGGGGCGGGGGGGCGGGGTAAAGGGCAGGGGGAGTCATTGCTTAATGGGCACAGGGTTTTTTTTAATGCAATTTTATTGAGATATATTCATATAACATACAATCCTTCAAAGTGTATAATCAGTTTTTCACAGTATCATCATATAGTTGTGCATTCATCACCACAATCAATCTTTGAACATTTTCATTACTCCAAAAGGTAAAATAAAAATTAAAATAAAAAAGGACATTCAAAGCATCCCATTCCCCTCCTCCCCCCACTGTTGATTTACTTCTTTTTAAAAATTAGATTAAGTTTTATTGAGATATATTCACATACCATACAAGCATCTATAGTGTACAATCAACTGTACAATCTATAGTGTACAATCATTTAGTTACGCCTTCATCACCCCAATCTATTTTTGACCACTTTCATTACACCAGAAAGAATCAGAATAAGAAATAAAAATAAAAACCCAAATCATCCCCCACATCCCACCTTATTTTTTATTCAGTTTTTGTCCCCATTTTTCTACTCATCCATCCATACACTGGATAAAGGGAGTATGATCCACAAGGTTTTCACAATCACACTGTCACCCCTTGTAAGCTACATAGTTATACAATTGTCTTCAAGAATCAAGGCCACTGGGTTGGAGTTTGATAGTTTCAGGTATTTACTTCTAGCTATTCCAATACATTAAAACCTAAAAAGTGTTATCTGTATAGTTGCATAAGAGTGTCCACCAGAGTGACCCCTTGACTCCATTTGGAATATCTCAGCCACTGAAGCTTTATTTTGTTTCATTTTGCATCCTTCTTTTGGTCGAGAAGATGTTTTCAATCCCACAGTGCCGGGTCCAGATTCCTCCCCGGGAGTCACATCCTGCGTCGCCAGGGAGATTTACACCCTTGGGAGTCAGGTCCCACGCAGTGGGGAAGGCAGTGAGATCACCCATCAAGCTGTCTTAGCTAGAGAGAGAGGGCCACATCTGAGCAACAAAGAGGCACAATTATAAGCATTTTCCCGTTAGGCTGGGGCACAGAGTTTTTGTTTGAAGTAGTGAAAAACTTTTGCTAATAGAAGGAGGTGATGGTAGCACAATACTCTGAATGTAACTAACACCACTGCACTGAACACTTGAAAGTGATTAAAGTGGGACATTCTAAGTTGCATATAGGTTACTATAATAAAAAGTTAAAGCAAAAATATGATAAAGCCATGCTTATTAAGACAGTGTGGCACAGGGATAGATGAGTAGTTATATCCCTACCTCACACTATATACAAAATAAATTCTGGGTGGATTAAAGATTTAATTGTTAAAAGCAAACATAAAATCCTTTAGAAAACCCTATTGGAGATTATGATTATTGATTATGAGAAATGTGATCTTTTGGAGGCTCTATGGGCCCCAGAAAATTAAAGCCAGTCCACTCTTTTGGGTGTAAATCTATTGCAGATGGGACCCTTGAGTAGGTTATTTCAGTTGAGGCTTGCCCCAGGAGGCTCTGAATCTACTGGTGTTCTTAATAAATGGAGAGAAAACAGAGAGAAAGACACAGAAGCTGAGAGACAAAGCTACAGAAATAGACAAGAAGCCACTGAAGCCAGAAGCTGGAAGCAACAAAACCCAGAAGTTGAGGAAGAGACAGGCAGATGCCACCATATGCCTTACCGTCTGACAGAGGAGTCCAGGATCACTGGCAGCCAGCCTGTCTTCAGGAAGAAGGTATCATCTTGATGATGCCTTAATTTGGACATTTTCATGACCTCAGGAGTAAGATTATAAACTAATATATCCCCATTGTTAAAAGCCAGCCCATTTCTGGTATATTGCATTTTGGCAGCCTAGCAGACTAAAGCACCACAAACCAGGAAAGAATGTTTTTAGAATAATACATGAAAATACAAACCAACCAGGCAAAGAGGAACAAATTTGACTGTACTAAAGTTAAAAACACCTGTAGAAAACAAAAACAATAATAAAAGAGTGAAAATACAAGCCTCAAAGCAGGAGAACATATTCGCAACAAAAATTGGCAAAATATTAGTATCTAGCAAAAATTAGTATCCAGCAAAATAGAGAAAAGCTACAAGTCAATATGAATAAGGCAATCAAATAGAAAAATGGGCAAGCAACTTGAAAAGGCTATTTACAGAAGTGGAAACATGAATGCCAGTAATCCTAAAGAAAGATGTTCAACATTCATCAAAACAATAAGATGTCATTTCACATTCCCTGACAGACAAGCAAAAAAATTTGGAAAATATTAACTGTTGGTTAGGCTATGGAAAGATGACAAGTGTTGAATGCTTCTGGTGGGAGGATAAATTAGTAACCGCTTTGAAAATCAATTTGGTTTTCTATGGTGAAGGTGAATATATTTATATCCTAAGACCTAGCAGTTTCACCAATTCTCTAGGTATTTATCCTGGAGAAATGCTTGCAGAGCAGGAGACACATACAGAAATGTACATAACAACAATGTTTATTAATAGCAACACACACACTCACACACACACACACACGCGCACACACACCTAGATATACTTATCAGGTTTGGAATGGATAAATACATTTTGGTACAATGGGATTCCAAACAGCAGTGAAAATGAGCCATATTTACATGCAATAGCAAAGATGACTCTCAAAAACATAAATTGCATGCAAAAAGCAAATGCAGATGAATAGTACGCTATGCTTATATTTATTTGAAGTTCAAAACCCATGAAAGATTAACCAATATATTGTTTAGGGATATGAACATAATAAAGTTATGAAGAAAAGCAAGGGAATGATGAATGCCATTGATAAGCAGGAGGGGAATATGATTCTGAAGGGAAGGGACGAGGCTAAGGTCAGAGAGGGGCCTATCGGTAGCTTCAAATGTACGTCAAAGGCGCTGGTGACTTTCTTAAACTAGGTGTTGGACACAGAGATGTCCATCGCATTGTTTCCTGCCTCACCCACATGTTATAAATATTCATTTGAATCTATTCAATATTGTACCACAGGGGTCAAGAAGCTTTTTCAGTAAAAAGCCATATAATAAATATTTTAGACTTGCCAGTCATAAAGTCTCTGTCGCAGCTACTCAACCCTGCCTGCAGGCATAGATGATACATAAATGAATGAGTGTGGCTGTGTGCCAATAAAACTTTATTTACAAAAGCAAGTTGTGGCTCAATTTGGCCCTCAGGCTGTAGTTTGCTGATCCCTATTTTATAACATCAATTAAAAATAAAAACATATACCAGGCAAATACTAATGGAAAGAAAACTTGTGTATCTATGTTAATATAAAACAAAATATTTTTTGAAGAAAAATTCATTATTAGTGATAAAAGGGTTGTAACATAATGATAATAGTAATGATTCATCAGGAAGATATAACAATTCTGGACTGGTAGAGATTCAAAATATGTCAAGTTGGTATTGACAAAATTTCAAGATTAATTATATAAATCGACAATCAGAATGGGAGAGTTTAACCACATCTCTCAGTAATTGTTAGATCAAACAGAAAAAAAATTCCTAAGGCTATGGAAAATCCAAATAACAAAATCAGCAAATTTTGAGCCAATGGACATACAGAATTTTGCGTGTAATATTCAGAGAATTCTTTTCCAAACCCCATGCAATGTTTTAAAAATTGACTATGGTTCAGGCCAAGTAGCAGATCTAAATAAATGACAATAAATACTATATTCTACATAGCTATAAAATTTAAAATCAGTAACAAAAACCATGTAATTTTGAATTTAACACCATATGTGTAGCTAATTCATGTATCAAAGAAAAAATCAGAATGGAAATTAGAAAATTTCTGAATAACAAAGATAATCTTGCATATCTAAATTTGTCCTTGCTTTAGTTGTATTATATATTCTGAGATGCAAATCTTTTTAAAAACCAAATATATGTGTTGCACATATTTTCTCTGTCTTTTCATTCTTTTAATAGTCATTTTCTTTTGTCTTAAACAGCTTTATTGAGGTATAATTTACATATCATAACATTCACCTACTTTGACTAAACAATTCGATGGTTTTTAGTAAATTTACAGAGTTATACAACAATCACCATAAACCAATTTTAAATTATTTGCATGACCAGAAGAGTTCCCTTGTGCCCATTTGTATTCACTTTCTGTTCCCACACCTGGCTCCAGGCAACCACTAATCTACTTTCTGACTCTATGGATTTGCCTATTCTGGACAGTTCAGTTAAGTACACGTTACATTATGTGGCCTTTGTACCTGTTTTCCTTCACTTAGCATAATATTTTTGAGGTTCATCCATATTGTGTGTATCAATAGTTCATTCTTTTATTTCTGAGTGGTATTCCATTGTATGACTATATGACAATTTGTTTATCCATCTGACAATTGGTGTAGAATTGGGCTGTTTCAAGATTTTGACTACTATGAATAATGCTGTTATGAATATTCATATACAAGTCTTTTTGTAGATATATTCTTTTTCATTTTGAAAAAAATACTTTAATTTTTAATTTTCCCAACATTTTATTAAGAAAAATTTCAACCATGCAATAAAGTTGCAACATCCTGTATTTTCATCATCTAATAATAATACTGGCCTTTGTTTTTTCATGTACTATATATCTATATATGTATTTTAAATTTTTGTTATAGTAACACTTAAACAGCTCAAAGTTTCTCATTTTAACCACTTTCAAGTGTACAATTCAGTTGTATTAATTGCACTAACAATATTGTGTTACCATCACCAGTATACATTACCCTGACATTTTCATCACCTCCATAAGAACTCTGCACCCATTAAGTAATAACTTCCCTGTACCCCACCCCCCACCCCTTGTTAACCTGTAATCGACTATATGTCTCAATGAAATTTGCTTCTTCTAGGTATTTCATATAAACAAGACATTCACTATTTGTCTTTTTGTGTCTGGCTTATTTCATGTAACGATTTCTTCAAGCTTCATGCATGTTGTAGTATGCATGAGTACTTCTTTCCTTTTTACAGCTGAATAACATTCCATTCTGTATATATACCATATTTTGTTCACCTGTTGATAGACACTTGGATTGCTACCACCTTTTGGCTATTGTGAATAATGCTTCTGTGAACAATGATGTAAAAATATCTGTTCAAGTCCTTGCTTTCAATTCTTGGATATATTCTTTTTCTCTTGGGGTAAATATCTAGGGGTGGAATTGTGGGCTCTTATGCTTAATTTATGTTTATCTTTATGAGAAACCACCAAGCTTTTATAAAGTGACTGCACCATTTTACATTCCCACCAGCGATGTATGACAGTTCCAGTTTGTACACATCCTGGACAACACTTATTTGTCTTTTCGATTATAGTCATTCTAGGGGGTATTGAGTAGTATTTCATGTAGTTTAAAAAATTTGATTTCCTTAATTGTTAATGATGTGGAATATCTTTCCATACGTTTATTGGCCATATGTATATCTTCTGTGGTAAAATTTCTATTAAAGTTTTTTGTGCATTTGTACTTTTGACTACTATTTCTTCAAATATTTTTCATTCTCTATTTTTTCCCTTCAGGGACTCCAATTTCATGTACCTCAGGGCACTTAAAACTGTCCTACAGCTCACTGATACTCTGCTCATTATTTTTTAATCTTTTTGTTTCATTTGGATAGTTTCTATTAATGTCTTAAGTTTCACTAATCTTCTCTTCTTCCAGGACTTATCTGCTGCTTTTTTACACCGTCCAGTGTGTTCTTCATCTCAGATATTTTAGAGGTTTGATGTGGGTGTTTTTAAAAAATTGGTTCTATGTCTCTGATTAGCATCTTCAGTGTTTTAGCTGGCTTCTATTTACTAATTTTATCATTTGTGTCTTTCCTGAGTTAATTTTGATTGATTGATTTTTCTTCTCACTGGGGGTCATATTTTTTTGTTTATTAGTATACTTGGTAATTTATGATAAAATGCCAATTTTGATTTGGAATTTCACTTTATTGTGTGCTGGATATTTCTTTCATTCCTATAGTTACTCTTGATCTTTGTCTTGGGGTGTGATTACATTGCTTGAAACTTGTTTGATCCTTTTGAGTTTTGCATCTAAACTTTGTCAGACAGGACCAGAGCAACATTTAGTCTCAGGCTAATTTTGCCTCACTACTGAAGCAAAACCCTCTGAGTGGTCTACCCAGTGCTCTCAGAACTATGAGGTTTTCTTCTGTAACTGGGGGAACAGGCATTATTTCCAGGCCTTGTGTGATCTCTGAGTTTTACATCCTTTAATCCTTCTGAGTGGTTCTTTAACTAGCCTTGGAGAGATTTCTCACACTTGCGAGCTGATCAGGTGAAGACTCGACGGGAGCCTGTGTATCTCAGAGATCTCTCTCTGTTCAGCTTTCTCCTCTCTAGTATTTCCTCCTCTGAACTCGAGCTGCCTTGGCCTCCCCAGGCTCTCAGCTCCCTCTCCTTAACTCAGGAACACTTCTGGACTCAGCTGGGGTTGCCTTCCTTGTGCTGAAGCCTGAAAAGTTTCTCCAGGCAGTAAGACGGGGTAGCCATAGGGCTCATTTTCATTTGTTTTCTCTTTCCAGGGTCACTCTTTCCTTCTTTTTTATTTTTTTAAAATTTTTTTGCCTGATGTCCAATGTCTTGAGAGTAATTATTTCATTTTTTTTTTAATAATTAAAAACTGTTTCTGGTGACATGAAAGAATGCTTACCACTATGTCAATGAGGATGGAAATGTTTTGGTAATGGATGGTGCTGATGGTAGCACAACACTGTGATTGCAATTTCAGCACTGAAATGTATATCTGAATGTAATTAAAAGGGGAAAGGTTAGATTGTGTATATGGTAACTGAATAAAAGTTTAAAAAATCCATGGAACTACACTACACAAACAGTGAACCCTAAGTTAAACCATGGACTATAGTTAATAGTACAATTATAAAAATGTACTATCATTAATTGTAATAAATGTTCCACACAAATGCAAGATGTTAATAATAAGGTGATATTTGGGAATCCTATATTTTACACGATTGTTCTGCAAACCCACAACTTTTCTAGTAAAGAAAAAAAAACAAAAACAAAACTAAGGAACAACAACAACAACAACAACAACAACAACAATAACCCTTGGAGGAATGAGCATGTTTCAGGTGAGATGGTAAATCCAGATCCTGTGATTCCACCTTGGATAGGAACAGAAGTGATTCTATTCAATATTGAGCTGAAGACACAATGATAGTGTAAAAAGACACATACACTCATGCCAGCATGCACACACACAAACACAAGGAAATAAAAGGTATAACAGCTCTAAAGGAAGAAACAAAACTGTCATTATTCACAATTAATGCAATTATATGGAAAAATTCTACAGAATATACAGTCAAATTAATAACTAAGTAAATCAGTTCAGCAAGTTGCTGGGTATGAGATCAATATACAGAAAAAACCAATTGTGTTCTTGAGCACCAGCCAGAAACAATTAAAAGCAGTAATTAAAAGATTCAATGTAGTGGAGTAATAATAACTATAAATTAATTAGGACTACATCAAGCAAAATATATACATAAATGATGGAGAAAACTTCAATAAACTACTCAAAAATATATAAGAAGACCTAAATAAATGGGAATATCATGCTAAGTTCATAGATCAGAAAATCTCATTTACAATGACAATTCCTTACACATTTATCTATAAATTTATGAAACTGCTATAAAATACCCATATCCTTTTATTATTATTATTGTTGTTATTATTATTATCATTATTGGAACATCAAAAGAGAGTCTATAAGATTCATGTGGGAAACTAAGAACCAAGAAGATTCAAGACAATTTTGAAGAAGAAAACTAAAGAAGGAGCATTTCCTTCTTTGGTGTCAAGATTTATTGTAAAGCTGTGGTATCAGTCAAGCCCAGTCAAAAGGCAGAAATCATGCCAGTTATTTTAACAGAGTGAGTTTAATATAAAGAACTGTTGACTGGGTATAAAATTGTTAATTAGGTAAATAAAAGGTTAAAAAGGAACACAATGATATCACAGAGGGAATATCTGCAGGAATTAGCTGGTAACTTCATGGCCGAGAGTCAAAAGAAAGTGGTTGAATTTATTAAAAGTGAACACTTAGAGGTGGACGCTGCTCGACTGCACTGCCCGGCTGGTTCTGCAGTCTTTGCACTTGGAGGAGCCGCCGTGGTGGGTGGAAGGGGCTCCACCCAGCTGGTGCTGTGTCTCTGAGGGGGACACAAGGAAGCTGGTGCTGCATTCATTAGCAAAACTGCAAACTGGTTAAGCTCCTGCTTTAGGAAAGAACTGCCGCTCCTGGGCTGAAGGAGTGAGGGTGGGTGATGTTCGTAAGGATCATGTCATACGGGAAGGAGTAAGTCCCTCATATGCTCTCCAGCCTTTCTCCTTTTCTTTCTAAAGCCCAGAGGCAAAGCTAAACAGGAGCAACTGGCAAAGCAGAGATGTGGTTTGCCGAGTCCTAGCCCCAACATTGCAAAGCAAAGTGAGGAAGGACAGGTTTGGTGCTGAGACACAGATACTTAATAACTGGTAATGCTATGCAGAATTATAACAGTGTGGCATTGGCATAGAAATGGACAAAACAGAGCAATGTTACAAAGCCATTTAGACACAGGCTTTCACATAATAAGGAAGTTTGGTAAATGACAGAGAGGGCATTAGAAATTAGTGAGCTATTAGTGCTGAGACAATTTGTCATCCACAATGAAGAAGATAAAATTAGATGCCTAACTGTACAGTTTATGAAAAAGTATATTCCAGATATATTAAAATTATACATGTGAAAAACAATAATGCAAAACCTCTAGAAGAAATCTTAGGAGAATCTTTGTATGAAGTCAGGGCAGGGAAAAATTTCTTAAATATAACATGCAAAACACCTTACACTGCAAAGGAGAATATTGATAGACACCACTGCATTAAATTAAAACTTCTGTATGAAAAAATACTTCTTAAACCTTGGAAATGACAGGCACAGTTTGAGAGAAGATACTTGCAAACCACATAATTAATAAGGAATTAGTATTTGAATTTATAAAGAAATAAAGAAATTATTAAGAAACAACCCATTAGAAAAGTTGAAAAAGGACATGAAAAAATAATTCAAAGAAGGGGACAACCTGACATCCAATTACTATAAAAATATTCTCAATGCCACTGTCAGGTATATGCAAAATGTAACAGTGAAATGTTTCAGACTGACATGATCCATAAATCTGGTAACAGTGTTGGTGAGAATATGGGGAAATGGAAATTCATATTTCTGATGGGAGTACAAATTGGTAAAACCATTTTGAACAGCAGTTTGCCATTACCTAGTGAAGCTGAAGATGCCCATATTCATTAACTGGCAATTCCATTTATGAAGGTTTTTACTGGAGAAACTCTCCTTTTTGTGTCAAAGGAGAACTATGCAAGGAAGCTTATGGCTTGTAATTGCAAGAAAGTAGCATCAACCAACATTCTTTCAGTTGGAAAATGGTAAATAAATTGTTTCTATTCACAGCAGAATTTGCTATTGCATTTTAAATGAATGAGCAAGATACACATGTATCAATATAAATTTTTTAAAAATAATAAAAATGATAAATTTTTAAGGTTTGAGGGAGGAACAAGTTTAAAAGGACATTGATCATGTACAATTTAAAAACACACAAAATTATATAAATACATATATGTACACATATATTTAATATATAGTTTATGCCTATACACTAAATGATTTTAACAAATACATTTGTGGTTCATTCATACCATTTCAGTATTGAGGCTAACTCTGGGTAGGAGGAAAGTAGAGAAAAGGGAAAGGGGGAAGGGAGTGGTGGTGGTGGTGGTGGGGAGTTGAGCAGTATTTGTAACGTTTTGTTTCTTTAAAAAGATTTTCAAAGCAATATAGCAAAATGTTAACATCTGTTTAATCTTGAAAAAGAGTACATAGGTGTCTGGCACATTATTTCCTGTAGTTTAAAAGTTGCCTAGCTAGGAAGAAAAAAGAAAAAGATTAAATGAAATAACATACCCCAAAGCTCTAAGGACACCTTGGGTTATTACCATCATGATTATTAAACTGAGGCCATCCAAGGTCATCGATGGACAATCCAAGGTTATTGGATCCAGAGGAGGCTGCATGTCACATTAGGGGGCAGTCACGCTGACTGAAAGAAGAGTATACCCTAGATGTTTTCCTGAAAACAGTGTCACTCCTTGCTGCTTCTACTACCTGCTAACACCACTAATTTAGAACAGCCTTCTCATTTTACAGCTGCGGAAACTAAATTTCAGAGAACTATAGCAATCTGTGTACCATAACCCAACCAAATAGCGTTTCTTCTGGAGCTAAGACCTTTATTTAATTGCCTTTCTGGAACTGGATGCAAGTTGGAAGATGGAGATCTACTGCTGCAATCAGCCAGATATGAGTTTGAACCCATGCTCATGCAACATGGAGTGAGCTATTCTCCCTCTTGGAGTCTCCTCTACAACAACAACATTATTGGGGAGATAAAACCTACTTCACAGGGATGTTGTGAAGTTTAGTAAGTTAGTATATAGCATGATAGCTGACTTAGAGAGATCACTCGGTGAATTCTGGCTCTTTACCCAGGTGTCCTCAGGGTAGTGGGCTGTTTAGTGGATTATCTACTCTCTTTTCTTCACCAGAATAACCCCAAATTTGTCACTTACTTTCTGTCACCCAGTTGGAACTAACCTGACTGTGGCTCCAGAACTAAATCTGTGATCCAGAGCTGGTCAATTTAAATCATGGGGATTGGTAGCTTGAGGGATGAGGGCATGATCCAAACTGCACCAAAGTATCACTCCTGGAACTTTCAGTTGCTGGAACTATTGGGAAAAAGAAGCTAACTCCCTTTCCATTAGGTTGTTGAGTTGGTAGATATGAATCTGGAGCTTTTGTAGGCTGTCTTGCCACCATGAAAGTAGAGACACCTAGAGAATAAAAATGCCACCAGAGGAAACAAACATGAGAAATGGGGAAAGATAAATTTCTGATGACATCGTTAAAGCTCCTGCACTATATAGCCACGCCTGAAATGCAATGGACTTCTCAGGTACATGCACTAGTAAATCCCTGCCCCACCCTCTGTCTCCCTCTTTCCCTTTTGTTTTATTCTGTTTTGGGCAATTTGGGTTGGGTTTCCATGACTTAAAATTGAAAGAGTTAAAATCCTTGGTGCCTCAAGGTTTTATTCATATCATTAACTCTAAAATGATGGATAGGATAGCAACAGTCCTGCAATCTAGTTCTTGTTTTCCAGGTTAGCATCACCACCTGCCCACACTGTTTCATATAGAGCAGCATTTAACTTCTTAAAGTTCTATCTCAAGAAAATGTTGCCTGGATGATCTGTTTGGGGGTCAGCTGCCACTTTTCTCTTTCTATGAAAAACATCTCTTTCCTGCAAAGTATTTAGGAATAGATAGAGAATATTTGGCCCTACAATTTTTTAAGCACTTGGAAGCCTGGTGCAGTTGTCATTAGCCCCCAATCCCAGCAAACATCTGTGAAGTCTTCTTGCTGTATAGACGAGACAGCCTGATGGATGGCTTGACTCCTGGTGTTCATTTAGATGTTTTGGCACTGGAACGCACAAGTAGAGAAGACTGACTTGCAGCCCTGACTGTTCCCAGCTCCTTTCAGCCACAAAGTGTACACTCCTACAGTCTTCAGGGCCAGCTTTTTTCCATTCCTTAACCTGGCCTGCCCAAGAAAGTGGCAGCTTCTCCACCCCTGGAATATGGAATTATTCTTGCTGCCTGGTGATTGTGTGCCTGAGATGAGTCCTGGATAACTGAGGCTGCAGCCCGTCTGTGTAGTATAGAGGTTAAGGTCATGGGTTTGCAGTCAGAAAAGCCTGGGTCCCAATAATGTTTTCATCAATATCCTGCCTCTTTGAGCCCTGTCTCTTTATAATAGTACCTACCCCAGAAAGTTGTGTCAAGGGTTAATGGAGACCACACAGGGAAAGCAATTAGCACATGGCCTGGCATGCTGCAAGAACTAAAAATGTCCATCATTATTATAATAATGATAATAATTGTGTCTCACTTTTCTCCGTCTCTGCATTGTTCCTTGTCTCTCTCTTCCCAAGGATCACCAGGAGAGCCTTTAAATTTAGGGAAAAAGCCAGTGGGGTTGTGTTTGAAGGGGATGAGAGGAGGAGACTGGGTCTCACTTGAAGCCAAGCAAAGAGGGGGTGCTGGGAGATGCAGCTCATTTCCCCACATGAAGGTGAGGGTCAGGGGTCTGTGGAGGAGGAGAAAGGGATCCCAGGGACACAGCTGAGTATTGAGATGTGACCTCTTGGGATTGGCATTCACATCCATGACTGGTGCAGTCAGCCCACAGCAAGCCCCAGAGGCTGCTGGCACATCTGCTGTAGAGGGCCCCTCGGCCAGAACCCCCTGGGCCCTATCATTCTGCTCCCTGCTCTGACAGAGCCATTTGTTACTATCACAAGCAGACAAATAACAGCAGGCAGTTAAGCTGAAGGCAGTGAGAGCCTGGACACAGCATTAATTTCCCCAGAAATCCAGTCCCTGCCCAACCTAAACATTGCTTGGTGGGGCTGGGGGAGGTGGGAGCTGGGCCCTTGGGGTCCAGGAAACAAAAGGGGGAAGTTCTAGGTGTATAGAGGGTACAAATCTCATCTTACAATCTCGGGAATGTAAGAAATAGAATCTAAAAACTGTGTAACTGAGCTTGACTCTGATGGTAGAAACTGAACTTCAGTCAGTGTGGCATTATCCCTTTCCCTAGGGTCATGACTAAGTTTGGAGATGCCAAGACCTCAGCGGGGGTCAGTGGGAGGGGAGAGGGAGGAAGCATTTGGTCTTCGTGTTGTCACCTGTCTCTCTCGGTTCTCCTGTAATATGTGTGTCCCATCTGGTCTCATCTTCAGCCCATATAGGTCATTGCTGGGTCTTCCTTCATACCCAACTACAAGACTGCTTGAGTTCCAACTTACTGTGCCATCCTTAGGGCCCATGGAAACATTCTGTGGTTCTCATTCCATGCAGGGTCCAAGGTCAATCCTGTGAACCTGTCTCAGGTCTACCTTTGCAGACGCTCCACTCAGATTATTTTTCCACTCCCACCTGGTCTGGTTCAGGGAGCTTTGGGGTCCATGCTCTGAGGCTTTAATTCTGGATGGAGAGCATAGGTCCTCTCTTCTCTGGAGTTCCCACAGGTGTTTTGGAGTTCCTTAATTCCTCCAACTCCAAGCTTGGTAAATGTTTATCTTGTCTATGGAGTATGTCTGTTTTTTTTTTGAGGGGTTATCCTGATAAATGCCTCCTTTTCTATGCATCATCTAAGGTCTTGGCTTTTGACTCTCCTGTTCTTTCCATTTGAAGCCTTCAGAGCTGTGACATCCCTTCTCTAAGCCCAAGTATTGGCCACCATAGCAGCATTGTGAATGGAGGAAAAGTCATGGAGGAATAGGAACTTCTTGAGTGAAAAAAAAATGTATGTGGTTAACATATCAAAGTATTATTTCCCAGAGGCTGAGAAAGGCTGGGCACCACAGACAAACTTCTTACTTCAGCTCCCAGCAGATGGATTTCACTGGACATCAGTTCCTGGACACAGCTTGGCTTCCTGAGAAAGAAGGAGAAATTTTCCCTTAAATGATATAATGTTTCATCCCATGCACTCCTTAAATCACCTTGTGTTCTAACCGTGGGATGTGTATCACATTTTTTTTGGAAACACCATTTTGGCAGAAAGTCCTCTGATGTAGAAAGCAGGAATCCAGATTCTAAGTGTGGGGTAAGTTGGCCACATTACTGTCTCTGGGCTTTAATTTCATCATGGATAAGAGAAAGGGAGTTATAATAATGACCCCTTAGCTTTGTAGTATAGATTAGGTGAGAAGACCCATGAACAAAACATGCAAAATAGGAAAGCACAGTAAGCAGTAGCAAAATTTGAGAAGGCAAACAGAAAAGTCAACAGGTAGCAACTCCTACAAGGAGGCAAGACCTATGTTACACCCAATCATTTTCTTGGATTGAAGCAAGGGGACATTGTTGCTTTGAAGTTGAACTGTTGGTTTGAAGGCCAGACACCAAGTCTATGACCATGGGCAATTATTTAGTTTCTTTCATGCCTCACATTTCCCAGCCATAAAATGGCATTTATCATAGTGTCTACTCCCTGAAGTTATTTGAAAATTAAATGAGAGATAATACATACAAGTGCTTAGAACCATACCTGACACATAGTAAGGGCTCAATAAATGTTCGTTATTACTAACTAGCAGGCAGGCATTGCCTCTTGATCACCAAAGTTTCAGCCCCTGCAGGGGTAGTTTTCTCATCTTAAGAACTTTTACCCTGTGAATCAAGTATTGTCTACTTTCTGGCCTTTGTCCTTAGCCTATTTTTGGTCTTCAGAATCCATGTTTTACCAGCTCTCTGACCATTAGCCTATTTGACTTTGGACCTGGATATCTGTGGGTCACCTCCTCTTTGTTCCTCTCCTCTGGGTAACTGACACCGGGCTGTACCTCTGGGTTCCATGCTTGGCCCCAGTCTGCCCCCCCCTTCTTCTCTGGGGCTCTATTTCTTCCTGCATGTGAAACTCCACTCACATGTGCAGCAGTTTCTGAATTTCCTTCCTTGAGAAGGTCAAACTTACCTGTTGGGACCGCCAAGGGCAGACAATTCCATCTAAACTGCTTGTGACTGTTCTCAGAACTTTTTAAAAACAGCCCCAATCTGGGCCTTGTTATCAAACCCTTCTCCTGGTTTATTTCTAAGCATATCCTGCATGTGACCATGGGATAGAATTCTGGCCAACAGAATGTGGGCAGTGATGACATCCAAGCTTGGCCCATAAAACCCTCTCATGTCTTCTTGTCCATGCTCTTTGGCTGTTCCCCAACTTTATACATGCGAGCACAGTGACTTTGGAAGGTAACAATCGGAGATGGAAGAGCCACAACATGGAAGGGGTATGGATCCCTGAATACTCTTGAAGGGCTGATGTACAACAAAGAACAGCTTCTTTGGGCTGAGTGAGGCATAAACTTTTATGGTGCAAAGCCACTGAAGTGTAAGGGATTGTTTGTTAGAGTAATTACCCTTAATCTAAATAATCCACTTGCGTTGCCCGAGATCCAGCATAATCCATTTTTATCTTCAGTAGCCTCTTCAGTGGCTTTCTCTCCAATAGATATCATTCTACCTGACTTCCAAAGGAATAATCCAAATAATCATAATTGACCAGTCTCATTTTCCTGTTTGAAGAACCTTCAGTGATGCCTATAGTATAAAGTCCAAGTCTTTAGCATGCTGTGCTTGGCCTTTTCCCTCTCCTACTGGTCTCCCCAGTCCACCCTTAAAAGCTTATAATTAATCAGAGCTCACCAAAATACAACTTTCCATGCAACAGAGAACACATTCATTACTTGTGGCATAACGAGACAGATACAGGCAATTCCAAAGACAGTCATTGAATCTAAGGAGTGATCGTGTACGTAAGGTCAGCCCATTCATGCACCCAGCCCCCAGTTGCCTTTATACCCACCAGCTTATAACATTCTCTATTAACAAGTCTTACAAGACGTAGCATATGGAACAGTTTGAACTACAGTCACACGTAAAGATATTAATATGAGTTAACCTATGAAGTTGTTGCCTTAGAAAATGATCTTTAGGCATCCTCATGTTATTTTCTTATCATATGCTCTTGGCTACAGCCATTCCAAAAGTTCTTCTATTTGTCAAATTACCCTTTTCTTTTCATGCCATCATTCTTTTGCCTGGAATACCTTCCCTTCCTTGTCCTTCAGCAAATGCCCTAGTATCCTTCAAAACTCACTTAGGGGTTTCCCTTTCTAGTTAAGCTTCTTCAGCCTCCAAGCTCACTTCCTCACAAAGTAGGTTAGTTATGTTCTCCTCTATTTAAAGGTCTATGCTTAACTTCTCTGTTTAGGACATCATATTGTAGTGGTCTGGTTGTGTAACTATGTCTCTTACCAGATAATGATCTCAGAGGGGAATATTAGTATTTATACAGCAGCTACTCTACAAACACTAGAGAGCCAATTCAACCAAAGTATTGGCTGTTATATGTTGACATCCACCAGGTTGGTGGCAGCATTGCTTGGAATGTTCTCTCACTGTCTGGGAAGATCAAGGATATGGTGTGGAGAAGGAAGAAATTTATTCTGGGTGCTCCAGGGATCAGATTGAGGACAGGGAGCTTGAATAATGTGGGGCTTAATATCTGTTCAGTTAAAGAAACTTTCCCTTGTTCATTAAAATTACTACTTTTTAAAAATTAAGTCTTATTTCAAACATTAGAGAAGTTCATAAAATAAATTACATCCAACCATGTTGGCTGTGCATCTACCACCAAGGTGCAACAGATGCTGACATTTGGCCATGTTTGCTTCACTTCTTTGTTAAAGAAATAAATCTTATGGATAGAGTTAAAGACTCTCCTCCCTTCCCCATCTCTCCCTCCCTTCTCAAAAGCAACCACAAACTTGAGGTTGATATGTATCCTTCCCATGCACTTTTTTGTACTTTTGCTATAGTCAATATGTACTATTTTTATGAAGTGTGTGTATGCATATGTATATATAGTATCATATTGTATGCTTCAATATTTGTGTTTTGAGATTTATCCATGTAGTGGCATGTTGATGTAATGAATTCATCTGAATTGCTAAAACAAACCTCCCACCCTGTGCTGCATGGATAAATCATAGTTTACTATGTATTTGCCTCCTTAGAGATATTTGTTTCCATTTTTCATTATTACAACCCAGTTATGCAAAATAACATCTTTGTTCATGCTTCTTTGCATATCACAAGGTAACTCATTCAAACAGTCAGAACTGTCCAACCAAAGAACTGCATGCTTCAAGAAGCAAAGGGCTTCTAGTACCTGGACTTGACCATGGAGAAGTTGTCAAGGAATACTGTAAAGGGGGTTCCTTTATTGATTTTTTAAGTTGAACCCAATGATGCTAAATTCCATTCTGACCCTGAAGCTCAGGGTTTCTATGCCTTTAGGAGGGAGAACATTGCATAAGCAAGTCATGGGGCTTTTTGAATTATGGAGCTGCAGGGCAGAAGCAATAAAAGCTAATCATTGGGGCAATAAATGGAAGGACATTCAGCTTACCTATTGGTGGGTTCCAACTTAGTACGTTCCAACTAGGATCTGGTGAAACTGTCACTATTTTAGGTGCTGATCATGCAGTCATTCAAAATGTTTTTGAGTACTTCTATATGTACCAGGTACTGTTTAAAGAGCAGGACATAATGGTAAAGAAAACAAAGTCCCTTATAAAGTTTAGGATCATAGATAAATATATAGTATAAGGTGTTTCTGAGAAAAATAAAGCAGAGTAAGAGATGGAGAATGAAGGGGGATGTTATTTCATGAGACTGGTCAGGAAAGTACTGCTGTTTGAAATATTGCATTGAATTCAATTATAATATCCCCACTTTACAGATGGGGCAATTGAGACTCAGAGAGGTTAAGTGATTTTCCAAAATGCCACACAGCTGGGAAGCAACAGAGATTCAAACTTATGTCTCTTGATTCCAAATTACTCTTGTGTTCCACAAAGCTGTGATGTCCTTATTTTGGCTTAAAGGACAACTAGTTTAAAAATGATGCTTTATAGTTTATAAATTATTTTCATATATATGCTCACATTTGATCCTCATAGCAAATTCTGTACTTAGATATTATTATTATTAGTATTATTTCCTTTGTTTACTGAGGTCCAAAGAAGTTAAATACTTAGTTAAAGCAGGATAGTGACAGAGTGGGGCCTAGAACTGAATTCTGCTCTGTTGCTCTTTCCATTCTATAGGGTAAAATATTTCCTTTTCAGAAAAAGCTATGATCAGTTCCTTAAATTTACATAGAGCTAAAAAACCTTATATTTACTCTCCCAAAAGAAACCCCATCCAACTCAGACTCATAGTGATGTGAGAGTCAGTGTTCTCAGAGGCAGCACCTCCTCTAGTCCCCATCCTCAACAGCCACCCCTTTCCCAGCTGGGAACTAGACCCCATATGGCCTCTTCAAGCCTCCTGCCACCGGATAATTCCGCCTAACTGTGGAGAGTTAATTTGTCTGACTATCAAGTGCATTCTATAAGTGTAAAACAAAACTAATTGGTTCTATTCCATACAAATTTAATCATACCATAAAATGTGATCAATACAAATAAAAACCATTGAGTAGGTTAAGTGTTGAGGATCCATAAAGAGGGAAAAATGGTCTATGCACATAATCGTAGGAATTGAAATCTGGATGAGTAGTCACTTGTGAATTAATCATCTTGCATGCTGGAGCCGACAATAGCTGTACTGTGTTGGAGGGACACTGAAAATTCCTTTCTTTTGTGCCAATTGTGTGGAGGAGATAATTTCCTCATTGATTTGGGGGGGGGGGGCATATGTGTTATCAGCTAATGCATTCTGGATAATATTCATCGGATGCAAGTTTTGTGCAACTGCAGCCCACACGTTGCGTGCAGGCTCTGACCAAACTTTCTTTGTACTCTGACTGACTGCTTGTATTGTAGATAAAGAGTTTGGGCTTTGTTGAATGGTGCACTTCTCAAGGGGTCAAATGAAGTGAGGAGGTCACAGCACCTCTTTTGTGAACAATTTGGGAAAGGCAAAACTGGGTTGAGTCTGGCGGCTTCTAAAACATCAAGCCCAGACTTTGTTTTGTCACTCATTTGGAGGAGCAAATGGATACATTCATATTTGTTCATCTTTTTCTGCCTAACAAATGGATTTTGGGTTCCTTTATGCTGCACTGGAATAATGGGGTCCACACCTGGAAGCACAGTTCTGTCTGAACTCTGAACAAGGCCTATCAGGTCCATTAGGAGGGTGGCCTTGCCGTCGGTCCTACTGCCATAGCGTATGTGCCCGTGGAAGCTTGCCCAGGGTAGAAGGCTGTGCTCCTATTTTGCATTCTGACCAAAGCTCTTGTGAATCTCATGCCAAATAAGACTGTCCACTGGAACCAGGACACTGATTCCTGTGGATTCTGAGCATCACCACAGCCTGCAATGGACTGAGGCCACTTGCCATGTACCTGGATCTCTTTGATGTGGACCTTATGTTTATTGTCTTGGGTGTCTGCTATACTTAACTTCCTCTTTCTCTTCCTTCCATCTGTTTTCCTGCTTCTACTGTGCCCACCCCTGCTACCCCAAGTGTGGCATAAATTGGATTGCCACCAAAATCCATCCTCCTCCTACTCTAATAAAAAAACATAGACGTGTGGATACTCTACCAGGGACTGCAATCCCAAGCCTCCCATGCAGTTAGGGGTGGCCTTGTGTCTAAGTTGTCTCTGGTAGAGTGTAAACAGATGTGATGTGAGCCACTTTCAGTCCTGACCATCAAATCTGCAATGTGCATGTTACCTTGGAAGTGTGGAAGGTGGCATGAGCTTATTTCCTGAATGTGTGGAGCGAAGTTCCCCGCCAGTGTGAAATACCCATCCTAGACTGACAATATGAGGGAGAAACAGACATCTATTGTGTTTGAGCAATTATATTTTTGAGTCTATTAGTTATAGAGCTTTAGCCTACCCAAACAACACACTCCATCGGGCCCCATCTCTGTAGGCATGTCTAATTTGCTTATTTAGGTCCAACACAAAAGTGACCAATCCTACTACCTATTGAACATCTGGTTCTTTGATCTGACCCATTTTCTATTTCCCTGGTACTAATGGAAATAGCTTTTTTTTTTTTTAAAAAAAAAAAAGAATATAAAGCTAATACATGCATACATCTTATAAAAATAGACACAGAGCAATAGTTGATGGATGATAGATAGGGAGGGAAGGAAAGAAAGAAATGGTGATGTGACAGGATGTTATAGTTGGTGGATTGGGGTATTGGGGGAGGGGGGTCGGGGTATGCTGGAGTTCTGTGTCTGGGGTTTGTATTGTTTTTGCAACTGTTTCTGTAAGTTTGAACTTATTTCAAAATAAAATAACAAACAGTCAGACAATAAAGATGTATACAAAGAATAAGGCGCAAACCACACAGAGATAACTTCCATCAACCTTTTTCTGTGAATACATGTTTCCAAAAATCTTTACCGAAGTATAATATACATAAAGAAAAGTGCATGTATCATAAATGGATGGTGTGCCAGTTTGAATGTATTGTGTCCCCCAAACGCCATTATCTTTGATGTGGTCTTGTGGGGCAGATATTTTGGTGCTGATTAGATTTGCTTGGATTGTGCCCCACCCAGCTGTGGGTGATGACTCTGATGAGATATTCCCATGGAGGCGTGGCCCCACCCATTCGGGGTGGGCCTTGATCAGTGGAGCCATATAAATGAGCTGACTCAAAGAGAAGGAACTCAGTGCAGCTGTGAGTGACATTTTGAAGAGGAGCAAGCTTGCTAGAGAGGAACGTCCTGGGAGAAAGCCATTTTGAAAACAGAACTTTGGAGCAGACACCAGCCACGTGCCTTCCCAGCTGTGGGTGATGACTCTGATGAGATAGTCCCATGGAGGCATGGCCCCACCCATTCAGGGTGGGCCTTGATCAATGGAGCCATATAAATGAGCTGACTCAAAGAGAAGGAACTCAGTGCAGCTGTGAGTGACGTTTTGAAGAGGAGCAAGCTTGCTAGAGAGGAATGTCCTGGGAGAAAGCCATTTTGAAAACAGAACTTTGGAGCAGACGCCAGCCACATGCCTTCCCAGCTAACAGAGGTTTTCCGGACACCATTGGCCATCCTCCAGTGAAGGTACCCAATTACTGATGTGTCACCTTGGACACTTTATGGCCTTAAGACTGTAACTGTGTAGCCAAATAAATCCCCTTTTTATAAAGGCCAATCCATCTCTGGTGTTTTGCATTCTGGCAGCATTAGCAAACTAGAACAGATGGCTTGATGAATTTCTATAAGGTGAATACTTCGTTGTAACCAGCAAGCATAGCAAGAAGCAGAATATTCTTGCACTCAAGAAATCCTGCTCTTCCCCTCTTCTGATTATTACTCCCAAAGGTAAATACGGTGGTTGTTTTCAAAACAAAATTTTGACCAAATGTGTTTTGTAAACTGCCTTTAAAAAATTATTAATGAATCACATTTTCCATGCCAATACTTATAGACATCCATCATGATCATTAAAGATTAATATACTATTTAATTAAAGCATCATAATTTATTTACCATTGCACATTTTGGTCGTTTCTTTTTTGTTATTGAGAACAATGAGGATTCCTGTATATACATCTTTTTGCATTTCCCCCGAAAATTGCTTCCAAGATATAAGGTATAAACACTTTAGGGCTTCTGAAAAATGCATTTTAAATTTTCCCAATAGAAAGATTACACCAATCAATACTCCCATTTTCTCACACCTTCAAACACATACTGCATTTATGTATTTCCTCCTTGTGTAGCAACATTTATTGAGCTGTATATCCATTATTTTGGGCTTCCCATAGCATTTCTGTCTCATTTTTGATTTTCTGTTCACCGTCCCTGACACTCCAGATCATGCGACCTGGCCAATGACCAGAGTTCTTCCCTGGGATTTGCACACAACAATATGAGAGCTTTCTATATTTGCTTAGTTTTGGTAACCTGGGAGGATGTGATCCGGGGACTATCTGCAGCCCTCCTCCCCATGATTTGGGAATATTATCATGTTGTTTGTTTTTAGAATAAGACACAGAGCTTGAGGGAGAAGGAAGAGAGAGTTTGGGTAAAGTTGAGTTCCTGAGGCTCTGGTTTTGGTGGATTTTTGATTACACAAAAAACCCAGTTTTGTGAAGCAATTAATTGTCTTTTTGCTTAGCGTAATTTAGATTGTGTTTCTATTACCTGCAGCTGAAAGGTAATCTTACAATCACACGCTTGTCACATGAAAGAGGGAGGAGCTTTTCCAACATGAGAATTGTACTATTCAGAGAAACCATATTGGAAAGAGAGATTAATCTATTCACATCCAGTCTTAAAAACCAAGGTCAGTGAACCGGGGAGGAGGGCTTCCACTTATATTACTCTGGTGACGAATTTTGAAAAGTTCTTTGCAAACTGCTACGTAGATGTGAGGGTTTTAGCATTCGTAACTTTCGTAGGAGGTAGGATTTCTCAAGCAGTGTGACAGTTGTAGGATTGTCCCAGCAAAATGGGGACTCTCATCTGAACCCCACTTCTTCCCATCTCAAAAAATGAAGCTGGGGAGTTGAATGTGGCTGCAGAGGCCACCATCAAGCGTTCAGGAGGGAGAGCAAGGCCAAGTATCTGTGCAGGGCTAGCGGAAGGCTAGGTAAATGGTGTGGTCAGGTGACAGGAGCGTCACTGTGTGTGTGTGTGCACATGAATGTATGTGTACGTGTGTATGAGTGTGTATGTGTGTGTATGTGTATTTTATGTGCTTATGTGTATATGAACGCTTATGCATGTGTGTATGTGTGTATGAATGTATGTGTATGTGTGTATATGTGTATTAGTGTGTGTGGTGCATGCATTTAGTGCATGATGTATGTGCATGTGTGTGCTGTGTACAACATGTGTGTGGGGTGTGTATATGTGCATTGTGTATGAGTGTGTATTTATGTATGTGTGCATATGTATTGGTATAAGTGTGTTTGAGTATATGTCTATGTGGACATGTGCATGTATACATATATGTGTATATGAGTGTGTATGAGTGTAGATGTGTATGCAAATATGTGCATGTAGATGTGTATGCAAATATGTGCATGTGTGCATGTGTGTGCATGTGTGCATGTGTGTGTCTGAATATATGTGTGTGTGTGTATTGGGTGGTGTATGTGTGTGTGTGTGTGTGTGTGTGCCTGTGTGAGTTATAGTTGGACACCCTGGCTGGCCTCAGAGAAACACCTGATAACCAGGTGAGACTCCATGAGATTCCTGGTCCTCAGCGTGGGAGTTTGGCAGGACAGGGAAACATCCTCTCCCTGGGGTGTTCTGAATAATTTGGGAGGTTCACTAGGCTGGGGCTGAGGAGCAGAGAAGAGAAAAAGTCAGGCCTGGATGTCAGGAGATTAGCAGAACCACAGTCATTTCACCTCGTGGCAACAACCAGCCCATCACAGTTCGGAGCCACAGTGTCCTCATCTCTAGAATGGGCATCATAAACCTCCCTTAGTAAATGGCAACTTGTCATTAACTGGACGCAGAAACATGGGAGCCAGACCTTCATCCTCCGGGGATGGCACTAAGCGGGTGGGAGTTGCTACTCAACCACATGAAAGAGGGAGCTAAGGGCTCAGGGTTTCCCTCGACAAACTGCATTCACACTCCAGGGCCTTTGCCCTTGCTGCTCCTGCTGCCTGAAACAGCCTTCCTCCTCCTTGGCTGGCTCCCATTTATCCTTCAGATCTCAGTTTAAGTGCTGCTTCCTCTGGGAAGCCTTCCCCACCTCACACTTTCCCTAGACTAGATTAAGCTTCTTTGGATGTCAGATTAAGCTTCTTTGGATGCCTAAAGCTTCTCTTCTCAGCTTGTGCCATTGCTTGTTTAATTGTATTACCCACATCCTTGGTTAGGCTGAAAGCTTGTTAAGAATTCTTTGACACATTGTTGATGCTCAATAATAGTTTTTTGAACAAGTGAATGAATGAAGAAGTGAATGAATGAAGAGTTTGAGATAACTTCTGTCAGTGATAGTGATTCTAGGTCAAGTTCAATAGATGGTGTCCTAGCATGATTTGGATTCTTCAAAACTCAAGATTGGAATTGGGGTTGGGTAGAGCTTATAAGTGAGGTGTGATATCTGGAGCCCTGACCCCCCTAAATATATGGGGAGTCAGAGATAGACAATTGGGTGGACTAATATTCTCCCTGGACTTTCTTTCAGAAGAGCTCTGAAAGATCACACATTGAGTATTTAATGGTCCCCAAATAAAAGCCCATCTTGTACATCTCTTGTCTTCCCCAGTTGCTCAGTCACCACCAACTCTTTTAGTACTCAATTCCATGCCTCTGATTCTCTCTTCTACTTCTTGGAATCTGCTTCACCCTGAGTTGCTGGGCTCTTGACTTCTTCCCTGTGATTTATTACCACAACATCTCTTGCTGCTCTACTCTTCCATTTGTCTGCCTTCAATAATTATTTAAGCTTTATTAGATATTTATCAAGTAAACTGTCAGCTTCTGAAGTTTGCTTATTGTAGCCAGAGGTTTAGAAAGGCAATTTGTATGCATTTCAGAGCTCGCATGGCAAATCCTCTCTCTGGATTGAAATTATGATATGAATATGATGTTTTATGAGACAATAGAATGAAGGTTCCAAATTCTAGGATTGGTTATGTTTTTTTTTTCCTCTCTGAGCTTTCCAGAGGAAAAAAAATATTTAAGCAGCTCAGATGGCTGGATGTTAGAAAGTAGGATATGGGAATGAACTCACTGTGGGAGAATTGAGAAGGAGCAGATGATTAATCCAGCTCAGATGGCCTTTAAATTCATGAGGTTGAATCCAAGCCAAGCCAAATACCACTAGGATATGTGGCTCCCTGAACTCTGCTGAAATGGAAGATTGATCTGGCTGTAGGGCAACCTGGGTGTCACCAGCAAACGGAGAGCTGTGAAGGCGAAAAGCCCAGTTAAGATGTGATTGCAGCAGTGCCAGTGAGCAGTTGAGCAATAATGTCCTGATCCCGAATGAAGGCCGTGGGAATGGATTCAGAAGGAAGAGTCCTTTAAGAGGGCAAAAGCTACAGGGCTTATGGCAGCAATAATAGGAGTTATGCAATACTTTTTATTTCTGTTTCGAGTATGATAGAACTCTGACAGGTAAGCATTTTTAATATAATTTTCAAGTTTCATAGACATCATAGAAATTAGAGTCACTGAATTTAGACATCTGTCATTTTTGTCTGTCTGGCATCCCTTCCGTCCTTTTCTGGTATCAACAGGCAGATTTTCTTTTGGGAAAATCATCCACTCTCTATTCTAAGTTCATGAAGTTGGATGGGGTTGATTCTGCCCCAAGTTTCTGCGGTGGGCATATGACCCAGGTTTTGGCTCGTGGGTGTATTTTAGACCCCTGGCCTCTGTCATATCTTCTTGTATGGACTCCTCAGCCCAGCCAGGGCCATACCACTCAGTGCTAGGGCTTTGTTTAGAATGATTGTTAATGGAACATGACACTGTGAGGGCTGGAATGGGGGGCTCTTTGGGACCACTGTGAGGGGAGAGCCTGTCTGAGAAGGAAGCCGAGGAAAAGGGAAAGAGAAGTGAGAGGGGCAGATCGGTATCAATGACATTATTTAGGCTTGGATCTAACCATTCTGAATAGCCTATGCCTGTTCTTTTCAGTTACAAGACACAGAAAGAGCCTATATTATTATTATTATTATCATCTTACTTCATTATGAGGAGTGTTTTATGTGACTTGCAACCTAGAGTCTTGATCAATATTGCCATTTGGCTAGAGTGGTAGCAGTGGAGGAATGGTGACAGAGATGATTTGTTCTGGATTTTAGATCTTAAGTTCTATACCTTCCCACTGTGTGTGTTGAGAGGGAGAAGTCTTTAGGAAGAGATAGAACAAGGAGCCAGATTCCCAGCTCTCGGGAAACCCCTGGATACCACCACTCACGGCAGGAGTCCTGGGACCAAATTCTGGCTCAGCAGCTCACTCTCTGGGTTACCTTGGGCTAGTCCTTAACCTCTCTGTGCCTCAGAGCTGTATCTGGACTTGGGGCATTAATTTATGCCTCTAACGCTTGTCATGAGAATAAGAAATTGCATAAATGGTCTGTAAACCCAAAGGTCTGTAAACATGTTGCTGTTATTGTTATCACCTTTATTATGCTTTTCCATCACTGGGGCACCTCAGAGAGGCCAAATGCCCACAGGTCCCAGGCATCAAATTCAAGCAACAGACATATGGCTAGATTAGATGGTTTTAAGGGTCCATTCCCTTCAGGAATCTAAATGAAGGGAACTTATTATATCGCCTAAGCAATGAGCCTGGAACTTGGGGTACTTATTAAATCCCACTGTAACTTGATCAGGCGGACTGACTGTCTCTATTTTACCACTCAGAAAGCGGCAGTTCATATAAGTAGAAGTTACTTGTTCAAGGTCATGCCTGGGGCCGATGGTCAGTTCTATCGGACTCCACTGACCTTGTCTTTCCATTGAAACATCCCACCTTCGGATTCAGGAAAGTTGTAGTGGAAGATATGCAAGGAATCAACGGAAAGAAGGAAAAAGGCTCTGAAAGAAGAGACTACCTAATTCTACCCTTAAGGGGAAAAGATGATGGCAACTAAGGAGCTACTTAAGACAGATATAAGATTCTCAAGAGGGTTTGATCAGCTGGCTTGACCTCCTCAGAGTCTTGATTTTGTTAAAGCCCATTCATTCATTCATGGAATATTTATTGAATACCTGCTATGTGCAAAGCCTGGACTGAGCTTACAAAGATGAATTTGTTGCTGTCTCTTCCCTCAAAGAACTCAGCCCACTGGGGGATATATTCCTGCAAACAGCTCACTCTAGTATGATGAAGAAAGTTCTAAGTAGGGTTGTGATCAAGATGTACACATTAGGGAAAGAATAAAGAGAAACTAATCTGAAACAAGGAAATCTTGGAAAGGTTTTGTAAAGAAGAGGGGACATCTGAACTGGGTCTTATAGAATATGTAGGAGTTTGCCTATGGACAAAGGGTAGAGGGAATAGCCTGAGGAATGAGAGGGAGACCTGGTTGGCATGTTTGGAGACTAGGTAGCAGTTGGATACAGAGTGTTTGGAGACTAGGTAGCGGTTGGATATGCTTGGAGTAGAGAGGTGGGGTGGGGAAGTGGTCCGTGATATTTGAGATGAAATCAGAGAATACAGCAGGGCCGGGAGACAAGGAAACATCAAGCTAAGATAGGGCTTGGATATACTTCTGGATGTGATGTGCAGCTTTTGAAGGAATTTAGTCCTGGTAGTGACAAGATCAGATGTGAAATTTATTGCCCTTGCTGCTGTTGGAGGGTGGATTAGAGGGTGCCCGGTCTGCAGCAGAGGCCACCAAGGTGGCTGCTGAACAAATTGAGGCCAGGGACCATATGCACTAGTTAGTACAGTGCTTGAGAAACCATAATATCTATGATCTGAGGCCTGGGTGGCCTTGCTGCAGTCCCTTCTGCTTATCCTCTTCCAGGACAGGAAGCTCTTACTTAATGGTTAAGATCCCTTCTTCAGATTTCCCACAGCTCTAAGGTTTCCCAGAGCTACTCTAAAAGGAATAGCCCCCTTGGTTCTTATCTACTGGCTTCTGGAAGGAAGAGATAGAACATCCCATTGAAGGAGGCCATGAAGACACGAATGGAGTGCCTCCTTCTGCAAAAGGCTTGGATAAGGCTGTCAGGATGGAAGCAGCTTCAGTGGATCCCAACCCAAGTTAGGGTGGGCCCCAAAGACTTCATTATATCTTGTGCTTGGAGAGGAATCTGGAGAGAAGAGGCCAATGGCTGATTTCCTTTGCATGGAATCCTCATCAGAGTACCCTGTGAATTTCTACTCCTACTTCATAACAAAACATATAGTCAGTACACATCAGGTTGTAAAGGATCTCAGGATCTTTTTCTCAAAGGGCCAGAAGTAAATATTTGAGGCTTTGAGGGCCATATATTCTCTGTCATAACTATTCTACTCTACCATTGTAGCATGAAAGCAGCCAGGGACAATACCGAAGCATATTGGGTGGGTTTGTGGGGGCTGCCTGGTTCCAATAAAACTTCATTTACAAAAACAGGCTGTTGCTTTCTTATTCCTAATTTAGGTAGATGCATTCAGATGAAGAAACTGAGGCTTTTCCTGGAAAAACAAAACAAGAAGAAACAGAATTCTCTGATATCTAACAGTTCCTTTGCATTAAGTGCTCAATCACTAATTGTTAACTCGAATCAAATGAATGCCAAGTTGTTTTTTTACAATGGAAGTTGATGGCAATGAGTATATTGCTAGAACTTGTATTCCTGGTCTAGAGGGATTAAAAAAAAGTTGAATTGTTTGACTTTCAGCATTAAGTAACAATAGACTTGAACTCTCATGAAGAAAGATGTCCAGATATCTTCATTTTTCCTCCAGTTTCCTTGATCTGGGACATAGGTTTGTTCTGGTGGTTGGTTTGGGAATTTAGAAAGACTCTGTAGTGGATTTGGTTGGGATGCAAGAACAGGGAAGGTAATCAGTACTGAGACTGCCATTTAGTAGTGATAAAATAATAAGATGAATTCAGTTTAGTTTTGCTTTACCCATTCCAAATTATGATGTAAACCATTGAAATGGGACTTTAAAATAAGATGACATGTAGCCAGGAACCAGAAGATGTACCTGGTCTGATGTAGCGGTTTGGGAACAAGCTTTGGATTTAAACAGACTCCTGGTTCTGTCACTCCCCAGCCATGTGAACTCAAGCATCTTCAACCCTCTGAGCCTCATTTTTCTCACTTATTAAACAGGTAAAATAGTTCTTTCCTCTTATGAATATTTTGAGAATTAAATAAAATTATGAATGAAAAACACGTAGTCTGTGCTGGGTGCATAGCGAATACTTACTTGGAAAAGATTATTATTTTTTTTTTTTGATGGGGGAAGAAATTCCATGACCCAAAACTAACTTTTATAACTCCCCCATTTTCTGTTGCCTTGAAGTAGTATAGAAGGAACAAGGAAGATGGAGATGGAGGAGCAGGGGAAGGGAAGGAAGGAAAGGAAATAAGAATAAAGAGGAAGGAATAAACTAGAAGAGGAATGAGTGTGAGGTAGGAGGCAGGAAAGATGGTCCAGAGGGTCACCCAATTCAGAGATGAAGAGGGGGCAGTTGATACTTGTGATGGTTGGGTTCATGTGTCAACTTGTCCAGGTGATGGCACCCAGGTGTCTGGTCAAGCAAGCACTGGCCTAACCATTACTGTTAAGTACAGTTGTGGCTGGTTAATAAACCCGAAGGCAGGTTTATTAAATCAACAGTCAATTGACTGTATCTGTGACTGATTACATCAACCAAGGGTGTGTCTTCCACAATGATAGAATTCAGTCAATTGGATTTAATCCAATCAGTTGAAGACTTTTAAGGGAGAAAAGAGAGAACTTTCACTTCTTCAGCCAGCTAGTCTCTTCTGGGGAGTCCATCGAAGACTTTCATCAGAGTTGCCAGCTTGCTACCTGCCCTATGGAATTTGGACTCTTGCATCTCCACAGTTGCGTGAGACACTTTTATAAAATCTCATATTTACAGATATCTCCTGTTGCTTTTGTTTCCCAAGAGAACCCTAACTAATACAGTACCCCAAAAGAAGAATATCAGTGATTCTCCTTCCACACCTCATTTTCCCCATCTCAAAAATTATTTTATTTATTGGGAAAAATATGTCACTTTAATATACTGAGTACTTAAATTTGATTAAGTTCCATTAGTATTTTGAGTCTGAAACATGTTTATTCAGCATCTTAGGAGTTGTAGATATTCATTCATTCATTCTTTTGAGGAACTTAATACCTCATTGTGTTTAAAATTACACACACACATATAACACACAATCTTTAGTCAGCCTTTGTCCCCTTAATATATGAATTCCATGGCTATGATATTTCTAGTGAAGGGTCTATAGGAAAACACTAACATTGAACCTTAGGAATCTTGGCTAGGACCTGCCTCGGGAATGGGTAGAAGCCTGGCCAAGGGCAGCAGCCAGAGAGAGTCATGTCTTCCAGGAAAGGGGGAGACAGCTTTACTTTAGCAGAGTTTTCTTTTTCTCCTCCCTCCCTCCCTCCCTTCCTTCCTTCCTTCTTTCCTTCCCCCCTCCATTCTTCTTACTATCCTCCCTGTCCTCCCTCCATCCCCCTCTCCTTCCTCCCTCCTTTTCTCTCTTTTCCTTCTTTCCCTTTACTCCTACCCCTCCTTCTCCTCCTCTTCTTTTTCTTTTTTTCTTTCCTACTGCTCTTCTTACCTTCATTTCTTGCACACTTCTTTCTTTCCTTCCTCCCTCCTCCCCTCCCTCCCTCCCTCTTTCATTTCTTTCCATCCATTCATGCATCAAAGCTTGCTCCATCCTACTTGGCTATAAGGTTGTCAGATAGAACTTGCATTATGAAAGAAGCCCATTGAGTTTCCTTCCCTAGAGATCATCAAAACCAGGATGGGTCATGGCAGTCCTTCCTAGCTTCAGGACACAGACCTTTGTTCTTTGCACTCTAGGCTTCCCCATCATCTCCCAGCTGGAGTCTCATAAAGGCTCACTCAGCTGATCCCAGTTGTTGCAAGGGCAGGAGCGCTTTGAAGCCTTAGCTCTGGCAATCTTATTGCCTTAAGCCTGACATTTTCCATCGTGACCCAGGTGAAACGCTTGCTCCATGGTCCCCTCTCCATTTTAAAGCCATCCCCAATTTTCCCTGTGTGTTAGCTCAGTTTTTATGGCTGGCCTCAGTCCCTGCCAGCCAGACTCTTCTGCTTGGGGGATGAGGTCCTGACTCCTTATTTTTCTCTTCAACCATTTGCTTCCTGGAAGGTTTGGAAGCTGGACCTGCGGTGCTGCTGATTGCCTGACCTCAAGCACCATTATTGCCTGGAATCTCCTGGAGTCCTTCTTCATGTGATCAGATCCTCTGGATAGTGCCACGTGCCCAAACTGCACTTGGGATTCTTGTCTCACATGGCAAGTCTGGGGCCACAGCCTGGACCGTTCTCCACTGAATCTTCCCCAACTCCCCACTGCCAGTGGGCTTCCTAGCAGGTCTTTCTCCTCCTGGTGGAGGCCAGCCTGATAGACTAGGGGGTGGGCTGGGGCCACTGTTTCTGGCAGGATGCTGGGGCCGGGGAAAGAGCAGATGGGAGGAGAAATCAGGAAATTCTGGTCCAACTGAGGCATATAAATCATATGGCTGCTGTGAGGCCTTTTAAATGTTTTGACGCTTTCCCATCCATCAGAGCTGTTAATTGGGTTTTGACTGAGTTGTTCTATATGTAAATACCAGTTACTGGTGAGGTTGTTTATAGCCAAACTGTCTGTTTATGCAAATTGTGTTCCAAGATCACAGCGTTTTCATTGCAAGATAAAAATATCCCTTTTATTTAATGCCAAAATCACTTCCTCTTTGGGCTGAGGTTTATTTTCCTTTTTGGCTTCTGCATACAGCAAAGCCATTTGGTAAGCCAGTGGAGAGGCTGTTCACATCCAGCTGAGGCCGCAAAGAGGGGGGCCACCGAGGTGGCTGTTTGTGTTTCATAGATTCATAGAATGGGCTCTCAGGGACTGGAGCTCAGCTTCCTTCCCCAAGTAGAGCTTCACTGAATGATGGGGAGCTCATTGCCCATCAAAGCAGCCTGACCAGCAATTTGAACAGTTGTTCTTACTAGAAAGCTGTCCCTCAAAACCTTTGGAATCTGCCTTCTTTGGAAACTTACCCTCCACTCCAACTTGGTCTCACAGAATAATCTGCTCCCTCAGACCTCCTTTCAGCCCTGAAGACAGTGGTCCTGCCCCTTAATCCTTTACTTCTCCAGGATGGACACTCCCAGATCCCTAAAGGGCTGATTTAAAGCCCATTCCTGCCATGATGGACCAGAGTCTCCAGACATGCTCCATTTTATCAATGTTTTTACAGGTCTCAAACTTGAGCATAATTTTTACTTCATGAAACACTGCTACCCAATCCTTAGGTATACCTCAAGGTTCAGGCTAATCAGTCTTTGGTGTGCATAAGATCATCTGGTGAGCTTGTTAAGTCCCAGAATCCTGGTCCTGTTTCCAGAAATTCTGATCCAGCAGGTCTGCAGAGGGCCCCAGAATCTGTTCAGGACAAGTGTGGCCTCAAAACCTCACTTTGAATGTCACTTAGGTAGGCCCTGCCTTCTGTCCACTTGCTTGCATTATAGTTCCATTTCTACCCTAACAATTGAGATCTCCCCTTATCTGACCTGACATATCCTTCACTGGTCAGAAAAGTCACGGATCATTCAGAATGAGGGGGGTTTAAACAATCCTCTCACTGGAGTCCATGTGGCTAACAGACCTGTGGCCACATCTACCCAGATGTCCCATTGCCTTCCAGCTCAGCATAGCCAATGCTGAATACATCTCCTCAAAATTGCTTCATTTTGGGACTGGTCCTGCAACAAATCCAGCCATTCAAGCCAAAATCACTCTTTCCCCCTTTCCACCATTGCCCCATCCTATAGATTCCAGCCCCTTAATTTATTTCCCATTCTCCGTGTCCATAGTTGATGCCCCAGGTTAGAACACCATCACCTCTCACCTGGGTGATTGTAATAGCCTCTCGCTCCCCTCCTAAATAATCTCCTCGAAGCCCAGAGTGAACTTTTGAAAAACTGCATATCTGTCTGTGTCTCTTGCCTACCTAATTCCATTTGCCCTTAAGATAAAATCCAAGGCTGCTTGCATGGCCTATCTGACTCTCCATAACTTGGTCCCCTTCTTTCATGCCTTTTATCCTTGAACCGTAAACCCCAGCCCTACAGAATGACTTCTGGGCTTCTGTCCCTGGCTTGCCAAATGGTGCTGAAGAACAAAATATTGTCGACTGGTGCCATGAAAAATTCATTCATCTAGGTAGTGACCAAGTGCATTGAATTAAACCCTGGTCATACAGCAGAGACCAAGACTAGAAAATATCTCCAGTGAAGCCTACATACAAATTTCTGGTCTCTAACTTCAGCTGGGGAGATCCTCCTTCTGTAGGTCAACAATAAACCCAAGTTTAAATCTTTCTTCTTACTAAATACACGTCCATCATTTCTCCCTTCCTCTCAGCAAACTAACCAGCCTTCTGATTTACAAAGAAAATTACTTTCCACAGGCAAGAATTTCCTCATTTCCCTTTTCTTCTATACTTGTAATCCACGTCTTTTCCTTCCTCTCTTCTTCCTTCTCATTTCAGAGGAAGCAAGTATGGTGAATCCATCTGTGTTTTAGACACCAACTCCTACTGTCCATCAGGGATTCAGCTTTTGTGTCTGTTCTTTATTTCCCCTATATATTTATCCATCTTTACTCTTTATGATCACCATCCAATTTTCTCAAAAATCTCTCCTACTTTAAAATAACACTCCCTCAATTTCATGCGTTTCTTTAGCTCACTGGTTCTCAAACCACAGGCTGTTAGTGTCACCACAGGGAGATTTTAAACACAGATGCCTGGGCCACAGCACAGAAAAATTCAAACAGAATCTGCAGAGTGGGTAGAGCCCAGGAATCAGCATGTTTTGAAACCTCCCTGGGAGATTCTATAATCACCCAGAATTGAAAATCACTGCTATTGTCTGCCACAGAAAGCCTATTTGAAACTAACTGTCTCCATTTCCCTATCTTCCCACTGACTCCTAATTCCATTGCCAGTCAGTTTTGTTCCATCATTCACTGAAATTGCTTCAAAAAGTAATTGGAGAATTACCCTTTAAGTGTATCTGACACTTTTACTTCTCTGGCTTGACTCCTGGAGCACTCTGTACCACTGATTACATCTTCCTTCTTGCAGTGGCTTCTGGGGCCCCCATCATACAGCCTCTGCTCATTCTCCTGCATTTGATCCTGCTTAGTCCCTTTTATGGGCTTCCCTTCCTACAGTCACCTCTTGGATATTGGTGTTCCCAAGATTCCATCTTTTCTCTCTCTGTACAACCTGTCAATGGTTGACTTAGTCTATTATTTCCATTTCTATGATGATTGCTACCAAATTTCCATTTCCAGTCCAACCTTTTCCAAGCTCCACATCCATCTCTCACACTACCTACTCCTACTCCTTCTCTCCAAACTGGATTCCCCCCATTTACCCCTTTTCTCCTTGTTTGGCACCAACAAGATACCCAATGCAGAAATCTAGGTGTCCTCCGAGTCTATTTTTCCATCTCTCCTTCACATGCAAGTGTTTACTGAGTCCTGAAAATTCTATAGCCTAAATCTTTCTTGAGTTTCTGCTCCTCTCCAACTCCATCATCACTGTGCTAGTTTGGGCCTCATGATTTCTCTGTTGCATTGCTTCCTTAGTCCCATCTCCAGCCTCTGCACTGTCACGAAAGCAATATCTCTAAAATGCAAATCTGACAATAATATGACTCCTTAAAGCCCACCTGTCAAGACTCTCTGCAACATGAAAGTTAAAATCTAACTGGCTTAGTCTGTGTACAGTTGTCACAACAGAAGAGTTATATGACCTACACACAAAAAATCAATAGATAAAGAGGACAAGATAGTGCTCCTTTAATGTAGGCAAAGACAAAATTTTACTATACACAGATGATAACCAGAGCAAGAGACAGCATTACTGCCACATTCGCTTAATGCCTAACACCCCATGTGTGGTGGTTTAAAGCTGAATGAACCCCAGAAAAACATGTTCTTAAACTTAATCCATTCCTGTGGGTGTGAACACATTGTCAGTAGGACCTTTTGATGAGGGTACTTCAGTTAAGATGTGGCCCACTTCTATCAGGAAGGGTCTTAATCAGATCACTGGAGTCCTTTATAAGAGAATGAAATTCAGGCAGAAAGACAAAGCTACAGACAGAGTAGCTAGTAGCTGAACATCAATGGAACCTGGAAGAGAAGGAAGAGACCAGGAGACGCTGCCATGTATCTTGCCATGTGACAAACTAAGGACCAAGGATTGCCAGCAGCCAGCCCCGGAATGCCACAGTCTTCAGGGAGAGAGCATTGCCTTGATGACAACTTGATTTGGACTTTCTTTTAGCCTCAAAACTGTTAGCTAATAAATTCCCATTGTTAAAGTTGACCCATTGCATGGTATTTTCTTGAGCAGCCAAGGAAACTGAAACACCATGAATGCCTAATACATGCTTGTTGAATGAATAAATGGCCTTCTTTGAGAGCAATGGCCTACAGAGTGTCCTGCACACTGTGCAGACTTTACAAAATAAGACTCTGGGGCAAAAGAAGTGTTTGAATACAAACAGCATTATTAGGTCTGGCTTAGGGCAGGCCCAACTATCTTAAGGGGAGAGGCCTTGAAAAAGGAAACATTCTATAGATATTGGTGTGCCCACCATTTGTTTGAAATTGTGGAGGAGAAGAGGGCTGTGGAGGACCCACTTGAAAAACTCCGGTGCGTGGCTTGGCACCCAGAAGCTGCTCGGGACATTCTGCAGCACGATTGAGAAAGGAAAGCAAATAATAACAATCACAACAGGCACTTACTGACTGTTTACCTTGGCTAGACATGATTCTATGTGCTTTATTTTATCAGTTCTGTAAATTATATACCATTGTTTAGTCATTTTTACAGATGAGGAGACAGAGGTTCATAGGGGTTAAATAACTTATCTAAGGTAATAGAGAGAGAAAAGGGCAGACTTGGACTCTCGTCCTGTGAGCTTGATGACTCTGCTCACCAACACATACCCTATCACTCTGCCTCTTTCGGTCAGCAACTGATACCCCACCTTTCTCCTGCTCATTTTCTGTCTTCCCCATCACTCATGGTACTCCAGATGCTTTATCTACCTTTTGTGTTTTGAACTCACCAATCTCATTCTTGCCCAAAGGCTTTTGAAATTGCTATTACTACAGGCCTTAAAATGTGTTCTATTTGACCTGATGATGTTTTTATCAGTAAGAGATTTTACATAGAAATCTGACGATCCAGGGTAACTTTTAAATAACCACCAGGTGCGGTGTCATGGACCCTGCATTTCTGTACGGTAACACTGACTGACGCTTAGTTTTGGCTGAGCCACTGGGGATGGAGTAAGCACTCTCCAAGTCACCACAGTCCCCACCTCTCCCTATTGTGTCCCACCCAGGCTCCTTCTCTATCTTATTATTCGCTCTGTAGCCATTTGATGTGGGAAGCCCCCTTCACATCTAGCATACCAGATAAAGCCAGAGTGGACTGAATATAGAGTAGATCCTTTCCATGTCCCTTGGGGGCTGAGAGCAAACACATTGCCTGGAGATTTGTGGAAATTCTGATTTGGATTCAGTATGTCTTGGACGAGTCATGAGATTGCATTTCCAATGAGTTTTCCCATGTTGTGCCAATGTGACATTTCTTCTTTCTTTTAACCCACTGAAGTTTTTTTTTTAAACCCTTGCTGTTTTTTCCCTCCTCTTTTATTGTGAGATGTATTTTAACAAATAATTCTAATTGCAGACTCTCAGAAGTCCCAAGCTGAGTGTCCCAAGGGCCTTAGAGATTACCTGGTGCATCAGAGAGTAAAAGGCCATCTGAAAAAATCAGTGGCAGATTCTCTCCCCGCAATGTCTGCACAGCAGGGCACAGCAGAGAGAAAGCTGTGAGCAGTGAATCTGTCCCTGTAGTGGCTAGTCAGCCTTCAGGACACCTTTATGAATATTGTGTGGCCATTCCCGAGTGTCCACCCCATACCCATCAGGCCAGCTATGATTATCTCCACCCTGGGGGCTGGGGATGACCTGGCCAAGCAGCCTTGTTAGGAAGTTCTATTCAAAAGCCAGACTAAAGCTTTGGGTCATTTATAATGTACTAAATATTTAAGAGTGTATGTCTTAAGGCATCTGAAAATTACAGGGATATTTCATGGTCTCATTTTGAGGGCATACATCTGGCTTGGCTTGACATGGCTCCAGTCCGGGGTGGATCTGCTCCGCCTGGGAAAAACTGGATATAAATAAAAGGCTGGAAATGCTGAGTGGTGAAGGGTGGTGCTGGGTGGCAAAGGGCCTGCAGGTGCTGAGGGTCCTGGAGGGTAGGCAAGGCTGCAGCGTTAGGTGGGGCCAAGGTCAGATCTGAGAGGGGAGGCAAGGAGACAAAAATGATAGTGGTGGCTGTTAAAAGGCGCACAAGAATGAGAGGAGTCTGGGTCAGGTGCCAGGGAGAATGGATTGGCTCCGTGCTTAGAAAAAACATCTTGGTTAAGCAATATGCACATGGTAAAAAAAATTCAGGCAATGAAAGAAGTAATTTGGTGAAAATAATTCTCCTTTTGTCTCTTACCTCCAGAAACCCAGTCCACCAGTCCCTTTTCTAACAGGCAACCTCCGTGTCCAGGTTCTAATGTACCGTTCAAGATATTACACATGTGCATTTTTTTACACCAATGCAAGTATTATAAACTCTTCTCTACACCCTTTTTTGTTTCAGTGTATAGTGTATCTTGAGTATCATTTCATATCAGTACATAGAAGTCTTCCTTATTATAACAGCTGCACTGCATTCTATTAAATTGTAGCACTGTAATTTATTTAACCTGCTTTTTATGAATGGATTGTTATGTTATTTCCAGTCTTTTTCTACTGCAAATAATTTTGCAAAGAGTATCTTTTTACATCTATCTCTACATCATGCATGAATATGTCGGTAGGATGATTTTTAGAAGCAAAATGACTGAGTCAAGTGGATATGAGTATTGCTCATTTTGATACATATTGTCAAAATTGCCCTCCAGAGAGATTGTACCACATTTATATTCTCACCAGCAAGATATGTTGCTGATTTTTCTCACACCTTTGAAAGCTATGTATTGCCAAACATTTTGGGGGCTTTTAAAAAATGGAGATATAATTTACAAACAGTAAGATGCACAGGCCTTAGGTGTATAGTTTAATGGGTTTTGACAAACATATATACCTATATAACCCACACCCCAGTCAAGACGGAGAAAAATTCCATCACTTCAGCAGGTTTTCTCATGCTCTTTTCCAGTCAATTTCAACCCTGAGATGGAGCCACTGTTTTCATATTTATTGCTGTAGATTAGTTTTGCTTATTCTTTAACTTCAAATACATGGACTCATACAGTCTGTACTTTATTGTGTCTGATTTCTTTTACTTGACATAAGGTCTGTGAGATTCATACATGTCACTATCTGTAGCTTGTTCCTTTTTATTGCTGAATAGTAGTCAATTGTCTGACTATACTAATATGTGTTTATCCATTCTCCTCTTGATGGACATTCGGACTGTTTCTAGTTTTGGGCTGTTGTTAATAAAGCTTTCAATAACATCCTTGAGAAAATCTCTGTGTGAGTGTGTTTTCATTCCTCTCAGGTAAACATGCAGGAGTAGAATTGCTGGGTCACAGGGTAGGTGTATGTTTAACTGCATAAGAGACTGCCAAACTGCTTTCCAAAGTGCTTGTACCATTTTACACTCCCAAGAAATATGTAGGAGAGTTGTGGTTGCTCTACAAGATCACTGAGAACTAAGATTTGGTGTCATCAGTCTTTTAAATTTTGGTCATTTGATTGGATGTGAAATTTTATCTCATTATTTTGGTAAGCATTTAATGTGTTTCCACGAGTTTTAATGTGTATTTCCTGATAACTAATGATTAGCACCTTTTCATTTTTGTAAAATGTCTGCTCAAGTCTTTTGCCCATTTTTACTGAGTTGTATTATGTTATTGATTTGTAGGATTTCTTTATATGTTCTGTTATCAGTTCTTTGCCAGATATACACTATCTCCCAGTCTGTGTTTGATCTTGCCTATTTTCTTAAAGGTGCCATTTGATGGGCAAAAGTTTTTAATTTTATGAATTCTAATTTATTTTGTTTTATGCTTAGTGCTTTTTCTGTCTTAAGAAATCTTTGCCAACGTTGTGAAATTATTCTCTTATGTTTTTTTTGCTAGAAGCTTTGTGGTTTTAGCCTTTAAATTTAGATTTTTTACCTATTTTGAGTTAATTTTTATATATGGTATGAGGTACAGATCAAGGTTCATTTTTTCCCCATATAATTATTTAGTTGTTCTAACTCTATTTGTTGAAGAGATGTCTCTAACCCCAAATGAATTGTTAGGTCTTAGTAAAAATAAATAATTGACTAAGTGTGGGCCTTTTTCTAGATTCTCTCTTCTGTTGCAGTGAACATTATGTGAATGCCACACTCTCTTGATTGTGAATTTTGAAATCAGATTATGGAAGTCTCCAACTTTTTTCTTTTTCAAGATTGTTTTGACTATTCTAGATCCTTTGCATTTCTACATATAAATGTAAAAATCAGAGGGCAATTTCTACAAAAATGGTGCTGAGATTTTGATTGAGATCCTTGCAGGACTCACTGGGAGCCAGGTGAGTAGTGAACTCCTCCTTCTGTAGCATGCCCTGGCCTAGAGCTTACTTGCTTCGGGGCCATGCAGTCCTGGGTTCTGATATATCGTCATCCTGGTGTGGATACTGGTAAATACTCTGTGGTTTATTTGCTACATCACCCTAAATAAGACCCAGACTTCTAGGAACCCCATTTTCTCATCTATGCAATGGAGGTGTATCAGTTGGGGTTTAGTCAGGAAAGCAGAAATCACATTAGGTATTTAAGAGGGGAATTAATATAGGGAATTTGTTATGCAGGTGTTAGGGGACCGGGAGAGGAAAAGGGAGAGGATGAAGTATCCTAGGAATTAGAAATGCAGGAAGTAGCAATCACCCTTAGTACTGGGGAACAAAAAGGAAGAGGTATCATTAAAGGACTCAGGTGCTCATAGGATGGTCCCTTGTAAATGAGCACTTAAGCCTTTGAAGGGAGGTACCCCCGAGATGGTGCTTAAGTCTTGGAGATACAGGTGGCTGGTGTTTATACCCCTGGGGGCACTACAGGGGTGGTGCTGATTGTGTCCAAAGAAGCTGAAAGCTAGAGTCTTGGCTGTCCTCTGCCCTGACAAAAGGTAGGCAGGAGAGATCCCCTTCTCCCTCCTGTCTCATCTTTCACCAGCACCACACATGGACTTTAACCCGACAGGAAGCCAGGAAGCAAGAATTCTGGGAAATGTAGTGTGCAGACACCCAGCCCATGATTGGGGTGTAGCAGAGATTTCAAACTACAGCTCACAGGACAAATCTGGCTCATTGCCTGTTTCCGTGTGGCTCAGTATTTTGCGAATGGTGTTTACAATTTTAAATGGTCAAAAAAAAAAAATCAAAAGCAGAAGAATATTTTAAGACACGTGAAAATTATATGAAACTCAAATTTCAGTGTCCATCTGTAAATTTCAGCCATATTCATTTGTTTATATGTTGTCTGTGGTTGCTTCTGTGCTACAATGGCAGAGTTGACCAGTTGTGACAGAGACTATAAGGCCCACAAAACTAAAATATTTATTATCTGACCTTTACCGGAAAAGTTTGCTGACCCTTGGAGAGTGTTTTGGGAATGGAAAGACACTGGGTAAATTATCAGCACAAGGGATAATAAAGCCCCCTCGCGAGACTAAAATGAGGAATGAATGAGTTAATGTGTGTGAAATTAACACATTAAGCCATTACTAGCCCCTGCTGTGTGTCAGACACCAGGCTAGAATTTTGGATTCCAGAGATGAATAAGGCAAAGCTATGACCCCGGGGAGATCCCAACTTGGTAGTTTTAACAGATGGGCAGGACAGAAAGTCAAAACAATACGATAAATACATTATTGATATCCTACTGTGTGCCCTTGCTGTGTTAAGCTTCAGGAGAGGGAAGATTAAAGAGAGTTCTCAGACATTATCTGTACTGGGACCAATGTGTGGTTCCATCATACCATGCACCCTCTAATAGAACGCTAGTGTAATGATTTGCCTGGGACTCTGTCTTTCCCAGCAAACTGTGAGGCCATCTCCACATCTCCAGAGCTTGGTCTAATAAGTAATGGACAGCAGCCACCGATACATGTATGGTGCTGATTGAATGAACAGAATGGGATTAAGCAATGTTACATCCAGGAGTCACCTTTTCATCTAGTCTTCAAATGGAGAAACTGAGGTTCAAAGAGTTTATGCGACTTGTTCAAGGGGCAGGATCAGGGGTCTCTACCTCCTGACAGGTAGAGAGAGTTCCAGGCCATTGCCACTTTTCATGGATCCTGAGGCTCTTAAAAATTATTTTTGTGAAGAAATGCTCCAGAGTGGGATTGCCAAAGTTTTGTGCATTTAAATGTTTATACTTAATGAGGTAATGTTTTTAATATTCAAAAAAATATGGTGAAATATTCTTATGCTATTCACCAAATTAATTATAGGATTTATTTAAAAAGTCATATGCTTAGAATGTTAATGATGCATGATCTGTTATTGGGCACACATTTAAAGCTGCAGAATGAGTGATTTCTTCTCTCAATACTGCAGCATATCCCTGTGGTCATACGTATATCTTTGGAAACGTGAAGCCAGGCCATCCAGCACTTCCACCCCCTGCCTAAGAAATCTGCTGCACTGGGTGAGAGGCTCCATATTTGACTTGTCCAAGCCACAACAGGAATTGAGACTCTGAGCTTCATGCTCCTACCAACCTCTGAATGTTTGGATAGTTTCTAAAGGGTGTGCTTATCATTCTCAGCCAGCCACAGGGTCACTGCTAGCCTCTATGTCTCTGTTCAATTAGAACAAGATGCCCCTTCTGAGTGGAAGAATTAGAAAATGATGTCCCATATAGTTGGACAGATTAGAAAAGTCATGTCCTCTGGATGGATGGACGGATTAGGAAAAAACATGTCTTTCTCAGGGCAGATAATAGTTCCACGCCAAGGAGCATGGCTTGGTGGACAGAGCTCGGGCCAGCTTTTCAGCCCCCACTAACCACCTAAAACTTGGAGCCTTGTGCAGTATACAACTTGTACAACCTTATGAGGCAGCTGCATCTTTCTCCTACTCCTTACTTGTATCCATAAGTCTCTATTCTCAATTCCTCTATCCTCTCCAAAATGTCTCTCGGGGTACATCAAATTTACAGTTTGATGTTTGCTAAAGACCTGGTGGTAAAAGAGGTCCTAAATCTTTCTGCAGCTGGGCAGCACACTAACCACTTCCCATTACTGGGGTTGGCGGCTGGCATTGCTCTAAGTAGCTGGCTGCTGCGGCCTTGCATACATATTCCTGTTGTCAGCATTAATAAGGTACAATCGCCTGGGGGCTTGTTACCCACCAATTAAACTTTGGATTTTATTGTGCAACCTTGAGGATGCTTTATGGTATCAGAAGCGTTTGGCAGTTAAATACGACTAATACTCATCGCTCCCACGTGGACACCTCACATCCTGCTCCATTCACAGTGTGATTAAGGAATTAATTGATTTGGACGAGAATGGCACATGCTCTTGACAATAAAATGATGACTCCTTTATTAAGCCATGGATGCAGTGGGCTCGCTGCTACAATCAAGTCTGGTTAGTGGTGGCTCACCACTGGGCATTGGGAGCAGGACTGGGGCACAATGATGCTTGGCTTGGCCTGAGAAATCTGTAGATCCTAGAAGATGCTTTGGAGCCCATCTCTCCTTCCTTCAAGATTCCTCCCTTCCTTCTTCCTCTCCCCCAGCCCCCACATCCCTCCTCCCTTCTTCTTTCCTTCCTTCCTAATTTATTTCTTCTCCTTTTCTAATGTTCGGCCTTATACTTTCCCTCTCTCCCTCCCTTCTTTCCATGCTTTCATCCATCCTTTTCCCAATTAATTTCTTTCCTTCCCCCTTTTCTTGTTTTATTCCATCCCCTTTACCTCTCTCTTCTTCCATCCTTCTTTCATCCCCTCTTTCCTTCCTCCTTCTCTTCCCATGTGAGTCCTCTGTCCCAACCTCCCAGGAAGCCCTTGTCTCACATGACTCTTCCTTGTCAATCTGATCTGCTCTTCTGGTTGAGCTCATTCGGTTTTCTGAAGCAGACCCATTCAAGCCAGCCCTCATAAGGGGGGTATTGAAAAGACACACACAAAGAATAGAGAGAAGACCAGAATCCCATAAATCTAGAACAGAGCCTGTAGCAAGATTGGACATTGGCTAGAAGTTCTGGATTCCAGGTACCTGAAGTTTGTAGCTAAAATATTGGATACCATTTACTGAGCGTTTCCTATATACCAGGCCCCGTGCTATGTGCACTCTATATCACTGAATCAATTGAGGGTTGGATGACTTGCCCTATGGAACTCAGCACATAAATGACAGAGCAGAAATTTAAACTCAGACAACCTTCCTTTAAACTCTGCATCATAGTTGGTAATCACCAATCCATATTCTATCGAGTATGTTGACATTAATGTAACTTGTATTGAAAGGTTCTTTACATGGATATTTACATGCGGCAAGGATAGGGGACACCAGAGATGTAGTAAAGGAAAGTTTATTAGTACTTACAGGTTCTGGAACAGAGAGCAGTGGCACGCCTCCCAGGGTCTCACGGGAAACACATCAGGAGCATGGGCTCTACAGAGTAAGAGGCGCACAGTGGATCTGGGACTGTGCCTTCAGAGTCTTACAGGGTTGGGCTGTTGCACTTGGTCAAGCAAGAGTGGGGACTGAGGAGTTTTTATTTTACTTTCATGAGAGCATAAACCTAGGTAGGATGTGGGAGGAGAGGGAAAAGCTGTTTATCTTATATAAGCAGGTGTCAGGGTGGTCACTGAGGGACCTAACCGTAGTGTCTAAGATGCTGAGGCATCATGACAATGCAAAGCCCCTTCTGTTATTACTGACCTTAGAGATGCTGAAAGTTCCAGTTTGTTAAAGCTGCTGGAATGCAGAATACCAGAAATGGATTGGCTTTTACAACGGGGGTTTATTTGTTCACAAATGTACAATTCTAAGGCCATGAAAATGTCCCAGTTAAGGCATCAATAGATGAAAATTTCTCTGAAGAAAGGTGGATGGCAGCTGGGGTTCCTCTGTTACATATAAGGCACATGGCTGGAGTCTGCGGGTCCTATCCTGGGGTTAGCTTCTTGTTTCTGTTGCTTTCTCCAAAATGTCTCTGGGCTTCTGTCTTAGCTTCTCTCTCTCAGCTCCTGTGCATCCTTGCTTGTTTCTCCCAGGGCGTTTCTCTCTAAGAGTCTGGGGATCCTCTCTTAGCTTCTCAGGGTAAACTCTAAATTTCATCTGTTAGCTTCTCTCCTGGTTCGGGTTTCAACCGCTGTCTCCAAAATGTCTCTGGGCATTTTCTCTCTAAGTGTCTCTGAGCTTTCTTCAAAATGTCTCTGCCTTTTATCCTGTCTTAGAGGATGCCAATAAAAGACAATTAAGAACCACCTTGAATGGGTGGGGTCACATCTCCATGGAAACAACCTAATCAAAAGTCCTACCTGCCATAGGTCTGTCCCCAGAAGAGTAGATTCAAAGAACATAGTGTTTTATGGGGTACATAATAGATTCAAACAAGCACACTGGAGTATCACGATGGTGTGAAAAAGCCTCCACATTATTTTAACTCACTATATCGCTCATCTGCACTCAGCCTCATTGGCCCCTGCTCAATCTCATTACCTTTTAGATCTTCTCTCATGCTAGTTTGCCAACTAACAAAGTAGACTAACTCTACCAATGGAACATGTGTGCATTTTAGGCCAAGGTGGTTAAGAAATGGATGTGCCCTTTCCTCTCTCTCTTTCCTCTTTTCCCTGAATATGGAGGAATTTTGATGCCTTAGGGGTTGTAGAGACACAAGATTGATGAAGTTTAGGTCCCTAAGTTGTCACATGGAGGAGAGATACCACAAACCAGAATCACCTGCACTGAACTATCACATAAGCAAGGAGTTATCTTCTGTGACCTTAAACTTTCGGGTTTATTTGTTACAGCGACTAGTGTTAACTGATCAAATTTAGTTAGCAAATACTGCATAAGAATATAGGATCCCAGGCAAGGCGTCTCAAGCCATGCCCCATTCATGACAAGGACTTCCTGCAGATCAGCCCACGTGGGCAGGGGTGATGACAATGACATAATTCAGCTGAAGGTAGGCTTCACATTCCAGCCCTCATATTCAACTTGCTTATTTGAGCATCACTTTAAACAAAAGAAAGAGCTGCAGTTTGAGGTGGGGTTTCTCTCCTCTGAGGAAGAGTCACATTTAGGTGGATTATGGGAAATGACCTGATATTCCTTTTCTTTCTAGTTGTAGACTGAGATAAATGATCATTACATTAAAAATTAGGCCATACCATGTCATTCCTTTGCTCAAAACCAATGGCTTCTTGGCTCACTCCTGCTAAAGATCAAAGTCCTCATATGAAGTCTATAATCTGCCTCATCTTCCTGCTCTGCTCTCGTCTCCCCTTATCTCCTTGTTCACCCCACTGCAGCCATACTGGCCTCCTTGCTGCTGCTTGCACAGCCTCCTGCCTCAGGCACTTTGCACACGTTTCTTCTGCTTAGCCATCTAAGTGTCTTTCTCTCACTTCTTTTAAGTCTTCTCAGTATCATCTTCCGAAGCATCCCTGCCAATTCTACTTTCAATTGAATCTCCTGCTGCACTCCATCCTACTAATCACCTTCTAATATGTCATAAGACTTGTTTATTTGTTACTCAGTGTCTCTTCACCAGATTGTGATTTTCATAAGGAAGGGATTTTTGATTTTTGTTGACTGCTATAAACCAGATCCTGGAATAGTGTTTAGCATATCATAGGCACTTAATAAATAGGTGTTGTTTAATTACACTGTCTTCTCCTTTGAGATGATATATGGTGGCATTGCTGATGACCGACTTAGTGAATACATTAATGAACTGATGGATGGTGTGGTAGCTTGGAGTTATGTACCTAGAAAAACATGTTTTTAATCTTAATCCATTCCTGTGGGTATGAACCTGTTGTAAATAGGACCTTTTGATGAGGTTACTGTAGTTAAGGTGTGCCCCAACTGAATCAGGATGGGTCTTAATCCTATTACTGGAGGCTTGATAGAGAGGGTCACAGAGAGAAAAAGCCACAGTGGAAGAAATCAGAAGGCAACTGAACCCAGAGGAGCCAAGGACCAAGGATTGCCAGCAACCAGCCCCGGAACACCACGGTCCTCAGGTAGCATTGCCTTGTTGACACCTCGATTTTGGACTTCTCCTAGCCTCAAAATCATGAGCAAATAAATAGCCATTGTTTAAGGCAACCCATTGTGTTGTATTTGTTTTAGCAGCCACAAAACTAATATAGATGGATAGGTGTATGGGTAGACGGATGGATAAACAGGTGGACAAGCTAACCTATTGATCATTTCTTAATTAAGTTTTGGGCTTGTCCCCATGTCACCTCTTGCACAGGACACTCAATTTACAAAAGGTTGCAAAACAATTGGGTGGCAAATTTTTTTTTTAAAGTGTTTTAGTGGTCAATAGTTTAAAATTAAATGAGTCCACTTAAAAAATCCCATGTATTTCTGACTTTTCTAGAACAATCCATTGATTAGACAATACTACCCTTCATTTCTATCCAGTTTGAATTGAATAGCAACTACTTATCCTGATGGGACACAAGTTCTCCAGTATTCCATGATCTAGTCCCCGCAGGGTTTATCTAATTATTTTTCTTACTTGAGCTCTGGAGGCAGTTGAGTTTGTGCGTCCTGTTTTAGATTTTGTTATTCTCCCAGCTCTCCTCTCCCTGACCTTGCCTGGGTTTATGGTTTTGTATTTCATTTCAGGGTTGACTCCCAGCCCCAGACCACATCATGACAGAAGTAAGATACCATCTCTCTCTGGTCCATATCTGGTGTCTTTGATCTTCCTTAGTAAGCTGAAAACAGATCAGATTGTGCTCCCTTGGATTCATCTCAATTGGACTAGATGACTGTGCGTATCTGAAGAGTCCAACATCAGGGCATCTGCATTTACCTCTTGCTGCCTCTCTCCCGAGCAGGATCCTGGAGTGATGGATGGGGCAACAAAGATACATCGAGTGCCCTTATGAATATAATGATCTGCCTGCCTTCCTGCGCTTGCCGCCCTCTAACCTGCACAGCTGCAGCCACTTAGTCCCCAGCGGCAGTGTCTGCCCTGCTGTGATTCAAGGCTCCATGCAGGCCTTGCTGAAAGAATTATTAGGAGCTGTTGGCAAAGAGCTCTGGTCCCACATGGATAATCCTGGCGGGACTGCATCATAGCACAGAGACCGCTCATTACTCTGAAATCAGTGCTTTCTCTTAGATGCACTTTTTGGGAACAATCACTCGCAGCATCTTGCTGGAGGCTGATGAAAACAAAAGCAAACAAAAACAAGGAGTGATAAATGAGGCAAGGTTCATCTTCTCCATCTGGAGGGAAGGTGCATGATACCCCAGTGGGCTCAGATAGAAAGGGATCGAAACAGCCGGACAGCCTGCCCTTCTCCTTCCCTATTACCTAAGCCAGGAATTAAAGTTGCTGATTGAGTACTGGTGGCTAAACATAGGGTAATCCTGTGAGAGGGCTGGGGAGGGGATTTAATCACCACTGCAAGTGCCAGCATTTGAAAATACAAAGGACAGTCATCGATCCCTTCTTCCTCCACTTTCACTCCTTTTATTGGGACTCTTTGTACACATGTGGCAGAAACCCAAGTCTTAACAGGTAAGAGAAATGGCAAAGGAACTTATTACTCAGGTCCCATATCCAGGTCTGGCTTCAGGAGTGGCTTCAGTTGCTCACATATGTCATGGGACCCAGTTTCTCCTTCTCCCTCACTTTTGCTTCTTCTGTGTTGGATCCATTTTCAGAGCCTCTGACTGCATGCTGGAAAGATGACTTGAACCTCACATCCTCCCAAGTTCAAGTCCAGTGTAGAAGAGAGAGTATCTGCAACATCAAGTTGATGCATGGAGTGTTAATCACAGAATGACAGTATTTCAACATAACTGAGGGACTGTTTGTGCTTTATATTTTACTGCATTTTTATGGGAAGCAATATATTTTCTTCCTGTCCTCCCCTGATACTGTAACAATCTTTTCTAAATTAAATATGTAACAAAATAAAGAGAGAGAGAGAGAGAGTATCTCTTCCTGTCATTTAACATGAGGCCCGGATTCCCCTCTGGTGAGTGATTAGCCCAACCTGGGGCATGTGCCAATCTCCGAACTAACGGTGTAGTTAGGAGGATTTGGTTGGGTCCTGGTCAGCTTTGGGTCACATGTCTCAGGCCTGGAGTCATGGATGGGGTCCCACCCACAAGGGGAGTGAGGGGTGGTGGTGATGGTGTAGTGGTGAGTATTCTGAATGATTCTTAAATGCTTATCACACTCCATTCCTTGGGATCTGACTCTCACTCCATTTCTCTCCCCCACTGTTTTAGTGTGCTAAAGCTGCTGAAATGAAAAGATCATAAAATGGGTTGCTTTTACAATGGGGATTTATTAGGTTACAAGCTTACAGTTCTGAGGCCTTGAAAATGTCCAGATCAAGGCATCAACAGGCGATTGGTGATCCTGGGCTCCTCTGTCACATGGCAAGACACACGGCAGCATCTGCTCGTCCTCTCCCGGTTGCTTTTAGCTTTTGGCTGCTCCGTCTGCGACTTTCTTTCTGAGCTTCCCTGTATTTGTCCTTCTCTCTCAGCTTCTGTGTGTTTCTCTCTGCCTGTCATCCTCTTATAAAGGACTCTAGTTAAGAGGATTAAGACACACCTGGGACATGCTCATCTGAAATTACCTAATCAAAAGTTCCCACCCACAATGGGTCTATACCTGCAGGAATGGATTAGCTTTAAAAACTTGATCTTCTGGGGAACATACAGCTTTGAACTATCACCACCCCCTCAAATTTCTCTCATTAGGGACACCCAAATTCAATGAATAATTTTCATTTATTATCCTAATAAACTTCACTGCAGAATTGGGCTTTGAAAACTTCCTCCCTTATTTTGACATTTTCTCCCCATTCAAAGATACCTTTTCCTTTTTAATTTCCTCCATGTTTTACTGGCTGCTCCTCTTTTGCCCATCCATTATGTATCTGTTGTTATTTCCCTGGGATTCAGTCCTTAGCCCTTTTATCAATTAGAACACATTCAGCTGTGAGTGACAGATTGCTTGGTAACAGTGGCTTAAATCATAAGGATACTTATTGCTTCCCTGAAATGATCTCTGATGGTCTTAGGACCTGGCAATGTCATTAGGGACCCTAGCTCTTCTACTCATCTGTCTTTACATCCTTACATTGTTAGCTTTTCCTCCTCATGCTTGTCAATCTCATTGTAACAAAATGCTATAGTAACAGGCATCCTTTTATATTTATGGCAGGGACAGTGAAAAGGAGCAACACAGGCACCTCTCTCCAGGTTTCTACCCTTCAACTAGTAGAGCAAAAGCCTTCCAAAAGCCCTCCCGGACAATCTGGCCTTTCATCTGATTAGCCAGAACAGGATCACATGGCCATTCCTAGCTGAAAAGGAGACTGGGAAGGGGCTAGCCAACCAAGAATGTCTGCCACACCACACACTCTCTGTGTACAACTCTCTCCACCCCCAAAGCTTTGGCCACCATCTTGATTCTGATGCTTCCAAATTCCAGCTCAACTCTCTCCTTTGAGCCCCCAACCCACGAGTCATTTGAACTAGACATTTCTACATGGTGTGTTATGGGCACCAGACTCTACATGCTCGAAACTGAACTCAACATCGCCCCTCCAGTATTCTCCCCCTTCTATGTCCACCATCACAGGGAATAACACACCATCCCAGCCACTTACACAAATATGAGCCTGGATGTCAGCTTGAGTCCTTTTTCATCCCACTCTTGCTGTGAGAGGTTGTATCATTTTTGCAGTTTTTCACCCCATCCCACCCCCAGTATTAGAACTCCACATCCATGCTGTTTGCCATGTAATTTTGTGGTTCCTCCCTATGAAGGCAGGGTATATTTCACCATCCCATCAGTCTTGGGCTTAGCCATGTGACTTACTTTGATCAATGGAATAGGGGTGGAAGTTGTACCAGTTCCAGGCCAAGGTTGTAAGAGACTTTGTATACCTTTGTTCATTCTCTTGCAGTCTGGTGGTCTGCCATGAGCCATGAGAAGGACATGTCTCAGGCTGTTGGAGCCCTTTCGGTCTGGGCCCCAGAACAAACATACCTGGAGCAGACCTGAACTCAGCTGTTGGGGATTGAATCATGTCCCCCACAAAAGACATGTTCCATCCCTAATCCTTGGCCCTTTTGGGTGTGAACCCATTTTTAAATATAATCTTTGAAGATGCTATTAGTTAAGGTGTGCCCAAACTGAATGAGAGTGGGCCTTAAGCCAATATGGCTAAAGTCCTTATAAGCAAAATAAGTGGACACAGAAGAAGTCATGGGAGCAGCCAGAAGCTGGAAGTCAATGGAACTCAGAAGAGAAAGGAGAAGACACTGCCATGGACATTGCCATGTGACAGAAAAGCCAACAACCCAAATAACTGGCAGCTATGCCCAGAACTTCTGGGAGAAAGCATCACTTTGCTGATACCTCAGATTTGGACTTCTCTGAGCCTCAAATCCATGAGCCAATAACTCCCTATTGTTGAAGCCAACCCATTGTATGGTATTTGTTTCAGCAGCTGGGAAACTAAGATATTAGCCCACAGCCTGGAGCCAAGTGCAATCAACCTGCAGCTTGAAGCAGTGCTGCCTGGCCAAGAACAGCCCAGATCACCAGAAGTGTGGTCAACCTGCAGACCCATGAGCATGACAATAGATGCTTTTTCTTTAAGCCACTGAGTTTGAGCTGGTTTTTCATATGGTGTTATTGGGGCAATCATTCGCTAAAATACATGAGACAATCCAAGGGCAGAAATACCTTTTATGTTCATGTTTCATTTACCTTCTTCTCTCTGCTATTAGTCTATCTTATTTAACCATCAAGCTCTAACTAAAACATCATCTCCTCTATGAAGTCTTCCCTGCCCTCAGGATGCTCACTGTCTATCAGGAAAGATGGACATTGAATGAGTAACTAAATGTGTGTTGAGTGTTTAAAGAAAAGAGAATGATGTGTTATGTAGCTTGAACTTATAGCAAGGATTTGGGGTGGGGGTATGGAGGGGTTTCCTAAGAAACTTGCCTTTAAGTAGAGATACGGAAGATAAATAGGAGGTAGCCAGATAAAGAGGGGAGGCAAGGATCTTCCAGGAAGAAGGAAGAGTTTGTGTGAGGACACTCAGACCCGAATAGCTGGATATCAGGAAATGAAGGAGAGATTGAGAGCTGAGGCTACCAAAAAGGAGGACCAAATCAGATGGGGCCCAAGGATTTTGGACTCTGTTCCAAGGGCAATGGGAAGGTTTTAAGCAGGGTGGGGACATGATGGAGACTGGGTGGTAAAAGGCAGGTTTGGTCCTTCCTCTGGGGACATATAGTAGTTATAGCTCTAATATCACCTACCTTTCTGCATGGCAGTTATGCATTTACATCTGGCCCTTCTTTCTAGTCTGTGAGCTCCAAGAGAAGGACAAGGATAACTCATCATGTCTGCAGTCCAAGAGCCCAAGAATGATGCAGAGAAGGTGCAAAAGGAAGGAATTAATATGTGATAAACATGAGCTTTGGTCCAGCACTAGGCTAGGTGTTTTGCATGCTTTGGGAGAAAAGAAGGAAGACATTTAGGAAGGGATGGAAGGAGGGTGAGACAAGGGAAGGAAGAAGGTACATCATTTGTCTTCAGATTTACCCAAAGGGCAGGATAAAGTCTGCAGCCCAAAGGATTCAGATTAGATTCAAACAAGAACTGCTCCATGCAGAATGAGGGATGTTAAAATCTTGTGCATTTTTTAATGTGAAGTAGAATTTCCTCTTCTGGAACCATAAAGGAACTAGGTTGAGTCTCTTGGGGACAGAGTGGTTTGTGTAATTGCGCTGAGAGGCAGGGGTCAGGCTGGTGGTCCTTTTGGAGTCCTTTTCCATCCTTTTCTAGTTGTGATTCAAATGCCCTGATCAGAATTTGTTGGCAAGCGCTAGGTAGAATCACTTGAGCTACCTGGAGGAGAGTGTGTGACAAGTTCAAGGTGAAAGATGGACATCAGGAACCGCATGAAGCCCAGGTAAACTTGGGAAAAATTACATAACCTCATTTGTAAATGGGGCTAAGTACTGGCTTGTAGGGTTGTTTGAGGGAGCCACATGTGATGTGACTCAAGTGCAATAAAGGATGGTATCTTTTCTTTATGTCTAGTGACCTCTTTCTCTTTAAGAGCAAAAGAGAGAGCAAGAGAGTGAAAGAGTGAGAGAACGTGCATGTCAGAGAGATTTAGAAAGAAACTGAGAAAGAGAGAGAGAGAGAGAGAGAGAGAGAGAGAGAGAGAGAGAGAGAGAAAGAGAGAGAGAGACATATTAAAAGAGAGTGGGAGAGAAACTGAGAGATTGAGAGAGACAGCAAGTGTACTCAGGGATAATTTTAATTTTTTCCTCTTTCCAGCAGGAGAGAGGGAACATAGCATCTTTTTTTTTTTTCCAGCTCTACGCCACTGTGCTGTGATACAGACTTTCAGAGATATTCATGTTGTGATTTATTCAATTCTTTTTCTCCATTGATTTTAATTAAGTTTCTGAGCTGTCTCCAAGCCCGGGGAATGCGAACAAAACATGAAACACTGAGAGCCAAATGCTTTTCTTTGGCAATTGAGTTTTCCCGAGTTCTTAAAGTGCTTCACAGGAGAGAATGCAAGTAGAATCCAGAGGCTGAGGCATTTCCTCTGCTCTGTCAGTCCCCAAATAATAAACATAAAAATTAAAATCTGGTTAAGAAAAATCACAGTAGTCATTACAGCTTGGTGGCTGATGGGGACTTTGATCAGATCTTTTATGCAATTTCACAGTTTCTGGGGGAATTCATTGAGCAGGCATTGATCATGTTCATGCTAGGAGGATCATTTTCTCCCAAAAGATGCAGCACAGAGAGCACAGAATCTACCCACTCCCAAACCAATTTCATCTTTTGGTCTAAGTTCATGTCATGCTTTTTAAGGGAAATGCCCTGGTGGCTTCTGGACCAGCCCCCACCAGACCCTCCTAGACATAAGGAAGGGTGATGAGGTTCCAACGTCTGTCTCTGTCCTTTGGGTAATAGGAAGGCACCCAGCAGTGTCTAACAGCCAGATGGTCGACCAGTAGCCTGTGCAAATCCTTGTAGAAGTGGTAGGGCTGAAAATGCAAAAGCCTACAGGGCAACCTATGACCGAGTGAGAGAAATGGCCTGGGTGGGGTCTTTGGCAAAATAGTGAACACAAGCCAGGTCTAAAGTGGACAGCCCTGGATAACTGTTTCCATGTGGGAAATTCTCTGAATTTTTCAGAGAAGCCAGAAATGGGCATAATTTTAGTAATATGAAAAAAGAACCTATAATTCAATATTGGCAATGAATTTAAAGCACTCTTGGGTCAAACAAAATACATGAGAGGGCTGAATTTCAGCATTGGGCCACTGATTTGCAATATCTGACATGTTGGTTAAGAGTATACACTCTGGGTTAATATCCAGCACCACTTCTTGCTAGCTGTGTGACCTTGACAAATATTTTAATTTCTCTGACTCTCAATTTATATTGATAATATGTATATCATGGGGTACAGAGAACATAAAGAGTCTGGTGCATACAGTATAGCCAATAGGTGCTGTAACCATAAATATGATGTAACCATATTATCATTATCATCATCATGACTATCATCATTAAAACCTACTTTTCCACATGATTCCCAACTGGGACACAGAGGATCCTATTTATATCTGCTGTGTATCTTCTTGTTGTCCTATCCTTTATTTCAGAGGGAGGTGAAGCTACTACATTCACCACTCTTACTTTAATTAAGACATTTATCATTGACCCCTGTGTGAAGGGAATTTGGAAACCTGAGCTAAAAATCCCCAAAGGGAAATAAAACAAGCCCATTACCCATGAGTTGCTCTGAGCTCCCTGAAATTGTGCGTGTCCTAGGTGGCTTGGTGGGTGATAGATTCTGAGAAAACACCTGAAGCCATCTCTCCACAGAGTTTAATGTCCTTCACTCATTTAGTGTTTGAAATAGTTTGACAACTTTTAGAATACAAGCAGCACAATGGAAACCATCACACTGCTGATGTTTGTTTTGAAGCCAGTGAACATTTGGGGCAAAGTTCTGGCTGTCCTTAAACTCCTGGGCTGAATGAGGCTGAAGCGAGGGGAGACGGTGTCTGAAATAGTCTTGCTCCCAGTCCAGAATGTAGAGTCCCAGGAGTTTTTACCAAAGCCGTTGTGACCCTATTTTCCCCACCCCTTGGGATCTGGAAAGCAGAGAAGGGAGAAAATGAATGGGGCCTGCCTGGAACCCAGGCAGAGCAGAGTTGCATGAGAATTTGCTCTAAAGACCACCCCTCAGGCCATATTCTTGTCAGGTTATTATTGCCTCTGATGTCCAAAGAGAAACAGATGAAAGTGACAAAGTAACAAGAGTGGGGATGTGACAAAGGTGTTGGAATCTTGCTGAGTTCTTAGTTCTCATGCTTCTTCTGTGCTCTGAGTTCTACTATGGGATGCTGCTGGATGGAGGCACATTTTACATGTACCCTCCCTCTTCCAGCTTTTTCTTAGGTCAGGGGACTTTGGCAGGCTCCTGCCTGCCCCCAAATCTTCTCTCCCCTCTGCGTGGGAACAAGTCCAGCTGAGATTGAGTCCATCTCTCCCTTGCATCTCAGTGTGGCTCTACGATTGGGCTGTTCCAGTGACTGGGAGTGAGGAGATTAATTTCCTCCTGACTTGCTTCCAAAGAAATATCGTCCTGGAATTCAGTCCTTCCTTCCTTCTTTCTCTAGGGTTGTAATGTCAACCTGGCAGTGACTCAGGTTTGACCATATAGCTGAGGGGATGCCAGGGTACACAGTGGAAAGAATCCAGATCCTTGTAGGGATTTAGGGAGCAGGGCCTTCCTACCAACCTGGATGGTTCAGCCTGGGACTATCATGTGAATGCAAAATAAACTTCTGTCTTTTTTAAGCTTCTTCAGGACCTCTTTGATATATCAGGTTAGCTTTTACCGTAATTCAGAGATTCTCAAAGTGTGGTCCTTTAATCAGCAGCATCAGCTTCACTTGGGAACATGTTAGAAAATGAAAATTATAATGCTTCAGAAACTCTGGGAATGGGCCCCAGAAATCCATTTTATAATTGAGAAGATTCTAAATTCATACACATTTGTAAGAAATAATACAGAGCGATCCTTTGTACATGTTGCACTGTTTTCCCCAGTGGAATAGTTCACAGAACTAGAATAATATCACAACCAGGGCATTGACATTGATTCAATCCACTGATCTTATTTGCATTTCCCCAGTTTTACTTGTACTCATTTGTGCCTCTGTGAGTGCGTATGTTGTGTATATTAAATTCTATACAATTTTATCACCTTATGTGTTCATGTATCCACCACCACAATCAAGCTACTGAACAGTTTCAACACGAGGATGCCTTGTGTTCCTTTGTTATAACCACACCCACTTCTCCCACCTTAGTAATCTGCTAATATGCTTTTGTGTGTGCATTTTGTTTGTGTTTTTTTTTTTTCATTAGAAAAGTTGTAGGTTTACAGAAAAGCCATGCACAAAATACTGAGTTCCCATGTACTGCCCCTCCCCTATTATTAGCATCTTGCATTGGTGTGGTACATTTGTCACAATTGACGAAAGAATGTTATTACACTTGTACTATTAACCGTAGTCCATGGTTCACATTAGGGTTCACATTCTGATCTGATATTATTTGAAATACAGGGATACTTTGTTCTATGAAAAATTATTGTGACCAGGTTTTTTGGCACTAGCACTGAGCTGTGCACTTTGCTTGCATCATTGAATTTGATAATAATTGCAACCCTGTGAGATCGGTACTACTAGTATCCCCACTGCAGTATTAACTGAGTACCTGCTACAGGACAGGGAGTGGAATGTCAAAGAAGGCAGACATGGGGCTCAGAGTATTAAAGGTAACTTGCTCTGGATTGTACAACTAATACTAGGCAAAGCCAGGATTTGAACCCAGGACTATCAGACTCCAGAAATCAGGCTTTTAACCACTAGTCTATATTGACTGCCCAACATGGAAGCAGAAATAGGAGTCTACTCAGGAGCCCTCTGCTCAAGTGGGTAGTCTGCATATCTGAGACCCACCTGGAGTGCACCATCTCCAGGGTCTCACTGTCCCATGGGGTTGCCCCCCTCCCCCACTTTGAGCATTTATTCACTTTTCCTAATCAAATTTTAACCCCTTCATGGTGCCATACTCCAGTACTCATGACAAATGGCCAGACTCACAGAGGGTACTCAAGAAAGACTCAAATCATAGTGCACTAGAGCTTAAACACCATTTTAGAAATTTTTCAAGCTGAGCCATTCTTTCTACATTAGAGGAGAAGGAGGCCCAGGGAGGGGAAAGGTTTCCAATCCTGGGGTTGGAGAACTGGGGTATTTGGCCGGTTAGTGGGGCTAAAGCTCGGAGGTAGAGCCTCAAGCTGGTGGGGGCCTGGTGAGTGCAGGGCCCTGAAGGGGTCTGTTTTCAGGGAGATGAGTTGGGGTATCGGAAAGTATAGTGGTCAGCACCGGCATCTGGACCCCCAGTTAGTGCTCTGGCTTAATTCCAGGCCCCAAGAAGGTGCTGGGATTGAATTATCAAGTTTCTCTCCGACATGGACAGGTCAAATCTTGGTTAACTTAAGCCTTTAGGAAGACCCCTAAATTTTGACTTGGAGTGTGTTTGTCAGTGTCTGAGGAAGCCATCGGCTGTGTATTTCAGCCTGTTAGAAAGGAGCTGAGGACCTATGATGGAGACAGGGAGATAAGTTCTGCTGAGGGATGGAAGGGACCCGCACATCTTGCAACCTGTCTCTCACTGAGTGTGTGCCTCCCATGAGCCAACGTTGTGTGAAGCCATTATCACACATTATCTTGGGGGCCCTCATTTGACTGTCATGACAATTGTCAGAGACAGAAATGCTTATCAACCCCAGTTTATATTTTGGGGAGATGAAAGAGGAGGCCAATGTGGCCCAGCCAAAGTCTGAATTTGTTGGGTTGGGTTCCATGTCCTATTCATTCCTCCATGTTGTCCCTAAGGAGCTAGCAGAAAACTGAAAAATATTCTTCTGTCCATTCTAGAAGTAAAATCAGTGAATTCCCAGACCTCCTGAGTGGAGCCATTTCCTGCAAATAAACCCTGATTGCACATTTGACAGTTCCCTGGAATTTCCTGGGGGACAGCGTCACCCTGATTTTTCCCTGCACTTGCCCCTACTCTAAATGGATAACCTTTTCAAACATCTCATTCAAACCTCCCCAGGGAAGTACTGTGACACACTGTCTCTATCCCCATTTAATAGATAAGCTAACTGGGGCCCAGAGAGGGCAAGTGACCTGTCTGAACTCACACAGCTGGGCAGCACCACAGCCAGGATCTGAACTTGGGCCTGCAACACTCTGGAGCAGAGCACTCTCTCCCTGCTGCCAAACTGCTTCTCTCTTTATTAGGAACACAATGTAATTAAGTGCTCTGAGCTTCACATAATTCAAAATATACTTGACACCACAATCTACCCAAGACACCATCCATAATGGAGCAATGACAGGGAAACGGCCCTCGTGACAGGTGTGAGATCCTATCAGTCTAGTTCCATCATCACCATTACGCTCCCTGTATCTCTATTATCTCCTCCATAAGACATATTTACGGCAATATTAAAAGGGAGATGAAGGGATATATTATCTTCCTTATGTACAGTATATATTACACGCCCATACTCCATCACAACCCAGACGACGCCAGACGAGGCAGGCCGTGGCTTGGTGATAGGAGGAAAGCCATTTGGTTAGTTTAAAAGGGGACAAGCCACCATCCCGCCCATCTGTGTGACACGCAACAGTTTATAAAACACTGTCTCCTACCTTTGCTCATCTGAGCCTCATAATGCCCCTTGTGATGGGAGGCGTTGTCATGGCCATTACCCCCACCCCCATTTCACAGGTGAGAAAACTGAGGCTTGGAGGTTTGTCCCACGTGAGCTCTGCTAGGATGTGGTGGAAGCAAGACTTTGCGTCCTCTGAGACCTTATATTACAGCTATCTCTGGGCATTCATTCGTTCATTCATTCAACACATTTCATGAGCAGGTGCTGTGCCAGGCGCCCCCCACAACAAAGAACTAGCCCAAAATATCAATAACGCTGAGGTTAAGAAATCCTGTCCTAGAGTATATTGAAGAAGACTGAATCATTAAATTATCACATCACCGAGGATATGGCTACAAACAAAAGTTTCCTGTAAGAAATGCATAAATAGCAGCAGCTAATGCTTATATAGCTCATGTGCCAGGCTCTGTTTCAAGTGCCTTTTACCTGTATTAACACAAGTAGTCCTTGAAACAACCATGTGGGATTAGTATTATCATCATCTCCATTTATAGAGGAGGCCCAGAGAGGTTAAGTTACTTGCTCAGAGTCACACAGCCAGTGAGGCATCGGACTGGGATTTGAACCGAGGATGTATACTGCTTCCTTGTGAGACAAAGGGACTTGACATGGTTTGGGAGTGGAAAGAAGATTTATAGGGGAAGGACACATGGCAGGAGATTTAAGGAACTCTAGGAGGTGGAAGGAGAGGAGAGAACATTCCAGTCAGAGGGAACAGCATGTGCAAAAAGCCACATGGCAAAAGGCTGTGGGGCCCAGGCAGGGAACCCACTGAAGGTGGATGTGATGTGAGGGGTGGGGCAGGGAGCTGGGGTGGAGGTGGAGCTGGAGAGTTCAGCCGGGGCCAGACCTTGCAGGGCTTTGCTGGCCGTGGGAACTGCTTCTATGGCCGGTGGATTCTGAGCAGGATGGTAGCATGATCTGACTTAGAGTTTAAAAGGCCCACTCTGGCTGCTGCATGGAGAGAGGACTGAGAGGGGGCCAGAGGAGACAGGAGGGAGTAGCAAAGAAGCATCTGCATTGGTGAGCCACAAGGCTGGCATCGGTGGAAACGCAGTGAAGTGGACAGGCCTGAGAACTAATTAGGAAGCAAAACCATCAAGATGTGGTGATGGATTGGATGTTGGGGCAGGGTGATAGGGTAATGCATTGCCCAGTAACATGTACCTGCCTTTCTCATTTATTAACTCAAAGGTTGTTTGTGGACAGCCCTGCAGATTGCTGGGGAGGGCTGCTGGCCCCACCCACCCACCTATCCCTCCATCCCTCCTCGAACCCGAGAGCCCCCACGCATCCCCGCCTCTGCTCACGGTCCCAGCTGCAAAGCACAGGAGCGAAAATGAAGCCGCTTTTCTCTGCTGTCAGCCCTCTGTTTGTGCTCTCAGATGCCTCTAACTCACAGATAATTAATGTCACCGGCTGTCACCGCACCCTGGCTAATCACAGTGCGTGGGGGGAGGCACACTGGTCGATGGGCGGCCCTGGGATCCGTCAGGCCCAGGAAAGGGCACATCACCTGCCAAGTCATGGTAGAGTGCCATGAATTTTAGCACATGCCTGTCTGCTTTGGAGGTGCTGCCAGTCTCCATCCCGCGAGAGGTAGACCTTTAAAGTCACATCGGCAATGTCTGGGAACCCAGGCTAGACAGAGGAGAGGGAATAAGAAGTGGGCTTGCTCCTGGCAGGTGTGGACACAACCATCCACCCCTTCCCATGAGCCAGCCACAACTGCCCCTGGGGTCCTATTTCAGAATCAATGGCTCTGCTCAAAATTCAGATAATTAAGTGTCTTTGCCCAGTACTGCAGTGTTTTCTGCCACTGCAGTGAAACACCTGTAGCTCCAAAATATTTCAACCTTTGCCATATCTCCTTGCCTTGGTTTGTGCAGTTCTTTCTTCTGGGTTACAGGCTTCTCATCCCCAATTTCCCCTCCAGGGACCTCTTTTCCCCTTTCCCCATATCTGCTGTCACATCATCCACGAGGTGAGCTGCTACTCATCGTTTAATGCGCAGCTTTTGGAGCAGCTGGTGTGTGCTCTCTGTGTTCCAACAGCACTTTGTATAGACCTCTAGGGCATTCATTCATTCATTCATTCATTCATTCAGTACATCCTCCCTGAGCTCCCCCTGAGTGCCTGCTCCATGCAGGGGAAAACTGATTAATGAGGCAGACATGGTCTCTTCTAACAAGGCAGCACTGAACAAAAAGCAAAGCAAAGTGCTGCTCAATCACTGTTGTGATCAGTTCTCCTTTCCACATTGCACCTTTGTTGTTTGTTTCTTTTTCTATGACCCTGATGATACGAGACTCTCTCTGAGGTCAGGGACAGCCGGATTTATATCTGGGTTTTCAGTGCCCAGCACAGCATATGCTTAGTGAATATTTAATGAAAGAAAGACTAAGTTAAAAGGGGATAAGCAAGTGAGAACTGGATTTACACAACCAGGTTTATTAATACCTGTTCATCCAGAGAACTGTCTGCCCTCCCAGTTACCCAAGATAAATCATAAAGGCACCAATATGGTTGTGTTGAAGGGAATAATCAGGAACATCAGGTGGTCTGGGCCAAGAGGAAGGTCCTCTCTTCTGGGGTTTGGTCTCCCAGGTGAAAACCGAAAGGCAATGTTTGTAAGTTTCCGCCTTGCACTGTGCCAGGTCATGAAGGAAGGAGACTTCCCTCTGAAGGTGAGTGCAGACTGAGCTCTGGGGGTGGGATTCTAGGGCGGGGGCAACAGAGCTCCTCCACTCTGAGTGGGAGGCTCCAAGGAGCCTCGGCTTGCACACCAGCGTGGTGAAAGTACACCGGAAGAGAAGAGGCAGTGAAGGAGTGAGTGTCCCATTTGGGGAGGTATTCAAACAAGTGGTAGGAGATGGCTTGCCCAGGAAGCTGCATTTCCAGTTGGAACAGGCAACTTGAAGGAACCATTGCCACGTGTCTTAAAGGAACATGATGTCGATGCAGTTAAGAGCCCTTGTGTTGGAGTCAGACAGACCTGTGGTTAAATCCTGACTTCAGCCACTTAATAGCTGTGTGCTTGTGAGAAAGTCTTTTAACTTCTTTGTTCCTTAGTTTTCCCCTTTGCAAAATAGGGGAAAAAACAGTTAGGGTGGTGTTTGCAGAATGCTGGGTACGTGCTTCACAAGCAGGAGCTGCCCATATTATTGTAAAAGATCGAAGCCCAGTGCTGTGAGTTGGATGGGTGCCCAGAGGGATGGGGAAATGGGGCAGTGTAAGGGTGCACCTGCAGAGACTGGGCAGGCTGGCATGATGGGGAAAGTCCCCAAAGAAAGCTGCGTGGGACAAAGAGGCTGATGAGCAGAGGGCTAAGGACTTCTCTACCTGAGGAAATGAGAGGGCCCCGGCTGGCTGAGCAGGGCTCCTGCTGGAAGGATGGCGCAAGCTTCTGGCTCCAGCTCTCAACGCATTTGGAACCCCCAATCGAGACTGTAGCAGGACTGAGGTCTGGCTTCTTGTTCTCTTCCAGCTCTGGGGTTCTGTGGGTTTCTGGGTCCCAGTCATCAGCAGGAGTGATTCCTACCTGCCCAGCTGCTTCCTTCCTTTCCTGCTGGCAGAAGGCTCTTTGTTCATTTGCTCCCCCTCTTTTAGTCAGCCAACAAGCCCTTTTGAGAACTGTTTCCTTGCTATTTTCTAGCCTGGGGCTAGCACTGCAAACATTCAAGAGAGAAGAAGCAAACAGTGTCTCTGCCCTTAAGAGCTTCTGGTCTGGTGGTGAAGACAGAAACGTGACAGGCAATCATCATATGGAGTGGTAATCACCACTGCAAATACAATCACATCAATGTAGCTAACACTTACTGCATGTTCACTGCACATGAGTTATCTTATTGAATCTTCACTGCACTCTCTGGGGGTTAGGATTGGATCTCAGAGAGGTTATGTCATATCCCCAAGGTCACACAGCCCCTGCTAGTCAGGTCTGCTTACTCCCAAGCTTGTGCTCTTAACCACGAGGTTAGGCAGCCCCTATATGACTCCTCATTCATTTGCTCTTTCATTCATTCAAGAAATATTTATTGAGCATGTACTATGTGTTGAGCACCATGCTAGGATCTGAGGCTATAACAGAGAATAAAACATCCATAGTTCTTCCCACAAGGAGTTTACATTCTGACCAAGGTGCTTTTGGAGCAAAGCCAAACTCTCCCTGGGGGATGTAATCACCGAAGTGGTGAGGTGAATTGGGTTCTGAAGCATCCATAGGAGTTTCCCAACAAACCATGACAGGATATGTGTGGATGTGAGATTGAGCAAGCTATTCCAGGAAATGGAAACTGCAAGTGCAAAGGCCTGGAAATATGTCCCTGCAATAATGAAAATCTTCTCTTCCTCCCTCTTTCCGTCCCTCCATTCTTCCCTTTGTCCCTCCCTCCCTTCCTTTCTTCCCATTCATTTCTGAATGGATGACGCATTCACATAGTTCAAAAATCTGAAGATGAAAAATGGTGCATAGTGTAAAATCTCCCCATCGCATAGCCATCTGTCCACTTTCCATTCTCCTCCCTGCCCCCCACCATGTGACCACCTTCATTTGTCTCCTGAGCATTCTTCCAGACTTGCCTTATGCAAACGCAGACACATATGAATATATTTTCCTGCCTTTCCTTTTTATTTCAGAGAGACCATGCTATGTCCACTGTTCTGGAGAAATATTAGAATTTAATGCAGCTAAAGCACAGCTTTGGGGGAACCTGGGCAGCAGGGAAGGGTGCAGTGAGGCAAGGCTGTGAAGGGCCTTGAATGCCACACCCAGGATCGTTTGAGTTTGGGCATATTCTGGGCCAGTTTTCAATTTTTCTCCAAGCCATGACACTTTCAAGGAAACTACAGACTCAGCCAAAGTTAGCAGGAGCTGTTTGATTGACTTCATTAAAACAAAACAACAACTTCAACCCACCCCAGTCTTCCACCAAAAATTAAGAAAAATGAAACTTGATGACAAGGTAAACACCATGAATTTGTATCAAATTGTGAGCTAGCTGCCTCTCCTGTTTTTCTCCTTAATTTATTTTCTAGAAAATATTCACTGACTCATAGAAGAGCTCCCTTCCCTTTGTCAGCAACCAGCCCTTGGAACCAAATTGCTGGCTAAAAATAATGTATTTTTATTAAAAATCATTTTTAAGTCAGTGCATATTTCTAAGGCAGATTCACATATGGATAACAATTCAGTAGTGCTTGCTATAGATAAGTGATGAATTATTTTAATCAGAAATGGATTTAACAGTACTGCAAAAATAAATTTGGGAAATATTTCACAATTGGGTTGTCTTTTCTGATTCTTCATATTTATATTTAGTATTCAATGAAGACTAATAGTGACTATTGGACATTCAATCAAACTCCCCCAGAGCAGATTCATCCCACTCATAATAAAGATTGACATTCTCTCCAATCATTCTGGGAAATGGTTCCAGTCTCTAGGTGCAGAATTAGATGGGAAAATACGGGCACGGAAACTTTCTTTCCAACAACCAGCAGGCATCTTCGGCTGTGCAGCAGAGGAGTGCAGAGTCATAGTCAGTCAACCATCATCCAACATCCATGCATTAGGCGCTTACTGTTTGTCAGGCCCTGCAGTAGGTCTGGAGAGACGGTACCACATGGAGCAGAGAAGGTTCAGTTCCAAGCCCTGGCTCCCTGACTGATTTTCACTCGAAGCGGTAAGGATATCAACAGCCTCTATCCTCTTAACTGGCCAGGCTTGGAACTGAACCATTCCTTGCTTAATTTCATGCCCCAGAGCAAAGTATCTCCGTGGCATTTTGAAGCAGAGGTGGTAGGTGGGTCCACGGGGAGTGCTGGTGATCAAGGGAATGTATGTCAGTTAGGGGTCTTGAGTATAAGCAATGGAAACCGATTTAGGCTGGCTGAAGTGCTTGGACATAACATTAAATATCACTGAATAGGTGACAGTGTAAAATGAAAGTCTCCATTGCTTGTAGTATATTGTCAACACTCCCCTAACTTTTGCTCAGCTCTCTAATTAACAAAGTGAGTGAAGATTCTGGGCTCATAGCTTTCATCTGGTGGCAATATTCAAGCTACAATAACATTGTTTAGTTTTTATAGTATTTTTCTTTATGGCCACTCTTTATTGGCAGCAAGTAATACTAGTTTTTCATTTGCAGTAATGATATAAAGTGTCCTTTTAAATATATTTCTTTGAGGTAATTAATGAGTCAAATTAAAGATATATTAACAGAACAGGGAGTATAAGCCCGGAAAAAACCAAGAAGATGGCATTCAGTTGAGTAAATAAATCTTATTCATGTTGGTTCCTGAGACAAGGAGGGGATTATGGGGTTATGCAAGGGGAGTAATGTCCACGACCCATCTATTTGGACCTCAGGGCTTCATGTACTTCACGTAAATTAATTGAACCCTAACTTTAGTTTATTAACAAATGAGGTCAATATGTCCTCTTGCCCTCTTTGCAGTCACTAATGAAAAGGTTGCCTGGGACAGGACTGAAGACAGAGCCTGGGACGCTGCTCCTCAGACCAGCCTCAGCTTGACTCCGGTCCATTATTAGCAACTTTGGCCTCGAGGATGTGACTTTTTACGGTTTCACTTTATTCCAGGGGCTCATGGGAAGGAAGGGTCTTCTATCCAGGGCTCTGGCTGACTCTTAAATCCAGGGGACTCAGCCAAGTCATACACACCTTCTTTTCCCAGTAAACCAATATCATCAGCTTCTGTTGATCAAGACGTCTCCCTGGGTTGATGGGGCTGATGTTAGCAGCTGGGATTAATATGTTTTCCCCTCTTCCATTTATTTGGAGGATCTCATTAAGGCAGGTTTCCTTCAGGAAATTGATGCTTTAATATTCTGCATTGTTAGCTGAGGGCCTGAATTTTATTTCTTGAATAACATTTAATTAAACGTGCAGGCTCCCTTTCCCTGATGCATCAGTGATTACGGCAGTGGGCCCACTTCCACCGCTCTTTGGAAGATCAGCAGAAAGCAAAGTTGGGGGCTAAAGCCCTGTCTAACAATAAAGTTTATGGCCTGTACCTCTGTTGTAATTAGTGCCCAGGGTCCTGCTGACATAGGCCATTTCAGGTGCCTTGATCAAAACACAATTGCTTTGCAAATGCTGGTTCCTTGATGGTAACCTGCATTTTGTACAAGAGGTACTCTGGAGGGAACTCTCCTAGATCAAGGGTCGACAAACGAGGGCCTGCAGGCAGATCTGGCTTACCACCCGTTTTTGAAGATAAAGTAGGTTGGAACATAGCCACGCCCACTCACATTTACATATTGTCTATAACTGCTTTCCTTCTGCCACAGCAGAATCCTAGGGTGGTAAAAAGGTGTACAGAACAGCCTACAGACAATCTGAGAAGGTATTAGGCTGAGTGCTTGCTCTATGTTAGCTTTGCTCTCATTCCAAGCATTCTTTCAACAAATGTTTAGTAAGCAACTACTAAGAGCCAGGCACAACATTGGAGAAGAAATGCTGAGCAAGATGGGGGAGCCCCGAGCTTTATATGCCAGAGGAGAAAGACAATAAGCAAGTTCCCACATAAGTATATAAGCAAAAGAGTTTCAGATAGCAGCATGTGACATGGAGAAAAGAAAAGAATAGAAGGCAGCATGATAAAGCATGATGTGTGTGTGTGTGTGTGTGAGTGTGTGTGTTAGATGTGTTTTAGATAAGGTAATCAGGGAGGGCTTCTCTGAGGAGGTGACATTTGAGCTGAGACATGAGTGATGGGTAGAACCAGCCAGGGCCTCCCAGGCAGGAGAATCAGCCAGTACAGAGGGTGTTAAAGAATGCAGAACAGGAGGTCAGTGTGGCTGGAGAGGAGGGAGCCTGGAGGAGGTGGGTCAGAGTGAGGTTGGAGAGGAGGCAGGCCCACCACATAGGCAGTGCATGGAGTTTGGACTTTATTAGAAGTATGAAGGGAAGCCTGGGAATATTAACTTAATTCACATTTAAAATTTCATTCTAATTTCCATGACATAATAATGAGATTGGTATTTTATTTCATCCAAAGTGTAAAATGAATGGTTCACGGTATCATCATATAGTTGTGCATTCATCACTACTACCAATTTTCTTTTTTTTTTTTTTTTTTAACTTTCCCTTCTTTTTTAAATCAACTGTATGAAAAAAAAAGTTAAAAAGAAAACAAACATACAATAAAAGAACATTTCAAAGAGACCATAACAAGGGAGTAAGAAAAAGACAACTAACCTAAGATAACTGCTTAACTTCCAACATGTTCCTACTTTACCCCAAGAAAGTTACATAATATAGCAACATTTCAGTGAACTTGTTCCTACTACAACCATCAGAAATTAACAGACCATAGTCATTTCTGGGCATCCCCAGAACGTTAAATAGCTTATCTGTTCTTCTTGGATTATTGTTCCCCCTTCCTTAATTGCTCTCTACTGCTAGTTCCCCTACATTCTACATTATAAACCATTTGTTTTACATTTTTCAAAGTTCACATTAGTGGTAGCATATAATATTTCTCTTTTTGTGCCTGGCTTATTTCGCTCAGCATTATGTCTTCAAGGTTCATCCATGTTGTCATATGTTTCACCAGATCGTTCCTTCTTACTGCCGCGTAGTATTCCATCGTGTGTATATACCACATTTTATTTATCCACTCATCTGTTGAAGGACATTTGGGTTGTTTCCATCTCTTGGCAATTGTGAATAATGCTGCTATGAACATTGGCGTGCAGATATCTGTTCGTGTCACTGCTTTCCGATCTTCCGGGTATATACCGAGAAGTGCAATCGCTGGATCGAATGGTAGCTCTATATCTAGTTTTCTAAGGAACTGCCAGACTGACTTCCAGAGTGGCTGAACCATTATACAGTCCCACCAACAATGAATAAGAGTTCCAATTTCTCCACATCCCCTCCAGCATTTGTAGTTTCCTGTTTGTTTAATGGCAGCCATTCTAACCGGTGTTAGATGGTATCTCATTGTGGTCTTAATTTGCATCTCTCTAATAGCTAGTGAAGCTGAACATTTTTTCATGTGTTTCTTGGCCATTTGTATTTCCTCTTCAGAGAACTGTCTTTTCATATCTTTTGCCCATTTTATAATTGGGCTGTCTGTACTATTGTCATTGAGTTGTAGGATTTCTTTGTATATGCAAGATATCAGTCTTTTGTCAGATACATGGTTTCCAAAAATTTTTTCCCATTGAGTTGGCTGCCTCTTTACCTTTTTGAGAAATTCCTTTGAGGTGCAGAAACTTCTAAGCTTGAGGAGTTCCCATTTATCTATTTTCTCTTTTGTTGCTTGTGCTTTGGGTGTAAAGTCTAGGAAGTGGCCTCCTAATACAAGGTCTTGAAGATGTTTTCCTACATTATCTTCTAGGAGTTTTATGGTACTTTCTTTTATATTGAGATCTTTGGTCCATTTTGAGTTAATTTTTGTGTAGGGTGTGAGGTAGGGGTCCTCTTTCATTCTTTTGGATATGGATATCCAACTCTCCCAGCCCCATTTGTTGAAAAGACCATTATGGCTCAGTTCGGTGACTTTGGGGGCCTTATCAAAGATCAGTCGGCCATAGATCTGAGGGTCTATCTCTGAATTCTCAATTCGATTCCATTGATCTATATGTCTATCTTTGTGCCAGTACCATGCTGTTTTGGCAACTGTGGCTTTATAATAAGCTTCACAGTCAGGGAGTGTAAGTCCTCCCACTTCGTTTTTCTTTTTTAGAGTGTCTTTAGCAATTCGAGGCATCTTCCCTTTCCAAATAAATTTGATAACTAGCTTTTCCAAGTCTGCAAAGTAGGTTGTTGGAATTTTGATTGGGATTGCATTGAATCTGTAGATGAGTTTGGGTAGAATTGACATCTTAATGACATTTAGCCTTCCTATCCATGAACATGGAATATTTTTCCATCTTTTAAGGTCCCCTTATATTTCTTTTAGTAGAGTTATGTAGTTTTCTTTGTATAGGTCTTTTACATCTTTGGTTAAGTTTATTCCTAGGTACTTGATTTTTTTAGTTGCTATTGAAAATGGTATCTTTTTCTTGAGTGTCACTTCAGTTTGTTCATTTCTAGCATATAGAAACATTACTCACTTATGTGCATTAATCTTGTATCCCGCTACTTTGCTAAATTTGTTTATTAGCTCTAGTAGGTGTATCGTTGATTTCTCAGGGTTTTCTAGATATAAGATCATATCATCTGCAAACAATGACAGTTTTACTTCTTCTTTTCCAATTTGGATGCCTTTTATTTCTTTGTCTTGCCGGATTGCCCTGGCTAGCACTTCCAGCACAATGTTGAATAACAGTGGTGACAGCGGGCATCCTTGTCTTGTTCCTGATCTTAGAGGGAAGGCTTTCAGTCTCTCACCATTGAGTACTATGCTGGCTGTGGGTTTTTTCATATATGCTCTTTATCATGTTGAGGAAGTTTCCTTCAATTCCTACCTTTTGAAGTGTTTTTATCAAAAAGGGATGTTGGATTTTGTCAAATGCTTTTTCAGCATCTATTGAGATGATCAATTGATTTTTCCCTTTTGACTTGTTAATGTGTTGTAATACATTGATTGTTTTTCTTATGTTGAACCATCCTTGCATGCCTGGAATGAACCCCACTTGGTCATGGTGTATGATTTTTTTAATGTGTCTTTGGATTCGATTTGCAAGTATTTTGTTGAGGATTTTTGCATCTATATTCATTAGGGAGATTGGCCGGTAGTTTTCCTTTTTTGTAGCATCTTTGCCTGGTTTTGGTATTAGATTGATGTTAGCTTCATAAAATGAATTAGGTAGTGTTCCATTTTTTTCAATGTTTTGAAAGAGTTTGAGTAAGATTGGTGTCAGTTCTTTCTGGAAAGTTTGGTAGAATTCCCCTGTGAAGCCATCTGGCCCTGGGCATTTATTTGTGGGAAGATTTTTGATGACTGATTGGATCTCTTTGCTTGTGATGGGTTGGTTGAGGTCTTCTATTTCTTCTCTGTTCAGTCTAGGTTGTTCATATGTTTCCAGGAAATTGTCCATTTCTTCTACATTATCCAGTTTGTTGCCATACAGTTGTTCATAGTATCCTCTTATAATTTTTTAAATTTCTTCAGGATCTGCAGTTATGTCACCTTTTTCATTCATTATTTTGTTTATATGGGTCTTCTCTCTTTTTGATTTTGTCAGTCTAGCTAGGGGCTTGTCAATCTTGTTGATCTTCTCAAAGAACCAACTTTTGGTGATATTTATCCTCTCTATTGTTTTTTGTTCTCTATGTCATTTATTTCTGCTTTAATCCTTGTTATTTCTTTTCTTCTACTTGGTTTAGGATTGGTTTGCTGTTCATTTTCTAGCTTCTTCAGTTGATCCATTAGTTCTTTGATTTTGGCTCTTTCTTCCTTTTTAATATATGCGTTTAGTGCTATAAATTTCCCCCTTAGCACTGCTTTTGCTGCATCCCATAGGTTTTGGTATGTTGTGTTCTCATTTTCATTCGTCTCTATATATTTAGCAATTTCTCTTGCTATTTCTTCTTTAACCCACTGATTGTTTAGGAGTGTGTTGTTTAACCTCCAGGTATTTGTGAATTTTCTAAGTCTCTGATGGTTATTGACTTCTAATTGTATTCCATTGTGGTCAGAGAATGTGCTTTGAATAATTTCAATCTTTTTAAATTTATTGGGGCTTGTTTTATGTCCCAGCATATGATCTATTCTGGAGAAAGTTCCGTGAGCACTAGAAAAGTATGTGTATCCTGGTGATTTGGGATGTAATGTCCTGTATATGTCTGTTAAATCTAATTCATTTATCAGATTGTTTAGGTTTTCAATTTCCTTATTGGTCTTCTGTCTGGTTGATCTATCTATAGGAGAGAGTGATGTGTTGAAGTCTCCCACAATTATTGTGGAAACATCAATTGCTTCCTTTAGTTTTGCCAGTGTTTCTCTCATGTATTTTGTGGCGCCTTGATTGGGTGCATAGACATTTACGATTGTTATTTCTTCTTGCTGAATTGCCCCTTTTATTAGTATGTAGTGGCCTTCTTTGTCTCTCAAAACATCCCTGCATTTGAAGTCTATTTTGTCTGAGATTAATATTGCTACACCTGCTTTCTTTTGGCTGTAGCTTGCATGAAATATTTTTTTCCATCCTTTCACTTTCAGTTTCTTTGTGTCCCTGTGTCTAAGATGAGTCTCTTGTATGCAACATATTGATGGTTCATTTTTTTTGATCCATTCTGCGAATCTATATCTTTTAATTGGGGAGTTTAATCCATTTACATTCAACGTTAAAACCGTGAAGGCATTTCTTGAATCAGCCATCTTATCCTTTGGTTTATGTTTGCCATATTTTTCCCTCTCTCTATTAATATCCTTTATTGTACCCATACCGAATCTCTTTAGTACTGAACCTTTCTCCAAGTCTCTCTGTCCTGTCTTTGTTTCTCTGTCTGTAGGGCTCCCTTTAGTATCTCCAGTAGGGCAGGTCTCTTGTTAGCAAATTCTCTCAGCATTTCTTTGTCTGTGAAAAATTTAAGCTCTCCCTCAAATTTGAAGGAGAGCTTTGCTGGATAAAGTATTCTTGGCTGGAAATTCCTCTCACTCAGAATTTTAAATATATCTTGCCACTGCCTTCTTGCCTCCATGGTGGCTGCTGAGTAGTCACTACTTAGTCTTATGCTGTTTCCTTTGTATGTGGTGAATTGCTTTTCTCTTGCTGCTTTCAGAACTTGCTCCTTCTCTTCTATGTTTGACAGTGTGATCAGTATATGTCTCGGAGTGGGTTTTTTTGGATTTATTCTATTTGGAGTTCGCTGAGCATTTATGATTTGTGTATTTATGTTGTTTAGAAGATTTGGGAAGTTTTCCCCAACAATTTCTTTGAATACTCTTCCTAGACCTTTACCCTTTTCTTCCCCTTCTGGGACACCAATGAGTCTTATATTTGGACGTTTCATATTATCTATCATATCCCTGAGGTCCATTTCGATTTTTTCAATTTTTTTCCCCATTCTTTCTTTTATGCTTTCATTTTCCATTCTGTCATCTTCCAGGTCACTGATTCGTTGTTCAACTTCCTCTAGTCTTGTACTATGAGTGTCCAGAATCTTTTTAATTTGGTCAACAGTTTCTTTAATTTCCATAAGATCATCCATTTTTTTATTTAGTCTTGCAATGTCTTCTTTATGCTCTTCTAGGGTCTTCTTGATTTCCTTCATATCCCGTACTATGGTCTCATTGTTCATCTTTAGTTCTTTGAGTAGCTGCTCTAGGTGCTGTGTCTCTTCTGGTCTTTTGATTTGGGTGCTTGGGCTTGGGTTATCCATATCGTCTGGTTTTTTCATATGCTTTATAATTTTCTGTTGTTTTTGGCCTCGTGGCATTTGCTGAACTTGATAGGGTTCTTTTAGGGTTTGTAGACCTATTGAAGTCCTTATCTCTAATTTATCAGATCTACAGCTTCGTGGAGTACACTTTCTCTAACTAACCAGCAGGTGGCGTCCACGAGCCACCTGTTCTCCACAAGCCAGTTCTCCCCTGCTTAGCCTTTTTGGTGAGTGGGGGAGTGAGTCTTGTGGGGCCCAATTGGTGTACCAAGCTTGCGTGTGTAGTTGGTGTTGCCTGCCCTGTATGTGGGGCGTGTTTCTGGGCAGTCGGGGAGGGGGGGTGGCCCTAACAATCAAATCTCCCTGGTGATCCTAGAGTTTTAAAGCTGCTGCAATAGTCTAATCCTTCAGTTCAGTCCTGCCACAGTTTGTCTCTGCCACTGACCCACAAGTCCTTGGTATTGGCGTATGGCTCCTGAGACTTGCAAGTGGGCCCCTCTTCCAGGCTGTGCACCCTGGGTCCTCTGTTGAGGGATGACTGTGCTATGTCACAGGTGAGTGCCGTCCCCCCAGGGCAGTTCTGGGCTGCTGGGCTGTGTAGGGAGGCTCCCAGTCTGCTCAAATGATGGCTGAATGGGGCTTTGTTAATTCACACTGCTCCACCTTCCCAGCTCTGGGACATTCAGCTGAGGTTGCAGGGAAGGCTAATGTCCACGCCCAGTTTTGTGATGTGTGCCTGTTATTTGAAGCACTTCCGTCACACTGGGTTGTCTGGGGCAGCTCTGGGCTATGGGGCTGGCGATGGGCAGGAGTGTTTCCTGTCCACCAGGATGGTGGCTGTGAGCGGACACCCCCCTTTTCTTGGGAAGTTGTGTTGTTTAGTGAATTTTCTCAGCCACTGGATTATTGCCTTTTGTCTCAGAGCTCTCTTAGTTCTGCTCTTGACTTGACGTGCCCAAATTGCAATTCTTTGAAGCTTTCTGTATTGGGCTTCTTAGGGTAATTGTTTTAGAAAAAGAAAAAAGGATTTAAAAAAAAAAAAAACAAAAAAAAACGGCCCTCCTCAGAGATCTAATGGGTTATTGAAATGCTAATAGACAAAGCAACCAGGGCCATTAAGGAAAGGTCCACAGGGCAGAGAAATCAGCTTTTCTTTGGGATTTGCATATGCGCCTCAAGGCCTGAGCTCCGCCCTTCCCCTTTCTGTGTTCACCAGAACTCCAAAAATCCTCTGCTTTTATTTTGGAGTTTTTCGTGTTGTTTTTTTTCTATGCCTGTCTCCTCTCTGCTGGGCTGGCTGCTCTCAGAGTCTCTGGTGTCTGGTCTCAGTCTATCTATGTTTGGAGTTTGAATCAGTAGAATGAGTTTCCGATAAGAGCAGCCACTGCAGTTCTCCCTTCTCCTTCCCGGAGCTGACAGCCCCTCCTCCCCCGGGACTGAGCCTGGCAGGGAGGGGCGCGGGTCCCCTGGCCGCAAAAACTTACAGATTTTGCTGATCTCAGCAGTTCCACGTTTTCATGAGTGTTGTATGAAGTATGCCCAAAGTCAGATTGCTCTGTGGTGTCCAGTCCACGCAGTTCCTGGCTTTTTACCTACTTTCCTGGAGGAGTAACTAAAACATACAGCTCACCAGTCTGCCATCTTGCCCCGCCTCCTATTACCAATTTTTAAACATTTTCATTACTGCAAAAAAGAATAAAAATAAAAAAGAACAACCAAAACATCCAAACATCCTGTGCCAGTTTGAATATATTGTGTCCCCCAAATGCCATTATCTTTGATGTAATCTTGTGTGGGCAGATGTTATCAGTTTTGATTAGATTTCTTTGAGTGTTTCCATGGAAATGTGCCCCACCCAGCTGTAGGTGATAACTCTGATGAGATAATTTCCATGGAGGCGTGTCCCCACCCATTTAGGGTGGGCCTTGACCAGTGGAACCATATAAATGAGCTGATGGGCAGCGGCAACTCAGTGCAGCTACGAGTGATGTTTTGAAGAGGAGCCATAGCCAAGAGGGACACTTTGAAGAAAGCACAGGAGCTGCAGATGAGAGAGAGTTTGAAGATGGCTGTTGAAAGCACTCTTGCTCTGGAGAAGCTGAGAGAGGACAAATACACCAAGTGCAACTTAGAGTGACATTTTTGAGGAACTGCAGCCTAGAGAGGAACGTCCTGGGAGAAAGCCATTTTGAAACCAGAACTTTGGAGCAAACACCAGCCATGTGCCTTCCCAACTAACAGAGGTTTTCCGGACACCATTGGCCATCCTCCAGTGAAGGTACCCAATTCCTGATGTGTTACCTTGGACACTTTATGGCCTTAAGACTGTAACTGTGTAACCAAATAAACCCCCTTTATAAAAGCCAATCCATCTCTGGTGTTTTGCATTCCGGCAGCTTTAGCAAACCAGAACACATCCCATACCCCTTATTCTCCTCTGCCCCACTATTTTTTTGTCTTTATTTTCTTATTCATCTGTCCATACACTGGATAAAGGGAGTGTTAGTTGCAAGGTTTTCACAATCACACAGTCACACCGTGAAACCTATATAGTTATACAATTGTCTTCAAGAATCAAGGCTACTGGATTATAGTTCAACAGTTTCAGGTATTACTTTCTAGCTCTTCTAACACACTAGAAACTGAAAGGAGTATCTATATAATGCATAAGAATAACCTCCAGAATGACCTCTCGACTCTATTTGAAATCTCAGCCACTGAAACTTTATTTTGTTTCATTTCTCTTCCCCCTTTTGGTCCAAGAACATGGAGCCTTTCTAATGTACCTGATGATACTCGAGGCCTAGGCCTCACCCAAGGCAGCTGAATCAGAGTCTCTGATGCTTGGATATGGATATATTTATAAGGCTCTCCAGATAATGATAACACTCTCTGGTCAAAGTAGGCAAGTCATGACTGTAAAATTGGGGCATGAATAATGAAGCTAGGCAGTCCCATAGACCAGAAATTTTTATGCATGCCTTCCTCCCTCCCTTCCTTCTTCCTTTACTCTCTTCTAAGTCATTTAAAGTATTTATTAAGCACCTACCACAATTTCTGACACCATTATAGGTGCTGGGAATATAGCTGTGAACAAGTCAGGCAAAGTTCTGACCTCATGGAGCTTATAGTTTGGAGGGGAGAGGATCTATCACACCAGTAAGCATATAATCAGGGACTGTGATAGTCAAGATGCTCTGGGAGCTATGAGGATGTCCAGGAGAAAGACCTGACTAAATCGGGTGGAGGGGAGGGTTTCTCTGTGGCAATGAATCTGAGCTGAGGTTTGAAGGATGAGTAGGTGACACCAACCAGGTGTTTGTGCCTCTGCTACACGGGGGCTTCCACCCTGTGGTCAGCACCTCTGGGCAACATCATTTCCAATGGTAAGTTCCTGATGAATCATCAGACATCAAGACTGAAAGAACATTTTGAAGTTTCACTTTCCTTTATTTCTTTTAGTGATAATGCTAGCTGTCACCCTGCCTGGAGGGGTGTGTGTGTGTGCATGCACGCATGTGTGTGTTTTGGGGTGGGGTTATCTATCAGCATGAGGGCATTTAGGTGATAATGATGAAGACTATTGTCCCTGACATTTGAGCACTAAGGGACTAATCTAAGAGTGGGAGGGGATGCTTCACTCCATTTTGTTGGGGCAGAGATTGAGTGACCCACGGTGACTTCCAATTGCAGACTCCTGTTTCCTTATTTGGATTGTTGATGGACAGTTTTCTCTTTAATCTATTTATGGAGACATTTCTATATCCATACATCAGGAAAGTAAGCAAGTATAATCTGAAACATAGAGGAACTGTCACTAAAAAAGACCTTCAGTCATTGTGTAATTCTCCTTCCCCACCACAGATATCCAATCTGTTTCTTAAAAGGCTTATGGAGATTTCAGTTTATTTTATTTATCTTACAGTCAGGACTTACTAGCATCATGCAAAACATGAGCACCAACCATTGCATCATTGTCTCAGACAACATTTTGAGGATTTTTCCAAGACCTTCCCAGGGTATTAGGCAAAGGGGGAACAGAGGATAGAAGAGAATTCTAGACAGTTGAGACTAGCATGTGTAGGAGGAAATATGGCATGTTTAGGGAACAAAAAGGAAGCCAGAGAGGCTGGACCTTAGGGGGCAAAGGGGAGATGATGCAAGATGAGGGTGGAGAGGGAAGTAGAGGCTGGGCCATACATGGTCGTGGTGAGGGACTTGGGTCTTTATCCTTAGAGCTGTTGAGCAAAGGGAGACATGATCAGAGCATGTCATTTTATAAAGTTCACCCAGGATATGGGAGGGAGAATGGATTGATGGGGGGACAAGAATACCTGGGCACAGCTGACGAGATGGAACTCATCCACAGCTGTACTGATCTGTCTGCAAGAAGGCACTTTCCCTCCTGGTAGTGCTTAGACTGTCTCTACTCTCCTATCCACATTCTCAGGGATGCCTTACTATCTCCTCCTTTCTCTCTCTCATCTATCTTCAATCTTTTCTCTCTCTCTCTCTCCTGCATCCCAGCTCATGGCATTTAAATATTACCACATCACTTGGGAAAACAAAGAATGGCTGAACCACATCAGGTGACTTGAAGGGATTTCCATGAGGCACAATGTTGGGGATTGAATCACTCCCCCCATAAAAGGCTGGCCCTGTGCATATAAACCCATTCGTAAATAGGAGCTTCAAAGATGCTGTTAGTTAAGGTGTGCTCAAAAAGAATGGGGGTGGGCCTTAAGCCAGTATGTCTGAAGTCCTCAGAAGCAAAGGAAATTGTAGCAGGAGCAGAAGTCACAGAGAAGCAAGGAGCTGGAAGTCAATGGACCCCAGAATGAAAAGAAGAAGATGCCTTCATGTTCATGGCCACATGAGAGGAAAAACAAGGAACCCCAAAGATCACTGACCAGCCAGAAGCTACTGACCCTGCGAGGAAACCATGAGACAGTAAACTCTTGTTGTTAAGCCAACCTATTGTACGATATTTCTTTAGCAGCCAAGGAAAAACAGGATTCAGTGTCAAAATGCAAAAGGCAGAGAAGCACTCATTAGGATTCTACCTCTATAAAACAATGTCCTCCCAAACCCATATGTGTATATGTGTGTGCATGCACCCCTTCCCCCCACCCCCCCCCCACACGTACATGAGTGATATGCACAATATTAAACAACCATTTAACAAGGTGTGCTGGATGAGTGGCTGGGCTGGTGGTGGGAGAAATGCAGGGGAGAAGTGCCTACTTCCCAACTGGAATGGAAGAATTTCAGTATTTTAATAATCAAGACAGCCCTACTGATAGTCTAGTGGAACTCCTACCTGGTTACAGGCTTGTGTAGGGTTTTATGAACATGCAGAAAGATAGGAAAGGATACCTGTTGGGTTGCCAAAATGGTTGTCCAGTGTCGGGATATGATATAAAGGAAGGAAAAAGCAACTATAAATAAAAGTAGGCAAATAATTATATTTAGGCATTTATTAATATTATGTAAACTAGATTTGTGTAAAAAGAAAGTAAATCTGAATACTTAAAAAAGAGAGAGAGAAAACAGACTTTGGTCCTGCCCCCTCCTCTAGCTACTCTTCTAATTTGCTCAACCCCTCAAAAGAATAGTCATTGTAGACCTTTCCTTCTAACCAGTGGAGCATTAGGCTCTAGTGCTAATTCTTCAGTTCTTGCTTAGGTGCTCCAGCCTCCTCGCTGGTCTCCTTGCATGTCGCTTTATTTCCTTTCAGTGTGCTTTCCCCATTGCTGCCTGTGGTGGTTTGAAACTGTATGTGCCCCAGAAAAACTTGCTCTTAAATGTAATCCATTCCTGTGGGTGTGAACTTGCTGTAAGCAGGAACTTTTGATGGGGTTACGTCTGTTAAGGCATGGCCCACATCAATCAGGGAAGGTCTTAAGCCTGTTACTGGAGTCCTTTATAAGTGGAGTGAAATTTAGAGAGGAGAGAGGAAAGTAAGAGGATGAAATCATCACAACCCAGAAGAGAGGGGAGAGACCAGGAGACTGCCACGTGCCTTGTCATGTGACAAGATAAGGACCAAGAACATCCAGAAGCCGGCCCCAGTTTTCCGGCCTTGATGGTGCCTTGATTTTGACTTTCTTTTAGCCTCAAAACCATAAGCAAATATATTCCCATTGTTTAACCTGATCCATTTAATGGTATTTGCTTGAGCAGCCTAGGAAACTAAGACAGATTTTGGTACCAGGAGAGAGGGGTGCTGCTAAGCGAATACGAAAAATGTGGAAACAGGTTTGGAATTGGGTAATGGGGGAGGGGGTTCTGCCCCTTGCCCTGCTTCTCAGTCAGAGATACTAAATGCATCCCCTCTGAGTTTGGGAATTGTTGGATATGTGTGGGCTCTCTTTTCCTTCCAATTTCTCCTTATGGGAATGGGAATGTTTATCCTATGCCTGTCCTTCCATTGTATATTGGAAGAGGTAAGTTGTTCTCTAGGTTTCACAGGTCCACAGCCAGAGAGAAATTGTGCCCCAGGACAGACCACATCTGTAACTGATTTTGATATGACTTTGTACTTAGTATTTTTACTGAAATGACTTAAGGCTTTTGGGATGCTGTGAAGGAAGGAATGTATTTTGCATGTAGAAAGAACATGTCTTTTGGGGTTTAGAGGGCGGAGTGTGGTGGTCTGAAACTGTATGTACCCCAGAAAAATATGTTCTTAAATTCTTGTGGTTCTGAACCCATTGTAAGTAGGACCTTTTGATGAGGTTACTTCAGTTGAGGTATTGTCCACCTCAGACAGTATGGGTTTTTATCCTCTTACTGGAGTCCTTTATAAGCAGAATGACATTCAGACAGAGAGAGAGAGCCATAGGAAGTAAGAAGCTGAAATCAAGGATACCCAGAAGAGAAGGGACAGACCAAGAGACACCACCATATTTCTTGCCATGTGAAAAGCTAAGAACCAGCATCCAGCCCAAGAATGCCACAGTCTTCAGGGAGAGAGCATTGCCTTGATGATACCTTGATTTGGACTTTCTTTTATCCTCAAAACCATAAGCAAATAAATTCCCATTGTTTAATTGGAACCATTCATGTTATTTGTCTGAACAGCCTAGGAAACTAAAACACTGCCAGAGGAAGCTTTTCAAATGACAATCTGTGTCCCTTCTCTTTCTAAAACTTTAACTGGCTCTCCATTGTCATTCTCTTGAAGTCCAAACTCTTCTACATGGCATCTAATGCCTTTTGTCATATGGCTGTGCCTACCTCTCAGGTTTTTCCTTCTTGTGGCTCTGGGATGAAGGTGACACCCTGGTTGCATAAACCATTCATACTTCTCAGAATATGATGTGCTATTTCCCCCGCTACACCTCTGCTCACATACTCCTCTATCTTGACTTGCTCTTTGGTTGGTTGTCTGCCACTCAGTCACTATCTTTCTTTAAGACTCATCTTGAGCATTTCCTCCTCCAGGAAGTCCTCCCTGATTCCTACTCACTTTTTCCTATATGTCGCCACTGGCCTTTCTGCTTCAGCCACCCCGATATATCTACTCTAACTGGCCAAGAGGGTTTGAGCATGTGGGAAAACCTGGTTCTGCCTGATCCTCATCTGCCTTTCAGGAGAGGGGTCCCTGGGAGTGTGGACAGGTGGGGCCATAATCAGGTGGGCATTCCCTCAAACTGCAGGTATTTGTTTATGTGCAGCACTGGCAAACCTAGTTCCAGGACAAGCATCGAGAAGGAAGTCCAGGAATCCAGAAAGAGTGCCACCTCTAAGTAAGGAGGCACCGACTTACAGGCCAGCCCCACTGCTGAGTTTCTGTGTGAACTTGGGCTCACTGCTTCTCTGGCCCATCTCTGTGGTGAGGGAGGTGGACATCACACCCTTGGTGCTCCCTTCTTTATTTCTGGATTTACACGTTAGGGGAGTGGCAGCAGGTGAGCAAAGCAGTTACCTGCTTGGCCTGTAGGTGAACTGTGTTAGAATCCTGTCTCTGTGTGGCAGAAACAGAGAGGCCCTGCTCAGGTGCCCCCTTTAGGAAAGCACCCACTGTGCACCCTTGGGGAGTCTGCTTAGCTGTTAGCTTGTTTGGGATTTGCTTCGACTTTCCATGAGAGGTCACGTTTTTCTTGGAGCAGCCCCTGGCTCCAAGCAAGGCAGTAGAACAAAGGCCTGGCAATTTCTGGACTTCTCCAATGGGCGGCCTTTGCTCCAGTGCTCTCTCCTGGGCTGGCACAGACTTAGTCAGGCACAGCCATCTGACAGCATCCCCTGCCCCATCCTGCTTCCCCCCTGTTGAGAGTTGAATTGTGTTCCCTATAAAGTTATGTTCAAGTCCTAACCCCCAGTACCTCAGAATGCCACCTTATTTGGAAATAAGGTCAATATATAGGTAATTAGTTAAGATGAAGTCATCCTGGACCAGGTAGGCCCTTCATCCAATATGACTGGTGTCTTTATAAGAAAAGAAGAAGAGACACATACACTTACACACACACACACACACACACACACACACACACACAGGGGGAACATGGCCATGTGAAGACACGAAGCAGAGATTGGAGAGATGTGGCCACAAGCCAAGGAAAGCCTGAGGCCACCGGAATCTGAAAGAAGCAAGCAAGCATTCTTCCCTATAGCTGGAGCACAGCCCTGCTTCTACTTTGATTTCAGACCCCTTGCCTTCCAAACTGTGAGAGAATCAATCTCTATTGTTTCTCTTTGCACAGTTTGCAGTACTTTGTTATGGAAGCCTAGAAACTCCTCCACGCCCTTTCCTTTCCCAGGGGTTTCTCCCAATAAACTGCCTGCACTCCTAACTCTGCTTGGCATCTGCTTCCTGGAGAGGTGAGGCTGCTTCCTAACTGTGTACTAGAGGCAGCTGATAATGTCTGTTTCACAGGTGTTGTGAGAATTTCATGAGCATGACATGTGGGAGCACAATGTGGGTAGGCTTTGTCATACTACATTAAAATGATAAATGCATCATGCCCCAAGAGACCAGAGAAGCTTATGTTGAAACCCCTTGCTAAGTTGTCACCTTTACTGGGATTTTCCCCTTCGCCACTTCCTCTGCCACAGGTCTTCCCCCACGTGCAAGCGTGGTCACTGGAGCCCAGGAGCAGAGCCTGGCAGAGCCAGTGGCCTGGAGCATAGTGATGAGGGAGGTGGGGGTGCTGAGGGGTCGACATGGTGGGTGGCTGGGCTGATGAGCATGTTTGGGCTGATCTATGTGGCTGATCTATGAGGCTGTTCCCAGGAAGGATGGCTTCATTTCTGCCCCGGATGTGTGGCCCGAGCCATATTGGTGATCCATCTCCTGGGCTGTCAAACATTTCACAGGCACCTGCCGGGCTGGAAGACAGTTTATAAGCTATATCCTTGTCTTTGGTCTTGTTGCCCTATTGCTCTGGCCTTTTGAGTTGCATTTGCATCTAGTTGGAGACCTGGTGCCTGTCTGTATAAGCAGGGGTGAAGGCTGGGGGAGGGGTGGGAAAGAGATGAAAGAGAACTTTGAATAAATGGGGACTCATGGAAAGAAAACTGTACCCCTGAGATTTTCAGTCCTAGAGTTAGCTGCATGACATTTGGCCTGCCCCTGGGAGTGTGGATATATATGTAAGGAAGGAGGGCAGACTGGGTACATGGTTCTTAGAATCTTAATATTTGTAGGTGTCACGATTCAGGTTAAGAACCTAATGAAGGCTGTAGACCCCATCCCAAGAAAAATGCACATAAACCCCAAGCCCCTTCCTGCCACAGGACCTTGTCCCACGTGCTACCGCTTATCAGGAACATTCTCGTCTCACTCTTCGAGTGGTTTGCTTCTAGTCCCATCTAAGGTCTCAGCTCATCTGTCATTGCAGTAAGATGGCCCTGACCTTCCTGTTTATTCTCTCACTCAGAGGCATGTTTTTTCCTTTAAAACATAACTGTCTAAATATTTCCCTGCTAACTTGGACTCTTTACTTAGGCAGAAGCTGTGCCTGTTTCCTTCTACTCTATCCCTGGGGTCTAGAATCATCCGATGCCCGGCATAGGATAGGAGCTCAATGCATATTTGTTGAATGAATGGATGGATGGGTGGATATATGAATGTATGCATGTATAGATGGGTGGATGGATGGATGGACAGATGGATGGACGATCAAACAACTGGCCCTGAATACCTTCTGCGGGACACTGTTATCGAGTTCCAACTTGGCGGGCCTGGGCCAGGGGAACTGATCAGCCCCTAGGAAAGGTAGTGGGGCACGGGTGGTAGCGCCCTCCACGGCCCCCCGGGCCTGAGAAAGTGGAGCCGAATGCAGGCCCCATTTCCTCACCCCAAAGTACAACCGTCAGGGGAAGCTTGCCGGAAAAAACCGCCCCCTTTACCTTGCCCGCCCACTCCCCGTTACCGGAGCAACTCCCGCCCCTTTTCAAACAACCTCCGCGCCCTCTCAGAACCAATCCAAGCCTTTAACCTCTACAGCTACCCCGCCCTCTAAACCGCCCGATATAAGCTTGTACTCTCCCCTAATAAACTCTCTTGGCTTCTTCACCCTAAAAGAAACGTGTCCCGCCTGTTCCTTCTCGCCGCCCTCCACACCTTGCACGCCTCCGCCGGGGACCGGGCCCAGTCCCCCGCCTCGCCCTCGCCTCCGGGAAAGAGCCCCCGCCGCCGGTACCCTCAGAGCAATCCCGAGAGCCTAGGATTTAGCAACCGGCCGCCACCCCCCCCAGACGAGTCAACTGCGACCGCAACCTTCCAATGCATGAGAATGACCTCACTGTCCTGGAACGACAGGGCCCTTCCACGGCCTCACAGCACCGTCCTAGTTTTTGTGGTCACTTGTGTTGGTTGCATGGTCTGTTTTTATGCTGCCTCCCATCCCCTCCCACTTTTCTGGAAACTTTCCCCTTCTCATGCCTCCCCTGACTGAGGACTGGACACCTTTAGAAGCCTTCCAAAAGGACTTGCTCCCTTTATTTCATAAGACCCTCCAGAAATCTGCTCAAACCCTGGGAGGAGATCTTCAATAATATTAAGATTGAATTTCCCTCCAGCCTGGGAGGACCGGGGGATTAAAATCAGATTTAATTTGATTTCAGACAAATAAAGTACTGTGACATTTATTGCACACCTGAGTTGCTGGAGAACAATTCTGACATGTGATATGGTTTTCATGTGAGCAAGAGGGAGGCAGGGCTGCCTAGCAACAGTTGTTCAGGTTGTGCCTTGTACCAGGGTGCCCAGCCTAGAGCAGCTAGCTTCAGCCCAGATGAAGGAGGTCCTTTTGCTGGTTACAGAGTATCAGCATTTGTCCTCCAAGCTGTGCACCCATGCTTCAAACCCCTGGTGCCCTTTGCTAATTCAGAACATGCTGTATGTTCTGGCATCAGCCCTGGATGGGGAAAGAATTCGAGGGATCAGGCGAGCATAGAAAATGGATGTGAGCTGGGCAGATGTGCAGCAGTCAAGGCATGAGATGAAGGTGGCTAGGCCCACCACGGAGCCAGCAGAGGTGAAAAGAATTGTGGCACTGTGGATAGAGGGGTCTCAGCCCCTGAAATATTCAGAATGTGGTGAACAAAATGAGTTTTGCCTTGCTTTTCACAATCCCTTTAGTCTGTTGGCTTCAAAAGCACTGATGTATTTCCATATTATAGTTTTTCAACAAAGCAGATGTATGGCAGTATCATCAAATCTGCCAGCTGAAGTGCCCCATGAAAGGATGTATGATTCATTCATTCATTCCTTTAACAAATAGTTACTGAGCACCTACTATATGCCAACTTCTATTTTAGGTGGAGAGACATCAATGAACAAGTCAGACAAAAATCCCTGCACTTGTGCAAGTTTATATTCCAGTGTGGGGAGATAAACATTAAACATAAAACAAATGAAATGATATAATGTAACAAAAGACAATGAGTGCTATAGAAAAATAGAGCTGGGTAAAGAGATTCAGGAGTGTGGCAGAGAAAGGACTGTTGCAATTTAAGTGGGGTGGTTGTGATAAACTTCTTTGAGATGATACATATATGAAAGCTTAAAGAAGAGAGAGTGAGCTAAGGAGGAATTTGGGGGTAAGATTCTTCCAGGCAGAGAGAACAGTCAGTGCAAAGCTACTGAGGCACATACGATAGTCATTACATTTTCTAATTTATGTGTGTTCCTCAAAGTGGGGTACACATACTCCCAAAGCTCACCTCCATGTTCCAGGACAACACAGAAAGTCTCAGTATTAACAAGACTCACTTTGCTGGATTCTTGATTTTATGAAATCTTTTTTTCTTAATATTAAGAAGTAAAACGCAAAAGCCACTGTAACTTTTAAGCAAAAATATGAGACTTACAAGAAATACCATGTTCATAGCAGATTCCTTTAAATTTCTTCCCAGAACTCTTACCTTGGGGGCATGAGATAGTTCTCCTCTGCTATTTTGGGTAAGTAGGTTGGGAGGAATGAGATTCTGGGATTTATATACTTCTTTCCTGGGCTGTGAGCAGAGACTGTATATTTTCCAGATTACCATTGCCAGGACTGGGCATCTATCTGGCGTATGCAGCATGGTTGATAGAGGACACCTTTCTATTGATTTCTCCTTCTGCATGATCTGCTCTCAGCCCTCTGAGGCCTGAGCTGGGATCTCTCACTATAAAGGTCTCACTGACTCAAGTTCATGTGCAGGTACCAGGCAGGTGAGACAAGTGAGTGAAGTGGGATGGGGGTACGAGACAATAAAGAATGGTAAGGGCTGTGGCGAACTGGAGAGCACAGGTTCTGTGTAAAGGGACAAGCTGGTCCTTACCTCCAGAAAAACATCTGGGACCATAATTTCCAATTCTTTTGATTTTAAGAAAAGTCAGTAATCTGGAGTTTCATGTGACTTTTTAATGCAACTATATTAAAAATTCTGTGGGTCCAATTTGGTGGAAGGGAACCTGCAGTTACATCACCAGAGACTTAGAGCAGAGGCGACAACCCCCCACTGTCCTGAGTGAGTAGCTCAGCTCTGAGCAAGGTCTAGCAATATGTAGTCTATTGAGTCCTCAGGCCAGAGCCAGACTGAGAAGATCTCACTTACATGCAGGCTTTGCCACTTTCGAGAGTGAATGAGTTCATTCTGGATGGACTTGATGGTCTCTCTCCAGCTGAAAATTCCCAGTTTTCTACTCAATAATTTATTCTGGGAGGTACGTGTAGACTTATGTCTGCACCAGTCTCTACTTGTAGGAGTTAAACAGATTTAATTTAAAACAGGAATTATTTGGCTCACTAAAAGGAAACAACTAGGGTGTCTAGATTCAGGTATGGCTGGATTTAGGTGTTCAAATGATGTCCTCAGGAGTCTGCCTTTGTCCTTTGACTCTGCTTTCCTCTGTGTTATCTTCAGTGTCAGGCCGGCTTTCACACACTCTGTAGAAAGAGTGCATATTTTCTGGTAGCTCCAGCAAAGTTCCTGGTTTGGCTGTAATGGAGCTGGCTTTGGCTACCTGCCCACAATTAGAGACTGGCATGAGTTCAACATCTCCAGAACCACTTGGACTGAGAGTGAGGGAGGGAGCCCCCAGAGAAAAATTAGGATAGTATTTCCAGTAGATGTGAAGGGATGGCTGCTAGGCAGGCAAAAACTATAGCATTCTCACTGGACTCCTCAGACATTGGGCAAGAGTTTTCGACTTCCCAGCTAGCATCTGACACTCCTTCTTTCTCCCCCTTGCTGCCTCCTCCTGCCATCCATCCCTGTGGCCTTTGGTGAGGAGACGTTGCTGCTCCTGTCTCAGCAGGGATATTGATTGCCTGTCGTGGCCCTTTAATCCTTGACACTCGCTTTCCATTCCACATGGCATGTTGGAGCCTTCTGGCACCCAGGCCTCCTGCTCCCATGCTTCCCCTCCTGCCTGTCCCCCTCTGTCTCCAAGCAACCGCTCTCCTAATCTCTTTTCTGCAAGAGATGAGCTGTCTCATGTTTGTTGACTTTGATCTGACTAGGGCATGCTGAGTTTTTATTCTTTCTACCACTTCTCCAGCCCCATAACTCCCAATTCCCTACTGATGTTCTGAGAAAGGTTGCCATTTTGCCACCTTCCAGCCCATTACAGCCCAGAGGTTTCCTATATTGTCTTTGGATTTCATGTGTTGCCTAGTCCAACACTTACAGGATGAGGCCACAGCCTCTCTAGGCCCTCAGAGTGAGCACATATAAGCAAGAACTCTTTGAACCCTCATGTGCTGAATGGGCTGGGCCAGACTGAGCAGAGAGGCCAGAGATTACTGGCTGGAGAGAGTTTCCAGGCCACAGCACAGAGAAGGGAAACCCAGGCAGAGTCCAGCAGACTCTCTGAGTTGAAGAGAAGGAGCTGGGAATCCAGGGAGGCCAAAGAAACTCGAGTTCACAGGGCAGAGTACTGGAGGAGGGCAGAGTGGGGGGTGGGAGAAAGTGATGGAGGAGAGAGGGAAGGAAGATGGGAGAAGGAGAGAGAGAAACAGAGAGACAGAGAGATCCAGAGGACTGCAGAATACTCCCCTCAAGTCTTCAACTGAGTACTAATGGGCACACATGTGTCAAGAAACTACCTGGGGCTGAAGTAAGAACCACCTGAGAGAATGAGAAGGAACAGACATGGGAGTTCCTGCAGGGCTGGGAGTGGCTCCTGCTCCCATCAAGCAGAGTGGAAAATCTCATAATGATCATGGATCATCGGGCGGGATACTCTCAGAAGGAATACTCAGAAGTCCTGCTTAAGAAAGTTTAAAAGCAAGAGTCAAAAGGATCAAACTATTTTCAAGTGACTTGACTGAATCCCAGAGCAAAGCTGAAGAAAATTTTATAGGAATACAGAAATACTCAGTACCTCAAAAGGTAGAATTCACAATGCCTGGCATCCAACAAAAAATTACCAGGAATGCAAAGAAGTGGGACAATATGACCCATAATGAGGGGAAGAATCAATCAATTAAAACTTACCCAAAAATGACACAGATGGTAGAATAAGTAGACAAGGACATTAGGAGTTACAATAATTGAATTCCATGTGTTCAAGAATATAGAAGAAAGACTGAGTATGCTAAGTACAGATATGTAAAATATAAAAAGACTATGGTTGCTGGATAAAATGCAGGATGCTCAGTTTAATTTGAATTTCATATAAATGATGATTATTTTTATTCATTTGGCTAAATCTGCCAAATTAAAACACACAAAAAGCAAAATGAACTTCTGGAGACAGAAATTATAGTGGTTGTGCTTTAAAAGAAATATAAAACAACCCCACACTGGATGGAGTTGAGAGCAAATTAGATATTGCAGAAGAAAAGATTAATGAACTTGAAGACATAACAAAAAATGCTATCCAAAATGAAACACAGATAGAAAAAAGACTGAAAAAAATCAATAAATAGAGACTAGCAAGCAAATGTACATTTAATTGGCATACCCAAAGGACAAAAGGAAGATGACAAAAAAAAGTGTTTGAAGAAATAGTGGCCAGAAATTTTTCCAAATCTGATGAAATTTTAAACTCACAGAGTGAGAGAAGACACAAATTGCCAACATCTGGAATAGAAAAGGTGATATCACTACAGATTCTACAGGTATTTAAAGGATAGTAAGAGAATAATATGAACAATTTTAGGTTAACACAGCTGACAACTTAGAGGAAATGGAAAAAAATTCCTTGAAAGACACTACTGAGGCTCACTTAAGAAAAAAGAGATCTCATAAAGCTGTCTCTTAGAGAAATTGAATTTGTATTTAAGGCAAAGAAAACTCCAGGCCTAGATGACTTCACTGGTAAATCCTACCAAAAATATACGGAAGAAATAGTACTAATTCTACACAATCCCTTCCAGATATAAGAGGAGGAAACACTTTCCAGCTCTTTCTATGAGGCCAACATTACCCTAATACCAAAACAGACAATGTTATTACATGAAAAGAAAACTATAAACCAATATCTCTCATGAAACTATAGGCAAAAACTCTTAACAAAATTTTAGGAAACACAATCCAAAAATGCACGAGAAGAATAATTAGTCATGAGTCAGTGGGGTTTATTCCAGGAATGCAGCATTAGTTTAACATTCAAAATTCTCTCAATGTAACTTACTATATTAACAATGTATAAAAAAAATCATGTGATCATCAAAATAGATGGAATAATAGCACTGATAAAATCCAATGCCTATTCCTTACAAAAACTCTAAGGAAACTAGGAATGGAAGGAGACTCCCTCATTCTGATATTTCTTTTCAAAATTGAAGGGTTCTATCCAGTGAAATAAGGCAAGAAAAAGAAATACAAGATATCAGGTTAAAAGGGAAGATGTAAAACTCTCTTTATTCCAAATGACATGAATGTCTGTGTTGAAAATCCTATGGAATCTACATGAAAGCTATTAGAACTGAGAAATGAGTTTAGCAACGTGTAGGATACAAGATCAATACCTACAACATCAATTGTCTTTGTATACACTCAAAATAAAACAATTGGAAATAGAAACTTTAAAATACCAGGTATATTAGCATCACAAATATTAGATACATAGTGTTAAGTCACACAAAAAATGTAAAAGATCTGTTCACTGAAAAGGGCAAAACATTGCTGGAAGAAATGAAAGAATATTTCAATAAATAGAGGTGACATTGTTTCTGAGGATCAAAAGACAATATTTTTAAATTATCAATTCTCCCTAAGTTGACTTATAGATTCAATGCAACCCCAGTCAAATTCCAGCAAGCTCTTTTTGTGTTTGGTTGTAGAAATATCCAAGCTGATGCTAAAATTTACATGGAAATGAAGATGAAAAAGAAAAAACCAGAGGATTTACACTATTTGATTCTAAGTCTTATAAAACTACAGTAATCAAGACAATGTGGTATTTGCATAAATATAGACAAAGGGATCAATGAAACAGAGAGTCCATAAATAGCTGCACACATATATGGCCAATTGATTTTTGAACAGTAATACAGTAGAGGAAAGTTTGTCTTTTCAAAAATGGCACAAGAACAATTCAATATCCTTTTGCAAAAATGAGCTTCAATCCATAATCCCCACCTTAGGCTAAATGTAACTTAGAATGAAACACACTTCTAAATGCAAAACCTAAAACTACGTATAAAAGGAAATCTTCACTACCTAGGGTCAGGCAAGATTTCTTAGCCATGACACCAAAAGCACTAACCCTAAGTGAAAATAGTCGGGAAATGGGACTTCTAAAAATCAAGAACTTCTACTCTATGAAAGACATTTATAAGAAAATGAAAATATTTACAAATCACATATCTGACAAGGGTCTTTATCTAGTATATAAATAGAACTCTCAAAATTCAAAAATAAGAAAAATAAACCCAGTAAAGTGAGCAAAATATTTAAACAGAGACTCTATTAAAGAAGATACAGAGATGGCAAATAAGCACATGATAATATGTACATCATTAGTCACTGGGGAAATTGAAATGCTTAAATTTAAAAAGACTGTTCCTGACAAATATTGGTAAGGCTGTGGAGCAACCGAAACTCTCATACATTGCTGGTGACAATGCAAAATGGTACAACAACTTTGGAAATTGTTTGGCATATTCTTCAAACGTTAAACATACTCTTATCTTACTACTCAGCCTTTCCACACCTACATATTTCTCAAGAGAAAGGAAAGCATATGTCCACACAAAGGCTTGGGGACAAATGTTCATAGCGTCTTTATTTGTTATAACCATAAACTGGAAACAAACTAAATGTCCATCATCAGGTGAACGGATAAACAAATTGTCATATATCCGTATACTTGAATACTCTTTAACAATAAAAAGGAATGAACCATTGATAATATGCAACAATGTGGATAATTATCAAAATAATTGTGCTGAATGACAGAAAGCAGGGAGAAAAGGGTACATACTGAATCATTCCATTTTCATAAAATTCTTGAAAATGTATACTAAGCTATAGTGACAGAAAGAAAATCTGTCATTGTCTGGGTGGATTGAATGAAGGCTTACAAAGGGGCATGAGGAAACTTTTGGAGGTGTTGGATATGTTCATTATCTTGATTTGGGGTTATGTTTCACAGTTGTATACATATGTCAAACTTATTAACCTGTGCACTTTAAATATGTACAGTTTGTTGTATGCCAATTACATTCTAACAAGAATAGTTTTTAATAAAATAATAATGCTCAGAAGTTTTGACCCAGCCATTGTCTTGCATGCAAGGATGTGTATGCAAAGACAAATGTGCAAGGATATCCCCTTCAACATTCTTTGTGATGTCAAAATAATGAAAACAATCTAAATGTCAAAACATTAATATCTCTTAAAAGAAAAAATGTTGAAATAATGAAAGTATACCTATGAATTGGACACTTCATGAAACGGACTATCAAGGGGGCTTTGCAAATACATTTTATTCTCTGCCCAAATTACTCTGGGATGAATCAGGGTTTCATATTAACCTGTACAAATCAACCAGATCTCATCCCCTATTCAAGGTTCCATGTAATTATGGTGTTTGGATAAATAGACCATACAAGTTAAATTATATAGCTGCTACAGAAAATAGAGACTTTTCATCAAATAAACATTTTTTTCTTTGGTCTGACACAGAAGTTGAGGTTTTAGAACACAGTCAATATCATCCCTTTCCCTTTAGTCTGTTTTACTTTAGTTCTTATCAAATCCATTTCATTCGTATCTCTAATTGAAGTCTGATCTCTTTTTCAGCTTTTTAACATTTGCTGCATGGGGTAATGCTAACATTCATAGATGCTGAACTCTGGCTCTGAGTCTCAGGTGTCACACAGGTACCTGGACTGAAGTTCCAGGGACCGACCAGATTTTACACAAACAGCTCAGCATCTCAGAATTTAGGGATAACCGTTTGTGCCGGTTTGAATATATTATGTCCCCCAGAAAAAGCCATATTCTTTGATGCAATCTTGTGGGGCACATGTTTTAGTGCTGATTAGATTGGAATCCTTTGAGTGTTTCCAAGGAGATGTGACCCACCCAACTGTAGGCGATAACTCTGATGAGATAATTTCCATGGAGGCGTGGCCACGCCCATTCAGCATGGGCCTTGATTACTGGGGCACTATATAAACTCAGACAGAAGGAGCGAGCTTGCTACAGCCAAGAGGGACACTGTGAAGAATGCACGTAAGTTGAGAGAGGAGCTGAAGTTTACAGAGACATTTTGGAGATGGCCTTTGAAAGCAGACTTTTGCTCTGAAGAAGCTAAGAGAGGACAAATGCCCCAAGAGCAACTGAGAGTGACATTTTGGAGAGAAGCTGAAGCCTAGAGAGGGATGTCCCAGAAGAAAGTCATTTTGAAACCAGAACTCCGGAGCAGACGCCAGCCACGTACCTTCCCAGCTAACAAAGGTTTTCCAGACGCCATTGGCCATACTCCAGTGAAGGTACCCGATTGTTGATGCATTACCTTGGACACTTTACAGCCTTAAGGCTGTAACTGTGTAACCAAATAAGCCCCCTTTTTAAAAGTCGATCCATTTCTGGTGTTTTGCATTCTGGCAGCATTGGCAAACTAGAACACCGTTAAAACTCATGAACAGATGTGACTACTGTAAAAACTTACAATCTAGGAATCTTTACCATAAGCCTTTGCCTGATAAGCTGTTCTCTCAGATTCAGTTCTGTTTTTGCACATTATAGTGAGTCCGTATTAGTGAGGTGTTATAATGTTTGTCTTTTTAATTCTGGCTTTTTTCACTCAACGTACTGTTTTCAGGGAATATTCACCTAGTTGCCTACCTTACAACTTCATTTCTTCTTGCTGCCACACAGTATTCCATTGTATGTATACACCACAGTTCACTATTCCATTTATCAGTTGCTATACCCTTTGGCCACCTCCAACCATTGCAAATTGTGAATACGGCTGCCATAAACACCAGTGTGCAATATCCACTCACGTCCCTGCTCTCAGTTATTCCAAGTATATACCCAATAACGGGGTTGAAGGACCATGTGGCAACCCCAGAGTTAGCTTCCTGTTGAACCACCACACTGCCCTCCACATGGGCTGTGCCATTCTACTTCCCTACCAACAGGGAATAAGTACACCACTCTCTCCACATTTTCTCCAGCAATTGTATCCCTCTATTTATTTTGTAAACTGTTTTATTCACACGCCATAGAATCCATCCTAAGTCAACAATCAATGATTCCCAGTATAATCACATAATTATGCATTCACCATGACAATCTGTATGAGGACATTTTCATTTCTTCCATAAAGAAAGAGGAAAAGGAGAAAAAAATGAAGAATAAAAATATGAAATATAGAAGAAAAATAAGAATAAAATAAAATACAACGAAAAGTCCAGAGAACTACACCACCACCAAGAATTCCATATCACTCTCTATATCCCCTCTTGTAGACATTTAGCTTTGGTATTTTGCCTTTGTTACAATTAACGGAAGCATCTTACAATGTTAGCATTAACTATAGACTCCAGATTGCATCGATTGTATTTTTCCCCTATACCATCTGTGTTGCTTTGCATATATTATGTCTCCCAGGAAAAGCCATGTTCTTTAATGCAGTCTTGTGGGGGCAGACATATTAGTGTTGATTAGATTGGAACCTCCTGATTAGGTTGCTTCCATGGAGATGTGACCCACCCAACTGTAGGTGATGACTCTGATTAGATAATTTCCATGAAGGTGTGGCCCAGCCCATTCTGCGTGGGCCTTGATTAGTTCACTGGAGCCCTATAAAAGCTTGGACAGAAGGAGCTCACTGCTACAGCAGCTAAGAGTGACATTTGAGTGAGGGACTGAGAGTGACATTTTGAAGAGGAGCTGCAGCTAAGAGAGGACAAAACACTCTAAGAGCAACATTCTGGAGAATGTCATTTTGAAATGCAACCTGGGAGCAAGCGGATGCCAGCCACGTGCCTTCCCAGCTAACAGAGGTTTTTGGATGCCATTGGCTATCATCTGTCAGTGAAGGATTAGCAAACTGGAACAGATTTTGGTACTGGAAGTGCGGTGATGCTGAGCTTGCAAATATCAAACATGTTGGAATGGCTTTTTAAATGGATAAGGGGAAGATTCTGGAAAAGTTGTGAGGAGCTTGACAGAAAAGGCCTAAATTGTTTGAAGATACTGTTGGCAGAAATACGGGCTCTAAAGATACTTCTGATGAGGACTTGAACAGAAATGTTGAATCTGTCATTTCAAACTGGAAGGAGGGTGTATTAGTTAGGGTTCTCTAGGCAAACAGAATCAGTGAAAGAATCTATGAATATAAGATTTATAAAAGCATCTCACGCAACTGTGGGTATGCACAAGTCCAAATTCCATAGGGCAGGCAGCAAACTAGCAACTCCAATGAAGATGTTCGATGAACTCCTCAGGAAATGTACTGGCAACTTCGATGAACTCCTCAGGAAACACTTCACTGGGCAGCTGAAGAAGAAGTGAAGGTCCTCTATCTGTCTCACTTAGAAGTCTTCATCTGACTGATTGGATTAAATCCAGCCAACTGCATTCTCTCATTGTGGAAGACACGCCCTTTGTTGATATCATCAGTCACAGCTGCAGCCAATTGACTGACGATTTAATAAACCAGCCTGTTGATTTATTAACCAGCCACAAACATCCTCACAGCAATGGTTAGGCCAGTGCTTGCTTGACCAGACAGCTGGGTACCATCACCTGGTCAAGTTGACACATGAACCTAACCATCACAGAGGGTGATCCTTGTTTTAGAGTGGCAGAGAATTTGGCAAAATTGAGTTCTGGTGTCATACAGAAGGAAGAATTTGAAGGTGATGAACTGGAATCCTTAGCTGAAGAGATTTCAACACTAAATATCAAAAGTGTGGTCTGGCTCCTCCTTGCATCTTATAGTAAAATGTGAGCAGAGAGAGATAAACTTAGAACTGTTCTTGAGTACAAAGAAACCAAAAATTGATGGTTTTAAAGATTCTGGGATTCTAGAAAGTGAAACCCCAGGGGCTACAGCCCCACCTGAGGATTTAACCAAACATGAAACTCGACCACCATTTCAATACAAGCCAGGATTGGAGATGGAGTTATCCAGAAAGGATTTGTGGAAAGTCCTATTGTCTGACAGATTTGATCCCTGTGTGCTTCAGTGCAAGCCAATGAGAGTTTTGTGAGATCTTTATAGACAGAGATGCTGCTGGTCTGGACTGGAGAAGGGATAAATTGAAGGAAATATTTCTTCAAAGACAGAGCCGTGGAGATTGAGGTCTGGAGTCAGGAGATGTTGGGCTGGGAGAGTGGAACAACCTATGCTCGTAGAAAGCGTGAGTCTGCCCCATAGGCAGAGTGCAGGCCTTCTACCTCGATGCTCAGGAAGAGTGCTGCCACTCCAGGCCCCAGAGAGGGTGGAGCACATTCCCTGGGGATTGGGGAGATCCTGGCTACCACCTCACTGTTCAGAGAGGGGAGAGTCTTTGCCCCAGAAAGGCAGAGTCTGGGTGGCACCCCGATGTTTGAGGAGGGTGGGGCCAAAAAGAAGGGGGTCTCCCCAATGTGTGGATATGTTGGAGCATTCACCATAAAAGTTTAAAAAAATGAGTTGTTGTTTGTTTGCTTGTTTTAATTTTTCAATAACTAAAGTTAAAAAAAATTCCCTGGGTTTGTTCACATGTTTTCAGCTCATTTTAGCTCAGGCCTTGGCATCTCAATTAGTCAGGGTAAACTAGACTGTATTATAGTAGCAAATAGACCCAAACATGAAACGGATCAACATAGTAGAAGTGTATCTTCCACTTATATAGCAGACTGTATTAAAATTTCAGATCAGCATGGCAGTTTTTCTGCACAAAATCATTGAGAGACTCAGGTTCCTTCTATCTTATGGTCCTTTCCTCCCTTAGGGCCTTGTAATGTGTCCAAGAATTCAGCATGGGAAGGGAAAAACAGCACAAAGTAGCAAGCACGAGAGGCTTTATGGGCCAGGCCTGGAAGTGGCATACACCACTTCTGCTCTCGTTCTATTGGCCATAACTTATCATATGACCACATCAACTGCAAGGGAGTCTGGGAATTGTAGTAGAGCTGTATGCCTAAGAGAAAAGAAGAATGGATTTTGTGGACAGTAATAGTGTCTAATATTCACAGTGCATCATCAGCATTCAAAATGTACATTGCATGGAGGGGCTATAGCAACCTGCAGGAATGGAAGCATTTTCTTCCTGTTCCCAGATTTAGGACCATGTTGGGGAGATTATGAATGGAAGCAGAGAGAACATGAGACTGGAAGGCAGGAGAACTGGCTTCTAATCCCCATTGTGATTCTCTGAGTCTTGCTTCTTTATCTATAAAATGGGGTGATGAATTTTTTCCCCTAGAAGGGTTTGGGTTGTATCTTAGTAGTTCAGTCATTAGAAAAGCCAGTGCCTCCTTGTGGTAAATGGGGATGGAGAGAAATCAGGGAAATGGGGAGAAGCCAATGGAAAGAAGGTTTGGAGGAGGGAAACTTTAATATATTTTTTTAGCATTTATCATGTGCTAGAGGTCACCTAGTTACTTTATGTTTTTTTTTAATTCTCATGGTAATGCTTTAAGATGTCACTATTACAAGCTCCATTTTACAGATGAGGAAACTGAATCTCGACTGGTAAAGTGACTTGTTCCAGGGTTATGCAACTAGTATAGGACAGTGCTGGGGTTAGAATCCAGATATCTGTGATTCCAAAGCCTATGCTCTTAGCCAGTAAAATGCAGTCCCAGGGCTTTCCAGTAAATCCACTTATTTGCCAGAGCTTTGGACCATAATCCCCACTCTGCACATAAACATATCAACACAGAGTAGCGGAGGGTTCTCCTGCTGTTGATTTAATATTTTGGAGAAAATAAGTTTATGGCCCAATATATTTCCTCCAGTTAAACGTTACAGCTTCTTTTAGCTTCACATTTGACTTGATATCGCTTTATGGTTAGTTTAAAGTTTCTGCAGTGGGTTTGGCTGGGGCTCCCCAGAGCCACCATGCTTCCCACTTCTTCATGACCCTTCCCTTAAACAAGCCTAAGTCTTATTGATTCTGTATCTGTATTAGGTAGGAATTGAATTTTAATGCATGTAAACAGAGAACTCAATCACACTGACTGAACAAAAGAAGTTAATTTTTCTTAAGTCACAAAAAAATCCAAAGGGAGTTGGTACAGGGCTTATTCATCAGCCCTATGGCACCATCAATGTTTCAGACTCTTTATTTCCTCTCTACCATCCCTACCATATGACATATTACCTCACGGCCTCAAAATGGCTATTGCACCTCCTGACATGGTTTCCAGATTCCAGGCAGGATGAAGGGCAAATCATAAAGGGAAAAGTACAAAAATTGAATCCAGCCAAGTCTGTTAAGTATAAAAAGGCCCAGAGACCTCACTACTGACTTCTTTTTATATTTAAGTGGCCACAACTAGATTACATAGTTACCCTTATCTGCAAGAGTGTTTGGAAAGTAAGTATTTTTAAATGTACACCCTGACAACCAGAACATAATTTGGCTTCTATTAGTAATACAGAATGCAGGTATTGGAGTAGACAACTATTGGTTTCTGTCTGTCACAATCTTCTAAATATCTTTTGGAGTGTCAATTTCCCTTTATTTGTACTAACCCTCCAGGCCATTTTCATTTCCTTCTTGGACTCTGAAATAACCTCCTGTTTGGTACTTCCACATTCTCTCTTGTCGCCCCGCCCCCCAATCTATTTTTTATACTGTGGCCAGAGAGGCCTTTATAGAACATAAATCTGACCATGTCACTTCCTGGCAGGATAATGTATTGAGTAAGTACTATGTGTTTTATTTTTTGCTGCTGTTAAAGACAAAAATATGAAAACTACCTGCTTCCTTTCTCTGTAAAATGATGTGTAAGCAGGGTATTAACTGACTCTTGGCAACCTGTGGCTTCCTTTACCCCAGAACAGAGCTAATTTAATGCCAGAGCACGGATGCTTGGTGAGGCAGAGGCAGAGGTGGCTTAAGTTGGGAGAGCATGCCCTAAAGACTGGGGTGAGGACAGACTTTGGGGTTCTGCTGCTTTATTGCTTCACTTCCTTGCAGTGCCCTTGGGAGGTTCAGACTTAGGAGAATGTCTATAGAGTGCTTCTAGAGCAGCTGGATTCAGATGCCAGGATACCAGTCTTGGCAAAGACCCTGTGCTTCAAGCCTAGGGAAGCAATGCTTATACACACCTTCAAGGGACCATAAAGAATTGCAAAAATGACATGTACCAGGCAAGGGCAGTCTCTTAGGCAGGTGACCTGTGCATTTTCAAAAGACCCTGAACTTGGAAGGGTGCTGTGCTTATTTTAATTCTCTGCTGTGAACATCTTAAAATTCTTAATACTTTTTGAACAAAGGCCCCACATTTTCATTTTGCACTGGGCCCTAAAAAGTATGGTCCTGATGTCAGGTGACAAATATGACCCAGAAACCTGGACTGTGAGAGCCTCCTGGACCTTTGTAAGATCCTCAGGGGAGTTGGAGAAGTGAGCCCTAATAATAACAGAGATCGAGCTTCCTGCTAGGATAGGGATTCAGAGTCAGATTTATTTTGATTATAGGGACAGAAAGAAAATAGTAAGACATTTCTTGTACTCCAGTATTGTGGGGGAGTAAAATTCATACCTGCTATACCTTCAGAGACTCCTCATTAAGCACAGCACACACTCTAGTGTCATAACTCAGTCTCTGAGCTATTTAGCTCTGCCACCTCTGACAGCACCGTCATCTGTCTTCTTCTTTTGTTCTTTGTCTTCCACCCGTGCTGGATGTCCATCACTTCCTGGGACATTCTCTGTCTCTGTCAGGCTCCTTCTTTTCAGGTCTTCTCATGTTCCATTCTTTATGCCTGGAATAATCAGCCCCCCACAGCATATTCATGTGTGAAACTTCTCCTCATCCTTAGAGATACTGCTTAAATGACACTTACTTGAATGAGACTTTTATGACCACCCTTCTTTCCAAATCTGGATTATGGTCACTCAGTCTCCAGAAAACTGGTAGAGAGTGGGGAATCCCACTCTTCATCTTACGAGCCATGTGATCCTAGGCAGTTTACTTCACTTCTTTGCACCTCAGTGTTCCATCTGTAATATGGGAGGAGGGGCAACAGTTGTATTTTTCACTACTTTGTTGTGAAGATTAAATGAGGTGATATATGCAATGTGCTTGGATCTGTGTCTGGAACAGAGGCAGCACTTTGAAAGCATTCACCGTTTTTGTACTTATTAGTTTCTGTTCCCTTCTCTGGGGCTAGCATTCAACAGTGCTTGGTAGACAAAGAATTACTTATCAGATTGAATTGTATGACTGGTTCAATCAGTAAGGTGACCCAAAATCCATGTTTGTTACTCAGAAGAGAATCCTAGTTATCTCCTAGTACCCACACTTGCAGATTGGTTCAAAGACCAAATCATGTCTTTTCAAGGAAACTTTGATTTCCCTTGAGCCTTCAAGGTTGGCTTGAGCCTCTTTGGCTATTAAATCTACTATGGCTTGATGACTCAGCTCCAGTCACTGGGCTGCCCTCCTTATTTCTTGTAAAATAAGCCTCACCTTATGTTCCCACTGGGAGCTCCTTTCCCTAATTTTCTTCTTACTCTGATTAATATCACCCACTATTTCAACAATTCCCTCTTCACCTCTGCTGACTTTAAATGCCATATTTCAGCTCCTAAGAACCCACCTTTCCCCATTCTTTTAATCCAGCCGGAGATACCTCCATAAGCACACCTAGCTCTTTGTACCCCTGGTATGTAGGGGGCATGAATCACCCATTTGGGGCCAATTTCTCACGTTGCTCTGGTCCCCTCTCTGATGCCCTTCAAGAGACATATTTGGACACCAGGAGAAATGGGGTAGGGAATAGTCCAGTCAAATGCATAACTTGATTTCCATAATGACCATATTTCTTGCAGTACACCTCCCTCTCTACTCTGGTGAGCTGGATTGGGCAAACAACACAATTCTTATATAGATTGCCAAAGAATAAAACTGATAGAAGGAAAGCTCCTCTGGTAGACATGGGGCAGTTCGTATCTGTAGGGGAGGTAACTAAGTATCCGTGCACTATTATTTTCAAAATCTAACCAAAATTCCATTCGAATCAACACCTCCCCCACTCAGCCCTTGAACTTCAGGTAGAACTCCATCCCTCACCATGGGTGGGGCAGATATACTAGGCCTAAGCCAATCAGGGTACCTTATTTCCCTGGCCACAGTGATTGGTTCAGAAATATGCACATGGCCCAATCAGAGCTTATGAAACAGAATGAGCCTTTTCCTGGGAAACTTAAGGAGGCTCTTGGCCCTTTTCTATTGAGCGCCAAGAGTTCCAAAGCAGGGACTGAAGGGCGGTTAATATGGTTTCTCTCTCCTCTCCTCTGTTCTTCTGTCATTGTTTCCTATTGTACGAACCCAACTAGAAGCTGCTGGGCAAGGGAGCCTGGGTGGAGCAGTTCCGGGAGTCTATACAAAGCTGCTGTTGACGTCTCATTACAGGAAAGGGGAACTTTGAGAGGATGGTCATCGCAGGGGAAGCTGAGTGATGACAGGAGGGGAAGTATATCCTGGAGACAAAATCTGCACCCCTATACCCCTACAGGAAGCCCAATAAGAGAGAGCAAGCATGCCCTAAATAAGATACCTAGGAAAAGGCTGGTTATATCTTATTTGCTCTGATTGAGTCACATGCACATCTCTGAACCAATCACTGTGACCAGGGAAATAAGATGCTCTGACTGGCTTCTAGAGCCAACCCTACCGGGACGTTTTGGTTTTTGAGACAGTTAATTATCATTTTGTTAAGGCTGGTTTATGTTGTTTCTGTTATTTGCAACCATTAGGGTCTTGATTGCTTCACTTGAAATGCAGGTCTTAGAAGTCCTACTTCTTTCCAATGAACCCCGTAAAAATGGCAATGTCGTCTCTGCTACTCACCAACTCTGACTAAGAGTCACCCCACAAAGAGGTCAAAGACAGAGTTAGCCTGCATACACGTTTGCAAAGATGTTGGAGGAAAGAGGCATGGCATGAATTCCTCTCTTCTCAGCTTTTAACAGCCTATTCTAATGAACATTATTTCTCCCTTATTTTACCATTTAATAGGAAATGTTTTAAAAGATTTAAAACATTGAAGTAGGTTAATTTCAAAAAGAACAGAGAAGTTTTCAAAACTGCCTCTGTCAGTAAATTTAAAATACAATAAATAATTTAGGGCCCAATTTTCCCTCCACAATGAAGAATTAAGAAGCTTCAGTCTCTCAAATATCCTCTTAAAAAACTGATTCTCCCTCTTTTTTCTTTGGCCTCAGAACTTGGCAGGGCAATAACCCTCTAGACTCTGGGTTGGGCCAATAATCATGTTTTTGTTGCTAAAAATCCTTTCAGATATGAAATGCGGTTTTTTTTTTTTAATTGGGATTATTTTCTGGTATGTTTAATCCCCCAAATTTTTGTGAACAGAAAGGGATGAGATATGTATGGTCATTTTGCAGATCCTAAAACAGACTCAATGAGGTTAAGTGAATTTACTAGGCATGTGAAATAATCTGAATTCTTGTCTCCTAGCCACTGAGTTCCTTTTCTCTGAAGATATGGATCTAGCCTTATTCTAAAGGGCCTTATCAGTCAGGGTGATGAATGCAAAGACTCAGATGAAGGGACTTTTACAAATGTACAAGCGGAGTTAAAAGGACCAGCAAGGGGTGTTGGGGTAACCAGGGATTTGCTGCCAGTAGCATCCTCAGTGTTGAAGGTTCAAGGGGGAGACAATAGAGTTAAGTCAACCCGGAAAGAGCAGGAATGAGGATGAATCACCTAGTAGCTCTAGGTATAGAGGGATAAATCAGGGAGGGAGAAGGGAAGGGATGCTCTGACGTCACCTTCTCTCTCTTTCCACACCCCACTCCCTAGATTCTGGTCACTAACCCTCTCGTTGGCCAAACCCAACTGGAAGGCAGAGGGCAAGGGAGCTTGGGTGAGACTGTTCACAGGGACAGCCTCCCAGGCCATGGAGCAGGGCAGAGAAGTGTGAAGAAGAGATCAGAGGAGATGCGGGGAGCCAGTGGCTAACACAGTGGTCATTCCTTTTTCATCCTTAAAAGTTGTTACTTTCTGCAGACTCTACTGAAATGGATTGAGTTTGCCACTTTTGTAAAACATTGTCTTATTTTTTGCCCATATATTCTTAGCAAGTGGCTCCTTCTCAAACCAAATCTTATATAAGCCCATAAAAATAGAGTTTTTCTGGTTGTGCTTCTCCCTTGTTCCATTTTGGAGCCCCAAGTTCTGAAGGACTAATACATTATATTCTGTGAACTGCAGGACAACCCAGGGTAATATATTCTCTATTTTACAGATGAGGAAATTGAGGTTAGAGAGTTTAAGAAAATTTTCCTAAGTTACATATCTACTGAGTGTCAGAAGAAGGAGTTGAAACAGGTCTCTTTGTGGACAGCAAAAATCTGTACCTCTTCCTGAGGCAGGTGGAGGATAAATAAGGGGAGGAGAAAGAACCAAAGGAAGATAATGTCTTGTAGCCTATGCTTCCTGGGGGAGCTGACAGAATCCTAACATCCCTTCTCACTCAGTAGGGCTTCAACTGTGCCCGGAAGAAAACCCTGCTGTCTTGGAAGTATCCTTGGCCTTCCTCACTAAGAAGCTCTACTTTTATCTGATATACATTTTGGGAAGTTATGTCAGATCTATAATAGTTTCTTTTGCATAGATCTAATTATCTGGAGTTCTTGAGCATATTATCATGACGGTTCTGCTGTCTACTGACTTTTGCTTAAATGGGCTTTGTTTCCTTTTAACTTTGTGATTGCTGGATTGAGAGTTTATCTTCAGTGGAGCTTTATCTGTGGGAATCCTGTGTAGTCTAGTGTGGTGGTGTGTGTCCCCTGAGCAGTTTTACTGGCACTGTTTTAAAGTTAGCAGCAACCTGGGACTGGTTTTTGTGTTAATTGGTCAGTGTGGGAGCTAGGGTAAAATCAAACCCAAAACCTGTGTGAGGGACATGACATGAATGTTTTTCTGTCATCTTCCAGTGCAAGTGGGTGGCTTCATTTTGGCTCACTTTCCCCCCCCGAGATGTTGCCTTTTGAATGTCCCTGTTTTTGGCATGTGTCTGTGGTCCAGTTTTCTTCCTTTCTGCACCCAAAGTTTCATCTCTATTCACCTTAAAGACATCAAACCCATCTTTCTTGTTTATCATACTTGCTGTATAACTCAAGGAATGCTACAGTGTCATCTCATGCCTGGATTCTCTTTCTAACTCTTTGTGCACCTGGAGAACTTCTTGAACTTTTTTGGTGAGCTTAGCCATACGTTTAAAATGAAGCTTATCATATTCATCTCTAATATGTAGATGTTTTGTTCTTTGAAGGCATTCAGGTTATCTTTGTTACAATATTGCTGGAAATGGTAGTCCTCAGAGTTTGTTTGAAGAATAGGTTTGATGATTATAAACAAAGTTTAGGGAGAATTTCAGGGAATGATGATAGAATAGGGAGCTCCAGAATGCCTCCTCCAAACAGCTAGTAAATAGGAAGGAACTGTCTGAAATAACAGTTTTGGGGCTCTGGAGGCCAGGGGAGCACTGAGCAGCATCCAGGGATGAGTGGGAAGAAGGGGCTGAGAAATTATGATAAAGAACTATGAATGGTTTACTCCATGGTGGCTTCTGGAGCCCATCCCCCATCTCTCAAGGTGGGCTTCCTTGGGGTCTGGTCCCTGACTGGCTGATGCAGATAGAGAGGGGCATGGAAGTACTCTGCCTCAAGAACGGTAGGGGGTGTGTTGGGGGTTGTAGCATGGCCAAGCACTAATCATGGCTTTTGATCATTAATATCAGACACTCAGGTCTGGCTCTGAGCTGCTATTTTAGCCCACTTCAGACAGGGATGATTGGGGTCATTGTTTCAGCCCTACCTCTAAAGACATGGTGACTTGCTGAAGGTCACTCTCTCCTGGGCAGGCCAGGAAAGCACAGCTTCAGGGAACTTTCATAAAGACTTTTTGGTGTTTTTCCTGACCCTCACCCCAGGGCTCTTTAGAGCCAGTCTGTGTCCACTTCATGGATCCCTAGCTCTGTTTTGGCTGGAAAATATTGACTTGGTAAATTCCTCTCTGGGGTGACCCTTCTCCCAGAATTGGCCCTCCAGGCAAAAGCAGCTAGAGGAAAGTAAAAACAAAACAAAAAAAAACTATAGAGGCAAAACAAAAACAAACAGAACAGATGAAGATTCCCAAAGAAGGAACTGAGGAAAGGAAGCTTTACCCTATGGGTGAAACAATTGCACAAACAGTGCAATCTGAAAAATTGTGCCACATATACAGGGCAAGAATCAGTTGAAGAAGAGCTGAAAAAACCCTGCTCAGTGAAACATGGCAATTCTAAAGGTCTGGAATAAGTTGAACCAACTAACAAAGAAAAGTCTTAACACAAAGCCAATCAACAGTAGGCACGAGAGTGAGGGTGCTCTTCAGAAAAAACTCATCAAGATAATCAGATGCCTAGACATCAGCCAAAAATTACAAGGCATACTATAAAACAGGAAAATATGACCCAGTCAAATGGACAGATTAAAACTTTGGAGGAGGCACAGAATTTGGAACAGCTAATCAAAGATGTTTAAACAAATCTCCTAAGTCAATTAAAAGAGATGAAGGAAAATATGGCTTAAAGAGATAAAGGATACTGAAAAGGCACTGTGTGAGTATAAAGAAGACTTTGAAAGTATAAAAAGAAAGATAAATTGTGGGAGTGAAAGACACGATAGAAGAGATTAAAAATACACAAGAGACATATAGCAGCAGATTTGAACAGGTGGAAGAAAGAATCAGTGAACTAGAAGAGAAGACAATCAAAATCTCACAGATAGAAGAATAAGAGAGAAAGGAATGGAAAAAATTGAGCAGGGATTCAGGGATTTGAATGACAGCATGAAGCACACAGACATACACATCATGGGTACCCCAACAGGAGAAGAGAAGGGAATATGGACAGAAAGCATATTTGAGGAAATAATGGCCCCAAATTTCCCAACTCTTATGAAAGACATAAACATACATGTCCAAGAAGCACAATGTACACCAAACAGTATAAATCCTATAGATGTACTCTGAGACACATACTAATCAGAATGTCAAAGGCAAAAGAAAAAAGAGAGAATCCTGAAAGCAGTAAAACAAACAAACAAATGATTCATCACATACAAGGGAACCACTATAAAACTAAATGCTGATTTCTCATTGAAACCTTCGAGTCAAGAAGGCAGTGGTATGAAATATTTAAGGGAAAAACTGCCAGACAAGATTTCTTTATCCAGAAATACTGTCCTTCAAAAATGAGGGAGAATTTAACATATTCACAGATACAAAAAATACTGAGAGAGTTCATCAACTGATGACCAGCCCCACAAAAAATACTAAAGGAAGTTCTGTAGGTTGAAAGGAGAACAGGAGAGAGGCTTGGAGGAGAGTGTTGAAATGAAGATTATCAGTCAGGGTAACTAAAAGGGTAAAAAAGAGAGACACAAAAGAAATATGACATATAAAAGCCAAAGGATAAATGGTTGACATAAGTACAGACTTTACAGTAATAACATTGAATGTTACTGGATTCAACACCCCAGTCAAAAGATACAAATTGGCAAAATAGGTAAAAAAGTAGAAGACGTCTATATGCTGTCTACCAGTGTACTGGTTTTGATATATCATGTCCCCCACAAAAGTCATGATCTTTTAATCCAATCTTGTTTGGTGGAACCTCTTAATTGAGTGTTTCCGTGGAGATGTGCTCACCCAACTGTAGGTGATACCTTTGATTAAATTATTTCCATGAAGGTGTGGAAGCTGCTCACTCAGTGTGGGTCTTGCTTGGTTCACTGGAGTACTTAGAAGAACTCAAGAGCCAACACAGATGCTTGCTGATGCTTGGAGATGTTTGGAGAGGCAGACGGAAGGTCATATGGAGATACTAATCTAAGAGATGAAGCCCAGAATTTGCTCCATAGAAGCTAAGAGAGGACCCCAGATACTTAAAGAGAAGTGCCCTGGGAGAAACAAGTGAGGGTGCACAGGAGCTCAGAGAGAGAAGCCTGGAGACATTTTGGAGAAAGCCATTTTGAAACAAACCTGGGAGCAAAGGACCAGCAGAAACCAACCACATGCCTTCCCAGCTGACAGAGGTGTTCTGGACGCCATCAGCCATTCTTCAGTGAAGGTGTCCTCTAGCTGATGCCTTAGTTTAGACACTTTTATGGCCTTAGAAAGGTAAATTTTTAACCTAATAAATCGCCTTTATAAAAGCCAATCCATTTCTGATATTTTGCATATGGGCAGCTCTAGTAAACCAGAACAAAGATACTCACTTTAGACTGAAGGACACAAATAGTTTCAAGGTGGAAGGTTGGAAAAGATATTCCACATAAACAGTAACCAATAAAGAACTGGGGTAGCTATACTAATATTGGACAAAATAGACTACATGCAAAACTGTTATAAGAGACAAAGAAGGAACTACATATTAATAAAGGGGCATTCCACCAAGAAGAATTAGCAATCATAAATATTTACACACCTAACCTGCATGCCCCCAAATACATAAGGCAAACACTGGCAAGACTGATGGGAGAAATAGACTCTCTACAATAATAGTTGGAGACTTCAATATACCATTCTCATCAATAGTTAGAGAAACTAGACAGAGGATCAATAAGGAAGTAGGGAACTTCAAAAACATGATAAATGAATGAGACCAAACAGACATGTGTAGTCCATTGCACCACAAAAGAGCAGAATATACATTCTCCTCACGTGATCATGGATCATTCTCCAGGATAGACCACAAGGCTCAATAAATTTATAAAGATTGAAATGATACAAAGCACTTTATGTGACCATAAGGGAATGAACCTGGAAAACAAAAACAGGCAGAAAACTGAAATTTCACAAATATATGAAATTTAAACAATGCACTCTTAAACAATCAGTGAGTCAAAGAAGAAATTGTAAGAGAAATCAGTAAATATATTGAGACAAATGAAATCAAGAACACAACATATAAAAACTTATGGGATGCTGCAAAGGCAGTGCTGGGAGGGAAATTTATAGCCCTAAGTGTCTACATTAAAAAAACAAAGAGCTAAAATCAAAGACCTAACTTCACACTTGCAGAAACTAGACAAAGAACAGCAAACTAATACCAAAGCAAGCAGAAGGAAAGAAATAACAAAGATAAGAGCAGAAATAAAGAAATGGAGAATAAAAAAAACAATAGCGATAATTAACAAAATCAAAGTTAGTTCTTCGAAAAGATCAATAAAATTGACAAACCCTTATGTATACTGACAAAAAAGAGAGTGAAGATGCAAATACATAAAATCAGAAATGAGAGGGGGGCATTACTACTGACCCACAGAAATCAAAAGTGTCATAAGAGGATACTTTGAACAACTGTATGCCAACAATTAGACAACTTAGGTGGAATGGACAAATTCCTAGAAACACACAAAAACCCTACACTGACTCTAGAAGAAATAGAAGATCTCAACGACCAATTACAAATGAAGAGATTTAATTTCTCGTGAAAAACTTCCCAATACAGAAAAATCCAGGGCAAGAAGTCTTCACAAATGAATTCTACCAATTATTCCAAGAAGAATTAATACCAGTCCTGCTCAGACTTCCAAAAAACAGCAGAGGAGGAAATACTAACCAACTCATTCTGTGAGGAAAACATCACCCTAATAACAAAGTCAGATAAAGATACCACAAGAAAAGAAAATTAAAGCCTGAATTTCTCTAAAGAATGTGGATGCAAAAATCTTCAACAAAATACTTGAAAATTGAATCCAAATACACATTAAAAGAATTATACAGCATAATAAAGTGGGTTTTATCCCAGGTATGCAAAGGTGATTCAACACAAGAAAATCAATTAATGTAATACACCACATTAACAAATCAAAGGGGAAAAACCATATGATCATCTCAATTGGCACAGAAAAAGCATTTAACAAAATCCAGCATCCTTTCATTCTTTTTAAATGCAATTTTATTGATATATATTCACACATCATATAATCCATCCAAAGTATACAATCATTGGCTCACAGTATCATCATATAGTTGTGCATTTATCACCAAAATCAATTTCAGGACCTTTTCATTACTCTAAAATAAAGAAAAAATAAAAAGAACACCTAAAACATCCCATACCCATTATCCCCCACTCATTATTTATGTATATTTTTGTCTCTATTTTATTACTCATCTGCCCCTACACTGGATATAAGGAATGTCAGTCACAAGGTTTTCACAATCACACAGCCATATGATAAAAGCTGTGTAATTATACAATTATCATCAAGAATCATGCTACTGTATTACAGTTCAACAGATTCAGGCATTTCCTTCTAGCTATCATAGTACATTAGAAACTAAAAAAGGAATCTCTATATAATGCATTAGAATAATCTCCAGAATGCCTTTCAACTCTATCTGAAATCTCTTAGCCAATGAAACTTTATTTTGCATCATTTCTTTTCCCCCTTTTGTTCAAGAAGGCTTTTTCTCAATCCCAGGATGCCAGTGCCAGGTTCATCCCTGGAAGTCAGGTACCACTTTTCCATGGAGACTTACAGCCCTGGGAGTCATGTCCCACATGGGAGGGAGGGTAGTGAGTTTATTTGCAGATGAGCCACAAAACAAGTTTTCTGGGGTGACTCTCAAGCATAATTATAAGTAGGCTTAGCTTCTTTGCAAGAATAAGTTTCATAAGGGCAAACCCCAAGATCAAGGGATTGGTTTATTAAATTGGGAGTCCCTAATGCTTGCAAGAGTATCAGGAATTCCCCAGGTGTGGAAGTTTAATATTTCCAGATTTCCCCCCAGTCCTTCCTTTGCATACATTTTTAACTTTTCTGCCCAAAATATGCTGCATTGTATCAGAGTATTACATTAACCTGTACAGCATAACAAGATCTCATTCCCAATTCTAGGTTCCATGTAATTATGTTGTTTAAATAAACTGACCACACAGGTTAAACCAGATAGTGTGCTGCAGAGAATTTAAATTTTGTACCAAATAAACATCTCTTAAATGACAGTTAAAACTCAGGAATAGATTTGTCTGCTGTAAGAGCTTACAATCTGGGAAACTTTACAATAAGCTTTATTGAAGATTCTGTGCTCTTGTATCAACGATTGTCCAATCTCTGTCCACGTTCTATCCCCTGGTAATCTATGCTCTCAAATTCAATTCTCAGCATTTACTCATTATAGTTAGTTTATATTGGTGAGGCCTTACAATATTTGTCCTTTTGTTTCTGGCTTATTTCACTCAATCTAATGTCCTTAAGGTTCACTCACCTAGTTGCATGCCTCACAATTTCTTCCCTTCTTGCAGCCATTCAATATTCCATTGTATGCATACACTACAGTTCACCCATTGATGTACCCTTAGGCCACCTCCATCCATTGTAAATCATGAATAATGCTGCTATAAACAGCAGTGTGCAAATGCCTACTCATGTCCATGCTTTCAGTTCTTCCAAGTATATATCAAATAATGGGGTTGCAGGATCGTATGGCAACCCTATACTTAGACTCTGGTAAAACCACCACACTGCCCTCCAGAGGGGCTGCACTGTTCTACTTCTCTACCAACAGTGAATAGATTTATCTCTCTCTCCACATCTTCTCCAGCACTTGTATCTTTATGTTTATTTTCTAAACAGTTTCATTCACACACCATGCAATTCATCTAGAGTGACCAATCAATAGCTTCTGGTATAATCACGTAGTTAATGTATTCATCACCACAATCTATATGAAAGCATTTCCATTTTTTTTTCTGCAAAGAAAGAAGAGGAAAAAATAAAAGAATAAAGAATAAAACAATTTTTAAAAAGAAGAAACAACAACAACAACAACAAGAATCCCATTCCCCTCCTTCATATCCCCCTCTATTGACATTTAACTTTGATATATTGCCTTTGTTACAATTTATGGAAGAATATTACAATGTTACTGTTAACTAGAGATGCTTGTTTGCATTGATTGTATTTTTTCCTGCATACCATACCATTTTCAACACCTTACAACATTAACATTCACTCATTCTCCCTCATGTAAAAACTTTCTTGTATTTCTACATTTAATAACATTCTAGGTTTTACTAAATTATACAGTCCCAATTTTTAATCCTCTATCTTTTCTTCTGGGGTCATACATGGCCCTAGCCTTCCTCTTTCAACCATACTGACACTCAGCTTTGTTCATTATACTTACAATATTGTGCTACCATCAGATAGTATTGTGTTATCCATTTTTGGATCTATACAATCAATCCTGTTGAATTCTGTACTCCTTCAGCATCAAATGCCCAAATTTTACCCCCTTTCTATCTTCAGATAACCTGTGTTCTTAACTTGAACTCTCAAGAGTTTGCTCATTATAGTTAGTTTGTATTAATGAGACCATATAGTATTTGTCTTTTTGTTTCTGGCTAATTTCACTCAACATAATGTCCTCAGGTTTCATTCATGTTGTTGTAGACGTTACGTCTTTATTCTGGCTTACAGCTGCATAATATCCCATCATATGTATATACCACAGTTTGTTTATCTACTTGTCCATTGACGGACATTTGAGCTGTTTCCATCTCTTGGCAGTTGTGAATAATGACACTATAAACACTTGTACACAAATATCCATTCATGTCCTAGCCTTCAGTTCCTCTGAGCATTTACCTACTAATGGGATTGCTTGATCATATGGCAATTCTATACTTAGCCTCTTGAGGAACCACCGAACTGCCTTCTAGAGCAGTTGCACCATTTTACATTCCCACCAACAGTGAATAAGTGTAACTCTTTCTCCACATCCTCTCCAACACCTGTAGTTTTCTGTTTTTTTTTTTTTGAGGGCCATTCTACTAGGTGTGAGATGATATCTCATTGTGCTTTTGATTTGCATAACCCTAATAAGTAGTGAAGCTGAGCATCCTTTCATATGTTTTTGAGCCATTTGTAATTTTCTCTTCAGAAAATTGTCTGTTCATGTCTTTTGCCCATTTTTTTTTAAAATTCATTTTTATTGAGATATATTCACATACATGTAGTCATACAAAACAAAGTGTATATTCAATTGTTTACCGTACCATTATATAGTTGTGCATTCATCATCAAAATTAGTTTTTGACATTTTCATTAACACACACACAAAAATAATAAGAATAAAAATTAAAGTGAAAAAGAACAATTAAAGTGAAAAAGAACAATTAAAGTAAAAAAGAACACTGGGTTTTTTTTTTCTTCCCCCATTTTTCTACTCATCCATCCATAAACTGGACAAAGGGGAGTGTGGTCCATATGGCTTTCCCAATCACATTGTCACCCCTCATTCCCTCATAAGCTACATTTTTGTACAATTGTCTAGAAGATTCATGGGTTCTGGGTTGTAGTTTGATAGTTTCAGATATTTACTGCTAGCTATTCCAATTCATTAGAACCTAAAAAGAGTTGTCTATATTGTGTGCAAGAGTGCCCACCAGAGTGACCTCTCAGCTCCTTTTGGAATCTCTCTGCCACTGAAGCTTATTTCATTTCCTTTCACATCCCCCTTTTGGTCAAGAAGATGCTCTCCATCCCATGATGCCGGGTCTACATTCCTTCCCAGGAGTCATATTCCATGTTGCCAGTGAGATTTACTCCCCTGGGTGTCAAATCCCATGTGGGGGGAGGGCAGTGATTTCATCTGCCAAGTTGGCTTAGCTAGAGAGAGAGGGTCACATCTGAGCAACAAAGAGGCACTCCGGAGGAGGCTCTTAGGCACAATTATAGGCAGGCCTAGCCTCTCCTTTGCAGCAATGGTCTTGCCAAGTGCAAGTCCCGTCGTAGAGGGCTCGGCCCATCAAACCACCAGTCCCCTATGTCTCTGAGCACATCAGCAACCATTGAGGTGGGGAAGCCCCAAACCCCTGCACTCTCCACCAGCCCCTCAAGGGGGCTCTGAACACTTCCCTCACTGTTCTTTCCCTTTTATCCGATTAACTCCCCCTTTTTCTTAAATTAACTATATCAAAAAATTTTTTTAAAAAGATAAAAAATTAACTATATCAAAAAAATTTTTAAAAAGGTAAAAAACATGTCAAGCAAACCATAACGAGGAGTAAGAAAAAGATAACTAACCTAAAATAACTACTTTACTTCCAACATGATCCTACTTTACCCCAAGAAAATAATCTAATATATTAGCATTTCTGTGAACTTGTTCCTACTATACCCATCAGAAATTAACAAAGCGTAGTCATTCCTGGGCATTCCCAGAATGTTAAATTTACCCATAATAGCTTATCTGTTCTTATTGGGTTATCATTCCCCCTTCATTAATTGCTCTCTATCGCTAGTTCCCCTACATTCTACATTATGAACCATTTATTTTAGGAGTGTGTTGTTTAACCTCCAGGTGCTTGTGAACTTTCTAAGTCTCTGATGGTTATTGACTTCTAATTGTATTCCATTGTCGTCAGAGAATGTGTTTTGAATAATTTCAATTTTTTTAAATTTTTTGAGGCTTGTTTTATGTCCTAGCATATGGACATAAAGTTCCATGATCACTAGAGAAGAATGTGTATCCTGGTGATTTGGGATGTAATGTTCTATATATGTCTGTTAAATCCAATTCATTTATCAGATTTTTAGGTTTTCAATTTCCTTATTGGTCTTCTGTCTGGTTGATCTATCTATAGGAGAGAGTGATGTGTTGAAGTCTCCTACAATTATTGTGGAAACATGCATTGCATCTTTTAGTTTTGCCAGTGTATTTTGTGACACCATGATTGGGTGCATAAACATTTATGATTGTTATTTCTCCTTGTTGAATTGCCCCTTTTATTAGTATGTAGTGGCCTTTTTTGTCTCTCCTAACATCCTTGCATTTAAAATCTATTTTATCTGAGACTAGTATTGCTACTTCTGCTTTCTTTTGGCTGTAGCTTGCATGAAATATTTTTTTCCCATCCTTTCACTTTCAATTTCTTTGTGTCCCTGTGTCTAAGATGAGCCTCTTGTATGCAACATATTGATGGTTCATATTTTTTTGATCCATTTTGCCAATCTACATCTTTTAATTGGGAAGTTTAATCCATTTACATTCAATGTTATTACTGTAAAGGCATTTCTTGAATCAGCCATCCTATCTTTTGGTTTATGTTTGTCAGATATATTTTTTCCCTCTCTCTCTTATTGTCCTTTAATGAACCAATGTTGAATCTCTTAAGTACTGAACCTTTCTCCATATCTCTCTCTCCTTTCTTTGTTTCTCTGTCAGTAGGGCTTCCTTTAGTATCTGAAGTAGGGCAGGTCTTTTATTAGCAAAATCTCTCAGCATTTGTTTGGCTGTGAAAAATTTAACCTCTCCCTCAAATTAAGGAGAGCTTTGCTGGATAAAGTATTCTTGTTTGAAAATTTTTCTCTCTCAGAATTTTAAATATGTCATGTCACTGCCTTCTCACCTCCATGGTGGCCACTGAGTAGTCACTACTTAGTCTTATGTTGTTTCCTTTGTGTGTGGTGAATTGCTTTTCTCTTGCTGCTTTCAGAATTTGCTACTTCTCAGTATTTGACAGTCTTATCAGAATATGTCTTGGAGCGGGTTTATTTGGATTTATTCTATTTGAAGTTTGCTGGGCATTTATGTTTTGTGTATTTGTATTGTGTAGAAGGTTTGGGAAGTTTTCCCCAACAATTTCTTTGAATACTCTTTCTAGACCTTTACCCTTCTCTTCCCCTTCTGGGACACCAATGAGTCTTATATTTGGATGTTTTATTTTATCTATCATATTCCTGAGGTCCATTTCAATTTTTTTTTATTTTTTCCCCATTCTTTCTTTTGTTCTTTCATTTTCCATTCTGTGGTTCTCAAGGTCATTGATTCATTGTTCAGCTTCCTCTAGTCTTGTACTATAAGTATCCAAAATCTTTTTTATTTAGTCAACCATTTCTTTTATTTCCATAAATCATCTATTTTTTTGTTTACTCTTGCAATTTCTTTTTTATGCTCTTCTAGGGTCTTCTTCATGTCCTTTATATCCTGTGCCATGCTCTTCTTTATGTCCTTTATATCCTGTACCATGCTCTCATTGTTTGTCTTTAGTTCTTTCATTAATTGCTACAAGTACTGTGTCTCCTCTGATCTTTTGATTTGGGTGTTTGGGTTTGGGTTATCCATATCATCCGGTTTTACCATATCCTTTAAAATTTTCTGTTGTTTTTGGTCTCTTGGCATTTTCTTAACTTGATAGGGTTCTTTTAGTATATGTAGGATTATTCAAAGACTAATCTCTAATTTGTCAGATCTACAGTTTGGTGGCATACATTTTCTCTAACAAACCAGCAGATGGTGTCCGTGAGTTACCTATTCTCCTCAAGCCAGTTCTCCCCAACTTTGTCTTTGTGGTGTGTGGGGGTCTGGTTCTTGAGGGGTCCAATTGGTGCACCAAGTTTGGGTGTGTTGATGGTGCTGTCCACCCTGAATGTGGGGCATGTGTCTGAGCAGTTAGGGAGGGAGGGCAGCTTTAATAATCAAACCTCCCAGGTGTTCCTGGAGATTTAAGGCTGTTGCAAGAGTCTAAACCTTCATTTCAGTCTCGCCACAGATTTTCTCTGCTGTCAACCCACAAGTCCTTGGTATTGGCATATGGTCCCTAGGATTTCCAAGTGGGTCCCTCTTCCAAGCTGTGCCCTTCTAGGGCCTCTGCTGAGGGAAGGCTGTGCTACGTCACAAATGCTCACCATCTCTCAAGTGAAGCTCTGGGCTGCCAGGCCCTGTAGGTGCATTCCCAGCCTGCTGTAAGGATGGCTGTATAGGGCATGTTAATTTCCCCCTTTTTGCAAAGCTCTGTCTTCCCCACTCTGGGACAATTAGCTTTGGGTGCATGAAAGGCTATTGTCCATGCCTGATATTTTGGCGTGTGTGCATGTTGCTGGAAACACTTCCTGTCACACTGGTCTTTTTGGCATGGCTCTGGGCTGTGGTGCCAGGGTCAGGCAGGAGCGTTCCCAGCCCACTGGGAAGATGGCTGCAAGGGGGGTGGTTATTTTCCCCTTTTGGCTCCCCTCTGCCTTCCTCACTCTGAGACAATTAGCAACAGGTGTGTGAAAGTCTATCTTCCACACCAGATATTGAGGCATTTGCACAGCCCATTCCTGCCACGCTTTACTGTGTGGTTCTTGCTGCTGTATCTGCAGCTGCTTTTGGGTTTTTAAAAAAGAACTAGTCCACCACAAAATGCCAACTGATGGTTTTCCCACACCGCAGTGTGGCTGCCGGATATCCAGCAGGCTCACTCACTCGTTTCAGAATGCAGACTCCTGATTTCACGAAGGGCATGGTCCCTGTGGATTTAGCAGACCTTGTCCAGCTGGTGCATCGCTGGAACTGGTGTTCTGGGTCACCTTCTGGATTTTATCTAGTATTTTTCATGGAGATGTTTTTTTGGCCCTGTCTCTCCTAGCCACCATCTTAGGTTCTCTCCTTTTGTCCATTTTTAAATTTGATTGTCTTTTTTTATCAGCATCCTTTCATGATAAAACACTTCAAAGGATAGGAATAGAAAGAAAATTCCTCAACATGATAAAGGACATATATGAAAAGCCCATAGTTAACATCATGGTCAATGGTGAAAGACTGAAAGCTTTCCCTCTAAGTTCTGGAACAAGCCAAGGGTGCCACTGTCACTAGTATTATTCAGCATTGTGCTAGGAGTTCTAGCCAGAGCAATTAGACAAGAAAAAGAAATAAAAAGCATCCAAATTGGAAAGGAAGGAGTAAACCTTTTTCTATTTGCAGATCATCCATATATGGGAAGTACCAGAAAATATATCACAAAGGTGCTAGAGCTAATAAATGAATTCAGCCAACTTGCGGGATACAAGATCAACAAGCAAAAATCAGTAGTGTTTCTATACACTAACAATGAGCAATCTGAGGAGGAAATCAAGAAAAGAATTCCATTTATAATAGCTATTACTAAAAGTATCAAATATTTAGGAACAAATTTCACCAAGGATGTAAAGGACTTGTACACAGAAAACTGTAAACATTGCTAAAAGAAATCAAAGAAGACCTAAATATCTGGAAGGGTATTCCATGTTCATGGATTGGAAGACTAAATATCATTAAGATGCCAATACTTTCCAGATTGTTTTATGTATTCAACTCAATCATAATTAAAATTCCAACAGCCTACTTTTCATAAATGAAAAGCCAATTACCAAATTTATTCAGAGGGGTGAGGGACCCCACTTAGCCAAAAACATCTTGAAAAAGAAGGGCTGATATGAACTAATTCCTGACTTTGAAGCATATTACAATGCTACAGTGGCCAAAACATCATAGTACTGGAATAAAGCTATGTATATATGGACCAATGGCATTGATCTGAGAATACAGAAATAGACCCTCACATCTATGGCCAATTGATATTTGACATCTCCACATTGACATCTCCACATCCATTCAACTGGCACAAAATAGTCTCTTCAACAAATGGGCAAAAGTCTTTAAGAGACATTTTTTTCCGTAGAGTAAATGGCTAAAAAACACATGAAAAGATGCTCAATGTCACTAGCTATCAGGAAAATGCAAATCAAAACCACAACGAGATATCATTTCACAGCAACTAGAATGAATACTAATTTAAAAAACAGAAAACTACAAGTGTTGGAGAGGATGTGGAGAAATAGGAACACTCAATCATTGGTGGTGGGAATGTAAAATGGTGCAGACATTGTGGAAGACAGTTTGGTGGTTCCTCAGGAAGTGAAATATAGAATTGCCATATGATCCAACAATCCCACTGCTAGGTATATAACCAGAAGAACTGAAAGCAGAGATTCAAACAGACACACACCGATGTTCTTAGGGGCATAGTTCACAATTGCCAAAAGATGGAAGCAACCTAAGTGTCCATCAACTGTTGAATGGATACACAAAATATGGTATGGATTACAATGGAATAGTATTCAGCTGTAAGAAAGAATGAAGTACTGATGAATGTGACAACATGGATGAACCTTGAAGACATTATGTTAAGTGAAATAAGCCAGACACAGAGAACAAATATTGTATGATCTAGCCAATATGAACTAATTATAAGCAAATTCATATAGTTACAATCTAGAATATAGGCTACCAGGGGATAGATTGGGTTAGAGAATAGGGAGCTGATAGTTAATTTGTACAGAATTTCTGTTTTGGTTGATTACAAATGTCTGGAAATGGATAGTGGTGATGGTAGCACATTATTGTGAGTGTAATTAACAGTGCTGAATGAATTATGTTTGTGAATGTGGTTGAAAGGGAAGGTTTTGGGTAGTGAATGTAAGTAGAAGGAAAGTTAGAAGATAAAACAGGACAGTTCAACACAATGAACCTTGTTGTGGATGATGAACTGTGGCTGATAGTACAATTATAAAAATGTTCATTCATGAATTATAACAAATGTAGGACACTAATACAAATCTTAATAAGAGGGTGGTCCGTGGGGAAAATACACTTAATGTAAACTATGGACTATCATTAACCGTAACATTTTAATAATTTTCCATCAATTTTAACAAAGGTACCACACTAATGCAAAGTGTCAACAATAGGGTGTATATGGAAATGTTACATTTTTTACATGCGTTTTCCGTAAACCTAAAACTTCTTTAATTAAAAAAAAATAAAAATAATTTTATAAAAAACATTATACCAACTGAAAGAAACCGGACACAAAATACTATATGTTGTACCATTCTGTTTATGTAAAATATAAATATAAATAAATTTATAGAGACAGAATTAGATTAGTGGTTATGTAGGGCTGGGATTGAAAGGTGACTGTTAAGTGGTATGGGGTTTTTCTTTTTGGAGTAATAAAAATATTCTACAATTGATTGTGGTGATGAATGCACAACTCTGTAATTATACTAAAAGCCATTGATTATACACTTTGGATAGATTGTATGGTATGTGAATATATCTCAGTAAAACTGCAATAGAAAAAAGAAAACAAAGCTTGAAACCCCGTGACCCAGTCCAGCACCTTCATCTAACAAATGAGGAAATCTACCTGCAGGCCTCCAATTCCTTTCTTGCATTGTGCTGTAATCTCCAATCTCCACCCCTACTGCATTGTCTTGGGCTGTCTACTGTCTGCCTGCATAATTCCTGCAGAGCCATGAAAATCAGCTCAACTTAAGCTGCTTCGGGGTCAGGTTGATGCCACAGACTCCAGATCTTCTTTCCTACACTGACAAAAACCCCATGCCCAGCTTTGCTCTGTGGTGTGCAGGAAGGAGTGGGTGGGGGAGGGTGAGGAAGTCAGTACAGTGAGATACAGTCCTTAGTCATAGAGGGGCGTATGTTCTGGAAAGGGAAAATGGGGGAAAGAGGAGGAGCTTGTTCAGTGCTTAGATCTCAGTGTTGGGATTTAACTTTCTTTCTCAGGTAACAGCAGATATGATAGATGAGAACAAATGGCATAGTCTTAGAAGGTCTGATGTGTCCTCCGACGTAGGGGACTGAGGGTGAAACAGATGGGAAAGACTCGCCAGCATTTCACTAATTCTACCTTGTATAATTAGAAGCGGATAGTTCTTCTTTTGATTCTGCTGCCAGAAAGATTATCATCAATACATTTCTTGGTTCTTGCCTCAAGAATTCCTTCATCAGATGCTGTCTGTAACCACCTATTTTTGAAACTTGCAAAAAAATTCACTTCCTAAGGCTTTTCATCTATTTGGTGTTAAGGAGAGTGGAAATATATCCTCTATAATACGTGAGAATTGGGTGGATAGTGGGACTGTGTGCCGGGATCTGTGCTGGATTCTGGAGGTACATGCTGAATAAGGTGCAGTACTTCTACTTCCTGTCCCATACATGTGATGGGGATGGGGCACGATGACATAAAACGAGGCAGGAGACCCCTACCATTGCTGTTCTATGTGTCCTGGAACTGACACAGTCTTCCAGACATTTTAGGGTTTGAACTCTGATTGGGATTCCCACCATGGAGATGATACAACTTCTGCCCTTTGTTTCCTGCCCACTTCTCTGTAAACTGCTGGCTCATGTCCTTTTTGCTGCCACAGCTTGTGCCTGGGGCTGGGCAGTGCACTTCTTTGGCTTTACTGCCTTTCAGTGCGTCTAAGAAACCAACGAGACACTGTCGGTGCCTGAGATATGTATGTGTGTGTTTACACAGCAATCTCACAATCTATATATAGTTTGCTGTACTTGTGCCTTGAAGACATGCATAGGGATGCTTGAACCTACTAAACATCTCCAAGATGCTATGATTTCTGAGGTATTCTGCCTCTTCTGCGTGGACTTTCTGCTTTTCTCCTCCACTGTCAGGTTACCCACTCTCACTTTTGTCTGCTGCCAACATGCTTACTTCTAGAGCCCCTTCTCCAAAATAATTTATGTTTTCTCTGAAGGAAATTAGAAAACCAAATTTGTTAAAGTTCTATGTAACACATGAGTGAATGGTCTTTGAGGGAGGGGGTGGACTTGTGAGAGAAAATTTGACTTCCCAGGGTACTTTTCTAGATTCTCTGAGGGTCAGCTGAGTTCAGATAAGTGACCAGCTTAAAATAAACGCACGGTATTATATAACAGATTATGAAAAGTTCACTACATTGAAGATGAGTTATTTTCTCAACGAGTTTCTCTGACCCTTTACAAAAGGGATCACTTCAGGTTCTTTTAAGTGGGATCTTACTTAATGTACTGAGGGATTAATGTGCATATCATTAATTCCTTGGCAGAGAAACTAGAGCAGAAACACCTAACGACAATGTGTTATATGCCTCTGGTCCAGACAGATTCCTCAGAGAAGGAAAGAAACCAACACAGCCAGTCCTTTAAATCAACAACATTCCTTGGGATTGATAGAATGAACATTAAAACCTAGTGTTTAGCCCTAGAAACCACAGAAACGTGTATCCTACGCAGTCCCTCATTTCCAGAGCATCTTCTGCAATATGTAGAATGATTGATGTCATAATGAATCCATCCATTGCCTGTTAGTTATGGTGCTCACACTTGGAAAAATAGTGCCTTAGGTTGGTCTTCCTGAGGCAAGGATGTGAGTGCATGTATCATGTGTTTTATTTGGGAGATGATTCTAGGAAATGGTGGCAGAGAAGTGGAGAATTGAAACAGGGAAGTGAAGGAGTTCAAGGAAAGGGTGAATCATCAAGCAGCTTACTGCTATGGGCACTGGGACTTGGTGTCACCAAGGACCTCTGGGAGGCAGTGTTAAGTTCATTTGGTCAATAGAAGGGCAAGGGATCTCCAGCAACTTCCCATCATCTCCCATCAGTCACTGTGTAAGGCCGGCTCCTATGGGGCGTTAATCCCTGTTGCACACCGTAGAAATGGTGAGTGGCAAGCGTGATGAGGGGACATGGGTGGAGTCCTCCAGAATCTTTTGCAGCTATTTTTGAGCAGGTTCTCCTATTCTGATTTTGCACACTCTTTTCCAGTTTTCCGCAATATGGTTTTCTGAGTTTAGGCTCAGGATAAGCCTTGCCTTCCTTAGCCAAATGTTTCTGAAGTCACTGAAGACTTTCTTCTGAAAGCCCTGCCCCTATCCCTTAACAATTCCCAAGTACAACCTAAATGTCAGAATCCTTAGTTACCAGCAGGTGTTGCCTCTGGAATTAGCATCATCACTAAGGAGCTGATATCCCACATACCTGAGGAATACTGGTTCCCCTAAGTCCTTTTTTGCAGAAATCTCAAACAGGGTGCCTGGGGGTTCATATTTAGCCTGCAGACAGTCTTGTTTTGTCTGCAAAGTATCTTAAAATATGTGAAACCAGATGCCAACATCTTAAATGCATGGTATTTACATTAAAAACTGGATTTCTGACTTCTCTTGAAGAACTGGAAGATCTGGCAATGTTGGGCCTGTATTCCCACTTGGTAACGATGGGCTGGAGCTGAGTAGTAGCTCCCGCCTTAGACAAGCACGCGTCATCAGGGTCACCACAGTTTCCACTGGACCACCCGACCCAAGAACCTTGCTGGGCTCCATAGGCATTGGAGTTTACAACTCATATCGTGTCTTCCTTGAACTTGCTGAGTTATATCTGCCACATTTTTTCTTGCCTGTATCTTCAGTTATGTGCTGGAATTGGACTGCTGTCTTCCCCTCTCCCCTTCTGACTTTGCTCTTAATAGTCTCTCTGGATTTTGCCAGCCTCTTCTCCTTAGCTTGTAATACTCAGTTTTCTCTTCTTTTAGCCATTTTCTGAGATCTTGCTATAAATGAATAGAAATTATGAATCTTCCCACACATCAGATTTTAAGTGCCACCTGCCACCTGGGCTCCTGCTGTTTAATCCACTAACTATTGTGGACAATTTTGGATTTTAAATAATGGCCAGAATAGAGCCCAAAATAGTAGGGTCCTTTCAATTATGCATATTAGACCACCAGTCTGTGACTTGGGGAAATGCACCAAGGCTGTATGTATCTCAGGAGTTCCCCCACCTCCCCTGGTGTTTTCTGCTTCCCATCAGCCCATCCCAGCATGCTTTGAACTGGATCCAGTAAGGTTATTAACATTAAATATATCCTAATTATCACCCTCATTACAGAAGGTCTTGCTGACATGGAATTCCATGAGGGTGCAAACCATGCAAGAAATCCCTTTCCTGTTCTGAATTCAGCTAATTAGATCTACTTTGAAGCTAGTGTTAGAAAAGAAGACAATCAGGCACATGAATATCACTTTGGTTCTGCTTTTCTTATATATCTTGTTTTCTTTTTCCCTTCTGTGTCTTTTTTGGGGGGCGGTAGGAGGGTATATTGGAAGGAGGAGGGCCAGGTGATTTGGGACATTGAGTATCATTTGTTTCACTGATTGATGCTTTGGAAGTGGAAAGGAATGTATGCAGAGACAATGATTTCTAAAAGCTTGGCTCACTTGGCATCTCTCCTTGAGAGACTGCTTATGATCAAGTTCTTTTTAGATAGAAAAGGACTGATACGAGGACAAAAACAGATGAATCACTCATTTTTGCAAGTTTATTAACTGGCAGAGTTTATTAGAACTATAACTTCATGGAATCTAAAAGTTGGCTATGATCCAACTCTGTCTTCTGCAGAAGAAGAGCAAAACTAAAAACAACCTAGGTTCAGAGAGATGAATGGTATTTCATTCATTCTTTCTTTTATTAATTAAACCAGTCAAGCTTTCATTGACACTTAATGTGCAGTGTTCCTGCTTGGGGGGTGGGAACACAGAGTTGAAAGTTATTGACTCCATCCCCAAAGAGCTGATTTGGAAGATGGGTGGTTGTCTTAGTTTTTCTAATTTGCTATCACAAATACCATACAATGGGTTAGCTTAAACAATGGGAATTTATGGCTCATGGTTTCAGGGGCCAGAAGTCCAAATCAAAGCATCGGCAAGATCACGTTTTCTCCCAGAATCTGTATGTTCTCATGCTGGCTGCCAACAGTCCTTGAGATTGCTTGGCATCTATCTCTGCTTCCTGTCACATGGTAATATCCTCTTTTCTCTTTCATGTTCCTGATCACTTCTGTTTGGTCTTCTCTTATTATATCTGAATTTCTTCTGCTTATAAAGTACTCCCATAATCTGGATTAAGACCCAACCTCGTTTAGTTGGGTACACACCTTAAGCAGACATAACATCTTCTAGAGATCCTATTTACAGTGGGCTCACAGCCATAGGAATGCAGGATTTGTGACCCAACCATCCTGGCTCACACCCCAGTTTTGCTTCCTTCTAGCTGCTCAAATTTGAGCAACTGACTCAAGTTTTCTGTAACCATTATTTTCCTTACCCACAGAATGGAGATAATAATGTCTTCATTTGAAGATATGCCACGAGCATTGATAATTTGGATAAAATACCTGATAGATAGGAAGCTATATCTGCAGCTGTCATCAAAGTAAATTTCAAAGAAAAATGATGTGTTTGGAGTTTAAGGGAGGGGCACATAATCCAATTTGATGAGCCTGGGAAAACTTTGAGGTGATGTGGATAAAGAAGGCATTCCAAGTAGAGTTAGGAATATGGTGGCAGGGGAGAGTGAATGTTTGCTATGGATGCAGAGTAGAGTGAAGATGGAGAGTGAGGAAGTGGTGGAGCAAAGAAGGGAGAGATAAGGACAAAGTGATGGCAGAGTCAGGGCATCAAGTGTGAGACAAAAGGAAGAATTAAAGATGGTGCCCATTTCCTGACTGGATCCCTGGTAGATGACTGTGCCATCCACAGGAAAAGAATTGCAAAGGAAGAAAGGATGAAGGGAGGGTAAGGAGTGTGGCTGTGAACAGGTGGGTTTTGTAGTGCTGGTGAGACATTCAGCTGGAGATATTCAGCAAGCAGTAGGTAATATCTGGATATAGATGAAGTCTGAGAATAGAAAAATCTAGAGTCCTCAACTGAGGACTCTCTGAAGGAGGGGGAGAGTAGAGATAACCTGAGGAACAATGGCATCTAGGGGCTCTACCCAAACAGGATACTGAGGAGGAGCCATTTAAGCCAGAAGATAAGTTATTAGTCCATGATACTGAAAAGTTTGTCAGTTATTGCACTGTAGGAATGACTAGATCCAGGGCCTCAAATTATATTCTTGGGTCTCTTGCCCTCTTTGCGTGCGTGCGTGCATGTGTGTGTGTGTGTGTGTGTGTGTGTATCTTGGGGTGGCAAATGTGATTTCAGTCATCTCCAGGTTTTCATCATCCCAAGTTCAAGTTCAGCAGACAAGAGTGGGATCATTTACTTCATCAAAAACCCTGGGTTAACTCTTGGGTTCCTCTACTCCCCTGAAATATCATTGCAGTTAAGTAACAGTCTACGAGGACTGGCCAGGCCTGGATCTTATGCCCACCATAGATCCTAGAAGTGAATCCAGCACCATCCAAACCAACAGATTGAAAATGAGTGAAGAATAATTCTAAAAATATAAGTGAAAGAAAAAAGGATGCTGGGCAGGCTAAAACACAAGATGTCTTCTTGAAAAATAGGAAAGACATAATCTTAAAATGAAAAACTGGCTGAATTTAGCATTATGAAAATCTACTCACATTCTCCTTTGGTTTCTCATTTTGCCCCAGAATATTAACAACTTTGTCACAAACAAGCCTGGGTTCATTGACTCGTGTTTGGAGACCAAAGAAACAAGGCAAAGACCTTGGCTTCCTCCAGGAAAAAGCGTTCATCACTTTTCTATTTTTATGGAAAAAAAAACTCCAAGTTTTTATACTGTTGCAGAACAAACATAACTGTGAGTCATGTTTCACAATTTATGTAGCTAACTTCACATACTTTTGACAGTTCTATCATGTTTTAGATGCTGTGAAATATTTGTTTTCCTCTGTGAAGCTGGGGTGGCAAAAATCCACTTACTTCTTGATTACTAATACTCAGTGCCAGGGTTTTTCACCTTAGCTTTATGGATATTTTGGTTCAGATAATTATTTGTTGTTGGGGATGTCCTCTGCATTGTAGATTATACAGCAATATCCCTGGGCCACTGCCCACTAGCTATCAGTAGAAATCCCCAGACTTGTGACAATCAACAGATGTCTCCAGTCACTGCCAAATGTCCACTGGGTAGCAGAATTGTCCCTGGTTGAGAACCACCACTCTATCCTTTGGTTCCTGGTTATGTAACCTGCCAGGAAAGGGATCTGTGGAAATAAGGAGGGACTGGAGGATAAGAACAAAGCACAAAAGAGGGATATTCCTGTCCCTTTGCACGAGCTGAACTTGATGACAGGGAGCAGTTTCTGGACCATGTGTCACAGTCTTTCAGTTTTCTCTCTCCCAGGTCTCAGAAGAACGAAGACACAGAAACGTCACCCAGCAGCAGGATAATTAAAATCTAGGTCTAAAATGAGATGCTTGCAATATAATAAGAGCCAGTTGGTGCTCTTCAGTCAGTGAATGGAAGAAATCTGCTGCCTATAAATAGCACAATTGGCAGCCAAACCCTCTGAAAAACACTCAACATGCCAATGTCAGAGGAAGATGTGTCCAGTGCTTTAGATGCTGAAAATAAATACTGCGAGTCAAAAATAAATGGCATTATTAGCATAAAGGGAGTCCCTAATTAACCAGCAATAGTCCATTACAGTATCCTTCAATTCATTAAATTGCATAATTACATAAAAACTCAGTTGACGCTTGATTCAGTCAGTGTATCTGGTATTGTCTCCTCAATAATTAGTTCTATAATTGTCAGTTTGACAGGGCAATTAAAAATGTTTGAAGACATTGTGTCAGCTTCCCTGTGCAAGGCTGCACTTGGTAGGATGTGTCTAGGAGAAACTTTCCATCTGGGTGGCTTGATGGTTCCAGCTCTAAGGATGAAGAGAAGGAAGGGCAGGGGCTGAAGGAGGCAGAAGTGAATAATTTGCAGCTTCCTGGGGAGAAATTATTCTATCTGAGTGAACTGAGCATCTTTACTTGAGTTGTCTCAGCTTTAACTGCTGGGATGTGGAAGAGCTGGAGGAAGCCAGCAGTGGGGGTTGTGTCCAAATGAGTGTGAAGGATTTGATTCCGGGTTTGACTGTGCAGGCATCAATATTCAGAGCATTTTGGTGCTGGGAGTGAAGACCACAGCATGAGATATTCAAAATAAGGCTAGGAGAAACCATCTTGCTCTGGAGTTTCATCCTAATTCGGATTGGGAGCTCAATTGATACCTAGGAGCATAAGAATGATGATTAGTGCCCTCCCCACACCTCCATGGTGAAGATATGGCCAGAGAAGGCTGTTTGTGGTGTGCAGGGAGATTCCAGTGTGTCAGTATTGGTCCAGCAGTCCCAGGTCGGCATGCTTTTGTAGGTGATGGGAAGCTATGGCTTGCTAAGATTTTGGTGTTCAAGACCCATTCCAGGCACAAAGATATCAAGACCTATGACTACAGAACTGACTCTAGTCCCCATCCCATTGCTAAAGCTGAATATCCATGGCTCCTTCCATGTCAGAATTGTTCAGGAACTAGGCAGAGTGGCTCCTAGATTGGGAGATCTGCAGCTCCTCCTTCTGAGTGAGGCTGGGCACCACCCAGATCATTTGGATGTGTTGGGCTTTACATGGTAAAAACCAATTATTCTGTTCTGCTTAGAACTGAGAGATCCCATCATAAGAATGAAGCATCTGCTCCAGTTGGGGTACCAGGAAAATGTCTTGGGTATTGTTCTCGCTTGCCAAGGCTGTTGGAATGCAATGTACCAGAAATAGGTTGGCTTTTTCAATGGGGATTTATTAGGTTGCAAATTTACAGTTCTAAGTCCATGAAAATGTCCAAATAAAGGCATAAAGAGGTAGATACCTTCTCTGAGGAAAGGCCAATGGCATCCAGGCTTCCTGACACATGGGAAGGCACATGGTGACTCTTCTGGTCCTTCTCCTGGGTTCTGGTTTCAAAATGGCTTTCTCCAAAATATCTCTGGGTTTCTGCCTCTCTTAGCTTCTCTTGTGGGTCCTTCTTGCTTCTCCTGGGGTGTTTTCTTTCTAAGCTTCTCTAAGCTTTCTTCAAAATGTCTCTCCTTTTTTTTCCTCTCATAGAGGGCTCCAGCAAGGGGATTAAGAACTTGAATGGGTGGGGTCACATCTTCATGGAAACAACCTAATGAAAAGGTCCTATTCACATTTGGTCTTTCCTCAAAAGATTGGATTAAAAGAACACATGCTTTTCTGGAGTACATAATAGATTCAAACCAGCACAGGGATCCCTAGGTGGCTTAACTTCAAAGCCCCATCTTCCTACTTGACCTTCTAAAGGCAGCATCTGATGGAGATGTTGACAAGAGATACAAACCAAAGGGGAAAGTCAAGTTCAAGAGAGCATTACACATGCAAGAAAGAATGTTTAAGCAAACACTCTCCATTGTATCTTCAATCCACATAGGAACCCTCTTTTCTTGGAATGGGATTGAAGGGAGGCAATGGTTGGAATTTTCTGCCAATATTTTATTCTTCTTCTATGAACATTGTCTTATCAACCAGAACTTGGATCAGCCAGGTGTGTTACCTATGTTACTCTCCTCAGGGGAAGAGATTGATAGAAGCCCAGAAAAATCTTACCTGCTCTTTTGTGGGGATTCTTTTCCAATCTTTACAATTACCTCTGAATACATGTTAATGAGAGGGGTGTTCAGGTACTTTCATGACTTTGTCTCAAGAACTCTCGAAAATGTACCAGTTGATTAATTTAATTAAGGCCACTCTACAGTTATTATAGAACAGGAGACCACTCCCTTTCTAGGGCTTCTTTGCATTTAAGTTCCTCCTATGAAGTTTCTAAAATCCATGCTTGGACCTTATCCCAGATATACCGAATTTGCACTCAGATGGGTCATGCATGCAAAAGGGACACACTTTAAAAATTGTTGGTATTCATAGCCTCCTCTTTGCCCCACTAAGTACTCTAACATTTGATTACTACACAATCATTCTCAGCTCCTACCTCTTCCATGCAAGGATGTTCTGGGCCCTCTTTATAAATCAGGGTGATTATAAAAGAGCCAAGAATTTCTCTTGTGACTTCATCTTTATTAATATCTATCTATCTATCTATCTATCTATCTATCTATCTATCATCTATCCATCCATCCACCCATCATCCTTCTATCTATCTATCCATCATCATCCTCAACAACATCTATGCAAGAAATAAAGAGAGAGGTAAGAGATGGGGAGGACAGATGAGTCTACTGGGAACGGGGTATCAAGTGGAGGGGAGTTTTTGATAGAAATCACCTTTAACTCACATTTGGTTAATGGATTGTATATTTTTTGAGGGGATAAATGCACTGGTTTTGTGGACCAGACTGTCTAGGTTTGGTATTGGGCTTGTTCCTTAATCATTCCATGCTACAGTGTCACAGTCTTCTCATTTTTAAATTGGAATTAATTTATTCTTTCTACAAATGATTATTGAGTGCCTATATGTGCCAGGCACTGTTTTAGATGCTTAGGATTCATCAATCAATGAAGAAAACTCAAATCTCTGTTCTCTTGGAGATTGCATTCTTGTGTGGAGAGACAGACAGTAAGCCACAAACATAACACATAAGTAAGTTATGTGCTATGTTTAAGTGGAGCGAGGGTAAAGGGCATGAGGAAGCCTGGTGGGATGCAATTTTAAATAGAGTGATCAGAGTGGGCCTCATTAAAAAGGCAGCATTTGAGCAAAGTAATTAAACGAAGGTAGGGAGTTAGCCATGTGGCTATCTGGAGACAAGTGGTGTTGTCCAGGAAGCCAGATAGCCCTAGAGTAGGAGAATATTTAAGGAAAAGCAAGGAAACCAGTGTGAGTGGAGTGGGCAAGGTGAGAAGCATTAAGAGGTGAGGTCAGAGAGTTAATGGGGATCTGATCTTTCAAGGATTTGTAGGCCAAAATAAGAAATTTGGTTTAACACCAAGTGAGATCAGGAGCTATTGCAGGATTTTGAGCAGAAGAGGGGCATACAATGACTTGTATTTTAAATGTATCCTTCTGGGTACTGCACTGTCAAAAAACCCTAGGAGAGCAAGGGTGAAATCAGGGAAACCAGTTAAGAGGCTATAACAGTATCTAGGCAAGAGATGATAGTGTGGCTTGTACAGCAAGGTATAATAACAGTGCTTCCCCATAGGGTTGTTAAAAGGATTAAATGAGATAATGTATGAGCAAACTTAGAACGCTGCCTTTTACAATGCAAGTGTGCAACAAATGGGAACTCTTATCAGCTAAAGTCAGGTGAAGACTGAGTCACATGGAGCCCAAGGATTTACTTGGATGTTAACTGCTTTTTTTTTTTTTTTTTTTTAATTTTGAAAAGATTTTCCAAGTGATTCTACTCTGCATTGCAAGGTAAGACAAATGGTCCAGTCTGTTTTACATCTCAAATTATGCTTGACTATGTATCCAAGCAAGTTCCCCAAAAGGATTATGCAATTTTCCTGAAATAATAGAATAGCCCAAATTATAATAAGATATTAGCAATATAAAAAGCCTTAAATATTTTATTTTTTATTAAAGTTAACTCTATACATTAATTTTCCAAATCAGTCCCATGTTTCCACAGAAGCATCAAAGATACAAATAATACACAGAGTCATTTCTCCTAGCCCATTATCTTCTTATTCTGCTTTGTCAGAGTCAGGGGGGTCTCACTCTGGTATCTAGTAGGATTCTGATTGCCTTATTAGGCAGCTGAAATCTGTACTTTCTTCCCCTTAAACTGATATCATTCCTTTAGTCTCTAAAAGTTAAATACTTCAAACCCATGTGTCTCATACGCCCTATCTTTCCAAAGATTGGGAGTTATCAGGACCAAGTAAGGTGGACACAAACTTCCTTATACAATAGCGTCTCTCCACCCCAAAAAAGCTATTTCCCAACAGACTCCAAATGTTTCTTACAATCTCTATGTGATTGCTGTAACCAGCCATAGTCTATAGAAAAATCTTATTTTTATTTGAGAACAGCAAGCTGATAGGAAAAGCAGAGTAAAGAAAAAGGGAATGCCATTTCAGTTTCAGCACACTCAGGTGAACTGTCCAGAGTTGCTGGGAGTCCAGTGAACTTAAAACCCAGTTGGGACACATCTTCAATCCAAAGGTTGAATTGGGACATCATACTTCTCAAATCCCAGAGACAATGTTCACCACTTGTCTGCCTTCTGTGCTGAAATGTGTAAGTTGCATACCCCTAAAGATGAACTGAGATAACCCACCTAAGGGCTTATAAGAGTTCCTGGATCCTGGTACGTGCTCAAAAAATATTAGCTCTAGTCATCATTATTCTAGTCAAGTTCTGAAATTTGCAGTGGGGGAGCCTCCAATTTCATCTCTTTCTTGTTGCTCCTCTTTCTTGCACTGTATATTTTTCAGAATTAAAACTCCTTTATTTCTCTCTGTCCCCTGAACTCCTGGCATCCCAATACCAAATCACATATGAGTTCCCTCAAAGGCCTTGGCCTCCAGATCCTCAGAAGATTTCGGAAATGGTGCTACTGTTTGGTTGTATTTCCCAAGGATGTATCTCCTTGAATTTCCTGAAAACCGATTTTCTCTGTTCTTGGCATCTCCCTACAGTTTTCCCTTTCTCGGCTTCTGCATTTCTTAGACCTTGGGCAACCTTCCTTAGATGTGAGCATCCACACATGGCAGGCGTTGCTGAACATGCTGCAGCAGGGCCTTTCTTTGCTTCCTCTGACATTCCATTTCCACATCCCTCTGGCATTCCTAATTTCTTTCATGTAGACCCTGCCAGGATTTCAAAACTACAAGCAGCCTCTTAAATTGGTCCCACATGCAGGGCTAAGGCTGTTTACTAGAACTTATAAGGGTCTGCCTCATCTGCTTTTCCTTTTATTTCTCTTTCCTACTGTTTCTGTTCCAACTGCAAGTTAAAAACTTGTTTTTAAAAAAATCTATCCCATTCATCATATGTTCTCCTTTCGAGGTCCAAAGTATAGTTTTCTGTTTGTCTACTAATCCTTGAATTCTCCTTCCCTGCTATTTTTCTCTGGGTCTCAGGGCAAACTCTTCTTCTGGAGCCAAAGAGCCAATACTCCACTGCTATTTTTAACAACAATCACAACCACAGTAGCAAGTTGCCATTTGTCACCTGCTTGTCAGGAACCAAGCCTGAGTTAAGTACTTTTTGATGGGCAGTGTCAATCCTACTTTACAGATGTGAACACTGAGGCTCAATCCAATAGAACGAGGTTTTCTCTGTACAACAGTATCCCTCATTACTTCTTATCTGTTTATTTATAAACATTAAACCCAAGTCCATGATCCTGCACAGAGCAAAGTAGTGTGTTAGCTTCTCAGTTGTGAATGAAAGCAGGGATAAGAAAAAGAACCTGAAGTAGAAGATCACATATTGCACCCTAAATTCCTGGCTACAATCCATAATCTAAGCAGTACTGCTGGGTGGAGTGGGCCTGACTTTGCCCTAGAATGGAGGATAGATTATCACACTGGAGCAGTAAACAAAATCTCCCAATCGAGATGTAGGCTTTCTCGTCAAGGGACTTTGCTTAGTACACAGCTCTGAGCCCAAATCTAACCCTCCCATCTGCAGAACTCCACCAGATGTTTATGTGATAGAGATGGAGAGAGAGCTTGGCAGAACACCAGAATTGCCAATTTGAGCCTGCTGCCTCCTATGGATGATGTCATCATTGCTAATTCCCTGAGGAAAAAGGTCTATATTTCATAGAAACCAAATTCTGGCCATGGTTGACTGTGCTGAACAATGTTGTTAGAAGTAATAAGGAGTTCTGATAGAATTCAGCAAGTGTGGGCACTGCCTGGCTCTTGCTCTGACAGTCATAGCACCCTGTCACAGGGTTCATGAGACGTCTTGTGATGGTTAAGTTCACATGTCAATTTGGCAGGGGATGGTGCCCAGGTGTCTGGTCAAGCAAGCACTAGCCTGACTATTACTGCAAGGACATTTGTGGTTGGTTAATAAATCAGAAGGCTGGTTTATTAAATCATCAGTCAATTGATTGCAGCTTGGCTGATTACATCAATGAAGGGCATGCCTTCTTCAGTGACAGAATTCAATCAGCTGGATTTAATCCAATCAATTGAAGACTTTAAGGGAGAAGAGAGAACTTTCATTTCTTCTTCAGCCAGTCAGCCTCTTCTGGGGAGTTCATCAGAGACCTTCATTGGAGTTGCCAGCTCACTCCCTGCCCTACAGAATTTGGTCTTGTATATCCAACCCTACATAGTTTGGACTCATGCATTCCTACAGTTGAGTAAGACACTTTTATAAAATCTCATATTTACAGATATTGGTTCTGTTTCCCTAGAGAACTCTGACTAATACACCTCTCTTTACAGAAGGAACAATATCAACAGCAAACAAGGCATCACTTTGAGATTAGCTTACCCAATGGCCAGTCAATGGAAGGATCTCAGAAAGAACTGGGCTAGAGAATGCAGCTTATTCTAAAGAACTGTGAAGGTCCCTACTGTCTCCTACCCCAAATTCCAATGTGATCACCAGTGGGTTACCAAGCTTGAAATGAGTGTGCATCTGGGAGAAGGTGAAGAGATGGAGGTCATAGCATGGAGGCATGAAGCAGGAGAGAAGAGAGATACATCCCTAGTTTTCAAACTTTGTCATGCATGAGAATGACCTGGGAGAGTATTAAAAATACAGATGTCAGGGAGACGCTTCAGAACTACTAAGTTAGAATTTGTATCTTTTTAAACCCTTCTCCCTCATGGGTGCTTCTGATACTCAATGACAGTTGAGAACAAGTGAAGTTTGATAAGTCAGTTTCGTGGCCCTGCTTTTTAGAATATGTGGCCCATTTAATACCCTGGTGTGGACTCTGTCCAATTGATATTAGGTAGAAGGTAGAGAGAAAGTGTGTTCTCTACCTTCTTCAGGGACTCTTTTTCTTAGATTAGTGGAAGCCTCAAAAACTTGCCCTGACCTTTTTCCTGGCCTAATCTATTTATTTGGCAAGGAGTGCTCCTCCCCAAATTCCATATTTGTGGGAAAGCGGTCACAACAAGGAGAAAAAAAGATGTTCTAGAGGGGGAAAAAGATACTTTTTAAATGAGCCTTTCAAAGGAAGAACTTTTAACTTATTCAATCCTTTTATTATAAGGTCCACTTCATATCACCATGGCCCAACACTGGTTTTGGTCCCTGTTGTAACTCTGAGCCAAAGTGATTGGTTTATATATTTTTCCTGGAACCCTCTAAATTGCCCCAAGGCAGAGACTTTGCCTTTCTTGTTTCCTGTAGCATCTCCAATGCCTAACTTACAGCCAGGCCCATAACAGATGATCAGTAAATACTAGTTGAATTAATATATGAAGAAATGAATGGATCAACCATTGCAGAACTGTATAAATAATAGCATGTCTAGATCCCAGATCTCTGTGACTTTGGACAAGTCATTTAACATTTTTTTGATCTTACTCTGCTCATCTGAAAATAGAAATAATAACAGTACTCACTTCAAAGGCTTGCTACAAAGATTAAATTAATTATTACATATTTAGTGCTTAGGACAGTGTCTGGTTAGCACCCAATATCCATTGACTATTGTTACTATAGCATTGTTGTTAAAATTAAATAAAAAATGAGAGTACTCACATAAGATCACCAATTTTTAATTTTGCTGTATAGGCCATTAAAAAGATACTAGAACTACCATTTATTGTTATCATTTCATAAAGAAAGGAAATCTCCAAGACAAAAAAAAGAGGGACACAATCTCAGAGTAAAGGTCATTCCTTTAAGTTTTAATAAATTTAACTTTATGAAAAATTAAATTCTTTCAAGGTCATTAACAACAAAACTTGCAGCTGTTGTTTAATGGAACACCTGTTAAGCACTTTTATGAGCATCTTATTTAACGTGAGATAGGTGCTATCATTGTCCCTATTTTATAAATGTGGAAACAGAGTCTCAGAGAGGTTAAATAACCTGCCCTGGGTTGTGTCACATAGACAGTAATCAGTGGAAACAGTACTTACACCTCCTCTTAACACCAGCCCTCCCATGTCTCAGGAAGATGCCTTTTTACCCAGACTCATCTGTGTCAAATCTTCCTGACACACACCATGCTCCAATACCATGTGGGAAATATGATTAGAGAGGTTTGTAAAAATGATTCCATGTGAACAGAGAAGGGAGAGATTAAATGTGTCTGGGGAATGAGAGGAAGTTTTGATGATCAGGGAAGACTTCAGAAGGAGGGTAACCTGAAGAGGCTTTCTGGGATGGGTAGGTATTTCAGATTCAGGCATTTGTTTTAGTTTCCTGTTTGCTAAAGAAAATACCATGCACTGGGTTGGATTAAACAATGAGAATTTATTGGCTCACAGTTTTGAGGGTAGGAGAAGTCCAAAATCAAGGCGTCATCAAAGTGATGCTTTCTCCTTGAAGTCTGTGGTGTTCTGGGGCTGGCTGCTGGAAATCCTTGGTCCTTGATTTTCCTGTCACATGGCAATACACACAGCAATGCTTCATCCTTTTTATTCTGGGTTCTGTTGACTTCCAGCTTCTGGCTGTTCTGTGTGAGTTTCTCTCTTCCTATGGCCTTTCTGACAGGGCCTTCAGAAACAGGATTAAGACTCATATTGATTCAGCTGAGGTAACCTCATCAAAAGGCCCTATTTATAAAGGTTCACATCTACAGGAATGGATTAAGTTTAAGAACGTGTTTTTCTGGGGTACATACAGCTCCAAATCACCAAGCATCCCAGCTGGGAGCAAGGTCTCAGAAGCCCGTCCATCTTATAATCTAAGTATATGAAGCATCCAAAGAAACAATGAATTTCCCAAAGGCTTTAAACACACACACACACACACACACACACACACAGCATGATTTTAATTGAAGAGAAACTTGTTATTGTGCACAGTGTTGCAAAGGTGTGAATGGCACAGCTGCCCATGCTAAGCTGACGTGATGGCCACACGACACAGTGCGGGGTCATAAATAGTATTCAATTATCAGAGGGCTGATAGTGTGGTCACCTTACCTAGACAAAAGTTTTGACAGTCTCATTTGAAGTTTTGATGGGGAGCAGTTGCTTTAAAACCTCAAACTGAGAAACGTGCAATCAGATATTTTAAGTGGTAATACACATTTCTGAATCATAAGACTATTTTGGAGTTGCACATCTAACCTTCAGAAATATTGTTAATACAAAACCAGACAGGTTCCAGTCATTCAGGATAATGAGCTTCTGTGCCTGGAAAGTCTGGGAATGGTGAATTATCTAGTGTAGCTAGAGCTGAGGGTGTTGTTGGCTGGAGATGAGGCCTGCAATGCATGTAGTTTTGGTCTGGCTACCCAGATTAGCTCTTACTTCTGCTTGCCTGATTGATTTTGACAAATCCCATCTTTCTGTCTGTATTGTCCAGCCTGTAGTCCATGTGGTTCTTCCTGCCATTCACAGGAAATTCCTCATCTGTAACTACTGCAGCTCACAACCTCCCTTACAGTTTGGCAGAATTCACTTTCAGTTAGTAAGAGAAAGCAATCCCTCTTATCCCTTGTTGGGTATGCGAATGTAGTTTATATTGCAAGTTATCTCCCGACATTCATTATTATAATCCTTATTGGTGGAGTCTCCATTTTTCTCCTGCATATGTGGCTTCCTAGAAGAAACACAATTTCCAGCCTCCTCTACAGCTATGTTGGTCATGTAGCTAACTTTTGGCCAATGGCATGCAAGTCAAAGCATTGTGTATCTTTCTTAGGAAGCATCTATAACATGTACTCTTATTTGCCTCTTTTCTGTCCTTCCTCCTTCCTGATCATTGAAATGCAGAGTGATGGCTGGAGCTATAGCAGGCAAACTGGACCAAGGCATGGATGCTGTGGGTTGAGAATGATGCAACAAAACAGCAAAGGGGCCTGGGCTACTGTTGATCATAATGCCTTCTTACATGGTCTGAACTTTACTTGCTTGAGAGAGAAACTTCATGTTTTAAAAAGTCACTATCATTTGGGATTATCTATGATTCACAGAAGAACCTAATCCTAACTGATTGTATCAGCTTTTTTTTTTTTTTTTTTTTTGCATAAGAATATATATTACATTATGCTAGTGCAGCTCCTGTGCCTTGGGATGTCTGCTTCTGTAGACTTGTTTCGCAACCCGGGAACTTGCCTTTTAAATAATTACTTCAGGGGATTCTGTTGCAGGTGCTCAGTGGGCCATACTTAGAGAAATACTTGCACTGAATAGATTTTATAGCTTTTTTTGGCCCTGAATCCTGTGTTGATCTGGAAAGTGAAACATGTTTTTAGCAATGAGGGTTTCATGAATGGAGTTCATTAGGTTAATAGGATAAAATCTAGATAAGATGCACATGAATCTAGATTAATTTGAGTCAGACCAATAGACTGTGAATTCATTATTTTGTTTTTAGCATTATTCTTAGTACATGAGACATATATTAGTCTTTAAGAAGTAAACCCTCTGTAAAATAAGATTATCTTTTCCGTCATTTATAATTCTGTTACTCCTTCTATTAATTCAAATGTTCAAAGTAGGCTACATTTAAATATACAATCAACTCCCTGTTAATCAAATATAGATTATCAATGAAGGTTTTAAAGCTGACAATTTCTTCCCTTTGTAAACATCTTTATGCCCCTTCACATTGTTCCTCCCAAAGGGAATTGTGAAGCCCTTGTGTGCTCAAGAAACATGAACTAATGTTAATGTTAATGTGAGTTGAGTACTAATTATGGGATAATTTGGCTACTATCCTAAATTGTATAATGTATTGCAACATGAAAATAAGACTTTTGGGTAGTTTGATTTTTTGTATTATTTTTAAAACTGCAGTTTGATTAGTAGGCATTTCAAAATTAAGCCAAATTACACCTTGTGTGGCTTGGAAGGAAACAATGTTCCTTTAACATATGTCACAGGTAAATACACTTCACATAAAAAATGTCTGCAATGAACATGACATAAATCCTGAAGGAGTGTGTCATTTCAGCAAAACTTGACAGGCTCATATATTTATGTCCTTTTCTTAAGAACAGATTGTAGGAATACCTTAATGCATAAAATGAGTGATTCAGAAAAATAGTCAATTATTTTTGGATATAGTATTACTCAAATATTAAATATAATCAACCCTCTGATTTTTTAAATTATTACTTTAATTAGAGAGGTTGTAGTTTTACAGAAAAGTCATGTAAAAGATGCAGCATTTACATAAACCCTTCTATTATTGACACTTTGCATTAGTCTAGTACCTTTGTTACAATTGCTGAAAGAAAATTAAAGTATTATAGCTAACTATAGTCCATAGTTTACATTAGGTATATTTTTTTCCCATATACCACCTTATTATTAACATGTTGTATTAGTGTCATACATTTGTTATAATTCATTAAAGAAAATTACATTCTTATTTGTACTATTAACCACAGTACATCGTCCACAACAGGGTTCACTGTGTTATACAGTCCCATGTTTTATCTTTTAACTTTCCTTCTGGTAACATGCACAACCCCAAACTTCCCTTTTCAACCACATTCACAGACATAATTCAGCACTGTTAATAATACTCACAATAATGTGCTAGTATCACCACTGTCCATTTCCAAGCATCATTTACAATCAATCTAAATAGAAATTCTGCACAAATTAAGCATCAGCTCCCCTTTCTCTATCCCATTCTGTCCCCTGGTAACCTATATTCTAGATTCTAACTCTACGAGTGTGCTTATTATTAGTTCATAACTGTGAGACCATACTATATTTGTCCTTTTGTGTCTGGCTTATTTCACTCAACCTGATGTCTACAAGATTCATCCCTGTGGTCGCATGAATCAGGACTTCATTTCTCCTTACAACTGGATAATATTCTATCATATGTATACACCACATTTTGTTTATCCATTCATTGGTTGATGGATACTTGGGTTGCTTCCATCTTTTGGCAATTGTGAATAATGCCACTATGAACATCGTAGTGCAAATGTCTGTTCGAGTTCCTGCTTTCAGTTCTAGGTATATACCTAGCAACAGGATTGTCAGATCATATGGCAATTCTATACTTAGCTTCCTGAGGAAATGCAAACTGTCTTGCACAGCGGCTGCACCATTCTACATTCCAACCAGCAGTGAATAACTATTTCTCCACATCCTCTCTAACACTTGTGGTTTTCTGTTTGTTTAATAAAGGACATTCTATTTGACATAAATGATACCTCATTGTGGTTTTGATTTGCATTTCCCTTTAGCCATTCGTATTTCCTCTTTGAAAAATGTCTATTGAAGTCTTTTGCCTATTTTTAAATTAGATTGTCTTTTTATTGTTGTGTTGTAAGATTTCTTTATATGTTCCTGGTATTAAACTCTTATCGAATATGTGGTTTCCGAATATGTTCTCCCATTGAGTAGGTTGCCTTTTCATTTTCTTGACAAAGTCCTTTGAAACTCAAAAGTTTTTAATTTTGAAGGGGGTCCCATTTATCTGTTTCTTCTTTTGTTGCTTGTACATTGGGTGTAAAGTCTAAGGAACCATTGCCTACCGCAAGATCTTGAAGATGCATGCCTATATTTTCTTCTAGGATTTTTATTACCCTTCCAGGTTTTTATACTTAGGTTTTTGATCCATTTTGAGTTAATTTTTGTATAAGATGTGAGATAAGGATCCTCTTTCATTCATTTGCCTATGGATATCCAGTTCTCCCAGCACCATTTGTTGAAGAAACTTTTCTGTCCCAGTTGAGTTGTCTTGGCAGCTTTGTCAAACATCAATTAGCCTCCGATGTGAGGGTCTATTTCTGAACTTTCAATATGATTCCATTAGTCAACATGTCTATCTTTATGCCAGTTCTATGCTGTTTTTACCACTGTAGGGTTGTAATATGTTTTACATCAGGAAGTGTGAGTCTTCCAACTTCATTCTTCTATTTCAAGAGGTTTTTGGCTAATCAGGGCCCCTTAAACTTCCAAATAAATTTGATAATTGGCTTTTCTAGTTTTGCAATGTAGCTGTTGGAATTTTGATTGTGATTGCATTAGATCTGTAAATCTCTTTGGGTACAATTGACATCTGAATGATACTTAGTCTTCCAATCCGTGAACACTGAATGTCCTTCCATTTATTTAGGTCTTCTTTGTTTTCTTTTAGCAGTGTTTTGTAGTTTTCTGTGTACCAGTCATTTACATCATTATTTATTTATTTCTAGATATATGATTCTTTTAGTTGATATTGTAAATGTACTCTTTTTCTTGATTTCCTCCTCAGATTGCTCATTGTTAGTGTATAGAAACACTACTGATTCTTGCTTTTTGATCTTGTATCCCATCAATTTGTGAACTCAGTTGTTAGCTCTGGTAGCTTTGCTGTATATTTTCTGGTACTTTTTATGTATAGGATCATGCCATCTGCACATAAAGTTTGACCTCTTCCTTTCCAATCTGGATGCATTTTGTTTCTTTTTCTCACCCAATTGCTCTATTGAGAACTCCCAGCACAATGTTGAATAACAGCAGTGACAGAACAAGTCATCTTGTCTTAGTTGGAATGCTTTCAGTCTTTCACCATTGAGTATGATGTTAGTTGTGAGTCTTTCATACATGCCCTTTATCATGTTGATGAAATTGCCTTCTATTCCTCTCTTTTGAAGTGTTTTTATCAAGAAAAGATACTGGATTTAGTCAAAGGCCTTTTCTGCCTCAATCAAGATGATCATGTGGGTTTCTCCTTGATTTGGTAATGTGGTGTTTTACATTAATTGATTTTCTTATGTTGAACCACTCTGGTATACCTGTGATAAAAACCCACTTAATCCTGATTTATAATTTTTTTAATAGGTTGTTGGATTCCATTTGCACATATTTTCTTGAGGATTTTTTGCCTATATATCCATTAGAGAAATTGTTCTGTAATTTTCCTATCTTGTCGTGTCTATCTGACTTTATTATCAGGATGATGTTGGCCTCATAGAATGAGTTGGGTAGTGCTCCCTCCTCTTCCATATTTGGGAAGAGTTTGAGCAAGATTGGCATTAATTCTTCTTGGAATAATTGGTAGAATTCACCTTTGAGGCCATCTGGACCTGGGCTTTTTCTTTTTGGGAGGCTTTTGATGCTTGATTCAAACTCTTTACTTCTAATTGATTTGTTGAGATCTTCTATTTCCTCTAGAGTCAGTGTAGGTTGTTCTTGTGTTTCTGGAAATTGTGTTTGTTGGCATTCAGTTGTTCATAGTATCATCTTATGGTCCTTTTTATTTCTGTGGGGTCAGTAGCAATGTTCCCCCTCTCATTTTTGATTTTATTTATTTGCATCTTCTCTCTTTTTGTTTTTCTTTGTCAGTCTAGCTAAGGGTTTGTCAATTTTATTGATCCTCTCAAAGAAACACATTTTAGTTTTGTTAATTCTCTCTATTGTTTTTTGTTCCCAATTTCATTTATTTCTGCCCAACCTTTTTATGTCTCTCCTTCTGCTTGCTTTGGTATTTGTTTGCTGTTCTTTGTCTAGTTCCTCCAGTTGTTCCATTAGATCTTTGATTTTAGCTTTTTCTTCTTTTTTAATGTAGGTGGTTAGTGATACTAATTTCACTCTCAGCACTGCTTTTTGCTGCACCCCACAAGTTTTGATATGTTGTGTTCTGATTTTCATTCATCTCAGTATATTCACTGTTTTCTCTTCCAATTTCTTCTTTGACACACTGATTGTTTAAAAGTGTGTTGTTTAACCTCTATATTTTTGTGAATTTTCCAGTTTTCTGCTTTTCATTGATTTCCAGCTTCATTCCATTATGGTCAGTCTAAGTACTATGTACAATATCAATTCTTTTAAATTTATTGAACCCTCCTTTTTTACCAAACATGTGGTCTATCCATGAGAATTTGAGAAGAATGTATATCCTACTGTTTTGGGGTGCAATGTTCTGTATATGTCCATTAGATCTAGTTCATTTATCTTATTGTTCAAGTTCTAGTTTTTCTATTCTATTGATGAAAGTGGTATATTGAAGTCTTCAGTGTTTATTGTAGAGATATCTATTTCTCCCTTCAGTTTTGACAGTGTTTGCCTCATGTATTTTGGGGAACTCTGGTGAGGCACATAAATATTTATGATTGTAATTTCTTTTTGGTGGATTGCTCCTTTTATTAATCTTTGTCTCTTATAATAGTTTTGCATTTAGAGTATATTTTGTCTGATATTAGTATAGCTACACAAGTTCTTTTTTGGTTACTGTTTGCCTGGAATATCTTTTTCCAATATATCACCTTCAACCTATTTGTGTCCTTTCATCTAAGGTACGTTTCTTGTAGACAGCATATCGATGGATCGTACTTTTTAATCCATTCTGTCAATCTGTGTCTTTTGATTTGGAAGTTTAATCCATTAACATCCAATGTTATTACTGTAAAGGCAGTACTTACTTTCAGCTTTTATTTTATATATCATACCTTATTCTGTCACTTTTTTTACCCTTTTAGTTGCCCTTATTGATAATATTCATTTCTATAGTCTCCTCCAAGCCTTTCTCTCCTGTCTTTTCCTTTTTGCCTGAAGAACCCCCTTTAGTATTTCCTGTAAGGTTGGTCTCTTGTTGACAAACTTTCTCAATTTCTGTTTATCTGTGAATATTTAAATTCTCCCTCATTTTTGAAGGACAGTTTTGTCAGATATAGATTCTTGGCTGGTAATTTTTCCCTTTCAGTACCTTAAGTATATCATACCACTGCCTTCATGCTTCCATGGTTTCTGATGAGAAATTGATAGTTAATCTTATTACTGTTCCCTTGTATGTGATGAAAGGTTTTTTGCTTGCTGCATTCAGGATTTTCTCTTTATCTTTGGCATTTGACATTCTGATTTGTATGTGTCTTGGAGTAGTCCTTGGAATAGGATTTATTCTATTTGTAGCACTTTGTACTTCTGGGAGATGTATATTTACTTCTTTCATAAGATTTGGGAAGTTTTCAGCCATTATTTCCTCAAATATTTTCTTCCCCTTTTCCATTATCGTCTCCTTCTGGGACACCCATGATGCATATATTTGTGCTTTTCATGCTTTCATTCAATTCCCTGAGACCCTGCTCAATTTTTTCCATTTTTTTTTCCTCTATCTGTTCTTCTGTCTTGAGGTTTTGATTGCCCTCCATTCTAGTTCACTGATTCTTTCTTCTGCCTGTTCAATCTGCTTTTTTATGCCTCTAGTGTGTTTTTAATCTCTTCTACTGTGACTTTAATTCCCATAAGTCCTGTTATTTTTGTATTCATACTTTCAAATTCTTCTTTATACTCACCCAGTATCTTTTTAATATCCTTTATATCTTTAGCAACATTTTTCTTCATCTCCTTTAATTGATTTAGGAGATTTGTTTGAAAATGTTTGATTAGTTGTTCCAAATTCTTTGTCCCTTCTGAAGTTTTAATTTGCTCATTCGGTTGGACCATGTCTTTCTGTTCTTAGTATGGCTTGTAATTTTTGACTGATGTCTAGGCATCTAATTACCTTGATGAGCTTACTCTGAATATCAGCTTCTCTCTATTGCCTAGGGTTTTATTGTTAATTGGTTTTGTGTTAAGGCTCTTCTTTGACACTTGGTTCAATTTATTCTAGACCATTAGTACTGCCTGTGTTTGACCGATCAGATTTTTTCAGCTCTTCATCTAATTCTTTCCCTGAACATGTGGTACAACTTTTAAGATTGCACTATTTGTGCAATTATTTCACCCACAGGAGAAAGCTTCCTTTCTTCTGTTCCTTCTATGAAAATCTTGATCTCTACTGTTTGCTTTTATTTTGCTTCTATAATTTATTTTTTACTCTTCTTTCATTGCCTCTAGCTGTTTTGCCTGGAAAACAAATTCTTGGTGAAGGTTCACCCTGGAAAAGGCTTTCCAACTCAGTATTTTCATCCAAAACAGGATGAGGGATCCATTTAGGCACTGCAGACCAATTCCAAAGAGCCCTGGGGAGAGGGTCACAAAAGATACCAATAAGCCTTTTTTTTTCCAGCTCTCTGAAGCTTTGCTTTCTCTGCCTGCCCAGCTGATGGTGCAGTTCAGCAAACTTTTCGCTGCAGCTCTGACATAGGCCCTGCTTTTTTGAATCTTCACTGACTGTCAGGGCAGGGTTCAAATAATAGCACAGCCATCCCTGTCACAGAGGGCTGAAATAGCCAGGACCTGGCAATATAAACTTGCTCATCAAGAGCCATGATCAATATTCGACCTTGCCCCTTCACCCTATTCTTGGGAAGAGGGCTTCCATGTTCCTCTCTGTCTTCAGAAACCAGTTAGGACCTGGACCCCCTAGTGGCTAGCCTCAAAGTGGGGAAGGGGTGCCAGGAATTGCCACTGAGCAATTTACTTAGTTTTTTATGGCAGTGTTTCAGCCTCTTTGTCCTTCTCTTCCCTGGATGTGGTATAATGCTTCTCTCTCAGTCAATTTTTGCTGCATAACAAACCATCTTAAAGCTTAGGTTTAAGAAAAAAAAGTTTATTTTTCTTATGAATTTTTCAGATTGGATTGGTGATGCTTTTGATCTCAACAAGCTTTACTGATTTCTGGGTCAGCTGGTAGAGAGACTGAGACTGAGTGAGCTAACATTGTGTCATTGACAGATCTAGGGGGTTGCATCTATATCAGCTAGGATAATGGCTATGTGTGTTTCATCATCCTGAAGGCTAATCTAGACTCATTCACTGATGGCATCAGAGTTTCCATATTCAGCAAGAGAGGGCAATCCCCATTGCACAAATGCTTTATAAGTTTATGATTGTGTCACCTTTGCTCTTGTCTTATTGGCCAAATCAAGCCACATGACCAAGCCACCAGTCAGTGTGTAGGGACAACCCAAGGGCATGGATACAAGGAAGAATGAATAAATTATAGATTAACAGTATACCATGCTGACAATGAGGGGAGGAGGTAGAACAATTTCCCCCAGTTTAATACAACTTAATCATGGAAGAATTTGGGCTGGAATTTGAATATCCTAACTCCAGTTATTTTTCCAAGATAGCACAAGGCTGAAGATAATAAGCTCTGAAATTATGAGACCTGAGTTCAAATCCTAGCTCCACCACTTACTCCACCGGTTTCCTTGGACACATTGCTTCACCTTTCTATTCTTCAGTTTTCTCATCTGTAAGAAAAGGATAATGAGATCACCTACTTCACTGGTATACTATAAGCATTAAATGAGTTAATGCATGCACAGTGCTTGGCACATAATAGGTACATAGAAAAGATAGCTAATATTGCAACCAAGGTTCCACTCCAAAGCCCTCCTGCTGTTCTCAGTCTGGCTCTGTCCAGCCAGTAAACATGGATGGGTATAGTTACTAATGCCACAATTCTGCTGGCAGCAATTTCAGATGCCTTAATTTTCACTCCCTTGCCAAAGCTATTGGAGATAACAACTATTTGAGCCCTTCTGAAGGTTGAGAGCTTTACAAACATGTGAGATGCTATTATTTTTACTATTGGAACTCGTGCTTCTGGGATTTCCCTCAGATTCAGATTCTGGCTAAATTTGAAACCAGCTGTCACTCCAGGACATATCTGGCCAGAAGGGTATACCCAGGAGTCTCCCCTATGAAGGTTTCTTGTCATCTCTATTGCCTGGTGGGCCTTGCTACAAAAATAGAAGGCTTGAGGCTCAGTGGCTGACTGAAGAAAAAGCTCTCATATTTTCAGTATTGCCTTGGAAAAAAAAAAGGATGAAACAGATCTAACTGCAGGTAATTAATTCTCCTGGTGTTTGGGGTATGTGCATCCGCTTCAGTGACTACATTTGTTAATATCAAGCGATAGGGATTTCTTTCAGAGCAATTGTAATAAAAATAAAAAAGAAAAGGAACATTTTTGAACCACCAAGCTGGGCGTCCTAAATTTCTGACCTGTTTGGTATGTAAAACCTTTCATCCAGCATGCAATTTTTATGAACGGATTGAAAACCCAAGAAATAAAACATGGGACACAGAACATCATTATGCACGAGTTAGAGCTGCCCAGGCAACTGGAATCAAACAGACAGTCCCTGGAGAGCCAGGCAGTTCTAGGGAGCACAAAGCCAGAAGCACTGGGGATGTGCAGGTGTCCACGAGGATTAACAGAGCTCAAAAGGAACCAGTGACATGCTGAGCAGTGGTTAGCTCCAAGTAATTTTGCAAAGAATAAGAGAGATGGTCACCCTTACCCAGGACTCTCAGCCAATTTGACACTCCTGCAACTACTGGACAATCAAGTTTCTATAACCACAGCCCTAGTCTAAGTCATCAATTATTAGAGTTAATTAGTAGAATCAGAGTCAATTAGAGCTAACCCCTCTAACAAAAAAATCCAAGCATGTGTAATGGCTCAAATATGAAAAGTATTTATTTCTCCCTCACATAAAGTCCAAAATGCATGCTCTTGATGTGTGGGAAACTCTTCTCCAAGTGGTGATTTAAGGTTCTGGTCTTCTGTCTTTGGGATATAGCTTCTGTCTGGAGGATAATGAATGGGAGGATCTTATGGGTCAGGCCTGGCAGGGTTGCATCATTTATGTTCACTTTTCATGGGTTAGAATCCAGCTACACAGCCATACCCATCTGTGATAGAGTCTGGAAATATTGTGTTACAGTGTGCTCCAACCCACGGAGCTCCTCCATCCCCCCGAAAAGGAGGTTATGGTTATGACCAATAATTGCCTTGTTATTTGTTGTCTGCTACACCTGGATTTGGGCAAATGCTTGATTGCATTGCATCCAATTTTGACCTAGACAATCAATTCTGTGTACTGAAGCTACAGTGGTCAGTTCAGTTATCTAGTTTAGATAGTAAAAGATTTCTCACTGCAATAGGAATAAAACCCAACTCCTTTCCCACACCCTACAAATTTCTGCATGGTCAGGAACCCACCCATATTTCATATTCCATCTCATGCCCCCTCTCCATCAATCTAGCAAGCCAGTGTAGCTCCATTCATGTTCTGAAACTTAACACACTGAGTTCTTTCCTTCCTGAGAGCATTTTTCTTTGCTGTTCTGTGTGCACAGAACATCCTTAATCTAGCTAGTTGCCTGCAACACTTTCTAAAAGATGCTCTCCTGACCATCTTATCTCAGGTTAACAGCCCCTCCCTCATTACTCTTCATTATATCCCCTCATATTTCCTTCATGGAAATATCACACTCAGGTATGAGCTGGGTAATTACTGTGCTTTCTTATTTATTGTCTATCTCTTCCACTAGACCGGAGGCCAGCCATCACACTTTTTCTGTTAAGGGCCAGACAATAAATATTTTCAGCTTCACGGATCACTCAGTATCTGTCACAACTACTCAACCCTGCCTGTGTGGTGGAAAATAAGAAATAGGAAATATGTAAATGAATGTGTGTGGATGTGTCCCAATAAAACTTTATTTATAAACACAGATGGTGGGCTGGATTGGCTGTAGTTCGCCCATGACCATTCATTGCTGCATCCCCAGCTCTTAGAAAGGTGACTAACACTTAAAAGGAACTCAAAAATATTAGCTGAATGAATAACAAGATACTCCTGTGGTTCTCACTCCTTTCCCCTGTCTATTATCTCATACAATAAGAACAGTGGGCAGTACAAGGCTTGGAAAGCTGCTCCATCTCTGACTCACAACCTGGCTACTGACCTTTGAACTTGATGTTGATGTTTATTTACTTGATTTTGATGTGTAACTCTTCAATAACTGCACCCAACCCCACGTCCAGGGATTGTGACTCTGGATGTAAGTTTAATATCAAGGGAAAATAATGGCTTTCTAACTTAGAGATGCTTGGTGTGGCAATCATCATAGGTTGGTTCAATGCCTAGTCCCAACTCCTTCTCACATGTCTTCATCAGCTAAAAAGACTGGTAAGCAAAAGAACTAACCACTCTAATCACTCCAGTTAGGGATGGCTGTATAAAGCAGTTCTGGTCAATGATACTTAAGTGGTATTCTACTGAGCAGAGTTTCTGAACAAGCATGCGGTTTCCCGATGAGAAGAAACAGATTTCACACATGCTGACTTTCTGGTTCTTCCTGACTGTGATGCAGCTGTGATGCTGAAAGATACAGCAGACATCTTGTGGGCATGATGACAAAAGCCCAGTTCCAAGGATGGTAGAACAGCCAGACAGATGAGTTGGATCCTTATTGTCATCCTTGAGTTGTAACACCAGCTCTTGAGTGTTATTTAAGGCAATGAAAGCATTTACTTGTTTAAGTCAACAGAGTTGGGGTGTTTTTGCTTGGAGCTGGGCACATTCCTAACTGATAAGATTGTTAATTGTTATTATACTAATAGCCCCACTCCTTCACCTTTTTTCCCCTCTATGGCAACATTAAAAGCTTTGTTTCTTTAATCACCTCTGTCCTTCCCCTGGTTGTTCCCTTCTCTTTCATCCTTCTTCTGAAAATTACTGGCAGAGTTTGGAAAGGAGGAACTAAGGACTAGCTTGGTATTAGAAGACATAACTCTGCTGGGGAGCCAAGCAAATTTGGTAACATGAACACCAGTGCCCAATGCCTCTCTTCCCCATATCTGTGACCTGTGAGCATGTAAACTTCTGGTTCTTCTGGCTCTGGGATGATTCAGATGGTGTACTAGCTCCCACTTTCTAAAATTTCAGCCTTTTGAAACTCTACCCCAACTCTAGGCTGCTTGCACTCTGCTCTGGCTGGGCTCAGGCCCTCTTTATAAAAGAAACATTTTATAAATTACCTCTGTATAAAAGCAGGTGATTCTTACAAGAGGCACCTCAAAATGACACACTATGACATCTTTGTTGGAACCTATCCTCAACAGATCAGCAAGCTGATATGAGGGACCTGAGATTTTATTAAGCCATTTATTAATGCATTAATTCATAGACATATATTGAATTTTATGGGTGTGCCTGTGCTCTGTATGTTATGCTGGGGATATAGAAATGTGAAAGCTATTCCTAGCCTAGAGATGCTTACAGCTTAGTGCAGGTGACAGACACATACACAGATTATTTCAACAGAATGGAATAAGTGCTATGATGGCAATATTCAAAAGACACCAGGAAGAAAGTAGATTTGGGAATGAAGTTATGGGCTATCATCTGATCTGGACTGTAAATTCATTTTAAACATGGATGCTTAAGTGGGGCTTTTCCTGGCAGATAAAGCAGCATGTGCAGGGCCCAGAGGTGTGAATGAACATGCAATATTTGGGGATCTGTGAGGAGGTTGGTATGGCCATTTATTGGGAGGCGCTGAAAGGAGAACTTATTTTGGATGAGGCTGGAGAAGACAGCAGGGGCAGACCCTGCTGGAGAACTTGGATCTCAGCCACAGACTCAGATGTTTCCTGAACAAAGAGCCCTGAAAGCATAAATAATATGGAGGGAGGGCTCCTTCTCTCCACTCACAATATCAGTTTAAGTATAAACACCACACCAGGAAATGAATCTCTGGGGATAATCGAGTTTGTACTTATTGTACTATGGGCATCACCAATGTAATCACTGGCTTTCAATTTGCAAATCCTATTTGTTGTTTCCTTTTCTCAAAGACAACAATATATAATGTTTTCTACTTACTCTCAGTAGCATAAACAAATCACTTTCCCCCATATTGGCCTTTCACAGAAGGGAGCGTTATTGGATATGAGGGTATTTATGTAGCAGTATAAGAAGGATCGATTATGCCTGAGAAATCATACTGTGCTTCAGAGCCATCACACACACACACACACACACACACACACACACACACACACACACGCTGCAAACGCACTTGCCCTGGAGGGGTTGCCAACACATAAAGCTTCTTAGCAGCTGACACTTCTGGTGCAGCTCTGGCAGGGATCACATATAGTCGGGCAACATCCCTCCCTTACTTTTTGAGGTCAGCTAACCTTGACCATGAAGCTGACTCGTAATTTGGGATTTGCTGGTTCAGGATGGCTGCATTTTGCATTTTTTTTGGGAGAATAAACCAGAAGGGCTTTAAATTGTCTTATAGTTCCAGGTGGGTAGGATTCTGAGTTTCCAAAATTGTGATTTTAGGATTCTATGTGTCACTAAACTACAAGATGCTGGTCAACAATTCTATAATCACAACATATCAAAAATGGGTTTGCATCAGTGCATGCAAGCAAAGACTTTGGACTCTTGATTCTCTGCTATCACAGAGCGAGAAACATCCCAATGGTTGGGTATTTTGTAAAAGCATTTGTACTTTGAGGCTTTTAGAGGGAAATGAAATGCTATTGGCTAACACACCTAATTCTGTAACAGCAGGATGGTCACTAATGCTCTAATGTCAAACCAGGCATCCTGCTGGCTGTCTGAATGATTTAGAATCTGTTGGGAGTGGTGACAAGGCACATACTGATTTTGTATGTTGTATTTCTCAGCTGCTACCTCCTGTGATTCTTTTTTCTTCTTTTACCTTGTTTTTAATAGGAGACGCCAACTATTACTTTTGGAAATAAAACACGCAGCAATAATTCTCATATCTGGACAATTTCAGGAATAAAATATTGAACCAGGAAAGCTTTATGGACAGGTTCATGGTGCAGTCATGAAACGAACACTGGAGAAAGGAATTAAACTTTGAGATTCCGTCACTAAGTATGTGACCTTCTCCTCTCTGGGCCTCCATGTCTCCATCAGTAGTTTGAATGCATTGAATGGATCACAGATCATGGTGGCCGACTGTTTTAGTTTCTTAGGATGCTAGGAAATGGGCTGGCTTAAACAATGGAAATTTATTTGCTTACAGTTTTGAGGCTAAAAGAAAGTCCAAATCAAGGCAACGTTTTCTCCCTGAGGACCAATGGTCAGGGACTGATTTGCTGGCATACTTGGCACATCTGTCACATGGCAGCATCCCCTGGTCCCTCCCTTCTCTTCTGGGTTTCATCAGTGTCCAGCATCTTGCTTTCTGTGCTTTTCTCTCTGTCTGAATTTCACTCTGCTTATAAATGACTCCAGGTGTCAAATTAAGGCCCTTCCTGATTGAGGTGGGCCACACCGTAACTGAGGTAACTTCATCAAAAGGCCCTACTTACAATGAGCTCACGCTGACAGGAATGGATTAGATTTAAGAACATGTTTTTCCAGGGTATATAAGCTTCAAACCACCACAATTCACCATCTGGACCCCCAAAAAGACATGTTATTTCTATATGCAAAATACATTCTTTCCATCACAACATCCCAAAAGGCTTAAGTCATTTCAGAAACAATCCTAAGCACAAAGTCTCATCAAAATTGGGTATGGCTGTGGTCTGTCCTGCGGTATAATTCCCCTCAGTCTCTGGGCCTGTGAAACCTTCAGAACAAGTTACCTGCTTCCAATATACAATTGAGGGACAGGCAGAGGATAAACATTAACATTTCCACTGGGATAAATTGGAAGAAAAATAGAAGTCATGGGTTCCAAACAATTCCAAAATCTAGCAGGGCATACTCAATTAGATTTCAAGGTCTAACAGTTGTCCATGGAATGATGTTTTGTCCTCAGGGCCTGATGAAGCAGCAGCCCCACCCTTTCCAAGTGCTTACACTGGGGTAAAGGCTCCACCATGTACAAGCACCGGGATGGCAGCCAGGCCCTCTGCAATACCTGGAGTGCAGGCTGCACCCTCAGAGTGCTAGGGTGGTAGCCAGACTCTCTGCAATCCCCAGGGCACAAGCTCCACCCTTTCCAAACATTCAGGTGTCAGCACTCTTCTTGAACCATGGGGTGGAAGGCTCACCCTTTCCAAGTCCTGGGGCAGGCTCACCCTCTCCATGACATGGGTGGGCCTGTTCTCTTGCCTGAGAAGATGTCTTCAGTCCAGACCTCAGTTTGCATGGTTCTGCTCTTGAAGTGACTTTTCCTTCAGTAGTCCCTTCTCTGCCCCTTTTAGTGCAGGCAGGTAGTGGTTCCATTTATACAAATTACACACACACACACACAAACTTGTCGGTTTTGCATGTAGTTCACAGGGTTCAAAACATCAGACAAAAGAGCTTTCCCCACATCCTTCCTGGATAACCATATTTCCAATCCTGACTTCCACAGAAATTGCTGACTGGTTCCATGTTCAGTTAAACCATCCAAGGAGCATTATTCTCTGGGAACTCATTTTCTAGAAACTCAGAATTTTCGAAACTATTGATTTCTGTTTTCTTTGTGCCCAAGAGTTCAGCTTATCCCTTTCCATTAGTATTTTACCTCAAGTTCAAGGAGACACCAGGCTGCACTTTCCACACTTAGCTTGGAAATCCCCTCAGCTAAATATCCAAGTTCATTACTCTCAAGTTCTGCCTTCCATCCAACATTAGAACTCAATTTCACCAAGAACCCTGTCACTTAAAAACAAGGATCACTTTTCCTCCAGTTTCCACACATTCATCATTTCCTCCTAAGGTATCACTGGAACTACCTTTAACATCCATATTTCAACCAACTTCCTGTTCATTACGAGGTATGGGTTTTCTAAGATGATACCAACTTTCTCTACTTCTCTCACTCATTTTTGAGCTCTCTCATTCTTCCAGCCTGCACCCATTACCCAACTCCAAAGCCATTTCCACATTTTTGGTATTTCCAATAGGAGCGCTCCACTCTCCTGGCACCAAAATCTGTTTTAGTTTCCTAAGCTACTCAAACAAATGCCATGAAATAGGTCAAGATAAAAAATGGGAATTTATTAGCTCACTGTTTTGAGGTTAGATGAATGTTCAAATCAAGTCATCATCAAGGTAATGCTTTCTCATTCTGGAGCTGGCTGCCAGTGATCCTTGTCCCCTCTGTCACACGGCAAGGCACATGGTGGCCTCTCCTGGTCTCTCTCTTCTCTTCTGGTTTCCATCAATGCCCAACCTCTTGCTTTCTGTGGCTTTCCGTCTGTCTGAATTTCCTTCTGCTTAGAAAGGACTCCAGTAATAGGATTAAGACCCATCCTGATTGAGGTAGGTACAACTTATCTGAAGTTTCCTAATCAAAATGTCCTACCTGCTTGAAACTGATTGTGTTTTAAAACTTCAACTTCCATATGAGACCAAGGGAAGAGATATCTATTTGGTACTGGATCTAAATTTTCTAAACGGTACAACTCTACAGTTGATTTGTTCAAACACCATAATTGCATGGAACTTTGAATAGGAAGTGAGATATGGTAGGTTAGTATAGGCTGGAGTGAAATAGTGACGCATCCCAGAGTAATTTGGGCAGATAATAAAAACTATATTTACAGCCTCCCCCTCCCCAGCTCCGAGGATCTGGGGGAAGGTGCGGATGTGTTGGACATCCTCACCTGGACTGGTGTTGATGTTGTCACAAACATTGGGACTGGCGGTTTGATGTGCTGAGCCCTCGATCATGGGACTTGCCCTTATGAAGCTCGTTACTGCAAAGGAGAGGCTAAACTTGCATATAGTTGTGCCTAAGAGTCTCCCCCTGAGTACCTCTTTGTTGCTCAGATGTGGCCCTCTCTCTCTCTAACTGAGCCATCTCAACAGGTGAACTCGCTGCCCTCCCCCCTACGTGGGACCCGACTCCCAGGGGTGTAAATCTCCCTGGCAATGCAGAATATGACTCCCGGGGATGAATGTGAACCTGGCATTGTGGGACTGAGAGTATCTTCTTGACCAAAAGGGGGATGCAAAATGAGATGAAACAGTTTCAGTGGCTGAGAGATTTCAAATGGAGTCTAGAGGTCACTCTGGTGGACATTCTTATGCACTATATAGATAACACCTCTTAGGTTTTAATGTATTGGAATAGCTAGAAGTAAATACCTGAAACTACCAAACTCCAACCCAGGAGTCTGGACTCCTGCAGACAATTATGTAATGATGTAGATTACAAGGGGTGACAGTGTGATTGTGAAGACCTTGTGGTTCACACCCCCTTTATCGAGTGTGTGGATGAGTAGAAAAATGGGGATAAAAACTAAAGGACAAATGGGGTGGGATGGGGGGATGATTTGGGTGTTCTTTTTTCACTTTTATTTTTTATTCTTGTTCTGGTTCTTTCTGATGTAAGGAAAATGTTCAGAGATAGATTGTGGTGATGAATGCATAACTATGTGATCATACTGTGGACAGTGGATTGTATACCATGGATGATTGTATGGTGTGTGAATGTATTTCAATAAAACTGAATTTAATAATAAAAAAAATGTCCTACCTGCAATGGGTTTACAACCACAGGAATGGATCAAACTTAAGACATGTTTTTCTGGAGTATATACAGCTTCAAACCACCACACCAACTCAGATGCTGGCATGGGATAAATATAACATGAGACAAAACAAGTAGGCTACTTGTGCAAAAGCAAATATTGTATGAGTGAGGCGGGAGTGGGAGGCTGCAGAAAACTGGAGAATGTGGCCAACCCTGTGTCTACTCTAGCTGACTGTTTCCATATAGGAATGCTGGCCCAGAATTTGGAGAACCTCTGGTTTTTCAAAAGAAGACAATAATTCAGGTATTACGAGAAATCCCCACCTTTTTAAATGCTGGCCTAATATTTTTGAAAAACTGAGCACACCAAATAATCTCAACTACTGGCCAAATTTCAATCCACAGGCCATCAGTTTCCAACCTCTAGACTGGAGAGCCCGTGTTTCAAGTCTACTGCTCTGTGGCTCTGTGATGGGATTTTAATGGGCTGGAGTTCAGACCAAGAACTTTGGACATCCTTCTCTGCTTGTTGAAAATTAAGCCTTGTTATTTATCTGTGTGACCTGGACAAGTCACTTCACCTCTATTTATAAATATGGAAGGCAATAATATTTATCTCATGGTACTGTAGTGAGAATTGTAGGAAATGATATGTCTAAACTACCCTTCTCAGTGTGTAGCCCATGAGTTACCCCTCTTTCTTTATTCCATCCTTGCCTTTGCATTTCATTTACTCATTCAGTCACTCAATAAATAATAATTGGGTGCACACTATAGGACAGGCACTGTGCCAGGTGCTGGAATACAATTAATAAATAAGCTAAGCAGGCTCTCTGAACATTTGGAAATATTAATCATAATAAAAGCAGTCATTACCAAATGCTAATTATGTAGCAGGAACTATGCATAGTGCTTTATAAGCATTAATCCATTTAATACTCATAATAAATCTATTAGGTTTCTACTATTTTTATCCCTACTTTATAGATTTAAAAAATGTGGTCAGAAAAGAGGTAAATTTCTTGCTACAGATTACACAGCTCATAATGGTAGAACTGGGATTTTAACCCACTTCTGCCTGACTTGACACACTTAGCTAATAAGCTTCATTGACTTCAGGCTAGTCCATCAGGCCAGTAAACTAACAATCCAAAGTACACTGTAATAAAAACTGTTTTAGTTTCCTGGCTGCCAAAGCAAATATCATGCAATGAGTTGGCTTAAAAAATGGGGATTTATTGGCTCATGGGTTTGAGGTTAAGAAAACATCTAAATCAAGGCATCATCAAGGTGATGCTTTCTTCCCAAAGACAGGTGTTCTGGGGCTGGATCCTGGTGATTTTTGGTCCTGGGCGCCTGTGTCACAGGGCAATGCACATGGCAGGCTCTTCTGGTCTCTCCCTTCTCTTCCAGATTCTGTTGGCCTTCAGCTTCTTGGTTCCTGTGGCTTTCTCTCTATCTGTCTGAATTTCATTCTGCTTGTAAAGGACTCCAGTAACAGGATTAAGACTCATTATGATTAAGTTGGGCCACACCTTAGTTGAAATAACCTCTTCAAAAGGTCCTACTTACAATGGGCTCACACCCACAAGAATGGATTAAGTTTATGAACATGTTTTTTCTGGGGTACATAGCTCCAAACCATCACAAAAACTAAGATCTATGCAATAAGGGAGTGTGAAAGCACAGAGAGGGGTTACCTATTCCAGTTGGGAAGTATGTATGTGTGAATATTGGGGGAAGTGGGATGGGGAGTGGTCAAGGAAAACCTTCCAGAAGAAATGGCCTCTTAGCTAAGGTTTGAAATCCTGGGGGGTTTTGATGAGAGGGAATGTATGTGGCTGCTATGGTGATGACTGGTTTTGCAGGATTGTAGGGTATCTGCCAGCTTGCAGCAACACTTTTCTGCATCTCTTCTGGGCTCCCCCACTTTGCACTTCCCATGTGAAAAGTGCCTCACAGCAGGGGTTCTGGGACGAGTGACTAGGGGAGGCAGGATTTCTCAGTGGTTAACCCCGTGAGCTTTAGTGTCAGGGTACTCAGGTCAAAGCCTACCTCTTCCTTTCTAGCCCTGGGACCTCGGCCTGGTTACTTAACTTTTTTCTGGCCTCAGTTTCCTCATTTGCCATCTGACAATAGTAGGGCTTATGTGGGCTAATTGTGATGGTTAAATTAGAGAATGATGTGGAAGGCTGAGCAAGGGGACTGCTGCATAATAGATGCTTAGCAACTCTTTGTTCATTAAAGAACCTGGAAAATCCTGAGTCAAGCCCATCTCCTTCCTTTCAGCAAATATTCTTTAAGCATCTTTTATGTAGCATACACAGTGATTATCTCATTTAATCCTCATGAAAACCTTGTGAGGTAAGAGTTCTTAAACCTTTTTTCTGCAGATGAGCTCTCAGCATCATTAAGATATTGATCCCAATTCTCTGAAGAGGCATACTGGTGTCTTTTGCAGTTTTCTCCATCTGGGAATGCTTTGCCTCCCAATTGATATTCACAGGATATACTCCCAGTTCTTTCAGTTCTCTGCTCAGATATCATCTCTTCTGAGAACCCATCCCAGACCTCTAAACAGAACTCCAATTATTCCTTAGCCCCCTTATTCTGATTTATTTTTCTTCAAAGCACTTCATAATAGCTGACATTATATTCAAACATGTTTATTCATTTACTATTTGACTTCACCACTAAAACAGGAGCTTGATGAAGGCAAAAACTTTATTTTGCTTGTTTAGCACTGTATTCCCAGTATCTGGGACTAAATAGTTTCTCAATAAATATTTGTTTAATGGATTAATACATGGATGGATGAGTGGATGGATGGATTAGATGGATGGATGGAGAGCACATGGGATTTTGAATCAGACAGACCTAAGACAAAACCCTGGTGTGTCCCTCACTTAATGCTGCTCCATGCATCCCATCTTATCCCAAAGTAATTCATTTTGTATCACTTTGAGCATCATAGAACCATTAAACAAGCAGAATGCCCCATTATTTTATGATATTCGCATCTTGTGATTCTTTACAAATTAGATTCTGGGGTTCTATAGAGTTTACAGAAGGATCTAAGAGATCAGGGTAGACTATTTTCACCTTATTCCCAGACTTCAACTTCAGCACAAATATGCTAAAAAATGAAAATTCTGCATTGAATTTTGCTTGATGAAAATAGTTAAAATGGTAATAAAATGAGACATGCTCTGACATCACAATATGATCTAATCCTTTCATTTTATGGACAATGAAATTGTCTCAGATATATGAAATTATTTGCCCAAAGTTCCTTGGGGATTGGATGTCAGAGGCAAACTGGACTTAAGTGTAACTCCAAGCTCAATGCTCTTTCCATGATATCATTCATTCATTCATTTATTCAGTCATTGAACCTACTTTGTCCTGGATCCAAATGTCATACCCCAATTTAGGTACTCGGGATATAGAGATGAACCAGATAGGCAATTTTCCTGCATCCTTAGACCTCTCATTTTAGGAGAGGAACAGCCAATAAACAAATAATTTAAACAAGATAATTAGGAACATTAAACTAAGGGGAAAAAATAGGCATTGTAGGAAACCACTCTGAGGATATTACCTGCAAAGGAACGTGGGCATAATTCAGCAGGCTTTCTTTTTTGAGACAAGATTGGCTTCCTTCCCAGGAGAAGAATAGAATGCTTAAGACTCCAAACTCCTATTTGGATCATTCCTTTTCCTGTGGAGTCTGAAAAACCTTGCCAGCAACCAGTTTTCAGGATCCCACGTTGATCAGCTTGACACATTCATTTTATTGCTTAGTAAGCCCAGGATCTGATTTTGATGAACCGACTCTGAATGACATGTATGTTTTATTTCTTAGTAAAATCAGGATTGGATTTTTATCAGCCTTGCTGCCCAATTCTCATTTATTGTGTTCCAGCTTCTGCTAAATTCTTTCATGTGAGTTGATGGGAAATTTATGCTTGGATGAAATGACAGTAAACTAAACTGGGAAATGCACATGCTTGTAGACACACAGAGCAAAGAACTCCACAGTTCAGAGTTACTCCAGAGTATAGATGGCACTGGAGAGCCTTAGAGCATGTCTTCAGTAGCAGCGATATTAATAAGGGTATAGAAAAGGCTATGGAATAAAAGATTCCTCATAAGTCTGGGGTGCTGCTGCACTCCCAATGTGGGGCCCTCAAAACAAGCAATTTAGAGAAATAAAAACATGGGTGATTCTGCATCTTCCTAGATCAAGTTGTAGACAAGTCTTTGAGATTTGATTTAGCCTATTCCCACTATCAAAACACTTTCCTGGAAGACATGCCCTCCCTGAGGTAAAATGATTCAGGTGTGTGGCTGTTAGAGGGGGCTTGTTGGTGGAGGAGTTACGACTGAAGGGTGTACACGGTGGTGACAATGTTATTGTCCCTCATCTCCACAGACCCATCTTCAGCCCCATCCTGCCCCTGCTCAGGAGCTACTGCTTTTCAGCTGCTCTGAATACCACTTTAACCATATCTCACCGTATTAAATTCTCAGCTATATGTGGCAAAAACCGATCTCCAAGTCACTGAAGCAAAAAATTCTTCACACTCAGAATTGTTATTCTTCAGGTACAGTGGTATCTAGGAATTGAAATAATACCATTTGTCCTCTGCCTTTTGTATTTTGTTGCCTTCACTTTCAAGAGAGCTCTTCTTGTGGGTGGACTTGGTGGCTTCAGGTTCGTATCTCCCCAAGCTCAGCAACTGCAGGAGAAGAAAAGCTTCTATTTCTATATTATTCCAGAAAGACCACAGGATTGAATCTCATGGGTCCAATTTGAGTCATATGTTCACTCTTGAACAAATTATTGTGACCAGAGGAATGGAATATGCCAATTGGCCAAATCTACGTCAGGTCCCACCCACCTGCACCTGTATAGTGGGGACAACCACTCCCCTGTCACCTGGAGTCATGGTGGGTTGTGGATGGTGTGGGAAGTAAAACTCAGGTGCTCTTACCCATTGGAGAGAAAATGGATTCTAGAAGGGCAAAAGTAGTCAATGCTCTTTTCCTGACACATTTGCCACCCACCAGTGTTGTAAGCATCTCTGCTTCTCTCCCCTCCCAGAGTAAGGACTTGAAAGGTCAGAACCCACATCTGCTCTTCTGCTTCCCACTTAACCCTGGGGAGTGACTTTCATGTGTCAGTGTTAATGGAACAATATATATCTGAGCTCTTCTTTTACTTTGCCTGGTGTAATTACTTCAAAAATCCCAGTGTGGAAGGAAATGCTCATTTCAGTACTCCTTTCCAATAAATGCATCTTCATGTAAAAGGCAAAGCCTTCAGAACTTGTATAGTTCCTGGTTTTTATGATTAACAAATACAGTTGAACAAAATTAATGAATGTGTCAAAATTCTGAGGCTTTGATGACTCAGACTCATCGGGTAAATGTTTCCACTGAATGAAACAGATTTATCTTTCCATTGTTCATAACTGTGGGTCATTTAATAGATGAGGCAGTCTGAGGCTTCTGTTGCAGCAGAATACTGAAATGGGAAGTGCAGGAGGATAGAAAACTTTTCTAGAATCTGGAAAGTCTGCAGCTAAAAGAATTTAATTAAAAATAAGTCATAGAATTTAAGAAAGTTTTTGTTACAGAGCTTAGAAAAGTCAATGCCAAATGAAAGGAGCTAAGAGCTCCCATTTCATCAGAGAGTTTCCCAGTGGGATAAAGAGAAAACACAGCTGTGCTTTGGAATAGCCTGTAAATTCAAGCACTGGGCTGCCTACACAGGAAGTACTTGTGGAGGGAGATTGTTAGAAATATATATTTCTGGGTCCACTCTCAAGGTTCTGATTCAATAGGGGTGGGATTGGGTGGAGAAATCTGCTTTCGAGTAGTACCCTGGTGAAGCCAGGTGTGAGAGCTGCTCTATGTAGGCTCTAGCTCACCTGCTCCAGCAGTGCCCATGGTGGTTAAGAGCTGAGAATCAGGGGTTGACCAGATGTGTGTGTGAATCTCAGCTTTGCCCCTTACTGGCTGTGCAACTTTAGGTCAGATACTTAAATTCTCTAATGCTTAGAAACAAATGAAGATGATGATAATCCTTACCTGACAGTCATGTGGGGATTCAGAGGTAACATCTGTACATGCATAGCAGAGTGCCTGGCACAGTCCAAGCCATCAATGATTATTAAATGTTGCTGGTCTGGTTTTATCACAGACATAGTGGCTGCAGTTCTCACTTAAAAAAAAAAAAAACCCTTTGTAAGAGAACAAGAATTTTTAGAGCACTTAAATGCTAGACACAGTTCTAAGCGCTGTGACTCCTTTTATTCCCATCCAATCCTGTGAGGTGTAATACAGATAGGGATAGATCATTACTATTTCCATTATATAGAGGTTAAACGACTCCTGATTGGAAGACAACATTGCCACCAGAGCAATGGGGGTGGCAAGAAAACTCCTGTGCCCATGGAGAGTGCCATTTGATTTTGGAGAATCTGTGGTAAGCACAGTTTTTTGGGGACACACAGTGTGAAGTATGTCCGATTTAATCCCCTCTGCAGGCAGGCCTTCTGGGCTTGTGTCTCAGCTTCTCAAAACCCTGGGTGGTGGTTTTTATGAGGGGACACCATTATTACAGGCTTCCAGACCTGCACAGCGGTGACTTTTAAGCTGCCTCACCCAGGGGTCTTGTCACCCAAAGGGCCAGCGGGAGTTTTCTGTTATTCTCCTTCAGTTCCCACATGTGATTCTAACTGCAACAATCCGAGCTGAGATTTCCAAAATATGTAATCTGTCCTTGAGGTGGTGGCTTTGGTCAACTGTGTGCAGCCCGCTGGTTTTTGTTTTGGGGACTGGGGGAAAGAAGCTTGAGGCCTGATGCTTCCCTCTTGGTCCAAGCCAGCAGCTGAGCCTCAAATTGCTCAGTGCAATGGCAGTGCTGGCATTTCTTTCCAAGACAACCTGACGCCTGTGCTGTTGGCGCCTGCAAGAAAGGTATCTGCTTCTGATGAAAATCAATTATCATCCTGTGCTGGTTTGGATGTATTATGTCCAGCCAAAAGCCATGTTCTTTAATGAAATCTTGTGAGGGCAGACGTATTAGTATCGATTAGGTTGGAATCTTTGGATTAGGTTGTTTCCATGAAGATGTGACCCACCCAACTGTGGGTAATAACTTTGATTGGATTATTTCCGTGGAGGTGTGCCCCACCCATTCACTGTGGGTCTTGATTAGTTTACCTGAGCCCTATAAGAGCTCAGACAGAAGGAGCTCATTGCCACAGCTGAGACAGACATTTTGAACAGGGCTGTTGAAAGCTGATGCTGACATTTTGGAGAACACCATTTTGAAATGCAACCTGGGAACAAGCAGATGCCAGCCATGTGCCTTCCCAGCTTCCAGAGGTTTTCCAGATGCCAATGGCTTTTCTCCAGTGAAGGTACCCGATTGTTGATGCCTTACCTTGGACATTTTATGGCCTTAAGACTGCAACTTTGTAACCAAATAAACCCCCTTTATAAAAGCCAATCCATTTCTGGTATTTTGCATTCTGGCAGCATTAGCAAACTAGAACACATCCATTTAATGAGTTACTTACCTCTCTTTCCTCTCAGGGGGCTGGTGGGACACTCCTACCCCATCAATTCCAGTCAACTTGTGGTTGGTCTTGCTGTTCTGCTCTGGCCCACGCAGCAGGTTTTGGGGAGGCAAAGATAATTTCCCAGACCCCAGACTAAAGGGGATCCTCTCCTGACCCCTCCCCATGTACAGAGACTCCTGCTGGAGACTGAACTTCCACCATCGTCGATTCATTCCTCTGGGGTTGAAGACTATCTTTGATCTTCTGCTCTTTTCTTCCCCTTCTGTACTACTTATTAGACTCTTTTAAATCTCAAAAAGATTTCATGCTTGTTGTACCAAGACACTTAAAGAAGAAGTCAATACTTTCTCCTTCACTCCTCCCAACCACTAGCCCTGACACGCAAGGCTAGCTATCTGGTACCTATCTTGCTACAGCTTTTCTCCATGCTCATAAAACTTGTACAAATTCATATGTTGTAGATTTTTTTGCTAACATGGGTCATATTATATATACTACCCTACAACTTCACTACAACTTAGATTTTTTTTTCACTTATCACACCAGAAATTTCCACAGATGTATGATTAGATCAATTCATCTTTTTAAATAGCTACATAGTATTTCATAGTTTGGATTTACAAAATGAATTCAACCATTTTCCTCCTAATTCATGATCAGCGTATGTTCGTGGTGCTTGTGGGTGTATACTTGCTGCTTTAAACATTGCCACAATAAGCATGCTCATGTTTCTGTACTGTTACTTTTATTTCTGCAAAATACATTATGCTACATTGAGATTACTATTTCACTGGGTATATGCATTTTCGTTTAAAAGGTTCTTGCCAGATTAATTCCCAAAGATCAATTAAGGTTTCCATCAGGAAAATAAGGGAATGCCTGTTTCCCTCTGCACACAGGAGCACTGGATATTCTTGGTTTTGGCTTAATTTTGTTAATTTGACTCACAGAAAGAGGTATCTTGCTGTTCTTTTGTTATTCATTTCTCTGGGTAGTAATGGATTTGTGCATCTTTTCATATATTTATTTGTATTTTGCTTTCTGTAATCTCTCTTAACGTGCCACTATTCTTTTTTTTTTCTTTTTTAATTCAGTTTTATTGAAATATATTCACATATCATACAATCATCCATGGTATGCAATCAACTGTTCACAGTATGATCATATAGTTATGCATTCATCACCACAATCTATTTCTGAACATTTTCCTTACATCAGAAAGAATCAGAATAAGAATAAAAAATAAAAGTAAAAATAGAACACCCAAACCATCCCACCTTATTTGTCATTTAGTTTTTATCCCCATTTTTCCACTCATCCATACACTAGATAAAGGGGATGTGATCCACACGATCTTCACAATCACACTGTCACCCCTTGTAATCTACATTATTATATAATTGTCTTCAGGAGTCCAGACTGCTGGGTTGGAGTTTGGTAGTTTCAGGTATTTACTTCTAGCTATTCCAATACATTAAAGCCTAAGAGGTGTTATCTATATAGTGCATAAGAATGTCCACCAGAGTGACCTCTCGACTCCATTTGAAATCTCTCAGCCACTGAAACTATTTTGTCTCATTTTGCATCCCCCTTTTGGTCAAGAAGATATTCTCAGTCCCACGATGCCGGGTCCACATTCATCCCTGGGAGTCATATCCCACGTTGCCAGGGAGATTTACACCCCTGGGAGTCGGGTCCCACGTAGGGGGGAGGGCAGCAAGTTCACCTGTCGAGGTGGCTCAGTTAGAGAGAGAGAGGGCCACATCTGAGCAACAAAGAGGCACTCAGGGGGAGACTCTTAGGCACAATTACATGCAATTTTAGTCTCTCCTTTGCAGTAATGAGATTCATAAGGGCAAGTCCCATGATAGAGGGCTCAAATGTGCCACTATTCTTGAAAGGGATGACACCTTGGTCACAATGACTTGCATGCTCAGAGCCTTATAGGTTATAACAAGGATGAGACATGTGGCAAAGGGGCAGAGACATAAGGCTGGGGGAGGAGGTCTGCAGTGGGGGGAAGGATGGTTAAAGAACAAGTCCTTATTTAAAAGGGTTTAGGGGACATAGGTTGTATCAATTATCAACATCCTGGTTGTGATATTGTGATAACGTTTTGTAAGATGTTAACATTGGGGAAAACCGGATAAAGGGTACATGGGATATGTCTGTATTAATTTTTATATCTGTATGTGAATCTACAATTATCCAAAAACAAAAAGTTTAATTAAAAATTTGTTAGGATGCCGCTCTGCCTGTTCTAGCGATATTTGCGGTCACTTTTAAAGATTGTGTTTTTAACACAAATTTAGAGAGGCTGGTTAGGGCAAAATTTGTGCATAGACCTTCCCTGGCAGTGGCCTGTAGAATGGTTAGCAACTACCCAGTGGGTGATTTGACTGTCATGGAGATGTTGTCTAGATTTTCTTTAGTGGAAGAAATGGAGGGAATATAGGATATGATACTGTCACTTGAACTTCCACTTCCCAAAAGATCTCGTTATTTAACAACTGTCTGATTTGGATAAGTCTTTAATTTTTTATCTATGTGCCCAATATATTACCATTTAAAGAAAATTTCATTAATTCAATACATCTTTATTTATACGGTACTTAATGTGTGCCAAGCACTGTTTAAGAACTAAGAGTACAGTGCTGAACAAGACAGCTCTCATGGAATTTTCATTCATGTGGGGAAGGACTGATAATACACAAACTGGTTAAATATTTAATAAATTGATTCCAGATAGCACGTTCTATGAAGGACGTGATGTGATAGATCACCGGTAGGAGCAGGTTAGCATTGGTTCTAATACTTGGAAAAAGTATTAGCTAAATGTTGAGATAAGTCCTGAGTAATGAGAGGAGAGAAGATCAAGGAGAGATGTGTGGGCAGAATATTCTTGGGTGAGGGAACAGCATATGAAAAGGTCTTAAGACAGGAAGGAGCTCAGAGTGTCCAAGAAGAAAAAGAACTCTGCAGTGCCTGGATCATACTGGGGTGAGGGTTACTTGTATCTAAGCTGATGAGGTAGGCAGGGATTGGGTTATGCAAAAGGCTGTTCCGGTCATGGTAAGGAGACTGGCTGCTTTGACAGGGAGCCAGTAAGGTTTTTACGCATGAGGGAGGATGGGGGTGGAGGTGTGGATTATGTGTTTTATGTTTCGAGAGAAGCACCATGGTGGTTGTATGGAGAATAGACTGTGCTTGGACAATAGAGAAAAAGTAATAGATAACACAGGAGGCTATTGCAGTATTCTAGTTAAGAGATGATGGCAGTTTGGACAAAGGGAATGCAGTAGAAGTAGAGAAAATTGGACAATTTTGGTGTATTTTTTTGGAGGTAGAATGAGATGAAATTGTTGATGGAGTGTATGTGAAGGGTAGGAGGAGAAGACAGTTGAAGAAGTTTTAGGTTTGAGACACCTAGAGGGATGGTAGTGTCATTTCGTGAGGTGGAGAAGGTGAATAAAGAATTAGATTGGCACAAAAACCAAGAGTTCTCCACTGACCATGTTATTTCAGATGGCATCCTGGTAGATGTCAGTCTACCATGGAATCTATGAATCTAGAGTCAGGCAAGCGGTCTAAGCTAGAGTTGTAGACTTTGGCATCAACAGCACATAAATAATTAGAGCATCAGGGCAGGAGAAAAGGAGAGGGGAGCACTGGACTCCAGGCATGTCCAGATCTTCTTCCTGAGCTCTGATTCATATACCCAAATGCTTACTCACTCTCTCCACTTGGATGTCAAGTAGAAATCTCAAGTTTAACATTTCCTGACATTCCCCTTTAAACTGCTCAACCTCATCTCAGTTAATGCAATCCATTATTCCAGCATCTCAGGCCAAAGGCTTTGGAGATAACCTCTGGCCTCTCTCTTTCACAACTCATGTAAAAACCACCAGGAAATACTGCTGGCTACACCTTCAGCATCTATCCAGAATCTGATCACTTCTCACAACTCCCACTGCCAATACTATGTTCCAAGTCACTGAATTTTCACCTAACTGCTCTCCTGACTGAGGAGTTGACATAAGTCAGATCATGGTCATTTCTATGCTGGAAACTCACCAGTGGCTCCCCATTCACTAAGAATAAAAGCCTAAGTGTTCATCTTGGTCTTTCAAGGCCCTGTGTGATTTTTCCCTCACATGCTGGATCTCATTTTCTGTTCCTCATCAACTTACTTGCTCTACTCAAGCTACATTGGTTTCTTTGTTATTGTTCATTCCATCCAGCCGTCTTCCTGCCCCATGGCTGTTTGCACTTGCGTTTTCCTCTGCCTGAAATAATTTTTCCTCAGATATCAGCACAGTTTGCTCTCTTACCTCCTTTAAATATTTGCTCAAATATTGCCCCCTGCCTAGCACTTTTTATTTTCTGTAGTACTGTCAAATTCTATTACAGTACATAAGTTACTTATTTTCATTTTTTTATTGATTCTGCTGCTGGAGTGTAAGCTTCCTAAGGACAAGGATATTTGTCTGTTTTATTCACTGATGCATCCCAAATACGTGGAGTAAGAAAATAATAAATATTTATTGAATTGACGAGAAATGAAATCCCTGGCAGAGATAAGACATTTTTTTCTTACTGATCTTTAGGAGTTTTTAAATCTCAACTTAGCCTTGAGTGTTAAAAATTCTACTCATAGGACAGGTAATTTTTTTTTTTCCAGTTTTGTTCAAAAATAGACCTCTTATAGAGGTCAAAAAGTTCTTGATCTCATAGTTTTTGGGCCATTTAAGAAAAAAATGCAGTACAGGTTTTTTTTTTTTTTTTCTGTTTTTATTTCCTGCTACTGCTGCTTGATAAGACTCATTTAATGAAATGGGCCATGTAATGCAATAAGCTGGGGTTTAATGGTCCCCACCTTCCTAAGTCAATGATTTGAATTTATTACTGAACTTTTTTGTAAATACATGGGCTTCATTTGAATCCATGAATTTATGATGGTAAAAATAAACCTGATTAATAACATTTGGAGGATGCTAGGGAACCAATACTTCTAAAAACTGGTAAATAAAGGGGAAGAATCAAGCTGAATGTACAATTTTTCTCAGTAAAATAGAAGTACACGTTGTCCAGCACCGTGAGGAAGCTGTATGCGCTTTTGCAGTTAAGCAGAACAGGGTTTCAGACCCAGCTGTCAGTGTCTTCTTACTTCAGGCAATTCAACTTCTCTGAACAGACTAAACGAGTAAACGCAATTGAGAGGGTAAATGTAATGTGTTTGGCACAATACCTGTACATAGTAAACACTCTGTTAATGGTAGCAATTATGTATTTTTACCTATCCATTCCACATCATTTCTCTTTTGAAGCCAGAATAAAAATAAGCAGCTGGTAACTATGTTTTGAGGGCAAGTTGGGCCAACTCACTGCATTTGTCAGAATTTTATTTTATATTATTTTTTCAATCAGAAAAGAATATCTTTGCTCATGGACTCATTCCAATGTAAACACCATTTCTTTTTCATTTAGTTCTCAAGCAGATGACTCTTCCCCATCCTGACAATGTGCACTTGGAATTTTGAATGCAAGTGTACCTTACCTTTAATCTCAAAAAATAATGACATCTTGAGATGTCCATCCTTGAGAGAGTTGACCTTTTGGGATATATTGAATCCTGATTCAGCATTTAGTTATCCATACCAACAATTTGATTTCTGCAGATAAATTTCAAAGTCCTCCTTTTAAGACTGTGTGCTATGGTGTCTTGTGTAAATATCCTCCTAGGCAATAGAACTTGAGCCTCAGAAGGCTGAGGAGGCATAATACTGGGCAATTACCAGCCAAATGCCAGGGCTTTGAGTTCATAAGCATAATTTAGATAGATGCCCTGGTATCTGAGCAGGGACTTAGTGTTTCTATCTGTGAAATATGGGTGCACTATGGCATAATTTTAAGAGACATTCCAGCTTTATCCTTCATTCATTTATTTATCCAACAAACATTCATCAAATGACTAATATATACTAAGGCTTTTACTAAGTGCTAGGACATGACTGATAGTAGTAGTACAAGTAGCAGCAGCAGCACTACCAGTAGTAGTAGTAAAAATAGCTACTACTTATTTTTAAATTGAGCATCTACTGTGGACCACCACTCAGTCAGGAACTTTATGGCTATCATAATCTGAAGATAAGCTTATTTTTTTTTGCATCTCCCAGTCATTTCTGCTGGGAGTGTGTCTCACAGGGACATGTTATGTTTCTCATGTTGGGAAATGGAGGAAATGAAAACTTTAAGGACTGGGATGAACTCAGAAGCCACAGGGTAGATATTTGGGGATATGATGTCCCTTTCCTGGATATTAAAAAGGAGTGATTCACAGCTGGTCTGGAAGCTTAAGTAAGATAAGACCAGACAGTGGAATGCAAATTTTCCTTAGGATAGTAATGACAGGATTACTGCTTAGTAAGGGAAGGGGCAAAGTTAGTTAACAAGAGAGATATGATTTTTTCATATAAAGCTAGATTGCACTGCTTCTGGGAGAAATGAATGTTGGTTTTGGTGAGGGTATGCACTTTTCAGACAATTAGGGAGAAAACCTACTGTTGGTGTGGAGATTGACTCAGAATGGGAGAAACCACAACCTTCCCTTCTCTTTGGAACAGGTCCCATTTCTCCACATTTGGAGCTAGCAGATTCGGCAGATGGTAACCATTGGTTGACTGTGGTGCATGACTGGGTTCCAAAGTGTGCAAGCAACAAGAAGGTGGAGGCGCTGAGAGACAGAAACGTTTTCCTCCTATTTGGAGGGATGTGGTTTCCCAGGAGTACATGGTTGGGGCATGAAGGGGGAGGCTTAGAGAAGAGCCTCAGATTAAGTGGGGATAATGGAAGATAAGAAGAGGGATACAATTAGGTGGGGCACCCTCTTTCTGAAGGTTCACACATTTGGGACATCCTCACATAGTGTAATTGTAGAGAAAAGATAGGTTAAACTAAGTACAACCTCTGAGCATCTTACACTAAACTCCTCTATAAAGTATACATGATCTTTCATTCATTCATCAACTGTTTGCTAAGCCCCTATTCTTGGTCAAAAACTGTGCTGGATTTGGGGTATAGTGACAACTAAGAAAAGACATGGGTCTTGGCTGCATGACACTAACATTTTAGTGAGAATAAACAAACACATAAGTAAGAAAATCATACATTGCTGCAAGTACCGGGAAAGAAATAAAGCAGGTGATAAGTTTACATAAGATGTTCATGGAGGATTTCATTGAAGAGGATTTATCTGGGTCAAAATCTGACAGATGAGAAGAAACTGGCAGGCAATGGACTCAGGGCAGGGAAGAGGAGAGACGGTGTTGGGAGGAGCAAACTCTTGAACTTTTGAGCAACGATTCTCAACCTTGGCTGCACACTGGAATCTCCTGGGGAGCTTTACAATTTACTGATGCTTGGTTTCCATTCCCAGGAGATTGTGATCTCACTGTCTGGGGCTTGGCCTAGGTACTGGCATATTTTAAAAGCTCCCCAGGTGATCCTAAAGTACAGCCAAGAATTGAGAACCACTGCCTTAGTGGAAAAGAAGGGGGTTTAATGTGGCTGGGACATACCAAGAAGAGGTAGGCAACAGATGCAGATTCTAGATTATTCAGGGCCTTGAAGGACTTGATAAGGAGTTTGACTTTCATTTAGTAAAATACACTTATTCACTTCCGCCATAGCAGAGACAGTGATAGTAACTTTCTCCTGACCATCCTGCCTAGGTCTCCAGAAGAGAAGAACATGAAGGGATGGCAGCTTTCCCAGTGGGAGTATTGCAACCCTGGAGGTATAAAAACTGTTGCTCACTGAAGCCAAGATAACTCTTCAAGCTCACGACAGGCTCGACTTCTGGATTTCTTCCACCTTAATAAGTTAGTAAAAAGTGGAGGGGCCTGGTACACCCAACCTACCGAAACATTACAGAGGATTATGGTAGGGGAAGAAGTGGGGAATCCTCTTCCTTCATCTTGTTCTCCAGAAAACAGAACAAACAGAGGCTCCCTTGAGTTTCTGGAGTAATGCCATCTCATCTAGAAGTTCTTTAGGCCTCTACCACCCAAAGTGTGATCCACTGACCAGCAGCAGCCTCGTGTGGGGGCTTGTTAGGTGTACAGATCCTCAATCCCACCCCAGAACTGCTGACTCAGAATCCACATTTTGACACAATTCTCCAGTGATATCTGTATACTTTGAAGTTTGAGAAATGCTGCTTTAGCTGCCCACAAGCTCTGCTCAGCACATCCATACCTTGTCTCACTTGGTGTTGAAAAAATTTCAGGAAGAGAGATGGATCTGTGACTCCTGGAGAATTTCTCGCCATATGAGCATTTGTGCATGAGTGCACGCATGCATGTGCAAGAGAGAGAGGGAGAAAAAGAGTCATAGATCCTCTTCGTAGTCATGGAGTGTTCTTCATGATTTGTTTCCACCACCACCCCCAGCTGCCTTTGGCCCCTTTCTGCCCCCTCCCAGTCCCCACTGATCAGGCCCCAAATTGAAATCCAGTTGTAACTCTTCCCTTATTTGTTCCAGATCTTTTAACTTTCTTTCTGTTTTTTTTTTTTTTTTTTTGATTTATCTTGCTGTCTTCAGGAGGAATCACAAGATCTCTAGCTCCTCTCTGCTTTTTTCTCTCACCTTGTAGCTATGTTCTCTTACCCACTTCCCCACTGTTTCCTTTCACCTCTGGCTACTTAAACTGTGCCTGACCTTCTTTTCGAGTGCACGCAGAGCCTGTCCACACATTACCATCACAGATGATCCTCCTGCAACCCAAATGGTGGGCTTGTCATCCCCACTTCACGGGGGGGGGGGGGGGACATCCAAGCTTGGAAAGATTAAGCCACTTGCTCAGGTTTACACAGCACTAAATAGGGGCTGGGACTGACTCAAGATCCGTCAGACTTTCATGCCTGGGCTCTTAATAATGAAGAAATACCACTCTCTGCATGAACAATTTTATTTGTTTTCCCTACAGGATGAGTTCATTCCTCCTTCTGAGCCTCTCTTTTGTATTTGGTGTGTGTGGCAGGATAAGATTTATGCAATGTTAACCATTTGCTTCTCCTCTTATTTCTCTTTCCTCCTTTAACTTACTTTTTCTTACTTTTTTCCCCAAAATGAAAAGAGAGAGAGAGAGGCTCTTAGTACTGTTGTTAATGCCTTAGGATGGCTGTGTCATGTTGGTCTGGGGCTTCTGTGCTTGACAAGCCTGAACTCTCGGGGAGGAGGGCACTTAGGGGACTGTGTTTGGACAAGGTCTAGGGATCAGGAGAGGTTGGTGGGTGTACTCCTCTCTGTTCTGGGATGGGACAAGGAGGGGAGAGAAATGATGAAAGAGGGGATGACATGAATTAGAGACAGCACCTGGACATTGGTTCTCAACAGAGTAACAGTTTGAAGGGCTGAAGACCTCAGAAAGGTCTGGGGCTCTGTCTTGATAGTTGGGAACAGAGACAGATTTTTGAGATTCCTGCTGCTCCTTGGGGCAAAGAAGTAACAAAGAGAGAACCACTGGATGTGAACAGGAATGGGGGTTTCTTAACAGCAGCCTCCATGACCTGACACCTGAGGGCCTATCCAGATAGATGATGGATGAGCCAGAAGATACTTGCCCAATAAAGAATCTCAAATAACCAATTACCCCAGGCTCTCATCCCAAGTCTAGCCACCTAGAACTTAGACACAACTCAAGTACAACCTTAGCATTCTGGAGGAATGGCAATTCAGAATAGAAATTTAGTTGAGACCATAAGAAAATGGTTATATGTGTTTGCCTACTGAGTTTGAGGTCAGAGAGTGGTGCCCATCACCGTTCTCTCTAGACACTGATGCTGTCTTTGTCTGGCCCCGCATCCTGCCAGATTGGGGGACCTGGCCTGCCGTTCCTCCAAGCCCTGCCCCTTGGGTACAAACTCTTTGGAAAGTAGCTTGGGGTTCCCCCAGGTCCCTGCTCTCTGCCTTGCTCCAGGCATTGCACAGACCTCCCTGCTTCCCCAGGGAAGGTGGGGCCTCCCTTGGTGTCCCTTGCATAATTGGGACGATGTGCAGGGAAATTAAATAGGTCATTAATCACCGTGCAGCCATAGGCAGCTCTCCCGGACCTATTCTTCATGATGATTAATGGTGGGCAGCTCCTCCCCACTCCCTGATTCATTTTCCTGCCACTGTTCACTCACTTTCCTGTGCTGTGTCCTCTTTGTCCCTGTCACAGGGAACCAGGGACTCCAGGCCTCCAGTGACTCGGAGTCAGGCACTGGGTCTGCAGGGGACAGTGTGGTCCCACAGCTCAGACACACCAGGGCTCTGATCCCTGCTCTGTCATGTACTTATTGGTGACCCCGACATGTCACTTCATCTGTGTGAAGCTTGGTTTCTTCATCAGTAAAATGGGAGTGAAAATAGCATTTGCCTCACAGTTTGTGAAGATTAAATGAGAAGATAAACATGATGATGACAAGTATGATATCTGGACCAGAGTGAGGATGCCTTAAGGTTAATTTCTCTTTCCTTCTTTGATTATTTCACTTTTGTTACTCTGAGAGGCATTGATGCTGTCCTTCAATGCCTTTGCAGTCTTCAACACTAAGGAGGGCTGAGCACAGATCCCAAGGATCTCACTGCCCTTTGCTATACTAACGATGGTGATGACAATGATGATGATGGTGATGATGATGATGATGATGATGATGATGGAGAACACTTACTGAGTGCTAGTTCCAGTTATTTTAAATGGATTATTTCATTTAAATACAAAAATAACCCTCACAGTTACACATTCTTAGCCCCATTTTACAAATAAGGAAACAAATTCAGAGAGGGAGAGTAACCTACTCAAAATCACATAGCTAGTAAATGACAGAGGGGAAATCAAACATAGTTCCCTTTAATGCCAAAGCCTGTGCTCTTCCAAAGATGTGAACAGCTGGATGCACCAATTGTCCTTTCTCAAGAGCAAGAGGAGCCATGTGCCCCTTCCAAGTGTCTCCTTTTCCTCACCTGCAGACAGAGCTACTCTCTCCTGGGGCAGGGGCTGGCAGGGCCAGCCAAGTTCAGGTCGTGCTCGAACAGCTTCCTCTTCTTTTGTTTGCCAATTAGCCTCCCATCCAGCTTGTTGCTGCTTAACATAAGCAGCAACTTCTGCCCACTGATGCATCAAGCCTAGAGTCTCCTTCGGATCAGCTCTCAATCAAGAGGGGCCCGATTTTCCTGGAGATAACTATATCCTGGGGGACTTGAGTGAATTTATGAGGAGAGATCAGATGCTATAAACTTACAGCACAGTGAAGTACCATTCTGAAGCTGGCAGAAATGAAGTGTTACCCACACAAATACAAAATCTTAGAGAAGAGTAGAAAAAAATTGAATCATGGCTCTGTTGTTGACTTATTGTATGACCTTGGGCAAGTCACTCACCCCTAGGCAGGTTTCCCTAGTAAAATTGGAGGGTGAGACTAGATTCTGAGAGTTTAAAGATGGAACTGAGGAAGTGGGTGTGGGAGTGAAATTTGGATGAGAGGAAAGACGCTGGGAGGAGTGAAGGATTAAGAAGGAAAGGGGCAATGCTTTGGCCTTCCTTGGCCTTTTTAAGAGAGAAAAAATTTGAGTCAGTGAGGACAGCTCAGGCAATGTATTAAGAGGCTCTCAGGTGACCATGTAATAATATAAGGATAAAAGTACAATGAAAATCATAAAAATAACAATGGAAATAATAATAGTATTAGATAACACCCATTAAGCGACGATTAGGCACTAATGTTCACCATAACCCTATGAAACAGCTACCACTGGGATACTCATATTAAATTAAAAAGCTGAGATGCAAGGGGGTGTTGGGTCATTAATCCAAGGTCATGCAGTAAGTGACCAGCAAAGCTGGGTCTTAGACTCATGTCTTCCTGACTTTAGAGCCCAATCTCTGAGTCACAGTGCTCTGCTGGGAAGTCATAAAGACATGGGTCCAGTACTTGGTGACCCAGGGGAGCCCTGATCACCTGTGTGCATAGAAGCATTCTCCATATCCATAGCCTGATGGGTCAGTTTACCTACACAGAACATTATTCCACCAGAACCAGCTAAATAATTTGATATGCTCAATGCAAAATGAAAATGCAGCGTCCCTGGTTAGAAAATCATTAGTGTTCTAAAACAGTGACAGCAGAGCATTAAACCAAGTACAGGGCCTTTTAAGTGTGGGGCCCTGTGTGACTGCATGGGCTGCATGCCCATGAAGCCAGCCGTGTAGGCACAAACACGCTTCCCTATTCCCAGCCTATCCCCAGCCCCTGTTCTTAGGAAACCTCTACTCCCTGCAATCTAACTCTTACTGGTCTCTTCTCCAAAGGTAGGGCTTTGTCTCCTACAACCTCAATTATTTGCAGGGTCTTGCTCAGAATGGTTGGGTCATTTTCTCCCTTAATGATCTCCACACCTCTGACATAGTGGGTTTCCATTTACTGATCTTGGTGTTAGCCAGATGCAGAAAAATGGCTGTCAAATGTCTGCTGCTTCAGGGCCAAAGGAATGAATGACTTCCCCAGAATTCATGCCTGTGATTTCCCCTGGGGTTTGGAGCTAAAGAACCTTGGCCTTGCCTGGCCAAAACCTTGACCGCCCATTCCTAACCCACCAGGAGGAAATGTTCCAGAATACCAGCAAGTGCTAAAAGGCTTCTTCTAATTAGCTGGCTGGTGGCTAACGAGGGATTTCACGAGGCAGAGCTTTCTGGTTGTTGGTACATAATTACCATGGAAACTTCATACTACACTCAGCTGCTCTCCCCACCAGCTTCCCAGGGGAGCAGAGATTCCTCTGCAAAAGCAGCATCTGGGCTATCGACATTGTTTGTGAGAGAAATAAATGGACAATTAGAAGCAAGACAGGTTGAATCCTTGTTGGAGCTAAGTTTTACCTACATCCATCCTGAGGCCTCATTGATGCTGTTGTCTCCGCATGAGAGGAAATCATTGGAAGGTGATGAATTCAGTTTGGATGGATCCCCTTTTGTGAGCTCAAGGACAGGGAAAAGTGCCTAATTAGAAGAAAGGCTTTTCTGCCTTTTAGAGGAAGCTGCTGGGTTTGCCATGAGATGTGAACAGCTTTATTTCCCTCTTTATTTATATACAAATATTTATTCTATCCACCAATGGAGTAAAACCTCACCGTCACTCTTTAAATGGGCCCCCAAAAGTTCAAGTTCGTAAAATGCAGGATCACTTTCTTGTGTGAGAGCTGTGTTAGTCAGAATAGGCTAGGCTTTGCAGCAATGACAAACAAGCTCTTGAATTTCAATGGCTTAACACAATAAATGTTTTTTAATGGAGCATGAAAAGTTCAATTCTGGTCAGGTGGTCTTCTTCTATCATGTGAGTATGTCACCTGGAACATTTAGTCTTCAAGTCCCAGCAAGAAGGGGAAGGGAAAGATGAGGAAGGACCATCTCAATGGCCAAGGCGAGAAGAGACACGCATCGTTTCCACTCCTTGTCCATTGGCCATATGGCCCCAGCCTAATCCCAGGTGAGATTGGGAAATATGGGGATAATATATAATATGGGTGAACACACCTGTGCCTGTCACAGCAGCCAGTCCCATTATAGCCACATATGTATTGTCATGGTGCACTTCTTTGCAAGTGCTTATTAAATGCCAGGTACCAGGAAGGTGGGGTAAATGAGAGGAGACAGACAAACAAACCCGTTCTTAAAGAAATAAGAAAATCCCAGATAGTAATAAGTACTACAAATAAATAGAACAGGTTGATAGGTAGTATCTGGTGAGCTCTAAGTTAGCCTTGGTGGTCAGAAAGGCTCCTCTTGAAGGAAGGTGGCATTTAAGCTGAGACCTGAACACCAAGAAAGATCCTGCCATATGGGGACCTGGGGAAAAAAGAAGCAATGAAGATCAGTGTGATTGGAATAAGTGACTGAGAAATAGTGTGGTGTGAGAGAAAGGTCTGTGTGTGTGCATATATATATGAGTTGTATATACTGCACTATAAAGTAAAATATAATTCCTACTATGGGTCATGATAAAAATGTTTTAAAACTATAGTAAGAAATATATTTTGCTTCATAATCCAACACTCACATACACACACACATAGTAACAGTTTAATATAACAATATTTATTCTTACTATGTGTAATGCTCTCTGATCCTCTCTACTCCATTCCATTCCTTTCCTATACTAATCAGGATAGGCTAGATTATGGTGCAATAACAAAACTACCTTAAGTGGCTTAACATAATAACATACACAATAAATGCAAATTTATTTCTCATCCATGCGTAAATTGAACATGAGTTGGAGGAAAGGTGTTCTGCTCATAGAAGCAACTCAGGGACTGAGGTTGATCGGGCTACATCTTGATATGTGCTTCCACAATCACTTTAGCAGGTAAGAGAGAACTTGATGAAACCCACAGTGGTTCTTAAAAAGTTTCTCTTTGAAATTGATGCACATTATTTCTGTAAGTGTTTCATTTGCCAGTGCAAGTCACCTGGCCACACCCCTTTCAAAGGGGATGGTGCATGTAAGTCTATCATGACCTTGGATGGTCAGAGGCTAGAAATATTTGGTGAACAGCACTAACGACTAACACTTTTTCCATTCCATTCCAATTTATGACTCTCTAGTTGTCTGAAAAACACTATATTAGGATCAATGCTAGGCACTACAAACAAAAGGATGGGTAACACTCAGTTATCCCCTCTTGGAACTCAAGCATAATGGCAAATGCAGCTAGTAACTTATGAGCTTGGTTGCTTTAAGCCATAGTTGATGGGACTACAAAAGAAGGTGTTGGAGGATTCAAGGTCTGGCAAGGGGAGGAGGGAAAGCCCATGTTGGGCTAAGGACACTCTCTTCTTGGTTGCTGGGTAAATGACGCCTTTCAAAAAGATCCCAACCCAGTTTTGATACCTCTCTTTTTCTCACAATGTCTTACTCTGATATCACCTTTAGTAGAGTGGTTCTCAGCTTGGCTTCACATTGGAATACTTTGGGGAGTTTTAAAAAATATGATGCCAGGCCTGCTCTAAACCAACTAAATCTCTCTAGATGGGGCCTGAGCTTTAGTGTTTTTTAAAAGCTCTACGGGTGATTCTAAGAGAGGCCAGCCCCAGGGGGGAGGGCATTCAAAAGTTGAGAGAAGGGGAAGGGGTCCAGAAAAGTCTCACAAAGGAGAAGGCATCACACCAGACTTTTGAAGAGTGAAGGATAAATTCTTTTACTTATTCATTCATTCATCCATCCAACCATCTATTCATTAATTCCTTGACTGATGCCTGCAGGGACTCAGCAAAGTTGCCTTTGCCATCTAGGAGCTTATACTAGAGTAGAGAAGTGGGCGCAAACCAACCCACAAGCACAAAGCAGAGCAGGGCACAGCAAATGTCTTCAGAGAGGCACAAAGGCCTGTGCAGACTCTGGCGATGGAGAAAGGAAATTCTGGTTGAGTCAGAGGTATCCAAGAAAGCCCTGTGGTGTGAGTGGAATTTGACCTGAATATTTTTCAGTCAATGAAAGAATATTGAGTGAATATTAATATCAATGTTATGTTAATGTTATTGTTGTATTAGAGATATTTTATTGCATATATCATGCAGCTTTGTGGCAAAAAAATAGATGACACAGATAAGCCAAATAAAGAAAGGGATATTACCCAACCACTATTAATATCTTTGTATCTATTTATCTAACTATCTATCTATCCATCTATCATGTATTGCTATTTCTCTTTCTCTATATATCTATATATCTATTTCTATCATCCACCATTTTCTGTGTCTATCATATTTATCTAGTCTATGTATCTATCTAATCTATTTAATATGACCATATTGTACTTTTTGTGATCTACATTTATTTTGTAATATAATGATCAATTCTTTATCAATAAAGGTTTGCATGATCATGTTAAATAGGTGAATCATATTATCTTGTATGAATAAGCCTTAATTTCTTTAATCAATCCTCTATTGTTGGATATTTCTATTGCTTACAGTTTCTGTCATTATAAACACTCTTGTGATTAATATCTTTGTTCATAAACCTTTGTGCAGTTGTGCAGTTTTTCCTGTAGGATATTGAGTGTATTTTCAATAGATAGGTGTTCGAGGCTTGACATGAAGGATGTTCTTTGCAAGAATCAGAAAAAGCAAAGGCATAGCGCTGGGGATGCACAAATGGGGAAGAGGAAGGCAACTAACAGTTACTTCAGGCCTACTGCGTGCCAGACACTGTGCTATGCCTTTCACATGCAGTGAGTTGTGTAACCCTCATAACAACTGTTTGAGGTGGCTCAGGCTGTGCCTATTTTATGGATGAGGAAACTGAAGCACAGAGAGGTTAAGCTACCTGCCCAGGGTCACACAGTTAGTATGCAGTTGACTCAAGATTGGATCCCAGTTCTTTGGACCCCAAAGTTCAGGCTCAGTTCACAGCACTGTAAGTGCAGTAAGTGAAGTATCATTTGGTCACTTAGCACCAATGGCCCTGGCTGTGCCTCAACATCGTTACTTGGGGAAATGCGTGAAAAGAGATCTAACAGGAGCTCTCGTGTCTGCAGGCTGGCACAGACTGGCAGCAGAAGCCCGTGATCCTTCATTCCCTTCTCATCATGATGGGTGATGTCAGCAAAACTTCTTGCTTGGAAACATTTTTTTGAACTTGGCAACCTGTAAGCTGGGTTGCCATGGTTACCAGAGAGCCCTGGGGAATGATGAACACAAGGGGTGGGTTTGAAACACAGTCAGATCCTTCCCCTCCAGCCTCCGCCTGGGCTGGTGACAATCTGACAGAACTTCATGTGCCCAGGAAAACCCCACCCCACGGTATCCATCCACAGCCAGGCCAACAGAATACCCCAGCTTTTTTCAGAATATAATAACTATTAATATTTATTGGGCACATGGGAAATCATTTTACATCAAGTATCTTATTTTAAACTTCCCCAAATCCTGTGTGATATATAGACTACTATTCCCATTTTACAGGGATGGCCACACAGAGAGAGAAGCAAAATGATTTGCTCCAAGTAGATGGCAGTCTGGCTCCAGAGCCAGTGCTAGCAAACACCCCATGCTTTTTTAGAGTCACATTCTTTTTGGCAAGTCATAGTAAACAGCATCTTCAGACATCTGGTTGGTACCTAGCTTCGAAAAATTCCAAGAGGGGAATATGGGTTCCTAGGAGGGCCTTAAAAGAGTTTAGGCAGGAAAGATATGGGGCATTAACAGGGAAATCCTGAAACAATTGCCTGGCTAGATGAAAACAGAAGGAACAAAAGGAAGTCCAAATTCAAATGTCTTTAGGAATTCAAGTAATTATACCTTAAGGTCACTGTGAAAATTCAAGCAGCAAATGGAGGATGGGAAAGAGTTCTAAATATCATTATTTACCTGTAGAATTTGACTTTTTATTTTTTAATATTAAGGTTTTCAACCAGGTAAAAATCCAAATGCCTACAGGGCTTGGGAATGTAATGCAAATGAGTAAACTGTGTTGGGGTAAAATAGGCTGGAGGTTGAGAGTGGGGAAGTGGGGTGTACAGTTCTAATTAGGTAGCCCTAAGTCTTTTCCACCCAACCATTGCCCAGACTAGATCTGATTCTTTCAGAAGCTGGAGCTCTGGATGCTTCTGTGAAATCTCCTGATTTTTAAATGTCAGCAACCTTTCAAAAATTTGTAAGTGCTGTGCAGGCAAAATAAAGTAATTTTATGGGCCGGACTCAAGACCTGCGTTGTCAGTTGGAGATCCGTGTTCGGAACCTTAATACATGTTGAAACATTCAGGTCGGTAAGCATTTGTGGAGGACTTTGCATGAGCTGGGAGCCATGCTGGGCACTGGGTTGATAGTGGTGAATAAGCCCTGCCCTTTATGACTTAGAGTGTGATATTTTTCAAATTGTGAATCATGATTTATTAGTATGTTTTGAAATCAATTTAGCAGATGGCAACCAACATTTTAAAAAAATAAATAGAATAGAATATTATGGAAAATATCAAAGCACACTGACTGTAGTAAGGGTAAGGATTAGTAGAGCATTGGGTAGTTTTATATGTACTCTGGAACATGGACAAGAAATGTTTGATGACTGGTTTATTAAGAGAGATTATTCGACTCCAAGAAAGGACTCTACTTCTGTAGAACACTGTCAGGAAGGGGTTTTGGTCCTGTATTATGTAGGGATTAAGGTCCTGGCTTCTGCCACCTGCTAGCTGTGTGACTTTGGACACACTGGTTAAATCTCTCTGTGACTCAGCTTCCTCATCTGTAAAATAGGGTGTGAGGATTAAATGAGTTAATACATGAAAAATACTTGGGAGAGTGCCCAATACATTGCAAGTTCTCAGTAGGTTCAGTTATTGTTGCTATCCATGTAATACTTGTCCAAAGGTATTTCTTGATGAGGTGCTTGAGACAGCATAGCTTCTTCACTCCTTATAAATAATAAAAATCTCCTAATTTACTAAGATCAGACTGTATCTTTGTATATCCCAAGTACTCCCCGGAATTGCCAGTGGTATGGTCCAGAGAAGGTTTTTAAACTGTAATAGAATTTCTGTGGTTTTCTTGGATGATTGAGAACACTTTCCAATCCCTCCCCAAGCTTGGGGCCATCACCCTTCAATCACTACTATTGGATCACAGGGATTTCTAGATACCCACATCCGAGCTCAACTGAAGGTTTATGAGCACCTACAACCTATCAACCATTTCTCCAGGCACATTTACACACTACACCCCTAATCATACCCCCAACATTCTGATGAATAAATGCCATTCTGTCCATTTATAGATAAAGAGACAGATGAGCAAAAAGGTAAAGAGATGTGGCCCAGGTCCTCTGAAGAGGCGAGGCAAGGCACAAGCAAAGCTATAAGGGGCCAGGGGCGTGCCTGGAGCCCAGGGATGTGAGGATGGGAGCAGATGACAGATGGGCCTAGAGTGGACAAAGAAAGAGTTTCCAGGTGTTTGGTCTTGTGGGCAATGGAGACCCCTTACAGGCATTTTTTGCTGTATTTCTGCTGCCTTCTAATTCTTTTAGAAAAGCTAATTCCAACTCAGTCAACAGAGTGACTCCTTATTTGATTAACTCTGATTTCTTTATGTATTTGATTAACCAGCCTCCCCATTCCCCAATGATAAGAGAGTTTACTAAGTTCCTTTTGGAAATTCAAATTCTGTTCTCTATTTAGCTTGGAAGTATCCACTGGGAGACAATTTTACATAACGTTGTCACAAAACCACTTGGTTATCTTAATTTTCTTGCTTGCTCAACTGAATTAGAAAAAAAAGATCAGAGTCTAGAAGCTGGAAAGCATCAGGATGGTGTAGTAACAGTACTTACAAAGATAGCTTCCATTTATTGAGTGCTACCTATGTACTGGGGCTAAATACTTTCCCTATTTTGTCCCTTCAGTCCTCATGGTGATCCTCGGTGGAGTTGTTATTATTTCTGTTTTACTATGAAGAAACTGGTCTAAATAAGTGAAGGAATTTATGAAAGGTCACAGTAAGCAGTAAAGTGGGATTTGGACATAGCATTCTGAATCGTAAGGCTGAGAGAGAGAGCACTCTCAGCTTAGATTTGGGATACCTCAGCTCACATTCCAGCTCTGTAGCTTGGACAAATTCCTTCCCCTCCCTTTCTGAAAGACCGTTAGTCCCTCCTGCACCTTTATCTTTCTCCTTCTAGATAAAAAAGATGCATAGTGTCCAAGAAAAAGAATAAAGTTAGGTTCCTTGCCCCTAGTTCCGGGGTGGCAACTAGTTCTCACTCTGATTGACAGATGGCAGCACCCATGATCAATAGAAAAGGAGGCAGTGGTGGATTGGCAATAAATTAGTCATGTCTGCACGAGAATAGGGAGGTGCTGTGGTACCAAGGCCACCCCCCCCTCCACTTGCCATCCTGTTCTAGTCTTTTCCCTTCACAAATCCACACACACATACATATATTCTGTGGACATGTGTTATTTTTGCCTGCCTACAATCCATCCCCCTTCATCTGGTAAAACTGCACAACCGCCACAACAAAACAAACAGGATGCAACCATAAAAAACTTAAAGCACACATATACACACACACACTCATACCACACACACACACACACCTGGCTTTTCTGTGGCTAATTACCTCTTTCTTGCTCTCAAGCCGTCTCTTATCCCCATCTTCAGGAATAGGCACATGACACAGATCTGACCAAGCAGAGATCAAAGTTATGCCATCTCTAGCCACAGCAATTGGTTCAGGGATTCACCCTTGACCCAAGGAAGACGAGTGGGGGTCAATCTTGAAATGCTCTCTTTCCTCCAGGATTGCTTTCCTGGTAGGCTGTAGGCTGGAACTGTCAGTGGCCACCTTGGTCACTACTTGTTGGAGAATGAAGCCAACTCAGAGAGAAGCAGAGTTAAGAGATGGAGGAAGCCATATGAAACCACTTGAGCATCTGTATCTAGTTGTGCTTAGATCCACCTTCACCACTAGAAATCCCAGTTACATTAGCCCATGTATTTTGTTTAAGTCAGTTTGAGTTGTGGTTGGACTCTTGGAACCAAAAGTATAATTAATTACCTACTTTATTGAAAGCCTTAGATAATTCCCTATAATACACATTTCTATTCTCATCTCCTGCCGTTTTATGCCGGTACTCTAGAGTGCATGGACTTCATGCTCTTTTGTAGTAAATTAATTGCCATTTCCTCACCATGCCACATCCTTTCTCTCCTCTTGTCCCTCTAATTATCCTCCACAAGCCAGAGAGGTCCACAAATCAGAGTTGCCTGTTTAACTCATTACCTTATTAAGACCTTTTAATAGTTAACCATTGCCCATTGGATAAAGTCCACAAATCTTAATATGGTATACATTGTGCCACATTCTCTTGCCTCTATTTAATAAAATCATCTAACAGCTCATGCTTATTGAGCATACATTATGTGTGAGCCACTGCTCTAAGCACTTCCCTGCCACAACTCATATAATCCACACAGCAATCCTACCATGTGAGGTAGACCTGTGCTTGCCACCATTTTCCTGATTGGGCCACCGAGGCACTGAGTGGATGAACAGTTTCCTGGGGTCAAATGCTCTGTGCCAGTGCCTAAGCTCTTAGCGCCAAGCTGCATTGCCCATCTTTCCAGATTCAACTTGCTCCCCAACCACAATGCTCCTTTTCTCAGTGCTTTGAAGGGTTAAGAGAATCTGCAACTCTTTCATAGAGCAGAGAAGCCACAGAGCCGACCATGTTAATTTAGCTTGTTTTGTGGGGAAGAAATGCTTGTCTTGGTGTCAGGGCACCATGTAAAAATGTGTTTTTATTCCACATAAATTAGCCTGTGTGTTCACCCCGTGCTGGAGACGGCCTGGCGGCTGAACGGGGTTTGGCACTAACTCTGCCCAGGGAGATCGCTCATTAGTATAAGCAGGGGCCTTGTCTGCATTTTCTTTTGTCTCTTTTCCCAGAGCAGAGAAGAACACCAGGTCTAATTGGGAGGCAGATTGCAGAGCAAATGAGAATGAGCTTTTTTCTTCCAGATACTTCTCTTCAGCCTTCTCTACACAAGCAGAAGGATAATCCAGAGCAGGGTAGGGCCAAAACAAAATTAGGATGCAGATTCATTTAGAAAGGAACATACATTCATTGAATTTTGGAAATTGAAATTCAAGGAATCTTAATAATAGAGAGCTGTTGAATCATAGAAGCTCAGAATTACAGGATTTTAGAATTTTAGATTCTTAGAATCCAGGAAATAAAGATGTAGCCAGAATTCAGGACCCAGCTGCCCTCCTCATTGTTTGCCTTCCAGCTACGTTGAACTTTCTCATTTCTTAGAATGGGCCTCTGTCTCCCTCCCACCACCAGCCCCTTTGTCTAGCTAAATCACAGCATCGTTCATGTCTCAGCTGAAGTCAATATCCACTTACTCAGGGTGGGGGCTTTCCTTCCTCTTAGGCCAAAATGGGCCCCTATGATACAAGCAGAGCCCCTAATCTTCCTTCATCATTCTCCCTTCCATATCACTGACCTTACTTGCTTAATTCCTTCCTCCTCTGGTGGACTGCAAGGTCTTTAAACGGAGGGCCCCCAACTGTTTCACTCACCACCGAATCCCCAGTGCTGCTCACACATCTGACATATAGGAGGTACTCAATATGTAGTTGTTGAACGAATGGATGGATGAATGATCTTGGACTCTTTGGCTCTTAGGGATGGAAGGAAGCTTAGAATTCACTTTCTCAACTCATCCCCCCAAGTCCTCTACAGAATCCCTGACAAACAGTTGTCCTGCTCCTGCTCAAATACTTACAGTGAAGGGAGCCCCCCACTTCCAGGAGCAGCAATTGGTTCCACTGTTGGCAGACTTGATGGGTTGCAAGGTTCTTAATCGTATCAAGCCACATTGAGTGTCCTGTGACATTGCCTCTCTGCCCCTGGATATAACTGCTGGCATGATTGAACACTGAGAAGCATAGCTTACAATTCCAAACAACTCAACTGAAACGATCCCCCACAGCTTGACAACATGTGCTTCAGGCCGACAAACTGGTGAATTAAGAGTTGTGTTTTCCCATAGAATATTATTTTCTAGTTTCATCATTAAGAAAGCATAACTTCTTTTAAGGTATGATATACATACAGAACAGTGCACAGCTTGGTGAATTAGCACAATGCGAGCACACCTGTGTAACCAGCACAGAGCAGGGAACGTGGCCAGCACTTCCTGTCCATTCTGGTGACCGCCCTCTCCCGGGGACCCCTCTTCTGACTGCTTGGTACACATTCACAGATTAGTTTCCCTCCATTCTATGCTTTAAGTACATGGAAGCATACAGGATGTTGCCTGTTCGGTATTTTAAAAATTTGGAAAAATCTACATTAAAATCTGGCAAAACTGAGTCCCAATTCCTCGTGACAGTTGACTGGCTTTGAGTGACAGCTGCCTGCTTTGCACAGGCACATGGCATCCAATCATCCCAGTTCCCATCACTCCCTTCTGTGATGCACCTGGGCTCCTTCCCTTAGCTTAGCCCCTATAGGCATTTAAAATGTCCCAACTGTGCTTTAATTTTTATTCTAGGAATTAGCACCTCTACTAGTTACATTGTTTCATATGTGGAGGTGCATCATAGAGCAAAACAAAGTTTTTGCCTTGGGAATAGACAGACATGAGTTTGAATCCTAATTTCCTACTAATTGGCAAGTGTACACAATATAGTGCTTAAAGACGTGAACTCTGGAGCCAGACAGTTGGGTTCAGGTGAATATTAGAGTTCCTTCGCTTCTCCGTGCCTCAGTTTCCCTACCTGTTAAGTGACATATTAACAATCCCTTACTTCACAGGGTTGTTGTGATGATCAACTGTTGAGGCTTGTAAAGCACTTAAAACAGTTACTCCTGGCACATTAGAGGGTTTGTTAAACAACTAGAAAGACACCCTTAAGTATGATATGCTACCCTTGGAAACTTTGTTGTCTCTTGTGTATGAAATGGGGATAATAGTACAAGCTTCTGAGGTTAGTAGTGAGAATTAAACAAGAGAACATATTTTCAGGGTCTCTCACGGTGTAGATACTGAATAATTGTATTTGTTACCTTCCTCTTTCCCCTAAGCAGGACCATCCTGTTTGACTTTAGTTCCCACATAAGCAAAACAGAGCTCTCCAGGGCACACTTTGTGTTGGGCTTGGTGGTCTTGAAACCCCCTTACCATCCTCACCATCTACAAATGCCAAGGCCCCAGAATGGGGCTTATCAGCTTGGATCTATTTGCTTTCTGATTTTCTCCTGTTACATACTCACGGGCATATGTTGCCTTTACCATAACATCTTGTTTGTGCTTGAGGTCGAGGCTGAACAATTTTTTCCCATCTGTTTTGTTCATAGTTCATTTTTATGAAGGAAAATAATCAAACTTAAAATGCCCATTTCTTAAAGGTTTTCATTTCAGGGGTTATATATTCAGCAATTTGACACAGAAGATCTGTTTTCAGGAGCAACCAGGCTGCCCAGAATTGCATGCTGCTCATTCATTCATTCATTCATGCATTCATTCATTCAGAAAACCTTTCCTAAGCATTGTATTGTTTTTCAGGAGCTAATAAATGAATCCTCAGCTCTTGAGCAGCAGTCCTCCTTTTGATCTTAGTAATTATATTCTGAGTGCCTTGATAATTATAATACCTATTATTTGTGGGGGCTGCACTTTCTGCTATACCAGGTACTAGACATTTTATATACAAGCCATTAATCTTTCCAACAATCCAGCAGGGTGGGTGCCATCATTCCTATTTTATAGGTAAGGATATTGCGGCTTGTGCAAAGTCTCCTGTCTCTGTGGTCTTATCCAAGACTCTTGCTCTTTCCATTTGCCTTTTCCTCTTAATCACTGAGAATTTAGTTACCTAAGGCAGAAAACTAAAATTCCCAAGTCTAAGCCACACAGGGCTCTCTGGGCCTGGGATTGTGGCTTCTGATTTTTCTTAAGCAGCTTTATTAAGATGTAATTCCACATACCACAATTCATCCACTTAAAGTGTATAACTCATTGTTTTTAGGCTATTCACGGGGTTGTGCAACCACCTCAACAATCTAACTTAGAACATTTTCAACCCCACTGAAAGAAACCAATCCCCACCCCACTCCAATCTTCCCCCCAGCCCTAAGTCACCACTAATCTAATTTCTGTGTCTATAAATTTGCCTATTCCAGACATTTCTTATAATTGGAATATACAATATGTTAGTCTTTCATGACCAGCCTTTTTTTACTTAGCATAATGTTTCCAAGGGTTATCCATGTTGTAGTATGTATCAGTACTTCGTTTCTTTTTATTGTAGAATTATATTCCACTGTATATTTTTTATCCCTTAATCAGTTGATGGGCATTTTGATTTTTTCTACCTTTTGGCTATTATGAATAATAATGCTTTGAACATTCATGTGTAAGTCTTTGTGTGGATATATGCTTTCCTTTCTTTGTGGTATACATCTAGGGGTGGAATTTCTGGGTCATATAGTTACTTTATGTTTATCTTTTGGAGGAACTCCTAGACTGCATTCCAAAGAAGCCATTATATATTCCACCAGCAATGTATGTGGGTTCCAATATCTGCGTCGTCACCAACACTTGTTATTGTCCATCTTTTTAATTATAATCATCCTAGTGAGTGTGAATGATAACTCACTGTGGTTTTGAATTACACATCCCTAAATGACTAATTATGTTGACCATCTTTTCCTGTGCTTATTGGCCATTAGCATATCTTCTTTGGAGAAATGCCTATTCAAATCCTTGGCCTTTCTTTAATTGGGTTGTCTTCTTTTAAAAGTTTTATAGGTTTAGCTCTTATATTTAGGTCTTTGATACATTTTGTGTTAAGTTTTATATATATTGTAAGGTCAGGGTCCAAGTGGTACTCCAGCACCATTTGTCGAAAAGACTACTATCCCTTCCCCATTGAATGGTCTTGTCACCCTTATACAAAATCAGTTGACTATAGAGAGATATTTTTGGACCCTCAATTTTATTCCATTCATCTATATGTCAGCCCTTATGCCAGCACCACACAATCTTAATAACTGTAACCTTGTAGTAAGTTTTGATACTGGGAAGTGTGAGTCCTTCAACTTTGTTCTTGGGCATGGGTATGCATCTGCGTTAACTTATATCTTCTTTAATTTGTTACAATGTTTTATAGTTTTCAGTGTATAAGCCTCGTACTGATTTTTTTTAAAGTTTATGCCTACCTATTTTATTTTTGATGCTATTACTGACTGAAAGTTTTCAGTTTTGGAATGTTCATTGTAGGTGTATAGAAATGCAAATTGATTTTTTACATTGATCTTGTGTCCTGCAAACTTGCTGAACTTGTTTTATTATTTATATTTATTATTTATAATACTTTTTAATGAATACCTTAGGTTTTTCTATATATGAGATCGTGTTATCTTCAAATAGAGATAGCTTTACTTCTTCCTTACTAATCAGGATGTCTTTTATTTATTTCACTTGCCTATTTTCCCTGGCTATAATCTTGAGTACAATGTTAAATATAAGCAGCAAGAAGGGAATCTTTGTCTTGTTCTTAGGGAGAAAATATTAAGTATTTCACCATTAAGTATGATGTTAGCTGTAGGTTTTTTTGTTTTTTTGTAAATGCCCTCTATCAAGTTGAGAGTTCCCTTTTATCAGTAGTTTGTTGAGCACTATTATGAAGCAAGGGTGTTGGATTATGTCAAATTTCTTTTCTGCATCTATTGAGATGATCACATATTTTTGTCCTTTATTAATATAATATGTTGTATTTCAGTAATTGATTTTCAGGTGTTAAGCCAATCTTGCATTCCTGGAACAAATCCTGTTTGGTAAGGTGTATAATCATTTTTATATATTGCTGGATTCCATTTGTAGTATTTCATTGAAGATTTTTGGGTCTATATTTATAAGGGCTATTGGTCTCTAGTTTTCTTGTGATGTCTTTGGTATTGGTATTATGGTAATAACAGCCTCAGAGAATGTTTTGGGAAGTGTTCCCTCTTCTTATTGAAAAGTGGTGAAAGATTCACATTCATTCTTCTTTCAAAGTTCATGAGTGAAATGAATTGATTCTGGGCTTTTATTTGTGGGAAGTTTTTTAAATTACTAATTTGATCTCTTGTTATTTATATATCCAATTTTTTCTTGAATAAGTTTATATAATTTCATAGTTTGAGAATTTGCCTATTTCAATTAAGTTATCTATTTTTTGGCATAGAATTGTTCATAGTATTTCCTTAATACCTTTTTTATTTCTGTAGGATCGGGAATGGTATCCCCTCTTTCATTCCTAATTTTAATAATTTGAGTTTTCTCTTTTTCTCATGATGAGTCTAGCTAAAGGTTTATGAAATTTTTATCTCTTCAGAGTTTTTCTGTTCTCTATTTCATTAATATCCACTCTGTTATAATTTCTTTCATTTTGCTTGCTTTGCATTTAATTTATTTTTCTTTTATTAGTTTCTTGAGGTGGGAAGTTTGGTAATTGATTTGAGATCTTTCTTCTTTCATAATATAGGTCTTTACAACTATACATTTCCTTCAGAGTACTGTTTTACCTGCATTCCATAAATTTGAGCATTTTGTATTTCATTTTTCATTTATCTCAAAGTATTTTCTAAATTTCCTGTGACTTGTTCTTTGACTCACTCATTATTTAGGAGTGTGTTTTAAAATTTCCACATATTTGTGAATTCTCCAAAATTCCTTCTATTATTTATTTCTAATTTCATTAAATTGTGGTTGAAAATTACACTTTACATGATCTCAGTCTTTTTCAATTTATTATATGTTTTTATGGCTGGCATATTGCCTATTCTGGAGACTGTTCTATGTGCACTTAAAAAGGGATGTGTATTCTCCTGATGTTGGGATGAGTGTCCCAGCTTGGTCTGCATCTGTGAGGTTTACTTAGTGTCACTCAGGTCTTCTGTCTTTGTTGATCGTCTGCCTAGTTGTTCTATCCATTAATGAAAGTGGGATGTTGAAATCTCCGACTTTTTACATTGCCTATGCCTTTCTTTAATTTTGTCAAATTTTGTGTCACGTATTTTAGAGGTTTTTTGTTAGGTGAATATATGTTTATAATTTTGCTATCTTCCTGGTAGAGTGACCCCTTCAGCACTATGAAATATTTTTTGTGTGTCTGGTAACAATTTTTCTCTTAGAGTTTACTTTATTTTGTCTGATATTAATAAAGCCACTAATTCTCTTTTATGGTTAACGTTTGCATGATATATCATTTTCCTTCCTTTTACTTTCAAACTATTTTTGTTTCTGAATCTAAAGTTCATCTTGTGTAGACTGCATCCAATTGAATGTTGACTAAGAATCTCGCTATCACTTGGATTGTTTAATCCATTCACTTTTTATGTTATTATTGATATGTTTGGATTTACATCTGCTATTTGCATTTTTTTTTCTACTTGCCTCATATCTTTTTTTTGTTTCCTTGTTCCTCATTTATTATCTTCTTTTTTATTAAGGAGACATTTTCTAGTGTAACATTTTAATTCTTTTGATAATTGTTTATTATATTTTTTAAGTTACTCCCTTAATGGTTGCCCTAGGGCTTATAATATCCGTCTTAAATTGTTGGAATCCACTTCAGATTTATGCTGATTTAGTTTCAGTGAAATATAGAAAATTTACTGCTGTATAGGTCCATTCCCTCCCCACCTTTTTTGTACAGTTACTACTATACATATTACATTATATGTATATTATAAACACAACAATACATTGCTATATACATTGCTTTTTATAATCTAATGTCTGTTAAAGGAACTGAGAGAAGAAAGGAGAGTAACTGTATATTTATAGAGTTTGTTATATTAACCTTATTTGTACTTTCTGGTTCTCTTAATTTTTCCTGTGGTTTTGAGCTACCCTCTGGTGTCATTTCCTTACTGTATTACACCTTTGTTTTCATTTCCCTCATTTGTGCTGTTATTGTCCAATATATTATATTTCTATATGTTATAGGCATAGCAATATGATTATATACCTTTTGTTTTGTGCAATTTCTTTTTAATACAGTTAAGAGAAGAAAGGAGAAGAAATATGCAAGAACATTGTCTTTTGTGACTACCTATATAATTAGATTTATGTGCACTCTTGGTTTTTCATGTGGTTTCAAGTTTCTGTCTGATGTCACTTGCTTTTAGCTTGAAGGACTTCCTTCAGTATTTATTGTAGGGCAGGACTGCCTGCCAGCAACAAATTCTATCAATTTTTGTATGTCTGAGTATATCTTTATTTCACCTTCATTTTTAAAAGTGAGTTTTGCTAGATATAAGATTCTTGGTTGAGACTTTTTTTCCAGAATTTTGAGTTTGTTGCCCCACTGCTTTCTGGCCTCTATTACGCAGATGATAAGTGAGCTGTTAATCTTATGGAGTTCCCTTGTACATGATGAGTCATTTATTCTTGTTATTTTAAAAATTGTTTCTTTGTCTTTAGATTTCAATATTATGACTATGAAGTGGCTGGTTGTCTATTTCTTTGTGTTTATTCTACTTTGGGTTCACTGACTCTTCTTGGATGCATAGATTAAAATTTTTTAAATTGAACTTTCAGCCATAATCTTTTCAAATAATTTTTCTGTACCTCTCTTTTCTCCTTATTGCTATCATTATGCATGTGTTTGTGCACTTAAGTTTTCCTTGCATTTCTCTGAAGCACTGTTCATTTTCATTCTTTTTTCTGTGTTCTTCTGCTTGCATAATCTCTATTGATCTGTCTTCAAGTTCCCTGATTTTATTCTTCTGAACCTCAAATCTGTTTTTGAGCCCTCTGGTGAATTTTTCATTTCAGTTACTGTAATTTTTATATCTAGAATTTCCATTTAGTTTTTTTAAACATTTTTTATCTCTTTATTCTCTATCCCATGAAATGTTATCATACATTCCTTGAATTTTAAGCATAGATTCCATTATTTCCATGAGGAATATTATAATAGATACTTTGAAATCTTACTCTGCAAATTCCACAATCAGTGCCTCTTCAAAGGCATCTACTATTGTCTATGTGTTTCTATGCACATGGGTCATCCTTTGTATGCATATCTCAATTTTTTTTTGAAAACTAGACTTTTCAGATAATATGTAGCAGCAACTATAGATACTGATGTTGTTTTCTTGGGTATTTGCTTATTTATTAGTAACTTGGCTGAACTTATATCATGAAGTGTATTTTCCCTACAATGTAGAGCTTTTGATGTCTCTGCTCAGTGTTTCCCTCTTTGCTTTTGTGTTTTAGCCTGGCTACCTGAGGGTCACCCCAAGGTTGGCATTTTGGTCTGTGGTTGTACTGAGGGACACTTAGGCAATTTGATTTTTTTTACTCTTTACTGTTGGATGTGTCTATGTGGCTTGGAGCTGCTATCATAGTTCAGGGTTTTATTTTCTTTATGCCCCATTTCAAACTGAGACTGATAGCTCGGAGATTCCCTCTTTGCTCCTCAGAGGATGCAGCCTTCGGCATACACACAGTTTTCCAGAATGCCAGAGATGACTGTAATATTATTTTCCTTTCCTTTTTTGTTAGAGAAGTTATAGGTGTATGGAAAAATCCTTCAGAAGGACAGAGTTTTCATATAACCCTCCTCACACATACAGTTTTTCCTATTATTAACACTTTGCATTAATGTGGTAACTTTGTCACAATTGATGAGATAATATTATTATAAATATTCTGTTTACTATACTCCATACTTTACATTAGGAATCACTCATTGTGCTGTACAATTCTATGGTTTTTTAAAGTGTTTGTTCTGGTAATACATCTACAACCTAAGACTTCTCATTTCAACCACTATCAAATATACAATTCAGTGGTGTTAATTATATTCACAATGTTATGCTACCATCACCACCATCCATTATCAAAACTTTCCATGACTAAAACAGAAATTCTGTCTTCAGGACTCATCCATGCTGTAGCATGCATCAGAACTTCATTCCTCTTTGTGGCTTAATAATATTCCATTGTGTGTATATACCACATTTTGTTTAGCCATTCATCTGTTGATGAACACTTGGTTACTTCCAAGTTTTGGAAATTATGAATAATGCTGTCATGAACATTGATGTGCCATATCTGTTCAAATTCATGCTTTGAATTCTTTGGGTTTTATACCTACAAGTGAGGTTGCTGAGTCATATAGTATCTATATTTAACTTTCTGAGGAATAGCCAAAATGTTTTTCACCATGGCTGCACCATTTTACTTTCAAACCAACAATGAATGAGTTGTGTTCATATTTCTCCACATCCTCTGCAACACTTGTTATTTTCAGGTTTTAAAATAGTAGCCATTCTAGTGGATGTGAAATGATATCTAATTGTGGTTTTGATTTGCATCAAATCAAATGACTAATGATATTGAGCATTTTTTCATGTGATTATTGGCCATTTCTATATCTTCTTGGAGGAAGATCTATTCAAGTTTTTGCCAGTTTTTTTTAATTGGGTTCTTTTATTATTGTTGTTGAGGTGTAGGATTTTAAAAACTGTATTCTGTATATTAAACCATTATCAGATAAGAGGTTTCCAAATATTCTCTCTTGTTTTGTGGGTTGTCATTCTCTTTTCACTTTTATGATTAAAGTCCTTTGAGGCCAAAAAGTTTTAACTTTTGATGAAGTCCCATTCGTCTATTTTTTCTTTTGTTGCTTGTTCTTTGTATGTAAATTCTAAGAAATCATTGCCTAACACAAGAACCTGAAGATTTTTCCATATGTTTTATTCTAGGAATTTTATAGTTTTGATTCTTAAATTTAGACCTTTGATACATCTTGAGATAATTTTAGTATATGGTTGAGGTAACAGTCACTTTCTTTCTTTTACATATGGCAATCCGGTTTTCTCAGCACCATTTGTCAAAGAGATTGTTTTTTTCCTTATTAAGTGGACTTGGCAACCTTGTCAAAAATCAAATGGCTATAGATGTTAGGGTTTATTTGTAAACTCCCAATTTGATTCCATTGGTCTGTATGTCTATCCTTGTGCCAGTACCATGGTGTTTTAATTATTACAGCTTTGTAATATGTTTTAAAAGTTTTTTCTTCTTTTTCAAGATGGTTTTAGATACTTGGTTTTAAATTTTATAAATTTAAAATTGCCTTACCATTTCTACAAAGAAGGCTTTTAGAACACTGACTGGGACTGTGCTGAATCTGTAAATTGTTTTGGGTTGAATTAACATCTTAATTAATATTTGGTCTTCCAACTTAGGAACACAGAATATCTTTCCATTTATTTAAGTTTTCTTTGATTTCTTTCAGTAATGTTTTGTTGCTTTCTGTATACAAATCCTTTACATCCTTGATAACATTTATTCCTAGATATTTAATTCTTTTAGTTACTGTTGTAAATGGAGTTTTTTCTTGATTTCCTCTTCGGATTGTTCGTTACTAGTGTATAGAAGTAAGACTGATTGTTGCAGTTTGTTCTTATACCACACGAATTTGTTGAATTAGCTTATTAGCTCTAGGAGCTTTCTAGTGGGTATTTCAGGATATTCTAGACATAGGATCATGACATCTGCAAATTGGGAAAATTCTACCTCTTCCCTTCCAATTTGGATGCCTTTTTTTTTTCTTTTTCTTGCCTAATTGCTCTGGTAAGAGCCTCCAGTACAATGCTGAATAACAGTAGTGACAGTGGGCATTCTTGTTTTTTTCTGATTTAGAGAGAAAACTTTCAGTCTTTTACCATTGTGTATGGTATTAGTTGTGGGTTTTTCTATTTGCCCTTTATCATGTTGAGGAAATTCCCTTCTATTCCTGGATTTTTAAGTGTTTTTATCAAGAAGCATGCTAGATTTTGTAAAATTCCTTTTCTGCATCAATTGAGATGATCATATGTGTTTTTCTCCCTTCATTCTACTAATGTGTTGTATTACATTAATTGGTTTTCTTATATTGAAACCCCTGCATAACTGGGATAAATCCCATTTGATCATGGTGCATAAATATTTTAACTTGCTGTTGAATTTGATTTTCTAGTATTTTGTTGAGGATTTCTGCTTGTATATTCTTAAGGGATATTGGTCTGTAATTTTCTTTTCTTGTGCTATCCTTACCTGTCTTTGGAATTAGGATGGTCCTGACCCACAGAATCAGTAAGCAAGTGTTCTCTCCTCTTTGATCTGCTAGAAGAATTTGAGCAGAATTGGTGTTAGCTCTTTGTGGAATATTTGGTAAAATTCACCAGTGAAGCCATCTGATTCTGGGTTTTTCTTTGTTGGGAGGTTTTAAATTACTGATTCAATCTCTTTATTTGTTATTGGTCTTTTGAAGTTTTTTATTTATGCTTGGATCACTAGGTAGTTGGTGTTTTTTTAGGAATTTGTACATTTCATCTAGGTTATCTAATTTATTGGCATACAATTGTTCATTGTATCCTCTTATAATCCTATTTATTTCTGTAGGGTTGTTAGTAATGTCATCTATTTTATTTCTTATTTTAATTATTTGTGTCCTCACTCTTGTTTGCTGCCTTTGTCTAGCTAAAGGATTGACAATTTTCTTGAACATTTTTTTAAAAAAATAACTTTTGGCTTGTTTCTTCTCTCAATTTTTTATTCTCTCTTTCATTTGTCTCCACTCTAATCTTATATGAGACACAAAAGACTTTAAGTAAAAAACTTTTATGAGTTTTTTTTACCTTGTGCTCACTTTGGGTTTAGTTTGCTCTATTTTTTTCTAGATCCCCTAGGTGTGAGGTTAGGTTTCTGGTTTGAGATTTTTTTTTCTTTATAGTATAAGCATTTAGAGCTATAAATTTCCCTCAGAGCACTGCCTTTGCTTCATCCCACAAATTTTGGTATGTTGCATTTTCATTTTTCACTTGTATCAAGATATTTCCTCATTTACATTATGATATTTTGTTTGAACCATTGATTGTTTAAAAATGTGTTGCTTAATTTCCACATATTTGTGAATTTTCTAGTACTCCTCTGTTATTGATTTGTAGCTTTATTCCACTGTTTTCAGATAAGACACATTGTATGATATCAATATTTAATTTATTGAGACACATCATTACCTCATTCATGATGTATCCATGTGCACTAGAGAAGAAGGTATACTCTGCTGCTGATGGGTAAAGCATTTTGTATGTCTGTTAGGTCTACCTTGTTTATGGTATCATTAAAGTCTCCATTAGTTTATTGATCTTCTGTCTAGGTGTTCTATTCACTTTTGAAAGTGTCTCATTGTAATCTCCTACTATTAATATAGAACCACATATTTTATCCTTCAATTCTGACAATATTTACTTCATATATTTTGGGGGTCTGCTGTTAGGTGCATATGTATTTATAATTGTTGTATCTTATTGTGAATTGCCCCCTTTATTAGCATATAGTGACCTTCTTTTTCCCACATAAATTTTTTTAATTAAAGTCTTTTTATCTGACATTATTATAGCTAACCCAGTTCTCTTTTTCTTCCTATTTGCATGGTATATTTTTTTCCATCCTTTCACTTTCAACCTACTGTGTCTTTGAATTTAAGGTGTATTATAAACAGCATATAATTGTGTAATGCTTTTTTGTCCATTCTGCCAATATCTGACTTTTGATTGGAGAATTTTATATTATTACCTTTAAAGTAACTAGTGATAATATAGAATTTTCTTCTGTCATTTTGCTATTTTGGTCTTTGCAAGTCTTACACCATTTTTGTCCAGTAAGTCCTCTGTTAACTAGTTTCATATTTATTTGATATTTGTAGTCCATTTTAAGTCCTTTCTCATTTCTTTCTTTATATATATATTTAGATATTTCTTTTGTGAGTATTATGGGGCTTAAATTTAACAACCTAAATTCATAACAACCACGTTTGATTTCATACCAACTTAACATGTATCTGTTCCTATACCCCTCTGTCCCTTCACCTTTTTGCTGTCCTTGTTACATTGGACATCATTATACATCGTATGTCCAAACCATAGAATTATTATTACTTTTGTGCATTTGCATTTTAGAGCCTGTAAGAAGTACAAATGGTGTTACATTCTAAATGTACAATAAAATAGTACAAAAATAGTACTAATGTGCATAATAACCCTTATGGTTACCTTTATTCGACGTCTTTATTTCTTCACATTGCTTTGATCCACTCTTTAGCATCTTTTCATCTCAGTCTGAAGAACTCCTTTTATCACTGATTGTAGGACATGCTTAATGGTGACACCCACCCTCAGTTGTGTGTTTTTGTTTGTTTTAATTTGGGAATGTCATAATCTCTCCGTTTTTGAAAGACATGCTCGCTGGATAGAAAATTCTTGGTTGACAATTGTTTTCTTTCAGCATTTTACATATTTTGTCCCATTGCCTTCTTGCCTCCATGGTTTCTGATGAGAAATCACCACTTGATTTGCTTTCTTTATTAGAGAAGTTATGGTTCTACAGAGCAATCCTGCATAAAATACAGGATCTCCATATACCATCTTACCACCACCACTTTGCATTCATGTGGAACATTTGTTACAATTGATAACATATTTTAATAATTGTGCTATTAAAGTTCATGGTTTAACATAGGGTTCACTGTTTGTATAGTGTATTTCCATAGATTTAAAAGAAAAATTTACAGTTACCATATACACAATCTAACATTTCCCTTTTAATCATATTCAGATATATATTTAAAATGATTAAGGCTGTGCTATCATTGCCACCATCCATTATCAAGATATTTCAATCATTCCAAATAGGAACTGTATACATTTTAAGCCTCAACTTCCCTTTCCTTATCCCCAACCCATCCCCTGGTAACCTCTATTCTAGAGTCTGGCTCTATGAGTTTGCTTATTCTAATTGTTTCAAATCAGTGCGTTCATACTTTTGTCCTTTTGTGTCTTGCTTATTGCACTCAGCATTATGTCTTCAAGGTTTATGCACGATTTCCCATGTATCAGGACTTCATTGCTTTTTATGACTGAGTAATATTCCATTGAATGTATACACCACATTTTATTTATCCATTCATCAGTTGATGGACACTCGGTTTGCTTCCATCTTTTGGCAATTGTGAATAGTGCCACTATGAACCTCAGTGTACAAATATTCATTCAAATCTCTGCTTTTAATTCTTTTGAGTATATACCTTGTAGTGGAATTGACGGGTCATATAGGAGTTTTATACTTAGCTTTCTTAGGAACTGCCATGCTGTTTTCCACAACAGCTGCAATATTTTACATTGCCACAAGCAATGAATGAGTGTACTATTTTTCCACCTCCTCTCCAACATTTTTTGTTTTCCAGTTTTTAAAAAATAACAGCCAATCTAAGGGTGTGAAATGATATCTCATTGTGGTTTGATTTGCATTTCCCTGATGGCTAATAAGGTTGAGTATATTTTCATTTGCTTTTGGGCCATTTGTATATCTTTGTTGAGAGATGTCTGTTCAAATCTTGCCCATTGTTAAATTGAGTTGTTTCTTTCTATTGTTAAGTTGAAGGATTTCTTTATATATTATGTATGTTAATCGTTTATCAGATATGTAGTTTCCAAATATTTTTCCCATTGTGTAGTTTGTCATTTTAGTTTCATGATAAAGTCTGTTGATATGTAGAAGTTTTTTATTTTGATGAAGCCCATTTATATATTTTTCTTTTGTTGCTGGTGCTTTGGGTGTAAAGTCTAAGAAACCATTGCCTAACAAAGGATCCTGAGGATGCTTCCCTATGCTTTCTTCTAGGAGACGGATAGTTCTAACTCTTATATTAAGAACTTTGATCCATTTTGAGTTGATTTTTATATATGGTGTGAGGTGGATGTCCTTTTTTTTTGCAAATGGAAATCCAGGTTTCTCATCACCATTGGTGAAGAGACTATTCTTTCCCAATTGAGTGGTCTTTGCCATTTGTCAAAAATCAGGTGACCATAAATATGAGGGTTGACACCTGAGGTCTCAAGTCTATTTCATTGTTCTATATGTCTGTCCTTGTGCCAGTACCATGCATTTTGATTGTTGTGGCATTGTAACAGTTTTAAGACAAGAAAGTGTGCATCCCCCAACTTCATTCTTCTTTTTCAAGATGGCTTTAGCTATTTGGGGCTCCTTACCTTTTCATATAAATTTGATTATTGGCTTTTCCATTTCTGCAAAGAAGGTTGTTGGAATTTTGATTGGGATAGCACTGAATCTATATGTTGCTTTGGATGTATTTACATATAATGATATTTAGTCTTTCAATCCATGAACATGGAACATAATTCTATATATTTAGGTTTTCTTTGATTTCTTTTATCAATGTCTTATAGTTTTCTGTGTATAATTCCTTTATCTCCTTGGTTAGATTTATTCCTAGATATTTGATTCTTTTAGTGGCTATTGTGAATGGAATTTTTTCTTGATTTCTTATTCTGATTGTTCATTGCTTGTGATTTTTTGGACGTTGATCTTGTACGCTGTCACTTTGCTGAATTCATTTATTAACTCTAGAAGCTTTGTTGTGGATTTTTCAGAATTTTTTGTATATAGGATCATATCTGCAAAAAGGGGAAGTTTTATCTTTTTCTTTCCAATTTGGATGCCTTTTATTTCTCTTTCTTGCCTAATTGCTCTGGCAAGTCCTTCCAGTACAATATTAAATAACAGTAGTGATAGTGGGCATTCTTGTCTTGTTCCTGATCTTAGAGGGAAAGTTTTTAGTCTTTTACCATTTTGTAGGAGGTCACCTGTGGGATTTTCATAGATGCCTTTTACCATGTTGTGGAAGTTTCCTTCTATTCCTACTGTTCTAAGTATTTTTATGAAGAAAGGGTGTTGTATTTTGTCAAATGCCATTTCTGCATCATTTGAACATGTGTTCCCCCCCCCTTCATTCTGTTAATGTGTTGCATTACATTAATTGATTTTCCTATGTTGAGCCAACCTTGCCTACTAAGGATGAGTTCCAATTGATCATGGTGTATAATTGCTTTAATATGCTGTTGGATTTGGTTTGCCAATATTTTGTTGAGGATTTTTGCATCTATATTCCTAAGAGATAGTGATATTTAGGTTTTGTTTTTTTTTCTTGTGGCATCTTTATCCAGCTTTGGTATGAGGGTGATGTTGGCCTCATAGAATGAGTTATGGACTACTCCCTCCTCTTCAATTTTTTGGAAGAGTTTGAGCACAACTGGAGTTAAGTCTTCCTGTAATGTTTGGTAGAATTCCCCTGTGAAGCCATCTGGTCCTGGGCTTTTCTTTGTTGGGAAGTTTTTGGTTACTGATTCAATCCCTTTACTAGTAAATGGTTGAGATCTTCTATTTCTTCTTGAGTCAGTGTATATAGCTTTTGTTTCTAAGGATTTGTCCATTTGATCTAGGTTATCTAAATTATTGGCATATAGTTATTCAGAGTATCCTCTTCTAGTCATTTTTAATGCTTCTTTCTACATAGCATGTTGCTGTTATCTTTAAACTTTCAGAACTCTCTCATTGTCCTTGACAGTTAACAGTTTGAATAAAATGTGTCTGGGTGCACTTTATCCTGTTTGGGGTTTGTTGCACTGCTAGAATGTGTATATTTATGTGTTTCCTTAAATTTGGGAAGGTGTATAACATTATTTCTTTGCATATTCCTTCTGGCTTTTTCTTCCTTTGCTTCTTTTTTTGGAACTCCCATAATGCATATATTGGCATGCTTGATGGTGCCCCACAAGTTCCTTAGGTTCTGTTGACTTTTGTATTTCTCTTTTCTTTCTGCTCCTTATCTTGAATCATTTAAATTTTCTTCTCTTTGAGTTCACTGATTCTTTCTAATGTCAGATCTAATCTGCTGTTGAAAAACTCTACTCTAGGGAAAGTTTTTTTATCCTTTTTTAAATTGTGGAATATGACATATGTACATAGAAGTGATAACTTTTCAAGTGAAACTTAACAAGTAGTTATATAGGAAATTTCCAAAAATGTATACAGTACCATAGTTTCAGTTATTTCCTTATTGTGAGACACAACATATATACAAAAAGATGGTAACTTTCAAAGTACAATTTTACAAGTAGTTAGAGAGCAAATTTCAAAGAATTCTACAGTTCCACCATTTCAGTTCTTTCCTTCTAGCTATTCCAATACTCCAGTAACTAAGAAAAAGAAAAGTATATAGAGATTCAATATTCATAATCCTTTGTTAAATTCCATCTTGCTACCCCTTCCTCTAGTTGAATCACTTTCCTGATCTTCAGAGATGTCTAGGCAGTGACCACCCTAAATATTGCACATTGAAAAGGGGTGTCAACAAATGGGAAAATGGAACACATCTGGTTGATGTTCTTGAAAAGGCAATTGCCTCTGGGTTTTGGGATTTAGCTGGCATAAGAGCTCTCTGGAGAACTTGTTTCTGAAGAATAAACTTAGTGAGTGAAACTTTTATAGAGTCTTAGGTAGAGATAAAAGTATTCTTTAGGTTTTGGAATTACTGTTGACTTGAGCTTGTCATATCTAGCTGAAGCTGGCATAGGAGTAACCTCCAGGACAGCCTCTCAACTCTATTTGAAATCTCTTAGCCACTGAAACCTTATTTTGTTGCCTTTCTTTCTCCCTTTTTGGTTAAAAAGGCATTCTCAACCCCTTGATGCCAGGTTGGGGCTCATTCCTGGAATCCATGTTCCACATCACCAGGGAGACTCATTCACCTGGGGTGGGGGAGTAGGGGTCCTGTCACATGTCAGGGGGAGGTTGATGAATTTATTTGCAGAGTTGGGCTTAGAGAGAGAAAGTCCACATTTGAGCAACCAAAGAGGTCTGTGAAGGTGATTCCTAAGCATAATTACAGGTGGGCTTAGCCTCTCCTTTACAACCATAAGTTTCATAGAAGCAAGTCTCAAGATCAAGAGCCTGACTTATAAAGAAGAGGGTCCCTAAATTCACATGCTATATGTTCTGTCCACAATAATCCATCCATATCTTACATTGTCATCACTTAGTTGTACAATCCTCATCACTCTCCATTTTAAACAGTTCTCATGACCCAAAACACCCTATAGCTCTTCTCAGCCCTTAATTATTTGTCCCTGGTATTTGTGTGGTATTAGGAAGGTATTCCTATTAATTATAATCCCTAGTATGCAATAGGTAGATTTTTCCCATATAACATTCTGTTGTCAACTCTCGGAACTAGTGTCATACCTTTGGAAGTATATCATGCAAGCATCTATCTAAATGTGTAGTGCTGATCTGTGGGATAAATGCCTTTAAACAACCCCTTTCAATCCTATTTGCTTTCAGTACAACTCTGATACTTATAATCCCATTAACAAACAATCACCACCCTTATCCTTTACCATAACTTTGAATTCACCCTCATTAACATATTTGAATATATTAGATTATCATTCCCCCTCACTAGCATCTGTTTATCACTAGGTCCCTAATACTCTACATTATAAGACATTGATTTTACATTGTTCAGGTATTTTATAGTAGTGGTAACTTACAATATCTCTCCTTTTGTGTCTGACTTAATTCACTCAGCATTATGTCTTCAAGTTTCACCTTGTTGCCATGTGTTTTGGACCTTATTCCTTCTTACTGCTGCATAGTATTCCATCATATGTATATAACACTTTTTGTTTATCCACTCATTTGCTGAAGGACCCTTGGATTGTTTCCATCTCTTGGCAATTGTGAACAATGTCACTATAAACATCAGTGTAAAAATGTCTGTTTTTGTCACTGCTTTCTGGGTATACACTGAGAAGTCTAATTGCCAGATGATAGGGTAATTCTGTATCTAGTTTTCTGAGAAACCACCAAACTGTCTTCCCCAGTGGTTGTACCATTATGCATTCCCACAAGCAATGAATAAGAGTTCCTATTTCTCCACATTCTCTCAACATTTATTGTTTCCTGTTTGTTTAATGGCAATCATTCTTATTGGTGTGAGATGATATCTCATTGTGGTTTTGATTTGCATTTCCATAATAGCTAGTGAAGATGAACATGTTTTCATGTGCTTTTTTTAGCCATTTTTATTTTCTCTTCAGAAAAATGGCTTTACATATCTTTTGCCCATTTTATAATTGGGCTGTTTGTACTATTGTTGTTGAGTTATAGGAGTTCTTTATATATGCAGGATATCAGTCTCTTATCAGACATATTGTTTCCAAATATTTTCTCCCATTGAGTTGGCTGCTTCCTCACCTTTTAGACAATGTCTTTTGAGGCTCAGAAACTTTCAATTTTGAGGTGTCCCCATTTATTTTTTCTCTTGTTGCTTGTGCGTTGAGTGTAAGGTCTAAGATGCTACTTCCTATTTCGAGGTCCTGAAGATGTTTCCCTGTACTGTATTCTAAGAGTTTTATTGTGCTGTTTCTTATATTGAGGACTTTGATCTACTTTGAGTTAATTTTTATACATGGTGTGATGTAGGGATCCTCTTTCATTCTTTTGGTTATGGAAATCCAGTTCTCTCAGCACCATTTTTTTGAAGACTGTTCTGGCCCAGTTCAGTGGATTTGGGGACCTTATTAAAAATCAGTCAATCATAGACCTGGGGGTCTATTTCCAAACTCTCAATTTGATTCTATTGATCAATAGATCTATCTTTGTGCCAATACCTTGCTGTTTTGACCACTGTGACTTTATAGTCAGCTTCAAAGTCTGGAAGTGTACATTCTCCCACTTTGTTCTTCTTTTAAAGGATGTTTTTAGCAGTTTGAAGCCCTTTTCCATTCCAAATAATTTTGATAACTAGCTTTTCCAAGTCTGCAGAGCAGATTGTTGGAATTTTTATTGGAATTGTGCTGAATCTGTAGATAAGTTTGAGTAGAATTGACATCTTAATGATGTTTACCTTTCCTATCCATGAGCATGGAACATTATTGACTTATGTGCATTAATCTTGCATCCCTCCACTCTGCTGAATTTTTTATTAGCCAAAACAGCTTTGTCATCAATTTCTTGGGATTTTCCAAATACAGGATCATATTATCTGCAAATAATGGCAGTTTTACTTCTTCCCTTCCAATCTGGATACATTTTATTTCTTTGTCTTGGTGAATTGCTCTGGCTAGAACTTCTAGCACAATGTTGAATAATAAAGGTGACAGTGGGCATCCTTGTCTCATTCCTGATCTTAGGGGGAAGGCTTTCTGCCTCTCACATTTGAGTACTATGCTGGCTGTGGGTTTTTCATATATGCCCTTTATTATGTTGAGGAAATTTCCTCCAATTCCTGCCATTTGAAATGAATTTATCAAAAAGGGATGTTGAAGTTTGTCAAATGCTTTTTCAGCCTATCATTAGATTTTTCCCTTTTGATTTGTTAATGTGTTGTATTACACTGATTGATTTTTTTATGTTGAATCATCCTTGCATGCCAGGAATGAACCTGACTTGTTTGCATTGTGTAATTCTTTTAATGTGCCTTTGGATCTGATTTGCAAGTATTTTGTTGAGAATTTTTGCATCTATATTCATTAGGGAGATTGGCCTATAGTTTTCCTTTTTCTGTGGTATCTTTATCTGGTTTTGGTATCAGAGTGATATTAGCTTCATAAAATGAGTTAGTTAGTGTTCCTTTTTATTCAATCTTTTGAAAGCTTGAGCAGGAATGGTGTCAATTCTTTTTGGAAACTTTGGTAAAATTCCCCTGTGAAGCCATCTGGCCCTGGGCTTTTGTCTGTAGGTAGATTTTGATGACTGGATCTCTTTGCTTGTGGTTGGTTTGTTGAGGTCTTTTATTTCTTCTTGGGTCAGTCTAGGTTGTTCATGTGTTTCCAGGAAATTGTCCATTTCCTCTGAATTGTCTGTTTTGTTGGCACATAGTTGTTCATAATATCTTTTTATGATTTATTTTTTATTTGTTCATGATCTGTAGTAATTATCCCATTCTTATTTCTGATTATGTTTATTTTGGGTCTTCTCTCTTTTTTACTTTGTCAGTCAAACTAAGGGTCTTTCAATCCTGTTGATCTTCTCAAAAAAAATCAACTTTTGGCTTCATTTATTCTCTCTATTGCTTTTTTGTTCTCCAGCTCATTTATTTCTGCTTTAACCTTTGTTATGTCTTTTCTTATACTTGCTTTAGTGTTAATTTGCTGATCATTCTCTAGCCTCTTCAGTTGTTCAGTTGGGTTTTCAGTTTTAACTCCTTCTTGCTTTCTGATAAATGCATTTAGAGCTATACATTTCCCTCTCAGCACCACCTTTGCTCCATCCCATAGGTATTGATATGTTGTGTTATCACTTTCATTCACCTCTAAATATTTACCTATTTCTCTTGCAATATCTTCTTTGACCTGCTGGTTGTTTAGGAGTGTGTTACTTAACCTCCATGTATTTGTGAAATATCTGGTTCTTTGGTGGTTATTGATTCCTAGTTGCATTCCATTTTGGTCAGAGAATGTGCTTTGAATAATTTCAATCTTTTAAAATTTATTAAGTCTTGTTTTGTGCCCCAACATTTGATCTATTCTGGAGAATGTTTTATGAGCACCAGAGAAGAATATATATCGTGGTACTTTGGGATGTAATGAACTATGTCTGTCTGCTAAGTCTAATTCATTTATCATATTGTTTGTGTTCTCAATTTACTTATTGGTCCTCTGTCTAGTTGTTCTAGTCAGTATTATTGTAGTCATATGTATTGCTCCCTTTAGTTCAGCCAATGTTTGTCTCATGTACTTTGGAGTTTCTTTATTGGGTGCATAAACATTTATGATTATTATTTCTTCTTGGTGAATTATCCCTTTCATGAATATATAGTGTCCTTTCTTTGTCTCTCATGACATCTTTTCCTTTAAATTATATTTTGTCTGATATTAGTATAGCTACCCCTGTTTTCTTTTGGCTGCAGTTTGCATAGAATATTTTTTTCCATTCTTTCACTTTCAGTCTCTTTGTGATGCAGGGTCCAAGATGAGTCTTTTGTAAACAACCTATCAATGGGTCATACTTTTAAATTCATTCTGTATGTTTTAATTGGAAAGTTTAATCCATTCACATTCAAAGTTATTACGGTGAAGGAAATTCTTGAACCAGCCATCTTATCCTTTGGTTTTTAGTTGTCAGATCTATTTTTTCCCTCTCTCTCTTTTTTTTTCCTTTGTTATCCTTACTAATACTCTTCAGTTCTCTGCCTTTCTCCAGACATCTCTCTAATTTCTTTTTTCTTAGCTGGTAGAGCTCTCTTTAGTATCTCTTTCAGGGAAGGTCTCTTGTTAACAAATTCTCTCATCATTTGTTTGTCTGTAAAAATTTTAAACTCTCCCTCAATTTTGAAGGAGAGCTTTGCTGGGTAAAGTATTCCTGGCTGGCAAGTTTTCTCTTCCAGAATCTTAAATATGTCACACCACTGCCTTCTTCCCTCCATGGTGCCCATTGAATAGTTAGTACTTCGTCTTCTGTGGTTTCCCCTGTATGTGGTGATTCACTTCTCTCTTGCTGCTTCCAGAATTTTCTTCTTCTCTTCAGTATTTGACATTCTGATCAGTATATATCTTGGGGTGAGTTTATTCGGATTTATTCTATTTGGAATCCATTGGGCATCTCTTATTTGCATATTTATGTCATTTAGAAGGATCGGGAAGTTTTCCCCAACTATGTCTTGAAACACTCTTCCTAGCTCTTTACTCTTCTCTTCTCCTTCGGTGACACAATGATTCTTATATTTGTTTACTTCATGTTCATCATTTCCCTGAGAATCCATTTCATTTTTTTTTTTAATTTTCACCATTTTTTGTTTTGTGTGTTCGCATTCAATTTTTCTGTCCTCAAGTTCACTCATCCTTTCTTCTGTCTCTTCAAATCTGCTATTGTGTGTCTCTAGTATGTTTTTAATGTGGTCAACAGCATCTTTTATTTCCATAAGATGTGCTGTTTTTAAATTTACTCTTTGGAATTTTTCTTTATGTTCTTCTAGAGTCTTTCTGAAGTCTTTTATGTCTTTAGCCATCTCATTGAAGTTGTTTTGGAGATTTGTTTGTAGTTCTTTAATTAATTGCTCCAAATTTTATGACTCTTTCAGATTTTTAATTTGTTTGTTCAACTTGTTTATGTCTTCCAGATTCTTCAATTGCCTTATGATTTTCTATTGGTTTTGGGGCATTTCCTTGTTTTGATAAAGTTAATTTGGGAAATACAGGATTATTTGAGCATTTGTATACAATTTGGCACAGCTACAGCTTGCTGGACTGCAGTTTCCCTATCCCGCCAGGAGGTGGCACACTTGAGCCACCTTTTACTTTCAAGCCAGCCTTCCCCAAACTTCTTCTATGTGCTAAGAGGAGTCCAAACAAGGTGGGGAACCAATCAGTGCACCAGTTCTCTGTGTGTTCTGGGGAGTACTTGCTCTGGGGGTGCAATGTGGACCTTGTACAGTTTGGCAGGGAGTCTGCTCAAGGGCACCTCCAGATCCAATATGCCCCATTCCCTGCCTGTTATGTGCCTGTGAGCTTCTGGAGTGTGGGAGGGACTCCTGATGTGTCTGTATGCCACCCTCTCTTATCCCTCCTTCTTGCAGGTGTACCCCCCGGATTTCCATGGTGGGGAGGAGAGTAATGACTGCCTCCTGGGTTCCCTTATGGAAGCTCCCAGCTGTATTGCTGTGGTGTATCACCTCCTCAGCTAACTGCCAAGGTAAGCGTACAGGAGTAGAGAGCCACTTCTCACTTCTTTGCCTGGTGGCCATCTCACTGCTGCTGGCCCTGGGAGGTGGTCCCAGCCAAACAAATTCACCCCATCCCTCAAGGTGCCATCTCTCTACCAGGAATTTTTTATTTCATTTACTGTTTTCTTCAGTTCCAATATTTCTGTTTGTTCTTTTAAAAATTTCTACCTGATAATTGAGATTCTCATATTCCTCTTTCATTGCTTTCCTGATATTCTTTAGTTCTTTCTCAATTTCCTTTAGCTCTTTGAGCTTATTGAAGACCATTTTTTCAAAACATCTTTGTTTGGTTTGACCAAACTCTGGTTTTGTCCACTGCTGGTTTCTGAAGTTTTAATCTGTTCCTTTGGCTGGGCCATCATCTTCTGTTTCTTTGTTTGACTTATCTTTTGTTGCACACTGCCAATTTCAATATTTTAATGTGTTAACTCTGGGACTTAGTCCCTGAGCTGTCTGTTCCTTAAATTTGTATCCAGTTGGTGATGAGACAGAGATTTCTTTGAGTGCCAGAAGATAACAAAAACAAATAAACAAATGCAAAAGCTCTTTTCCCAGTCTTTGCAAATTGGCTCTGTATTAGCTTGTGTTCTCTTTTAGCCATCCTACCAGGTCAGCCTGAGGTGAAAGTGTCTTTTCTGAACCTGAGTCTTCTATTGGGCATGTGCTTATTATTGCCCCCTCTACTTCCTATGAAATAGACTTTTCTCCTCCCAGGGATATATTGTATGTCTTATAGCCAGCAATCCTTTGCCCCAGGCCACTTTGATTTAATTATTTCGTATACTACTTTAGCTGTATGCAAACTACTTCTACTTGCAAGGCAAGTTTGGAAAGGGCGAGTCAGAGAAAATATCTTGGTTCAGTCCTTTAGGCTTCCATGTAATAGAACGGCATTGACATGGAATAATCTCAGAATGCACATAAGGGGCAGTCTGCTCCCCCCAGAACAGAGCTAGGGACCTACAGTGAGAAGGCAGGCTGGAGCCACACCAGGGGGTGTGAGTGGAGGAGCAAGGATCTTTTTTACCAATTTTTTTTTTTATCTCTGGAGTAAGAGGTATCCTAGGGCAGATGACCCTATCTAGAAGGAGACCTCTTGGTTGCTTTGAAAAAATTAATTTACTCCTACTGTTTTATGCTGCATTTTTAAAATTCAACACTTGTCTGGATACTGCAACCACTTAAATGTTTTCTGGAGTTTGAAGAAAGATGACTCTGCCAGTTTTTGTTAGTTGTTCGAGGATTTTGTGGGGGTAAGGAACCATGGAGCATCTTATGTCCCGGTACTGGTCGATGGGAATAGGTGATATTATTTTCATGCCTGGCTTGCTAGGAGTCACCCTTATGTTGGTGTAGTTTATTGTGCAGCCAGTGTTTGGTAAGAAGTTGTGTTTAAGCATTTTGCATCATGGAAGCCTCATCCTGGTCTTGATTGGTAATTTGTGTGGTTGAGGGACTGTTTTCAATTCTGCCCCACGTCCTGTTTTCATTTCACTCAATTAGGTGCAACCTTACACATGCACTTTGCCTTCCAACCCCCAGAGTTGTGTTTGATATTATGACTGCTCTTACTGTCTGCCTGTTTCCCTGGTTCTATTAAAGTTCTAGCTGCTCTGCCATTCTTCTGTATCAGAGCTACAAGTTTCCTCGTAATTGCTCTCCACCAAAATCTCCACTGTTTTCGACAATGCTCTTAGGCAAAAAGTTCTCTGGTCTGTATTCTAAATAAGAACAGTTCCTTCAGGAAAAGCTATAGAGCTCTTTGTTCTTATGCCTCCCCGGCCATGAAGAACCCCTGGCCAGTACACTGGAATTGGAGAGGGGGACCCCCTTTCACTGAAATGGAGTGACGCCCTCCCACTCTACAGTTGGAAACAGAGGACTGTGGCAGTACCTGGTGTACTCTGCTTGCCCTTCTGGTGTGGAACCTCCGCCCTATAAGCAAGCTGGGGCAAGGGCTAATGGGGCCTGGGACAGAGCTTCCACGCTATGACTGGGGGCTGAGTGGGGTAAGAGAAACCTATTCCTCTCTTGTTTGTGCCTCCCTGGGATAGAGCTTCTGAACATCAGGTTGGGAAAGATGAGAAATGCCAGCAACCTGCCTTTTCTGGTGTGAAACTACAAACCCAAACTGGGAGTTTAGGGGGAGATGGAGCCCTTGTCTTCTTAATTGTACATAACCAGGGCAGAGTTCCATAATGTGGAGCTGGGGAGGGGGTGGGGAGGGGGTTATAATGAAAGTCTTGACTCAAATGCACAGACTGTCACTATTCTTACAGAGAGTTTAGTAGATTTTCTTGAATAATATTTTCTCATTTTCTAAAGGATTTTAGGACAAATTCCAGAGACTAGAAAAATAATTTTCACCAGTTAAATTGTTGTCTTATTGGGTAGGTGATCTCTTGAGCTCCTTATTCCATCATTCTGGAAGTCCCACTGTGCCTTTCTGATTTAAAGGTAAGTTGAGAGTCCCTGAAATAACACAGGTTAAGGACAGATACATCTACATGTTGGTCAGAAATCTCTCGCTGTCACCAGAAAAGGTGTAGGGATTGGGAATCTCCCAAGACTCCTGATTACTTTGGAGGAAGCAGTATTGGAATCAGGCAGCCCTGAGTTGGAATTTGAGCCCTGAGCCTTGGCCATGTCTCTCACCCCTCTCCTTCTCTGTGAGGTTGGAATGAAAATCTCTAGAAGCCAGAGCTGTTGGGAGAATCAAGTGCTCAGCAATTAGAAAGTGGATTGGTAAGCAATGGTTGGTATTACTATTTCTAGCCTCCTGCCCAGTATTCAAATGTCAGCAGACCTACCCAGCCTTATCTCTCCCTAGTGGGAAAGAGATTGTTTTATTCCTGCCAGCCTGTTTTCTGCTGTGCACCTTCAGCCTGCCCAAGCCTTCCTGCTTCTCCATCTTTTGCCTATTTGAGAGTCTCTTCCCTTCCCTGGCTTTGGAGGGTCTAGCTCTTACACCTGGTCCCTTGTTTCCACAGCCTGACCAAGTCAGCTCACGGATGTGTCTCCATTCCCAGGACTTCTGGGGGACACATCCCACCTTTCTTGAATTGGAAGCATCATTCAGGAGAACAAGCACAAGACTAAAGTTCAGCGTTTCTGCTTCTATAACTCTCTGGGCTTCAGTTTTTCCATCTATGGTAATGGATCTCACAGCCTATCTCACAGAACTGTTCCCAGGTTAAAACTGGTTAAACGTTAATTTCACGTTTCCAGTGATGAAACATAACAACAGTTCTGTTCCTATTAACTGAATGGTCACCCATACAAAATAACAACTATCACTTGCTATGTACCAGGCACAATTCTAAATTCTTTTACATGTATTAACTCAATAATCTTAACAACCTGAAAAGGTAGGTACTACAATCAACCCCATTTTGTAGATGAAGTGAGACATAGAGAAACAAAGTGACTTGCCAAAAGTCACATGGCTTGTGAGTGGCAAAGTTGGGATTGAAACCCTCGTGCTCTGCAGCCTGGCTCCCTGGTTGGGGAAGGTAAAGTTGCATGCATTTTCAAACAATTATTCCCCCTTCTTCCGTTTTGGCAGTATCCTGATTTTGAGTCTAAGGCAATCAAGATGATCCCATTCTCTTTGCTGGGGATTGCTTTAAGAAGGGAACATGAAAAGTTCTGGACAATGCAACACAAAAGGAAGCCCATTTGGGTTTCTGGTTAAGTTTTCCTGTCAGATAGAAATGGACACATGGAGAAAGGCATAACACTTGGAACTGTGGCAGGTATCTTATGTGGGAAGGGAACTAAGTTGAAGACCCAGCCATATTTCAGACTGATAACCAGAATATAGAAAGAACATGGGTCCTTGTTACCTCTTGCATGGTCCTATATGACCAGACTTCCCTTTGTGTGAAATAGGACATTTTCCTTAATTGGAATTTTCTATTGCTGGCAGCTGAAGGCTTTCTCACAAATACACCTCTCAGTGAGTAAAACAGAAGCAGGCTTCTTAGTGGGGAGGAAGAGGATACCACACCCAGGGCTTTAGAAGGATGAAGATGAGGTTGGTGAGCTGGGCAAGGCTCTCTGGGCTGTGGTAAGAAATTTGCTTTCTAACAGTATTAAGAAACCTCTGGGGGATTTAAACAAGAGAGTGACATGATCTAATTTTTCATTTTGAACATTCACTCAGGTGGCTGTGTGGAGAATTAGTTTTGAGGTGGGTAAGAGTGAAGCAGAGGAGTGAAGAGTGAAGAGGAGGCAACTGTAGACATTCAGGTGAGAGATGAGACATGGAGAGGTAGAACAGGAGACAAGTAGATGGATTCAGGGTGTATTTTGGAGGCAGGGCTACCAGGACTTGCTGATGGATTAAATATGGGGGTGAGGGACATGATGGATAAAAAATAAATTTTTGCTGAATGAATAAATGCATTAATTTATTCTCTCACTGTCCACTCATTTCAGAGTCTGGCACAGTAAGCCATGCATCAGGTTCTCAATCAGTGTTCATTGAATGAATGAATGGCCAACCCTGTGCCTCTTTCCTAAAGTTGTGCTATTTCCCTCACAAAGAGCTAGAAGATGGCAGAAATGCACTGAGCTGTGTGCTTATGCCAAAGACTGGTACCGTAATATCAGCCTGTCACTCATAAAGACAGCAAATCTATTGGGTCATAAATTTGACTGGAAACTAATATGCTAGAAATAATAAACATTAATTAAACATTTAATTCACCATCAGTTTGCTTGTCATAATATTTTTTAGAAGGGAATCATGGGCTGATTTTGATGGGTTGAGGATCTTACAAAAAAAATCCAAGGAAGTTTGAACTCATGCATTATTTTTCTCTAGATAAAATTTTCTGTAGTAATCAGAGAGTACTTCTTGGTAATTTGCTCTCCACACTGTGTGAATAAATAGTTTACATATTCATTAATACTTGTATTTATTCATCAGTTAAGCAAATATTTATTTTGCATTATAGTCTAGACATGATCCCGGTTCTGGGGATAGAGTGATAAACATAATGGTCAAGGGCCCTGCCTCATGGAGCCATGTTCTCACTGGAGAGACAAATACTAAGCAAATAAATCAATAATTAATATAATATAGTGATAATGTTTATGGAGAAAATGAAGTAGGGCATGAAGAGAGAAAGAGCTGTGTCTGAAGGGTTCTCTTAAATGGGGTGGTCAAGGAATACCTCCCTGTGGAGGTGACATTTGAGGAGAAGTGAAGCAATCTGGTATGCACAGATTTCAGAGAAGGAGTTCCAGGAAAAAGGAACGGCACATGCAAAAGTCCTGAGTGGGAGATTGCACCTGACATGTTTGAAGAAGAGAAGGAGGCCTGGGGGGCTGGAACAGCCCAGGAGGTCAACTGTGTCTTTGCAATTAGAGGCAGTAAGAGGGGTCATGGTGGAGAATAGTCTCCAGTCAGGACTTCATTCTGGCATTTCCTTAGCCATCTATGCAACATGCAGATGGTGGGTGTTTATTTTGTGCAAGTTCTGTAGTAGGCAATATAGTGAAGATAAAGATCAAAGAGCATAAAAGATCAGACTCACAATCTGGAGGGCAGAGAAGCTGACAATTGTCAATTATTTCATATATAATGGTGGACACTATGATGCTTACCAATACACAGCACATCTCCTATAAGAGGGTAATAATTCCCTAACCCGTTGAAGTCTGGTTTGACCATGTGATTTACTTTCGGCAATAAAATGTAAGCTGAGATGACAAGTGTCACTTTATGAGCTTGAGGTTGTCCTCACTTTATGAGCTTGGGTCCTGAAGCGAAGGTGGGTAAATAGTCTGAGAGAGAAATAAAACCTCATGGTTTAAGCTTCTGGGGTCTTGGGATTGTTTGTTACTGCAGCACAGCCCTGTCTATCCTGAGTGATAGGGACATGACAGGGATAAGCACAAAAGAGGAACCTGTGACTGGGATGATTTGAAGCTGTATGTACCTCAGAAAAGCATATTCTCCAAATTAATCCATTCCTGTGGGTATGGACCCATTGCAAGTAGGATCTTTTGGTGAGTAGGCTCTTAAGATGTGACCTACCTAATTCAAAGTGGGTCTTAATCCTCTTACTGGAGTCCTTTATGAGAAGAAGACACAGAAGCTTAGAGAGAAAGCCAGAGAAACAGAGAAAAAGTCATGGAAGCAAGAAGCTGAAAGCAAGGAAACCTAGAAGAGAAGGAGGAGACCAGCAGACCTGCCATATGCCTTGCCCTGTGACAGAGGAGTCCTGGATTGCTGTCAGCTGCTCGTCAGGGAGAAAGCATCACTTGATGATGCCTTGATTTGGACATTTTCACTGCCTCAGATGTGTAAGCTTGCAAATTAACAAATTCTCATTGTTAAAAGCCTACTCATTTCATGTTATCTGCATTTTTGGCAGTCTAGCAGGCTAAAACAGTGACCTAACCTGAAGTCAGGGACAGATTCCCAGAAGAGAGGGAATCTTCATGGGCAACTGGGAATTATCCTGCAAAGAGGAGGGAGAAGGTGTTTTGGAGAGAAGAGAGAGGGAGATCTCCCTTAGGTGGTGAACACAAAGAGAAAACCACAGACGAAGCTTAAGACAACGTAGTTAAGAGCATAGTCTTTGGAGTCTGTCAGGGCTGGGTTTGATTCCTGGCTCGGCTACTATCTAGATTTGTGAACTTGAGCAGAAGCTCCTGACATTTTTTTGAATGTCAGATTTCTCTTTGCACAGTAGGCAAGATAGTGCCTACACTGCCCACACCTGGTGTCCATTTGCAAGGGCTCGTTCAAAGCAGTGGTAGTGTTACATGTAATGGCAGGTGCACTGGGTCATTGGGCCCAGTTTTGTCATGGCCTCTGCCAAATGCCAAAACCATAACCACAGTAGCTAACACTTTGGCCTATAGTACATACCTGGCTCTAAGCACCTTGCATGTTTTACAAAACTGTGGGAGGCTTGTTCTACCATGATGCCCACTTTACTAATGAGGGAATGGAACCACAGAGAGTGTAAATGAGGTATCCAAAGCCACACAAAGTGGTGGAGCCCAAATTCAGACATAGGAAGTTGACCCCAGAGTCTATGCTTGTGACCACTATACCATCTGTTTCTTCTGTGCTTACATGTCTCTTGGGAGATTAAATAATGCCCCTCACAAAAGGTATGTTCTGGTCCCAAGCCCTGGTCTTGTGGATGTGAACCCATTTGTAAATAGGACCTGTGAAGATGTTTTAGTTAAAGGTGTGTCCAAACTGAAAGGGGGTGGGCCTTAATCCAACATGACTGAAGTCCTCATAAGCAAAGGAAATTTGACAGAGAAGGAAAAGCCACGGGAAGAGCAAGAGTATGGAAGAGTCAATGGAATGTGGACTAGAAAGGAAAAATTGCCACCAGGTTCATTGCCATGGGACAGAAAAGCCAGATCCAAGGAAGGCCACAGCCAGCCCCAGAATGCCATCGTCTTCCAGGAGAAAGCATTGCATTGCTGATTCTGGACTTCTCCTAGCCCCAAAATAGTGAGACAATAAATTCCAGTTGTTTAAGCCAACCCACTGCATGATATTTGTTTTAGTATCTGGGAAACTAAAACAATGTCATGCCATTTTTGCTATGTTCAATGACTCAGATGGGACTCCCACTCCAAGAGGCATTACAGAAACTCTTGACCTGGAATGAAATGAAGAGAGGGGAGGGTCCTGGCCAGAGATGTGGGCAGGGGCAATGCTATGATCCTTGGAAATGGGATGAAATAGGCAGGGATAGTTTCTGAAATCTAGCTGGTCAAAAAGGAACTGGGGGTCATGCCAGGTTTCCTATAGCCACCAGCTGCTGGAGCCCCATTCAAGGCTAGGAGTTTTGCTTTCTGCTCTGTAAACAGTGAGCGGGGATGCAGCTTCCAACTCTGCCATCACCATGTTCTCAGATCTCGCCCTCGGGTGCAAGAGACATTTTATGAGCTGGCGCCTGCTATAGCAGGTGCTCTTAAGGAGAACCCCAAGCTGCTGTAGGAGCCCACCGGACCTAGACTAGTCTTGAAATGATATCAACCCAGGGTCATGAAGGCCAAGTCAGAGTGGACCTGATGAAGTAACGGGAGGCAGAAGGAAATTCCAGAAGAGGAAGAAACATGTGTATTAATTTGGAAGAGCATGGAGGTATTCATGCACTAGAGTATCTAGCAGGGGGTGAAAGCAGGGAGAGGAGATCCTAGATGTCAGGCAAGGGCTGCCTTCCAGGGGCTTTATCCCAAGGGCAGTGGGAAGCTAACTAAAGAGCTTTATGCAGGGAAACAACAGTACCAGATTTTCCTTTTGAAAAATTCACTTTGGTTGCCATTTTGATGGCAGGGGAGCAGGGATGTGGTGGGGAAACCATTTAGAAAGCTGTTGCAATAATTCTGGCCAGAGAAGACAAGGGGCCCAGCAGCAAAATGGAGAGCAGTGGGTGGACTTGTTCTCCCTGAACTTGTGACCCTGGATTAGTGCTCCAGTGACCTTTTATCCCCTGTCCTCCTCCCCAGCAAAAAGGGGAGTCTGGCCTATATTTATCTTTCCAAAGTGACGCTTCTGTAAATTGAAGCTTCTCTGAGATTTCAGCACTGCCCGCGTTCCTGGGAGCTCTGGGTTCTGGGTCATAGGCGATGCGGCTCTAGTGAGCTGTTAGCTGTGGTTCTTATTTTGTTTTGTTCCATGAGATTTCAGTTTGGTTAGTGACTGGTCTGTTTATAGGTTTGGGTTCACAAGGCTGACTCTCCAGGGCCCATTTGGCCATAGGTTAGCAGCTTGGGTAAACTGGCCCCAGGTGAACAGAGTTTTCTGGACTCTGGTCAACTGCTCCAAATGGGCAAATGTTCCCTGCAGAAGACGAAAAGCACGGGTTAAAATTTTTCCCCAATTAGCTCTGCATTTTCTATAAAGACATAATCCTTTATTAAGTTAATGGGGCATAATAATTATTAATTGCTAATTATTCATAGTCGCTTAGTCCATTTAAAGGAAATGACACCATTTAGAGCAAGATTTAAAGATATGCAAATATCAAACAGCTTCCTTCCAATATTCAGCTACTTGCTCATATTCACTGGCAAATAAATTGGCTTTGTTGTCAAGAAGATATTAATTTTGCTCTAATTTTATGACTTTTAATTTCACTACCCCACCTGTGTGTCCTTGGTCAACCTTCCTAACTTGTCTAAGGTCAGTTTCCCCATCTGTGCAATGGGGATATGAATACCTGTTTGCAACACTGCTGGAGGAATGCATGAAATAATGTAGGTAAAATGTCTAGTCTGCCACTTAGCATATGCTGAAAAAATCAGCAAATACAAGTTGCATATTAGAAGTTGCTGCTTAATCTAACCCTGGAGGTATCTCCCAATTCTAAACTAAAGTAAATTATGTATATATGCATATGTATTTATTTGTCTGCATCTATATCATCTATATGTAAACATTTAGTTCTAGGTTAAACTATACCTCTGTCTCTGTCTCTATGTATCTAGATCATAACTCTATGTCTGTTTCTACCTACATCATCTATATCTATCTATATCTATCTTTACCTTCTTGTCTTCTAAACTTCTTATGTGAAATTCATGGAATTGAAATTGCAGACCCCTCAAATGCTCTAAAGCCACATGCATCCTTGTCTCTTCAACCACCATGCCCCTTTCCTGTTCTGGAATATGGGAAACAATGGTTTCCTAGTCCACATTCTTCCTGCTCGATACTGTGATGAAAGCTGAAAGAATGGGATTCTTGTACCTCTGTCAGGTAGGGAGCTAGAAGTTAGTTATCCTCTGGGGCCCAGAGAGGGTGGTCCACTGAGAGCTTCTAAGATCCTCATTGAGTGTGTTTTCCTAAGGGCCTCTCTGGGCCACTGTCCCAGCACTGGCCCCTGACCTCCTTGCTATAGCCCAGGCAGCCCAGGATTGGGAGCTTTGGTTTTAGTTCAAACTCAGAACATCACTGCCTGGATTCAGTGGCTCACAGAGAGAAAATCCTCTTCTTTTTAGGAAGTCTAATTAAAGCATTACATATACTGGGGGGAGGATCTAACCTTACCTTAGTCAGAACTGCTTAAACAGCTACAGAAATAACAAGTTCGTGTTGGCAGGTACGGGAGACTGCATGAAGCCAAATCTAGTGGTGACAACAAAGTCGGGCTCCAAATGGAGCAAAGGCAGCAGCTGCAGCTGGTGGAGTCTGAGCACTGCCTGGGGTGGGTGAGAAGCACTGTTACCATTTGTGGATAACAGCTACCAGTGCCTGAGGTCTGTCTATGTGCAAAGCACTGTTCTAAACAATATCACAGAGATCATCTGACTTGTCCTGAATTGGTTATCATTCTCTTCATTTTACCCCTGAGGATATTCAGGGCAAGAGAGATCTAGTGGCGCTCCCAAAGTCATGCAGCCTGCAAGTGTAAACCCAAAGTGTTCCCTGTAATGGTCACCAAGGGGCCACTCAGAATGTGGCCAGGGAAAGAGAAGGTAGGAAGGGCATGTGAGAAGGCTGAGAATCCATCGCTGTTTCTTGTGGCCAGTGCAATTATTATATACTTCTCCCAAAGAGGAGGGGAGGCACGACTGATTTTAGGATGTGATTCAGCCACAGTTACCACTGGGCAGGTGTGGTAGACAGAATAATGTCTCCTACCCCAAAGATGTCCATGTCCCAACCCCCAGAAACTGTGAATATGTTAGGTTACATGGAAAAGAGGAATTAAGGTTGCAGGTGGAATTAAACTTGCTAATCAGATGACCTTAAAAAAAAAATAAAAGAGATTATCCTGGGTTATCTGGGTGAGCCCAAAGTAATCAATCCTTCAGTGGGATAGAGGGAGGATAGAGTCAGAACCACTGAGATGACATCGTGGGAAAGCCTTGAACTTGTCTTATTGACTATGATGATGGAGGGGACCATGAGCCAAGGAATGTGGGCAGCCTCTAGAAGTTGGAAAAAGCAAGAAAACAGAGTTCCCATTAGAATCTCCAGGAAGGAATGCAGTCCCAATGACATCTTTATGTTGGTCCATTGAGACTCATTTCAGATTTCTGACCTCCAGACTATAAGGTAATAAATGTGTGTTGTTTGAATCCACTATGTTTGTGATAGTTTGTTCAGTAGCAATAGGAAACTAACACAGTGGGGGTAATTGTACCTTTAAAAATCATGGGCAAATTGAATGTAATCAAACCTTTGGGTTGCAGAATTCTCTTCTGCAAGAAGAATGCAGTCCTACAAGGAAGAATTAACCAAAAGGGTGAGCACGTATCTGCAGGACAATTAAACCAGTGTGTTCCTACAGTGTGAGAATGGGGCACGGCTTAAAGGTAGGCTCTCCATATAGTTTCCCTGGACAATCTGTTTATGCATTTTGTGATACAGTTATTAGCAGTACCCTCTTTCACTCTCAAAAGTGTTCCAGTTTAGATGACAAGTCATAACATCATCCTTACAGAGAAAGACTGAGAGACCTACCAACCAAATACAAAAAGTGAACTTTGTATGAATTTTAAACTTGGGAAAAACACTTCTAAAACCATATGTATTTAGAGAATTGGGAAATTTGAATATGATAATCTGGGTATTTGGTAAGATTATAATTTTGTGAAGCATGATAGTAGCATTGTGATTAGGTATAAAAACATCCATTTAAAAGATATGTTTCTGAAGTATTTAGGTCCAAATGACAAGATGCCTGGGATTTGTTTTAAAATAACCCAGCAAAAAAAAGCAAAGATGGAAAAACTGTGGCAAAATGTTGATAGTTATTAAAGCTAGATATTTGTTGCATTGTCTACTTTTGTAAGTTTGACAGTTTTCTTAGTAAAAATTTAAATCAGTGTTCTGCACATAGCTTTGGTTATTTAGAGCAGACACAGAGATTTTGCTTTCTCTTTGTTCCTCTTCTCATATTAGTCTAACCAACATTGGCCTTCTCATATTGGCCAACTGGTATAATTTATCTTTGTTTATCTTCACTTGGAGCTCAGGTGGCTTACTGGAGGTAAGTTTGGGGCATGGAGGAAAGAAATGCCTCCATGGGTCTTTAAACAATGTCATGATCTACAGCACAGACGGTTATGTTCTGGGGGATGAAAGCACAAATATGAGCAAGCAGTACTTTAACAGATTCTCATTTGCCATTGTTTCTTTTGAAGAACCTCATGGGGAGGTGTGGCTCTGATCTGGGGTAAAAATCAATCATCCCTACTTTTGTAGATGGCAGGCCAACTAGGATCTCCTACCTAGTGGGGTTAATAAAAACAAGCATTGTAAAGTGGAAGGAACATTAGTTTGGGGTTCAAAAGCCTGGTTCTGTCATGTCACAGTTGTGAGACTTTAGCTAAGTCATTTAACCTCTCTGAATCCCAGATTTGTTATTTGCAAATTGAGAAAATGAATTCTTATTTCTCAGGGCCATTGAAAAGATTAAATGCTATGACATAAATAAAATGTCAGGCACATAGTAATGACTTAATAAATGCTTATTTCCCAGTGCTCCTTGAGTCTCCTTGAGTGGTGAATGTTTTGAGGTTCAGTAATTCTTATTCTATTTTGGATACTATATTATATTTAAAAATACATTGTTTTCTGATTATAACACAATGTTTACTCGTTGTGGAAGACCTACAAGGTTACAGAAGCACATTAAAAGAAAATAAACTTCTCTTTAACTACCAATCATAGATACATAGATTTCAACTGTTTATATTGTGGTTTATATCCATTTTGTTCTCTTTTTCTCTCTCTGCAAAAATAATTCTGTATATGGAATTTTATGTCTTGATATTTTAATATATTGTTTGAGTTTTTCTCCCTGAATTTTTTTTTTTAAATTTAAAAATCAAAGTGTGATAGACTTGAGTTATATCAGCCTGGCTCTAGGCCCTCGTATCTTTGTCATTTTCTAGGTATGTGTCCCTGGGAAAATCCCAAAACCTCTCTCTCAGGGTTAATGTGGGATTTAAATAACATAAAGACCATAAAGCTCTTAGCACAGTTCCTGAAACATAGTAAATGCTTATAAAATGATGGTTGTTTTTACTGATATTGATTCAACTATTGTGTCAGTTAGGCTCAGTAATGCTACAAACAGCACTGAAATCTCAGTGACTGAAAACTGAAGTTTGCTTCTTACCACAGATTTAAACCACTCCCTTGGGCAACAGCCTTTCACATGGTGATGTAGAGCCCCAGGTTGCTTCCATCTTACAGAACTTCCATCTTATGCATGTTTCCTTGGTTGCCAAGACAGGGGAAGAGAGACTGGAAGATCTCACGTCAATAATTAAATGCTTTGATCCAGAAGAAATATGCATCCATTCTTCTCACAGCCAGTAGGCCAGAACTAGTTGCATGACCCCACCTAACTTCTACAGGGAATCTGCCTGGATGAATGTAATCCTCTCATTGTACTCAGTAGAGGTGGAGACCCAAGTATAGATGAGCACTAGGAGTCTCTATCATAAGACTATTTCTCTATTATAGGATTGTTCACTTTCTTAGAAGTCAATGAGCTTGGATGCAAGGTTTGTTCCCAGCATATTCATGTGTTTTGAGGTCTCAGCCTCTGACCTAGGTGAAGGGAAGTAAAGGCAACTGATCTGAGATGAATTGTCTTCTCTTGAGTCTGCCTGAAGCTAAGGTTCCCAACAGGTTTCAATGCCAGGTCTTTCTCTGTGGCTGAGAGTTACTTCCCTATTGCTCAGTGTTATGAATGATGCATTCAAACCAAAGGGCCAGGTTGGCCACAGTACAGCATTCCATGAGTGTCTTGTCATTGCCCTGATCTACAACTTGTCTTGAGAGCCATTAGTCCTGGAAAAGAGTTTATCAGCTCTGCCCTGGCTTTCAGTACCACATATATCATGGTGGGAAGAACGCTAAGCAGATCTGAGAGGCTGGATGAGTACAAAGGGCTCCTGCAGAATTACCAGATCTCCTGGGCGAAGCTGCTGAGAAGTTTTGTGACTTGGTTTTCATTCCTTTTTCCTTCTTCCCAGATAAAATGAGCCCTTCCTCTTCCCAGAAACTGGCCGTGGGATGCAAGGTGAGAAAGTTTTGAGGGTCAGAAAAACAAGGGTGTGCTTTATAGCTTTGCCATATTACTCCATAGCTGAGTTGGGCCTAGAGTTTGGATTCTGAGGAAGCATCAGGCCAGATACCATACATATTGGTTAGGATCCTTTCAGTAATCAGTAACAGAAACATCAACTCAAACTGGCTTAAACAGTGAAAACATTCATTATCCCATATGATAGATTTCTGGGTAGGGTGGGTTTTCGGATTGGGTGACCTACAGCTCAACCAGTCTTCAAAGACCCAGGTTCTCTTTGCTCTTTCCTGTTCTTGAGATCTGTCTTCCTCCTCAAGCTGGTAGGATGGTACCTGCAGCTATGTCAGTATCATAGCCAGAAATGAAAATATCTGGAACAAGAAGAGAGAGCATCTCTTCTAGTGGTGCTGTCTTAGGAGAATGGAAATTTTATTGAAAGCACTCATCAGTTTTCCTCCATTTGCAAGAGGTGGCCACATGTGCATTCTTGAGCCAGTCAGCTACCCAGGAGGAAGGGATTATCTTAGCACAAATCAGTCCATCTCTGGAGCCTGAGATGAGCTCAGCTGGAGTGAGGTGTATCCAAGGAGTATCTTAGAAAAATCAGGGTTCTGTTTGAAAGAAGGAAGGGGAAATGGAGACTGAAGAATGGAGACTGAGAATGGTGATACTACACAATCCATTTCTCATTGATTTTATTGTTTTTCAGATGGTTATTTCAACAGGAAAGCAATAGTTACCATAAATTGAATATTTACTGCATATTGTCTCTTTGTCAAGATCCCTATAAGCATTTCCTTCCTTAAATTTTATAACAGCCCAGGGAGGCAGAAGCTAAATCAAAACCATTCTAAAGATAAGGAAAATAAGATTCTGGTAAGGTGACTTGCTAAAGGTTAAGTGGCAGAACCCAGATTCAAACCTAAGTCTGAATGATTCCAAAGCCTGAACTTTCAACCATTCTGCTATACTGCATTTGGAAAGAAGAAAGAAAAAGCATAAACATTTATCACACACCAACTATTGCTTATGTATGTGTGCATTTCCTTTCTCATTTAATCCCCACAACAAACCAGCTGGTAGCTATCCTTATTCCTATTTTATATTTTATAAAGTTAAGACTGAGAGAGCATATTTAATGTTCTAAGCACTTCATAACCAATAAGAGGCATAGACCTAAGTCATTTTGATATATGACTTTGTGTCAGAAAAAGAATGCTTTCATTTGTAAGTATCAGAACACCCTATCAAAAGTGGCATTAAAGGGGTTGGAAGAAGATAATGGCATAGAGAGGAATGGAAGCTAGTTTGTCCCCCTGTGAACAACTAATAAACAACCAGGAACAACTAGTAAATAATCTGAAATAACTGCTGGGGGACAAACGTGACTGTCCACACATCATACACCAACCTGGATTGGGAGGAATGCCTCAGATTGCAGCATAAAATCTGTAAGTAAAAACTGCAGATCCAAGCCGGGAGTCCCTCCCCCATGGCAGCCTGAATTGCAAAGCCTCACTGTGCTAGAGAGCAGCACTCCCTGAGCAAGTGAATATACCTCAGCCCAGCTCCAACTGAGGGTTTAATTAACAAATGTTGCCTGCTGTGCTGGTTTGAATGTATTCTGTCCCCCAAAACACCACTTTCTTTGAGGTAATCTTGTGTGGGCAGATGTATCAGTGATGGTTAGATTGTAATTGTTTGAGTGTTTGCATGGAGCTGTGCCCCACCCAACTGTGGGTGATGACTCTGGATAATTTCCATGGAGGTGTTATCCCACCCATTCAGGGTGGGTCTAAATTAAATCACTGGAGCCATATAAATGAGCTGACAAATAGAAGGAACTCAGTGCAGCTGAGAGTGACATTTTGAAGAGGGAAACTTTGAAGAATGCACAGAAGCTGAGAGAGTAGCTGCAGGTGAGAGACTGAAAATGACCACTGAAAGCAGACTTTTGATCCAGAGAAGTTAAGAAAGGAAAAACACCCCAAGAGCAACTGAGAGTGACATTTTTGAGGAACTGCAGCCTAGAGAGGAATGTCCTGGGAAAAAGCCATTTCAAACCCAGAACTTTGGAGCAGATGCCAGCCACATTCCTTCCCAGCTAGCAGAGGTTTTCCAGACACCATTGGCCATCCTCCAGTGAAGGTACCCAATTGCTGATGTGTTATCTTGGACACTTTATGGCCTTAAGACTGTAACTGTGTAACCAAATAACCCCCCTTTATAAAAGCTGATCCATCTCTGGTGTTTTGCATTCTGGCAGCATTAGCAAACTAGAACACCTGCTCAATACAAGCTATGAATCCCCAACAAGCAGGCAGAGGCTTCTGGTGATGACTGACCTTGGAGAGCCAGAGGATCTCTCTGGGAGTTAGGGGAAGCCAAGAGGACCAAGTGCCATCTCTGGCCAACTGATGAAACTGAGGGTGGCCATGGACTGGCCCTGAAGGGGGTCTTTCTGTCCTTTTTTCGGTTCAGTGGAGAAAGCCTCAGCCACTTTCAGTTCCCAGCACTCTGACCCAGACAAGGGTGGAGATAGCAGAGTCAGAGGGACTATTCAAATGCAAATTATATCTCCCCAGAGGGTCTATCTACCATAAGAGGAAAGAGGTGGTGCCAAGCTGTGCTACTCGCCTTCCATTCAGAACCAGAACCCAGAGACTGGGGGAAAGAGCCATGGGCCATACCTCCTTACACCAGTCTGGAGGGACAGACTGACCGGTGCCACCTGCTGGACAGAAAAGCACAGTGGCTTGAGGCCTCACAGGGTGCAACAATCTTCTAAGACACACCCTCAGGGAAACCTGATACTAAATATTGCCTCCTTCTGAGACCTGAGCCTCTTCTGGTCTGGGAAAACCTGGTTGGGGTAACCAAGGAAACCAGATGCCTAGACAACAGAAAACTACAACCTACACTAAGAAAAACGAAGTTATGGCCCAGTCAAAGGAACAAACTTACACTTCAACTGAGATACAGGAATTGAAACAACTAATGCCAGATCAATTCAAAAAGTTTAGGGAAGATATGGCAAAAGAGGTGAAGCATATAATGAAAAACACTGAGCACACATAAGGAAGAAATCAAAAGTTCAAAAAAACAACTGGCAGAATCTATGGAAATGAAAGGCACAACACAAGAGATGATAGACACAATAGAGATGTACAACTGCAGATCTCAAGAGGCAGAAGAAAGCACTGAGAAACTGGAGAACAAGATACCTGAAAGCCTCACACAAAAGAACAGCTAGAGAAAAGAATGGAAAAATATGAGCAACATCTCTGGGAATTGAATGACAACATAAACATAGGAATGTACGTGTCATTGGTGTACCAGAAGGAGAAAAGAAGGGAAAAGGGGCAGAAGCAATAATAGTGGAAATAATCAATGAAAATTTCCCATCTCTTATGAAAGCAATAAAATTATATATCCAAGAAGCACAGAATAGTTCTGAGTAGGCCTACACCAAGACACTTAATAATCAGATTATCAAACATCAAAGGTAGAGAATCCTGAAAGCAGCAAGAGAAAAGTGATCCATCACATACAAAGGAAGCTTGATAAGACCATGTGCAGATTTCTCAATAGAAACCATGGAGGCAAGAAGGAAGTGATGTGATATATTTAACATACTGAAAGAGAAAAACCACCAACCAAGAATCCTATATCCAGCAAAACTGTCCTTCAAATATGAGTGAGAGCTTAAAATATTCTCTGACAAATAGACAAGGACAGAGTTTGTGAATAAGATACATGCTCTACAGGAAACACTAAAGGGAGAACTACAGATGAGAGGAAAAGACAGGAGTGAGAGGTTTGGAACACAATTTTGGGGGATAGTATCACAGCAATGTAAGTACACTGAACAAAGATGACTGTGAGTATGTTTGAAAGAGGAAGATTAGGAGCATGTGGGACACCAGAAGGAAAGAGGAATGATAAAGACTGGGACTGTATAACTCAGTGAAACATAGGGTGCTCAATGATTGTGATAAAAGGTACAAATATGTTTTTACATGAGGGAGAACAAACAAATGTCATCATTGCAAGGTGTTAAAAATAGGGTGGGATTGGGGGAAAATACAAACAATGCAAACTAAAGACTATAATTAACAGAAATGTTGTATTATGCTTCCTTTAATGTAACAAAGGCAATATACCAAAGCTAAATACATATGCGGGAGGGCACAGGGGAGGGGTATAGGACTCTTGGTATTGGTGATGTTGTCTGACTCTTTATTTTACTTTGGTTTAATGCTATCTTTCCTTTTGTCGCTTCCTAGCTGTCATGTTTTTTTTTTCCCTCTTTCTTTTTTTTATTTTGTCTCTTTACCTTCTTTGACTCTTCCTCCTTCACTGTTGAAGAAATGGAGATGTCCTTATATAGATAGTGGTGATGGTGGTGAATACATAACTATATGATTATACAGGGAACCATTGATTGTTTACTTAGGATAGAATGTATGGTGTGTGAACAAAACCATCTAAAAAATGGATAAATGAAGAAATTGTGAGGGCACTATATTGAGTAAAATAAGACAGACACATAAGGACAAATATTGCAGGCTCTCACTGATATGAGCTAGTTATAATATGTAAACTCATAGACAGGAAATATAAGTTACCAGGATATAGAATGGGGCTAAACAATGGGGAGTGGTTGTTTATTATGAGCAAAATGTTCAAGTAGGGTGAACTTTAACATTTGGAAGTGGACAGAGGTGATGGTAGCATGTTGTGAGAATAACTAACAGTGCTGAATGGTGTGTGAAGGTGGTGGAAAGGGTAAGCTCAGAGTCATGTATGTCACCAGAAGGAAAGTTGGAGGTTAAAAGACGGGAATGTATGAAACAGTGAATCTTGTGGTGGACAATGTCCATGTTTAACTGTACAAATATTAGAAATCTCTCTCATGAATTAGGGCAAATGTATGATGCTATAAATAGAAGTTAGTAATAGAGGGGCATATAGGAAAAAAAGAAATCTGTTACAAACTGTATACTACAGTTACTAGTATTTTAACATCCTTTCATTAACAGTAACAAATGTACTATACCAATACTGTGAATCAATAATGGGGGGGGGGTTTGTTTGGGGTATGGGAGGATTTGAGTTTCTTTTTTTTTGTTTTTATTTCTTTTCTGGACTAATGAAAATTTTCTAAAAACTGAAAATAAATTAATTGTGGTGATGGATGCATAGCTGTATGATGGTACCATGGGCAATTGATTGTACACTTTGGATCTTTGGATAATTGTATGGTTTGTGAACAATCTCAATAAAAAAAATTAAAAAAAGTAAATGGAGAAAAAGTGGCATTAAACAACAGGATATTTTATTTTTAACAAAAGCAGAAGAAGAGACATAGGACACTCCACGATGGCTCAACAGTGAAATTACAGACCTGAGATCTTTCCATAGTCCTGCTCTGCTGTATTCAATGTGTTAATGAAGTCTCCTCTCATGGTCTCCAAGGTTCCTTGTCTTCATTGAACCTTGTACTAAAGTAGGGAGGGGCAAAGGCACACAAGTCAGTGAATGAAGCTCTCCTAGTGCATGCCTCTCTTTTTATCATGGAGAAAATCTTTCCTGAGTGCCACCTAGTTGATTTCCCCTTATATCCCATTGACCAGAATGGAATCACATATTCATTTCCTAGCTGCCAGGGAGACTGGCAAAGTGAGTGTTTGTGCTTTCAGTTTCTGCTGTTGAAGGCAGGTTCAGGCAGTATATAAAAGGGGAGAGGACTGGTTGTTGGGAAGGTAAATAAGGGTGTCAAACACAAAACTCCAAAGATTACAAGGCAGGATCCATACCACAAATTCTTTTTATTGCTATAGGCTGATGAAGCAATAGGTGCTCTAAAATGATTAGAATAATTGGATGATTAAGAAAGTTTGGGTCTATCTGGGTGATTTTGGAGAAGTGACTGGATGGACAGATGGGGTGGTGAGTTATTTAGGGGTGTTCATTTCCCTCTGACAGCCTCACTCTTGCCTGTCAGTCATTTTGCTTTTTGACAGCAATTTTATCAGTAAGAAAATGCAGGGGAAAGGAGAGACGAAGTTTCAGTTGGCTCATCTGTGGAATGGGTGAGTGAGATTAAAGCTTATCTCATATAAAGCTTCAAACCCTTGTTTTTTGTTCTGGATTTCAGGGATGCTCAGAAAAATGTGGCTTAGACCCAGTCATCCTAGGACTCCCAGGCTTGGAGCCCTATTTCTGAGATGACTTAAACCAGAGAATATGAAAAGAGAGCATATTGGAGGCTGCTGAGAGTGGAACCAGAAATTTTGTCTGGTGGAATAGATTAGACAGACAATCATTGAGTTTAGCAGAAAGAATTGAGGGTAATTCACTTGGAAGGAAACTCCCATCACCCTCAGCTCTTCCTGTAGTCCCTGCTTGCCCCAGCCCTTCCAAGCTTTGTGCCAGCTTTGCCTACTGAGAACCTCTCCCTCTGAGAGTTTTTAAGAGTGCAGACTCAAGACCAGCAGTTCTTAGTCTTGGTTGCACATTGGAATTGATGGTGCATGGTGGTGGTGGTAATGAACTTTAAAAAATATTAATGTCTAGGGTCCACCCCCAGAGATTTTGATCTGGGTGTACATCACACGGAGGATTTTAAGAGTTTTTCCAGGTGGTCCTAATGTACAGACAAGGTTGAAAACTGCTGCTCTAGATTAGACTGCTTGCATTCAAATCCTGCTTCTATCACAGTTGTATGACCTTCTTTAAACTTTTTGTGCCTCAGTTTCCTTATATGGCTAATATCACTCATGGAAGTGCCCTGAAGGTGACTGGGAAAATTCATATAATGCACTGTGCCTCTCCTGGAGTAAATGCTCAATACATTTTGAACATTAGCATTAAAACAGGCCTGTCCTGAGAACACTGACCAAGAGACCTGGACCTGGCAACCACAGATGATCCCATTTTCACAGGCAGCTGCCCCTAGGAGACTTGCTGCCTTTGTCCACCTTCAGGAATCAGACATCTTGGCTATACATGATGATCTGGGATGCACAAGTATTCTATCTTCCTAGGGTGGACACCTGGGATTTTATCTTGCTTCTGATAACAGGATTCCAGCTTTCCTTTGGGAAACTACCCTCCCCCCTCTCAGTCTATGTGGTTGGATGAGGCTGACTCCAACCACTAGCTGTAGCCTGCACAGGGTGATGTAGGTTTGTCAAATAAGGATGAAAGCAATGGCATTTTCTAGTTCTCTTGGAAAAGAGTCCTTCTCTTTGCAATGACATTGCAAAATTGGAAGGGTGTGAGTCTGTGGCTCCTGGAGACCATCTTTGCAACCAGAAGATGAGTGCCTGTCTGAGAATAAAGTCCACACGAGTATACAGATGGAATGATGAGGACAGACATATTCCCAATGACATAATTTGAGGACCTGGATCCAGCAGCACCTGCAAGTGCATTTAACTGTGGACTTCTTACATAGAGGAGATAATGTGCCCTTTTTATTGCCCAAGCCACTTTCAATTTGGCTTGAAATGCAGTTGAAAGAATCTGATGAATACACCTCACCTGAGACTGCTGGCTCTCTGTAGAGGCCAAACCTCTGTCCTAGGGTTACATTTTATCCCTCGCTTAGACCATGCTTTGTTTCCTTTCCTTGCACTGGGAGTTCCAAATATGCCAGACATTCTGGACTGGGCTGAGTGTAACAGCCTATGATGGGCTCCCCTTTCCAAAGGCCCCCACATCTCTGGCCAGGCCCTTGCTGGTAAGGGATAAGCTCAACCATGTTCTTAGAGTGAACCAGGACTAGAATGCCATTCCTCTAAGATAAATGAAACCTCAGTTTACATTGACAGGAGAACCTAGAAGAAGGGAGGGTACCATGCTACTGCTACTCTGCTCTTTGCTGGCCAGGCCTCATTTGTACTTTTGTATTGGATTTTGGGTATTACACTGAAAAGAGATCTATTGACAAGCAAGAGGAACCAGGGTGGTAAATGGGTTTCAAATGATGTCATATGAGAACAGGCGAAAGACACGGGAAATAAAAGATAGATCACTGTTCATTATAAGGAATAGTTTTTAACCATTAATTTGTCGAGCAGAGCTGTCTAAGAATGAAATGGACTTGTTCAGTAGGTAGTGAACTCCCCATCACTAAAGGCATGCAAGCTGAAATAGGCTAATTGGTTGTCATGGGTATTGAAGAGGCTGTTTTCAGAACACTGAATAGGCATTGTTTTAGTTTGTGTGCTCCTAGTAGCAGACCCTGAGGCTAGGATTTGGTCTGTGATCTCAGGAAACACCATGGGGAGTGGGGTAGCAAGGCAGGGAAGGGAAGGAAGCCAATGAAGAGTGCATTAATGAGCCAGTTACTGCAGCAGGCAAGTGGAGCTCAATCCTGCTGGGGACACTCTGGTAGAATGCATGGAACACACCCCAGAACTGTCCCCGGGAGGGCGAGGAGGAAGATGGGATATTTATCCACAAAATCCTGTCCCTCATTGGTTGGGGGTTGCTTCAGGGGCCTTAACTCTGAGACATGTCCAGCCTGCCCCAGGTGTGGGCTGAGCATTCTGCCTGGTCAGAGAATGTCCCCAGGTAAAGAGGTGCAAGAAACCATTCCTATGCTCAGGAACTGTCTGAGGGCAACCACAGGTAGGCCAGAGCATGTGCTGCAAGAGCTGGATTCACAGTTCAGAGGGGACTCCCCTGGGCAGAGTGTATCTGTAGGGGTGCACTCCTGAGCTCGCACAATGCACAATGTTTTTAAGACAAGGAATTTGAAAGAACACCTCTAGTTCCCACACTACTCTGTTACAGAATGAATCATGTCCCATAAATGGACATGTTCAAGTCCTAAACCCCAGCCCTGTGAATGTGAAACCATTTGTAAATAGGATCCTTGAAGATATTATTAGTTAAGGTGAGGCCAAACTGAATTTGGATAGGCCTTAATCCAAAATGACTGGAGTCCTTATAAGCAGAGGAAATTTGGATACAGGAGGAGACAGAAGGAGACCGATGGCCATGTGATGGAGGTAGAGGTTGAGTTATGGATTGCCAGCAAGCCACCACCAGAACGCTAGAGGCTTTGGGGAAAGTATGCTCCTGCTGACACCTTGAGTTTGGACCTCTAGCCTCCAAAACTGTGAGGCAATAAATTTCTGTTATTCAAGCCAATTTGTCTGCAGTATTCATTATAGCAGCCCTGGCAAACTAAGACATTCATTGGCTCTCATCTTTTCTTTACAAACATCTGGCCTTCTTTGTCCATTTCCTCTTCTTGTCTGGACCCTGAAGGCATCAACCTATAGGACCCAGATGAGATAATATTTGATGTCCTTCTCACATCATCTGCATCCTGCCAGTTCAGTATGGCTCTGGTGATACCAGTGATACCCAGGAGCAGAGCAGAGAGATCTGGGGTCCAAGGCATCAATCGTCAGTGCTCCTGGAGTCACTGTCACCCTTACAACTGCCACTTCTGGCTGTGGAGCCAGCTCTTTCCAAAGCATGTAGATAATAATAATACGTGTATATCACAGGTCCAGGAAGTGACAGGGCTGTTTATACCTCTTAGTGAACCAGCCCAGAAAATATCTCAAACCTAGTCCCTTGTACAGATGAATGAGCAGAAACGTGAAGGTGTAAGGTGTTTTGCCACCTCAGGCTTTGAACTCATGTCACCTGCTTTCTCAATGCCCAGTCCTCGATCTAGGCCAGCTGTGGAAGGCACCCACCCACCCCAGCTTGGATTCAGAGGCAGAAACAGGTGGACTGACAGGAGGGAGTGGCAGCCAGGTGGGGGCTGTAGAAGCCATGGGAGCCACACTGAAAGCCTGGGGTGAGGGATGGGGGGAAGATGAGGGAGGGAGCAGGCAATTTTGACATGGTGAATCATGTTTTACACTTGAAGCAGGAGTTGAGAAATAGTGAGGGGGCAATATAGAATATACCAGGAGGCAAGCAGGTGGGAAATTACATGGCTCACATTTAATTATGTAAAAATCCCACAACCCCCCGGGGAGCACAAAGGACATGAGGCTGTGATCTCCTTTCTCTCACAATTTTGGAGTCAGTTTATTAAACGACAGAAAAAATCATTCAGCAGAGGAAGAAGGAGAGAATTATGCAGGCAAAGAACTAAAGATGATTTCACAGTTCTCTTGCCTTTCTTTGTAGCTGCTCCAGGCTCCAATTCTGATTTCAGTGTAGAGATCAACATGTACACACAATCTCTTACAAGGGCTCTAACCCCCTTGTTTTACAGATGAGGTTGAGAGAGAGAGAGAAAGTACAGCTGTTACTGAGAAACAAGAAGACTGGATTTTTTTAGAGCTAGGTTAAGCCCTGATTTCACCTTTACTACCACTGTGACTTTACCTCTCTGGGCCTCGGTTTCCTCATCTGTACAATGGAGAAAGAATCCTGACCTCATGGACTTGCTGAGAGGAAAGAAGACATGTGAAAATAAACTAGTAGATGATGTTCCTTTCTTTCCTTCTAGTTTCAGAATGTATTCTGAATCCATTTACTTCCTTCTGTCGCCACAGTTGCCAGCATCATCTCCCACCCAGATCACTGCACTAGCTCCTAATTGGTCTCCTTGCTTCCACTCTTCTCCCTTGCAAAAGATTTTCCACAAGAAGCCAGAGTGGGCTGTAAAAATGAAAATCCGTTCATCACTTACTTGCTCTCAAGCCTCCAATGACTTAGAATGAAGTCCAGACTCTTTCCGGCTGTCTACCTCTTTACCCCCTTCTCAACACTCTCCTGCTCGCTCACTCTGCTCTAGTCCCTCCGGCCATTGTGCTTTGTCATGGACATGCCACGCAGGTCCCAGATACCTGGACTCTCTTCACTAAGGTATCTGCATGACTCCCCTCTCCCTTTATCCAGGCTTCTGCTTAAATGTCACCTCCTCTGAGAAGACTCCTGCCCTATGTCTAAAATAGCTCCTTCCTTCACACTTCATCCCCTTACTCCGCTGTATTTTTTTCAATAGAATTATCACTTACTGTCATCTTTATTGTCTATCTTCATTAGAAGTTAAGCTCCATTAGGGCAGAGACTTGGTGGTGGTGTTTGGTTTTTTTCATTTTGTTTGTTTGTTCTTTGTTTTATTGCTGGTACCCCAAGAATCTAGAACAGTACCTGGCATAAAATAGATTCTTGATAAATTAATGACACTGACTAGCTAGGCATATGGAAAGCAAGAACCTTGGGTGCTGGCCTGGTGAGGCTTCTGTCTACACACACAAGAAAGCTCTTCATGCCTATGTACCTGTCATGGCTATCTCTAGGTCATGCCCAAAGGCTGGACTTTCTTTGTAGACACTTCCCCACAATGCTTTGAGACACTTGTAATCCCTTCGGAGATCCCGTACAGCCAGCAGGGAAGGTAAGCCCTCCACACCTGTCCTTGGTAGGCTAAGTAAGCAGGATGGAGATGGCTGCTGGCCTGTAGTGCCCCCGTTTCTACTCTGAACAAGCAAGTGGAAGTTGTGCTTAGAAGTTCCCAAGAGAAATGCATTTCAACTTCAGCATGAAAGATTTAGAGTGACCTAGGAAAGGCATTTTGAATAGGGAAAAAAATACATCCCAGATGATGAGTGCCAAGGGGTTTGCAAGCAGCCAAGATGGCCCTGTGGGTAGCAGGGGTCATGACACTGGCCTTGGCTGCAGATGCAGAGGCAGAGGGATGCCCCAGTTAGCCTTGGCTCTCTGATTATCTTTCCTGAGCACAGGTCCAGAATTCCTTTTGTCCCGGCAGGTACACACTGGAATGGGAAGATGCACTTTTCAATCATTCAATTCCATATTGATTATTTTAAAGTGAGCCTTCCTTTCCAGTGTCACTGCTGAGCAGGAATTGACTGGTTGGGATGCAGCACCTGGGCTGGGCAGCACTAATTTGGCATCATTTCCTGAAATGAGCCCAGGAAGCAGGTAGTCAGCCAGGGGATTCTGCAGCGACCACAGATCCACCAGAAATGGATGAGTGGTTGCGAACTGCGGTGTCGTTTCTCTTGTCACAGTCCACTTGATGGTGCGATATTATCATTATAGAGCAACAGAGAAATATTTTCATAGCAAACGGCAACATTTCCCCGGTGTCATTAGAGAGAGCAAGAAAGAGTCTGAGAAAGTGTCGGAAGCAGCACAGAGCTATCGTTTGTGTGCCCACTCTGTGGCTGGGTTCTTTATGTGCTTGGTAATATAATGATGATAGTCATAAAAATAGCTGTTGTATATTGAGTGCTTATTGCACGGCAGGCACTATACTAAGCACTTGTCATGCATTATTTTCTCCCATCCTCATGACTACTTTATTAGCTCCAGTTTACAGATAAGAAAACTCAGGCATAGAGAAGTGAAGTGATCACTTCTAATAAGTAGGAGAGCTGGATTTAAAAACAGCCCTGCCTAAACAAATAAAGAAAAATAAATAAATAAAACAAAAAATAGCCCTCCTGACCCCAAAGCCTTACTCATAGCCCATTGAGATCAGACATAGGGTGTGCCTGATACACTTCGCACTCCAGTTATGACTAGAAATTAGTATTTAGTGTTTCTCAACCTTTCCCCCCCAACCCCTAACCCCTACCCTCCTCTCCCACTCTTACCCTCACTCTTACCCCCACCCTACCCCTACCCTACCCTCTGTATATCACTGTAATCTGTTTATGTACTATGGTCTTTTGAAATGCAAAAACTAGGGCAATATCTCAAAATTCTTCTCTCCCTGTTGAGAATACATGCTCTAGATAAGACTTACAGAGAGTTTGCCATGTGCTAGCTCAGTTCTAAGCAATTTTGACATATATTAACTCATCTATTCTTCACAAGAACCATATGGTATTTTTAACAGATAAAAAAAAAACGCAAGTGAGGCTCAGAGAGATTAAGCAACATATTGCATTCAGCACAGCTAGTTAACAATAACAGAGGTTGGGTTTGAACTCAGGGAGTCTAGCTTTTTAGATCAGTCCCATAACAACTACCTGATACCATCAGATGTCTGATGTGGGCTGTTTGCACATTTATAAGACATTTTAGTCTTCACACAACATCTCTGAGAGAAGCTGAAACATCCTCCTTATCCTTGTACCAAGAGGAAATTGATGCTCGAGGAAAGGAAGGGCGGCGCCCACAGACTCTCAGCCCAGAAGAGGTAGAACAGGGTTTTGGATCCGTGTTGTTTGCTCAGACCCGAGTGCGCCCTCTGTTGAGCAGATCAGATTTCTTTAGGGGGCTGCGCTGCTTCCCGGGCCCTTCCGGGACAGCCGCCCTCCGTGTAGCAATGTGGTATTAATATCCACAGACCGCGCTCGGCTCTACGAAGTTTCATCTCATTAGTCAAATTAAAACTTACTTCTGAACTTGGTATATCTGTGTGATAGACTTCAAGTAAATTATAATTTTATTTATAGCTCCCTGTCTTCCAGAAACTTAAGCGGCAAAATGTTATTTGGCTCATAAAAAAAAATAAAAATTAAAAAAAAAAATAAAATGGCACCTCAAGCAGTACTGTAACTAATTAGCGAGACTTCCAAGCCGTTGTTAATTCAAGACGCTGAAACGCGCGGCAGCAGCAACCAGCAGCCATCCCGAGTTCCCGGGGAGGACAGACGCACGCAGCTGCGGAGCTCAGATTTCACATTAAGTCAAACAATTATTTTGACGGTTTGAATGAGCGCCGCAAAGCACCATTATAATAAAATCTTTCAGTTGCCTTGCCGAGGCGGTTGGACCCGACAGGGAAGGCTGAATGAGGCCGGGGAGTTCTCTGGGCCTGGCACTAGGCGGTGCCTCCCTCAGGCATGGCCAGATGTTTACTGCAGAGGCTGGCTCCAAGGGCTTTGGGAATGAGGCTCAGAAATGACAGCAGCACAAAGAGCACACCTGGTTCACTTTTGTTGGGGCCCCTTTTATTTATGTTTTTCTTTTTTTCTTTCTTTTTTTTTTTGTGCCTTCCAGTGTTATTGTTGATTTCTTGAATTGAGAAATAATTTTAGATTCACAGAAGAGTTGCAAAGATTGTACAGAGTTAGAGTTCCTGTGCATCCTTCAACCACCTTCCCCTAATGCTAGCATCTTACATAACCACAGTAAATTTATTTATGCACCAGTACCCTTTTAGGTGCTGAGAATACATCCATTCAGAAAAATGGAAAAATGGGTGCTCATGGGGGCATGCAATGGAGTAGGAGAGACTGGAGCAAGCCCAAGCCAGATGGTGTTAAGTGGATTTCATGTTGCCTCTACATCTTTCAGATGCCATAAAATTCAGAATCGATGAGCTAATCTGATTCAATGACTAGTGGCCATTTCAGCAAACCCTCACAATTAATTGAAAGTGTGAAACAGAAAAAGAATCTTCTCTGGGACTCTGAGCTACAGGGATGTGCAGAGAAGTCAATGCTTGGTTGTGGGAAGAAATGAGCATGCATCTCGATCTTCACCCTCGTGCTCCCTAGCTGGGTGGTTTAGGGCAAGCCACTTGGCTTTGATGTTGGAAAATGGAAATGATGTCTTTTCCTTTAGATTGAATGATCAAGGTGGATGTATTCACATTTTGCAAGGAAAAAACCCTGTGTGATATCCTGCACACCATGGCGTATGCATTCATTCATCAGGAATGCTTGCAGTAGCATTTGAAACAGCCCATGCTTCCATCCTTGCCCACCTGAGATATCTTCTCCACCCAGCAGCCAGAAGGATCCTGTTTAAAACTTCAGAAAAATCATGTCCCTCTTCTGTTCAGAACCTTCCACGGCCTCCTCCTGTGACTCAGATCGCAGAAACCTGTGATCTTGCTTGCGGGCCTCTCTGACTTCTTCCCCAGTCACTGTCTGACGCTCTGTTTCCTTGCTGTGCTTGAATGTTCCTTGAACACACAAGTGGGCTCGTGTCTGGAGGCTCTGTGTTTGTCGTTTCCTCCGCCTGGAAAGCTCGCTCCCCAGATCTTTACCTTGCTGGCTCCCCACGTGGTTCTAGCCTCTCACTGTCACCTTTTCTGAAAGGTCTTTCCTGACCATCTAACAAAAGCAGAGCACCCAGCTCACACAGTCTCCCTCACCTTGCTTTAGTCTTTGGAGCACTTTTCACAATCTGAAGTTACATATTTGTTTGTTTTCATTTCTCCCTTCTAAATTGCAGGCTCCGTGAGAGCATTCTCTCTTTTGTTCACCGTTCTATCCCTGATTGGCACATAGTGGACATTTAAATAATATTTGTGGAGTGAATGTTTGTCTATCTGACTTCTTCCTTCCTTCCTTTCTGTTATGCAATTACTTTGTTGCCACCATTTTGCTCCTGATGTACAGAGAATGCTTTGTTTGGGTACTGGTTTTCTCTGCAAAGCTTCTTTACCTCACTGGAGTGACATGCCTGAGAGAAAAGGGCATGAGTCCGCCTGTCCCTGCAGGGTCCAGTCATTCCCCTACAAGCCTGGGTGTTAATGGGACAGAAATGCATTTGCCAAAGTCTCTAGTTTCTCTCCCTTTGAGGTCCATTTTTCACCTGTCACTTTCTCTCTTGACCAGGAATTACAGAGCAGGAGAAAAATTCAAATCATCCAGTTGCTTAATCTGGTCTTCCTTATTTCTCTCAGTGAAGCACAAAGAAAAGGACCAAGGAAATGTGGCACAGGTGGGAGCAGACAGATCAGGCAGAGCTGATTTTACTGTGTCTTTTATTTGATGAGCTTTCGGCCTCTTACCGGAGAGAACATGCCATCCCTTCAGTGTGGGGCTTCCCAGGCTGTCTGAGTGGTGGAGGGGGGACTGTGGACTGTAGGCTTTCTGCGTCCTACTAGGCCACTTTGTAGGATGGTCAAAGAGGACATGCCCTGAGCAGAAATGAGAGTGGAAGCCAAAGCATCTATCATTACACTAAGTCCAGAACAATCTGATGAGCTGGTCTTCTGAACATCCACCCATCTGAATTCATCTTGATGCTAATGATAGCTACTCTTCATTCAACCATTAGTATATTGCAGGCACCAAGTTAACACACACTAGCTCATTTAATCCTTATAACTATCCAATGAGATATTACTGTACCTTGTTTTACAGATGAGGAAACAGACTCAGAATCTTGCCCATGATCTTTTGCTAGTAAGACTCAAATAGTCTGTGAAATTCATAGACTTAATCATGGTGCTAAACTGTACAAGTTGCAAACTGATGGCCCAGAAATATGCTTTATTTCACCTGCAAACACACTTTTTAATTGAATTAGTTTGTTAACATTTAAAAAATTGAGATATTTTTAGAAAAAGAATGACAGTTTCTTATTTTTACTTTTTTTTAGCTTTTTATTTTGAAATAATCATAATTCATGAAAGTTGCAAGTGTGATGGTTAGGTCCATGTGTCAACTTGGCCAGGTGATGATAGTACCCAGCTGTCTGGTCAAGCAAACACTGGCCTAACAATTGCTGTGAGGACGTTTGAGGCTGGTCAGTAAACCAACAGGCTGGTTTATTAACTCATCAGTCAGTTGACTGCAGCTGTGACTGATGACTCACCAAAGGGCGTGCCTTCCACAATGAGAGAATGCAATTGGCTGGATTTAATACGATTAATCAGTTGAAGACTTATAAGCAAGACAGATAGAGGACCTTCACTTCTTCTTCGGCTGCCCAGTGAAGCATTCCTGAGGAGTTCGTTGAAGTTGCTGGTTCATTTCCTGAGGAGTTCATCGAACACGTTCGTCGAAGATCCCAGTTCATTTCCTGAGGAGTTCGTCGAAGTTCCTGGTTCATTTCCTGAGGAGTTCATCGGACATCTTCCTTGGAGTTGACAGTTTGTTGACGGCTCTACAGACTTTGGACTCGTGCATACCCACAGTTGCGTGAGTCACTTTTACAATTTGATAGTCAGAGACACCTCTCATTGATTCTGTTTCCCTAGAGAACCCTAACTAATACACTCAGTTTCCCCCTATGATAACATCTTACATAACCATAGCACATAATCAAAATAGCAATGGACATTGGTAGAATGCTCTTAAGTAAACTACAGAATTTATCATAGTTCAGTAGTTTCTAAGTACATTCATTTTTAAAACAGAGTAATTTTTAACTATGAGGTGATTTTAAACAAAAATTATGGAATTCTGGTGCCTGTAAAAAAATTCATATCTGGCAACACTGGGCCAGATTTCAGTAGGTGAAAGATCAGTTGGAAGTAAGGGAAGACTACCTCTCTTTCGAAGGGCATTGATCTTCATTTTGCTATTGTCCTGAGCGAGCTGACGTCACTTGTTTACATTACCTGCCTGGCCAGTAGAGGTGTGTGTACTTGTAGCTCTGCTCAAGTCTAGGAGAGAAGCAGGGTGTCATAATGAAGGGATCCCATCATGTGATATGTCACCACTCAGATCATATAGGGCCAAGCTATGATAAGCCAGTGAGAGGTTTGGTTAAACAGAAAGATTATGAGTTGGAAGTGGATTTGTCTCATTCTTCAGGGCTCCAGAGCAGGCATGAGAATCAGTAATGGAAGCCAAAGGCAGGTAGATTTTAGTACAGCTTAAGAATTTTCTAATAACGAGGTTTGTCTAGCTGGAGAATCAGGCTGACTTAAGAGGCAGTGAGGCACCCGGCACTGGAGGCATCCAAACAGAGATGGAATGGCTGCCTGTTGAGACTGCTGGAGAGGAGATGTCTTTTATAAGAGAAGATATTTTTCTTAGGACCAGTTTTAAGGCTGAGATTCTTCAATTCTGATTCCATAACTGGAAGATTAGAAGTTAAATAACTGGTGTGTGTATGTGTGTGTGAGAGAGAGAGTGTGTGTGTGTGCACATGCATGTGTTATACGTATTATTTCATTTAATCCTTGCAACAGCAATCTGGGCTAGATATTATTATGCACATTTAACAGACAATGAAACAGCTCTGAGAAGCCAAGCAATGTGTCCAGTTCAGCTAGTGAGTTACTGAGCCAGAATTCAAACTTCTTTCTCTTTGGCTTCTAAGTATTCACTCTTTGTAGTATATTACACTGTCTCCCCAACAGAGGCAACCATTGGACAGAATTATTTTTCTGCGTTCCCCCTTTTCTTAACTAGAAGAATAAATGAATCCATCAGGGGCTGGCAAGGGCTTAGATTCTGCATCCACATCGTCTACCTCAATACCTTAGAAACTCTAGCCAGCAGCAAGGTGAAACTAGTTATATGAGTCTCCCTGGGAATGTTTATTAAAAATGCATAATCTCAAGTCCATGCTTGGATTCAGATCCTGCATAGAGCCAAGCAATGTGTGCCTTTAACAAGCTCTTCAGTTTGTTCTAATGTTTAACAAGTATGGAAACTGCTGTACATCATGGTATTTAACATGATAGTCCTGTACAATTCATTTATTCCAGATTTCATTTACTTATCCACATATAGGTGAGTATGGAGCACTTGCTATGTGCAGACTCTGTTCTAGGTACTGAGTAATTAATCAATGACCAAAATAGACAGTATATAAATAAACAAAAACTTTGCCCTCATGAAGCTTACATCCTATTGGATGTGGTTTTGCTTATTTTCAATAAGATTCTACATTGTAAGATAGGGAAGGAAATTTATTTTATAGATAAATTGAAGCACTGAGGGAACATTTTAAAGGTAGTTAATAAGTAACGGTTTCCAGGGAGTAGACTGGGAGGATGACAGAATGGGGAGTGGGTGCTAATGGGTACAGTTTCTTTTTGGGAGATGAAAATGTTCTAGAATTAGACAGTGGTGTTGGTTGCACAACCTTGTGAATTGTTCACTTTAAAAAGGTGAATTTTGTAGTCTGTGATGTATACCTTAATAAAAAGAAATAAAATAATTAAAAATTGGTGAATAAAGTTGTGGAGAAACTGAATCTCTCATGCATTGCTTGTGGAAATGTAAATATTACAAACATAATGGAAATTTGTTTGGCAGTTCCATTCAAAACTAAAAATGGACTTACCATATTGTACTCTCGGCATTTGCCCCAGAAAAAGGATTACTTATTTTCACACAGGAATTTGAACACAATGCTCATGGCAGTTCATTCATAAAATTTCCAAATTGAACACTACTCGAATGTCCTTTAATGGGTAAATGGTAAAAGAAACTGTGGTACATTCATACTATGGAATACAACCCAGTAATAAAAAGGAATGGGCTATTAGTACAATCAACAACTTGGATGAACTTGGTCAAGAAAATTATGCGGAGTGAAAAAAATCTGAAAAGCAATGATTCCATTTATGTAGCATTCTTGAAATTACGTAATTATTGAGATAGATAGGGATGGAGGGAGGTGATGGGTATGGCTTTAAAAGGGTAACATGAGGGAGTTTTGTGTTTATGGCAGAGTTCAATATCTTGATTGTGGTGGTGGTTGCACAAGGCTATGCATGTGACAACACTGCACACATGCAAACACACATGTATAACTGGTGAAATCTAATTATGATCTGTGGATTGTACCAATGTCAATTTCTTGATTTTGGTGTTATACAATTGTGCAAAATTTTATCATTTTGGGAGGCTGAGGGAAGGGTGCACAGGACTTCCCTGTACATTTCATTTGAAACTCCTGTGAATCTATAATTATTTAAAAACAAAAAATTAAAAAGTGGTTAAAATTGCTTTTACCTCATCAGTCAAAAAAAAAAAAAATCAAAGGCCATATCAGAGTGTTTATGATTTTACCATTTATGTAAAATAAGCAGAAAGTTTTATGTATGAATTTGCTTGTATTTGCATAAAATATCTGTGAAAGGATACAAGAGAAGCTGACACCATTTGTTTGACTTCAGGAATGGAAACTGTGTGGCTAGGGATAGAGGTGGGTTTAGAAATTTTACTACACTTCCTTTTTTGTCTTTTGAATTTTGAACTATATGAATATATTACTTATTGATAAAAGATTTGTAGGTAGATTGACAGAAAGACAAATAAAATGTTAAAATACATAAGAAGACTCTGAAAGGTGAGGAAAAGAAGGAAGACTGCCTGGGAGCTCTCATCTATCTGGGGCTGGTAGTGGAGAAGCCAGCAACCCAAAATGCCAATGGGCATAGACAAACTAAGTCCCAAGTAAAACCTGCTCTCTCTAGCCAGAGGATGAGGAAAGGGACACTTAGTCAGACAGAAAGCTTTCATAAAATAACTGCTATACTCTGGCCAAATGCCACAGGAAAAAACTGTGGTCCCACTTCCATTCCCATCAGCAATGACTCAGTTACTGGAGAGTCTAGACTTCTACTTTTGCCAGGCTTTACTGAGGCACCCTGATTCCCCTGCTGGGGTAGTGTTAGTGGAGACCATATGGGGCACCCCTGACCTTTCTTCCTGGGGTGGTGTCAGAGAAGACCTGATGAAGAGTTGGGACTTTCGCCACTGCTCAGCAGTCACAAGGCCACCCTCTGGTGCAGTGGAGGATAAGTGGGAACAATAAATGAGGCTCATCTTGCGCTGCAAACTAGGTGACATCCTTACAGCCCTAGTGGGGGTCCTGGAGTTTCACTCCTGCCCATTAGTATAAAGGATCTCCTTCCCTACGAGGCATCCTTGTAAACCAAGGGGAGAACCTGGAATTCCAACCCCACCAGGCAGTAGTGGGGTGTTGCCCCCCATTCCCCACTGGAACAGTGTCAGAGGAGACAAGCTAAAACACAGGATTTAAATAGGATCCAAAGACTTATAATATCCAAAATGTCAGGTATCAATCAAAGATCATGCATCATATCAAGAACCAGGGATACCTCGACTTGTATGAAAAGTCAATCAACAGACTCCAACACCAAGATGACAGAGGAGGTGTCAGAATTGTCTGACAAGATTATCATACAAATGCTTCAGTGAGGAATTATGAACACACTTGGGACAAATGAAAAAAAATAAAAATGTCTCAGCAAAGAAATAGAATATATAAATAAAAACCAAATGGACATTTAGAAATAAAAAATACAAAAATTGAAATAAAATCTCAATAGATAGGCTCAACAGCAGAATGGGGAGGACAAAGGAAAGAATCAATGGACTTGAAGAAAGAACAATAGAAATTGCACAATCCAAATAAGGGAGAAAAAGATATACTGAAGCAGAATGGTGAACTGTGGCATATGCATACAATAGAATATTGAGTGGCTGCAAGAAGAAATGAAGTTGTGAAGCATGCAACTAGGTGAATGGATCTTGAGGAGAGCATTTTGAGTGAAATAAGCAGGAAATGAAAAGACAAACATTATGATGCCTCACTAATATGGACTAATATAATGGGCAAATCCTGAGAATTGAATCTTAGAACACAAGTTATCAGGGGAAACTTATTGTAAAGGTCTTTAGAATGTAAGCTCTTATAGCAGACACATCTATTCTGGAGTTGTAATGGTTATCTATAAATTCTGACATACTGAGCTCTTTGTGTATAACCTGATCAGTTCCTGGAACTTTAGGTATCTGTGTGATACCTGAGACTCAGAGCTAGAGTTTGGCAGCTATGAATGTCAGTATTACCCTATACAGCAACTGTTTAAAAAGCTGAAAAAGAGTTCAGACTTCAATTACAGATATAAACAAAATGGAATTGGTTAGGACTAAAGCAAATCAGACTAAAGGGTAAAGGATGATATTAATTGTGTTTTAAAACTTCAACTTCTGTGTGAGACCAAAGGAAGAGATGTTTATTTGGTGCAAAATCTATGTTTTCTATAGCACACTAAATAACTTAAATTGTATGGCCAGTTTATTTAAACACCATAATTACATGGAGCTTTGAATAGGGAGAGAGATCTGGTTGGTTTGTACAAGTTAGCATGAAACCTTGATACATACCAAAGTAATTTGGGCAGAGAATAAAAAATGTATTTGCAAGCCTCTCTGAAGGGCTGAGGAAAATGCAGAAAATATTAAACTTCTTCACCTGGGTAATTACTGATATTTTCACAAGCATTGGAGACTACCAATTTAGAAGACTGAGCCCTCAATCTTGGGGCTTTGTTACTGCAAAGGAAAAGCTAAGTCTACTTATGATTGTGCATGAGAGTCACCCCCAGAGAACCTCTTTTGTTGCTCAGATGTGGCCTTCTTTCTCTTTCTAAGCCCACTAAGGAGGTAAACTCACTGACCTCCTCCCAACATGGGACATGACTCCCAGAGGTATATCTCCCTGACAAGGTGGGTCATGATTCCAAGGGATGAGCCTGGACCAGGCATCATGGGATTGAGAAAATCTTCTTGACCAAAAAGGAGAAGGGAAATGAAACAAAATAAAGTTTCAGTGGATGAGAGATTTCAAATGGAGTCAAGATGTCATTCTCGAGGTTATTCTTATGTGTTATGTAGATATCCCTTTTTTGTTTTAGTGATTGGAGTAGCTAGAAGAAAACATCTGAAACTGTTGAACTGTAGCCCAGTAGCCTCGATTCTTGAACATGATTGTGTAACAATGTAGCTTACATGGTGTGACTGTGTGATTGTGAAAATCTTGCCACTGACACTCCCTTCATCCAGTGTAGGGCATATGAGTAGAAAAATGGGAACAAAAGGTAAATGAATAACTGGGGGGGAAGCGGGAAATGGGATGTTTTGGGTTTTCTTTTTTACCTGTATTTTTATTTTTATTATTTTTTTGTAGTAATGAAAATGTTCAAAAATTGATTGTGGTGATGAATGTGCAACTATATGATCTTACTGTGAACAATTGATTGTACACTGTGGATGACTGTAGGGTATGTGAATATATCTCAATAAAACTGAATTTAAAAAAACTCATTCAAAAAAAAGAAAGACAAAGAGATGGAAAATCTGAAAGACAGAAAAACCAAAATGAATAACTTCAACAAATCAATCACAGAAAGAAAGAAAATGGGAGGTAGGAAATTTTAAAAGAAAGGAGAAAATGCTGGTTTGGGGGCTTACTGAGTGCCCAAAAAACTGATAATTCAGGTGATCTCTCAGGAAATTTTCACTGTTTTTTTCTTATTTTGAAATTTCCTTAAAATTCTGTGAAACAAATGCAATTGAAAAATTAAAAAATATACAAAACGAAGCTGCTATAAATGTACACCAGTCACACAGGGCAAGATTGAATCTGACCAAACATCTTACCACAGTACAATATTGTATGTGCTATGGTAGGGGTATAAAGAAGCAGCTATGTCACTGTTTCTTATCAACATTAATCCATGTCTCTTTTTTTATAAATATGTTTTATCCTGGAAAAAAAAAAAAAAAACAAAACAGAGCATTAGGGACATGTGGACTATAACAAAAGAGCTTATATTTGGGTCAACAGAGTCCCAGAGGGAGTGGAAAAGAGAGTGGCTGTAAAACTATTCAAAGAAATGATGACTGAAACTTCCCCTAAATTTGTCAAATGACATAAACCTACTGATTCAAGAAGCTTAGGAAATTCCAAACTGGCTACACTCATAAATCCATGCCAAAACATATCATAGTCAAAGTTCTGAAAACAAGATAAAGGAAAAATGTTGGAATAAATTATATAATACCCATATGGGAAAAGAAATTAGAAAAACAGCAGACTTTGCAACAGAAACCATGAAGGCCAGGAGGAAGTGACACAACATATTTCAGGTTTTGAAAGAAAAGAGTTATCACCCTAAAAGTATACATTCAGCAAAAATATCCATCAGGATTGAAGGGGAAATAAGGCATATTCAGATGAAGGAAAACCAAGAGAATTTGGCACAGACCCGCCCTGAAAATTCTAAAGAAAGTTCTCTAAAGAGAAAGGAAATGATTAAAGAAAGTATCTTAGAACATCAGGAAGGAAAAAAAAAAAAGAACAGTGGATAGAACAAATATATGGTTAAATAGAATAGACTTTCTTCTTCTCTTGAGTTTTCAAAGATATGTTTGCTGTTTTAAACAAAAATCTGTCCCATTTTGGGAAAATCCAATGTTGAGCACAGGCACGGAGAGGGAGATATGGTGAGAGAGGAAAACAGGCCATGGTGGAAGAGAATTAAAAGGCTCTGGCCATCTCTTAGCCTCAGCTCTCATCATTCCTATCCTCACATTCCAGGTTGCATCTACACATATCACTTACAGTTCTCTGTCCTGCTTCAGAGTCTTTGAATATGCTGTATCATCTACCTGTCAAGATTCTACTCAATCTTCCGGTCTTGGCTTACATGACACGTCCTCCAAGAAGCCTTCTCTGATTTCTTCTTTCTATGTGGAGGTTATTCACCCTTGTTATGTGTTGTGAGTGATAATTCCCCTTCATAGCACTTTTCGCTGGAGGTAGGTGTGAATTGATAGAAAATTTGAATATGGGAATGGAGGAATCATGGAAGGGTAGGAAGAACACCAAAGCCTTTGCATAAAAAAGTAAACTTGCTTGCGTGTGAATGTTATCTATGAATTTGCTTGTAAATGCATCAAATATCTCTGGACAGGTACCCAAGAAACAGATAACATTTGTTGAGTTCCAGGAATGAGTTTAAGTCCAAGGAATGAGTCTGGGCTTTAAGCTTCTTCTTGGGGAAGAAGCAAGGCTTAGGGTTGAAGCTTTGTGCTCCTCCCACATAGACCCTGAGACCAGGACGTGAGTGCAGATGGTGTATTTTGGAAGGATCTCAGGAAACACAAGTAAGGGACCAGAGACAGTGAGACAGAGAAGGGGAAAGCTAATGAGGGGTGTGTTAACAGGCAGATTGTGGCTGTGGGTACCTGGAGCTCAATCCTGCTGAGAACTCACTAAAGAACTACCTCAGAATCATCCCACTAGAGCCCAAGGAGGCTGGGCCGCCATCCCACCCACCACTCCCAACCCTTCTTAGTTAAAGGTTTCCTCTGGGGATGCCAACAGCCCTTGTATGCATGGTGCACATGTAGGAGAACTCCAGGCAGAGAACAGAAGAGTCTCCACCTCTTTTACTGGAGGTTGGGATGGGAAGCTGCCAGCCTGCTTAGCTGCTGGAGAATGCAGGTTGCTGGAGAGGTAAGAGTTAGGGTGTCTACACTGGATGGGGTCTATAAACCTCGCTGCAGTCCACATTTGTGTGGAAACACGGTGCTTCTGCTGGTGGTCTTAGAGGCAGCACCATCCTCCTGGACACCAGCATTTCAAGGTAGATAGAAAAGGGACTTATCATCTCCTCTTCAGTTGACAAAGAGATTGAAGTTCATAGATCTTATGTAATTGCGTTAGGACACTGTGTTCCAGCTAATATAAGACACAGACTCTCAAACCTTCCAGTTCTCTTTATGGCCTGGCTTAGAGGCCAGGACTCAGCAATGTTTGCTAAATACATATGCTAATGAACCAGTACCCCCTCTTCCAAAAAGACAGAAATCAAGGAGAACTTTAAGATGTTTACTCATTCACTCCGATCCAGAGCTTCAAGGGGAATAACTAGAATTTTGTGTGCCAGCCAGCCAGTTCCTGGAGTTGAGATTTGTCAGCATCAGACAGAATCATGTTGAAGGGTTTTGTTTCTTCAGGCATGTGGAAACCCCTAAGCAAAGAGAATAAAATATTCCTTCTCTTAACATAGCAGAAGCTGCCTGGGGGATGGGGATGGGGGTTAGTCTCATTCAAGGCCAGTCAAGCACTGAGTTTTGGAATTAGGGCCCAAAGGCGACTGGGATCTCTGGATGCTGAGGCTCGTGAAGCCCAAGAGAAGGGCAGATATCTGTGAATTTGGAGAAATGGCTGTTTGCCTTCTCAATTGCCTTAGTGAACCCAGGAAGGACGTTGTAGTCACAATGTGGACTCTTCTTTGATATTGCTCTTCTCCCACAGTCTCTGCTAAAGGGTCACTGTGTTCATATTATGTGATTTCGTTCTCCTGACTGTAGCTGGTTACATCAGGGGTGGATCAGGAGATCCAATTCTTGGCTGCGATGACTGAGTCAGGATCTCGCTTATATGAAATAGATACACAGATAACATGGTCAGATGGTGGTGGGTGCTTGAACCAGAAAGTCATTTGGAATCAGGGTCAGAGCTGGAGCCTTTGCAATTCAAAGATACAGAGAATCAAGGAAGCCATGAATTTCAATAGGAATTGTTTCCATAATGAGTGATAGAAAGTTCGAAACAAATTAGCTTACACACAAAAAATGGGGATTTACTGGTTCAGGCAACTATAAAATACAGGATAATGTGGGTGTCTTGCACTGCTAGCTGCAGGGGCTCAAATGATGTCATAGGACCTCTTTCTCTCCTCATTGCTGAACTCTGCCCTCTTCCAAGCGTTGGTTTTATTCGCATGCAAGATTGATCTTGGTAGTTGCAAGATGAATCCAACAGTCTCAGACCCTTCATCTCTCATCTTGAAACTTCTTGGCAAAGAGTGGGAGTCTGTTTCCAAGCTGCTCCAGCAAAAGCTTTATTGTATCTTATTGATTTGACCAGGAACCCATGCTTGAATCAATTTCTGTGACTAGAGGGAAAAGAATGAGTTGACTGACTAAGGCCTGGCCATGAGTTGGTCAATGAGACCTTAATGAAATCATATGGACTGACAAAGAAGAAGACAAGGATCCCCAAATATTTATTTCTGGAAGAGGAATGAATGGATGTCAGGTAGCATCCCTATTCTCAAATTACAATGAAAATTCAATACACTTACTGAATGGAGGATGGTTTATGTAGAGCAGAAGATGGAACCGGTGCTTGGGTAAAGCAGAGATGGAAGAGAATGGAGTCAGATAGAGTGACAGATAATGGCCAAGGGAAGGAGGGAAAGAGAAACAGACACGCTTAGTTCTTCACTTGCTTGGTTTCATACCCATTTCCAGAAGTCCCAACTGGAATTGCCTTTGTCTCCTTAAAATGAGCCCTCCTTTCACTGAAAGTGTTTTGAATGGACTTCTTTTTCTTACCACCACCAGTCCCATATTCAGACACAGAAATGCTTGGTGCCCTGGTCACCTGGGCTGAAGCCTGGGTTGACACTTATGTGGGGGAAACATCATGTCTAGATGCACTTTAATATGAGCAGCCACAGTTTCAACATTAATTTCTCAAACTACAATTGTCTCCCCAGTTCCTAAGCACTGTTAGTCCTAATTAACTAGTTGCAGGCAATTTTTCAACCTATCAAGTAGTGAAATAAAATAATGAGCTTGACTGAGGAGGATTAGAAAGATGGTGAGTTCACTGGGGAACTAGTGTTTTATTACCAATTCCACTCAGGGTTGAACTATGGAGGTTTTTTTTTTTTTTGCCATTTTCTTCCTAGTCATACCTTCAAGTAGGGAGAATCCTGTCAGGATATTAAGATGAAAGATGTCTCTATGTTTCCTTATAAATGAGCTTGATTTAATTCATGATTACACCCAGTTAATTTGGATGCCTTAATGATCTCGTTCACAGGGAAAGGAAATCAGACGAATGCTTTCTGCCCATCTCCTTCGATAACATCTCTAAGGATTTTCTCTATTAGAAAATAAAATATTTAAAAAACCTTATTCCTCTGTTTCCAGATGTGTGTTTTTGGACTTTGACACTCTTTTTGATGGTTTTTCATCAACAGAATGTGTGAGGGGGAGTATAGGGAGCTGATCAACTCATTAAAATCCTGTAAGCTTGAATCTTTCTAGTCTGGCCTTGCCTACATTTCCATTCTCCTCTTCTCCCACTTCTCGTGTACCCTGGGCTTCATACAGCCACCCACAATAAGTGTCTGTTGAAGGAAGGACACCTGCCCACCCTAACTCAGCAGTCTTCCCACAGCCCCACCTTGCTGCCAATGAGACACTGCTCCCTCTTGAACACTTGTCCCCAGCATGGACCAGCAGTCACTGTTCTTGGTTTCCTGGAGCAGACCTGAGACAGGCTGACATTTCCACAAAGCACATCACTGAAAATGAGTGAGGGAATGGGGAAATAAACATGGAAAATGCACTAATGCATAAAATGGTCATGCTTCCTTATGATCTTAACAATTCCAATCAAAGTGGTTGAGAGATTTACCAGGCTCAACTCTCTCTGATTTCTGCTGGCCAGTCATGGTTCTCTCTGAGCCTCTCCTCTCCTCATTTCTATGTGGCCAGCACCCCTTGCTATCCCTGGTTGAAGGAGCTACCTGCCTGGACACTTCACTCTCTTCCTAAGACTATAACAGAAAGTGTCTCCTTTTAATGAATTCAAATTCTTTTGCTAAGTCAAGCATGTCTTCCCATTCTCAAGACTCTCTTACTTTAGTCTAAAGTAGTGGTTCTCAAGATAAAGTCTGTGGATCAGCTACATCAGCATCACTTGAGTACTTATTAGAAATGAAAATTCTCAGGCCCCATTCTAGACTTACTGAAATAGAAACTCTAGAGTGGGTCCAGAAATCTGTGTTCCAACAAGCTCTTCAAGTGATTCTGATGCATGTCCATATTTAAGAACTGCTGATCTAAGGAACCCAGTACAGTCAGGAGAAATAATACAATGAAGATCTATTTTGTGGTATTGGTTGTCAGCTATCCAGTTATCAGAGGTCTAGACTGAAGGGCCAATTAAGCAAGGATCCTCTAAGGATAACTCTGGCTATGAAATTCCTGGGACCCTGAAGAGACCAAACCCAACTCCTGAGTCCCAAACTTAGCTTTCTAGATGCTCATGCTTGCATCTAGTCCCTTGTCTTGCAGAAGAAGTCTCAAACTAGTGGACACACAAAAATGTGTATGTGTGCTCCATTCACTATTTCAAATTATTTTAAATTAGTGGCCTATATTTAAAAATTAGGATGTTTTAAGTGAAAATTTGAATCTATGGATTCTCTTGAAAAATCAGAGGATCTAGCAACTCTGGGCCTGGGGTTCCCATATGGCCTCAATTATCTGGAGCTGAGCGGTAGCTTTCTACTTAAATGGAGCCTACATTCTCCAGATTTTATCAATATCCACTATTCCCTATTGTGTCCCCACCACAGAAATTGACTGTCAGTTTCCATTTATCCTTGTGCTTGTCCTATTGTTTTACAACTCTTAAGAAAAAAAATCTTTCTTGAATCCATAATGTTATTAAAAGGGTGAAAATATAGATCAAGGAGGGGCAGGTGGTTTCAGAAAAAATCAGATGAGGTTTAATTCTTTGTGGAAGTGAAGAATAAATGTAAATGTTTAATCTGCAAATGAAGTATGTCTTACATTGAAAGAACACAACTTAGGATGGCAACTAAATATACATCAGCACAAATCATTATTTTCTCTTTTTGGCTCAATGGCCATTTGCATTTGAAACCCTAGCATTATGATTTTCACTGTCTCCTTGATAGCTCTCTGTGTCTTACAATGAGTTTTCCCTCTTGGTACTTTCTGCTAGATTCCACTCATTTCGAGTCAAAGACCCAAGAAATCCTGCTATATTCTGAGAAACATACTCTGGTGAGGTCTCTGCTAGGGCTGTCAGCAACTTGGATCAGAGAGAAGGTGGCCAGGATCTAGCAGGGCAGTTTAGTTTACTTGTGGATGCAGCCTTAAGAAGGTGGTCCAGAATATGAAGGGATGGTAGACTCTGGAACTGACCAAGCAAGTATTCAAATCTTTGAGTGTACAAACTAGCAGGTGGGTAGAATTAGGAAAAAAAACTTCTGCAGCAGCCAGTATGCAATGTCTTGTGGTTAGGGGTAATTTTAGTTTCTCTAATGTTGTACAACAAACCACCCCTCAAACTCAGTGGGTTAGTTTGGATGTTCCTCTTCTGGTTTTGCCAGGACTCCCTTATGTGGATGAGTTCATCTGGACAATTAGATTGACAGGAAGATCCAAGATGAGCCAATCACATGCCTGACAGTTGTTACTGGCTGTTGGCAGAGGTTCTCCTCCACGAGACCTTTCATCCTCCAGTAGGCTAGACTAGCTTCCTTACAAAGTCGTCTCAAGGCAGTATTCCAAGAAAGCAAGCCCTAATGCACAGACACTCATCAGACCTCTGTGGCATGTTTGCTGATGTCTCATTGGCCAAAGCAAGTCACAGAGCCAAGCCCAGAGTCAGTGGGGAGAGAAATACACAAAGATATGGCTACTGGAATGAATGATGCATTAGGGCCTTTGCTGTAACAAACTAGCCCAGGCAGCACAGTGGCGGGCAGTCAATTCATCCTCAGTGAGACCCCTACCGACTGGCCCCGACACACTGCACTGGCAGTAACCAATAGAAGCTTTAACTTGTTTTTTGGATCTTGTTAGATGTTATTGGAAATTATTGTATCCAAGAATTAAGCTAAATCTTGTTTATATTCCTGGATTTTAGGATTGTTTTTAGGAGAAACCAGAAGTTTTTTGAAGTCAGCCTTTTGCTGGCTCTTGTGAGATTATGGCGGCTATCATGGCAGGCATCTGTGATGAAAAGGGAAGAGAGGAAACAGATGCCTTTGAGGGACACACACACACACACACACACACAGAGAGAGAGAGAGAGAGAGAGAGAGAGAGAGAGAGGGAAAGAGGGATATCAAGGATAGATTTTCCAAGACTAGGGATAAAAGTGAGGCTTGTAGGATTGTCAAGCATTGGCGATCTGTGCCTGGTCTCTTCTTAGCACTCCAGGGAGATTACAGAGCCCCTGGGGTTGGGGTAAGGATGACAATATGGTGCATCGAGAGAGGCTGGACCCCACTGAGGCCACCATGCATAGCTCTGCACTTCAGGGGTTCCACTCACATAGACCATGATGTAGACAGCAGCCCCTGAACACAGCCACCCAGATTTTCATCAAAGATTCTCATGCTTTCTGTGATCCAGTCATCAGAAGGGAAAGCTCCAAATGTTTTCTTTGTGTAAGATCCAAGGACATTTGCAAGATACAGCATGGGAGAGAGGAAGCACCAGCAAATTTCCACCCTCTGAGCAGGATGAAGGCAATGAGTGGGCTGCATCTAATTTAAAAGCAATAATATTAATGATAGTTCTTTCATACTCACATTTTTGGATTACGACTCATTCTGCTGCAATCCTTTTGCACCCAGCATGTTGTAAACATATTGAAGATTCTTCTATATGCAAGTCAGCAGCAAGATTTCTAGTCCGCACTTCTTTTCTTCTTGGAGTCCTCATCCCCAGGACACGGCCTGTGGCCTATAGACCAACTTCTCTGCCCTCCCCACATTCGGCTGTCTCTGTCAGTGCTGGTTGTTTTCTTCCTTCCCTGCCTTTTTGTGTTTGTTTTTATTTTGTCCCTCAAATCCCTCTGCTGAGTATAACTCTTGCCAAAACCTGGCTGAAAAAATAAAAAGTGAAATGAACCGTGGACACAGTATGAAGAAACTCTGCACTCTGAGGTCTGGATCCAGGGTTTGCCTCTTCCAGCTCAGGGGGAAGCTGAGTGAGAGGGAACCCATCTGAATTCTCTGTAGGTCCTGTCTGCACTGGGCTGCCTCATATCTGGAGGACATCTCAGCAGTAATTCTTTTCAAATGAAAAAATATATTGAACAGGGCCAGCAGAGAATATATGTGAGTGTCTTTTTGTGTTGGGAAACTGGACCCACTCTACCAACTTCCTAAAGAAGAGAAAAGTCATACAGAGGTTTGCCAGACACTGGAATCAGGAGGTGAGACAAGGTGCCTGAGATGAGACTGCCCTGGAAACTTGCTATTTCATCTCCATTTGACAGGTCACACTACTGTGTGTGTATGTGCATGTGTGCAGGTGTGTGTGAGAGAAAGAGAAGGAGAAGAAGGAGGAGAAGGAGGAGGAAGAGGAGGAGGAGGAGAAGGACAGGAAGAGAAAAGAGAGGAAGAAAATGAAAATTTTGATTACTCACCCATTGTTCATGGCCTACGAAAATGTCACCTCCTCCCTGAAGGTGGCCCTGATTTCTACCCCCACAGGCTCCCACTCCCATCTCCCTACATCCTACACAGACCATCAGGGAACTCACAACCTTTGTTTGCAGTGGTTTGAAGGTCCATGTCTTTTCAATTATCTGGTCTAACTTGACCCTGGCATGTAAACAGTATCAATGAATAAATGAAAGAAACAATGAATGAATGAATTCCAGTGGGGTATAAAAATAATTAGAATTTGGAGATGCTTGGACTATTTGGGGGAGAAGAAAAGCATAGTGAACTGGTGCTGGCCGCACACTCCTTTCCTGAGGGCTCGGCTTGGTGAAGAGGGTTCGTGGGGTGCAGAACAGGAGATGGGAGTGGCAAACAGAGGGGACAGACTCTTGGACTCAGGTTGCAGGAAAACCTCCCACCCTTCAGCGGAAGTGCTGTCACCACAGTGGAAAACCCCAACCCACCCCCATCAACCCCCTCCAAGGCCTCCAACGCTATCTTCCTTATTTTAAGTGGTTTAATTCCCTCTCTTAAAGTTAGTAGAGTAAACTGATAATTAAGCAAATAGGCATCAAAGGGAAGCTCTGACAGCTCTGGTACTTGTTCAGGAAACCAGTGAGGAAATTACAATGGAGATAAAAGTACAATTAATTTGAGTCTTCCTTTCAAAGGATATAGGGACTCCAGGGGCCGGGGCTCAAGGTGGTGCCGTGGAGATGTCTGGAGAGTTCTGGATGAGGGCCCTGACCATGCCTAAGGCCTTCCTGGAGCCATCCCATCCAGGGGCCTGGCTTCCCAGGGCCAGAATCTCTCTTGCTCCTGTCCCTGCAGGGATGGGCTTCTCCCACTGGGGTCCCTGGGCTATGCTGGAGGGATAGGAAATATGGCACATTTTTCTGGGGTGTCGGTTGTCCTAAAAAATATTGGAATTATGGATGCTTAAATACATTGATTAGTAAATAATTAAAAGCATTATTTTTTCTCTGAAATCAATATCTCTTCTGTGAAAACATTCTGTGCTAGGCACTCTTCTAAGTACTGGGGTTGCAGTAGAGCATGAAACAGGCAAAATTCCTGGCCACATGGAGATTTATATTCTAGTTATGGGAGAAAAATAATAAACAAATGAATAAGTAAAACATACAGAATATCAAGTGGTAAGTAAAATGCAGAAAAAGACTGGGGGAGGGCAGTTGCTGACTTTGTGGGATGTGATTTTAAGTAGGGGAGTGAAGAAGGGCATGCCAGCAAGGAGATAGTGAAATACTAACAGAGAAAACCATGTGAAGTTTCCCATCCCTGCATCCATTGTTTTTTGAGCAAAAGTCTTTCTCCTCTGATCACCTGGATGTCATGTAAGTGGTTTCTCTATGCCTAATTTTTTCACCTTCCAATCTGTGCTTCACATTCCAGCCAGAGTAACTTCTATTCATTCATATTTGGTGGCAATTTCTAAATGGTGCATCCACTGTGGAGATCAGTTGGACACTCCTCAGAAAGTTGAACATTGAATTATCATATGACCTGGCAACTCTACTTCTTGGTATTTACCCAGAGGAATTAAAATCAGTGACTCAAACAGATATTTATACACCAGTGGCTACAGTAGCATTATTTGCAATAGCCAAAAGGTGCAAGCAATCCAAGTGTCCATCAACAGATGAATGGATAAACAAAATGTGGTATATACACAAAATGGAATTATTACCCAGCTTTAAAAAAAGAAATGAAGCTCGCATACATGCTAAATATGGATGAAACTTGAAGATATCATCTGGAGTGAAATAAGCAGATGCAAAAGACAAATATTATATGATCTCACTTACAAGAAATTCCTAGAATAAGCAAATTTCAGAGATAGATGGTAGATTACAGGTTACCAGGAGCTAGGGGTGAAGTGAAGGGGAAATTATTGCTTAATTAGAGTTTGTTTGAGGTGATGAAAAAGTTGGGGTAAGGAATGGGAGTGATGGTAGTACAATATTTTGAATATAATCAATATTACTGGACTGCGCACTTGAAAGTGGCTAAAATGGGAAATTTTGAGTTATATATAATATATTATATTACAATAAAAAATTTTAAAAATCAAGATAAGTTTCCTATCATCAGGGGATAAGAACTCATATGTCTACAGGGACCAGGCAGATGATAAAAATGGATAATGGGGGTAGAATAGGGACGGTGTAGACTGAAGAACATGAGATGGATCTAAAGGGACAACTACTCCTCAGCTCCAGTTGGTTGCTTATAAAAAAATGTGAACCTGGTGTTGCCAGACTTTGAATTTTTAATGATGAATGAAATCCAGAGAGTTATGCAAAGTCTTCTTACTTTCAGATGTTGGCAGTCAATTAAAAGAATTTTAAACTTTAATTGACTAAACAAAACATGCCTGGGGGCCAAATCTGGGTCCCTGGGGCTACCAGTTTGCAAGCCCTGGTATGAAGATAAAATCCAGGCTTCCTATCACAGCACTCTTGGCCTCTCATCATCCATACAAACTTACCCTCCCAGCCCTGTCTATCTCTATCCCCACCTGCCCAGATGCCACACACCTGTGCTTCAGCTACAGTAAGTTGCTGTTGCCCAGACCCAACAACCTCTTTCATACTTTTGGTCCTTCAAGCTATTATTTCTTCTGCACAGAAATGGCAAGCTCTTATTCAGGCTATTCATGCCAGCTCAAGCATCCTCTGCGAATCCTTCCTTTACCCTCCAGACAGTGACAATTCCTCCTTCCTGGGAACTTTCATAGGACTAGGAACATGCATCTGCTGATAGATACAGCATATTATTTAATAAAGTGTTATCATGTTTGCACTTCCATGTAACCCTCTCAAAGGCAGGACGAGCTTTCATTTCTGTTTTCCAAGCCCCTCACAGGGCATTCCTGGAAAAGATGCTCAGTAGGAAAGTGTAGAGCTCAGGAGTTTAGGCTCTGGACACAATAAAGACCTCTGCTAAAATCTTAGCTCCCCCATTTACAAATTGTCTGTGCCAAACTTTGCTTATCTGTAAAGTGGGGATAATGATGAAATGAGCAAATGTATGTAAAACACCTTTCAGTGCTTGGCACATAGTCAACTCTCAGTAAATGCTCAAAAAGGTCAGAAGGAAGGATGTATTTCTGCATCCCTTCAGTATGCTTAGATTAGAGAGGAAAATCTATTTCTGCTAGTGTATATAGAATGGTGTCTTTCAAAGGTCTCCTTTTCTCTAGAACCTTTCATGAAGACAAATCTCCACTTTGCAAGGAATGCAGATCCACAGTTAATTCCACTGTGTAACCCGAGTGCCAGGAAGAGGAAGCCAGGGATGAATTCTGGCCCCTTTCCTTGCATCAGGCCACTCTGTCTTAGTCTCAGCCACTCCACAACCCCGCCTTGCTACCCAGCTCACAGTATCTCAGGAGCTTTAAACATTTATCGTTTTAAACTTGGGACTCTTTGTTCTATTGATAGCACTAAAAATAAAAATGTTCCAAAGTTTGACATCTAGTCTGTAAGTTGATATTTACAATGGTCCTCTGAAATAATTAGGGCAGACTTTAATATATGTATTTTAGTTATGTGGTAACCAAGACCCAGAGAGTAAAAGTGGCTTCCCTGAGACAATCCAGAAAAATGAGTAGCAGAGCTGATACTAGGATTCCAACTACATCCTCTGGACTATGCCCTTTTACTAAATCATAGAGTCTTAAAGGGCCTTCACCTCACCCCAAAATCATTCACTTGACAGACATTTGAGGGCCTGCTGTATACAGTGGGCAAGATGGCCTCTCTACTTCCTCAGAGCTTACGTTCCAGCTTCTGTCAGAACCTAGTAGACGGAGTTCAGAACCATACTATAGACATCACTGAAGCAAGGTGTGAATTCATTGATGTATTTAATTCATGCTTATTGATCACTGATATTGGGAGTATAGTTCGGGTGGTTTGAGAATTTCGCATAAGGTCTTAATATCTGGGCTTGAAGGGTAGCACCTCTTTTGATCTGGGCTATTGTAATTTTATCTGGTAAGATTTCACCCCATACTCCTTGTATGAAAGGTCATTGCTCACCATGGAGGCTTTGCATAAGGGGAGAGGGCTCAGCCCCAGACTCCTCAGCCCCAGAGAGACTTAGAATCTAAAGCAGGGTATCTGGCCAATGAAAGCACCTTAGTAACAGCCAGTGAACGATGGGTGAATGTCAAGGTTTCCAAGATAATCATGTGCTCTAAAGGAAGGGAGAGGCAGGGGATGGGCCAGCCTTTGATGTTTGTGTCTGCAAACCATCTACTGGGAAATATTTCTCTGAACAATCAAGTCCTTGCTCCAATGTAATGACAATTGAAGAGATCATTTGTGTTTGCCCTTCAGGAAGCTCAGGAAGGTCAAGCTCACTGTGTTCTGGATCTTCTTCTTTTCGAAGTTGGGTCACAGAGTGGTTTAGAACTCACGCTTAGAGTCAGAATATCAGGTCTGCTACCTATGTGGTGGCCCAGGGCAATTTTGTTACCGTGTCCAAGCCTCAGTCTCCTTATACATAACATCACCAGTACTAACAGTACCCATTTAACATGGTCATGGTCATCATCAAATTAGAAAATCAATGTACAGTTCTTAGCATGGTGTCTGGCTCATAGAAATAAATTTATTTTAGCTATTATTATTTTTAATTAATTTCCCATTTTCTTGAAAAGGACTTTTCCTTTCCCTGATACTGATGGCTTTACTTTTTTTATCCCTGCCATCCTAGAATGCCTAATGCATCAGGGCAGAAATAAGTCTTGTGCTGGTGGTATTAGGTAAAGGGCTCTGCTTGCCCTTGTTTTTTATCTTTAAAATCAAATACTTTATGATAAAATGTTTTCAATTCTTCTTTAATGAATGAATTTTTTCATATCTTGCACTTTTTCATATTTTTAAAACTTGGAATGGTTGCAGGGTTACAGAAAATCATGCAGATAGGGCAGAGTTCCCATATACCACCTCCCCTACATGATTTTCCCCATTATTAATATTTTGCATTAGAGTGGTACCCTTGTTACAGTTGATGAAATAATATTATTATAAATATGCTATTTACCATAGTCCATAGTTTACAGTTCTATGGGTTTTTTTGTTTTGTTTTGTTTTGCTTTGTTTTTATTCTGGTAACATATATTTCCCATTATACCCACTTTCAATTATATATTTTAGTGGTGTTAGTTACGTTCACTGTGTTGTGCCACCATAATTACCATCCACTGCCAAAGCTTCTCCATCACTCCATCATTATCTAGCACAAGCTCCGTGCCAATTAAGCATTAACTCCCCACCCCCACCCAGCCCCTGGTAAATGGTATTCTAGTTTTTTACTTTATGAATTTGCATATTCTAACTATTTCATATAGACAAAATCATCAGTATTTGTCCTTTTGTGTTTGGCTTATTTCACTCAACATGATCCATATTGTAGAATGCATCAGAACGTCATTCCTTTTCACAGCCAAGTAATATTCCATTGTATTGTATATACCACACTTTGTTTATCTATTCATCCATTGATGGAAACTTGGGTTGCTTCCACCTTTTGGCAATTGTGCATAATGCGCCTAAGAGCAGTGGTGCATAAATATGTGTTCTAGTCCCTGTTTTCGATTTTTGGTCATATGGTAATTCTATACCTAAATTTCTCAGGAAATGCCAAACTGTTTTCCACAGTGGCTGCACCATTTTACATTTCTACTAACAATGCATGAGGGTTCCTGTTTCTCCTCATCTTCTCCAACACTTGCCATCTCCTGTTTTTTTGTTTTTGTTTTTTTAAATATTAGCCATTTTAGTAGGTGTGAAATGGTATTTCTTTGTGGTTTTGACTTGCATTTCTTAATGGCTAATGATGTCAAACCTCTTTTCATGTGCTTATCAGCTATTTGTCTATCTTCAAAGAAATGTCCATTCATGTCTTTTGCCCATTTTTAAATTGGGTTGTTTCTCTTTTTGTTGCTGTGCTGTAGCACATTTTATACATTCTGGATATTAAACCCTGATCAGATTTATGTTTCCAAATATTTTCTTCCATTTTTAGGTTGTCTTTTTACTTTCTGATGAAGTCTTTGATGCACAAAAGTCTTTAATTTGGATGAAGTCCCATTTATCTGTTTTTTCTATTGTTGTTATTGTTGCTTGTGCTTTTGATGTAAAGTCTAAGAAACCATTATCTAGCACAAGGTCCTGAAGACTTTACCCTAGGTTTTGCTCTAGCAGTTTTTTAGTTTGGTTTCTTACATTTAGGTCTTTGATCCATTTTGGCTTAACTTTTGTGTATGGTGTGAGGTAACGGTCAACATTCATTCTTTTGCGTTATATACAGTTTTACCATCACCATTTGTTGAAGACACTATAATTTCCTCATTTAGTGAACTTGGCAACCTTGTGAAAACTCAATTGGCTAGAGACTGACAGTTTATTTTTGAACACTCAGCTTTTAATTCCCTAGGTCTATATGTCTGTCCTTGTTCTAGTTTGCTAATGCTGCTCTAATGCAAAATACCGGAAATGGATTGGCCTTTATAAAGGGGACTTATTAGGTTACAAATTTACAGTTCTAAGGCCATAAAAGTGTCCAAACTAAGACATCAACAAGAGGATGCCTTCACTGAAGAAAGGCCAGTGGCATCCAGAACACCTCTGTCAGCTGAGAAGGCACGCTGCTGACGTCAGCTGGTCCTCTGCTCCCAGGTTCTGGTTTCAAAATAGCTTCCTCCAAAATATCTCTGGGCTTCTGTCTCTCTTAGCTTCTCTCTCTCAGCTCCTGTGCATTCTTGCTTTTTCTCCCAGGGTGCATCTCTCTAATCATCTGGGGGTCCTCTCTTAGCTTCTCTGGGACAAACTCTGGGCTTCACCTCTTAGCTTAGCATCTCCAAACATCATTCTGTCTGCATCTCCAAGTATCTGGGTCTGTGTGGGCTCTTAGCTTCTCCCGGAGACAAACTCTGGATTACATATCTCAGCTTCTCAACAAAATGTCTCTCTCAGCTTCTCTGACCTCCTCCTCTGTGTGAGCTCTCTTAAAGGATGTCACTGATTTAATTAAGACATCCTCCCCCCAAGAATGGGCGAGGTCACATCTCCATGGAAATGATCTAATCAAAAGGTCTCACTTATAGTTGGGTGGGTCACATCTCCATGGAAACAACCTAATCAAAAGGTCCCACCCTAATTAAAAGGCTAATAATTCTGCCCCCACAAGATTGCATTGAAGAACACGGCTTTTGTGGGGGACATAATAGATTCAAACTGGCACAGTCCTTGTGCCAGTTGCTTTGTAATAAGTTTTAAAAGTGGGAAGTGTGAGTCCTCCAACTGTTTTCTTCTTTTGCAAGATGATTTTGGCTATTTGGGGCCCCTGGCCCTTTCATATGAATTTGATGATTGGCTTTTCCATTTCTGCAAAAAAGCTGTTGCAGTTTTGATTGGGATTGCATTGAGTTTGGAAATCAGTTTGGGAAGTATTGACATCTTAACAATATTTAGTCTTCCAACCTATAAACACAGAATGTCCTTCCATTTTTAGGACTACTTTAAATTTTTTCAACAATGTTTTGTAGTTTTCCATGCTCACCTGGTTTTGTTCACACTGTTTATAAAGGTGAAGTATCTTTAAATGACATTGCTGGTATAGGTTCTTAAATTTTTAAAATAATGACTGTATTTTTTAAACTATACCTGCTCATTATAAACAGTTCAAACAGTGTCAAAGTAGGAAGAAGGAAGTAAAATAAATCACTCCAAATCTTAAAACCTAAAAATAACCATTGTCGACATTAAGTGAATATCTTTCCAGACAATTCTCTAACATATACACAGAAAGACAGACAGACAGAAAGACATACTATAATAAACAGAATAGTTATTTGCTATTTTAATAAATGTTATCAAATTATTTTTTAATTTAACAGAAGAAAAAGTAGTTGAATTAAAACTAAAAAATTTGCTAAAATTTGTCTTCATCATAAAATGTATTATTCCTTATAGGATTCCACTAAAGTTAAGAACAAAAACATGGATGGAGGTTGGAATCATTGTTTTTCAAACTTCATATTTTAGTTTTTATCAGTATTGAATGAATGCTGATTTGAAAGATGAAAAATTATTAGTGCTCATATCTCCTACCTTATGTCCCTAAACCTCTTTATTTTTGTTAATGATTCTTTACTTATGCTTCATCATCATTTATAAATTTATGTTTTTTTTCTGGAAAAATAAAACTCCGGTTGGTGAGTCTATATTCTATATTTAAAAGGACTCAGTGCTCACAGGATGTTTACCAGTTTCTTATTCCCAGTTCTTGATTTTGTCTTAACTGCAAGATTTTTATTATTACATTGGTTTTCAAGGTGAGCTCGTAAGTGCTATTATCTCAGATTTATTTCATCTTTGGGAATGCTTACCCTGCTGCTGCTCTGCCTGAATGACATGATAGAATGCTCCAGAATTATGTTTCCTTTACCTCAGACCTATGTCATCACTCCATTTTCTTTTTGCTGTTGAATCCTGTGCTGGGAAAATCTTAAGCCACCCTGATTTTTCCTCTTGTTCATGACTTACTTTTTTTCTGCCTAGACAGCAAAATTTTTCTTTATTTTTGAAGTTCAGTAAGATGCAAAGATACATTCTGGGATTTTTGCTCCATACTAACTCCTGGTGGAAGAGAATATACACTTTCTTCTGCAGATTCAGCTCTTCCTTCTGATATAGTATATTTTCTTCTAATATATTTGCATTTTTTCTTTTGTATTTGTTGGGTTCTTCACTGTAGGTACTGCAGTTACCTTAACATGGATTATCTTTGCTTCTCTAGTTATCTAATACCTGGTTCTAAATGTTTCAATCTCTTAGTCTTATTTCTCCATTTTAACTATAATTATGTCCAGGCTTTCTTCTGTCAGTATATCAATTTTCAGCTCTATCAATCTTAATTTTTGCTGCCTCTAAATTATTAATTCTGCATTGATATGATTTGGTGTTGATTTGACTTTTTGTAGCTCTTTAACCTTCCTATATAGTTCATCCATTTTAAAAATCCTTTCATCTTTAAATTCTTGTTTTGTTGACTTCATATTCTATTGAGTTCTTTGCCATAAAGCACTTGTGCAGCATTTTCTGTTTGCATTTTTGCTATACTTTTTCTTTCTGTTTTGTTCTTATTTCTACATGTTTGCTCTCCAAGTCACAGTTAGAGGGTTGGATACTTTTCTGTAGCTTGAGGCCAGGTGAGGTGGCAGGAGGGTGGCTTGGGTGGGGGTGGAACCTTGTAGAACCTGTGTGTAGTCCCTCTGTTTGGAGATATTAGTGAGAGATTCTCTGCTTGACTGGACCTTACTGGGGAATTGGTTGGGGTCAAGGAGTTACAAGTACTGCTGCTCCAAAGGTTTTGTTTTCCTTTCTTTGAAAAGGAATTTTAGAAATTATGACATTCTGTCATTCTCCTTTCCTTTGTTGCTGTTATTGTTATTACTGATGACCTCTTTTGTTGTTTTTACTGTTATTTATTCCATTAGTTTTGAGGGAGACAGATTCTGTGATAGATTTTTTTTTTTTTTTTTTTTTTTTTCATTTTTGCCCAGAATATTCTTTAACTAGGGACTGGGTGAAGAATTTTTTTAAAATTGAAATCAACATTACACTCAAAAATGAGAGAAGAATACAACTTATTCTATCATTAGCTTGGGTTTATTATGTTTAATATATACCTTTCTACTGTAAGGTACTTATGATATGCAGTAATCCTTGCTTCAACTCCGCTGTGTTTTTAATTCCAGTTTCTTGCAAAGTCCACATGCTCTGCTCCCTTTGTGTACCCAACTTGCCTCCTTCCTGGGGACTCGGAGAGAATGGTCCTTAGAAGCAGGGTCCCAAACCCAGCTCATTATTCCCTAGTGGTGAAAACTGGCAAGTTATTAACTCCTCTGAGTTTCAACTGCCTTATATTTCCTGGGACTACTGTAGGTTTAGGAGAATGAATATTCTCAAAGCTCTTAAAACAATATCTGGCACATAATGAGTGTGAGCTACTTCTGTTTATGGTTCTGTATTAGAGGAAAAGAACCCACTTGCAGCCTGACCCGGCAGGTTAGCCAAGATCATCTGAGTCACCATTTAGTTTTCAGACCAGAGAATAAATGCTATGTTTGTAAGACACCGAGTTTTGAGATGGTTAGTTATGCAGTGTTATTGTGTCAATAGCTGACTATATACTGCACTAGGATGCTAAGATTAAACTCTGCTCCACAGGCCACCCCTGTGTTGAGAACAGTCTTATGGGTTACTTTTCCCAGGCCCAATCCCAGATCCCGTTCTTCCCCATCAATACGTGTAGTACATGTCCCAGCATGCCATGCACAGAATCCCAAATAAGGTGAAACTCAGCCAATGTACTTGTTGACCAAAAATGACACCAACACTGCAATAGCTAGAAATAATCAGACATTCTGCAATGTGAGTATGAGTCCAAGGGTGCAAAACCAAAGTGAATCTAAGTGAGAGTCTGACATTAAACCTCAGACAGAAGACTCAGGAAAGAGGTTTTAGTTGAAAGCCTTGAAGCCTGCTTATGTAATATTCTCATGCCTTTTGTAGGTAGAGGTATAATTATTTCATTATGTTTTCCTGTGAAGTGTGAAAACTCTCTTTTCCAATCCTCTTAAATTAGTTAAATATAATATTCAGCGAGACAGGAGACAGAACAATGTTAATTGAAAGTGGAGAGGTGTTTATAGGTTGATATGGTGTGGCCAACTGTGAGTAAAATTAATGTTTGGGGGTTCCTGCAACTGTCTGATACCTGCAAGTTTCTTCTATATTTCCAATAGCAGCTCCTGGCAACCAGAGAGTCTTGCTCAATGTGCCATAAATCCAGCATGATTTTCAGAAGATTTCTGCAAATTGGGTCAAAGAAGATGCAGTTATAATTACTTTCCATTTGTAAGATTTTGCCTGATGAGGTGTTGAGGACAATGGGAGACTTTAAGAAAAAATCATCTTACTGTGGGTAGGTCATTGACAGCATCATCACCGAGCCTGTCACTGTTCCTACCTCTGTGTTTGCAGGTCACTTATGACACATTCCTGAGTAGAGGCTACATGCATGTCCTTCTAAAGCTGGCTCCTGGTACACTGACCTTACAGCCCATCTTTTGGGGGTTGTCTTAATTTCCCAGCTGCTAAAACAAATACATCACAATGGCTTGACTTAAACAATAGGAATTTATTGGCTCATAGTTTTGAGCCTGGGAGAAATCCAAAATGAAGGCATCAGCAAGGTGTTGCTTTCCCTCTGAAGATTGTGGTGTTCTGGGGCTGACTGCTGGCAATCCTTGGATCCTTGGCTTTTCTGTTACATGGCAGTGCACACGGCGCTGTCTTCTCCTTTCTTTTCTGTGTTCTGTTGACTTCTAGCTCCTTCCCGTGACTTTCCCTCTCGGTGTCTGAATTTCCTTCTGTTTATAAAGAACTCTAGTAATCTGGATTAAAGCCCAACTTGAATCAGTTGGCCGCACCTTAACTAAAGATAACATCTTCAAAAAGGTCCTATTTAAAATTGTTCACACCCACAGGAATGGATTAAAAGCATGTTTTTTTTTTTTTGTTTTCTGCTGGGATGCATAATTCAACCTACCACAGGGTTGCTCCCTCATCTATATCAGAAAATAGTTGGATCTTTTCAGATTATAGTAAAATGGAAATTTGTAGGACATTAGAAGACAAATGGTTTAATTCTACTTTTTTCTTTATCAGAGCAAGCAATTCCTCGTTATTTCCTGCACTGCTCTTATTTGAAGGCAGATTCTTCAACTGTGTGACTAGTCCTGATCCTATTATTTATTTGGTCAATGGAACAAATTTTAGCAGAGTAACCCAAGACCACCAGCTGAGCCCCTCTGAGTCATACCAAAAGAGTGAGCAGAGATATTTTGACCCCTTTCATTACTGCCTTCTGGGAAGAAATTGTGAGGCCATGGGGACATCTAAAGACATCTTTATTCATTTGCATCCAATCACATTTTTATTTATTTGGGATACAGAGTGTATATTTGGAACTATTCTTTTATAGGATGATCTGGCAAATCAGGTTTTTTAAAAAAGAACTTTTAACAGGAAATGGACAGATGATTGAGTTTTCTTCCCTTAGATATGCAGCCTATATTTTGCAAGGGAAACAGAGGTATTAGTATGCCTTTCTTAAAAAAACAAGTGATAATATCAGCGATTGTTAATAACATTTATATCCTATAAGGAAGTTGTTACAGTAGTTTCCTTCGGCCCCAAGTCCATATGGGAAATTTTCCCAAGAAACGCCATGACAGCATCTTTCTAGTTTCCACTGGCCAGGGTTTTGTAGGTGAACCATGTCTGCATTTCCCTCTGAGCCTTTCATGGCCATGCTGATGGTCACATGAGTCAGTGATGCCCTGAAATGCATGACATCTCTTTGGCTTATTTCTCAAGATTTTCTGCATCTTCAGGCCCAAGAATTCTTTCATGAATATATTTAATTTATTGAGAAGTTTGATTCTTCATGAAGAGCTGTCTCCTTGAAAAAGCCTTCATTGATCACCCAATCTAAAGTAACCCCTGTCCTGCCACTCTTGATCATATTGCTCTAGCTTATAAGTATATACAATTATCTTTATTCTTTTACTTATTAGCTGATTTTGGCTTCAATATGATCTAAACTCCATGAGATCAGGGTCCTGTTTATCTTTTTTACTGATATCTCCCTAATGAGAGATACCCAGTACTTCTGGTACTGAGAAGGGCATTGGCACATAGTAGATGCTCAATTAAACCTTGTTGAAGTAAAGAGTGGATGACCGAGTGAGCTTTGGCTCCTCTCATTTGGCCCATGTCCAAGTTATCTCCTCTGCAAAGAAAATACCCTTTTCTTTTGTCCTGCTAAACATTTCTTATTCTCTCAACTTCCAATGGTTTCCTAACCTTCTCTATTTTGGTTATACACTCTGGGACACCAGTTTTGTCAGGGCCAAACATTAACATTTTAGGAGAGGCCTGATGAGGTTGAGTAGATAGTTAACTGAGAGATTCTGATTGAGGAGAACAGATGGAAGAGAGATGAATTTCTAGAGAAAGAAGATTGGGGTCAGAGAAATTTTAGGAAGCCTTTGAAATGAAAGTAAGAGCAGGAAGCTTTCCCCAGTAGGTGCTTTGGATAGCCCATTGGTGGGGGACTTACACTAAAATGTGCAGACCTGGGAAAGTAGTTGTCTACAATGGGCTCTGGGAGCTTGGGGGAGGGTGATCAAAAGGAGGTGAAGTTTGGACCATCGCAGAGTCCAACAATGGACAGCAGGGATCCCACTGTTTATAATCAATTTAAATGCAAATTTCCCATTTATAGAGATAAAACCATAGGGCCTCCTTTTTTTTTTTTTTTTTTTTTTTTTTTTTTTTTGGTTAAAAATAACTTTATTTTACCCTTGCCCTTGATTGATCATATTCTGGGTGATTATATAGATTTCTCAGTTGAAAAAATTTTCTTCTCATAATTTTGAAGGCATGGCGCTACTGTTTTCAGTTTCTTTTTCTTTTATTTCTTCTCTCTTGTCTTAAGGGCATCTCAAATTCAGTGGGTCAAAACCAAAATCAAACCCCACCAGAAAATCCTGCTACCCCCTACTTTAAATATATCCTGACTTATACAATTCCTCACCATGCCCAATCCCTCCCTTTGGTCCAAGTTACCATTATCCTTTACCTGAAATTCTAATTGGTCTTTCTGCTTTTTTTTTTTTTTTAAATAAAATATTTCAAACTATGTGTGACTTTATACATTTTACTACAGTCATGTTTTTATAAATAATATATGAGATTGATTCCTTTGACCTATTTTTTTTTTTTTTTTTTTTTTTTACCCTCTATGGAAGACTTAAGGAAATTCTTTTATTCTGTGTTGTATCCTAATTTTACTGCAGAACATGAGGGGCTCAATTTCTTATCTTCAATAGTTTTTTCATGAAAATAAACACCAGTTACACAAAATCTAATCATGATAGTAATACCCAAAAGAGAAAAATATTTCCCTACTCCTCATACTGTCAACAGTCTGCAACACTGTTTTCAGATAAAAATGTTCTGGTTTGCTAATGCTGCTGTTATGCAAAATACCGGAAATGGATACGCTTTTATAAATTAGGTCACAAATTTAGAGTTCTAAGGCCATACAAGTGTCCAAACTAAGGCATCAACAAGAGATACCTTCACTGAAGAAAGGCTGATGGCGTCCCAAACACTTGTTAGCTGGAAGAGCATCTGCTGGTCCTTTGCTCCTGGGTTATGCTGACATCTGCTGGTCCTTTGCTCCTGGGTTGTGGTTTCAAAACGGCTTTCTCCAAAATGCCTCTGGCTTCTGTCTCTTTTAACATCTCTCTCAGCTACAGTGCATCTAAGCATCTGAAGGTCCTCTCTCAGCTTCTCTAAGGCAAACTCCGACTTCGTTTCTTAGTTTAAACCTCCAAACATCTTTCTGTCTGCTTTTCCAAGTGTCTCCAAGCGTCTTGGTCTGTGTCAGTTCCTAGCTTCTCCTGGGGGCAAACTCTGCATTACATCTGTTAGCTTCTCTACAAAATGTCTGTCTCAGCTTCTCTGAGCTCCTTTTCTCCATGAACTCTTAAAGGACTCCAGTGACTTAATCAAGATCCACCCACAATGGGCGGGGTCACACCTCCATAGAAATAACCTAATCAAACATTCCAACCTAATCAAAAGACTAATTAAGTCTGTCCTCATTAAAGAACATGAGGGCCTCCTTTTTATCCATAATCCAGTATCAAAGTTTTGTTAAAACTTTCACCTAGGTCCCCAAACTAGTTTCTCCTGATTTAAGTCTTCAGGTGGAACCTAGCCAATTCTCCTTTGGAAAGTCCACTCCACATAAGCAAATAAATCAGGTCAGATTGCTCTTGGAGAACTCAGGAGGGTATACCTCCAATAAAGCTGTAGTCTATACTGTCATACTATTTGTTGATTCCTCTCTTTGCACTAGAGTGCCCCCAGTGACCTGGTAGGGTAGTGAGGCTCCCTTCACTGACCAGGCATCCTTAGGTACTGCCCTGTAGGTGGGGGTTGGGCTGGCTCCACTCCACTTCTCAGCAGAGCAGCCATTTGTAAAGACCTACCCCACATTTTGGCCAACACTTCCCCAATTTCAGCCTTGAGCTCTTTCAAAACACTTGGGTAGATGCCATCTGGGCCTGCAATTAATCTCTATCTAGTTTGTGCATTTCTTGGGACTTGATTGAGTGCTTCAAATCCATGTGCCCCAAGAGGTGGTGAGGTAGGCAATGTCTCTAACACCTTTCTTTGTCCATCCTGTACAATTTTAAATGGTCTTGAGGTCATCACTGAAAGAAAGTTTGCAACAAGATTAAGAATTTCCCTACCATCTGTTTGTTGCCTCGTGTATTCACAGAATGCCCTGGGATCTTTCAAAGGCCTCCTTAAATTATCTTTTGAGCTACCTAATGCTGGGTAGATTATTGGCTGTTGCTCTGAAGTGAAAGAAGATGCCTTTCAAGGTCCTGAATACATCATTCTTGCCTACGTGGAGACCTTTTTAGGGAATTACAAAATCATTTTTAAATCATCTCTAAACTCCAGGATTCTAGGCCCTAATCCTACTGTATTTCTTCTAAATCCTGACCTCTATTTGGACCTAGATACAGGATCGATTTAGGGTGTTCAAAGGATCTTAGACTGGTAACCCAAATCAAAAATAGACATGGGAGGTAGCAAATTGAGATTATGAAACGAGGAGAAGGATTTGGGGAAGTGATAAATCCCTATTACTGAAATTTCATCAATACTTCCTGTGCTGAATGTTATGGCAATAACCTTGATCAAAGGAAAGTGACTTTAGAATGCTCTGTGCCCAGCGTGTGTGTGTATGTGTGTGTGTGTGTGTGTGGCACTAAGCATTTGGAACAAGCCTTGAAGACTCCCACACATGGTAAAAATGGACCTTCATAATCTAGCCCTAATCTACATTTCCAATTTTATCTTCTCACACTTCACACTCTAACCCTTCCTTCAGTCTGAGTTCCAGCTGAACTCTACTTCCCTGAACATACAATACCTCTTCAGATCTCCTGTGCACACATGCCAGCTCTTCTACCATGAGTGCCTTCTCTCATCTCTGTATCCTAAAGTTATTCTCATCTATTGGGTCCCAGGTCATGAAGACTCACTGCAATCTCCCAAGCAGACTTACATGTCCCTTGCTCTGTGTCTCCTCAGCACTTAGCAAGGTCATCTCTTAAGATACTCAGCATGATGGATTGTAATGACTTATCTACATATACTTTTTCCATACAAGAGAGTTATGTTCTTACAAATTTCTTTGTTAGAAAAAGAAGAGTCATTTTTCTTATGGGTTGGCTGGTTCTATCTCTTAGATCTTTCCTTCCCCAACCGCTGCCTATGGCAGTCCCTGAGACCTTTTTGATAGACCGCCCTGCCCTGTTCCTAAGCCAATCTGACCAGGCAGTGGCTTCTCTATGGGAGACAGGCCCCCAGAGGAGAGGCAGGACACCAGATGGAGGCTTGCTACCTGAGAGCAGTTCTGTGGGAATACCAGCCTTGTGAGCGCAGGATGGTGCCTCTGTCCACCTCTCTGCCATGTTTGCATGGCTTCATTTGTGCCTCTCTTTCCCACCTGGCTCTCCTTCTTGTTTGCTGCCCTGACACCTGCCTGAAAGGGGCCATCCCCTCTCTCAAGACTCAGCCCTGCTCCCCAGGCCTACCCAAAACCACAGTCTGGAGTCCTCTTGAGAATGATCTCACCACACCAAACTACGTGCCCTCTGCCCCCCTGACTTTGAGAATTCCCTTGGCCAGTCCTCAGCACCCTCACAAAGGCAGCCTTGGATGTCACGACATCTGGACCAAGCTTTGTTGCTGGAAACAGACTTGTTGCCCAAGACCAGATATTTTGGGAACCTGAGGGAGCCAAGTGGAAAAAGTTTCACATGATGGGTTTGGGAAGTAGGAAGATCTGCTCTCAAGACCACTGTATTATTAACCATCTGTATGATCTTGGGAAAGCTCTTAGCCTCTGTTTCCTTACCTTGAGAATGGGGATAACATCTGCACAACATCATAGGAAAGGTAGGGATTAAATAATGTAAAATAGATAGCAAGATGTGCAGCAGTGAGTAAGAGGTCAAAATAGAGAAACGATGGTGGTATTGGTAATGATGCTGATGCTAATGTCAGTGTTAGCCATGGTCTTCTAGTTCCTGGACTCCAGGGATCAGCCTCTTAGTCATGTTGATTTGCCCATTTCTGTTCCATCTTTTCTGATGCTCATTCCCTCCTCCTTGGGTCAGTATTTCTAGTTCAGGACATGGCTTGTGCACCCTGCTGGCCCCAGGTGCATTGTAGCCTGTGGCCTTGGAACACACCCTGACCCTACCCGAAACAAGTCATGCTCTGCACAGAGCCACCTGATGGCTCAGGAACGGTGGGATTTCACACATGGAGTCGCTATAATCCAGCCACAGCACTGACACATTCTTATCTCCTTGTATATCCAGTGCTGCTTTTCAGGCATTGTAATGTGAAAAATTCAAGGTCAGAACAAACAAACATATAAAATCAATTTTACCTTGGGAGCTAGCGCCTTTACAGAGCTGCTGTCTGATATTCATCTCCTTCGCCCCAGCTTAGTGAGAGGGCGGTGCTGCAGGGAAGGCTGCTCCCAGGATCTTCTCAAACAAATACAACACAACACAAAACAAGCCACAGGAGAGGCTGGGGGAAGTCTCATAGCCTCTCTCTCCCTCCTCCTTTGTTGTCTCTTCCAATGTGTTTTTTCTTTTACTTTTTTCTTCCCTCCTCTCATTCTCTGACAGCCTCTGTTTCTCCATTTTTCCCTCTCTTCTCTGTTTTTCTGTCTCTTCACATTTTCTTTGTCACTTCTCTTCTCTTATTCCTCCTTCATTCTTAATCTCACTCCTCCCAAATTCTTGGTGTTTGTCTCTCTCTTCTCTCCTCCCCATTGTCTTCTTGTCTCCATAGGATAGTTGTCATATGGAGACAGTGGAGGTTGTCGTTAGTCATTGCCTCCATAGGATGGTAGTGGTTTTCATTAAACAAGGCTAATTAGGTCAGTTCTGGTTTGCTAATGCTGTGGAATGCAAAATCCCAGAAATGGATTGGCTTTTATAAAGGGGGTTTATTTGGTTACAGAGTTACAGTCTTAAGGCCATAAAGTGTCCGAGGTAAGGCATCAACAATAGGGTACCTTCACTGAAGAAAGTCCATTGGTGTCCAGAAAACCTCTGTTAGCTGGGAAGGCACATGGTTGGCATCTGCTTGCTCCCAGGTTCTGTTTCAAAATGGCGTTCTCCAAAATGTCAACATCAGTTTTCAAAGGCCATCTTCAGCAGCCATCTCCCTAAGATGCAGCAGTGAGCTTCTTCTGTCTGAGCTGTTATAGGGCTCCAGTCAACTAATCAAGATCCACCCTGAATGGGCAGGGCCACAGCTCCATGGACATAATCTAATCAAAGGTATTATCCACAGTTGGGTGGGTCACATTTCCATTCCAACCTAATCAGCACTGATACGTCAGCCCCCACAAGATTGCATTAAACAATATGGTGTTTTAAGGAACATAATACATCTAAACCCACACAAGGTCTTACCCTCACAATTAAGGAGACCCTGGCTTTCCTTTGATTGACGCTGGAGTTTGCTTGGGCTGCTTTTTGCTGAGCAGCACATCCTGAGGAACTCCTGGCGGTGTGGGAGGGTATCCCATAGATTGTGGGGCAGGCATAGGTTTTGGGGAAAGGATGGTGGAAAACATAGAAGGTGTCAGTTATGTCTGGGGGCTTAGTACCCAGGTGGATCTATGTTTGAATCCTGCTTCCTTCTGGTACCATTTATTCAAGTCATATAGATATGAGTATCTATATCCCTACTTGTGAAATAGAGTTGTTAATAAATCCCTAACTCAAAGATTTTTCATGAGAATTTCATGAAATAATACACATAAAGTGCCCAGCACAGTACCTGACAATGAGTAGGTACTCAATAAATATTGGTTAAATGGAAGAATTAACAAATTAATGCAATATTTCATGTGGCACCTGACATCCTATAAATAGTAGCAAACAGTATTAGTATTAGCTAAGAGAGATCAATAGAAAGTGCATTGTTGCCAGACTCAGCGAGTCTGGGCAAAGATGCAAGTGGAGTTGGGACTAGAGTTCGGACCCCTGCCAGCACTGGGGAATGTAGGAATAAGGCGGGTAGTAAATTTCACACTTCTGCTTCTGTAATCTTAATCTTGCACCAGCTTCAGTGCAGCCTGGCCCCATGCAGAGATCAGCTGACACAGGAGACTACAAGTGGGCATGTTTTGTGAGATGCTGTGTTTTTCCTCTTCTGGTGCCCCTGAAAGTTTACTTGTTTCCTGAAATAGAAAGGAAACTTTGCCCCAAGAAAGAAGTAGGACTGTTCAGGCTTTGAGAGCTATCAAGTATTTTAAATGGGTCAATTAACCTTTACCTTAATGTGCTCATCTGCAAAATGGGACTATTTCTTTTTTTTTCCAGGAAATCCTATTAAAACGGCACTGAATTATCACATACCTGCCCACAGGGCATGGACCCTGATGTTGCACTACTTCTTTCATTATTTCAGATTTTCCATTTCATTGATTGGGGCTGCCAATATATCTGGGGTGGGGTGGGGGGGGGGGACAGGAAGGAATGAAGGGCACCCAACACTGTCAATTAAAGCCTTAGTTGGGGATGTTTTCTTAAAGACATTTATTGACTTTCTTAAAGTCAATCTTCTGTGAGAAATCCTCTTAAAGCCAATCATTAAGGATTTCCATCCAAATTAAACATGGTTTGAAAGTTAAAAAATATACATATATATATACACACACATATAGACACCACATATATACACCCATATATATGCATGTATAAATATGTGTCTGCATATGTATTTCTACATCACTCTATCCTCTCTATCAATACCTCTCTCTCTATCACCTCTCTATTATCTCTATCATCTGTCACCTCTCTATCATCTCTATCTCTGTCTCTAGGTTTTTGGATGTTTGTATAATATTTGGGAATTTAACTTTGGAGCTGAAAATCTTTAAGAACAAAACTCTGTCTTTCCAGCAGCCACCTCCCCACTGCAAGCAGAGAGAAGCCAATCTGAACAAGCACACTGGCGCTTTGATAAAGGCACCAGTCCACCCTAACTACAACCCTGCCATGACAAAAAGAGACACAAAAAGGGAAATCAATTTCACATCTAGGTCTGACACCACACAGGCATGTGTCCCAGCCCTGTCCTTCTCTGAACAAAATGGTTCCAGCCCTGCCCCATTTCTTGACCTGATTAAAGAAATCAAAGGGGATTTAAGTTCCCTGGTTTGAGCACTTATCCCTGTATTATTTGGAAATTTGCTCAGGTCCTCTGATGTTAAGAGGCTGAAATCTAAGTGCACACACGAGTGGATCAGAATGAAAGGCCACATGGCCAGTTGCTTGGGATATTTTCTCTGCCCTTTGCTTATAATACTTTGCACCTTTTTCATTGGTTCCTAATCTCAGATGCATCTGAAAAAAACTGCCCAAATCCCACCCACTGAATGATGAGCTCTTGGGGGTGGGCCCCAGGTATGGGTTCTTTACAAATCTCCCCCAGTGATTCTCATGTAACCAAGGCTGAGAACCTCTCATTTAAAATCAGTCCCATTCTAGCCCTCACCCATCCCCAAAACTAACCCCTTTTCTTCTTATTCCACCTTCTCTTGCCTTCACGCTGTTTCAGGTTCACCGTCAGCTCTGTCTCTCTCCTCTCTCAGAGCTGGTCAGCTTTGACCAAATCAGTGATCCTCAGTCTTATTTTAACCACACCGTCCATGGAGGTGGACTTTCATCTGCCTGATACACTCCTATGGGAGGACCCAGTGTGTTAGTTTCCAGGCTGCCATGACAAATACCATGCAATGGATTGACTTCAATAAGGGAAATGTATTGACTCATGGTTTTGAGGCTAGGAGACATCCAAATCGAGGATTCAACATGGTAATGCTTTCTCCCCAAAGTCTGTAACATTTCGGTAATGGCTGCCAGTGATCCTTGGGGTTTCTTGGCATGTGTCCCTGTTTCAGGACCCATGTCAAGTCCTCTCCTATCTTTTCTGGATTCCACTCTCTGCTGGCTTCCTGCTTCCAGCCCCTCCCCATGGCTTTCTCTTTATAAGGCCACCAATAATGTGATTAAAACCTACCCTGATTCAGTTGGCCACACTAGAAAAACACTAAAAATAACATTTTCAAAAGTCCTATTTACAATGGGTTCACACTCACAGAAGTAGGATTAAGATTAATGCCAATGACCCTCTCTCTCTCTAACTGAGCCATCTCGACAGGTGAACTCGCTGCCCTCCCCCCTATGTGGGACCCAACTCCCAGGGGTGTAAATCTCCCTGGCAATGCAGAATATGACTCCCGGGGATGAATGTGGACCCAGCATCGTGGGACTGAGAGTATCTTCTTGACCAAAAGGGGGATGCAAAATGAGACGAAATAGTTTCAGTGGCTGAGAGATTTCAAATGGAGTCGAGAGGTCACTCTGGTGGACATTCTTATGCACTATATAGATAACACCTCTTAGGTTTTGATGTACTGGAATAGCTAGAAGTAAATACCCGAAACTACCAAACTCCAACCCAGCAGTCTGGACTCCTGAAGACAATTATATAATAATGTAGATTACAAGGGGTGACAGTGTGATTGTGAAGACCTTGTGGATCACACCCCCTTTATCTAGTGTATGGACGAGTAGAAAAACGGGGATAAAAACTAAAGGACAAATGGGGTGGGATGGGGGGATGATTTGGGTGTTCGTTTTTCACTTTTATTTTTTATTCTTGTTCTGGTTCTTTCTGATGTAAGGAAAATGTTCAGAGATAGATTGTGGTGATGAATGCATAACTATGTTATCATACTGTGGACAGTGGATTGTATACCATGGATGATTGTATGGTGTGTGAATGTATTTCAATAAAACTGAATTTAATAAAAAAAAAGATTAATGCCAATGAAGCATTCAATCAATATTATTTCTACTAATAATGTTGATGTGATAATCAATGAATCTAGGAAACACAGAGCTAAGGATGGATTCTCTTAGGAAGTTACTGGGCCCAAGAAACATGAGTTTACCTCACAGAAAACACCCTCTTCCTTTCATAATTCCCCAGAAATAAAAGTAACTTATATTTGGTTTTGACCAATAATCATCTATTTCAGCACTTCTTCATTTAGATGTGATAATTATGTTTCAGGTAGTTTCTGAAGGTGTGTGTCTTTCAAGACCACATGTTAAATTTACGTAGCTTGTACACTGTACATAAAAATCTAATGCAAAAGTATGGTGTCTCAAACTTGATAAATCATAGTCTAGAATGCTATTTTTAGAGATATTGAAGTTTTAACCTGATATTTTTAGGTATTATTTTTCCTGAATGTTATGATAACTGTCATATCTGTGCCAGTCCATGCTGATTTACTTACGCCTCTGAGTTTTCTGTAAATTTGTAATTTTTTTAAATGGACCAGAGACATAAGTGAGAAGTTATGCTATAATCCTCTGAAAACCTTCTACACTGAGAGACTGAATTCCTTAATTCTACTTTTGGCTCTACCACTAACTGTGTCACTTTGGGCAAATCACGTTTGCTTCCATTATTGTATCAATAAAATGGGAACAATAGCATCAGTCCTCTTCTTATTGCATATCAGATAACAGGTATCACATAATAGAGCCTTATAAGAAAGGTAGCACATAAAGTCAAGGTTTTACTCCTTAAAATGAAAGTGTGAGTTAACCAAATCTCAAATCTCTTCATCAATAAAAAAAATTAAGGTATTAATCTAGCATCATCACATTTCCGTTCCTGCCAGCAGAAGAAGGAAATAGAAAAAAGAGGCATCCACCTCCCTTCAAGTACCCTTCCCATAAGCTACAGATGCCATTTAATTCCACTGGCTAGAACTTAGTTACCTGGCTACACCTTTCTGCAAGGCAGCCTGGGAAATATGGATTTTATTCCAAGTGGCCATGTGCACAGCTAAAGAAGAAGTAAAGACCATATATTAAGAAACAATTTCCTCTGCCACATTCCAACATTATATCTTCATATACAAAAGGTAACTGTACATCCCAGTTTGTCTGAGGCATCCCAGTTTACACCGTTAATCCACATGGTTATTAACAGCATTCCTTTTCATTCCAAAAGTGAAAAAAAACAAAAACAAAAAACAGTTGAGGTATTTACCCAAGAGAAAAGAAAGCATACGTCAATATAAATAATGACTATTCATAGCAGCTTTATTTGCAATAGACCAAAATTGGAAACAACCCAAATGTACATTGACAGGTAAATGGATAAACAAAGTACAGTCTATCCATACAATGGAATACTATTTAGCAATAAAAAGGAACAAAATGTTGATATACACAATGACATGGATGAATCTCAAAATTATTATGTTTACTGAAAGAAGCCAAAAAAAATGAGTACTCAATGTATGATTTCATTTACATAAAATTCTAGAAAATGAAAACCAATCTTTAGTGACAGAAGTAGATCAGTGAAAGCCTGGAGAGGCGGTAAAGGAAGGAAAAGAAGGAGAGAGGGATTATCAAGGGATACAAGGAAGCTTGTGGGAGAAAAGAGGTGATGGATATGTTCATTATCTTGACTGTGGTGATAGTGTACAAACATCAATTTGTACACTTTAAATATGTGCAGTTTATTTTATGTCAATTATACCTAAATAATGCTATTAAAATAAATATGTATGCATACTTGTAAAAAAAAATTAAGAACATGTTTTTTTCTGGGTATATAATTCAACCTACCACACTTAGCTTTTGACAAAACCCTCCCCCTATTTTGTAGTTAAGAGATAACAGAGCTCTGAAGTGATTTTAAATTGCCGTGCTACTGATGGATCATCCACAGCACCAGTTCAGACATGGCTGGGAGGAGAGGAGCCAGGCTCTGACTGATGTGCAATTTCCAGTGCCTTTCTATGTCCAAGCTTTTCTCTCCTGTGAGAAGGTTCACCACAATGCAGGTGATAGTGTGCTTATTGTAAGGTTAACTTGAATCTGCTCAAGTTTATATATTTTTGGGAAAAAACAGATAAATCATTCACAAATTTGGATGTTTTATTGCTAGAAGCAATTTATTATCAGTGATGATGATACTAGCTAACATGTATTAAGGACTCTGTATATGGCAGGTACCGTGACGTTTGCTTCATTCATTGTGTTAGCTCTTTTCATCATCTCCCCCACCCCATGAGAGGTGCTCTTGTTCTTCGCATTTGCAAATGAGAAAATCAAGGTTCAGAGAAGTCAGGCCATTTGCTGGAACAGGGTAGAACTGGGATTCAAATGTTCATAAATCCCAAACTTGCAACCACTGCATTGTGCACACTCCCATACTCCACAATGCAATGGACAACACCGGCGTGTTGTGAAGCCACAGTGTGTAGCGGAGCTTGTCAAACTTTAATGTGCATATGGGTCACCCGTGGATCATGTTAATATGCAGATTCTGAGTCAGTAGGTTTGGGGCAGGGCCTGGGAATCTGCATTTCTAATAAGCTCCCAGGTGGGCCCTGCTGTTGCTGCAGATCTGCAGAGCACAACTGGGGAGCCAGGTTAGAAGCTGGTCTCAGACCACAAAGACAGGCAGGAGAAGATGATCAGTCTTGGTCCTGGCAGTGGTTCAGGCCATGTCAGGAAAGCTTCATAAAATGCTGAGCTTACTTTTGCCATCGTGCTTAAGAAGTGCAGTGAAATTGTCTGCTTGTGTTTGTTGGAGAAACCCTGAGAGAGAAACCTTGCTGCTACTCCCAAGAATCTACACGATTACAGTCATGGTCTAATGGTGTCTTCCTCTGTCTTCCTCCGGCACACCTCTGCAGCACCCACCTCCCACCTGGGCCCCCTCTGGAGCCCTACATCAGAGGCCCACAGGCAAGGGTTAGAAAGCTGCTTTCTCTGATGCAGACGGTCACCTGGACCTTTACTCACACTTTGAGCTAAGCCCTCCCTCCAGTTCTAACACCGAGTTAATGAGATGCCCAGCCGGGTCCTGCCACTGCCCTCAAACTCAAGGAAGACACTTTTCTCTCTCCTGCCAGCCCGGCAGCCCTGTTGCTACAGTGAAGTGGTGAAAAGCAGGAGCTCCAGGTTCTGATGCTGTGCAAAGAAGCAAAAAGGTCAGTGGTGTCTATGGGAGGGGAGGCAATGCCTTCCAGGGACATTAATTTTTCAGTTTGTGTGCTCTGATGTGTGGCAGCTTCTGCCTGACAGACTGGATTGCAGGCCCCTGTCATCCCCAGAGCTAAATAATGGTTCTGGGTTTAGAATATAATTTAGTTCCAAGTGAGGCTTACCTGGCTGGGCCACTGAGCATAGATGGGCAGGAAGGAAAGCAACTAGCAGCAATGTTGCCCACCTGTGCCAGGTATGTTGTATACAGGGTCACATTTAATTAATCTTTTCCACATTTGAAGGGTAGAAAATATTATGCCCAACTTAGAGATGAGAAAATGAGGCTCAGATGGGTTAAGGTCAATGCCATACAACTATTCTCATTCATTCAACAAATTTTGCTGAAATTTCTTTATGCAGGGAGATGTTCCAGGCACTGGGTACACAATGGCCATTAATTCTGATACTATCTCTCCTCTTGTGGAGTCTCATATTATAGTTGGAGAGAATTGAAAAAAAATGCATGAGGCAACTAAAATAATTTGTGTTGGGAAGCCAACATTCTCGGGGCTGAGAAGGAGGATATTTAGGTGAAGATTTACTTTAGACAGAATGTCAGAGACAGCCTTTCTGGAAAATGACAGCAGATGCTTAAAGGTTTAGAAGAAGTCATCTATAGAAAACGTTGGGGGGAGAGCATTTCCATCAGAGTGAATGGCATATGCATAGGATATGAAGGAGGAAAGATCTTGAGAAGTCCAAGGACCTGGAAGAAAGTCCATGTGGTTGTAGGGGAGAAGATCCACGAAATGAGGGTGGGAAGTAGGCAGGGTCCAGACCACAGGGCCCTGGAGACCACAGTGGTGAGTTTGGGTTTAATTTTGTTGACACTCATGAAAGTGTGGGGTTTCACGCAGGTCTTCATATCTCAAAGCCTTGCTTTGTCCCATTATAGTAGTGGTTTACAAAGATATATTTTCAAAGCAAGTGAAATACTATGAGGTTTTCTCAAAATGTAAGGCAGGTATGAGATGGGTCAGTTTTGTTCCAGCAGGGGGCTGGGGATCCCTGGATCTACCAATTTAGCCTCCTTTTCACCCGTGCAATAGGTCTGGAGATGTGATAGCCCACAGTAGGTAGGAGGCTTCATTTATTCAGTCCCTCGTTTATTCATTTGACAAATATTTATTGAGCACACAGTATGTGCCAGGCACTGTGTTAGACACCAGGGATAGAATAATGAAAGAGAGTGATGCAGTCCTTGGCTTCATAGGTTTATATTCCAGTAAACAATTCCCACATAGAACAAGGAGACACAGGTAAAGAGTGAGTCTGTGATGCAGGAAGGATAGAGTATTTGAATGTTTATAATTGAAGAACTAGACTAATGGATATGTGTCACCTCATCCAAATTCATGCCCACCTCATCCCCTACCCCCTTTATAACAGTAGTCCCCAATTTTCCAGTTTTGTGGTTTGGGGAGATTCTTTGGCTCCTCTTTCAGCTCCAGAGGTAAGCCCTTATTGTCTCTGATCCCAGTAATCGGGTCAGAGAAGAACACATTATTCAGATCTGGCCAATAAGAGCAAATCAGATTACTTTGGGGATATTTGTTTGAAGCACTGAGGAAGTGAAAATTCTCCATTCTGCTGAATTTGAACTTGGAAGTATTTATCTAAGGGAGCTGCTGGCAGCCATCTTGCAAAGGGAAAGCCTGGTGAAAATGACGCAGATAAATGGGAAGTGAAGCTAAGAAATAGAGAGGCAGGAATTCTGTCTTAGTCATATTGCTTAAATGCTAGATATAGCCTTACCTGATGCTGGAATTTCTTATAACATAATTTATAAACTTTTTGAAATTACCCAATTCTGTTCCTGTTTTTGCAACCAAATCATCTAAAAATATAAACTGGTCTAGTTTGGAGTGCATGGGGGGTCTTCTTGAGAAAGCTACCTATAAGCTGAGCCACTGAGAGTGAGAAAACGCTATGTAAATAAAGGAATCAAGAAAGAGTAGTTTAGGCAAAGGAAAGTTCACCACTGAGCTTCACAATTTGTTGAGAAACCATTTTGCATTTTATTCCAGAGTCTTGTATTGTGTTGAAATGAGGTCTAATAATTATGCTCCAATAAACCTAGATAGTCTAATGAAAAACTAGACTGAGTTGGATGAAGACTATGCTTACTTTGCAAGTGTGTTGTGAAGTTTAAATGACATCAGGTATGTGATGCATTTGGCACATAGCTTATGTCAACAACTGGCAGTTGTTACGAGTTGGATGTTTTGGAAGAGTAGATACTTATGAAGCCCTAAATAAAGACATCTTATCTGTGTGGGTGAGTGCTTGCTAAGGGATCAGGGAGCTAGAGAATGGCTTTGTGTGGGCAATGAAGGTCCCAGATGAGGATAAGTTGGATATAAGACTCTTGAGCTGGGGAATGTGAGTGGAGGGACAGAAGTGGAGAGGAGGAAGTTGGGAGTAAGGGTTGCTCAAGAGAGAAAACAAGTGAAAAGGGAGCCAACCACATGGTGTGGGTTTTTTGTTTGTCTGTTTGTTTGTTTTGTTTTGTCTTGTTTTTACCAATCTGGCCTGGGCCTCAAGAGGTGAGGGTCATGAGTGAGAGCAGCTGGAGGGACTGTCTGACATATACGATACAGAGGAGAACCCGAGAGAGAACCATGCACATCTATTTCAGCTTAGAACAGGGGTTCTTGACCAGAGTAGCTCTGTCCCCTGATGGACATTTGACAATGCCTAGAGACATTTTTGTTAGTCTCAAATGGAGTGGGGTGGGGGTGGGGGGTGCTACTGGCCTCTAGAGGTTAGAGAGCAGGAATGCTCAAATGTTGCTAATGCACAGGGCAACCTCAGTCATCAGAGAATTAGCTCATAATCTCAAATGCTAATAGTGCTGCTGAGTCTTGAGATTCCTTGGGCCAAGACATAAAATGAAAGGCTGAAGAGAGGAGCTGTTTGGTTATTCAGTGATTTTCAGTTTGCCCTGATAAAGCACCCCAGGTGAGGAGCCCTCCTCAAATGGCTTGAAATCAGTACCCATCAAGAAATTATGGTGATACCAGACCCTGAGCACACTCTCTCCCAAGTGAATGCGATACATTGTCTTCTTGAAGCTAGGACTACTCTGACATTGTGGGTGTCTTGCAGAGAGAATATTTATGAGAATTAGCAAAAGAAAGCAGAGACAAAAGATGGAGGGATTCTAATTCTTAATGATGCACTTTGTGCACCTAGACACTTCCATACCTGAAACTATATCTACCATTGGACTTTCCAGGTAATATGAGTTGATACATTATTTTTTATGGTTAAACCAGTTTAAGTTGGATTTCTGCACCTGTAACTGAAAGAATGCTAATAAATAATGACCAAATAGTGTCCAATCCAAAGGGAAGAGGAAGAATGATAGTTCAGGAATGAAGTCCTTTGGGACAAAGAGAAAATGGGGGAAGATAAGGTTTGAAATGAATGATGAAGAGAGAACTTGGGGTCACAAAGAAAACCTGTGTTCTGATTCATAAGAGGAAGTGTGAAGCAGACGGGTTCTGTGAGGATGGCTGAAAGTCACAGTTCCTAAGTGATCATAACATTCATTAATTCTACAAAAATTTATTGAACTACTAAGCTCCAGTCACTGTTCTAGGTCCTGAAGATACAACAGGGATCACCACAAAGTTCTTGTCCACCCGGACATCTAAGGAGAGGAAGATAATAAAGTTTAAAATATATAGTATAAATGTTAGGAAGTCATAAGTGCCATGGAGAAAAGTAAAGCAGGGAAAGGAAAATGACAGTATTTGGGAGGGGTGGAAAAGTATAATTATTAATAGAATGGTTGAGCAAGTCTCACAGGGAAGGTGGCCTTTGACCACAGGCTGCCGTGGTGAGGGAGGCATGCAGAGATCAGGGGAAACCTTACCAAGCAAATTATTTAATTTAATTGTCAAAGCATCTCTATGAGGAAAGTGAAGTTAGGAGAGGTTGTTACCTGCTTAAGATCATTCTGCAGGGAAGAGGAAGCTTTGGGATTCCAATCAACTCTTTCCATCCCATGCCGGTAACTAATGTGCTATGTGCTGTCCCGCCTCTTTGCCTCTTATGACTGCTTAATCTTTTGCTATGACTACTTATCTGCATAAGTATGTCTTACCCATGTAGGATGCCTTACCTGCCTTACCCGCTGTAGGCAGAGCTGAGTCTTAGTTCTGTGGGTGTCCCCATGACCTTCCCCAAAGCCTAGAATGTAGTAGGTTCTCAATAAAATATTCTTAAAGTAAATGGCATTGAATGTGTGAAACCTAGTATATCTTCACGGCTTTTGACAACAAATTAATCCATTTCAAAAATAACAGTGCAGGTTATATCCTGGGCTCCATCTACACTTTGCCTCCCTGCATCGTCTCCTTTGTCTCCAGACAAGACCCAACAATATAGATAACGAATCTGAGGAATCTTCTGTTACACATCTGAGGTTTTATCAATTGAGCAGGAGATGAAAATGGATTTTAGAGAAAGATGCAAATGTTCTGACAAGTGTCAAAATGGAAGAGAAATTGGCATTCACCTTGAGAGAGTTCCTCAGAACCTCAAGTTCTAAGGGTTTGGGGTGGGATTAAGGAGCAACCCTTATCTTTGTTTTAATTTTGGGGTAGAAGACATGAGTGCCAGGCAGGCTAAGGCTTGGCACCATCAGCTTTGTGAGAGAAAAGACTTCAACAAGGGACAGAGCGCTGCTCCTCAGGGTGGGAGATTTACAGGGGCCGGACTGAGAAAGAGAAGCCAGCGGCTGACAGCGATGGCAGTAGTGGGCAGGCAGTGCCGGGGTGGCCTGGCAGGCTTTTGGGGACCCTAGACAGGGAGTCCAGGAGGTCTGTCTCCCCTGGGGGAAGCAGCTGGCTGAAATGGAGCCCTTTCTGGCTTTATAGTTATTCAACATGGGTTCAAACCCTGGCCCCACCACTGAGTAAGGGTTATGACCCTGGGAGACAACCTTTTGGAGTATTAGTACACCCATATATAAAATGAGAATAATGGTGCTGTTTTCACAGCACTGTTGAGAGCAATTAAATAACATGATGAATTTATATCACCTGGACAAGGGTCTTGAATACAGGAGTTCAATGAATTAATATTGCGGGGGGAGGGGAGGTTGGACATTATTATTTGTCATTTATTCACAATATCCTTGCAAGTTTGTGATGTCGAACTGGTTCTATACATTGTATTATTCAGGGTTCAAACAGAAAAACCAAACCACTGTGAGAAGTATGGAACGAAGGGATTTTTAAAGCTATGGATTAGACTTTAAACAGTTGGGGGACCTGAGCGGGGGAGTCTATATGAGATGGTTGTCTCTGCCTCTGACATTGGGACTGAATATTGGATGTGGGGTGAGGGAGAGCAAGGATAAACTGGAACCCGTGGGAACAAATGGTAAGGGCATCTGTCTCACCATCTCCAGCCTTGATGATGTGGGTGAAAGCAGGAGAAGCTGGTGCCCTTGTCAGAGCTGCCCACATACCTAGCCCAGGCTCTAAAGGAGCTGAAGGAGGAGAAGTGGGAGGAGCTGGAACCTCACCAAAGGGTAGACCAGCAGATACCTAACAAACTTTACACCCTTCAGAGCATAAAAACGGCTGCTGCCTCATCTTTGTCTTCCAAATCTCACCTGGAATCATAGAGAGAGGGCAATGCTGGAAGCTTGGCTTCCATGTGGCTTAGTTGACATCTTACAAAGCCACAGCAAACATAAACAGTCTCTATTTTCATGTGTTCTAAGACACTCCACAAACTCATGCTGGAATCTGGGAAACAAAGTGCACTGGAGGCAATGTTTGAGTTTTGCAAAAGGAGATACGCCAGTCCAAAGTCTTTTCTTGTGTTTCCACTGGAATGGCAGCATACGAAAGTTTTCTGGTAACTCAAACGATAACAGAGACATCTTTCTCGGCTGCGGTGATCATGTGCATGCATGTGTGTGGAGAAAGCGGCACGAGCAACCATTTTATAACTGTCACTGAAGCAAGAAATTTGGGGCAAAAGTAGCTCTCAGGGTTTTCTGAACTTGCATGAGAACTCAAAGACTCCACAGTGTTCAGATCTTCATAAAGCAGCACACATATTTGCTGTCCAAGGAAGCATGGCAATCTCCTTGTTGCAGGTTCTGGGACTGCAGTTTTGGCCCTGTTGCTTCCACTCCTCTCTGAGGAGGTGGCCGGCTGAGAAGTCAGCCCTCTTGGCTCTGGGGGAAGGGGGGCCCGTCCCCTGGGGCATTTGCCCTGCCTGCTTCATCACTCACCTGGCTTCAAACACAAAGCCTGGGTCTTCCTCCCTGTATTTAAACTCAGATGATCACATTGGATGCTTCAGAGAGTGTGAAATTTTAGACTCAGAATCATTTAATTTTGCTATATATGGAAGTAATGTGTTTCCTCCTTTACTCTTTTTCTCCTTCCTTAGACATTCTCCTGTTTCCATCTCTATCAGGTAAAAAGACATTTAGATGAGGAGATCAATTGCACAGTTCCCAATTCCTGGATTCAGGAATTGTGCACATGGGGCATGTAGTTTAGCCCCAGGCAGGAAGCAGGGGTGGGGCCAATGTCAGGGGCAGCATCTTGGAATATGGGGACAGGAAGGCTGTTTGGGCCAAAGAAACAGGGAATGTTGGTTGAAGTCCCATCCCATAACCAGGACTGACCCAGGAGGTCAAAGAACATACTGCAAAAGGATGCAGGCTCTGCCTAGCATCCCAGTTCCTGGATTTGATTGGAAGCAAAGGAACCTGGACTGGGGCAGGGCTGTTACTGGTAAGTCTCACAGTTTGCGTGGTTCATCAGTTTCCTTCTTTGAGAATTTGCCTTCCTTCACACCCTAATCTAATCAGAAATGGCTGCAGTGCTGGGTTGGTTTGGGGTCTATGGATAAGACACCAGCCAGTAATAGTCAATTCATCTCAACCCAGTTTACACCAATAGAGGAATCAATTGGTCCATGAAACTAAAGCCTCTGGTAGGCAGTTAGACATGGCTGGTGGAAGGTGTCACATGATATCATCAGGACTTGGTGTCTCTCCACCTTTTCTCTGCTCTCTTTGTATGAGCTTCATCCTCAGGTAGACTCTCACTTTGTGGTGGTCAAAGAGGCCCTCAGAATTACTTGGCTTATATCCTACTGGCTTCGGAGAGCTAACAAAGAGAGAGGGCCTCATTCCTTGCAGTCTCACTAAAATCCCAGAGAGAGCTTGCACTGGTCCAGCTGTGCTCATGTTTCTATCCCTAAACCAATTGATGGGCCAGGAGGTTAGACACCAGGCTGTCCTCTCCATCCTGTTTTCCCAACCCCCTCTGCCACATGAAAATAAATCTCTGCAAATAGACTGGTGGGGGCTTCTGCCCCCCAAAATCTTATTATTTACTCATACACAAGTCTGAATCTTTGTTTAGGTTAAGCACACACACATGCGTGCTCATGGACACACACATACACACACACACACACACACACACACACACACACACACACACACACACAGTGCAGCAAAGCTCTCTCGGTCAATCAAGTATAAAATGTCAGCCTGGCCTTCCCGTGAGTGTTCAAAACCAGGATGAAGAGCCCTTGAAAAGAAGTTTGTTTTGCGTAAAAGATTCTGTCAGTAAGGCTAGCACATTATTATTTTTTTTCCACACGATGAAAATCTTCATTCTGCAGAAGGAGGAAAACAAACATATGACCATTTGTTAGGTATGTAAAGTAAACTAATTACAGACATATTATGTTTGGGGCATCAGCCTGGCTTTGCCGCACAGCCGTACGAAGCTGTTTGGAAACCCTGGTTCATGCTAGATTCTCTTGGCCCAATCTTACTTTTGTTTGGGGAGATAAGGATGTGCCTTCTTTTCTCTCTAATTCTGGGATCTCCCTCCACTGCAAATAATAGAAAAGTACCATTATCAAATTCCCTGTTCCAAATATACAGTGGCTTTAGACAGTGTTCGACTTGACAATAACATCAATTATCAGCACTACCTGATGGGACCAATATTCTAAGTTGCATTAACTCATTCAATCCTTCCAACAACCCTATAAGGTAAGTTCTATTATTGTGCGTTCATTTTTACCTGAAGAAACCAAGGCACTGAAAGATTAAGTTTTTTGCTAATGAAAGTGGCAAAAACCAGGCAGTCTGGTTTCAGTATCTGTGCATTAAATGCTGTACTACATTTCTTTGTGAGTGTGTGTGGTGGGGGAGATCTCTTTCCAATATCCAGGGGACAGGGGTGGCACCTCCCCTAGATGACCCACTTTCCCATATTTCAGGGTACACACACGAAGTTCTCTGCCTTTGCAGTGGGTACCCCATAAGTGTTGGCTGTTTCTGGCAGCTGGAAGCAGTGGGTGATATTTTTTCCCCCTCCTGTCCTCTTCCTCTCTTTCTTTCTCACAACAGTTCCAAAGCAGTCCTCAAGCTTACATAACTGCTTGTTCTTGGAAACTCTAATTGCCCCATTTTCTAATATGGGCACTTTCACATCATTGCCAGGCTCTGGGGCTGTTAGCGAGTATTGTTGCTTTGGGAGGCTTTGCTTCCTAAGAAATTGCTTGGAGCTTTCTCTCTCTTTCCTGTGAATTTTTAATAGTCATTTGGAGGCTGCGAGCAGAGTTGGAGCCCTGACAGCCTCTCCCAGGGCCTGCATTTCATTTCACTGTGGCTTCCTCCCTGGGCCCCAACTCGTACCCCGGTGCAGCCTTTGGGAGCCCACCCAGACCCTCCCTCAGTGATTCTAGTTCAGAGTCTCCCTGTGCAACCTTATATTCATTCTGTGAAAAAACTATTTTTAATTAGTAATTGAATCTATTTTTTCTCTAACCAAATTGTATGTAAGATGGATAAAAGCAAAGCTCTTCACATTGAAGGCTGACACAGAGCTAAACATCATCCTCACCATTAGCCCCCTGTTCTGGTTCGCTAATGATGTCAGAATGCAAAACACCAGAAATGGACTGGCTTATATAAAGGGGGTTTATTTGTTTACAAAATTACAGTCTTATGAGCATGCAAATATCCAAAGAAAGGCATCAACAGCAGGGTAACTTCACCGAAGAACACCGATTGTGTCTGGAAAACCTCTGTTAGCTGGGAAGGCATGTGGCTGGCATCTGCTTGCTCCTAGGTTGTGTTTCAAAATGGTGTTCTCCAAAATGTTGCTCTTGGGGCATTTGTCATCTCTTAGCTTCTCTGGGGCAAAGTGTCAGCAGAAGTCTGCTTTCAATGGCCATCTCCAAAATGTATGTCTCAGCCGCAGCACTCCTTCTGCCTGTGAACACCTTTATAGGACTCTAGTGATTCCGTTAAGACCCACCCTGAATGGGTGGGGTAACACCTCTGTGGAAATTATCCAATCAAAGTTCTTGCCCTTAGTTTATTGAGTCATATCTCCATGGAAACATCCAATCAAAAGGTCACACCCTAATCAAAAAATTAATCAATCTGCCCCCACGAGATTGCATCAAAGAACATGGCTTTTTCTGGGGGGCTTAATATATACAAATCGGCACACCCCCCTAATTCCCAACCCTTCCCCTTCCCCCAGGGGAACTCTGTAAGATCTCAGCATGTCATTTGGAGACCCCTGCTCTGTGGGTCGCAGCTCGTTGCTACTGCATCACGCACATGTGTCAGGCAGTCCAGCTTGCATGCTCCCACCATAAAAGCATCCTGCTCTGCTACACAGCCTCCCCTAACTGGCTCCCCTGCCTCCTGTCTTGCCCAGTTGTAATTCACTGGGCACGATAAGGCCATAGTGGTCCTTCTAAACTGACCATGTCTCTAGCCTACTTAAAATGCCCCCATCTTTTCTCATTGACTTGAGGAAGAAGTCTAGACTCCTTAGTGGAGTTGCAAAGGATCCTTCTTGTCTGGTTGCTGGTTGGCTCTCCAGCCTCACCTCTCACCATTACATTCTACATCCATCTGGATGGGACTGCAGCTGGGCCTTAAGTGCACCACACTTGCTCTGCCTCCAGGTCTTGGCTCAGGGTGGCACTGTGGACAGAATACCGTTTGTGCCAGTTTGAATTATTATGTCCCCCAGAAAAAGCCATATTCTTTGATGCAGTCCTGTGGGGCAGATGTTTTGGTGCTGATTAGATTTGCATGGAAATGCACCCCACTCAACTGTAGGTGATAACTCTGATGAGATATTTCCATGGAGGCATGGCCTCACCCATTCAGGATGGGCCTTGATCAGTGGAACCATATGAATGAGCTGACAAACAGAAGGAACACAGTGCAGCTGTGAGTGACATTTTGAAGAGGAGCTACAGCCAAGAGGGACACTTTGAAAAACACACTGAAACTGAGAGAGGAGCTTCAGCTTACAGAGACATTTTGGAGATGGCCTTTGAAAGCTGACTTTTGCTCCAGAGAAGCTAAAGAGGACAAATGCCCCGAGAGCAACTGAGAGTGACATTTTGGAGAGAAGCTGAAGCCTAGAGAGGAACATCCTGGGAGAAAGCCATTTTGAAACCAGAACTCTGGAGCAGATGCCAGCCACGTGCCTTCCCAGCTAACAGAGGTTTTCCGGACACCATTGGCCATCCTCCAGTGAAGGTACCCGATTGTTGATGCCTTACCTTGGACACTTTATGGCCTTAAGACTGTAACTGTGTAACCAAATAAACCCTCTTTTATAAAAGCCAATCCATTTCTGGTGTTTTGCATTCCGGCAGCATTAGCAAACTAGAACACCCTTCTCCACCCTTACTCCTTGTGCCTGGCTTGTCCTCACTCCCTAACTTCCTCTTCTTCTACCACCCCTGTTTGGGGCCTGACCCATTCTGTGGCCCCTGAGCCCCATGGACTTTCACAGACACCACCTGGTCCTGCGTGTGATGAAATCACTTGTTTATGTGTCTGTTGCTCTCACTAAATTACAATCTCTCTGAGGGCAAGGACAAGACTCATCTTGGTCCCATTGCATTCCCAATGCCTAGTAATGTTTGACACAAAACATGTTCAGCAAATATTTGCCAAACATATAAATGAGACTCACTCTGGCTGTGGACTCATCTGGTGATTTCCAGGCTCCCTCCATCTTTCCAGTCAGTTTCTAAATCTGTTTGGTCACTACTGGTGATTTCTTTGTCTGGCTGTGGGCTTCACCAATGACCTCCAGGTTCCCCCCAGAGACCACAATTTTCTTTTCTTCTCCAGGTCATGACCTTCCAGTCACATTCCATGTTCTTCTCCTTATGGGGATGCTAAGATCCCCAGCTCCATGAAGTCAGGTCTTGCCCATTGTGGTGTTCTAGTGCTTGGCACTTAGTAGGTGCTCAATAAAATCTGTTCAACAAATTATTAAAAAGTCAGTTTTGCAGTTTCTAAAAGAGCAGATCCATGCAAAACAGGGGCCTGATCTCATTGATGCCAAGTGCATGTGAACAGTGGTTACCTTAGTCTCCTTGAGCCCCTCCTGGAATTGCTTTTTGGGTTGAAGCTTTGCAAGGGGATAACTGCCTACCTTGGAAATTCTTCAGATGAAATCCAGGTTCTGGTTCTGATCCCCTGGGCCTGGGAGGAGGGGATTGTCATGTCTTCAGTGTTGCCTCCTCTCTCACTCTCTTCTCATCAGCCACATATAGACCATTCAAGAAGCCTTGCTTCCTGAATAAAGGGAGATTTCAGCTCTTAGAAGAATTTATTGCAGAGATTAGGTGCTGTCAAACCCTTCGATATCAACTCCCATCTAAACACAGGCTCAGTAACAGGAATGAAATTCAAGCTGTATCTTTAGAAGGCTTCTGCTGGCTTCAGGAAGCTGTTCTCTAACCTGGAGAGTTGATTTGCAGAAATGGCAGGGAAGCCTGGTCATTCAGTGACAAGGCACATCTTTGCCAAGTGCCTCCAAATTTGCCAAGGGGAAGATGATGCTGTGATCTTTGTTTATCAGGGACTGTGGGTCCACATCTTTGTAACTCTAAAATCAAGGCTCCCTAATCCCCACTTAAAATCAAGAAGGCTTTTCAAAGGGTAACATGAGATAAAATAAGCTAAAGAGTGCATGTTTAAAAAATGGTGAGAATTTATAATGTGTGCATCAACTTTGGCTAAAAAATTTTTTTCTAACTGACAAAATGAAATAACACATGGAAGCCAAATAAGAAAGTTCACATTAATGGAATAGTTAAATGGAGTAAAAATGATGAAAGCATTTGTGAGAGTAAAAGGTTCTTAGAAGGAAGTGAGATGGAAAACAAAATGAATTGTCTTTTGTGAAAGACAAGTCTGGATTCCAAATGTAACTAGGCCACCTTCTTACTGTGTGACCCCCAAAATTACAGGTCTTCAATGAGCCTTTTCCCTATCTGTAAAATGTGCATAGGGGTATTGCATTGGACTTTCACTGTTTTTGCACCTGAATACCTGTGCCAGTTTGAATGTATTGTCCCCCAGAAAAAACCATATTCTTTGATGCAGTCTTGTAGGGGCAGACATATTAGTGGGGATTACGTTGGAACATTTGGATTAGGTTGTTTCCATGGAAATGTGCCCCACCCAACTGTGGGTGATAACTCTGATTGGATAATTTCCATGGAGGTGTGGCCCTGCCCATCCAGCATGGGCCTTGATTAGTTTACTGCAGCACTATATAAGCTCAGACAGAAGGAGTGAGCTTGCTACAGTGAAGAGGGACACTTTGAAGAATGCACAGGAGCTGAGAGAGGAACTGCAGTTTACAGAGACATTTTGGAGACGGCCTTTGAAAGCAGCCTTTTGCTCCAGAGAAGCTAAGAGGGGACAAACACCCAAGAGCAACTGAGAGTGACATTTTGGAGGGAAGCTGAAGCCTAGAGAGGAACGTCCTGGGAGAAAGCCATTTTGAAACCAGAACTTGGAACAGATGCCAGCCATGTGCCTTTCCAGCAAACAGAGGTTTTCTGGACGCCATTGACCATTCTCCACTGAAGGTACCCTTTGTTGATGGACACTTTATGGCCTTAAGACTGTAACTGTGTAACCAAATAAACCCCCTTTTATAAAAGCCAATCCATTTCTGGTGTTCTGATTCCGGCAGCATTAGCAAACTAGAACAATACCTTTCTGGGTAAACAACCCTACCTCATTCATGCTCTTCAATAAAGTCTCTTCTCACATCCCAACTCAGAGATGGGCATATTGTCCATGCCTGGCTCCTCCCCATCCAGTGTGGTAAGATGGATTGCATCACATCAGTGGCACCAGTTTTTCACCCTTCTCTGCATGCATGTCCATTGCGTTTCCTCTCACTGAAGAGCAGATTCTGTTTCTCCACCCCTGATATGGGGGCTGCCTTGTGACATGTTTGGGCCAACTGGATGTGGCAGAAGTGATGGGTAGCACTTCCAAGCCTCAACTAAGAGACCTGAGTGCTTCCACTTGCTGCTTGTGTGCGTCCGCCACCACCATGAGAACATGCCTGGACTCGCCTGCTGGAGGAAGAAGAGCAGAGAAGAATATTCCCAGTTGCTTCAACTGGCAGCCTGTGAAGTCTAAGACATGTAAGCAAATCCATCCAAGGTCAGCAGAGCTACTGGCTGACACCAACTGAACCAGAAGCGAGAGGAATGAATTCATTTTTGTATGATGCTGAGTTTTGTACTTGTTTGTTTTTCAATATTTTGATGGTAGTAGATAACTGATATAGCTATTACCATGTAAATGCCAATTGAGTTAGGGTTGGACTTTGGTTGGAACAGTTAGCACAGAGGCTTTTACTTTTCTACCGGCATTGTTTTTCTGACAAGACATAAGCCTAGAGCAGCCGGAAGATATTATACTAACTTAGGGAAAACCTGCCTGAAACCGAAGCCAACACAGAAGGATGGGAAAGAAGGATCCTGATGGAATTCCTGGATCCAGCCATACCTGAATGTCCTTAGCTAGACTGTCTTGTTAAATGAAGGACTAGTTTCTACTTTTTGCTAGAGTCAAGTTAGATTGGATTTTTGACCCTGACAATTAAGAGAGTCCTAATCAATAAAATATCTAATGTTGAGTGTTGTAAGGATTAATGAATTATGAAAGTACCCCAGCTGGTAAGACAGAGTCTCAGAAAAACAACAACAACAACAACAAAAAAGTTCTGCTGTTTCCATGAAGTTCCAGGTGGTAATAAAAACAACTCTTTCTATTCTTCCTTGTGCATTTTACTTCCTAGGGATCCTAGACATTTTATATCTCACTGAATTATAGAAAGGCAGTAATTACTGCTGCCCCACAGAATTTTGTACCTGGAAATAAGCATGATTCATACCTGACTCAGTGGTTCTGAGAAAGACGTGGCCAGGTTCTTCTTACATGTCAGTGCTTTAACTCACTTCAGAGACTATAGAAACTGACCAATTTAGACCTGAAGGAGAAGGGAAAGATTATATCATAAAAGATTCCTGGTTAACCAAGGAGGATATTGAAGTCAGAGTGAGCACAACAGCAGTAGAAGCTGGCAGCCACATGCAGTGGAGAGAAGATGGGCTTTGGAGTCAGAGAGTGGGAGGTTTGAAACCAGGCTCTGTCAACTATAAACTTCGCCACCCTGGGCAAGTTGCCTTGGAAGCTCTGTGCAACCCTTTCTGATTCCATCAGAACCTGCAGGGTTGCTGCTTTCCCGAATTTTGTGTTAATCGTATTATTTATTCACTCATTCATTTTAAATCTTTCATTAAGAAAATTGTCAAATATATAGAAAATTAGAAGGAATAATACAATTGAGTACTACATAACTGCAACTTAGATTCAACCGCTTTTAACGTTTTGCCCTTTATTTGCCTTATTTTTCTATTTGCTAATCCATTGTTTTAAACATTAGAAAATAGCAACCATGTATAAAAGCAGAGAGACTGGTATAATGGATTCTACCCAGCTTCAGCAATTCTTGATTTGTGGATAATCTTGTTTAATTTCCTCAATAACTCCACCTTCTCCTCCCACCCAACTCTAGATTATTTTGAAGCAAATTCAAGATATTTCATCATCTTCTCTGTAAATATTTTAATCTGTATCTCTGAAAGATAAGGACTCTTAAAGATGTAATCAATTATCATTATCACAACTAAAATAATTAATAATTTCTTAATATTACCAAATAACTAGTCATCATTCAGATTACTTGATTGCTCCCTCCCCCCATCTCTCTGTCTTTCTGTTTTCACAGTGGTTATCTTTGAATTGAGATTCAAGCAAGATTCAAAAACGCTTCTTGAGTTTTTGTTTGTTTGTTTGTTTTAACCCTGTGCAGTTTATTTGTTGAAAAACCCAGGTCATTTCTCTTGCACAACTCTCCACATTCTTGCTTTTGCTGAATCAGCCCTACGATGCCATTGAACACGCTCTTTCTTCATCTTTATCTCATGTAAACTGGGGGTTAAGTTATAGAGGCTTGATCAGATTCAAGTTGAGTTCTACCAAGAACATTTTGTAAGGGTTGTTAGTGTAGTTCCATTGGGGTGACATAACATATGGTCGTTCCTCTTTTTGTAATACTGAGATTGACCATTGGGTTGTGGTTTGTTAAGTCATATAATCTACCCATTATAAAGGTTCCTAACAGTTTTTTCATCTAATAGGTTTAACAGCCATTGACATTCATTCCTTAGGAGTTGTACTGAATCATTTTAAAGTTCAGACACTGAAGCACTTTGTATTTAAATACTTACAGCATGCATTGCCAAAAAGTAAGGACATTATTCTCATAATTCAATACCATTATCTCACCTAATAAAATGAATAATGATTCTCTAATATTAAATTTCCAGGTTACCCACTATTTTGACTTAACTTTTTTTAATTTTAGAAGATTTTTAAGTTTATAGAAAAATTATAAAGATAGTACAGAGAATACATATAAATCCTGTACCCAGGTTCCTCTATTATTAACATCTTATAGTAATATGGTACCTTTGTCATATTAGTGAACTAATATTGATATGTTACTATAAATTAAAATCCGTACTTCATTCAGGTTTTCTTAGTTTTTACCTAATGTATTTTTTTTCTGTCCTGGGATCCCACCCAGGCTATCATATTACATTTGGTCGTCACGACTCCTTGGCTCCTCTTGGCTATGACTGGTCTCATTTTGTTCTTATTTTTCTTTTGGTCTGAATCTTTGCTATTATCCTGTAAAATGTATTTCCTTGTTTTAACTGTTCCTGGAAGTTAGGATTAAAGTTCACTTAGATTCAGGTTAAACATTTTTGTCTAGAATATTTCATGGGTGATGTTGTGTCCTCTATATACAACCTCACACCAATAAATGACAAGGATGGAAAAGATGGGGAAGGGAAGACAGGATAGATAAGAAACAATCAGAAACCACTGGCAGAAGTGGAAGGTAAGACTTTATCAACCAGAGTTCAAGAGAGGCTGTTTCAAACGCTCTTACCATCTTGCTTTTCATTCTTTAAAACTTGCTGAATAAAACAGACCTAATTCTATATTAGTTTGTATGATTGGGAAAATTTTATTATTTTATTTTCTTGTCTTAGACTGTGGCTGGATGAGTTTATTGGAGCATTACTTTGCACAGAATTTACCTGTCAAAACACCACATGTATTTGGTTCACGACTTCCTAAATCTCTAGGGTGGGTGTGACAACCCCATGAAATGTTTTGATGTATCTTTGGAAGGGTCTTAGGCTTAATTTCTGTTCCCTTTTACTTATGTGAAAAATGTAAGAAATTGTAGTGGTAGTTATGTGAAGTTGCACATGTGATAAAATTGCATAGAACTATACATCATGCACACATAGAGAAGTGCATGTATAATTCATGAAATATGAGTAAATTCTGTGTATTGCACCAATGCTCATTAACAAATTTTGTTACTGTACTACAGTTATGGAAGATGACAATATTGAATGAGATAGGGTGAAGTACGTATGGGACCTCTTTGTATATTTCTTTGCAACTTCCAATGAATCTATAATTCTTTCAAAATAGAAAGTTAAAAAATTATATGGAAGAGTCATATTCTCAATTTTGTGGCCACTGCGGAACAAGATAAAGAAATGAATTAAAATTGTAGAGGGAAAGAGATGCAGTTATCAGTATTTGCTGATAATGTGGCTATCTACTTAGAAAATTAGGTAAAACATGTTTTAAGCTAATGTAAGAGTTTGGTGAGGTGCAATATAAAAGATTAATAGAGGCCACACACAATAGTAGCAGCAAAAACAGATTATACTATCTAGGAACAGACTTAACTAGTGTTGCACTAGTCCTACAAGAAGAAAACCACTACATTTACTAAGGGATAGAAAGATGACATGAATAAAGCAAGTGAAGCAAGATATAGAGATCTATAATTTTATTTAAAGTTTAAAATTTAGCCAATTATTTTCTGTTGTTTTTATAAAGGACAGTAGTGAGCAATTGGTAAGTTTTGAACAAGTTCTGCTAATTACTTGATTTTGATAATTGTACTGTGGTTATGTAAGAAAATATCCTGGTTTTTAGGAAATACACATTGAAATGTTGAAAAGTAATGGGGCATAATATTTGCAACTTACTTTCAAATGATTCATAAAAAATAATAAATAATTATGTATATCTATATCCTTATCAATATTTATATTATTATTTACATATGTAAAGAGAATGAGAATGTTACTATTTGGGAAATCTGGATGAAGGGTATACAAAGATTCATTTTACTCTTTTTAAATTTTCTGTAAATTTGGAATTTTTTTGGTACAATTAATGAAATTACCTTTTTATAACTGTACTATTAACCATATTCTATGGTGTAATTTAGGGTTTATTGTTTTGTGCAGTTCCACAAATTAAAAAAAAATTATTCTGGTAACAGATGTACAGCCTAAAATTTCCCCCTTTTAACCACATTCAATTATATAATAAGGTGCTGGAATTTTTTATAGTAAGAAGTTCAAAAGAAGTAGCCAATAGAAGAACATAAAAGTATGATTTAACTATGAAACACAGAAGGAGATGGTACAGCATAAGTGAGCTTATTATCACATTTAATAACAAGGTATTTTCTAAATATGGCATATTAATAAATAGAAGTATCTGCATAGTATACCCTAGCATGGAGGTAATCATGAGAAGAACGAAAACCCTGAAAATTTAAGAGGTTGTCTATGAGTCATTGAATTTGGATAGAATTGTGACATGGGAGATGTTTTGCTGTTTTATTGTAAACCCTTCTAATCTGTTTTGTTCATATATCATGTTGATAAAAATTAAAATGTGGGTAATGAAGAAGGGATGAATTATTCAATGACTGGTTCTGGTTTAAACTATTAAAAAATACAAAGGTAATACTCAGATTTGGGGGAGGTTTGGAGAAAAGAGTAGCCATGCACTCTTGGCAGAAGGAGGTCTAGCATTTCTGGAGGAAAATAGAGCAATACACCTCAATGGCATCCAACATACATACCCAGTCCCCCAGCTCCCAGAAAACCTCTCAGAATTTATCCATGAGTGGAAAAGCCATATGTTCTAGTTTGCTAATGCTGCTGGAATGCAAAACACCAGAGATAGATTGACTTTTATAAAAGGGGGTTTATTTGGTTACACAGTTACAGTCTTAAGGCCATAAAGTGTCCAAGGTAACACATCAGCAATCAGGTACCTTCACTGGAGGATGGCCAATGGTGTCTGGAAAACCTCTGTTAGCTGGAAAGGCACGTGGCTGGTGTCTGCTCCAAAGTTCTGGTTTCAAAATGCCTTTCTCCCAGGACATTCCTCTCTAGGCTGCAGTTCCTTAAAAATGTCACTCTTGGTCGCACTTGGGGTATTTGTCCTCTCTTAACTTCTCCGGAGCAAGAGTCTGCTTTCAACGGCCATCTTCAGACTGTCTCTCATCTACTTCCTGTCTTTCTTCAAAGTGTCCCTCTTGGCTGTGTCAACTTGCTCCTGCTGTCTCAGCTTATATACTGCTCCAGTAACCAAGGCCCACGCTGAATGGGCGGGGCCACACCTCCATGGAAATTATCTCATCAGAGTTATCACCTACACTTGGGTGGGACACATCTCCATGGAAACACTCAAAGAATCACAATCTAATCAGCACTAAAATGTCTGCCCCACAGGTTGCATCAAAGAATATGGCTTTTTCTGGGGAACATAATACATTCAAACTGGCACACCATATATAGTGAGGAAAAAGGTATATGCAGAGATTTCCCTTGCAGCTTGTATGACAGTAACAACAATACACTAACTACACTGAAGTGCTCAATATCATGGGTTCCTTAGATGAATTTACAGTGCCTCCATAAAGTAGGAGTGAAGACTATTCAATGCCAGAGAAATCATTAAGATAAGTGGCTATATTTAAATTTGTTGCAAAATAGCATTTATAGTCTGATATTTATATTGTTTAAAAGTTAAGCATTTTCATAGACCAAAAGACTAGAATGGGCTACAACAACACATAATCAATGGTGCCTTAGTTTGCCAGGGCTACTATGACAAACAGTGTACACTGGGTGGTTTAAACAACAGGGTTTATCATCTCACCGTCTGGGAGACTAAAAGTCCAACATCAAGGCATCAGCAAGGCCATGTTTCCTCCAAAGTCTGTAGCATCCTGGTGGTGGCTTTCCTGGCCATTGACCCCTGCCTATGTCACGTGGCCATCTATCTCCTTGTGTCGTCTCCTCTGGCTTCCATTGACTGACTGTGTCTGAGTCTCCTCTGCTTATGAGGACTTCACCATGTGGATTAAAGCTCCCCGTGATTCCATTTTGGTCTCATCTCAAGAGGATCGTAGAAGATCCTCTTTATAAATGTGTTCACACCCACAGGACAGGGGGTTAGGATATAAAAATGCCTTGTGGGCATGATTCAATCCCCAACTAGTGGTTATCTTTTATGTGGTGTAATTACGGATGTCTAGTTTGTGTGTGTGTGTGTGTGTGTGTGTGTGTGTGCATTGCATGTAGGTGTGTGTATGTTGGTGTTTGTAGCAAATACATACGACTTTTTGGTCATCAGGAAAAAAAATTCGTAACGTATAAAATGAATTGAAAAATCTATCCCCAGGTAAGAAAGTTCTAGTGCCAAGAAGAGAGGTTCCAGAAGGAGTGTGGTGTGTTTGTCTCCTTGAAAACTGCATCAAGGATCAGTACATTACTTTAATCATTGCCTCCAACAAACCTGTGTGACCGAAATGGGTAAGGTGAGTGGCAGGAGCTGCTATGACTTGCTTCTGCAGTGGGAGGGAAGTGGCTTGTTTGCCATCTAGCCAAACCATCTGACTCAACAGAAGGGGATTCCCTGATTCCTACCATACATCTGGGACAGGATTTCGAGGTGAGCCCCCTCTAGCATGACACGGGTGTTACAATTTGCAACCTTGAAGCTGGGGTTTCCTTTCCCTGGTGCCCTCAGCTCTTCTCTGCCTCTCACTCCTTCATCAAATAATTCATACTTCCAACACCTGCTTAATAGTGCACCTACCACATGCCAGCCAGGAACTGTCAGTGCAAGTTTATCCTATGGAATTAAACAATGTGGTTCTTTCTTCGTGGAACTTGAAATCTCATGGAAGAGATAGGCAATGCACATGACTCAACAAATAATTTCAAATTATCTGAAGTGTGACAATGAAAATGAACCTGATGTTGTGATCAGAAATAGTAGGAGGGACCAGGGTGGGGACATTTTGTTTTGTTCCAGCCACACAGATCTCACTAGTGAACATCTCAAAAAAGCACCAAACTCAGGGCCTTTGCACGTGCTGTTCTCTCTGCCTGTATACTTCCTCCCAGATATCTGCATGATTCACTCCCTCAATATATTTATGACTTTATTCAAAAGTTACCTTTTTGGAGATGATTTCGTTGACCACACAGGCTGGAAAATCCCATCTTATACACACAGATCACACTCTATGCTAGTACTCTGCTTTATTTTTTCATAAAACTTTATGTCTGACATAATATTTATACAGGTATATGTATAAGTACTATGGATAAAAATGTATGCATATATATACATATTATTAAATACATCTTTTTGAGAAACTAGTATGTATCTATATAATATATAGGCATTAAAATATTATAGTAGGTGTTTAGGTTATGGAAATGAATAAACAAAATCCCTTACAAAATTTACATTCTAATTCAAGAAGGTAGACAACAAATTAATCAGGACATAATTTCACATAGTGTAAGTTACACGAAAGAAAATTAAAATAGAGTAAGGTGATTGTTAGTGACAGAAAGAGGTAATCAGGGAAGGCCTCTCTGAGGAGGTGTCTGTACAGGGACATGGGTGACACAAGGATAGGAGCCATAAAGATATCTAGGGAATGGACTGACAAAGCAGAGGGGATCGGAAACGCAAAAGCCTTGAGGTGGAAGACAGATTGATGTATGTGAGGAATAGCAAGGAGGCCAGTGTATGTCTGAGCACAGGCAAAAAAGTGGAGAGAGGCAGGGGAGAAATTCTGAGCCTTGGGGCCATGGTAAGATCTTAGGATTTTATTCTGAATGAGAGGGAAAGCCATATAAGGGGATTTTTAAAAATGTTTTAAAATCAATTTTATTGGGGCATAATTTAAATACAATAAGATATACCCATTTTAATCAAACAGTTCAATGAGTTTTGACAAATGCATACATCTCTGTAACTACCAATCAAATCAAGATGTAGAATATCTCCCACACCCCAGAAAGTTCCCTCTTCCAAGACAATAATTGGTGTGCTTTTTGTCACTATAGATTCATGTGCATTTTCTAGCCCTTCATATAAATGCTAGCTTTTCTGTTTGGCTTCCTTCACTCAGCATAATTTTTGGAGATTCATCCATGTTGTGTATATAAGTACTTTGTTCTTTTTTATTACTAAGGAGTATTTCATTGTATGGACATATCATCATTTGTTTTTCTATTCATCTGTTGATAGATACTTGAGTTGTTTCCAGTTTTTGTCCATTATGAATAAAATTGCCATGAACCTTCAGGTATAGGTCTTTTATTAGTCATACATTTTTATTCCTGCCGAAAAACACCTAGGAGTGGGTCATATGGCAGATGTAGGTTTAATTTATAATATTGTGCCAAATGGTTTTCCAAAGTGATTATACCATTGCACACTGCAATGTATAAGCATATAGGAGGGTATTGAGCTAGGTGCTAACCTGGGGGACTAAACTGGTCAGAGTCACATTTTAAAAATATCACTGCAGTCACTGTGCAGAGAATTGACTGTATAGGGCCAAGAGTAGAAATAAGGAGACATATATCGAATTGCTGTATAAGAGGCAATTAAGCTGCGCTACAGGTAATTAACTGATGCACAGACAAGTCAAACAACTTGCTCAGTTAGCACTGGTAGCTCTACTAGTCACTAAGTAGAGAAACCAAGAGTTGAACCCATCCTTGTCTGTTCTAAGAGTTCAATTTATACACTGTTCCCATTTGCAAATGCTGCCTTTATGCAAAATACCAGAAATGGATAGGCTTTTGTTTATTTGGTCACAAACTTACAGTCCTGAGGCCATAAAAGTGTCCAAACTAAGGCATCAGCAAGAGGAGATCTTCACTGAAGAACAGCTGATAGGTCCAAAACACCTCCGTCAGCTGGGAAGGCATGTGGCTGATGTCTGCTGTTCTCAGATTGCATTTCAAAATGGCATTCTCCAAAATGTCTCTGGGCTTGTCTCTCTTAGCCTCTTCAGCTCCTGTGCATCTAACCATCTGGGGTCCTCTCTTCGTTTCTCCAGAGCAAACTCTGGGCTAGCATCTCTTAGCTTAGCATGTCCAAACACCCTTCTGTTCGCATCTCCATGCAACAGCTTTCATCGGCCTTCTCCAAAATGTCTCTCTCTACTGCTCTTGGGGCATTTTGTCCTCTCTAGGCTTCTCCGGAGCAAACTCTAGGCCAGCATCTCAAAGTGTCAGTGTCTCTCCAGAAGTCTCTCTCTCTCTCAGCTGCTCTATGTTTGAGCTCCCTTGAAAGGACTCCAGTAACTAATCAAGATCTACCCTGAATGGGAGGAGTCAAATCTCCATGGAAACATTCAATCAAGAGTTCACACCCTAATCAGAAAGATTAATAAAACTGTCCCCACAAGATTGCATTCGAGAATATGGCTTTTTCTGGGGGACATAATGTATACAAACTAACACATATACACTATGCAATATTGTTCTTTTAGGCCTTCTAGATATATTTTATTAATTATATCAGAAAAACATGTGCATATAAATTTATATCAATATATATCACTATCATTATCTATCTATCTATCTGTCTATCTATCTATCTATCTATCTATGTATCATTTATCTACTCTATGGTATTGCTTTATGTCAAGTTCACAATAAACTTCCCTGAATTTTTAGAAACCATCTGATTTCTTGTGTGCCCTAAATCCAGGCAATACAGATGTGTCTATCTAAGAAATGTCCATCATACTGGCATTCTGGGTTCAAAGATAAATGTCAGTAAAATAAGGGTTATCCAGGGTTAGGAAACTCCTGAGGGCATGCGTGTCTCAATCTCATTTCCCACATGGCTCTAACTGTTGGCTCCTGTTTAGTGAGGAGCCCTTGCTGCCCATCACTGCAGCTTCACCAAGGGGCCCCCTTCAGATTTTTCAACTCTTATTTTCACTCATGGGATTTGGCCTCGAAGAGGATTCATGAAGTAACAAAGACAGTCCTGTGTTCACCAAGCCATTTTTCCTTTTCCTCTTGTGCACAACCAGGTTCCACTTTTCAGCATACAGTTAGTTAGGGCCATGTGACTAAATTCTCCTCCAGAAAATGTGAGCATGCTTGATATGCGCCATTTTCCTGCCTGCCCATAAAATCCTTCCGTGTGATCATCCATACCTTCTGGGGGAACCACCAGCTGCAGAAGCAGAAGGACCCCAAGGTCTAGAGGAACTAAGAACTACAGGATAGAAGAAGTCTGCATCCTGGAATGACTGTGTGGAGCAGAGCCCTCTGCCAACCACACTGTGATGTGAGAAATAAACTTATTGTGATTCCACTAAGAATTCAGAATTTCTTGTTACCAAATAATAATAGACCTCATCTTTTTTCCACTGGCCTTGGATTTGGTGCTTTGCCTGTGTTCTTTTGGCTTGACCAAATAGTTCAGCTGCAGGCTTTCAACTTGAACTGTCTCTGCTCAGCATTGGAAGAGCATGAAACAGATGGACACTATACACTCCCTTGCAATCTTGTTTACTTGTTCTATTTGCTTTGAATGTGCTTTTATGTCTCAGAGAGGAAAAAGAGAATGGTACACTGATTTTTAATTGGAAGGTAAGTGTTGGAGATTGAGCCATGTCTTCCACGAAAGGCAAGTTCAAGTCCCAATCCCCTGTCCTGTGGGTGTGAACCAATTTGGAAATAGGACCTTTGAAGAGGTTCTTAGTTAAGGTGTGGGCAGACTGAATGAGGGCGGGCCCTAATCCAATATGGATTATTAGCAAAGGAAATTGGGCATAGAAAGAGAAGTCACAGGGAGCAGACAGAAGCTGGAAGTCAATGGAACTCAGAAGAAAAAGGAGAGGATGCCACCATGTGCATGCCAAGTGACAAATAAGCCAAGGAAGCCCAAAGATTGCTGACCAGCCAGAAGAAATGGGAGGAGGAAGCTTTCTAGCCTCTGACTCTGTGAGTCAATACATTACTGTAGTTCAGGCAACCCATATTATGGTATTTGTTTTAGGAGCCAGGAAAATAACACAGGAGGTAAGTAGGAATTTGAGGACAAGAATGAAAGGAAAACTTAACCATTCACCATAAATCTCTTTGTAGTTTTAAAATTTGGGTCCATGTACTCATTCAATACACACACACACACACACACACACACATAATACATACATGAAAACATCAATGTCAGTTTTCTATGGTTTCTGCTTTTTCTAGACCTCCTACTACTCATCATCGTATCTTGGACTCCCAATATAGGGTCTGGAATGAAGCAGGTAGCATGTGGTTAGGAATGCAGGTTCTAAATCAGACAGACCTGGTATAAAATCTTGCTACTAACAATTACTATCTGTGTGAACATGAGTATTTTTATTCACTTCTCTAAGCCCCAGTTTATTCATCTATAAAGCAGCATAATGCTAGGACCTATCTCATTGGATTGTTGGAAAGATTACATGAGACAGTGGTTGCCAACATGGCTTAGCACAGTCCCTGACACTGAGCAACCACTCAGTAAATGTTAGCTGTTACAATTAGGCATTGAATAAATATTTGTTGAATTCCTGCTGAACTGAGCAGTCAGGTCCTGCTCAAAAATAAAAAAAAAAAATCCACATACATCCACACATCCTGAATTAGAGCTGTCCAGGTTAGTTTGTCTGAATTTATTTTTACTGTAATACAAACAGCCACAAAACAGTGGGCTACAAAGTTCTCTTTCTCTCTCTTATTCTGTTCTTCTCATCCTTTTGGCATTTATTGATAGCCATTTGGAAAGAATATTTATTTCCTACGCAATTACATTTTCAGAAAGAGTGAACAAGAAGGGGGAGTAATAACATGATGAGGAAATTTTATTAAGAGATTATTTAATGTTATTGATAGACTGCACCAAGAGTCGAGGAAATGTACCAATCGATACATGCCCACATCAATGTTTAATCTACTTTTAGCCCTTTGCTGGAGTATTTAATTGGCTTGTGATTTGGAAAATTGCATGGAGTACACAAGGCAATGAATGTTCTGGAATTAAAGGCAGAAGTGATTATTTTTGTTCCAGCATCTGATGAAAAGAATGGCTGGAAAATGTATTGATGTTGTGTGGTGAGCTTAAAACAGGTAATAAAAGGGTGAGGAGACTCTGGAGGGAGAGGATGCTTTGGGATTCAGATGTATTCATGTATATTTAATATCACATTCAAACCTCATTCTCCCCCAGTGGGGTTGATTGCTGTCCACATTTTGTAAATGAGCAAATGAAAACTGGTTTCGAGATTTTAAGTGACTTGCTCTAAATTTCACCCTTGGTAAGGGTGTTGCTTGGGTCTCTGAATTCAATGAAGCTGTTCCTTCTACTCTGATGTGTCAAAGTCATTAACCTTGGCAGGGGTCAGAAGTGGTGAAATACCTGTTTTTGGGGGTTAGGCAATGTGGTAGACTGAATAGTAATCCCCACAAAGAGTCCTATATCCTAATTCCCAGAACTTGTTAGGTTACATGGCAAAGGGGAATTGAGATTAAAATGCAATTAAGTTGGCTAATGAGCTGACCTTGACATGGGGAGATTATCCTGGCTTATAGGAAAGGGCCAATGTAATCACAAGAGTCCTTATAAGGGGCAGAGGGAGGCAGAAGAGAGAGAGTAGGAGAGATGCCAGGGTGAGAAGGAATCAGCCTGAGGCTGCTGGCTTTGGTGATGGGGGAAGGTGGCTATGAACCAAGAAATGTTGGTGGCCTCTAAAAGCTGGAAAAGGCAAATAAATGGATTCACCCCTAGAGCCTCTAGAATGAATGTAGCCCTATTGACATTTTGGTTGTAGCCCAACAAGACTAATTTTAGACTTCTGACCCCCAGAACTGTGAGATAATAAATTTGTGCTGTTTTAAGCCACAAAATTGTGGTAATTTGTTACTGAAGCAATAGAAAATGAATACAGGCAACATCTTTCATTGCAGCCCTCTATTTGTCCCTGCATTTGAGTTTGCTCTTCACATAGTTCTGCCCATCTCCTGGAAGGAGAAATTTTTAATCTAATCATCTCCTTTTTAGGACAGTGACTGGGCCAAGTTTACTTGTATGTGGCCACTGTCAGATAAAAAATAATGAATGCAAATCTCTGATGCTCACTACTGCTTTCTACTTCTCATGGAATATAAGCCATAAAACACAGTCCTACATGGGAGAACGTCTGCCCAGCTCTCCCTCTCTTTATATCTGCATCTCTGTACTCTCACCCTTTTGGTCTAATGTGCCATGTGGATAGCCAGCTGGTGGCACCATTTGGATTTAGGGTGAGGGATAGTAGGAGGTTCTTGAAGATGACAGGCCTAAACTACATGATCCAGCAGCTTATCCACATGAAATGTTCTGGTGTTTTGGGTTCACATTCTATTTATACTGAACTAGTGCCTTGGTTTCTCATTTTTCATTATCCTTTATATTCATGGTTCTTTGGGATCCTCATTGGAAGGAGTGTTTGTGGCATGGGCCAATATTTAGGCATGTGCCTTAATACTGTCTTGATGTACAGAGATTAAGACATACCCAGTCCTTGAGTTAATTTCTTTCCCAGTCCAATAACCAGTGGAGGCTGCTTTAGTGCCAATGGGACTACAGTGTGGCTTTAACTGTTCATTCGGGTCACATATTTCATCCCATAACAAAGATATTGGATGTAAGAGGACCCTGTGGGGTTATATTTGCCCAGGGATTAAGAGATTTGGGAATATGGAGAGAACACTGGGAGATGAAGCAATGACAAGGCTATTGTATTGATCGTAAGGATGATGAAAAAAGGTTGAATATTGTTGTGCCCCAGTGTATCAGTTATCTACTGCTGCATAACAAGTTACCCCCAAACTTAGTGGCTTTAAAACTACAACATACATTATCTCACAATCTCTGTGGGTCAGGATTCTGGGAGTGGCTTAGATGATCCTCTGGCTCTGGGTCTCTCACAGGCTGCAACTAAGAGATCAGTCAGGGCTGGACCATCTCAAGGTTTGAATGTTGAAGGGTCCACTTCCAAGTTCACCCATGCGGTCGTAGCAGGGTTCAGTTCCTTGAGGGCTGTTGGTCTGTGGGCCTCAGTTCCTCTCTGCCTCTGGATAGGAAGTCACCCTCCGTTCCTTGCTATTGTGGGTCTCTCCAATACAGAAGCTCCTAATAAAGGTAGGGAAGCTTCATCAGAGTAAGCAAGCAAGAACCAGAGAGTGTGGGTGCAAGCAAGATGGAAGGCAGTCTTTTATATTCTAATCTTGGAAATGACAGCTCATTATTTTGCTGGATTCTGTTCATTAGAGGTGAGTCAGCAGGTCCAGCCCACACTCAAGGGAAGAGGATTACCCAAGGCAGGGAGACATTCTAAAAGTTGCCCTTCCACGCACAGGTTCTTGAAGGGCAGTGAGAATGACAGTGACATTTCCCATGATATTCACATACTTGGCAGCCCTGTAAGCTCCATCACTACCTGTTCAAATCCAACCTGTCCTTCAGGGCTAAACTGAGCTGTTATTTCCTTAGGAAGCTTTCCTTGCTCCTCTGAGCCAGGTGTGGTCTCTCTCCCCTCTAAACCATCCTCCACCCCAGCACTCTATTCCTTCAAACAGCACTAATCATCAAAGAAATTTCCTAGCAGTTAGATATATTTAAAATGGAACCTGAGCCTTTGCAGTCATATTGCTGGCTCTGTCACTTATTAGCTTTGTGCTTTGGGGAAAGTTACTTAACATGTCTAGGTATTGGTTTCTCCATCCATAAAAGGAGGATAAGGATGTTAAGGGACCAAAATGAGATACTGCATAGAAATCTAAGTATCCAGACTATAGCAGATGCTTAATCATTGTTAGTTAGTAGATCAAGTATTATTATTTAAGAAATCTGAAAAACAGGGTCTAAATCTTACTGTGTTTCCTCTCTCCCTATAGTGCCTTGCATATATTTCACACACACAAAAGGTATATTTAAATGAATGAATGAAGGAAGGAAGGAGTGTGCCTGCTGTGAATGTCCTGGTGCAACTTCTGGGCCTTACTGGAGTCCCTCAGCTTGCCTGCTAGGGCATTTTGCACTGGGCTTCCCTGTCTTCTTAGTCTCCCTGGCATTGCTGCTTCATCACTGAGCATCCTCCCTGCTGTTCTCCACACACCCCTCCTCACTGCCTGTGGGGCTGTAAGATCTCTGATGCAATCGGCTCCATCACCGTGGAGAATTACCTTGTTCCTGTGCTGTTTGTCAGTGGGAAGGATTTATGGGGGCCATAGAACTCTTCTTGGAGACTTTCATCTTCCTTTGCACACATGCTCCGCAGCTCCTCCCCAGAGCCCCCACACATTGGCTGTCCTGAATATATATACTCCTTGCTCCCTCTGTTACCTTTTCTTACTCACGTGCTGCCTTTGAGCCAAACATAGGTAGGGGGTGGTGGAGAAGATGCACAGCCTGGTTTGCTTTGGCAGAGGAAATCTCCGAGAATTTAGGAATGAGCCTTCTTCTCATTCGTGGTTCTCTGCAGCTAAAATATGGTCTCAGGGAGCTCAGGAAATAGGCCCCATCCTCTCTTACCGATAGAATTGAACCATCTTTTTCCTACTTGCAGCCTGCCACCCACGCTAAAAGGTTAATCTGTTCCTCTTCTCAACTAGTGCATTTATCATAGGGAAGTGGTCTGTTGTGGAAAATATTGATCAAAAGTCTGCCAGGTCCTCTACTGAGATGAAATTGAGTGTTCAGTCAATCAATGGCTTGGCTTTGGGTGGTGTGTAGAGGAGGCGGTGGCCCCTGCAGGGGGGATGCTGATGGGTAGAGGAGGGGTATTGGGAGGGGATCTTTCCAAATACCTCTTCTAGCTTGCTTAAAGGCCAGTGGGGGAATCAATGTTGCTGGGCCAGGATTGGGAATCACTGGTGGAAGATCTTGGGAACCCCAGGGTCCCCAAAGATCAGGACAGGATCTTGGACAGGAGAGGACGCAGCTAAACTGGTCAGAGTCTATTTTGGTACATAGAATAAACCCTTGACATAACATTGGCACTCAGATAATTAAATTCAGTTGAGGTGGGAGAAGTGGGCTACACTCCCTACAAGGGAACTTTTGTTTCCAGGAACCCTGGCAAACCTCCTTGAATAAGCAATGTCATAATTGAGTGCTAATCACAGGTTCCCTGTCAGTAACTTGACTCTTTCCCTCCCTCTCTCCCTCCTTTTCTCCCTTCCTTCCTTCTTTCCTTCTTCCTGATTGCCTGCCCACCTAAAATACCTGGCACCCAGTAGATGCTATATGCCAGGCACTTTGCTAAGCCCTGAGAATAGAGGAAGGACCAGATGTAGCCCCTCCCCTCAATCTTCTCATTTTTTTGTGTGGAGAAAGTCTCTATTAGAACATTGCTGTACTATTCACTAAGCTCGCTGGTTGAAGGATGACCAAGGTGATGGAACTGAGAAGAGAAGATGTGCTTTGCTTAGGAAAATAGCATAGTAAGGAAGGCTTCAGTGAAGAGGTGGCTTTTGAACAGTGCCTTGAAGAAGGTCTAGGAATGTATCAAGAAAGTCAATGTGGGATGAAAGCGGAAGTGTGCATTCAGAAGAATCACCTATGCAAAGAGACAAAAAAAGTAATTCAATGTGGCAGAAATAAAAAAAACTATTAGGCCATAGAGGTCAACAAGGGCAATTTTATGAAGGTCTATATGATGGCCCAAGGAAATTATTGTGAGAAGTGGATGGGATAATGTAAATGAAAGACGTCACACAGTGCTTGGCATAAGGTAGGTACTTGAAATATTTTAGTTCCTTTAGTAATTGGGATTCTTGGTTGTAAGCAACAGAGAACCATCTCTATCAGTCAGAATCTAGGCAGGAAGCAGATGGAACACTCAATGTGGATAATAAGAGTAGGGGCTGCTTGTAAAACTATGGGGCAGCTGTAACAGAAACCGAAAGGAATAGTGCCGTGACGGTGATTGCGGGGCATCGTTGCTATGTTAGGACTGAAGTGGCAAGAGATATTATCAGATCACAGAGGGAGAGGAGGAGAGCTTCGTAGATTGAATCATGTACCCCTACAAAGACAGGTCCTTAATCTCAATCCATGTTCCTGTGTGTGTGAACCCATTTGTAAACAGGAAACATTGAAAATGTTATTTTTAGTTAAGGTGGGGCTCAACTGAATGAGGGCAGGCTTTAATCCATATTTCTGGAGTCCTTTATAATAAACAGAAGAAATTCAGACACAGTCGGTCAGAGAAAGCCACAGGAGGATATTAGAGACATTGCCATGTGACATAGGCAGAGATGCAAGCCAGGAAATGCCGAGGATTGTGGCAAGCCAGCACCAGAATGCTACAGACTTCAGGGAGAAAGCATGACTTGCTGACACCTTGATATTGGATTTCTGGTGCCAAAACTGTGAGGCAGTAAATGCTTGTTGTTTAAGCCAACCACTGTGTGTTACTTGTGACAGCAGCCCTGGAAAACTAAGAAAGGGTGAGAGAGTGAGGGAGGGAGGAAGGAGAGAGAGCCTTGACCTTTGGTTGAGGGATCCAGTCCATCTCTGTGATACCATAACCAGGGAGTCACAGGCATAAATGTCTGTCCTCACTATATTCTTTCCTCCAGTCTCTTTCCAGGCCCCCTGTTGGACAAATCCTACTAGAAGCCAGAAGCCTTGGGAAGTATGATGAAGTCCATACAGATCAGTGATCAGAGTGAGTAGGAAGGTGGGTGGATCCAGAGAGGCAAGTGGAAGATTGGAAGCCCCCAGCTCATATTGAACTATGCCACGAAGGGACTTCATTTGATTATGAGAGTAGAGCTGGTGTCAGACAGTGCTGGCTGATTCCAAGACACCTCTTAGCCCTGCTCTCCTAGGTGCTGGCTAATTTGTAGACTCCATAAGAATGTCCAATACCTTGCAGCTACCCTGCATCCAGCCAGCTTAGCAATGCATGTGGAGAAGGGTGTACTCTTCCCAGAAATCCCAGCAATAGAAATCCCACTCAAGTTGGGTCCCACTTCTGTTGGTGAACTGACCCTCACTTAAATATTCTCAACCTCCATTTCCTCATCTTTCAAATGGAAACAACCATATCAACCTCACCGAGATGTGGAAGAGAAATTATAAAATGATGGCTAAATCGTGGGTTTTGTAACCTACTGCCTGGATTCAAATCCCAGGCTGCTGGCCTTGGCTGTGTCTTTATCTCTCTGAGCCTCACTCTTCAAGTCTGTAAGGAAAGATTCATAATAGCACCTACCTCATAAGGTTATTAAACAGTGGATTGAGTGCAGTAGTGCATGAAAAGTCTTGGCAGAGTGTCTGAAACCCAATAAGTACTTGATAAATGTTAGTTGATGTTTTTGCTCTTATTACTATTTTTCACACTTAGACCCTACCCAGGTAGGAAGATCCTTTTCTTTTGAATTTTCAGAAGGAAGATCCTTCTAGCTACCACATAAGAGACTCCTCCCGCTGTGCTAAGAATAGTGCCAAGATGTAAATCTCTAACCTCCAGTCCTTGGGGAGAACCATGATGCTGATTTGCTTTGCTTCTCACATCCAATTCCTCCCTTTTTCAATTAGCTTATTTCTGTTGATCCCAACTCTTCCATATTATCAACAAGAATCTGTTCAGTCCTAGTGTTTGTTTATCTTGCTATGGGGAGGCTAGGTAGCAGTAACCTGCCAGTCCCCCCTCAGTGCCCCAATTTTTGCAACTCATTCTTGTTGATGTCTGCCAAGAGCCCTGGAGCATGTGGCAGGCGTGTTAATATAGCAAGGGCCAGGGGAGACGGACTCCCTGGGTCAGATTCACATACTCTAATGGACTTCCCTTCCCCGGGAAATATGCATGCTGGCAAAGATGAGGGGAATATTCCTTTTTTATTTTCCTTTGCTTTGTGAAAAAACCAATTGTCCATGAAATCAAATAAAGGTGAAATACATATTAAAATACTGTGGGCCTGCTAAAATCAGTTAGATGAAAAAACAGAGCTCCGAAATAGTGTCGGTCTATGCCTCTGAGATTTATAATCATATTACACTGCTTGTAGTTTGGTAACAACAGCAACAAAAAAATAAGTATGTGAGTTTAAAATATGATCCTGGGCTGCATGGTGTAGTGTAAAAAAATCTCAACCAGAAATTAGGTGGCCAGATTCCAGTCTGCATTCATCTAATTCCACACTGAGAGATTACACCCCATTTGAAGACTCAGTTCCCCCATCTGTGCAGTGAAGGGGTGGGACAAGATGCTCTAAAGACAAACCCAGCTTCCACATTTTTGTTTGTTTCTGTTATTATTTGGTTGCTGACAATGTTCAATAGGATTCTTTTCCTTGAAAACTGAAGTGATGACAGGGGCCTGCTGAGAGCTTTGCAAGCCTGTCTTCTTTCTACCTCTTTTTGTGCCCCAATACCTCTTAGTTGCAATGAGGTGGCGGTTCACCACTTTTCTAGCAAGGGCCTGTTTGTTCTACACTCATACAGGTAGGGTGGATGATTCTTTTAAATTCTCCCCATCAGGTACCCAGGGCCACTCTTAATCTAGTTCTCTGAGATAGAATCTGTGAACCGTCTAGGTTGTTGCAAAGTGACTGTCCAGGAAGAGCCAAGCTAGTTGCGGATTGAATAATGGATCAGATGGTGTCAACCCTGCTGGATGGTTAATAGGTCATTTGCCAGTGTTCCCAGTGAAGCCCACACAAATGGAGACTGGGTGGCTGGAAGCAGTGCCTCAGTCTCTACTAGGCTCTTGATATTGGACGGCCATCACATGAGAGTGGTTGCATGGCACAGAATGCTGATTCCTTCCTGTCCAATGGAACTCTTCAAGTCTTGCTCTTTTCTTCTGGGCTCTAACTGTCCTCTTACCTGTCTACCTTACCTCCCCCCATCCCCCTGTATTAGTTTCCTATTGCTGCTGTAAGAAATTACCATCAACTTAGTGGTTTAAAACAACACAGATTCATTATTCCATAGTTCTTGAGGTCAGAAGTCTGAAATGGGTCTCACTGGGATAAAATCAAGTTGCCATTAGGCTTGCATTCCTTCTGGAGGCTCTAGAGGAGAATCTGTTCCTGCCTTTCCAGCATTCCTTGAGCCATGGTCCTTCCTCCATCTTCAAAGCTGGCAATTGCATCACTCTGATCTCTGTTTCTATTGTCACATCTCCTTCTCTCATTTGACTCTTCTACCTTCCTCTTTCACTTAAAAGGTTCATGATTACATTGGGTCCCCTTCTACCTGGACAATCCAGAATAATATCCATTTCAAAATCCTTAATTTAGTCATATCTGCAAAATCTCTTCTGCCTTGTAAGGTAACAAATTCATGGCTTTTGGTGATTAGGACATGGATATCTTTGGCAGGGGGGGGCATTATTCTCCTTACCCACCCCCAATCCCAGTCTCTCCTCTTAATTCCCTATCCCCAGTCCTGGAAACTTCAACTACTCTTGGAGGGTTTGGGGCAAAAAAAAACTATATAGATCTTGTAGTCTTCCAAAAGCTCCAGGGCTCTGGCATTTGATGCTCCAAAAGCACTTTTGTCTGCATTTTCTGTCAAAAACTCTTCCCAGAAGCTATTATGCCTCATGGTCTGCAGTTAAAAGAATGACAGGACATGGAACAAAAATGTAATTACCAGGAACAAAAAAAGATGTTGATATACATATCCATCGATCTGTGACTCATCTTGCCCACATCCTTTCGGCTTCACCTGGAAAGCAAAGGAAAGTTGCTGCAGAAGATCATGTTGATAGACCTTATAGGAGTCCAGCATGCTTAGAGCATGGACATCCATTCATTCTTTTATTCACAATTTTTTGGAGTATCTACAAAATGCTAGGCATGGTGTTAGGTCAAATGGAGTCAGCTTGGCACAATAAAAAGAGTATAGGACTGTTCATACTCATCAGAGTGGTTGAAACAAAAAAGACAGAAAATACCAAACATTGGTGATGACACAGAGCAAACTGTACACTTCCACGTTGCTGGAAAAAGTAAACTTTGTGCAACCACTTTAGAAAACTATTTGTTAGTATCTCTTAAGTTGAACATGCACATATCCCATAACCAACATTTTTATTCCTACTTATAGGAATAAAGTTCAAGTGCGCACTGAAAGATACGTACAAGAGTGTTCATAGCAGCACTACTCATAATGGTCCCAGGTGAAAGGAGTCTGTGCCAGTTTCGATGTCTTATTTCCCCCAGAAAAAGCCATATTCTTTAATGCAATCTTGTGGGGGCAGAAGTATTAGTGCGGATTAGGTTGGAACCTATTTGTTCAGTATTTCCAGTGGAGGTGTGGCCACTCCCATTTGGCGTGGGCCTTGATTGGTATACTAAAGCCTTATATAAACTCAGACAGAAGGAACTCATAGCTAGCTGTAGCTGAAAGACGGCCGTTGGAAGCCGATGCAGACATTTTGGAGAATGCCATTTAGAAACACAGCCTGGGAGCAAGCAGATGCCAGCCATGTGCCTTCCCAGCTAACAGAGGTTTTCCGGATGCCATTGGCCATCCTCCAGTGAAGGTAACTGATTGTCAGTGTGTTACCTTGGACACTTTATGGCCTTAAGACTGTAACTGAATAAACAAATAAACCCCCTTTTATAAAAGCCAATCCATTTCTGGTATTTTGCATCCTGGCAGCATTAGCAAACTGGAACAGAGTTCAAAGTTCCACTATGATACAAAGGATAAGAAAGTATATAGTTACATGGGGAATCCTACACAGCAGTGAGAATGAGTAAAATACAAATACCCCTTCTAATGTGGTTGGATCTCGTAAATAAAATATTGTGTGAAAGAAGCCAGCCACAAAAGACCACACACTTTAGGATTCCATTCAAGTCCAGGCAGAACATATCTTTTCACACAGTGAAGTTGACACTTCTCCATTGACAAACGGGATCCCTGCTTGTCCCCTTGTGATTATGAAGAAAGGGATGTAATGTGACATCTGAGGCTCGGTCAAAAACGCGACACAGCTTCAGCCTGGTGCTCTATCATAGGAGACACACCTCTGGAACCCTGAGCCACCATGTAAAGAGTTTGGCTGCCCCTAAGATGCCAGCCTGAGAGACCAAATAGAGATGAGAAATACCCAAGGAGTCCCAGCTGTTTCTGGGGCTGTTGAATCTTCCCAGCACAGGTGTCAGACATGTGAGTGAAACTGCAGATGATTCCAGCTTCCAGCTTTCAAGCTGCCCCAGCTGACACTGAGTAGAACAGAAACAAGCTGTCTTCACCCTGACCAGACTGCAAATTCATGAGTAAAATAAAAGAAAAGAAAAGAAACAAGCAGGCAAAAATAAACTGTGATGTTAGAAATCAGGAAGTGGCTGGAAGCAGGTGGAGACTAGAAGTAATGATAAAGGGCTCTCTGTGAGCTGATCATGAACTATTTCTTCACCTGGTTAAACAAGTGTGTTCAATTTGTGAAAATTTATTGAATTGTACACTTATGGCTTGAGCACTCTGTAGATGGATGATCTATCATCTATCTATTATCTGTCTATCTCTCTATCATCATCAAATCTCTCTCTCTCTCTCTCTCTCTCATCAATCTATCTACTTATCTACATACCCATGTTACACTCCAATGAAAAGAGGAAAAAGCACTGTACTGAAAATGAAGATGAGACCTTGGTCTAGATCCAGCTTAGACTCTGACTTCGACGAAGAACTTTTGCTCTGCCTTATTCCATGTTAGTCAGGATCATTTTGATTCCAAGAAATAGAATCTCAATTGCAACTGGCTTATGCACAAAAGGGTTTCTTGGACTTCCACATAAATTGAAAGAATATGCCTCAGGCATGGCTGGATCCAGAGGTTCACACAATATACCTAGGACTATGTCTCTTGTACTCTGTTTCTTTGCTTCTTGGCACTGCTTTATTCTGAGCTGTCTTGACTCCAAGCTGGATTTCTCTATGGAGTCTCCAGTCTCATATCCTCTCAGTCCAGCAAAAAGAGAGCTCATCTTTCCCACTCCTTCCCACAAAAGAGGTGAAATCTATTCTCATTAGCCTAAAATATTTCGTGTGCATGTCCCTGAACCAATTGACGAGGCCGGGGAGATGGAATACCCTGATTGGCTAAGCCTGTGTTACCTGTCTACTCCTGGGACCAGGGGTGGGGTCAGACACACCCAAATGATATTACCATGATGAAGGAAAGAAGAGATTTTTGTCGCTAAGGTAAGTTAAGGCACTGTTACCAGAAGAAGGAGGACTGGATGCTGGAAAGGCAAAGAGTTATCCATGACATTTGTTCTGAGCCTCAATGTCCCCATCTGTAAATTTGGTTGAACATTAATCTCTAAGATCCCCTTGGACACTATGACTGTGAAGGATTTCTTGGCACAAAACAGTGCTTTTCAGAGCTGTGGTTTGTGGAACTGCCCAATTAGCTTACCCAGAGCTTTAGCTTCTGTGTCTGTCATTGGTTCCAGAGAGAAAGAAAAAATAAGAGATCGTTACTTTTACATATGTGACCTTTCATATTCTTCACACCTCATATTTTAAAGATGATGGTAACTGAGGCTCAGAGAAGTTAAGTGACTTTCCCAAAGTCACACAGCTGGTATCAGTCCAGCAATTTAAAACCTGCTCTTTCTGATTCTAATTGTCTATATAAGGATTTCTTAACCTCTTGGCACTATTGACATTTGGGTTGGATATTTCTCCATTGTGGGGGAGCTGTCTTTTGCATTGTAGGATGTCTAGCAATATTGTTGGATCCACCTTCTAGATGCCAATCACAAATCCCTCCATGCAGCTGAGGCAATCAAAAATGTATCAAGACATTGCCAGAAGCCCCCTGAGGAACAAAATCACCCTGGTTATAAAAACATGGATCCAAAACTAGACTTTGTCTCTTACCAGCTATGTGACCATGGTTGAGTACTTCATCACCTGCCTAGAACCCCAGGTGCTTAGTAAATGTAGTTGACTTAGTCTCTCTTACCAACCTGGATCTAATTTTGAAGGGAGGATTTTTTTTTTTTTTTTGGCAAATTAAAGACACCCTGAACTGCAAATGAGGACAGGCATTTGAGGCCACTCCTGTTGCCTAATTAGTACAACTCCATTGACAGCCCTGGCTCCTTCAAAGGATGCTCCCTGGGATGTGGGCTCTCTGCAGAGCTGGCTGGGAACTTGGAACAGAGTCAAATGAACAAGATCAAACATTTCAAAGCTCAGAAATGAGGCCATGTTCTCCAATCAGGAGCTGTCTCTGTAAATGTCCCTGTGCTTATTAAATTCCTGCAGTGGCCAGTTTAATTGGACCTGCCTCCCTCACTTGGCTAGTCATGTTTCATAGCCCTGCTCTGGTTTTCTCTCCAGACCAGGATTCCCAGTCAGGGACTCCAGCTTTGATTTTTCTCAGACTTCAAGGCTGATTTGAAACATGCTCTTACCCATTCTTCCCATCCTGAGCCAATACTAATCAATACTCTCAGTTCCTGCCCAAAGTGGCTTGGAATGAAGTCATCCTACATAAACCCAGATCCACTATCCCTGCTATGACTCAGAAACCCTTGACCATCTCTTTGTTTACATGCATGGCTTGGCACCGAGTAGCTAATCAATAAATGTTGAATAAATTAGTGACTGAATAGGTGTTAGGCATCTGCTGTGCTCTTTGGACTTCTTTTGATGCCATCAGATGCTGGGCATTTGGACCCCAAATGCAAGCCTGGGGACCATGGTGGCCTCCTAAACTACAAAACCTATCAGTAGAGGTCACAAATGGTTGGTATGCATGTTTTGGCAAGCAAATAATTGGAGTATTTTGGGATAAGGCACAACTTTTCCAGTTTACCACAGTCTTCATCAGCCTATATCTTTGTCCTCATGGACCTCATCACTTGTTTCCTGCCTACATGCTCCAGGTATCTGAGCTGGGATATGTGACTTTATCAAGGATCCAAGCTCTTCATTAGGAGGTTCTAACAGACACTTCTACCTGGAATTCCATACTCCCAGGCTTGATCCTTGATATCCATATGGCTCTCAGTCTGCTTGGCTGAAGTTCTGGTTCACTGAATGCCGCCATCCACTCTTGACCTACTCCATCCTTCCTTCCTTCATCCTTCTGGCAGCTAAGGGTCAATAAATGTTTATAAGGGGCAAATCAGCACTGCTCACAGGGATCCATAGCATGTTTTTCTTCATTCTTGACTTTATCTGATTCTTCCAAATCACTCTGTTAAGAACAGATGTCTCAGAACTATGGCTTCCAGGGTGAATGTCTGTCCTCCTTCAGAGAACCAGAAGCAGTAGCCCCTGCCTGATTAGAGAAGTAGTAACAGGTGCCTCCAAAATAAAAGCTGAGATTGTTTTTCTCTTTGTACACAATTCGTAGACCACACAAGTGTCCACTCTGAGTATCCATCTGACTCAGCACAACCCTAACCAACAGTCCCTGCTGCCTTTCCCCATCAATACTATTGAAGGTCATCCCCAAGCCAGAAATGAAGGGACATGCTCCAGAGTGACTTGAATAATTACAGAGCTGGGTGGGTATGGAGTAGGGTGGGGGCATTGGTGCCAATCAGGGTGGGAGAACATGGGCGAAGGCCAAAGAAGTTCCAGGGAAAAAGCTTTAAGTCCTTTTTGTTTCAAATACAAGCACTCTTTGCATCACTTTTTGGGGTAGCTCATTAAGTCCAATAATAAGACATGGAAATTCCTTGAGAGCAAATGTCATAGAATGAAAATGATTATTGCTCAGGCACAAGGTAAATGCAGAGAAATCCCATTTTAATGACCTTGAAGGTATGCCAGATTTTCTATGTCAATAGGGGTGTTATTCCTTGGGAAAAATGCCCAATATGCACACAGGGCTAGAGTGATACCCAGAAGACTGATTCTTAGAGTCATAAAATATTAGCATTTGACATAAGGAATAGGGACTTAAGGAGTTTTGATTTGGGACAATGGGAAAGTTTTGGTGGTGATGATAGTACAACATCGTGACATAAAGAAATTAGTATTTGGAAGGCACTGATAAATCATCCACTCTGATTTTATTTTACAGGTAGGAAGACCAAGGCACAGGGAATAGGGTGTAATCATGGAGATTTAGAGGAATTGGGAAAGCTGGCTGTGGTACTTTGCTCTCTTACCTTGGGCAAGTAATTTCTTCTCTTTGTGACTCAGTTTCCCCACATATAAAATGAGAAGATTGAAATTGATTTTTTGTAAAGCCAACCAGCTCCAAATTTAGATAGCCTTGACTCCTACTGACCAGACTCCAGTATGGTGCCACATTTAAAGAAGCAGGCCCACCCACCCCCCAAAAAAACAGGAATTTGCTGTCTTAACTAATGCATCTTTAATGGGAACTTTACTCATCCCACTGTGACTCTTACTAATATCTTCTATCCTCAATGTGCTCTAGTGTTGTGAGACTTCACTGAATCTCTAAATACATACCTTACTCTGTTTTGGATAGTAAAAGAGACTCAGTTACAGTGCCTTAAACCAATTAAGGGTATGTGCTTTCACATAAAAGAAATTCATAATAAGCTAATCAGGGATGGTTTGATGGTTCCCAGAATCATCAGGGATACAAGCTCTCCTATTTTCTCTTCCCCCATTCTCTATGTCATGAAATGGCTCCTGAGTCTGTAGCCGTTACGGGCATATTCCAGGCAAGAATAAAAAGAAGAACAAGGTGCAAAAGTCTATTACTCCTGAGTCAACCCCCTTCACAGAGATTGCCAAGTTCTTACACCCAAGGCCTTCTGCTAGCAATTCATTGCCTAGTCTAGCCACAAAGGAAGGCTGGGAAAAATATTATTTTCACTGGGCATGTGGTCACCCCAAATTTAATAGGGGTTCGCTTTTAAAGTAAGAAGGAGAGGATTGTCACTGGCTGGCAAATATCAGTTTCTGCATTACTGAACCCCCCTCTCATCCAATCAATGTGTTGTTGTCATCTTGGTCCTTTCATATTCTCATTTCTGTAGGCCATGCACATCCTCATAGGATCTGTTGCAGATGGGCCATGTCTCCCCAGAAAATGCCATTATCCTGTTCTGACAGACTTTCTCCTTATTTTGCTTTTCCTTTCTGAGCTATTATTCCTTGGGTGAGGGATGCTGTCCTCCCTGAATCAAACTCAATGCAGAATATGTGACTGCTGATTGCCCAGTGCCAAGCACTCCAGCTTTTGCCCTTCGCAAGAACTTTGATTCTAGCTCCAAATTAGGAACCATGGAGTCCAATATGGATAATCTGCTTCTTTCTCTGCTGACGGCTCCTGTTTTGGAATTCTATTTCTTAGTTGTCTCTCCACCTGGCTCTATCTGGCTCTCCTTCCATGGTCTTCATTCCACGATTCCTGGCTCAGGGGATCCCAGTGTGGCACAAAAACTGTTCTTAGTAAATTAATTATGTTTTTGTTGCACCCAAGGGGGGCTGGGTTTCAAAGAAGAATGAAATATTATTTTGCATAAACTAAAATCCATAGTTAAGCACTGGAGTAAATAGTGGTGTTAGTATTTTATGGGTTATGGATTGTTACGAAATAGGTGAAAAGATACCCACCCCCTCAAATAATCATGAAACTATAAAGCACAACAACAAGGAAATACTGTTTCACATACTTTTAATTGCAAAGCATTAAAAAATTCCAACAATATTAAATGTTGATGAGGATGCTGAAAAACTAAAAATCATATCCATACCTGGTAGAACTGTGAATTTGAACAATGGATTTGGCAAGCAATTTATTTGGAAAGATATAGTAAGTGGCACTGGAAGGAAATCTTGTTTCTCGTCCTAGCTCTGCTGATAATTCCTCAGGAGAATTTAAGTTCCTGGTCAGTACTTGGATGGTTCAGGATACAATCTAGTCTGATTAGGCAAGGAAATGATCGTGAAGCTGAGACAAGATTGGCAGCAAATGAGGGAGCCAGGAGGTACTGGGTAGTGGCTTTGAGATACACTGACAACCACAGGCAACCTAATTCTGAGCAGTAATAGGGACAAAGACAACAGAATCCAACACTCAGGTAATGCTGGTAAGAACTCAGCAGAATGACAGGACCTGGCTATAAACGAGATAAAATGTGGCTTCAGGGTCAGGCGCCTGTCCCAAGAGGAAATAAGGTTGAATAAAAATCATAAATTGTTATCATCATCATAAAAGTTAACCCTTATTAAGCATTTACTATGTGTCAGGACTGTGTAAAGTGCTTTTCCTACTATGGCAGATACTGGTAATTGCCTACTTATATTGATTCTCCCCTTCTGACTTAATAACAGGTCTGTGATTTGTTCAGGATGACACTGTGAACAGAAAGGCATTCCCAGGATTCCCTGTGGCTAAAGATGGCCATATGACATAGTTCTGACGAATGAGATGATAACAGCAGTCTACATGATGGCACTTCTGGGAAATCTGCGAGATGCCTTTGCCTTCACCCTCCCATTTCCTTTGCCTGGCACGTGGATATAATGGTCAGTAAGCAGCAGCCATTTTGTGACCAACAGGAAAAGAAACACATGGTAAGGATGGCAGTGCAGTGAAATAAAAGATTCTGGGTCTTGATAGTGATAGCATTAGGTACTGCCTAACTCTGGGTTTCTTATTTTACAAGAAAAATCCACCTGCTTTGGTTAAGCCACCGTGACATTCAGAGAAACAAAATCTTTAATGATGTACATTATTTCATGTACTCCTTATAACAAACTTGTGAAACAGGTACTCATACTATCCTCATTTTACAGATGAGGAAACTAAACCACAGAGAGGTTAAACTAGGAAATAATAGAACCATGGTTAGTCCTGTATCTGTCTCATTCTAAACCTTTCTCATCAAAATGCTATTCTGCCTCTTCATACTCTGGGATGGGGTTCAATCCCATTTTTGTGGATTGGGTCAATAGAGAGCCAATGGAGGGGGTGTTGATGATTCTGAGTCAGTCCTGCTGCACCCAGCCTGAGAGGCATGAAAATTTAAATTGTAAGTTGCACTTATTTTCCCTTCCCTGCTCAGAATCTATGGGGTGGAGCATGCCCTCAGGGATTCCAGGGAAGAAGTCTCCACAGGAGAAGTACTCATCCATCTTTTCTGATGCAGAGAATGGGCAGCAGCATCAGGATGTCAGTGAGGATAAAGAAGGGTCCATGGTAGAGAACAAATTACCAGGAAGGAAATGCACATTAATATTTCTTTGGAGAGATGATTATTAATAAAGAGCAGTAGATAGGACATTCGTTTCTACCTCCCATTCCATTCCCCCCAGAGAAAGAAGGATAAACTCTGAACCCTGGAGGGACAGACTAAAATCCAAGTAGTGGAAGCTGATCAGAAACTTCATAGAATGACACAGAGGCAAGCAACACAGGTGTTTTAGCTTCCTAGCTGCTAAAACAAGTACCATATGATACATTGGCTTAAACAACAGGAACTTACTGGCTTACAGTTTTGAAGTTAGAAGTATTAAATAAAGGCATCAGGAAGGCTGTGCTATCTCCCCCAAAGACTGTAGAATTCTGGGGCTGGCTGCCAGGGATTCCTGGTCCTTGGCTTTATTGTCACATGACAACAATTATTAACAAATAGGTTCACACACCCACAGGACCAGAGGTTGGACCTCAGCTTGCTTTTTATGGGGGACATGATTCAATCTCCAATAGCTCACCCTCTGGACCCCCAAAAAACATGTTCTTCCCACATGCAAAATAAATTCATTCCATCACAACAAGCCAAAATCCTAAGTCATTTTAGCAACAATGCTAAGTGCATAGTCTCATCAAAATCTATTATGAATATGGTCCATCCTGGGGCAAAATTCTTCTGTATGATGGGCCTGTGAAACCTAGAAAACAAGATATCTGCTTCCAATATACAGTGGTGTGACAGGTATAGGATAAACACTCTTATTCCAGAAGGGAAAATTGGGAAGGAAAACAGGGGTCATGAGTCCCAAACCCAGCAGGGAAACCTCCACTAGATCTCAAGGCCTAAGAACCACCTGTGGCTTGATGCTGTGTCCTCTGGGCCTGACGGAGTGGCAGCCCCACCCCTTCCAAGCACTTCTCAGGGGCCATGCTCTCCCTAGACACTGATGTTTTAGTTTCCTAGCTGCTAAAACAAATGCCACAAAATGGGTTGACTTAAACAACAGGAATTTATTGGCTCATGGCTTTGAGGTTAGAAGTGCTAAATAAAAGTATCAGGAAGGCAATGCTTTCTCCCAAAGACTGTGACATTTTGGGCCTGGCTGTCAGTGATTCTTGATCCCTGCAAATTTTGCAAAAGCCTTGTTGGCTTTGCATATGGTTCAAGGGGATCCAAACCACCAGAAAACAGAGCTTTCCACAGATCTTTCCTGTGTAATTGCATTTCCAATCCAGACTTCCACTTAAATGATTGGCAGGATCCATGATCAGCCATACTCGTTTAGCAGAGGGTTAAACCCTCACATGGAGTCCTGTCCTCTGGGGACTCACTTCCTGAAAGATCAGGGAGGGTCCCTGATAGTGCCACTCTTAGCCCTGGTCTCAGAGCACACCATCTGGATAGGCTCAGAATTTTCCAAATCACTAATTGTTCCTGTATGCTTAAGGTTTCAGTTCTCAGCTTATCCCTTTCCTTGCATTACACTATAAGCTGTGAGGAGGAGCTGGGCCGCACCTTCCACACTTAGTTTAGAAATTTCCTCAGCAAACATCCAAATTCATTGCTTACAATTCCACTTTCAATCTGATATCAGAACACAATTTTGCCAAGTCTCTGCCATTTTATAACAAGGCTCCACTTTCTTCCAATTTCCAATAACACACTCATTGCTTCCTTCTAAGGCCTTATTGGGAATACCTTTAATTTCCATATTTCTACTAACAGTTTCTTGAAAGCAATCTAGTCTTTTCCTATCAAGTGCCTCACAATTCTTCCAGCTCCTACCCATTACCCAATTCTAAAGCTGTTTCCTGATTTTTGATATTTGTCATAGCAGTACCCCACTTTCTGGTACCAAAAATGATTTTAGTTTCCTGACTGTTGAAACAAATACTACACGATGGATTGGCTTAAACATTAACTTATTGGCTCACAGTTTTGAGGCTATGAGCAGTGCAAAATAGAGGAACCAGGAAGGTGATGCTTTCTCCCCAAAGACAGGCATTCTGGGGCTGGCTGCCAGAAATCCTTGGTCCTTGGCTTTTTTGTCACATGACAATGCACATGGGGGTAACTTTTCCTTTCTCTTCTGGGTTCTGTTGACTTTCAGCTTCTTGCTTCTCCCATGGCTTCTCCTTCTGTGTCCAGTTTCCTTTGCTTATAAGGACTTTAGTCATATTGGTTTAAGGTCTCATTCAGTTTGGGGCACACCTTAACCAAAACATATTCAAGGTCCTATTGACAAATGGGTTCATACCCACAAGGTCAGGGATTGGGACATGAACATGTCTTTTGTGGGGGGACATGATTCAATCTCCAACACCTGGGTTTTGAATCTTGGCTCCCACTCTCACTAGCTTTGTGAATTTTAGTTATTTGATACTTCTGTTTATCAGTTAATGACTCAAGTGTTTGTTATGAGGATTTAAAGAAAATATGTGAGCATGCCTAGAACATATTGGGTGCACAGAGTGGAAATTGCTTCTGCTTTCTTCTTGTGTGAGCTAGAAGCAGAAAAGGGCATGCAACCATTTCTTTATTACTCCTTCTCTCCTGTAAGAGCCACACAGCTCCCCAGAGGCATAAAAATGCCTGCCATTTGTCCCTAGCACTAATTGCTTTACATTCTTTATTTTTTTTTCATCATTGCAGCAGCCCTTTCAGGTAGGAAATATTATCTCCCATTCTAAATAAGAGAAAGCTGAGGCTCAGGGAGGTTTAAATAATTTGCCCGGAGGCACAAAACTAGTTGCTGGGGGAGCTGGATTTTGATCCCAAAGCTTGATCTTTAACCATCATAAAAATTTTCTTCTCATCAGGAACCCAAAAATTGAGTAATGACTCCAATATGGACCCCTAGATTTTAGCAATTCATTGATCAAAAGTAGAGCGACCACATACTGGATCTCTTCACAGCCTGTGAAGAGATGACCAGGCACAGTAATTGTCTCCGGGCAATTTCATCATGATTTTCATTCATTTGTTCATTCATTCATCTGTTAGTTCATTAAACAGTATTTAGTCAGCATCTTCTGCTTGGTACCAAGTCCTGCTTGTTGTGCTAGCAGGCTCATAGGGAACAATAAGGCACTGTCCCTACTTTTAAAGGGCTTACTCCACAGGGGCAAATGCTGATGGCAAAAGCCACCATCTCCAAGTGGCAGTCTAGTGCTCAGGAGAGCAGGCTCTGAAACCGGTTTATTTTCCAGTTTCTCCAAACACTAGCTGTATGCTCAACCTTTCTATGTCTCCATTTATCTTCTGTACATTAGAGGTGATAATAATTGTCCCTTTTTCATAGGATAGGTTCAAGGAGGGAAAGAATTAATGTAATAAAGGACTTAGAGTGGTTCACAAACATAAATATTCAACAATGCAAGCTACTCTTGTTAATATTGTTATCACTGTCATTATTAAAATGCAATGTTTGCTTTAATGGAAACATTCTCAAAAGTCTGTGGGAGCAAAGAGGAAGGTTAATTATAGGCACGAGGAAGTTAGTCAAAGGAGGGGACATACACAAGCTGCAATGACCGATGCTCCCATTTATGTACAACTGGATGAGGCAAGCATGAGTGGGTCCTCCTACTGAAGACCCAGCATGGGAGTGTGCTGATCCTCAAAGATACATGGAACTTCAACCTCTTCTGGGAAGTCCAAGATGGCTGGGATGGAAGGGTAGAGCAGAGCCTCCATCTACCTCGACCTGGGGAAGGGGTTCACTGATTGCAGAGTAGAACTCAAGAAAAGGGTTTGGGAAGGAGAGATGCCACACACTGAGAACAAGGATGCTTTGTGCAGAGGCACAGAGAACAGTTATCTTTATGGGCTCATCTGTGAGCTATTGAAACCTCCTCAGGCTATTTTGCTTGATAATCCACCATTAGCATTTCTACTTATTGCTTTTGTAAGCAGGTGCATTTTCACAGGATTAAGGCATTATGTCACCCATGAAGGATTAAATAACTTCTGGAAGATGAACTACATGGATTAAAGGGGCTTCTGTGTAGTCCTTGCCTGCCATTGTTTTCTGAGGGAGAAAGGATTACACAGTGACAAAGATTATTATAGCAAAAGGATCTCCGCTTCCTAAGCAGAATAGGCTTACCTATTCCTTCCATTTTCACTTAGTGGCATGCAAGAAGTTGATCTCAGTAGATATTAATGCACGGTGTCTAAAGTGTGGATGATAACTTGATGTGGCATACTTTCACCAAGACTTTCCAGAACAATCCTAAGAAATTCCTTCATTAATTCATTGGTTGATTCATTCATTCAACAAATATCTATGTTGTATGAACTTGTATGTGATAGGCCTTGGAGATACCACATGACTAAGTCGCTAATCGCAGGGAGCTCATAGTTGGATGGAAGAGACAAACACCACACAGACAAATGCATGATCATGTACAGACAGTGTAAGATGGCACTTACTTTCAGGAAAGTTTCAATCTAGTGTGGACTTAGTACTCTGTATCTCTGTTTCTTAGCTCAGCTTTCCTCTGGGTGGTTTCATTCTTAATCAGTTTGTCAGCATGCAGTGCCCCCTGATAATTGCAGGCTTCCATTAAATGAACCAGTTTAGCCATTCCAATAGAGAGAATCCTTTTCTTTCTTCATCGATCCCACCAAAGCCCGACTCTCTCTGGATAGACTTAGGAGAGGTATCTTCATTTTCCTGGGCTGCTGTGACAAATATCATTGATGGGTTGCCTTAGAAAACAGGAATTTATTGTCTCAGAGTTTTGAAAGCCAGAAGTCCAACATCAACATATTGGCAGGCTATATTTTCTACAAAGTCTGTAGTGTTCTGGTGGTGGCTCAATTTCAGACATGGTAATCTGTCTCCTTCTGCCTTTTCCTTTTTTTTTTTTTTTTTTTCCCTGACTCACAGGATCCAAATTTCCTCTGCTTCAGTCATACTGGATAAAGCCCACCTCCATTCAATTTGACCACCCATTAACTAAGAACATCTTCAAAGGTCTTCCATATAAATGGGTTCACACCCATAAGACTAGGGATTAGGGCTTGAACATGTCTTTTGGGGGGGACACTATTCAATCTCCAACAGGTAGAACTGGCTAATTGGGCTAGATCTGAGCCTCATGGCATTCCCTGTAGCCAAGGAGGAAGGGGTATAGTCAGCCCCACCTACACTGCTAGATTTAGTGTATTTGAAGGGTGGCCGATTGCCTTACAAAGTGGGTGCAGCTCCCAGCTTGTCTAGAGAATAGTCAAACAAAGACAACTTATGTCTATGATGTAAGAAAGATCTTGGCAATAGTTGGAAAGTGCGGGAAGCTATAGGGGCCCTTTGTGAGTTCCTGGCCTTTGCAGTTTTAACACTGGGTCCTCCTTAGCAGCCAAATCTATAAATGGCTGTTTCCTTAGACCTGTCTGACCCTTGTTCACTCCTCCACTCAGTCTAACTCACATGTCAACGTCTCCCAGGGTTATGACATTGACCAGAAACCTGATCATAAAAATGCCCAAGCAACTATATTTACAACACCACCAAGTGCATTCAGAGTGACATTGGGACAATTTCTGGGGGCTTCCATACAAGTAATTGCTTGGCATTGGCTAGGAAACATTTCATCATAGATTATTATTTGGTAAAAAAGGAGCATGAATATATAGTGATTTAACTTCTATGTCTTTTTAACAAAATTTCACATATCTATATTTGCATATCAGAAAAAAACAAGGTGTTGTCATAATGCATGTCCTGATTTCTATTTTAGAAAACAGTCTTCTTGGGCCACTACTAAGAAAACTGTAAATGAAGCTGCACACATAGGAAGGAACAAATATATTGCAGGTTACCAGTAACTCTTTTTCAAGTAGGGGCTGTTTTGGGGGGGTCCCTTGGAGTAAATCAGGGTTGTAATGATTCAAAGAAATTAGGGACACTTTTCTCTTTAACCCTAAAGCTCTTCCACATAATGAAAATGAGCAAATTTCACAGACGCAGGAGTGACTCACAAAGATTTTACAAATACCGTATTAGAATATCTCCTCCCCCCACTTCCCATTTTTACACAAAAGGCTTGGAGAAGCTACTGGTAATTATTTTGGTGTCAAAGGTGGGGGAGAGCTTATCCTTTTGACATACCTTAATTTACATCACAAATTAAAAGTCCAAGTCATTCGTGAGAAATCCTAAATATTAGCATAGGTTTCATGCACCAGATGAAGGAAGAGATCTTTCTCCTCTCTTTGGTGTAGCAAACAACCCAAAGATACTGAACCTCTGACTATCAGCAAGGTATTCTAAGATAATTAACTGGAAACAAAGGAAACAAGAGTGAGCTTTGAAGCAAGCACAGACTGAGCAAGTCCAGTCTCCAAGCAGAGTGTGAGGCAGGGCCAGAGGCTTCTCATGGTCAATACCCCAAATCGCTGCTACTGAGACACATGTTTTCCCACATGTAAAGTTTCTGCATCAAGACCTATCTAAGAATTATATTTGGTGTGGTTAAATTTGCGTATGTGTGTTGATCTATTTGTTTTCCCCTGGAAAGCTATTAATAAATCTATGGCACATCTTAAAATAAAAGGTGCTTCAGAACTAGGAAGCACAGTTATTTCTGGAGCAGACAGCATGTGCAATCTTAAGTAGATAGAATTCTTCATAGTTTTCATCTCTATCATTTTTTCCATGTTGTTTCTTCATCCATCCACCATCTATATACCCATCCATTCATCCATTCAGTAGAAACATAGAAAATTACTTAATTTTTCTGTGTTTTAGTTTCTTCACTAAAATCTTTCATGAAGATTAAATGAAATAATACAATAGTCGTGTAAAACACTTCAACAGTGCCTGATATAAAATAAGGGCTCAATGAAGTGTTATTAAGTTGTTTGCTCATTCATTTCATTCAGTCATTGGGTCATTACTTGACAATTTTTGCTGAAGCCTGGTATCTGCTAGACCTTTTGATGCTTGGCTTAAGGCACAGAGTTTATTAGATTCTGCTGCTGATTTGAAAGGGCACTTTCATGGAGGATGAAGTCACCTGGGCCCAAAGCCTCTAAAAGGGCATAAATGCACAGATGTGTCACTGGAAAGTAACCAAGACAGCCCCTCCCATAACTCTCATTGCTTGCCTGCTCATTTCTCTTCTTGTTTCCCATCCTAGCTGCTCCCTGGGTCCTGGTGAACGGTATACATTAGGAGGAGGAAGGGGAAGAAAATGCCTCTTTCTTGCTTCCACTATTCCAGCCACAGACCTCTGTCTTCACTGCTTCTGATTGCTGCAATTTGGGCATTGCTCCCACCCAATTTACCTCATTCCCACTCTCAGCCTGGGCCCTGTGCTTCTTTCTCTGCCCAGCTTTATCCGTGATGTTCACCTTTCCTAGCCTGTGCCCTGCAGTAAGTTGGACAGATCTGCTACAGATTAGGCATGTCCACTGATAATATTGCGGACATTGGAGAGGGTCCCAAGCTCTCCATGTGTCTGGTGCAGCCTGCTGAGTTGGCCTAGTCTTGGGAGAGTAAAATTCCCAGTGGCAATACCCATGGGAATGTGTGCTGAAAGTGAAAGTGAATCTCTTTAGCTTCACATGCATCTGTCTAGGAGTCCAGAATGTAAATTCCATGAGGGAAGGATTTTTGTAGGTTTCATTCACTGATGAACCCCCAACACCCAGAACCATATCTGACACATAGTTGGCATTCAATGAATTTTTGTTGAATGAATGCATGACTCTACAAAAAACATCTCTGGACAGAGAATCCTGCTTGTTTTACTTGAAGCTAAGGAATATTTCAGAGCATCTATTTTCTTAAGAACCCCTGGGGGTCAACTGGCCTGAAAGGTGAGCAAAGATATGGATTTGTATACCTGCAGTCATGCATAAATGTGTGATCACAGCATATGAATACACTGAGTGTGCATAAATGCAATGTGGGAATGCATGTACATGCACACATACCCATGCGTGTGCCTACAAATAGCAGTATGGGTATGTATGGGAATGTGTGCATGCATGTGTATGCCTTTCCATGTGGACCTGTATATACATGGATGTGCACACTATCCAAGGCATGTGATATGTTCATAAGTGCACGCATATGGATACATGCAACCAAGTACCTAAAAATCTACCAACATGTGTGTCTATGCATGCATTCACTTTTGTGCATTTGTATGATGAGAGGGATGAGGCTTTCTCAGTTTCATTTGTTGGCTAATATGGTTCACATTAAGTGGGTTTAAAGCAGCAGACCTGGCCCAGAGCTTTCTAATTTGAGATCCACACTTTCACTCTGAGTTTCTCTGGTGTCATCTAGTGCAGCTGAAATTGTGGGACTTCTTAGGATGATCAGGGAGGTTCCTGGGTTTTAGTTTCCTGGAATAGTTCAGTGGACTAGACTGTTCTCATGAAGAAAGGGGGTCACAGCAGGACAGGAAGCTCCAAATGGTGGTATCTGTATCGAGGGTTCTAAGGAAATGCTTTCTGTGGAGTCAGACTGTCTGAGCTTAATTCTCAGCTCTGCCTGTTACCAGTGCAGTGGCTGTCACCTGACCTCACTGTGCCTCAGGTTTTACATCTTTGAGAATGGGGTAATAATAATGCCTACTTCATAGCATCTTCAGGGAATTAAAAGAATTAATATGTGTAAATGCTTCTATGTAAGTGTTGACTATTTTTGGTTTGACTACACAGAGCAGTGTTATTTTCTTATTCTTATTCTTGGAAACAAAAGGTAACCTTGATTATTTTACATAAATAAAAGTAGTATCTATTTACTCTAGAAAATTTGGAAAATACAGATAGACTAGTATAAGAAAAGAAAATCTTTCCTGTAATCTCTCCCTGTGCTCAGATAACAACTATTAAGCTTTGGCATATACCCATTTAGATATTGCTCCCTATAAATATATTTTCCCATGATTGGGATTCCATTTCACATACCATGGAGGTATATTACATTGGTGGGCCTCAATGGTCTGTGCTCCCGGAATTCATATGCTTATTTAGTCCTTGCATCTTGTCCAGTGACTTGTGTTAACCAATAGAATGCAGCTGATGTGTGGCTGGCCAATTCCAGACATAAGCCTTAAGAAGTTTGAGCTGTTTCCACTTTTCGTGGGGGCTCTAAGCAGCCATGTAAGAAATATCCCTATGCTGCTGGAGAAACCCATGAGGAAGAAGAGGCTCTAAGATTATGTGGATAAAGAAGCCCAGCTAGCCCAGCTTTCTGGCTGAGCCCAGCCTCACCTGGCCCTTCATTTGAAGGCATCCACATGAAAGATCACCAAAGACCAGCAGAAGAGCTGCCCAACTGAGCCCAGCCAGGATGGTAGAATTGCAATAAGTGCAATAAATTCCAGTGAAATGGTTGTTCTTTTAAGCCACCATGTTTTGGTGTGGTTAATTACACAGTGGCAGAAGCTGATAATCACCATTTTATAACTTGTATTTTTAAGCTTAAATTAGATCATCTTTCTATGTAGTTGTGTTGTAGTTAAGAGTGAGCTCTGAATCAGATTGCCTGGGTTTGAGTTATGACTTTCCTACATATTACTTGTGACTTTGGGCAAGTTATTTCATCTCATCTATAAAACAGACTTAATAGTAGTACCTAGCTTATAAGGTTCTAGGAAATTAAATGAGCTGATACGTGCAAAGCACAGTGCCCAAAATACAGTTAAACATTAAATAGATTTGTATTCCACCAAATCATTTCTTTTCTTTTCTTCGTGCTTAGGTATGTCATAATTTAGTTAATCTCCTACTGTTAGACATTTATGCTGTTTCCAATTCTTATACTACCATAAAATGTGCAGAGCAAAAATCCTCATTTCCATTTTTCAGAGGAGAAAGCAGAGGGAGGCTGAGAAAGGCTAAGCAACTTGTTCATGGTCACACGGCGGAGCTGAGGCTAAAATCCTCATATTCTGATTCTTAGGGCAGTGCTTGCTTCTGTACCCAACTCGAGCAGTGAGAAATCCACCAGCATGAAGGTTCTGTCTACTGCATCAAGTGTTTCATTATGACCCTGTTTCCCTGGTGACAGTTATCATGAGCAAAGAAGATTGTTTGACATGATAATTTTTGTAAGAGAAGGAACACACTAAACTCAGCTCGGTTTGCTTCAGCTTTCTCTGCCAACAATCATCATCTTCAAACTGGCAAGAATGTCTCCTGGTAAGGGGCAACTGGAGACAAAGAGGAGAAATGGGCTTGTATGACAGAATGAGCTTGAGCTCAGCTCTCCACAGTCCTGCATTTGAATTTCAGTTCTGTCTATTGCTAGTTAGCTATATGACCAAAGGCAAGTTACTTAACTTCTGTGAACCTTAATTTTCTCATCTGTGATGTAGAGATAGTTACAGCTAAACCCCCTCCCAGGGTTGTTGTGCGGATTAAAGGAGATAATTGATGTAAAGTGCCTGATTCAAGTGCTCAACATCTGGTAATCATCATTGGATTCTTGGTAATAGTTCAAGAACCTCTAAGGAAGGCTAAAATAACTTTTCATCTTCCTGGCCTAGAGAAAGTATAGCCCTGGGAACTGCAAATCCTTCAGATCAGAAATCAGAATTTCTTGTGGTGTTCTCTGAGGTGTCAGGAATGATGAAAATAAAAAGTAAAAATTATTTCTATGAATGGGAGGGCTTAGGGAAGATAGTCGATATCACATCATCAGTGGATGTGAAATTCGGATTCCCAAGATACCTACCTATTCATCATAAATTTCCATTCACTGATGTCCACTCAGCTTCTGCATTTGATCCTCAGTGGAGTAGCCATTTCCAGTGAGCAGCAGCTGTCAGGGGGAAGATGGAGGCCCTGATGGTGGCTGCCGCTGTGGCCCTGGGAAAGCTCCCGCTCCCCAACTCTTTCCTGTAAAGCCCCAGAGCCCACCACGTACTCTCTTTTATGTTCTTCATCTTCTTCAGGAGATGTCATTGTGTCATCAACTTCCAGCCACTGCCAGGAGTACTTTCATCTTCATAGGAGCAGAACAGTCTCGAAGATGGTGAAGAATGTGCCCATTCTTTCCTAAATTAATTTAGGTTGATAAATGATCCTTTTGGTAACTTTTCATTTCATTTCTTTCTTTCTGAATCTTTCTTGATGGTTTCATTAGCATGGGGCTTAATCACTAAATTCAGGTATCAACAAAAGGAAGTTTTAGCAAAGGTTTCTGTGCTTTACTGGGAAAATTGTCAATGTCCCTCCCTCCCTCCCTCCCTTCCTTCCTTCCTTCCTTCCTTCCTTCCTTCCTTCCTTCCTCCTCTGTTTCTCTTTCTCTTTCTCTCTCCTTTCCCTTTTCTCTTCAAACCTACATTGCCATTTTCTATTAGTCAAATTAAATGTTAGATGTTGGGGGCGTAGATTTGTATGTAAGGGACTGTCACTGCCCTTTGGTTGCTGAGAGTTCCAAAGAGGGGAAAGCAAGTACAAAAGAAATATTCATCAGCTATTCCAAATAATGCTGTATAACAAACCACTGATTAGGAAAAGTATTTGTTCTTATGCTCACAGGTCTACATGAATATTCTAATTTGGCTGGTCAAGGATGAGCTCAGCTGATCATCCCTGGTTTAGACTGCCAATCCGCTGGGTTTGGTTCCAGGCTGAGAGCCTGGTGCAGCTATATTCCATGTGTATTCATTTTGGAGCAAGGCTGAAGGTGCAGCCACTACCCAGGGAATTTTCTTCCCTTGGTAGATCACAGGTGCACAAGAAGGCAAACCCAACTATGCAAGTGCATTTAAGATCTCTGCCTGCATTGTCCCTGCTAATAGCCCAGTGGCCAAGGTATGTCCAATACCAATGGGACAGGGACTTATAATCTCCCCACAGTGGGAAGCCGGTGAATATTTGCTGAACAATATTTCAAACGATCCCAGGAAGGATAAGCAAAGGGATAGTGCTGGTGGCACAGGGAAATGGGGGCACAAAGCCAGAGTACCTAAACCAGATTAAAATATAATCAAGGGAGACATCCAGGAGGAGGTGAGCCTTAGCTGAACACTTAAGAGTTTCAAGAAGTAAGCAGAGCAAAGGCAAAAGATTGCCTGTTCAAGGAAGGAGTTGTCCATTTAAATATATAAAAGTTAGAGAGCCCATGGCCTGTTTGGAAGGTAGTGCTTTGAATACCTATGTACATAAGGGAAGAAATGTTTTTGGAAGGTGGGACGAAGGCCAAATTCAAAGGCCATGTCTTACAGGAAAGATACTGAAGGACTCTGACAGTCAGAGGCATTGGCAAGCCAGAGAAGGCTGTTAAGCAGCAGACAGATTAGTCATAATGAATCTTCAGAAGGTCACATAGAACCTGGCGTGGATGAGGAGTGAGAACCTGGAGATGGGGAGACAGGTCGGGAGCCTGCTGTAGACCTGCACGTGAGAGATGATAGGGTGTGGAAGGGAGAAGACACAACAGGGTCAGATATCTAAGCGACAGGACCCCCAGGGTGTGAGGGAGGAGTTGAGAAAGAATTGAGGTTTCATAACTATTTCAGTTGCTTTAAAAAATAGTCATCATCATTATGTGTTTCATGAGGACTCAGTGAGATGCCAGTGAATTGAAGATGGATTAAAAAAAAAAACGGGAAAAAAATAAGTTTTGAAAACTTAAGCCTGAGAAATTAATATTGTTCAGAAGCATGATCCTTGATTGGGTGACAAAAGGAAGTGAACACATACAAAAGAAAGTATTTCACCACTGTGGGATTCAGCTTCCTCCTACACAAAATAGAAAAAAAAAAATCTACTTAATGTGATTAACCTGGAAATTAAATAAGAAAATGTATGGAAAGTGCCCTAGCTCAAAGCCTGACAGAGGGTCAACTCTCAACAAATATATTAAGTGATTTATTTGAATTAATTCATTTATTCCCTATAAAACAAACCTACAAGATAGGAGCTGTTCTTATGAGCATCCTCACCTCACAAGGTAAGAAATGGAGCCCAGGGAAGTTTTATAACCTGGCCAGGATCAGAATGCTAATTGATAGAATAGGATTTGGACTCAGAGAGTCTGACTCCAGAGATGGGACATTTAACTACCAAGCTCCCGTGGCTAACCTCGGCTTCCCCGCTTAACTGTCTTCACAGGTGAGCGAGTGCAGTTAATGGAGGCGGTGGGCTGGGTGATGACTGCCATCTGAATCAGTGCAGTGAGCACCGCTTCATGCACTCCCTGCTTCCCATCTTCAGACTCGCTCTCTCCACCAGACCCCATGTGCAGCCCAAGGATCCTAACCAGAGATGAACAGAGGAGGCCAGAGTCATTCAGTATTTGGTGAATGAATGAGACGGGGAAGCTGAGGCTCTGGAAGTTTCAGAAAATCACCCTGAATCAGAAGTGGGAGCTGAGGTTTGATCTCAGGTCTGTCTTACCCAACAAGGACTTCTACAGATCACAGGGCAGCCACGCTTTGTTTCTAGAAGGCTGGGAATTACTGATACTGTTGTTTTAACAAAGTCAGACTTGTAGGAAGTTTCTTTAAACTTTCTCTGTTAAAGTTGAATCATCTTTTCTCACCCAGGGAAAATAAAGGATGCGTATCACCTGGTCTGTTTATTTCATAAGACTTATCACAATCCAGCATTATCTTGCTTATTTATTTGTTTAGATGGCTGTTGTGTATTGCATCGACTAGAATGTGAGGTCCATGGCGGGGGGGGGGGCATGAGCTAATTTGTTTCACCCTTGTTCTGTCCCCAGTGCTTAATGCAGAGCAGGTGTGTTAAAAACTTGTTTACTGAATAAATTATTGGTGGAGTGGTTATGGGGTGCCATGGATATCCATGGTTCTATTTAGAAGTGGCTTTTCTAAAATCTTCCACCCATTGACCTAAGTCGTATGCTTGGATGCCTGCCTTGATTTCTAGACTTTGCTCCCAGTTTCCCATTGTATCTGTGATCCTGTCCTAACCTTCAGGTGACTTGGCTGGGGCTCTGCCACTCTGCCTGGGTCTTGTCATGCCTCTTTCTAAGGGAGCTGTCCTGAGTCCTGAAACTTTACTGCTCTTTGGAGTCTCGCAGCAGCTGGGTTGACCAAGTGGAACAGCCCGATGCCCTCTTGAGTGCTTACAGCTAAAGCTTGCTTGCAGCTATATTTGAGACTGCACAGCAGACTTTTTCGCAGCTACTCTGAAACGACCTACTTTAGGTAGAGGTTCATCTCCTCCTTTTCTTCTTTCTTCAACATTGTGGTCATCATTGTCATCATCATCATTACCATCACCACTATCACCATCATCACCACCATCATCATTGTCATCATTTACAGATTAGAAGTTCAGGCTCCTTATCTAGATTTGAATTTTTCTGCACCACTAGCTCTGTAAGCTTGGGCCAGCCATTATACCTCTCTGAGTCTCATTTCCCTGATCTATAAACTAGGAGTGATAATAATTTCATCCTAAGATACTGTTATGAAGATCCAATAAGAAAATGCATGCCAGGAATTGAGCACAGTGCATACAATAAACACCTAATAAGCATTAATATTGATGATTATTATTATCATCATCAATAGCTTCTCACTACTATTTATTATGTATGAGGTTTTACTAGAAATCAGGTACTGAACTACGCTGAACTATTACCATTCATTAATTCAGCAATATAATATACAGAGAGTGCAAACATGTGCTAAGTACTATTCTAGGCTCTAAAGTTTAGTAGTGAACATGACAGACAAATCCTCTGCTCTCACGGGGCTTACCTCTAGTAAGAAAGTTAAATGATGAACAACCCCACAATAGTACTTTTATCTAGAAAAACTGCCTGCTTTTTACAGATTAAAATATAGCTTGAAGAGTTTGGAGAGGTTAGGATTAGGTGCTCAGCCTCTGTCCTTGTCACTTCTAGTATCTACTCTCCTTCTGCCAAACTATGGGGCCACTGCCCTCCACAGTCCTCACATCTGGCTTGGCCAAATTACCTTCCTGGACCTGCCTTCAGAGTCCCCTTTCTGTTCCATCTGACTCCATCTCTCAGGACTACCTCCCAGCCCCAGATATCCCTCTAGACTGCTTTGGAATGGAGGAATGCTGTGTCTCTTATGAGTTTCTTGCTCTCCTCTGAGCCTGAGCATATTCAATGCCAGATTATCCATCTCAGTGGGAACACTGTGTCTCCTAGGTGAAGGACAATTTTCAGCTAAGTGCATCTTATTTAAGGCACTAAGAATGGCAGTTAGGCAAATGCAGGAGGAGAAATGTATATGAAATCTATCCACTGAAAGCCTGTGGCTAAATATATCAACTGCTGAGGGATTGTTTCCAGGTAATAGTGCACAATCACTGTTCTCCAGAAGCATCCAGGGTGGGGCAGAAAGGCTTGGAAGTTTGATTTGCTCTCACTGATTTTCTTTACAGATCAGTTTGATACTAGACGTTATAAGGTTAATTTTTGATGATTAACTCCTCTGTATTGGGATATTTGATTTAGTTTTCCTTTCAGACATTTTCTCCCCATTGATTTTCAATATTACACTTTCAGAGAAGGATTTAAAAGTCTTCAGCAAGGAGTCATCAAGCAGAGACTCCTCATGCCTGCCAGTCTCCCACTCAGATATCTTTCCTGGGCAGGGGGAGTAATGTCTGGGCAGCTGTGGGAAACCCCTGCCTTATGCTGGTTTGAGGAAACTGGCAGTGGCTACTTGCCTTGGGAATACCTGGGTAGGTCCAGGCAGTAGTGATAAAGAACAAGGATTTCAGGGTATGTTGCATCTGGGTTTGCATCCCAGCCTTGGCGTTTTCTTGATTACTTACCTTGACATTTAACTTTTCTGTGCCACCGTTTCCTTTTCAGTAAATAAGAAATGCAGAAGGTACTTGCTACTTTGGTGCCCAGCATCCATTCCTTCTTCTGGCGCTAATACCCTGACCTAGAATATGCCGTGCCCCCTCATACCCCCAGCCCTTGCACATGACCTGCCCTTTGCCTGTTTCATATTCTTCCCCTCCAAGCACTACTCCCCCCACCCCAGGTCCCATGTCCCCTCTCACTGGTTCCTCCATCTGCTGACTCCTATTCAGTCCTAGGATTCCACCTCCTTCAGGAAGCCTTCCCTGCTCCACTGGGACATACGTTCTATCAGGAAAGGACTATGTCTGTCTTGGCCATTGGTGCCGAACATAGTACCTGACACGTAAGTAGATCAATGAACAATTCTGGAGTATGACTGGGAAAGACATTTGAATTTTACAATGTTCCTCCCCAAGATTCTGGCAATGGCATTGATGGGGATTCCCCCTTCCCTTCTTAGTCTGACCTCCCATCCACCTCCTGATTATCTTTCTTAGCTAACAATTCATTCTGGACACTGTCCATCTCTGGCATGCTCCTGGTTCTTGTCTAGCACTTCTGCCCTCAATCTTCTCTGCTTTCCTATCCTGGTGAGTTGTTAGGAACATATTGGAAACTTCAGGTACTTTCTTCAACCCTATCCTAAAAATCTTACTGCCAGAGCTAGTCAAATAATAGTAATAGATAATACTTATTGAGCACTTACTGTGTGCCAGACATGGTTCTAAATGCTTTGTTAACTCATGAATCTTTACACAGCCCTAAATGCTAGTAATGTTATATTCATTCCCATTTTATAGATGATGATACCAAAGCCTAGAAAGGCTAACTAACTTGCCAGAGCTCATGCAGCTAGCAAGTGGTAGAACTAGATTTCTATATTATTAATTACTACTGTATACTTATACTATCTCTCAGCCAAAAGAGTGCATGCATTGCCTGCCATTCACCACCAGCCACAGTCTCTCACCCTGCCGCTCCCAGCTTTCAAAGAGCTCAGATTTGATACTGAAACCCCTAAAGCCCCTTTTCTGGGACTGTCTCCTCCCAGCTCAGCTTTGCTGCTGGATACCTGATAATGATTCTTCAGTGCATGATTTTGACCTATTGTCCAGAGTAGGGGAATTCCAAACTGGTTTTTGGTTCCTTCTTGGATGGGCCTGGACATGCCCATCTGGGGTGCAGCTGTTCTGTCACAGCTTCTCCTACATGACACCTTGGGATTCTAATCCACCTGCTTTACGCTTTCCTCCATCCACTCCTTAGAAGTGTCCGATGCTCCCTCTGCCCCTTGACACCCTGCCTCTGTACCTTCTTTCCTATCTGGAAACCTAGCAGATGTCACAGCCTCTGATTCTTCTAATGAAAATAGCAATTATGGTGGAATTAAGAGATTACCATCTGCCATCTACTATGCAAAGGGCTTTACATATATTACCTCAACCTTCCTCTGTGCGAAATTCCATGAAATAGGGGTATTGTGATCCCATGTTAAGGGTGAGGATGTTGAGTTCACAGAGGTGGGAGAATTGTATGTTTTTTGTGGCAGAGCTTGGGTTTAAACTCTGAATTGTCAAACTCCTTACTACCAACACCTGAACCTGCATAAATTCCTACATTCCTAGTCTGGGCTTCCCCACTCCCTCTGCCCCTTCCTGTCTGCTCCACAATTTCAACCAGCATGAGGATTCTTTCCTCTGGTTTCATATGCCCAATACCTTGACCACCTCCTCCCATCCTGGAGAACATCGTCTGAGACTTCTTTTCTTCTCCCTGCTCCTACTACCACGGTGCCTCTTATTCCCAGAAGGGACAAACCAGAAGTAACAGAGTAACAAGGGTGGGGCAGTGACAAAGGTTGCAGAAGCTCACAGAATCCTCAGCCATTAATTGCCCTTTGCCGTCTGGTTATTGGCCTATTCTCTGGTGTGGCCATTGGAAGCTTTTGGAGTTTGAGTCCTTTACTTTGATACAGATGGTAACCGCTCTCTATCATTCAGCATATTCAGTCAGCATCATAATTTTTTCAGGCTCATAGAGTTCATGCTCTTTTTCTGTCCTCCACTGGGCTGGTCATAGAAGCGGGGAGGACAATCTGATGAGGCAACTACAACACCATGCAGTGAGAGTGGCAAGTAGACCCAAATTCAAATCTGGGCTTCCCTGATTACTCACTAGGTGTCTCGAGGCAAGTTAATCTGTTTATCTAAGTTTCTGTTTCCCCATCTGGGGGCAGAGTTGGGGAGAGGGGACATGGAGATAATACTCACTTTGTAGGGAGTTGTGAGATAAAGCATGTAAATGCACTTATCCCAATGACAGGCACATAAAAAGGGTTCAGTACAGGTTATCAACAACAATAATAAACTGTGAGATGATGGTGATGATGGTGGTGGTGACAGTGAAGAGGATAGCGAAGGCAGAAGGAATCAAAGGGGACTATAGGGACAGTACAAATGAAGTGCCCCATCCATGCCTAGAGTAGCAGAAAATGGTTAGTGAAAGTTTTCCAGGAGAAGTGATTCCTGAAATAAACTTGAAAAATAAGTAAAGTGAAACAGGCAAAGAAATTGAATGGGTTTTCCAGGCAGGGGGAAGATCTTTCGCAAGTTGCAGAGACCATCAAAACATGTAACAGGCAACCTACCACTCCACAAGGCCTTCTGAACCAGGGCTGGACAACTTGCATAATTAAAACCATCTTCCAGCTTTTCAAAGTTGGAAGAACTCTGACTCCTGCTGCTTGCATTGCCTGGTTTCTGCTCCCCCCCCCCCCACCTTGGGTCATCCGGAACATATCAGATCTCTCTTCTGGGATAATCTTTCTGCTATCTGAACTCAATATGTTTTCTCGCTAATTCTCTCTTTTCCAGGGCAAAGACATCCAGCTCATCTAAACACTCCTTCTTGGCTCTGACTCTGACTGATCCATCTCCCTGGTTATCCCACTGGACCCTTCTCTTGACCTCGATTTCTTGCATCATTCCTTGGGAGAAGTGTTTAGTGAGTCACTTCCTCCCTATCTCAGTACAGGAACAGACATGGGTGTCTTTAAATGCTGTGTCACTGAGCTGCCCAACTTCATGGGGAGGCATTCACTTCATACAGTTGTGCAGTATAGTGGCCACGCCTGTCTAAAGGCTTCAGAAAACACGTGAACCTAAGACTAAGTTTCCTGGTCCCTTACTGGCTTCCTCTGCCTAACTACGCTGCCAGCCCCCACATATTAATGGCTGTTTGTTCTGAACAAGGAGTATTTGCTTCGTCCCACCCAAAGCCTGTGAAATTGAGGTCATTTGGCTCCTAATCAGAGTTCAAATACCAGCTGGGAGCTGTAAATAATTCCTTCCCACATCATCATCCTGGAGTAGGCTGGGAGCACAGGAAAGACAGCAGTAAATTGTGCACCCACGCAGGTGATGGTGGTGGAATGGATACTATGCCCAAGGCCTGGGGAGGGGAGTCACAGGTCCAAATTAGAAAGCCAGCTTGGGTGTTTATAGCCAGCAAATATCAGACTAAGCTGCAGTTTTCTTTGCTGACATCTTCAGCCTCATGTCCCACCCACAAAATGACATTCCTGTGTGTGATACAATCTCATGGACCTACCCAGATTTTTATTTGTCCCTGTGCTCAATAAAGCAGGCAAACAAAGCTGCTCTTGGTTCATCAGTAACAGATTTTCACTGGCTACGTTATGGAGAAGAAAGGCTAATTACAATAATATCTGAGACTTGCTTTGTCAGCTTTAAATGTCTCCCTTCTGGGAAATTAGCCCTTCTTCATTCCTTGTGCCTGTGGTTTGGGTAGCACTGAACCTGTCCTCTGGCTCTGGGAATGGACACATGTCTCAGACCAGTGCCTGTAAGATTTATAACTGGACACTTGCTGGGGCTATGGTTAATGAAGGTATTCCCTTTCCCTGTGATTCCTGCTTTAGAAAGAATGTAAGTCTAAAGTTATAAGTGTCCATCTGCCTCCTCATGGAGAGATTCCATCTGAGAATGAAGCCAATAAAAAAGAAAACAGATTCAATAATGGACGAGAAAGAGACTTGTTAATGCAGAACTTCTAGATCTGGATAGACTTGTGTGACAGAGAAAAGGACAGAGTTAATGTAGCTGGGACAGTCATTGGCTTGATAATAATAATCTTTGTGAAGCAGTATTTGGGTCTCTAGTTCACTGCTGTATTCCAGTGTTTATTACAGTATCTGACACATAGTGTAGATATTAAATAATTATTTGGTAAGTGCCAAATAATACATGCCATTGTTTGTACCCAATTCCTGAGTCACCAATAAAGTGTTTTTTCTATTGAAGACTGTTAGAGATAGATAGCAGTTAGTCAAGGAGGAATGATAATCTAATAAGAACAGATAAGATATTGAGGGTAATCTTATTGATAAGGGAATGTTCAAGAATGACTATGGCTTGTTAATTTTTTTTTTGTAGTATGCTAAGAGCATACTGGAAGCAATGAAGTTATACCAGGATATTTGGGTTTTTTTCCTGTTCCTTTGTTTTATTTTATCTGGAAATGCTTTTTTATTTTTATTTTTTTTTATTTTTTGATAAATAAAGTTAATTAAAAAAAGACTGATTGAGTTGTGTTTCTGTTGCTTGCATCCAAAGATTTCTAAGACACCACTTTTTATGTGCAATTCCCAGCATCAGCTGCCGTTGAGCTCTTCTCTGTCCCACTCAAGGAAGCATTTCAGGTTTACAACCATGGACTACACTTAAGAGAGTAATTACAATAATTTTCTTCCATCAGTTGTAACAAATGTACCACACTAAAGCAAGGTGTTAATGATGGGGGGAGGGATATATGGGAATTCTGCATTTTCTGCATGATTTTCTGTAAATACTTCTCTAATAAAAAAGAAAGAAAGCATTTCAGAATGCAAATAAATGAGAATGAAGTTCTATGGGTAAACTTGAATCCACATTCATTTCTATGATGTAAATCATACATAAAGTTCTGTAGTTTATTTTGAATGATGGTGGATTTAAGGAGCTGGTACACATCTGCTTCATTTTGTCCAATCCCGTTAATTAATTCAATTACTGAATATTTATTGAGCACTTACTAAGTGCTAGGCACTGGGATACAGGGGGTAAAAAGAATGCCCTTTCTCCTGCTCTTGTGGAATTTTAATCTAGTGATTCAGGAATGAGAAGTCTGCCCTGCTGTGTCCACAGTTGGAGGTCACTGGCTCCAAAAGGAATAGTAACTGCTACAGCAACTTCCTCTTCAGTGCACTCACCACAGACATCCTATGCTGGTGGATAAAAGACTCCAGGAAAGGAGATTTGGAAAGGAGGGTTGAACAGGCAGGGGAAAGGAAAGTGAGAAGGAAAAGTGGGCTTCTATGTATACAAACTCACAGTTGCTTGGTGTTCACGTATGGTCTATGGAAGCCTGCCAAGCAGCTCCAAAGGTCACAAAAACTGTGATATATACAACACTGAGGCATCTGTTCTCCAGGAAGCTCACCTCCACTCCCCCTCGAATAACACCCTCTCCACCACTGCTTAGACAAACCGACTTTCTAGGCCTGAAGGTAGAAAGAAGGAATCTCTTTTTGAGAAATACATATGACACTTTGTTAGTAAATGATTTTTGGTTGCAGAATCCAAGGAATTCAAAGAAACAGTCCTCAGGAAGGGCAAAAGCTAGAAGGGCTCTGAGAATCTCAGTTGCAGGGGTCTGGGGTTATCTTTCCAGTATTTTACCACTATCGAGATTCACTCCCTTCCCCAGCATCTGTATTTTTCAGATCAAGTTCTCAGGCATGAGAATGTGGCTGATTTTATCTTGAATGTCCATCTGTGATCAAATCAGTTAAGGCCAGGGGGGAGGTCACAGAAGAAAGCTGTGCTACAGAAAGGGAAAAAAAAAGCTTTTTAAATACAACATTTACTGTACCTGGTTATGTCTTTTCAAGACAGCTGGAATATGTTACATCAATAGAAAAAAAATCTGTTCTTTTCACCAAAGAGACTGCTGGCAAAGAAAGACTAACATTTCAACATCTCAGTCAACTCTTCTGTTAACTAAGAGGGAAGCTGGAGCAAAGGCCATTGGCAACTCTCGGGAAATGGAAGGATAGGAGCAGGGTTATCTTTAGTAAAGTAATAGATTGCTTTGTATAATAAAGTGAGGGAAACTGTGCTTTTCAGGAGAGCCTAAAATGAGGGGACCCAGCATATGGGAAAGCATGGAGTTCTGAGGAGAACCTAAGGGGTGTGAAAAAAGGAGTCATGTAGTTGTGAGGGGTGAGTACTGGGTATCAAACAAACATGTTACAATTCTGGAACTGATAAAAAAAAAAGTATGGTAATGATATGTGACCCTGGTTGTTGTCAGGTAACTGAAGGACATTTCAGACAAGGTTTGATAATGCTAAGATTTCAGTTAATTGTCTTTCTACAATGTAACTTCTGCCTTTCCCTCAATCCTTCAGGGGAGTCTTTTACACACACAACCAGATTAATGGTTTGGGAACATATCAGGGAGATAAAAAGCTACCCCATCAAAGAGCCAATGGACAAAAAGCACACAGGGGAAGTGAGATTTGTATGAGCTTGAGCTGCAAGGGAATGTCACTCACATGTTAATGATGAGAAGCAGCCAGAGAATCTGTATAATCATATTTTTGGATTCCAACAGAGAACTAAGGTGGTAAGGCAAATTCAGGTTACTGATTCCAAAAGGCTAAAGCCCCTCTGAAGACACATGGGACACAGAAATTGTTACATCTTTGACAGAGTAAAGGAGGAAGGCTGGTCACCATAAAAGAGGATAAAAATAAATTAAAAAATTAAATATTCTTCAAGATCACATGAGAGCAAGCATGACAGCCTAGAATCCTTGGGAGGTAGATCTGAGGGAAGTCTGAACCCACTACTCAGCTTTCTTCCATGGGCCTCCGTTGGGTGCCCTTGAGGAACCCTCTTCAGAGTCTCAGGCCTGCAGGGCCTGCCAAGGCTTGAGGGTAGAGTAGGAACCCCTGGAGAAGCCAATTCTGCAGGCTACAAGATGGTGATGATCTGCCACTTGGAGAAATGTGCGAAACCCACTTGCACCACAGACCTTCTACTGATATAAAGCAAAAGCTCTCATCCACCGAGAGAGGGGCAAGAACCTTCTCGTTTCCTAGTCTTGACCTTCCTTTGAACATAAGACAAACACTTTTTGCCTCTAGGGAAGACATAAAAATCTCCCCTTCACATACCTCTTCCATAATGCTGGGAAAAGTTTCACAGCCATGGAACAAGGGATAGAAACCCCATACTTTCCACCTGCATTGACAGTAGACTAAAACCATCTGCCACTGGTAAAGTAGCAGACACACAGTTTAGCCTCCACTAGAAGGGAGATGGGAGGACAGGAAGTCTTCCCATGCTCTACCCCTGCTCTCCATAGGGAGGAGAAGGAGTGCTGAGAAAGTCCCCTTCCTGAAGCTCAGGTGCACAGGTTTACCCAAGACCAAAGCTGGAGCAGGGGATCTTGAAAACCCACTGGCCTATCATAAGTCATGCACAAGCAACAGAAGTCAACTTCTGGGAATAGGGCAAAACCATAGAAAAAGATCCCTCCTTTGGAGCAGGTGTGTAGGGACTGCTCATGGTGTATCAGGGATACTGAGGAAAAAACCCCAGAATCCCAGGCCTCAAATTAAGTACCAGGTAATGGCCACTGAAGGCATTTAAAGGCTGTGTAACACTAAAGGTAATCTTAGCAATGACAAATACAGAAATAAAATAAATCCAGTTCAACTATAGACTAGATTGGCTCAACATCCACTACTATAGATCTAAAAGAAGAAACAGCATGCTCATTTCCAGATAAAAGTATTTTTTACTTTAGTCTCTCCTATTCTTTTATTCACAGTGTTGAATGTTCAATAAAAAAATTACAAGGTCAAAAAAAAAAAGACCCATTGTGAAGAGATAAAATAATCAACAGAGCCAGATCCAGATTTGGTGCAGATATTGGAACTATCAGATAGGGACATCTATAATTAACATAATAAAGGATCTTGTGGAAAGGTGACATGAATGAAGAAATTTGGGAATTTCAGCAGAGATAGAAACTATAAAAAAAAGATAAAATTAAAATTCAAAACATGTCAGAGATGAATAATTCTTTCATCTTTCAACAAGCCTGTGAGCAGCATGAGCATAACAGAGGAAATAATTAGTGAACTTGACTATAGGTTAATGCAATATTATTCAAACTGAAAAAAGAGGAAAAATAGTTAAAAATAGAAGAGAACTTCGAAGAGCAATCTAACATATGCATAACTGGAGTTTCAGAAGGAGAGGAGAGAGAAATTAGGGTAAAAGAAATATTTGAAGGAGTAATGGCTGAGAAAATTTCAATTCTATTGGAAGATAAAAAACAAACAACAAAACAAAACAAGCAAAAAACAGCAACAAAAAAGATCCAAAAGATATCCAAAGACATAGATGAACACCAAGAAGGATAAATAGAAAAATACAAAGAATAACACACTTAGGCAAATCATAGTCAAACTGCTGAAAATCAAAGATAAAGAGAAAATCTTAAAGGCAGCCAGATAAAAAAGAGGCAGTACATACAGAAAACAAAGGAGCAAAGATAAGAATAGAAGCAAATTTCTCCTCAAAAACCATAAATCCAGAAACCAAGAAGTAAGCTCTTTAAAGTGAAGGAAAAATGAAACTTTTAACCTAGAATTCCAACCACAGGGAAAATATTTCTCAAAAATGAAGGCAAAATAAATATTTTTCCAGTGAAGAAAATCAGAGAATGCACTTGTGGCAGACCTGCATGGTAAAAAAAAAAAAAAAAAAAAAAAAAAAAAAAAAAAAAAAAAAATTAAAGGAAATTCTTCACACAGGAGGACTATGGTATCAGAGAAAACTATATTTACAAAGAAATGAAGATGACTGGAAATAGTAAAAATGTTAGTAAATGCAAAAGATAGTTTTTCTTATTTTTAATTTCTCTAAAATATAGTGGATCATCTAAACTAAAGATACTTAATATATTACATATATAAGATATGTATAATGGGGTTTATACAATATATACAAATATGTATAAGGAAAGTCCAGCATTATTCATGCTCATAGACACAAAATCCTTAACAAAGTAATATCAAATAGCATCCAGCAAAGTATAAAATAAATACTGCATAAAAATCAAATGAAATTTATCCCAGGAAAGCAAGATTGGTTTATCATTTGAAAATCAAATCATGTAATACATCCTATCAATAGACTAAAAAGTATGATCATGAGAGTAGATGCAGAAAAACATTTATTTTGAATTGTTTAACATGTAGAGTGTATCACAATAGCTTAAAAGTCGGAGACAGCGTGATCCAACTATAGGCTACTTACAGGAAATCCACTCTAGAAAAACTTTGGGTCTTTTACTTTATGTGATGAGCTACAATATCACTTAAAGGTAGACTATGATAAAGATATATACTACATTCAGAAGCAAACACTAAAACACACATGCTCAACCACACATACACAAGCACACATACAGCTGTGCAAAGAGATACAGAAAATAAGTCAACAAAGGAGATAATATTGGAATTAAAAATACTCTATAGATATAAATGAAGGCAGGAAGAGAGGAAAGAAAAAAACTAAGAACAGATGGGACAATTATAATACAAATAGAAAGATGGTAAATTTTAATCACAACACATCAATAATCACATTAAATTTAAATGATTTAAACACTTTCAATAAAAAAGCAGACATTTTCAGATTGGATAAGAACACATGACCCAACTATGCACTCCTTAAGGAAACCTATTCTAAAAATAAATAAATAAATAAATAAATAAATAGGGTGAAGTAAAAGGATGATAAACTACATATCATGATAACACTAATTAATAGAAACCTGGAGTGACTATATTTATATTGGCCAAGTAAGTGTTCAAGTAAAGAAAATTTCCAGAGATGAAGAGGGTCTTTTCACAATGAAAAAGAATCAATTAAAGATGACATGCCCATTGTAAATGTTTATGTGCCCAATAACAGAACTTCAGCACACAGGAGGCAAAACTGGTAAAACTGGAAGGATAATACTTAAATTTACAATGATTGCTGGAGATTTCATCACTCCTCTCTCAATAATCAATTGAACAAGCAGATAGAAAATCAGTAGGAATATAGAAGGCTTGAACAAAACTATCAACCATATAACCTAATTATCAATTTAGAACACTCCACCCAACAAAATCAGAGTACACAATTTTTTCAAGTGCAAACAGAACATTTTCTAAGGCAATGTTTATTAGATGAAATGAAAAAAGTCTCCATAAAATTCAAAGGCTTCAAATTATACAACATATGGTCTGCCAAATTCTGGAAATAAATTAGAAATTAATAAAACAAAAATATTTGTAAATCCCCAAATTATGGACTAAACACTAAACACAAGCACTAAAACACACACACACACACACACACACACACACACACACACACACACACATATGCCTAATAAAACACCTCTACCTAACTTAGGGTCAAAGAAGAAATAAAACAGAAAGTAGAAAATATTTTCATCTTTATGAAAATCAAAACTCAACATATCAGTATTCTTAGAAACCCTAAAGAATAACCTGGGCTCTATCTAAGACAATACAAAAGTTTTACTTATTAAGTTTTTTTTTTCCAGAAACTTAAAGCCTCCAGATGGCTCTTATGCCAGAAAAGCCCTGAAACCCAGAGGTATCAGTCTCTCCAAAGACATCAACCAGTTTCATTCCTCTACCCTGTAATGTCAGCACCCCTCTTCAGCATGAAGAAGTTAGGATGGTAATTGTCTAAATATCCCTGAAGATTGAGAGAGTGATCAAAGGGGAGCTGTAATGGAGAAATTAGGATTTAACAAATTTAGAAATTAGGATAACAAGTATCTCATTATATAGATATTTCTTTTTAGTTTCTAGTGTATTAGACTAGCCAGAAGGAAATACTGAAATTGTTGAACTGCAATCCAATGGCCTTGATCTTTGAAAATAATTGTATAACTATATAGCTTTTATCTTGTGACTGGGTGATTGTAAAAACCTTTTGGCTGACACCCTCTTTAGCCAGTGAATGGGTAGATGAGTAATAAAATAAATACAAGGATGAAAAAAATAATAAATAATAGATTGGGAATACAGGGAAAAATTACCCTTTTTTAACTATGGCCTGTAGTTAATAGTACTACTTTAATAATCTTTCATCAATTGTAACAAATGTAACCACTGTTAAAAAATAGTATAATTACAGTTTGGGCAAGATGGCGGCATGGAGAGGAGTGGAAGCTAAGTAGTCCCCCTGGAACAACTACAAAAAACCAGAAACAACTAGTAAATAATCCAGAATAACTGCAGGGGGACAAACGAGACCATCCACTCATCATACATCAACCTGAATTGGGAGGAATGCCTGAGAACACAGCATAAAATCTGTAAGTAAAACCCACGGATCCAAGTCACGAGACCCCCTTCCCCATAGCCCGAGCTGCAAAGCCTCGTGGTGCTAGAGAGAAGCTCTCTCCCAGCAAGCAAATATAGCTCAGCTGAGCTCCAACTGGGGTTTTAAGTAGTGAGTGTGAACTGCTCACTACAGGTACGAATCCCCAAAAAACAGACAGAGGCTTTGGGTGACGACTGACCTTGGAGAGCCGGAGGGTCACCTTGGACTAGGTTTGAAGGGGACTATCTGTTTCTTTTTCGGCTCAGTGGAGAAAGCCCCAGTCATTTTCAGTTTCCAGGGCTATGACTCACTCGGGGAAGGGTGGAGACAGCACAAGCAGAGAGACCATTGAAATGCTAATGACCTCCCCCTAGGGGGTCTATCTTTTCTAAGAGGAAAGGGGTGGGGCCCTTTCCATTCAGAACCAGACCCCAGAGCCTGGGGGAACACGGCCATACCTCCTCACACCAGTCAAGAATTATAGGCTAACAGGTGTCACCTGCTGGGCAGAAAAGCACAGTGACCTGAGGCATCACAGGGTAGAGCAATTTTCTAAGACACACCCTCAGGGAAACCAGATACTGAACATTTCTTCCATCTGGGACCTGAGCCTGTTCTGGTCTGGGAAAACCCGATTAGGATAACCAAGGAAACCATGCCTAGACAACAGAAAATTACAACCTACACTAAGAAAAACAAAGTTATGGCCCAGTCAAAGGAACAAACGTACACTTCAACTGAGATACAGGAATTTAAACAGCTAATGCTAGATCAATTCAAAAAGTTTAGAGAAGATATTGCAAAAAAGATAGAGGCTGTAAAGGAAACACGGGGCATATATAAGGCAGAAATTGAAACTTCAAAAAAACAACTAGTAGAATCTATGGAAATGAAAGACACAACACAAGAGATGAAAGGCACAATGGAAACATACAACAGCAGATCTCAAGAGGCAGAAGAAAACAGTCAGGAACTGGAGAGCAAAACACCTGTAAGCCTGCACACAAAGGAGCAGATGGATAAAAGAATGAAAAAATATGAGCAACGTCTCCGGGAATTCAAGGATGAAGCAAAGTACAATAATGTACGTATCATTGGTGTCCCACAAGGAGAAGAGAAGGGAAACAGGGCAGAAGCAATAATAGAGGAAATAATTAATGAAAATTTCCTATCTCTTATGAAAGACATAAAATTACAGACCCAAGAAGCGCAGTGTACTCCAAACAGAAGAGCTATGAATAGGCCTACGCCAAGACACTTAATAATCAGATTATCAAATGTCAAAGACAAAGAGAGAATCTTGAAAGCAGCAAGAGAAAAGCAATCCATCACATACAAAGGAACTTAATAAGACTATGTGCGGATCTCTCAGCAGAAACCACGGAGGCAAGAAGGAAGTGGTGTGATATATTTAAGTTACTGAAAGAGAAAAACTGCCAACCAAGAATCCTATATCCAGCAAAGCCGTCCTTCAAATATGAGGGAGAGCTCAAAATATTTTCTGACACAGACAATGAGAGACTTTGTGAACAAGACACCTACCCTACAGGAAGTACTAAAGGGAGCACTACAGAGTGATAGAAGACAAGAGTGCGTGGTTTGGAACACAATTTCGGGAGATGGTAGCACAATAATGTAAGTACACTGAACAAAGATAACTATGAATACAGTTGAGAGAGGAAGGTGGGGAGCATGAGAGACACCAGAAGAAAGGAGGAAAGAAAGACTGGGACTGTGTAACTTGGTGAAATCTGGAGTATTCAACAATTGTGATAAAATGTACAAATATGCTCTTTTACGAGGGAGAACAAGCAAATGTCAACCTTGCAAGGTGTTAAAAATGGGGAGGCATTGGGGGAGGGATGCAATCAACATAAACTAGAGAGTGTAACTAATAGAATCATTGTATTATGCTTCCTTTAATGTAACAAAGGTGATATACCAAGGTAAATGCAGATAAGAGGGGGGGATAGGGGAGGCATGTTAGACACTTGACATTGGTGGTATTGTCTGATTCTTTATTCTACTTTGATTTAAGGTTATTTTTCCTTTTGCTGCTTCCTAGCTGTCATTTTTTTTCCTCTTTTGCCTCTCTACCTTCTTTGACTCTCCCTCCTGCCTTGTGGAAGAAATGTAGATGCCCTTATATAGATAGTGGAGAAGGTGGTGAACACATAAATATATGACCATACAGAGAACCAATGATTATTTACTTAGGATGGAATGTATGGTGAGTGAACAAAAGCATATTAAAAAAAAAAATGGGTTGATGACAAAACCTCTCAGGCAATATACTGAGTGAAATAAGTCAGACACATAAGGACAATTATTGCAGGGTCTCACTGACAGGAACTAATTATAATATGTAAACTCATAGATAGAAATATAAGGTACCAAGATATAGGATGGGGCTTAAGAATGGGGAGCGATTGCTTAGTATGAGCAGAATGTTCAACTAGGATGAACTTAAATGTTTGGAAATGAACAGGGGTGTTGGTAGCAAGATGTGAGAATAACTAACAGTGACAAATGGTGTGTGAATGAGGTGGAAAGGGGAAGCTCAGAGTCATATATGTCACCAGAAGGAAAGTTGGAGGTCAAAAGATGGGAATGTATAAAACTGAATCCTATCGTGGGCAATGTCCATGGTCAACTGTACAAATAATAGAAATTGCTTCCATGAACTAGAACAAATGTATGACAATACAATTAGAAGTTAATAATAGAGGGGCATATAGGGAAAATATATATACCTATTGCAAGCTATTTACTACAGTTAGTAGTTGTTCTGGTTTGAATGTATTGTGTCCCCCAAACGCCATTATCTTTGATGCAGTCTTGTGGGGCAGACGTATTGGTGCTGATTATATTTGCTTGGAATGTGCCCCACCCAGCTGTGGGTAATGACTCTGATGAGATATTCCCATGGAGCCATGGCCCCAACCATTCAGGGTGGACCTCGATCAGTGGAGCCATATAAATGAGCTGACTCAAAGAGAAGGAACTCAGTGCAGCTGTGAGTGACGTTTTGAAGAGGAGCAAGCTAGCTAGAGAGGAACGTCCTGGGAGAAAGCCATTTTGAAAACAGAACTTTGGAGCAGACGCCAGCCACGTGCCTTCCCAGCTAACAGAGGTTTTCTGGACACCATTGGCCATCCTCCAGTGAAGGTACCCGATTACTGATGTGTTACCTTGGACACTTTATGGCCTTAAGACTGTAACTGTATAGCCAAATAAACCCCCTTTTTATAAAAGCCAACCCATCTCTGGTGTTTTGCATTCCACAGCATTAGCAAACTAGAACAGTAGTATTTCAACATTTTTTCATAAACAGTAACAAATGTACTATACCAATACTACGAGTCAAAAATTGAGGGAGGTTGGTTAGGGATAGGGGAGGATTTGAGTTTCCTTTTCCTTTTTCTTTTTTCATCTTTCACTTTATTTCTTGTCTGGAGTAATGAAAAGTTTCTAAAAATTGAACAAAAATTAAGTGTGGTGATGGATGCACAGCTGTATGAGGGTACCCAGGGGCAAGTGATTGTACACTTTGGATCTTTGGATAATTGTATGGCATCTGAACAATCTCAATAAAAATGAGAAAAAAAATAGTATAATTACAAAGAAGTGCTATCATCAATTGCAACAAAGTTTCCACGCAAATGCAACTGTTAGTGGTGTATGGGAATCCTGTATTTTATGCATGATTGTTCTGTAAACCCGCAACTTCTCTCTAAAAAAAGCTCAATGTATCAAAACTTGTGGGATATAACTAAAGCATTAATTAGAGAAACATTACACTAATCTGTATTAAAGAAGGAGAAAGATCTCAAATCAGTGACATAGTTTCCACCTTTAGAAAACCCAAGAAAGAAGAGAAAATTAGATCCTAAGTAAGCACATGAAAGAAAATAACAAAGAGCAAAAACCATTGAAGCAGAAGACAGAAAAGCAATAGAGGATAAGAATGACACCAAATGCCTGTTCTTTGAGAATATCAATAAAAGTGGTAAATCATTACCCAGATTGATCAGAAACAAAATAGAGAAGACAAAAATTACAAATAACAGGAATCAATGAAGGCATTACTACAGACTCTACATACATTACAAGGATAATAACAATAATAATAATAATACAAACAAAAACTCTATGACCATAAATATGATAACTTAGAGGGAATGGACACATTATTGGATGACATGAATTACCAATGGTCATTCAAAAAGAAAAAGACTGAATTTGAAGTTAAAAGCCTTCCAGTAAGAACAACAAAAACACACCAGGAATGGACAGCTTCACCAGTGAATTATACCAAATGTTTAAGGAGGAAATCACGCAAATTCTACACAAGCTGTACCTGAAGACTGAAGAAGTGGAAGCATTTCTCAACTCATTCTATGAGGATAGCATTATTCTGATATCACTACAAGATGAAGAAACTCTGACCAATATTGCTAATGAGCTCGGACACAAAATTCTAACCCAAATTTTAGTGAATCAAATCTGGAAATGTTTAACAAGGATTGTATACCATGATCAAGTAGGGCTTATTTGAGGAATGTAAGGCTGGGTCAACATTAGAAAATCAATTAATACAGGTTATCATATAAACAGTTTAAAAACAATCCATGAAGGAAAAAAAATTGATAAATAGGGCTTTATAAAAATTTAAAAAACAAAAAGCTTTGCTCTGTGAAAGACATTTTTAAAAAACTTTTTGAATGTTTACAGAGTAAGTGTACTTCACTGTTTTTTAAAATAAACTTTATATTTTAGAATAGTTTTAGATTTACCAAAAAATTAGGGAGATAATGCAGAGAATTCTCATATATCTTGTACCCTTCCAACATTATTAACATCCTATATTATTATGGTACATTTGATACAATTAAAGAACCAATGGTTTTACATTATTATGAACAAAAACCTATACTTTATTCAGACTTCCATTGTTTTTATCTATTATCATTTTTTTCCCTTCCAGGATACCACATCACATTTAGTTGTCAGGTCTCTTTAGGCTCCCCTTGGCTATGACAGTTTCTGACTTTCCTTGTTTTTGCTGATCATGAAAATTTCAGACGTACTGGCCATGGTATTCTGAAGGACACCTATCTATTAGAATTTGTCTGACATTTTTCTCTGAATTTGACTTGGGTTATAGGTTTGGAGGAGGAAGATAGTGGAGGTAAAGTGCTATTTTCCTTATCATATTAAGGGTACATACTACCAACATGGTTTATGACTGTTGATGATGATCTTGATTGCCTAGCTGAGGTAGTATTTGTCAGGTTTCTGCACTGCAAAGTTACTCATTTAAAAATCATTTCCATACTTTGGAAAGAGATAACCATGTGCATCCCACACTTAAGAAATGGGCATTATTTTCCCTTTCCTTGAGGGTAGAGAATGAAGAATTTGCAGAAATTATTTGTAATTCTTCTGCATGGGAGATTTGTGTCTTCTCTATTTATTTATTTAATCATCTACTGGTCATGAATATTTATTTTATACTTTGAGTTATAATCCAATATTATTTTATTTTGTTGCTCAAATTCTTCCACTGTAGCTATTGAGACTCTTTAGTTGTCTCCGGTGTCCTTTGACACACCCCCACCAATGTGAGACTTGATTTTTGATTGCTTTTTTTGAGCTCTTCCTTATTTCTGGGACTACAAGATGCTCCCAGATGATTTTGATATTTCTTGCCTTAGTCTTAGAATCAGTCTTTCCCCTAAGGACCCCTGGTTCCTTTTATTGGAGAATGGTATTAGAAATCAAAATCTGGGCTCTCGATCTTTTTGCTACTGGAGTTTCAAGACTTCTAGATCCTCTCACCTGACAGAGCAAGTGTTTTAGTTTCTTAGCTACTAAAAGAAATATCATACAACAGGTTGGCTTAAACAACTGTAATTTATTCACTTATGGTTTTGAGGCTAGGAGAATTCCAAAATAGAAGCATCAGGATGGTGATGCTTTCTCCCCAAAGAAAAAAAGCATCTGGGCCTGCTGCTAGAAATCTTGGGGTTTCTTGGCTTTTCTGTCACATATTGATGTCCTCTCCTTTCTCTTCTCAATTTAAGCTTCTCATGGCTTCTCTCTCTGTGGCCTTCTCTGTAAGGCCTCTGGTAATAGCTTTAAGCCTCATCCTGTTTCACAGGGGCCACACCTTAATTGAAGGAACCTCATCAAAAGATCCTATTTACAATGAGTTCACACCCACAGGAATTGATTAGGATTAAGAGCAAGTTTTTTGGGGGTACATAACTCTAAACCATCACATCAAGGGAATATATCTTTCTTCACGCTAGCCTGTGTATAAGTGTATATTTACAAATATGTTCATACGAAACCAATCGTATCTATATTAGGCTAAACATTAGTTCATACTGATGTCTCAAACTGATTACCACACAGATCATTCAAGCTTTTCCCCTGTTGATCTGTAAGTTCCCACTCCAACAGTGAGAAACCTGGCTTCAACCATCTACCATCCACTTAAAAAATTGTTTGGTTCCAGTGTACATGTACAGCAGTATCAGAGTTGTTAACCCAAACCCTTATGGGACACAACTTTGTCAACTAAACTACAGTGCTTAAGTACAGTTCCTCTTGCCTTTAGTCTTTTAGACTGCCATCACATTCATTTGAAATACTCTGCATTCCTTCTTGGGATCCCCCAGTCTCCTAAATGATTTTTTAATTGCCTACATAAAATAGCTTCACCTATTCAATCTCGCTAACCCTGGAACACTTGGAAAACACCCATCCTTTTACTGTCTCTAGTTTTGCCTTTTAAAGAATGTAATATAATTGAAATCATGCAGTATGTAGCGCTTTCAGACTGACTCCTTTCACTTAGTAATATGAATTGAAGGTTCATCCATGTCTTTTCATGGTTTTATAGTTCATTTCTTTTTATCACTGAATAACATTCCATTGTATTGACATTCCACATCATGTTTATACATCTGTCTACTCAAGGACATTTTGGTTGCATCCAATATTTAGCAATTTTTAATAAAGATGCAATAAACGTGCAGGTTTTCTATGACTACGTTTTAAAATCACTTTAGTAAATGCTTTGTATGGTAAGACTGTGTTTCACTTTGTAAGATAACTGCCAAATTTTCTTCCCAAATGGCTGTAATACTTTTCATTTCCACCAGCAATAAATGAGAGTTGCTATTGTTCCACATCGTCACCAGCATTTAGTATTGTCAGTTTTTTTTTCTTTAATTTTAGCCATTCTATGAGCTGTTTTGTGGTATCTCATTATTGTTTTAATTTGCAGTTTCCTAATAACAAATGATATATTGCATCTTTCCACGTTTTAGCCATCTGTATGAATTCTTTTTTTTTCATTTCTTACTGTAGAATATAACATATATACATAAAGTGACAACTTTCCACATGCAATTTAACAAGTAGTTAAAGAGCAAATTTCAAAGAATATTTATAGGTTACAATTCCAAAGTTTCAGTTATTTCCTTATTATGAAATATAACATATATACCAAAAGGTAATATCTTTAAAAGTATGATTTAACAAGTAGATATGTAGGAAATTTCCAAAGTTATTATGAGTTATAGTACCATAATTTCAGTTATTTCCTTATTGTGAAATATATATACAAAAAAGGTATAGCTCTCAAATTACCATTTAACAAGTAGCTATAGAACAAATTTCAAAGGATGCTATGGGTTACAGTTCCATCATTTCAATTCTTTCCTTCTCACTATTCTAATACCCTAGCAACTAAGAAAAAGAAAATTATATAAATATTCTGTATTCATAATCCTGTGTTAAATTCCATCTTGTCTGTTGCCACCACTTCCTAGAGTTTAATCACTCTCCCAATCTTTGGGGATGTAAAGGCATAACCACCCTAACCTGTTCATGTTGAAAAGGGGTGTCAATTTTATGAGCAAAGGGGACACATCTAGTTGATGTTCTTGAAGAGGCTATTGCCTCTGGGTTTTTGGACTTACCTGGCATAGGAGCACTCTGAAGGATCTAAGTTTTTGATGAATCAATATAGTGAGTGAAACATTTTAGAGTCTCGGATAGGGATCTGGGCACTCATTAAGGTTTTTGGGACTACTGTTGACTTGGGCCTTTCATATAGTGGTCATTTGGCATATCTCGGTGAGGCTTGTATAGGAGTAACCTCCAGGACAATCTCCTGACTCTATTTGAATTCTCTTAGCCACTAAAAACTTATTTTGTTGCCTTTCTTTTCCCCCTTTGGTCAAAAAGCATTCTCAACCCCTCAGTGTGAGGGTCAGGTGCATTCCTGGAATCCATGTCCCATGTTGCTAGGAAGGCTCGTTCATCTTGGGGGTCCTGTCCCACATCAGGGGAAGGGTGACAAATTTATTTGCAGAGTTAGGCTTAGAGAGAGAAAGTCCACATTTGAGCAACAAAAGAAGTTCTCTGGAGGTGATTCCTAGGCACAATTACAGATGAACTTAACCTCCTTTCTACAGCCATTAGTTTCACCCGAGCAAAGCCTCAGTATTGAGGGCTTGACTTATAAAGTAGGGGCTTCCTAAGTTCACATAGCATATGTTATATCCACGATAATCCATCCATATCTCACATTATCATCACTTAGTTGTACAATACTCATCACTCTCCATTTTAAACAATTCTCATGGCCCAAAACATCTTGTAGCTCTTGTCAGCCCTTAATTATTTGTCCCTAGTATTTATGTAATACTAGTGTGGTATTCCTATTAATTATAGTTCCTAGATGCAATATGTAGATTTTTCCCACATTCCCTTCTGTTGTCAACTCTCTGTGCTATTGTCATACCTTAGAAGTATATCGTGCAAGCTCCCATCTATATTTGTGGTGCTGATCTGTGGGAAACATGCCTTTAAACAACTGCTTTCATTCCTATTCACCTTCAATACAGCTTTGATACTTATAATCCCATTAACAAACATTCATCACCCCTATCCATTACCATACCTTTGAATCCACCATCATTAACATATCTGAACATATTAGATTATCTTCCCCCTCACTAGCTACTGTCTATCACTAGATCCCCAATTTTCTTATAAGACATTGATTTTACATTGTTCAGATAGTTCATAGAAGTGGTAACATACAATATGTGTCTGAGTTATTTCATTCAGAATTATTTCTTCAGGGTTCATCCCTGTTGCCATATGTTTCAGGACCTTATTGCTTCTCACTGCTGCATAGTATTCCATTGTATGGATATATCACATTTTGTTTATCCACTCTTCTGTTGAAGGAACTTGGATTGTTTCTACTCTTGGGAATTGTGAACAATGCTGCTATGAACATTGGTGTTCAAATGTCTGTTCATGTCACTGCTTTCAAATGTTCTGGGTACATACCGAGGAGTGGAATTGCCAGATCATAGGGTAATTCAATATCTAGCGTTCTGAGAAACCGCCAAACTGTATTCCAGAATGGCTGTACCATTATACAGTCCCACCAGCAATGAATAAGAGTTCCAATTTCTCCACATCCTTCCCAGCATTTTAGCTTCTTGTTTGTTTGATGGCAGCCATTCTTATTGGTGTTAGATGATATCCCATTGTGGTCTTGATTTGCATCTCCCTAATAGCTAGTGAGGATGAACATTTTTTCATGTGTTTTTTAGCCATTTGTATTTCTTCTTCAGAGAAATGTCTTTTCATATCTTTTGCCCATTTTATAATTGGGCTGTTTGTACTGTTGTCACTGAGTTGTAGGATTTCTTTATATATGCAAGATATCAGTCTCTTATCAGATACATGGTTTCCAAATATTTTCTCCCATTGCATTGGCTGCCTCTTCACCTTTTGACAAATTCCTTTGAGGTACAGAAGCTTTTGATTTTGAGTAGTTCCCATTTATCTACTTTTTCTTTTGTTGCTTGTGCTTTGGGTATAAGGTCTAAGGAGTGACCTCCTGATACTAGGTATTGAAGATGTTTCCCTACATTATTTCTAGGAGTTTTGTGGTATTGTCTCTTATATTGAAGTCTTTGATCAACTTTGAGTAAATTTTTGTAGGGTGTGAGGTAGGGGTCTTCTTCATTCTTTTTGTTATGGCTATCCAGTTCTCCCAGCCCTATTTGTTGAAGAGACTGTTTTGTCTCAGTTTGATGAAATTGAGGGCCTTATCAAAAGTCAGATGATCATATATCTGGGGATCTATTTCCGAACTCTCAATTCAATTCCATTGATCAAGATGCCTATTTTATGCAAATATCATGCTGTTTTGACCACTGTAGCTTTATAGTAGGCTTCAAAGTTTGGAAGTGTAAGTCCTCCCACTTCATTCTTCCTTTTTAGGATGTTTTTGGCAATTCAAGGCCCCTTTCCTTTCCTAATAAATTTGATAGCTTGCTTTTCCAAGTCTGCAAATAGGTAGTTGGGATTGCATTGAATCTGTAGATCAGTTTGGGTAGAATTAACATCTTAATAATATTTAGTCCCCTTATCCATGAACATGGAATATTTTTCCACCTATTTAGGTCTCTTTTTACTTCTTTTAGTAAAATTTTGTAATTTTCTGTGTAGAGGTCTTTTACTTCCTGGGCAAGTTTATTCCTCGGTATTTGATTTTTTTAGTTGCTACTGTGAATGGAATTTTTTTTTTTTTATTGCCTCTTCAGTTAGGTCATTACTAGCGTATAGGAACATTACCAACTTACATGCATTATTCTTATATCCCATCACTCTGCTGTATTTGTGGTCGAATTCTCAGGATTTTTCAAATATAAGATCATATAATCTGCAAATAATGACAGTTTAAATTCTTCCTTTCCAATTTGGATAACTTTTATATCTTTATCTTGGTGAATTGCTCTGGCTGGAACTTCCAGCACAATGTTGAATAATAGAGGTGACAGTGGGCATCCTTGTCTCATTCTCTATCTTAGGGAGAAGGCTTTTAGCCTCTCACCATTGAGTACTATGCTGGCTGTGGGTTTTTCATATATGCCATTTATCATATTGAAAAAGTTTCCTTCAATTCCTACCTTTTGAAGTGTTTTTATCAAAAAGGGATGTTGAATTTTGTCAAATGCTTTTTCAGTGTCTATTGAGATGATCATTTGATTTTTCCCTTTTGATTTGTTAATGTGTTGAATTACATTAATTGATTTTCTTATGTTGAACCATGCTTGCATACCAGGAATGAACCCAACTTAGTTGTGGTTTATAATTCTTTTAATGTGCCATTGGATTCGATTTGCAAGTATTTTGTTGAGAATTTTTGCATGTGTATTCATTAGGGAGATTGGCTTACAGTTTTCTGTTTTTGTAGTGTCTTTATCTGGTTTTGGTATCAGAGTGATACTAGCTTCATAAAATGAGTTAGGTAGTATGCCTTTTACTTCAATTTTTTGAAAGAGTTTGAGCAGGAATGGTGTCAACTCTTTTTGTAAAGTTTGGTAGAATTCCCCTGTGAAGCCATCTGGCCCTGTGCTTTATTTGTAAGTAGATGTTTGATTACTGATTGGATCTCTCTGCTTGTGATTGGTTTGTTAAGGTCTTCTATTTCTTCTTGGTTCAGTCTAGGTTGTTCATGTGTTTCTTGGAAATTATCCGTTTCCTCTAAATTATCTAACTTGTTAGCACAGAGTTGTTCATAGTATCCTTTTATGTTTTTTTTTTTTTTTTTTTTTTTTAATTTCTTCAGGATCTGTAGTAACTGCCCCCTTCTCATTTCTGATTCTGTTTATTTGGGTCTTCTTTCTTTTTTACTTTGTCAGTCTAACTAAGGGTGTGTCAAACTTGATCTTCTCAAAGAACCAACTTTTGGTTTTATTTATTCTCTTTATTGTTTATTGTTTTTTTTTGTTGTTGTTATTGTTGTTCTCCAGCTCATTTATTTCTGCTTTAATCTTTGTTATTTCTTTTTGTCTACTTGTTTTAGGGTTAGTTCACTGAACATTCTCTAGCTTCTTCAGTTTGTTCAGTTAGATCTTTAGTTTTAGTTCTTTCTTGCTTTTTGATATATGCATTTAGAGCTATAAATTTCCCAGCCAGCACTGACTTCACTGCGTCCCATAGGTTTTGATATGGTGTGTTCTCATTTTCACTCGTCTCTAGATATTTACCTATTTCTCTTGCAATTTCTTTATTTGACTCACTGGTTGTTTAGGAGTGTGTTGTTTAACCTCTATATATTTGTGAAAGATCTGGTTCTTTGGTGGTTGTTGATTTCTAACTATATTCCATTTTGGTCAGAGAACGTGTTTTGGATAATTTCAATCTTTTTAAAATTATTAAGACCTGTTTTGTGCCTCAAAATATGTTCTATCCTGGAAAATGTTCCATGGGCACTAGAGAAGAATGTATATCCTGGTATTTTGTGATGTAATGATCTCTCTGTATATATCTGTTAAGTCAAATTCATCTATCATATTGTTTAGGTTCCCAATTTCCTTATGGGTCCTCTGTCTAGTTGTTCTATTTATAGAAGAGAGTGGTGTATTGAAGTCTCCCACTGTTATTGGAGACATGTCTATTGGTCCCTTCAGTTTAGCCAATGTTTGTCTCATGTATAAATTATAACATTTATAATTGTTATTTCTTCCTGATGAATTATCCCTTTATTAATATGTAGTGTCCTTTATCTCTTATGACATCTTTGCATTTAAAGTCTATTTTGTCTGATATTAGTGTAGCTTCCCCAGCTTTCTTTTGATTGCAGTTTGTGTGGAATATTTTTTTCCATCCTTTCACTTTCAGTCTCTTTGTATCACAGAATCTAAGATGAGTCTCTTGTAAACAGCATATTGCTGGGTGATATTTTTTTAACCCATTCTACCAGACTGCATCTTTTAATTGGAGAGTTTAATCCATTCACATTTAAAGTTATTACTGTGAAGGGAGTTCTTGAGCCACCCATCTTATCCTTTGGTTTTTAGTTGTTTGATCTATTTTTTCCCCATCTCTTTTTTTTCCTTCAAGTTACTCTTACTAATAACTCTTCAGTTCTGTGCTGTTCTCCAGACCTCTCTCTCCTTTCTTTTTTTCTCAGCTGGTAGAGCTCTCTTTAGTATTTCTTGCAGTGCAGGTCTCTTGTTAACAAATTCTCTCAGTGTTTGTTTGTCTGTGAAAATTTTAAACTCTCCCTCAATTTTGAAGGAGAGCTTTGCTGAATAAAGAATTCTTGGCTGGCAATTTTTCCCTTTCAGAATCTTAAATATGTCATACCACCGCCTTCTCACCTCCATGGTGCCTGCTGAGTAGTCAGTACTTAGTCTTATGCTGTTTCCTGTGTATGTGGTGAATCACTTCTCTCTTCCTGCTTTCAGAAGTTTCTTCTTCTCTTCAACATTTGACAATCTAATCAGTATATGTTTCAGAGTAGGTTTATTTGGATTTATTCTATTTGGAGTTCATTGGGCATCTTTAATTTGCATATTTATATTGTTTAGAAGGTTGGGAAGTTTTCCCCAACAATTTATCTGAGACTCTTCTCAGCCCTTTCCTCTTCTCTTCCCCTTCTAGGACACCAATGATTCTTACATTTGTGCACTTCATGTTGTCCATAATTTCCCTGAGATCCGTTTCAATTTTTTTTTCATTTTTTTTCACCATTTATTCTTTTGTGCTTTCACTTTCCATCATCTTATTTTTGAGGTTGCTTATTCGTTCCTCTACTTCTTCAAATCTGGTGTTATGTGTTTCAAGAATATTTTTAATTTGAGCAACAGTATTTTTTTATTTCCACAAGATCCACTATTGTTTTATTTACTCTTGCAAATTCTTCTTCATGTTCTTCTAGGGTCTTCTTCATGTCCTTTATATCCTAAACCATAATATTCTTGTTTGTATGTTCCTCTTTGATTAATTGCTCCAAATTTTTTGTCTTCTTATAGCTTTTTAATTTGTTCATTTGTTTTGTCCATATATTCTATATCCTTTAAGTGCTTTGTAATTTTCTGCTGGATTTGGGGCATTTTCTTGTCTTGATAGGGTTATTTTGGGAATTGCAAAATTAATTGAGCATTTATATATAATCAGGTCTACTGGAGTACAGTTTCCCAAGTCTACCAGTAGGTAGCACTCCTGAGGTATGGTTTGCTGGAGTGCAGTTTCCCTAAGCTACCAGCAGGTGGAGATCTCAAGAAGGTCTTCCCCAAACTTCTGCATGCTGGGCTGAGTCCAAGCCTGGTGGGGCACCAATCAGTGCAGTGGATCTCTATGTTCTCAGAGGAATCCTGGTCCTGGGGCAACAACATGAGCCCCAAGCAGGTAGGCATGGAGTTGATCAAGGGCACCCTGCAGGTGGAACCTAGGTCCTGCCTGCTTGCTCTCTGCCTCCCTTGTGCCCATGAGTCTCCGGGGGTGTGGGAGCAGCCCCCAATTGCCAGTCTGGCACCTGTTCCCTTGCCCACTTCTCGCCATTGCACTCCTCCCCCCACCAGACTTCCATGGGAGGAGAGCAACCACTGCCTGTCAGGCTCCCTCACAAGAGGTCCCCGCTCTTTCGCCAGAGGATCACCCTCCAAAAATCTGTCAAGGTAGGTAGACGGGAGTGGAGAGCCACTACTCACTCCCTTGCCCTTTGGCCTGGGGGGAGGTTGGTCCTGACAGGGAACACACTCACCACAGCACTTCAGCCACCATCTCTTCTTGGTTTTTGTTGGGTGTCCCCTCCATGTACTGTGGGGGACCCTCTATGTCTGGTTACACCCTGGAACTGCAGTTCCTGGTGTCCTCTGGCCCCTTTCTAACTACTCTGATGGAGGAGAAGCCAGTTCTGCCTCGCTTACTCCACCATCTTCCCAGAAGTCCTCTGTATAAATTATTGCCCTTTCTTTAATTGGGTCATTTGTTATTTTCTTATTGTTGCATTTTAGGAGTTTTTGTGTATTTTGTTTACAAATCCTTTTTCAGTTATGTGTTTTGTGAATATTTTCTCCAAATATGTGGCTTATCTTTTCATTATAATAACAGGGTCTTTTGCAGAGCAGAAGTTTTTAATATTAATAAATTCCAAATAATCAATTTTTTCTTTCATTTATTATACCTTTGGTGTTGTATCTAAAAACATCACACTATAAAAGATCACCTAGATTTTCTGTTTTCTTCTGGAAGTTTTATAGTTTTTCATTTTACATTTAGGTCTATGATTCATTTTGAGTAAATTTTTGTGAAATGTGTAAGGTATGTATTTAGATTCAATTTTGGCATATGGACATCTGTCTTAGTTTCTTAGGTCAAAGAAAATATCATGAAATGGTTCAGCTTAAACAATGGGAATTTATTCATTCATGATTACAGTCCAGAAAAAAGTCCAAATCAAGGCATCATAAACATGATGCAATCTTCCCAAAGAATGGCTGCTGGCAATTCTTGGTTCCTCTGCCATGTGGAAAGGCACAAAGAGGCATCTGCTGGTCTCTCACATCTCCTCCAGCTTTTGTTGATTTCACCTTCTTGCTTCTGTGGCTTTCTCCCTCTCATTCATTCTGTTTATACAAGAATTCAGTAATAGGATTAAGAACCATCCTGATTGATGTAGGACACACCTTAACGGAAGTATCTCCATCAAAAGGTCCCACATACAATGGGTTTACAACCACAAGAATGGATTAAAGAATATGCTTTTCTTGGGTACATACGGCTCATTGTGGTTTTGATTTGCATTTTCCTAATAGCTTGTGATGTTCTTTTGCAGCTGATTGGACTTGGCAGTTTTGTTAAATATCAATTGGCCATAAATGTGAGAGTGAATTCTCAATTTGATCCCACTGTTCTATCATCTATCTATCTATCTATCGCTTTATGCCAGTACCATGCTGTTTTGTCTACTGTAGCTTTGTAATATGCTTCAAAGTCAGAAAGTGTGAGTCCTCCAACTTTGTTCTTGTTTTTCAAGATGTTTTTGGCTATCTGGGGCCCCTTACCCTTTTGGAACACCCATGACATGTATATTCATGTGCTTCATGCTGTCATTCAATTCCCCAAGACCCTGTGCATATTTTTCCACTCTTTTCCTTATCTGTCCTTTCATGTGTAGAAATTCAGATATTCTGTCCTCTAGTTCCTGAATCCTTTTTTCTGCCATTTCAAATCTGCTATTGTATTTCTCTGTTGTGTTTCTCATCTCTTCTATTGTGTCTTTCATTCCTGTAAGTTCTGCCCATTGATTTTTCAAACTTTCAGTTTCTTCCTTATGTTTGCCCAATGTCTTCTTTATATCCTTCATCTCTTTTGCCATATCTTCCCCCAATTCACTGATTTGATTTTTGAATTGATTTAGCATAATTGTTTGAAGATCTTTAATTAGTTTTTCAACTCCTGTATCTCAATTGAAGTGTAAGTTTTTTCCTTTGACTGGGCCATATCTTCATTTTTTCTAGGGATTCATAATTCCCTTGATTACTCCAGGTCTCAGGAAGAGGGTGTTACCAGTATCATGTTTCCTAAGGATGAGACCCAGATAGTTGTCAGACTTTCCTGTGAGGCCTCTAGATGCTGTGCTTTTTCTATCCTCCCCAGTAGGTGGCTCTTGTCAGCCACAGCTCCCCACTGGTGTGGAGCAGTGCATTGCCTTTAATTCTCAGTAGACCCTGTCCCTGCCAGGGTCTGAAAAGTGTCAGAAGCCAAACTTAAGCTGTTTCTGTTTTTTTTACCTCCAGGCCCTAGGGCCTAAGTTCTTTGAGAGAGGTAAGCCACTTGAACTGGGCCCCACCTCCCCCATTCTTTAAGGAAGATAAGCCCTGTAGGGATTTATCTCCTACACTTGATTTCTTCCTTTGACTTTCTGACTATATTAACCCCGCCCTTTCCTGGGTTAGCACTGACAATTGAAAATGCCTGAGACTTTCTCTAATATGCTACTTAGACTGAGAGAAAAAAAGGAAAACAGAAAGAAAACCCCTTTACAGAGCCAGTTCCCAGCCCCCCAGTTACCAGTCAAGAGCCAGAGTTGGTGCCCAGTTCTATGTGCTCCTTTTCTTGGGACACAGCCCTTTTCTAGTATTCTGAGCTCAGCAGTATCCAAAACCCTCTGTTTTATTTATTTATGTATTTTTTTTCTGTCAGCCCCACCTCCTCTCTGCTGGGAGGAGCCTCCAGTTTCCTTTCCTGTTTGCTCTGGTTTTATCTGTGCTCTTAGCTTGTATTCAGTAGTCCACATTTGTTAATTAAAACCACAATTGTAGCTTGGTTGTGCTACCTTCCCTTCCTCCTAGCAGAGTGCTTCTTTTTCCCACAGGGAAGTCTTCCAACTCAGCCTACCATGTCAGTGGGGGAGGGGTGCCAACTCTGCAGTTTGGGGAGCTTTTCTTACAGTTCTTATGCTGCAATCTCAGCCATTCTACCCATTCCAGACTGGTGTATGATGTTTGTCCAGCCACAGGTGTCCCTCAAAAGTTTTTCCAGACTATATGCTAGTTGTTCCAGAGGACTAACTAAATTCCATACCTTCCTATGCTACCATCTTGCCCCGTCTCTCTTGTTGAGTGTTTGTATCAGTAAAAAATATTGCGTTTTGTCAAATGCTTTTCCTATGTCTTCTGAGATGGTTATGTGACTTTTTCCTCCTTCAGTGAATTAACACAATTAATTAAATAGATAGTCACATTTTTTTGGGATAAATCCAATTTGGTCATGATGAATAATTCTTTTTATATGCTGATGGACTCACTTTGCTAGGTTATTCTTGAGAATTTTGTATCTGTAAAGGATATTGGTATGTAGCTTTTTTTTTTCTTTTTGCTTGTAGTGCCTTTGCCTGGCTTTGGTTTTTTAAGTGTAATACTGGCTTCATCAAATAACTTAGGAAGTTATCACTCATCTCCTATCTTCTGGAAGAGTTTGAGAAGGTTTGGTGTTAATTCTTATTTAAATGTTTATTAGCATTTTCCAGTGAATTCCTATAATCACGCAAATATCAAAAACTAACTTAAAAAGAAATAGAAAATCTGAATAAACTTTAACAAATAGAAAAAATGAGTTAGTAATACAAAAATCTTCCCACAAAGGAAATCCCGGGACCAGGAAAAAAGGAACCCCGCAAAATTTCCAGTCTTTGTCAGGGGAGTCTGTTGGAGCATACCTTTAACACTGAGCTAGGCATTTCACAAATTGGCCTCCCTCTTTACTTCCTGCTTCTGTAGAGCTTCAAGGGCAAAATAAAGGGAGAGCTTAGGGCCATCTCAGGTCTTTCCTGAGCATGTGCATGACCTCCTAGATTCCCAGGAATATGTCAGGATTTTTCAAGTGCCATAAGAATATCTCATTCTATAGCTTTTACTCTCACACTTAGATGGTGTATTTTTTTCCCCCACTTTTCAACTATCACCTCCAGCAAGAGCAACCTGAAACATGAGCTTACATATGTTTTCAACAAATGTCTCCAAGGAAGCAGCTTAGCATGAGGCCAGTTCCAAGTTAGGTGGAATAAAGAAAAGACTTGAATCAGTCATCCAGGAAGTTACCAGACAGATAACAAATAATATATAAAATTTCTTTGTTAGTTGGGTCCATTCTGTTCCCTTCAGTTACAGAAATGTGGGTAGCTATTATTTTCATGCTATTGTTGAGCAGGGGAGAGAGGGATTGAACTGAGGTAATTTTAAATGCCACAAAATTTGCTGTTCTTACCTTTTTTCCTTTTTCTTTCTTGATTAAGTGCTTTGTGGGATATTGCAAGTCTCTAGTTAATTTCTAGAGTTTTGAAAAAGTTTATTTTGACAGCTTTGTTTTTGCCCATTTTCAATGTGTTTATGGAGGAATAGAATTTGAAGTTCCTTACTCTGCCATTTTTACTGTCATCTTGAAGTTTCTTTTAATGTTAAATATACACTTACCTCAAAAAACAGCAATAAATAAATTCCCAGGTATTTACCCATGAGGAATGAAAACTCAGGTTCACAGAAAATCTGTACATGAATGTTTATATCAGCTATTCCTATTTGCCAAAACCTGGAAAACAGCTATAGGGAATTGAATTATGTCCACCATAAAAGACATGTTCAAGTCTTAATCTGCATTGCTGTGGGCAAGAACCAATTTATAAATAAGACCTTCGAAGATATTATTAGTTAAGGTGTGGACTCATTTGTGAATAAGATCTTCAAGGAACCTATTTAGATAAGGCCAAATTAAATCAGGATAGGGCTTGATCCATGTGGCTAAAGCCCTTATTATAAGGAGACAGAGACACAGATGACCGAGCAGAAGTAGAAGCCAAAAGAAGAAGCCAAGTGATGGAGGCAGAAATGAAAGCTATGGACCCTCAAGGATTGTGGCAAGCCAGAACCAGAATGCTATACACTCCAGGAGAAAGCATGGCTTGTTGAGACCTTGATTTTGTATTTTTAGCTTCCCCAACCATGAGACAATAACTTCCCATTATTTTAGCCAACCCATTTTATAGACTCTGTCATAGCAGCCCTGGCAAATTAAGACACCATACACATGCCCTTGAACTGGTGAATGGATAAGCATGCCATGGTGTATCTCTATAATGGGATACTACTCAGCAATAAAAAGGGTAAGCCACTGATACATGCAAAAACATAGGTGCATTTCAAATGCATTCTGATAAGTGGAAGAAGCCAGACTCAGGAGGCTACATGCTGTGTGATTCAATTTAAATGACATTCTGGAAAAGGCAAAAGCAAAACTATTAGGACAAAACAGATCAGTTGTTCTCTAGAGCCCATGGAGGGATGATTAGCTTCTATAAAAGGGCAGAAGAAATTTGGAGGGAGTGCGGCTAATGGAACTATTCTCTATCTTGATTGTTGTCATGGTTACAATGTATACATACACACTACCTGTATTTCTCAAGATTTGCAGAACTGTGCAACTCAAAACAGTGAATATACTGTATTTAAGGTACACTTAATAAAAAATGATTGAACAAACAAAACATTGCTGTGCAAAAGTAAAGCCTTAAGTAACTCTGGAAACATTAGCTCTTGAAGTGTATATAAAATTTGGCAAGTCCTTTGAACTTTCCATAGGACAAGGTTAGGGTATTTGGAGGTAATTTCCATGGACTCTTAGATGGAAGAGTGGCTTCAGCTGGCACCTGGTGTAACACATGGATGCAGAAGCCCATGCCTGAAAATTGGAAGAGAAATTTTCAGAGGTACGGGGGAAAGCAGAGAGTCCAGTAGATGCTGACTACAAAGGTCCATGTTAGGTTGTTTAATGTAGCACTTTATTCTACTTGTGCCTCTGACCATTAGTGAAAAAAAAAAAAATAACGTATCTCACAGATGAACCAAACTTAGCAATTCTTCAACATTCCTGGACTCACCCTGAGGCACATGGCTCCGTCTAAGTCTTCTTGGGAGTGTACGTCCCCAGAGGAGCCTTCTGTTCACCATTAGTGCCATCTTGCAATGAGAAAAATCCCCAAGTTGTCCCTTAGAATTCTGCTAGAACTCAAGAAGGCAAAGGAAGGGAATGAATTTTGTGAATGACAATGTGCATCTGATTTCTCAAACACCAACATAGAGGCCTTTGATTTTTCCTGGGAAATACACATTAACAGGCTTGTTTCCTGTACCAAAGCAATCTGCCTTTAAAACTTCCCTAGAGACCCTCACTACCTCTGCAAGTTTCTGGCCTCTGAAATTCAGAACCTGTGGACCTAGCACTGTCTAACAGAAGGAGCTTGCCGTGCTCTGGGGTGGGCCTGGGTGGTATGAACTCACTGATTCAAATGTTATGGGCTGACATCTAGATAATGTGATCTTCTACCTACAATTATCAGCTTTAGTTGCTTAGGAAACAACCTCAAAATATCAGTAACTTAAAGGTTTGCAAAACAACTGCAGTTCTGCTGATGTAAACTGGGTTCAGCTGAGTGACTCTCTTCTGGGCTTGGCTCATGGTTGGGGGTTGGGTTCCAGTCTGTTCCAGGTGCCCCATCCTCTTATACCAGCAGCCATCAGAGCATGTTTGCATGGTGAACAACCAGAGCACCCAAGCCAAAGCACACAAGCATTCTTCAGGCCTCTTTTTGTGTCATATCTATTAACATCTCTTTGAGCAAAGCAAGTCATGTAGCCAAGTCCAAAAATCAATGAGGTAAGAGTTAAACCCCTCCCCTGCTGCTACAAAAAAATCCAAATTCTTACTCTACCTGTGTGAACATAGACTTAACCTCTTCAAGTCTCAGTTTGCAAATGTGTGAAAAATAACCCTGACCCAATAGTGTTTCTTTTAAGTTAAATGAGATAAAAACACAAAGCACTTAGCTGATTAGGTCATTGTATCTATTCAACATACACATTTTCTTCTATCCTATTTATGCATTTAATGAATATGTTAAAGGATTTTAAAATAACTGTTTTAAAAGAAATTTTAAAAGAATTATTGTTATGCAAGGTTTTAGGATATTGGGGAAAAGTGGGGGATTTGAATAATAATCTCAGTCTTTTAGTAAAGAAAGGGTTTGCAAAACCCAAATACTCTCCTTGAAATTCAAATTTGATAAAATTTATTAAGGTGTTCTTCACCAAAGCCAGAAAGCAGGAAAAGACAATGGGCTTCCTAGATAAAGTTACCTAGAAATAAAAAATGCAAACCCTTTGTCCAGTCTTAAAGGGAATGTTGGGTTTGGGGTCCCCAAGGTGCTAAACTACAGCAGCTTGTCTCAGCTTAGCCCTTCAGGAGCAGGCTTGATACCTGGGAAGTGGCTTCAAGGCAGTTTTGCTGCATAGCTTATTTAGCTGAGATTGGCACTAAAGGAAGGGTTGTTCTGCTTAAACCTTGAAGCAAGATGGCCAGGAGATATCAGCAGCTAGATCTTGGAAAGGAGCCCTAAAGCTATATAGTGGGTTGCAGAGATTTCAGTGGTTGGCAACACCAAAGCTTTTGGTTTGGTTGGCAACAACAGTGTAATTCAGGTAAATTCAGGGAGAAGCAGGTTCTGGTAGTTGTTGTGAAGACTTTCAGTCTGAAATCCTAAAACATGTGGGTTCCATCTCCCATATGTCCCAGCAGTGAGATAACCCACTCCTTTGAAGGTGAAATAAGCATTCCAGGTAGGGTTGCCAGATAAAATACAGAATGTGCAGATAAATTTGAATTTCAGATAAACTACAAATAATTTTCTTAGTAGTTGGTAACTTTATACTAAAGATATTATTGTTTAACTGTAATTTGAATTTAACTAGGTTTTCTGAAGTTTTATTTGGTAAATCTAGCAATCCTAATTCTAGCAAGTCTTTGCACAAATTGTGGGGGAGAGAACCCTAGGGAGAGAGTACTCTTGGACAGTTGTTAAACTGCCTTAAGGGGGCTTGAATGAGAGACACAGTAGGGATACCTAACATGGGGTCTAGGAGAGTCAGGGGAGACTCTTTGAAGGGTGTGCCATTTAAGCAGAGACCCAAAAGATACAGAATTCTTCCAGTGAAAAGTGATTTTGGGTGTGGCACACTGTATAGGGGGTCTAGTTATTCAGGCACAAAAATACCATGCTCAATTTTATGGAAATGAGAAACAGCATGTCATGTTAAGGGTTGAGGATAATTTTGATATGTATGGAGTCTGGAGTGCAAGAGGGAAATGCTGGAAGAAGCAGTGAAGAGGCGGACAGGGGCTAGATCTGTCCAAGAATGTTCTTAGCAAAATTAAGGCATGTCTTTCATGAGCACAATCAAGTGTGCTTACATGTATCTCATTGATCCTCGCAATGATCTTGGGAAACAGACAGAAGAGCAATTATAATGTCCTCCTTACAGGCAAGACAAACATAACTATGGAGGACAAAATATGGTAATAACAGTGGCTTTCAATTAACGGGCATTTGCCATGCAACAAGTATGGTACCAGGATTGGTACATAAATTCTTCTATTGCTTTTTTCTTCTCACAACACTTAAGTAAAAGATAGTATTATCCCAGCCTTATAGTGGAGGAGCTTTGGGTTCAGAGGTGCAGTGTCTTAACTAATGTCATGCATTTATGAGAAGGGGAAGGGGCAGAGCCCAGCAACCATGGCGGTGCCATGCAGATTTGACCCCCTGGAGATGTCCACACCAAATGGCACCAACCCAACCCAATCACTTTCTCTCTTGTGAACTGTAAATGCAGAGAGCACAGGGAAGGGGCACGATCTCCAAACTTCTAGTTACTGTCCTCAGTAGGGTTTGGCTGTCTTCCTGGCTTCTTAGGAAGCCTGATGCACACCTGAGAACCAGGGAAGGTTGGGTGAATGGATTATCCTTAAAGCCCATTTACAATAAGTGAAGTGATCTCTGAATGTCACTTCCTTAAAAATCCTAAGAGACAGACTTGCTAGATTGTTATTAGTCCTGTAGTTCCTTGGCAGATCAGCTATCTGAAGTAAGAATGGACTTTCTCAAAGAATAGCACTGCTAATTGGTGTTAGACTCAGACTGGCTCCCTTGAACCTATAATGGAATTGCCTAATTACACTCTACGTTAGAGTCTAAGAAGAATATTTACTGTTAATTACCCAGATCTCCTAATTCTTAAGAATAGTTTTAATGCTGAGTCTCAAACTCCCAATCCAGGAGAGAGAGAGGAGAGCAGCTAGAATGAGTTTGGGTAAAACTTAATTCAACTCAATGCCTACCCTCCAAATTCAGCCATTTCTCTGGTCCTATGTAGTAGGTTGAATCTTATTCCCCAGAGAAAGACATGTTCTTAATCTTAATCCCTTTCCTATAGGTGTGAACCCTTGATGAGGTTATGTTTAGTTAAGGTATGGCCTTTTAAAGAGAAAGCCTTAGGGAGGAGCCAGAAGTCAGAAGTCAGTGGAACCTGGAGAGAAAGGAGAGGGCATAACCATGTGATGGGAGAGCCATGGAACCCAAGGATTGCTGGCCAGGTAGAACACTGCCAACCCTGGGATAAAGCAAGCCTTCTAGCCTCTGGGAAACTGTGAGCTGATAAATTCCTGTTGTTTCAGCCACAAAATTGCATGGTATTTGTCATAGCAACCTGGAAACTAAGACATCTTACTTCCTAACGCAGTTAAGTCTCTTATGTCTTATCAGCTGTGCCCTGTCTTTCACTTTTAGGAAGTCTGATGTCACTGCTTTATTCGGACCGGCATACATGTTTGGCTATTGCCTCAGACATCAAAGATGCTCAAAAGTATTTTAAATGAAAGAATGAATGAACAGGAATGAGTTGAGCTGGTGACACAAATCTGGAGGAATTGAGAAAACAAGGGAAAGGGAACTTGATCAGAGAAAGCTGGTCTCTAATGCAATGAGTTACTGTCCACATGACATCACAGTCCAGTGGGTTTTGGTGACCTGGACACTGATCTAAGGTAGGGTTGATATGAGAAAGGAAAGGGAAGGAGTGTCCTGGATGGTGGCAGCAGCACTGTTTGGAAATACACTACTGGAATAGATGTGTTATTTTAATTTCCTGGTTGGCTTAAGCAAATACCATGAAATGGGTTGGCTTAAAAAAATGGGAATTTATTAGCTTACAATTTTATGGCTAAAGGGAAATCCAAATCAAGGCATTATTAAGGCAATACTTGCTCCCGAAGTACTGTGATATTCTGGGGCTGGCTGCTGGCAATCGTTGGCTCCTCTGATGCAGGAGATGTAACATCTCCTGGTCTTTCCCTTCTCTTCTGGGTTTCATTGATTGCAGCTTCTTACTTTCTGTGACTTTTTCTCTCTCGTATCTGAATTCATTCCACTTATCAAAGACTCCAGTAATAGGATTAAGATCCATCCTGATTGGGCTGGGCCACACACACATTTACTGAAGTAAACCATCAAAAGGTCCTACTTACAATGGGTTCACACCCACAGGAATGGGTTAAATTTAGTAACATGTTTTTCTGGGGTACATACAGCTTCAAACCACAACACCAGTGAATAGTAGTATCTAGTTCCCAACTCAGTACCCAGACTTTTCTATTTAATTACAGACATTATCCAGGCCTCGGTTTACTCATCAGTGAAATGGGGATTAAAATATTGTCTATATCATATAGTTGTTCATTTATTACACAGGTATCTTTTGAGCCCTGCCTTTGTTCAAAGTATTCCTCAAGGTAGCGAACATGCAGCAAGGAACAAGACAGAAGAGCTGCCCGCCTCCCATCCCCAGTTGCTTACATTGTACTATGGGAGATAGGTACAAACAACTAGACAAATAAATAGCATGAGTATTTTTAGAATCTTAAGTACTATTGAAGGAAATGAAAGAAAGTAATACGATGACTGGGCTGGGGAGGTCCCACTGAAATAGGGTCGTCAGGGGAGTCTCCTCTGTAGAGCTGAATGGTAACTTGAGGCTAGGATGAGATAAAAAGTCAACTTTTTGATGATCCAGGCAAAAGTATTTTAGGAAGATGGTACAAAAGCCCCCAAAATAAAGGAAGTGTGTTTGAGAATTAAATGAGATTATGCATATAGAGTATTTAACACAGCGCTTAGTATATGATAAATGTTAAGACAATAGTAGCTGGGATGGCAATGGTGGTGACAATGATGATGATGAGGAAGAGAATATTATAAATTATCACTAGAGTCTATGCATGGAGTCAGAAGTCAGCCTCTTAGAAAGAGACTAGCAAGAATCAGGCTGTGTGGGCTGTTTGTTTTTCAGAGCAGTGTTCAGAAAAGATGCCTATGGTTTTGGTGAGACTTCTACTGGGTAGGAAAACCTCCTCTGAGCTTGTCAGACTTGTATTTCTGTACCACAGAACTGGGGGCAAAGGGACTCCTTATAACCCTTCCCTCCATGGTCAGTTCTAGCTCCAGAGCTAAGTGTTATTGAAACTGGAATAAGAGACGATACTTTCTGCAGCTGAGCAAAATTGGGACAGCAGGAGCCAACATTTCCCACACTCCAATTTATCCATCTAATCCACAGCCCAGGGAACTTTCATTCCATGAACTTCAGAAGCTCTGGCAGCCCAGCACCAGCTCAGAGGGAATCTGGAGCTGAGTTTATAAACACGTAGCTACCCACAGAGAGGCTGGCAGAGAAGCACCATTGCTGAGCATGTCCTCATCTAGGATCCTTGTTGGAAACACTGATGCCAGATCTCATTACTGCTCTGAGAAGGTCCTTGGAAGGCTCACCTCTTTCTGACATCTCCTTCCAAGTAGGCTCAGACTTCTGTGGTGTTGGCTTCATTCCCCTTGACACTGGGACATTTATATTTGATGGTTTGGGGATGAATTATGCAAACACCCCACTGAACCCAGATTTAATGAGGAGATTTCTTTTCTCTTCCTTTTTTTGACTTTAAATGCATTCTACCCTTTGAATTAAGCATTGATTCAGCAACACGAGGCTGCAAGGGATGCAGAGACAGAAACTGTCCCTCTAACCAGAGACTTAGAGGTGGCTGTTTTGACAATCAGGTTTCCTCCCCTGGGTCCTGTTTCTGGGTCCCAGGTGAATTCAGAGATAAGGTTCTCCATCTGAGTAGGAGAACAAAGACCACACTGGGCCAAATGAGGAGTAAAACTTGGAGCATCAGGAAGCAAGGTGACCCAAAGGCCAAGTGTAAGCCATTGCTGCAGAATCAGAGTTCTGAAGGGGAAATGTGAAGCTACAAATAGAATAGGCATCATGTCCTCAGTAACCGTGTTGATCCTTGCCAAGCATCTGTTCCCTCTTAGTCTGTTCTTAGTGGATTGATTTTTTGTATGGGGAAATCACTTCTCCTCTATTTTAAACTGATAGGTATAAGAAAGGGTTGACTGTATCCCTGAATTAAAGAGCAGACTATACAGTCAGAGAAACCTACATCCCCTTAGCAAAATAATTGGTTCAGGTTTAGGCATGTGACCCAAAGCTAGAATCAATCCTGGGAACTTTGCTGAAATTTTGGGAATAAGATGCTTTTTATTCTTCTCTCAGCAGTTGCTAAGTGGTAGAATATACATCTTCAGAGCTGCTATGGACTAATGCATTACAAAGGCTCTGTCCAGAAAACAACTGGTCAAAAGGGAGTAAAACAGATCTCAGAGAAACAGAGAACCATATTGAAGGTGCATGACATTATTAGAGTCCCTGGATCTAGCTGTACCTAAAGTTAGGTATGAAATAGTCCACTGCAATTTTTCTTAAGCCATTCTGACTTGAGAGTTTATTTCTCTTTAAAAAGAAAAAAAGAAGAAACCAAAAATATTGGGAAGAGTAGACAGCAGATCAAGGAGAAATGAGTCTGGACATGACCTGTTTTAAGGGAATGAAGAACTATTTTTGTGGGGTGCTGTTTTTTTGCATGAAGATAAGTCTCCTGCATGTGGATACAGGGTTGGCCTGGGCTGTCTCAGTTCCTGTTTCATGCTTGTCAAAGCCAGCACTTGTACCTATAATAAGAGCAAAATTTTTGCTGAAAAATTGATCTGTGTGAAAATAATTTCAGTAAAATGAAAACAGAAAAGAATGGAACCAATTTAAGTATACTGTACAGAAAATTGATCCAAGACTTAAATAGGTTTCAGGAGTTAGTTCCAGAAATAATTTCTCCATGAAAATATAGCAAGTTTTAGGATTTCGATTAAAATATTTCAGTCCTTCCCTTGTTTTAATACTTACAATGACTTCCATGACACTCAGAATGAATTCCAAACTCTTTATCTTGACAGTATATGATCTCACTCTTGCTTACCTGTTTGAACACATGGTTTGCATCCCCTTTCTGCCTATTTAAGCTCATGTCACATTAGATTCTTTTTGTTCCTCAAATGATTCAAGCTCCTTTATATCCACTGCACATACTGTGCCCTCTGTTGCCTCCTCCTCATCATTCTGTTCGGTACAAATATCACCTACTCAGAAAATTCTTCTCTCATTACCTCAACTTTTTTTTTTCTTTCTTTCTTTTTTTTTTCATTACCTCATCTTAAATAATTCCCACAACAAGCAGATTTCAACTATGATCTCCTTTAGGGTCTTCCTTGGCTGGAGAAAGCTGTGTTACCTGTTTTTGTGCCCTTCTTAGGGTACCCTATATCTAGCAACTGAATGAAATGGGGGTTCAAAGGTCCAGCAATTTCAGCCAATTGTGGGTCAACTCAAATGGGCAATTCTTACTCCAGGGTTTCCCACCAAGGTGGTCAAAGCGTTGTCAGGCCTGCTTCACAGTTGGACTCCTTCCTCTGCCTAATGCTGCTTCCTTCCTCTTCTCTTCACAGGTGTTGATCCCTAATAAACATCTGGCATCTCAAACATTGTCTCAGTCTCTGCTACTGGAGAACACAACCTGTGACACCACTCCTCTTAAGTCTACATTGCCCTGCATTCCTTGCAGCTAGATGTGGCCATGTGACTATGTTCTTACTAATGGAGTGTGAATGGAAGCGATATATGAAACTTCTGTATTATTTCCCTAAAAGACAATTTCGTGCCCTCATCTTTTTCTCACTTTCCTAGGGACTGAAATATAGGCGTGATAATGATAAGAAAGCATTGGCCATGCAGATTAGGGTTTAGTGACAAGCTAGAAGGAATCTGGGTCCTTTGACAATCTCATGAAGTCAAAATCTCTACCTTCCCTGGACCACCAACTTACTTCTATTTATTTGCATTCAAATGGAATAAAATATTTTGTTTGATTAGGTGTACTTTGGAATTCCTTGACTATAGCAACTTAGTTTAAATCTTCATTAATATAGTGAAGAAAACCACAGAATCTTAAGGGTCCATTGACTAAGATGTATCCCTTTGCTTCCAACAGATCTGGGACTGAACTCTGGGTACCTTCCATATCAGGGTGCTCCTAAACTATCCTGAAATGGGCCCATATCTTAGGATTTGATTTCCAACCAATCTCATTTCTCACATCTGCTGGCATGGTGGTCACGACCACCCACCTGCACTGACACTGAGTTGCTCGTATCTGGTTCCTCCTCTCTGTGCAAAACTCACAACTTCGGACACCCCTGCACTATCACTCCAGTATTAGGGCACGTTAACTGACACAGACAATATGCCTACCCCTAGTCCCCACATGGCTAATCTCCTTAAGTCTGCTTAGTGGGAGCCACTGCCTCAGCCTTGATCTGAACAACCCATAATTCCTTGGGCTGAATGAGTTCTAGCAGCAGCAGCATCATATCAGTTTGACCTATTGACATGAAATGGCCACAAAAACACACAGACACACTCACATCACATCTATTTGTATCTTAGATCACATGAATAAAATCATAGTATTTAAACTGGAGGAAGTGATGGCTCTGTCTTTAAATTCCTTAAATAATCAGGCCAAATTTGGAATTTTTTGCCTTCAGTCTAGAGTATGCTATTATAATGCAGCAGTAGAAAAGTTGGAATATGTTCTCAAGAGGATATTCAGTCATTTATTAATTCATTCAACAAACATTTACTGAGCACCAACTATGTGACGGACACCTGCTGTGCAATCAGGATATGACTTAATTATAGGGTGGGTTGAAGTGGGAAATCAGAATGTTCTTCACAAAGGAAAAGAGGAATACTCAAAATCACACACACGTATACACATAATATGAGAGGAATTTTTAGGAACTAAAGCTGTCCCACTGGGAGAAGAGATGCCAAGGAGGCCTTAATAACTCTCTTCAGATATCTATATGAGGATTGTGATCAGGAGAAAGAAGGATTTCACTTGTTCTGTGCAGCAACTAAGGTCATTGGTTACAAATAAGGACTTTTGGATTCCTATAAAACTGTAATTTAACATTGACCCAGAAGATAATGTTACATTTGCCCCTTAAGATATGTAAGCAGAAGCTTGCCAACCATCAGGGCAGGATTTCTTTCACTCACTCAACTAATATTGATTGATTACCTACTATGTGCTAGGCATTGTTTTGGACACTAAGAGCAGAGCAGAGATGGTCTACTCTCATGGAGTTTATATTCTGCTTAGTATGGTGATGTGAGTAGGGGTGAAGTGCTACCTGAGATTGGATGATGTTTCAGTTTGCTAAAGCTGCTGGAATGCAATATACCAGAAATGGATTGGCTTTTTCAGTGGGAATTTATTAGGTTACAAATTTACAGCTCTAAACCCATGAAAATGTCCAAATTAAGGCTTCAAGAGGAAGATACCTTCTCTGAGGAAAGGCTGATGGCATCCGGAGTTCCTCTGTCACATGGGAAGTCACATGGTAATGTCTGCTGGTCCTTCTCTCCTCTGGTTTCAGTGGCTCTTTCCAAATGCCTCTGAGCATTTTCTCTCTCTGTGCTCTCATAAAAGGTTCCAGTACAGGATTAAGAACCACCATGAATGGGCTGGGCCACATCTCAATAGAACCAAAAGGTCCCACTCACAATAGGTCTGCCCCAACTGTGGTGGATTAAAAGAATATGGTCTTTTCTGGGGCACATGACAGATTCATATCAGCACAGACAGCTAGCCCAAGGTCACTGGGAGGATTAGATCTGGTGCACAGGTAGGAGAGCTAGACTGGGAGAAAGGAGACTGGGCATTTATTAGAACTCTGTCACCCATGGTCTTTATCACTTTGGGCAGGCCAAATAACCTCTCTGATTCACCTTTTCCATTAGTAAAATGATTTTTCAAGTCTTCACTCAAGCATCACATCTTCCTTGAAGTCCACCCCATTGGAAGAGATTTGGAGAAACTCTATGTTCCTTCCATGGACATAGCTTCCTTCTCAGGAAAGCTGGCTTTTGATAGTATGAAGATTTTGTTCCAAGTGTGATAATTGAATCAGCCCTACTATGCTGATCAGAGCTGACTGTTTCCAGTCTTAGTTACCAAGGCAAAGGCCATCAGTGATGGGATGGAAGACTATAGCCCATCTATCCCTGAGGGGCCTTGATGGCAACTCTACCCAATAGAACCAACCATATTGGATGATGACATAACACCAGGCTTTCTCTGGGGTATTTGCTCGTGGAGAAGCCATGTCATTAGAACTGGTATTCCATCTTCCTGGTTTTCCATGGGACTGCTATGCTGTCAAATCTTGGAACTACTTATGTCACTAAAGATAAAGTTCTCCATGTTACTCTCCTGCTTAAAATGTTCTGTTGACTTTCAGTAGCTCTTAGAATAAATTGGATGAACTACAAGGCCCTGCATGTCTGGCTTCTGCCCATTTTTAGCTGTAGTTCACTGTAAACTGGCTCTCATTCTTTTGCTCTAGTTTTACTGGCCTTTTTTGTGTTTCTCCAAAATACCACAGAGCTTGTTTGCAGATCCTGCTCCATGAAGTCAGTGTCCAAATCATTTTGTTAATTTGTTTTTTTCTGTTCACCATTGTATCTACAATTCCTAACACAGCTGCTGGCACATTGCAGACACCAAAGAAATGAATGAAGTTTGATTTCATTTCATAAAAATATTTTACCATAGCTCCCCATCACTTTAAGTCATCTGAACTTGTAGCTTCCTTGCAACCTGCTTAATATGTTCATACCTGTAACATACCTGAGGCAGAATAGCATGGTGGTTAAGCATTTGAGCTCTGGAAAAAAATTTCTGTCTGGAATAAATCCCTGATTCTCCATTTACTAACAGTGACTTTCTGAAGCTTATTTAAAGTCTCTCTTCTTGGTTTTTTCAATCTGTAAGTGAAGATAATAGATATGTTTGTTGTACAGACAAATGACTTGATAACAAACAATGTTTGGCACATAATAAGCATTCAATAAACTGTATTGTGCCAGTTTGAATGCATTATGTCCCCCCAAATGCCATTATCTTTGGTGCAATCTTGTGGGGCAGACATATTAGTGAGGATTAAGTTGGAACATTTGGATTAGGTTGTTTGCATGGAAATGTGCCCCACCCAACTGTAGGTGATAACTCTGATGAGATATTTCCATGGAGGCGTGCCCCCCCCCATTGAGGGGTGGCCTTGATCAGTGGAGCCATATAAATGAGCTGACAAACAGAAGGAACTCAGTGCAGCTGTGAGTGACATTTTGAAGAGGAGCTACAGCCAAGAGGGACACTTTGAAGAAAGCATAGGAGCTGCACATGAGAGACAGTTTGAAGATGGCCATTGAAAGCAGACTCTTGCTCTGGAGAAGCTGAGCGAGAACAAATATCCAAAGTACAACTAAGAGTGACATTTTTGAGGAACTACAGCCTAGAGAGAAACATCCTGGGAGAAAGCCATTTTGAAACCAGAACTTTGGAGCAGAAGCCAGCCACGTGCCTTCCCAGCTAACAGAGGTTTTCTGGACGCCGCTGGCCATCTTCCAGTTAAGCTACCCGATTACTGACGTGTTACCTTGGACACTTTATGGCCTTAAGACTGTAACTGTGTAACCAAATAAACCCCCTTTATAAAAGCCAATCCATTTCTGGTGTTTTGCATTCTGGCAGCATTAGCAAACTAGAACATGTATATATAATATATTAGCTTCCAGGCAGATTTGATCACTTTCTCCTCTATCCTCTCCCTCCCAAACCCATGATACAATGTGAATTTTAAAAACTGGGAGTAGAAACAAAAAGCATAGCCACATGATTTTATTTTATTTTTTAAATTTACCCCTTCCTTGCAACCCAAGGAGTGCCATATACTCCTGATGTGTTGCGATAGGAGAGCCATGGTTCCTAATGGGTCTGTGTACTCTCCTCTAGATAAGTTGAGTCAGTAAAAGGGTGGGATCATGGATATACAGATAACTCTCATACCACTTCCATCAAGAGTGGCTATGAGGAGTCCAAAAGATGGCACATGTGAAAGTAACATACATAGCATTTGCCATATAGTAAGTGCTCAAGAAATGCTGAGGAATCTGCATTTGAGTTGAAGACATCTGCCATTAACTGGGGTGAACCGATAAAGTAACTAGCAGGCTAAGTCCTCCTGGGGAGCCCCAGACATTGTTAATAGAAGAAATTCTGTAGTTACATGGGGAGCATGTGCTGTGTAAAATTTATAAGTGGTTCATTAATTTACAATTCCATGTTTATTAAATTAATTTGAATTTTAATGAAAAAAACTAAGATGGAGTGGTTCTTGTCTTACAGAGAAAACAGTATTACTATGCAGTCTGCGGGGGAGTAGGAGACCAGGAAAGGGATATAAGCTTCCTAAATTCCCCCAGAGATTACAGTCCATCATCTCCTAGAGCAGGATGTTGAAAAAAATGATCTTTATGGTACACTCATCATAAACAGGGAAACTTCATCAGAAATGCTTGGTGGGACATGAGTAGCATGGGATGCTAGATAGGAAGAGGAAGCCAGGATGAGGATGGGCAGGGCCTGGGGAAGTTGGCCTAGTTACAAGCATAGCACCCCTGGGAGTCTTTAATAGCACATATAGGCTTGACAGTTTGGACTTGTTTCTGGGGTGTGTCCCTGTACAAGGGAAATATAGTGGGAAGGACACCACTCAGCTATCTAAAGGACAGGTGATGTTTCTTCTTAGGTGGGTAAATGGGGCCTCAGACCATGTGAAGTCTCCAAAACTAATTCCTGATATTACTTAGGAATAGTCCAAGGAATCAAGCACCAAATCAATCTGTCTTAAGCAGTGAATTGTTTGCCTAAATTTACTGAAAAATCCAAGGGTAGGACTTCAGGAGTAGCTGGATCCAGATGCTCAAATGATGCCCTTGGGAACTTCTGTCTTTTCTTCTCTTCTCAGTTTTCCTACACTGGCATTATATCAGCCAGGCTCTTACCATGTGGTCACAAAGGTGGCCACAGCAAACCTACAGCTTTAAGTTTATATCTTATCAGCCTAATATTCCCAGCATAAAGAAGGCATCTGTTTGTCAGTATTCCTGTGGAAGTCTGCAGATTTCATTTTATTTTCCCATATTGAGTCACATGTTTATCCCCTAAATAATTATTCTTGTCAGGGATTGTGAAGAACTCTGCCTGGCCATGTTTGTATCATATATTCACCCCAAAAGCTAGAAGATTTATGAAGCCAGCCCCATCAGAAAAACCCAGTCATCAAGTGAGGTGGTAGCAGCCCCCCACAGGGTCATTGGCATGGTATGGGCAGAACAAGGGTAGTGGGTTTGGAGTTCATCATACAACATGTATTCTCTTTATTTGGGGTACAGATATCTGCTTCCTAATGACAAGGGGACAAGCTGCCTTCAGCCAAGAAAGCCCCAGTCATGGGTTCTAATTTCTGGGGCATGAAGAATACAAATTGGAATCTAAGGTAGAAGATGAATTGTAAAACTTAGAATAACATGGTGAAAATAAAAGTCCAAGATTGTTAGACGCACATGAGACTTTATCTTATATTCCAATGTATCCCCAGTATCTCTCTCTGCCTGGCACATAATATGAATTCAATTAATATTAGTTAAATAATGAATGAAAACTTATTAATAAATAATGATTGAAAGCACATTACAACAACTACTACTATTACTACTACACTATTTATATGATGACGATAATAGCCATAGTATATAAACAATAAAATGAGGTAAATATAACAAGAAAAGCAGCCTACTGCTGCCTATCTATTAGCTAATATTTGTTTACTATGTGCCTGCCAAGTACTTTATTTTCAGTATTTCATTTACTCTTTACTACAATCCTATGAGGATAAGATACAAATGCGTCTCAAAGAGGTTAAGAAATGCTCTCGAGTTTACTGCATCAGTTAAACTAGAATGTAACAAGCAACCTCCAAATCTCATTGTCCAGACACCATGCAAATTATTTCAAATCCAGTATGGTGGGTAGGGCAGGTTCTATCCCAAACAATAATTCAGGTACCCAGGCTCCTTCTGTTGTATGGCTCTACTTTCTTCCAGGGCCTTATCCTGCTCTGATCATCCAGTGAATGAGGAGAGAGAGAAAGGATGTGGATGGAGAACATTCACCAGTTCTTAAGCTTGACTAGACATGGTTCAGTGCACTCCTGCTTACAGTCCACTGATAAAAACTGAAAAAAATTAGTCTTATGAGCCCTGTCTGTGCATCAAGGAAATGGCACACTATATGGCTATTGGTGAACAACTATAGGCTCTTTCACAGTCACGTGCTCACCTACACTTGCAACAGCCCCCCAAACCCCTCACCACACTCAGGTCCATACACTCATGTCACATTCACTCATGCACACCCAAACACACACTTACACTTGTCTTTTTACCATGCCCTTATTTAATTCAGGCCTGCCCTGACCTCTACCTGAACTTCCCCGGAGAAGGAGGAAATCCTGTTAGGGAATATGGAACCAGAGTTGCCAACAGCTGAGCCTTTGAGGAGGCACCTCAGACAAGCCCTGGCGACCCTGACTTTTAATTTTAGTCAAATTCCACCTACAGAAATTCTCTCTGCTGCAGCAAACCCAAAGCTGAAATAATTTGATGATCTGATTCTAAGGAGATTCAGTGATATTAGTTGACTGAATATGAAATGTGCCTTCTAAAACCATCCTCCTTTCCAATCTCTTTGATCATGAGATTTCCTCTTAATCTCACATACATTCTGTGATTTTTTTTTTTTCTTGTTGGCAGGTTAATTAAACCTGTCTTTAATTTTTTCTTTTTCCAATTCTGTCTGTGCTTTCGGGAAAGATCTGAGTCTCTAATCTCTGGAGGTATTTGTCATGGAATATTTTAGACATTCAGAACCATAAGCTATTCCTCATTGAACCTGAGCTCCCCCAACACTGCTTATTTCAGGCTTCCCTAACTCATACCCCATTGCTTTAGCATCTTTAACTTGGGGGAAGGGAGGGTCACTTCACAAAAAATTGAACAATAAAAATCTCAAGAAATTGGATATTTAAGCATTTCAAGTAATTGATATGGAAAAAAATGTATGTTAGACCAGAATTATAACCACACAGTCTACTGCCCATTAGTTTGGACATCCTTGTATCCCTAATCTTAAATTATGGGGTCTATTATATATGCAATCAGACACAATTGTCTTCATTCCATATATCAAAAGTCCATGTGCTCAGAAAATCCCCCTTGTCTTTGTGACTCCACATTCCGAAGACAGAAGGTTGAGGTCTGATTTTTTTCATGTTATATGGTACAGCAATTTCTAGGACATTGTGACCTGGAAATTCCACATTAAATACAAGACGGAAAAAATATTTTTAAAAGGTTGAAATATCATCTAGACAGCTGGAAGTAAAACTGTGAAAAGTGATGTCCTTAAAGATAAAAAAACAAATGTTAAGAAAAGGAAGAAAGAACACAGCTCAGACAAACAAAAGCATTGCTCATGATTGCTCTGAAATGTGTTTGGCCAGCATGCACTGTGGAATTTGTTTAATTGCAACAAGAACTTGAGGTAACACAGGAAAAAAAAAAAAAAAAAAACAAACCAAACTAAACCCAAACAAACAAACAAACAAACAAAAAAACAACTATAGCACGAAATCTGCGCAAAAGCTAGAGAGGCCTTGATTCATGCAAACTTCCCAGCCTTGAATGTCTCCTCCACACCTTGAGCTCATCTGTCTTCTCCCATCCCTGCTCGTTCCAGTGTGAAGGATTCCTAACTGCAAGAGGCACAGAAGTCCTCTGTGAATTTCACATCGTCTTCTCGAACCAACTCACTGTGTTTTTCTCTCTCCCCACCTTTCCTCTGGGAGGACCTGTGGCTTTTTTTATCTGTGTCTCCGTGACACTGGGACTCACTTCTGTGGAAGAGTTAACACACTGCATTGTCATTGTCTGTTAAGGTCTCTGTCTTCCTTGTTGAGAGGTGGGCTCAAGGCCAGAGACTGAGTTTCAGTCATATCTGCATCCCCAGGACCTGGTCCACATAATTAGACATAATGGTTTAGTACACAATAATTGCAGACAGGACTGAATTGATTTATTTCAGTCATTCATTTGTTCATTACTCAATAGATATTTATAAGGTACTATAGATGCTTTGTCTTCCATGTCTAGTCAATGATTATCAAAATGTGGATTGCTACCAAATAGCAAGGCACTGAATAATTTTAGCAAGTTGCAAGCAGTACTAAGAAAAAAAATGAAGTAAAGGAGTGTGAAATATGATAGGATGGGGTAGGGTAAAGTAGTACAGGTTGGAATAAAACTGTGCAAGTACACTTTACATAGTAAACTTATGCATTCTTTCTTGAAACAATATAGATTGCATCTATCTATGCATATGTAACAATATAAATGTGTGTGTACCCACATGAATGTATGTGGAGGTGTATTCTAGGTCAAAATATAAAATTTTTGAAAATTTTTCTCTGATCTAGAAAACCTCATTTAGGCTAATGTTTCATTAGCAGAAACAGTGGATGATGATAGTGCATTTTGTCAAACTGCTGAGGCCATCAGGGACTTTCAACACCAATAGGGCAAGTTAATTAGTCTTCATGGATGGCTTATTTGTGCTCTATTTTTATCCCCAGTCTTGAGTTTCTATCTCAATTTTTATTTTCCTTGATCCAGAGGCATACTTAAATATAGATTGTTTAAAAGTCGCTCTAATGGATTCTGCTATTTTCGACTGCCCAGCAACCCAGCTTCTACTGCACACATCTTACTTTTCTTTAGGTGAGCCAAGCCTTCCCCCTTCTCTGTCCATATTGCTTAGGTTGGGATAACCATTCCTGCCCCTCTCAGGTTCCATGAGTCCTTGATTAATTTACTGATGTCCTCTATGAAAGGATAAAAGGCAGTGACATTTTCAAAAGAGCTCAGAGATGCTTAGAATGAACACACCCAGAGAAATTTTGGAGACAGCCATTGAAACCAGAACCAGGAGAGAAGCTAAGAGATGAAATCCAGAGTTTGCACCAGAGAAGCTAAGACAGGAACCCCAGACACATAGAGAGAAATGCCCTGGGAGAAATAAACAAGGGTGCACAGGAGGTGAGAGAAAGAAGCTAAGACGGAAGCCCAGAGATATTTTCGAGACAGCAACAGAAACGAGAAGCTAACCCCAAGAGAAGATCAGCAGATTCCAGCCATCTGCCTTCCCATGTGACAGAGGAACCTCAGATGCCATAGGCCTTTCTTTAGTGAAGGTATCCTCTTGTTGATGTCTTAGTTTGGACACTTTATGGCCTCAGAACTGTAAATCTGTAACCTAATAAACCCCTTCATACAAGCCAATCCATTTCTGATATTTTGCATGCTGGGGACCAGAACAGTCCCCATCAGTTCACTGGAGGTCACACCCAGTGCAGCCCTCAGAAACCATGAGCTGAAGATGACAGAGCCTCTGTCAGCTGCAGTATCCAAAGGAGCCCCCCACTAACCTGTGTTGGACTGAGAGTGAGCAAGAAACAAACTCTTATTGTGTAGTCATTCAGTTCTTAGAGAGGAGGGGGTGGGGGATTTTAGAGTGTCTAGCGACAGTCACCCTGTCTAATAATACCCTGGAGGCAGGAAAGAACTTGACATGCTCTTTAAACAACAGAAAAGCCTGTGTGACCCCTAGAACATTCACCCTTCTTTCATGAGACCAGTGAAGGTCATGTCTTCATTGTCCTAATTCTTCTATACCTTTTGGCTCCTATCCATGAACTTTGCTCTAGTTTGGAGATACAATCATCAGTAAACCCATTTGTCAGATGAAGAAACTGAGTCTCATAAAAAAAATCTGGGTTTCCATTTTCTTTTTAAAACCTTGAGAAATTTGGCAGCACCATGTCCACATTTCCACAAGGCAGTGATTGGCGGGACCTGGTCTGTGGTTGCCTCTTCTCTTTCCCCAAAGACTGATCACACTGCCCCTTCTTTATCCCTTTCCTCTCCCATACTTGGCTCTTTGCATTTATTTAACAAATATTTAACAGATTCTATTCTATGAGTTGTACAAATACAAATTCATGTAACTATTTTTTAAAACTATTTATAAATGGTAATATATAAACAACTCAAAAATACTCATTTTAATCACTTTCTAGTGTACAACTCAGTGGTATTAGCTTCATTCACAAAATGATACTACTATCACCATGAGCCATTACTAAAATTTTTCATCACCTGAAACAGAAACTCTATGTCCATTAAGTAGTGATAACAGCTCATTTCTCCTGCTCCCACACCTAGTAACCTATTTGTGCCTCTGAATTTGCCTATTCTAGTTATTTTCTGTTAAGTAAAATCATACCATATCCGTCCTTTTATGCCTGGCTTATTTCACTCAACATGATGTTTCAAGGTTTATCCTTGTTGTAGCATGTATCAGAAACTCATTCTTTTTAATGGCAGAGTAATATTCCATGGTACATATATACCACACTTTGTTTATCCCTTCATCTGTTAATGGGCACATGTTATTTTCAACTTTTGTATAGTATGAATAATGCTGCAAACTTTGGTGTATCATATAATTATCTTAATAACCCTAGGAAAAGGCTATTATTATCATACATATTTTACAGATGAGGAAATTGATATATAAGGTGGTTAAGAAACTAGCCTGAAATCATACCCCTAGCATGTCATAGAACAGAGATTCAAATTCAGGAAGGCTGCTTTGGGAATCTGTGCACTTCATCACTATACTCTGATGGCTCTTGTTACTTTCCTGGTCTCTGTATTTGTGTTTGCAGAACCTTTATCAAACAAGTTCGGGTTTTTAGATGAATGGAACACAGCTGCCACCAGGCTTTGTCATTTTCTCCCACTCTCCAATTACTGGCTGTATAATCCTAGTAACTTCCTTTCATCTCTGCAGCTCAGTTGCTTCCTTGGTAAGAAGGTGGACTAATGATGTCCACTGAAGTTCCTCCCCTAAGTGGTGCTTGCAGAAGCTCAAAAGCTGATTCCAAATATAAGCCACAAAACCTCACTGGAAGTTTTACATGGGAAAGGAGCCTCTCCCACATCTGAGGGTGAAGAGGAGTTTTATGTTTCATCTTAAATTATCCTCTCTCCATCCTTCAGCTTCACAGCTCTCCAAATCCCAATGTCTTGAAAAGCTGTCATTTTATTTTCTCCCGACTTCTCAGCATTTGATTGCAGCGTCATTCACAGCGACAGTTTCTTCTTCAAAGTATTCCAAGGAAATGCCCTAAAAGAAGTCTTTTTTTAAAAAAAATTCAGTTTTATTAAGATATATTCACATAACATATAGTCATCCATGGTACAATCAACCGTTCACAGCATCATCATATTGTGCATTCATCACCCCAATCTATTTTTGAATGTTTTTCTTATACCAGAAAGAATAAAAATAAGAATAAAAAATAAAAGTAAAAAAGAACACCCAAAACATCCCCCCATCCCTCCCTATTTTTTGTTTAGTTTTTGTCCCCATTTTTCTACGTATGCATCCATGCACTGGATAAAGGGAGTGTGATCTGTAAGGTTTTCACAATCACACTGTCACCCATTGTAAGCTACATTGTTATACAGTTGTTCTCAAGAGTCAAGGCTATTGGATTGCAGTTTGATAGTTTCAGGTATTTCCTTCTAGCTATTCCAATACATTAAAACCTAAAAAGGGTTATCTATATAGTGCATAAGAATGCCCACCAGAGTGACCTCTTCACTCTATTTGAAATCTCTCAGCCACTGAAACTTTATTTTGTTTCATTTTGCTTCCCCCTTTTGGCCAAGAAGATGTTCTCAGTCCCACGATGCTGGGTCCAGATTCATCCCCAGGAGTCATGTCCTGCACTGCCAGGGAGATTTACACCCCTGGGAGTCAGGTCCCACATAGTAGGGGAGGGCAGTGTGTCCACCTGCTGAGTTGGCTTAGCTAGAGAGAGAGGGCCACATCTGAGCAACAAAGAGGCACTCAGGGGGAGACTCTTAGGCACAATTATAAGCAGGTTTAGCCTCTCCTTTGCAGTAATGAGCTTCATAAGGGCAAGCCCCAAGATAGAGGGCTCAGCATACCAAGCCATCAGTCCTGAATGTTTGTAAGAACATCAGCAGCAACCCAGGGGAGGAAGCCCAACACTTTCACATTTTACCCCAGCTCCACAGGGGAGCCTGTGTATATATTTTTATACTTTTTCCAAATTACTTTGGGATGTGTTGCTATTTCACACCAACCTATACAAACCTACCAGATCTCACTTCCTATTCAAAGTTCCATGTAATTATGGTGTTTGAACAAACTGACTGTACAAGTTAAATTGTTTAGAAAATACAGATCCTGTACAAAATAAACATCTCTTCCCTTGGTCTCACATGGAAGCTGAAGTTTTAAAACACAGTCAGTATCATCCTTTGGCCCGATTTGCCCTAGTCCTAACCACATCTGCCTCATTCATATCTCTAGTTGAAGTCTGTACTCTTTTTCAGGTTTTTTAACAGTTGCTGTATGCGCTAATACTGACGTTCATATCTGCTGAGCTCTAGCTCTGAGTTTCAGGTGTCACACAGATACCCAGAGTTCCAGAGACTGAGCAGATTATACACAGAAGGATCAGCATCTCAGAATTTATAGATAGCCATTACAATTCAGGAATAGATGTGACTGCTATAAGAGCTTACAATCTAGGGACCATTACAATAGCGTTCCCCTGATAAGCTGTGCTCTAAGGTTCAATTCTGAGTTTACACATTGTAGTTAGTCCGTATTGGTGAGGCATTATGATGTTTGTCTTTGTTTCTGGTGTATGTCACTCAAAATGCTGTCTACAGGATCCATTCACCTCACTGTGTGTCTTAAAGTTTTACTTGTTCTAGCAGTTGCTCAATATTCCATCGTATGCACACACTACAGTTCACCATTCTGTCCCTCAGTCTATGAACCCTTAGGCCACCTCCACCTGTTGCAAATCGAGAGTACTGTCACCATAAATATCATCATGCAAATGTCCATACATGTCCCTGTTCTCAGATCTTCCAAGTATATACCCCATAGTGGGGTTGCAGGACCTTATGGCACCCATGTACTTAGCTTCTTGTGGAACCATCAGTCTGTCCTCCAGATAGACTACACCATTCTGCCTCCTCACCAACAGTAAATAGGTATATCACTCTCTCCATGTTTTATCCAGCACTTTTATCCCTATTTATATTTTTCCTACAATTTTATAGAGATATATTCACATAGCATACAATTATTCACAGTGTACAATCAATTGTTCACAATATCATCATATAGTTGTACATTTATCACCATAGTCAGCACTTGAACATATTGATTACTCTGAAAAAAGGTTTTTTTTAAAAGAATAATAAAAAGGATAATACAAATTAAAAAAAAAATCATACAATACAATATAATAGTGAGGCCAGAAAACAATACCACTACCAAGAATCTCATATCCCTCCCTTATATCCCCCTCTCATACACATTTAGCTTTGGTATATTGCCTTTGTTGCATTTAATGGAAGCACATTACAGTGTTACTGTTGACCATAGACTCCAGTTTGCTTTATTACACTTTTCCCCCAATACCATCCCTTTTTCAAAACTTTACATGGTTGACATTCATTTGTTCTCTTCACATGTAAAAACATTTTTATACTCGTACATTTAATCATAATCATTGACCACTCCAGTTTTTGCTAAGTTATACAGTCCCAGTCTTTATTGTCTATCTTTACCTCTGGTGTAATACATGTCTCTAGACCCCCTCTTTCAGCTTTACTCATAGACATCTTTGTTCAGTGTACTTACAATATTGTGCTACCATCACACAATATTATTGTATCTATTTTTGGATCTATACAGTCAATCCACCTGAACATTCTGTAGTCCTTCAGCATCAAATGCCCGAAATCTACCCTTCTTTGTATCTCATGAGAGCCTATGTTATCAGCTTTTAATTGTCAAAATTTGCTCATTAATGTTAATTCATATTAGTGAGACCATACAGTAATTGTCCTTTTGTTTCTGGCTAGCTTCGCTCAACAACATGTCTTCAAGGTTAATCGACATTATATGTTCCATGACTTTGTTCTATCTTACAGTTGTGTAATATTCCACCATGTGTATATACCACAGTTTGTTTATCCACTCACCCACTGATGGACATTTGGGCTGTTTCCATCTCTTGGCAATCATAAATAACGCTGCTATAAACATCGGTTTACAAATGTCTGTTCGTGTCTTAACTTTCAGTTCCTCTGAGTATATACCTAGTAATGGAATAGCTAGGTCATATGGCAAATTTATACTTAGCTTCCTGAGTAACCACCACATTGTCTTCCAGAGTGGTTGCACCATTCTACATTCCTACCAGCAATGAATAAGTGTGCCTCTTTTTCCACATCCTCTCCAGCACTGGTAATTTTCTGTTTTTTGGATAATGGCCATTCTGGTAGGTGTGAGATGATATCTGATTGTGGTTTTGATTTGCGTTTCCCTAATAGCCAGTGAAGTTGAGCATTTTTTTGTAAGTTTTTGAGCCATTTGCATTTCCTCTTCAGAGAAGTGTCTGTCCATGTCTTTTGTCCATTTTTAAATTGGGTTGTTTGTCTTTCTGTTGTTGCGTTGTAGGATCCCTTTATATATTCGGGATATTAAACCCTTATCTGATATGTGATTTCCAAATATTGTCTCCCATTGTATAGGCTGCCTTTTTACTTTTGTGAAAAAGTTATTTGATGTACAAAAGGGTTTTTGAGGAGATCCCATTTGTCTATTTGTTCTTTGGTTGCTTGCGCTTTGGGTGTAAGGTCTAGGAAACCATCTACTATCACAAGATATTTAAGATGTTGCCCTACATTTTCTTCTAAGAGTCTTATGGTCTCAGCACTAAAGTTTAGGTCTTTGATCCATTTTGAGTTAATTTTTGGATAAGGAGTGAGATAGGTGTCATCTTTCATTCTTTTGGAAATGGATATCCAGTTCTCCAAACACCATTTATTGAAGAGGTTGCTCTGTCCCAGTTGCTTTGGCTTGACTGCCTTATCAAAGATCAATTGTCCATAGATGTGAGGGTTTATTTCTGAACACTCAATTCAATTCCATTTGTTGGTATACCTATCCTCATGCCAGTACTATGCTGTTTTGACCATTGTTGCTTTGTAATATGTTTCAAAGTCAGGTAATGTGAGACCTCCCACTTCATTCCTCTTTCTCAAGATATTTTTGACTATTCAGGGCACCTTGCCCTTCCAAATGAATTTAGTTATTGGTTTTTCTATTTCTGCAAAGTAAGTTGTTGGGATTTTAATTGGTATTGCATTGAATCTATAAATCAGTTTAGGTAGAATTGACATCTTAACTTTATTTAGTCTTCCAATCCATGAACACTGTATGTTCTTCCATTTTTTTTGGTCCTGTTTGATTTCTTTTAGCAGTTTCTTGTAGTTTTCTCTGTATAGGTCTTTTGTGGTGTTGGTTAAGTTTATTCCTAAATACTTGATTCTTTTGGTTGTTATTGTAAATGGGATTTTTTTCTTGATTTCTTCCTCTTGTTGCACATTACTTGTGTATAGGAACACTACAGATCTTTGCTTGTTGATCTTGTAGCTGCCACTTTGCTGTATTCATTGATTAGTTTTAGTAGCTTTGATATAGATTTTTCTGAATTTTCTATGTCTAGAATCATGCCATCTGCAAACAGTGAAAATTTTACTTCTTCCTCTCCAATTTGGATGCCTTTTACTTCTTTTTCTTGCCTAATTGCTCTGGCTAGAACTTCCAGCACAATGTTGAATAACAGTGGTGACAGTGGACATCCCTGTCTCATTCCTGATCTTAGAGGGAAAGCTTTCAGTCTTTCCCTATTGTGTGTTAGCTGTGTGTTTTTTATATATTGGCTTTATCATATTGAGAAAGTTCCCTTCTATTCCTATTCTTTGAATTGTTTTCCTCAAGAAAGGATATTGAATTTTATCAAATGCCTCTTCTGCATTGATCTCCTGAGAGAAGTCTTTTTACATTTTTTTCCAGAACCAAATTATTTCGGCTTTTCAAAGAATGGCCTTCCCTGGAGTACACATAATCCTGTGGATAGATTTGGCCCCAATATGGTTCTCTAAGCTTTGCAAAAGAATGTCAGTGGGATTGAACTGAGAAACTGAGTCAATTTCATACCAAGGACAAAACTTGCTACCGTAACATTTCTGACAATGAAGCTGCTATGCCTCAACTTTAACTTGCTCCAATGTCAAGAATCTCACTACCTTTCCATTCGTAATCAGCTTGTAGGGATTATGAGCCAATTCCTTACAGTGAGCCAAATCTGTCTCTTTGTACTTTGAATCTGTTGGTCTTGCTTCTATCCTTTGGATCACATTTAATTCAGCAGCCTGGCTCTTTTCTCCCCTCCTCCTATTTCTCCTCCTCCTTTTCTACCTCTCCCTACCATTTCCAAGCACTTACTACGTGTAAGGCACTGTCCTACTACTTCACCTACATGATCTCATTTGAATTCTCATAGCAGCAATACAAGTTTGGCGCAATTAAGATTGTCACCTTACAGATGAGAAAATGAAGGTTCAGAGAGAGTTAGCATCCTCTTGCCCCTTGACCCCATGACTTGTCCTGGGTCACACAGCAAGTAAGTAAAACATCCAAACATGTTCTTACGAACCATTCTCTTGGGGGTGAAGCTTAAACTTGATGATGTTTGGTGGCACCATGATATGGGCCCTAATAATGCCAAAATATAAATATGGTATTCCCTCTAATTTCTCTACCAAGTTTTTAAGGAAGTGATACACAAATATAATTGCAGGCCAAGAATCAAAATAGCATTTTATTAATACTTGTACCATATTCCCTAATTCAGAGCTCTGGCAAAAGTCTGAGTTGAAGCATTCAGATTATACTTAAGGCCTAAAAAGTGCCTTCAATTCCCCAAACCCAATTTCATATCCCTCCTTCTCCTCTATTTAAATCCTTTGAAAAAAGTTTCCTGTGAGCCTATCTGCAGGTTATTCTGTAACTGCTCCTCATCCATTCTGCAGTCCTCTAAGCCATGTCCAGTATCCCAGGAGGCTGAACCTACAGATTGCATTACCCAGTGTTTTAGTCTCTCAGCTTCCTCCCAGGGTCAGTATCTTCTGGCTAGCAGGCAATCTTTGGGGTTCTTGGCTTTTCTGTCACAGCAATGCATGTGGCAGCATATTCTCCTTTTTTTCCAGATTCTGTTGACTTTCAGCTCTGGCAGTTCCCTGTGGTTTCTCTCTTTGACCTTCTCTATAAGGTCCCCCAGTAATGGGATTAAGACCCTTCCTGATTCAGCTTGTCCACACCTTAACTGAAGTAACCTTATCAAAAGGTTCTATTTACAATGTCTTTATGCTCCCAAGAATGGATTAAGATTAAGAATATGTTTTTCTGGAGTGCATAACTTCAAACCACCAGGCCCAGACTCCTTTGCTGGCTGGCTTCCAGTTGGGTTCAGCCAGTAAGAGGCACCTGTAGGAACTCAGAGAGTCGGAGGAGAAAGGGGTTGAGATATTTCCCTCTGCTTCATTCCTGCTTTGACACCTTATTACTCAGAGAGGTTCAGACCTACTAAAACTATGGCTCCTTTGGAGAAAATTCCCTCCTCCATGGATCCAAAACTTAAGTTCCAAAGTGACGTTTTCTTACCTTGACCTTTCTGGCTTTAGTAGACAGTGTTGGCTCCCCATTTTTGCTAGTCTCTTAATACCCCATTGTGCCGGTTTGAATGTATTGTATCCCCCAAATGCCATTATCTTTGTAGTCTTGTGGGGCAGACGTTTTGGTGCTGGTTGGATTTGCTTGGAGTGTGCCCCACCCAGCAGTGGGTGATGATTTTGATGAGGTGTTCCCATGGAGGCGTGGCCCCACCCATTCAGGGTGGGCCTTGATCAGTGGAGCTATATAAATGAGCTGACTCAAAGAGAAGGAACTCAGTGCAGCTGTGAGTGACATTTTGAAGAGGAGCAAGCTAGCTAGAGAGGAACGTCCTGGGAGAAATCCATTTTGAGGCCAGAGCTTTGGAGCAGACGCCAGCTGCCTTCCTAGCTAGCAGAGGTTTTCCGGACGCCATTGGCCATCCTCCGGTGAAGGTACCCAATTGCTGAGGTGTTACCTTGGATGCTTTGTGGCCTTAAGACTGTAACTGTGTAGCGAAATAAAGCCCCGTTTTATGAAAGCCTATCCATCTCTGGTGTTTTGCATTCTGCAGCATTAGCAAACTAGAACACCCATTATCTCTTGTTGGTTTCCTTAACCCTGTCCATACCTTGATAAATACTTTCTTTATTGAAGTCTCTTCAGTTGAACCATCTGAGTGGAATTTTACTTCCTATGAGGACCATAAATGAAATAGCCCATGTGTGCATGAGATGGCTGAGTTCCTGGATCAGCCCTGATTCTACTTGTCCATTCAGTGATACTGAGTCAGAAAGAGAGAGATGGCAGGGTTCCAAGTGGGTCCTTGACTTAGTTACGTATTTAGATAAAAGAGTGATAAAAAAAGAAAAAAGAGCATCACATGTAGGAAGGATCTGTTACAACAAACATAGTGAGCCCACCTACTTGCAACCACGGCCTGATCAGAATAGCAGCTCCTGCTCTGGGAAGGGATATGCAACAAGGATGAAGGTGTGCAGAGGCAGGCCTGCCAAGAGGGGAGAAGGCTAAAATCTCTCTCCCATTGTATGTTACATCTTCTCCATGACAACTATTTGAGCCATAAAGATGTATGCCCTTCCAGAGCCATTGATTGACTAATTGCTGTAGTCCAAGTGTCTTCTCCTGCTCCTCATTGGAGAGGTATTCTAGTTGCCTTGATATTTTCTCTCCATGTGCTCCAAAAATTCACTTGAAGGTCTATTCACATAATGGGATGTGACTCTCAGGTCAGGTAGGGTAAGGGACAAAGGCCCTGGAAGCATCACCTTCCTCATTTTGAGCTCATATTCTCCATGTTTATGGTAACTTGCTTTGCCAAAAACTCCACTCTCATGACTCAAAGTGTGTTTGCAAGTCCATTAAAACCCTAGATCACTTTTTGAAATGTAGATAGCATCTAACTATGTTTCCTAATGCAACAATTATGCACTTGCATTCTATAATTTAGATGTAGATGGCATGTGATATGAAAGGCATGAACTGCCCTTCCTCCTTCAACAAGCCTTCAATGGAGGGTCTCTGTTCCAAAAAACAGGAGTTTAAGAAATTCATATGTGTTCTCCTTAGTTTACATTCCAGTAGGAACGGCAAGCAAGTACCTACCAGCTGACCAGTACTAGGCTAAGTGTTTTGCCTGCATTATTGAATGGACTCTGTACAACAAACTTGTGAGGACAGTGCTAACATTGTCCCTTATACACGCACGTGCACACACACACACACACACATCATGATTCAGATGATTAAACTGAGACTCAGAGAAATAAATTTCTCAAGGTTAAAAAGCTGTGGAGACAACATTCAGACCCCTACTGGCTAGCTGCAGAGGCCAGGCTTCCAATCACTAGGCTACATTGTCTTTTCTAAAAATAGAATTTGTGGTCCAGAGAAATCCTCTTCTGTTTTAGCTCAATCCAAGCCAAATCAAATGGGAAAGGGGATCAGTGTCCCTTGGTCTTCTCATTTTAGTCAGCCAGAGATGGTCAACCTTGAAAATCCCTTTTAGTATGTACTGAGCCTGTTTTTCTCTAATATCAGGAGTTGCATTTGGCACCCTATAAATGACCTGAATGCTTGCCATGGCTGGTTTCATTTCCACAGTCACCTCATGAATTTTGAGCAAATGCTGGTATTTTCTTCCAACCTTACCCTTTAATTCCCTGGGGATGACAGTCTAAGCCAGAGGAAGCTCTCCAAGTCAGTTTTCCCCTTCTATCTTCTTTGTTCTTGGATACAACCACACCGACACATGGTCACTAGAAGAGAAACCCAGGGGGCTCATCCACCCTTAGAAATGCAGCCAGGGGCAGAGAGGAGAGAGGCCTTGAATAAACAGCCAAACATGAAGAAATGTTTCATTCATTGTGTATTGTTCCATTGATGTGCGTTGCCATGGTGACCTCTGATTATGTTTTGAACCAGGAGAATTAATCCTATTGAATTTTCTGTCCTAATAACTTAAGACATTAATTTTCCATATTAAAAAATTCAAATGCGTTATCTCAAGAACCAAGGTTTAGAAAGTTAAACTAATCCATGGAATTGTATTCTGGGCCCCGAAATGCTGCTTTCCAGATGGGGCAAAGGCCAGGACCTGTTGGCAGATGGGCATTGTTGGCCACACTCTTTGCTTTGAAAACCAGCTCTTTAATCATAAAAACACTTAGGCTCTTTCAGAATTGTCAGAATTTTCCAGCAAGGGCAAGACAAGTTGATGCATGTAGCGCTTTATTTCATCTTGCATATGCATTTTCAAAACCTGCCTAGTTGGCCTAAAGATGTGTTAGTTTCTCCCTTTTTATCCACTCTAGGCTTATTTTTGCAACAGTTTCTGAAATGACACAGTGTCCCCTTAACTGAAGAGTCTTAGCATTAGTTTACCCAACCAGATTCCAGAATTGGGTGACTCAGGAACCAACTCTTGTGCTGCTGTCTTAGTCTCCTTTATGGCCCATTGGGGCCTGGTGTTCCTGGGGTTGCCCAATGCATCTCTGCTACCCTCAAATAACTGTGCCACTGAGTCATTCCTAAATTACTGTACACCTCACTGCCAATTTGGCTCACTCCATAGGATTCATTTTCCTGCCTTGGTCCCTGCCTCATTGTCCAATCCACTTTCCAGGTTGGATTTTATCATCACAGTAACTGGGCACCTCTGGGAACTGCGTACCTCTTTCCCTAAACTGTTTCCCACTTGCTAGCCCCTTCAGGACAGGAAAAACCTTATAGGCAGATTTTCTGGGCTTTTTGACCAGTCATTTCCTTGATTTCAGTGTCTCAGCTCTTCCACTACTGGACCTGTCCACCTGGCCACTGTTTCAGAATAGTGATGGAGATTTTTGGACCAAAGTTATACAAAGTGTCACTCACTTGGAAGCAAATCCAGAATTGGCCTTTACAACCAGACCATCTCATCCAGCCCTTACTCTGTACCAATGTGCAAGTGCTTAACCAGGATCCAGGATTGCTCCCTTCCCACATGCCTCACGTTGACATACATCACCATTATCTTCCCAATAGAAGAGTGGCATCTGAATGAAACCCATGTATCTGGTCGTTTTGGTCTAGGTTCCCTTGATCTTCAAGAGCAGAGACAGCAGCTTGTGTTTTATTGCAAGGTTGTTCATAGAAACATGGTAGGAATCAAAAAATGAGCCAAAGTTTGGCTCTGTAAAGTCATCAGGATGGAAGCATCTCTATCTCTTATGACTATTTTCATCTATACTGATTGATTTCTTCTATATATTCATCACTTCATGAGGGTTCCTTTCAACTTTTACTTGCATGTGAACTTTAGGGACCACTGAGGCCTGAGACTTCATAATGACCTGTTAGCTCAGTTCCCAAATCTACCTTGGAAGTAGACCGGGCCCTCTTGAAGACAATGGCTTCTCCTGCTCTGCTTCCCAACCTGGGAACGTGGGGTGGGGAAGAGGAGAGCATGTTGAGCACTGATCAAGCCAGAGGACCTGAAAGGGGAATGAACCTAGTTTGGACTAAAAGGAGGTAATGTACAAATCTTAGATGGATGGCATATCAAAGTACAGTAGGTGAATCTGGATAAAATCTGAATCCAAAATGAAGTAATTAGAAAAACTGGAGCAAGAAGGTTTGAGATCCTAAAGGGATCTATTTGAGTACTGCTGCTCCAGGAAATGAAAAAGGGTCTGGAAGATTCAGGTTTCAACTCAGCTCCTGAGGACCAGGTTCAATGTTTGCCAGTCTGGCTTCTCAAAGGCTCAAATTAGAATTTCTTGTAGACTCTCTTTGTTTCTTATTGGCTATCAGGTCCCCCTACTTCTAAGTCTTATAACTTCTAGTTTATTTGCTTATTTAGGTAAACCAGTACCCAAAGCAGCTTCATATGTTATACCTGTGAAGTCCAGATAGTAATATTCTTCTCCAAGGCTCTTAGCTAGACTATGGTTTAGATGGTTTTTAGGCACAATGTATGAATCTAAGCTCCAGGTCCACTCTCATTGCTTCAGCATATGGGAATGTTACCGTTTTCCTAACATTCCTAAGCTACCTGTTTGGAATCAAATGGGCACTGGGCATTAGGTGCTGGTTAATTTGGGCCAGAAACTGGGCCAGAATGGACTCCAAGAAGAGACTGACAAAAGTATTAAGCAGTCACTGAAAGATGATTGTTGTGATGTGGTGGTGGTGGTGATATAAAAAAATAGAAAATTTTCACTTCCTGATCTTGATACTGGTGCATTACCCAATGCCAGTTCTCTTAAACAATAATATCTGAACAGTTGGTGAATCATTGCACACTAAGTTAATGCCTCCCAAAATTTGAGACGTGTTCCACTATTGGTATATTTTGTGACATAGTATGTAACACAGATGGATATCTATAGGAATATTCTAATGTATACATTAATTTTAATTGAAATAACTAACATATCAACCCAAGATAGCACAGATATTACTGCTCAGGATGAGGCTAATGTAGATACTTCCATTGTAAAAGAGTGAGCCATTTTTAGGAAAATATTAAGTATTTAACAATGAAGCTGATTCATGGATACAGTAATCCTGGCTACATCAGCCTAAAATCTCTGAAGAGGCCTCATAATTGAAAGAGACACAGGAAGGTGCAAGTCTCCTGAAATCTGCACAGCAGCAGTATGCAGACAAGCTTGAACTACATGAACATGGTTGTTTGGATCCTGAAATCAAAACTGTTCATAGCAAATAGACTTCAAATGACAGAGAAAGACAGAGAGAGAGAGAGAGAGAGAGAGAGAGAGAGAGAGAGAGCGAGCGCGAGCACCTAGAACAAGAAATGCTGATATTCCTTAGATTCTATTCTTAACCTTTTTATCTCATTATATACACACTCTTTGGACTATCATATCCTCCCCAGTAGGTTAACTTGTAGCATTTGCCTGTTTGCTTTTTACCTATAATCTCTCTCTCCAGCCTGACCTTTTCCCAGTCCCCAAGGGCTTCCTGGTCACTTCCATTGGGATGAATCAATAGAAACCTGAACTCAAGATATCCAAATTTGAACTCATTATTCCTCTCAATATGCTTTTCCCCTTTTTTTCTGAGTCAAATTAAACACCCATACTCCAACTGGTCCTCTAGGTCAGGATCCTGGACATCACCCAGGACCTGTCTTTTTCCCTTTCCCACTATATCCAATCAATCACCAGGTGGAAATGTCCTAGTTCGGGTTCATTGTCTCCATCTCAGATTATTGCAATAGTCTGCAGACTCCTCTAGATTCTACTCATGCAACCATTTGGGCTCACTGAAACAACACCTCCTCCAGGAAGCCTACTTGGGCCCCCAGATTGAGCAAAGGCCCCTTACTGGAGCCCCCATATTACCCAGCATATGTCTTCAGCACAGAACTTAGCACATCCTACATTAATTATACTGGACCATGAACACCTTGAGTTTGTAGTTTCATCTTTGTGTCCAATCCAGATCAGCCTGACAGATAGTGTATCTTAAGAAATCCTTGTTGAATTAACTGATCTGATCAACCCTTTATCATTTTTCCCATGAAATAAAACCATCTGTTGGTGTTACTTTCTCTGCCATGAGTCTATGGTAATTTGACACCCTCCACCTCCACCCCCAGAAAAATTCAACAGAACTTTTCCATAAAAAAGTCAATTTAGTAAGTTTTCTAAATTTATGAATGTACCATAAATTTATTAATTTTAACAATGTGTAACATTTGCATGCATCCATATACAGTACATTGGAATGTCTAAGAGGGTTATGGCACACATTTAGACACTTCCCTCACCCCAGAATATCCCCTCTCTCTATCTGTCTCTCCCTTTTTCTGATTTTCAGACCCCCTCTCTCTGACAGTGACAAACCTTTTCTACCTAACTCTGTCTTTCCTTTTCTTTGCCCTCTCAGTTCCTCCTCCCTCTGCTTTTCTCTGTGAGTTGTGCTGTTTTCTCTCTTTTCCTGGTAGAGGGTTACTGCTGTGCTCCAGCAAAAGGTCAGGGTCATGAAAAATCAAATATGCTTTAAAATATTACTTATTAATACAAAATTTAAATTAATCAAAAAATTTTATAAAAATCTCCAAATATTCTTTTTAATATAAATTGCCATAAACTTTATAAATATTTAAAACAGAGATTCCTGGTAAATACATGAATTTTATAGTTTTCCCAACTAAATCATTTGGTGGATTGACTACTTGGCAAATCAGTCATTCACTGAATTAGATTTTAGAGAATTTCTTACTTTCCTTGCTATTGGTACATTTCCTCTCTATATTCCTGTCTTTACTTCTTTCTCTCTCTCATTTTGTCTCTTTCATAGACATATTTATACTCACCCAGAGTTTTTAATGCCTTCTCTCTTTGCTTATAGTTGCTCTTTTTTGCACCTCTTTTCTGCCTTTTTCTTCCCACCACCTCTTTCTTTCATAAGCAGACTTTCCTGTGTTTATGTGCGCACACGCATATGTGCGTATTTCTCTCCTACTGTGATCTTTCCCACAAATATGTTGTCTTTGTCTCATAAGCACTTCCCATGCACAGAATGTTTACTCTTTGTCCCTCTTTCTTTCCTTCTTCCATATTGTTTCTTCCTCATGCTCTTTTCCTCTGTTTTTTCCTTATCAAGTCTGTCTCTGTGTTTCTCTCTCTTTTTGTCTTTCCACCAGAATACAACCCTCTCCTCCCTCCCCCATTTACACAGTTCAAACTTCTCAGACCCTTCTCTGATAAATAACTGAGGGAAGGTGTAGTGAGGCTGGCTCTAACCACAGCCCCCAATTCCCCGGTAAGAATGACCCACAGAGGCTTCTCTAGCAAGAGCCAGCACTTATCACCACTGCTGAGAGTCTCTTTGCTCTCATTGTGTCTGCAAATTAATAACAGCAATAGCTATAAAAAGACTTTGAAAGAAAACACAGCACTTTGGTCGAACAGGCTCACGGATATTTTTTTAAAGTTAAGGAAAAAAGTTTTAAAACTTATGATGCTATTTGTTGCAGACTCTCTTCTGCTATTTCTCTATTTCCTTGTCATTGTGCCTGAAGTTCATTTTCCTGATGCTTCTAAATTACCAGAGTCATCGTGGAGGACATTGTGAGATCACCGTTGCGAACTCTCACCTTGGAATTGGCTATTCTGCAGATTTTCTGTGATTCCCTTCTCTGCAAGCTAAGGTCTGGGTTGTCTGGGGAAGTGGATGTGTCCAGAGCTGGATGTGTGTCTGGGTCCAATCATATATATGCCTATATGTGTAGTTGTCATGATGTACAGCCTGTGTTGGCACATGTGTGTCAGAGTCTCCAACTGTGCACTGGTATTGGTGGGGTTGGGAGAATGTCTTTCTGAGAGTATCTATATGTGCTTCTTTGTCTGAGTGTTTGTGCATGTGCAAAGTTTATTTGACCCTCCATGTACCTGAGGACATTACTCTGAAGCTCAGCATAAAAGATATAGGGATTATCATCTTGGAGCATCTGTTTTTCTAGTTGTGACAATGTGAGGATAATTGGATGCTTTAGCTCCTTGTGAAAGATAGGAGGCATACTTCAGTCCCATCCTAAAATCAAAATGCCAATGGCACCCACCCCTTCCCCACCTCCATGAGAAAATCCAAAGAGAGTCACACGAAAACACACAGGTAAACGGAGAGTCAGAAAAATAAACATACACATTCACAATTAGAATCCCTCAAACACACCCCCCCCAGAGAGCCATTCTCATACAATCATCTAAGCATGTAGTAAACTGTTTCTATAGTTTCTCAGCTGCTAAAATAAATACCATACAATGGGTTGGCTTAAGCAACCGAAATTTTTGGGTCACAGTTTTGAGGCCAGAAGTCCAAAATCGAAGTGTCAGCAAGGCAATGCTTTTCTTTTGAAATCTGTGGCATTCTGGGGTCAGCTGCTGGCAATCTTTAGTCATTGGATTTTCTGTAACGTGGTAATGCACATGGCAATGTCTTCTCTTTTCTTCTTTTGGTCCTGTTGGCTTCTGACATCTTCCCATGGTTCTCTCTTTTTCTGTCTCAGTTTCACTCGGTGTATAAAAGATTCCAGTAATCTGGACTAAAGAGCACCCTGATTCACTCGAGCCACACTTTAATTGCAGTGGCATCCTCAAGAGATCCTATTTACACAAAATCATGGGCTCCTTGAAGGAGAAATAATGTCTTGCTCCTGAGATGCAGGGTGGTGTAGGGAAAAGTGTCTGCCAGAATGGGCTCAAATTGCTCTTCTGCTTCTGGTTAACTGGGATTGTGGAAGAGTTATTGATCTCTTTGTGGCTTGGTTTCCTCCTTTGTTAAACATATAAGCACAAGAAAACATTCCACTGAGGGCTGCGGTAAACATTAAACAAGAAAATGATGCATAGTAGACAATCGGGAAAGCATAGATTTTATCATTATCACATCATCTCTGTATCCTCCATGCTTAACTCAGTTCTTAGAATAATGTAGGAATCAAGGCAATTTCATCTACCTGAACTGGAGAGGTGAAACTGAGGTCTTCATATATGTAATGAGGAATGACAGTAATCAGTGGAAAGTGGAATGAAAATTCTCAAGAGTAACTATTGATATCCCTTGATCCAGGAATCTCACTTCCGGAAATGCAGCCTGAGAAAATAAGACAACAAAATGAAAAGCTACACACGCAGAGATGTCCATTGCTGCACTATCTACAGTAGCAAACAGAAACCAAATAAGCACACCTGGGAAACTTCTAAACAGTCAAAGGTTGAATTGGTAAATGAGTTATAGCACATCCTTATAAATCATATTGATCAGCTATTTCAAAGCTCCATACGAAAGATTTATAGGAACATTGGAGAAATGCTTACATTCCAATATTAAGTTTAAAAAGACAAATACAAAATGATTGCATTTCTTATCTGAATTACATCTGCAGATGAAAAAGGCTGAAAGGGAATTGCAGAAAGGAAAAAATTGTGCTAATATTTTACATTTATATATTTCTAGTTTTTTTCCTCCTTAGTATACAAAAGAATTTATGTTAAAAACTCTTTTTTAATAAAGCCATTCATTTCTTTCCCTAGATACAGAAGCGAGTCTATTCCATAAGTCTTTACCGAGTATTTACAACATGCGAGAACAAGGGAATATACTCAAAACATCAAGCCTTGGTCTGTACCATTGAGAAGCCACAGTTTCATGGGACAGATACAGACACAAAAATTATAGTGAAATGGACAGAAGAGGCAAGAGTGTCAGAATAAGGGGAAATGCAGGGGCTTCAGGTCCCGGAGAGCAGAATCCCAGTTGCAGCCTGTGTGACCTTGTACAAATTGACATCTTGGGTCAAGTAATATGGCTTCTCTTTTACGATGCTGTGCCTCTAGCATAAAAGCTGAAGTCTGTACAGTGGCCTTCAAGCCTTGCCTGCCTGGATCGCCTCTCCACCTCTTAGCCTTGTACTTTCTGCCTCTCTCAACCCATTCACCCTGGACACTGCTCTCTGTGCTGTTCTTGGACAGGCCAAACACGCTGGCCTCAGAGCCCTCGCCCTTGTGGTTTCCTTTGTCTAAAATTGCCCTCCCCACCCCTCACCTCCAGATATCTATATATCTTTTGTCAAATTCTATCATTTTGGTGAGGCTTTCTCTAACCCCTTTCCATAGATTTGCAACCCCTCAATTCTCCCTATGCACTTCTCTCTCTTTTTTTTTCCATAGCACTCATCACTCTCAGATATGATATATATTTGTTATTATTGTTTTCTTTAAGTTCCTTGTTGGCAGGAATTTTTATCAGTTTGGTTCCTGTTGGATCACCAGAGCCCAGAAGTGTGCACAACACATAGAAGGACCTCCACAAATATTTACTGAATAAATAAATAAAAGGAGCGGGCACAATGATTTCACTGAGTCACTGGCCCTCAGAAAGCACTAGCAGAGAGTGACTATTGGGTCATCTCAGCAAAGATCAGAGGCTAAGTCAGCAGGTCCCATAGGACAAGAATCTCCTGTGAGTGAGACAGTGCACCAGCAAACTTCCAATGCCTACCTTGGAGCTCAATGCATTTTAACAAGAAAACAGGCTTGATTTCTGCTCTCCACAGCATAGGCTGTCAACATCAAGGAGGGTGGGGGGATATTTTTGCATCCAGGAAAGAATACAGATTTTCAAAAAACGAAACAGAAAAACAAAAGCAACTAGTTTAACAAATTAGATCTAGTTCTTGTCAAAGGAAATGTGTTTCCAGCCAATGCTCAGCAGTCCTCCCAATGCTGTAAAAGTCTCCAAATGTGAAATGCCTGGAGTTTGAAAAGGTCTCTCTCGCCAGCGAAAATGCTTCCAATAATACCCAGAAACACGATTCATTAAAAGCTATCTTTAGCATTACCAGTGATTTTGTTATTATCCTGTGTCCTTCCTAAAGTGAATCACAGGCCTCCGCTTGGAATTACAAATGGGGAGCAAGGGAAGGATGTTAAGAAAACCTGTCCTGGCCCAAAGGAATTGCTTCACTGAGCTGGGGACTGAGAGGAAGTGGGGGAAGGACCCAAGTATTTAAAAGATAAATTCAAACTAGGAGCAGCAGGATCTTAAAAAATAATAATAACATGCCACTGGGATACATTTCCTGAGCAAAAGTGTTTCGAATGTCTTCCTGAAGTCCGAGAAGTGACACTTGGAAAGTATCAGGAGCATCTGAAAAGAGGTCACAGAGGCCACCAGGGGTTGCAAGAAGGACAGGGGGACAGTTCCTAGCATGAAGTTAGTACTTAACAAATATTTGTTGAATGAGTAAATGAGTGAATGAAGGATACAAAAATGTAGTAATGAATTGCTGTAATACTTACACATGCTCATTTACAACATTGTATTGGCCATTCTCAAGGAGCAACAGGTGCAGTTGATACAGGCTCCCTGAACTCAGCAGGGCAAAAGAGTTTAGGGTAGCAGAATCCATATGGTGCAGTTAATTATCAAAAGAAAAGAGGGCTTGGTTGTCATAATAGATAGCCAAGCAGGTGCAGCTATCAAATGCCAGAGATTGGTCTGAGATGTGTGGCAACTAATCAGCCGTGGGTTCCCAAGGAATAAAATTGATGGGCAAAACTACCTTGAGTCTCTACCTTTGGGGAATGTACCACTGAAACCTGTGTGTTCCATGTGTTCCAATGGCTGGGTTTTATCAGCCATTGCACTGACCCGTGTGCATGTATGCACTTAAAGCAAGGGCTCTGGAGCTGGGATAGAGCTCTATCTTTACCACATACTGAGTGCCACATGAACTCAGGTCATTACATGGCCTCTGTGTGCCTCGATGTACATAACTGTAAAATGGGGATATTAATAGTACCTCTCTCAGAGGATAAATGTGTTAATCTGTTTGCAGCACTTAGAACATGCCTGGCACAGAGTTAGTAGTCTAAAAGTGTTAGTTAATATTATCTCTATTTTGTAGTTGAGGAAACTGAGACACAAAGGGGCTTAATAAGTTGGCTCAAGTCACAAAACTATGTGAAAGAGCTGGAATTCAAGCTGGGGCATTTTGTCACCCAAATCCATCCTTTTAGCTATCATGCTGTCCATTAGATTTTTATATCTAGCAATCAAAAATCTCAGCTCATATAAAACAGCTCTTATATCATGTCTCAGGTTGGCTCTTAAGCTGTTATGCTGTAATTTTGGGAAACTAAGTATTGAGACAGAATGGATACCAAAGATTTTTAGGAGGCAAAATCTGTAGACCTTTGGAGCTCTAACTGACTGTAAAGGAAGAATGAAAAAGAGAGATCAGGGCAATTTCCAACTTTCTGGCTTGGATAACTGGAAATGAAGGAGGAAGTCTCCTATTGAGGTGATGGACTAGAAAAAGGGATGATGTGATATCTATTTGGGACTTCAGAGTTTAAAACTGTGTGTGGCACATCCAAATAGCCAGAAAGATCTGTGGGCCCCGAACTCAGCTTAGTGTCCTGAGCCAAAGCACATATCGGAGAGTCATCAGATCATAAAAGATGGGGAAAAGGGAGACATAGTTGATGTCATTAGCTTGAGAGAAGCAGAGGATTTCGTGGGAAGCTCTCAGGAAATACTTAAGGGGAGAAATGGAAGAAGACCAGAAAGTAGATTGAGATAATTAAATTACAAAGTGAGGGGTCTGTTTCATGCACATACTCAGTCCAAAATGAAATACACATGATACATGTCCTGAGAGACAGAAAGAGAGATGAGGAACTTGCAAAGACAAGGGGAAGGTGGAGAAAAAGGACTAATGATTCCACCTATGTTCTCTCAGTGAACACATGTACTATGGAGCGAGTAGGAAATACGGCATGCAAATCTTTGTAATAAAATTTAGTTGCCATGTGCCTCACAGAGTGTAAACATCTTGCTACCCTGAGTGATACCTAAACACCACCGTGTCTACTCTGCCTTATAGTTGATCTAAGAGATCAGGGCAGTTGTGTGGGGAGGGTATGGGGAAGATAATTCTGACACATTGACTTGAGAATTTAGCTCCCTCTGAAATCCATACTCCATTGTGAACTGCCCATCAATGCCACCAGAATGAGCTCATCAGATGGTTTATTAGGTAAAATCTAGGAAGATAAACCAACCAGTGAGCTCTGCAGCTGTTGAGGGAGCTAGAATTGTTACCTTGGAAAAGTCAGGAGCCAGAGGTAAGGCTGTTCTTTCTTCCAAAACTAGTCACCAAGGACTTAGCCACTCTGAGCACTGAGCTCATCCCAGGGAATACAAATTTGGCAAACATGACTGCAGACCTTATTTGCAATATAAGGCAGATGCTTTGACTTAGACTTGCAGATTGTAGCCTGATAGGGAGGTAGAAGTATAAGATTTAGAATCAGAAAATTCAAACCCCCATTCTATGACATACAAGCTGTGGGATCCTAGCCAAGCCTTTTCACCCAATCTGAGTCTCCATTTTCCCTTCTGTCTGTGAAATGGGCACTACAATGTGTATGTCGCAGCATTGTTGGGACAGTTGACTGAGATGATGCACGGTAAACTTCAATACCTGGCCCATAGTAAGTCCTCAATTACCATTATTTCCCCAGGAGGACAAGCAGACTGACTTACACCCCAGAGTAATTGAGAAGACCTATCAACTCCTTACAAGCAGAAACCTTGTCAAGAAACCTATGCATAGTACTTTAATCAATGTTTTATTATGCTTTAAAATAGTAAAAAGTTTTAAGCAGAGGGAAAAACTGGGTAATAAAAGCTTACAGCTATTGAATGCTCACTAAATCTGTTACATGAATCCCCAGAACTCATGAGGTGAGTATTATTATTCCTAGTTTAAAGATAAAGACACTAAAATACATAAAGTAATTTACCGCAGGTGAGTGGTGGAGCTTGGAGCTGAACCAGGTTAGTTGGATGTCAGAGTTCACATGATCACCCTGTAGCTTCCTTTAAACAACATGTGGTATTACTAAAACTCTAGTCTAGGAGAATACACATCACACCTCGGTGACTTGGGGACATCCCTGCTTCCCAGAACTGTTTCCTCTTTTTATCTCCATTTTATTACTCATATTATATTTGTCTTTTGTATAAGACACTTAAAATCCTTTCTTGGAATGAGATGTAGTACAAATAATATCAATCAATAAAAATAATTGTACCTGTATATGTAAACAATATGTATTTATGAATGTGTAGTTGTATGTGTATGTGAATGAGTGCACAACCTGATGCACAGCAGTTGTTCATTAAATGCACGTTGATTGGCAACCAAATGACTTCTGTGCTTCATTCATTCCTCGAGGGCACTTGGTAAATGACAACTTGCAGGCTTAGGGTCTGGTCCCTGTTGCATGAAGGCCTGTTTTCTGAATCAGAGAAAAGCATTGTTTTTCACAGGCTCAGCCCCTGGGTTCTGGAAGAGGCTGTTTTCCAAAGGGAAAGGATTTAATTCTTCATCTGTAGGCCAGTCTCGGCTGGAAAATCCCCTCTGTCTCAGGAAGCCTTCCTCACAGTCAGTGGAAATTGCAGGTCTTTGCATCCAGGAGGGAGGCAATTAGGCACTGAGTGTCAGTTAGCAAACATTCTACCCACCCACGCTCCCAAGACAGCACAGATTTGCAAAACAGCGGGTGAGCCATTGTCTCGCCCAGGGACGCACAGAGCACAGACTCAGGGACTTTCACTGCAGCTGCAAAATCTCTCACCTGGGGCGGGCTGGGGACAGATCCCTAAAGCCCAAAGCCTCCACTGTTCTGACTGCCACTTCTGTCTCCACTTCTTATGACCTCCATGCCCCACCCTTCTCCCTTCACCCCATTTGCCAATCTTGTTCCTCTTTGTGAAAGTGGAACTGGTGTGGGGCTTTGGAGGTGAGTTCCTCCATCTCCCTTCAAGGAAAATCTTGTCCAGCTGCAAGGTGTGCACCAAACTGAGACACCCTATCACGTAGAAGGATTGAAGGATTGTTTACTTCAACAGATGTATATTGGGTGCCGTACTATGTTCCATACACTGTTCTGGATACCGGTGATGTGCCTTTAAGCAATGCACCTGATTCTCTCAGACCAGGCAAAGGAAGATGGACAATAAAATAATCAAACAAGTATTAAGGATCCAGATACTGGTGTGTGCTACAAAGAAAATGAACCAGGGTGATGGAATAGAGGAGTAAATGTGTTTGAGTGTGTCTGTATATTATATGTGTATAAGCATGAGCGTGTGTATGTGTGTGTGAATGTCAATGCGTGTGAGTGTGGGCATGTGTGTAGTAGGTATATGTAAGTGTGTATGAGTGTGAGTGTGTATGTGTGAGAGTGTGGGTGTGAATGTGTGCATTTATGCATCTGCATGTGTGTGCATGTGTATGTCACTATGTATGTATGTGTGAGTGTGTATATGTATGTTTGTTACATGAGTGAGCATGTGTGTGCATCTGTTATGTGCAAGTGTGGGAGTATGTATATGTGACTGTGTGCTTGTGCGTGAGTGTGTGTGAATCTGTGTGTATATGTGACTGTGTGTGAGTGTAAGTATGCATCTGTGTGTGTATGTGATTATGTGTGTGTATATATGTGTATGAGAGTGTATATGGATATACATATACACCTGTGAGTAAGTGTATGAGTGTATGTGTTTGTGTGTGTACATATGCGTGTGTGTGTTAAAGTGAATGTGTACGTGTGGGTGTATGCATAGTGCACTACTTTAGCTAAGGTGGTCAGGAAAGGTCTCTCTGAGGAATTGATATTTGAGCTAAAAACTGAAAGAAAAGCAGAAGGCAGAGCATGCAACAATTTCTGAAAAGGGGTTCCAGACAGATATAGCAGGAAGGACAAAATCCTTGATGAATAGAATCAAATCCTTTTCTCTCGGAGGCATTTTATATCACATATGCACATCATCTACAATCATCTTTGGGCTACCAGTAGTTTGTGTCTTATATTTTGGGAAACCCTGGGTGAGAGGAGCTCTAACTTTCCTAGGTCTGACATTCTTTAGTTCTATGAGTCTCACCAGGAAAAGCCAGTGTCTGCACATGGTGAAGGGTTGGGGGAAGGAGGGGCTTTGGGCCCTGGACTGGAGCCTCCCTGCCCTATCCACCCACATGCATAACTTTCCTTCCCCTCCTCACCCTCCCTCCTACTCAGAGTTCTATGAACAAAGGTAAAGCATAAAAACAATCTACTCCTTCTCCTCCAGCACCTTCTGTGATGTACCTTTGTCATCTCCCATCCTCTGCAGCCCTCTGAATCTGGAGAAGAGGAAGACAAGACCAAAAAGGAATAGAAAATTGGTTGTGAAATGTACTATTTAAAAAAAAATTATTTACTGCGTTTTTATTGTGAAATTTAGCATATGTAGTAACAATGACAATTTTCAAAGTACGATTTAACAAGTAGTTAGTAAATTTCAAAGAATGTTATGAGTTACAGTTACAAAATTAAATTTATTTCCTTATTGTGAAATATGATATATACAGAGAGGTGATAACTTTCAAAGTACAATTAACAGTTATATATGTAATTTCAAAGAATGTTATGGGTTACAGTTCCACCTTTTCAGTTATTTCCTTCTAGCTATTCTAATACCCTAGCATCTAAAAGAAATGTTTATATAAAGATTCAGTATTCATAATCCTTTGTTAAATCCTATCTTGTCTGTTGCTTCCCCTTCCTCTCATTTAATCACATTCCTGATTTTCAGGGGTGTCTAGGCAGTGGCCACCCAAATTTGTTCATATTAAAAAGGGATGTCAACATTATGGGGAAGGGGGCTCCATCTGGTTGATGTTCTTGCCTCTGGATTTTAGGACTTATCTGGCATAAGAACACCCTGGAGGATTTAAGTTTCTGAGAGAGAAACTTTGTGAGTGAAATCTTTTAGAATCTCAGATAGGGACCTACGTATTTCAGGACTACTGTTAGTTTGTGAAAACTTTAAACTCTCCCTCAATTTTGAAGGAGAGTTTTGCTGAATAAAGAATTCTTGTCTGGGCAATTTTGTCTTTCAGAATCCGAAATATGCCATACCAGACCTTCTCACCTCCATGGTGCCCGCTGAGTAGTCAGTACTTAGTCTCATGTGGTTTCCCATGTAGGTGGTGAATTGCTTCACTTTTGCCACCTTCAGGAGTTTCTCTTTCTCTTCAGCATTTGACAATCTGGTTAGTATATGACTTGGAGTGGGTTTATTTGGATTTATTCTATTTGGAGTTCATTGGACATCTTTGATTTGCATATTTATGTTATTTAGAAGGGTTGGGAAGTTTTCTCCAACTATGTCTTCAAATCTTCTTCCTAGGCCTTTATTCTTCTCTTCACCTTCTGGGACTACAATGATTCTTATATTTGTATGTTTCATGTTGTCCATCATTTCCCTGAGATCCATTTCAAATTTTTCAATTTTTTTTTTCACCATTTGTTCCTTTGTGCATTCACATTCAATTGTCTGTCCTCTTGTTCACTTATTCTTCCTTCTGCCTCTTCAAATCTGTTTTGTGTGTCTCTAGGATATTTTTAATTTTATCAACAGTGTCTTATTTTCATAAGGTCAGCTATTTTTTATTTACTCATTTAAATTCTTCTTTATGCTCTTCTAGAGTCTTCTTGATGTCCTTTATGTCCTTAGCCAACTTATTGAAGTTGTTTTGAATATTTGTGTGTACTTCTTTGATTAATTGCTCCAACGTCTGTGTCTCCTTGGTCTTTTAAATTTGGTCATTTGGGTTGTTCATACCTTCTAGTTTCTTCATGTGTTTCATGATTTCTGTTGTTTCTGTTTGCTTATCTTAATAAAGATATTTTGGGATATGCAGGATTATTTGAACATGGATCTGTAATTTGCCAGAGCTACAGCTTGATGGTGTGCACTTTCCCTGTCCTACCAGCAGATGGTGCTTTTGAGTCACCTCTTACCCTCAAGTCAGCTCTCCCCTAATTTCATCTGTGCACTAGGTGGGGTCCAACCAAGATGGAAATCCAGTCAGTGAAGCAGTTTTCCATGTGCACTTTGCACTGCCAGCCCTGTGCTTGGGGGTGGGCCCTGCTCAGCAGGGTGTCTGCTCCAAGGCACAGTGGTCCCAGAAGTTCCTAGGTCTGCGAGTGGACCACTCTGTGGCTATGGAGCTGCACATCTCACCCTCCAGCTCAAATGCACCATGGTCCTTGTCTGCAGCTGCCTGTCCTTGGGGTTGAGGAGGGGACCCTGGCACTTCTGTGCAGTGCTTTTGCCTCTCAGCTGTACTCACCATGGGCTTTCATGGAAGAGGAGTGAATGCAGTCACCACAAGTCCACCAAATCCTGAGTTCCCTCACAGGAGCTCTTGGCTACATGGCTGTGAAGGATTTCTCCCAGCTAACTGCTGAGATGGGTACACAGGGCTTGGAAAACTGCTCCCTTCCATGCTTTTCAGCCAGCTCCAGCCACCAGTCCCTGGCATGGGACCTCTCAGCCACACGGCTGTGAGGGTTTATCTCCCCAGTCAACTTCTGAGAAGGGTGCACGGGGTGTGGAAAGCTGCTCCCTCCCACACTCATCAGCTGGTTCCAGATGCCTGTCCCTGGTGGCAGGCTGGGCCTACCACGCTCACCCCATATTTTCAGGTGCAGTCTCTCTGCCTCTGCAGCTAAGTCCCCACTCTGTGGTGTAGAAGTCCCTGCCCTGCCCTGCACCCTGGAGCTGCTATTCTGGAGCACTTTCTGCCCTTTATCTAGTCTTTTTCATGGAGGATAATTTTGTTCTGCCTTTCCTAATCCATCATCTTCCCAGAAGTGTGAAATGCACTTTTAAGATTCTGCTGATTTAGCCTCATCTTTCCTTCAGCTCCTACTTGGACTGGGCAATGCCTCATTCTCAACAAGCTACTGTAGTTCCTCTCCAGCATACAACAGCTCCCTCTCTATAGATTCCAGTCAGCTTCTGGGGCCTCTTGGTGACTCTCCAGGAACAATTCTTTCTCAATCTGCCTAAGGACTACTTAATGCCTTCCATGAGTTCATGGCTTTTTGTTTTCTCACATTATACAGGTAAGTCCTCTCAGTTCCAGGTAGACCTTTGGATTTTTATGTGCAAGGTGATTTCCTGGATCCTTGGCCTCCTAAGAGACCACAAAATAATATTCTCTACCTGAGGGTTTCTCAACCTCAGCACTACTGGTGTTTGGATCAGATCATTCTTTGTTGTGGGACACTGTCCTGTGCACTATAGGATATTTAGCAGCATCCCTGGTCCCTACCTATTTGATGCCAGTAGCACCCTCCCCAGTTGTGAAAACCAAAAATGTCTTCACACATTGCCAAATGCTCCCATTGAAAACTATTGCCCAAGCCTTTTACAGGAGCCAAAAAGCATTTGATGAAGACAAGGACATGTTTCTGTTTCATTCATAAAACTACAATTTTCACTGACTCCACAATATCCCTGTAAATATAATTTCAGTCTTTTTTAGTGGGAGTTTTGTTTAAAACCCTTCAATCTGTGGACTCCATTCAACTAGATGTCAAAGTAAATTCACTGAGAAAATTAAAAGATGGAATTAAAAGCTTGCATATTTTGAGAAATATTAAACTTGCTCAATGTCAAAACAACCAATGTGCTTGGAAATGCTACCCATTAAGATTGATCAGAACACAAGTACATTCAACCCATTAGAATTTAACTGTTCCGTGCTTCTTCTCTTGTAACACACAGAGTTACCTATTACAGGAGTGTTCAGAACTCAGGCACCAAACCATAATCTCATTTACTGGGTACGCTGGTTTGAATGTATTATGTCCCCCAGAAAAAGCCATATTCTTTAATGCAATCTTGTGGGGCAGACATATTAGTGGGGATTAGGTTGGAACGTTTGGATTAGGTTGTTTGCATGGAAATGCGCCCCACCCAACTGTAGGTGATAACTCTGATGAGATATTTCCATGGAGGTGTGGCCCCACCCATTCAAGGTGAGCCTTGATCAATGGAGCCATATAAATGAGCTGACAAACAGAAGGAACTCAGTGCAGCTGTAAGTGACATTTTGAAGAGGAGCTACAGCCAAGAGGGACACTTTGAAGAAAGCACAGGAGCTGCAGATGAGAGACAGTTTGAAGACGGCCGTCAAAAGCAGACTCTTGCTTCAGAAAAGCTAAGAGAGGACAAATACCCCAAGTGCAACTAAGAGTGACATTTTTGAGAAACTACAGCCTAGAAAGGAAGGCCCTGGGAGAAAGCCATTTTGAAACCAGAACTTTGGAGCAGATGCCAGCCACATGCCTTCCCAGTTAACAGAAGGTTTCTGGACACCATTGGCCATCCTCCAGTGGAGGTACCCAATTGTTGATGCCTTACCTTGGACACTTTATGGCCTTAAGACTATAACTGTGTAACCAAATAAACCCCTTTTATAAAAGCCAATCCATCTCTGGTGTTTTGCATTCCAGCAGCATTAGCAAACTAGAACACTGGGATATTTTATAATGTATATAAATCAAATGAAACTATGCATTACCTTAAGATTAATGACTGAAAATAAAATTTCACATCACTTCATTTGTTTCTTTGGTCGTTAATCCTCATCAAATTACCTTGTTTATCTTTTTCATTTACTTGTTTATTTTCTCTCCTACCCCATTTGAGGGCAGGGACCTTGCCTGTCTTTCTCACTGCTATATCCTCAATACCTAGAACAGTGCTGGACCCCTAGTAGGAGCATTGTAAATATTTAGTGAGTAAATGAATTTTGAATGAATGGAGTTTTTCCTAATATAAAATGTGTATAATTGGAAAGAAAATAACTTGAGGGTAGCAGACAGTAAGGAAAGATCCTTTTGTCTTCCCTCCTTCCTCCTTCGTGTTTCCCGGTAAGTGGACATACCAGGCACTCCAGCAGCCACCTTGGACTATGACCTTGATGATGAAGGTCACATGTTAAGAATAGCAAAGCATAATGATAGAAATAATATGGATTCTTGATGACTCTAAAGAGTCACCACACCATACTGGGCCTTAGTTCATGACCTCTGGGTGTTTTGAGTAAACTTTATTTTTTAGAGAAGTGTTAGGTTTCTAGAAAAATTGAGAGTACATGAAGTACGGAAAGTTCCCATATAGCTCCCACTCCACAGTATCCCCTATTATTAATATACTGCGTGCATTAGTGTGGTACATTTGTTACAATTGAACAAATATTGATACATTATCATTAACTAAAGTCCATAGTTTTATTAGGGTTCACTCTTTGTGTTTCACAGTTATATGGGTTTTGAAAAATGCATAATGTCATGTTTCCACCATTACATTATCATACATGATAGTCCCACTGCCCTAAGAATGCCCTGTCTTCGTCTTTACATCTCTCCCCTCCTTGGATTTTTTTCATATGAAAGAGAAAATCCTTTTTTTATTTTAGCCATCACCATTTGTAATTTTCTGTTATTTCCTGCCAAATTTAATCATAACTGAATACTGTGCTCATTAGAGGTAATGGAAGACTGTTTTCTGGAGGCTTCTCTTTTCCAGGACACAGTTATGGATGTTGGATTCACTTATTGGAGCTCTTCTCTGCTTTGATTTTCTGATTTTCTGGGTCCTAGGCAGGACATAGTGATGGATGCTACAGTCAGCAGTTGGTCCTGATCCTGGATTCTGCAGAAAGCAGGCCATGAGACTCACAAAGAGTCTCTAGAAAAGCACACATCCCTGTGTTCAAAGAAAAGTCTTCTGGGATCACACTTCTTGGGCTCAAAGCCTGGGTAAGTCACCTGCCAATTGTGTGACCATGGTGAAATGATATAACCTCTCTGTGACTTTGTTTCCTCATCTGCAAAATCAGAAAATGATAGTACCAACCTTAGTAGGTCTATTGGGAGATGAAATGAGGCAATTCATGTTACACACTCATTTAATAAATGAGAAGTGGAGAAAAATAGCATGACCTCATTTCCCCCTTTTATAAGATTTTAATGATCACCATCCTTCTATGGCATCACAATAAGCAGCAAATAAGACTGGGCATGGTAGGGGCCAAGGATAGTTAGTGCCTTACCCATAGTAGGTACCAAAAATGTAAGTTCTCTTTCCTGTCTCTACTGCTCACAACAGAGATAGTTTCAGAAGATGCCTGCACTAGACAACCAGTTTGGCGTTAGCTCTCTGTCCTGTACCACACACAGGGAAACCTGCTATACAACAGAAGTGGGGATAGAGAGCTTCTATAAAGTAGACAAAATCTTGCCCTCAGCAATCCCAGAAAATGAGGGAAATGCAAGTCAAAACCACAGGGAGATACGATTTCATACTTACAAAGATGGCTATTATTTTTTTTTAAAAATGAAAAATAAGTGTTGAAGAGGATGTGGAGAAATTGGAATCTGAGTGCCTTGTTGGTGGGAACGTAAAATGGTGCAGCCACTGTGGAAAGCAACATGGTGGTTCTTCAAAAAGTTAAATATAGAATTACCTTATGACTGCAATTCTTCTAGTTAAATACCCAAAGAAAGTGAAAACAGTCTCAAACAGATACTTGTATGCCAATGTTTATAGCAGCATTATTCACAACAGCCAAGGGGTGGAAACAATCTAACTGTCTATCAAAAATGAATGGATAAAAAAAATGTGGCACATACACATAATGAAATATTATTTGGCCACAAGAAATGGTGAATTTATGATACACACTGCAATATGGAAGAAAGTTGAAAGTATTATGCTCAGTGAAATAAGGCCCATAAAGTTAAATATTGTATGATATCACTTTTGAGAGATAGCTGGAAATAGCTACTTCACAGAGGTTAGAAGAGAAGAGGGGAAGTGTTTGTTGGTAAAAAAAAAAAATTTTAAGACAAATAAAAGACCCAAATAAGAAAGATCTGATTGTATTGTTTCTAAAACCACAGACTTCCAGGAAGGAAGGAAATTATGGTTAAGCATAGGGTCCTCAACATCAAGCCAATCTGGGTTGCCCTCTCATCTGGACCACTTATGAGCTGGGTGTCCTCAGTTATCTAACCCTTCTGAACCTCAGTTCCTTTAAGTGTAAAATGGGAATAAATAATAAGTGTGAAGATATCCTGTGGATGGCTCTGAGTATGATCATCAAGACCATGTCAAAGACACTCAAATGCCCTATAATTCTTATCAATAATACTTGGAAGCAACTAATTATCAGGACATTGGGCTGGGCAGCCACAGGAAGGTATCATCCTGACCTTGGTTTTGATGTCAGACATCTCCATCCTCCTGCATCTGATTAAAGTTCCATACTATCCAAGTTCCATGCTTTTTATGAAGAGTTATATGTGTCAGCACACTTGGGTATACAGTTGGATGGACTTCTGGTATCTGAGGGGGAGCCACAAAGCTTCTAAGTTATTCCACGATGATATATATTTATCAAAACATTTTGTTTTATTTTTTCTCTCATCCTTTATCTTTTAACATAAGATGCATTAAAAATAGTTAACTTTATATCTCACTATTTACACCGGGGGATTTTGTATCCTATTCTGGGCCAAGGGTTAGTATATGTCTTCTGTTGTGCGTGTGCTGGTAGAAGCACAACTTTGTTATTGTCACTAAGTGTGGTTTAAGGAGATGTGTGTGGGAGCCAAGTGACAAGAAGGTATATTATGGCTAGTTTCAATTACTTGACAGAATTCACCTTCTTGTATGTTTCTGGTTAGAGTAGGCCACAGAGAAGATTCTTTGGAGCTTTGGATAGTGGAAAGGAAGCAGCTGCCATTTTGTAGCTCACACTTGTAGTTGCTGATCTGCAGATTCACCTCCTTGGCAGGAAGCAACAGTCTGGCCCGCAACTGCTCAGCTTTCCCCTGCGTTCTTTAGTTTCTCAGACTTTGAGGCCACGTGTGTGTGTTTAGCTCTGTGATGAGGGGCCCTGGCTTCTGCAGGATTACCCCTGTCCTCAAGGTCAGATGAAACAAGAATGGGCATGGGTTTTAGTCCATCCTTGTGGGATTTCAGCTCACGTTTGTGGGTTCTAGCCCACCCATGATCTTCCATTCCTGAATGCCTGTCCTGGGGACTTCAGGGTCCAGCCTCAGACTCAGACTTAACAGCCTTTTAGAGACTGCTTCACCAACTCCCTCAACTACATAAGCCCCTTAAAATGTGTGTGTGTGTGTGTGTGTGTGTGCGTGTGTGTGTGTGTCCTATTGGTTCTTCTTTCCTGGTTGATCCTGACTAATACACAATCTACTCCACAAACTATTAATAGCTAAATGACATCCAAAGTTCTGTCCATAGAAGATATCAGGAGTCTTGATCTGGCATTCCAGGGAGGCATTGCAAGGAAGTCAAAAACTCACTGTTTGGAGCGCAGACGACCTATTTTGACACCCCATTTTGCTTTTTAAAAACTGTGTGGCCTTGAATAAGTCAAATAAATTATTTGATCCACAGTTTCTTCCTCTATAAAATAGGGGAACATAATTCCTGCTTGGGTCAGAAACATTTATTGCCAAATATCAATGTTCTCCCACTCAGCTCCCATTTCCCAGCCTTCTTGGAGTTAGATAGGGCTATATAAGTAATCCTAGCCAATGAGCTCTGAGTGGAAGTGACGTTCCACTTCCTGGTTGGAGAATGTAAGACCTGGAGTGTACCTCTTCAGCTCTGACTTCCCCCAATGCAGCAATGCTGGAGGTCACGTAGGAGCATCAGCCTGGGCCTCTGATTGACCTGAGTTGAGCAGAACTTACCAGTGACCCAGCCTGGACCCTTAGCACAAGTGATAAATAAACCGTTGTTGAGAGAAGCCACTGAAATTTTGGAGTTAATTGGTCAACTGGCAGCATAACCTAGAAAATTCTGACCAGTATACAATTTAATGTAGTTGTGTTTAGGACTGAATGAAATCACTCGAGTGAAACATCTAACAGTGTGCTAGACATAGAGTAAATGCTCACTAATGCTGTTTCCTGGTTTATTTATATTGAGTTTTCTAATTGGGTGGACTGAGATCACCTTTTCCCTTTGCCAGTCCCAGCCCCTCCTTCCTTCCCCACACATGGAAGCCCATTGAGGAAAATGAGAAATCATGAAACTAAATGAGGGCAGGAAAATTTTCTGCTCGGCAAAAATGTTCTTTCTAAAAGGAAACAGCCTAGGAGTCCTTAGAAACAGCAGGTGCATCTGTACAATGGATATGTTTGCTGAAAGCCACCTGCTCTGGAGCCTACTGATTGTGTCTCACCAAATGAGCAGCTGGCTGCAGGAGTTGCTGGAGATGCACACACGCTTTGCAATGGCACAAGCCCCAAGGCTGAAAGAACATCTCTACTCCCTGAAAGAGGTATAGCATGTCCTCTGTATTCTGGGATCTCTTAACAGCCTAATTTTATTGAAATTGAACTGCATATGTTGAAAACTGTAGCAGTGGGGAAATCTTTGCAATGGCACAGTTGTAGTGTAGGTTTACTCTGGTGCCTGGCACAGACTGAGCCCTCAATCCCAGATCAGAACTTACTACCTGTGTGACTTTAGGCAAGAGACTCAACCTCTCTGAGCCCCAGTTTTATCCTGGGATAAGGATAAATGACAGTACCTACCTCATGGGTTACACAGAAAATTGAGAAAATTACTCAGGTAAATCAATTACAATCATATTTGGTACACAGTACATTTTCAGCAAATATTTGTTATTATAATTATGATCGTTACCTTCACCATTGTTATTACTAGATACCTAACGATAGTTATCTGTCTCGTATCATTCTGTCTTCCATGATTATATGGGCTAGTTTTGAAGTGCTAATAATTACATTTTAGAGAAAATTCATCAGTTTATATTATTCTTATTATTATACCTAGTCCAAATTTAATTTAACAAACTATTTATCAAGCACTGTATTAAGTCTTCACAAAAGTTATTTCAATTTATTCTTATAAAATGTCTGCATAATCACCAAAACTATATAGTGGCAGAAACATAGGCTTAGAGGAGATAAGTAACTTGCCCAATATCAAAGAGTTTGTATTTTTCATATTTTAAGGTTTGGGGAGTGAAAACTAAGATTTAATTCAACAGTCCTTGCTTTGGCCCATTTCATTTTCAGATGACTTAAATGGTTCCTTGAATTACAGGTGCCTTCCATCACCCAGCCTGTATAATTCCAGCCCAAACACATCCTTTATATCTCTAAAATTGAATGTTTAATAATATGAATAGTTAGATAATATTTCCCTGCACTTTACACTTCAGAAGTGCATTCACAGACATGATCTCATTTGATTCTTGCAATGACCGTTTAGTCCAGTAGGGGTCTGTGGTTTGGGGCTGTGCACCCCAGAAAAACATGTTCTTAAACTTAATCCATTCCTGTGGGTGTGAATCCTTCGTAAGTTACTTCAGTGAAGGTGTGGCCCACCTCAATCAGGATGGGTCTTAATCTTATTACTGGAGCCCTTTACAAGCAGAATAAACTTCTCAGATAGAGAAAGACCAGGGGAAGCAGCCAGAAGCTGAAAGTCACAGTAACCCAGAAGAGAAGAGAGAGACCAGGAGATGCCACCACGTAGGAAGAGCCCAGGACCAAGGATCACTGGCAGCCAGCCCCAGAATGCCAGAGACTTTGGGGAGGAAACATCTTGTTGATGCCTTCATTTGGACTCTTCTAGATTCAAAGCTATGAGCCAATATATTCTCATTGTTTAAGTCAACCCATTGCATGGTATTTGCTTTAGCAATGAGTAAACTAAAACGGTCCATTCATCCCCTTTCTCTAGACGAGGAGACTGAAGCCCAAGGTAAGCAAATGGTCTGTCTGAGGTCACAAGGTTCGCTCAGTGGCAGAGCAGAAAACACAACTTAGATCTTCTGAATCCCAGCCCATGGCTTTTCCTCTTGTATCAGCTGCCATCCATAATTACAGAGGCCATCTCTAAGATGTTCATAATCACAGTTAGAGAAAAGAATATTAAGTTTCTGTTTGCAAATGCAACCCAAGAAGGACAAAACATTCTAAATTTTTATGGAGCCAATCTCTTCCAACTATTTTGTTTTCTTTGCAGTGAACACAATGCAAAAGGAAATAGTGCTAGAAAATTACCCCCCCCCAGGGTATACTAATGAACTCTTTGCCTAAAAATAAACTCAATTTGGCAAAAGCCACCTGCTGTTTCCTATAAAGTGAGTGGGGAAACACTGATATGAAGGCCCCAGGGATTTGTTCTCTTTCACTTTTCTTTCCAAATTCTGCAGACTCTCCATATTTTAATCAATGGTACTGAGGCATAATTTAAATGCAGTAAAATGCACATACTTTAACGGTACATTTCTTTCAGTTTTGGCAAATATATAGACCCATGTAACTACCACCCCAATTAAGATATAGATGTTTCCATCACCTCAGTTGGTTTGCTTATGAACCTATGCAGTAAATACTCTCTGTCTCCAGACTCCAGGAAATCACTGATCTGATTTTTATCATTAGATGAGTTTTCACTATTCTAGAGCTTCAAATATACAATCATATGTTCTCTTTTATATCTGGCTTCTCTTGCTCAGCATAATGTTTTTGAGATTCATCATATTGCATGTTTCAGTAATTTGTTCTGTTACATTGCTAAGAAGTATCTATTGTATAAACATACTGATCTTTTTTAATCCATTCACCCTTTGATGGACTTTTGATTGTTTCTAGTTTTTGGCTACTATGAGAAATGTTGCTATAAATACTAGTGTACCTGTTTATTTTTTGTGAACATTTTATTTATCTTGTGAACATATAACTGCTAGATTTTATAGGAAGTGTATGTTTAACTTTAAAAGAAACTTCCAAATGCTTTTCTAAAATGGTTGCAATGTGTAAGAATTGTAATTGCACCACATCCTTTATCACTCCCTTCCCCAAACCTATCTCCAGGCAACCACTGATTGGCTTACTCTACTATAGATTAATTTGTATTCCATCAAATTTTATATACAGTATGTAATCTTTTTTATCTGGATTCTGTCACTCAGCATAACGATTTTGAGATTCACCCATGTGTTTTTCACATGTATCAGTATTGTTCCTTTTTCTTGCTGAGTACTTTTGCATTGTGTGGATGTACCACAATTTGTTTACTCATTCTTCTGTTGATGGACATTTGAGTTATTTTCAGTCTTTGGTTATTACCAATGAGATTGCAATAAAGTTTCATGTACAAATACTTGTGTGCATATATACTTCCATTTCTTTTGGGCAAATAACTAAGTGGACTAGCTGGGCTTTTATGATAGGTGTAAGATTAACTTTTTATGAGACTATCAGACTGTTTTCCAAAATAGTTGTATCATTTTACTTTCTCACCAGCAGTGTATGAGCGTTCTGTTGTTCCATATGTTTACCAATATTTGGTATGATCACTATATTTTTATTTTAGGCATTCTAATGAGTACATAATACCTCAAGAAGGTTTTAATTTTAATTTCCCCAAATAACTAATGATGTGCATCTTTTCATGTGCTTATTTGCCATTCATATATCTTTTGTGTGAAGTGCCTGTTCCAACCTTTGGCTCATTTTTAAAAATTGGGGTGACTGCGTGATGATTGAGTTGTAAGATTCTTTATATACTTAGAGAAGTTCATGTCTCTTGAGGGACAAACATTTGAAGTTCTGATTAAGTCCAATTTGTCATTTTTCTTTTATAATTCAGTTTTTGGTGCCATATATAAGAAATATTTCCCTAATGCTTGATCACAAAGATTTTCATTTATGGCAATTTGTAGAAGTATTTAATTTTACAGTTAGGTCTATAATCCATTTTTAGTTCATATTTATATTGTGTGTGGTAATGAGTCCATGTTAAGTGTTTTGTATATGGATGTGCAATTGTTCCATTCACTTTTCTTGAAAAGATTATCACTTTCCATTGATTTGCTTTTGCACCATGGTTGAAAAGCACCTAATCATGTAAGTGTGGGTCTACACTGGATTCTATTACTGTCCATTGATTTAGTCTGATACGCTGATTTCGTTAATTCTACATTGTCTTGATTCTTGTAGCTTTATCATTATTTATTTATTTCTAAAATCAGGTAATGTGAATCCTCCAACTTTGTTCATTGTTTTTTAAAAATGGTTGGACTATACTTGTTTCTTTGCCTGACCATAAAAATTTTAGAATTAACTTGTGAATTTCTACAAAACTATTGCTGGGAATTGATTGGAATTGCATTATATCTGAGTTTGGGGAGAGTTCACACTCTCTCCAATTATTTAGGCCGTCTTTGATTTCTTTCACCAGAGTTTTTTAGTTTTCAGCATACAGATATTACATATATTTTGTTGGACTTATACCGAAGTATTCCATGTTTTTTGGCACTATTGTAAATGGAACTGTTGATTAAATTTCACCTTCCAATTATTGTCTGTATATATACAGACAATAGATTTTTGAGTATTGACTTGGTGTCCTGCAACCTTGCTGTGATGGTTAATTTCATGTGTCAACTTTGATAGGTTATGGTGCCCAGTTGTCTGGTCAAGCAAGCACTGGCCTGATTGTTTCTGTGAAGATATTTCATGGTTTTAAATCATCAGTAAGTTGATTGCATCTATGGCTGATTACATCTACAATCAACTAAGAAGATTGCCTTCAACAATGAGAGACGTCTTATTCAAAAAGTTGAAGGTCTTAAAGGCAGAACTGTTGATTTCAGCTGTCAGAAAGAAGCTTCAGTCAGCCAGCTTTCCCTGGGGAATTTACTGAAACCTTCATTGGAGTTCCCAATGGCCTTCCTAAGGAATTCAACATGACAAACCCTACTGTTACCCAAATCTTCACTAGTCAGTATTCTCCAGAGAAACAAGACCCCTACAACTGGAAAGAGGCCCAATGCCCAAGTGGACTTTTTGGATTTGGAGGGCAGCATATTCCTATTTTCAGTGAGCTATTCTGGCCCATTTACCAAGTGACACAAAAAGCTGCTGGTTTTGTGTGGGGACCAGAACAAAAGGGGCTCTACAGCAGGTCCAGGCTGCTGTGCAAGCTGCTGTGACACTTGGGCCATATGATCTAGCAGATCCAATGTGCTAGAAGTTTTGGTGGCAAATAGAGATGCTGTTTGGAGCCTTTGGCAGGCTCTATAGGAGAATCACAGCACAGAACCTTAGGATTTGGAAGCAAAGCCCCACCGTCTTCTACAGACAACTACTCTACTTTTGAGAAACAGCATGCTACTAGTCCTTAGCAGAGACCAAACACTTAATCATGGTCCAGCAAGTTATCATGAGTTGCCTATCATGAATTAGATGTTGTCTGACCCACCAAGCCATAAAGTTGGGCATGCACAGTGGCACTCCATCATCAGATAGAAGTGTTATATATGAGATCCAGCTTGAGCAGGCCCTGAAGGCACAAATATGTTACTTAAGGAAGTGGCCCAAATACCCATGGTCCCCATTCCTGCCACATTACTTTTTTTTTTTTTTTTTTTTTTTGGATTTTAACAATGGGGATTTATTTTAAGTTACAAATTACAATTTTAAGGCTGTGAAAATTTCCAAATTAAGGCGTCAACAGGATGTTACCTGAACTCTGAAGGACGGTGCGGCATTCAGGACATCTCTGCCACCTGGGAAGGCACAAGGTTGGCGTCTGCTGGCCCTTTCCTTCTGGATTCCGTTGCTTTCAGCTTCTGATTCCAGTGGCTTTCTCTCTGAGCATCTGTGTGTCCTCTCTTAGCATCTCTGGGGTATTTCTCTGAGCTCTCTCCAAATGTCTCTGCCTTTTATCCTCTCTTAGAGGGCTCCAGTAAAGGATTAAGATGTACCTTGAATGGGCTGGGTCACATCTCAGTTGAAACAACCTAATCAAAAGGTCCCACCCACAATAGGTCTGAACCCACAAGAATGGATTGAAAGAACATGGCCTTTTCTGGGGAACATAACAGCTCCAAACTACTACAGATAATATTTGTTTCTCCTTCATAGAAAGGCAATTCTTTTCAGTTACTTTCCAAGAAATTTTTATATCAAGAGCCAATGGATCTGCTTCTCAGATATATATTTCCTTTCCTAGTTATATTTTTATACCTGTAACTTCAGCACAGTGATTATCAAAGCTTAAAATAAGTCACTCTCCTTTTCTTCAGAAAATGTTCAGATGATCTTAATCTTCCATATACATTTTTAAATTCATTTTTATTGAGATATATTCACATACCATGCAGTCATACAAAAGTGTACATTCAGTTGTTCACAGTACCATTATATAGTTGTGCATTCATCACCACCTGCCACATTACTTTTTACTTCCCAGCCCACAGCTATAGTCTCTCGGGAATTTCCCTATGATCAGTTGACTGAGCAAGAAAATGTCCGGGTCTGGTTTACAAATGGTTCTTCAGGAGACAGAGGCAGCACTACAACCCATTTATGGGATATCCCTGAAGGACAGTGGTGAAAGGAAATCCTTCCAGTTGGCAGAACTTTGAGCTGTGCACCTGGTTGTTTATTTTGCTTGGAAGGAAATATGGCTGGAGGTTTGTTTGTAGACTGATTTATGGACTATGGCCAATGGTTTGGCTAGATGGTCAGGGACTTGGAAGGATCATGAATGGAAAATTGATGACAAAAAGATCTGGGAATGGACCTTTCTGAATTGGCAGAAAACAGTAAGATATTTGTGTCCCATGTGAATGCTCACCAGAAGGGGTCCTCAGTAGAACAGGATTTTAATAATCAGGTGGATAGGATGACCTGTTCTTTGTATATCAGATGGACTCTTTCCCCAGCCACTCCTGTCATTGCCCAATGGGTTCATGAAAAAAGTGGCCATGGTGGTAGGGATTGAAATTATGCATAGGTACAACACCATGGTCTTCCAATCATCAAGGTTGACCTGGCTACAGCCACTGCTGAGAGCACAGTCTGCCAGCAGCAAAGACCAACACTCAGTCCCCAATATGGCACCATTCTCCAAGGTGATCAGCCTGCTACCTATTGGCAGGTTGACTATATTGTATCATTTTCTACATGGAAAGAGAGTGCTTTGTTCTTACTGGAATAGAAACATAGTTTAGCTACAGATTTGTCTTCCCTGCATGCAGCTTTTCTGCCAAAACTACCATCCACAGGCACAGAATGTCTTATCCTTCATTGTGATATTCCACACAGCATTGTTTCTGGTCAAGGAACCCACTTCACAGTAAATGAAGTGCAGTAATGGACACATACTCTTGGAATTCACTGTTCTTGTCATGTTCCTTATCATCTTGAAGCAGCTGGCTTGATAGAATAGGGAAATCGCTTTTTGAAAACTCAATTAAAGCACCAATTCTGTGGCAATATCTTTCAGGGCTAGGACAGTGTTCTGCAGGTGGCTGTATATGCTCTAAGTCAGTGTCCAGTCCACAGTGCTGCTGCTCCCATTGCCCTGAGATGGACTGTCCAGGACCCAAGGGGTAAAAATGGGAGTGGCACTACTCACTGTTACCCTTAATGATTCACTAGAAAACAATTTGTTTCCTGGCCCTGTGATTTTAAGCTCTGTGTGTCTATAGGTCTTTGATCCAAAAGGAGGAGTGCTTCCACGAGGAGTCACAACAATGATTCTGTTGAACTAGAAATTAAGACTACAACCTGGCCACTTCAGGCTTTTCATGCCTCTGAATCAACAGGAAAAGAAAGGAATTACTGTACTTATGTTGGGGTGATTGATCCTGATTATCAAGGGGAAATAGGACTCCTACTGCACAATGGAGGTAAGGAAGAGTATACCTGGAATGCAGGAGATCCTTTAGGGCATTTCTTCCATTCCCTATGATTGAAGCCAATGGAAACAGCAATAACTCAATCCAGGCAGGACCACTAATGGCCCAGAACCTTCAGGAATGAAGGTTTGGGTCACCCCATCAAGTAAGAACCATGACCAGCTGAGTTGCTGGTTGAAGGTAAAGGGACGATGGACTGAGTAGTGGACATAGGTATCTACAAATATACACTACAACCATGAGACCAATTACAGAAATGAAGACTGTAATGGTTATGAATATTTCTCCCTTGTCTTGTTATGAATATGTTTTTATATATACATAAAGCAACTATCTGTTTTCTTCCCTATCTTATTCCCTTATCATATAACATAAGATGTATTAACTTTATGCATTGGTATTTAGGTTATGTGATACCAAGTTTAAGAGTGAATATTACACAAGAATCTGCATATTCTTTTGGGGAAAGGATTAGTGTGTTTCTATTTGTATTTAGCTGAAAGTATGAATTTGTTTTTGTCTTTATTTAGAGAGTATATATGATTTAAGGAGATGTGTGTGGGTGACAAGTTGACAAGGGGTGGACTCTGGGGGTTAATTTAATGTGTCAACTTGGCTTGGTTATGGTGTCCCATGGTTTGGTCAACCAAGCACTGGTCTGATTGTTACTGTGAGGCTATTTCCTGGATTTAAATCATTAGTCTGTTGATTGCATCTATGGCTGATTACATCTACAATCAACGAAGGAGATTGACTTCAGTAAGGAAAGAAACCTCATCCAATCTGTTGAAGGCCTTTAAGGAAGAACTATTGATTTCAGCAATCAGAAAAAAGAATTTCTTTCTCTATCCCAGCCAGCCAGCTTCTCTTGGAGAATTCACTGAAACTTTTATTGGAGTTCTCAACTTGAGTCTGTCCTAAGGAATTTGGGCTTGCCTATCCCCAGTCACATGAGCCAATTCGTATTAAAAAATCTTACATATATATATGGATACACACACACACACACACACACACACACACACACACATATAATACACTTAAACTCACTCTAGGATTTTTATGTAGAGAATCATGTCATTTCTTAACAGAGATAATTTTATTTCTCTATTTCTAGTTTGTATGATTTTATTTATTTTTCTTGCCTTATTACACTGGATAGGAATTTATTATGATGTTGAAGAGGAGTGGTAAGAGTGGACATACCTTAATGGTTACCAGTCTTAAGGGGAAAGTGTGTAGACTTTCACCATTAACTATGATGTTATCTATAGGGTTGTTGTTGTTGTTGATGCCTCTTATAAGGTTGAGGAAGTTTCCTTTCATTCTTAATTTACTGATCATTTTCATCATCATTGGATGTCCAATGTTATCAAATATTTTTTTAATCCATTGATATACTTTTTTAGCCTGTTAAGATGGTGAATTACATTGTTTGCTTTTTGTTTATTTTTTAACTAACATACACACAACTCAAAATTTCCCTAACCACTTGCAGTTCAGTGGTATTAATTACATTTATAATATTGTACTACATCACCAACATCTATTAGCCTAATTTTTCATCAACTCTAACAGAAACTCTGTACCCATTAAGCTATAACATACCTTTACTTTTACCCCCTGGCCCCTGGAAACCTATAATCTACTATCTGCATCAGTGAATTTGCATAGTCTATGTGTTTCATATAAGCAAGATCATAAAATATCTGACTTTTTCTGTCTGGCTTATTTTACTCAACATGATGATTTATAAGTTCATCTATGTTTTAGCTGGTATTAGATGTCATAACTTTTCATGGCTGCATAATATTCCATTGTGTTTATGTACCACATTTTCTTTATTCACTCATCTGCTGATGGATATATGGTTGCTTCCACCTTTTAGCTATTGTGAATAATGCTGCTATGACCATGGTTGTACAAATATCTATTCATGTCCCTGCTTTCAATTCTGTTGAGTATATACCAAGAAGTGAGAAGGTCAGGTCATATGATAATTATATATTCAACTTTCTGAGGAAACACCAAACTGATTTCCATAGTGGCTGCACCTTTTTACAATGCCACCGTTTTAGTTTCCTAGCTGCTAAAACCATACGATGGATTGGCTTAAACAACAGAAATTTATTGGCTCAAAGTATGGAGGTTAGGAGAAATCAAAATCAAGGCATCAGCAAGGCGATGCTTTCTCCTACAAGACTGTGGCTTTCTGGGGCTGGCTGCTGGCCATCCTCCATCCTTGGCCTTTTTTGTCACACAGAAGTGCACATGGTGGTATCCTGTCCCTTGTCTTCCTGGTTCCATTGGCTTCTCCCCATGGCTTCTGTTTGACTTTCATTCTGCTTATAAATGACTGCAGTAATCTGGATTAAAGACCAACCTGATTCAGTTGGGCCACACATTAACTGAAGTAACATCTTGAAGAGATTTTATTTACAAGGATCCTCACCCACCAAAATACAGACCAAGACCAAGAACATTTCCAAACTGGGGTACACAATTCATTCCACCACAGGCATCAACGTACATTTATTGGTTACTGAATGTTGAACCAGCTTTGTGCTGTTGTATAAACCTCACCTTGATAATAACATATTTTCCTTTTCATATAATACTAAACTCATTTTGTTAATATTAGGTTGAGAATTTTTGCTTCTATTCTCATGAGGGATATTGATTTTTTGGTTTCCTTTTAAAGTACAAAAGTTTTTAATTTGATGAGGTTCAATTTATATTTTCTTCTTTTGGTGCTTTTGGTGTCATATCCAAGACATCTTTTCCTAACCCAAGGTCTCAAAGATTTTCCCGATGTTTACTCCTTTAGTATTATTGTTTTAGCTCTTTTATTTAATTCTGTGTGCAATGTGGGTTTTTCTCTTTGGATGCTTTCAAGTTTTCCTCTTTAATTTTGGATTTCAGCAGTTCAGCTATGATATGCTTAGATATACTTTTCTTTGCATTCATTCTGCTTGATTTTGCTGGAATTATTGGATCTGTAAGTCAATGTTGTTAGTAAAGTTTGGGAAATGTTCTGACATTAATTCTTCATCTGTTTTTGTTGTTGTTTATAAAATAAGATTTTTTCAAACTTTTAAGTTCATTGCAATATTAGAAAATTGAAAAACACAAGAAGCAAAGAACACAAAAGTCATCCAGAATCACAGGCAGTTTGTAGTTTGGCATATCCTTCTACATCCTATATGTGTATACCCACAACTGAGTATGCATTTTTATGTGATTGAGATCACACAGAACACATCATGCTTTTTCATGAATATTTACCAATTCAAAGTCCCAAAGCCATGACTATTGTGGTAACCAAGAATATATGATACCAACTCAATCAGGGGGAAAAAATGCATTCCTGCCTTTCTTGGGGACAAAAATTCAATAAAATACAAAACAGCAACAAGCCTCTATAGATATTGGCAAAGTTACAAATACTGCATTCCCTTAATGCTCAATTTAAAATAAGACATAAAGAAAGAATACAAGTAAATGCATGTAAGAGAATTCATTATCAGAACTATATTGAAATATTAGCAAGAAGGTATGTTTCCACTGAATTATTTAGCAATGTTTTCCTATAGTACAGCCAAGACATGCACACACACAATGGTTACATCAAAATGGAAATATGAACATATCTGCACACATCCCTCCCCCTGCACTTCCTTCTGCCTCTCTGCAACCAGCTTAATTAACAAGTCCTGATGCATACTGCTCAGAGGTGGTTTAAGAATTCTATATCAAAGATGCTTCTTTTCTATTAATTTAACAAAAAGGTATTTATAAATTCGTTAATTCACTAGCTCTACTTTTTATCATACATTGTCACCTCGCAAGAAATCTAAAAAGCTAAGGTGTTGTGGAATAAAGAATGAACCTTATCCATAATAAACTCAGATATTTTACAAAACATGCACATAGAACTATGGTTGTAACTAAAAATGTTCTCTAGATATAGAGATACTAGCAAGGAGCCCTTTCCTTGCCCTTCCTCTTCTTCCTCTTCCACCATTCCAATGACTAAGTACAGAAATACATCCAGCTCCAAGAGGGGTATTGACAAGGTCACTCTCCAAAAGCAGTTCTTCCTGTAAACTAACACAAGGACATTTATGTAAGGATTATTTTACTACCTCTGTTTTTAAGGTACTTCGGATATTAGGACTTGTCCTTTAATGCACAGCAACAACTAAAATTCCGTTATAGAGCAATGGTCAGACAATCTGAACTTGTCTAAAAACTCATGGGCAAAGAATCTCTTGCACTTTCTTCCCTGCCCCCTCCCACCACCCATCAGCATAGTGCTTCGGGACATCTAGCTTAAGAATGAAGATCCCCAAATACAGCCATTCCTACGTACTAGAAAAAAAATTAAGTTTTATTTTACGCTCTCTACTTTTAACATGTTTTATACTTGTAAGCATCTAGAAAGACTAGATGTTTCAAATAAGGCCTTAACTTTGTCCAAGCTGCACACAATAGCATTGAATAAACTACGCACATGTAACAAAGGATAGTAATCTGAAAGTGTCTTCTAAACAAGAACATCTGGCCTAGAATCCTTCCCCTTCTCACCTCTATCAATGCAGTGGTTGCATCTGCAATGCTTAGCAAGGATTTTAACAATTTTGTTTCCACAAGTAAAATTCCGACATTTTTAGAGCAAAGTCTTCCCTATGAATTTTAACACAAAATGTACAAAATGTATTAATTTACTAACTCTACTTCTGTAATATACATATAACTACTTTAACATCTAGAAAGATTAGATGATATAAAATTAGGACTTGTTTGTCCATTATCCACACTATATGCACAGTAAAATAAAATGCACAGAACTTATATGCTGATGGTCACCAACTATAGACTTACTAGCATAGAGCCCTCGACACTTTCTTCTCCCTTCTCCCTGAAACAGCACAAACACAGTGTGTACTGTTCTAGGGGTGGTTTGACCATTCCATTTCCAAAAGATATTTCATATGAATTTTGACAAAACAAGATCTAAAAAATGTGTTATTTTACTACCTCCATTTTTAACATACTTTGTGAATTTCTAAACATCTAGAGGACTAGATGTTTCAAATAAGGACTTAAATGTGTCCACTATATACAAGTAGCATTGAATAAACTACACACATGTAACAATTACATCTGAAAGTGTCTTCTAAATAGAAACATTCTGGTCTAGAGCCCTTCATTTCTTCCAATTCCTTCCCTCCACCACAAACCTAGTGTTATCCTAATACCTTTATTTTAAACACATCGAGCAATTCAAACATTTAGAAAGACTAGATACTTCAAATAAGAACTTACTTGTCCACTAGATACATAGAATTGCTAAATAAAAGTTCGCAGACATAATGATGCTTATAATCTGAGGTATATCCTAAACATAACCATCTTGGCCTCAAACCTTTTCCTCCTCACTTCCTTTTCTCCACCACCAGTTCAGTGGACAAGTACAGGCAAGTATAATGCTTAGAGGTGGTTGAAAAATTTCATTCCCTAAAATCATTTACAGAAGACACACTTTCCAATGAATTTCAACACAAAACATACAAAACATGCTAATTTTACTAACTTTACTTTGTCATACACTAGCGACTTCTTTGACATCTAGTGACTAGATGTTGCAAGATTAGGATTCATTTGTCCATAATATACACTATATATACAGCCAAGCAAAATGCACAGAACATACAGAAGAAGTTTTGTCTGAAATGGTCCAAGTATGAACACACTGGGATATTACCTTTTGCAATTGTTTCCCTCTCACCTCCTCCAAACCACTGAGCAAATATATAGAAAGTAGTATGCTGCTCACAGAGATGGTTTAACAATCCCATTTCCAAAAGACACTATTTTCTATTAATTTGAGCAAAACAATATTTACAAAGTAATGTTTTAGTACCTCTTTCAACATACATAGGGCACTTGTAAACATCTAGACAGACTTGATGTTTCCAATAAACACTCAGTTTGTCCACTATATACAGAGCAGTCTCGAATAAACTGCACACATATAACAATGGTTATAATCTGAAAGTGTCTTCTAAATATGAACATTCTAGTCTAGAACCCTTTCCATTAATCCCTCCACCAACCTTATGGGTGATAACACTCAAAATTTCAGAAGACAATTTTTCCTAGGAATTTTAAAACATAACAGACAAAAGTGTATTATACTAACTTTTTTCATATACTGGCAACCTCTCTAACAACTAGAAGATTAGACATTGTAAATTAGGATGTGTTTGTCCATTATATACACTATATACACAGCAAAGTAAAACCAAATGCACGGACATAGGGACAATAGTTAATACTGCCTCATTATAAACACACTGGTGCAGAGCCCTTTGCCTTCCTTCTCCCTTCTCCCCTAAACCAGCAAAATGTTACTACTCAGAGAGGTGGTTTGGCCATTCCAAAAAAGCCCTCAATATTTCGTATGAATTTTAACAAAAAGATATTTACAAAATGTGTTATTTTACTACCTTTACTTTTAACAACATCTAGGAAGAGGAGATATTTCAAAAAAGTACGTAGCATTCTCAACTATATATAGAGTAGTGAGGAATAAAATGCACACACAGAACAATGGTTATAATATGAAAGTATCTTCTAAATAGGACCAGTCTGGCACAAAACCTTCTTTTCCTCTTCTCAGTCTTCTGCTCCATGTCCTCTGTTCTAGTTTGCTAATGCTGCCGGAATGCAAAACACCAGAGATGGATTGACTTTTATAAAAGGGGGTTTATTTGGTTACACAGTTACAGTCTTAAGGCCATAAAGTGTCCAAGGTAACACATCAACAATCAGGTACCTTCACTGACAAATGGCCAGTGGTGTCTGGAAAACCTCTGTTAGCTGGGAAGGCACGTGGCTGGTGTCTGCTCCAGAGTTCTGGTTTCAAAAAGGTTTTCTCCCAGGACATTCCTCTCTATAGTCTTCAGCTTCTCTCCAAAATGTCACTCGCAGTTGCTCTTGGGGTGTTTGTCCTCTCTTAGCTTCTCTACAGCAAAAGTCTGCTTTCAAAGGCCATCTCCAAAATGTCTCTGTAAACTGCAATTCCTCTCTCAGCTCCTGTACATTCTTCAAAGTGTCCCTCTTGACTGTAGCTCCTCTTCAAAATGTCACTCTCAGCTGCACTGAGTTCCCTCTGTTTGTCAGCTCATTTATATGGCTCCAGGGATTTAATTTAGACCCACCCTGAATGGGCGGAGCAACACCTCCATGGAAATTATCCAATCAGAGTCATCACCCACAGCTGGGTGGGGCACATCTCCACAGAAACACTCAAAGAATTACAATCCAATCAACACTGATACGTCTGCCCACACAAGATTACATCAAAGATAACGGCATTTGGGGGGACATAATACATTCAAACCGGCACATCCTCTAACCCACAGAAGAGGCATGAATGTGTGTCACTCCCGTAGTCACTTCCAGAGGCAGTCTAAATTCCATTTCAAGGTCATTTCTGGAAGACATTTCATATACATATGCACATACATATACATATACATATACATATATATTTTTTTAATAAACAAGCATTATAAGATGTGTGATTTTTTAACCCTATCATACTTCGGCAACCTCCTTACATCTAGAAAGCCCAGACATAACAAAAGTTTTCTTTTAAAAGTTTGGGGAGAAAGTTGAGAGCAGCTTTTTCATATCACATACACAGGCCGTCTCGGAACAGCCAGTATGAATCTTCCACAAGGGTGGTGGGCACTTCTTAATGGACAAATACGGCATGTTATTCTACTATTTCTCTTTTCCAATACCAGGCAAGGTCTAGTAGAAGGAAGACTAGAACCTGGTATGGCTGCTAACTTTCCACCCATAGTGGTCCAGAGCTCTGCTCAGCTTCCAGGCCTCTCGAGGCCTTTGTCCCTCTTTGCGGGGAGGGGGCGGCATCTCGTCCAACTGGGCCAGAGCGCTCATCCCAGGTCAGGGATCTGCATGGCCCCATGACCTGAAGAGATGGCCAAGCTCGGGTCCACACAGACCTGCCTTCTGGGCCCTGCAGCCCACCAACAGCCTCCGTGGGGTTTGGGAAGCTGCCGTTCTTCTCTCCACGCCATGCCCGCGGCCTGGCAGGTTTGGGCAGGGAAACCGGACTGCGGTGCTGGGGGTGGGGTCCGGGCTTGGAGAGGCGACCGCCGCCATCGGGACATCAGGGTGGGTGGGGGGAGGGTCCGCCACTGCCTTAGGGCCAGGACCGGGCCAGCGAGCAGTCGCAGTGAGGACTTTTGGATGTCCGCAGGGCAGAGACCCCAGGCCGACCCGGGACTCTCTGCTGGACCATCTGTTTTTAATCTTATTCTCACTCTCCTCTCCTTCTGGGACTCCAGTCACATGCATGTTAACCATATTGTTTAAGAGTTCCACAGTGCATTCCTCATTTTTCTTCAATATTTTTTTCTCTTTTTTTCTTCTTTGACTGCCTAGTAATTTCTTACTGTATACTGGATATTTTGTATGACGTGGTAGGAACTTGGGGTTCTGTTCTTCTTCTAAAGAGTGCTGGTTTTTGTATTCAATTCAATTATTGACTTACCACCTTGAACTTGTGGAGGCTGAGTTTTTGCTTTGTAAGTGCAGATCTACGGAAAGCCCAAGGTTTTCCAGGCCCTACTCACTTGAAATAGCATAACCTCTTAACTCTGTCTCCCTGCCATCCGGTTAGTGCTTGTGGGGTTCTCTAGGGCAGGTCTAGATCCGTCTTACTATAGGGTAATGTCATTACTCCTAAGCTGTAGCCCTCCCAGTGCCTTTTGCTAAAAGCCTGGGGTAACAAGGTGTTGATAAATTAAGTATCTCTATTCTGACCAGGCTGGAATTCTAACATCTGCTTCATAGTTGACCTCTAGTTTCTCTGTATCACTTATCCCTCTAGCAGACATTTTCTTGTAGGTCTCACATGCCTTACCCAGTCTTTTACCAAGGATTTATGTAAGACCTCACACATATTTCTGGAATCCCCACCCTTTTCATAGCTCCCTTTATTCTGGTGTCTCACAGATTCCACTGGCTGTAGTTACTCCAGCTATATTCCCTTCTGCCTCAGCTCAGTGCAACTGGGTACTCTGCCTGAACTCCAGCTAATTCTACTTAATTTGGTAATTTATCCTCAGACAGAGAGCCACCGTAATTGTAAGCCTCACTTGGTGAGTTTTCCTTCTCTCAGGGATTATTGTGTTGTGTTAACTGCTGTCCAACACCTGAAAAGAGTTGCCTCATTTATTTTGTTTAGTTCTTGTTTGGTATATTTGGAATGGAAGTCTGCTACTAGTTATTCTATCATAGTTGGGAGTAGAAATTCGCTCCACCTTTTTTTCTTTTTTTTCAAGAAGTAAGAATAAAGAAGGCTAATAGGTTCATCTCATCTGCTATCTTAATTGACTGGCAATGGCTGGTTGTATTGAGAAGAACTCTGTAGTTCAGTCTGGGTCCTGAATTTTGGGATTGATTAGCAGTTTCTTCCATAGGTGCTGGAGGTTAAAGTAGAGACTCGTATTACTTACCAAGTACCAGCCCTTTTCTTGCATCTTAGTCCTTCAGAGGGAGAAAGGCCTTAAAAGTCATCTGTTTAAATACTCTGTGGGAAAAGTAATCCTTTCAGATAAGTGAGGTTATTGGCTTCTTTTCTAGACTTCATGTGGACTGTTTCCCATAGACTAAAGACTGCTAGTACTCACCTATATCTAATCCTGCACTTTTTGTTTTTTAGAAACACGGAATAGCTGTGATTCTTAGCTTTTGCAGTTAGGATCACATGATTAGGTCTAGGTAAGGAAATGTGAACAGAAGAGATGAGTGCCATATCTGAGCTCACTCTTCCCATGCCATGGTGATCTTGGAATCTCATGTTAAAGTGGTGGCAATAAAGAATGGAGAACTGGTCCATGACTCACTGCATAGACCAGAGTTCCGGCCAACCTAATACATATGTTTTTTTTTGTTTTTTTTGGTTTGTTTGTTTGTTTTTATCTTTTTAAAATTTTATTAGAGAAATTGCAGGTTTAAGAACAACCATGCATAAAATACAGGATTCCAATATACCACTCTATTTTCTTTTTAATGTAGGAAGCTTGTTAATGTAATTTACCACACCAGTAGTTGAAAATCGTGAGACTCTTCACAAGATTTCAATAGAGGCTAAAATATCACTTTATAAAATTGAACATTACAAAAAATATTCAATAATTTTTAGAATTGAATGATATACCCTTACCAGGATTTTTTTTCTTTTATTAGAAGAGTTGTAGGTTTACAGAAAAAATCATGCATAAAACACAGATTTCCCATATACCACCCTATTATGAACACTTTGCTTTCTTGTGTTAGTGTGGTACATTTGTTACAATTCATGAAAGAACATTTTAATTGTACTATTGACTATAGTCCATCGTTCACAGTAGAGTTCACAGTGTTGTACAGTCCTATTTTTAAAGAAACGTTTATTCTAGCAATGTATATACAACCTAAAATTTCCTGTTATAATCATGTTCAAATACATAATTTAGGGCTGTTAATTATAGTCACAATGTTGTGCTACCATCACCACCATCCATTACCAAAACTTTTCAATTGTAGAAAGCTCTGCACCTAGTAAGGATTTTTTTATTTTTTATTTATTTTTTATTGTGATTGTTCACATACCATACAATTATCCAAAGATCCAAAGTATACAATCAATTGCCCCCGGTACCATCATACAGCTGTGCATACCTCACCACAATTAATTTTTGTTCAATTTTTAGAATGTTTTCATTAGTCCAGAAAAGAAATAAAGACAAAGCAGGAAAAAAAAAAAGAAAATGAAACTCAAATCCTCCCATATCCCTAACCACCCCCCCTCCATTGTTCACTTGTAGTATTGGTATAGTATATTTGCTACTGTTTGTGAAAGAACGTTGAAATACTACTAACTGTAGTATATAATTTGCAATAGGTATATATTTTTTCCCTATATGCCCCTCTATTATTAACTTCTAATTGTAGTGTCATACATTTTGTTCTGGTTCATGAAAGAAATTTCTAATATTTGTACAGTTAATCTCAGACATTGCCCACCACAAGGTTTACTGTTTTATACATTCCCATCTTTTAACCTCCAGCTTTCCTTCTGGTGATATACATAACTCTGAGCTTCCCCTTTCCACCACATTCATGCAGCATTCAGCACCATTAGTTATTCTCACAACGTGCTACCATCACCTCTGTTCATTTCCAAACATTTAAGTTCATCCTAGTTGAACATTCTGCTGATACTAAGCAACTGCTCCCCATTCTTTAGCCTTGTCCTATATCTTGGTAACTTATATTTCATGTCTATGAGTTTACATATAATAGTTAGTTCCTATCAGTGAGACCCTGCAATATTTGTGCTTATGTGTCTGGCTTATTTCACTCAGTATATTGCCCTCAAGATTTTGTCATCAACCCATTTTTTTTAAATATGGTTTTGTTCACACACCATACATTCCATCCTAAGTAAACAATCCATGGTTCCCTATATAATCACATATTTCTGTGTTCACCACCCTCACCACTATCTATAAAAGAACACATTCATTTCTTCCACAAAGCAGGAGGAAGAGTCAAAGAAGGTAGAGAGGCAAAAGAAAAAAAGAAAGAGGGAAAAAAATGACAGCTAGGAAGCAGCAAAAGGAAAGATCACCTTAAATCAAAGTAGAATAAAGAGTCAGACAACACCACCAACGCCAAGAGTCTCACACCCCTCCCCTATGCCCCCTTATCTGCATTTACCTTGGTATATTGCCTTTGTTACATTAAAGGAAGCATAATACAATGATTCTGTTAATTATAGTCTCTAGTTTACATTGATTGTATTTTTCCCCAATACCTCCCTATTTTTAACACCTTGCAAGGTTGACATTCATTTGTTCTCCCTCATAAAAAAAAAATATTTGTACATTTTATCACAATTGTTGAACACTCTAGGTTTCACTGAGTTATAGTCCCAGTCTTTATTTTTCCTCTTTGCTTCTAGTGTCCCTCATGCTCCTAACCTTCCTCTTTCAACCATATTCACAGTTATCTTTGTTCAGTGTACTTACACTACTGTGCTACCATCACCCAAAATTGTGTTCCAAACCTCTCACTCCTGTCTCTTCCTATCAGTCTGTAGTGTTCCCTTTAGTATTTCCTATAGGGCAGGCATCTTGTTCACAAACTCTCTCATTGTCTGTCAGAGAATATTTTGAACTCTCCCTCATATTTGAAGGACAGTTTTGCCAGATATAGGATTCTTGGTTGGGGTTTTTCTTTCAGTATCTTACATCTATCACGCCACTTCCTTCTTTCCTCCATGGTTTCTGCTGAGAAATCCACATGTAGTCTTATTAAGCTTCCTTTGTATGTGATGGATAGCTTTTCTCTTGCTGCTTTCAGGATTCTCTCTTTGTCTTTGATGTTTGATAATCTGATTATTAAGTGTCTTGGCATAGGCCTATTCAGATCTATTCTGTTTGGAGTATGCTGCACTTCTTGGATATGTAATTTCATGTCTTTCATAAAAGATGGGAAATTTTCATTGATTATTTCCTCTATTATTGCTTCTGCCCCTTTGCCCTTCTCTTCTCCTTCTGGGACACCAATGATATGTACATTCTTGTATTTTGTTTTGTCCTTATGTTCCCAGAGGCATTGCTCATATTTTTCCATTCTTTTCTCTATCTGTTCTTTTGTGTGTAGGCTTTCAAGTGCCTTGTTTTCCAGTTCCTGAGTGTTTTCTTCTGTCTCTTGAGATCTGCTGTTGTATGTTTCCATTTGTGTCTTTCATCTCTTGTGTTGTGCCTTTCATTTCCATAGATTCTGCCAGTTGCTTTTTTGAACTTTTGATTTCTGCCTTATGTACACCCAGTGTTTTCTTTATAGCCTTTATCCCTTTTGCCATATCTTCTCTAAATTTTTTGAATTGATTTAGCATTAGTTGTTTAAATTCCTGTATCTTAGTTGAAGTTTGTTCCTTTGTGCCATAACTTTGTTTTTCTCAGCATAGGTTGTAGTTTTCTGTTGTCTAGGCATCTGACCTCGTAGGCCACCCCAGTCAGATTTTCCCAGAGGAGAACAGGTTCAGGTCCCAGAAGGAAGAAATATTCAGTATCTGGTTTCCCTGATGGAGTATTTGGTTTCCCTGATGGAAGATTGACACACCCTGTGCTTTTCTGCCCAGCAGGTGGTGCCTGTCAGCCTGTCACTACAAACTGGTGTAAGGAGGTATGGCCGGGGGCTGTTTTCCCCCAGGCTCTGGGGTCTTGTTCTGAATGGAAGGTGGGTAGTAGAGCTGGGCCCCATCCCTTTCCTCTTGGGAAGATATGCCCTCTAGAGAGGGGTCATTTGCATATAATACATTCTTTGTTTCTCTGACTCTGCTATCTCCACCCTTGTCTGAGTCAGAGTGCTGTGAGTTTAAAATGGCTGAGGCTTTCTCTACTGTAGAGCACTGCGAGCTGAAAATGGTTGAGGCTTTCTCCACTGAGACACCCAGGTTGAGAGAGAGAGAAAGAGACAGAAAGCTCCCAGATTCACCCATTGGCCAGAGATAGTACTGGATCCTTTGGGCTCCCCGTCCTGAGACACATGTCCCCTGACTCTCCAAGGTCAGTTGTCGCCAAAAGCCTCTGTCTGTTTTTTGGGGATTCACAGTCTGTATTGAGCGGTTAACATTAAAACCCCAGTTGGAGCTGGGCTGAAGTATATTCCCTTGTTCAGAGAGTTCTGCTCTTTAGCTCTGCAAGGCTTCTGTGAGGGGGGTGCTCTCGGCAATCGGTGCGGGTCCGCAGGTTTTACTTACAGATTTTATGCTGCAATCTCGGGCATTCCTCCCAATTCAGGTTGGTGTATGATGAGTGAACAGCCACATTTGTCTCCCCACAGTTATTCCAGGTTATTAAATAGTTGTTTCCATTTGTTAGTTGTTCCAGAGGGACTAACTAGCTTCCACTCCTCTCTATGCCACCATCTTAGCTCCCCTCAATATGTATGTTTTAAAAATAAGAAATAAACATGCATTGTGCTAAACTACTGATATTAGAAAAGGTTTATCTGTCACAGCGGCTGATAGTTACTTAGCTTAATATACTCTGTTCCTGTTTGGCTCATAAATTCTGTCTTCTATTCTGTTAAATCATCAATGTTCATTATTTCTTTCTTATCATCTCTCATTAAAATTCTAACCCCTTAAGGTGCCTCTTCAAATGACTCAATTTCTCCCATTACTGTGATCTTTAACAATTTTAAACTCAGAAACTCTAAGTTCTGCAGTCCTGTGCAGTGATATGTGTCTATTATAGAGCCTTGACCTCAATGATGAGACAGCATGCTTCTGTTCTTCAGGAGCCTTATTTTGAAGCTGAGGTCTTACTCAGGTCTGTTATCTGAAGGGACAGAATAGGAATTTGGGGGGAATTCATTATTACCTCTGGGTACCAAGACAAAATCCCCATGGAAATCCATTGTCATTGCTTTCCTAAGTTTGAAGCTTATACAATTTTTGCATAAATCTCTCTGTCTGAGTCAGGTCCCAACTAAACCATAATTGTATCACCATAGCAAGAAGTATGTCATATTTCCAATAATACGTATTAATCCAAATAGTTATTGTATGATTTAGATTATCCCAAGGTACTAGGAAATGCAAATAGCAAAGAAAATGCATCTAGGTTTTGGCAAATATCATCACCACCACTGTCCTAACCTTCACCACTGTGATGGTTGGATTAATATGTCAACTTGGCCAGGTAATGGTATCCAGTTGTCTGGTCAAGCAAGCAAGCACTGGCCTAACTGTTACTGCAAGGACATTTTGTGGACATAAATCATCAGTAAGTTGATTCTATCTATGGCTTATTACATCTACAATCAACTAAGGGGAGTGTCTTCTACAATGAAACATGTTTAATTCAATTGGTTGAAGGCTTCAGAAGGAGAGGTGATGACTTCGGCGGTGAGAAGAGAGAATTTTCATCTCTACCTCAGCCAGACAGCCTCTCCTGGGGAATTCATTGAAAACCTTCATTGGGTTTTCAGCATGCATCTGCCCTCTGGAATTTGGATTTGTGCATCCCCACAGTTGCATGAGACACTTTTATAAAATCTCATATTTACAGATATCTCCTGTTGGTTCTGTTTCCCTAAAGAACCCTGACTGATACAACTGCTATTGCTGTATTGTATTAAACATCACCACCATCACCATGTACATCACCATCACCATGAACATCACCACCATCACCATGAACATCACTACCATAACAACTAACATCAGTACCACATAATTCCTACTACCACCAGTGCTTTCTTCCACATAACAGTCACTTCTCTAGATGTTTCCACCATCCCCTATCATCTTTATAGTAATCTTCTTTACCTCCAATCAATCATCATCTTTCCTTTACATGAGGAATCATCACTAACATCATCATCAACACTGTCACCTCTACCAGTTAATTAATTCATTAGGCAAACATTTATTGTCCATCTAACATGGTCCCAGAACAATCCTAGATGCTGAGGAGGTGGTGAACAAGTCAGAAATGACCCCTGCCTTCCTAGAATTCATAATTTATCAGAAAACACAGGCATTTAAACAAATACAGAAATTATAATGTGTGTTGTTGTACAGGAGGTATAGGTACTGTGACAAGGAATGGGGGACAATTTTATCTAGAAGGATCAGGGTTAACCTGGGAAGAAATGATTCTGGGATGAGTCTTAAAGGAAGAGTGGGAGTTAGCAAGATAAAATGTGCAGGATAGAGAAATATTTCATATACAAAAATAATAATTCAAAAAGAAAACCAAAACTGAAGGACAAATATATTATGCTTTCGCCTCCATAGTAATGAACATTTAATTAAAAGGATATATCATATCCACCTATCAAATTGGCAAAGATTATACAGCTATTAATGCCTAGTTTTGTTAAGAATGCCCTCTAAGTAGCAGTCTCTTGGATTATTTGGCGTGTAAAAACTTCACAACATTCTGGAAGGCAATGTAGAAACATATATCAAGAATCTTTTAAAAGTATTACCAATAAATTATCTTCTAGGAATTTATTCTAATGAAAAAAATATCCATAGGCAAGGAAATGGTTAAAATATTCAGGTGCAGCCACATAATGAATGAATAAATTAATATTGCACAACCATTACAATTACAATTTTGAGGCATATTTATTGACATACAAAATTGTATATGATATAACATAAAATGACTAGAAGTAGAATATGAATTAGTGTAGACAATATTTATTAGTCAGGGTAGACTAGGATATGCTATAGTGATAAATAGGCTTTCAAATCTCAATTTCCTAAAGCTGCAAAGATGTGTTTCCTACTCTTATCCCAATTGGATGCAGATTACACAGCTCTCCTGTTTGATTCTCCTTTGAGTAGGATCCAAGGATTCTTGTATTTTGCAGTTCTACCATCAGACAAGAGAGGCGGATATAATGTGTGGCTAATTATGCAGGAAGTTTTGTTGCCAGAACCAGAAATGTTGTGCACTACTTTCATCCCACGGCCCAACTAACTTTAAGGGAGGCCAAGAAATGTGAAGGAGCATATTGACATTTGGAGAGAATTAACAATATCTGGCATACTATGATCTATATTCTTATAAAATAATTCTATATATCTATTTATGTATCTATTTATCATCTACCCAGCCATCTATCCCTCCATCTCTCCCCTCATCCATTCATTTATCTAGCGGTATTAAGAGATTGGACAGAATACATGGAAAGAATATGCTCCCAGTGATTATATATAGACATAATAGGAGATTTTTTTCCTTATCTTTTCCTGAATTTTCTAAATGTAATACATTGTAGGTGCACTTACATAATTGAGAAAAAAAGATGTTCCATTTAATTTAAAAAGAGCAAGCCAACACACTTCAGTAATCTCGTTGATTGAGGGGGAGGCTAATTTGAATTAGCAACATCCTGAGTTATAGACTGTTTGCAAAGAGATACAGCTTTATTACATTTAACTACTGTCTTGGACCTGCTTTAATGAATAGGTAGGGATGATTTATAATTAGCATAGCAATTGTTTGTATTTAATTGAATACTTCTAAAGTGGCTTGAGAACTTTCTTATGTGCTTCCTAATGTCAACTCAATTTCTCTTTTAGTATCACATGTTCTCGAATGGGTAGAATCCAAACTCATGAGCCAAACTCATGAGCCTTTTTTGCGAATGAATCAAAGTAAAAGCACACACTAAAAAGGAAATGAAACTCTACATTACTAGGGCTAGAGGCATCCACCAACAGCACCTATTTCCTAAATGCCTTTTATGTGTAAGATCGTAAGACAGACCCAAGAATAACATGATTTCTGTCCTGTAGGGACTCACAGAAATGTTTTCTTCTAACCCATAAATACAAAGGGTTAAATCCTAGCAACTGCCCTAAGGCAGAGCCATAAGGATATTCTTATTCTCATGTTGTCAATTCATAAAGTTTTCCTGGAGGGAAGTCCACATTCATTTAACTATCTCTGCAGCTTCATCTCTCAGCACACTCTCTCTATCTTTGCAATGCAGCCAGAGTGGGCTTCCCTGAGCTCCTCCTAATCAACCTGCTTCCTGCTTCCATGCACCCCAGGGCCTTTGCAGATGAGCTCCACTGTGTTGTTCTCAATTAGAGTCTTTCCTCCTTTTCCTTACTTAACTCCTACTCTTCCTCCCGATATCAGTTCAGCATTTCTCCGGTGGCACTCACCTAGTTAGACCAAGTCCCTTGTCACCCACCATGTACCTCTCTTTCAGAAGGTTCTTCATGAAAGTAACTTAACAATATTTTGATTGATGCCTATTTCCCAAATTAAATGCAAGTCCCATGAGGACAAAATAAGCTATCATTTTGTTCATCTTTGCATCTAAATACTGAGTTTGGCACTAAGTAGGCACTCAGTGAATGCACAGTGAATTCATGGATAAATGAAGGATTCAGTGAGGGAACTGTGGTATAGACAGATTGAGTAACTTGCTCTAGGCCTGACAGCTGGTAAAAGCTTTCTGCCTCCTTAAAAAACTCTGTTTAATGAGAAATGGAAAATTAAAATAAATAGTAATTCCTATTAATAAATAATGCTAGCAGTGCCTAATAAGGATAGGCACCTTTTAATGTCTCGTGCACTGTGCTGTTTTATTATATTTGTCATTAAATCCTCACAAAAACTTGGTGGTGGGTTTCATTATTCTTATTTTGAAAATTGAGAATTACAGAGGCTAAATACCTTGTTTGAGCTCACAGAGGTGTTTTTATTTTTATTTATTTATTTATTTTTGAGTATGAAATTTTTTAATTTACTGAGAATAATGTGTCAAATAGCCATGAAGTCAAATGGCATTAAGTGACAGATTGAGGATTCAAATTCAGGAGCGACTGCCTCCAGATTCCTCACATTTGCTCCTATACTAAGCTGCCTCCTAAAAACGCGAACAAATATAACTGAGATAAATTGTAAAGAATGACATGGGAGAGGATGGCAATGTTGTAAGAGTTCAGAGGATGGAGAGACAAGTTGGCTGGGTGAATCTGGGAACATGTGGTGGGAAATTTGGCATTGTGAATGTGTGAAGATGAGCAGTGGCAGGCATTCCAAACAGGAAACAGCAATAACCAGGGAGTTGCTAAGTGCACAGCACATGGTTGGGGCTGAAGGTATGGGGGGAGGCACATTATAGGGTCCAAACATGCATAGCTTTGCTAGGGATGGGATTTAGCAGGCTTCAAGGGGTTGATGTCTTCTCAGTAGGTTAGGTGACCCAGCATGTTAGAGCCCATGTATGCATTTGGCATGGGCATTGATGTGTCTTGATTGATGTGTGAGATTCTCAGACAGGTACCCAACAGAATTGATTTAGTAGATTGCTTTTTACATTTTGTTTTTCTTTTGTCTTGATACCTATGGTGGATGACATTCACATGAGCAAAAACACATTCTGGTGAGGTATGCTCACTGTTTGCAGCTGCTGCATAGATGAGGTGAGTTGCAGGTTGTATGCACTGCCTAAGGGAAGAAAACCCCATGCCTTTCTCTCCACCTCTTACAGTACACATTTGTGCCACTGATCAGCATGAGGACCAGCCAGTGTTCTAGTTGTAAGACCCCTCTTTCAAAGCTGGGGATTGAACACTTGCAATATTTCTTCCTTGGGATATCCAGGCAAAGACTCAGTACTAGAAATGAAGAGAGGCAAATTCATAGAGTTATTAAGTAGTCAGCGAGACTACTGTATTCCAAGCCTGTATCTTCACCCAATGTCCACGTGAATTTGGAGAAATATTTTAACTTCTCTGAATTTAAAATTCCTCCTCTGTAACATGGTCGTAGTTAAGTAGTCAGCGAGACTACTGTATTCCAAGCCTGTATCTTCACCCAATGTCCACATGAATTTGGAGAAATATTTTAACTTCTCTGAATTTAAAATTCCTCCTCTGTAACATGGTCATAGTATCTCTCACCTCTGAAGATCATGTGGGGTCATTAAGATGTAAGTAATGTCTTAGCACAGTGCCTGGCATAGAAGTTGGTTTGCTGCTAATTGAATTGGCATGCTAAGTGGGTCACCATGGCATATTTTCAGATTCAGGTAAGAAGGCAGAAATTCAGATATTTAAGCTAGGGGAGCACAGATGTGGCAGTATCTAATGAAATTAAACCCTAAGAAACACTCACACATTTGCACAAGAAAGCATATAAAAGGATGTTCATTGCAACATTGTTTGTAACTTTAGAAAAAGGAAGCAATCTTTATGTTCAATTATGGGAAAGTAGCTAAATAAACTATGGTATAGGCATACTATGGAAAATAGGCTATGATGAAAGAAAACGAAATAGATCTATATATAATTACATGGAAGTATTTAAAGACATTGGTGAATAAAAGCAAATTACAAAATGATACGTGCAGTATGATACTGTTTATGTAACACAAACACATACACACATAGCAATTCTATTGCATGTAAGTTTATGGCAGAGAGACAGAACATTTGCAAAACTAGTAACAGGTTATCACCAAGGATAAGAAGGAGGCTCACTGAGATTCAGGTTTAGATTCTTGCTCAAAAGGAACTTTAGAATTAGATCTGCTCTTCTACTTTGTTAAAAGGAGATGATATTCATTTGGAATTTGTGCAATTACATTTTAATTTTAGGAAACATATATACTAGGTTTCAAGACCCAAATTGGAAGCCGGAAGTCCTACTCTGGAGAATGAGGTTTGTGTTCAGAACAGTCAAGTCACTGGGTGGGGCTGAGCCTACAGGTTTTACAGGTTAGTAGTTCCTTGACTGTCGGGAGGGATAGGGACAGAAAAGCAGATGTGAGGGTCCAGCCATGCTTTATTGGTGGAGGAAGGGAGCAGTGTATATAAAGAGGAGTTGAGGAAGAAAAAGAAGGCCTTTCTTGCCAGCAGGGTAGATGTTTTGGACAATACCTGCTAGTCATACTGCCCTACTTTAGAAAACCTAATAATTTCTAACATTGCACAAACACTTTCTTTTGAGGGATGTTTTACGTGGACCTCTATGCCTGTTTCTGAGTGATGCAGCTTTCTTGGTATATTTTGGGACCAGGGATAACCGCCTGACTTCTTGAACTATGAGCTGGTAAGTAGTCTACAAAGCGACCCAGAATTTCCTGAACTAAGCAGATTCTCATTCTTAGGGAGCTTGAAATGTGAGACAGAGTGCTCAGTTGTCAGAAGCCACCATCCAAAGCAGAAGCAAAGTGGTAAATAGAAGGTAGAAAGGAAAATTCATGAGTAAACATGAATAAGGAGATGGCCTAGGTAAGCAGGTGCTGTGAGAAGGTGTAGGCACTGTGAGTAAGCAGAACCATGATACAGAGATGGGAATAGAAGGTTGGGGAAGCTGGAAACATTGTTGCTCTCTTACCAATATGGTTGAACACTGGAGTAGAGAACAGTGGAGCCTGGTGTTCCAAGCTGTGCTTACAACAACTGAAATTCTGCTGCTGAGAGGTTGACTAGATGCCTCAGATGCTCTATACTGATGGTTTCCAATTTCTATTTTTCGTAAGCTCTTGCTACCCAGTCATTTTGGGGTTTGCTTACTTCCCCATGACTTCTTACACAGAAGGATAGAATCATTGATTTTAGGCTTTGAAACCAGATGATTTAAATTTTTAATCATGACTCTACCAGTGTATCAGTTAAATATTCTAGGTTATGAATCAGTAATAATAAAAATTCCACACATTTTAGAGGCTCAAGACAAAAAGTTTTATTTCTTGCTTGTACTACACAACCACTGAGTGTCTGTGGGAGGCTCTGTGCTCTGTCATCTGCAACAGGCTGATGGAGTCATCTCCATCTGAAGCATGTCCAGAGGAAAAAGTGACTATGATGAATGGAACACTGGTCCTTAGAGCTTTCTACTCATGATGACACATGTCATTTCTAGTCACATTTCATTGGCCAAAGCAAGTCATGGCTCATCCAATTTCCAAAGAGCAGGGAAGTGTAAAACTTCCTTGTGTCTAGAAAGTGGAAAGCAAACATACTTGGGTGAACTCCATGGAAAACTACCATAACTATCATTAGCTGTGTGACCTTGAGCTACTTCCTTAACCTCTATGTGCCTCAATTTTCTCATCTGCAGAATTACTTATAATACCTAAACAGTAAGTTGTGAGAAATGAATACCTATAGAAGTACTTAGCACAATGCATAACTCATAATAAATTTTCAATATGTACTGGCTTAATTATATTTAGGAATTAGCCAATCCTTATTATCTGAAATAACCTGGTACATCTTTCCTCTTAGGTTAAATCCATACAACTGGAGATTTTTCCCTTGAGGTTGTATAAGCCGAATTCCCTCTGATTATTCATCTATCCTTGGGATGTCAAAAAGTTATCCCCAGGATCCCATGCCATTGAAGGGACTTCAGGTAAGTGAACCTAGTAAAACAGCTCAAATTTTCTTATGGATCATCTGTTGAGCCAAGAAAAAAGTGGCACATAGTTTTGAGAGTTAAAAATTAGACAGAGCAAAGCACAGCAGGAGAAATAGGTCTAAGAGGTGTAAAAATTACTGAGTGCCAAAGTTAGAAAACAGGGAATCTCACGATGCAGAAGCAGAAGGATAAGCAGGAGGCAGAGTAGCAGATGGGAGCTATTTTTAAAAAGAGGCAGTAAAAAAGTCGTGGGAGAAGAATGCTATAGACAAGGGAGCTCTGGAGGTATAGGTTGAGACATTGTTTGGGAGTCCTAAAGAGAAAAATACATGCCTGTGCTGAGAATCTGGATTATTAGCTTGGGAAGAGAGAAAATTCCTTGGAATAATAGGAGAAATAGTCCCAGAAGTGTCTCCCGTTTTTCATGTCTCAACTTCCAAGAATAAAAACATCATTATACGAGTCAGGAAACAGTTCGCAAATGACGGAAAACTAACTTCGAGCTAGTTTAAACAGAAAGAAAGCTTTTTTGTTTCACATGACTGGGAATTCTAAGATTGGGTATAGCTTCAGGCAGAGCTGTGTCCTGCTGCCGAAACAGTGTCATCAGTGTTATTTGCTTCTCTAAGTTTTGTTTTCTTTGTATTGGCTTCATCCTTAAGCAGATTTTTCCTTCTTGGTGCCGAGATGGCAGCTAGCGCCTCCAGGCTTACAACCTATCTTCCCATATTCCTTATTAAAAGAGGGAACCTCTCTCCCAGTCACTACAGTAAGAGTTCCAAGATTTTCTCTGATGGGCACACGTGCACATTCCATAACTGATTGCTGGGCAGTGAGGATATGATTTTTTGGTTGTCCAGGTTTGGGCCACATGACCAACCCTGAGTCACAAATGGAATGAGCTTCCACATGAACTATATGATCTGAGTGAAAGAAAGATTAATTCCATAAGGAAAACTGTGGTGCTTGAGGATGGAGGGAAAGATGCTAGGCAGGCAAACAAGAAATGTGAACAATTTGGGGGCAGCTACAGTATGTCTCAGCAGCACTTCCCCTTTTATAGCACCACTCCCAACAGACATGGATGACTTCCTGCATGTACATTCATCTCTGGCCTGGGGAGAGTTCCAAGATCCATCATGACTTAGAGCTCCAATGTCTCAGTACTATCAATAAGCCCTGGTTTCCCTGCCTAGATTTCCAGTTTCCCAGAGGAACCCAAACTTTCCCTGAATCCCAGTATATGGGCTGAGAGATTGAGGAAATATTTATTTCTCTTTTGCTCCATGTCTCTAAATCTGTACATCCTGCCCTAAGACTTTGATGAAGATCTTGCTCTATATTGGCAAGATAACCCAGACTAAAGATGCCAAACCCACATGAAACACAACTTTAACCATTTTGGAGTGGAATTTAAGGGACAAAATCAGTTGTTATTTGGTGATGGGACTTGGAAATGTCACTCAGAGAATGGAGACTTTCTTTTGTGGTTGGACTCAATATGATACAGACTAAGTTGTGTCCTTTCTGAAGTGAAATAAAAGACATCTTATTTGGAACCATTCCTTCTTTATTTGGCAAACCCATTCAAATATCACTTGCCCTCTGAGCCATCCCCAACTCCCCCAGATGCAATTAGTTGCTTCCTTTCACCTTGTTCCCATAGTGTGTGGATCGTATATATGCATTATAGCATTTGAGCTCCTTGAGGTCAATCTTTCTTATTTATTTTGGTATCATCAGTGCTAGGTGGTATCAACCATTATGTGGCAGATATGTACTAAGTAAACATGTACTAGGTAGATGAATGAATGAATCTGACTTGTTTATACAGTAATATTAGGAATTTATAAAATCTAGAAAATTTGATTATACAAATGAAGAAATTGTCAGCCAATGAGAGCAGACAACTTATTGGAAAAAACACAGGAAATCCGTAGCTATGTAAAGTGAGGTGTCCTAATTCTCTCTCCAGAGCTGTTTGCCCTACAGTCCTGTCCTACAGGGGACATTCAGTCTTAGCATTTTGCGTACATTATTCACTCATTCTTCACCACAACCCTATGTTGTAAACCTTGTTATCCCTAATTTAAGGAAGTAGAGGGTCAGAAAAATGAATATTGAAGTGTCTTCCTAGCCCTGTGAATGCTCCAGGAACAGATTAACCAACCCTGTCTCTGATACTCTTCCTGACTGGTAGAGAAATTCTGAAAAGCATCTGGAGCCCAGACTGCCAAGTAGAACGTGTATTTTCTGTCTCACTCCCTCCCCCAGGCAGAAGGCCCAGTAACCTGAAATAGAAATGCTGAAGTACAAACCAGCATGGTGATGCCCATAACCTGGCAGTCTACTTCTGACTTCCAGAGAAAGCAGGAAAGCTTTCGAAGTTCACACAACTGATTCTATAATGGTGACAGGGAAGAGGGTATTCTCTATGGGAATCAGACCCTGGCACTCAGCTTCTAACAGCTCCCAACCTGGGCCCTATTAGAGAGAGGGAAGAAAGAAGGGGATGTACTCCAGAAAATAGATTGCTTTGTGTTGAAATTTTCCATGAAGGTTCTTTGTTTTCTTCCCTGGAAACCCAGTAACTAAGGCAGGATATACTCACTATTTATCATAATATTAACATCTTACTTAATCAAACACATATTACCTTCCATATGTGTGTTAAATATAATCTTACTTGATCCTCACAACAACCTTACAGAGGAAGTGCTATAATTATCCTTCCTTTACTGATGAGGAAAAAATAAATCATACTACAGTTAAGCAACTTGACTAAGGTCTCACAGTTAGGAAACCGGTGAAGCAGAGTGGAATCATGGTACTCTAACTCTAGAGTCCACACTCTTAGCCACTAAACCAAAACATCTCATGATGAGATCAGAATATTTGAGCCCACATCCTGTTTGGGTATCTTCCTACATGTATGATTCTATGCAAGCCTTGGTTTCCTCATTTGTAAAAGGATCACTATTGTCTATCTGATAGTGTTGTATGATTTTCAAATGAGATTGTATTGGTAGAAATATATCGTAAAATATCATTTCCTAAAAACGTGGTGAAGTGAGTTTTACCATCAAGACCTGGTTTCAGGTATAAGCTCCTCAACTTACTTACTTTCCACCCACAAGCAAATTATTCAAGTTCTGTGAGCCTCAGACTTGAAATTAGATTTGAAAGTTTTTGTTTGTTAAGTGGGAATAATAATTTTTACTTTTTAAAGGTGGTTGAGAGTGTTGAATGAAATATCCTGTGGAAAGAACTTAGTGTAATGACTGACATATATTCATTTCTCAGAGGTGCTAGTTTCTATTCTTTAACTTTTGCTGTTTTATTGCCTGCAATTTCTTTATATGGTCTGCCCTTCACTATGGAGAGGCTCTAATTCAAGCTCAGAGCAGTCAGATGCAAACTAGAAGCTCAAAACCAAAACGTGGAAGGAAGGTGGCTAGAGAGGAAGAATATTTTGAGAGTATGGATGGACTCAGAGAAATAATAGGGATTTCAGATTTTGAAAGGGACAAATATAATGGAATCCATCAGATGGGATGGGTCAGGAGCTGTCTTAAGACAAACAAAAACTGAGTAAACAACAACTGGAGACAATCCAAAGTTATTTATCTAGCTTCCGTTGTTTGGCCTAGTGCCCACTGAGTTGCTCAGGGACTGCCTTAAAAGCAGAAGTACTGAATTTTAGCAGTGGGCTTCACTTGCCATGGCTAACAGAACTGAGCTGCAGTTTCACTGCTTGACAGCAGTGCCGATGTCAGCCGTAATGCACACCACCACAAAAACACCCTATGTGCCAAACTGTTGGTTCTATAAAAATAGTCATAATTTCATATGAATCAATAATGCTTTTATTTGGATATAAGAATCCTCTTAATTTTCCATCATGAGTATTACATATGATTGTGGAGGAACAAATTCCCAGATTCAGAGCTGGAAAAACTTGCACTGACTTCCTAAACCTGTATTCAGCTTGGCCATGGTAAGTGATCCCAATAAGATCTGCCTAAGAAACCAAGATAGAAAGGACAGGAAAGGATGATGGTGGGGTGGGGGGAGAGAATTAAGGCACATCAAAGACTAATTTTATTACCTATCATAATCTTAAACCAAGATGCAAGGAAATAAAAGTATAACATTCTCATGAAAAAACAAAGTATACACACACACACACAAACACATGTATATGTATATATATACATACAGACTCACACATATATATATTAACTATATACACACACATATATACATATATACACACATACATATAAACTGCTTACATGTTCAAAATGTATATAAACTATATGTATAAACACTATCTATATGTAGTCTGATGATAAAACAATGCACAAAATGGATTACATTTCTATAAAAATATGTGCATATGGATAGGAAATATAGTATAGTGGTTAAGCAAGAAGGCTTTGGTTCAGGTGTCTGAGTTCAAATATCACAATGCTGTCACATGCTGTTTGGGAGACCTATATACTTATCTCAATATCTGTGTGAATCAATTTTCTCATGTATAAAATAATATCTACTACACAGAATTTGTGAAGATGAAGTTATTTGTTAAGTACTAAGCACAATGACTAGCATAAACTAATGCTAAATAAATGTAGCTGTTATCTGTGCATCTGCACAAGATGTGTGACTAATTTTGCAGGGAGAAAGTCTAAAAGAATATACATAAATGTGTGACAATAGTCATCAGAAATTTTTATTTTCCTATAAGCTTTTGTGTTATCTGATATTCTGAAATAAATACTCTTTGTAACATATAATTTTTAATGGAGGATGAATCACTGATCTAAAGTTATTTTTTTAAATGGGAGCACAAATCTAAAAGGCCAAGCTCTAACATGCATCATTTATTTCCATCTCAACCATGGTCATTTCTCCAAGGTTGAGGCCTTGATGTATTGCAGACACACTTCTGCAACATAAGGGCCCCTTTCATTCTTTGGTCTCCCCAATGGAACTTTATACAGAAATTGACTGTATAACTTATCACTGGGACCAAAAAAGTACAGATTAAAAATAAATTTTGAAGACAGAGATTAATGTGTGAAAATCAAATTCTGTCATTTATGACATATCAGTTAAAAGACTGTAAGATCCTAAGGCAACTGGTAATGAAATCTAATAAGCCAACAAAAGAGATAAAATGGAATCATGAAAAAATTTTGATAATCAAAAGAAGTCAGAAAGAGAAAAAAGTGAGCAAGTGACAGATGAGATAAATAGGAAAATTAGCAATAGTATAGATTTAAACATAACCATTTTGAAAACAATATTAAATGTTAATGTTTTAAATACCCAAATTAGAGGGAAGAGATTGTCATGAAAAAGACATTGGATGAAAAATTCAATTGAGTGAAAAAGCAATACCGAGTATATTCTGCCTACCAGGCACACACCTCAAATGTAAAGACACAACGGGTTAAAATAAGAAGATAGAAAAAGATGTACCATGTAAACACTAATCCAAAGAAAGCTGCAAAGGTTATATTAATATCAAACAAAGTAGATTTCAGTGCAGATAATATTAGCAGAAATAGAGAAAGATATTTCATAATGATAAAAGTGCCAATTCAGAAAGAGGAAACATCTTCAGGGCCTTGTGTTAAGAAATGGTTTCTTAAACTTTACACCAAAAGCACAAGCAACAAAAGAAAAAAATAGATAAATGGGACTTTATCAAAATTACAAACATTTGTGCATCAAAGGACTTTATCAAGAAAATAAAAACACAACCTAGAGTACATGAGTTTAGTACCCACAGGACCTATGGGAGAGGCACTTGTGACTCAGGTATATCTCTGGCTGTGTTCAGAGCTCATTTCTCTCTGGAATAATGGATCCATGGCTTAAGACCCTACCATTTTAAAGAAGAAAAAGCACAACATAGGGTCCTTCCCACTTAGGGTGATCCTTGTGGGTGTGAGGTGGTATCTCATTGTGGTTTTGAGTTGCATTTCCCAAAAGCTAATGATGTCGGGTTGAGTGTGTCCAGGCTCTGAGGCTTTGCAGGTGCTGTGGGGTGTACCTTCTCAGGCAGTGGTCATCAGAGGTGAGGAGTATCATCAGTCTCCCTGGCTCTGGATCTCTGATGGACATTCAGTTGCCTCCAACTTCTCACTATTAAAAACAATGCTTGAGAGTGACTTCAACAATAGGGCAACATAAACAGCTACTGAAAACTTCTCCCCAGAGATTCAGGAAAAAGAAAGGACAATTTCACTTGTTCAGGACTCTGGAGGAAGGTATAGAATGGATAAGGATTCCAGAAATGCTGAATCCAAGAAAGAGAAAAATATCAGTAGGAAACTTCTGTCCCAGACTGACCAGTGCTCTCCTCTCCCCTTCACTCAGTATCATACACCTCAGGAAGTACACAGAAGAAGCAGCTGGGATCCCTCCCACTTCCCACTGGGGACATAGTCTGTAAAATCTCCCACAGAAGTGAGGCAAATCCCCAACTATATCCAGGCACAGAGACCCAAGCCCACAGGAACCTACAGCAGGACTTATACCACAGGGGAGGGCAGAATACAAAAGGGCAGCAAGGAGGAATTTCCAAAACGGAGATTAGGAGTGAAAACTAAAATCTTCCCTAAAAGCAGCAAGTAGCCAGGCAGAAAATGCCCAAAGCAACCATTTGGAGACCCAGGAGGCAGAGGAAGACACTTCAAGGCCTAGATCAATGAAGGATAAAGAGTCTGAGAAAACATGGGCAGAGACGGTGTTTCCAGCCCCGGGTCTGAAAGCCCTTCCCCCATCCCTGAGGGAAGATCCAGCAGGTCGCCTGATCCTTGCCTGGGGGGTGGCTGCAGACTGGGGCAGCTGGAGGACTCCTCTACCACAAGTAAAGTGGAGGACACAGCTCCACACTGAGCCAGATTTGGGCCAGCAAAGTGAGGGCACAGGAACCCCACAGTTTTAGCCTTGCCTGGGTTCCAGGAGGTAAACAGTTTCTGAGGATGATTAAGTCACCAAGCAGCACCATTTTCTGGACAGGCTGGAAAGTGGAGGTGAATTGCAGAGCTTTTCAGAGCCTCTCCAGACCCTATTCCAGGCCTATTTGAGTTGTTCTACACCCCCTGCATGGGAAGCCAGTCCTGTTTGGCTGAGAAATATGGAAGACCCTACTGTCAAAGCAAGTGCCCTAAAACAAACCCAGGTCTTGCTGGCTGGCAAAAAGCAGAGCACTCCTGGGCTGGCTGCTAGTTAGGGAATGTGAATCTCTCAGTCCCCCAGCTTGAGTCACTAGAAACATTGTGCCCACAGGTGGGGTCTCAGCCAAGGTATACAGTGCCTACCCTCTACCGCCAGAGTTGGTGGCTTCCAGCACACATGGAGAACTGCAGCCTTGATTGGGTTGTTGCCCTGTTGGGTCCCAGCCCAGTGGTCTACCATAGTCAGGAAGAGGTAGGGTTGTGAGGAAGAGGTGGCCCAAGAGTACCATCTTCTGGGAAGACATGGACAGTGCAGTCTGGCAAACTACTTTTCTGTCCTGCCCCTAACAGACTTCCAAAAAGAGTTGCACATCCTGTGTGAGGTCCTGGCCCAGTTTGACTGGGAATTAGTGACAAACTAACTGCTAAAGGAAACATTCAATGCAAACCAAAGCAACTAAAAAATCTTAGATATGCAAGGGAAATCAACTTTCAAAATAACCTTATCAAGATAGTCAAATGTCAAGAAATCAGGAGAAAATCACAAAGCACATGAAGAAGAAAGAAGATATGGCCAAGCCTAATGACCAAATTAAAAAGCCAGAGGAGACACAGAATTTGGAACAACTAACCAAAGATGTTCATACAAATCTCCTAAATAACTTCAATGAGTTGGCTAAAGAGATAAAGGGTATCAAGAACACAGTAGGAGAGCATAAAGAAGAATTTTAATTAATAAATAAAAAATAGCAGATCTTATGGAAATGAAAGATACTGTAGATCAAATTAAAATGTATTAAAGACACACAACAGCAGATTTGTAGAGGCAGAAGAAAGAATGAGCAAACCAGAGGACAGAGCAGCTGAATTCAAAAGCACAAACAGCAAATGGTGAAAAAGATGGAAATATTTGAATTAGATCTCAGGAAAATGATTGACAACATGAAGTGCACAAGTACAAGAATCTTTGGTGTCCCAGAAGGAGCTGAGAAGAGTAAAGGGCTAGGAAGATTATTTGAAGAGGTAATTGGGGAAACCTTTCCAACCCTTGTAAAAGTTATAAATATGCAAATCAAAGAAACTCAATGAATTCCACATAGAATAAATCCAAGAAGACCCTCTCCAAGACACATACTAATCAGATTGTCAAATGTTGAAGAGAAGGAGAGTGTCCTGAAAGCAGCAAGAGAAAAATCACCACAAACAAGGGCAGCCATATGAGACTAATTGCTGATTACTCATTGGGCACCATGGAGGCAAGAAAGCAGTGGTATGATATATTTAAGATTCCAAAAGACAGAAATTGCCAGCCAAGAATTCTTTGTCCAGCAAAACTGTCCTTCAAAAGTGAGGGAGAGTTTAAAATTTTCACAGATAAACAAATATTGAGTGAATTTCTTGAAAAGAAATCTGTCCTATAAGAAATACTACAGGGATTTCTGTCAGCTGGAAAAAAGCAGGAGATAGATGTCTGGAGGATGGTACAGAATTGAAGAGTATTAGTAAGGGTAACTTAAAGGATAAAAATAGAGAGAGAGAGAAAAATAGATCTGACAAATAAAAAACAAGGATAAGACAGTTGAATCAAGAATGGCCATCACAATAATAACTTTGAATGTTAACAGATTAAACCACCCAATTAAAAGACACAGATTGACAGAATGGGTTAGAAAATATGAGCCACAAAATGCTGTTTACAAGAGATTCACTATAGACCCAGAGATACAAACAGGTTGAAAGTTAAAGGATCGAGAAAGATATTCTATGCAAGTCATAACCAAAACAAAGCTGGGGTAGCTATAGTAATATTGGATGAAATAAACTTTAAATGTAATGATGTCAAATCAGATAAGAAAGGACACTATATATTAATAAAAGTGGAAATTCACAATTATAAATGTTGATGCACCCAATCAAGGATCTCCAAAATAGATGAGGCAAACACCGGCAAAACTGACGGGAGCAATAGACATATCTACAATAATAATTGGAGATTTCAACACACCTCTCTCTTCTACAGATCCTGAAAAGCGAATCAATATGGAAATAGAGAACCTAAACAATATGATAAATAAATTACATCTAACAGACATATATGGATTGTTGCACCCTAAAACACCAGGATATATAGTCTTCTCAAGTGCTCATGGAACATTCTCCAGGATAGATCATATGCTTGGTCACAAAACAAGTCTTAATAGTTTAAAAAAAAATTGAAATTACTCAAAGCACTTTCTCTGAAAATAATGGAATGGAGCTACAAATAAATTAGCACCAAAGAACCAGAACTTTCACAAATATATGGAGGTCAAACAACACACTCTTAAAGAATCAGTAGGTTAAAGAAGAAATAGTAAGAGAAATTAGCAAATATGTCGAGATAAATGAAAATGAGAGCACAATGTACCAAAACTTATGAGACACAGTGAAGGCAGTGCTGAGAGGGAAATTTATAGCCCTAAATGCCTACATTATAAAGGAGGAAAAGCTGAAAACAATGACCAAAGTGAACATTGAAGAATATAGAAACAGCAGCAAACTAACCCTAAAGCAAATAGTGGAAAAGAAATAACAAAGCACAGAGTGGAAATAAATTAATTGGAGAACAAAATATAAAAAATAAAATCAATAAAACCAAAAGTTGGTTCTTTGAGAAGATGAACATGATTGACACACCTTTAGCTGGACTGACAACATCAAAAAGAGAGAAGCTACACATAAATAAAATCAGAAATGAGAGGAGAGTCATTACTATGTATCCCAAAGAAATAAAAAAAATCATTAAAGGATGCTGTGGATGACTGTATGCCAACAAAATAGACAACTTAGATGAAATGGAAAATATGCTAGAAACACATGAAAAACACTGACTCAAGAAGAAATAAAAGACCTCAACAAACCAATCGCAAGCAAAGAGATTAAATCAATCATCAAAAGCCTCCCTACAAAGAAAAGCCCAGGGCCAGCTGGGTTCATGGAGGAATTTTATCAAACATTCCAAGAAGAACTAACACCATTCCTGCTCAAACTCCTCCCAAAAATTGAAGAAAAGGGAACACTACCTAACTCAGTCTATGATGCAAACATCACTCAAACACCAAAACCTGATAAAGATACTGCAAGAAAGGAAATTACAGACCAGTTTCTCTAGTGAATATACATGCAAAAATTCTCAAGAAAATACTTGCAAATTGAATCCAAAGGCATATTAAAAGAATTATGCCCTATGACCAAGTGGGCTTTATTCCAGGCATGCAAGGATGGTTTAACACAAGAAAATCAATCAACATAATACAATTTATTAACAAATTTAAAGGTAAAAATCACACAAACATCTCAATTGGTGCAGAAAAGGCATTCAACAAAATTCAGCATCCTTTCCTGATAAAATCACTTCAAAAGGTAGGACTCAAAGGAGTCTTCCTCAGTATGACAAAGGGCATTTATGAAAAACCCACATCCCGCATTGTACTCAATGGTGAGAAACTGAAAGCCTTCCCCCTAACATTGGGAATGAGAAAAGGATACCCACTGTCACCACTGTTATTCAACATTGTGCTAAAAGTTCTAGCTAGGGCAATTAGGCAAGAAAAAGAAATAAATGGCATCCAGATCAGAAAGGGAGAAGTAAAACTCTCATCATTTGCAGATGACATGACCATGTGTTTGGAAAATCCTGAGAAATCTACAACAAAGCTACTTGAGCTAATAAACAAATCCAGCAAAGTGGTGGGATACAAAATCCAGTAGTGTTTCTATTTAATAGTAATTAACTAGCCAAGGAGGCAACTAAGAAATAAAATTCATTCCCAATAGCAAGTAAGAGAATCAAGTATTTAGTAATAAACTTAACCAAGGATGTAAAGGACCCGTACACAGAAAACTACAAAACATTGCTAAAAGAAATCAAAGAACACCTAAATAAGAGGAAAGACATCCCATGTTCATGGATAGGAACTTAGAAATTAGTTATTAAATTTATTTAGAAGGGAAAGGGGCCTCAAAAAGCCAAAAACATCCTAGAGAGGAAGAACAAAGTGGGAGGATTTACACTTCCTGACTTTAAAACTTATTATAAAGCCACAGTGGTCAAAACAGCATGGTATTGGCACTAAGATAGAGATATTGATCAATGGAATCAAATTGAGAGTTCTCTAATAGACCCTCAGATCTACAGTCAATTGATTTTTGACAAGGCCCCAAATCCACTGAACAGAAGAGAAACAGTATCTTCCATAAATGGGGATGGGAGAACTGGATATCCATATCCAATGAATGAAAGAGGACCCTTACCTCAAACCCTATTCAAAAATTAACTCAAAGGGGATAAAAGATTTAAATATAAGAGTCAGTAACATAAAGCTTTTAAAAGAAAATATAGGTTAACTTCTTCAAGACCTAGTGACAGGAGGTAGCTTCTTAGTCCTTACATCCAAAGCAGAAGCAATGAAATTAAAAATAGACAAATGGGAACTCCTCAAGATTGAACACTTCTGTGCTTCAAAGGACTTTGTCAAAAAGGTGAAGAGGCAGCCAATTCAATGAGAGAGAATATTTGGAATATTTGGTAGCCATATATCTGATAAGAGTTTGATATCCAGTATATATAAAGAACTCCTACAACTCAACAGTAAAAGGGCAAACAGCCCAATCATTAAGTGAGCAAAAGATATGATTAGACATTTTTCCAAAGAGGAAGTACAAATGGCTGAAAAGCACACATATGTATGTTCATCTTCATTAGCTATTAGGGAAATGCGAATCAAAAGCATGATGAGATATCAAAAGCACACCTATAAGAAAGGCACTATTAAACAAACAAGAAACTACAATTGTTGGAGAAGATGTGGAGAAATAGGAACACTGCTGATGGGAATGTAAAATCGTACAGCCACTGTGGAATACCATTTGGCAGTTCCTCAGAAAACTGAATATTGAGTTGCCCTATGACCCAGCAATTCCACTACTCAGTATTTAGTCAGGAGATCTGAAAGCAGGGACATGAAAAGACATTTGCATGGTGCTATTCATAGTGGCATTATTCACAATTGCCAAAAGATGGAAACAATGCAAGAGTCCATTAACAGATGAATGGAAAAACAAAATGTGGTATATACATACTAAGGAATATTATGGAACAGTAAGAAGGAATGAAGTCCTGAAGCATGTGATAACATGGGTGAACCTTGAGGGCATAATGCTGAGTGAAATAAGCCAGACACAAAAGGACAGCTATTGTATAATTTCACTAATATGAACTAACCACAACATGTAAACTCGGAATCTTAAAATGTAAAATATAGGGTACCTAGAGATAGAAACTAGAGAAGGGGGAGTTGTTACTCTGACATATACAGAATTGTTAACAAGGTTGAACTTAAATATTTGGGAATGGATAGGGGTGTTGGTAGCTCACAACTGGGATAATAAGTAATAGTGCTGTATTGTAGGTGAATTTGATTGAAAGTGGTTGCTTAAAGTCATGTATGTAAATAAGTTCTTGCATGAACTACTACAAATGTAAAAAAATAATACAGGGGTATATGGGAAAAACAGCTATTGCAATCTATGGACTCTAATTAACAGTAATATTTAAATATTCTTTCAACAACAGTAACAAATTTACTACACAAGTACCATGGGTCAACAATAGGGAGGGATAGGATTATGGGAGGATTTGGGTTTTGTTTTATCTTTTTATTTCTGTTCTGAGTAATGAAGATGTTCTAAAATTGATCAAAGGGACGTATGCACAACTATGTGATAATACTGTGAGCCCAGCGATTGTATACTGTGGATGGTTTGTGTGGTGTGTGAGTATATATAAATAAAATTGAAAACAAAGACAATGTACAGAATGGGAGAAAATATTTGGAAACCATAGATATGATAAAGGATTTAATATCCAGATTATATGAAGAAATCCTACAACTCAACAATAATAAGACAAGCAACCTGATTAAAAAATGGGACTTCCAGGGAAGATGGAGAAGTAGGGAGATCCAGGACTCACTCATTCCTCGAAAACAATTAGTAAACAGGCAGTAACTTTTGAAAACAACAGTTCTGGGACTCTGGAGATGAGAAGAACACTGTACAGCAACCAGGGAAGAGTGGGAGGAAGAAGGTGACAAACTGCTGTAACGAAGTTGAGTAGCTCTCTCTGCATAGCAGCTGCCAGCAGCCATCCCCCACTCTCCCAGTGTGCCACCTCAGGATTCAGTCCCTAGCTAGCTGCTGCTGTCAGAAAGGCATGTAAAAATCCTTTCCCTAAATGGGGGAGGAGTGTGGGGAGGAAAGGCCTAGCATTGATCACAACTTTTGATTAGCAAATTCAGATCATTGGATCCTGGCTCTGAGCTACTGTTTCAACCTGCCCTTGACAAAGGTGGTATCAGCCATTGTTTCAACCCCACCAGCAACCGGGGTAGAGGAGACAAAGCACTTCCTGAAGGCTGCGGTGAACAGTGTGCTGAAGGGTGTCATCTGCTGGGCAGGCCAGGAAGTGCAGCTTTGGGGAACCATAAAAAAGGTATTGGCACCTAACCTGACCTTCTCCCCAGGTCACTTCGGAGCCAGTCAGTGCACCATTCATGGGTCTCTGATCCTATTTTGACTGGGAAATACTGACTTGGGAAAGTCCCCTCTAGGGTGACCCTCCTGCCAGTATTTGCCTTCCAGGAAAATGGTGCTAGAGACACAAAGGAGTGTAAAACAAACTATACACCAAAACAAACACAAGCAGAAGAGAACAAATTTCCCAGAGAAGAAACAGAGGAAAGGAAGATTTCCACTGGGGGTGAAACAATTGCACAAATAGTACAATCTTAAAAATTGTATTGCATATCCAGTGTCAGATGAAGACGAGCAGGAAACACTCCCTTTATCCAGCGTATGGACAGATGAGTAGAAAAATAGGAAAAAAAATTAAATGAATAGTAGGGTGATGGGATGGATGGGGTGTTTGGTGTGTCCTTTACTTGTATTTTTATTCTTATTTTTGTTTTTTTTTTTGGAATAATGAAAATGTTCAAAAATTGATTTTGGTGATGAATGCACAACTATATGATGGTACTGTGAACAACTGATTGTACACTGTGGATGATTGTATGGTGTGTGAATATATCTCAATAAAACTGAATTGAAAAACAAGTTGATTCCTCAAGAAGATTAATAAAATTGATAAACCCTTAGCTAGACTGACAAAAAAATCAAGAAGATGAAAATTAATAAAATCAGAAATGAGAGGGGGACATTACCCCCACAGAAGTAAAAATGATCATAAGAGAATACTATGAATAACAGTATGCCAATAAATTAGACAATTTAGATTAAATGGACAAATTCCTAGAAACACATGAACAAACTACACTGACTCCAGAAGAAATAGAAGATCTCAACAGACCAGTTACAAGTAAAGAGATGAATTATTCTTGAAAAACTTCCCAATAAAGAAAAACCCAGGACCAGATGGCTTCACAGGTGAATTTTACCAATCATTCCAAGAAGAATTAATACAATCCTGCTCAAACTCTTCCAAAAAATTGAAGGGTATGGAACACTACCTAACTCACTCTATGAGACCAAACATCACCCTAATACCAAAGCCAGATAAAAATACTATGAGAAAAGAAAATTGCAGACCAATTTCTCCAATGAATATAGAAGCAAAAATCCTCAATAAAATACTTAAAAATTCAATCAGACAGCACATTAAAAGAATCATACACCATGATCGAGTGGGTTTTATCCAAGTTATGCAAGGGAGGTTCAACATAAGAAAATCAATTAATACAATGCATCACATTAATGAATTGAAGGGTAAGACCTCAATATATGCAAAAAGGCATTTGACAAAATCCCAGCATCTTTTCTTGATAAAAACATTTCAAAAGTTAGAAATAGAAGGACACTTCTTCAATATGGTGAATGGTGAAAGACTGAAAGCTTTCCTTATAATAGCTGCAATGAGAGGATGCCCACTGTCACAATGTTGTTCAACATTTACTAGAAGTTCTAACTATAGCAGTTAGGCAAGAAAAAGAAATAAAAGGCATCCAAATTAGGAAGAAGTAAAACTCACTATTTGCAGATAGCATGATTCTAGATAAAGTCCTGAAAAATTTAACTAAAGACGTAAAGGACTTGTACACAGAAAACTACAAAACATTGCTAAAAGAAATCAGAGGACCTAAACAAAAGGAAGGTCATTCTATGTTCATTGATTGGAAGACTAAATATCATTAAGATATCAATCCTATCCAAATTGATTTACAGATCTGATACAATCCCAATCAAAATTCCAACAGCCTACTTTGCAGAAATGGAAAATCCAGTTATCAAATTTATTTGGAATGGTAAAGGACCGCTAATAGCCAAAAACAACTTTAAAAAGAAGAATGAAGTTGAAGGACTCATGCTTTCTGACTTTAAAGCATATTACAACTCTTCAGTGGTCAAAACAGCATAGCACTAGCATAAAGATAGATATATTGACCAATAGAATTGAATTTAGAGTGCAGAAATAGACCCTCATTATATGGCCAATTGATATTTGATAATTGTCACCAAGTCCACTCAATTAGGACAGAGTAGTTTCTTCAACAAACAGTGCTGGAATACTGGATATCCATATGCAAAAGAATGAAAGATGACCCCTGTCTCACACCATATACCAAAATTAAAGCAAAATGGATCAAAGAACTTAGAGAATGGGGAGCTGATGCTTAACTTGTACAGAATTTCTATGTAGACTGATAATAAAGGTTTGGAAATGGGGAGTGGTGATGGTAACACATTATTATGAGTGTAGTCAATGGCACTGAATTACATAAATGAATGTAGTTTAAAGGGGAAACTTTAGGATATATATAATTAGAAAAATATTGTATATATATATATATAACTAGAAAAAATTGAAAGATAAAACAAAGGACTGTAGAGCACAGTGAATCCTATTGTAAATGGTAAACTATAGTTAACAGCCCAAGTATAAGAATGTTCTTTCATGGGTTATAACAAATGTATAACAAGGTAGTAATAATAAAGTGGTATCTGAGGAAATAATACACCTAATATAACTAATGGATGATAGGTAGAACTATTTTCATAATCTTTCATTAATTGTAAGAAAAGTAACCAATGTTAAAAAATAATATAATTATTTAAAAAGTTCTGTCATCAATATTAGCAAATGTTCCACATCAGTGCAAGGTGTTGGTGGTGTGGTGGTGTATGGTAATTCTCTACTTAATGCATGACTATTTTGTAAACTCATAACTTCTCAAATTAAAAAAAGAACACAAGACTTCAATAGGTATTTCTCCAAAGAAGATACACAGATAGCCAATAAGCACATGAAAAACTGCTCAACACATTAACCATGAGGGAAGTGCAAATCAAAACCACATTGAGGTACTATTTCACACCTATTAGAATGGCTACTATTTAAAAAAAAATAATAAGTGTTGGAAAGGATGTAGAGACATAGGAACACTTATACAATGCTGGTGGGAATGTAAAATGATGTAGATACTGTGGAAAACAGTTTGATGGTTCCTCAGAAAGTTAAGTATAGAATTACCATGACCCAGCATTCCTACTGTTAGACATATACCCCAAAGAGTGGAAAGCAGAGACTTGAACTGATTTTTGCATACCTATGTTCATAGTAATTATTCGCAATTACCGAAAGGTGGGTGCAACCCAAGTGTGCATCAAAAGATGAAGGGATCAACAAAATGTGGCAAGTATGTACAATGGAATATTATTCAGCCATAAAAAGAAATGAAGTTCTGATGCATGCTACAACATGGATGAATTTTGAAGACATCATGTGAGTGAAATAAGCCAGACACAAAAGGACAATTATTGTATGATCTCACATATATGAAATAATTAGAATATTAAAATTTGTAGAGTCATAAAGTAGAATACAAGTTACAAGGGGCTGGGTGGTGGTGATGCATGGAAAGTTAATGCTTAATTGATATGGCATTTATATTTGGGGTGATGGAAAAGTTTGGTAATGGGTGACAGTGATGGTGGCACAACATTGTGAATGTAATAACACCACTGCCTTTTACATTTGAAAGTGGAGAAAATGGGAAATTTAGAAAACTCCACCGAACTTTTAAAAAAGCAATCAATTGTAATTCATTAAATTAAACAAATAATTTTAAATGATCATTTCAATAGACTCAAGAAAAGAGGGGCACTTTGAAGAAAGCACAGGAGTTGCAGATGAGAGAAAGTTTGGAGACGGCCGTTGAAAGCAGTCTTGCTCTGGAGAAGCTGAGAGAGGACAAATACCCCAAGTGCAACTAAGAGTGACATTTTTGAGGAACTGCAGCCTAGAGAGGAACATCCTGGGAGAAAGCCATTCTGAAACCAGAACTTTGGAGCAGACACCAGCCACGTGCCTTCCCAACTAACAGAGGTTTTCCGGACACCATTGGCCATCCTCCAGTGAAGGTATCTGATTGCTCATATGTTACCTTGGACACTTTATGGCCTTAAGACTGTAACTGTGTAACCAAATAAACCCCCTTTTATAAAAGCCAATCCATTTCTGGTGTTTTGCATGCTGGCAGCATTAGCAAACTAGAACAAAGGCTGAATGCTTTCCCCCTAAGATTGGGAAGAAATCAACAAACTCTGCTCCCACCACTTCTATTCAACATTACACTGGAGGTTTTAGCCTGTGCAATGAAATAAGGGAAAGAAATAAAAGGCTACAGATCCAAAAATGAAGGAATAAATCTGTCATAGAAAGCATAACTCTGTATGTAGAAAATCTTAAGGAATTCACAAAAAATTCTAGAACTAATAAACAAGTTCAGCAAGGTCGCAGAATGCAAAATTAATACGTAAAAATCAATATATGTACTAGCAATGAAAAATATCAAGAAAACCATTCAGTTCACAATAGAAGCAAAAATAATAAAATAATAAGAAATAAATTTAACAAGAAAAGTGCAACTCTTGTATACTAAAAACTACAAAACATGGCTGAGAGAAATTAAAGATGACTTAAGTAAATGGCAAGATATGCCATGCTCACATTTCAGAAGACTCAACATTGTTGAGATGTCAATTGTCCCCAGATTGATCTCTAGACCTTGGAACAATTATTTTAACTCTTCATAGCTCAATTTTCTCATTTGTAAAATATGGCTAATGATAGGACTATGCAGGATACAACCTGGAGTGAGTTAACCTAGTCAAAAAGACATCTGTCAAGAACACAACCCAGTTAAAGTACAGGGTCTGGCATATAAGAGACACTCAATAAATATCTGTTCAAAGAAGTGATACAGGAAGATGTCTGAGGTGGGATAATTTTCTCAATTTTAATTCAGAAGTAGTTGAGTTGGTATTAGAGTTCCCAATCCAGCCCACATGGCCCAGAAAGAAATGCAAGCTGTGTTTGTTTGAAGAGGAAAAATTAATAGCCAATACATATATACATATGTACACGTATATACTCATATATACATATGTGTATAGTATGTGTGTGTTCATGTGTGTGTGTATATGTATATATGTAAGTATTTTATATATTTATATATTGGTTTGGGAAAGTAATAAAGAGAGAGATATGTTAAGAATGATTCCAGTCTCCTCCTCATATTAACAACTAGTGAAGTTCTTCACTGAGAAGATGGAGCCCCAGAGAGGACTAAATTTAGGTTCTCATCAGAAAATTCAGCCTTTAAGGGCTAAAAAGAGCAAAAACATTTGTGAGGGGATCAAGGAGGGCAGACCTACATCATCACTTCTAAACCTGTTTGCCCTATCCCCACACCCCCTAATTTCTTGGTATCCCATTTGGCACTGGGCTATTTTGATTTCCAAATGCCAGAGCCTTTGCCTGCTTCATTCCCACTAGCTGCAGTGTGCTCCCAAATGGTTTCCCACACAGAACACTATCTACAACCTTAGCAGTCACCCACCATCAATTCTACTAGCTCACCCAAAACCAGCAAAATAGGCAGCTGATCTAAAATGAGGAACAGCTCCAGTTTCCTAATAATTTTTAAAAACTATTTGGTTTTTAGTCTGGGTTTTTAACATGAAGCTCTGTGTCCTTTGCCCCATACATGCTCTACTCAAATGCTGTTTATCTTCTCAAGAGCTTCTGTTTACAAAGATACGCATGATGGTAGAAGGGAGACTGTATAAAACATAGGCCAATTTTCAGACACGAAGGTGATAAATGAGCAGATTTTCCCCCAGATTGCTGAGCAAACATCAGCAGAGCAAACTAATGTAAAGATATAATCGTGATTAATCTCTTGATTAAAATAATTAATCTTGGTTAATTCTGCATTTAATCATTTCTTTTTATCAATGTCTTAACATGCAGCTTTATAGAAATATTCATTTAGACTAATGGATATTTCATTCCTCCAATTAGTCTGTTTATTCTGAGCCACTAAATGCCTCAAATTCTAGCTCTTTCATATGCAGTAGATTCCAGTTGTGTTGTCATAGCTCTAGGCGGAGTGTTCTTTTCATACTCAAAAAGTCTCTACAATGTTTGGGTAAAGGCAAAAACAGTAGTATTTCAGAGACTAAAGATCTGGGGCCTTTGGGACTTGAAGGAGGCTGTATGGATAATTATCAAACATTTGCTTAGGGATCCAGAAATATACTCTGTGTCCACTAATTGATTGTTATAGTAATTACATTGTTGATGCATCTGATGGTAATTTGCACTTCATTCTTTCACATCTAACATCTGCCAATCCCTGCTAAGACATGGATTAGCTTCCCCATTTTACTGATGAGAAAACTGAAGCCAGAGAGGTTATTTGGCTTGCTCAAATTCACATACTAACAGAAGGGATGAAGTTGCCTCCTTAGTCACTCACTATAACATTATCATTTCAAGCTATTCATTTTCACTGTGGCACTTTACTTTCATCAGAGCACTTAAGCACCATCTGAATTTATCTGATTGCTTCTCACATTATCAATGCTCTTTCCTAATTTGAATAAGTCATACAAAAAGCAAAAGTGGCCTAGAAGGTCAAGGGCTGTGAATTATTATTATAAGACTAATGTGGACATACTGTGAGGCTGAACAATAATTTCTCCCATTTATCTTTAGCTGCAGTAGATTGTTCATGCCATTACATTTCAGTCCATATATCCAAGTAATATTTATTGAGTATCTACTATATGTCAAATACTGTCCTGGGACTGAAAGCTAGACTAGGGAACAACAAAAATGTCTAAAACTGTGACTTCCAATCCTGGTGAGGCCACATGGACTTCAAGTTTATGCCTGAATCACTGCAGCAAAGCCCATCTAACCTGGCAGTACAGAAATATATAACAGGAGTGAAATCTGAGGGAGGAGTTGGAGAGGAGACAGAGAGGTTGGGTTGGGGCAGGTCTAGAGGAGATGAAATTGCCCTCTCTTAGTCACCTGCTGTAACATTACCCTCTCACCCTATTTATTTTCATCATAGCACTTTATTTTCATCAAAGTACTTAAGAACCACCTGAACTTATCTAATTTATCTATTGGTCGTCTTACTTTTTTTCTCTCTCTCCCCATTAGAAGGCAATCTCAGGAGGACAGAGATTGTATCTTGTACCTTGCTATATTCTCAGTGCACAAAACAATGGCTTGCTCATATAAGACATTAGATAAATCCAAGTTGAATGAACAAAGGGGTGAGTGTAGGGTTTACGTGACATTAGTTGACACTGGTTGAGCACTTATTATGGACCAGGTTCTATGTGAAGTATCTTCCATGCATTATTTCATTCTCCCTGACAGCATCCCACTAAAATATTTGTTATTTTATTATCCCATTTTACAGATGAGAAAATTGAAGCACAGAAATAGGTGAGGTAGCTTGCCCAAGATCCCAGAGCTGTGAGCCAGACTGTCTCCAGGGCCTTCCCCCTTGACCACTACACTCTTCTGCCCTCCATGTAGTATCTATGAGGCTTGTCAGCAGGATCTAGCAACCTGCAGTGTCCCTGGGTGCCAGAGAGTTCCCCGGAGTACCTCTTGCCCAGAGGTTCTCAACTCTTGTGTGTAACCATTACTATGGGGGTGATGTTGCAAGTGCCATGGATTTTGATGTATTTACACTTTCTATAAATTATGGATTCAAAGCTATCAGTGTATAATGATCTTCCCCCCTTTATTTTTATTCTGATTTCTTTACTGAGAATAGGAAGCAACAGAGTACAGATAAAAAAGGCAGGTCTTGCACAATGCTCATGTCCACTCTTACTCAGCAGCAGCCATGGTCAGCAGCAACGGCTGTCCTAAAATGAATACTGTGCTTCCCTGAAATAAAACTTTAGTGGGGGAGAGACATCACCACAATATAGGTGAACCCTTGGGACTGTATCATACATGCATATGTCTTCCATGATGTGGAAGAAAAAAATGACTCTAATTTAGCAAGCCCCTCTTGTTTTGCTTAGGAGATACCTGACACTCAGGGAGGAAATGTGCTTGTGCAAGATCACACAGCATTTTACAGGAGAAGCCTACTATGGGCCAGTGACTGCAAGGTCTGCTTTGTACACTGTGATGCCTCCAGGGTCAGAATTGTACCCAACACCTGCTATGACTGAACAACTGGTGTTCTTTCTATCACCCCACATGGATTCCAGTTTAGATCAGGGTTCCTTCAATTGCTCAGACACCTCCCCCAAACCCCCCTCTTATGACTCTAGACATTGTGGGGTTTGGCACTCACCTCTACTTGTAAAATTGGGCAAAATATTTACAATGTAATTATAAAATAGATTTCAAACTGAATTCAAAACCACTCACAATCCATTCACCCTTGTTCATTTTGTTGCCACACTGTAACTTCTTTTGGAGTTTGCATTTTTTAAAAATGCTATGGTAATGTCTCCTAACCCTGCTTATCATGGGCTTTGCTGTCTGAGGGGTCTGCTAGTTACTCCACTGGTGCTGAGGTAGATTTACACATGCTTGGATGGGGTATGAGAAATAATTTAATCTGACCCCTAAGAGGTTGATTGAATCATGCACCCTAACGAAAGACAAGTTCTTAACCTTAATTTGTGTTCCTCTGTGTGTGAACCCATTGGTAAATAGGACTCCTTGAAGATGTTTTACCAATTAAGGAGAGGACTCATTTGTGAATAGGATCTTCTAAGATCCTATTTAGGTGTGGCCAAACTGAAACTTGGTGGGCCTTAAACCATATTACTGAAAGCCTAAAGACAGTCAGAGAAAGCCACAGAAGAAGCCAGAAGCCAGCAGAAACCAGAGAGGCAGACACAAGGACAGAGACTGCCATGTGACAAATGATTGTTGGAATGCTACAGACTTTGGAAAAAACAAGCTCTGTGAGCATCTTGACTTTAGATTTTTAGACTCCAAAACCATGAGACAATAAATTCCTGTTATATTTGATGTAGCAGCTCTGGAAAACTAAGATAGTTTCTGACTTCTGCAGATAGGGAAACAGAGGCCAAAAGGAAAGGGAAAATACTCAAGTCACATAGCTGGGAAGTGACATAGTGGAGATTTAATTCCACCTGTCTGTCTAGCTCTTTTTTTCTACAATGCCTATCTACTCTCTATTAGTCTTTCTCTGGCCTCCAAATCCCTCCGAAAGCTCACTGGGACACCCAAACTTCATAAATGCTCTAAAACCATTGCCCAGACTTATCCTTTGCTCAAGGGCTTACAAGCCAGCCAGCCAAACTCTCTTGACACTTGCCATTTATAGAGAACCTACTATGTGACAGTCACTGCAGAAAACTTAGCAAGAACACCTGCAATAGCCCTGTGAGATACATGCTATTATCCCTGATTTTCAGATGATGAAACTGAACATAGCAAGATGAGTCGACTCACCCTAGTTCATATAACTTGTAAATAGTGGGGCAAATTTGAAGTTGTCTGACTCTACACTTTGTTCATGTTCTTTCCTTTATCTTGCTTCTCATTTGGGACTCTACACTTTGTTCATGTTCCTTCCTTCAGCTTGCTTCTCATTTGGGACCAAAAAGCTCATAGAAGAGGGAATGGGATGCTTCTTGCTTCAGTAGTATCTTAGTGTAACTTGACTTTTCACATTCAAAGCCAGAATAGGGCTTTGATAAAACAGGACATGAGACAGGTAAATTTACTTGAAGAAACTTCATTCATTCATCCTTTCAACAAATGTTTTAAGAGACCTTCCTAAGAAGCATTCTTTGCATTGTGATACATCAAGTTCTGCATCCTTAAGCTGAAGGTTCTCATAGGATTTTATTTTCTTCTCTCTTTTGACCCTTTGGAATTCTACTCTACTATGTGTTTGATAGGACAAAAGGGACAGAGCTTCCTTCTGTTTGAAAGGAGCTATTCTCTCTAAAAAGGCACATCAAGTGGTTTGATTCCAGTCTTTGCCAATAAACACGCTATCACTATCCTTATCATTGAAGTGGTAAATTATGTGGGCTAAGATAGACTAGAGCCTTGGGTAAGAGGCTTGAGGGGTTGATAGATCACGAGCTATAGGGTTTTGGTTTTCTTCTAAGCTGGGCTGTAGGACTCATGATGTTCACTTCGCTGAAACCCCATAGTAAATTTTGGAGAAAATCCTGACAAAAATATTTCTCAACCCCAACTGAGCTTCAGAATCACTGGAATGAAAACAACAATATGAGTGTATTCCTATCCCCAGAGATTGTTTCAGTGGGTCTGAAGTGATAGTGGTACACATCCAATGTTGGGAGTCATAATGTTTAGAGAAATAAAATGAATAATTTTGATTAGTATATACCTTTTTAATGTCCATTTTTTAACTTGGTGGCAGAGCGGGCAGCTGGCTGGGACTGGAGTATTTGGAGGTCCTGAAACCAAGTCAAACACCAACTTATTGTTACCACAGGGGTTAGAAGTGGCACTGAGCTAGCTTCAAGCATGATCCTTTCCTTCAAGGACTTCCTGACTTTGTAAATGGTCTGAGAACTCCAAAAGGAAAGAGATGGGTTGGAAAATGATGTGATATCCTTTCTCCTCTCCTGTCCACCATTCCCCCTAAGAACTCTGATCTAAATGAGAATCTCAACTCTTCCTGCTTCAGAGCCCTATTCAGCAAAGAGAAAACCTAAGCCTCCTTTATAGTGAGGTATGGAAGGTCCAGTTCTTACTGAATTTACCCGCGGTCTGCAGAAGAGCTGTATACTCTTCTCTCTAGGGAAGGAGAAGTACAAGGCATACTTGGAGGCCAAGGGATGACTAGAAAGATCAGATATACTTGGGATTCTTCCACCTCAGCAGACAGAAGATACAACTGGCATCCTTCAATTAATCTTATAACCTTCCTTGTTCAGTGGGTGCAATTGAAATTTTGGGAGCCCTGAAATTTTGAGTGGATGGGAAGTGTCATTAGTGTGTAGACACAGAGCCAGCTATGTCACAGAGGTGACTGTACTCAGAGGTCTGCAGCTGCAGGGCAGAGGGTATGTGTGCCATTTACAATATTGAAATTGAATTCTTCCTGGTTGGGGGCTCCTCACCCTGTTGAGTCAGATCAATGCTCAGAGCACAACGCAAACACATGCTGGGTCACCACGCAGATCCCTACTTTCCAGCTTTTGTCAGTCAATTGTACAATCAATAAACAATTACTAGGCACCCTGCTGTGTTCTGGGCACTGGACTGGAGATTTATTTATTGCAGCTAAGTTCAAACTGTGCACAGGGCACAGGGCTGGGGGTTCATTCATTCACAAGCAATTCCTGAGCCTCTGTAATGGTAACTATAATAATTGCCCAAAGTGATGCATATTTTGCCAGTTAGTGCTCTGAATGCTTTGCATATATTAACTCAATTGATTGTCACAACTCTATGAGGTAGATAATCATTATTCCCATTTAACAGATGATGAAACTGAGGCCCAGATAGGTCACAGAGCTAGTAGGTAAGAAATCCAGTATCTGAACCCAAACAGAGTGGTGTAAGAGTCAATTCTCTCAACTTCTCAGTGTGAGTCTGTCATAGTGTTGGATCCCTGTTGACACTGGGAAGGCAGGACATCGTAAAGTCTCAGGTTCTGGGTTCTGGAGTTCAGATTGCCTTAGTCTGAGGCTTTCATCCACAGCTTACTAGCTGCATGGCCTTTTGCAGGTTATTTAAACTCTCTTTGCCACATTTGTTTCTCATCTGTAAAATGGAGTAAATAAAAGTACTAATTTTCAAGGTTATTGCAAGGATTGAGTGACATAATGCAGGGTAAGTGCTTGGCACTTCAATCACAGGAGCTGGAACATAAATATTAATCAATAATTATTAGTGATAATATTAATAATAATTATTATTAACAGCCTATCCTTGAAAAATTCATAGACTAATGAAAGAGAAAGAGTTTATATTCCTGAATGTTTTAATTCTAGACGATTTGTGTGCAAGGGGGAAGAGACAGTAACGTACACACATGTTTTTCAGTAAGTTTCTTGAGGCCTGTGAACTTATGTGTCTACTTTGCTGCTGAATTCCTGGTCCCTGGTATCTAAGTATGCCTGGTACAAAATAAGTGCTTATCAAATAATGCATACTTAATCAATCAATTGACTGATCAGTCCATGGATGAAAATGCCAGGGAGAATCTGATCATTGTCTGAGAATCATGCATCCATTACATCAGTCCTGGGATTCAGAGAGAGATGAGAAAGTATTCAAGGCATCTTGAGATTTGGACCTCAAAGGACAATAAGATCACATAGATCAAAAGAAATGGTGAGTGGGAACATGGCAGATTAGGGAAATCGGGGGTGCACTTCTTGCACCAGAAAACTGTTAAACAACATGAATTGTCTGAAAAAACTATTTTGAAACTCCAGAGGCCAGAAGAACACTGTACAGCATCCAGGGAGGAACAGGAAGAAGAGGCTGATAAATTCCCATAAAGAACAGTAAATTGCTCCCTCTGCAGCAGCTACTGGTGCCCCCCCCCCATGGCATCCCACGGTGGGATCAAGCCCCTGGCTAGCTCACTGGTGGCAGAAAGGGACGTAAAAATCCTCTCCCCCAAGACAAGAGGTGGGCACAGCTGATCACTGATCATGACTTTTTTAAATTCAGTTTTACTGAGATATATTCACATACCATACAGTCATCCATGGTGTACAGTCAGCTGTTCACAGTACCATCTTATAGTTGTGCATTCATCACCCCAATCTATTTTTGAACATTTTCCATACACCAGAAAGAATCAGAATCAGAATAAAAAATAAAAATAAAAAAAGAACACCCAAATCACTGCCCCCATCCCACCTTATTTTTCATTTGGGCTTTGTCCCCATTTTTCTACTCATCCATCCATACGCTGGATAAAGGGAGTCCAATCCACAGGGTTTTCACAATGACACTGTCACCCCTTGTAAGCTATTTTGTTATACAATCATCTTCAAGGGTCAAGGCTACTGGGTTGGAGTTTGGTAGTTTCGGGTATTTACTTCCAGCTATTCCAATATATTAAAATCTAAAAAGTGTTATCTATGTAGTGAGTAGGAATCTCCACCAGAGTGACCTCTCAACTCCATTTGAAATCTCTCAGCCACTGAAACTTTATTTCATTTCATTTCACATCCCCCTTTTGGTCAAGAAGATGTTCTCAATCCCATGATGCCGGGTCCAGATTCATCCCCAGGAGTCATATCCTGCATTGCCAGGGAGATATACACCCCTGGGAGTCAGGTCCCATGTAGGTGGAATGGCAGCAAGGCCACCCGCCAAGGTGGCTTAGTTAGAGAGAGAGAGAGAGGCCCATATCTAAGCAACAAAGAGGCACTCAGGGGAAGGCTCCTAGGCACAGTTGTAAGCAGGGTTAGCCTCTCCTTGCAGCAACAACCTTCATAGGGGTCAGCCCCAAGACAGAGGGCTCAGCACATCAAGCTGTCAGTCCCCAATGTTTGTTGGAACATCAGCAACCATCCAGGTGAGGAAGTCCAACACCTCTGCATTCTCCCCCAGCTCTTCAGGGGGGCCCCAAAGATGGATTTTTATTCTCCACCCAAATTACTTTAGGATGTATTTCTATTTCATTCTAATCTATACAGACCTACCATAGCTCACTTCCCGTTCAAAGTTCCATGTAATTGTAGTGTTTGAGCAAACTGACCGTAGAAGTTATATTGTTTAGAAAATATAGATCCTACACCAAATAAACATCTCTTCCCTCAGTCTCACATGGAAGTTGAAGTTTGAACACAGTCAGTTTCAACCATTACCCTTTGGCCCGATTTGCTCTAGTCTTAACCAGAACTGCTTTATTCATATTTCTGAAGGCTGGGGTCTATTTCAGCTTTTTTTTTTTTTTTTTTTTTTTTTTTAACAGTTGCTGTATATGTTAATACTGATATTCATATCTGCTGAGCTCTAGCTCTGAGTTTCAGGTGTGACACAGATACCCAATGTTCCAGAGACCAATCAGGTTATATACTAAGGGATCAACATCTCAGAGCTTGGAGGTAGCTATTACAATTCAGGAATAGATTTGACTGCTGTAAGAGCTTACACTCTAGGGGCCATTACATTAATCATTCCCCAACAGGCTGTGCTTTAAGACTCAATTCTGAGTTTATACATTGTAGTTAGTCCATATTGGTGAGGCATTATAGTGTTTGCCTTGGTTTCTGGTGTACTTCACTCAACATTCTGTCTACAGGATTCATTCAGCTAGTTGCTTATCTCACAGCTTCACTTCTTCTCATAGTTGTACAATATTCCTTTGTATGCACACACCACAGTTCACCATTCTGTTCTTCAGTCAGCGTACCCTTAGGCCACCTCCACCCATTGCAAATCATGAATACTGCCTCCATAAACACCAGTGTGCAAATGTCCATTCATGTTTCTGCTCTCTTCCAAATACATACTCCATAATGAGGTTGTAGGACCTTATGGCCCCACATACTCAGCTTCTTGTGGAGCCACCACAGTGACCTCCAGAAAGGCTACACCATTCTGCCTGCTCATCAATAGTAAATAGGTACATCCCTCTCTTCGTGTTTTCTTCAGCACTTTTACCTCTATTTATATTTTTTCCTATAATCTTATAGATAAATAGTCACATAACATACAGCCATCCACAGTGTACAATCAGTTGTTCATGGCATCATCAAATAGTTGTACATTTATCACCACAGTCAACACTTGAACATATTGATTATTATGAAAAGTGGTTTTTTTGTGAATAATAAAAAGATAATAAAAAGAAAAATAAGAATGTCATACAATACAATATAATAGTAAGGACAGAAAACAATACCACTACCAAGAATCCCATATCCCTCCTTTATATCCCCCTCTCATACACATTTAACTTTGGTATATTGCCTTTGTTACAGTTAATGGAAGCATACTGGAATGTTACTGTTGACCACAGACTCCAGTTTGCTTTGATTATGTTTATTCCCAAATACCATCCCTTTTTCAATATTCTGCATGGTTGACATTTATTTGTTCTCCCACATGTGAGAACATTTTTATATTTGTACATTTAGCAACAGTCATTGGCCACTCCAGTTTTTGCCAAGTTATACATTCCCAGTCTTCATCATCTATCTCTACCTCTGGTGTGATCATGACTTTTGATTAATGACATCATATCTTGGGGGTCTGGTTCTGAGGACAGTCATTTTTCCAACCCATCCCAGACAAAGGCAGTGACAGCCATTGTTTCAACCCACCCCAGATAAGGGTTGAGGCCACCATTGTTTCAAATCACCCTGGGTGTGGGTGGCATCAGTGAAGTCTTAAGTACACTGTGCTTCCCAGGTCTGTAGGAGATGGTTAGTTGAAGGGCTGCATTTGCTGGAGAAGCCAAAGCTTGCACAGTTTTGGGGAGCTGTGCAAGAAGATCTTGGTGCCTTTCCTGATTCCCTCCTCAGGACACAATGGAGCCACTCTGTGCCCACTTGTGGGTCCCCGGCCCTGTTTCATTTGGGAAAGACTGATTTAGGGAAGCCCTCTCTGGCACATCCCTCTTAGCAGAATGTGCCCTCCAGGCAAAAGCAGTTTGAGACAACTAAGGAGTAAAAGAAACTATAGAGTTGGATAGTCCAAGGCAAAAGTTTGCTAGCTTCAAACATTCAGAATATGGAAGACAACAAAACTCTTGCAAACAGGGGAGCCCTAAAGCAACTAAAAAGCAAAGGCCCAGGACAAGACACAAGCGCAGAATAACAAGGAGAACACTATACCTTTCATTTGCCTTGAGAAGACCTTGCTAATAAGAGGACTGAGCTCAAGAAAATCTGTCTTATCACCAGCTGGTTATAAAATAAAGAAACATACATCACAGGGAATAAATCCCAGAGTTAACATTTTAGAATATTAGAATGTACAAAACAGTATAAAATTGACAAAGAAACAGAAAATGATGGCCCATCTAAAAGAGGAAGATAAAAATCCAGAAAACCCCAACAAAGAAAACCAGAATGTGGACATACTGAACAAAGTCATTAAAAAATGATGTTAAAGATAGTAAAGGATGCATAGCTATGTGATTATACCTGAAGTCATTGATAGTTCACACAGGATGGAGTATATGGGGTGGAAATAAAGCCATTTAATACAAGTGCTGGAGAAGATGTAGAGAGATATAGCTGTTCACTGTTGGTTGGGAAGTAGAATTGTGCAGCCCCTCTGGAGGACAGTGTGGTGGTTCCAGAGGAGGCTGAGTGTGGGGCTGCTGTATGCTTCTGCAACCCCGTTATGTGGTGTATTCTTGGAAGAACTGAAAGCAGAGACACAAATAGACATTTGCACACGGATATCTATGGCAAAACTATTCATGGTTTGCAATAGATGGAGGTGGCCTAAGGGTACCCTGATGGATGAACAGAAGGACAAACATTAGAATACTGAGTGGCTACAAGAAATACTGAAGTCATAAGGCATGCAACCAGGTGAATGAATTGTGAGGACATTGTGTTGAGTGAAATAAGATAAAAACAAAGGGACAAATATTGTAAGTCCTCACCAATATAAACTAACTATAATGAGGAAATGCTGAGAATTCAATGTGAGAGCATAGGTTATCCAGGGATAGAATGGGGGCAGAGATTGGACAATCAATGATTAAAGAGTACAGAATGTTCAATAAGGCTTACTGTAAAGGTTCCTAGATTGTAAGCTCTTACAGCAGTCACATCTATTCCTGAGTTGTAACTGCTATTTCTAAATTCTGAAATGCGGTGTTCTTTGTTTATAACCTGGTAACTTCCTAGAATTTGGGGTATCTGTGTGATACCTGAGACTCAGAGTTTGAGTTCAGCAGCTCTGGAAGTTAATATTACTCTTGACAGAAACTCTTAAAGAAGCCGTAAAAGAGATCAGACTACAGTTAGATATATGAATGAAATAGACTGGGTTAGGACTAAGGTAAATTAGAACACAGGGTAAAGGATGATGTAGACTATATTTTAAAACTCCATCTACTGTGTGAGACCAAAGGGAAACAGATTTATTTGGTACAAAATTAATGTTTTCTGTAGCACACTGTCTAAATTTAACTTGTCCTGTTATTTAAATATCATAATTACATGAAACCTAGAATAGAGAATGAGTTCTTGATATTCTGTACAGGCTAATGTAACACCCCAATACAGCCCAGAATATTTTGGGCAGAAAATAAGAGAGTATTTGCAAAGTCCCCTTGAGGGACCAGATAAAAATGTGGAACTATTAAACTTCCCATCTGGGGCATTCCAGCTATTCTATTAAGCAATTGGGTCTCCCAATTTGGTATGCCAAAACCCCAACCAGGAGGCTTGCTCTTATGAAACTTATCTCTTCAATGGTGAAACTAAGCCCATTTACAGCTATGCTGTAAGTAAAATGTATTTTATTGCTCAGATGTGGCCTGTATCTCTAAGCCAACTCTGCAGATTAACTCACTACCCTCACCCCTACATGGTACATGACTCCCAGGGTTGTAAGTTTCCCTGGCAATGTGGAACATAACTCCCAGGGATGAGCCTGACCCTGGCATCATGGGATGGAGAATACCTTCTTGACCAAAAGGGGGAAACAAAGTGAAACAAAATAAAGTTTCAGTGACTAAGAGATTTCAAATAGAGCCAAGAGGTCGTTCTAGAGGCTATTCTTATGCATTATATAGATATCCCTTTTTAATGTCCAGTCTATTAGAATACCTAGAAGGAAGTAACTGAAACAGTTGACTGTAATGCAATAGCCCTGATTCTAGATTACTGTATAAATATATAGCTTTTATCGTGTGACTGTGTATTTGTGAAAACCTTTTGGTGGCATTTCCTTTATCTGGTGTATAGGCAGATGAGTAATAAAATCAAGATTAAAAATATAAATAACGGGGGAGTGAGGGTGTGGGATGTTTTGGGTGTTCCTTTATATGTTTATTTATTTAAAAATTATTTGGGGGGGCAGGAGTCATGAAAATGTTCTGAATTGTGGTGATGAATACACAGCTATATGATGATATTGTGAGCCACTGATTGTATACTTTGGAAGGATTATATGGTGTTTGAATATATCTCAATAAAATTGCATTTACCAAAAAAAGTAAAGGAGCTGAAGGAAAATACAGAGAAAGAACTACACATTATCAGGAAAGCAGTGAATGAGCAGTATGAGAATCTTAGTAAAGAGGTAGAAATTTTAAAAAGGAACCAGGCAGAACTACTGGAACTGAAGACCACAGTAACTGTAATGAAAAATACTCAAGAGCAGATTGGAATTGGCAGAAGAAAGAATCAGTGAACTTGAGTACAAGACCATTGAAAAAGGCAGGCTGAGGAGAATAATGAAAGAAAAAAAAATATATGAAAAGTGAAAATAGCTTAAGTCACCTCTGGGACACCATGAAGCAAGCCAATATATGCATTTATGGGAGTCCCAGAAGAAGAAGGAAGAGAAAGGGGCAGAAGGAATATTCAAAGAAATAATGACAGAAAACTTTCCCAACTTCACAAAGGTATGAATATGCATATCCAAGAAGCAGTGCTGAGCAGGAAATTTATAGCTCTAAATGCATATATTGAAAAGGAAGAAAGAGCTAAAATCAAAGAACTAATAGAACAACTGAAGAAGCTAGAGAATGATTATTAAACTAACCTTAAAGCAAGTAGAAGAAATAATAAGGATTAAAGTAAAAAAAAAAGATAGAATAGTAAAATGAAAAGTTTGTTCTTCAAGAATATCACCAAGATTGACAAACCCTGAGCTAGAATGACAAAGTCAAAAAGACAGAAGACACAAATAAACAAAATCATAAATGAAAGGGGGGTCATTACTGTGGATCCAGAAGAAATTTAAAAATTCTTCAGAGGATACTATGAACAACTCTATGCCAACAAACTAGACAATTTAGGGGAAATAGATAATTTCCTGGAAACTCATGAACATCCTAGACTGACCTGAGAAGAAACAGAATACCTCAGCAAACCAATCACAAGCAAAGAAGTCCAATCAATCATCAAAAAGCTTCCAACAAATAAGAGTATGGCCAGAAGTTCTCATAGGGAAATTTTATGAAACTTTCCGAAGAGAACTGACACCATTCCTGCTCAAACTCTTTAAAAAAAACTGGAGAAATGGAACACTGCCTAACTCATTTTATGAAGCTAACATTACTCTAATACCAAAACCAGATACAGCTGCTGCAAGAAAGGAAAACTACAGGCCAATCTCTCTAATGAATATAGATGCAGAAATTCTCAACAAAATACTTGCAAATCAAATCCAAAAACACATTTAAAAATTCATACACCATGAACAAGCAGGGTTCATCCCAGGCATGCAAGGGTGGTTCAACATAAGAAAATCAATCAATGTAATACAACATATTAACAATCAAAAGGGAAAAACCAAATGATCATCTCCATGGGTGCTGAAAAACCATTCGACAAAATTCAGCATCCTTTTTTGATAAAATCATTTCAAAAAGTAGGAATTGAAGGAAAGTTCCTCAATGTGACAAAGGGCATATATGAAAAACCCACAGCCAGCATAGTACTCAATAGTGAGAGACCAAAAGCCTTCTCCCTAACATCGGGAATGAGACAAGGATGCCCACTGTTGCCACTATTATTCAACATTGTGCTAGAAAGTTTTAGCCAGAGCAATCCAGCAAGACACAGAAATATTAGAAAGGAAGAAGTAAAACTGTCATTATTTGCAGATAATATGATCATATATTTGGAAAATCCTGAGACATCTATGGCACAGCTACTTGAGCTAGTAAACAAATTCAGTAAACTGGCAAGATACAAGATTAATGCACAAAACTCAGTACTGTTCCTATACACAAATAATAAACTAACTGAAGACACACTCAAGAAAAAAATTCCATTCACAATAGCAATTAAAAATTAAGTACCTAGGAATAAATTTAACCAAGGACGTAAAAGACCTCTAAACAGAAAATTACATAACTTTACTAAAAGAAATAAAAGGGGACCTAGACCTAAAGAGATGGGAAGATATTCCATGTTCATGGACAGGAAGGCGAAACATCATTAAGATGTCAATCCTACCCAAACTGATCTACAGATTCAATGCAATTCCAATCAAAATTCCAACAACTTACTTTGCAGACTTAGAAAAGCTAGTTATCAAATTTATTTGGAAGGGAAAGGGGCCTTGAATTGCTAAAAACATTCTAAAAAAAAATGAAGTGGGAGGACTTACACTCCTGACTTTGAAGCCTACGATAAACTCACAGTGGTCAAAACAACATGGTACTGGGACAAAAATAGACATATTGAACAATGGAATCGAATCAATGTTTGGAAATAGACTCCCAGATCTATGGTTAACTGATTTTTGATAAGGCCCCCAAATCCACTGAACTGGAACAGAACAGTCTCTTCAACAAATGGGGCTGGGAGAACTGGATATCCATATCCAAAAGATTGAAAGAGGAACCCTACCTCACACCCTGTACAAAAATTCATTCAAAGTGTCTTATAATGTAGAAAGTAGGGGACCTAGAGATTAACAGAAGCTAGGAGGCATGATAACCTAATACGTACAGAAGTGATAATGAGGGTGAACTTAATTGGGAATGGACAGGTGTGATGATGGTTCGTTACTGTGATTATAAGTATCAGTGCCACACTGAAAGCGAACATGTTTGAAAGTGGTTGTTTACACACCCCTATAGATCAAGAAAGTGATTAATTGAGAGGAAGGGTTAGCAACAGAGAAGATAGGATTAAATAAAGGATTATAAATACTGAAACTTGTTATATATATATATATATATATATATATATATATATATATATATATATATATGCTAGGGTATTAGAATAACTAGAAGGAAATGACTGAAATGGTGGAACAGTAACTTATAATATTCTTTGAAATTTGCTCTATAGCTATTTGTTGACTTGTGCCTTGAATGTTAGTACCTTTCTCCATATAGCCTATATTTCACAATAAGGCAAGAACTGAAACTGTGGAGCTGTAACCTATAACATTTTTAAAAATAACCTAACTGCTTGTTGCATTGTACTTTGAAAGTTAATACCTTTCTGTATACATGTTATATTTTACAATAATGGAAATACCTGAAATGGTGGAACTGCAACCCATAACATTCTTGAAATTTCCTTTCTATTTTTAAAATCATACTTCAAAAGTTGTCACTGTTATTTATATATGTTAAAGTTCACAATAAAAAATTTATTAAAAATTAAATTAAAAAATCATAGGACTGTACAGCACAGCGAACCTTAATGTAAATTGTGGACTATATAATAGTGTACATATTAGTATAAGAATATAATAATATTCTTTCATCAATTGTAACAAATGTAGTACACTAATGCAAGGTGTTAATATAGTGTTGTATGGGAAATCTGTATTTTCTGCATAATTTTTCTTTAAATCTGCAATTTCTCTAATAATAAAAAAAGCAATGCATGACTGAAAAATGTAAATATTTTAAACTCACCAGTCAAAAGCAGAGATTTGCAGAATGGATTGAAAAAATGACCCAACTGTATTCTGCCTGCAAGAAATTCACCTTAAATTCAAAGATACAAGTAGATTGAAAGTGAAAGGATGGAAAAAATATACCATGCAACTAGTATAGAGAGCAGGGGTGGCTATAATATCAGATAAAGTAAACTTTACATCAAAAATAGAGAAATATGGTCATTATATACTGATAAAGGGACAATTCAACAAGAAGAACAATTAGAAATATATATGTGCCTAACAGCAGAGCCCCAAAATATATGATGCAAATATTGACAGATTTTAAGGGAGACATTGATGGTTCTACATTAATAGTAGGATATTTTAACACACAACTTTCAATAATGGAAAGAAATCTGGTCTGAAGATCAATAAGAAAATACAAGACTTGAATCATACTCTAAACCAACTATAACTTACAGACATATATAGAAGACATCACTCAACAAAAACAGAATGCACATTCTTCTCATATGCACTTGGATCATTCTCCAGGATAGACCATATGTTAGGTCAAAAACATAATTAAAAAATATTAAAATCATACAATGTATATTCTTCAAACACAATGGAATGAAGCTGGAAATCAATAACAGAGGGAGAAATGGAAAACTCACAAACATGTGGAAAGTGAACAACATACTTTTAAAAAACCAGTGGGTTAAAGAGGAAAGCACAGTTAAAATTAGGAAATATCTTGAGGTGAATGAAAATGAAAATAAAACATACCCACATTTATAGGACTCAGTGAAGGCAATGCTGAGGGGGAAATTTATAGCTCTAAGTGCTTACAGTAAAAAAGAAGAAAGACTTCAAATCAGGGACCTAACCTCAAAACTGTTCAGAAACAAAACAACACACTAAACCTAAAGTGAGCAGAAAGAAGGAAATAACAAAGGTAAGAGTGGACGTAAATGAAATAGAAAAAAAATAACAAAAGAGAGATCAACAGAAACAAAAGTTAGTTCTTTGAAAAGATCAATAAAATTGACAAACCTTTAGCTGAACTGACAAGAAAAATAAGGGAGAGGATACAAATAATGAAAAACAGAAATGAAAAGGGGGACATTATTCTGACCTCACTGAAATAAAAAGGACCATGAAAGGATACTATGAACAACTGTATGCCAATAATTTAGATGACCTGTAAGAAATGGATGAATTCATAGAAATACAAAAACTACCAAAATTAACTCAAGAAGAAATGAAATATGTCAACAAACCAATTACTAGTAAAGAGATTGAATCAGTAATCAAAAACCTCCTAAAAAAGAAAAGTCCAGGACCAGATGGTTTAACAGGGGAATTCTACCAAACACTCAAAGAAGATTTAACTCCAATTCTGCTCTACTTTCCCAAAAATTTGAGGAGGAGGGTACATTCCCTAAGTCATTCCATGAGGCCAACATCACCCTCATACCAAAGTCAGATAAAGATACTACAAGGAAAGAAAACTACAGACTGATATCTGATATAAATAAAGATGTATATTAAAAGAATTATACACCACGATCAAGTGGGATTTATCCTTGGTATACAAGTTGGTTCAGCATAAGGAAATCAACTAATGTAATATACAACATGAACGCAATAAAGGAAAACCACACATGATCATCTCAATTCCTGCAGAAAAGGCATTTGACAAAATTGAGCAACACTGCTTGACAAAAGCACTTAGAAAATGAAGTATAGAAGATCTTTCCTCAACCTGATAAAAGGCATATATGAAAAACCCACAGCTAACATCATACTTAATGGTGAACGACTAAATCTTTCCTTCTAATATCTGGAACAAGACAAGGATGCCCATCGTCATCTCTGTTATTCAACATTGTACTGGAAATTCTTGACAGTGCAATTACAAAAAAGAAGAAATAAAAGGCATCCAATTTGGAAAGCAAGAAGAAAAACTTTCCCTATTTGCAGAAGACATGATCTTACATACAGACCATTCTGAAAAATCCACAAGAAAGCTCCTAGAGCTAACAAATGAACTCAGCAAAGTGGCAGGATAAAAGCAACACCCAAAATTCAGCAGTGTTTCTATACACAAGCAATGAGCAATCAGAAGAAGAAATTGAGAAAACTATTCCATTCACAGTAGCAACTAAATAAAGTATCAAGGAATAAATCATCCAAGGATATAAAGGACATATACACACAAAACTACAAAATACTGCTAAAATAAATCAAAGAAGGCCTAAATAAATGGAAGGACATTCTGTGTTCAAGGATTGGAAGACTAAATATCATTAATGTATCAATCCTATCCAAAGCAATTTACGCATTCAATACAATCCCAGTCAAATTTCCAATGACCTTCTTTGCAACCATCAAATTTATATGGAAAGGTTAGTGACCCCAAATACCTAAACTATCTTTAAAAAGAACAGTGAAGTTGGAGGACTCACACTTCCTGATCTTAAAACTTATTACAAAGCCATAGGAATCAAAACAGCACTGCAGTGGCCTAAGGGCAGACATATATAACAATGGAATCAAATTGAGAGCTCAGAAATCAACCCTCATATTTATGGCCAACTAATTTTTGACCAGGGGCAAAAACCACTAAATTGGGAAAAAAATAGTCTCTTCAACAAGTGGTGCCAGGAAAACTGGATATGCATTTGTGGAATAAAAAAGGAGGACCCCCTACCTTTTTTCAACTCAAACTGTATCAAAGACCCAAATATAAGAAACAGAACTACAAACTCCTAGAGGAACACTTGGATAAGCATCTTTAGGACCTTGTGTTAGGCAGTGGTTTCTTAGCTTTACACGCAAAGCACAAGCAACAAAAGAAAAAACAGATAAATGGGACCTCATCAAAATTGAAATCTTGTGTCCCTCAAAGGATTTCATCATGAAAGTAAAGCAACAACCTACAAAATGGAAGAACATATTTGGAAACCACATATCAGATATGTTTAATATCCAGAATATATAAAGAAATCCTTCAGCTTAACAACAAAAAGATGAACAGCCCAATTAAAAAATGGGCAAAAGACTTTAGAAGTCCTCTCTCCAAGGAAGATATACAAATTGCTGGAAAGCACATGAAAAGATGCTCAACATCATTAGCTTTCAGGAAAATGTAAATCAAAACCATAGAGAGATACCATTTTACACCCATTAGAATGGCTGTTATTAACAAAACGGAAAATAACAAGTGCTGGAGAGGATTATCATGGCAATGTGACATAGTGCAGCTGCTGTGGAAAGCAGTGTGTTGGTTCCTCAGAAAACTTAAGTGTAGAACTACCATATGACCTGACAATCCTGGTACTAGGCATATTCCCCAAAGAATTGAAAGCAGGATCTCAAACAAATATTTGCACACAAATGTTCATAGCAGCATTATTCACAATTGCCAAAAGATGGAAGCAACCTGAGTGTCCAACAATTGATGAATAGATAAATAAAATGTAGAATATACTTACAGTGGAATATTATTCGGCCATAAAAAGGAATAAAGTCCTGATATATGTGACAACACTGATGAACCTTGAAGACATCATGTTAAATGATATAAGCCATAAACAAAAGGACAAATATTGTATGATCTCACTGATTTGACATAATTAGAATAAGCTAATGCACAGAGTCAGAATCTAGAATATAGGTTACCAGGGGACAGGGTGGGTATAAGGAATGGAAAGTTAAGGCTTAACATGTACAGGGTTCCTATTCAAAATGATGGAAATGTTTTGGTAATGGATCATGATGATTGTAGCATGATATTGTGCATGTAATTAACAGCTCTGAAATATATATCTGAATATGATTAAAAGGGTAAATTGTAAATTTTATATATGGTAATAGAATAATTTAAAAAAAAGTTCCATGGAAATACGTTACACAGTGAACCCGAAGTTCAACCATGGACTGTAGTTAACAGCACAATTATAAAACTGTGCTGTCATCAATTGTAATAAATGTTCTACACTAATGCCAGGTGTTGATGGTAGGGTGGTATATGGGAATCCTGTAATTTATACATGGTTGTTTTGTGAACCCACAACTTCTCTAATAAGAAAAATAGACAATGTATAGGGTGTGCTTGGCATAAAAGAGTTACACAATGTCAAGAAGTACCAGATGCATTTGTAGGACAAGACAGATAAGTCTGGCTGATACAGAGCATGTCATTTATATGAATATTAAAAGACAAGACTGGAGAAGGTGCTGGAGTCCAATTGTGAATGGCTATAAAGGAGTTTGCAATTTATTCATTCAGCGATGAGCCAACATTAAAATGTTTTCATTGGTTGTGAAATAGCTGAATAGATCTGGAAACCAGCTAGATTGGAAAGGGCATGAATTCAATAAGAGGCCTTTGCAAAAATGCAAGCAAGAGGCAATGAGGTCCAAGGAAGGAGCAGTGTTAGTAGAAAGGAAATTGGTTCATAAGGTGGACATGCCTCATATTAGTGACTGATTAGACTGAGATAAGACACAGATAGAAGTGCAATATCATGTGTGGATGATCTAAATATGCACATCCCCTACTAAGTCTCCTGGTGGCCCCTCTCATCTCTCTGTACAGGTTTTTATCATCAGTGCTAATAACTGCATGACCTCCCAAACTTGCTTTAGGATATGGAGCAATACTTGATAATTAGCCAAAGTTTCTCTCTCTCTGTCTCTCTGTCTCTCTCTCTGTCTCACACACACACACACACACACACACACACACACACACACACAATCAGATTAATAAATGGCTTAAAGAGGACCTTTTTGCCACTGTTCCTTGGAGACATCTGCAGAAAAGAAGGCAAGTATGGGTAGGTTGTTCAGATTCGTGTCCTGATTCTACTACCAGCTAAGTGCTCCTTTGGCCAAGTCACTTGATGTCTTCATCTGATTGTATTAGATTAGTGTCTTCCAACATACTGTTGAGGTGCTACATTGAGAGGGATGGAAAGGCTCCAGGATCCTCCTTGATTCCAGCCAGAGCAATTTCTTTTTGATAGAGTTTATAAATTCAACCTCTGCGAATGCTCTAATGATCTGTGACACTCTACAGGATAGAATTCAGTAAATGTTTTCTGAATGAATGAATGAAACAATTCTTTGAGTGCAAAGTTAACATAATCAAAGAGAATGGACTTCATTTGTGAGAAATATCTCAACTTTAGGTATAGCAATACCTAATAATTTTACAGAATTTAAAAATTTGGAAATAACATTTATATATTTTCTTTTGATTGCCACAACATTTTGAGGGTGTAAATGTACTATTATCTAAATATTATAATTGAGAAAATAAAGGTTTTGAATGATAATTGTTGTAATAACAATGATAGTGATAATCATAATAGCCAGCAATTTTTGAGTTAGTATATTTTGGAAACTCATCCAAGAATTTTAAATACATGAGATAATTTAATGTTGATAATCCTATTTTATAAATAAAAGAACAAGACCCAGAGAGATTAAGTAACCTCCCAAAAGGCACACAGCTAGTGAATAGCAAAGTCATGACTTGAACTGGATCTTCAGTATCCAGAATACTTTCTATTATTCCTTCTATGCACAGCAAATGAGATTTAACTGGGCGTTCATTTGAAAGTGCAGTAAATAAGTATTGGTTACATACTATCTTCTGGGGGCTGCTGAAATAAAGAACTCAACTTCTAGACGAAGAGATGGACAATAAATAAGCAGATACTTGTATAATATTAGCTCATAGTGGTCAATTCAATGAAGAAAGTAGAGTAAGGGTTAGAGAGTTGCCAAGGCTATCGAGATAGAGAAGGCTAGTGAGTGATGGTTTTCTAAGGCGACATAGAATCAGAGTCTAAATGAATTGAATGAATGCTATGAAAATATTCAGAGAAAAAATGGCAAGTCAGAGACAGGCTCTGGATTAAGAAGGAAGAGTGGTAGAACGAAGCTAAATTGATAAGCAATGCCTAAGGTTAGGAATTCAGGATATCATCTGAAAGGTAATGCATCAGTTAAAAACTTGAATAATACATTTTTCCTTCCTGCAAGAAGGCTGCATATAAGCATTACAGAGCTGGTGAAACAGTTTTGGAAGTTATGAAGTTCCCAACCTCCTCTTATTTTTGCACTCTACTCCATTATTCTTAGCTTGTAGCTCCCATCTTCATGATTTTAAGACCATTTTTGACCTGCAGGCATAATGGGGAAAAAGGAAATGAGGAGGAGACAAAAATCTTCTTTTCTCAAGGTGTCATTCTTTTTATTGAAGAAAGAAACCCTTGCCAAAAATTTCCACCTTCAGTGGACAAAACTATCAGGTGGCCAGTCTAGCTACTAGGAGTCTGGGAAATGGAACAGGAAATAGCTAATGCCTTGGAGTCATGAACAAAACTGAGCTTCTGTTAATTAAAATGAATGGGAGAAGAGACATTGGGTAACAACTAGCAGTGTCTGATACTGCTGAGCTGCCATCCCTTGCAGCTATGCTGTGAAAGGAATTTTGATATCAAATAATCCTGGAATTAAAACCTGCTTACCCTTACCATCTGTATGACTATAGATTTGCTCAGTGTTCTCTCTGATACTCACTGCTATCATCTTTAAAAACGGAATGGAAAGAGTATATATGCATCATATCTTTAGGTATGTGTATGTGCATGCATGTGTGTGTACATGTTCATGTGTATGCATTAGTGTGTAAATCACAGTGCCTGGCCTGTAGAAAGGACTCCTTAATATATATAGCATTTTTTTTTGTTTTGTTTTCTTTGTCACTTATGACTGTATAGCTGAAGAAGAAAGACTTTGGCATGTTTTCCTTTAGAGGTCAGGTATTGACTCTGAGGATTGAAGTACATTGAGGAGAAGGTAATAGGGAACCAATCATTGTAATGCTTCTGAGCTTTAGTCTATTTATTTGTATCATGATACAATGATATTCACATCATAGAGTGGCTGAAAATGTAAAAAGAAATACCAGTGCATAAAATTACCAAGTGTTATGTCTGGCACACAGGAGTTGCACAAGATAAAAAAATTGAATGCTCTCTACCTCTTTGGCTCTTTGGACCTGAAAGCATTGGCAAATGGTTGAGGGATGATACATCAGGTTTTGATACATATCAGTACCCAATCCAGGCACCACCTGATAAGCCTGTGATCTACAAAACTACTGAGGTTATGGCTTTGCAGCAATGAGATCTGATATACTTGACCAAAAATAAATAAATAAATAAATTAAATAAATAAATAAAAGCTAAGTGGACACCATCCAGTTTCCCTCTGGAATTGAAATTTTCTATGGATTTTTCACAAAGCTGCAGCATGACATGTTGCCTATTTTGGGGGAAAAATCCCAATATCTTTCTTATTGAAGATGTTTGCTTCAAAGAAGCAGTTTTTCTCCCACCTGCTACCTCTTTTCCCCAGAATCAATCACAGGTTATTTTGGTCCCTCGTGCCTTTATCTTGAGATCGCTACTCCAAATATAGATGCACATATTGTTTTCTTTGTCAAAAGCACCTCCCACACTCACATAGTGACTTCACACCTCCCTGCCTCCCCAGTGCTCACAGCAAAACTCCCATTTCTTTCAAAGTGTGTCTTCTCTTGACCTAGTTTACTGCATTGGCCAGACAGAGCAGGAACATCACTATCCTTGGTGCTGAAAAGAGATCACTCCCACTCACCCCTCTCCCCATACAGCCACCGTCTGACTTGGAGGTGATAAAATGCGTGCATGAGATTTAGATCTGACTCACTTTGATATTCCCCAACGTTTCCCAACAGGCCTATTTTCCCCAGAACCTTCAATTGATCTACTAAGGGGAGCCCTCACCACCCCTGTAGGTCACATTTGAGCCAATCCTGGCCTGAGCTTTAGCTAAAGATGGGAGTGAATTGTTGCAGCCAATTAGAATCAGGATGCCAGAGGAAATTCTTGATAACCACATAGACTTTGACACCAGGTTCTCCTTAACCCCCTTGTGAGCACCAGTTGAGGAACTGTAACTCTAATTCCATGCTTTGCATGTCTCTTCCATGAATGCTGCTTCCCTCCCTCCTTTTACTCATTCATTCAACAGACTGCTTTTTGCCAGGTCACTGTTAGTGTGCTAAGTGTGAAGATATCAGGCATGATTCCTTCCCAGGGGGACTCACTCTGTATCACTATAGTGTGGGAGATAGATACATACAGCAATACTTATTTCATAGCAATACAACATAATTTATGTTTTAAGTGTAGTATATATAATTTTGAATAAAATTATGCTCAAGAAAATGTTGAATACAAACTGAGGCAGCTAGTAATTTTGCCAGAGGTGCTGATCGGGAAAGGATTCCCAAATGATTCATATTGAAGGATTCCTTCTCAGAGGATTTTGAAAGCTGAATAGGAGTTTCACATGTTGGCCAATTTGGGAAAAATCTCTAGGAAGAAGCAACAAGATGTGAAAGAACACACACAGAGGCATAAAAATGAAAAGATTATCTGGGTAGCAGTGAGTTCTCATAGGTGGCTAAGCTGAGCAGAAGCTCCCATCAATTTGATCATAATGGTAAGGAGATTCCAATGCATGAATAAACATTTTAAGAGTTGAGAATGGAGGGGAAAATTGGGGTTAGATCATGAAGGGCTTTGTCCACCACACTAAGGTACTGGACACCATGGGAAGCCTTTGATCAGTGAATATATACACAGGATATGGAGGAAGTGATGTTGAACAAATTTTGGAGGATAAGCAGCAAGTTTCTAGGGATAAAAACAGGGAATTTCTTGTCACTTAGGAAATACAAGGGCTAGGGCAGATTTGACCACTGCACATTGGTTGAGCCAGACCAGTTTTCACGATTCTGTAATGCACATGTCATATTGTTATCAAGTATTTTAAGTATCACCTTCAGTAGTAAGTGAAGAGCATGATGTATCTGGGAAAACATCAAGTTTCTTATTTAGTATCTAGGTTATGAAATCTTACCAAATATATAGATTCCTTTACTGAAATTAGGAAATAAAGATTGCAAGTGAACAAGAGCTAAGGACATGGAAAAAAAAGAGAATGAATATCAATGGTAGATATCAATCAACAAAAAGTGGGGAAAACATAGTACATTTCACCAGTCAAATCTAATAACAAATTTCTGCTGATGAAGCTATCCCCATTGTCTACCCCACATCCCTGGTCTTTACTTTCTCTTCCCTAAACTGAAAGCTTGAGGAAAAAAAATTAAACTACATGCTATCAGCTTTTTGTTGAGTTTTAACCACTGAATTTCAAAACTTCAGTCATTTTGAAACTAGATATTTGTTGATTCAGTTCAACTAAATGGTCAGCTTATAAGCTTAATGCCTAGAAATTTTACCTACAAAATAAATTTAAAATGTATTTTTTTCCATTTTTACTCAAACAATCCCAGAATAAGACACCATCATCCTTTGCCTGAACCACTGCAATAACATACTGATTATTCAGCAAGTTTCCCATCATGCCCTCTCAAAACTATTTTAGAAACAAAAGCTCTTAAAATTTAATTGCTACACCATTCAATTGTTTTAAATCATGTGATAGCTTACTGGTGAGCATTTAATAAAGTCCAAACTCTTAACATGGTAGCCTAAAAGCTTCCCTGTGACCAAAGCTAAAGCTTTACATTGCAGTGCTCTCTCTTGTTCACCTTATTCAGACACACTGACCTCACTTATGTTTTGAAGTGACCTTTCTTTTTGCTATTACAGCTACTTATAATACTCTTCCCAGAGAGTTCCTTGTCTTTTAGGGTTTAGAAGCCTTTCTTAACCATTTGTTTTAAAATATGCTGACCCAAGTATTAGCTATCTATTTCTGCATAACACTTTATCCCTAAACTTAGCAGCTGAAAACAACACATATTTATTTTCTCATGGTTTTGTATATCAGGAGTCCAGGAGTGCTCAGCTGGGAAGTTTTGGCTCAGGGTCTCTGACAAAGGTGCAGTCAAGGTGTTGGCCAGAGCTACAGTCCTCTCAGGACTTGACTCTAGACCTCAGGAGATCTGTTTCCAAATCTACTCACATGGGCCTCTCCATAGCACTGCCTCATGACAAGCCAGCTGGTTATCCCAGCTTGAGCCATCCAAAAGGAGTGAGAGTGCAGAGCACACAGAGAAGGACATCCAGCACAAGGGCATGAGTTGCTCTGCAGATCCATTTCCCAGAGAAACTGCTGAAAATCATTTTAAAAATAAATCATTTAAAGTCTCTGAAAATGGTCCTAAGGACATACGGCAAATAAAGAAACATTTATCCAACAAAATACACTACAATTTAGTAAGAACAGCAAGAATGTGTGGTATTTTAACTGAGAACCCACTCCCTCCCCACTCTTTCCCAATTCAGCAAGATGAAAACACCTGCCCCTGTAGCTTCCAGAGTTAGAGGACTATCTGCAGGGCTAGCTTCCTAGAAAAGGAAGATATCAGCATTTCTCTTCCAGCACCTGGATGCCTGTTGTTAAGGCTAAATTCCTGGTGAGTGCAGCCCCAAGGTGGGGGCTCCCTTCTTCCACACAGCCCCCACTCATGAGATGGAAGTTTTGCCCTGGGCACAGTGCCACTGAGAATATTGGGTCTCTGATTGCCCCTCTGTGACTAATAAGTCCATGGTTCCATTCCAGGAGAGGCAAACTGAAAATATCTGAGGCTACTGGCTCCCCTTCACCAAGCACTAGGCTTCTAAAGCAGGGTGTCACTCAAAAAGAAATGTGCCATTGTCCTCATCCACAGGTCTAGAGCTGTGGATCAGATATTTTGCCTTGGGGGAGAAGCCAGCCATAATACAGATAGCTTCTAATCTCATCCCAATGGAACTGACTTTACTTGTAACAGAATAAGGAGAATTCAAGCCCAAAGGCACCTCAAATAGCAGAGGTTGTGGTAAAAGGCAATTTTGAGGAGATTTGTGGATTTATCAGACATATAGGCTAAGCTGTAAACCTGCTAGTCTGTCTGGGGAAACTGGGGAAAGAGACAGCTGGGAGGAACCAACCTGGGGTCAGAACAAATCTCAAACACTGACTTCAGAAGCTATCTATTCAAAGGAGCCCTAGTTTGGTTAATTTACTTTGTAGAGAAATTTATTCCCCCAGGGCATTGTTGACAACAAAAGAGAAATCAGCTGGTAATTAGTGGAGTTTACAGCTGGGTATGGTCTTGGAAACAGTCAAAGAAAGCCCTGCCCAAAACACTGTCATCCCAGGGCGACTGTAGGCATACTCCAGGGTGTACCCACTGAGGAGCAACATCAGACTTAACACTTGTGGAGGAAGGGGAGAGACCCCATTAAAATAATCCAGGTCATCACTGAACAAATAAGCAAACAAATAACAAGCCCCAGGCAGAGGGGTTACCACTCTAAAATAGAGTTTCATAAAAAAAAAAAAAATTATAAGACATGCAAAGAAACAGGAAAGCATGCCCCATACACAGGAGAAACAAAAACACAGAAACTGCCTGTGAGAGTGAATAGATGTTGGATTTAACAGACAAAGTCATCAAAGTGGTCTTTTTAAATATGTTCAAAATACTAAAGGAAACCATGATTAAATACTTAAAGAAAGACAGGACAATGTTGCACCAAATAGAGAATATCAGTGAAGAGACAAAGATTATGAAAAAGAACCCAATGTAAATTCTGGAGTTGAAAATACAATGACTAAAATGCAAAATTCACTATAGGGGTTTAACAGTAAATTTGAACTAGCCAGTGAAAGAATTAGTGACTAGGAAGATAGATTAATTGTGCATTCCAAAGAATAGAGAGAAAAAAGAAGGAAGGAAAATGAACAATCTCAGAGAAATTTGGAAGTATGAGAAAGCAAGACAGAGAAAAAAGAATGGAAAAATATTTGAAAAACAATGGCCGAAAATTACCCAAATTTATTAAAAACCGTAATCGACATCGCCAGGAAGCTCAGTGAATTCTGAGTAGGATAAACTCAAAAAAATCTACAAACAGACAAGTTATTCTAAAAAGTCTGAAAGTCAAAGAAAAGGAGAAAATCTTGAAACCATCAAGAGAAAAATGGCTCATCACATAGAAGGCAACTCCAATAAGATTTATAACTGATTTCTCATTAGAAACAATGGAGGCCAGAAGGCAGTAAGATAGCAAATGCAAAGCACTCAAAGGAAACACTGTCAACCAAGAATCACATATAAACAGCAAATATATAGTTCAAAAATGAAGGCAAAAATAAAGACAATCCCAGACAAAACCTGGGAGAATTTGGTGCTGATAGACCCTCCTTACAGGAAATACTAAAAGAAGTTCTTCAGGCTGAAAGCAAGTGACCCCAGGTTGTAATTTAAATCCACACTAAAAACAAATAGCACCAATAAAGACAATTTTGTAGTTATGAAAGGAGGTATAAATATATGTATTTTTCTTCTTCTCTTAACTGATTTAAAAAGCAACTGTACAAACAATATGTATGTAATGCATTGTTGGGACCAAAATTATAGAAATATAATATATATTCCAATAGCAGCACAAAGGAGGTGGATTGGAGCAAAACTGGGCTAAGTAAATGGTAACTTGAATCCACAAGAACAGATGAAAAGGAACCTGAAATGATAAATAAGGAGTTTTAATAACAAAAGCTATACATATATACTTGCTCTCCTTTCTTCTCTCAGCTGCTTTAAAAGACATAGAATAATATAAAGTAATAATATTGTTGGGTTTTTAATATTTATAAATGTATTATGTATAGCAATCATAACATAAAAGATGGCAAGAAGGATAAAAACTACATACAAGTAGTGTTTCTATACTTAACTGAAATTAAGTTAGTATAATTCTGAAGCTCTTTCTGATAGTAGTATTAATGTAATACACACTAGAAGAACCAATAAGGAGATAACTGGAAAAAAAAAAGAAAAATCATTAAAGTAATTAAAATCCTACCTTATAAAATATTAACTTGATGAAAAAGACAGCAGTAAAGGAGGTAAGAGGAACAAAAAGACATGAGACAAATAGAACTTAAAAGGAATATAGTAGATGTAAATCTAACTATATAACATTAATAAAATTAAATGTGACTAGATTAAACAATCTGATCAAAAGGTATAGATTGTCAGGCTGGATTAACAAACAAACAAACAAAACAGGATCTTGTGTTCTGTATACCAGAGACACTTTAGATTTAAAAAAAAAAATAGAAATACATTGAAAGTAAAAGGATTGAAAAAGCAAGATCAGAGAAGAGGAGAGAAGAAATGGAGGAGAGGAGAGGAAAAAAAATCCAAGACTGAAGATAGTCTTTTTACAACCTACTCTCAAAATTGATATCCCATCACTTCTGCCATATCCTGTTTGTTAAAAGTGAATCACTAAATCCAGCTCCACTCAAAGGGAGGGTATTACACAATGGCATGTGTGCCAAAACATGAGAGTCATTGGGGACCTCCTTACAGGCTGTGAGTCAAACACCTTCATAGATTTTTTTTCTTTCATAGAATTTATTAAAATTTGTGTGTGTGTGTGTGTAAATTAAATACTAAGCTTAATAAGTACATGCATTTTGTTTGTTTTTTCACCACTATATGACACATGCTAGATATCAAATACGTATTTTTTGAATGAATAAATAAACTTGACTCAATGCAATAAAGCATAACTAAACTCAGGAAATACTTACTGAACATTTCAAAAGTAATAGGCACATAGTTATGAGTTAGACACAGTCTCTTCAATCTGGAATATTGATCACTGCATATTAGGGAAAGGGACAGGCTTATACAGAATATATACAATGAAAGAGTTCCCATATACCCACTCAATTATTAACCTCTTAGATTAGTGTGTTACCATTGATACAGTTGATGAAAGAATATTATTATAATGATTAAATGATGAAAGCATATTATTTACAATGAAAGGTAAAATGTTTAAGAAGAATCAAGTGCTTTGAGACCACAAATGAGGGACACTAATATCAGAGCAGGTTCTGGAGCAGGTGGCAACTAAGCTGGGTTGTTACTGATGAACAGAATTTGGCACCACAGAGAAGAGGAGGACATTTAATGGAGAAGACATATACAAACATACAGATGTACGAAAGCACATGCAATATTTGCAGATGAAAGTTTGAGTGGAGGAAGCAGTGGGAAATGCCAATTTAAAAGTTGAATTCATGCAGATGTTGGGGGTCTTTAATTGACATTAATTAGCAACATCTGTATTTAGATTTAAAACAACAGACATTACCAATTATGGGGTTTAAAATATTTCTAGAACTTTCTGTGTGTATATGTATACATGTATATTTATATTTACATTTGCATTTATTTATGTGTATATCTGTGTGTATGTATGTATAACTGAAACACGTGAAATTGCTAGGATACATTCATGACCTACAAAGATGAAAGTATCTTCTGAATCCACCTACATTATTTAAAAATGACTCCATTATGTGTTATCCTCAATATACAAGTGATAAAGTGGAGTTTTAGACAGAGGACTAGGAAGTGGTAGCACTCAGATATGACCACAGGCCTTTCTGATGGCAAAGCTTATACTCATAACTGTTAATGATGTACTGTTTTCCAAATGTAGATTAAATGGGCAAGGTGAGTCATTGACAATTCTGAATCAGACACATGATCCAAAATATATTTTTAAAATCTTCCTATTAAATCAAAGATTAATGACCACGTTTGGAAATAATGACAGCAAGAAAAACACAGCACCTGAGAAAAAATTTTCTAAATATATCAAGAGCTCCAATATATCAGTAAGAACATTAAACCCTACATTCTCAAAGGAAAAAAATGTGCAAAGGATATGAATAGACAATTAACAACAGAGAAAATTTGAATGTTTCTAAAACAAATTGCACAAGATGCTAAACCTCATTAAAGAGGGTAAGGTTATTTAATTTTAAACCACCTTTCATGAGGAATAATTTATATACAATAAAATGTACCCATTTTAATGCAGATTGATGCTTTTCACAATTATATATATATATATATATATATTTCACAATTATATAATGCAATGACTACTCCAGTCAAATACTGAACATTTTCATCTCTATAAACATTTCTCTTGTGCATTTCTCTTTGAATTCTGTGTTGACCCCCAGCCCTAAGTAACCACTCATTTGCATTCTTTCTTTAAGGATCTGATTTGTCTCTTCTCGAGCTTCATATGAATGGAATCAAATAGTATATACACTTTTGCATCTTACTTTTTTACTTAGCTTGCATAATATTTTATAAGATTCATCCATGTTATTCCACGTACTAGGTATGTGTTTCATTTTATTGCCAAGAAATATCGATTGTACAACTAAACCACAATTTGTTTATTTATTCAGCTATTGGTGCATATTCATTTTGTTTCCAGATTTTGGCTTAAATTTTGGCTTTTGTGTATAAGGCTGCAATGCACATTTGATACACACCTTTATATGAATGTGTGGCTTTTTTCCCCTCTGGAGAAACTATGCAGGAGTGCAATTGTTGAATAATCTGGTAAACGGATATTTAACTTCAAATAAAAATATAATAAAACTAAGAAACAATTGCCAAAGAGATTCTTAAAATGTTGGTAACATTTGACAATCACACCAGCAAAGTATGAGAGTTACAGTTGCTCCACATCTATGCTACTGCTTGATATTGTCAACCTTTTTATGTTTGGCCATTTTAGTAGGTGTAAAGTGGTCTCAGCATGGTGTTAATTTCTTTACTTACTGTATCTCTAGTCAGGTTCTCAATTTCATCTTGAGTCAATGTTAGTAATTTATGTTTTTCAAGGTATTTTCCCATTACATCTAGATTGCCAAATATATTGGTATAAAGTTATTTATAATATTCCTCTGTTTTTCCTTTAATGTCTCTAATATCTGTAATGATCCCCCCTTTGCCATCTCTAAAATATGTCCTCTCTATTTTTTCTTCATCAGTATGGCTAGAGATTTTCAATTTTATGGATCTTTTCAAAGAAAAAGTTTTTGTTTTTTTATTTTATCACCTGTTTTTGTTTCTTTTTTTTCCCATTGATTTCCTCTCTTTACTAGTTTCCTTCTGTTACTAACTTTGAGGTTTATTTGCTTTTTTTAGGTGGAATATAGAGGATTGATTTTTCTTCTTTCTTATTTTCCTAGTGTAAGAACTAAATGTTACAAACTTCCCTCTACACAATGTTTTAGTTGGATACCACATATTTATATATGTTGCTGCTTTTATAAATTTTTCATTTAGTTTATGATATTTTCTAATTTCCCTTGTGCTTTACTTTTAAACATGGGTTGTTTAGAAATATATCGTTTATTTTAAAAATTGAGGATTTCCCAGATTTACTTCTGAAATTGATTCATAATTTAATTCTCTTCTGTTTGGAAAACAGTCTCTATGATGTTAATCCTTTTAAATTTCTTGAGACTTGTTTTATGGATTAGAAAATGTTCTCTCTGTGAATGTTTCATATATAAATGAAAAAAGATTGTTTTCTTCTATTGTGTGGAATATCCTATAAATATCAGTAAGTTCAATTGGTTAATATTTATCATTTTTCACATATTCTATATTCTTATTATCTGTCTATTTATGCTTTCAAATACTGAGACAGGAGCACTGAAATCTCCAACTACCATTGTTGATTTGTCTGTTTCTCCTTTTTAAATGTAAACTATTTTTTTATTAGAGAAGTTATAGGTACATAGAAAAATCAAGCAAATAATATGGAGTTCCCATATACCCACTCTATTATTAACTTCTTGGATTAGTGTGTTACCATTGTTACAATTGATGAAAGAATATTATTATTATTGTACTATTAAATATAGTCCATAGTTTACATTAGGGTTCACTGTTTGTGCTGTGCAATCCTATGGTTTTTTAAATTTATTTGAGTAACATATGTGCAACATAAAATTTCTCCTTTTAACCACTTTCAAATACGTAATTCCAGTGCTGGTGATTGTGTTCACAGTGTTGTGCTACCATCACCAAATCTACTTCCAAAACTTCCCATCATCTCAAAGAGAAATTCTGTGCCAATTAAGCATTACTTCCCCATTCACTGTCCCAATCCCAGTGCCTGGTAACTAGTATTCTAGTTTTTGATTTTATGAAATTACTTGTTCTTATTATCTCAAATTATTGAGATAATGCTATATTTGGTCTTTTGTGCCTGGCTTATTTCACTCAACATGATGTCTTCAAGGCTCATCCATGTTGTTGCATGTATCAGAACTTCATTCCTTTTTGCAGTTGTATAATATTGTATGTATATACCACATTCTGTATATCCATTCATCTGTTGATAGGCAATTGTGTTACTTCTATCTTTGGCAATTGTGAAAAATGCCATTATTAATAACAGTGTGCAAATATCCCTGAGTCCCTACTTACAATTCTTTCACCTGTATAACTAGAAGTGGGATTGTTGGGTCATGTAGTAATTCTATACATAACCTTCGGAGGAACCATCAAACTCTTCCACAGTGGTTGCATCATTTTACATTCCCACCAACAATGAGCAGGTGTTGCTATTTCTCCATTTCTCCACATCATTTCCAGTACTTACTGTTTTCCACTTTTATAGTAGCCATTCTAGCGGGTGTGAACTGTTATCTCATTGTGGTTTTGATTTGCATTTTCCTAATGGCTAATGATGTTGAACATCTTGTCATGTGCTTTTCGTCGATTTGTATATTTTCTTTGGAACAAATGGGTTGTTTGTCTTTTTGATGTTGAGTTGTAGGATTTCCTTATATATTCTGGATATTAAGCCTGTATCAGATTTGTGGTTTATAAATATTTTTTTCCCATTCTGTAGGTTATCTTTTTACTTCTGTGATGGAGTCTTTTGATACACAAAAGTTTGTAATATTGACAATGTTCCATTTATCTATTTTTTTTTTCTTTAATTGCTCTTACTTTTGGTATAGAAACCATTGCCTAACATGAGGTACTGAAGATGCTTCCCTATGTTTTCTTCTAGGAGTTTTGTAATTTGGTTCTTATATTTAGGTCTTTGATCCATTTTGGTTTTCTTTATAAGGTGTGGCATAGGATCAATCTTCATTCTTTAGCACATAGATATCCAGTTTCTCAGCAACATTTGGACTATTCTTTCCCAATTGATGTACATCGCACACTTGTCGAAAACCAACTGTCCATAATATGAGGGTTTATTTCTGAACTCCAAATTTTATTCCATTGGTCTAAATGTCTGTCCTTGTGCCAGTACCAGACTGTTTTGATTGCACTAAGTTTTAAAATTGGGAAGTGTGAGTACTTCAAATTCATTGTTTTTCAAGATGGCTTTGGCTGTTCAGGACCCCTTGCCCTTATATATAAATTTAATAAATGACTTTTACATTTCTGAAAATAAGGCTTTGGAATTTTGATTGGGATTGTGTTGAATCTGTAAATTGCTTTGGGAAGAATTGACACCTTAACAATATTTAGTCTTCTGATCCATGAACATGGAATGTCTTTCAATTTATTTAAGGCTTCTTTTGATTTCTTATAGCAATGTTTTGTAGTTTACAGTGTACTTTACCTGTGATTGATCTGTTAAGATCTTCTATCTCTTGTTGAATCAGTGTAGGTGACTTTTGCATTTCTAGGAATTGGTCAATTTCATCTAGGTTTCTAGTTTTTGGTATACAATTGTTCATAATATCCTCTTATAATCCGATTTACTTCTGTGAGGTTGGTGGAAATGTCCACCATTTCATTTCTGACTTGTGTCCTCTCTTTTTTTGCAATGTCAGTCTTGCTAACAGATTGTTGATTTTATTGATATTTTAAAAGAACCAACATTTGGTTTTGTTGATGCTCACCTTAGTTTGTTTTTCTTTTTAATTGTTTACTTCATTTATCTCTAATCTTTGTTACTACTTTCTTTTTGCTCACTGTGTGTTTAGTTCTTTTTCTAGTTCCTGCAGGTTTGAGGCTGGGTATCTGATTTGACATCTTTCTTCTCTTTGAATGTAAGAATTTAGAGCTATAAAATTTCCTTTCAGCACTACCTTTGATGTATCCTATAAGTTTTGGTATGTCAGATTTTCATTTTCATTCACCTCAAGATATTTCCTAAATTCCCTTGTGGTTTCTTTTTTGACCCAAAGGTTGTTTATGAGTGTGTTGTTTAATTTCCACATATTTGTATGTTTTCCAGTTCTCTCTTTGTTATTGATTTCTAGCATCATTCCACTGTTGTCAGAGAAGATACATAATATGATTTCAATATTTTTAAATTCACTGAGATATGTTTTGTGACCAAAATATGGTGTATCCTGGAGAATGATCCATGTGCATTGGAGGAGAATATGTATTGTGCTACTGTTCAGTGACACCGTCTCCATATGACTGTTAGGTTTAGTTGGTTTATAATATGTTCAAATCTATTTCCTTATTGTTCTTCTAGATGTTCTATCCATTACTGAAAGTGGTGTATTGAAATCTACTATTAATGTAGAACTGTTTATTTCTCCCTTCAAATTGGTTAATATTTTATTCATATATTTTGGGTATCTGCCATTAGGTGAATATATATTTGTAATAATTGTGTCTTCTTGTTGAATAAACTCCTTTATCAGAGTTTAGTGTTCTTCTTTGTCCCTTGTAACAGTTTTTGACTTATAGTCTATTATATCTAACAATCGTATAGCTGCCATGCCTCTCTTTTGGTTACTACTTGCATGGTACCTACTTTTTCCATTCTTTCCCTTTCAACCTATTTATGTCTTTGAATTTGGTGAGTTTCTTGTAAACAGCAAATAGTTGGGTCATGCTTTTTGCCCATTCTGCCAGTCTCTCTGCCTTCTGAATGAAGTTTGACTGATTTACATTTAAAGTAACTACTGATAATGCATGACTTTCTTCTGCCATTTTACTATTTGGTCTTGCACCATTTTCCCCTCAATTCTTCCATTAATTCTGTTTTCATATTTATTTGATTTTTTATAGTGTGTCATTTTTAATCACTTCTCATTTCCCTCTGTATGTGTTTTTCAGATATTTTCTTTGTAAGTACCATGGATTTTAAATTTAACTTCCTAAATTTATAACAACCATGTTTGATTTGATACCAAATTAACTTCAATAACATACAGAAACAGTTTCTATACCTCTCCATACCCCTGTCTTTTTGTTGTCCATGCTACAAATTATATGTTTATATACTATATGTACAAAACTATGAGTTTATCTTTACTTATGTGCCTTTGTATTTAAAAATCTGTGAGAAGTAAAAAGTGGAGTTACAGACTTAATATACAATATAATAGTATGGGCATTTATAATTACCATCATGGTTACCTTCACTGGATGTCTTTATTTCTTTATGTTGCTTTGATTCACTGTCTAGTGTCCTTTCCTTTCAGTCTACAGAGTTTAGCATTGTTTGTAGGGTAGGTCTAATGGTGACAAACCTCTAAGCTTTTGTTTATAAGGGAATGTCTTAACTCTACCCTGTTTTTGAAAGACAGTATTGCAACATATAAAATTCATGATTGAAAATGGTTTTCTTTCATCACTTTAAATATTTCATCCCACTCCCTTCTTGCCTCAGTGGTTTCTGATGAGAAATCAGCATTTAAACTTATTGGTACTCCTTTGTCCATAATGCATTGCTTTTCTCTTGCAGCTTTCAGAACTCTGACTGGCATTCAATAGTTTGACTACTATATGACTGGGCATGGTTCTCTTTGAGTTTATCTTGTTGTAGTTTCATCAGGATTCTTGAATGTGCATATTCATATCTTTCATTAAATTTGGGAAGTTTTCTGTCATTATTTCTTTGAAAGTTTCTGCCCCTTTCTCACTTTCTTCTCTTTGTGAGACTCTTATACTGCGTATATTGTTGTGCTTGATGGAGTCCACAGGTTTTTTAGGCTCTATTTGCTTTTTAAAGTTCTTTTTCCTTTCATCTTTTCATCTTCAATCACTTTTTTCTCTTTAAGTTCCCTGATTCTTTCTTATGCCAGCGCCAATCTGCTGTTAAACCTTCTAGGGGATTTTTCATTTCAGTTATTTGAGTCTTCAACTAGAGTATTTCTGTTTGGTTCCTTGCTAAAAATTTCTATCTCCTTATTGAGAGTCTCAGATTGTTCCTTAATTGTTTTCCTGATATCCTTTAGTTCTTTCTTTTTGTCTTCTTTTATCTCCTTGAGGATATTGAAGTTCCCTTTTGAAAACTCTTTGTCCAGTTTATCCAAATTCTGCTCCTTTTCGTTGATGGTTTTTGGATTTTTATCTTCCTCCTTTGGATGGACTATAATTTCCCGTTTCTTTGTTTATCTTTAATCTTTTGTTATCCACTGTACATATTAATATTTAAACTAATTTAATTTAGTCCCTGAGTGGTCTCTTCTTTAAGTTTGTATCCAGCTAGAGATATAACAGAGTTTTCCTTGAGTGCCAGGAGCTAAGAAAAACAAATGAAACAATGCAAAAATCTCCTTTCATAATCTTTGCAAATTGGCTGTTCTTTTGACTGGTGGTCTCCTTCAGAGTTTAACCCTTCTATGAAAAGGATCATTCCAAAGTGAATATGATATGCAGGGTCCTCTCTGCTTTAACTGAACCTGGGTGGAGACTGCTCCTTGTCCTGGACATGTGCTTCCTCTTGGCCTTAGAAATTCCCCTGTTTACCAGAATTTTAGTGCCCCTTTAACTCCCTATGAGATAGATTTTCTCTCCCTCCTTCATTCTGTATTGTATGGTTTAATGCAGGTAATCCTTTGCCCCAGGCTGCCTTGATTTATTTGCTTCTTACACTACTTTAGCTGTCTGAAAACTGCTTCTGCCTGTAGAAGTTCTGGAGGGGTGAACCTGAGACAAATTTCCTGGTTCAGTATTTGATGCTGTCACTTGATACCCTGGCACTGACATACAGGCACCCAGTATGTGCATAGGCAATTTTCTGTTCCCCCTAGAACAAGGTTAGGGACCCACAGTAGGAACACCAGCTGGCTCCACACTGCACCAGGGACGATGGTGGGAGGGGATGGAAGGGACTAGCAAGGACACCACAAGTTTTGCCTAAAGTTTTTTTTTTCTGTTAGTTATAGTCTCTAGTTTGCATTAATTGTATTTTCCTCCCAATCCCACCATATTTTTAACACCTTGCAATGTTGACATTCATTTGTTCTACCTCATGTAAAAACAGATTTGCACTTTTATTACAATCATTGGGTACCCTAGGTTTCCCTGAGTTACACAGTCCCGGTCTTTATTGTTTGTCTTTTGTTCTGGTGTCCCACATGGTCCCAGCCTTCCTCTTTCAACCACATTCACAGTCATCTTTGTTCAATGTACTTACATTGTTGTGCTACTATCTCCCAAAATTGTTTTCTAAACCTCTCACTCCTGTCATTTCCTTTCTGTCTGCAGTGCTCCCTTTAGTGTTTCCTGTAGAGCAGGTATTTTGTTCACAAACTTTGTCATTGTCTTTTTGTCAGAAAATATTTTGAACTCTCCCTCATATTTGAAGGATAGTTTTGCTGGATATAGGATTCTTGGTTCGTGGTTTTTCTCTTTCAGTATCTTAAATATATCACCCCACTTCTTTCTTGCCTCCATGGTTGCTATTGAGAAATCCGCACATAGTCTTATCAAGTTTCCTTTGTATGTAATGGATCGCTTTTCTCTTGCTGCTTTCAGGATTCTCTCTTTATCTTTGACATTTGATAATCTGATTATTCAGATCTATTCTGTTTGGGGTATGCTGCACTTCTTGGATCCATAATTTTATGTCTTTCATAAGAGATGGGAAATTTTCATTGATTATTTCCTCTATTATTGCTTCTGCCCCTTTTCCCTTCTCTTCTCCTTCTGGGACACCAATGACACGTGCATTCTTGCTTTTCATTTTGTCCTTAAGTTCCTGGAGATGTTGCTCATATTTTTCCATTCTTTTCTCTATCTGTTCTTCTGTGTGTAGGCTTTCAGGTGCATTGTTCTCTGGTTCCTGAGTGTTTTTTTCTGCCTCTTGAGATCTGTTGTTGTATGTTTCCATTGTGTCTTTCATCTCTTTTGTTGTGCCTTTCATTTCCATAGATTCTGCCAGTTGATTTTTCAAACTTTCAATTTCTACCTTATGTTCACCCAGTGTTTTCATTATACGGTTCATCTCTTTCACCGTATCTTCCCTAAACTTTTTGAATTGACTTATTATTAGTTGTTTCAATTCCTGTATCTCAGCTGAAGTATAAGTTTGTTCCTTTGACTGAGTAACTTCATTTTTCTTAATGTAGGTTGTAGTTTTTTGTTGTCTAGGCATGGTTTCCTTGGTTACCCCAATCAGGTTTTCCCAGACCAGAACAGGCTCAGGTTCCAGAAGGAAGAAATATTCAGTATCCAGTTTCCCTGAGGGTGTGTCTTAGAAAACTGCTACACTCTGTGAGGCCTCAGGTCACTGTGCTTTTCTGCCCAGCAGGTGGCACCTTTCAGCCTGTAATTCCAGACTGGGGTAAGGAGCTGTGGCCTGTGGCTGTTTTCCTCCAGGTTCTGGAGTCTGGTTCTGAATGGAAGGCAGGTAGTAGAGCTGGGCCCCATGCCTTTCCTCTTAGAGAAGATAGACCCCCTAGGGAGGGGTCATTAGCATTTCAACGATCTCTCTGCCTGTGCTATCTCCACCCTTGTCTGGGTCAGAGCACTGGGAAACTGAAAATGGCTAAGGCTTTTTCCACTGAGCTGAAACAGGGACAGAAAATCCCCTTCAGTGCTCGTCCACGGGGGCACTCCAGCTCTCCAAGGTCAGACGTCACCCAAAGCCTCTGTCTGCTTGTTGGGGATTCATAGCTTGTAGTGAGCAGTTCACACTCACTGATTAAATCCCAGTTGGAGCTCAGCTGAGCAATATTCACTTGCTGGGAGAGAGTGTCTCTCTAGCACCACGACACTTTGCAGCTAGGGCTGTGGGGGAAGGGGTCTTCAAGCTTGGATCTGCAGTCTCTACTTACAGATTTTATGCTGTGATCTCAGGCATTCCTCCCAATTCAGGTTGGTGTATGATGAGTGGATGGTTATGTTTGTTGCCCCACAGTTATTCCAGATTATTTATTATTTCCTGGTTTTTTATTAGTTGTTCCAAGGGGACTAACTAGCTTCTGCTCCTCTCTATGCCACCATCTTAGATCCTCCTGCCTACAGTTTTTACAGCTCTCTTTTCTTGGTTTGTCATTTTCCCAGTTACTGCAACATTGTAACTGCTTTCTGGAGTTTTGAGGAAAATGAATCTGACAGTATTTTTCCCTTGCTCAAATATTCTCCAGGGGAATGGCACCCTAAATTATCTTACACTGCCATCTTGGTTGACAGGAACTGTCTATTTCTCCTTTTAATTCTATAAGTTTTTGCTTTTTGTGTTTTGTAGCTCTGCTTGTAGGAAAATATAAATTTATAAGTTGTTATTACTTTGTACTGAACTATCCCTCTTTATCTACAGTAAAACTCTTTGTCTTAAAGTCCAATTTATCTGTTATGATACTCATGCCAGCTCTCTTATGATTACTATTTGCATAGCATATCTCATCTTCCATCTTTTTATTATCACCTGATTATATCTTTGAATTTAAGGTGAGCTCTCTAAGTATCTCCCAGTTGTATACTGCTTTTTAAAAATCTAGACTGACCATCTTTGCCATTTGATTGGGATGTTTAGTGTGCTCTCATTTAATGTAATTACTGATATGTTTGTATTTAAATCTGGCATTTTACTATTTATTCCCTGTTTGTCTGATTTTGTTTTTGCTCTTTTCCTTTTTTCCTGCCTTCTTTGTGTAAAACAAATATTTTAGCAAACTATTTTAATTCTAAGTTTCATATTATATTTTTGTTCCTTTGCATTATTTTTAGTATATACACAGGATTAAAATATGAATTTTCAAGGATCACAACATACTTAAGATTAATGATGAATTATTTATGGTAAAATGTAGGTAACTTGCATCAGTAATCAGTAATTCTTCCTTGCTTTGTGTTATTTTTTTCATATATATGATGTCTATATACATTATAAGCCCATCAATATAGCAATAACTTTTGTGCTTTAAACAGTCAATAAATTTAAAATAATGAGAAGTAAAATATATTATTTATTTATTTACACACACATTTACCATTTCTGAATCCCTTCATATTTTTAAATTGATATCTCTGTTACCATTTGGTATTATTTTTGTTTAGTCTGAAGAACCTCTGTTAACATTACTTGAGTGCTAGCAGTCTGGAAATGGGTTTAGTTTCCCTTATTTCTTGAAGAATAGCTGTGCTGCATGTTAAATTCTTAGTTTACAATTTTCCTTTATTTTATATTTTGGAGAAAACACTCTGCATCATTTTAGTGTTTTTAAATTTATTGAGCACTGTTAAGCACTGTGAATGTTATTTCAATGTCTTCAATCCTTCATTATTTCAGATGAGAAGCCAGTCAATAATCATGTTATTCTTCACCTGAGTGTAATTTGTCATTTTTCTCTTAATGCCCTCATAATTTATTCCTTATCTTTGGCTTTCAACAGTTTGACTATGATGAGTTTTGTTTGCTTCTATCTTCCTTGAGGTTTATTGAGCATTTCAGATTTATAAGTTGATTTTTTTTTGTCTTTTTATGTTTCCTTTCTAAGTCCCAAAACATATATTATGGCATATTTAATATTGTTGGACAGATATCCATGGCTCTGCTATTTTTTTCTTCAATTTTCTACTCTCTCTCTCTGTTGTTTGGACTGTGTAATTTATAACATATACTTTTTACGTTACTGATTATTTTTCTCTGCCACCTCAAACATGCTGTTGAGCCCCACTAATGAACTTTTAATTTTAGCTACTATATGTTTCAACTCTAAAATTCCTATTTGGTTCTTTTTTATTGTTTTCATTTTTTGCTGAAATTTACTATCTGGTCATTTATTGTTACCACATTTTTCTTGAATTCTCTGAACAAATTTTAAAAAAAATTGTTGACCAGATTTGTAATAGCTGCTTTGAAGTCTTTGTCGGCTAAAATACAACATCAGGGTCCATTAAGAATCAGTTTTAATGTATATTTCTCTTGAGTATGGCTCACATATCCTCATTTCTTTGCACATCTAGTATGTTTTTGGTTAGAAAATATTTAGACAATTCTGTATTTTGTTTTATTCTTCCCAGAATTGTTATTATCATTATTATTGCTTTATGGCAATTGGCAATTAACTTGCCTGGGCTAAAGCTGTGGAATCTGTCTTCCCCACATATGTAGCCACTGCTGTCTGTGTTCAGTTTTATTTCTTTTTAAAATTGTACAATACCTTTTACTTTTTAGCCTAACCCCTGGTGCTCTCATCTTACATGCATAGATTAGCTATCAGCCTATGATTTTGCAGAGTTTATACTCAGCTCATACTCTTTGCCTTCACTCAAAGGATCAGCAACCCAAAAGTCTCATGACAAGTAGTTTTGCCTTCAACAATAGAACCCCTCTTCCATGTGTAGATGAGTAGTCAGATAATGATGTGGGTAGGGTTTATTAATAGATTTTGACTCTAGGCCCTACTATGACTGACTCGTTTCCAAGTGTCCCCCTTAAATTTCATGCTGTTTTGCTACTCCTTGCCCCAAATCCTGTTTCTGTCATTCCTGACCCATATAGCTGTAATTTCAACACCCCCAGGCAAGAAACTCATTAACCCTCTGTTCCTACATGAAGCAGTAACATTCTTTTATCAGTTGTCTCTTTAAAAATAACTCCTTGCTTTTTAACTTAATTTGATTATTTGTAGTCAGAATATAGCTGCATTTTACTATTGCATCTAGTCTTACAATCTGTGCACTTTACTGGAGTCTTTATTCCATTTGCATCTATATAGATGATATTTCTCCTGGTATGGATCACATTTTCCTGATTCTTGGCATATTCAAACATTTTTATTATGTAAAATGAATTGTGGATATTACGTTGTTGAGGTTCTGAATATTTTTGTTCATTTATTTTCCTCAAGTAGTGCTTTGCTCTGTTTAACAAGTAGTTGAGTTACTTGGAGATTAATTTTATCCCTTCAAGGTTTGTTTTAAAGTTTTCCTAGGGTGGATCTAGAATAAGATTCATTCTAGAGATAGTTTATCCTTATCACTAAAGCAAGGGTACTCTGGAGTATTCACTGAATGCATGAGGGTGGTGACTGAAATCTCTGCACTCTGAATGGCAACAATTCAGGTGTCTCTCTGTCCTATGTGTTCACTGAGAATTGTTTAGCTTGCCTACCCACAGACCATTTTTGCCCAGTCTTGTGGAGTGTCATCCTAGGCATGTGCATCCTAAACACCCAGCATAGGCTTAAAATGATCCCCATGCAATTTCTGAGATACCTGAAACTCAGAGCTAGAGCTTGGCAGATGTGAATGTCAGTACTAGTGCATACAGCCACTGTTAAAAAAAAAAAAAAAAAAAAGCTGAAAAAGAGCCCAGACTTCAATTAGTGATATGAATGAAGCAGGTCTGGTTAAGACCAGGGCAAGCCAGGCCAAAGGGTAAAGGTTGAAACTGACTGTGTTTTAAAACTTCAACCTCCATATGAGACCAAGGGAAGAGGTATCTATTTGGTACAGGATCTAAATTTTCTAAATGGTACAACTCTACAGCTGATTTGTTCAAACACCACAATTGCATGGAACTTTGAATAGGAAGTGAGATACAGTAGGTTAGTATAGGCTGGAATGAAATAGTGACACATCCCAGAGTAATTTGGGCAGATAATAAAAAATATATTTACAGCCTCTCCTCCCCAGCCCCGAGGTTCTGGGGGAAGGTGCAGATGTGTTGGACATCCTCACATGGACTGGTGTTGATGTTGTCACAAACATTGGGACTGGCGTTTTAATGTGCTGACCCCTCGATCATGGGACTTGCCCTTAGGAAGCTCGTTACTGCAAAGGAGAGGCTAAACTTGCATATAATTGTGCCTAAGAGTCTCCCCCTGAGTACCTCTTTGTTCCTCAGATGTGGCCCTCTCTCGCTAACTGAGCCATCTCGACAGGTGAACTTGCTGCCCTCCCCCCTACATGGGACAAAACTCCCAGGGTTGCAGATCTCCCTGGCAATGCAGAATATGACTCCCGGGGATGAATGTGGACCCAGCATCGTGGGACTGAGAGTATCTTCTTGACCAAAAGGGGGATGCAAAATGAGACAAAATAGTTTCGGTGGCTGAGAGATTTCAAATGGAGTCGAGCGGTCACTCTGGTGGACATTCTTATGCATTATATAGATAACACCTATTAGGTTTTAATGTATTGGAATAGCTAGAAGTAAATACCTGAAACTACCAAACTCCAACCCAGCAGTCTGGACTCCTGAAGACAATTATATAATAATGTAGATTACAGGGGGTGACCGTGTGATCATAGACCTTGTGGATCACACCCCCTTTATCTAGTGTATGGATGAGTAGAAAAATGGGGATAAAAACTAAAGGACAAATGGTGTGGGATGGGGAGATGATTTGGGTGTTCTTTTTTCACTTTTATTTTTTATTCTTGTTCTGGGTCTTTCTGATGTAAAGAAAATGTTCAAAGATAGATTGTGGTGATGAACGCATAACTGTTATCATACTGTGGACAGTGGATTGTCCACCATGGATGATTGTATGGTGTGTGAATGTATTTCAATAAAACTGAATTTAATAATAAAACAAAAATGATCCCCATGCAGATTTTTTTAACTCTTTCTCTGCAGATCCTCTCCAGTACTCTTCCATATAGCTCTCAGCCAACTTACCCTTTCCTTAACTCAATAAGAGCATTTGGATCTGGCTGGGTTGTCTTCCCATTTCTGTAGCCAGATTACATCCAGAAATAAAGCTAATGCAGTTATTAGCTCATCTCATTTGTTTCTCTTATGAGCCCTGCATTTGCTCTTGTTCAATGTCTAAGAACAGTTGCTCACATATTTTGTTAATAGTCTAGATGCTTACAGCAGCATGGAAAATACGGTCCTTGTTATTCCATAATGCCTGGAAGTAGAAATCCCAGGAAATAGAGTTTAAAACTATAATATAATAGTATTTTCATTTACATAATGGTCAAATGTTAAAATATCCTGATCAGAAATTGTGGTGGTAAAGATTAGGGGCAAGAGCAACTTAAAGCAGTATTTGTGGATGTGTAAATTAGTATAATCTCTATGAAGAGTAATTTGGAAATACTTACTGAAATAAAAGTAAATGTATGTATTATCTGATCCAACAATTCTATTCTCAGAAATTTTATTCTACAGATTTACTCACACATGACAAAATGGCATATGCCTGCCTAAGGATATGTAATTCTGCATTGTTCTTAACAGCAAAATGGTGAAACTAATTTAAATGTCCATCAGTAGGAGACTGGTTAAATAGATAATGGTAGATTTATACAATGAATTAGTATGGGAATATTAAAAGTAATAAGACACCAATCTGTAGGCTCAAATGTATCGAGTTAAGTGAAAAAAGCTGGATGCCACATAATATGTAAAATGGACTACTGTGTGTAATATAATACATATACTCATACTCAAGAAACAGGTTTTAGAGTAAAAAATAATTCCTGACCACAATGCATTTTTGGAACAAGAATATACCTATTATCCTGGATTATGTTTTACTGTAAACCTTATTTCTGCTTTAGAATTATGTACCATGTGCTGCATTAAATATGGCTATGTGTATAACATGAAATTTATTCATTTGGTGACATGCTAAAGATAAATTCAGGAATGTAAGATTAGCCCAGAGTAATGTTGATACTTGAAAAACTTGTTGAAAAAATGAATAAAATGTAGAAACAAGAAAGTTATTTTTAGGTTATTCCAATAACCCAAAAATGGGGCAAATGCGAGGAATATTTCAAAAGTAAGTCTAGGTGCTCAGGGGGGCTTTTCCATTAAATAAGATGGAAATCAAGGACAAGAAGGTTTGTTGAAGAAATGATCTTATTTGAAATGTATGACTGTAAGGTACTCATGGGGAATTCAGATAAAATGGCTAGCAAGTTAGAAATTTGGATATAGAGCTCAGGAAAAAATTAGGAACATAAATACTAGATTTTACAGCTAACTGAATTTGGATGATATTTGAAGCTACAAGGAACAGAAGAATCCCCAGGGAGTATTTGTAGGATGAATTCCCTAGAGGGTTGAAGACAGCTGTGGGATCCAGTAATATCTGAATTGATTTGAGGAACACTAAACATGCACATCATACCTGCAAAGGAAAAAATAAATTTTGGAAAAGAACCAAGTGAATGTGGTTATGTCGTAGAAACTACTAGTAGTTTCCACATCTTTCCTTCCAGCTGGGGTAATGTGACTAGTTCTGACCAATGGGTTGTGAGAAGAAGTAAAGTGTGTTAATATTGGAAGGAACCATTTATTCACCAATGGGCAACTTGTTCTTTACTTTTGCTTTGCTGAGGTCATGGAAGTTTTCAAACATTATTTGGATCCCTGAGACACTGAATTGAGAACAGTTGCCTCAGAGAATTACCTACACCTTACCTAGAACCTGGTGAGTAAGAAAGAGTTTTTTCTTCTCAAAGCCCTTGAAACTGTATGTTCATTTGTTACTGTGATGCAATCTTAATCTTCCTAACACAAAGAACAACGCTCATCTTCTCCAACAATTGTCTTAGTTGTGAGCACTGAATTCACTCCATCTCATTCAAGCAGTAAAGGAATTTATCCAAAGGTATGAGTAAAATCACAGAATCTTCTGCAATGCCTGAATAGGGCATGGATGCTATGAACTTGGAAAAACATCTAAATCACAGCACAGTGGCTGCTCCAGCAGAGACAAAATTGCTACCAGTGCTGGTCAGCTAAGACACTGAATATTACACTGATGATGTTTCTCTGTGAGTTATCTGTTCATATTCTAAACACATTTCCAAGGTGTTGCTGGTATTTTCCTTACTGATTTGTGTTAACTGTATATTAAAGAATTATTTCTTTATGCTATGCACTGTAAATATTTTCCATGGTTTTTAGTTATCTTTATACTTGCTTATTATACTGCCACAAATTGTTATCTTTTTGTTTGACCACAAATGATTTTTTGCTGTTATTAATTCATCAATACCTTCTTCTATGATTTTAAGATACTTGGAAAGATTTTCACTACTGTGAGATTTAAAAGAAAATGATCCCATCTTTGTTTTTCCTTCTTTGCTAGTTTTATGTTTTATTAATAAACTTAATTTTTTACAATAGTTTTAGATTGACAGAAAAATTGAGAGGATAGTACAGAAAGTTCCCATATACCCCTGGCCCACAGCTTCCATTATTATTAATATCTTGCATTAGTGTGGTACGTTTGTTATAATTAATGAAGTAATAGTGATCATTACTTCATTAATTATAGCAAGGGCAGCTTCCATTATTATTAATATCTTGCATTAGTGTGGTACATTTGTTATAATTAATGAAGTTATAGTGGTCATTATTTCATTAATTATAGCAATTATCATTCATGAATATTACTAATAATATTATTAACTAACGTCCATACTTTATTTAGATTTCTTTAGTTTTTACCTAATATCCTATTCCAGAATCCCCATCCATGTTACCAGATTACATTTGTTGTCATGTCTCTTTAGGCTCTTGTTGGCTATGACAGTTGTTCTCAGACTTTCCTTGTTTTTGATGACTTTTACAGTTTTGAGGAGCACAGGTTAGGTGTGCTGTAGGATAGCCAGCTATTAGAATTTTTCTGACGTTTTTCTCATGATCAGTCTGGGTTTATGTGTTTTGGGGATGAAGACCACACAAGTAAAGTGCCATTTTCATCACCTCATATCAAGTGTTCAACACGTTTTATGACTGTTGATGCTAACCTTGATCACCAGGCTGAAGTCATGATTACCAGGTTCCCCCACTGTAAAGCCACACATTTTTCCCTCTTCCCCACTTATGAAGTGGGGATTTATGCTCCCCTTGTTTTAGACTGAGTGGGTTATTTACCTAATTTATTTGGAATTCTTCTGCAAAGGAAATATGTCTCTTCTCCCCATTTACTAATTTATTCATTTATTTATATCAGTACAGACTCAAGAGTATTTATTTTCTACTTTGGGTTATTACCCAATACTACTTTATTTATTTTGTTTCTCAAATTTTTCCAGCTTTGGCCATTGGGAGCTCTTTCAATTGACTTCTGGGCCCCTTTTACATTCTCCTATTACTACGTTTTTTCCCTTCTTTTTTCTTTTAGCACTTTACTTTCTAACACTACAAGATGCTCTGGGCTCATCTTGTTAATTTGCTGCTCCAGTCCTAGAATCAGTCATTTCTCCAGGGAGCCTTGGCTCCTTTGATTGGAGAATGGTATTAGAATCCAAGATCTGGGTGCTGGGCATGCTTGTTGCTACTTGGGTGTCATTTCTTTTAGGCCCTCTCAGTTGATGGGGCAAAAATATATGCATGTATATTAGCCTGTGTATACATACACATCCATAAATATTTCTATATGTAGTAGCTATATGTTGCATTTCTATATATAGCAGCTATATGTACTATCTATAAGTTAAAAATGAATTCTTGCTTATATCTCCATCTCGAATCTATTACCACATGGATCATTCTAGCCTCTTTCCCTTGCTGATCTGTAAATTCCAGCTCCAATAGTGAGAAACCTGGATCCCATCCATGTACCTAATTGTTCAATGCCAGTATGCATATACAGCAGTATCAAAACTGTTAATCCATATACCCATGGGAAACAACTTTATCCATGAAGGTACAGTACTTTTATGCAGCTCCTTTTGTCTTTAGTGTTACTGGCTTCATTCATTTCTAAAGTTACTGAGGTCAGCATTTTTTCACCCATTCTTTCAGTGAGGTTGTTCCACACATTTGTAATACGTTTAGATTCTCCTATCACAGCCTACCTTCTATCCTGGGATGCCCCAATCTAATGTATTTTTTTAAATTTTGCATACATTGAAGTCCACTCTTTGTATTGTAAAGTTCTGTAGGTTTTGACAAATGTAAAATGTCATGTATCCACCACTACTGTATCATATGGGATAGTTTCACGTCCTAAAAATCCCCTATGCTTCACCTATTCATCCACCAAACTCTTTCTAAGCACTGATCTTTATATTGCTTTTATAATTTTGCCTTTTGTAGAAAGTTGTATACATGGAACCCTTGTTTCACTTAGCAATTTGCATTTATGTTTCCTCCATGTCTTTTTGTGGTTTGATAGTTCATTGTTTTTTTAATAACTGAATAATATTCCATTGTCTAATTTTATTTTTTAAGTTAAAATATTTGCTTTATCTGGAATGTATTTAAATATAAGGAGGGATTCAGGTTAATCATGAAGTGGTGATTCAGGAAACTTTCACATGGTTCCTAATTGTCTCAATAATATTTATTGTCTTCCCACTAATATGCATTTCCTTTATCATTTACTAAACTTATCTCTGTATTTGCTTCAATTTCATAATCTCTGCTTTGCCTTATTAATCGTCTTTATTCATGTGTCAGGATTGTATTTCAATTACCGTATTTTTATCATAGTTCTTTATATCTGATAGCATTAGTCACATTCAAAAAAATTTTTTCTTATTTTTCCTGTCTATTTTTATATGTTTACTTTTTCATGTAAAGTTTAATATCAAGTTCTTTTGTTTGAACAAATCTGTTGCTATATTTTAAGAAAATTGTATTAAATTTACAGATTAATTTAAAGAGAATTAATAATTTATGATATTAGTTTTACAATCCAAAAACAAAGTATGCTTTTCCATTTGTTCATGTCACATTTCACATTCCCTGTTATCCTTTAAAGGTTTCCTTCATGTATCTCTTTCACATGTTTTGATAAGCTTATTTCTAGACAAATTGAGTCATTTCTCACAGAAAATCTTTAATCTTGGTTTCATTTTGAGTTTTGGAAAGATCCTTACAAGCATCCGATAAACCAGGTATTGTTTTCTTTGCGTTTGTTAGTTAGAGGGTAGTAGGGCAAGCATTTATACCTAAGTCTGTCTGTTTCAATATCTATGTGCTTAATCATAATGTTATATTTTGTGGTTGATTGGGATGTATTGAGTTACAATTCAGTGTTTCCCAAAGAAAGTTGGAAAATATTGATTCACCCTCTATCTGTGCATATAGCTGGAACTCTAAGGCTTAACTAAAAAAAGAAAAAGTACGGGTAGCCACTAATCTCCATTTGTTTAGGAAGTGTCTTCAAATCCAGCCAGTCAGAGTCCTCCCTTTTCCAAGCCCCATCATCCACAGTGATTTTGCTATATAGTTCAGTACTGAAAGCCTAGGAGGGCAAACAGCATCTCACTTGTGTTGGTGAAAGAAGAATTGATGTAGGCGCTGATGCTTCAGGATGGCAAGAAAGGGGGAGGCCAGTGGGTGTTGCATCCTTAAGATTTTTAGTAAAGTTAGATTTTTGCTCCTCAAATGATAGTATGTGTACTATCAGGAGCATGCATCTGTATGAAGGAGGTGGGAAACTACTAAAAAAATGGTAAAATTTCTTGGATAGTCAACTTAACCAGAAATAAATGAAGAATTTAATTTTCAAATTCATATCCATATGTTTATATGGCCTGGGTCCTGAAATATTTGCAACACAGCAAAGAAATTTTTTTCTGCGTATTGAATCTGTTATGTGGAGTTACCTCGTTAAAGCAGCTCAGTTATTCTAAGATGGTTAGAATAAATCTGATGGCATCCCATCTACTAACAACAGTTAGAAAACTAGCTTTGTTTTGCTTCTGATTTCTGTCTGATCACTAATTAAAAATAATTTTATATTAAAACAAACATCACATATTATTGAGCATAAGGTAAAAGTCACGTGATGGTATTTAAAGAAATTTCTCCATGTGGAGGAACACTTTAGGCTCTTCTTTCATGTTGTTTAAGGATGTGGGACCAGAGTCCAAGCATTTAGGGAATCTTCCGCATAAAAAACTACTACCCAGAAGCAACTAAAGTTAATTTTTTGGTACATTTCTCCTTTTGACTATTTTTCAGTGTGTGTGTATGTGCATTTCTGTATTGGGATCATACTGTTTATACTACTCTGCAGCACTCTTTAAATTTTATATCACAGTACACTCAGCATTCCCTCATAATAGCAAACATTTTTTCAAAATATTATTTTTATAGGTAAATAATATTTCATCATCAATATATTATGATTTCTACACTCATACTTCTTATATGGGATACTGCTTTACCCTTTAAAAAGAAGTTATGAAAAACATATTTATGTTGTGTACAAATATAAAGAAAAAATCCAGCCAATATCAATTTATTGTCATAACTGCAATATTTAACATTTGCCCTTAAATCAGAATTCAAGCTGTGGACAAGTACATGATTCCAGGTTCCATGTGATCTCACTTATGCCAGTGGCTTTGCCCTGTACTCAGAGATGAACTAATCAACCATCCTGACTTCTGGAGTATAGAAAATAGTAATAATACAGTAACAAAAATAGTACTAACAGCTAACACTTATAAAGCACATACCATATACTAGGCATTGTCCTTAACACTTCCTATATTGACTGATTTAATCCTCAAAATAACCCTGTGAGATACATTCTATTGTCACCATGTGATAGGTAAGGAAAGTGAAGCACCAAAAGCTTAACTGACTTCCCCAGGCTACATAGCAAGTAAAAGGGCAGAACCAAGATTCAAACCCAAGTAGTTTGGCTCTAGAGTTCGTGCCCTTACTGCTACACCAAACTGCCTGTCGAGATCATAAATGGCTGATAAAGTAGACAGAGAGGAAGGGGGAAATGAAGGCTGAATGACAGGAGGGGTAAGGGAGGCTCCAGAGATGTTTGGCATAGCCACTTTCACATACATATTTAAGCCTGCAAATAACACTAAGTGGTAGAAATGTTTATCCCAATTTATAGATGGGGAAATTGAGGCTTGAAATGTTGGTCTACTTGCCAAAATAGACAGAGCTCATATTGGGCAGAGCGTGCATTCTCTCCAGGAGAACCTCACAGTAGAGTCCCCACAAGATCTATAAAAGAAGTCTTAAAATGGTCCAGAGTTGATATTATTTGGGTGCCTCTTTAATTTGCCCAAAGCCTTTGCATGCACATCCACAGGGTTTCTCCCAGTTGTGTACTACAAGGAGACATTTGTTGGCAAAAATGACTCTCCAGTCACCCAACTTATGTGTTCAGGACAAAACATGCTGAGGAATTGCTTACCCCCTGATTTTATTGAGTCTATCTCCAAATCATTTTTCTTTAAATAGGTTGTTTTCAAAGGGAGAGTGGAAAGAAATGACATTCTATTGCACAACAGCCAAGACAAACTGTCAAAGAGGTAGGCAGCCTGGAAAAAAAAACCCTTCTTGGAGTTGCAGATGCGGAATTAACCTTTACATCCATCCTGCAAAGTGGGAAGACACAGGCAAGTGTAATGTAGCTGGGGAAATGAAAAGAAGATTCTTACCCAATGTTCAGACATAAAGCAGAAAATGCCAGAGGGATCTATTACAGTCTTGGGCGGGCATCTGGAAATGCTAGAAAAGCCATTGGTTTGGCTTTCTCTAGCACCTTTCATCTCTGAGCCCTTTACAATGTAATATATAAATACACTGAGCTATTTCCACTTAGTGCTGTGAAGTTGCCACCTCTGAGAGAGAATATAACAGTCATTTAGCACCAGCACCTCTACCTCCAGCATCTAAAATTTCCTCTTTTTAAATCCTCTCAGAGAAGAGGCCTTCCCAGACAGCCACTCGAGTATTCGACAATCTGGCAAAAGCTTGACATTCCTGCATGCTCTGGCCTCCACCTACCTTCCTAACGTCATCTCTTTCCATCTACCCCATTCGTCTCTGTAATTCAGCCACCTCCATCTCTGTTCAGAGCCTATGCTTCTTTAAAAGCTTTTCCACCTCAGGACTTTGACATCCTGCTGCTTCTGCCTGGAACACTTCTCTCTTTCACTTTTCAAAAGATTGGCCCTCTCTCATTCTTTAGGTCTCAAAATATCAGCAGTCCCCTAAATACCTTCCCTTTTTCCATCATGTAAAGTGGCCCCTTACTCCCTAAGTCAGGGCTCCAGAGAAATGGGAATAAATATACATTTTATTTATTGCAGGGAATTGGCTCACACGACCACAGGAGCTCACCAGTTTGAATTCCATGGTGCAGGCTGTAAGCTGGAAACTCTGATAAAGATGATGCTGAAATTGAGTCTGCAGTTTTCCAGGTGAAGCTGGCTGACTGAAGTTGAGGCAGATATCCTTTTTTCTGATTCCTGAAATTCTCAGTTCTGGTTTTTAAGATCTTCAACTGATTGGATGAGGAGACTCCCCCATTGCAGAGGGCAGTCTCCTTTGTGGCTTGTAGATGCAATCAGCTGTAGATGCAGTCAACTGCTTATAGATGCAAATCCGTGTATGAAATACCCTCATAATAACAATTAGGCTAGTGCTTGGTTTGTAGTAGATGCTCAAAAAATGTAACAACATATTTGTTGAATGAATGAATCCACAAATGCATTAATAATAATCAGCTACTTGAGCCTTCTTTTCTCATGAGGTGTTTTAAGGTCATTTTCTATGTTAGATTACCAGTAGAAGTAGAGAATAGCTGTTGAAAAAGCAGACACAAGAAGAAAAGCTCACTGTAATTATAAGAATAGATTTTAAGTTCTATCTCTGTTATTTAAAAACTGAATATTTTATAGAAATGTAAACTCTAGGAACATTAGCTTCTAACATTTTTACAAAAGAGATAACAGTGCCTCTGAGTAAAGCTGGCAAGCTTGAGGTGAACCACAGATCTCCATTTCCCCAATACTAATGAAATTAATAAAAATAGCAAAAACTACAAAAACACTGTTAACAGGAACCATATAATGAAAGGGAACCAACTTAATATTATAAACTTAAAAACAACAGTGAGGAAAGAGAAACAGAAGATTCTGCCAAAGGGTAACAGAGCTTGTGACCCAGCCTACATTACCAAAAACAGTTCTGGATGTGCGGGGACCAGGAGTCAATTCAATAAAATTCTTATCAAATGTGGCCTGAGGAGATGCCTGTTGGAAGTCATGGAAAAGCATCAATCTTGGCTACTTATCAGTAAGTGATTTTTGCTGAGACAGGTGGAACCATTAAGATCTGCCAGTTTTTTCAGGCCTCTGAACCCAAATAGACATAAAATCCAAGGTGTGAATTAATTTTCTCAAGTCATTTAAATGCACCTTCATCTAAGGGGAGTAAATCAGGATAACATGCATTTAAACGACAGATTGGAGGGAGAGCAAAAGAGTAGGGGGCGGGGGGAGAAAAGTTTGAGTGATCTAACAATTTTTGCAAATGTCAAAGCTTAGCTTCCTCCTGCCCCTCCTCACACATGTTACACTTTTCTGCTTGTGAAAGCAATGCCTAGACTAAGCTCTTGCCCATCAGAAAGACAAACAGTTTTCAGATAAGGACCGATAAGAGCAAAGCAAATTCACTCATACATATCCTGGAAAGGGCAGCCATGGTTAGTATGAACAAGAGGTTTTAAAAAGCACTGCAACACCGAAAATCTACTAATGCAGTAAAAAGGGAAGAAAAAGAGAAACATGCAACATCACTCACAAAAGACAGATGAAGAAACTGTAAGGAAGAAAACATAGCTCAAAAATTTCAGGAGTACTTGAAGCTGTAGAAAACAAGAGCAATTAGAACAAGTTTTCAATAATTTGCGAACTCAAGCTGAGATAATAAAATGATACAATGAGATAAAGGGGAAATTGCAGATTTCAGGAAACAAATTGAGTACCAAAACTCCACTATTATAAAGCTAATCAATTAAATAGAAATCACAAGTACAAAATAGGCTTAGTTACAAGTAAAATAACTGTCATACAATGAATGGCTTAGAATAAACTGTGAATGAAGAGGAAAATACACACGATATTAAATAGCCCAAAAGAAGACCATACATATGTTTTTTCCCCCTTATTTTGCCACCACATGGGGACAGCCTGTTTCAAAATGAAGCCAGCAGAGGAAAAAAGGGGGACCAAGAGATAAAGACAGAGTCTCAAAAATATCACATAATTACCTGTTTCAACTGTGCCTGAAGCTAGAAGTGGCCCCATTGGACTTTCTAGTTACCTGAGCCAATAAATTCTCTACTTCTTTGCATAAGACAGTTTTAGTTGGATTGTGTCATTCGCACCTGAAAGCAACCTTCTTAAAATACTTCTAGGTGAATGATATAAAGTAACATTTTTACACTTTCAGTGTATCAATTCCTTACCTGTAAAAGGGACATAACAATTATATCACCCCAGAAGGCTGTCTACATGTGCAGTGACTGGCACATAGTGAGTGATGGGCATGGAAGATATTATTGAGTTCAGAGCGGGAATTTCACCATGTTATCTGATGCAAAATTGAGAGATAAATTGGTTCAATATTATTTGGTCTTGAAAGATTTTACTGTACTTAATATGACAGGCATTTTCCTAAGTGTTTTACGTATGTTAATCCATTTACCCATACTAAACCTATGAAGCCGGTACTTTATTACCCCTATTGACCCCCATTTTACAGAAGCACAGGGAGGTTAAGTAATCTTCCTGAGCTCACACAGCTAGTTAGTGGTGGAGTCAGATGGCTTCAGAAGTCAAGGTCTTTGTCTAAGCCTAAGGGTTTGTTGCAGTAGGAAATAATCTTTAAGAGATTCCTGAGCCAAGAAATGACATTATAGGAGTGAGGTATGAATTGTAGGTAACTGCAACTAAAAATTCAACGTGAGATCCCATTGCAGCAGTGTCTGTCGAGCGTGTCTGTAAGTCTTTCCTGTCCACCTTCTCAAAGGGAATTCAGTGAAGACTCCCTGTAGGTGTCTCTTGTCAGCACCTTGGAGAGAATTTTAGATGTGGGCTGAGATCTACCCAGTGACTTCCAAGCAATCCTGCTTCCAACATCTAAAATAATCCTTTGACAAAGATAATTAAAATGTGCATAGACCAATTACGCCTTATTGAGAAAATTTCTGAAGTTCATGAAATGTGACTCTTTTATCTTGTGATATTTAGTCAATCATCTCAACAATATAATAAGTTACCATTGTGCATCTGGAATGAAGAAGGAACAATAAAATGCCAAGGAAGGGCTTTTATTGGTTTGAATGAAACCTTGCTGAGCTGCGGGGGTGAAGAATGTGTTGATACAAATCTGACAGCAAGAAATGGGGGTGGAAAGGGAGAAGGCAGATACTAAGGACCTACTTAAGTAAAGAAACGGAAGGGGGGTGGGGCACGACCCTAGATACAAAGGAATGGGAAAAGGATGAAGAACATCTACAGTTTATTAAGAGCCTACTACAGGCAGGTCATGCTGGGAAACTTATATTTTTCTCAACCTTAAAACAGTCATCATGAAAAATTATGTTATTCTTATTTTACAGATGTAGGAATAAGTAGAAAGAAAGGGTGGGATGTGGAGAGGGAGAATATGTAAATCAAGATGGGGGAGGGAAATGAAAAAGAGAGGAGAAGCAAAGGATCAACATATAAATGGAGAGGTTAGAGAGGGAAGTGGGGCTAGGGACAAGAGCTAGGGTACATACAACAAAGAGGGAAACAGGAAAACCAAAGCACATCTAAACCCCAGTGACCCTAAAGAGGGAAAAGTTGAACTTTTTTCCAATAGAGTTTGCAAGGGTAGAAAGAAATTGTTTCAGTTCTTGTCTATGCAGTGGAGATAGTGGTTAAAAAAAAAAAACAACAACAACAAACAAACAAAAAACAGAGTAGTAGCTCAGCACAGGGGCAGGGATTTGGAGCCTACTTTCAGGAAAAAAAGATGTTGATGGTTCCATAACAATGGCCTGGGATGCTGAGTGCTTGGGGAACATGTCTTCTTTCTGTAGTAACTTCTTTCTTGAAGGAGACTATCCGAGAAGTGCTAAAAGTCTATTATCTCATCTAAGCCTCATAACAAACACCTCTAAGAGATAGGTACTATTTTCACCACCAAACATCTAGTAAGTGGCTGAGCTGGGATCCAAATCTGCTAGGTTAATTTGGTACCTGCAGTTGTAAACACCTCTGTTTTTCTTGTTGAATGAAAGAAAAGAGAAGTATTACTCACTCATCCAATGAGGATAGCTGGATAAAAATACCTAGCTGTCCTCTTTATTTACCCTGCTCACATAACTCTGGGCTAGTCTGGAGGCATGTCTTGCTGAAATATTTATACCTGAGTTTACAAAGATACTACTTAGTGGTTGTAACCATCCTGCAGATGTATTTTGTTTAGACCATAGAGTGTTTCTTCTTAAAATTGAATTAGCTGCAAATGTTAAAATATTGAGAGATTTCACATAAAAATCTAGATAAGCTCTTCTGCACATGGTAGACTACCTGTAATCTCCAAGAGACCATAATGAAACAGAATCCTTCTCTTTTCTAATATGATCAGAAGTCCAAATGATCTCTCTTGGCTCTCAACCAAACCACCTCCATGTGATCAACTGCCCTGACTCGCCAGGCCTCAGTCACATATTTACCATCCCTCTAGCTGAGGCTGGGGTCATACAGACCCAAACTACAGAATGGTTGAGTGGGGAAGAAGTGGCTTCTCAAAATAGAACCCAGTACTGTACAAGAAGATGGGGAAATGGATATTGTAAAAACAGATTTCCACTATAGCTCTTAATAAAACACTCCCATTTACTGACATTAAAAGTTTTTTTTTTTAATGAATAAATGAAAGTAAGACACTGAACGAGCACAATCACAGGCCCTATCTTAGAAATCTTTATGTATGGTTGTTTCTGGCTTACATTACCTCCCTTTTTTTTTTTTTTTTGCATTTTTTTAAATTGCGATTGTTCACATACCATGCAGTTATTCAAAGATCCAAAGTGTACAATCAGTCACCCATGGTACCATCATACAGCTGTGCATCCATCACCACAGTTAATTTTTTTTCAATTTTTAGAACATTTTCATTACTCCAGAAAAGAAATAAAGACACACAAAAAAAGGAAACTCAAATCCTCCCATACCACTAACCACCCCCCCTCCATTACTGAGTCATAGTATTGGTATAGTACATTTGTTACTGTTGATGAAAGAATGTTAAAATACTACTAGCTGTAGTATATAGTTTGCAATAGGTATATATTTTTTTCCTAAATGTCCCTCTATTATTAACTTCTAGTTATAGTGTCTTACATTTGCTCTAGTTCATGAGAGAGATTTCTAGTATTTGTACAGTTAATCATGGACATTGTCCACCACAGGATTCACTGCTTTATACATTTCCATCTTTTAACTTCCAACTTACCTTCTGGTGACATACGTGACTCTGAGCTACCCCTTTCCACCACATTCACATACCGTTCAGCACTGTTATTCTCACAACGTGCTACCATTACCTCTGTCCATTTCCAAACATTTAAGTTCACCCTAGTTGAACATTCTGCTCATAGTAAGCAACTGCTCCCCATTCTTTAGCCTCATTCTATATCCTGATAACTTACATTTCTTGTCTATGAGTTTACATATTATAATTAGTTCTTATCAGTGAGACCCTGCAATATTTGTCCTTATGTGTCTGTCTTATTTCACTCAATATAATGCCCTCAAGGTTTCTTCATCAACCCATTTTTTTTAAGGTGGATTTGTTCACACACCATACATTCTGTCCTAAGTAAACAATCGTTGGTTCCCTGTATAGTCACGTATTTATGTATTCAGCACCATTGCCACTATCTAGATAAGGACATCTCCATTTCTTCCACAAAGGGGGAGGAAGAGTCAAAAAAAAAAAAAGGTAGAGAGACAGGAGAAAAAAAAAAGAGAGAGAGAGAGAGAAAAACAAAACAAAACATGACAGCTAGGAAGCAACAAAAAGAAAGATAGCATTAAACCAAAGTAGAATAAAGAGTCAGACAACATCACCAAAGCCAAGAGTCCCATACACCTCCTCTATGCTCCCCCCCATATGCATTTAGCTTTGGTATATTGCCTATGTTATATTAGAGGAAGCATAATACAATGTTTCTGTTAACTATAGTCTCTAGTTTGCATTGGTTGTATTTTTCCTCCAATCCCACCCCATTTTTAATACCTTGAAATGTTGACATTCATTTGTTCTACCTCATGTAAAAACATATTTGTACCTTTATCACAATCGTTGAGCACGCTAGGTTTCACTGAGTTATACAGTCCCATTCTTTATCTTTCCTCTTTCCTTCTCATGCTCCACATGCTCCTAACTTTCCTCTTTCAACCATACTCATAGTCATCTTTGTTCAGTGTACTTACAGTGCTATGCTACTATCTCTCAAAATTGTGTTTCAAACCTCTCAGTCCTGTCTTTTCCTTTCTGTCTGTAGTGCTCCCTTTAGTGTTTACTGTAGAGCAGGTATCTTGTTCACAAATTCTGTCACTGTTTCTCAGAGAATATTTTAAGCTCTCCCTCATATTTGAAGGACAGTTTTGCCAGATATAGGATTCTTGGTTGGTGGTTTTTTTTCTTTAAGTATCTTAAATATATCGCACCACTTCCTTCTTGCCTCCATGGTTTCTATTGAGAAATCTGCACATAGCCTTATCAAGCTTCATTTGTCTGTGATGGATCACTTTTCTCTTGCTGCTTTCAGGATTCTCTTTTTATCTTTGATGTTTGATAATCTGATTATTAATTGTCTTGGTGTAGGCCTATTTGAATCTATTCTGTTTGGGGTATGCTGCGCTTCTTGATTCCGTACCTTTATGTCTTTCATAAGAGATGGGAAATATTCATTGACTATTTCCTTTATTATTGCTTCTACCCCTTTTCCCTTTTCTTCTCCTTTGGGACACCAATGACATGTACATCCCTGCATTTCATTTTGTCCTTAATTTCCTGGAGAGATTGTTCATATTTTTCCATTCTTTTCTCTATCTGTTCTTTTGTGTGTAGGCTTTCAGGTGCCTTGATCTCCAGTTCCTGAGTGTTTTCCTCTGCCTCTTGAGATCTGCTGTTGTATTGTTTCCATTGTGTCCTTCATCTCATGTGTTATGCTTTTCATTTCCATAGATTCTGCCAGTTGTTTTTTCGAACTTTCGATTTCTTCCTTATGTACACCCAGTGTTTTCATTATATGCTTCATCTCTTTTGCCATGTCTTCCCTAAACTTTCTGAATTGACCCAGCATTAGTTGTTTAAATTCCTGTACCCCAGTTGAAGTATAAGTTTGTTCCTTTGATTGGGCCATAACTTCACCCCTCCTAGTGTAGGTTGTAGTTTTCTGTTGTCTAGGCATCTGGCCTCCTTGGTTACCCCAATCAGGTTTTCCTAGACTAGAACATGCTCAGGTCTTGGAAGAAGGCAATAGTTTCAGGTCTTCCTGAGAGTGTGTCTTAGAAGATTGGTGCACCCTGTGAGGCCTCAAGTCACTGTGCTCTTCTGCCCAGCAGGTGGTGCCTGTCAGCCTGTCACTCCCAACTGGTATAAGGAGGTGTGGTCTTTGGCTATTTTCCCCCAGGCTCTGGGGTCTGATTCTGAATGGAAGGGGGGTAGTAGAGCTTGGCCCCACCTCTTTCCTCTTAAGGAAGATATATGCCTTGGGGAGAAGTCATTTGCTTTTGAATTATCTCTGACTCTGCTATGTCCACCCTTGTCTGGGTCTCAGCACTGGGAATTGAAAATGGCTGAAGCTTTCTCCACTGAGCAGAAAAAGGGACTGAAAGACCCCCCTTCAAGGTCAGTCTGCAGCCCCTCCCAATTTCATCCATTGGTCAGAGACAGCACCTGACCCTCTGGGCTCCCCCTTCCTCCCAGAGAGGTCCTTTGGCTCTCCAAGGTCAGTCATCACCAAAAGCCTCTGTCTGCTTGCTGGGGATTCATAGCTTGCTAATTAAAACCCCAGTTGGAGCTCAGCTGAGCTATATTCACTTGCTTGGACAGTGCTGCTCTCTAGTGCTGCGAGGCTTCACATTTCGGGCTATGGGGGGAGAGGGCTCCCAGCTCGGATCCACAGTTCTTGCTTTAAGATTTTATGCTGCGATCTCAGGTATTCCTCCCTATTCAGGTTGGTTTGTGATGAGTGGATGATTACGTTTGTCCTCCTGAAGTTATTCCAGATTATTTATATTTGTTCCTGGTTGTTTATTAGTTGTTCCAGAGGGACTGACAAGCTTCCACTCCTCTCTATGCCACCATCTTCCTCACTGAGCACCAGTACCTCACTTTTGATAAAGGACCCAGGCATCTCAGAATCACTGTGAGTATTTTCAAAGTTCCAGATGTTAAGGCTTTCTGTATCCCTGAGAGCTGACTGGGTCCTTTAAGGGACATCTATCTGTTAATACTGTTTGATAACAGAAGATGCCTCACTTATTCTCCAGTGGTGAAACCCTGAGAGTGAAATGGCTGCAGTCTGGGGAAAGTGCAAGAAAGCCAGCTGTCATTCCTCCAGCTCTTACAGGCTCTGTAATATTGGAGAAAGGGCACAGGGATATATTTCAAGGAAATTCAAAGGTTCCTTATTTTACCAGGATCTAACTATTTTCCAGGCACTGGGATTAGCAATTTACATTTGCTATTTCATTCAATCCTTACAGCAATCCTCTAGGCTGAGGGATGTTAGCCCTTGTGTGGTAGATTGAATTATGTACCCCAATTTAGATATGTTCTTAATCTTAACTGCATGCCTAAAGATATGAAGCCATTGTAAATAAGACCTCTTGAAGATGTTATTTTTAGTTAAGATGTGGCCAACTGAAGCAGGATTGGCCTTAATCCAGATTACTGGGGGCCTTAATAAAGAGAAGAAACTGGAACCCCGGGTCAGAGAAGGCCACAGGGGAAGCAGGAAGCCAGGAGGATCCCACAAGAGAAAAGAGAGCACATCACCATTTGACAATAAAGCCACGGGGCTGCAAGAATTGCCAACAAGTCAGCACCAGAGAAAGCAAGCTTTGCTAATGTCTACATTCTCGACTTCTTCCAGCCTTAAAACCATGATCCACTAAATTCTTATTGCTGAAGCCAGCCCACTGTATGGTATTTGTCATAGTAGCCTGGCAAATAAGACACCTGTTATGGGGAAACTGAGTCTAGAAGCAGCATGCACCTTATGTTATAGGTACTGATTGTCTTAGAATGTGAATGTAGGTGGGTGATCCCCAGCTCTCATCAGGATGAGGTTAACTGTCCGTCTTCTGTAATTCTCCCAGTCAGATATTTATCACCTTGTTTGCAATTGCTCATGTAGTCATACCTAACATCACATAGACCTCAGGTTCCTTGAAAGCACAAATTACATCTGTTCAGGTCACACTACATTGCATACCTCGGGAATATTGTGAGTTCAGTTCCAGAATACTGCAATAAAGCGAATATCGCAATAAAGTGATTCACACAATTTTTTTGTTTCCCAGTGCATATAAAAGTTATGTTTACACCGTACTGTAGTCTGTTAAGTGTGCAATAGCATTGTCTTAAAAACTATGTGCATGCCTTAATTGAAACGTGACACAGAGACAGAAAGCGAGCACATGTTCTTGGAAAAATGGCACTGATAAACTTGCTTGATGCAAGATTGTCACAAATCTTCAGATTGTAGTAAAAGATGCAATATCTGCGAAGCACAATAAAATGAAGTATGTCTGTATGTCATTAGTATCTAGCCATGTGTTTGGTTCAATAAATAACTTGAATGAATATATGGATGAATGATATAATACATGCTTAGAAACTCACAATATATATTTTATTCTGTAGTCATTTGTTCGTTTGCTTATAGTGCCTCTGGGCTACCCCAACCCATGGAACCTGCTAATCACAACTTGTATTCCTGCACTCATATGTAAACCTCCATATGAAATAATGTTTTATGACAATAATTTATTTTACAAAATGGGGCCATATTCAAATCAGTTCTGGTAGCATGCTTTTCTCACTTAGCAATATATTTGAAACATAGCTCTTGAATAGCATTTGTAAACTTAATTCAGTCTTTTTATCAACAGCATAGTATTTCATAGAATGGATATCCTGTAATTTGTCTAACTTACTTTTTTTTTTTTTTTTAACTCATCCATTTGTTCTTATGGAGTAAATTTCCTGAAGAGAAATTGCTGGTTTAAAGGATATATATGTTTTTTCAAAAAAGTGTAATACGTATTGCCAAACAACTTTTCAAAAAAGCAGTACTGGTAACACATCAAAGCATCCCTTTTCTTCATATTCTTACCAAATGTGTGTTAACACTTTTGTTTTTTCTGCTTTGTTAAATGAGAGTTGGTGTTTTAATTTGCTTTTACCCAATACTAAGACATTTGTGCATCTTATGTTTATTGGCCATTGAATTTTGTTTCTGTGAATTGCCAGTTTGTGGCAGAGATTTCCAGCTGATCAAACTCTTTTTCCTCTTCCTCTTTAGCACAAAACTAGACTACACTTCCCAGCCTTCTTTGTGGTTTAGCATAATCATGGGAATGAGTCTGACCAGTGGAATGTGAGTGAAAGTAACGTGCTTTTGGGCCTATGGCCACTCCCCAAATCTTCCCATGTGTGATCCTTTGGTCTTTTTCCCCAGTCCCAGCCTTGCAAAGGATTCCGAAGTCCTAGAGGAGGGCTGAGCCATGAGATAGAAGTGGTCTGGGCCAGTAAACAGACATGTGAACCTACTGAACTAGGAAAACCCATTTTAATCTTCATAGAAGTGATATAAAAACTTACATCCACCTACAGAGATGTGGAGATGTAGAGCAACTAACACTATCTTCATTAATATCCTGTTGATCTCCCTTGTCCCATTATTTTTTTGTTGTTTGAAGATGCTTGAATGTAAATCATATGTATAAAAACATTAATTTTGTATTTGCAATGTCTCAAATTTACATTTTTTCCAAACTATCCTTTGTCTTTTGATTTTGTAAAAATATCTTTCTCCTTCATTTGTTTTATCAGTTGACACATCAGTGGCTTGTGAATGTTCTATATTACTTACAAAGTTTTCCTTCAACCTGGAATCTTACAAATATTTTCCTAAAGTGTGTATTCATATTTTATTATGTATTATTTTCATGTTTACAACTTTCATCCAGTTGGAGTTTGTTTCTACATGTTATGAATAATCAGGGTTTAGCTTTGCCTTTTCCCAGATAGATGGCCTTTTATGCCAGAACTTTTTATCAAGTTAATTTTAATTTTCTCATATGATTTAGAATGTCACCTATATCAGATATTAGATTTATTTATATACCTTGATGTATTTCTGTATTCTCTATTGCTTTCTACTAATCTGTCTATTCTTGCCTCAAAACATATGATATTGTTTTGGTTAAAACATCTTCAGAGTATGTTTTTATGGAAGTGTTAGGCTACCCCCCCATTCTTTATTTTTTAAAAAATGACAATTATTCCAAATTGATTCATTAATGAACTTATATTTTTCCATCCCCTAAAATCATCAAGTAAAAAAAAAATAAAAAACATGAAATTTCTGATAGAAATTTACATAAATAGTTTCATTAATCTGGGAAGGGTGGATATTTTATGATATAAAAAGCCATTCAGTTCAGGACCATGCTATGTCTCTCCATTATTCTGATCATGTTTTATTCTCTTCAATAAAATTTTATAGTTTTATTCAGATTAGTACCATGCTTGGTAAATTTATTCATAGATATTTTATAGTTTTTATGACTATTGTGAATGGGCTTACCCTCCTCCCGCTTTCATTTCTAACTGAATATTTTTAGTATTGAATGATTTTTGATTTGTTGCTTCTATAACTCACTATCCTAGGAAGCCCTCCCTATAATCATTGCCACAGAGAATGAGGAGGAATGCAAGTTTTCAGTGTTTCTTTGTGAGTCTTTATTTTTCCTGTCAAAGTCCAGAGCTTCATAAACTCTGCTTCCTAGATGGGGTATTTTAGGAATGAGGCTTGGAAACTGGTGGACTGCAAGGGTCTATGGAATAAATGATAGATGATCAGATGATGAGCAGGGGTTGGGCTAAACCAATTGACCTGCTGCAGCCCTTTCGAAAGGTCATGATTAATCTTGAGGTGTCTTCTTGGGTAGTAAACAACTTGTAGGCATTTATAATTCAATGGCCAAAGGAAGTTCCAGATGATGAGGTGAGGATAGGCTGGTATAATGAGGACATGAAAAAATGGGACACAGAACACCATACAATGGGGTCAGCACAGGGACTGGACCAAGGCAAGTAATAAAGAGACTCAAATGTACCACAGAATAGTTGAGCAGAACAAGGAATGGAGTCCAGTGGAGAACCCAGACAATAGACTGGTTCAAAGCACCATTATGAAGATTGCAGGATGCAAAGTCAATGCACAAAATAAATTATATCTATACACTAGTAATAAGCAATTGGAAATAAAAAAAAGGGATATGCAGGGATGAATTTGACAAAATATGCATAGTAACTGTACACTGAAAATGACAAAACATTGATTGCCAAGATAAATTAAATAAAGCATAAGTAAATGGAGAGATATACCATGTTAATAGATCAGAAGATTCAATATTGTTAAGATGTCTATTCTCCCCAAACCCCAATCAAAATCCCAGAAAAATTTTTGTAGTAATTGACAAACAGATTCTACATTATATATGGAAAGGCAAAGGACTTACAATAGCCAAAGAAACTTTGGAAAGGATGAACCATGTTGGGTAACTACCTGATTTCAAGGCCTATTATAAAGCTTCAGTATTCAAGACACTGTGGCATTGGTGTAAAGACAGACCAATGGAACAGAATTGAGAGCCCAGAAATAGACCCAAACATAAATTGTCAACTGATATTTCACAAACGTGTTACAGCACTTCAGTGGGAAAAAAGACAATCTTTTCAATAATAGTTGCAATAAAAAGAACCTCAGCACTTACCTCTTAATATTCAAAATGTAAGTCAAAATGGATTATGGACCTAAATGTAAGAGCTAAAACATTAAAATTCTAGAAGAAAATAACAGAGAAAATCTTAGTGGCCTTAAGTTTGGCAATGGTTTCTTAAATAGAATGCCAAAAACAGGAAGTATAAAATAAGCAAAAATCAATAAATTGGATCTTATTAAAATGGAAAATTTTTGTTCTTAAAGAGACTACTACAGAAATTAAAAGATAAACCAAAAACCAAGAAGAAATATTTGCAAAACATTTATCTGACAAAAAACTTGCATGTAGAGTACATAAAAACTCTTGTAATTTAATACTAAGAAAACAAGCAACCCAGGATAAAATAATGGGCAAATGATTTGAGCAGACATTTCACCAAAGAAATTATACAGAAAACAAACAAGCACAAGAAAACATGTTCAACAGCATTAGTCATTATGAAAATGAAATAAAAACTGCAATGAGATACTATGATGCAACTGGTGGGATGGCTAAAATTTAAAGACTGTACTGTGTTGGCAAAGGTGTAGAGCAAGTGGAACTTTCATACACTGATACTGTGGATGTAATATGGCACAACCACTTTGAAAAGCAGTTTGGCAGTTTCTTAAAAAGTTAATTAATCACTTACCACATGACTTAGCCATTCCGCTCCCAGGTATTTCCCAAAGCAAATGAAAACATGCCACAAAAAAGACTAGGACATGAATGTTCATAGCAGCTTTGTTCATAATAGACCAAAACTGCAAACAATCCAAATGCCTATTAAGAAGTGAATAGATAAAGACAAAATGTGGGATAGACATCCAATGGAATATAATTCAGGCATGAAAAATAATGGTTTCCTGGTATATACGTGTATCAAACTCATCAAATTGCACATTTTAAATCATATACAGCTACTATTTGTCAATTATATCTCAATAGAGCTCTAAAGAAAAACACAGAGAGTCAAACAACATCACTCTCTCCATCTCTTTCCTGCACTTTCTCTTTATCAGTAGCTCCAATTAAACCCCACATGACATTGGACAACTTGATCAAATTTCCATCTCTGAAACCTTTTCTGTGACTCAGATAGGCACAATTCTGGAACCACAGATTAGGATCAGCCTGGTGCAAATCATAAGGTCCAGAGTTTCACAAAGGAAAACTGGGATGTTATTATGAAAAATATGAGGGAACAGATGCAGGGCACATATGATTTCCGCTAGTGTTACTCATCATGGGATTCTGTGATTTGGTGATGTAACAGCCCCAGACCCATCTGTAGAGTAGCTTTTGCTACCTCACCTGCTCTGAGAAGGATTTATTTAGGAACAAATGATGGCTGTGGTCTGTAGGTGGAGTACTGGGAGAAACCATTCCTAGGTATGTGGGAGCCCAGAGCTGAGTAACTTGGACTGAAACCATGGGCTTCAAAACGACTTTAATTCCTCCAATTTTGAAGGTCCTCAACAACAGAGAAAGGTGAACATACTTAGGTTCCACAATAAATATTTTGTAAATGCAGCATCTGCCAAGGGCCTTAACAGACCCAAAGTGAGCAAATTAGAACACCAAAATGTTAACAGCAATGAGAGGCTAAAATAAAAAAAGACTGAAAGCACCAATTCTTGGTGAAGATGTGAGCAACCAAAACTCCATACAAGGCTGGTGGGAATGTAAAATGGTACAATAACTTGAGATGACTGTTAAAAATGAAACATACAGCTCCCTAAAACACAGAAATTCCACTCCTAAGTATTTTCCAAGAGAAATGAAAGCACATGCCACATAAAAACTTGTGCATGAATGTTTTAGCAGCTTTCTTCATAATAGTCCCAGATTGAGAGGATAAAGTTGTACATCAACAAAAACATTATGATGAGGAAAAGGAGCCAAACACAAGGAGAAAAAATACATAATTTATATTTCCATTTATATGACTTTCAAGAAGAGACAAAACTAATCTATAGTATCAGAAGTCAGAAAGTGGTTCTCTAGAGGTGGTGTCACTGACTGCAAAGGGGCTAATGGAATATTGTCTATATTGTTTTGGATGGTAGCTACAAGGACGTCATCAAACTGAAGTTAAGATCTGTGCATTTTATTATATATAAATCATCCTCAATTAAAAAAGGAAAAATGTGAAGAGTAATAATAAAGTATTTATTATTATAGAAGCTAATCTGTATTGACTTTTTACCTTAATTATCTCATTAAATCCTTACCGCAACCCTGAGAAATAGGCACTCATATGAATACCTATTTTTAAGCAGAGGAAATTGAGACTCAGTGGGTGTGGAATGGGCCCAAGGTCACTCAGCTAGTAAGTGGCAAAGCTGGGATTCTAACCTGAATTTAGAATCTGTGATCTTAACTATCCTTTTATACCACATCATGCACATGGGGGTTAGGTGGAGTCATACTGTCTTTGGCACACCTCCAGGGTACAAGAAGACGGAATGAATGAACATTGAGATTCCAGAACCTGTGCCCCCAAGGAGCCCTGTTCTAGTTTGCTAATGCTGCCTTGATGCAAAACACCAGAGACGGATTGGCTTTTATAAAAGGGGGTTATTTTGTTACACAGTTACAGTCTCAAGGCCATAAAGTGTCCAAGGTAACACATCAGCAATCGGGTGCCTTCACTGGAGGATGGCCAGTGGTGTCCAGAAAGCCTCTGTTAGCTGGCAAGGCACGTGGCTGGCATCTGCTCTAAAGTTCTGGTTTCAAAGTGGCTTTTTCCCAGGACTTTCCTCTCTAGGCTGCAGCTCCTCAAAAATGTCCCTCTTAGTTGCTCTTGGGGTGTTTGTCCTCTCTTAGCTTCTCTGGAGCAAGAGTCTGCTTTCAATGGCTGTCTTCAAACTGTCTCTCATCTGCAGCTCCTCTCTCAGCTTCTGTGCATTCTTCAAAGTGTCCCTCCTGGCTGTAGCAAGCTTGCTTATATAGTGCTGCAGTAAACTAATCAAGGCCCATGCTGAATGGGGGGGGGGTCACACTTCCATGGAAATTATCCAACGAAAGATCTCGCCCACAGTTGGGTGATCACATCTCCACAGAAACATCCCATCAAAAGTCTCTAACCCGATCAACACCAATACGTTTCCTGCCAAACAAGACTGCATCAAAGATAATGGTGTTTTGGGGGACATAATACATCCAAACCAGCACAAGCCCAAATGCAGAGGGAAGAGAAATGAAAATTTTGTTTGCCATTAATATTGTAGCCTCTTATTCTTGTAACTGGTCTGTACCTGGACCAGTTTTTTAAATCAGAACATGCATATTGAAAGGAAAACTGGGTTCTGTGGGACCTTTGTGAGATCCTGAGATTCTTTTGTCCTTTGGAGTCCCCTGAAAGTTTTTACTCATCTCTCAAGAGTTATGTTTTTCCAGAATGAGCTGGTGGGAGGTCACACCCTTACATCAGCCCCTTAAATACAGGTATCTTTTCTATCTTCATCTCTCCAGTGTCTAGAACAGTCTCTGGCTAAACACAATAAGTATTTGGGGGTTGAATAAATCTATCCATACTTCCATTCTTTCATCCATCCCCTGCCCTTTGACCACTGTCTGCCTTCTTGTACCTTCTCATATAGCCAGGTTAGGCATATGCTATTACTTGTGATCATATTAAAATTACCAGAGGGCATTTCTAAGGCCTCAGAATTTTCATAAAACTGACAGCTTCTGTCCTGGAGATTGCGGACAGTGGATCAGTTGGAAATAACCCCCAACTTCCCTTTGCTTGGCCCTTTGCCTGCTCCTGGAAGCTCACAGAGCCAACACTTGACAGGATTAAGATTTGATTTGACAACCCATTGGGGCATTGTTTAGGAACTCAATTGCACCAAGCAATGGAGTAGCACTTATTGGTTTCAGAGGCGATGGAAAACAATTTAAGCAACCTCTGTACTCTTCAGCCCAGATACACACCATTGCTCTGTTGACTTAGGAGCAGCTGCTGACATTGAGCAGAGAATGGAGCGTTCTATAAAATCCCTCCCTCATCTGTCTCCAGCACATCAAGGAAAATCTGTGCACAGCTCAGGCAAAATCCTTCCTCTGGACAATCATTCTAATTCAAGTCTTGGTTGCTTTTCTGAGGGAAGACAGGATGAGGCTGGGAGCTATCAGCAGTCCCTGAGTTTGGTGGGAATGAAAGGCGGGGAATTTAAGAAGGCTTTTGCCTTAAGGATATAGTTTATCTGCAAGGAAAGCTGAAAATCTCTGGAGAAGCAAAGGGAGTGAAGGGGTGACCCAGGAATTTAACTGAGATCAAGTATGTGGAGGCCTTATTACAGGCAGAAAAGCACTAGTTAAAATCCACTTTCCAAAGTTCAAAGGCAAAAGACAAAACAAAAGCAGTTCAATACAGGCAAGAATAAATATTCAGGGGGTCTTAACTGTTAAGACTTCTGGGTAACGGACTTTTCAGAATCAGGTAGAAATGAAGATTCTGAATTGGGGAAACTCAGATACCAACAGGACACCTAAAATCTTGAGTCAGCCCAGGTTGGGAGGTGGTGTTGGCAGGAACTGGACAGATGTAGGGACAACTATATGAAGCCCCAAGTTTCCACAGAGTTAGATCTCAAGGGCTAGATTTCAGGTCTATTATGAATCTGACACAGTCCCTGTCTTTAGGAAGCACACAGTCTAGTACGGTGGATATACTGATACACTGATAAATGTAGGGAGTCATGGAGTGCACAGGGATCAAGAAGCCTGGGATTGGGGCAAGTGGAGGGCAGGTAGGTTTTCTTGAGCATATGAGCAGGATTTATCACAGCTTTCCTTGTAGTCATTCCAAGGAAACGTGACAACCGGAACAAGGATATGGAAGGAATACATGTTAGCATTCAGTTTAGAGTTTAGAGCAGTGGTTTTCAAATCATGACAGTAAACTGAAATCACTTGGAATGCTTTAAAGAATATTGATGCTTAGGCACCAACCCCAGAAATACTGATTTAATTGGTTTGGGGCAGGGCTTTAGAATCTGAATATTTGTAAATCTGTCAGGTGACTCTAACATAGAGTCTGAGATAAGAAACACTGGTTGGTAAAAGCTGGTGGACCCTTAGTGGACTTATTTTTTTGATTGAGCATCCATGCTGGCTTCTTTAGAATTAGCCCTTCCTTAATTCTCTTTTGGAAAATTATCTCTCCTGATCTATGAGCAATCCTTGTTGGGTGGCCACATATGATTGTACAGGTTGTGCACTGCACAATGGTACCTGACCAAGGCTGAGTGAGGGGCTGAAATCCAGCCCTGGTTCTGCTTACCAATTGTGCATACTGGTGGAGGACTGTGCCCAGCTAAAGGAAGGGGCACTTTTCCCCAACTTGCACTAAGGTAACATATGGGCCAGCAGCTACCCTGGTTGTCAATCAAGTTGCCCTTTTCTCTCTCAGTCAAGGGAAAGGTACATGACCAAGATTAGGCCAACATACGTCAAGGATGGAAACATTGGAGTATTGATTCACCCCAGTGACCTGAAGCAACTCCATCAGCTCCTGCTATTAGGACCTCCAGAAACTCCCTGGTCCCTGCCTACTCATTTCTTTAGTGCTTTGAAGAAAACTGATGCCGTCTAGGGGGGTAACATGTTACAGGAGAGGTACAAGTTTAGGTAGTATGGCCAGGGCATCAGGACATTCTCTTAGTGGAAATGACATCTAAGACCTGATTAAAGGAAGGGAAGGAGATATACTGAGTTTTGATGGAAGAGTTCTCAAGGCAGGGGAAACAGGAGGAACAGAGGCCTTGATCTTAGAATAAATGTAGCAAATTTGAAGAACCACAATAAGATTACAGAGACTGGGCAGACAGAATAAGGTGTCAAATCATGGGCAGCATTTATGTGTAGTTTAGTGGGTAAGATCATGGGCTCTGGTGTTTGTCTCTCCCTTTTGAATTCACTACCTTCTAGCTTTACGTCATTGGGCAAGATACTTGACCTCTCTGTGCCTCAGTGTCCCCATCTGTTAAATGGGGCTGATGACAGACACCATCCAACAGGGTTGTTGTGGACATGTAGTAAGTAATATGTGCCATGCATTTAGACAAGTGTTTATGTTAGTACTAAATGTGAGTTCTTATAAACCGTGATAATGTTTTGACTTTTAATCTCATGAAATAGGAGAAGTCCTCAGGGAGTTTTAAGCTGGGGAGTGAAACAGACTCAATCATGATCAAAACCATTTCTCTGGCTATTGAATCTTCTGAGAACAGACTCAATTGGTCAAGTGGAGAAGCAAAGATCCAAGAGAGGTGGCAACTTAAAGTTGGTTGACAGTGGTCTCCTTATAATAAGCTCCTACTCTGCTTTAATAGGGCAACTTCCTGCTGCTTCTAAACAACTCACTGTTACAGAGTGCAAGGCCAATTATGGTAGGAGATAGGACAGGAGAGGCAGGTGATGGCCAGATCATGCAAGGTCTTAAGTACCATTCTAAGGAGGGTAAACTTTGGTGGGAAGGCAATGGGGAGTCTTTGAAGGGTTTTGAGAAGAATGATACAAACAGATTTGCATTTTCCACAGATCCCACTGGGCTAATGTGGAAGATAAATAGGCAAAGAGAGATTTAGAGATCAGAAGCCCAGAATGAGTGTGATTGGGCAAGGGACTGCAGGGAGAATATTTTGATGGTGGCATTGAAGTCTTGGGAATAAAGACTATTGCTTGCTTCTCTTTGTGGTGGGTAGGACTTCAGATTCCAGGGTTGCAATGGGCTGAGTCTGCTAGAACCCAAAAGAAGCACATCACAGATTGATGGGTATTTAAGCCAGTGCTGGAAGAATTCTATAAGACAAATATGGCAGCTCTTCCTCAAAGCCAATGGAAATAATTTCAGACTCCAGCATCTAGGCCAGAGGTTATGAATAAGGCAGTGTGTGGGCCAAAAAATGCCACAAGCATGCTTTGTGTGATCTTCTCATTATTTTAAAAAAAAATGTGGATTAGTTGTTATGGAGTTTTACATTAAAATTTGAATTTTTCTATACAAAAACTCTGGCTGAGGGGGCTGGGCCCCCACACCCACTGGCAATAATGAGCTGGGGGCTGGGAATGATGGTGCCTGATCTTCAATTTCTTGTAGCTTCCATATGACTGATCTCACTAATCTACTTTACCTGCCCAGCCTCTGCGGTGGGTTTGTGAAACCTGCAAAAGACGAGCTCTGCCTATATTCCTTCTAGAGAGGAAAATTGAAAATCCTGTGGAGTTCAGTGCTCACCAGTAAATGAAAAGGGCTGGGTTCTGTTACCTATTTGTTTACCCCACAAAATGTGCCCAGTGTCCATCAAGGCCCCATGCAATTGTCCTGGAAATTGTCCCTGGGGCCTGCTTCCCCTGACAGCCTTGCTCCCTCCTTTTATTCTCTGCACCACTTGCACCCGGCTTCCACGCCCTCAGAATAATTAGATCTGAGCAAGCATTCCCTCTATAAATATTAATTTGGATATGCTTAGAAAACCCTGCTTCTTTTAGATGAATTGTTAACTAGCTTTCTAATCTGAAGCTGCTTGACAAGCAAAGCAAGATCTCTTCTCTGCTGGCTTCTTTTATTGGGCATGTGGGGAGGTGGAATTAGCTGAAAGTTGCAAGCGTTTCTTTTAGAAGAGGTGCACTATGTATGGTTGGGCTCTCTGAAGCTGTGAGCACTCTGGAATCTTTTGAGTTGTCTCCATAGGACCACTCTTGCTAGGAAAACAGTATTGGTTAAAAGCATGTGCTTCAGCAATCTGCAGACCATCAATAGATTCTCAGCTGTGCCATTAAGTAGCAGTGTGAACTTTAGCAAGTTATTTAATGTAACTTGGCCTCAATTTTCTTATCTATAAAATGGGGATGTAATATGACTCCCCAGGGGAGGCCTGTAATGGGGGTTAAAGTAGATAGTGCAACTACTAGGCAATGCATGGCCAGTTTTCAGAAAAAGGGAAAGATTATTAATTAAGGAGAGAGGATTTCAGAGAAATGCATACAAACTTCAGGGCTGCAGTTGAGGGACTTTTCTTGGATCCCATTTAGGAGGTAGCGTTGGTACCGCCAAACTATCATCCCACCTAAGTGGCAATTGTATCTTGAAGCAGCAAACCCACCCACTCACACTTTCACTCATTCGGTGAATGCTTACTGACCACCTACCATCTGCCTTGAACTAAAAGGCACTGAGGATGGATGCATCTGGAAATGGACACAGTGGATCAGAAGGCATTTGTCACTCAGAGCCAGAAGGGTATAATGGCTAACAGCACAGTTTTTGAGTCTGCCACTTTCTAGCTGTGTGATCTGAGATCAATAACCTCAGCTCTCTGAGGTTCAATTTCCTCAGCTATAGCATGAGAATAACAGTTCTGCAGATAATTGTTTCTGCCTTGCTTGTCTGCCAGGACTTAGTTTTTGAGGATCAGATGCAATGAGCTAATAAATGTGAACCTGTTTTGAACAATGCAATATACAATATAAAGGTGTAGTGTTCCTTTTATGGAAGCAAATTGACCACTATGTTTAGCTCTTTCAGGATTTATATCAAGCTCACATTATCACCAGGGGCAGCCCTTCCTAAGGCCAAACTTCTAGCCAGTGTTCAGTCTACTTTCTGCCCCAACTGCCAATGAGTTTGATGTTCTGGGAGACTGGGGAGGCATGGAAGGTGATCTGGCAACATGAAGCTGAGCTTCTAAGTGATCTATGCTCCTGCATTTTCCAGAATGGAACAGCATTGGAGCCCTGGCAGGCCTCCAGGAACCTGGGAGGACCTCCCCACCACACAGGGTGGACTTTCACTTCTTAGTGGAATCCTGAGCCCCGCAGCAGCACTGCCTTCCTCCTGGAGATGTCAACTCCATTTCTGGCTTTAGTTTGTTAATCCTTCTGGAGAAAGTTCTAGACTGGCATATTCCTGGCTGTGGGCATAGTGCTTGGGCTCACAGGTTCTGAAGCCAGCTTGCTGGGCACAAACTTGCTGTGCCAAGTCCTTGACCTTGTGTCATTTGATATGTTATTTAACCTTTCTGAGTCTCGGTTTCTCCCTTTGCAAAATGTAGATGCTGATGGTGCCTAACTGACAGATGTATTGTAAGAGTCAAGTGAGTTAAAGCAGTTAGCATGGCACCTCCTGATAGGAAACACTAAATTAATCCTACCTGTTATTATTTGGATGTCCTCATTCCTGGTGCTCCATGATGCCAAAAGGCGGCAATGGGCCAGTGCTAACTCTGAGATTATAGGAAATAATGTATGCAAAGTGACTGGTGCTAGAAGGGGTATGAAAATGGCTATTACTATTTAGCATTACTGTTACTATTTCTAAAGGAGTCAATGCAAAGCAGGTGCCAAATGTGGCAGTGGGAAGCCTCTGGTTCTCACCCATAGGTCTCTGAACCCTGCTGAGATGTGCCCCAGATAGTTCAAGGGGGAGCTGCTAGAGAGAAGCCTGTCTAGGCCCAGAGGGTCTTCATTTCTATTTATCATTTGTTCCAAGAGCAGTTTCCATAGTGAGCTGATAATTATTTCCATGGAGGACTCTTGCCCCTTCTCTGACCTGGGCCCAGATGGGGCGTTGTACAGGCAGCTCACACAAAGCAGAGCAAGTTCATATACACTGTGCAATGTCATCTTCCCCCAAGGGTGTGATTAGTGAATATCCTTACAGCAATTGGGGAAAACCCAGGTGGAAACAACCCTTCAGGCTATAGCACTGCCCTCTGACTGAGCTGCTCTAGCAGTGTCATCTGCCTGCTCAAGTTAGGCATGCTTCTTATTCCAGTTGCTCAAGGCAGGCTGTGCCAAGAGAGCCTCCAAAGGTAGGTTACAGGGTAAAGAAAGCAGCAAGGAATTGATATATTCCTCTATAGAAAGACAGAAGTGACCTGAGAATAGCCCCCTCATCTCACTAGCCTTTGTGCTCCAAGGAGGCAGGGCCCATGTCTGTTTAGTTGCCCTCTGTGCTGGTTTAAATGTATTATGTCCTCCAGAAAAAGCCATGTTCTTTGATGCAGTCTTGCGGGGCAGACGTTTTGGTGCTGCTTAGATTGGAATCCTTTGAGTGTTTCCATGGAGATGTGACCTACCCAGCTGTGGGTGATAACTCTGACTGGATAATTTCCATGGAGGTGTTGCCCCATCCATTCAGGGTGGGTCTAAATTGAATCACTGGAGCCATATAAATGAGCTGACAAACAGATGGAACTCAGTGCTGCTTAGAGTGACATTTTGAAGAGGAACTACAGCCAAGAGGGACACTTTGACGAGCACCCAGGAGCTGAGAGAGGAGCTGCAGATGAGAGACAGTTTGAAGATGGTTGTTGAAAGCAGATTTTTGCTCCAGAGAAGCTAAGACAGGAAAAACAGCCCAAGAGCAACAAAGAGTGACATTTTTGAGGAACTGCAGCCTAGAGAGGAACGTCCTGGGAGAAAGCCATTTGAACCCAGAACTTTGGAGCAGACACCAGCCACGTGCCTTCCTAGCTAACAGAGGTTTTCCAGACACCATTGACCATCCTCCAGTGAAGGTACCCGATTGTTGATGTGTTACCTTGGACATTTTATGGCCTTAAGACTGTATCTGTGTAACCAAATAAATCCCCTTTATAAAAGCCAATCTATTTCTGGTGTTTTGCATTCCGGCAGCATTAGCACACTGGAACACCCCCTGAATCCACAGTGCTTGGCATGTAACTGGGGGTGGCAAGCGTTAGTTTGAATGGATGGATGGATGAACAAATGGAAGAATGAACGAATGAGTCTCCCTACATCTTCCATCTGCAGCACTCCCGCAGCAGTGTCTCCTGATGTCCACAGACTCTTCTCCCAAAGAGAAAGGCAGAGGTTTACCAGTCCCAGGCTTCCCTGGCACCTCAGGGTAGACTCAGTCCCATATGTCCATGCCTCATTGGTTGACCCCATCCCTGGCTCCCCAGTGTTAACCAGACCTTAAAGTGCTAGCTCACACTCTCTGGAAAACCTATCCCACTGTACTTTCATTGTAAACACAGGTGTAATTAGTCAGTATAATTACCTTCAGTTACTGTAACAACCCCCATTTGCACAGGCTTAGTACAATGTGTAATTTTTAACTCAGTCACAGTCCAATCAGATATTGAGCCAGTAGTCTTACATGCAGGGATTTAGCAAACCACTTTCGTTCCATGTAGAGGCTCTGCCTTGGAAATAGGGTCTTGCAGTCCAGAACTGGATTTTTTTTCCCATCCAGTAGGCTAATGAATAAAGAGAGAGTGAACCAAGGATCTTCTGAGAGTTAAGGAGGCAGGTGTGGAAATACACATCTCATTCTCTCCACATTCCATTGACCAGAATCAACACATGGCCTGAGCTTAATTATAAGGGAAGTTAGGAAACATAGTCTCCCTATGCTTCTAGGTCAAGGATCTGGGGTTGGTGAGCATCTAGCCATTCTCTGTCATAACTAGCTTCCCTTGAATCCCATCTCATGGTCTAGTCCACTGGACGGAACTTCTGCCTTGTTCCAATGACCAGTTTTGCCCATAGGTTTCTTGTGTAATGGAGGCTATGATAACTTCTTACAGGCTTTCCTCACCAGGGGCTACAAATTTTCCCCTTCAATTCCAGAGTAGAGGCTGAGATTAGGCCCCCCAAGGACTGAGGGGCTGGCTTCTTTAATATCATGTCCCACCCACTTGCTGAGAGACCTGGTTGCCCACTTCATCTTAGACCTCACTGTCTACCATGACAAGTTAGGACAAGATCCTTGGGTAACATGCTTTGTTCACCTAGGTATAAAGCTTTCCAATTTGTGAGACCATCCTTCCAATTACTGAAGTCAGAAACCCAAGAGTAATATGTGACTCATCTTTTTGCCCCTTGTACCCCATACCAAATCCATCAGTGTGTCCTGTTGGATTCTTGGTCCTTCCTCCAAAATCTCTCCATCAAAACATTTCTGTTAACTTCATTATTTAGGTATATTTTACATACAAAATCTTAAGTGCTAAATTCCCTTCATATTTACATATGGATACATCTGTGCTGCCATCCTCAAGAAGATGCCCATTTCTGACTACCCAAACAGCAACTTTGTGTCCCATGCCAGTGACTACTCAGAATATCATGTGTTCTTTATATTCATACAGCACGTACTCTATCGCATCTGGCATCTTTTGCTCGACACTATCTATGTGAGTTTTATGCAAGTTGTATTATGTTTCAGTAGTTTGTTTACTTATCCATTCTCCTGTTGAAGGCATTTGGTTTTCCAGTTTGGGCTACCATGAATAAAGCTTCTATGAATCCTTGTGCATTTCTTCTGGTGAATATGAGTACACATTTCAGTGACGTATGTGTGTTTAGCCTTAGCAGATACTGTCAGACAGTTTTCAAAATGTTTATAGTAATTTATACTCCCACTATCAGAGTATATGAGAACCTGTTGTTCTGCCTTTTTGCCATCACTTGGTATTGTTAGTCTTTTTAATTTTAGTCATTCTGGTGGGTGTAGGGACAGCCCCTTTTAACACTTTTGCTACTTCTACTATGCTTTAAGACACTGTGATCTATTGCCTGAACCACTGCAATAGCCTTTTTTTTTAATTTTAATTTTTATTGAGATTGTTCACGTACTGTACAATTATCCAAAGATCTGAAGTGTACAAACAGTTGCCCCCGGTACCCTCATACAGCTGTGCATCTATCACCACAATGAATTTTTGTTCAGTTTTTAGAAACTTTTCATTACTCTAGACAAGACATAAAGACAAAGAAGAAAAAAAAGAAAGAAAAGGAAACTCGAGTCATCCCTTATCCCTAACCACCCCCCTCCATTGTTGACTCATAGTGTTGGTATAGTACATTTGTTACTGTTTATGGAAGAACATTGAAATACTACTGTCTGTAGTATATAGTTTGTAATAGGTACACATTTTTCCCTATATGTCCCTCTATTATTAACTTCTAGTTGTATTGTCATATATTTGTTCTGGTTCATGGAAGAGATTTCTAATATTTGTACAGTTAATCATGGACACTGCCCACCATAGGATTCAGTTTTATACATTCCCATCTTTTGACCTCCAACTTTCCTTCTGATGACATACATGACTCTGAGCTTCCCCTTTCCACCTCATTCATGCACCATTTAGCACTGTTAGTTATTATCACAATGTGCTACTGTCACCTCTGTTCATTTACAAACATTTAAGTTCATCCTAGTTGAACATTCTTCTCATACTAAGCAACTGCTCCCCATTCTTTAGCCTCATTCTATACCTTGGTAACTTATATTTCATGTCTATGATTTTACATATTATAATTAGTTCCTATCAGTGAGACCCTGCAATATTTGTCTCATGTGTCTGGCTTAGTTCACTCAGTATATTGCCTTCAAGGTTTCATCATCAACCCATTTTGTTTTTTTAGATGGTTTTGTTCACATGCCATACATTCCATCCTAAGTAAACAATCTATGGTTCCCTGTATAGTCACATACTTATGTGTTCACCACTCTCACCACTATCTATATAAGGGCATCTACATTTCTTCCACAAAGCAGGAGGAAGAGTCAAAGAAGGTAGAGAGGCAAAAGAAAAAGAAAAAAGAAAGAGGAAAAGAAAAAAAAATGACAGCTAGGAAGCAGAAAAAGGAAAGATAACCTTAAATCAAAGTAGAATAAAGAGTCAGACAACAGCACCAATGTCAAGTGTCTCACACCCCTCCCCTATTCCCCCTCTTATCTGCATTTACCTTGGTGTATCACCCTTGTTACTTTAAAGGGAGCATAATACAATGATTCTGTTAATTATAGTCTCTAGTTTACATTGATTTTACTTTTCCCCCAATGCCTCCTCATTTTTAACACCTTGCACGGTTGACATTTGCTTGTTCTCCCTCGTGAAAGAACATATTTGTACATTTTATCACAATTGTTGAATACTCTAGGTTTCACCAAGTTATACAGTCCCAGTCTTTATCTTTCCTCCTTTCTTCTGGTGTCCCACATGTTTCCAACCCTCCTGTCTCAACCATATTCATAGTTATCTTTGTTCAGTGTACATACCTTGCTGTGCTACCATCTCCCAAAATTATGTTCCAAACCTCCTATTCCTGTCTTCTCCTATCACTCTGTATTGCTCCCTTTAGTATTTCCTGTAGGGCAGGTGTCTTGTTCACAAATTCTCTCATTGTCTGTTTGTCGGAAAATATTTTGAGCTTTCCCTCATATTTGAAGGACAGCTTTGCTGGATATAGGATTTTTGGTTGGCGGTTTTTCTAAAAACTTTCAGTATCTTAAATATATCACACCACTTCCTTCTTGCCTCCATGGTTTCTGCTGAGAAATCCACACATAGTCTTATCAAGCTTCCTTTGTATGTGATGGATTGCTTTTCTCTTGCTGCTTTCTGGATTCTTTCTGTCTTTGATGTTTGATAATCTGATTATTAAGTGTCTTGGCGTAGGCCTATTCAGTTCTAGTATGTTTGGAGTACTCTGCACTTCTTGGATCTGTTATTTTATGTCTTTCATAAGAGATGGGAAATTTTCATTGATTATTTCCTCTATTATTGCTTCTGCCCCTTTTCCCTTCTCTTCTTCTTCTGGGACACCAATGATACATACATTCTTATATTTCGTTTTGTCCTTAAGTTCCCAGAGATGTTGCTCATATTTTTTCATTCTTTTCTCCATCTGCTCCTTTGCATGTAGGTGTTTTGTTCTCCAGTTCCTGAGTGTTTTCTTCTGCCTCTTGAGATCTGCTGTTGTATGTTTCCATTTGTGTCTTTCATCTCTTGTGTTGTGCCTTTCATCTCCATAGATTCTGCCAGTTGCTCTTTTGAACTTTTGATTTCTGCCTTATGTATGCTCAGTGTTTTCTTTATAGCCTTTATCTCTTTTGCCATATCTTCTCTAAACTTTCTGAACTGATTTAGCATTACTTGTTAAATTCCTATATCTCAGTTGAAGTGTAAGTTTGTTCCTTTGACTGGGCTGTAACTTCATTTTTCTTAGTGTAGGTTGTAGTTTTCTGTTGTCTAGATGTCTGACCTCCTCGGCCACCCCAATCAGGTTTTCCCAGATGAAAACGAGCTCAGGTCACAGAAGGAGGAAATATTCAGTATCTGGTTTCTCTGATTGTGTGTCTTAGAGTATTGACACACCCTGTACTTTTCTGCCCAGCAGGTGGCGCCTGTCAGCCTGTCACAGGCTGGTGTAAGGAGATGTTTCCTGTGGCTCTCCTCCCCCAGGCTCTGGGGGTTCTGAATGTAAAGCAGGTAGTAGAGCTTGGCCCTCCTCTTTCCTCTTGGAAAGCTATGCTCCCTAGAGAGAGGTCACTTGCATATAAATAGATTCTATTTTCTCTGACTCTGCTAGCTCCACCCTTGTCTGGGTCAGTGTGCTGTGATTTTAAAATGGCCAAGGCTTTGTTTACTGCAAAGCACTGCAAGCTGAAAACAGCTGAGGCTTTCTCCACTGAGTCGCCCAGGTTGACAGAGAGAGAAAGGGACAGAAAGCTCCCAGATTCGCCCATCAGCCAGAGATAGCACCCGATCCTCTGGGCTCCCCATGCTGAGACAGATATGTCCCCTGACTCTCCCAAGGTCAATCATCTCCAAAAGCCTCTGTCTGCTTGTTGGGGAGTCACAGTCTGTATTGAGTGGTTAATATTAAAACCCCAGTTGGAGCTGCGCTGAAGTACAGTAGCTTGTTCAGAAAGTACTGCTCTCTAGCACTGTGAGGCTTCCATGAGGGAGGGGCTCTCGGCTCTTGGCTCTCAGCATGGGTCCGCAGTTTTTACTTACAGATTTTATGCTGCGATCTCGGGCATTCCTCCCAATTCAGGTTGGTATATGATGAGTGGACAGTCACGTTTGTCTACCCACAGTTATTCCAGGTTATTTACTAATCTTTCTGTTGTTTATGAATTGTTCCAGGGGGGAGTAACTAGCTTCCACTCCTCTCTATGCTGCCATCTTAGCTCCTCCTTCTGCAATAGACCCTTAACTGGTCACTTTGCTTCTGCTCTTGCCAAACTCTCTTTGGTACATTTTACACCCAAAATTCTGTGTGTGTCACTTTTCTACTAAAACCCTGCAATGGCTCCTGTTTACACTTAGTATTAAATCTACAATCTTATCTTCAATCTTCCACATCTTTCTTATTATTCAAATTTGGGCCAAATAGCCTCTCCTTTGTGGGACTTCTTGCCCTCCCAGGCAATATCTCTCTATCCAATCCATTGCTTTATTTCCCCCACATCTGTTATCACTACCTGCATCATCTAATTCATTGGCCCACCTGTGAACTGTTTTTTTTTTTCCCACTTAACAGAGAGTATAAGGAGAGCATAGCTCTGGTGCCTCTTGGTCCCTGCTGTGCCCCAGCACCCAGCCAGCACCTGGCAGGTTGTAAAGCCTCCATAAATGTTTGTTGAATGTACCTGCCTTACCCTGTGCATTGGGTCTTGTGCAGCCCCCAGTGTATTTTCTTGTGGATTTTTCTCTTATCTCTAAGTCACTGAATTTCTCAAGTAAACCCCAAATTGTGATAAGTGATACTTAAAAGTATAAGGCTGAATAATAGTTCATTGTGTGTATATACCACACTTTGTTTATCTATTCATCACTAATAAACACTTGGGTTTCTTCCACCTTTTGGCTATTATGAATATGCTGCTATGAACATTGGTAAAGAAATATCTGTTTAAGTATGAGCTCACGTAGATGAAATACATAGAATAAGCAAATTTTATAGAGATAAGAGCAAATTGTAGGTTACCAGGGGCTGGAAGGTGGTGGAAATGGGAAGTTATTGCTTAATGGGTGCAGAGTTCCTGTTTGAGGTGTTGAACAAGTTGGGATAATGGATAGTGGTGATGGTAGCACAATGGTGTGAATGCAATTAACGCCACCGAATTGTACACTTGAAAGTGGTTAAAATGGGAAATGCTTAGTTATATATATGGTACTAAATTAAAAAGATTTTATAAATCATAAGGGTCAGATGCTCAGTTCTTCAGCTGAGTTGGTCTGATTGCAATTTGACTCCACAAGAAGATTCTGGCCAAGAACGGAACAAATCCACAATGTAGCAGCCCAGCTACCCCCACCCAAGGTCCTGAATTTTAGTTTCCTGCACCCTTTGTTCCTGGAGCCTCAGCTTTTTACATAGACCTCTTTGAGACACTCACTGACTTAACCTAAATTTCTTCCCTTCTCTGAAAACACTCCACTACACAGCTTCTATAAAATCTGCCTTCCAGGGAACTCCTGGAGAATAGATTTACTCTCCCCTTCCAAAGTCACCTGTGAGGGCAAAAAAGGTGTTGTTATCCTTTTCTCCATTTTTCACTTAGACAACCTGAGCCATGATCTAATGGAATCCCTCTCCCCAGGCTCCCTCCCAGCCCCTCCTTTCCGGGATAACCTGGAGGCCTTTGCCATCTCGCCACAGAACTGGGATAGGCTGTGGAGAGTCCATCTACCTCTCAAGACTGAACTTAAGGGAAAGTAGAAACAGAGAAGAGCTGCTTTTAGTGGTTTAAAAAAATTTATGTCTTTCCTAAGCAATTTCTAGCCCTGTAGAGGACTGACATACCATAAAATAGGCAGGGTAATCACAGCGTGCGGGGATTAAAACTTCTCTGGGGTAGCAGGGTTCTCTGGGCAGGAGGGGGTGGGCCAAGAGCTGCTGGCAGCCTCTAACTCTGTCATGTCTGACACTCTCTTTCCATCTCAGCTTCTTTATCTCTGCTTCTGACTCTCTGTCTCCTCCCTACCCCCCAAAACCACGTATAGCTACATGCTATAATGGCAGAAATGGCATCTCCATCCTTCCCTTAAATCCACATGCACTCCTGACACACACACCCACATGCAGATACACACACACACTCATATAACCTCCTCTGCCCAGGTGTGGAACAGCTCCTGCTCCATCATTCATTACTATTTTCTGTTTCTCCCTTACACATGTAGAGAGCCATCAGGACTCCAAGTTTCCCTACATTTTTTATTCCTTAATATCTGCCCAGCTCTCTGAAATAAACAAACTTGGAGTTTTCTTTCTGAATGTCTTGGCTTCTCTCTGTCTCTAGTTGCACATATGCACCCATTTTTGTGTTCTTCCTTCTTGCAAACACACATAGTCACACACCTGTGAAATGACCACACTTGTAGTCTTACCCCACTTTGCACCAGAGTGGAATTTCAGTGCATGCTTTCCTCTTACCTCAGTGTGGCTGTCCATTTATCCTTTGCAATTTGTTATTAGGTTCAATGGCAGTGACAGATGTCTCTGCCTCCTTTCTTTGACCATGTTTTCCATGGTAGAAAAGAGTGCACAACAGCATGGTAACAGCATGCAGTGGAGAAAACTCTAGCTGCATGGGGATCTGGTTTCTAGTTCTGCCCCTGAGTGTCCACAGGCCAGCTGCTTTCCTCTAATGACATGAGTCTCTTCAACTCATGTCTCTTCAGCTTTGCTCTTTGTATGCACCAATGGCCCATTTCTTCTAGTTTTTTGCTCTCTCAATTGACTGAGAAAAATCTTAAATTGTGAACAAGCTCCTTATGGAAAATCTGTAAGTATGTCTCTGGGTTCAAGCAGCAAGAAATCAAGGATACAGGGCACAAACTGTGCATATCCTGCCAATTATCCATTCATCCGTCCATCCATCCATCCTTCCACTTCTTTATTTCTTCACTTCCTCCACCCTAGTCTAAGCCAACTCATCTCTACCCTGAACTATCGCAGTGGTCTTCCAAATGGTCCCTCTGCTTCTTGCTCACCCTCCCTGTGATCTGTTCCCTACCACCACCTTTTAAAAATCTTTTTAAAATATAAATTGAGTCATGTCACACCCTTGTATAAAGCCTTCCAATGATGTCCCACCCTTGTTATGCTATAACCCAAATCCTTTATGTAACTCAAAGTTCTCAAAGATCTGTCCTCTACCTCCCTTTCTGACTGTCCTTAGTCTTCCATCTCCCTATCTGGCTATGATTTGGCCACTGGGTTGTTCTTTCAATTCCCTTAATGCAATAAGCCCTCTCACCTAAGATGTTTCCACTGTCACTTGGATTTCTGTTTCCCACTAGCAACATGACCTTGTCAAACATCTACAAATGCCAATGTCTGACTAACCAAGCCAGAGTCCATCTCTGTCCCTGGGATGTCCTGGTTGCCCATGTCATATTCTCATTTCTCATCCTACACAAATCTCTGCCTTTCTCCTGCCTTTTGGCCCTAGTTGATGGATTTCCATTAGACAGATTCATATTATGATACTGTCTGATTCAAATTCAAGACATATTACATATGTTTGGGCTCAGAGTTCAATATACCGGCTCTTTCTATAGGTTATGCCACTGGGTAGACCTTTGCAATATAAATAATAATGTTGTTCTGTGACTATTCTCCAAGAAGGGCTGTGAGATCTTCTATATAAAAGGCACCTGCCTTCTCTTCTAAAAATAGATTTGGTCTTGACCTGGTCAAAGTCAGGGACTTGGACTCTGTGTCCTCAAAATGCATCTCCTCCCCTTTGCTGACTTCAAGATTCCTTGCAAATCCTCAGCTGAATATTGAGCTTTTTGTATCAGTGCCTCATACGTAACAAGTGTTCTCAATTCTTCCTAATGTTCTTCCTAATCTTATTAAACTGCTATTCCTGAAAAGTGACTGGTGATTTTCAGTCTATGTACACTGGGATTTAGTGCAGCATGTGAGCTGCTGAGCTGATGTCTACTTCTGATTCACCCAACTTTCCCCTGCCCCTGCCTCAGATAAGGGCTTCCCTTGTCCAGACTCCTGATGGCTGAGATTTCCATGAGATATGAGCCACTCTGATTCTTGGGAATGAGATGAACAGGAATGTAACCGATAGCTGAGCAGGGGCAGAGGGGAAGGGTTCTTTCCTGATTAGGAGTTAGAAAACCTGGGTCCTACTTGGGGCTTTTCCCCTCCCTTCCTGGGTGGTATTAGGTAAGTCACTTTCTTTCTCTAGGTCTCAATTTGAGTTTCAGTTTCTGCATTTCTGAGAAGTTGGACCAGCAATTCTGGGGCTGTCATACTCAAATGATGTGCTGGTTTGGATGTATTATGTCCCCTAAAATGCCATGTTCTTTAATGCAATCTTGTGGGGGCCGATGTATTAGTGTTGATTAGGTTGGAATCTTTGGATTAGACTTTTTACGTGGAGATGTGACCCACACAATTGTAATACCTTTCATTAGATTATTTCCATGGAGGTGTGACCCCACCCATTCAGAGTGGGTCTTGATTCGTTTACTGGAGCCCTATAAAAGCTCACAAACAGAAGGACCTCAGAGTTGCTGCAGCTTAGAGAGACATTTTGAAGATGGCCGTTGAAAGCTGATGCTGACATTTTGGAGAACACCATTTTGAAATGTAACCTGGAAGCAAGCAGACGCCAGCCACGTGCCTTCCGAACTAACAGAGATTTTCAGGATGCTTTTGGTGGGTGTTCATCAGTGAAGGTACCCTACTGTTGATGCCTTTGTTTGGACATTTGCATGGCCATAAGACTGTAACTTTGTAACCAAATAAACCCCCTTTATGAAAGCCAATCCATTTCTGATATTTTGCATAGAGTCAGCATTAGCAAACCAGAACAAATGGGTATCAAATTTTCTAGGCTGTGGCCTGTAGATTGCCCAACTCAGAGGCTACAGCAAGTAAATTGGCCAAATAGTCAATTTTCTCTATGATACATTTGTGTGTGTGTGTGTGTGTGTGTGTGTGTGTGTGTGTATATATAAAAGATATAGAGATAGAGATACATATACATATACCATATACAGATATGTATATATAATAGATATAGAGATAGAGATACATAGATATACATATACAGATACCTATAAATATATTTTCATTTGTCTACTCAGAGAGGAATAGAATAGGCACCTCTGAAAAATTTTCTGCAAGATGCGAGGTTCTGAAAAGTAGAACTAGTTTACTCCCTCCCTTCCCCTTTTCCTCCCTTACTCTCTCCTTCTTCTCTCTTTCCTTTCTTCTTTCCTTATTTTATTCTTTCTCCAACCTTTCTTCCTTCTTGACTTTTTTCTTTTCTCTCCCTGTTATTAGATAGCTGTGATCCCAGCTTCATTATTCTCCTGGAGTCTCCTTGCCTTAGACTCCCCAGTGTTACTGGGGGGTTGGAAAACATCCAATTGCTGGTGGTATTCAAGATCTTCAGGCCTTTTCATCAAAATTCTGTAGGTTCATCCTGACCTGGGATCTCATCAAGTCCTGCTTTCTCTCCAGGGCAAGGGACTGGTAGGCAGAGGCTGCACCAAGCACCTGGCTGAGGGCATCTCAGAGAGCCTATTTGAGGGCCAGCAACCTTGTGACTCGGTAAGAGCAGCCCTGGAGGGGGAGGTGGGCTAGAGACAGAGTCACAGTCCTATTACTTAGGTTGGACTTAAACCACATTCATGTTGATGTATCAGTCTTGCCAGCAAAGAAGCAGAGAGGAAATGGCTGGTATTCATCATTTTAAGAGAAGGATGACACAAGAGAACAATTCTGGCATGGCTTTCATCAAAATGGAGCTTAATCAACATAATCATTATTTTAAGGGAAAACTTGGATGGCCTCAGGTTTGTGTCAAGCTGAGATCTCAAGAGGGAGAGTTAGAGAGGACTAGATGGGCAAAAGGTTCTATAACCATAAGGCAGTTCATCTCCTATACTAGAGGAGTCGTTATAGTAGTAATAGCTTATACTTGATGCCTTACTATATGCCAACACTGTCTTAAGTGCTTTAATTGTATTAATTCATTGGATCCTCTGAGCAATATTCTGAGGTAGTTACTATTATCATCCCCATTTTATGTATGGGAAAACTGAAGCACAGAGGGTTTAAGTAACTAGATTAAGGTTACCTGGCTATTACATGGCACAGGCAAGACCCAAATACAGAAAATCTGCTCCTGATTCTGTGATTATAACCACCATATTATAACTGTCAGATCAGTAGATCCAAGAGGTGGGGCAAATTCAGGCCTAGCTCTGGTAGGAGAACATTCTCAAGAACACATATTTGCTGAATACTAATTAAGTTCCAGGTGTTTTTCTAGGCACTAGCAATGTAATCGTGACTAGTGGGTGGCAATGGACGCTAGTCAGAATGGGTGGAACATGGAAACTGAAGGGCCTAGTGAGTATTGCAAGGTTTCTGGTTATTGGTAGCCCATATCAAAGTAAATCTGAATGTCTCAGCATGTCCATAAAACTATGAGCTCCGAGGACATTTGTGAAACTCTAGAAATGTGGGTGACAGTCATTTATAAGATCAAGGGTTTGATATCGACTTTCACAAGGAAGACATCATTGTATGAAGCATGAATTCTGGAGCCAAAATTCCTGAGTTCAAGTCCAGGCTCTGATGCTCAACAGCTCTGTGACATTGGGCAAGTTCCTTAGCCTCTATGTGCCTCAGTTCTCTTGTCTACAAAACAAGGATCATAATAGAGCCTCCGTACTAAGCTTATGAATATTTAATATATTAATACTAACATAAAATATTTAGAATTGGTCCCAGTTGATTATAAATGCTGTAGGAATATTGTAAAATAAACTCCCCTATCTTTTATTTCAGTGTTTCTAAAACCAAATGAATTGAATCTTTTTATAATGATTTCTTTTTTCTACCTTCCCTACTTCCACGAATGGCATCACCTTAGTTCAGTCTCCCAGATCCATGTGGAACCCCATGCTAAGCAACTGCCTGTCCTCTCCTGGTGTAGCTTTGATAAGACAGGGTTGTGGAAACCCAGTTCTCAGGTGACACCATCAAGATCACGAACACTTACCTCTACGTTACAATTGACTTCTCTCCACCACTAGCAGACTGAAAACATTTAATAGCTCCTAATCAACAACTCTTAAGTTTAGCATCTTATATCCATTATGGTCTATCTGTTCAGCCTCCTGACCCATACACACTTCTTTGAGAGGCTCCCAAAGTTCTAGTTTTCCCAAAGTACATAATTATCCCATTCTCATCGTTTGCTAGGAATATCATTTATACCCGGGTTGCACTCTTTCTTTCTTCCTTTTCTTTCTCTATCTGACCCAAAGTGCCCCTTCCTTCAAGGGTCAACACAATGCCACTTCTGGTATGAAACCTTCCCCGAGTGGCTACCCATCAGCAGTGGTTTTCTCTCTCCTCTGAACCTCCAGGGTAAGATTTGCTCCATGGACAATGAAGATTGCTTTCTGCAGTTTATTCTAGTTATGAGGGAGATGGTGGGAATTCATGTCAGACATACTGGAGTCATACCATCCAGGCCTTGTCCCCTGATTTTTCCACTACTACAGCTGAAACCATGGATATGTTTCAGCTTCAGTTCCTTCTCTTCTACACAAGGGAATGAGTAGCACCTGCCTCCTAGCAGCTCTTAGTGGGTCCCCTGCTTCTACCCTTGCCCCCTTCAGTCCGTTCCCCACACTGAAGCCAGAGTGATTCTTTAAAAACTTAAATCAGGCAGTATCACTCTCCTGCTTTGAAATTCTCCAGTGGTGATGAATGAACAACTATATGGTGGTAATGTGATCAATCGATTACATACTTTGGATGATTGTATGGTATGTGAATAAATCGTAATTAAAAAAAAAAGAAATTCACCAGTGAATTTCTATTGCCCTTAGAATAAAATTGAAAATTCTTCTCCTGGCCTACAAGACTTCTCTGATTTCATTCCCTACCATTCCCTCTCTCTCACTCTGCACTGCCCTGTAGGCCTCCTTGCCACATTCCTTGGATATGCCAGACATGCCCCAGGGCCTCTTCACTTGCTAGACCCTCAATCTGGAAGGTTCTTTGCCTATATACCCCCATGACTCACTGTCTTACTTCATTCATCACCTCCAGATATGTGTTTCTTTGTTTGTTTATTTGCTATTTGTGTCCCTCCTTTCCAACAACATCAACTGGGAAATAAATCCTAAAAAGGTAGGGGTCACTGTGATGGTCACTATTTTATTCCAAGCACATACTGGGCCCTCGATTAATAAAAATTAAATAAATGAGTGAGGCTGTTGTGAGTGTTCAATAGGACATCTTTGTGCAATGTGTTTAGCACAGTGCAAGGCGCCAGGTGAGCATTCGCGAGGCAATAACCACTCTCAATTCACTATTTTTGCTCAAGCTCACATCTGTCTTCCCCACTGGCTTGCAAGCTCTTCAAGGGCAGTGGCTATGTCTTATTCATCTCTGTATCCCCCACAGAACCTAGCACGGAGCAGGAGTCAACCCATGCATGTTAATGTCAAAGACCTCTGCAGACATCAGAGGGCAAAACTAGAACTTAAAAAAAAAAGGGGGGTGGGGAATGAAAGCAGCCCCTTGCGAGTGTGCAGGGACTTGATGGATTGGAGAGCACATCATCACCCTGTTATCTCAGGTAGCAATGACACAGAGCCCTGACAGAGTGGACAAAGCAGAGCTGCAGCGACTGCCTCCAGGTTCAGGCCATCACCTCTGGGGCTGCAGGCTTTCTGGGAGGAGCAAACTCAGAAAGACCTTGGCCCTTGCCCCACCTGCCTCCTCTCCTTCTGCTTCTTCCTCCAGGAGTGCTACTTCTCCCAGCACACACCTTCCCCTGCTGTGCCGGTTCCTGGAGGAGTCAAACTCCTTCCTACCTTAGCATTAGTCACTCTCCAGGAGAGAGCCATGACAAGGTCCCATCTCACCTGGGCTGGGGAATCCAGCACCTGCACAGGCATGTGTATTTTCTCCCAACTCTTTGGACGTGCTATGAATGTGATTAAAATGCCCTATTTATCAGAATGAAAACAAAAAAAATCCCAGCTTAAGCCAAACAATATATAGGATTTAAAATGCAGGCTGTGAATTTAATTTCCATGGGAGCAGCAGCGAACAAGTAAAGGGAGGTAATTTATGATTCTCCTGAGGGAAAGCAGAAGGCAAGCCAGACACTCAGAGACAATTCTTTCCTTCCCTTCTGCCCCTGCTTAGACCCTCCCTCCCTAGCCTCTGTCTGATCCAAGCTGTACTTGGAGCCCTGAGGTTCCGGATGGTGGTGGAGAGTCAAGCTGGTGTTGTTGAGGTGTGTGCATGTGGTGTGTGTGTGCATGCATATGCATGTGTGTATATTGTGTACATGTGTATTGTGTGCATGCATGTGTGTGTGTAGGCTTGTGTATATAGTGCACATATGCACATGTATGTGTGCATCTCTGGTGCACATGTGTGCATGCATGCCTGTCCGTGTATGTGTGTACATGACTGTGTGCATGGGTGTCACTCTCCATGTGTCTGCACATGTGTGCATTTGTGTGTGTACTGTGTGCACATGTGTATGTGAGTGTGTGCATTTGTATGTGTGTGTGTGCATGTGTGTGGGGTGTAACCCTGACAGCACAAAACATCTGGAATATCCCCAGGTGTGTTTATCTGAAGGGAGAAGGAGCATCAGGTAATAGGTATATGTAGGGGTGATGGTTTGAAAGAAAAGGTAGATAATGTTTCCCCTAAAATTGGCATCCATGAACCTGAAATGGGCAGTATTCAGCATTGTAATAATAGCTGATCTTTGTGAATATTTTCTATTTATCATGTGTCAGGATCTGCCTCAAGGGCTTCTCACATGTTACCTTATTTAATCCTCACAAACACCCCAAGGCAGATGCTGTTATTATTCTCCTTGTATAGATAAGAAAACTGAGGATCAGAGAGGTTATTGATTACTGAAGGGCACACAGCCTGCAGGGGACAGAGCTGGATGGGAATGCAAGCAGAGTGACCAGTTGGACCTGGGGCTGGAGGGGAGCATCTGGATCTGGATATTTCTTGAAACATCACCTTACATTTGAACAGTTCCTCTGTAGTTTAATGCTCATCATAATGATAAGACTAGTAATATTTATTGACACTTACTGGGTGCTGCACTGAGCACTTACCGTGTATTGTCTAGTTTAGTCCTCACAGCAACCTCAGGAGGTGAGTTCTATTATTAGCCCATATTTCAGATGGGAAGACTGAGGATCAGAAACATTAAGGGAGGTGCCCAGCATTGCATGGCTGATAAGTGGTGTGACCAGGAGTTAATCCCTGGCAGCCTGACTGCAGAGGCCAGCTCCTCACCGTTACCAAAGCCTGTGCCCACACAGATGCTTCAGGTACCTTTAGACATGAATTGAGACTCTAATGTGAGAGGCTGAGCTTGTTACATCACAGACAAGATTCCAGAATTTCTCCAAGACCGTTTTAGGTACTGGCAGTGCCAGTGATGGCCCGGCGGCACACAGATGAACCCCCTTGATTTTCACAAGTACACGTAGATTAGGAGAGAACGTGTCAGCTCAGTCATACACTAGCAACCTGGGCTAGTGTGAACCTGGGCAAGTCGCTCATCTTCTACAAGCTGCCGTCTACTCTGGTTCATCTGTAAAATGGGAACCACAAAACCTTCCATGTATAAGGAAGTGTCTAAATGAGGGCCTGAGGCATAGAACACCCTCTAAGTATGTGGGAAGAAGATGGGGACTGTTCCAGTTTGCTAATGCTGCCATTATGCAAAACACCAAAAATGGATTGACTTTTATAGAGGGGTTTATTTAGTTACAAAGTTACAGTTTTAAGGCCATGAAGTGTTCAAGATAAGGCACAACAATAGGATACCTTCACTGGAGAAAGGCCATTGGCAGCTGGAAAATCTCTATTAGCTGGGAAGGCATGTGTCTGTCATCTGCTTGCTCCCTGATTGTCTTTCAAAATGGCGTTCTCCAAAATGTCAGCGTCAGCTTTCAACAGCCATCTTCAAAATGTCTCTCTAAGCTGCTCTGAGTTCCTTCTGTTTGTTAGCTCTTTTATGTGGCTCCAGTGATTTAATTCAGACCCACCCCAAATGGATGGGGTAACACCTCCATGGAAATTATCCAATCAAAGGTCTTGCCCATAGTTGATTGAGTCACAACTCCATGGAAACACTCAATCAATAGGTTCCAACCTAATCAACACTAATATGTCTGTCCTCACAAGACTGCATCAAAGAACATGGTGTTTGGGGGACATAATACATCCAAACCAGCACAGGGACTGATGGATGAGGGGAAAGGAAGGGAGAGAAACAGAGGAAGGAAGAGAGAGGGAGGACCTGAAGGAGGCAGAAAGGGAGGCAAAGCAGGGAGAGGCAGAAAAGAAAGATAGGAGGAAGAGAAGGAGAGAAGGAGGAAGAAAGAGAGGGAGGGAAGGAAAGAGGGAACCAAAACTGATGTATATTGGCATAACTACACATTTAAAAACCATCTCTCTACCTTAACCTACCTCTGTACCAGTGTTTGAAGTGGGTGCATGTCACCTAATCCTCATCATAATAACCCCATGAGACAGCTAGCATTCTCTCCATTTTGTAAATAAAAAACAAACAAACAAACAAACAAAAACGGAGGCACAGAGAGGTTCAATTCCTGCTAGGATTGCTTACCGAGTAATTTGCACAGCCGGGGTTTGATCCCAAGCATGCCAATGATAACAGCTCCACTGAGGGCAAGAGGCAGGGAGGGGATGGCCCTCACCAACACAGAAGCTGATTCTAGTTCCCTCACGAGGTCGAACTGGCCTGCTCACCCAAGGGGCCCCTTTGTAGAAACATTCAACCAGCTTTGGCATGTTAGGATCTTCCTGGCATTTGAGGCTGGCAACAAGAAAGAAGAGGATGAGATGTGTATGCCTCAGGCATCTCTTATGATGATAGGAGACATTTCCTGTCCTCTGGTGGCTTTACCCACCTTCACACATATGCCCCTGGTGTGGTCCCCATCCCCCAGAGGTGGCACGCGGAGAAGCCAATTCAAATGTTCAAATTGTCTATTATTTTAATGTGTATTGGAAAAGGAAAACATTACTCTGATTTTCAGGATGCTATTAATAAGGTCATGGACATAATATTCTAGATTAAAAATAGAAGTGGGTCAAATTAAAGGCAGAAAATGAAGCTACCTGGAATCCTGGAGGTGCAACAGGAATATACAAAGGCAAAACAGGAATCAGAGAAATTTTGGAAATTGCATCATTTCTTCTCATTTCTGCTACAACTCAGCTTATGAGTTGGCTGTTTCCATTTCATAGTTGAGAAAGAATAAGGTTTCAATCAATTAAATAGCTTGCCTGAGGTCTCAACACTTGAAATCAGCAAATCAGAGATTTGAACACAAGGGCCCGACCCATGCATAGTTCTCTCTGCAGCATTTCAACGGTTTGTCCCTCCTGCTGTACTTGCCGCTGTAACCCAGGGCTGACAACCCCCAGCCCATCTCTGACTTCCCTCTCCGTGCAGGTACTCACTGAAGTCTGGGGGAGCCACTAAAGCCAGTGGAAGTGTATTTATTTAAATTGTCAAGATAAATTAACTTTTAGAGCTCAGTTGAAGGAGTCCTGCGAGCCTGGGCTGTGGGTTGGGAGTCATGAATATGCAAGTGCATGCAGCCATTGAATTAGGCAGCTGCAAACATATTTGGAGGCAGCTGCTCATTTAATAATCTGGGACAACCACAGGAATAGACAACTGGTCACTCTGGCCCATTTGCATGGGTAAAGTGATAATTTTATAACACTATTGCAGCAATTAGGTTTCCCCAGACAAAGCCAGGGGAACACCATTTGGGAGCAGCTTGGGTGTTCTCAGCTGAAGCCTACTGCAGCCTCCCTCATCTGTCAGACATAACAGCCTGTTTTCTGCAGACGCAGCCTTGTAAAGGGATGGGGAGTCTGGCCCCAGAAGTCAGACAGACCTAGGTTTAAATTCCAGCCTTGCTACCTATTAGCTATATGACCCCAGGCTAGCTGCTTGACCTTCCTGAACCCCAGTTCCTTCATCTGCAATTGGGGATAGTACTGGTACCCTCTTTAATGGGTGGTTGCAAGGATTAACAGTAAATATGCGTCTAAAAGCCTTTAGAACACCAGCTAGTACAGTATTTCTCAAACTTTGTTGCATGTGAGAATCACTGGGGAACTTCAGATAATTTACTGATGTCTGGGCCCCACCTCCAGTGATTCTATTTGGAGCAGGAACATTAGTGTCTTTTAAAAACCCCAGGTAATTCCAAGGTATGGCTGAGGCTTAGGACCACTGCTCAAGTATAAAGTAGACACTCTGAAGATGGAAGCTAGGTTTCTTATTTCCTTAGTTCCATCACTCCTGGGGGAAGGTATAAAACTCCTTTCTCACTTGCTTAAAATTCATCAGCAGTTCAACCCTGCTCTCCATCCCTAATCTGGCCAAAGTCTACCCTACTTGGGATGCAGGGGGTTGGGGAAAGAAGGGGGAGTAGGAATATGGGATGTAGTGGGGTGGGTGAGGTATTTCTTCCAGGGAACTGGTAATGATGGGTCATTCCCCCTAAGCACATTTCAGCACCCTCTAACATTGGGTACATTAAAGGTAACATATAGACAGAATTTTAAGACAAAGATGAATAGACAGTGGACAAAGCAGTGTTCAATTAAGACAATGAAACCCAGAGAAAGTGGTCAGAGCATGGTGTTCATTAATGGACTTTTCCCTGTGGTGGCTTGGAACAGTTTACTCCAGAAAAACATGTACTTAAACTTAATCCATTCCTATGGGTGTGAACCCATTATAAATAGGATTTTTTGATGAGGTAACTTCCATTAAGGTATGGCCTAACTGGATCAGGATGGGTCTTTATCCTATTACAGAAGGCTGTATAGGGAAGGCCACACAGAGAGAGAATCCAGAGGGAGCAGCCAGAAGCTGGAAGTCTATGGAACCTGGAAGAGAAAGGAGAAGACACTGCTATGTGCATTGCCATGTGACAGAAAAGCCAGGGACCAAGGATTACCGGCAGCCAGCACTCTTCTGAGAGAAAGTATTGCCATGATAACACCTCAATTTTGGACTTCTCCTAGCCTCAAAATCATGAGCCAATAGATTCCCATTGTTTAAGTTAGCCTGTCGCATGGTATTTCTTTTAAAAGCCAGGAAACTAAAATTCCCCACACCCCTCTCTACCAACTAATGGTGAAGGCCCAGTAGCACTGACCCTGGTTCTCTTAAAACATGTCCCACCTGATACCTGATGCTATAACTTGGCTATTCTTCCAGAAGAGGCTGGGCATCTGTGTGAGAAGCAAGCTGCAGCTTCTCCTGTCTAATGACCTATGCCCTCGAGTTCTGTTCCTTTTCTGCAGTTTCCTGTTAGGACTGAAATCTACCAAAATCCTGACCATCTTGACTGGGTCATTGATCCATGCCCAGCCCCACCCTCTCTGGCTTTTGACATCCTCCTATTCACCTTGGCTGGAACACCTTTTTCTAGGTCATGGCATTCTGGCACACATGTTGCGGAAATATCCTGGAGCCATTTTGAGCCCCCTTCTTTGATGGCAGTACTCACTTCTCAACTTAGAGAACAAATTGCCAGACACTCACTCTTCCAGCCTTCCTTGCAGCTAGTGGTGGCCATGAGGCTCAGAGCTGGCCAATGTGATGTAGGGAAAGACATCCTCTGGGGGACACTAGAGAAGGATGATTCTCTGTGATAAAAAGAGAGAAGCATGTAAACGGAGCCCTGGGGGTTCTGTTCTTGGTCCTGGTCTTGAATGCTGTGGTTTGAGGATATTGTGTTTTGAAGTATAAGAGAGACTGTGCCGCTCCCTACCAGCTGGGTTGTCTTCTGCCCAGCATCAGGGCTTCATTCTAGTTCCCAGCTCCCTCGTGGGACCAAGGAGCTTGGTCTGCCCAAGTCTGGACCATTGACAGAAGTGATGTCACATAAAACCTTCTAGACCCTGCACAGTAAATCTTCCCATGGCTATTTTTTCTCTCTCATTACCCCTCACTGGCTGAAAAGGAGTCTGACGACTTAGTGGAGGGCAGAGTCACAAGATGGAAGAGGTCTGGGTCCTTGAGTTACGGAAAGTAAAAGAGGCCTCTCCCCAACTTTCTCCCTCTGGCCCTCATAGGGCTATGATGTTCAAAGGGTGAATATACTTTTGTAGAGAATATATGGTATTGCCACCAAAATTTTAGGGTTGCTTGTTACAGAAACTAACAGAGAGCTGCTGTCATCACCAAATAGTAGATACTTCCGATTCACTGAGAATGACGGACTGGAGAACAGATGAAACTAGTGTCCTGATGAATTCTCTGAGCTGCTACACCAACCCGTGGACTCCTACTGCCAGACTTATTGCTTTCTGAGGTAATAATAAAACTTCTTCATGCCCAGTTGTGGGAAAGGGCCAGAGGAGGTGCCTGGCCTCCTGGACTTGGGGGTTGGGGTGAGGGGAAATGTGTCAGTTCCTGGCACTTCAGAGGGGAATTTATTAAAGAGGAAGTGAGCAGGGCTTTGGGGTAGATTAGGGGTGTGATGGTCAGTGAAGGGGAAGCCCCCTCATTTATAAGTAAAGCTACAGAGCCTGAGCAACTATGCAAAGGCAATAGTTCATCCTATGACTGGTGCTCCTTTGGTTTGGCTTCCATGGATGTTGCGGGTCCTATTCCAGTGGGCACTCAACATGGTCTCCTTCCAGCACTTTCCCCACACCTTGGTTTCCAATTGCTGCCTGCCTTGGGGCTCCCAGGCCAACAGCGTTTGGGAGGGGTTCAGCTGCTTTCAAAGTTGCTGCACCCTGGTCTCAGGGCTGCGGAAGATGAATTCAACTCCACTGCCATGGGCCAGGACCTGACCATGGGACACTTCAAGTCTGGACACTAGTGATGCCCTGCAAAACTGTTCATTGACTCTTGTGGATGCATTGGATACACTTGCAATAATGGGAAATTAATCTGAGTTTCAGAAGCAGTGGTGTCAGTGACCAACAATGTATTAGTTCACAAAGAATCTGCTTTCCAGATTGTGGAGGATATGACAGTGTCCTGGGAAGTCTCTTTTCTGACCATAAAATAATAGTTGACTCATGGTAAGGATTTATGATAAGAATTCATTACAAGTGACTCAAGACCTTGCTGTACAACTCCCCTGGGCCTTTGAAAGCATTGAGATGGGAATTCCCTATCTTCTGATGAATCTAAAGACAAGTGTTCCTCCTGGTAGTAATAATGCATGGTAGGAGCTGACTCCCTCTTGGTGGAATTTTGGATTCTTGTTTGACAACTGGGGATTCTACTGTTGACATGGTGGCCAAACAGCAGAAGCACTTTGAAACCTCTAGAGCAATGATAAAGGATAAATAGCAATGTTGTGACCATTTAGTTGGGTTGGAAAGCATAGTGATTTGGATGCTGGGCTGCAGTCTTTCTAAGAATATCTCTTGAAATCTTACATACTCTTTGGAGGAAAAGAAGACCTACAAACATTTAATGCTACATGCCGTCATATTCAAAACTACTTACGAAGAGGTCAAGCAGCTTGAAATGAAGAAATGTCCTTCTCTATATCAAGGTAAACATGTTCAGTGGGAGGCTGGGGTGCCATTTTCCTTCATGCATTTTACTATAGTGTATGGAAAAAATGCACCCTTCCTGAGAGATGTAACTGCCATCTCCAGGTCCCTTATGTTCTCTTCTACCCACCAAGACCAGAGATAGTGGAATCTTTGCATCTCCTCTACCAGGCAACCAAGAATACCTATCCTATATGCAGAAATGGATGTTCTACAGAGTCTAGAAAAGCACATAGAAGTCAAATGTGGGTGTGCTCTGCTACATCACAGCAGATACAAATCATAAGAGGATGGATGGAAGCCTCTTTTTCAGTGTGTAAATACTTAAACTTCCATTTGATGAAGAGAGTCTTATCCACAAATCTGCAAACAGAAGCATGCTGGCAATGGAGGGTGCATTGTATCTTGAACAAACGCCTTGTGGAATCACCAAAGAATCCCACCCCTGAAGAGATGGGGTAGGACCAAGACAGAAAACCTGTGCACAGGCCTAAGTTTCATGAATTAAATGTCATCATCCTAGCTACAATTGCAATTATGCTTCTGATAAGAGGAGATAGTCCATGCCCTTAATGAGCGAGTACATGAGATAGACATTAATTGGATGGTTGGCTAGATTTCATCTGTTCACCTCACTCTGCCCTCAGACATCAACAACTGAACCCAAACCACAGCAAAATCCAGAATGAAGTGGAAGGAAAAAGGAAAGCAGCCTGCCATCCATGATGTTGTAGGAATTTCTATCTAGCTGCACATCTACCATATAATACATCTTGCACATTTCAGTGTTCTCTTGTGTTCAATAAAACAACCATAGTTTTTCTTAGGAAACAAAATAATTAGAAAGCTTATTTATTAGTTGAGTTTTCTGTTATTTGTAGTTAAAGAATCCTTAATTGATACAGATCCCTGTTCTTTTAAATGTACACTCAAACATTCTCAGCTACTCTTGATTTCCTCCATCATGGATTTCTGGGCACCCTGGCATATAAACTCATCTGACTAGAATGAACTCTCCATAAGAACAGGAACCTCGACCGCCTTACCGCCATCATATCTGAAGCATGCAGAATAATGCCAGGTACACAGTGGGTGCTCAGTGGTGTTTGCTGAATGAAAGATGTTCCTAGACACCTTCCCCCAGAATTGTTTTCTTGATTGGGAACCTCTCATTCCTTCATCTTCTACCTCACCAACCTGCACCCTTGCATTTAACTCTCAAAGCTTGCTAATTAATGTGGTTCATATCAGTGAAACCATACAGTGTTTGTCCTTTAGTTTCTGGCTAACTTCACTCAGTGTAATGTCCTCAATGTTCATCCAAGTCCTTGGTTGGACTCCATGTGAGAAATTGAGGAAGGCTGAGTCAATGGGTAGGGGAGAGAAAGCATACTGACCTGGGAATCAGAATAATGGATAGTTACCACCTGTGTGGCCTTGGGTAAGTCACTTCATTCTTTTGAGCCTCTTCTGCTAAATGATAATGGGGAAGATTTCCATGGATAGTGTGGTGTTCCGCCCACATCTGCTCTTCAGGGCTCACACACATCCCACAGGTGCTGGGGATATTGGTCATTGGCTGCTCGCTGCTGGGTCCCTCACTGGGCACTGCCCTCCACATCAGCGAACTGGCTTGCCCAGTGGTATGCACCTTCCATTGGGTAGACTCAGCCAATGAGTGGCTGATGTGGGGATACAAAAGCCCGGCCCTCTTAGGTCAATTTGGGATACCTCTGAAGGGCTATCCTACTCCAGAGCACCCTATAGAAGTTGCTGAGGCCTCTGTTGCAGCTCCACTGAGCTTTTGTCTGCCCAATCCTGCCTTCCTTGTTTCTTTACAGATGTATCTCCAGAGCGTATTCCCCAGTAGAACATCGGCATGCAAGTCTCTATTTCCGAGTCTGTTTCCAGGAAACCTTATCTGAAACAATGGTGGTGATGGTGAAGACAAGGATGATAACTTATCCAACTGAGCTGTGGGAGAATTAGATGAGATTAACGAGTATCGAGAGTGCTCATAATTGGTTCTGTCCAATATATGTTCATTAAATCTAAATCTGAAACCTCCCTTCTGTTTTCTTCAGCAGGGGGAAAAAAAAACACAAAAACGATTCCTTTGAGAGACACTTGGTATGATTTATTTCTCTTTATCATGTCGTCCCAAGAGGAGATCCATTAGTATTTCCCTTCTGGTTGTCCCCATCCTGGGTCCCCATGGGTAGGTCCATATCCAAACTATGCTCCCTGAGTCCTTAGCATTTTGTATGCTGTGAAAGTTTCACTCCCTCTGGGCTCTTGCATCAGAATCCGTACCCTGCAGCTATAAACAACCCATCACTTCCTTTCTTAGCTTCCAGGAGATCTAATCCCCCGTCTAGTGCTTTATCAGTCTATTGAGAAATGCTGAGAGAAACCTGCCAATCTAAACAGAATATAGTGCAAGAAATCATATTAGACCTCCCTGTAGTTCACCAAACATTGCAGGCAGTAAAATTCTAATACCACACTGATTCTTTTATTGTAATGAGAATAGAAATTGATGCAATGCCAATCCATCCTACTGCAGTATTAAGATTCTCCTAAAATACTACACTGAATTCCAACTCTCAGGAAATCCAATGCTAACTTACTTAAAACTGCCCTAGAATCAGCTTGAGATTGTGCAGGATTTTTAGTATGATGATACCAAAAGAGGATTATGCCTCTTAAAACATCATTCCCTTTGATTCTTAAAATAGAGGCCCTTAGAAAATTCACTAATTGGAGGGGGTCTGATAGGATAGAAATGTAGACTGATGACTTGAGACAAGGAGCAAATGAAGGGATGTTGGTTCATATTGATTATTGTGCCCTGACAGCATCTTCAGGCCTACCTGTCAAAGAGAGCTCAGAGATGGCTCTAGCAAAAAGCACACAATTAGAAATAGAACCTATGTGGAAGGACGGCAGGTAGATAGTGATAGGAAAAGGGCCACTTTAAGGTAAAGCAGAACAGTGGAAAGATACCCAGGTGAGTGTCACTGATGTCATTCCAAACAAAGTCATATTTCATAAAAGGATCTGAACTAATAATTAGAAATATATGACCAAGTGGGATGGGTGCCCCCCGACAACATTCCTGCCTCTTCCTTGTTTCCAATGTAATTTTAATCAAGAAGGCTTGTCCCCAGCCCCAGAGAATAATTTATATCTCTAAGCCAGTCAAGGCAATCTGTGGTTGGTGGACTATTTCAGGGTCATCTTGTAACTAGTCAATTAGATGAAATAGAAAGTCTTCTGGGGCTTCCAGAAAAGACATTCCTTCATGAAAAGAAGGAGGCAATCATTATGACCCTGTCATTTCAATCCTAGGTTATACCCAACATTTATGCATACAATATATTCAACAAATATATATATATTTGTTGAATATATATATATATATATATATATATATATATATATATATACACATACATATGCGGTGGGGTAGGGGTGGGGTCATAGCAGCACTTTTATTGATCTCCAAAACTTGGAAGCAACTCAAATGGCTATCAATAATAGAATAAATAAATTTTGGCATATTTGTGCAATGGAACACTATATAGCCCACAAGAATGAACAAACTACATCTATATTCAACTGTGTAGATGCATATCACAAAGCAAAAGAAGTTGCTGTATGATTCTATTTATACAAAGTTTTCTTTAAAAAAGCACACCTCATCTATGGTGTTTGAAGTCAGGCTAGTGAATTCCCTTGGGGGCCACTGGGGTTGGAAGGTGGCCAGGAGTGCTTCTGGAGTGCTGGAATGCTATGCATCATGGTTTGTGTGCTTTGTTTCATGCTTGAGTTTATTTTGTAAAAAGGCACCAAATAATGTACTGCTTGTATATGTGTTATACAGCCCTGAATATTTAGATTTAAAATTCAGAGAGTAAGAAAGAGAGAGAGATTTGCGGAGAGAGAACTGTAGTCCTGCTACCCATCCCCTTGACTCTTGCTTTGATACTGTCATGTGAAGGTGCAATGGCTAGAACAGTGGCAGGCGTTTTACAACCATAAAGCAACATGCACTGGAATGAAAAACAGCACTCCAAGGAGGGTAGGCAGGAGGATATAATAGCTCTAATCCTTGATGGCATCTCTGAGCTGTAGGATTGTTCTGGGGACTGTCTACCTCTGAACTTTGATTTAAGAAGGAAACAAACATCTTCTTGGTTCAAGCTACTCTGTTGAGTTTTCTGATACTTGTAGCCCAAAGCAACCTAATTGATTCCAAGAATGGAACATGTATGACACAGACTCCTGTAGGCAAGAGGGGCTTGGACCCATCATAGAGAATGATGGCACTGCAGCTTTGCTCTCTGGACTCTAAATCTAATGGATGCTGGACTTGGGGGAGAGTGAAGACAATGCTAAGAGTCATCTTGATACCTCTATCAGACTGAATATTAGTTCAATATTGAATATTAGTTCAATATTCAATATTAATTAGAATTAATATTGAATATAAGTTCTAGCAGCAAACCTTATTTTAAATCAACTTCCTTGTAGAGTTGAGACCATGGCTGAGAACTGGCTGAGGAGCTGGATAAGCCCATGAAGGGGGAGGGAAGGGTAGCAGCAAAATAGTTGGAAGGAACTTAGGAGGACAGAAGAAATACATATTTACCTTCTTTCTTATTTTTGGTGTTATGTTTATTTCATCCATCACTTTGGAAGTGCAATTCTGCTTTCAGAAAATCCTAAGTCTCCTTACTCTTCATCTGGGCTCCCAGAAAACCCTACCCACCATCTGTAAGTTCATCATTTGGCAGAGGAGCAGACATTCCCCTCTGCAGACCTCATCAGAAAAGCTTACAAATGCAGGTCACTCTCTTCCCAGGCCTGTCTATAAGGAAACTTCTTTCCTGGCTGACCTGTTAATTAAGCCTCAAGAGCAACAGAGAGGAGGGGAATGCTGCAAGCATGGCTGAATCCTTATGTCACAGTACCAGTGAGCTACAGAGACTGTCTCCCTGGAAAGAGCAGCTCAACCAAGGTGTAAAGGAAAGCCCTATAGACTCCTGTATAAATCTTACCTAACAATGCCCCATGGCTAGGGTTGCACCAGGCCTTCAGACTGGAATTGGGTTCTTACAACAGCCCAGAGGCAAAGGGAAGCAGGAATTTGTAGAGTGAGGGCCATTGTCTTTGGGAGGATGGTGGCTTCAAGATTACCTAAAGCCAGGCCCTTTCCACCCTGCTAATCTTCTCCTGAAGGTAGCCGTCTTGCCACCCAGAGTTTGTTCAGACACAGCACTGGGCCATGCAGACATGGAAACCCTCAGAAGTCAGAAACTCCATCCTGTCTCCCAGAATGGCCTCAGCATCCATCACAAGGCCCAGTGACAGTGATGACTTCAATGATAATAGCCGCCATTTATGTAGCAGACACATTGTACTGGTTACTGAGACAAGCGTTTGCATTATGTCATGCATTTCTCATAATTATTCTTTTATTTTCACTATTTAACAGATGATAAAACTCATTGTGGTAGCGTAACTTTCCCAAAGTCACATGATAAGTGGCAGAGCTGGGGTGGCAGACTTGTCCTCTCTCCTCTGCCTTTGTAGAATCTGAGGCAAGAAAGCAATGAACCTGACTGAACACAAGGACCTACTTCTGGGCCCCTTTTCTGTGATGGGAGTATAGAGAGCGTTAAAAGAGAGATCAAAAGGTCAATAGGAAGTGTAGGGAAGCATCTTCAGATCCTTGTGTTAGGCAGTGGTTTCTTAGACTTCATACCCAAAGCATAAGCAACAGAATTAAAAGTAGATAAATGGGACCTCATCAAAATAAAAATAAAAAAACTTTTGTGCATCAAAGGACTTTATCATGAAAGTAAAAAGACAGCCTACAAAATGGGAGAAAATATATGGAAACCAAATATCTGATAAAGGATTAATATCCAATATATATAAAGAAATCCTTCAACTTAACAAAAAGACAAACAATTAAAAGATGGACAAAAGACTTGAAGAGACATCTCTCCAAAGAAGATATACAACTGGCCAGAAAGAACAGGAAAACATGCTCAACATCATTAGCCATCAGGGAAATGCAACTCAAAGCCACAAGGAGATACCATTTCATACCCATTAGAATGGTTGCTTTAACTAAACAGAAAATATCAAGTATTGGAGAGGAGATGGGGAAATAGAAACAGTCATTCATTGCTGATGGGAATGTGAAATGATGTGGAAGACAGTTCGGCAGTTCCTCAGAAAGCTAAATATAGAACTACCAAATGACCCAGCAATCCAATTACTAGAAAGACCCAAGAGAATTGAAAGCAGGGGCTCAAACAGATATTTGCACACTGATGTTCATAGCCGCATTATTCACAATTGGTAAAAGATGGAAGTGACCCAAGTGTCTATCAACCAATGAACGGATAAATAAAATGTGGTATATACATACAATGGAATATTATTCAGCCATGAAAGGAATGAAGTCCTGATGTATGCAACAACATGGATGAACATAATGTTGCATGCAATAAACCAGACACAAAAGGCAAAATACGGTTTGATCTCACTGATTTGAAACAATTAGAATAAGCAAACTCATAGAGTCAGAATCTAGAATATAGGTTACCAGGGGATGGGGTGGGGATAGGGAATGGGATGTTAAAGCTTAAATAGTACAGTGTTCCTATTTGAGAGATGGAAATGCTTTAGTAATGAATGGTGGTGATGGTAGACAACATTGTGAATGCAATTAACAGCACTGAAATATATATCTGAATGTGAGTAAAGGGGGAAATATTGGTATTGGATTGTAAACATGATAACAGAATTAAAATTAAAAAAAAAAACAAAGCATGGAACTGCATTTCATAGACAGTGAACTCTAGGTTAAACCATGGACTTCAATTAATAGCACAATTATAAAAACATGCTGTCATTAATTGTGGCAGATGTTCCACACAATGCAAGGTGTTGGTAGTGGGATGTTGTTATGGGAGTCCTGTATTTTATGAATGATTGTTCTATAAACCCATGACTTCTCTAATGAAGGGAAAAAACTGAGGTGGACTGAAAAATACATATAAAGAAAATTTAAAAAGGAAAAAAAAATGTCAATAGGAAGCTCAGGGTCAAGAAAGAAATTTGCATCTATTAGGTGCTACTTTGTTTTGGGCAATATTAGGTTTCCTTAGACACATCATCTTGCATCTTTCACCAGTTTGGTCATTCCCAACCTTTACATTGATCAAAATCAGTTGAGGCACTAAAAAAGACATGTATTTAAGCCCTACTCCAAAGATTCCATTTCAGTTAAGTCTTGAGTGCATGTGGCCTGGGAATCTGCATGCTATTAAAGCTCCCCAGGTGACTCTAATGAGTAGCCAGGATTAAGTATCATCAGTTTCCCATGTCTTCGCATCATTCAGGTCTTGACTTGAGGTCATGTCCATAAAGAGACCCTCATAATCGCCGCCCAAAGGTAGCCCCTCTATTCCTAATATTATTTTAGTTTCTTCACAGCACGAATTGCTCTGTGAAATGATCTATGCTTTATTTTTCTCTCTTTCTAGGAATATAGACTTCATGACATTGGATGCCTGGGCCATTTTCTCTTTAAATTCTGACAATAGCCCCATGAGTTACATATTGTGATTTCTATATGGGGATGAGACACCAAGATGCCAGGAAGCTGGTGACTCCCCAGCCCCTCCCCACCTTGTTGTACCACTTGGACGTGTTAGAATCTGGGTTTGAACCCAAATTTGACTGAATTCAGAAACCACCCTACCAGGCTATTTAAAGATAAATTATTTCCTTGGTACTTCGTAAGCCATTTTTCAATCCAAGAATCTCATTTACTCTCACAATGGAGCTCCAATGTAGGGACTATCATTAACCCATTATCCAGATGAGAAAACAGGGATCTGAAGGGGTTAAGGACCCCAATGGGGGCTGAAAAGGAACTTAAAATTAGTTTCTTCTGACAGGGATTCCATTATTTTCCCCATCTATTATTCTGCATTTTGTTTTGTTCCCTCACCTGTCACCTATCTACCCAGCATTCTCTTCTTTCTACTAAGGGTAGGGGAGGAATTTGGCAAGTTTACTGATGAAGCAGCCACCCTCCCAGTCAGATATGTCAGAAGAAGACACCAGCCTGCCAAAGAACAGGCCAGGGGAGCTGCTCCCAGAAGCAAGCTGTTCCCAGCTTCTCCCAGCAGCTCTGCCAAGCCAAGGCTGCCTATTGACACTTCAGTGCTGAATTAGGAAATGTTAAGGTTAGAACATTTTAGGGCAAGGGAAAAGGGAATAGAGTCCAAGCCCTACATGGCTGTGAAAGAGCCCTTGGGAATCAGGTGGCAAAGAGCTTAAGAGACAAGGAGAAACACAGGGACAAGAAATGGCATTTTTGGTGCCCCTATGGTGTGCCAGACACTTGTCACACATGAGTTCATTTAATCCTGAAGTAGCCACGTGAGGCATGAGCAGAAAATCTAGCATTATCATTCATACCTTCCTCTCCTCACTGCCTATATCCTGTTAAATGCACCATCAAATACCACTTCTCACCATGTCCTCTGCCCCCACCAGAAGACAAGCTGCCATCACTTCCACAGAAATTGCCTTCTAACCAGTCTCTCCACATCCTCTCTGGCCTCCCTCCAGCCTGGTGCACATAATGCAGCCAGTGTGATCTTTACAAAATGCAACTCTGATTCAGTCTTTCCCCTGCTTAAAACCTCTGCCAGCTTTCTACCTTTCGTTAGATAAAGACCAATTCCTCACCAAGGTGTGTAAATGCAAATTCCTGCGGGATTTGACTTCCACCCATCTTTCCAGCCCCTTTCTCTGTGCACTTGTCCTGCTGGCTGTCTGAGTTTCTGCAACACACCCTGTTCCCTCTAGCCACGGGGTCTTTCCATAAGTGGTTCCCTCTACCTGGCACACACCCCCCCCCTTCAACTGATTAACACCCACTCATCCTTCAGATCCCAGTGCAACTGTCACTCCTTCTGAGCCCCTTGACAAGTATACGCCCCTTGTCATATGGTCTTATAAAACTCTCTCTCTTCTCTGTCAAGCTCTATGTCAGCCTGAATTGTGCATTTATTAGGGTGATTCTTTGAGTCTTTGATTAATGTCCATGAGATCAACACTTCACCTGCTTTTGTTCCCATTATAACCTAGAAACTAGAACAGGGCTGATCACATTGTAGGAACTCAATGTCAAATTGTGTTGATTATGGGTTCCCATTTTACCAGAGAGGAAAGTGGGGCTCAGAGAAGTTAAGTTACTTGCCTAAGGTTGCCTAGCAGAAATGAGATGCAAACCTCCTGAGTGCCTGAGGCAGACTCTTTCTAGACCTCCAGATGCCATCCAAGGGGATTCTCAGGGGAGAAGAAGGGAGGAGCTGTTGAGCATTTCAGCTCCTGGTAAAATAAATGGATTGTGCTAGCTACCAGCCCCATCACCACTCCATCACTGGCCAGTTAAGAGGCCAGGCTCCTCAGAGCCTCCCTCAGGTGTGGGAAAGAGACTGATGGTCCCTAAAGACCCATCTCATTATCCCAGGGGCCAAATTGAGACCCTGTTAAAGAATAACTGGCCCATAAATAAACCCCACACTAATTCTGTAACTGCACAGGGCAGAGATACTGACCAAAGACATGCTAATGTGGCCTCTAAGCACCCTCCCATCTAGAGCTAATAGTAATTCTCAGGAAATAAATACTACCTTTCCTGAGCCCCAAAAAGCCATTTGCTATAATGTGGTATAACCCTCTTAAGTGAGTGCCTGATTAATTAATGGACCTGTTAAGCACAGTTCATGTGCAGCTCCGTTCACAGGCAGTGTGCACTGGTCATCAGCGGGAGGTATTTTGAGGACAGGCAGCAGATGGAACTGGATGAAAACAATCTTGAGGCTGCATGAGCCTGCACGAGCCTGCACACCTGTGCAAGAGCCCTCATCTGCAGCAGGTCTTTGCCTCTGCAGGTGTGTGTGCCTGTGCATGCCTGTGCGTGCAGCCATGTTAAAGCACATGTAGTCTTATGTAGTGTGCACAAGTGTATAACTACACAAGTGCCTGCCGGTCTATTTGTTTTGATGAGCAAGTGTCCATGTCATAAGGCAGTGCAATGCCACAATTTAAGAGCCCTCCCTCTGGAATCCCAGTTCTGTCATTGAATGATGTTGGAAAAGTTACTGAATATCTCTCGAATGCAGATTTCCTCTTCTGTTAACTGGAATTACAAGGGCAACATTCTCATGGTGTTATGTTAGTATTCAGTAAGAAAATTTGTGTAGAGTGGAGTACCTGGTATTTCCATCTTGCTCTTCATTGTACCCCTAGTACCTAAATTATGCCTGGTTCATAATAGTTACTCAAGAACTATTTTGTCTTAGTGAATAATGAAGGCTACCTAATAACAATAATAATAATAGCAAAACCGATATCTAAAATAAACAGAAAGAACAAAGCATTTCTAGACAGTATGAAAAAGTAGAAAGCAGACCACTGCAATAGCCAGCTATAGTTGCTTCTCTGGCCTTCAGTTTCCTACCTATCAAAGGAGGGCTACAATTTACGTAGCAAGCAGGAAGTTGAAAGAGTGTATGCCTACAGGCCTCCCTTTTCTTGTAAGAAGCAAGGCCCTTCCTTGAGAAAGAGGTTGACCAGAGGATCATTTTGAGGCTGAGAAGGTGGAGGCAGGTGTGGAGGACCAGTAGCAAAATTTTATAGAATATACCAAGAAAAAACAAGAAAGTAGAAAAGAGATAGCCACGGTCAATCAAGTGACACCATTACTGAGATGTACTGCCTGCTGGATGAGATTGGACCCCATGAATTTTTAGGTGAGAGCACCATCCTGCATCTCAGATGCCTTTGGAAGTCTACAAAAAGACAATGAACCTGGGGAACTGAAAATGCTGGTGACAGAGCTGCTAAGTCATTGACCTAGGGTTTCAGACCAAGAACAGTAGGAATCTAGGTCAGGAGGGGGATGAAAGACAAAAAGAGAGAGAAGGGGTCTAGAAGCTTTCAAGCAGCAGGTAAAGCAAAATTAGAATGAAGAAGTGAGAAAGCTGTTTGGGTGAAAGACTGTGGTTGGAAAAGGCAGAGATGAGTACTTCAGAGGTAGGCCAGATGGGAGTGATGGCATGAAAGCCCATGCTGAAAGTCAAAAAATATCATTGAAAAGGGGGAAGAGGTTAAGGGACTGAGAACTAGTGCAGAGAGTGGTTCTTTTTGGGGGGGAAGGTGGGAATCTTTTGTAAGACTTGATAATCATAAAAATTACAGACCGTTTCCTTGCATAAATGCCATATTCTCACTATTTCACATGAAATGCAGAGAATTCTGGAATCCCTGAAGCCCAGATCCTGGACCCACTGGATCTCTGATCCCTAGTGAAGAATTCCTAGGGTATTGGATGAATGGCTGACCCCACCATAGTGAAGATGGATCTGGGAGTGGAAAAGAAGCCTTAGAAGCAGAAGTCAAAGGTGCAAGGAATCAGGGGATGCTACAGCCAGGGGTCCCAAGGCTGAGAAGGTTTTGTGTGGGACTAGGACACAAAATTTACTGCTGCAGTTGGGAAGGCTACAGAACAGTCTTGGGTCTGCTTCATTTACAGATGCCATCTTGAGATCTGTGGGCATTGGATAGAAAGACACAAAGGTAGATGGTTCCAGGATCTTTTTCCCACAGCTGCTGTCTTCTACTCTGTGAGCAAGTAAGATTGTCTGATTTTTTTTTTTTTTTGAGCATGACTTATTTCCATTTATAATTTCTGTTACTTCTATTCCAAGATCTGCCTGCAGCTGTCTGTCTGCCACTTCAGAGAGTTTTGGTATCCTTACCCAGCTTTCAACTCTGATGCTCCTGGACTGTCCCTCTTCTCTGTGGTCTCTGGGAACACTGTCTCCCAGGATTCCTCTTCATTTACCTCCTACCTGGGGAGCTAAGTGCCTCTTTCCCAGATGGATCTTGTCCTGCACTTAGAGCTTCAGATCCCCACCCCTCCCATTGGATTTCTGTTTATTCCTGCTTTCCAGAGCAGATGCAGACACACCTCAGGAGCTGTAGAAACTGAGGGTTGGCCCCTGATTTCTCTCTCTTGTTCCAGTAGTGCCAAGTTGCTGCTCAGTGGAGCCTGATCAGTGGCTCAGACAAAGGAAGACTTGGCCGTTGATCAGTGATTCACAAGAGCAGAGCACTGGGCAATTGTTTACCACCTACCTGGCCACAGATAGTAGGTAAACAATCCTTGGCTGGGGATGGTCAAGGGATTTAATTCATCGGCTTAAATTACTTTCAGTCTGAGGGTTTGAAACAGATAAGAAGGGCAAGCCTGGGAGTCTGCATGCATCACTGAGCCAGGACTACAAAAAGGACAGGATGAGTACTTTGGAAAAGTCTGAAAATCTTGTTGTCAAACAAGAATCAAGATGAAGCCCTTGGGATGCTTGTCATCCCAAAAGTATGCTGAGGATCCAAAGATGGGGTAATGAGTCCACATAACTTGTCCAAGAGCTCTCCTGGGAGCCCCTCCCCTCACCACTAGAACTTACGAGCTCTACTTCTCACACTACTCACACCCAGGATGTAGAGCTCTGTATTGTACCTGCCTGTTGACCAGTCAGCTTCCTTATTCAACCCTGACTTCCCCCTGGGAGTGTAACTTGTTTACTGTTAAATTCCCAGTGTCCAACACAGAGCTTGGTGCAAGGCAGCCTCTCAGTATTTATTGAGTGAATAATGAATGGAACAAAGGATGAATGCAAAATCCATAATTCATATCCTGATAATGCATCCAGGAAGAATTCACTGTTACGGACTACTTCATTTAAAGTCTATAGACAGCTAGAATTTAGTTGGAAGAGAATGGTCAACATTATTCCCAATAAAAGTTTATTTATTCAATATTTTTCCAATGTCTGTTTTATGCCAGGTACTATTAAAGGGGATGAATAGAACCAATAATAGACCAAAATTTGGAGCACAAAAAGCTGTGGATGGGGGAATGGTGGGAAATTTACAAGTTTCATCTCAAGAACTTCCTAGCACCTGTGGAAGGGAGCAAAGTTGTGATGGGCCTTTTTAGAAAACCGTGGAAGAAGTATAGCTGGATTCCCAGGTTTATTTCACCATGGAACTATTTGCAGACTGGAGTTTGCTCAAGAAGGTCATTCTACAGCCTTACTCCACTTATTCTGTGATTGGGATACGAGTATTTTCAGAGAAATACTCCAAATGGAATTTTTCCTGCTCACCCTTCCTTAAAAGACCCTAACTCTTGCTCAATTACACCATCATACCCTATTATTGGCAAATGCACATATATTCTCACATCCACACAAAGACTTACACATTCATAAAAGCACCCCTACATATCATTACTGGCACACACATTCACATAAACTCTCAAAGGTAAATGTGCAAATGAATACTCACATAAATGTATATTCACAAATATACTTACTTGGAAATATGCTCATGCAAAGAGATACATTCATTAAGAAGAGGTACATGGATGTATAAGCACATAGACACTCGTGTAGAGAAAACTGCATGCTAGTCACAGTACCACACATATATACTTGAATATATATGCATAAATGAGTGCACATACACTTGCATACTATCACTTCTGCTCACTTGTGAACATAGATGCACAATTCCTACACGGACATACACGCTGTGCGAGTTTGAAAGTATTATGTCCCCCAGAAAAAGCCATATTCTTTGATACAATCTTGTGGGGCAAACATTTGAGTGCTGATTAGATTGGAATCCTTTGAGTGTTTCCATGGAGATGTGACCCACCCAACTGTAGGTGATAACTCTGATGAGATAATTTCCATGGAGGCGTGGCCCCACCCATTCAGCATGGGCCTTGATTTCTGGAGCAGACAGAAGGAACAAGCTTGCTATAGCCAAGAGGGACACTTTGAAGAATGCACAGGAATTGACAAGGACATGCAGATGAGAGACAGTTTGAAAATGGCTGTTGAAAGCAGACTCTTGCTCCAGAGAAGCTAAGAGAGGACAATCACCCCAAGAGCAACTGAGAGTGATATTTTGAAGAGGAGCTGTGGCCTAGAGAGGAACATCCTGGGAGAAAGCCATTTTGAAACCAGAACTTTGGAGCAGATGCCAGCCACGTGCCTTCCCAGCTAACAGAGGTTTTCCGGACACCATTGGCCATCCTCCAGTGAAGGTACCTGATTGTTGATGTGTTACCTTGGACACTTTATGGCCTTAAGACTGTAACTGTGTAACCAAATAAATCCCCTTTCTAAAAACCAATCCATCTCTGGTGTTTTGCATTCCGGCAGCATTAGCAAACTAGAACACACGCTTACATTCTTATACACACCCAGACACACTATCACACTCACATAAGGCACACACACTCTCATACACAGATTTACATAACATCTTTACTTAACTTGCACACTTGAGACACTTCTCCCCATAGGCAAGAAAGGAGTGGACCCAAGATCATCTCTCTCTTAGTCTTTCCAAATTCTGGAGAGAGGATGAGACTCAAAGGATGACTTTAATATACAGAAGGAGTATGTGTGGCGACCACTTTTCCTGAATTTTCTAAGAAAGTCTGAAATTCAAGTATTCTTCCATATCCCATTTCAAACCAAATGCTGGAATATGGCCCTGAATTGGACTGCATGAATTATGGAAACTGGGTTAGACAAAAATGCATATCATAGTCTCCAACCCTGATTCAAAGACTTCAGCTTTTTTTTTTTCCAGAGAAATTTTAATTTTTACTTGTTTCCTTTCTGCCTCAAAAACAAGAATTCAGCGGTAAGTATAGTTGAAAGACAGCTCTAAAAAGCAATAGGGTCAATTTTGCCACCTTGCAGCGTGAAGATACAGCCAATAAGAAAAATAAGACCAAGGAAGTAGCTGCTGCTTTTCCAATTTAAATAGCAAGTCATGGTGTAAGAATCAACAAGATATTCTCTCCATAATTTCCTTTAGGTCCTTCTTGCTGAGGGCTATCAGGGGCTGCTGGGATGGACAGTAAGATTAACAGACCTAAACAGGGAGCACTCTGCAGCACACACAGGAGCATTCATTCAATATATTTATTATCAATGAGAATAACTAACATTTTTTAGGTGCTTATTATGCACCAGGCACTGTTTAACTATTTAACTATACACACACACACACACACACACACACACACACATGCTCGTGCACACACACATTGATTTGATCCTTAAACAACTTCATGAAGTAAGAATTACTATTACCTTCATCATTTTACAAATAAGAAAATTGGTGCACAGAGAGACTCAGGAACAGAGGAAGGGTCACACTGCAAGTAGATGGCAGAACTAGGATTTGAATCTCAGTGTATCTCCAGAGAAACAAAAAAGACAGGATATCTCTATATATCTGTATCTAAAACTATATCTGGGTCTATATCTATATCTATATATACATCTCAGGATATACATACATATATATGTAAATATTATGAGATTTATTTTAGGAATTAGCTCATGCAGTAGGAGGGATTGGTAAGTCCAAATCCTGTAGGGCAGCATGCAATTTGGGAACTCCAGTGATGGTTTTGATGAATTCCCCAGGAGAAGTTGGCAGGCTGAAATAGAGATAGAAATTCATCTTTTGACTGTCAAAATCATCAGTTCACCCTTTAAAGCCTTCAAATGATTGGATGAGTCTTCTCTCATTGGTGAAAGTAATCTCCTGTGTTGATTGTAGATATAATCAGCCATAGATATAACCAACTGCTAATAACTTAAAACCATAAAATACCCTAACAGTAACAATCAAGCCAGGGCTTGCTTGGCCAAACGATTGGACATCATAACCTAGCCAAGATGAAACATGGAATAAGCCGTCACACTAGGACGGTTGGCTACGGAGATCATGTATTAGTTTACTAAAGGCCAGGTGAGATCATGGTGAATAAGACAATCAAGGCCCCTGTTTTTATGGTGCTTACATCATGGGGGGGAGATGGAGACAATAAACCAAAAAATATGAAGGGAATGATCGCAGATTGTGGTGAGAATCTTGAAGAAATTAAATCAGGCTGATGTGATCAGTGACAGAAAGTGCTACCTTCTTGTCAGGGTTACCTTCTCTGAGTACCTGAAATCTGAGTTGAGTTGAGACACAAATGTCTGGAGGAAGCCAACCAGGTGATGAGTTGGGGAAAAATTGTCCCAGACGAAAGAGAATAGCAGACACTAAAGCAATGTAGTAGGAAAAAGCTGGACAACTTCAAGAAGCAGAAAATCCAGTGTAGCTGGACAGTAGTGAGCAAGGTGGGGCACGGTAAGTCACAGATTAGGTGAGAAAATAGTGGCTATGCAAAGAAGATGCATTTTTCTTCATGCAAAAAAAGAAACATTGAATGGTTTTAAAATGAGAATGGAATGAATGGATTTTCTTTTGAGAAGATCACTCTATTAGATGTGTCAAGAATGGGTAAAACTCATGCCTGACAAAGATTAAGCTCTCAGTAAGTATTAATTCCCTCCCTAGACCAGGAAACACCCAAGGGAAGGACAGGGAAGCTAACATTCCCAGGCAATAAGTACACCACTCAAAGTCCTTTCTCTTCTAAGAATCCTGAATGTCTTAGTCTCCTGTTGGGAAAACAGATTTTGAGATTCTTTTGTTTGAGCCTCTACTTTATACAGGATCCCTTGGAGACAGCAGGTATATTCTATTTGCCAAGCCCTGGCCTCTTTTCAGAAGCCTCCTTCCCTTGTCCATCCTTGCTCTGTTGTGGTGCTTACCTTATTGTGTTACCTGAATGAGAAAATCCTTTCAGAGCAATATTTCCTATGCATTCATGCATTGATATCCCCATGTGGACCAAAGAATGCGGCAGAGGCCAGGAGCAATAATTTTATATCCACTGGCCATTCAAGGCATCTACTCAAAAGAGTCTTTTCTCAGCTGGGCTGCTATGATATTAATCTCTAATTCTGAGGTCTGATTATTTTTTAATTTCCACTTTGGACCATGACAGCTAACTCACCCATTAGTTGCCAAAAACAATAACAAAACCAAATTCCTTGCTTTAATGAAGGAGAGGCTTTGGGTTTTACTCGAAATGGTGCACTACCCACAGGAATGCAATGATGTTATCCACGTCAACCCGAAGATCCTGGACATTCCCTCCATATGCTCCTCCTTATACCTTCTTCTTTTGTTTCACTGTTGGGTAACTGCCCTCAGGACCACTTCTTCCCCCAGAACTACACCTGGTAGAGGTCAGCACTCAATTATGTACTCATTAAGCAGCTCATAGATCTTAGTTCTCCAAACAAGTAACAACTGAACACATCTTTGGGTTTCTCCATTTCATAACATCCATGCAGCATGGGTTTTACAGCCCATAATTGGCTGGAGTCCTGATGGGTGTTAAGAGATTTGAAAAATGGCTGCAGTTGTGAACCTGAAAGATGTCTGTCACAAGCTTGGAAGAGATCACAAAAGCTACAGAAAGAGGAACACAGAAGCTGAAAGGAGTGAAGGACTCCTGGTTCACGAGGTGAAACAAAACATTGTACAAAACCCTCCTTCTCTTCATTAAACCATAAAATGATGAGGTAAAATCATTTCAGATAAATAAAATACAATCTGAGGTCAAAGCAAGAGAGGGTAGTCCTCAGCATCTGTAGACAATGTGGGAACCCCCACTGAAGCCCTAGGATTGGGGTTTTAACGCTCTCAGAGAAATTCTAGTCAAGAACATGGTCCCTGTGGACCACAGGGAGGATGAATGGGGATTCCTGAAAAAGTAGGGCCAAGTGTGTAAACAGGGAAGAGAGGCTGGCTTCCAGCTCCAGGATGGAGCCCAGAAGTGAACGTCCGTCCCAGGCAGCTGAGCAACTAATATCACGCATGAGATATTAGAACCCCAGACCAAGTGTGGGTTGTAAATGAGGAGCATGAGAGCTAACTCCTCACACAGGGGAGAAATTCCAGGCCATGAAATGAGTGCAAAAGCAAGCATGGAACCCAAAAACAACTGACAGAGGCAACTGTGCAACCAGACCATGGGGATCCTCCCAAATGTAGGCAAGTGCATAGCTCCTATAGACGAGAGCTCCTGCTGAAGGTGGGCTCACAGGCAAACATTGCAAAATAAATAATATTTAAAAATATATAAGGACTAAGAGAATTTACTACCCAAGATACATTTGCTGAAAGAACCTCTAAAGGGTATAAATAAAATTGAATTCAGGTAGAAGAAGGATGTAAGAATCAATAGGGAGGAAATAAACAGATGTGAAGGGAAAGAATAAAGTTAAATTAAATTTGGCCCTTCTTGGCCAAACAAGTTATGAGTTAGAAAGTAAATATAGGGCTGACTGGGGGTCACACCTAAGGGGACAAGGGAAACATGATAGGAAGCAGGAGGGAGCTACATTTCCAGTGCGTTCCTCCCTCATCTTGATTAGTTGGTTGCCCTCTGTCTTTGGAGCCTGGAGTTGGTCTTGGTTTCCCTGGCTACAAAGGCTGTTTACTCCCAGTATCAAAGGTTAGGTGTGTTTGCATCAGAGTGAGTGTACAGAAGAGAGAAACCAGCTTTCCTCAACCACTGTAGCACTCCGATGTACGGCCTGACTCACTCACCTGCTCCCCTGAATAGACCAAAGCTTGGTGTTTTGAAAAGCTTTGGGAAGTCAAGAGCTGTTTTAATTTTTTCTTGTTCTTCCCAATAATATCTGCTGACCTAAGTGTGGCCTCATGTGTAGCATGAGCTGGAAAAGGCAATAGTAGAAAAATCATGTGATGGCAGCACTAACTTATGCATTTGGGTGTGAACTTGTTGGCAAATTATAGCCTGTCACTCCTGAATGAGTGAGCTGAGATGGAAATGTCAATTTGAGCAGAAGTTTTTTTTTCGTCTTTTTGCAGTACAATTTAAGGGGGTGACACAAAATAAAGCACATGCCTAATGCATGAATTTTAAATCTAGTAGTTTAAGGGGGGAAGTATAGAAGAAGAAAGAAAGTCACAAAAGGATTTTTATGCTTTATTGAGCAATAAATGCAGGCAATGTAAGAGGAACAACTTGGACTGGAGAAATCTGCTCTTCTTCATAAAGGGATGATGGGATGAACAGAATGGGGCTTGTTTACAAAACCAATCTAACAAGGATGGGAGAGGAAAAAGAACTTAGCAGGAGCAACATGTTTGCAGGAAGCTCATCACGTGGCAGTGGCTTAGCATGGCTGCCAAAGATGGTCCTGGGGCCTGTTTAGCAGAAGCAAGTCTGAAAAATGTGGCACTGCTTGGCAAGACAACCATGGGGGGACAATGGTACCATATGAGGATAAAGTCCCTTTTCGGTCCTTTTCAAGTCCTATGATATTAAGACTTGAGGGTAAGCAATTTCAGTGCTTTAAGTTCTCCAAGGGGAAGAAACCTGGTTATGTTAACAGAAAGTTTCTAGCAAGCAAGAATGAGGTAAGGCAGCAATTTATTTTCTGAAAATGTTCTCTCTCCACACCATGGGCTCCAGGCATGGGCAGCAAAATATAAACACCAAAAGGGAGCACAATAAGCTAGCACTGTGTTGAGGTCCTTGATCCTGCCTGATTCAGGCTCAGGAAGTGGCAGGCTCAGGCCAGGAGTCACTGAGAACCTTAGACGTAAAACCTCAGATGTCATCACTATTTTCTGCCCGGGAGAGCATAAGGTTAAGGTCAAGTTTATAGAAGGAGATTATTAAAGAAGATTGGGGTAAGCTATACTGGGCACCCAGGTAAAAGGCAGTGGATATTTCAATCCATGTTGACCTGTATTTCTCTCCTTTTTTTTTCCCCTCTGGGCATTGTTTCCACAGCTTCCAACCTTCCTATCTTAGCTTCTCTTTTATGTCCTTTGGCAGTCCAGAAATAATTTGAGCTGGAATTGTTCATCTTCCCCCTATGTGATATGAACATTGGGTCAGACTTATATAAATAATAAAAATGAGAGCTCACATTTATTGAACACTTACTAGGAGCAGGGATTAGCTTATTTAGTCCTCATAACAATCTTTGAGGTAAATGATAAACCTTTCCCCTGATTAGTTGTTAAAACTCAGGCTCTTGTGCTTTGCAATTGGCAGAGCTGAGGTGGAGCCCAGGCAGACTAACTCAAGAACTGCAGGCTTAACCACTCCTCTGTGTGGTGACCCATCTAAAGGCACACCTACTGTCAATATGATTGGGATGACAAGTGCAGCTCTTTGTCACCATGTACCAAAAGCCCATGAAAAGACAATTATATCACCAAATGACACCTCTGTGGCAAAATAAACTAATGAGTTGGAAGGAAGGTTGCATTTCCTGTGTAGCATAGCCCTATTTACTGATAGTACCACTTTTAAAAATAAGGTATGGGTTATCATAGCAGCCATGACAAGCTTTTAAATAACATAAATCAGATCATAATTTTGGTTTACTCACAATAGAATGCTATACAGCAATGAAAATGAATGCACCACCAATAAGTTTAACCAAATGTATTACTATGTAGTTTCAAGGGGAAGAAGCCAGACACAAAAGAATGCCTATTATATGATTCTATTCATATAAAGTTCAAAACCAGGCAAAAGTAAACCAACAGGGTTAGAATTCAGTGTAGTAGTAGACTCTGAGGAAAAGAAAGTGAATAGTGATTAAGAAGGGGGAATGGAGGCAACCGAGAAGCACTGAAAATTTTCTATATTTCTACAGAATTCTTTAGCTATTTCTCACCATTTTCCTTATAGGTTTAATCTATTGACATGGGTTTTGCCTCAGTTTCCAGGTTTGGAACACACTGGCTGAGGATGGGGGCTGGGGGAGGTCCTAACTCCTAACCTTCTAGGCTGGATTCTATACTGCCTGATTCTGATTTCTGGAATGCTAACATTATAGAAAATTTCAAAAACATAAAAAAATTTGCACATAATCCTACCCTTCTGAAATAATTGTTCACATTTTTGGGTACTTCCTTCCATTTCTCATCCTTTGGCAAACTCAAAAAGCAAAGTTGCAGTTGCAATTATAGTATATAGGTGTAATTAATTTTAATTTTTAACAATATTATACTTCAAATGTTCTATATAATTACAAAATCTTTGTAACCCTCATGTTAATTGCTACACAAAATATGTTTAGACTTAATAATTTGTTATTTCGGTGGTGGTGTAAATTTTGGGGCGTGATTTTGTTTGCTTTTGCTGAGATAACTAATATCATAATGAACATCTTCATGTATATACAGCTTCTTTTCAAATTGAGGTTATTTCCTTGGAATTGATGCCCAGATGTGGGATTCCTGAATAGAAGAGTGATGCAGAGTGCTAATATTTAAGCTCTTTATTTGTATCACTGAATTACTTTTACTAAGAGTATATTAATTTTCAATGTCAGGAGGCACCTTTTCACTATACTGTTGCCAGCAGTGGCCACTATCTTTTGGTTGTTGTTGTTCTCCTTGGTTTGTAACATGAAACTTTGAAAACAAAGATGTTTTTAGCGCCTGCATTTCCGCACCATCGGCAGAGTGATTTTCTCAGAAAAAACTGGCATATCAAGCTAGATAACATTTCCAATTTATTGCTCCCATGAAAGTGGCTGCAGGATAAGAACAAATACAGTCTGTGTTCAATCTATTCAATTAGAACACAACGAGGAATCTTTTTCAACACATACAAATCAGCAAATCCCATTCTGGTTGAATCCCATTTAGCATTTATGTAGGCTTAATTAAATCACCGATGGGGCTTTACAAGGGGAACCATCTTCAGGAAATATGCTTGCTAAATACTCTTCAACAATTGTGGTGGGGGTGATAAATAAGTGGTATGGGCTGATTTTCACAGTCCCTTACATTTCCTCCCTGTTTCATATCTCTGCTACAGCTCTGAGCTTGTAAACTAACAATTGAGTTGAAGCTAGTGTGGAGCAGGATATTACACTATGTAATTCATAAGCATCACTCTCTCTGTCCTATTTTTTATCAGGCCCCCTTCAGGTACAAGCTTGCCTTCTAGCACAGGGCCAGGATTTTTTTACATAAACAACCCATCCTTCTTCAAACTTTCTGGAGGTGCAGCCAGAAGGAGGGGAGAATCAGGCCATTACCAACAACTCTTGTGGAAGCCAATGCCTTATTGAGTGCTCAGTCTGACTAACTCTCCAACAAAGCATGCTTTCCAAGAGCTCTCCATTTCAGTCTCTGACTCTCTTTCTCTCTCATTGAAAATGGACCAATACAAAGTGATAAATGACACTAGTTATGAGTATCAAGCTCCCTGTGCTTCCACTACCTGAGCTAGTCTGATGACACCCTAAGAAGCTCAGGTATCTTTATGGCCCCATGAGTGGAGCTAGCAAGTATGGGACTAAGCCTTCGCTTTCCTTACAACGATTCATTTCATCATATCTAAGGAGGGCAGTATTGTAATGATCACCATTTTACAGAAGAAGAAACTGAGGCTAAGAGGAGTTAAGGGACACACCTTGGCTCACAGACCTAATCCCCCAAGGGTGGGAATTAAACCCAAGTCTTTCCTGACTGGTTTCTCAGTTCAAACATTAAACCACTACCCTATATCTAGATTCTAGAGAAGATAAACTTGAGCATGACTTTCCTAGGAGCATGTGTCTCTTTATGGCGCTCCAGAAATGTACGAACACAATTATCCATGGAGTGTTCTTTCATGATAAAATTGCTTTATCTTGAAGCCTTTAGGAGAAGCTTGCAGCTAATTAGACCTGAGTGACATCCAGCATATTAAGAGATTGGCAGAGTAAGAGGATTGAAAAAAAATTATGCTTCAATTAGTCAACTCTTATCTCCCTAATCTCTTTTAATTGAACTCCCAGTCTCCAAGAATTTTGAAGTCAATTTGAAGGATATATTGTAAATAGATTTCTTCCCAAGAAGGCTGGAAAGAGCTGGGAACCAGCTCACTCATCTTTCTCAATTTACAGATGAGGACCTGAGAAGGGATGTCATCTGGTCAGGATCACAGGGAGTCATAACCAGCACTTCAGTCATTATAGCCTCAGGTCAACACTTCATCCAGGAAAGCAATGCCACTTTTTCTCTCTTTAAAAGACAAGGGGTGGGGGTGGCGTTACCCAGTGACCAATGAGTTCCACTCAGGCAGTCCTTATTTACAAAGGTGATAACTCCATTTCCTTTGCTTTGCAGGCCCCAGGTAGTGGTGATGTGATAGGTTAATAGCTTCTTTGAACATGAAGACATGTGAATTGGGAAGCAGCTGAGTGTAACAGAAAAACAAAATTGAGAGTTGAAGACCAAAGTTGGAATCCTTGCTTTGCTGCTTACTACTTGTTTGATCTTGAAGAGTCATATAATCTAAGTCTGTATGAGTCTCGACAGTATCCCTGGTATCTATTGAAAAGCCTGATACATACTAGGTATACCTACATACATTCAAACAAGATTCATTAAAAAGGAGTCATTGAATAATTATCATCAATGTCTCTAGATTCAGGCTGCTGGCTCATCTTTGTGCTAAATCTGAGACCCTAGAAAATAATGTCATGTTGCTGAGCCTCAGTTTTATTATTTATAAAATACAGGTAATCATATGACCTACTACAAAGGGTTGTTAAAAAGACTAAATGAGAATGCAGGAAGTAGCTGGCAGTTAACACTCAATAAATGTTTTCTATTATTCTCGTTCTATGTATAAGTGGAGAGAGGTGACAGGATACAAAGAGATAAAGTTTAGAAGGGACCATATTTTGAATGGCCTTGAATGTCACAGTACAGAATTGAATATATTCCCACAAACATCAAGTTTTACGGAACTAATTCCAAATTGTTCATGTCTTGGGGAGCCTGCTTCTACCATGTTAGACATGTATCTAAGGCAAGCAAATGAGAAACCAATGAGACTTCCTTCCTTCCTGTTTTTCTCCTTCCTTCCCTTGTTTACTTCATTCTTCAGCCTAGATATCAGATAGCAGATCCTATTTGTAAAGTTTTCCCTTTTGATTGCCAAATTCCCAACTGGTTGGCCCTCCCAGAAGCAATTTGCCTAACCCTGAGCGGGTGGTGAACACAGGGAGAAGTTTCAACCCATCCTGCTTGGCAGAAAAGCAAAATTCCCAAACCTTGGTTAAAATCTCCTGGGTTTTCTATCCTCTGTTCTTTGTCACTGAGCTAGCTGGAGCCTCTGTTTTCAGTTTCCTCCTCCTCTCATCCTGTCTGATTCATGTATTGATGTCTCGATACTGAGTCTGCTGCTGTGATGAGCTGTGATATCACAGGCAAGATTTATTAACAGCAAAAGTATCTGTCAGGAGCAAGTGGGAGAGGCTGAGAGGAAGAGAAGGAAGCCCAGCTCAGACCAGAACGTGAATGAGGTCATCAGTGCACCAGTATTTATTAATAACACAGTATCTCCAGTTGTCCTAATGATCTTATGAGGCATGAATTATTATTCAATTTTATAGATAAGGAAACTGAGATTCAGAAGCATTAAGTAGCTTATCCATGTTTGCATAGCTAGTAATTGATACAGCTAGGTTTAAAATGTAGGTCCAAGGGAATATGAAGTCTGTGCTTTTTAATTTGCACTTTCTCCCATTGAAAAACCTTCCCCCAACAGAAAAAGAATTGAGGGACTCTTCCTCTCACATTCTCATGGGTGGGAATAGAGGTCATATCTCAAGACAAGTGGAGAAAGGTATGCTGATGGGCACATGGTTGTATTAAGGAAGCAGAGAGAGAGTGCATTATCTGAGGTCAGGTGTGGACTTACCCTTTAGATCGGAAAAGATACTGAGAAACTTGATCTGGCTGCAGATGCTGACTCCAGAAGTGCAACTTAGCAACTGTGGCCTAGAATAAATGCATAAACTTAATTCCGAAGTCTGAGATGTAGCAGATCCAAGTAACTTAGAGCAGGTAGCCCCATTTGGGATGCAGCCCTTGAGCTGAGAGCAGAGTGTTAGATTCTAGTCTCAGTAGGAAAGGCTGGCTGGAGTCAGGCAGGGCAATGTGGAAAACACCTCAGATGGTGATAGAAGCCCTGAGAAATGTATGCTATTAATCAGGCTAACCAGTCAAAACTTAGGAGTAGGAGCAATCTCTTTCATGGCCCTTCCTTTACAGAACATACAGGAATCAAAGATGCCATCTGTGTACTTGAGTAATTATTCCACAGTCTTCTGGTAAGGGCAACTGAAATGCAGCATGATACATGCTAGCTAACATAGGGAAGCATAAGGGCCTTCACAGTACCAAGGAGGGACAACTAACTCAGCTTGAAGTGGTGTCAATGAGGACTTCATGGAGTAAGTGAAATTTCAGCCAACACTGATGGAAGAGAAGTCATTAGCCAGGGGAATAAAGGAGAGAGAGGTGCAGGAAGTCTGAGCAGGAGGAAAAAAAGGTATAAAGTCTTAGAGGTATGAAACAGCCTGATGCATATGGAAAATCCTCAAATGGAGGGTGAGATGAAGGTAGGGGTGTGGGCAGGGAAAAGCTTGGAAATACAGAAAGAGAAGCAAAAATCTAAAAAGACCTTTGAAAACTCTAGTAAGAAGATTGAGAAATTATAGACAAAAGAACCCTGGATATCTAACTTTTCTTTAAAAACAGAAAAAACATTGTTATTTCTGCATAACTTGCAGCTCAAGAATTGCTGCCATCTTTAAACAGGGCAAGCACACTCCAGTTCCCCACCTTCCCTTCTCCCACACTCTAGTAAGCTTTGTTAAGACAACTGAGTTTTACTTTGAGTGGTTTTAAAGAAGAGAGGAATATGATCTTACAATGTTTACAAACATCTCTCTGACATCTTTGGGGAGAGGGATTGAAGAGAGACTTACTAGTAGTACAGGTGGGAAATAATGCTGGCTTGAATCAAAGTGATGTTGGAGATGGAGAAAAGTGTACAGAATTGAGATAGGTGGTGATTGGGGAGGAATCTTTAAAACTTGTTAAAATCAAAATACCTATTTGAAGTACAAGAGTGGGAAGCATAAAGACTATCAATTGTCAAACCACAATCCTTGAGCCAAATCTGGTCAATGTTTTTGTAAGTAAAGTTTTATTGGAATACAGCCACATCTGTTCATTTATGTCTTGTCTTTGGATGCTTTCACACTACACAGTTTAGTAGTTGTGACAGAAACCAAATGGCCTGCAATGCTAAGATATTTACTGTGTGGCCTTTTACAGAAAAAGTGTGCTGACCATTGATATAGACAGTTAGACAAATGTGTCTGGGACTCAAAGAAGTTGGACTGGAGACACAAATGTATAGGAGAGTGTGGATTAGAAATGACATAAACATCTGGCCAGGGTTCTGCTGTGCTCCAACATTTAGACATCAAGAAAAGGTGTGTGAAAGCATAAAAGAATCTGAAAAGAGGCAGCAAATGAGACTGGAGGAAAACCAAAAGAATGTGGAAATATAGCATCCCAAAGCAGAGAACGTCTCTAGAAGGAGGTAGGTATGTCATATTCTCCTGAAATGCAAAGTAAGAGGGGACAGAGGTGCCTCTAGATGCTCCTAGATCTGGCAACATTGGGGGTCACTGATGATTTTGAACAATGTCAATGAAATCATAGAGAAAGCAACAGATTGAAGTAAAATGAAGAGATGTGGGGAAATTAATCTAAAAAGAATAGATAATGCTTTCAACAAACTTTGCCACAAAGTGGAATAGGGAAATAGGATGTTATAGGAAGGGAGCCATGGATTTATAATTAAACATTTTATTGAACTATAACTTATACAGAAGAGAGCATAAATTATAAAGTGTACAGATCAAACATTTTTCTCAAAGTGAGCACAACTGTATAACCACCAACCAGATCAAAAACAGAATTTTACCATCATCTCAAAAGTCCTCTGATTCATGAACATGGTGTGCCAGTTTGAATGTATTGTGTCCCCCAAATGCCATTATCTTTGTGGTCTTGTGGGACAGAATAGTGGGGATTAAGTTGGAATGTTTGGATTCGGAGATACGCCCCACCCAACTGTAGATGATAACTGATGGGATATTTCCACGGAGGTGTGGCCCCGCCCATTTGGGGTGGGCCTTGATCAGTGGAGCCATATAAATGTGCTGACTCAAAGAGACTGAACGCAGTGCAGCTGTGAGTGATGTTATTTGAAGAGGAGCAAGCTTGCTAGAGAGGAATGTCCTGGGAGAAGCCATTTTGAAACCAGAACTTTGGAGCAGACGCCAGCCATGTGCCTTCCCAGCTAACAGAGGTTTTCCGGACGCTATTTGCCATCCTCCAGTGAAGGTACCCGATTACTGATGTGTTACTTTGGATACTTTATGGCCTTAAGACTGTAACTGTATAGCCAAATAAAACCCCTTTTTATAAAAGCCAATCCATCTCTGGTGTTTTGCATTCCGCAGCATTAGCAAACTAGAACAGATTTTGGTACCAGAGAAGTGGGGTGTTGGTGCTGCTGTGTTTGCAAATACCAAACATGTTGGAACGGCTTTTTAAATGGATAAGGGGAAGATTCTGGAAGAATTGGGATGAGCTTGATAGAAAAGGCCAAAACTGCTTTAAAGAGACTGTTTGTGGAAATATGGACTCTAAAGATACTTCTGATGAGGCCTTGAACAGAGATGATCAATGTGTTGTTGTGAACTGGAAGGAAGGCGAACCTTGTTTTAAAGTGGCAGAGAATTTGGCAAAATTGAGTCCTGGTATCAGATGGAAGGAAGAATTTAAAAGTGACAAACTGGAATACTTAGCTGAGGAGATCTCCAGACTACCTGTGGAGGATATACCCTGGCTTCTCCTTGCAGCTTATAGTAAAATGTGAGCAGAGAGAGATAAACTTAGAACTGAACTCTTGGGTTCAAAGAAACCAGAAGTCGATGGCTTGGAAAATTACAGGCTTCCAGGGGGTGGAATCCCAGAAGCTACAGCCCAACGTGAGGATGTAACCAAACATGGAACCCAGCTGCCATTTCAGTACAAGCCAAGATTGGAGATGGAATTATCCAGAAAGGATTTGTGGAAAGTCCTATTGTCTGATGGCTTTGACCCCTGCATGCTTCATGCAAAGCCAACAGAATTTTTGCGAGATCTTTATAGACGGAGCCATTGCCGGTCTGGACTGGAGGAGACAGACAAGGAACAAATTGCAGGAAAAATTTCTTCAAAGACAGAGCCATGGAGGTTGAGGTCTGGAGTCAAGAGGCCTTGGGCTGGGAGAGCAGAGCAGCCCACACACATGGAAAGGGTGAGTTTGCCCCGGAGGTCGAGGGCAGGCATTCCACCTCGGTGCTCTGGAAGAGTTTTGCCACCTCAGGTCCCAAAGAGGTTGGAGCACATTCCCAGGGAATTGGGGAGAGCCTGGCTGCCACCACACTGTTCTGAAGGGGTTGAGCGTGTGCCCCGGAGATGGAAGGGAATCCGGGTGCTGCCCCAATGTTTGAGGAGGGTGGGGCCGAGAAGGTGGTCTCCCCAATGTGTGGGTATGTTGGAGCACTCACCTAAGCGTTTGGAGAGGAAAGGGCTGCCACAAAAGCCCTTAGGAAGGGTTAGACTCCCACTCTCTCAAGCCCCAAGGATGCAACATTGTTCTGTAAATGACTCTCAGACTTTGAAATCTAATGGAGTTTGTCCTGCAGGTTTTAGGAACTGTTTTGGTCCTGTTAACCCTGTTTTCCTTACTCTTTCTCCTTATGGCAATGGAAATGTTTATCCTATGAATGTCTCTCCTTTGTATATTGGAAGCATATAACTTGTTCTAAGTTCACAAATCCACAGCTAGAGGGGAATTATGCCTTAGGACTGACCACGCCTAAATTGATTTTGATGGGACTTTGGACTTAACTTTTGGTACTGAAATGATTTAAGTTTTTGTGATATTGTGATGAAATGAATGTATTTTGTATTTGGAAAGATAATGTCATTTTGGGGTCCAGGGGGTGGAATGTGCCAGTTTGAATGTATTGTGTCCCCCAAATGCCATTATCTTTGTGGTCTTGTGGGACAGAATAGTGGGGATTAAGTTGGAATGTTTGGATTCGGAGATACGCCCCACCCAACTGTAGATGATAACTGATGGGATATTTCCACGGAGGTGTGGCCCCGCCCATTTGGGGTGGGCCTTGATCAGTGGAGCCATATAAATGTGCTGACTCAAAGAGACTGAACGCAGTGCAGCTGTGAGTGATGTTATTTGAAGAGGAGCAAGCTTGCTAGAGAGGAATGTCCTGGGAGAAGCCATTTTGAAACCAGAACTTTGGAGCAGACGCCAGCCATGTGCCTTCCCAGCTAACAGAGGTTTTCCGGATGCTATTTGCCATCCTCCAGTGAAGGTACCCGATTACTGATGTGTTACTTTGGATACTTTATGGCCTTAAGACTGTAATTGTTTAGTGAAATAAACCCCCGTTTTATAAAAGCCTATCCATCTCTGGTGTTTTGCATTCTTCAGCATTAGCAAACTAAAACACATGGGATACTTTTTCATTTATTTAGGTCTTCTATAATTTTCTCCAGCAGATTTTTTTTGTTAAATTTATTCCTATTTTATTATTTTTGACACTACTATAAATGGAATTGTTTTCCTAATTTCCTTCCCAAACTGCTTATTGCTAATGTCTAGAAATGCAACTGATTTTTGTGCATTGTTCTTTTATCCTGAAACTTTGTTGAATTTGTTTATTATCTCAAATAGCATATTTTGAGCTTCTTTAAGATTTTCAATATATAGGATCATGTGCTGCTTCCTTTCCAATTTGAAGTTCTTTTATGTCTTTTTCTTGCCTAACTGTGTTGGCTAGAACTTCCAGTACAATGTTGAATAGAAGTGGTGAAAGTACGCTTCTTTGTCTTGTTTCTGATCTCAGGGGGAGTTTTCAGTCTTTCACAACTCAGTATGATATTAGCTGTGGATTTTTCATAAATGTCACTATCCTGTTGGCAAATTTCCTTCTATTCATAATTTGTTGAGTATTTTTATTACAAAGGGTGTTGGATTTTGTCAAATGCTTTTCTGCATCAATTGAGATGATCATGTGTTGTTTATTTTGCCTTCACTCTACTAATGTGGTGCTTTATATTGAATGATTTTCAGATGTAGAACCACCCTTTCATTCTGGGGATAAGTACCACTTGGTCATGGTTTATCCTTTAAATATGCTGCTGGATTTAGTTTACCAGTACAGTCTGGGGGGCTTTGTAGATATTCTCATCAGGGAATTAGTATGTAGTTTTCTCTTCTTTGGATCTCTTTGTCTGACTTTGGTATCGGGGTAATGTTGGCCTCATAGAATGAGTTAGGAAGAATGCTCTAATTTTTTGGAATGGCAGAAATTGAGTTATTGCCATGGCTTGTCAGCAAGCCACCACCAGAACTCAACAGGCTTCAGAGGAAGTACAGGCCTATCAATACGCTTATTCAAAATTCTAGCCTTCAGAACTATGAGACAAGTCACTCTTTTGTGTGGTATTTTCTTATAGCAGTCCTAGAAAACTAAAACAGTTAGTTTTAGTAGTTTGTGTGTTTCTGGGAATTTGTCCATTTTTTCTAAGTTATCTAATCTGTTGGTGTTTAATTGTTCATATTACTCTCTTATAATCATTTTTATTTCTGTAAGATTGGTAGATATTTCCCCCTCTTATATAGATTATGTTAGTCGTCTCTTTTTCTTGTTCACTCTAACTAAAGGTTTGTCAATTTTATTAATCTTCTCAAGGAACCAACTGTTCGTTTTGTGATCCTATTTTCTATTCACTTTTGTTTATTTCCATTCTAATCTTCATTATTTCCTTTCTTCAACTTGGTTGAGGTTTAGTTTGGTCTTCTTTTTCTAGTTCCTTAATATATTAAGTTAGATTATGGATTTGAGATATAGGCATTTATAACTATAAATGTTCCCCAGAATACTGCCTTTGCTGTATCCCATGATATTTAGTATGTTGTGTTTTGTTGTCTTTCATCTCAATGTGTTTTCCAATTGTCCTTGCAATTTCTTCTTTGACCCATTGGTTGTTTGTGTTTACTTTCCACAAATTTGTGAATGTTTCCAATTTTCCTTCTGTTGTTGATTTCTAGCTTCATTCCACTGTGGTCAGAGAATATACTTTGTACAATCTCAATCTTTTAAAATTTATCAAGACTTGTTTCATGGCCTACCATATGATCTACCCTGGAGAATGCTTCATGTGCATTGAGAAAAATGTATATTCTGTTATTGTTGGGTAGAATGTTTTGTATATGTCTGTTAGGTCTAGTTGATTTACAGTGCTGTTTAAGCCCTCTTATTTACTTATTGATGTTCTGTCTAATTTTTCTATCCATTATTGAAAGTGGGATATTGAGTCTCCAGCTATTCATGTATATTTTAGTTTCAAAGCAGATACCATGAAATAGGTTGGGTTTTAACAATGGGAATTTTGTTTGTTTGTTTGTTTTTTGTTTGTTTTTTCTTTTTTTTTGTTTTTTTTCTCTTTATTTTTCTTGTTTTATTTATTTATTTCTTTATTTATTTATTATTTTTTTTTTATTTTAACAATGGGAATTTATTAGCTTACCATTTGAGGCCATGAGAATGTTGAAATTAAGGCATCATCAAAGCAATGTTTTCCTGAAGATTGGCTGCTGGTGATCCTTTGGCTCTCTGTCACATGGCAGGGCACATGGTGGTGTCTGCTGATCTCTCCCTTCTCTTCCAGGTTTCATTGCTTTCAGCCTCTTGCTTCCTTGGTGAGTGCCCTCTCTCTCTCTCTCTCTCTGTCTCTCATCTCTGAATTCATCCATTTATAAAGGGTTCCAGTAGGAAGATGAAGAAGACCTACTCTGGGCCACAAGTTAGCGGAAGTAACCTCATCAGAAAGTCCTATTTACAGTAAGTTTATACCCACAGGAATGGATTAGCTTTAAGAACATGATTTTCTTGAGAACATACAGTTCCAAGCCACCATAATGTACAACTGCTTATTTCTCCCATCTATTCTATCAGTTTTAGCCTTATATATTTTGAGGTTCTGTTGCTAGGTGAGCATATGGTTATAATTGTTATATCTTGATGGATTTACCCTTTTATCAATTTATAATGACCTGTTCTTCTTCTGTAACAATATTTGACCTAAAGTCTATTTTTTCAGATATTAGTGTAGCCAATCCAGCTTTGTTTTATTACTGTTTGCATGGAATAGTTTTTTTTTTTTTTTTCCCATGCTTTCACTTTCAGCCAATTTGCATTTTGGATCTAAAGTAAGTCTCTTGTAAACAGCAAATAGTTTTATCTATTCTGCCATTATCTGCCTTTTGATTGGAGAGTTTAATCCATTTACATTTAAAGTAACTACTGATAAGGAAGGGTTTATTTGTGCCATTTAAACAAACTTATTTGTTTTCTGTATGTCTGATATTTTTTTAATACCACAGTTCCTTCATTACTGCCTTCTTTTTTTATTTAATTGATCTTTTTCTGGTTAGCATTTTGATTTCCCATCTCCTTTATTATTCTGCATTTTTTGGTTATATTTGTGGTTATCCTCAGAATTATAATTAATATCTTAAATTTATAAGTCAATTTTTAATTATTACCAATTTTAGTTTCAATAATATACAAAAACTCTGCTGTTTTGCAGCTCCATACCCTCTGATGCTATTATTGTTACAAAAATTACATCTGCATTCATCATGATTCCATTGACATTGATTTATAATTACTGTTTCATGTACTTGTCTTTAATCCATCCTGAAAACAATAGTTACAAACCAAAAGTACAATATAATGGCTTTTACACTTACCTCACAGCTTACCTTTACTTGCCTTTTTTTAAAAATCTTCATATGGCTTTGAGTTACTCTCTAATGTCTTTTCATTTCAGCCTGAAGAACTCACTTTAGCAGTTCTTGGAACACAGGTCTGCTAGCAATGAAATTCCTCAGTTTGGGATAATCTGGCAAAGTCTTAATTTCTCCAGTTTTTAAGGATGATTTTGCTGAATATAGAATTCTTTGTGTGTGTTTTCTTTTCTTTCATTCCTTTACAATATATCATCCCACTGACTCTGGCCTCCTTGGTTTCTGATGAGAATTGACTGTCAATCTTAATGAGGATCATTTGCATGTGATGAGTCACTTCTGTCTTGCTGCTATCATTCAAATAGTTATTCTATTCCACCCCCCTCCCTTTCCTCCATATGAAACTACAATTATATAAGTGCTGAATCTCTTCACTCTGTCCCACAAGTCTCTTTTGCTTTTGTCTTTATTTTCTATCCTTTGTTTCTCCTGATTAAGTTTTGATTATTTTTATAAATTACTGTTTTCCAGTTCACTAATTCTCTCTTTAGTTGGCTTTAATCTGTTTTTGTTTTATTTTGAATTACTTTATTTACCAAATAATAAAAAAAAAAAACCATTTCCAAACAAAATAAAGCAAAGCAATGGGGAAAACAAATATCCTGAAATAACTTCATTCCTTCCAATATATTCCTACCATACCAAAAGAAAATTAATGAACCATAGTCATACATGAGCATTTCGATATCATTAAGATCACCCTCAATATCTTATCTATTCTTATTAGATTATTGTTCCCCATTCCCTAGCTATTGTCTATCTCTAGATCCCCTATAATCTACAATATAAGACACTTATTTTACCTTTTTCACAGAGTTCACATTAGTGGTAACATACAATATCTCTCCCTTTCTGTTAATTAATCTGTTATTAAACCCATATGTAGAGTTCTTTAGCTTGGTTATTTTATTTTTCATTTCTCAATTTTCTACTTGATACTCTTTTTATAGATTCTAGTTCTATGGATTAATGTTCCATTTTGTCATTCATTAAATTAAACATGTTCATCAGAGTTAAAGTCTGTCCCTTAACTCCAATATCTGAATCATCTGCAAGTCTGCTTCCATTGTAATTTTTTCCTTTGTAGGCCTGGTAATTTTTGATTGGATGTTGGACATCACATATGGAAAAAAAAATATCTGAAGGGTCTGAAAGATGTTAACTGCCTCCAGATTATTTCTTTTAGCTAATGGCAAGAAATGAATTTGAGATAGAATACTTTATTCCAACCAGGCATTGTGCTAAATTAAGGCTAGGTTTTGGTCTATGTAAGTTCTTGTTTATTTCTAGTTTATTCTTACTCCTAGGGTAAAGAGGCATAACTGCAATCCTGAGTGTTTTCATGTCCTTGAACTCCAATTTTTGTCTTACAGCACTGTGTGATTTCCAAAAGCTCTGCTTAGATTCTCACCCTCTTACCAAACATTTATGCTCGGTTTCTTAATCTTGTCCTGTGGGACTTGTGAATTGGCAAATTTCTCTGGGGGAAAAGTGGTATGAGTTTCAGGCTTACTTCTCTGATTTTTCCCTTCTTGCTAGTACCTTGGCCTCTAAAATCCTGGCTTCTTTGGTAGCTTTGGACTCCAATTTTCATTTTCCTAGTCCCAGGAGATTGCAAGAAATCTGTTTAGCTATCACTTTCTGCTCTGGTTCTTGACCTATTTCCCCGGGCTGCTACAAAACTTCAAATGCTTCCAAGGATATCTTAGTGTAGAAGAATGAGCTTCTCTTGAAGGGTTCCTATCTCTCTAGGATCTTGGATTGTCAGGTTTTGGCTGCCTTGATGGCTCTTTTCTGCCCCCTCCATCTATTTTTAGTGTGTTTTATATGTATTTCATTTACCTTTTTTTTTTTCCTGTTCTTATTGGGGTATTAAGTCTGTTGACAGTTCACTGATCATATCCAAAAACTGAATTTTTCTTTCTTTTTATTATTTAATGGAAATTATCACAATATGATTAAATGCCATTGAGAATGATCCTGTGGGGATTTTCTGGAAAAAAAAACGATGGTAAAGAAAAGAAGTGGGGGGAATTTATCATTCTATATTGTGGATAAAGAAAACTATATGTCCTACCCAAAGGGTAAATGAAAGGATGACTTATCAAGGTGAGGTAAGTTGAAAGAACAAAAAGGACCCCATTTGGTGAGCCACCCAAGGAATAGCAATGAATGGAATTCATGAACACATCTGGGCCTGAAGGAGAAAAGGGAGCAAATGAAGAAAGCTGGAGCTATGAAATTGGGGGCTGCTCAACAAGGGCTGTGGTCATGGAGGGAAAATTGCTATTACCATATCTGTGGTCAGGGAATTTGAAACAAGAGACATACATACCCCAATCTTTCTAATCATAACCTATGATCTCCCCTTTGTGCTTCAATTTGACCAAACTTAATAAAATTTCTGAAAACATTTTTGTAGTTACATATATACAAAATTTTCCATTTTAGTAAATTTCAAGTGTAAAAATTCAGTGGTATTAAATACATTCACAAGTTGTGATACCATCACCAACATCCATTGCCCAAATATTTTCCTTACCTCAACAGAAGCTCTGCATCCATCAGGGAATAACTTCCTCTTCCCCTCCATTCCCTGGCAACCTATAATCCACTATCTCTATAAAATTCACTTCTTCTGGATATTTCATACAAGCACAATCATACAATAGCTGTCCTTTTGTGTCTGACTTATTTCACTCAACATGATGTCTTCTAGGTTCACCCATGTTGTAGCATGTATCAGAACTTCATTCCTTTTTATGGCTGAGACTCTGTTCAATTCTTTTGGGTTTATACCAAGAAGTTGGATTGCCAGGTCTTATGGTAATTCTATGTTCAACTTTCTGAGGGACTTCCAAACTGATTTCCAGTGGCTGTACTATCTTACAATCCTGCCAATAAGATACGAAGTTCAAATTTCTCTGCATCTTTGTCAACACTTGATATTAGCTGCTTTGTTTTAGTTTCATTTTGATTTTTTAATAATAGCCATCCTAGTGGGTGTGAAGTTGTATCTCATTATGGTTTTGATTTGTATTTCCATAGTGATTAATGAACTGGAACATCTTTGCATGGGCTATTGGCCATTTGTACATCTTCCTTGGAAGAATGTTTATTCAAGCCCTTTGCCCAGTTTTTAGCTGGAGTATTTGTCTTTATGTTGTCAAGTTATTCAGTTCTTTACATATTCTGAATACTAAACCCTTATCACATATATTTTTAGCAATTATTTTCTCCATTTCTGTAGATTGGCTTTTCACTTTCTCAATAATGTCCTTTGATATATAAAAGTTTTTAATTTTAATGAAGTCCCATTTATCTATTTTTTTCTTTTGTTGCTCATGCTTTGGGTGACATATCTAAGAAATAACTGCCAAATCCAAGGTTATGAAGGTTTACCATTATATTCCCTTCCAGGAGTTTTATGTTTCTTGTTTTGTTTGTTTGTTTGTTTGTTTGTTTGCATATAGATATCCATTTGTTTTTTCCAGAACCACTTGTTGAAGACACTATTCTTTCCCTAATTAATGCACTTGGCAAACTTGTGGAAAATCAGTTGGCCATAGGTATGGATTTATTTGTTTCTGAACTCTCAAATCTATTCCATTTGTCTGTATGTCTATCTTTACCCAGTGTCACACTGTTTGATTACTGTGGCTTTTACTAAGATTTGTAATTGCTAAGTGTGAGACCTCCAACTTTGTTCTTCTTTTGCAATATTGACTTGGCTACTCAAGGTCCCTTTTGATTCCTTATGAATTTGAAGATTGGCTTTTTCATTTTTGCAAAAAGGCTGTTGGGATTTTGATAGGTATTTCATTGAATCTGTAGATCCCTTTGGATAGTATAGATGTGTTAATAATATTAAGTCTTAGGTATTTCATTGAATCTGTAGATCCCTTTGGATAGTATAGATGTGTTAATAGTATTAAGTCTTCCTATCCATGAACAAAGGATGTCTTTGTCATTTATTTAGGTCTTAAATTTCTTTCAGCAGTGTTTGGTAGATTTCAGTGTACAAGCCCTTCCCCTCCTTTATTACATTTATTCCTAGGTATTTTATTGTTTTAGGTACTATTGTGATTGGAATTTTAAAAAAACTACATTTCAGAATATTCTTTGCTGGTGTATAGAAACACAGATGACTTTTGCATATTCATGTTGTCTGAAATGTTGCTGAATTTGTTTATTTATTTTAGTAGGTAATTTTGTGGATTATTTGGGATTTTCTATATAAAGAACATGTTATCTGTGACTAGAGATAGTTTTACTTCTTCCTTTCCAATTTGGATGCCTTTTATTTCATATGCTTGCCTAATTGCTCTGACTATAACTTCCAATAAAATACTAAATAATAGATTTCTTGGTGGGCAATTTTTTCTTTGCTCAGTACTTTAAATATGTCATCTTCGTCCTACTTTCCCCCATGGTTTCTGATGAAAAAATTGCTACTTAATCCTATTGTGGATCCCCTATATGTGATGAGTTGCTTCTTACTTGCTACTTTTAGGATCCTCTCTTATTGTTTTTCATCCCTGAACTTTCTGATTGGTTCCTTTTAAAATTTTATAACTCCTCCTCTTGTTTGTGTATTGTCTTCCTGATTTTCTTTAGTTCTATGTCCATGTTTTCCTTTAGCTCACTGAAATTATTCAGGAGAGTTGACTTCATACCTTTGATTAGCTCTTCCACAGTTGTGCCTCTTCTGTCATTTTATTTTGATCTTTTGAGTGAGCCATTTTCCCTGTTGCTTTGTGTGTCTTGTAATCTTTTGTTGAAGTATGGGCATTTGAATATTTCATGTGCTAACTCTGGAAGTCAGATTCTCCCTCTTACTCAGGGCTTTAGTGTAGTTTGGCTCTGTAGTGAGGATCTCCTTCTATGCTTTGTCCAGTTTATACTGAACCTATAGAAAAGCCCATGGTGATCAATTAGGTTCTTGTCAGGTCCGTCTGAGCCTGCATCTTGCCCTGGGCATCTACAGTAGCTTTCAAGAATTTACCAGTTTGTGTGACTATTTCTCTTCCAATAAAGCAGTTTCTCTCCCAGGTCTCTGGGCTATGCTGTTTATCACAATCATAGTCTTTTATCCTAGGCAGCTGCAGTCAGGTCAGCTCTGCTCAACTTTTCTGCACTGGCTTCACTCCATCCTCTGCTCCCCCTTTCCATGCTGTTTCTCCACCCTGGGTAAATTTCAGGTTAAGGGACCCATCCGCATACCCTACACATCTGTACTCCATGGAGTCTTTTGGTGCTGATCTACAAAAATACCCAATATTTTCATTTAGATGCACCAATAATCGGAGGGATCCATACTTGAGTGCACACAGTCTGCCATGATGCTTCTGTGGGTCGCACAAAGTGTTACATGGAACCAAGAGAGGGGGTGGGTTCCAAACAAATTAACTCACCCCATGGCTTTCCTACCACTTTTAGAATTTTTTTCCATTTCTGCATTCATTGAGTTGTCCTCTATCTTTAATTATCTTCCAGGGTTTTGGGAAATTTGATTCTGATACATTCTGCCCATTTTGCATTGTTTCTAATGGGGGCCATTCACCAGGGGTGTCTTACTCTACCCTCTTTCTGATGTCACCCTTGGAGGTCATTTTATACAGGTCAATCTCCCAGGACATGGAGAAGGTAAGAGTCAATCTGGGTCAGAGGCAACAGAGAAATATCAACACATAAGAAACTAGTTAAAGGAATAAAGTCTTTGATAATGTAAGAGGACATTAAACCCAGACATTAAAGGAATGACCTAAAAATAAAGGAAGGATATTTCCTCAATCCTAACAGGAGGAAATTCTAAGAAAAGGAAATGGGCATGGATGGGTTTGTGGTGAAAGCATGGAAGAACTTTCTCCAATGACTTCTGTTTTCCCTAAATATATGAAGTCATATCATGATGTGAACATGAGAGGCATGGGGAGTGAGTGTGAGAGGTTTGAAGAGAGAAGAGAAAATATTCAGTAGTCATCTAGAGGATACAGGGGCAATATTACTGGAGAGACATCTGAGGATGGTAGAGCAGTATTGAGAATATATGTGAGGTGTATGGTCATGAAATTTAAGTGAAGTTAGTTGGTCTACTTGTTGGATTTTTCTATAGTAATGTTTAACAACTTGGGGGGTCTTAACCATCTGGGCAAGATGAAGATGGCAGAGACAAGAGCATTAAGATGTATTCTAGGGAGTAATTATAAAAATGGGTCATGAAATCTAAGCTGGAGAAGGAGGCAAACAAAGATAGGAGAAGACTGATGAGAAATGGAAAGGTGACATGATCAGTGGCCTGGAGGATTGTGAAGATGGAAAAATTGTTGCTTTGAGTGTCCTAAAAAAATGAGCGGAAACAGTAAGTGATATACAAAGACTTAGTTGTTGCAAGGATATTTTAGGAGTGGAGAGAGGTATAATAACTGGTGGTACAAGGTTCAGGGTATGGACACTGGAGTGTGTGACTAAGGTAAGGTAGAATAAAGGTGGTTGGAGGAGAAGGTGACAAAGAACCTAATGACTAATATATGCATAAAAAGTAATCAAGAACAAGTGAATAAAGAAATCTAGGGGCTGTCTGCCTCCATTTTCATACCACATGCATGCACACACACATAAACACATACATGCACAAATAGTTCAACTCTGTTAGATGGTTTCCAATGGCCAGGAGATCAAGCTCCCTATCCTTTAAAACAGCTTTGCACCAGCATGAGATAATCTTCAGAAATTCAGTTGAATTTCCATGTGTCTCCACTGTAAGGATAGGATTCTAAGGTATTGGCAAAGCCACGTGTTTAACTGTTTCCATAATCTAGCTTATGCATGTTCAATTTTGCTCTAATAAAAAAAAAGAAAAACAATTAAGGCTTTGAGAGAAAATAACTATAGAGGAAATTTTGGCTTCCTCCTAATATACATTTTTCTTATTTAGAATTAGCTATGTTGTTTGGATGGAATTGAGTCTACTGTCAGGTTAACCAGCATAATGGATTTCCTCTTGTATATGACTGACATAGGGTTGAGCAGGTAGAATAAGTTAGGATAAATACCAATCAGAGTGAAGCTCAGGACTTTTGTTTGATGGTTGGGAAAAGAGAAGGTCTCTTGGGCTCAGATATTAAGCCTAGACCTACTCTAGTTCTTTCACTATCATCAGGACAGAGTCAGGAGGGCATAACCTAGAGGATGACAATGAAATTGAAGAAATATCCTGATCAAACCATGACTGAAACCCAATGACTCCAGACTTCTGTTTGTTATTTGAGCCCATAAATTCTGTCCACCTTTTATTGTTTGTTTAGGTTTTCAGTACAACCTGAAAGCATCTTTACTAATCAAAAAGATATTTTACATGCCTCCTTTTGTGCCAAAATCAAATATATCCAGGGCATCTTCAAGGTGGAAGTTGACATTTAACCAAGACTGAATCTCGACCAAGGTGTTCACTGATAAGCTAATGTTCTGTCCCCTGCAATGTTTTGGCAAAACTTCTCCAGTGGTTGTTCTCCAGTAAAATAACTGAATGCTGAGTGACCTGAGAGTTTCATTTGAATTAAGATGCACCTGTTCTCAGGAACATCACTCTGACACTTCCAGCAGATGTTCTGCTCTGGTTTCAGTTGAGGAGCAGATATTGTGCAAACATACTCACCATCATCAAAAAGGTTCTTCTCTGCATATACAAGCTTCCTTCAATATTCTTTTCTCTACAGGTCCCCTGCTTCTTGAGATCGGAGCTGATTTAAGCAGTTGTATTTTGAAATATAGCTTGCTCTGGTGCCCCAGGGAACTCAGTGGAGAGATGCTGACAGCTGATTAGGTCAGAAATGCATCCATATCAAACATGCCTATTGACAATCTCATTTGAAAGCTAAGAGCAAACCTTGCCCATTAGGCTGCTCAGTCAGCCTCATTGCTGTGTGCACCTAATGAGGAAAGAGGCTCAGAAATAGTTCGTGAAAGGACAGTACTTCTCTCTAAACTAGCAACCAAGCTCACTGTTGCATGAAGTGCCATTTGATTTATCTACTGTAGGAAAAGTTGGTATTTAAACAGCTGCAGAATCTAGGGAAAGAAACAGCCTTTAGAAACCTGGGCTTATTAGACTAAGGAACAAGAAGGACCCAGAATAGAAAATAGTACCTTCTTTGCTAGTATTTTATTAAACAATAAATGAGTTTTAGGTCCTGGTTTCTTCAGCTCTGTTTGGCTGCAGCTGTTTTCAATGTGCAGATCAGATCTTCCCAAGAACTAAGGCATGACGCAGAGGGTACATCAGGAACCCCATTTGCACCAGAATAGGGCAAAGAAAAAAATGTCTATTTTGAAGATTTGGAGGCTAAAACTGTGGAGTTAAATAACTTATCCACAGTCACACAGCTAATAAATGCTGCCGCTGAAATTTAACCTGAGCTTATCTGATAGCAAACTTTTTCTCTTTGAACAGTGGTTTGGCAACCCTGGATGCACATTGGAATCACCTAGGGATCTTTTCAAAAAAAATAAAATACTGATAAAAAGCTCCCACCTAAGGCCAATAAAATTATTTTAGAAGGGGCTTAAACATCATTATATTTTTTTATATCTCCCCACCACCATGGGTTTAAATTACTACTGGGATGAAGAAAATGGAACTATAGCAGAGCTTATCAAACTCTAATGTGTATATGTGCATACCAATCACTGGGTAATATTGTTGAAATGTAGATCCTAATTCAGTAGGTCTGGGGCAGGACCTGAGATTCTGCATTTTTAACAAGCTCCCAGCTGATGTTGATGTTGTTTGTCCAGGGGCCACACTTTGAGTAGTAAGATTATACAGAAGTGGTTCTTGTACTTGAGTATGAATATGAATCAACTAGAATGTTAATAAAGAATCTAAAAGTTCAGGTTCGTTAAAGTAGAATAGGACTCGGTCTTCTGTATTTATATCTATTTCCCCAGAACCACTACTCTGTGAGATAATGCACTGATTTTCAATCACCTAGGGATCTGAAAAAAAAAAAAAAAAACCCAAATGATGCCTGAGTCCCACCCCCAGAGATTCTGATTGAATTGATCTGGGTTGAAAGCCTAGGCATTGGGATTTTAAAAGCTCCCAGGTGATTCTAATATGTACCTTCTGGCTTATGCTACATTCTAAAAATTTTTCCAATAATAAGGATAGCTGGTTTTTTTTTCTTTTTTTAATGCAGGTTTCTTGTCCATATCCCAGTCATTGTGTATTACAATCAATGATAGAGAAACTCGAGAATCAATATTTTTAACAAGCACTGCAGATCACTTTTTGATCAAGAAAGAATTAAAAATAAACTTAAACATTGGGCATGAAAAAAAATGTCCCCAAGAATGTATAAAGATAAGATTTCTGCTTTTCTTTTTGGGCCCAGAATGGATTTCATCTCTCCTATTGAATCTTGGAAATTTGGAGTCTCTCTTCTAAATGTCAAACACTGACTTTTGGTTAATGCTCAGTCTCTACCACTAACTATAGTCATTGTTTGGTCTCAGGATTTTTGGACCTGTTTTCTTTCTTTATCAAATGAAGGTTGCCACATTATTCAGTCTTTAAGGGCTTTTCTATCATTATATTACATGAAGAAGTCTAGCAAGTAGATTTCTGCTGTTTGCCTCTCCAGAATTTATTCCACCATCTTCCAATAGCAGCCCTCAATTTCATTTCAGTGTTTCCTCCTCTCCCACACTCTGACCTAGCTTCATAACTCACACTTAAGTCAACCAGTGTATCCCATACTACCGGCCCATTGACTGGTTCAAGAATTAGCATGGGACTCAAACAGAGTCATAAAACAAAGCAAAACAAGCAAAGTCTTTTGCTGCTGGGAGATAGGCAAGTGTCCTTCCTCCACTGGAACTGAATATGAGAGGATTTGTAGAAGAGCTGCTATATTTACCTTGCCTCCATGAAGGAGAGCCTGAACCATTGAAAATGAGAATGAAACCAACATAACAGTAAAACTTAAATATGGAGATAAAGCAAGTTCTGATTACCTTGTTTAGCCCCTGGATCCAGCTGTGCCTGAAGACATTCCTGTTTGATTTTTTATAATACGAGCTAGATTGAATTTTGCACAGGCCAATTTGAATTGAATGGTCATTTGCTTGGAGTCAAAAGAGACTTCACTGAAGTAGTATTTTGAAGGTAACTCAGTTATAACCCACAAAATATGGAAATTGACCTAAAACTTAAAAATAATATACATAAAACTGGAATGTTAGCAGAAAAATCTACCACTCTTGGATGTTTTTCATCATATTAACTGGGCATTGGGGGGCAGGAAAGAGTGTGGTTGCCATCTCATATAATGACATAATTTTTTAATCGATCATTAAAATATTCAAAAAGTTCAGAACACTCTCCTTAGAGCTGTACCTCTTACATCATTGTCAGACCCCTTAGACCCCTTAGTGATCACCCAGTGACTATAAGGACCATGAATCTGCAACATTTTTTTAAAGATTCATCACAATGTATAAGACAATAAAACTAGCTTATAATATTTTATTAGTTATTAATAAGAACAGAAATTTTCATTGCAGTTGTCTCTCAAACAGGGACCATTTTGTCCCCTGGAATATTTGGCAATGTCTGGAGACATTTTGGCTGTTGCAAGTGGAGGTAAGATGTTGTTGGCATCTGGTGGGCCAGGACTGCCTGTGATGTTGCTAAGAACCCTACACTGCAAACAAAAGCCTCCCAACAAATAATTACTTAGTCCCAAGTTCCAATAGTGCTGAGGTTGAGAAACTCTGAACTCAGGGATGATTATGTTTGCAATCCTTCACCTAGATTCTTAAGGTCAAATTGTGGTAGGGGAGGTTCAACAAGATTACAAGATTTTCTGCAAGATTAGAGATTAGAGAATCCCAGTGCACTATTTAATATTGCTGAAAATAGTATCAAATATTTAGTGACTCTGTCATGTAAGAGGGAGATGCATAAAGTGTAAATAGACCTGGAAAGCTGTTCAGGAATGAAAGTAATTCACGAGACTAGCTACTTTCTCTAATTCTTATGCTTTTGTAGGCTATCTTTCATAGCGTTTCTCTTTATTTGCTCCTTGCTCCTCTTCTTGGTTGGCCAATCCTCTCCATATTTGTCAGGCCAAATGGTGTGGGTATAATGACCATAACAAAGCGACAGGTTAAAGACCCACCTTCATTCCTCAAGAGTCTCAAAAACAGCTCATCATCTGACTTAATAATAACAATTCCTTCCATTTACACAGTGCTTTAAGGCTGTCAAAAGGTATTCATATACATTATGTCAGCTGGTCTGTGATATAGCACTGCGAGGTAAAGAAACAGAGGCTCAGAGTGTTTAAGTTACTTCCCTAATGACACACAGCTATTAAGAAAAAGAACCAGGAATAGAACCTGAGTCCTAAGATTGCCTTGCTCATCCTACTTTTTAAAGTTTCCTTTTTATTTTGCTGTAGAGTACAAAAGAGTTTAAGCTCTTAAACTAATGTAGCTTGAAAGTTTATGAAGAAACACTTAAAAATGCTCTCCCTTCATTTCTAATTTCTGATGCAATTATTTTCAACCCTGGCTGTATATTAGAATTATCTGGAGATCTTTGAAAAAATTAATTCTAGAGATTCTCCTGAAAGAATATAGGAATGGTCTGGGTTAGGCTATAGGCATCAATGTTTTTAAAAATTTCCCTGGAGGAAAAGAAGAAACTGACATAAGTAATTTTAGAAAATGGTATTTTGACTGAAGGACAAAAAAGAAGTGCGCATAAATACTGCATTCTATTTTGGAAATTTGTTCTTAACAGGGGTATGGGTTAGATTCTGAAAGTATTTTGCTTCTATGCTAGGGTTGAACAAATAAACAGATAAGTGATAGATAATGCAAATCAAATTTCTCACTAACAGACAAAAAAGTTAAAAATAAGCAAGGAGGAAAGGAGAGAATGAATCCTGTGTTATTGGATTAGCATCAGAGACATCACTGTGAATTAATGTTTAATTGTGTATATATATACATATATTAATATTTATACTATGTGTCATATAAAATATTAATATTTGTTTCAATATTACACACAGATATGTAGATCCAGTAATAATATGTTGTGTATATACAAGATAAGTACATGCATGTTATACATATACAATATACATATATGTATACATACAAATTTCCTTGTTCTGTCCACTGAAAGGCCCCAGAATAAGTGACACCCTACAGCAATGAGAGCATACCTGCCCAGATCTTGGTTTCTAAATTTCATTCTCCTTAGAGACATGACTGATTCTGAAGCTGGGGCAGGAAATATACAACACAAGACTGGGGTATCCTATAGTGCCAGAAAGTTAGGAAGTGCTCAAAACCAAAAGGAAGGGGGCATGCCAAAGGGATACAGGTTTCATCCTGAAAGAAATCTCATAGATCAAAGCTGGAACAATTTGAGCAACAATAAATGTGTAGTATTGGATTATAACCCAAGGTACAAAATAAATGTATAACTAAATATATGAGATGAATAAATGATTGAATAAATAGGTAAACAGGGAGAAGAGACAGATCTTCCTTATAGAAGAATTCCAAATAATATTTGTACATATTCCCCATCTAGAATGTAGAGCTTTGAATCTGGGCTGGACTTAGTGATTCCCTTTCAAAGAACAGATTATGGAAAGGGAAAAATGTTAACTTTGCAATAAATAGACCTGGAAGACTATCCATGCAAAGGGATGGGTTGAACAATGGGAATTTAATGGCTCATGGTTTTGAGGCTAGGAAAAAGTCCAAATCAAGGCATCATCAAAGCAATGCCTTCTTCCTGAAGACTGGTGTTCTGGTCCTGGCTGCCGGTGATCCTTGGCCCTTAGCTCCTCTGTCACATGAGAAGGCAACTGGCAGCCTCTCCTGGCCTCTCCTTCTCTTCTGAGCTCTGTTGAACTGTTGACCTTTGGCTTATGCTTCCCATGGCTTTCTCTGTGTGTGTCTGAATTTCATTCTATTCATTGAAGTCTCCAGTAATAGGATTAAGACCCATCTTCATTGAGGTGGGCCATGCTTTAACTGAAGTAACCTCATCAAAAGGTCCTACTTACAATGAGTTCACAGCCACAGGAATGGACTTAGCTTAAGAGCATGTTTTTCTGTGGTACATACAGCTCCAAATCACCATGCCATCTTAACCAAGTGATCAAGGTTAATGTCACCAGTGACCACCGGTAGCATACATCCCCAACATGAAGTGATGAGAAGGACACATTATCTCTCATATTCTTCCCCCAAACCCATAATCTCAGTCTGACCACGAGAAAAACATCAGCCAAATCTAAATTTAAAGGCATTAACAAAATGCCTGAACAGTGTTCTTCAAACCTGTCAAGGTCAGAAAAAAACAAAGAACCACTAAGAACCATCACTGCCCAGAGCAAACTAAGGAGATATGATGACTAAATGTAACATGGTATCTTGAATTTCATCCTGAAACAGAAAAAGGATATTAGTGGAAAAAAACCTGGGGAAATGCAAATAAAGACTGGAATTTAGTTAATAGTAATATACCAGTGTTGGTTCCTGAGTTTTGACAAATGTGCCATTATCAAATAAGTTGTTAACAATAGCAGACATTGTGCCAAGGATATATGTGGACAGTCTGTACTATATTTGCAACTTTTCTGTAACATTTAAAATTATGCCAAAATGAAAAGTTTATTTAAAAATGTAGTGCTCCACTATTAGTTCATGGCAGATATGATGAAAAAAATTCCAATTGATTGAAATATTCAGCTAGGATTGAGAACCACCTTCTCAATGAGCAAGAAGATAACATTCCACGCTCATCTCCGTGATTATATATATGCAAACACATAAACACAAACTTTAAAAATAATTATATTTGCTTTAAAAGGGTCATATTACACATATTACTCTGCAACTTGAGGTTCTCATTTATATAAACATAGAAGCATAATATCTTATAATAATATGGGTATACCACCATTTGGTCAACCATTCTCTTCTTGACAGACATTCAACTTTTTGCATTGTGTTTTCAATATGTTCCACTGTCTTATTCCATCAGGCATGTCTGTGATGTTGATTTTAATGCTTTAGCCAGTATTTTCATGGGTGGTTTTGTGATCCTTCATTCTCTTTTTGTCTGATGAAAATGCTTTTCTGTTCCCAACTGAACAATGACACCTGCTGAAGGGTTGCCTACATTTCTGATTTTGGATTCACTCTCCACCCTTCTCGAGCCCTAAGCTGGAAAGCCTCTGTGTCCTGTGCACTGAGGTGAGAGGCACTGTGGGTTGCTCAGCAACATAGGGTCAGTGAGAATGATGAATGGGAAAGTGTGCCAAGACTGGTCAGAAATGCACTTGTGGGGCAGAGGGATGGGATGAGGTGAGATTAAAACTAGTCCCAGAGAAGGCAGTGGGTAGTTCAGACACAGTGCCCTAGGACAACCACTCTTGCTCCTAACTTTGTCCAGCTGCCAGAGGATTGTTATAACATGCAAATCAGATTCTGCCTCTCCCTACTAGCTGCTACTCTAACTCTTCTTTGATTTTCATTTTCACTTTAAATTAAAACAACCTCCATAGTGTGACCTCAAGGACCTGTATTTATTGCCTTTTTCTCTGCTACTTCTTTCTCTTGCTTGCTTACTCCACTACAGTCACTGATCACCAGTAAGCTCTGTACTACTTCATGCCTTTTTACTTGCATTTCCTTAGGTATTCGAATGGCTGGCTTCATCTCTTCTCTCAGTTCTCACCTCACATGTCACCTCTTCAGACAGGCCTTCTCAACAGCCTAACCTAATCTAAGTGTTTGTCTTTACCATTGCAAAGCATTTCTTCTCTTCCCAACACATTGCACAATTTCCAAATGCTTTCTGTTTCACATACCTCCCCTGCTAGATGGAATCTCCAATGAGGGCAAGAACCTGACAGTCCGATTTATCTCTGTATCCCTAGTGTTTGGAACACAGTAGATACTCTATAAATATTTTATTGACTGGATGAATAAATGTATCATGAACTGTGAAAGGTCTAAGACTTTCCCCCACTTGTGAGCTAACAAGTGAGGCTGCCACAGTTTCATGGATGCTAGTGGAAGACACAAGACTCCTGAGCCAGAGATGAAGGAAAGTTCATTACTCACAGCAACAGCAATAGCCAGAGTACCAGTGTGTGGCTTGAATCTATTATGTAGCCCACAAAAGCCATGTTCTTTTAATCCAAGCCTGTGGAGGCAGACCTATCGTGGATGGGAAGTTTTGATTAGATTATTTCCATGGAGATGCGACTCTGCCCATTCAAGGTGGGTCTTAATTAGTTTACTGGTATCCTTATGACAGGATAAAAGGCAGAGACACTTTGAAGAGATCTCAGAGATGCTTAGAGAGAAAACACTTGAGAGACATTTTGGAGACAGCCGTTGAAACCCAAAACCAGGAGAGAAGCTAAGAGATGAAATCCAGAGTTTGCCCCAGAGAAGCCAAGAGAGGCCCTACAGATGCTTAGAGAGAAATGCCCTGGGAGAAACAAGCAAGCATGCACAGGAGCTGAGAGGAAAGCTAAGACAGAAGCCCAGAGACATTTTGGAGAAAGCAATGGAAATGAGACAGTAACCCCAGAAAAGATTCAGCAGATTTCAGCCAAGTGCCTTCCTATGTGACAGTGGAACCCCAGATATCATTGGCCTTTCTTCAGAGAAGGTATCATCCTGTTGATGCCTTAACTGGGACATTTTCATGGTCTGAGAACTGTAAATTTGTGAAATAATAAACCCCCATTGTAAAAGCCAATCCATTTACGGTATTTTGCATTGCAACAGGTTTAGCAAACCAGAACAATCAGTATTTGTGATGGTTCTCTAAGCCCAATTTCCACTCCATGAGGCAGAGAGAGCTAAGTGACATTTGCACATGCGGTGGGTATATTACAGGAGAGGAACCCTGAGCTTAGGAATCCAAATCTTTTATAACAAGCAATAAGCATGCCTTTTTATTCTTCCATTTTCTAAGGCTGATCACTATACAAACATCCTGGAAAGATTATCCAGAACAAAGTCAGTCAGTGTCTCAGCTCACGAGACATGTAGAAATGCAAGAGGCCCATGAAGAATTGTCTCCCAACAGCAAAAACAAGTGGATAATTCCATTTTAAGGTTTAAGAGCAGTCTATCCTGAGCTATTTAAGCAGAACTGATGAAATAACAGTGAATCCAGACCTTGAGTGTTTCTAAAATATATCTTATATATCCTGTAGAATCCCCACACTACAGAAGGTGGTTGAAGATAGTATCCAACCCTCAGAGACGGGAACTGGCAGGGATGTGCAAAGCACCAGGTCCCCAAACACATGGCCTAGTATTCAAGTTGAAGTTCTGGTACATGGTGGTATGGGAGGCAGGTGGTCAACAGTTAATAAAAAGCAGAAAAGATCAAAAGGGACATTTGATTCCATGGACTGGGAAATCATAGATGTAAGCATGAGGATAGCGTTCATCTTGCTCATCCTTGTGTCCCTAGCACCTGAGACAGAACCTGCAGATAAAAAGCTCTCATTATTTGCTGAATTAAAGAATGTATAATGGAATGAATAAATAAATCAAAGTGGAGAAGATTCTGGTTTTACCTCCATACAGGCAATCAAGTTCTCCTCTTGCGGTCTAGTATCCTAGAAATCTCAACTACAGCTTGGCTCCTGAATCCCAAGCCTCAAAGTGGAGAACAAACAGTAACATCCTGTTTTTGCCAAAAGTGCCTAGGACTTCGGAAAACTTGGACTTGGCCTTTAGTAGGCTGAGCTGGGTGAAAGAAACTGAAAACTGCAGAGGCAGAGTGGCATGATTGAGAGGGTTAACTGGTATGGCAGGGTAGAGAAACACTCACATGTTTTACCCATCATATTGGCCTGCATTTTAAATTTAATTATGCAAATGAGGGTGAGTCTGAAAAAACAGCAACTTTCAGGCACTGCTGATGAGAATTTAGGCTGGCAATACCTATTAAAAACAAAAATGCCCCAAGTGATTCCATTTTTACTGTATCTGTCCTAGTGACACATTTGCATACATACTGAAACAATTTTACTTTAATGAAAATTAGAAATAACCTAAAAATCCACCAACAGAAATATAAATAAATAAAATAGAATGAAATATTATATAGCCGTAAAATACAGGGAATATTTTAGAATGAAAAAAAAATAGAAGAATGATACCTATAGAATGACACAATTGATGTAAGATGTACAGTGATTCTATCTATTTTTATATATGTGATGGATATTTCCCAAATGGATGATAATGATGTGGTAGTTTGAAGCTGTTACGTATCCCAGAAAAGGCCATGTTCTTTTAATCCACTCTTGTGGGTGTAGACCTATTGTGGGTGGGACCTTTTGATTGGGTTATTTCAGTTGAGATGTGACCCGCCTTGTTCAGGGTGGGTCTTGATTCCCTTGCTGGAGTCCTTTATAATAGGATAAAAAACATACAGAAGAAAAGAGATGAAATTAAGAGAAGTTTACAGAAAAAGCCCTAGAGAAGCTGAGAGACAAGAACATACCTGAGAAGCTGAGAGAGATAGAAGCTAAAAGAGAGAACATGTAGCCAGAAGCTGAAAGTAAAGAAACCCAGGAGAGAAAGACCAGCAGACGCTGGTCCTGTGCCTTCCCATGTGACAGAGGTGTCCCGGCTGCTGGCAGCCTGTCTTCAGAGTGCAGGTATTGTCCTGTTGATGCCTTGAATTGGGACATTTTCATGGCCTTAGAACTATACACTTGTAAGCTAATAAATCCCCATTGTAAAAGTCTACCCAATTTTGATATATTGCATTCCAGCAGCTTTAGCAAACTGAAGTGAATGACTATCTTTGGGTATAGGGGGAAGAGACAGGGATTGGGTTGGTGGCTAAAGGAGACTTTAGCTTTATATGGAAAAATTCTTTTTTTGTGTATGGAAGAATGAATATACGTGCAGTATAGCATAGTGGTTAGGTAGGTGCATGATATCTAGAGCCAGATACCTGAGTTTGCATCCTGGCTTTGTCACTTATTAGCTATGTGACCTTGAACACATCGCTTAACCCCTTTGTGCCCTGCTTTTTTCATCTGTAACACAGGGGTAATAATAATATCTGTCTCATAGGGCACTGAGAGGATTCAAAGAGTTATTCCATATAAAATACTTAGAACAGTACCTAGTACATAGTAAGCCACGATTAAATGTTGTCTATTAATATCATTTGTTACTGATATAATTAAAATCATTCAGCAAAGGAAGGAAGGGAAGAATAAAGAAGGAAAAAAGAAGGGTTTATGTTGCTTTTTTCCAAAGCAGGGGCAGGCTTTAATCGGGAGAGTGTGTTTACAAAACAAAATGTCTTCTTGAATCATCTGGAAGTGTCATCCTCTCCCTCCCACAATAGGGGTAATTATCACGGCTTGGAGCTATTTCTTTAACACATATCCAGTCATGAGGCGACAGCCCAAGAGTTCAGAGACAGGGAAATGTCTTTCTCTCTCTCTCTTTTTTTAAACATAATCTAAATTTAACAAGCCCATTAAAGCAAATGTTTCAACAGGCGACATTGAACTGATTACAATATTTAATAAATCCTACTCCCAAATGAGGGCTTTTAAATGCCAGCAAGGAGCCAAAATTGTACTATATTCATCCCTTTTGTGCCAAGGTCTTATGGGATTGTTAGATGGGGAACCCCCTTCGTGTTCATCAAAAAGAGGAAAATAATTATGATCACCTATACAAGTGCCATTTAGAGTTTCCAATTCTCTTGATAATGATGCTTGAATTGTGGGATCCAGCTTTTATGCCATGGCAGAGTGAGGTGCCATTTCAATGGAGAGGCAAAAATCACACTTTTCTGACTTCTTCAAATAGGGCCAAAGATGTCCCCTCCTGGCTTCTGTCCTAGATATGCGGCACTGGGTGGGTCACCTCATCTTTCTGGATTTTATCTGCTGAGCTATAAAACAAAGGGGTTTGACAAGATGAAGGTTTTGCTTTGCTAGTCTATGCTTCCACGATTACAACTCTAGAGTCACTTCCATTTGCCAAGTGCCTGGAACATGAAAATTGATTCCGTGAATGCACAGCCTTCTGCTCCCTGTGTACATGTGCTTTCTCCTACACATCCCGAGGTCCTTGTGTTCGATACTGCTTTCTGCTGGAATCTGCAAGCTGGAGAGCTGACTCAGTAGGGTGAGAAGTGGGATGTCCCCATTCTGGGAAGAATTTTCTTGGTACTGGGAAGAGGTGACTCTGCAGACTGGAAATAAGAACTGTAGGAGGAGGCCTTGACAGTGTCTGGGTCTGTCCTTAAGATGCTCTCTAAGCATCTTTCAGGTTGTCTGTCCATCTCTCCAAGCACCTTTCTTCTGTGGATAGCAGTCTCTCTGAGCTTTTGTGTATCTAAGTTTTTATCTCTTGGTTACATCTTTTTGTGACAATAATCTGTCTTTCTAGTGTGTGTGTGTGTGTGTGTGTGTGTGTGTGTGTGTGTGTCTCTATACCTCCAGTATTTCTATCTTTCAAGGGCAGCTCTTTTGCTGTTTTTGGGGGGCATGTGTTTCTTGGGTGCCTGAATCCCAGTCTGTCTCTGTGAATTTCTTTCTCCCCTGCTTTGTTTGGTCTTGAATTCACTGACCTTTATGGCTTATGTGTGGGTTGCTGAAATAGTTGGGGCTTTTTAAGTTCCTGAATTTACAGCTAGATAAAAAAAAGAAAAAGTCAGCCTCAGGAAGTCCGAGTGCAGGTACCAGCCCAAGGGTAACAGCCCTTTACAGCCAGCATTCACAGCCCTGGGGAAAATCTTCCTTCTCTCAGAGGCCCACGGCCCAGGGCTTGATGGGAGGCACTAAAATGAATCAGCCAGGCCCCAGGTTCCCCAGGGGAAGGGAGAGCAAACATGGGAGCTATGCATCATCTGTGTATTCCTGCCTCATAGCTGTGGACTGCATAGAAAACAGCCCAAGGAGGCTCCTATATTAGGCAGGCTGACAGCCTCACCCTGCTCTGGTTCCCAGGAAAATCATGCTTTGATTGATCATGGGATTTGCTTAGAACACCAGCCTCAGTATAAATACACAGCAGAAACGCAGATACCATCCTGGAAGATGTACTGCACGTTCCTGGGGCTGGCAGCCAAGCCACTCTCTCCCTCCCCATCCCTCCTCCAGCTCCCAGCTGCACAAGAAGGGACATGAGGCAAAGCCTGGCAAGACAGAGCTGTGCCATCCAAGATGCCATGTACTCCAGATAGGCCCTCTCTGTATTTGTTCCCACCTGCTTCTCCCTTCCCGCCCTCCCTGATCTGAGGTCACATGATGGCATGACCTGGTTTGTACTGCCAAAATCTAATATAGTGTTTGGGACACAGTCAAGGAAGATACACTTAACTGAATTTGTGAAAGATGTAGGACCCTGCCACCTCCCTCCCACCCACCCACCCAAAGAAAAGCAAAAAGAGGTCCAAATCCAGACAGGAGACTGGACAACCTTTGACCTTCTGACAGCCCCTTCCTATTCCCAGCCAGGACTTTAGCTTCCCAACACCACCCACCTCACCCCCTGCCCCAATTTGTGTTCTTCATAAAGCCCAGAATGCTACCACAGAAGCAGAGATTGGAGTGACATGGGATGATGGGCCAAAGAATGCCGGTCGGCTCCAGAAGCTGGAAAAGACAAGGAAATGAATCTTCCCCTAGAACCTCCAAACAAAAGCAGCACTGCCAACCCATGTTAGACGTCTTACCTCTAGAACTTTAAGATAAATGTGTACTGTTTTAAACCAGTATATTTGTGGTAATTTGTTACAGAAGCAATAGGAAACTTATATAAACCCTGACTCCCCAGTTTCCATTCCCAGAGGCATTACTCCTTTCTGTTCTTTGTGACTCCTTCCAGACATAGTCTATGTACACACAAGCAGATATGTGTTAAATACCTAGATACATACATATAGAAAGAGAGAGACAGAGATACGTACATCCATAGATAGACACGTGGGTACATAAATTGATGCACAGATAGTGTAGAAAATGCATATGTCCTTTCTATGTATATATCTATCATCTATCTATCACATAAAGGAATCATGTATGTGTGTGTACGGTGTGTGTGTGTGTGTGTGTATGTGTGTGTTTACTTTGTTTTCAAAGATAATATACTATACAGCTCTCTTTGCTTTTTTCTCCTAAAAGTATAGCTTGGCAAACTTTCCATGTCAGTGCATGAAGTAAATGCATCTGTCTTCCAAAAACTGTTCTTTGAAAATATGGTAAAAACATTAGCAAGAAATTCCTTGAGACTCAGTCTGTATTATTGTCTTGTTTTTAGCTATGCTGGTCTGCAAGGGATATGTACTTCCTGAGGTGCACTATACTATAGGTAATTCAGCAGGTGGTGACAGGGGAAAAGAATCCTCTCTTTTTTCTGATACTCTGGCCCCTGCTCCCTGACTCCTTTTCTTGCCTCATGTCTTTTTCTAACAGAAAGAAGACAAACTCAAGCCAGAAAAATTGGTGTGTCTAAGTAGTACCTGGAAAAACATGTCCTTGTCCCATATCTGTATTTGGTCCATTTGGAAGTCACCAGCCCAAATAACACCAATTCCCTGAAATCAGATAATCATGGGTTCAAATTCTGGCTGAACACTGAGGTGTGTAGACCTGCTCCACTTGCTTTATCTTGGAAATATAAACTCTGAGCATAATGTCACACTGCTAGTGTGTCCAGAACAAGAATTCACTCAATGGTATTGAATATTAAATTAAATGATATGTCATGAATAAAGCACCTAGCACAGTGCCTGTGTTAGGTGTCCCCAACACCACCTTCAGGTTTGATGCTTCACTGGAAGGGTTCACAGAACTCAGAAAAGCTGTTCCATTAGTGATTATAGTTTATAACAGTGAAAGAATATAGACTAAAATCAGCAAGGGAGAAAGACGCGTAAGGAGAATCACAGGAGAAACCAAGCAAAAGCTTCCAATTGTCCTTTGCCAGTGGAGTTGCATGGACTGTGTTTAATTCTCCCAGCAAGTTTCACCAACTGGGGATGCTCAGCAGAGCCTTGATGTCCAGTGTTTTTATTGGGGATCAGTCCCATAGGCATGGGGTGCCTGCATGATTGACAGCTACTACCAAGTCCCAATCCCTCCAAGAGGTCAAACTGACACAGAGTGGCCCAAAGTCCCAGGCATAGAAATACAGGAAATTACCATAAATCACCTTATTAACATAAACGATCTTGTGTGGCCCAAGACCCCAAGTATACAAAGACAGTCTTATTAGGCAGGATAGTCCAATGGCTTGGCAGTGATCTACCAGTAGCCAATCAGGCAAGGGCCATTCTTGAGGATATTTGGAATGTGCAGGGTTTGGGCAAACCAGGCCTGCTGGGATAACCCTTTATCACACAGTGCCTATCTGAGTACGTAAAAGCTTGTAACTCTCCCCACAAACCTCCTTCCCTCCTGACCCAAACAAGATTACTAATAGCTACCGATACTGAGCTCTGTCCATAGGCTCAGGCACTGTGTTCAGTGCCATTCTATTTGATCTTTACAATAACTCTGAATGGTGTTACTTGTTCCCTAGTTTACAGAAGGAAACCAAGCTGAGAGAGGTGAGTAATTTATTTAATGTCACACTGCTCATGTCTCCAGGGCAAGAATTCAAGTCAGACCCTTGACAACAGAGCCTACACAATGATTTCCTCACTTCCCCTATGTCTACTAAAATTGGCACCAAACAGAGACAGTTGGCACGACACTTTTGCACGGATGCCCGGCAAATTCATGGCATTTCTCATGTTTTTCTTAAGTGTGACTTCCCAAAAGAAGCCTGCTAGGACTCCCCAAGCTTAATTAAATCTACCTGTCAGTATAGTCACAAGGAATTTGTGCTGGACAAACAGGAAGAAATGGGGATGTAAGTCATGAGAAGATGCAGATAAAGAGAGGAGCTGGCATTTTCTTCACGGGCCAGTACACATTCTGTCCTTGACCAAGACACTGGGCACAACACTTTGTCTCTTATCAAGATGGCTCAGCCTGGCCAAGCACCTGGAGTGCTTCTATGGCTGGAGACATCATGGAGTTGGAGGTTGGGGAAGGGAGACATTTGCCAGGAAGAAAGGGCATGGCATTTGTACAATTTTTATATCATTATTTTAAATGTTAAATGCTTAAACTTCTTGAATCCCTGGGCCAAATCTCAAACCACCCTAATCTTTAAAGCCCTCTTAGTTGTGCCCTTTATTGCTTTTTTGAGGTACACAGGAATGCTATAACAACAATAATTGAAAATTCATGATAGCTATTTTCCTAACTTGTATGATAAGCAACTTGAAAGTGGGGATAATTTCTGACTGGTTCATCATGATATTTCCAATACCTTAAACACACCTGACACATATTGGGATTCAATAAATATTTGATGGATGAGTGAATGAGTACATTAATATAGTATAATTAGAGGTGCAGATCCCCTAGGATGGTTTCTCACACCCCCTGGAAGAGATGGCCAGTTGTCAGGGCAATATTGCCCTGCCCATAGGTCTAGAGGTTAAGTGCACAGACTCAGAAGCCAGATTTTCCTGAGTTCAATTGGCAGCTCTGCAGCTTACCTTCTCCGTAATCTTCATTACATGATTTATCTTCTCTTTGCCTTCATTACCCCATCTGTAAAATGAAGATAACAGTATTACTCTCTCATGCAGAATTTTGAGAATTAAAAGGTTTACTATATGGAAAGTGCTTAGGGTAGAACTTAGTGTACTGTATATTCTATGGGAACATGGTAGGTCGTGTTTACAACGATGGGCAATGCAATGTCTCTCATTCCAGTTGCTATTTTACAATGTGATTCTGCCACTTCTTCATGAAGAAATGCAGTCGATTTGCCTTTTCCTTAAATCTGGGTTTGCCCTGTCATCTGTGATAGCCAATAGAATGTAGTGGGAGAGAGCTGTGTAACTTCATGACTGCGCCTTAAGTGATCTTAGCTTCCATCTTCATTTCTTCGGACTGTTGTTTTTTGGATCCCAGCCTCCATGCTGTGAGGAAGCCAACCAGCCACGTGGAGTGGCCCACATGGAGAAAACAAAGGCCCCATGCAGTGTTTCCAGATGAGCGTCCATGTGGCATCTAGCACTGATTGCTAGGCATATGAATGAGGTCATTTTTGACCTTTCAGTTTTCCCAGCACCTCAACTGGACACCAAATGAAAAAGCAAGCCCACCTGTCAACCCATAAAATCAATGAGAAATGAATTGTTGTTGTTTAAGCTGAAAAGTTTAAGGTGGATTTAATAGTGCAATGGACAACCAAACCAGCAATTAGTACCAGAAGTGGAGTCCCATGTAAGGAGAGAAAAGTAGTAAAAAAAAATTGCTATTGGAGACATAAAGAATGGAGACCCATGATGTAATGGTACAACATTTGTCAATACTTTGGCTATGGTAAGATGAAAGATAGAAAATGGACCTAATGAATTTGCAGCTCTAGCTAAGGAGATTTCCAAAAGAATGTTAAAAGTACCGACTGGCTACCCATGACAAAGTATGGAAGGAAAAGGATGGACTAAAGAAGAAATCATTCAATATCTGAGCAGAATTTAGAAAATCATTCTCAACCTAGAATTAGCAGATTTTTAAAATACAACTGTTTCTATTTCTCAGCGTCTCCAGGAAGCAAGTCTCAAAGTATATCAAAACCTGGGGGAAAAGATCAAATCTAGGGCATTGGTACTTTCCATGGCTAGAAAGATAAACCTCCAAATGTGAAGCATGTTTTCTTTGAAGTGGGAGGATAGGTGATTTGTTTGTTCTTTGCTCATCTGTATTTTCTAAAATGAACATTTATAACTTTTTTTTTTTTTTTTTTTTTTTGGTGGAAGAGAGCTGTGCAACATGCAAGGTTAGACCTTAAGAGGGTTGCATGGATCGTAGACCTAAATATAAGAAACAACATGATAAAACTCCCAGAAGTAAACATGGGGAAATATCTCCAAGATCTAGTGATAGGTGGTAGTTTCTTAGACATCACATCCAAAGCACAAGCAGTTGAAGAAAAAATAGATAAATGGGAATTCCTCAAAATCTAATACTTCAGAACTTCAAAGGACTTTGTCAAAAGGGTGGAAAACCAACTGACTCAATGGGAGAAAATATTGGGAAACAACATGTCTGATAAGAGTTTGATATATAGAATATATAAAGAAAACCTACAACTCAACAATAAAAAGACAAACAACCCAATTAAAAGATGGGCAAAAAAGAGGAATTACAGATAGCTAAAAAGCACATGAAAAGATGCTCAGCTTCACTAGCTATAACATCTCACACCTACGAAAATGGCCACTATTAAACAAACAGGAAACTACAACTGGTGGAGAGGATGTGGAGAAATTGGGAACACTTGTACACTGCTGGTGGGAATGTAAAATGGTACCTCTATGGTAGAGGACGGTTTGGCAGTTCTCAGGAAGCTAAGTATAGAGTTGCTTTATGACCCAGCAATCCTGCTACTTGGGATATACCCAGAAGATCTTAAAGCAGAAACACGAACAGACATCTGCACATCAATATTCATAGCAGCATTATTCACAACTGCCAGAAGATGTAAACAATGCAAGTGTCCATCAACAGACGAATGGGTAAACAAAATGTGTGTATATACATATGATATAATGTTATTCAGCAGTAAGGAGGAAGGAAGCATGTGACAGCATGGATGAACCTTGAGGACATTATGTTAAGTGAAATAAGTCAAATACAAAAGGATAAATATTGTATGATAGAACTAATTATATGTGAACGTATAGACATAAAATATAGAATATGGGTTTCCAGGATACAGAATGAGGCTAAAGAATGGGGAGCAGTTGCTGAATATGTGCAAAACATCTAACTAGGTTGAACTTAAATGTTTGGAAATAGACTGAGGTGAAGGTAGTGCATTATTGTGAGAATAATTAACAGTGCTGAATGGTGTGTGAATGTAGTGGAAAGGAGAAGTTTAGAGTCATGTATGTCACACATGGAAAGCTGGAGGGTAAAAGAGGGGAATGTATAACACAGTGAATCTTGTGGTAGACAATGCCCGTGATTAACTGTACAAATATAAAAGAGTTCTCTCATGAACTAGAACAAATGCATGAAACTACTAGAAGGAATTAATAATAGAATGGTTTATGGGGGAAAAATGTACTTATGGCAAATGATGGATTGTAGTTAGCAGTAATGTTTTAATAACTCTTTCATCAGTAGTAACAAATGTATTAAACCAATACTGTGGGTCAGTAATAGGGAAGGATAAGGGGTATGGGAGGATATGGGTTTTCTTTTTAATTTTTATTTCTTTTCTGTAGTAATTAAAATGTTCTAAAATTGATCATGAGGTTGTATGCACAACTATGAGATGATACTGTGAGACAGTGATTATATACTTTGGATGGTTTGTATGGTGTGTGAATATATCTCAATAAAACTGAAAAAAAAAAATAGAGGGTTGCAGCTTCCTCTATCTCTTGGATCCCAGGTCTTGGTCTCCATGCTGTGAGGAAGCCAAGCAGCCACGTGGAGAGGGCCACACAGAGAAGAACTGAGGGCAGAGCTCCCTTACAGCATGCACCCCAACTGTTTGCCACGTTAGTAAGGCCATTTTGGAATGCCTAGCTTTCCTGGTGTCCCCACTAATATCACTTGAAGCAGAGGAATCACCCAGTCAATGCACAGAATTGTGAGAATAATATATTGTTGTTTTAAGCAATGTTTTTTTTTTTTTTTGGTGTGATTTATTACACAGCAATAGACAACCAACACAATGAAAGTTTATTATTACTGTGATTTTGATATTTCCATGGAGTTTCATTTTTCCTTGCCCTGGGTTCAGGTACACTGGATTCACTGGAGAAATGGGAGCTAAACAAGTCCAGTTGTCATTCAACTTTTCCTTGCGGTGAGGCAGCTCTGTAACTCATCTCTAACACAGTCTGCTGGAACCCAAATAAAGTCACAGATTGAGAGACACAAAGATGACACAAATACCTGCCAGAGGATGTGATGAAATGTAACAAAGATGAATGCAAGTCCCTGAATTTGTATTAAAAAGCCAGCTACCCAAGGACATGTGGCTTAGCAGAAATACATGTTTAAAAAACTTAGCCTTTTTTTTTAATATTAAGTTTGTAAGTACTGCTAGAGTGATGAGGCTGTCAAATAATTTGATGTGCTGGTAGACTCTATTAATAGAAGTAAAGCACCCAGAGTAAGGAAGGTACTACACTTACTCTGATGGGGTCAGACCACAAGCAGAAGATTCAGCTTTGCCCAAGGCACTTAAAATAGACAAACGGAATAAACTCAGAGGAATATGGCAAGACAGTTTGTATTATTCAAGAATACGTGCATTATTTTTAATTAAAAATACTTGGAATTAATGAACATAGAGATGAATAAGTACTTTTACAAAGGAATACATTTTTAAAACTTTGAAAATAGCAATGCTATATCTGGATTGCATCCTGCATTTAACAAACACTTACTGATCACGTACAGTGGTCCCAGCACTCTCCTAAATATTGGAAATTAAGTGTAGCTTACATTTTAGTGGGAGAGACAGGCAAAAAACCAGTAAACAAACCAACAATGTATTTTGGAAGGTTATGTGTTCAGAACCAACTAAATAAGGGTAAAATAAGATAAAAACTGTCCGATGGGATAGAAAAGTTTTCAGTTTGGTTTTTCAGAGGGACTTTCCAAGGATATGACATCTAAAATGAGACTTAACTAATATCATGATAGTCATGCAAAGAACTGGGAAGTATCTTTCCAGGCAGCAGGAACAGAAGGCAGAAACCCAAAACAAGGACATGCTAGGCATGTTAGAAAAATAGAGAAAAAGCTGGTGTGGCTGAAGCTATATGAGAAGAGGAGAGTATGAGCTGAAATTGGTCAAGTGAGGCTGTCCATCCTGAATTTAAGTGTTGTTTCATTATCCCTAAAGTATTATTGTACCTGTCATGTTTTGGGTGTTGAAGTCAGGTTTATGCCCTAATGAATATGATTATTGTACAGAGAAGATACAAGAAAAGGGACTATAGATGTGGCCTTAGGAATATTCTAGTTTCCAAAAGAGCTATCTTCAGCTGCCTGTGGAATGTGGGTATAGGTTACGGATGGGGTTCATGTGTCCCCAAAATGTCGTACTATGATCTCAGTAGTTGGAAGCTACAAGGAGTTGTTTGGCTAAGCAAATTCAGAGTTTTCTAATTTATATCTGTATTCAATGACAGAATATGCCTTGGTAGGTAATGAGTGTTTCGTCACTGGAAAAGTTCAAATAAATTCTGGTTACTGCCTTGAGGTTACAGTACATGAAAATCAAGTCATTGATGTTAGGCTGGAATTAGTGTTTCCCAAAGGTTGGAGCACATGCAACAGTGGATAATGTTAAATAACAGCAAATCAAGCAGTAAAAAGGTTATTCCTTTTCAATTTCCTTTCTATTCTTCCAATTTTGTCAAGGAGAACATCTCATTTATCTTTAATACCTAACACTTGCTTTGTATTTCTTTTTTTTTCTTTTTTTTTTTAATAATAATAAATTCTATTTTGAAATAAGTTCAATCTTACAGGAACAGTTGTAAAAACAGTACAAACCCCCTACATAGAATACCATCATACCCTGACCCCCCTCCCCTGATACCCTGATCCATCACCTTTAAGATCCTCTCACACCACTCTTTCTTTCCCTCCCTCTCTCCCTCCCTCCCTCCCTCCCTCCCAACACCCATCATCTATTGCTCTATCTTCTGAACATATGGGAGCAAGCTGCACATATCTTTGAACAGGCAATATAATTCACATATACCTTTCTCATGGACAAGAACATTATTTTATGCAATCTCATTAAACGCAGCTAAGAAGTTCAAGAAATTCAACATTGATATAAAGCTTACATTCTATATATATATTTTTTTTTTCTTGTGTCCCAGCTGTGTCCCTTTGAGCCTCCTCTCCTCTGGCCTCAGATCCCATCCAAGATCATCCTTGGCATTTAATTGTCACCTATTTAGACTGTCTTATTTTTTTTTTTTTTAATTTTGGAAAGATATATATAGCCTAAATCTTCCTATTCCACCCCTCCCCAGCATTCCCTTAGTGGGATTAATCACATGTAGAATGTTGCAATGCTATCACCTTCCGACCATCCATTTCTAGAAGTTTCCCTTCACCCCAAACCAAAAACCCTACTCTCATTTCTTAACTCCCCATTGCCCCTTCCCCCACTTCTTGGAACCCCTACTCTACTTTTCATCCCTTTGGTCATATTCTTTGATACTTTCTTTGTGTTTACCATGGGGCTTAAATTTAACCTCTTAAATCTATAACAATCTTGTTTTTCTTTGAAACCAACTTAACTTCAATAGGACATGTAAACTGTGTTCCTATACTCCTCCATTCCCCCACCTTTATGTAGTTCTTGTCAAGAATTACATATTTTACACTGAGTCCAAAACCACTGATTTATCATTACAGTTTATGTATTTTAGATCCTGTAGGAAGTAAATAGTGGAGTTATAAATCAACCATACGGTACTACTGTTCTTTATATCTACCATGTGATCTTTACTGGAAATCTTTATTTCTTCATGTGGTTTCAGTCAATTGTTTAGTGTCCCTTCCTTTCAGCCTGCTTAGGAGTGATCTACTGGTGATGAAGTCCCTCAGCTTTTGATTGTCTGGGAATGTTTTCATCTCCCCCTCATTTTTATCTTTCAGGTGTTTGTGAATTCTCCAAGTCTCTGATGGTTATTGACTTCTATTTGTATTCCATTGTGGGCAGAGAATGTTCTTTGAACAAATTCATTTTTCAGCTTCCTCTAATCTTGTATTATGAGTATCCAGAGTCTTTTTAATTTGGCCTACAGTTTCTTTAATTTCCATAAGATCTTCTATTTTTTTATTTACTCTTGCAATATCTTCTTTATGCTCTTCTAGGGTCTTTTTTTATGTCTTTCATACTCTGTGCCATGCTCTTCTTCAAGTCTTTTATATTCCATGCCATGCTCTCTTTGCCTGTCTGTAGTTCTTTGATTAATTCTGCCAGGAACTGTGTGTCTTCAGATCTTTTGATTTGAGTGTTTGGGTTCGGGTTCTCCATGTCGTCTGGTTTTATCATATGTTTTAAGATTTTCTGTTGTTTTTGGCCTCTTGGCATTTGCTTTACTTGATCTTTAATTTGTTAGAATTGCAGCTTGGTGACATACACTTTCTCTAACTAACCAGCAGATGGCATCCGTGAGTCACTTATTCCCCTCAAGTCAGTTCTCCCCAACTTTGTGGTGTGTGAGGATCTGATTCTTTTGGGGTCCAATTGGTGCACTTAATTTGGGTGTGTTGTCAGTGCTGTCTGCCCTCAATGAGGGGTGTGTGCCTGAGTGGTTAGGGAGGAAGGGCAGGTCTAACAATCAAACCTCCCAGGTGTTCCCAGAGATTTAAGGCTGTTCTCTGCTGCTGACACAAGTCCTTGGTATTGGCGTAGGTTCCCTGGGATTTCCGAGTGGTTCCCCCCTCCCTGCTGTGCTTTTCCAGGACCTCTGTTGAGGGGGGGCGGGCTGTGCCACATCACAAGTGAGTGCCGGCCTCCAGGGAAGCCCTGGGCCACTGGGCTGTGTAGGGGCGTTCCCAGCCCACTTCAAAGATGGTTGAATGGGACGCGTTAACTTCCCCCTTTCTGCACAGCTCCACTCTCCCAGCTCCGGGAGAATCAGCCGTGGGTGTATTCAAGGCCACTGTCCACGGCCGATATTGTGTCGTGTTAGCGGTGCTGCGGGAAAGACTCCCTGTCAGGCTGGGTTCCTTGTCTCGGTTCTGTGCTGTGTGCTCGGCCCCAGGCAGGAGCAGCCCCGCCCGCTGGGGAGACGGCTGTGAGGCTGGGCCTCACGGCTCAGCTCTGCGCTGCACGCTCGGCCCCGGGCAGGAGCAGCCCTGCCTGCAAGGGTGACGGCCACGGGGCTGGGTTTCTCCCCTTTGTTTCCCTGGACCCGAAACAATCTGCAGTGCGTGTGGGAAGGGGTATCTTCCACCCCAGACACTGAGGCATTAGTCCAGACTGCTCCCGTCTTATCTGCAGCTGTTCCCGGGCTTCTCTCTTTTTTTCAAAAAAAAAAAAAAAAACGCCAGCCCAGCGTCTCCCCCCACTGCAGTGTGGCCAAGGGATTCAGCCTACTCACTCACTCGTTTCAGAATGCAGACTCCTGGTTTCACCAAATGCACATTCCCTGTGGCTTCAGCAGAACTTGTCCAGCTGGTGCTACTTTGGAAGTGGTATTCTGGGTCCTTTCTGGTTTTTTATCTAGTGTTTTCCACAGAGGTGTTTTTTTCTCTGTCTCACCTAGTCGCCATCTTAGGTTATTCCTGTATTTCTTTTTAACACAGGGAAATAATTCCGTAGATGAAGACTCTTCTGTAAGTAATAGTATCTTGCTAGACTTTAAAAATGTTATTTTGCTCCCATTGCATATATTGATGCATTTAAGGTAAGTGATGTGGGCTTTGCATTTATGGCAGTAATTTAGAGATTCTTTTAATAAAAACTACCTTACTAAGGAATTATATTGATTTAAATAAAAATATCAGGTAAGTAAGCATGGATGTTGTATGTTGTGGCTCACAAATATGGAAAATGTCATTATTATGGTGTTAAGCAAATAACTTGACATTTAGAAAACTCTGAGTTAGACCTTAAAATCTTTCCCAACCCTGAGATCTTTAGATTCCATGGAACAAAACTGGGCTTAAGTTGCTTTGCTACCTTTTTTGAATGAAAGTCAATCCTCTTCAAGAAAGTTGGCATTCAATTATATATATTCAGTGGAGTGGAAGAGTCTTCTCAAAGGCTTTTCAGTTCAACCATCTACCATCTCTTTCAGTTGCAATGTTGAGAAAACCCAAGTCAAATCACCTCATATCACAAACAGCAACACAAAGCTCAGAGATATTTATTGTCTCATGCACCTAACAATTTAGAGTTGTACTTCAGGAAGCACTTGATCCAAGGTCTCAAAAGACAGCATGAAGGGGAGAACCTAAGATGCCAGCTAGGTGAGACAGGGCAAAAAAAACACCTCCATGAAAAACACTAGATAAAAACCAGTAGGTGACCCAGAATACCAGTTTCAGCAATGCACCAGGTGGACAACATCTGCCAGAACTACAGGAGCCATACACTTGGTGAAACCGGGAGTCTGCATACTGAAACGAGTGAGTAAGCCAGCTGAAAGACCCGCTGCCGTGCTGTGGTGTGGGGAAGCCAGGAGTTGGCATTTGGAGACAGACTGGTTCTTTAAAAAAAAAAAAAAAAAAGGGAAAAACCCAGGAGCGGCTGCAGTTGCAGTGGTGGGAACCATGCAGTGAAGCACGGCAGGAGCGGGCTGAGCCAGCCTCTTGGTGTCTGGCATGGAGGATAGCCTGCTGCAGATTCCCTCAGGGCTAGGGGAGTGGAGGGGGGAGCCGGAAGGAGAAAGAACCACCACAGCTTGCAGCTGGCTCCCCAGAGGGCTGGATAAACTCCTGCCTGGGGCCGTGCCCACAGCCCAGAGCCCCGCCAGTTGTCCCGGAGCTGGGAAGGAGGAACTGTGCGAGGAGGAGGGGGGTTGAGATGTCCCGTTCAGCCATCTTTGCATCAGGTTGAGAGCGCCCCTGCACGGCCCGGCAGCCTGGGACTTCCCTTGAGGGACGGTGTGCACGTGTGACATAGCACGGCCTTCCCTCAGCAGAGGTCCTGGAAGATCACAGCTGAGAAGGGGGGCCCACTCGGAAAACCGAGGGACGCTACATCAATGCCGGTGGTTTGTGGGTCATTGACAGAGAGGGTCTGGGGCAGAACTGAAGTAAAGGCTTAGACTCTTGCAGCAGCCTAGAATCTCCGGGAACACCTGGGGGGTTTAAATATTAAAGCTGCCCTGCCTCCCTAGCCACCTGGACACATGCCCCACATTCAGGGCAGACGGCTCCAGCAACAAACCCAAACTGAGTTCACCAACTGAACCCCACAAGAATCATTTCCCCACACACCACAAGGACAAAGTTGAGGAGAACTGACGAGGGGTATAGGTGACTTGCAGATGCCATCTGCTGGTTAGTTAGAGAAAGTGTACTCCACCAACTTGTATTTCTGAAAAATTAGATTGGTATTTTTTTTTTTTTTACAACCTGAAAGAACCTTATCAAGCAAAGCAAATGCTAAGAGGCCAAAAATAACAGAAACTCTTAATGCATATGATAAAACCAGTCGATATGGAGAACCCAATCCCAAACAGCCAAATCAAAATATCAGAAGAGATACAGTATTGGCACAATTAATCAAAGAATTAAAATCGAGAAGCCTAAACATGGCAAAGGATAAAAAGAACATGAAGAAGACCATGGCACAGGATATAAGGGACATAAAGAAAACCCTAGAAGAGCATAAAGAAGATATTGCAAGAGTAAATAAGAAAATAGAAGATCTTATGGAAATAAAAGAAACTGTTGGCCAAATTGAAAGACTCTGGATACTCATAATACAAGATTAGAGGTTGTTGAACAACGACTCAGTGTCCTAGAAGTCCACAGAACAGAAAATGAGAGAACAAAAGAAAGAATGGAGAAAAAAATTGAAAAAATCAAAATGGATCTCAGGGATAAGATAGATAAAATAAAACGTCCAAACTTAAGACTCATTGGTGTCCCAGAAGGGGAAGAGAAGGGTAAAGTTCTAGAAAGAGTATTCAAAGAAATTGTTGGGGGAAACTTCCCAAACCTTCTACACAATATAAATACACAAAGCATAAATGCCCAGTGAACTCCAAATAGAATAAATCCAAATGAACCCACTCCAAGACATATTCTGATCAGACTCTCAAATGCTGAAGAGAAGGAGCAAGTTCTGAAAGTAGCAAGAGAAAAGCAATTCACCACATACAAAGGAAACAACATAAGACTAAGTTGTGACTACTCAGCGGCCACCATGGAGGTGAGAAGGCAGTGGCATGACATATTTAAAATTCTGAGAGAGAAAAATTTCCAACCAAGAATACTTTATCCAGCAAAACTCTCCTTCAAATTTGAGGGAGAGCTTAAATTTTTCACAGGCAAACAAATGCTGAGAGAGTTTGCCAATAAAAGACCTGCCCTGCTTCAGGTACTAAAGGGAGCCCTACCAACAGAGAAACAAAGAAATGAAAGAGAGATATATAGAGACTTTTAACAGACATATACGGAATCTTACATCCCAAATCACCAGGACACTCATTTTTCTCTAGTGATCACAGATCTTTCTCCAGAATGGACCATATGCTGGGACATAAAACAAGCCTCAATAAATTAAAAAAAAAATTGAATATATTCAAAGCACATTCTTTGACCACAATGGAATGAAAACAAATAGAAGTCAATAATTTTTGAATTGTAACTCCACTATTTACTTCCTACATGGTATAAAATACACAAACTCTAATGACAAATCAGTGGTTTTGAACTCAATGTAAAATATGTAATTTTTGACAAGAACTATATAAAGGTGGGGGAATGGAGGAGTATAGGAGAATAGTTTATGTGTCCTATTGAAGTTAAATTGGTATCAAAGAAAAACAAGATTTTTATGGATTTAAGAGGTTAATTTTAATCCCCACAGTAAACACAAAGAAATTATCAGAGAATATGACCATAGAGATGAAAAGTAGGGTATGAATTAAGAGAAATGGGGGAAGGGGCAATGGGGAGTTAAGAAATGAGTATAGGGTTGCTGTTTGAGGTGAAGGGAAATTTCTAGTAACGGATGGTGGGAAAGAGATAGCATTACAACATTCTAATTGTGATTAATCCCACTAATGGGATGCTAGGGAGGGGGTGGAATGGGAAGATTTATGCTATATATATGTTTCCACAATTGAGGGGAAAAAAAAAAGACAGTCTAAATAGATGACAATTCAATGCCAAGGATGACCCTGGATGGGATCTGAGGATGGAGGACAGGAGGCTCAAAGGGACACGGTTGAGACATAGGGAAAAAAAAAGGGGGGGAAATATAGAATGTAAGCTTTGTATCAATGTTGAATCTCTTGTACTTCTTAGCTGCGTTTAATGGTATTGCATGAAAGAATGTTCTTGTTCATGGGAATTGTATAAGTGAATTATAGTGTTTGTTCAAGGATGTGTGCAGCTAGCTCTCATATGTTCAGAAGACAGAGCAATAGATGATGGATGATAGATAGGGAGGGAGGGAGGGAAAGAAATAGCGGTGTGACAGCATGTTAAAGTTGGTGGATTGGGGTATCAGGGAGGAGTGTCAGAGTAGGCTGGAGTTCTGTGTATGGGGTTTGTATTGTTTTTGCAACTGTTCCTATAACTTTAAATTTATTTATTTATATTCAAAAATAAAATAAAATAAAAAACAAACAAGCAAACAAAAAAGAGAGCATGAAGATTCATTTTTACCCACCTCTTGATTTTAATATCTGATTGCTAAATTCACAACCAGGCTTAACAAGGTGTTCCTTGGCAGCTCCATGCTCACATCATTCCAGAACCATGTACAAAAGGAAGCATGATATCTCACTCTGCAGGAATTCAAATGATTGTCCTTACACTCAATGCCTCTGCTCCCAATTAATCACATGCTCATCTCTGAACTAACCACTGTGGTCAGAGAATGGAATGCACCAATTTCCTTTGACTTTGGGCACGTGCACACCCATGGGTCTGAGGATGGGATCCCCCAAAAAGAATGAATTCAGAGTATCATTATCAGAACTAAGTTGAGAGGATTTGGGACAGTAATAACAGCAGAAATCTATTATACCAGTACTTTGCAAACATTGATGTGCACAAGAATTACCTGGGTATTAGTTAAAATGAAGATTCTAATTCAGTAGGTCTGGGAAATTCTACGTCGCTAGCAAATTCCAGGTGATTCTGATACTAACATCTAATCGACCACCCTTTGAGTTACAAGATATTATACCAGTTATTCTAGAGGCAGGCTAATAACTATTCCTAATTATAGCACATGGTCCCTAGACCATCAAGGATTCTGCAACAATGCAGCATCTTTCCAGAGCAACTCATTGCTAGTGTTAGGGTCTCAGCATTTTCATCCAAAAGGAGTAAGTTATTTCCTTGCCTGCTGGAGGCATGGACAAAAAGTTGGTCAGATACATACATCACACAGCAAGAGCCCGTGGGGCTGCTCAGTCTTTCTCAGGGTACATGCAGGCAGATAAAGCTGTCCCTGTTACCTGGATGCCTTTGTATAGAAGTCTGAATTCCTCAAGATTTACACAATTCACCAGTTGGATCAGAGAAACAGCCCAGAGCTGCTGTTTGTATTCTATGAGTGAGATTCACTGGAGAAAACCAGAGGTCAAGGTAAAGTAATATAATTTCATGGTTGAAGACTTTAGCTCATACCGCATACTTCTCAGATAAGGTGTTTATTGCTGTAGGGGAAATTTGAACTTTGTTGGACAAAGAAGACCAAAGTCTTTCACTTTTTAAATAACATGTTAGTCTTTCAGCCAAAGGCTTACAGTCAGGCTCTGTGTCTGGGTTTCAAAGAGTGTAGGATTTGAGAGGTATCTGACATGAGAGAATCATTGAGCCTTATAGAAAATGTCTACAATTGGATCAACCATTTCAAGTTATATGCCAGACAATCAATAGCATATTCAATCACAATTTTAGCTATAACAAGGAATAATTATTTTTTTGTCATTAGAGGCATTTGACTAATTTTTCCAAAGTTGATCCAATTCTCAGATATTGAGCACACACACCGGGTATCAAGCATATAAATTAAATATACTCACCCCCAAAAGCTCAGTATTCTTAAAGGAATGGTGATTTAGCCACAAGATCCTATAATGACTTGTAATAACTAGTTAATAGCCCAATATAACAGTAAAAGAAACTGAGGCACAGCCAGGCACAGGGACCGTCAGTGTCGTGGTATGGATGGAGGTTTCAAGCCATATATCCCAGCTTCCTTGTTCTTCTATATAGGTCTGAAATCAATTTTCACTGGTAAAATAAATATGAAACAATGGGGGTTTACTTACCAAATATTTTCATTTCACTTAACCACTTGATTTTTTAAGTTCCTTCATGTGTTCAGGGATTGCTTTCCAAGATGACACAACATTTATTATGGAAAGAATAATTAATCAAGTGTATTAGGGTATTCTCCTTGCTTGAATATTCTTTCCATGAATACAGAGACAGTCTCTCTTGTTCAATACAAATCTCTACCATCTAGCATAGTGCCTGACACAAAGGGGACATTCATTTTATTATTGAATGAATTATATAATAGACAATTGGATTCAAATATCTAAAAAATCTATTTTCCTTTCACAGAGTTTGCTTTCCGGTGGGAAAGATAAAATTGTGAAAAGAAAATAAATGTGTGTGCAAAGAAACAGAGCGCGGTGTATTTCAAAACTGGGAAGTGATGAAATGCATGGTAGAGAATGGTGAGAAGTAGAGAAAAGTAAGTATAGGGCCAGGTTATGATGTGCATTTGTTAAGCCATTTTAGTTGCAAGTGGCAGAATACAATCCAAATAGTTTCAAGCATAAAAGAAATTGTCTTGGTGTGTCTAACCGAAAAGTCCAAAGGCTCTAGATTCAGATATGGCTTGATCTAAATGCTCAAATAATGTCTTTGGGAGTCGGTGTCACTATATATCTGAATAGCTTGGCTTAGTTTTCTCCAAGTAGTTTTCATTTACAGGCAGTCTCTCTCTGTGTAAAATAGTGAGCATGGGCAGCTACAAGCTGACATCATCCTAGTTGCATAATACTGCAAACAGATACCTCTTTACCTAGGCAAAACACCAGGCTCTGAGGCTTCTTAGCTTTTATTTGTGAATGGGTTGGGTCTCAGGTCCATCCTTTGGACAATCAGTGTAGCCAAGGGAAATTGGTATTCTCATTGACCAGTCTGGTCCTGTTCTCACCCCCTGCATCCTGTAAGTGAGATCAAATTTCATGAATTAAGTTTGGGAGAAATGGGAATTCTTTAGGGAAAGCTAGACCAAGAAGAAAAGCAACCAGACAAAAATTTATGCATGCTGCATGATTCCATTTATATAAAATTCTAGAAAATGCAAACTGATCTATAGTGCAAGAAAGCAGATCAGTGGATGCTTATGGATGGGAAAGCGGTTGAAAGGAGGAATTAAAAAGGGGCAAAAGGAGACTTTGGATGTGATAGCTGTGTTTGTTTCTTGATGGCTTCATGAGATATATATATATATGTGTGTGTGTGTCAAAATTGATCAAGTTGTACAGTTTACTTTGAAGTTTATTGTATGTCATTTATACTTCAATAAAGCTATAAAAATTGTAAAAAAAAAAAAAAGGAGAGAAAGAAAGAAAAAGGAAAAGGAAAGGATGATGGGCAGCAGAAACAGCTGCCTAAGATAGTAAGCCACAAAGCAGTAAGGAGTTGGCATATTTTTTAAGCAGAAGAGTAATATAATCAAAGTTTACATGTCATTATGGAAATTGTACAGAGAACGTATTGGAATGGGAATAGTTAGGATAGAAACAAGAAGACCCATTAAGAAGCATTTCAGATGCTCCTTTTGCCCACTTTACATCCCTCAGGCTTTGCTAGGCAGCTACCTCTGTGCAGTTGTAACTAACAGAACCTCACCTCAGCTCGACCACCTCTCTCACTTTCTGCCCCACCTTCAACGTAGTCAGAGCTGGGAAGCCTGCAGTACACAGCCTGGCTTTCAAGCATGCGAGTGTACCGTGGGGATTTAGAATCAAAGGATAAATGCTCCCCCTTTCCATCCTCTGGGTGAATAATTCTTCAGCATGTTCTAATCACCTCCTTGGAAGGTCTCAGCAGAATCAAGCTGTAGTTGACCACACCAACGACCACCTCAATAGTGTCCTCTTGTTTTGGTTTTCCCTCTTTCCCTCTTTTATTCTTCCAGTCTCTTACTCTCATTCCCTGAATCACTTCCCACAATAAACCACCTGCATTAAAGCTTCTGTTGCAGGCCATGCTTTCCAGCTGATTGGGAACTTTGGATGGAATTATAGACGACTGTGATGGTCTAGGTAAATAGTGCTCAAATCCTGAATTAGTCACTGGCAGTTTGAATGGAGAGGCAGAGAAAGGTTTATCCAAAGGAGAAGCAATAAGACATGGTGATTGGACTAGAAGAGGGTGTGAGAGATCATATATACTAGGTCTTCCAGGAAATCAGTGGAGTGCAGAGGAAATCCAGTGTCGGGAATGAGCATTTACCAAGGAGAGTATAGTGTTAGCCTTATCTAGGATCCTCAACACTGAGAAAGAGTTAATGTTTTCAGTTTGCTGGACATTTAAATTTTCAACAATTAATTATATTATTTTTTAAAAGTCAAATTTCGACTACTAACATCATGAAAAGTAATGGATTGGAGGAAATCTCATTTGCCAAATCCCTTAGGGGGATCCTCTAAGTGCCTAAAAAGTACATTAATAAGTCACTTAGGTTGACTGACACCTGCCCAGGGCTGCAGCAATGCTGAGAGCATCTCAGAGGACTCAAGGCATAAACTGCTGAAACACCTTCTACAGAGAGTGGGTTTGGTGCATACATAAAGCAATAGAAGGCTCTCTGTTGGGCTGAGTCCTGTGATGAGTTGGCATGTGAATCTGTAAGGAGGAGAAGCTTGGGGTGGGGTGGGGCGGGATATGGAACGGAACGTGTGAGAATAAAATTAAGTTTAGTTTTCACACAAGGTGACATGGAATAGGGGAAATGGAGACTCAGGTAAAGAAACTCCTGAAATAGCCTGGTAACTTGTTACCAAACTAGCTCAGACTGGTTCTGCAGTTTAAGAGCAAAGGAAAGAAGCCATGTGAGCATAGTAGTGGTGTCAGAGCCTTACATGGGTGTAACAGTTATAGTCAGGAATGGAGACTTGTTTCAAATGTTTCAAAAGTTCAGATTTGCACAGGTTAGTTAGGCCTGCCGAATAGGCTGTAACCTGTGGAGTATCCAGCCAATGAAGAAACTGGGGAGGGACTTGCATGTTAGGTTTAGGGAATAAGTAGTACTGTGTTCTATTGTTCGGCGTGCCAACCAGCATATTTTGGTTGCACGCCTGTTCTTGTAGGATCGTGAATAAAATCTTTTCTTCTCCACAGTCGGGTGAGCATTTATTCCTTTTCAGATATAGTGCTTGTTCTCACAAACTGATCTGCTTAACAGACAGGAGAGAAATTGGAAGTGGCCAGAGAGAGGGGAAAAGACAAGAGAGGCATCTTCTTGGATGGGAGAAGAAGAACCACAGATGAACAAATACACAAACTGAACAAAAAAAAACATGCTGATGGTGTGGTCCCAAAGGGATTTTTAAGAACGGAACTATATATTAATTTTTAAGTTATTTGGGAGTAAAATGTAACCCACCTTTTTTTTTTTTTTTTTTTTTTTTTTTGGTTGTTTTATTTCCTATGAAATCTTCAGTAAAACTTACATCACTTACTAATTATTTTGCATGAATGGATTTGTTTGGGGAAAGATTTAAAAAAGTATTGAGTTCTGTGTATCTGGAAGTCATGGGGTCAGCTGGTGTCAGCTTGTAGTACTTGACTCTCTATGCATTTAATCCATTTCTGTGCATTCTAAACTTTTATTTTCTTATGCAGCTACCACTCTGTTCATAATGTTATATCTTTGTAACATGCTTCAATGTCTGATAATATACTCACTATTCCTCTTTTTCAAAATTGATTTGCTTCCCTGAATTTTACTGTATTAAACCTGTAATTGTTATAATACTTCTAATTAGAAAAATAATACATGCAATGAAAATGACATTTTAAGCAGTCTGTAGTAATTTGATGATATAGAACAAATAAAGTCAGTAGCTTAAAATAACAGTAATCTCTTACTATCTGTCATAGCTCCTATGCGTCAAGGAATTCCAACAGGGCATAGCAGGGAAGACTTGTCTTGTCACCACATTATCTAGGGCTGCACCTGGAAGACTCTAAGGCCAGGGCTTGAATTGCCTGTCATTTATTCACATGGTTGACCATGGCTATCATCTGGCAGATTCCTCATAGCAAGTGGCTCCATTCCAAGGACAAACATCAGAAAGAGCCAGGTGAAAACCATATTACCTTTTATGACTCACCTTGGAAGTGTCACTTTTACTGCATTCTATTGGTCAAGGCAGCCACCAAATTCTGCCTAAATTCAAGAGAAGGAGACATTGATGTCATTGACTTTGCTTCCATGGTCACATCACCTTCTTTCCTACAAGGACCCTTGTGATTCCATTGGATCCACAAGATAATCCGGGATAATCTCCCATCTCAAAATCCCTAACTTAATCACATCTGCAAAGTCCCTTTTGCCATATAAAGTAACGTATTCACAGGTTCTGGAGATCAGGATATTGACATCTTTGGGGGTCATTATTCAGCCTACCACACATAGCAATAGAAACCTAATGCGCCATCCCACCTGCTCTTTTTACAATGTGACATAAGAAAACTGTTCTCGAACAATGGAGTCTCATTACAGCGGCAACATGAAACTAATACAGGGCTGTGACAAATTACCGCGAATTTAGTGGCTTAAAACAATGCAAATTTATTAGCTTACAGTTCTGGAAGTCAGAAATCAGATGCTGGTCTCATTGAGCTAAAATCAAGGTGTCGGCAGGTCTGTTCTTTTCTGGAGGCTGTAGGGGAGAATCTGTTTCTTGCCTTTGACAGTTTCTAGAGGCTGTCTGCATTCCTTGTCTCATGCTATCCTTCCAGGAATATCACATCTCTTTGACCCTTCTTTTATCACCAGTCTCTCATCACAGCCAAGAAATGTTCTCTGCTTTAACGATTCATGTGATTAGATTGTATCCACTGGATAATTCAGGATTATTTGCCTGTTTCAAGGTCCTTAACCTTAATCACTCCTGCAAAGTCCCTTTTTCCATGCAAGGTAACATACATATTCACAGGTTCTGGAGATTAAGGCATGGGCATCTTTAGGGTGTCATTATTCTGCCTACTATGTATATATATATAGCTGAGGGCATCCTTGGAAAATATAATCTGCTGCACAAACACTACTTGTTTTTCCAACTCCATTCCTTTCCTTAATCCTATTGTCCAGTGCAGTGTTTTAAATGTTCTAGTAACCACATTTTAAAAAGTTAGACTGGAAAAATTAATTTTAAAAATATATTTTTATTGAACCCAATTTATCCAAAAGGCTATCATTTCAACAAGAAATCAATTAAAAATGTACTGGGATATTTTACTTTTTGGTTTTAACTGTCTTCAAAATCCATTGAGTATTTTATACTTAGCACACATCTCCATTTGAACTGGCCATGATTCAAGTGCTCAGTAGCCACGTGTGACTGGTGTTGTCCTTATTGTAAGGTACAGCTGCAGACCACATGTTTGAAGCTATTCTGATGGTAACCTCTGAAAATCTAAAAATAGGCTGTTATCACATATGCCATCAAATACCAAAACTCCCCCCTTCCAGAGAGATTCTTCCATTACAGAGATTATTTTTCCAGGTTCTGTCTGGCAGCACATGCTCCTACTTAACCAGGAGTTGGGGCAAAGGTGCAGGAGAGAAGTTTAGCAAAGTGTCCTTGATCATCTGCTTTAATTTTGGTCACTGTTCCCACTCCTGTTCTCTATAGTATCAAATTGTCTTGGGAATAAGGATTTGGAATAGAGATCAGTGGATCAGCTCTGAAAAAGAAATTTTACTTCTGCCTTCTCCCTCTGGTGTTGACAGAATATCAATTGCCAGAGGACAGGCCCCCAATATGTTGTTAAATGGACAAGGCTTACTTTGAGCATCCTTTGCCTCCCTTAGCGGCTTCCTTTATCATTCCATAAGCCAGTAAGCAACTTCACCATAACTGATCCTATGCCATGAAAAAGGGACTTCTGATCGGTCAAATATTTTTTTTCACATTTCCAGCATAGAACATGCTGTTCCCCTCCCTGCAAGTCTTTCCAATTATATCTGCTTGGAAAACCCCCATTCATTCTTCTTGACCTGACACAAATTGTATCTTTCTTGTAAAACCATCTCCAATGCCACTGGTCTCCCTCTTTTACCATTTCAAATTCCCCTGTACATCTCATATCATAGGTTTTAACACTTTCTACTCTGATGTTTTATTCATCTACCTGTCTTCCCAATATATTGTCACATTTTGCAAGGAAAAGATGGGGTCTTATTCATCTCTTCAATGCCTGTGATTATAACAAGGCTTTTTCTCAGAGTAGATACTCGGTCACGGGGGCTGCTTTGGTTCATTGAATGGAGGGAAGTTAATTGCCCCATATGGGGGAATGAATGCATGACCTTGGCTTTATCTACTCTGTGAGCGTGGAGACAAGATTTGCATGCTTTTGCTGTCCTGGGTCAAGGGAGTCACATGCAGTTCAAAGTACTAGGGGCTGAATACAGGGATATTTGACAATACACCTCTTTAGTTACATAAAGGGGCCCTATTCATATAAGATGGGAAGGGAATCAATGAAGTTCTTGGCCCCTTTGGCTTTGACAATAGGCTTTCTGAGCAGCAAAAAGAGAGAGCCTCTAAGAAGGTGATTAATGTGAGCTCCTGCTGAGGACTTCAAATTGATCTTGGCAAAGAAAATGTCATTTCTTTGCCTGTCCCTTGGGCTTCAGAGAGAAAATATGGAAAGGGGAGTTTCAAACGTACTTGAGAGGATGCACAAGGTATTTGCAAGGAAGACAGAGGATCCAGGAAGGCCATCCCGGTATAAAAACAAGCTGATTCATCAACTCAATGATAAAAGCTCATTACCATATTATATTTCCTCGACTCTAAATTGCCTTGTTGCTTGTTATTGTCTTTGACAAGGTCAGCACCCAATCCTCCATGTGACACTTGATGTCACAGGCCTTTGATCCCAAGTGACATTCATTTTTTTTCCTTTTATTTATCGAGTGCATACTTTTGCTTGACAGTGTCTTCAGTTCTGGAAATAATATTCTAGCAGACAAAACAGATATGCAAACATAATTATAATCTACTGTCAGCAATATAGTAATAAAGATGTCCATGAAACATAATGGTTATGGAAAAGAGAAGTATTCACCATTCCTTCATTCCACATATATATGCCAGACTCTGGAGTTACAACAGTGAAAAGGATGGTCAAAACTGTTGTTTTCAAAGAGCCCTGAGCTGAAAAATCACTTGAATTGTTCAGAGATCTGAAAAGAACAGTGTGGCTGGAGCTTAGTGGTCAAAGGGCAGAATGGCATGAAATGAGCTTGCAGAGCTGAGCAGGTGCCACATCATGAAGGTCTGCACAGGCTGTGGCAAGCAGTTACTTTTTTTGTAGATGAGGGGTTTTAGGCCAGGGAGTGATATGATATGCTTTTTACTTTTGAGAGATCATCCTGGCTGCCATATGGAAAATGGATTTGGATGGGGGAAGGGTAGAAGAAAAGTCAAGATCAGAAGAAGATCTGTTGGGAAGTTGTTGCAGTGAGAAATTATGGTTGCCTGTAATAGAAAGTAACAGTAAATGTGGAAAAAAGATGAGTGAAAAGGCATTCACCCCAGACATAAGATAAAGCAGGGACTAGCAGGAATATTCCAGGAAGAAGGAAAATATGTGAAATAAAAGAAATTAAAAATGTGAAAAATATGCTAAAAAGAAAAGGTAGACAATAGATTACAGGGGCCATGGGGATGAGGTGGGAAGAGGGATATATTGTTTAATGGGTGAATAGTTTCTGAGGTGATAAAAAAGTAGGGATAATGGATATTGCTGATGGTAGAACAATACTGTGAGTATAGTTAATACTATTGAATTGTACACGAAAATGGTGGTTAAAATGGAAAATTTTGTGCTGTATATTTGTTATTACAATATAAAGTTTTTTTAAATGGAGGTATGAAATAGTTGAATTTTATCTCCTATATAAGAGCATAATCACACCAGAAACATCACAACCACCGCATTACCAATATCACCACCACCATCATCACTACCACCAATATTACCACCATCATCATCACCATCATAAACATCATCACTGTCATCATCATCACCAACACCATCACCACCATCATCATCACCATTACCACCACCATCACCATCTTAGGAGTACCATCATAATGAGAATTTGTAATTCATAATAGTTTTGGTTTATGATGGATTTTCATCAGTATTAACTCATTTGACTCTCTCAGCCTGGGTCATCATTTCTGGGTTTCCAATCACTAATGACTACTTTTTTATTTGAGAACTCTTTTCCTACCACTCCAATGGATGGTCCGCTTCTAGACCTCTCGCCATTGTCCTAATCCATTTTATCCCCTCTATCTTCACGTGCCTTCCTTCCTAGTCTCATCCCTTACTCAGACAGATATTCACCAACTGTCCTTTTTAGCTCTAATCATGTCTTTGACTTTCCCTTGCCTCCTTACCAGCACTGAAACTTATATCATTTTGAGTTTCCATTTTTCTAATAATGAACATTACAAAATCTTGTAGCGGTAACCACTCTTCAATTCTCCTTATTTCATTTACGAAATACCTTTAACCTTTCAAATTATCCCCACACTGTCCATTATCAGTATTTTTATCCCCTCTCTATTCAGCAGTCATCTCAGTAAATGACCTCAACTTCTACCTCAAAGAAAAGTAAAAATCTTCAGTCTCCTGCACGTTGACTACTCTGCAGCTTAAAATCTTCCTCCAGATCATTTTTATGATTTCAACTTATCTTGGTATCCAACCATATCTTTTTTCAGTGTTACCAATATGGATAAGAAACTAGTTACCTGATTTAGTTACTTTGATGGAAACTTTCACTAACAGCTCACCAAAGAGAGCTGCTTTTTGAAGGCCTCAGATTCTATTTTGATTGAGTCTAATATATCAATAACATCTGCCTTAATATTTAAAGTCAGAGTTATTTCATTGGTACCATATGGAGTAGAACTGGAGAGTTTGATTATCATTTCTCAGCTCTGAAGTGAATTTGATTCTTGTCTGTTCCCTACATGGTCCCTTGATTTACCACAAAATGTAGTGGGTTTTCTTTATTGTGGGGATGTGTCCTTGTTGGGTCCCTCTGCATCTCTGCATCCAGGAAAAATGCTAACCCATCATGGAACATTAGTCTGTTAAGACACAGTAGTGTGATTTCAACTGATAAAAAGAACTGCACCTTTTTTCAAAATGCCAGGGAAAACAGTCTTGAACTCAACTAATATGTATCAAAGCACAAATCAAGGGAAGTTGTACATAGAGGGTTACTTAAAAGATACCATCAATGGTGGTAAGGGGAGCACAACATTTTAAATGTGATTAATTCCACTGAATTGTATATTTGGGAGTGGCTGAGATGGGAAAGTTTATGTTGTATATCTGTTTCAACAACTTTTTGAAAAAAACAACCAAAGAGACCAGTGACTATTAAATGCAATACGTGATACTGGACTAGATCTAAAATGGAGGATAAAAGGTCCAAAATGACATTATTGGAAAAAAATTGAGCACAGACTGTAAGCTTTATATAAATATTAAAGTTATGGATCTTGATAATTATACTTAAGTTGGTTACATAAGTATAAATCCTTGTTCTTAGAAAGGGTACATGAAAGAATGTGTGTTCAAAGAGCATGGTGTATACAACTAATCCTCAAATGTTTAGAAAATATAGATAGATAGATAGATAGATAGATAGATAGATAGATAGAATGATACAGCAAATATGGCAAAATGTTAAAATTGGTGAATCTGGCTATCTGGGGGGGTGGGTAACTTGGACTTCTCTGTATGAGTTTTGTATTATTTTCACAACTGTCTCGTGAGTTGGAAATTATTTCAAAATGAAAAATTTAAGAAAAAACACAGGAAAATAGATAGGAATAGATACATATATCTGGACAAGGTCAAGTCACCAGATTGCTGAAAACCTAAATGATTTTGTACAGGTTCCTGCAAAAGGGCTTTATCCTAAATTGTTTCAGTGGTGTCTTCATTGATGGGAATTATTGAAACAAACACAAAAAGGGTGTTGTTAAAGACATTGTTCTTGACATCACAAACATCCTTTATGAAGATCTCAGTGGTACATTCTGGTCTGATCTTTATACCAAAACTCATGTGTACTCTTCAAAAGCTAGTTTGTTTTTAATTCATGGGCATTGTGAGTAGCGGGAAAAATGTTAACATTTCCTTAGAAAGTTTAAAGTCAAATATTTGCCCCACCACTTTCTGGAATGTAGGTCATGATTGTTTGCATTTTTTACTGAGTTCTACTGTACACTTCCTCTCTTGTTTTTCTATTAACTTTCACACTATGGTTACTACTTTGTGGTGTTGTATTTACTTTTGGAAGCCATCAGGAATCCTTTCTGGACAAGGCAGAGATATAAACAAATAAAATATATTCTTGGTTTCTAGTGTCATTGAAAAATTGCATCTCTTTAATGCTTTTAAATACCTTCAATATAATCATAGGCAAAACAATCAGAACCATTTTGGTTTTGGCCGGAACCCTGAACTCAATTTTAGAATTTGTTCTAAATGAATAAGTTTGTTGAAGATATTTAACTTGGAGGTGAAAAAGTCAAAAACAGGTTCATGAGTATCTTCCTCTGGAGATGTTTTTTTTCTTTCTTTGGAAATGGCTGAAGATGTGCTCATACTAAAGGGCAGGGTTTAGATATACTGAGTATGTTTTAACCAAAACGATATCATGAATCAAAGAATGATTTTGTGCTGGTGAGCAGGACTCAGCTAGAGGGAAATAAAATTCTGAATTATTATATCAGTCTCCCAAAGCACTACAGAGTAGTTGAAACAAACACAATTGGATGTTTCTCCTCTCTTTGGGTCTCAGAAGGTGACAAGCTTCCCCACATCTGAAGTAACAGTCTTAGAGGCCAGGAAGACAAAAGGGAGCTTTAATCTGATGAAATGGAAAGGTCAATACAGGAGTTGTGAACCCAGTTCAGAATCTGGGAATGCCCTGACTGCCACTGTGTCCATTCTGCTAGGACAATAAATTGAGATGCGACAATATTCCCCTTATGTCCTTCCCCACCACCAAGCCATGATCCAGGAGGAGTCTTTAACATCTTGTCTACTTCTGACTCAATCCACTTGGCTTTAATTTTATTCTTTGAAAATGTAAAGCTCACCTGTGGTTCAGAGCCTTTTCACTTGCTTTCCCCTCAGTCATGAACCCTCTTTCTCCAGATCTCAGCTAAAGTTTCAAATGAAGCACTGCTTCATAAGAGACTCTCCCCAAAATCTCCTTTTAAAGCTCCCTTCCAACTCCTGCTCCAACATATCTCCTCATTTACTTATTCATTGCCTCCTAGAAATCTGTAATTATTTTATTCAAATCTTTTATTGGTTATTAATACTCTTTTCCTATAGAACATAAGCTCCAGGGGAACAGGGTCATTTTACATTTTGTTTCTCAGACTGTCCAACTCTTATCCCCAAACTTGGCATGGTGGAATCTAAATACATAATAAGGAAGGATAAGATTAATTTAATTTACTGAGCCCTTACACTCTTGAATGATTCTAAGTAGTTTTCATATATTAAATAATTTAGTCCTCACCATCGCTCAAGGAGTTACCATTATTATCCCAAGATACTAATGACGTAGCAGACTCAAGGAATTTAAATAATTTGCCCAAAGTCACACTGCTATTGAGTGGCTAAGCTCAGATTCTGACCCAGGAAGTTTGGTTCCCGAGTCCAAGCTCTTATCCACTATCCACATTCATATCCACAATCATCTTGATATTTGTAATGAATGAACGAGTGATGATTCCAAGAAGAATGGGTATCTTCAGACCCAGATTGTCTTTTCTGAATCCCCAGCCACATTTGCCTGGGTGGGAAATATTCATTAAAAGGAACTGGCCTGGAAAGGCTCAGGCTCCATATGGTCCCAAGGCTTTGAATTCTTTTTATTTTTCTAGGACCACACACCCACTGTGAGCATGCTGACTCATTAGGACCAAATCAACGCCTTGTGATGGGACAGGTTACAGTTCCTAAAAAGATTTTGCATTGTTAATGATCAGGCTGTGGTCTTCTGGGGCTTGACTATATATAAAGTAGTATTGAATCCCATATCCTCAATTCAGAGCTGTCTTTATTCTTTTCCTTCTGAGATTTTGTGAGAGCCAAGAGTCAGAAACTGCCCCCAGGCTTTCTTTTTTCTCCCTTTGCCTCTCATATATTGTCTGAACACAACAGGATTCAAGGACCACATGAGTTTTTGTGTCCATGTGTGGGAAGTTTGGCTTTCTCACCTTATTACAATTCTTCCCTAAATGTCTCGCAGAATTCAAGTCTAAACACTGGCAAGTGGGCTGTGAGAGGATTATCTCCTTTCACTATGAGGTCTTGGCAATTTTATTCCAATAATATCATCAATATTGATTATGTGTCTACTCTGTGCGTAAATGATAATACTAACAACCTGCATTTATATAGTCCCTATAAACCCTCAAGTATGGAAGGAAGCTTGAAGGTCCTAAACTTTAACATGACCCATGCTGCCCACTCCCAGTACTGATTTTACCTTATGGAGACCTCACAGCCATGCAAGGTAAGCTGGGCTATTAGCCATCCTTTAAAGATGGTGAAAGGCAGCAGGAATGAATTATTCAAGGTCAGTGGGTGTAAATGACAGCTGTCACTCAAACCGGTATCTTTGTAAAGCAACATGATATGACAGATATGACAATCTGCTGGCGCTACCTGTTAGGTAGTAGGTAGCTTTTTCTAGTAGCAAACATTCTCAAAAATCAATGGCTTAAAACAGCAGAACTTTATTATTCACAATAACCAAAAAGTGAAGGCAACCCAAATGTCCATCAATAGATAAATGAATAATCAAAATATGTTATATATACCAAATGGAATATTATTCAACTAGAAAAAAGAAATGAAGTTGTAATACATGTTCCAACATGGGTGAACATGGAAGACATCATGTTGAGTGAAATAAGCCAGACACAAAAAGAGAAATATTGTTTGTTCTTGCTGATACAAAATACCTAGCATAAGCAAATATCATAGAGACAGATAGTAGATTACAGGTTAACCTCCACCTCAATCAAGGTGGAAGGTGGGGGGAAAGAGGAGTTATTATTTAATGGGCAGAGTTTCTGTCTGAAGTGATGAAAAGTTGGGGTAATGGATGTTGGTGATAGCAACACAATTGTAATTGTAATTAAAACCACTGAATTGTACACTTAAAAGTGGTTAAAATGGGGAAGACCAAGAAGATGGCAACATAGAGTGGAGTGAAAGTTAGTTAGTCCCCCTGGAACAACTAATAAACAACCAGAAACAACTAGTAAATAATCTGGAATAACTACTTGGGGACAACCATGACTGTCCACACATCATACACCAACCTAGATTGAGAAGAATACCTGAGATCACAGCATAAAATCTGTAAGTGAAAACTGCAGACCCAAGCTGGGAGCCCCTTCCCCCTCATGGCAGCCCAAACTGCAAAACCTCACTGTAGTAGAAAGAAGCACTCTCTGAACAAGCGAATATACCTCAATCTAGCTCAACTGGGGTTTCAATTAAGAAACATGGACTGCTCAATACAAGCTACAAATCCCCAACAAGTAGACAGAGGCTTTTAGTGATGACTGACCTTAAAGAGCCAGAGGACTTCTCTGTCCCAGGAAGGGGAGCCCAGAGGACCAGGTGCTATCTCTGGCTGGTGGGTGAAGCTTGGGAGGTTGTGGACTGGCCCTGAAAGGGGGCTTTCTGTCCCTTTTTCTCTCTCTCAGCCAGGGTGTCTCAGTGGAGAAAGTCTCAGCCATTTTCAGTTCACAGCACTCTGGACCAGACAAGGGTGGAAATAGCAGAGTCAGAGAGACAAATAACATGTTTATCCAGGTGATAACTCCCTAGGGGGTGTATCTTCCCTAAGAGGAAGGAGGTGATGCTCAGCTATACTATTGGCCTCCCATTCAGAACCAGACCCCAGAGCCTAGGGGAAAATAGCCAAAACAGAAACTAAGTGGGTCACACCTCCTTACACCAGTCAGAAGTGACAGGCTGACAGATGCCACCTGCTGGGCAGGTTAGGAAAAGCACAGTGGCTAGAAGCCTCATGGGGTGTGTCAATCTTCTAAGACACATCTTTAGGGAAACCTGATAGTGAAAAATGCCCCCTTCCAAGATCTGAGCCTGTTCTTGTCTGGGAAAACCTGATTGGGGTAACCAAGGAAACCAGATGCCCAGACAACAGAAAACTACAATCCACACTAAGAAAAATGAAGTTATGGCCCAGTCCAAAGAACAAACTTACACTTCAACTGAGATACAGGAATTTAAACAACTAATGCTAAATCAATTCAAAAAATTTAGGGAAGATACGGCAAAAAAGATGAAGCATATAATGAAAACACTGGGTGAACATAAGATAGAAATTGAAAGTTTGAAAAAACAACCAGCAGAATCTATGGAAATGAAAGGCACAGCACAAGAGATGAAAGGCACAATAGAGACATACAACAGCAGATCTCAAGAGGCAGAAGAAAACTTTCAGGAACTAGAGAACAAGACACCTGAAATCCTACACACAAATGAACAGATAGGGTAAAGAAAGGAAAAATATGAGCAACATCTCAGGGAACTGAATGACAATATGAAACGCATGCATGTACATGCCATGAGTGTCCCAGAAGGAGAAGAGAAGAGAAAAAGGTCAGAAACAATAATAGAGTAAATAATCAATGAAAATTTTCCATCTCTTATGAAAGACATAAAATTACAGATCCAAAAAGCACAATGTATCCCCAAACAGAATAGGTCTGAATAGGCCAATGCTGACACTTAATAATCAGATTATCAAATGTCAAAGACAGAGAATCCTGAAAGCAGCAAGAGAAAAGTGATCCACCACATACAAAGGAAGCTTGATAAGACTATGTGTGGATTTCTCAGTAGAAACTGTGGAGGCAAGAAAGAAGTGGTGTGATATATTTAAGATACTGAAAGAGAAAAACCTCCAACCAAGAATCCTATATCTGGCAAAACTGCCCTTCAAATATGAGATATTCTCTGACAAACAGGCAATGACAGAGTTTGTGAACAAGATACCTGTACTACAGGAAATACTAAAGGGAGCACTACAGACAGATAGGAAAAGATAAGAGTGAGAAGTTTGGAACACAATTTTGGGTGATAGTAAGTAGCACAGCACTGTAAGTACACTGAACAAAGATGACTGTGAGTATGGTTGAAAGAGGAAGTTTAGGAGCATGTGGGACACCAGAAGGAAAGAGGAAAGATAAAGACTGGACTTTATAACTCAGTGAAACCTATCGTGCTCAACAATTGTGATAAAATGTACAGACATGTTTTTACATGAGGGAGGACAAATGAATATCAACCTTGCAAGGTGTTAAACATAGGGTGGTATTGGGGGAAAAATACAATCAATGCAACCTAGAGACTATACTTAACAGTAACATTGTATTATGCTTCCTTTAATGTAACAAAGGCAATATACCAAAGCTAAATGCATATAAGAGGGGGATGTAAGGGAGAGGTATGGGACTCTTGGCATTGGTGATGTTGTCTGACTCTTTATTCTACTTTAGTTTAATGTTTTCTTTCCTTTTGTTGCTTCCTAGCTGTCATGTGTGTTGTTTTTTGTTTTTTGTATTCTCTTTCTTTTCTCATTTTCTTTTGTCTCTCTACCTTCTTTGACTTTTCCTTTCTTTGTGAAAGAAATGGTAATGTCCTTATATAGATAGTGGTGATGGTTTTGAATACATAAATATGTGACTACACGGGAACCATCAATTGTTTACTTAAGATGGAATGTATGGTGTGTGAACAAAACTGTCTTAGAAAATGGGTTGATGAAGAAAACTTGAGGGCACTATATTGAGTGAAATAAGTCAGACACATAAGGACAAATATTGCAGGGTCTCACTGATATGAACTAATTATAATATGTAAACTCATAGACATGAAATATAATTGCCAGGATATAGAATGAGGCTAAAGAATGGGGAGCAGTTACTTCTTATGAGCAGAATATTCAACTACATTGAACTTAAATGTTTGTAAATGGACAGAAGTGATGGTAGCGCATTGTGAGAATAACCTAACAGTGCTGAATGGTGTGTGAATGTGGTGGAAAGGGGAAGCTCAGAGTCATGTATGTCACCAAAAGGAACGTTGGAAGTTAAAGATGGGAATGTATAAAACAGTGAATGTTGTGGTGGGCAATGTCCATGATTAACTGTACAAATATTAGAAATCTCTTTCATGAACTAGAACAAATGTATGACACTGTAACTGGAAGTTAATAATACAGGGGCATATAGGGAAAAATGTACCTATTGCAAACTATATACTACAGTTAGTATTTTAACATTCTTTCATCATTAACAATAACAAATGTACTGTACCAATTTTATGAGTCAATAATGGAGGGGGGTTTGTTAGGGCTAGGGAGGATTTGAGTTTCCTGTTTTTGTCATTTTGTCTTTTCTGGAGTAATGAAAATGTTCTAAAAATTCAAAAAAAATTGATTGTGTTGATGGATGCACAGCTGTATGATGGTACCATTGGCAATTGATTGTGTACTTTGGATCTTTGGATAATTGTATGGTATGTGAACAATCTCAATTAAAAAAAAGTGGTTAAAATGGGAATTTTAAGTTGTATATACATTGCAGTATAAATAGTTAAAAAAAAAAAACAGTAAAAACACCCAACAGTCTCTTATTTACCTCACGAAACTATGGTTTGGTAAATTGGGCTAAGCTCAGCAGGGTAGCTCTACTCGTCTCAGCTGGACTCACGTTTGCACCTGTAGTCAATTACTGGGTCAGCTTGAAGCTCGCTGGACTAGGATGGACTCAGACAAGATGGTCTACTTCTCATGGTTTCTCATCCTTCACCAGGCTAGCTCAGACTTTCAAATGGTATCTGACAGAGTCCCAGGATGGAAAGTAAAGTTGCAAGTCCTCTTGAGACCTGGGCTCAGAACTGGCACACATTGTCATTTCTACCACATTCTGTTGGCCAGAGAAAGTTGCAAGATGAGCCCAGATTCAAGGGTAGAGGAAACAAGCTCCACCTCTTGATGGGAGCAGCTGCCAAGTGTGTGAAACAGGGAAGGGAAGCATTTCTGACCTTTTTACTTTTTCATTAACCACAGTGTGTTAGACAAAATCTTTTAATTTGTAAAAGACATAATCTTTATACTCTGGCTGTTTTAATTTGATAATTGGATACCTCTTTAAGTACAAATATATGAGAATAATTCACATATAATGTTGTTTTACTCTTTTAAAAATACTCTCATATCTCTTTCCTTCTATAATCTAAGAGCAATCCTGAAATAAGGCAGTAAAATTATTACCATGTTCAGCTACACCTGAGAAAGCTGAGATTCAGAGAATATCAGTGACAGTGCAAGGCTGGAGAGTAAATTGCAGTGCTGGTAATTGAACAATTATCTACTGAGTCTCACATGGTTTCTTCTACAGCCAACCACCTCACGTTGCATAGAAGATTTCTGAATGCCATAAGGAGGGGAGAAGAAGATGAAAGCCCCTTTATACTCACCAGGCCCATATAATCCTAACAGTCCCTTATCTCGTCACAGCAGAGGCTGAGATGTAATCCCCGACTCTTCATTCATTCAGTGGCTTCAGAATGGCCAAGTCATTTTCAGTTCCTCTTCTAGGTACTCCCAAGAATTTTCTCCACTATTTCAAATAATTACCAGTTATTAAGATTTGTGAAATGTTTAGGATTTGAAAATCAGCATGCACAGATGTTATTCCATTTAACCTTCAAAATGCATGTGTAGTTCAGATTATCTATCCACAGCTTACAAATCTGTAAGTCAGGACACCCATGGTTGTAAGTGACAGAAATCTAATTCAAATGGTTTAAGTAAAAGAACAACAACACAAAAGAATGCACTGGTTAATGTACTTGGAGCATGTACAGGTTGCCTGGCTACAGCTGTGCAAGGTGCTGTAAAAACTCTTTCACCCTTTCATATCAAATCTGGTACCAGAAGAAGGGGACTAGGATGCTGAAAGGAAAAAAACAGCAGCCATCCACAATAGTAAAACAAGTGAAAGATTCTTATTAATGAAGTGATATTTTAAGATGGCCCAGGTACTGAATGCATGGTCCAAAATTGCAAACTATGCTTTATAAACATCTGTCATGCTGCTTCTCACAGTTCTTAATGGAAACCTGATCGTTTATTCAATAATGACAATAACAATAATAATAATAACAACAACAATAATAATATCAATATAATGGCTTTGTGTCAGGCCATGTTTGAAGTCCCTTACTTATATTTACCTACATCAACTTATTTAATCTTCACATCAAGTCTATGAATTGGAAACTATTACTTTCCCATTTTTCAGATAAACAAACTGAGGCACAGAATTTTTAAGATTTGTCCACAAAAGTCAAGGAAAGGGAGCCAATGACATCAACATAGCAATGTAAACATCCCTTGAAAAAAAATCCCCAGAGATTTAGCAAATAAAAGTACAAATTCCACTTGCTTTGAACTCTGGAGGATGGTAGAGACTGGAAAACAACTCCACAAATGCAGAATTGAAGAAACAGAAAAATCTCATGTAGGAGAATTCCATCCTGGACCACCGGTCAGTTCCCATTTCCCCTTCCCCTCACTTAGTCCCACTGGTCAGGAGCCACAAGTGTCCCTCTCACATGGATAGAGACTGTAGAGTGACTCATAGCAGTGAATTATAAGTCCATGCATAGCCAAGCACAGGGACCTAAGTTTGCAGAGATCCAAGGTGGAACATGAGCAGCTGAGGAGTGCTGTGTACAAAATGGCCCTCAGGGAAGAAGGGAGAGACACTGCCATAGAAAGGCAGGTAAGAACAGTTATGACCAATCCAGGTTCAGTCAACTGAACCAACTAAAGGCAAAACAGACTTTTCTGACATGACCCACCTTTCTGGATTAACACTGTCTGTCTTCCCAGGGTGGGAAGAAACTGGAGGCAGGAAAGCCTCACAGAGGACAAAAAAGATGGGGAGTATTAAACTGAACTGCTGTAAGTTAGGAGAGGACCCAGAATGGAAATGCATAAAGTATGTGGGGCACTGAGTGAGGGAAAGAATTTAAACAAATTATAGGAGCTGGGGAGAAAAGTCTGCAGAAAAACAAACAGAACATCAAGATTGTCAAAGAAGGAACAGAGAAAGGGAATCTCTCTCCTGGCAGTGAATCAAATGCACAAAAAGTACAATTTTAGAAATTGCACCGTATCTCCAGGGCAAGAATCGCATGAAGAAGAATTGAGAAAATCTGAACAGTTAAACATGGACTATTCTAAAGATCTAGAACAAATTAGACCAAGTGTCAAAGAACAGTCTTAACACAAAGCCAATCAACAATAAAACCCTAGACCAGAGGGAGAAATGGAACTTCAGAGTTAACCCATCAAGATAATTAGATGTCTAGACATCAGACAAAAATAACAAGCCATTCTAAGAAAGAGAAAGATATGGCTCAGCCAAGGGAACAAATTAAAACTTACAAGGAGACTCAGAGTTGGAACAAGTAATCAAAGATGCTCAAACAAATCTCCTAAATCGATTCAAGGAGATGAAAGGAAATATGCAGAGTTAAAGGTTATTAAGAAGATACTGTGTGAACATAAAGAAGAATTTGAAAGTATAAAAAGTAACATAAAAATTACGGGGATGAAAGGCACAATAGTAGAGGTTAAAAACACAGTAGAGATTTGTCGGAAGAACTTGGGCGGGGTCGGCTGCCACGATCAGGTTTTCACCTGGCTCCCTCAAGAATATCCAGAAAGTATTGAGAAGTGCCACATGATTGGAGGCATGTACACGGATACCAGGTTTCAGAAACTGGTGGAATGGGGGAGCCCCTTGAAACCATGAGGAAGAGCCAGACTTAGACTGAATCTGACTCTTCAGAAGGCACAGCACAATAAGGGAAGGAAGACAAGTCCTTGATGCTATGGCTTAATCAAACCAATCCTGAAGCCTGTTTCCTCTGGACTTCAAGATATATAGAAAACTGCAGCCTGGACTGTGAAGGTGACTGAAAGAAATCCCTACAGCAGGAGCTCAAAGTTGTTTTCTGTTTCTGCAGGTATGTTGTTGGGATTTTGATTGGTGTTGCATTGGGTCTGTGGATCATTTGGATAAAATTGACATTTTGTTTATGTTTAGACTTCCGATCCATGAACGCGGTGTGTCCTTCCATCTTTTAGGTGTTCCTTGATTTCCTTTGGAAATGTTTTGTAGTTTTCTGTGTATAGATCTTTTACATTTTCAGATTGATCATTACTAGTACACAGAATCATTATTCATTTTAGAGTGTTAATGGTACCCTGACACTTTGCTGAATGAATTTATTAGCTATAGTGTTTTTGGTGGAGATTTTTGGGGATGTTTTACATGTGGGATAGTGTCTTCTGCAGGTAGTAGGGGTTTTGCTGCTTGCTTTCCAGTTTGGATGCCTTTTATTTCTTTTTCTTTCTTGGTTGCTCTGGCTGGAGCTTCCATCAAGATGTTGAGTGGCGGTGGTGGCGGTGGGCATCCTTGTCTTGTTCTGGGTCTCGGAGAGAAGGCTTTCGGTCTTACTGCATTGAGTGTGATGTTGGATGTGGCTTTTTCATGTGTGCCTTTTGTCGTGTTGAGGATGTTTCCTTCCGTTACTATCTTCTGGGGTGTTTTCGTTGGGAGGGGATGATGAATTTTGCCGGATGTGTTGTCTGTATCGGTTGAGATGATTATGTGATCTTTCCCCCTTTATTTGTTGATGCAGTGTGTTGCATTGGTTGATTTTCTCGTGTTGGGGCACCCTTGCATACCTGGAATAAAACCCCCTTGATCATGGGGGAAAAAAAAAAAAAAAAACACAGTAGAGGCAGGTTGTAGTTTGCTAATGCTGCCAGAATGTAAAACACCAGAAATGGATTGGCTTTCATAAAAGGGGGGTTATTTGTTTACACAGTTACAGTCTTAAGGCCATAAAGTGACCAAGGTAACACATCAACAATTGGGTACCTTCACTGGAGGATGGCCAATGGTGTCCAGGAAACCTCTGTTAGCTGGGAAGGCACGTGGTCAGCATCTGCTCCAAGTTCTGGTTTCAAAATGGCTTTCTCCCAGGATGTTCCTCTCTAGGCTTCAGCTTCTCAAAAACGTCACTCTTAGTTGTTCTTGGGGCATTTGTCCTCTCTTAGCTTCTCTGGAGCAAAAGTCTGCTTTCAAAGGCCATCTCCAAAATGTCTCTGTAAGCTGAAGCTCCTCTATCAGTTCCAGTGCGTTCTTCAAAGTGTCCCTTTTGGCTGAAGCTCCTCTTCAAAATGTCACTCTCAGCTGCACTGAGTTCCATCTGTTTGCCAGCTCATTTATATGGCTCCAGTGATTTAATGTAGGCCCACCTTGAATGGGTGGGGTAACACCTCCATGGAAATTATCCAATCAGAATCATCACCCACAGTTGGGTGGGGTGCAACTCCATGGAAACACTCAAAGAATTACAATCTAATCAACACTGATACATCTGCCCACACAAAATTACATCAAAGATAATGGTGTTTTGGGGGACATAATACACCCAAACTGGCACAAGGCATATAACAGCAGATTTCAACAGGCAGAAGAAACAATCAGTGAGCTAGAATATAGGAAAATCAAAATCCTATAGTCAAAAGAACAAATAGAGAAAAGAATTTAAAAAAAATCAACAGGGTCTCAGGGATTTGAGTGAAAGAGAAGGGAAAGAATATTTGAGGAACTAAAGGCTAAAAACTTCCCAATTCTTATGAAAGACATAAATATACATGTCCAGGAAGCACAACATACTCCAAACAGAGTACTAATAGACCTAAGCCAAGATTTATACTAATCAGAATGTCAAATGCCAAAAGTAAAGAGAAAATTCTGAAAGCAGCAAAAGAAAATTTATTTGTCACATAGAAGGGATCCTCAATAAGACAGTGCTGGTTTTTCATCAGAATCCATGGAGGTCAGAAGTCAGTGGCATGACAGATCTAAGGTATTGAAAGAGAAAAACTACTAGCCAAAAATTCTTTATCTGGCAAAACTGTCCTTCAAAAATGAGGGAAACAGGGGAGTGACTCTCTCTGGCAATGTGGCTCACGACTGCCAGGAATGAGCCTGGCCCTGATATCGAGGGATTAAAAATGCCTTCTTGACCAAAAGGGGGAAAAGAAAGATAACAAAATAAGGTTACAGTGCTAAGAGATTTTAAATAGAGTCAAAAGACTATCCTGGAGGTTTCTATTATGGAAGCTCCAGCTAGATATCCCAAATGGCCACAGTATGCCATGCCCTAACCAATAGTAGTCCCGAAATACCTAGGTCCCTATCTGCGACTCTATAAAAGTTTCACTTAGTAAGTGTATTTTTCAAAAACTTAAATCCTCCAGAGTGCCTCTATGCCAGACAAGTCCAAAACCGAGAGACAACAGCCTCTTCAAGAACATCAACCAGATGTAGCCCCATAATACCGACACCCCTTTACTGTATGAACAAGTTAGGATAGTCACTATCTAGACATCCCTGAAGATCAAGAAAATGATTAAATGGGAGGAAAGGATAACAACAAACAAGATAGGATTTAACAAAGGATTACAAATACTGAATCTTTGTATATGTATTTTTTAGATGCTAGGGTATTAGAATAGTTAGAAGGAAATAACGGGAATAGAGGAATTGTAACCAAAAAGTTCTTTGAAATTTGCTTTATAGTTACTCATTAAATTGTACTTTGAAAGTCATCACCTTTCTGTATGTATGTTATAGTTCACGATAAGGAAATAACTGAAACAGTGGAACTGTAACCCATAACATTCTTTGAAATTTGCTCTCTAACTACTTGTTAAATCACACTTTGAAAGTTATCACTGTTCTGTATATATATTTCACAATAAAAATGTAAAAAACAAACAAAGAAACAATCCCTGTGCAATGTGGAAAGTGCTATCTATAATAGAGATGTGCAAAAGTTATTATGGATGCCTAATCCTTCCTGAGGTCAGGAAAAACTTCAAGGATGAGGTATAAGGTTTTCCCTTACTTTGAAACTACATTAAGTAAACGAGTCTATTGCAGTCAGGCTTTTGCATGAAGACAATTTCTCCAGGATTAAAAAATATATATATATCATTCATCTTGATTAAGACCTCCTTATTCCATTTATACTAGATGAACAGTTAACAGGGATGTGTTTATCACAGATTGCTGGAAGAGAGCTCAACAATCACTTTACTTTCTTGAAAAGACTCTAGCTTTATTGAAGCCATTACTATCCATATAAATTAGCCATTATCAAACTATCTAACACCATTATTGTCACTCTGTATGGTATCTTTCACTCATATTCATATATATTTGCATGATTACCAAAGTAAAAATACAGTAAAATATTTTACTAATATAAAACAAGGGAGAGTTTAAATAGTCACAGATAAACAGAAGAGAGAGATCATCAGCAAGACACTTACCCTAGAAAAATTATTACTGTCCTGCAGGTTGAAAGAAAAAAGACAGGAGACAGTGGCTTGGAGTAGCGTGAAGAAATGAGGATCATCAGTAAGGGTAACTAAAAGTGTAAATGCAAAACCCAATAGTACTGTACGCTCAATATACAACTTTACATTTTAATGCATATAAGAATCAGAATACCATTGAACAAGAAAAAGGCATATTTCCTGATAACGGATGTGCAAAATATAAAGTGGTAAGTGAGACAAAAACAATGTAAAGAAGGGAAACAGAGGGATATGGGAGCAAAGAACATGTATGCTATTGAAGTAAGCAGATATCTTTTCAAATTGGTAGATTACAGATGCAGGTTGCATAATGTCAACCCCAGTGTAAACATAAAGAATTTAAAATACATACAGAAATGGAAATGAGAAAGGGATCAGTCAGATACATCACAAAAGATCAACTCTACAGAAAAGGAGGGGGCAATAAAGGAAAAGAGAGATTAAAAATAGATGTATATATAAATGTGACATACAAACCGAAGGACAGAGACGTGCTTGGAGAGACCTGCTATTACCAGAGCGGGAGGAGCGCCGGTAGGAGCAGGAGAACAGACGCTGGAGGAGGATCGCGTGGCAGCTGGAGGCCTGGCCGGAGGCAGGGAGCGCCAGGACTGAAGGATCCCCTTTGTCCCCAAGCACTGACCTGACTTGCCACTTTCTGCAAAGGCTTGCGCCTCGCCATTGCAGCAACGACTGCGAGGATGATTAGGCTCCCTAGAAAGACCATTCAACTGTCCAAAGGCCGCAGTTCTGAGGTTGGAGGCGGAGAGGCCGGATGGAGCCCGCAGAGGAGGAGAAACCGAGGTCCAGAGGGGACTGAACCAATAGCAATGGGCATTTCTCTTCAGCAGATTTCAAAAGTAGCCTCCAAGCTACAATTCATATTCAGGCTTTGAGGCTTTGGATCCTGGTTGGACTAACAGCCCAGGAAGGAGGAACGAGGACAGCTTGCTCAGAAGTAAGGCAGGACTGTTGAATACACAGGAAAATGCCCACAGCCACTGGCAACAGTAGGATAGGTAGAGTTCCTCCCAGCAGGTGCAGTGGGGGCTTCTGCACTGCCTGGAGAGCCAAGTGAACAAAGCAAACCTGGATTTCCACACCCTTGGCTCTTAGGCTGGATCAAGCCTGCAGTCTCCCAGAAAAGGACCTCAAACAGTGGACTTGAACTTAATTAGCTTCATTTGTGTCTTTCCAAAAACCACACTGAGATTTATCAGCAGGTAGAGTTTACACTAAATAACTCTGTCAGATCAAGTATGACAAGTTCACATTTCTCTTTTCTTTGAAATGAATATCTATACTTAAATAAGAAATTTCCACAGGGGGCAGAACACTGGACTAGGAGTCAGAATCACTGGGTTTGAGCTTTAACTGTGGATGTGTTACTTTTGTGTTGTTAGAGATGCAAATCCCTTAACTCCTCTAAGCATCAAATTCCTCAAATATGTTATTCTGGTTTGTATTCTGTGATTCTTTTGAATTATGCAAAGCATCTTGGATAGTGCTGGGCACAGATCTCAAAAAAAATACTGGCAGACTGAAAATTACTTGAGAGATTTGTGAACTGGCTGGTAATTGCTAAGCCTAATATTGAAGTTTAACTGTATTAGCAAGAAGTCAATGTATTTGATTCAGATGGACTTAAGGACCTTGGAGGCTAGATGACCTTATTTTAAACCAGGTGAAGTTTTTACAGCATGAGTGTGTAACAGAGCAAAATTTGAGTTGTGACCAACTTCTACCAGAAATGAATTCTTTCAGTGGTTTGTCAGGGATTGATTGCACACCTACCGTTTGTCACTGTGCTGCACAAACGATATGAAAAGATGACAGTGATACCTTATCTATTCTCAAGGCAGTAGTATTTGATCTTCACAACAATCCTGTGAAGTAGGTCCTATTGCCATCTCCTTCCTGATGAGGAAACTGAGGCACCAAGGGTTAGGTGAGTTGGTGAATAGTATGTGAAATAGTAACTTTTGGAGTCTAGATTCATACCCAAAGCCTGGCTTGTGAACTATTTTCCTGTCCCAGCCCCTTGTTGAGAGCTTGTTGAGAAGAATCAGCCCTTATCACTCATTCCAGACGTCTTATATATCCACTAGTGGCTCAAAAATACCCTGATCCTTTCCAGTGTGAAATGGAAATGGTTGTGTTTGATATCTGTCTGAGCAATTATGTCAGATACTGCTAATGAAGAACAAGATATAATTACTTCACTAGAATGAAAATAATTACTACACTACACACACTACAGATCTTGCCAAGCCTCTTTTAAAGCATTTTATACTCTATGCAATTTTTGCCTTGCTCCTTGTTCTCTTCTATTACCTTCTGTAAGAACTACTCTTTGACTATTTTCTTCTCATTCCTTTTTTTAAATCTTGTTTGCATTCCTACACTTTTGTAGGAATTTTATATTCTTATAAAAACGAATACAAGATATGGTTTTGAAAACTGGAGGCAATTTTGCCATCAAATGTAAACAAGTCCATTTAGTTATGCAAATCTTCTTATATATATTACCCTGAATGAAGAATTTCTGAATAGCAAAAAAGTGATATTAAAAACTGAAAGTAAAAATAGGAATATGAATCTTAATTACAAACTGAGAAGAAGAAAAAAGCAAAAAACAAAATAAGCAAATTACCCAACCGTTAGAAGAATAGGATCTTAAAAGCCATCTAGAAACATATCTGTCCTCCACATGAGCAAAGATGTCTGAACTACCAAGTTGTGTAACGATTGAAAGAACCAAGCCACTCTGAGTGACCACTGGAACTGAGCAGGGGTTCAAAGAAATATAAAACCACAGCAACAGATCAACATAGGATCTTAGGTCCTAAAGGAACTTTCCAAATTGTACTTTATTTTTGTCATTTACTGGGTGAAGTTAGTAAAAGCACTTTTTAAAATCCTGTTTTGACAATTGATTAAAGTTTTGACCAAAGATACTGTACTAGAAAGTATAGCATGTTTCCTATCTCCTATTGCAAAAGACTTCAGCACTGTACCTTGGTTTGCCATATTAGGGTTTGTGAAAGACAGGTTAAGTCATATGCCTATCCTAAAGGCTAATCTTTCTCTTCATCTATTACCACCAGTTGAAATTCCTGTTTGTTACTGTAGCTTAATGCAGAGAGAGGGGAAGAGGGTGAGGGCGGGAGCAGCCAGGGAGAAATGCCTGTCACTGTCTGATGAAGGCTGTCATAGCTTCCCTTTTCTTCCTCATCCAAATTCATGCTGCTCTATCTTGGTTGAAGAAGAGAAGGCTTACTATTGAGAACATGAATTGATACCCCTCCCTTTGAATCTCAGCCAGGCTTGCAATTGCTTCAACCAACAGAGTATGACAGAAGTGACAGTATGTGACTTTCAAGCTAGATCCTGAAAAAATATGTGGCTTCCACCTTGTTGGTTAGAACTTCCTTTTAGGGTTCTGAGCCACCATATTAAGAAATCTGAATAATTTGAGGCCATCCTGCTGTGAGAAAGCCCAGGCCACATGGAGAGGCCACTAGCAGATATCCTGGTTAATATTCCCAGCTGAGACACACCTTCAAATCAGCCCAATCCAGGTGCCAGGCATGCAAGTGAATAAAGCTCCACGAAATTCCAGTCCCCAGCTACATGAGTCTTCTCTGATGAGGTCCCAGATGTGGAAGAGAAAAAACTATCTCCTGTGTGACCTGTCTATACATTCCTTACCCACAGACTCCATAAAAAAGTAGCTGTAGTTTGATGCTACTATGTTTGCTACACAAAAGTAGAGGACTGGAACATTTACTGATCTTTTGTGCCCTATATCTGTCTCAGTCCCTGCATCATGAGCTCCTTGAGGGAAAACACCATTCTTACTCACCTTTGAAGTCCAGCACTGCAACTGGCAAGTGAGAGCTCTCAATCATTTTGGTGTGCGAATAAACTACTTTTGTAGATGAAAAGAGAATAAATAGTGAACAGAAATAAAGGACAAAATGGCTGAAGTAAGTTCTGCCTTTACAGTAATAACACTGAATGTTAATAGATTAAACTTCCCCATAAAAAGACACAGGTTGGACGAATGGATATGAAAGTATTTTCCAACTATATTTTGTTTACATAAAGACTCACCTTAGACCCAAAGACACAAACAGATTGAAAGTGAAAGGATGGAAAAAGATATTCCGTACAAATAGTAACCAAAAAAGAACTGAGGTAGCTCCACTAATATTGGACAAAATAGACTTTAAGTCAAAAGCTGTTACAAGACACAAAGAAGGACACCATGTGTTAATAAAAAGGGTGACCCACCAAGAAGAAATAACAGTCATAAATATCTATGCACCTAACCATGGTGCCCTAAAATACATGAGGCAAACCTGGCAAAAATGAAGGGAGAAGTAGACACCTCTACAATAATACTTGGAGACTTCAATCCACAACTCTTATTAATTGAAAACCTCTAGATGGAAGATCAGCAGAAAACAGAGAACTCGAATAATATGAAAAATGAACTACATCTAACAGACATATACAGAACATTGCACCCTAAAACAGCAGGATATACATTCTTCTCAAGTGTACATGGATCATTCTCCAGGATAAACCCCACATTGAGTCATAAAACAAGTCTCAATAAATTTAGAAAGGTTGAAATCATACAGAGCATCTTCTTTGACCACAATGGAATGAAGCTAGAAATCAATAACAGGCAGAGAACTGGAAAATCCACAAATAAATGGAAGTTACATAATGCTCTTTTAAACAATCAGTGGGTTAAAGAAGAAATTGCAAGGGAAATCATTAAATATCTTGAGACAAATGTGTCTGTTTCTATACATTATGTCCCCCAGAAAAAGACATATTCTTTAATGCAATCTTGTGGGGGCAGATCTGTTAATATTTCTGATTAGGATATGACCTTTTGATCAAGTGTTTCCATGGAGATATGAGTCAATCAACTGTGGGCTAGACTTTGTATTAAATTATCTCCATGGATATACAGACCCCACCCACTCAGGGTGGGTCTTAATTAAATCACTGGAATCCTTCAAGGGAGGGACATTTTGGAGAGTAGCTGAGAGAGACATTTTGGAGAAGGCCGTTGAAAGCCAATGCTTGGAGATGCGGACAGGAGGAAATTTGGAGACACTAAGCTAAGAGATGATAGCCCAGAGTTTGCTCTGGAAAAACTAAGAGAGGACCCCCAGATAATTAGATGTACAGGAGCTGAAGAAGCTAAGCGAGATGAGCCCAGAGACATTTTGGAGAACGCCATTTTGAAAAGCAACCCGGAAACAGCAGATGCAAGCCACATGCTTCCCAGCTGACAGAGGTGTTCCAGACATCATTGGCCATTCTACAGTGAAGGTACCCTATTGTTGATGCCTCAGTTTGGACACTTTTGTGGCCTTACGACTGTAACTTTGTAACCAAATAAAACCCCCTTTATGAAAGCCAATCCATTTCTGGTATTTTGAATAACGGCAGCATTAGCAAACCAGAACAACCAATGCAAACAGGAAAACAACATATCAAAACTTATGGGATGCAGTGAAGACAGTGCGGAGAGGGAATTTATAGCCTTGAACTCTTGCATTAAAAAAGAAGAAAGAGCTAAAATCAAAGACCCAACTACACACCTGGAGGAAATAGAAAAAGAAAAGCAAATTTTCCCCAAAGCCAGCAGAAGGAAAGAAATAAAGATTAAAGCAGAAATAAATGAAATTCAAAATAATAAAAGCAATAAAGATAATTAACAAAACCAAAATCTGGTTCTTTGAAAAGATCAATAAAATTGACAAACCCGTAGCTAGACTTACAAAAAAAAAAAGAGAGATAGAGAGAGAGAGAAGATACAAATAAATAAAATCAGAAATGAGGGTGGGCATAACTACTGACCCACAGAAATAAAAAGGATAAGAGGATACCATGGACAACTGAATGTCAACAAATTATATAACTTAGATGAAATGGACAAATTCTCAAGAAACACATGAGCAACCTACACTGTCTCTACAAGAAACAGAAGACTTCAACAGACCAATTACAAGTAAGAGATTGAATCAGTCATCAAAAATCTCCCAACAAAGAAAAGCCCAGGACCAGATGGCCTCACAGATTAATTCTACCAATCATTCCAAGAAGAATTAATACCAATCCTGTTCAAATTCTTCCATAAAATTGAAGAGGAAGGGACACTAGCTAACTTATTCTAGGTGGCCAAAATTACCCTAATACCAAAGCCAGACAAAGATACTACAAGAAAAAAAAATTACAGACCAGTTTCTCTTATGAATATAGATGCAAAAGTCCTTAACAAAATACTTACAAATGGAATCCAACAACACATGAAAGGAATCATACACAATAATCAAGTGGGTTTTATTGCAAGTATGGTTCAACATAAGGAAGTCAATTTAATGCATCACACAACAAAATGAAGGAAAAAAAACAGATGATAATATCAATTGACACAGAAAAAGCATTTGACAAATTTCAGCATCCCTTCTTGATAAAAACACTTAGAAAAATAGGAATAGAAGGACACTTCCTCAACATGCTAAAGGGCATATAAGAAAAGCCATGGCTAACATCATGCTAAATGGTGAAAGACCGAAAGATTTCCTTCTAAGATCAGGAAAAAGACAAGGATGCCCACTGTCACCACTGTTATTCAACATAGTACTGAAATTTCTAGCCAGAGTAATTAGGCCAGAAAAAGAAATAAAAGGCATCTAAATTAGAAGGGAAGTAGTAAAACTTTCACTATTTGCAGATGACATGATCCTATATATAGAAAGTTCTGAAAAATTGACAACAAAGCTACCAGAGCTAGTAAATGAATTCAGCAAAGTGGTGAGGTACGAGATCAACACCCAAAAATCATAATGTTTTGATACAATAGTAATGAGCAAGCTGAAAAGGAAATCAAGAAAGACAATCCATTTACAACAGTAACTAAAAGAACCACATATCTAGGAACAAGTTAAACAAAGGATATAAAGGACTTGTACACAGAAAACTGCAAAACATTGCTAAAATAAACAAAGAAAACCTACATAAATGGAAGAGCATTCACGTTTATGGATTGGAAGACTAATGGGAAGACATTAAGATGTCAATTCTACCCGAAATGATTTACAGAATCAGTGCAAACCCAATCAAAATCCCAACAACCTTCTTTGCACAAATGGAGAAGCCAATTATCAAATTTATTTGGAAGAGGAGAGGCCCCAAATAACCAAAACCATCTTGAAAAAGAAAAACAAAGTGGGGGAACCCACACTTCCTGACTTTAAGGCATATTATAAAGCTACAGTGGTCAAAACAGCATGGTATTGGCACAAGGATAGCTATGTCTACCAGTGGAACCAAATTAAGAGTTCAGAAATAGACCCTCACACCTATGACCAATTGATTTTTGATGGGGCTGCAAGTGTACACATTGAGAAAGAGTAGTCTCTTCAAATGGTACTGGGGAAACTGGATATCCATATGCAAAAGAAAGAAAGGACCCCCATCTCACACCATATACAAAAAATTAATCCAAATGGATCACAGATCCTTCATACAAAAGCCAACACTATAAAACTCCTAGAAGAAAATGTACAGAAGCAGCTTCAGGAGCTTGTGTTAGGCAATGGTGTCTTAGACTTGATGCCCAAAGCACAAGCAATGAAAGAAAAAATACATAAGTGGCACCGCCTTAAAAATTAAAAACTTTTATGCATCAAAACACTTTGTCATGAAAGTGAAAAGACTATTCCATGGGAGAAAGTATTTGGAAACCATATAGCTGATAAGGGTTTAATGTCCAGAATATATAAAGAAATCCTACAACTCAACAATAAAAAAAAAACAAACAATGGAATTTAAAAATGGGCCAAAGATTTGTTTACACATTTCTTCAAAAAGGATATATAAATATTCAAAAAGCACATGAAATGATGCTCAACATCACTAGCTATTAGGAAAATGCAAATCAAAACCACAATTAGTTATTTCACACCCAGAATAATGGCTATGATTAAAGAAGCAAAATATTACAAGTTTTGGATTGGATATGGAGAAATAAGAACATTCATTCATTGCTGTTGGGGTTGTAAAATGGTGCAGCCACTGTGGAATACAGTTTGGCAGTTCCTCAGGAAGCTAAGTATGAAATTACCATATGACCCATCAATCCTGCTATTTCATATAAACCCAGAAGAATTATAAGCAGGGACTCAAACAGATATTTGCACATCTATGTTTATAGCGGCATTATTTACAATTGTCAAAAGATGGAAGCAACCCAAGTGTCTATTAGCTGAATGAATAAACAAACTGTGGTGTATATATATATAATGGAATATTATTCAGCTATAAAAAGGAATGATGCCTTGATGCATGTGACAACATGGATAAACCTTAAGGATATTATTCTGAGTGAAATAAAACAGGCACAAAAGGATGAATACTGTATGATGTCACTGATACGAACTAATAATATCAAGCAAACTCTTAGAGATAAAATCTAGAATACAGATTACCAAGGAATAGATTGGAGTAGAGAATGGGGAGCTGATGCTTAATCTGTATAGAATTTCTATTTAGATTGATTGTAAAGGTTTGGATATGGATTGTGGTGATAGCACATTACTGTGAGTGTAATTAACGGTGCTGAATGATGCATGTGAATGTGATTGAAAGGGGAAGTTTTGGATCATGTATGTTACTAGAATGAAAGAAGATAAAAAATGGGACTGTATAACATGTGAACTCTGTTGTGGATGATGGACTGGGGTTAATAGTGCAAGTATAAGAATGCTCGTTCCTGAATTATAACAAGTGTATAACACTATTACAAGCTGCTAATAGTAGGGGTATATGGGAAAAATACACCTAATGGAAATATGGACTATAGCTAAAAGTACTAGTTCAGTATTCTTTCATCGGTCTTAACAAAGGTATCACACTAATGCAAAGTGTCAATAATAGAGGAGTACATGGGAATATTGTGTTTTTACATGATTTTCTTTAAACCTATAACTTCTGTAATTTAAAAAATAATTTTTTAAAAGTCAAGGAAGTGAGCAATAAACATATCTGAAGTACAAAATTTTAAAAATCTAAGAATCTATGCCTTATGCTAAGTGAAAACAGCCAAACTCCATGGTTCCATTTATATAATATTCTGGAGAAGGCAAAACTACAGAGACAGAAAATAGATTAACAGTTGCCAGGGGTTGGGGGAAGAGGAGGGATTGATTATAAAGGAGCAGTGGATAATTTGGGGAGGGTGATGGAACTGTTTTGTTTCTTGATTATGGTGCTTGTTACCAAAAGGAAAAATTAAAAAAAAAAAAAAAATGAAAGCCATGGATACTGATCATTCTCCACTAAATATATATTAATATGTATGCTAATAAAAACGAATGTTTTAATATATTTGCCAACAGATAAAACTAGCCCTTTTGAAAAATGTGCCTGTGGTGATTATTCTCTTACGTACTTCTCTGCATCATATAATACAGGGGCTAAGGCCATGAACTTTGGAATCTGGTTGACCTTAGGTCAAGTCCTGTCTCTACCATGGCTCCACCCATGGGCCAATCACTTAGCCTCACTTAGCCACAGTATTCCAGCTGTAAAAGGAGGATGATTGTACCTATATAATTAGGGCAGTTGCCTGGAAGCATTCTACCTTTGACCTTGGTAACAATTGTCCTTCACAGTATTAGCACATGGTCTCTGCTCAGTCAAAGGGAATGATTATTACTGTGTTGTTGGCTTTGGACTGGTTTCTCACTCTTCCCCTGCTGTTCTATATATTACATTGGGGCTCCCCAGCTGCAGCTGTATTTCCTAGATTTCTAAGGCAGCTGGCTTCTTAGTGGGTTTTGCAAATGGCAGACACTAGCAAAAAATTGGATGACAATGGGGAAGGGAGAACTGAGGCATCTTTTCCCCTTCTACACTTCAGATGGTGTCTTGGGGCAGTGGCTGTGTATCTTCTGTGGCTTCAGCTCAGAGATCCATGGTGGATCTAGCTTCTTCCATTCATCCCGGGCTCTGGTAACCCCATACCTGCCTTCATCTCTCCAACTTAGAGTTGGCAGCAGCTTCCTGGTAATTTTGGGTTACCTCACTGTCCTGTGCTGTGTTCTCAGCTCCTCTATCATTTGTGCAAATAATACCCTCCATAAATTCTTTCTGTTTTAATTACTTACAGCCATCTCTATTTTTCTGCTTAGACTCAAACCACTACAATTGTCAGCCCTAAGATAAAAGATATTGCTTTTCAGTTTGAAAAGCATGGATCTAATTTCCAAAACCTTGGGCATCATGAGATCACTATCTGGTCTTGTCTGAGGCAGTCAATAGCTCTGTTCATCCAGTTGTAAAATGAAGGCACTGACATTAGTGATCACTGAGGGCTGCCATTGTTACTGGAAGCCTCTCTCCATGGCCCGGACTAATTTTTCTCATCATTAGTCTTAGGAACATATGTCTGCATTCTCTTCAGCAGCAGTCCTGATTGGTGTCATTTCTCTAGGTTGCTGAGCCAATTATGAAAGAAGTTGGGCTGTATCCAGGTTGCTGGGAATGAGTGGGGTGGCCGAGGAAAGTGGAAGCAGCCTCTGCACCCCATCGCTTGAGGAAGACCAGACAGCCAGAGCATCCTCAGACAGACCATGGACATGAAGCCTGCCCCATCCTGCAGCTGCGTGCCCCAAACCCAGAGGACTGTCTGGCTCCTGCACTCAGACACCATGAGGCACACAGCCAACCGTCCTGCTGGCTCTGTGAACATAACCACCAGCTGAAAAAGCCTAGAAATAGGGACTCTCCCCTGCCTGAGTTAATTAAGATTTCAGCCTCTGGAAGATGCTACTGTGGTAGTGAAGAAAAAAAAAAAAAAAGGAAAAAGAAAAAGCCCCAGCTTTCTGCCTTTCCCTGAGATCGTTTTCCTTCATGTAGAGACTTTCCCTTGGGATTCTAGCAGAAGGAACTGATTTTCACTCAGTTTTCACAGACCATTAAAACAATAACTGATCGCCAATAATAACACTGATAGCTCTGATTTCCTGAATGTGTCCCAAGTTCTTGGCACCTGGTCAGACACATTCAACTTTAGCATCTCACATAGTCCTCACCTCAGCCTAAAAGCTAAATCACACTTTTCACATCTTCAGCAGAGGGAACTGATCTTAGAAGTAGTGTCACTAATCAAGTGTCGTCTTATCAAAGAGACTTTCCCTGAGCACTATTATGAAAACAGCATGCACACACACACACTCATTTTCACCTCTCCTGACTTGTCTTCATAGTACTTACCACCACCAAACATTTATTTATTCATTTGCTTCTTTATTTATGTATTTATTTATTTATTTATTCATGTAAATTGTTGTTTTTCCCCACTAGAATGTAGATTCTGTGAAAACAATGTTTACTTTCTTCACTCTTTCTATTTCTACTTTCTTCACTCTTTCTGTTTCCAACACCCAGAGCACTACTTGATACGTAATAGGTTTCTCAATACACATTTGTTGTATGAATTCATTGAATGAACCAAATATATCTTTCACTTACTATTATCCGCAATTGTTTTAGTTATTTATGTGTCCACTACTATTGTCTGTGTCCGGCACCAAAGTGTTAGATGTAAGAGAGCAGAGGCCTTGCCTCGTTTGCTTGCTTCTGTATCCCTGCTGCTTAGAACAGCTGCTTGCTCCATGAGGGTTTATGTGGGACCTGAAGCTGGTATGGAGCAGAACTGGAATTGAGCTCAGTTCTTGACTTCAGATACCCTGTTTTTGTCCTCTAACTTCAGCATAGTCTTTGGGTCAGTTGTATCACAAACACCTTTGGAATGTGAATGGGAAGGTGCCAGCTCAGCACCCTTCCTGACAGAGGCTCCAAAGGGTGTGGGGGATGCATCTAGTAAGTCTTTCCTTCTGCCATGACCATAGTAAAAAGGCACAGCTGGGGAGTCTGGGAACCTGGAATCACAACCAAGACCATCATCTTGCACCTTTCTAATGCTGGGCAGGTCAGAGGAGATAGTGTCTGGAATGTTAGATGGAGCAGGGCAGGTCTGGAGATATGCTTGATGGAATAAAAGAGGATTAGAGCCAATAATTTATTCACAGTTATTTACTGAGCATTCACTGTGTAGCTGGCCAATAAGTCAGGGAAAAGGAAAACCACATTGTCCCTGCCTTCATGGAGCTCAGTGTCCTGCAATGTGTCCAGGGTCCCAAAGCCATGACTCAAACCCAGGTCTTTCTGGTCTCAAATTCCATGCCTCTCAGTACAGTGTAGAGGGGGGCACAAATGTACAACCTGTTGGAGCAAAAGCGAAACCTGAGGATCTGAGAGGCTAAGAAATGTATCCGAGTTCACACAGCTAATCAGAACCCAATTCAGAATTCATAAATTATAAATCCAGTCTATTCAGGTACAGAGCTGGCACTGCAGATACAGGGAGAACAAGGCAGATGTAATGCCCTCCCTCAGGGAGAAAACCCTTGTTCCTTCTTTGTACCTGGTGAATGAAAGCATTCTAAGAAGGAATCCTCTCATTCCACAATCAGGAGCATTTTTTTCTCTATTGTAAATCAGAAAGGTCCATTAAATGCGGTGCAGTTGCTACCAGGTCAACTTTTCCAAGAGGAGATCTGCCTATGTCCAAGAAATCAAATGGCAGAAACTTTGCATCTTCCCTGAAATCACTGTCGTCAGGGCAGAATGACCTAAAAAAAAAAAAAAAAAATCAGCCTATTCATACTCAATTTTTTTTTTCCTGAAAGTGCCTTAACCTTAAAAAAAAAACAAAAGAAAAGAAACAAAAGAAACAAAAAATGCCTTTTATTGTCGTAATATATCTTGTTTCAGAGTACTGCTCTAAGTCAATGCTGCTTTGCCCCATAAATCAAGCAGAGAGGACAGGATCATTTTTTAGGAAGGGAGCTTTCTCTAGGGAACATTTAACCTCTAATCCATGGGCCTCCTCTTCTGCTAACATCCACTCTAATGGCTCCTCAGACCTCATTTCATATCAGCCCCCAAATCCTTCAAGCCTTGGCCCTCCTTCCCCCCACCTTCCAGGATTTACAATCTATGAAGCCCGTGTATTGCTTCATTCACAATCCAGAAGCCCCTCCTCAAAGTCAGGCTTAATTCACTTCTCTATTTTCCAGATAAAGAACCTGAGAATCATCCTGGTTTCCTGGCTGTTCCAGGGTTATACTTCCAAGAAGCTGGACTCTGATTCTGACCCATACTTATTGTGTCCCAAAAAGTATTGGCTATTCTCAAACCATTTGGCCTATTTCTAGTGATGTTAATGATGTATAACCTATATAACCATCTTGATGATGATGATTAAACTTTTATTTTGAGATAATTATAAATTTACATGTAGTTTTAAGATCTCTGTATTCTTCTCATAGTTTCCCCTCAATGGTAATGTCTTGCAAAACTATAGCATAATAACACAATCAAGAAATTGATCTGCCTACAGACAAGATAGAGAACATTTCCATCCCCACCATCAGCAACAGAATCCCTTATATTGCCCATATATAGTCACACCCGCTTCCTTCCCACACCCACCCTCTCCTTAATCAATGGCAATCACTAATCTGTTTTTCATTTGTATAATTTTATCACTTCAAGAATGTTATATAATTGAAAACGTATAGTACGTAACTTACAGAGATTGACTTTTCATTCAGCAGAGCTCTGGAGATTCATCCAGGTTTTGTACATCACTATCTTGTCCCTTTTCATTGCTGAGTAATATACTGTGGTATGAACATAGCACAGATTGATTAACTATTCAACTGTTGAAGGACATCTGAGTGGTTTCCAGTTTGGGCTATTATGAAAAAGGCTGCTAAACACATGTGTAGTTACTTGTGGGAAGATGAATTTTTATTTCTCTGCTATAAAAGCCCAAGAGTGTAATTGCTAGATCATATGATAGTTGCATGTTTAGTTTTTATAAGCAACTGCCAAAATGTTTTCCAGAGTGGCTGTGCAATGCTACAATCCAGCCGGCAATGAATGATTCAGTTGCTGCACATCCTCACCAGCATTTGGCTTTGTCACATTTTTTTAAGCCATTCTGACAGGCATGTAGTAATAACTAATTATCTTAGTTTGCATTTTTCTAATGGATAATGATGCTGAATATCTTCTCTTGTGCTTACTTGCCATCTATATATCCACTTCAGTGAGATGTCTCTTCATGTCTTTTGCACATTTTGTAATTGGATTATTTTTTCACTGTTAAGTTTTGAGAGTTCTTTGTGTATTCTAGTTGTTAGTCCTTTGTCAGAAATGTGGTTTGCAAACATTTTCTTCTGGTCTTTAGCTTGCCTTTTTCTTCCTCTAACAGGGCCTTTCACAGAACAAAAGTTTTTACTTTTGATGATGTGCCAGTTTGTATATATTATGTCCCCCCAGAAAAAGCCATATTCTTTAATGCAATCTTGTGATGGCAGATTAATTTTTTTGATTAGGGTGTGACCTCTTGATTAAATGTTCCCATAGATATTTGGCTCTGTCCATTCAGGGTGGGTCTTGATTAGTTTACTAGAGTACTTTAAAAAGAGCCACAGAGGCCTAGACGCTTTCTGATACTGATTCTTAGATACTTGGAGATGCAGACAGAAGAACTTCTAGCTATGTAATGAAGCCCATAGTTTGCCCTGGAATATGCCAAGACAGGACCCCCAGGTGCTTAGAGAGAAATGTCCTGGGAGAAAGAACCAAGAATGCACAGGAGTTGAGAGAGGATCTGGAAAACAACCGGGGGTCAACAGATGCCAGCCACGTGACTTCCCAGATAACAGAGGTTTCCCGGACGCCATCGGCCATCCTTCAGTGGAGGTATCATCTGATGATGCCTTAGTTTGGACTCTTTTATGGCCTTAGAACTTTAGATCTGTAACTTAATAAATCTCCTTTATAAAAGCCAATCCATTCCTGGTATTTTGCATAATGGCAGCATTAGCAAACCAGAACAGATGAAGTTTAAGTTAATCAATGTTTTTTTTTTATGGACTGTGCTTTTTGTGTCAAGTTTAAGAATTCTTTGCCAAGTCCTAGAGCCTGAAGGTTTCCCCTTAGGGAAAAAAATATCCCTTGCCCCCCAACTGACATACAGCTTTAACACAATTCCTACCAAAATCCCATAAATATATTTTTAATTCAATTTTATTGAGATATATTCACATACCATACAGTCATCCACAGTGTATAATCAATTGTTCACAGTACCATCATATAGTTGTGTATTCATCACCACAATCAATTTCTTAACATTTTCATTACACTCAAAAAATAAATTAAGAATAAATATAAAAGTAAAAAACAATGAAAACATCCCATCCCTCTCATCCCTCCCCTATTATTCATTTAATTTTTTCCCCCATTTTTCTATTCATCTGTCCATACACTGGATAAGGGAGTGTGAGCCACAAGGTTTTCACAATCACATGGTCACACTGTGTAAGCTGTAGTTATACAATCATCTTCAAGAATCAAGGTTACTGGGTTGCAGTTCAATAGTTTCAGGTATTTCCTTCTAGCTTTTCCAATACACAAAAAACTAAAAAGGGATTTCTATATAATGTATAAGAATAACCTCCAGAATGACCTCTCAACTCTGTTTGAAATCTCTCAGCCACTGAAACTTTGCTTCATTTCTACCCAACTGAGATTCAACAAAGGTGCAAAAGCAATTCAATGGAGGGAATATAGCTTTTCCAGCAAACGGTGTTGGAGCAATTGGACATCTTAGGCAAAAACAAACAAACAAACAAAAAAAGCCTTGACCTAAACCTTGTACCTTATACAACAGTCAGCTCAAAACAGACTTCAGACCTTACATGTAAAATGTAAAACTGAAACCTAAAAAACTTTTTTAGAAAAAACCTAAGGGGAAATCTTCAGGCTCTAGGACTTGGCAAAGAATTCTTAAACTTGACACAAAAAGCACAGTCCATGAAAGAATAGATTGTTAACTTAAACTTCATCTATTCTGGTTTGCTAATGTTGCCGTTATGCAAAATACCAGAATGTCCAACTGACATACAGTTTTAACACAATTCCTATCAAAATCCCATCAATATATTTTTAATTCAATTTTGTTGAGATATGGATTTCTTTTTTGGCCACTTAAAAATTATGAGTTCAATTTCTTTTATTAGTTATAGGACAATTAAAATCATCCATTTCATATTAGATGAGTTGTGCTCATTTGTGTGTTTTTTGGGTATTGGTGCATTTTATTTAAGTTGTAATATTTGTGTGTGTAGATTTGATCATAGTATTCCCTCATTAACCTTTTGCAATCTGCAATATCTATAGTGATAACCCCTGTTTGATTCCTGATATTGCTAACTTATGTCTTCTCTCTTTTTCTTTGTCAGTCATGCTAGACGTTTGTCAATTATTTTGATAATCTTTGCAAAGAATCAGCTCTTTATTTTATTGACTTTCTCTATTTTTTTCTGTTTCCAATTTCATTGATTTAGCCTCTTCTCTTTATTATTTATTTTTTTTCTGCTAGCTTTAGGTTTATTTTGCTTTTATTTTCTGAGTTCTTGAAGTAGGAGGTTAGATGACTGATTTGAGCCTTTTTCTTTTCTTTAATGTAGGCATTTAGTGCTATAAATTTCCCTCTCAGCACTGCTTTGGCTGTATATAACAAAATTTTATATATTGTATTTTCATTTACATTCAGTTCAGTTTAATTCTCCCTGAGACATTCTCTTTGATCCATGATTTAGTTAGATGGCTATTGTTTACTTTTCAAGTGTCTGGAGATATTCTGTTACTTTCAAGTGTCTGGAGATATTCTGGAGATTTCTGTTATCTTTAATTTGAGTCTTGTGTTCACACAACACATTCTATTTAGCTTTGTTTAGGTTTCTTTCATGGCTCAGGATATGATCTATCTTATTCCAAGAGCAGTTGAAAAGAAATGTGTAGTCTGCTGTTGTGGGGTGGAATGTCTTATAAACGTTGATTAGATCCTGTCAATTGATGGTGTCGAGTTCTGTATTCTGGCCCACATTCTGTCTAGTTGTTCTATCCTTTATTAAAATTTCCAACTACAATTGTGGATTTATCTCTTTCTGCTTTCATTTCTATCAGTTTTTGCTTCATATTTTTGTAGCTTTATTGTTCAGTACACACACATTTAATATTGTTATGTCTTCTTGGCAGATTGACCCTTTTATCATTATATAATGTCCTACCCTGTCTCTAGTAATTTTCTTTGATCTGAAATCTACTTTTTTCTGATGTTAATATAGCCACTTCAGCTTTCTTTTGTTCTTTTATTTAATGTTTTCTTGATATACCTTTTTCCATCTTTTTACTTCCAACATGCCTATATTGTAATATTTGAAGTGAGTTTCTTCTCAATAGCATATATTTGGGTTATGGTTTTTAATACATCCTGCCAATCTCTGTCTTTTAATCTGTGTATTTAAATTATTTATATTTAATGTAACTAGTGATATTTTAGGGCTTAAGTCTGCCATTTTTAATTTTCTGTTTGTTCTCTCTGTTTTCAGTTTTCTGTTTCCTTTTCTGCCTTTTTATGAATTACATGAACATTTTTAAAACTCCCTTTTTATCTATCTATAGTGTTTTGAGAGTATCTTCTTGTATGATGTTTTTAGTGGTTGCTCTAGGTATTACATTATATATAAAGTTTCATTTGCTTTAAATATGCTCATATTTGCTCACAGAAGCATTTTGTATGATGACTGTTCTAAAATCTTTGTCAGATAATTCTAACATCTCTATCATTTCAGTGTTGGCATTGATCGTCTTTTTTTCATTCAGTTTGAGATTTACCTGGTTTTTTGGTATGAAAAGTAATATTCAATTGAAACCTGGACATTTCAGGAATTATGAGACTCTACATCTTGTTTAAACCTTCTGTTTTAGATGTCTTTCTGTGACAATACTCTGAGAGGAGAAGGGGAACACTGCCTTGTTACTGCTGTGTGGGAGATAGAAGCCCAGGTTCCTTACTCAGTCTCTGTTGACTCCGGAGTGAGGGACAGTTTCCTCATCACTACTGGGTGGGAGTGGGGTTTCCACTACTCATTAAGCCTTTGCATACACTACCCTGTCTGGGAAAGGCAAGTGTGCCTACTTACTTCTCCCTAAGTGGCCTCCACTGACATCACAGAGAGTGGCCTCTGTGTAGGCAATGGTGAAATTTGTGACTCTACATTAGGCTTCTGACACCACCTCTGTGTGGAAAGTGAGGAGAACCTCATTACTGCTGGGTGGGGTGGAACTCCAGGTTCCTGATGTCATTTCCACAGACATCACAATTGGAGAGGTGGGCACCCTATTAGAGATGGTGGAAATCTAGGCTCCAAACATGTCCTTTGCTGGCATGGGTGGGGATGGGGCCATTGTTTTCTTCTATAGTGTTTGGCTAGAGTTAGATTAGTCTGTAATATCTTTCTGTTTTGCTAGGCTGCCTCTTTCCTGATCCTTTGACTAGAGTGAGGACTTTTGTGGGTCTTTTTTTTGTGTGTGTTTCTGTGCCTGTTGTTTCTAGTTGCCAGCTTTCTCCATTCCAAGTCTGTATTATATGCTGCAATAAAACAAAACAAAATAAAACCAATGCTAATCCCTGCATCCCAAGTTACCTCAGCAGTCTGCTGGGATTTTAGTTATATCTAATGGAAGAAATGGGGGAAAGCACATTTACTTCATCTTTCCAGATGTGGAAAGCCCTATAACTTTTAAATGAAGTACCAACTCAAAGCCTGGCTCCCCAAATTTAGATGATCTTGTCCCTACCAACCTTTTTCAGTCTTACTGCCTACTTCCTATGCAAATAAAGCTACCTACTTGAGGTGAGAGCTGGATTCAAATTCACATTCTATCAGTTACCTTAGATAAATTGCTCAGCCTCTATGTGCCTCACTTTCTTTGCCTGTATTGTAGGAAAATAATGATGGCTGAATCTTAGAGTTGTTGCTTTGAAGAGTGAAATAGTAATCCTTAAAAAGTAATTAGCGAGAGGCGGGGCAAGATGGTAGACTGGTGAGCTGTATGTTTTAGTTACTCCTCCAGGAAAGTAGGTAAAAAGCCAGGAACTGCGTGGACTGGACACCACAGAGCAATCTGTCTTTGGGCATACTTCATACAACACTCATGAAAACGTGGAACTGCTGAGATCAGCGAAATCTGTAAGTTTTTGCGGCCAGGGGACCCGCGCCCCTCCCTGCCAGGCTCAGTCCCGGGGGAGGAGGGGCTGTCAGCTCCAGGAAGGAGAAGGGAGAATTGCAGTGGCTGCTCTTACCGGAAACTCATTCTACTGATTCAAACTCCAACCATAGATAGACTGAGGCCAGACACCAGAGACTCTGAGAGCAGCCAGCCCAGCAGAGAGGAGACAGGCATAGAAAAAAAACAACACGAAAAACTCCAAAATAAAAGCAGAGGATTTTTGGAGTTCTGGTGAACACAGAAAGGGGAAGGGCGGAGATCAGGCCTTGAGGCGCATATGCAAATCCCGAAGCAAGGCTGATCTCTCTGCCCTGGGCACTTTTCCTTAATGGCCCTGGTTGCTTTGTCTATTAGCATTTCAATAACCCATTAGATCTCTGAGGAGGGCCGTTTTTTTTTTTTTTGTTTTTTTTTTTTTTTTTTTTTAAATCCTTTTTGCTTTTTCTAAAACAATTACTCTAAGAAGCTCAATACAGAAAGCTTCAAATAATTGAAATTTGGGCACGTCAAGTCAAGAGCAGAACTAAGAGAGCTCTGAGACAAAAGGCAATAATCCAGTGGCTGAGAAAATTCACTAAACAACACAACTTCCCAAGAAAAGGGGGGTGTCCGCTCACAGCCACCATCCTGGTGGACAGGAAACACTCCTGCCCATCGCCAGCCCCATAGCCCAGAGCTGCCCCAGACAACCCAGTGTGACGGAAGTGCTTCAAATAACAGGCACACACCACAAAACTGGGCGTGGACATTAGCCTTCCCTGCAACCTCAGCTGAATGTCCCAGAGCTGGGAAGGGGGAGCAGTGTGAATTAACAGAGCCCCATTCAGCCATCATTTGAGCAGACTGGGAGCCTCCCAACACAGCCCAGCAGCCCAGAACTGCCCTGGGGGGACGGCACTCACCTGCGACATAGCACAGTCATCCCTCAACAGAGGACCCGGGGTGCACAGCCTGGAAGAGGGGCCCACTTGCAAGTCTCAGGAGCCATACGCCAATACCAAAGACTTGTGGGTCAGTGGCAGAGACAAACTGTGGCAGGACTGAACTGAAGGATTAGACTATTGCAGTAGCTTTAAAACTCTAGGATCATCAGGGAGATTTGATTGTTAGGGCCAAACCCCCTCCCCGACTGCCCAGAAACACGCCCCACATACAGGGCAGGCAACACCAACTACACACGCAAGCTTGGGACACCAATTGGGCCCCACAAGACTCACTCCCCCACTCACCAAAAAGGCTAACCAGGGGAGATCTGGCTTGTGGAGAACAGGTGGCTCGTGGACGCCACCTGCTGGTTAGTTAGAGAAAGTGTACTCCACGAAGCTGTAGATCTGATAAATTAGAGATAAGGACTTCAACTGGTCTACAAACCCTAAAAGAACCCTATCAAGGTCAGCAAATGCCACGAGGCCAAAAACAACAGAAAATTATAAAGCATATGAAAAAACCAGACGATATGGATAACCCAAGCCCAAGCACCCAAATCAAAAGACCAGAAGAGACACACCTAGAGCAGCTACTCAAAGAACTAAAGATGAACAATGAGACCCTAGTACGGGATATGAAGGAAATCAAGAAGACCCTAGAAGAGCATAAAGAAGACATTGCAAGACTAAATAAAAAAATGGATGATCTTATGGAAATTAAAGAAACTGTTGACCAAATTAAAAAGATTCTGGACACTCATAGTACAAGACTAGAGGAAGTTGAACAACGAATCAGTGACCTGGAAGATGACAGAATGGAAAATGAAAGCATAAAAGAAAGAATGGGGTAAAAAATTGAAAAACTCGAAATGGACCTCAGGGATATGATAGATAATATGAAACGTCCGAATATAAGACTCATTGGTGTCCCAGAAGGGGAAGAAAAGGGTAAAGGTCTAGGAAGAGTATTCAAAGAAATTGTTGGGGAAAACTTCCCAAATCTTCTAAACAACATAAATACACAAATCATAAATGCTCAGCGAACTCCAAATAGAATAAATCCAAAAAAACCCACTCCGAGACATATACTGATCACACTGTCAAACATAGAAGAGAAGGAGCAAGTTCTGAAAGCAGCAAGAGAAAAGCAATTCACCACATACAAAGGAAACAGCATAAGACTAAGTAGTGACTACTCAGCAGCCACCATGGAGGCGAGAAGGCAGTGGCACGATATATTTAAAATTCTGAGTGAGAGGAATTTCCAGCCAAGAATACTTTATCCAGCAAAGCTCTCCTTCAAATTTGAGGGAGAGCTTAAATTTTTCACAGACAAAGAAATGCTGAGAGAATTTGCTAACAAGAGACCTGCCCTACTGGAGATACTAAAGGGAGCCCTACAGACAGAGAAACAAAGACAGGACAGAGAGACTTGGAGAAAGGTTCAGTACTAAAGAGATTCGGTATGGGTACAATAAAGGATATTAATAGAGAGAGGGAAAAATATGGCAAACATAATCCAAAGGATAAGATGGCCGATTCAAGAAATGCCTTCACGGTTTTAACGTTGAATGTAAATGGATTAAACTCCCCAATTAAAAGATATAGATTCGCAGAATGGATCAAAAAAAATGAACCATCAATATGTTGCATACAAGAGACTCATCTTAGACACAGGGACACAAAGAAACTGAAAGTGAAAGGATGGAAAAAAATATTTCATGCAAGCTACAGCCAAAAGAAAGCAGGTGTAGCAATATTAATCTCAGATAAAATAGACTTCAAATGCAGGGATGTTTTGAGAGACAAAGAAGGCCACTACATACTAATAAAAGGGGCAATTCAGCAAGAAGAAATAACAATCGTAAATGTCTATGCACCCAATCAAGGTGCCACAAAATACATGAGAGAAACATTGGCAAAACTAAAGGAAGCAATTGATGTTTCCACAATAATTGTGGGAGACTTCAACACATCACTCTCTCCTATAGATAGATCAACCAGACAGAAGACCAATAAGGAAATTGAAAACCTAAACAATCTGATAAATGAATTAGATTTAACAGACATCTACAGGACATTACATCCCAAATCACCAGGATACACATACTTTTCTAGTGCTCACGGAACTTTCTCCAGAATAGATCATATGCTGGGACATAAAACAAGCCTCAATAAATTTAAAAAGATTGAAATTATTCAAAGCACATTCTCTGACCACAATGGAATACAATTAGAAGTCAATAACCATCAGAGACTTAGAAAATTCACAAATACCTGGAGGTTAAACAACACACTCCTAAACAATCAGTGGGTTAAAGAAGAAATAGCAAGAGAAATTGCTAAATATATAGAGACGAATGAAAATGAGAACACAACATACCAAAACCTATGGGATGCAGCAAAAGCAGTGCTAAGGGGGAAATTTATAGCACTAAACGCATATATTAAAAAGGAAGAAAGAGCCAAAATCAAAGAACTAATGGATCAACTGAAGAAGCTAGAAAATGAACAGCAAACCAATCCTAAACCAAGTACAAGAAAAGAAATAACAAGGATTAAAGCAGAAATAAATGACATAGAGAACAAAAAAACAATAGAAAGGATAAATATCACCAAAAGTTGGTTCTTTGAGAAGATCAACAAGATTGACAAGCCCCTAGCTAGACTGACAAAATCAAAAAGAGAGAAGACCCATATAAACAAAATAATGAATGAAAAAGGTGACATAACTGCAGATCCTGAAGAAATTAAAAAAATTATAAGAGGATATTATGAACAACTGTATGGCAACAAACTGGATAATGTAGAAGAAATGGACAATTTCCTGGAAACATATGAACAACCTAGACTGACCAGAGAAGAAATAGAAGACCTCAACCAACCCATCACAAGCAAAGAGATCCAATCAGTCATCAAAAATCTTCCCACAAATAAATGCCCAGGGCCAGATGGCTTCACAGGGGAATTCTACCAAACTTTCCAGGAAGAACTGACACCAATCTTACTCAAACTCTTTCAAAACATTGAAAAAAATGGAACACTACCTAATTCATTTTATGAAGCTAACATCAATCTAATACCAAAACCAGGCAAAGATGCTACAAAAAAGGAAAACTACCGGCCAATCTCCCTAATGAATATAGATGCAAAAATCCTCAACAAAATACTTGCAAATCGAATCCAAAGACACATTAAAAAAATCATACACCATGACCAAGTGGGGTTCATTCCAGGCATGCAAGGATGGTTCAACATAAGAAAAACAATCAATGTATTACAACACATTAAAAACTCGAAAGGGAAAAATCAATTGATCATCTCAATAGATGCTGAAAAAGCATTTGACAAAATCCAACATCCGTTTTTGATAAAACACTTCAAAAGGTAGGAATTGAAGGAAACTTCCTCAACATGATAAAGAGCATATATGAAAAACCCACAGCCAGCATAGTACTCAATGGTGAGAGACTGAAAGCCTTCCCTCTAAGATCAGGAACAAGACAAGGATGCCCGCTGTCACCACTGTTATTCAACATTGTGCTGGAAGTGCTAGCCAGGGCAATCCGGCAAGACAAAGAAATAAAAGGCATCCAAATTGGAAAAGAAGAAGTAAAACTGTCATTGTTTGCAGATGACATGATCTTATATCTAGAAAACCCTGAGAAATCAACGATACACCTACTAGAGCTAATAAACAAATTTAGCAAAGTAGCGGGATACAAGATTAATGCACATAAGTCAGTAATGTTTCTATATGCTAGAAATGAACAAACTGAAGAGACACTCAAGAAAAAGATACCATTTTCAATAGCAACTAAAAAAATCAAGTACCTAGGAATAAACTTAACCAAAGATGTAAAAGACCTATACAAAGAAAACTACATAACTCTACTAAAAGAAATAGAAGGGGACCTTAAAAGATGGAAAAATATTCCATGTTCATGGATAGGAAGGCTAAATGTCATTAAGATGTCAATTCTACCCAAACTCATCTACAGATTCAATGCAATCCCAATCAAAATTCCAACAACCTACTTTGCAGACTTGGAAAAGCTAGTTATCAAATTTATTTGGAAAGGGAAGATGCCTCGAATTGCTAAAGACACTTTAAAAAAGAAAAACGAAGTGGGAGGACTTACACTCCCTGACTTTGAAGCTTATTATAAAGCCACAGTTGCCAAAACAGCATGGTACTGGCACAAAGATAGACATATAGATCAATGGAATCGAATTGAGAATTCAGAGATAGACCCTCAGATCTATGGCCGACTGATCTTTGATAAGGCCCCCAAAGTCACCGAACTGAGCCATAATGGTCTTTTCAACAAATGGGGCTGGGAGAGTTGGATATCCATATCCAAAAGAATGAAAGAGGACCCCTACCTCACCCCCTACACAAAAATTAACTCAAAATGGACCAAAGATCTCAATATAAAAGAAAGTACCATTAAACTCCTAGAAGATAATGTAGGAAAACATCTTCAAGACCTTGTATTAGGAGGCCACTTCCTAGACTTTACACCCAAAGCACAAGCAACAAAAGAGAAAATAGATAAATGGGAACTCCTCAAGCTTAGAAGTTTCTGCACCTCAAAGGAATTTCTCAAAAAGGTAAAGAGGCAGCCAACTCAATGGGAAAAAATTTTTGGAAACCATGTATCTGACAAAAGACTGATATCTTGCATATACAAAGAAATCCTACAACTCAATGACAATAGTACAGTCGGCCCAATTATAAAATGGGCAAAAGATATGAAAAGACAGTTCTCTGAAGAGGAAATACAAATGGCCAAGAAACACATGAAAAAATGTTCAGCTTCACTAGCTATTAGAGAGATGCAAATTAAGACCACAATGAGATACCATCTAACACCGGTTAGAATGGCTGCCATTAAACAAACAGGAAACTACAAATGCTGGAGGGGATGTGGAGAAATTGGAACCCTTATTCATTGTTGGTGGGACTGTATAATGGTTCAGCCACTCTGGAAGTCAGTCTGGCAGTTCCTTAGAAAACTAGAGATAGAGCTACCATTCGATCCAGCGATTGCACTTCTCGGGATATACCCGGAAGATCGGAAAGCAGTGACACGAACAGATATCTGCACGCCAATGTTCATAGCAGCATTATTCACAATTGCCAAGAGATGGAAACAACCCAAATGTCCATCAACAGATGAGTGGATAAATAAAATGTGGTATATACACACGATGGAATACTACGCGGCAGTAAGAAGGAATGATCTGGTGAAACATATGACAACATGGATGAACCTTGAAGACATAATGCTGAGCGAAATAAGCCAGGCACAAAAGAGAAATATTATATGCTACCACTAATGTGAACTTTGAAAAATGTAAAACAAATGGTTTATAATGTAGAATGTAGGGGAACTAGCAGTAGAGAGCAATTAAGGAAGGGGGAACAATAATCCAAGAAGAACAGATAAGCTATTTAACGTTCTGGGGATGCCCAGAAATGACTATGGTCTGTTAATTTCTGATGGATGTAGTAGGAACAAGTTCACTGAAATGTTGCTATAGTATGTAACTTTCTTGGGGTAAAGTAGGAACATGTTGGAAGTTAAGCAGTTATCTTAGGTTAGTTGTCTTTTTCTTACTCCCTTGCTATGGTCTCTTTGAAATGTTCTTTTATTGTATGTTTGTTTTTTTTTGTTTTGTTTTTAACTTTTTTTTTTCATACAGTTGATTTGAAAAAAGAAGGGAAAGTTGAAAAAAAAAAGAAAAGAAAAAAGACAAACAAGGAAAAAAAAAAAAAAAAAAAAAAAAACGATGTAGTGCCCCCTTGAGGAGCCTGTGGAGAATGCAGGGGTATTCGCCTACCCCACCTCCATGGTTGCTAACATGACCACAGACATAGGGTACTGGTGGTTTGATGGGTTGAGCCCTCTACCATAAGTTTTACCCTTGGGAAGACGGTTGCTGCAAAGGAGAGGCTAGGCCTCCCTGTATTTGTGCCTAAGAGTCTCCTCCAGAATGCCTCTTTGTTGCTCAGATGTGGCCCTCTCTCTCTGGCTAAGCCAACTTGAAAGGTGAAATCACTGCCCTTCCCCCTACGTGGGATCAGACACCCAGGGAAGTGAATCTCCCTGGCAACGTGGAATATGACTCCCGGGGAGGAATGTAGACCCGGCATCGTGGGATGGAGAACATCTTCTTGACCAAAAGGGGGATGTGAAAGGAAATGAAATAAGCTTCAGTGGCAGAGAGATTCCAAAACGAGCCGAGAGATCACTCTGGTGGGCACTCTTACGCACACTTTAGACAACCTTTTTTAGGTTCTAAAGAATTGGGGTAGCTGGTGGTGGATACCTGAAACTATTAAACTACAACCCAGAACCCATGAATCTCGAAGACAGTTGTATAAAAATGTAGCTTATGAGGGGTGACAGTGGGATTGGGAATGCCATAAGGACCAAACTCCACTTTGTCTAGTTTATGGATCGATGTGTAGAAAAGTAGGGGAAGCAAACAAACAGACAAAGGTACCTAGTGTTCTTTTTTACTTCAATTGCTCTTTTTCACTCTAATTATTATTCTTGTTATTTTTGTGTGTGTGCTAATGAAGGTGTCAGGGATTGATTTAGGTGATGAATGTACAACTATGTAATGGTACTGTAAACAATCGAAAGTACAATTTGTTTTGTATGACTGCGTGGTATGTGAATATATCTCAATAAAATGATGATAAAAAAAAAAAAAAAAAAAAAAAAAAAAAAAAAAAAAAAAAAAAAAAAGTAATTAGCACAGGCCCTCCCCACTACGAGGGACCCGACTCCCAGGGGTGTAAATCTCCCTGGCAACGCAGAGTATGACTCCCGGGGATGAATGTGGACCCGGCATCGTGGGACTGAGAGTATCTTCTTGACCAAAAGGGGGATGCAAAATGAGACGAAATAGTTTCAGTGGCTGAGAGATCCCAAATGGAGTCGAGAGGTCACTCTGGTGGACATTCTTATGCACTATATAGATAACACCTCTTAGGCTTTAATGTATTGGAATAGCTAGAAGTAAATACCTGAAACTACCAAACTCCAACCCAGCAGTCTGTACTCCTGAAGACAATTATATAAGAATGTAGATTACAAGGGGTGACAGTGTGATTGTGAAGACCTTGTGGATCACACCCTCTTTATCTAGTGTATGGATGAGTAGAAAAATGGGGATAAAAACTAAAGGACAAATGGGGTGGGATGGGGGGATGATTTGGGTGTTCTTTTTTCACTTTCATTTTTTATTCTTGTTCTGGTTCTTTCTGATGTAAGAAAAATATTCAGAGATAGATTGTGGTGATGAATGCACAACTATGTTATCATACTGTGGACAGTGGATTGTATATCATGGATGATTGTATGGTGTGTGAATGTATTTCAGTAAAACTGAATTTAATTAAAAAAAAAGTAATTAGCACAGTGTTTGGCATCTAATAACATTCAATGTGCTTTAGCTATTCTTATTACCATGCTTTCTTTCCTCCACACCTTTGCTCTTCCTGCTCTTACTCCCTTCCCATTCCCCAAATTCAACACAATCCTCAAGGTCAAGTGCCAGTGACACAACTTCCGTGAATCCTCCCTATATTCTCTCAGTTACAAGTGGTTTTCCTCTCCTTTGAAATTTTTAGAACATTTTCAATCCTTCTCCAGTTCTGGAGCTAATTTCCTGTCTAATCTCCTTACAGGGTAAACTTCTTGTGGTAAAAACTATGCTGTGCCGAGACCTAAATGAATATATCCCTAGTTCATTATAAAGACTAATGTTGAATGAATGAATGAATGAATGAAGAGCAGAATGAATTAAGTCCTAGACCTGTGGTAGGAGAATAATGACCTCCCAAAGATTTCCACCCCCTAATCCCTGGAACCTGTGAATATGTTACCTTACATGGCAAAAGGGACTTTGCAAATGTGATTAAATTAATAACCTTGAGATGGGAAGATTATCCTGGATTATCTGGGAGGGTCCAATATGATAACAAGGGTTCTTATAAGTTAAAAAGGGAGACAGGAGAATTAGAATTAGAGAAGAAGATGTGAGGACTGAAGCAAAGGTAGTGAGGATGGCTGGCTTTGAAGATGGAAGGGGCTCCAGCAGGCTGGAAGATAAGGAAACAAATTCTTTCCTAGAACCTCCAAAAAAGAACACACCCCTGGCAACACTGATTTTTTCTCAGCCTTTTTGGACTTCTTACTGCTAGAACTATAAGACAATAATTTTGTGACATTATAAGCCACTAAATTGTGGCAATTTGTTGCAGCCACAATAGAAAACTAATTCAATGCCAATGGTGACATCCCAAAGCCAAGCTCTTGCACAGAATATGGTGAAATTAAATTCATTCACTTATTCATTCATTTAATCAAGAGTTATTAACTGCTTTCCATGTGTAGCACATGGTAGGATGACAGGACAGGCAGATTCAAACATGAAGCAGAAGTCATCCCATCCTCAGGACACTCACAGTAAGGAGTGTCATGTGGTCAATGGACAATGATCACAAGGTGCAGTGATTGTCAGTGTTTACAAAGCAATAAAAGTTTCCAAGAGTTTTTTAGGCAGAGCGAGAATCCCATCTTTGCCCACCACTAATTTGTCCCTTTGTAGAATATTCTGCTTTTAGACTGAGTTAAACCAGAGTTGAAGGACTTTCTGGAAGTGTTCTAAAACAGTGACTCAGAAACCTGACAATCCGTCAGAACCACGGTAAAGCTCCTGCCTGGCTTCAACCTTGCTTCTACCACATGTAGTCCATGTGACCATAAGCATGTGACTTTTCTATGCCTCCATTTCCTTATTATAATATGAAGATCACAGGAGCACTTGCCTTTTAGGGTTGCTATGAAGGTTAAATGAGTTAATATGTATAAGTACTGAGAACAGTGCATTCAAGTGGAATACTCTAGAGTGATAAATTAAAAAGGAAACAACAAATTCTAAGTTTGACCCCAAAGTGGAATTCCTGTGAGCAATGCTTGGAAACTTGTATGTTCATCTCATGTACCACAAGGATGGGGAGTTGCTGCACTAACCTGCCTCCACTCTGTCACAGGGCAAGTCAATCGTTCAACCACTCCACAGTTTTGTTTTGCTTTGTTTTGTATTTAATTACCTAAAGTAAGCCTTTTTGAAGATTTTCCAGTCATCATTTTCCTTCCCAAATTCATTTTCATACAAGCTGACTGGAAACTTGTTTGTTGTAATTTAACATTTTTGTAAATGTCTAAAGTTGGTACTTTATAAAGAAAAGAGTGAGAATTATCTATCTTTACTGTGTGTTCTCATTAATTCATTTGTTCACTCATCTAGGAGCTATTTAATGAGTAATACTGTGCACCATGTATACACACACCTTATAGCCAGAGACAAAGAGATTTTCTTCCTCGTTAGAGAGAAAGATACATTAACAGCAAATCACCAACAGAGTGGTGAGTTCTGAAATAGGTGGATAATGGAACATTATGTTAGCAGAGGTGTGTGTGTGTATGTGCGTGAGAGTGTGTATGTGTGCGTTGGAGGCACATTATTGGAGTCTTTAACAGCAAATAGAATTCAATCAACCAAATGTACAGGTGAGGAGTAGCGCAGAAAGGATATCCAGGCAGTCAGAGACAGTCTTTTATACAGAAAATTCCTCAGCCTCAAGTCTCTCTGCTGTGGGTGAAGAGCAAACTTATGCCCCATTCTTTGTGGGATTCAACAGCTGCATGCATGGCACAGCAAAGTACCTAAGAAAGCAGAAATCCCATATTAAAGTCTGTTCGTACTGGGAGGACCTGAGTGGAGTGGGAGAGAAGCAACAGGAGTAGTAGGATAGAGTAGCAGTCACAGCTCGGGCTGTGGAGTACTAACACAATTATCATCACAGGTTTGGGAGTCAGACAGACTTGGGTTCAAATCCAGATTCTACTACCTACTGGCTGTGTGATCCTGGGTAATTCATGTAGCCTCTTTGATCTTCCCCTTTGAAACACAGATCACACTTGTACTTCCTTTATGGATTCTGGAAGAATTATGGACCTAACACTTGTAAATATTTGGACCAATGCCTAGCACCTATTTCTTAAAAAAACAAAAAAATCAAAAGGTAGTCGATATTTGATATTGGTGGGGTTGGGTTAAGAACTGTAGTGCTGCATATTTTAAAAATTTGTTTTTTTTTTTCTTGTTTTTGTTTTGTTTGTTTATTTTTTTAGTAATAAACGTAATGTGAGTTTATTAACAGGTAAGAAAATTCCAAGCATTTATGCATTCTCCCTTGGTCCCTTACCTGGCTTCCTAAGGCACTTCTGCCGTGCTCCTAGGACTCCACAGACACAGCTAAAAACCAATCATGATTGGCTCAAGAAGGCCCTGAGGTCTCTTAAAACAGTCCCTCCCTCTCTCCTGTCCAATTAGAATGGGGTGGTTTGACTAAAAGCCTTGGTGGTCACTCATGATGGGGTTTATTTAGGAGGTAATTGTCCTTCTGCTCCAGCCCTTAGTCCTGGTTTGTGGACAAAGAGTTTCTAGGGATTGGGCAGAATGTGAAGATGCTTCCTGACCTTTCTCCATCAACCCTTCAATGCAAGGCAAGCCTTCCCCTGTTTGGTCCTGGAGGATACATAAGTGCTTTTTGAGAGCTCTATAAAACACCAGCAGTTTGTAAACTGTGGTCTCTGAGGCTGTCGAATGCCATCATTTCCCACTTTTCACATCTGCTGCATTCACATCTGTGCCATGCAACATGGCACATTAGGCCACATTACGATAACAAAATGTTCTGAATGAACTCATCTGTCAACTTTTCATAAAGTACCTACCATATCCGATTTTCTTAATAATAATTAAATGCTAATTGATGGGGATTAACTAAAGGCAGTAATTCTTTCTATAGGGTAACATGCAAATATCCAAGAGGCAGTATAGCATGAAGGTTAAGGTCGAGGACTGGAGCCAGATTATTTGGGCTCAAATTCTAGCTCTGCTGCTCACCACGTGTGTGAACTCAGGATGATGACTTAACCTCATGTTGCTCATTTTCCTCATCTATGAAATAGGCCTCAAAATATGAACATTATTATGAAATAATAATATACATTTCACAAGAATGCTGTGAAGATCAAATGAAGCTCATTTTTGCATCCATGTGTTTAATTTTTTATAAGCTCTACTCGTGAATGTTCTCACACAAGAGATCTTGAGCAATGATGTACTTGCTACTAGCCCAAAGGTTTTAGTAATATGGAAACCAGTAGTTCCCTGAGCCTCAGGCTTGGGGAGAAGGAGAAAGAGGGCAAAAAATTACAGAAGTTCAGAGAAAGAGCTCTTGGAGTCTATTAAGAAGTCCCCACGTATTGCAAAGAAATGGATATTTAGGAAAACAAGAAATCAATGTGCTGACTGAATAACTCTATCAGCTCACTCACTTATTAGTGCATGGCCTTGGCTCTTGGCATTTGGGAGGAGAATGAATTTTTATTGCTTAATTCCCTGTAAGTGAAGGACTAGTGAATTGTAAACCCCTGTTGCTTAACATGTAGCATTAAGTATTGAACTAGAAAACAAAAATCAATTCCAGTTTTGGCTACAGATTATTTTTCTCAGGGAATTGACAGTAAAGTACTGGTAGTGCTCTTCTCTTTAATTCAAGTCCTGTATGTGTGATACCTTAGCAAGCATGTTTGCCATTCAGTGGCCAGCATTCTCCAGACTCTACATGGGCTCACTCATGACTTAGTTCCAGCAGCTGCACTAGGCGAGCCAGAATTCTGGTTAAGATTGGCTCCTCATTGCATGTAGAAGTTGCACACAAATTTTTAATGACCCCAGCTTCCTGAGGGTTTTTTAGTATCAGCCATCTGTTTTCCCCAGTCCCAATTAATTGCAAGTCCAACCACCCCACCCAGATATTCAGTGCAATATTTCCTCCTGCAGGAGTCATGACCTAGTTAGTTATATTGGGGATACTTTTCTGATCCTGCCTGCCCAGGGACCTGCAGTTTTCACCAAATCCCCACACTAGCAACTCAGTCAACTTGACTTGGCTTATTCTTGGTTCTTTGCTCCACAATACATGTCAAGAAAAGGCAGATATCAATATTTTTATGCAATAATTGTTTCTTTTTAATTGTTTACAACTATTGACTCTTTTAGAAAATGTTATGGACACTGATTTGGGAGCCAAAGAAAACAAACCAAAGGTCAAATTGATTAAGAGTTTTGTGGCTTCTGGCATAAGACTTCCTAGGAGCCCACGGAGTGAGTCCTAAGTGAGCCCTGGTGGAGTTTGCAGAATGCTGGCCACTAAGTGGAAACGGCTCTAAGATGGGTCATTCTGCCACAGACCACCCAGGAACTCCTTAAAGCAGCTTTACTGTAAGTCACATTCTATCTTCCATGTCTTTCTTTCTTCAATCGATTGTACAATTAAGTTAGTAGGGCCATATTTCTACATGCATTAATCTGTCCTTTCGAGTCCTTCTATTTCTTCTCTCCCTTCCTTCTTCCATGAATATTTAATGCTGCCTACATCATAGGCCCTGAGTTTGTAAGAGGAAGCAGAATACAATACTTGATTTTGAAAGACTCACAGGCAGGTAGACTAGATAGAAAAAATGTATTATATAGTACAACATGATAAATATGATACAATTGGAATGCAGAAGAGGAATCTTCAACTCTGCCCTGGAATGAATGAGCAGAGATGGCTTTTCAGAGGAGTAAGCATCTCAGGTGAGTCTTAAAGATGAAAGGGAGGAGGAGAAAAAAAAAAAACAATTAGAAGCTGTGAGGAAGATGTCAAAAGAAGGTTAGATAGCATTCAAGAGATTGCAAGTAGCTTATCATGTGGACCTGAAGGTTGGGTCTGCAGGCAGGCCCAGCACAGGAAGGGCCTTGTTCTCTACACTGAAATTGTTCTTGATCCTGCCAGTGACAGGGTTCCTGAGCTGGAAATGGACATGTTTTGGTTTGCTTTGAGGACAGTTAACTGTGGCAGGCAATGAAATGGGGGATGGATGAAAAGTGCAGAGAGGGAGGCCCATAGACAAGGTGAGAGATGATGAAATGGGGAGGGAGAGGAGGGGAGAGATGTGAGATGAACTTAGGTGGGAGAGGAGCCTCTTGTGTGTATGACCACATCGTATCCTCAGCTCTTCCCCCTCATCACTCCCTAGACTCTTAGTGGTCTCCCTGCCTTCAGTATCTCCCTCTGCAATCTGTCTTCCACCAGGAAGTTCATTCTAACCATGAGAGCTTAAGAACCTGTTTACTCCCTGTCAGCTCTAGCAGCTGTTCTCATGTGGGTGGAGGGAAGAGATTTTTTGTCCTCAAGGGGACATTCAGCAATGTCTAGAGATATTTTTGATTATCATGACTGGGAAGAGGATGCTACTGGCTTTTAGTGGGGTAGAGACCAGAGATGATGTTATACATCCTACAAAGCACTGGACAGTCCTACAGCAAAGAACCATCCAGCCCAAAACGTCAGTAGTGCTGAGGCTGAGAAACTCTGAGCTACAGTGTAAAATCTATGGTCCTCAGTGTGGTATGATATAATCCCAAGCTGCTTCTTTGTTCCCACTCTTATTCAATTTTTTGTACTTACTTCTCTATCCGAGGAATGCTTTCTCTTCTTCCAAATTTTTCCAAGGTCTATTTCAAATAGCCACCTCTGTTAAGTCTTCATAAGACTTCTCCACAGGTTGTTTTCTGTTTTTCCTTTTCCTTTTCTTTTACAATTTTTCATTATGTTTTCCAGGTCCCAAAATACTATGATTGTAATAATATAATAAATGTTGCATATTTGCAAAACCATGATTTCCCTGCTGCCCTCCCCCGTCTGCTCTTCTCCTCCCCTTTCCTACCTCCAAATAAGAACAATTTGGGATATATCCTATTAAGCTTTTCTTCTTAATTATACAAATATGCACCTGCATATGCACACATATATAGGGTTTTCCTTGCTCTTTATTACACATAACTACGCAACTTGGTCTTTCTACTTGAAAGTCTGTCATGGACAGCTTTACACATTGATAGATATATGTCCAATCTTTTTTCTAATTTATTTATGCTTAAATACGTGGATATTTGAAATAAGCAAAAAAGGAATAATATCATATAAGGGATGCTTTCTTTTTCTATTGCATTATTTTTCTTGCTCCACTCCCAAATCCCACAACCAGGTAACCTGTGCTAACAAATAATTGTAAATTATTCTCTGCCTTTCTATATTTTCATGTAACTATTTACATATTTATACACAATTACACATACACACACAAATGCCTTTCTGTCATTGTTTAATAAAATGGAATCATATATAAAACACTTCTCTCCCTTTCTTTCCTTACTCAACAATGCTTCAAATGAATCCCTCTAACTGTTATAGCAATAATTCATTTGCTTAAGTAACTGCAAATATTCTGTTATATAGATTTTTCAACCTTTTCTTTGTCATTGGCATTTATCTTTGTTACTGTAAGCAATGCTACTATAAACATCCTTGTATATTTGTTATAACATATTGATGCTTTTAATACTATGGGTTGGATTCCCAGAAGTGGAATTCTGGGTTGAACAGCAGGTATACTTTTAATTTTAAGAGATGTTGCTATATTACTTTCCAAAAAGGTTATAAAAATTTATACTTCCTCCAGTGATTTTGAGACAGCATTGTTTCCTTCACTTCTACTGGGAATGTGTTATAATTCTTAATTCTTTTGCCAAACTCTTGAGTGTAAAGTGATATTTTCTTGTTATGTCCATTTTTAATGTACCTTACAATGAATAGAGTTGAACCTTATCTTACACTATATAAAAAATAAATTCCATATCCATACAAATACACCTGAACATGAAGGTTAACAGCATTATTCACAATAACCAGAAGTGTGGGAAACCACTTAATTGTCCATCAAATGGTGAATGGATAGACATAAATAAAAATTGAGGAGACTAAATATATAAATCCTTATATAAATCTGAGAATAACTGCCACTTCCCTCTTGCCACTCACCCTAGTCCCGGGATGTTGTCTATGCACAGTCTTCCCACCACTTTTTTTTAAAAAGCTAATACATTTAATATGTAAATAATTATAATAGAGCAGCAAGAAAATTTTAGAAAGGAACATACAATACAAAATAAGCAAGGCACATAATTTTGACAGTTCCCAAAATAAGAACTACAAATGAATAATATAGACCTGAAAGAATCAGCCTCTTTTGTAATCAAATAAATCCTTAAGGATTTATATATATATATGTATATTTATATACATATGGATATATGGGTATATATGTAAATCCATATATAGATATATATATGGATAAGAAAGCCTTATTAATTAGGATGAGATCCCCAAAGCTATAGAACAGTATATAATTTGACAATTTTGTAATGTCTGTTATGTCAAAACATATTTTAAGCAAAAACAAAAGCCAAATGATAGGTTTGGGGAATAATTTAAAATAGAGATGAGATATAATGGCTGAAAATCTGTTACAGTCAATGAAACCTTTCAAAATGACAATAAAGAGACCAACAACTCAATAAAAAAATGGACAAAGGCTATCACATCTCAGAAGAGCAAATCCAAGTAATATCAGCAAAAAAAGGTAAAAGAATTTTTAGTTAATTACAAAATTAGAATATGTTTATCATGAAAAAATGAAATCAGAAAACATCACAAAATATTTAGAGTGAAATCATACACCTGCTGTATGAGACAGGGTTCTGACAGGAAGAAGATGGTCCAAGCAAGGGGTTTAAATGAAGAAAGCTGAATGAAGGTGCAATATCCCGAGATGCGGGCACGATAAAGGGGGTCTAGAGGGGATGGCAAAGTACGAAGCACCAGCAGCAGCAGGAGGCTATTGCCACGCCAGGCTAGATCAACCGTTGGATCCGTGTGGACAAAGCTGTACCCATGGAGTAATGTAAGACCTGTCAGACCAAAGCAAGGCAGGCAGGAAGTGGGAGACAGTTCGTGAATACCCAGGCCCAGTCTCTTCCTGCCCTCTGATCTATTGTCGCTGATGCCCGCTGGCAGAAATCACCTAGAAACTACAGGACAAGAAGGCCCTGATGCTGATATGCATAGAAGGCAACCTCCTGGGGCACAGAGTGGGACAAGAAGAGGCGGACAATGAATCAGGGTGGGAGACAATCTGAGAATAACTGTCACGTCCTTCTTGCCACTCACCCTAGTCCCGGGATGTTGTCTATGCACATTCTTCTCACCCCCCACTTTTTTTTTTAAAGCTAATTCATTTAATATGTAAATAATTATAATAGATCAGCAAGAAAATTTTAGAAACTAACATCCAATACAAAATAAGCAAGGCACATAAGTTGACAGTTCCCAAAATAAGAACTACAAATGAATAATATAGACCTGAAAGAATCAGCCTCTTTTGTAATCAAATAGATGCAAATTAAAACAACAATGAAAGCCATTATTCATCTATCAAATTGACAAAGAATAAAATTTCATATGGAATACCTCCTGTTGTCAAGGGTGTCCTGAGATAATACTTACATTCATTGACGGTGGGAGGGTAAATTGTTTCATCCTTTCTGGAGGGCAATTTGGCAAGATGTACCAGGAGGCTTATAAATGTTTATGTCCTCTCCCCCAGTAATTTTATCTCTAGGAATTTATCAAAAAGAAATACTCTGAAACGTACATGTGATACTTATCACAACATTATAATAGTGAGAAATTACAAAACCGTAAATATCCACAAAATATTTTTGAAGTAAATTATGGTATGGCCATACAATAAAATATCAAGAAGTCATTAAAATCACATCATAGAAGGATATTTAGTGACATGAGATGATACATGTGGTATCTAATTAAGCAAAATAAGCAGAATAAAAGCCAGAATATATTTTATGATCTTCAGTTCGTAAAAAATAAAAATAAAGTGTGTGCATGTATTCATATGGGTGTGTATGTGTTTCTGTGTATACATATATATGTGTGTGTATATGTACGTGTGTATATTATGTATAGAAAGAGAGAAAGAGAAAGGGAGAGAGAGAGATTAGAAGGAAATGTACTAAATGTTGACAGAGATTCTATCTGTGCAGTAAGAATGCAGCTAATTTTCATATTATTTATATATTCTGTATTTTCCAATGATTCTACAAGGAATATTTTGTATTACCTATATAAATTTTGTAGTCAGGCAGAGTCTGCTATTTACCTTCTATTTGACTATATGCATATTCCATTTCTTTTTTATATGTCCTCTGAATTGGCAGGCCTGTTAAATTCCCAAATAAAAGGAAAAGTTCCTAGAATTTGAAGGGGAAAGGGTAATAGTCTTCCAAATACATAGCTATGCAAAGCACTATGAAATAACTCCTTGTATGATTTCTCATTAATGCAAAAATAAATAATTGGCCGTTTGTCTAAATCTGTATTTTGGAAGAAGAAATAAAATCATCCCTTTGCATGAAATCCAACTTCAGTTTCCGTGTTCTGCAGGTTCTTTAAACTGTGATTGCTAATTGATCTCTAATTAATGGAACAGGATTTACAGGAGACAAACAGACCTCTGTGAGACTGGCTTTAGTTCTGTAGGTTTTAGTTTGGAAATACTTACTAAGGCTGCTTGCTACAACACACAAATGGAGGAGACCATGTTTCCTAGGCTTGAAAGAAGAGGGACTTGACTCTAGTTTAAACCACTGTTTTATAAGAAACTTTCAAACTCTTGTGCAAACTGTGTACCATTTTGTCTTCCCAGCAGGAATATATAAGGGTTCCAGACACTCCTTATCCTCATCAGCCCTAGATGCTATCTTTTTTTTTCCTTTGGCACTATTCTAATAGGTGTATAGCAGTATCTCATTGTGGCAACAATTGTGGCAATCTTTTTTTATTATATGCCATCTGTATACCTTCCTTGGAGAGATGCATGTTCAAATGTTTACCTATCTTTTTATTGGGTTGTTTGTTTTCTTATTGAGTTTCTCTTGTATATAATAAGGATATACAACTTAATATTTACCATTTTAAACATTTTAAGGTATGCACTTAAGTGGCATTAAGTACATTCACAATATTGTGAAACCATCATCTCTACCTTGTTCTAGAACTTTTTCATTACCCATAAGGAAATCCCATGCTCATTAAACCATCACTCGCCTATCCCCCTCTCCCCTTCCCCCAGCCCCTGGCAAACACTAATTTGCTTTCTGTCTCTATGGATTTACCTTTTCTGGATATGTCATATCAATGGAATAATTCAATATGTGGCCCTTTGTCTGGCTTCTTTAACTTAGCATAATGTTTTTAAATATCATACATGTTGTAGCATGGGGCAGTACTCTATTCCTTTCTATGGCTGAATCATATTCCAAAGTATGGATATACCACAATTTGTTTATCCATTCATCTGTCAATGGACTTTTTTATTGTTTCCTCCTTTTGACTATTGTGAATTGTGCTACTATGAACATTCATGTACAAGGTTTTGTTTGAATGTTTATTTTCAATTCCTTTGCGTACACCCAGGAAAGAAATTGCAAGGTCATATGGTAATTCTATGTTTATTTTCTTAAGGAACCACCAAACTGTTTCCCACAGTGGTTTTATCATTTTACATTCCCAATAGTAATGCATGAGGGTTCCAATTTTCTACATCTTTGCCTAAACTTATTTTCCATTTTTGTTATTATAGCCATCCAATTGGCTGTGAGTTGGTATCTCATTGTGGTTTTGAGTTGCATTTGCCTAATGATTAATGATGGTAACCATCTTTCCATGTAATTTTTGGTCATTTGTATACATGTTTAATGGGTAAAGTGTTTCTTTGTGGGATGATAAAAATGTTCTGAAACTAAGAGCGATGATAGTTCTGCAACATTGTGAATATACTAAAAAGCCATTGAATTCTATACATTAACACAGTTAAAATGATGAATTTTATGTTATATGCATTTTACTTTGATAAAAAATGTGGTGTTCAAAATAAACTAGTGAAATACTGAAAAAGAAAACCTTATTAATGTGGAAATACAAGTACATCATAATAATGATTCAATTTAGTTAAACATAAATTTAAATTTTTCATAATCCTAAACATATCTAGAAATAATGTTAATTTATCAATCAGTATACCTATAAAAGTTTAGGAGAAACACACTTAAATTTTGAAAAACTGTATGCTTGTGCTATACTTAACACAGATAGAGAAGATATAGCTGGTTTTTTTTTTATTAAATCCTACAAATTAAATTTCTTTTTTGCCAAAGTAATACCTAAACTATGTGAGTTTGAATTTTTTTTATGGTTTTGACTTGGATTCTGGGAGAATCTTTTATATCTAGCATATTGAAAGTATCCGTACTTCAATTTCCTTATTTTCAGGGAATTTTTAGAATATTCTATTTATATAAGCAATTATTTATCTCTCTATATATATATCAATCAGAACAGAGCACCTTTAAGAGATTTTACACTCTAATAAATGAATGTCATTTAGAGGTAGGAAATCATTACATGCACAATCTCAGGTGAACACATTTCTGAATTACAGACACATAGATATACAGGTATAGAGAAATAGAGCTTTTAGCTTCAATTTTACAATTTCAGCCATGGAAAAATTCAGCAGCACAGATATCAAAGAATTGTTCTACTCCTGGAGGGTATGAAATTCTTAATTGATTTGAGCGCAAAAATAAACAAGCAAAGATATAAAAAAAAAGGTGTACAAACCAGATTCTCTGCTGAATCTCACCCAACAGAGCACAGATCTCTATAAACCATTAATCCATTTACAGAGATCGCCAGTGGTCTGTCCATAAAACCAAATTCCCAACCACTGCTGTCAGCAATGGGAAATAACTTACCAGCTGGAAGGGTAAAACAACAACAACAACAAAAAACCCCACAAAGTTTAGTAGAGGAAAATTAAAATTAGAGAAACAGAGAGTCCAAAAATTTCTTTTGTTGCTTTGGATTGTTAAAATAAAAACTTGAGCAAAAGTTGGTTAGATCTCAGAGAGTTTTAGCCATTTCATGAATTGGGGGGATGCCAATTGCCACAAGGTAGAGAAGAATTCCACTGTCCAAAGAGAGCAACAGGCTTTTATAGACAAAAAAAAAGAATACATTGGGAGGACATTTTCGTTGGTTAATGGAGACTACATTTCCTAACGTTTTTAGCGCAAGCGGTTGCTTAGCAATGAGAAAGTAGAATGGTGTAAGAATAAGGAACTGGTGATAGCTGACAGGATTGGCTGATTTAAATTTTGTCTTCTGGGCAGACCAGGCATTTACAGGGAATAGAAACTTACCTAGATTTTGGTTTTGCTGACATGAGGCTGAACACAGGTACCTCTGGTTGAACCTACTAGATTTTATTTATCAGCATCTACCTAAAGAAAGTCCAGAAAAGACTTTCCTGGGCTTGAACCATATAGGAAGTGCATTATTCAGTCAACAGTGTTCAGCAAGCCCTGGCAGGTGAATCCATTGGGCATGCCACTGTGACTTCCAAAACAGTTAAAGATATTTTTCAAACAAACAGGGTAAAATCATGATACTCTTTCAGATATGAAATGAATGCATGTTAAAACATTCTATTTAATTCATGAAGGTATGGGCAAATGTCATTAACAGTTTCAAAAGAAAATCCTAAGGATAGGGATATATTGATCAGGAAGATTGAAATGGATATGTAAAGGGAGACAAAAATTGGTTTTATTATAGCAAGAGAAGGAGACAATTGAACCTCTACTGTACAAAATATTGTGTGTGTTGATCAGTGGCTTAAAACTTATAAAGGGTTATAAAAGAACTCAAAGACAAAGTAAGGCAACAATCAGCCTGGAGTGAGTGGGGTTCCTCTAAACAAGGCAACGTTTTGCACGGAAGCATACATTTATTTACACAATGCTAAATTCAAGAAGAAAGTTACCGTTCCCTCAAAAAGAGGGTCCAATCCTTAGGGTGACCAGGCTCCCACCACAAGTATTTCCAGGTCCTAGGCCCTCATCAGGGTGAGTGCAAACCAATGACCAGTCTAGATGTCACAAATATACGTGTCACAAAGGCTGCTCCCTGCCCAGTGAGAGCCTGGAACACAGGGAAACATAGGGCAGCAACGAGCTCTTTTCTCTCATTTCCCCAGGCCAGCTGGGGAAATGAGCGGGGCCATCAGGGCCAAATCCACCAGGCTCCTCCATGTCTAGGAAAGGCTGCCAGGTCCGTAGGAGGCGTCGCAGACGCAGGAAGCAGACATGCTGCGCTCGTTCCACGCAAGGTGAACTGCAGTTCCCCAGGAGCTGCGTGGGCCGTCTTCTGCAGGAAGGCCGCTTCTCCCAGCGCCTGTCTCCATCCACGCCTGCTTTCCTCTCTGCCATTCTCGAGCACCTGACAGCTTACATCCTGGAACTGGCGGCCGACGAGGCTAGCAACAACAACAAGAGGTGCATCACCCCACAGCATGTGGATATGGCGGTGCACAATGACAGCCAGCTTGGACGCCTACTTAAAACGATCACCAGCTCTCAGCTTAAGATGCTCTGAACAAAGAAGAATAGCCAACGCCTAGGTCCTAGAAACAGGCAGGAGTCCTCTTGGCCTCATTCATCACCAAAAACCCTCACACCTGAGGGAGCCCCAGCAAATTCAATTAAAGTTTAAATTGACTGGCATACAGCAGACTCCTGTGTCAGTCATTTTGAATTGAAGGTGTCCGTGAGACATCAAAGAAAAGATATCCAGAAATAGTTTGATGGTGGTTGTCAGCATGGGATGTTTGAATCAGAGATTTCAGAGAAGTCTCAGGTGGGAGTAGCTGGCTGAGGTGGTGGCGTACAGAAGACGTCCTCACTGGCTCTAAGTAAATCAAGACTTTGGGAGTCTATGATGTTGGCTTGGTGGGGGGGTGGGGGACCCTCCTTAGCGTGTTGAAGTAGCCAGGATGATGTAGCAATTGGGTGTAGAGCTGAAGACCGTGACTGAGTTGCCAAACCTTTATTTATTAGTTAGGAGAGGTCTAAACTTCAGAATGTAACAACAAAAGGGTTAAGGGTGGAGAGGGTGACATAGCAGTTGGCATGAACTTAAATGGGGCAGGGGTTTTTACATGAAGTTTGAGGAGTTGATAGGGAAACAAAGAAATATCCAAAAAAGGGAAAAATTAATGAATTAATGAATTAATTCTCATTAATGCTTAATGAAATTAAGCATTTCCATAGAGATGCTTGAAGACCTATTTTATCATTTATTTCTATTAAATGAATTTAGTTTCATTATTTTTAATAATCTCTTATTGTTGAGCTTTTAAAATGTTGCCTTTTTTATTTTAAAAATGTTGATATGACAAAAACAAATTGTAAGATAATTCCATTCACCCTCTTCACATTTTTAAAAAGTAAAAAAATTTGTTTACAATGGGGCACTGCCTTTGGAAGACTGTTAGGTCTTGCAGGCAGAGTCTCAATTATACATTATATGACCCCTTTTGGCACAGTAGCTGCTTTGTCATTCAGGCTCAGAGGTCCCCCTTCTTAATGCAGTTCCCTTCTTTTTGAGGTTCTACTTTTCTAGCTTAATCTAAAAATAATCATGTCCCACAATCACCTAAACTTTGCCAATATGGTGTCTATGTCTCATTTTCTTTGTTTAGTTTACCTAAACCAGGATTTACTCAAACCCAGTTCAAAGCATTTTACAAATTAATTAATGTACCCTTACAGTGATTGTACAGGGTAAATTCTAACATTATCCCCCATTTTAAGGATGAGGAAACTAAGGTACAGGGAGGTTAATTTGCCTGTAATCACCCAGTTAGCAAGTAGCAGATAAGAACCCCGTACTAGCCCCCTTTCCCTCTCATTTACCTTTGTAGAAGATGAAAAAAGAGAAAGTTATTGTTCAAAAGTATTATAAACTGTGGACTCCCCGGTTGTGCATGTGCATGTATGTGTGTGCATTTTCACAGAAGGAAGTGATTTATTTTTAAAAGATGAGAGCCCCTTTATCCTCATTTTCTTGAATGAGATAATAACCAGCCACAGCAGTGGTGGAATCTAAGTGGCAAGAGAGCTGTGACTTTCACAGCCTGGCTTCATTTAAAGGAAACATATCCCTTCTGTTAACAGCATCGAAACTTATTAGGACATAACCTTTCAAACCTGAGAGAAAAGGTCAACTTTAACTAGAGAACAATAGAGTCTTCTCCATTTCGGGAGGCTTTCATAGCGCGGGATCCCCCACCCCCTTTTATGATTCATCTCGGTGATGTTGAAAATTCAGCCACGTTTGTAGGAATCCAATTACTCCTGAAGATTACACAAAGATTATCAAAGTTGTAAACAGCAGAATATTTGCAGAGATCGATGGAGCACAGCAAAGTTCATATTTAACAACAGAAATAAAAGTAAGAGCGCAGCAGCAGTCAGTGACAGAGGAATATAATGTCACATCATCATGCTGAAGGTTAAGATGTAATTGAAATCAATGTTATAGCACAATGTATCCTCCAGCTTTTGTGCACTTTGAGAGTGCAATTCTAATTTCGTATCTGAACAATTCATTTGCCTTAAGCAGGCGCACTATTAGGAGGGTGTTTCTATTATGTTGCCTCACCATGAGTTTGACATCAGTTAGATAGTGGCAAATTAGGTCGTCTTTCAGCAAACAAGATTATGATAGATTGTTCACAAAACCACCTGCATTCTCATATCCCAGAGATTTCAGAGCCAGGCCCAGAGGCAGGATGCAGCAGTGTTTGTAGGCTTGGCCTTTGCTTTGATGCTTGGAGAGGTTTCACCACATACTTGTTGGGTGGCCTTGAGCAAGTCTCTTTAACTCTGGGTCACAGACACCTTATCGGTAAAACCGAGATAATAATAGTTCTTACCTCATGTAGTTGTTCTGGGAATTAAATGAGATACTAGTGAAGGGCTCAAAGCAGGCATTCATAGACATTAGTTGGCACTCAGGCCAATCCATTTTCAAAGCCCATCATACATGATACCACTTACAGGAAGCCTCTTTTAATATCCAAAGCTAGAAATGATTTCCCCACTCTGAGTTCCCCTTGAGTTTAATTTTTGTATTAATAGTTTTATTCAAGTACAATTTACATACCATGTAAATTATCAAGGTATAGTTTATATACCTATTGTGGTGGTTTGAAGTTCTATTACCCCAGAAAACATCATGTTCTTAAAGCTAATCCATTCCTGTGGACATGGACTCATTGTAAGTAGGATCTTTATTTTTAATGTAATTTTATTGAAATATATTCACATATACAATCATCCAAAGTGTACAACAATTGTTCAGTTTCATCATATAGTTGTGCCTTCAATACCACAATCAGTTTTTGAATATTTTCATCACTCCAAAAAATAAAAAGGAAAATATGAATAAAAATAAAAGTAAAAGAAGACACTCAAAGCATTCCATACCCCTCCTCCCCACCTAATTTACTTTTTTTTTTAATTCAAATATATTCACATACCATGCAATCATCCAAAATGTAAAACAGTTGTTCACAGTATCATCATATAGTTGTGCATCCATCACCACAATTTTTGAACATTTTCATTACACCAAGAAATAAAAATAAGAATAAAAGTCAAAGTAAAAAGAACACTCCAAACATCCCATATCCCCCTCCTCCATATTATTCATTTACTTTTTGTCCCCATTTTTTCTACTCATTTGTCCACACACTGGGTACAGGGAGTGTGAGCCATAAGGTTTTCACAATCACATGGTCATACCATATAAACTATATAATTATATGGTCATCTTCAAGAATCAAGGATACTGGATTGCAATTCAACAATTTCAGATATTTCCTTCTATCTATTCTAATAAACTAAAAACTAAAATGGGATATCTATATAACATATAAGAGTTACCTCCAGAATGACCTCTGGACTCCATTTGAAATCTCTCAGCCACTGAAATTTTATTTTGTTTCAATTCTCCTCCCTATTTTGATCCAAAAGGCTTTCTCAATCGCATGATGCAGGGTCCAGGCTCATTCCCAGGAGTCACATTCCACATTGCCAGAGAGATTTATACCCCTGGGAGTCATGTCCCATGTAGTAGGGAGGACGGTGAGTTTATCTGCTGGGTTGGCTTAGAGAGAGAGGCCACATCTGAGCAACAAAAGAGGCATTCTGGGGGTGACTACTAAGCACAATTATGAGTAGGATTAGCCTCTCCTTTGCAGTATCAAGCTTTGTAAGGGAAAGCCCAAAGATCAAGGGCTTGGTGTACTAAGCTGGTGGTCCCCAATGTTTATGAGAATATCAGGAATTCCCTAGCTAGAGAAGTTTACTATTTCTACATTTTTCCACTGTCCCTGAAGGGACCTTTGTAAATACTTTTTATTCTCTGCCCAAATTACTCTGGGTTGTATTGGGGCTTCACACTAACATGTACAAACAAAAAGGTCTCACTCCTTAGTCAAGGTTCCAACTAATCATGGCATTTGAGTAAACTGGCCACACAAGTTAAATTATAAATTGTTGTACAGAAAATATAGACTTTGCACCATATAACCATCTCTTCCTTTGGTCCCACACAGAAGTCAAAGTTTTAAAACACGGTTAGTACCATCTTGTACCCTTTAGTTGGATCTACCCCAAACTCAATCAAGTCCATTTCCTTTATATCTCCATTTGAAGTCTGATCTCCTTTTCAGCCTCTTTAGCAGTTGATTCATGGGGCAATGTTGACACTCCCAGCTGCCGAATTCTGGCTCTGAGTCCCAGGTGCCACACAGACATCTGAAGCTCCAGAGACCGACCACATCACACACAAACAGCTCAGAATCTAAAAATTTAGAACTAACTGTTACAACTCATGAATAAATGTGACTTCTGTAAGAGCTTACAATCTAGGAACCTTTACATAAGCCTTCCCCCTATAGGGTGAGTAGAATCTTAAGTTGAAATGTGATCCACCTCATTCAGGATGGGTCTTAATCCTTTTACTGGAGTCCTTTATAAGAGGAAAAAAGAAAACACAGAAAAAAGCCCCAGAAAAGCTGAGAGAGAAGCAGCCAGAAACTGGAAGCAATGAAGCCAGGGAGAGAAGGGAGAAACAGCAGACATCGCCATGCGACAGAGGAGCTGAGGACTGATGGTAGCGAGTCTTCAGGGAGAAAGCATCACCTGCTGATGCCTTAATTTGGAGATTTTCATGGCCTCAGAGATGTGAACTTATAAGTTAATAAATCCCCATTGTTAAAAGCCAACCTATTTCTGGTATATTGCATTTCAGCAGCTTTAGCAAACTAAAATACCTATTTTAAACATCTAATTCAATCATTTTTAATAAATTTACTGAATTGTGAAACCATAATCCAGTCTTAGAACCTTTTCATCGCCCCAATAATATTCTTAATTACAGCTAATCCCCATTCTTACCCCCAATTTCATAGCATAGCCATAAAAAATAAATACTATTTACCAATATAAAGGAGCAAAATACTGATATATGCTATGTTTCGCTTTGCTAAAGCTGTCAGAATGCAATATACCAAAAATGGATTGACTTTTACAATGGGGATTTATTTGTTTACAAATTTACAATTTGAAGGCCATGAAAATGTCCCAAATAAGGCATCAACAGGATGATTCCTGGACTCTGAAGACAGGCTGGTGGCATCCGGGGTTTCTCTGTCAGATAGCAAGGCACATGGCTGGCATCTGCTGGTCCTTCACTCCTGGGTTTCATTGTTTTGAGCTCCTGGTCCCAGTGTCTTCCTCTCTGAATTTATGTGGGTCCTTTCTTTGTTTCTCTGGAGCTTTTCTCTCCAAGCTCTCTCTGGCTTTTTCTGTCTTTCATCCTCTCAGGAAGGACTCCAGTAAAAGGATTATGACCCACCTTGAAACAGGCAAGTTCATATCTCCATTGAAATAACCTAACCCAAAGATTCCACCTACAATACATCTACACCCACAGGAATGGATTAAAAGAACGTGGTCTTTTCTGGGGTACATAACAGCTTCAAACCAGTACATGCTACAACATGTGCATCTTGAAAGCATAACACAAAGTGAAAGAAGCCAGACACACACACAAAACATATATTATATGATTGTATTTATACGAAATAAAAATGGATTTTATGTTTTTATCTTCTTCTGAACTTTGACCCATTTTGTGAGTCCCTTATCCCATCTAATTGACAGAGGGAAGGAAGTTATATACATCACTATCTCCTCCAGGGTGTCTAGCAAATTGTCTTATAGATAGTATGGTGCTCAACAAGTTTTTGCTAATCTAAATATATTGAAGAGATGGGTCAACAGGAAACAGCTCAACACTGTCACCTACAACAGAAAGCACTAGTGCTGAAGTTATGGGTATCTCTTTTTGATGTGAATAAAGGACACTGGTATGCCAGGGAGGGCCATTCGAGGAGGACTGCTACTGGACCAATTCACCTGGCAATTGGGACATACGCTCACCATTTATGGATCTTTTCTGATATCCCAGGGCCTGTGGGTGTTACAACTCTTACAATAAGCCTATGAGGAAGTTATTACCATTTTATTATTGCTGGTGAGGAAAGTGAGGCCTAGAGAGGAAAAGGAACTTGCCCAAGGTCACACAGCCTGCAAATATTGAGACAGGTGGAGACGGCTTAACAAATGATAGCACCTGCTGTTTCTTTATCCACAAAAAGGTAAGAAAATGATGCAGTAGAAAAAGTGCCTTCCCAAAATTAAACTTCTGTCTGTGACTTATTTGTAAAACTTAAAAAATACACACACACACACACACACACACACACAAAACAGTAATAGCTAATGCTTACATGGTATTTACTATGAGAGCCCGGTATGATAAATATGATATTATGTGTTGACTTTAAAATATTGATGGTTTTTAATCCTCATGACAATTCTGAGATAGATGCTGCTATTATTTCTATTTTGTAGATAAGGAAATTGAGACAAAGTAAAGCTATGTAGCTTACCCAAGGTTTTATTGCTGGTATGGAAGAGCTGAGGTTTGAACCCAGGCAGTTTGACTGTAGAGTCCATATTCTACCTTGTCCTATTAAACAATAAGCCATTCAGCAGTGCCATTCACACCCCTTCTTCCTCAAGCCAAGCGCAGAGGATGGCAAAATGCAGGCATCAATAAATATTTGGGAAAATTACCTAGAAAAATATTGTGAAAGGGACAAAGTTCACTTGGAAAAGAATGACCATGGCATCCTCTGGATATCCCTAAGAAGAGTCTATAGTGCTAAAAGAAGATGGTGGACAGGAAAGAGTGTACTGGCCCTGGAAATCAGAAGACTCCATTTCTAAACATAATTCTACCACTTAGTTGCTCTTTGGTCACTCCTTCAGTGACTACCTCATTCAACGCATGTTAATTCAGCACCTCCTATACACCATGCACTGATTTAGGCCCTGGGGATAGAGTAGCATGCAAGCCAGACCCAGTCCCTGCTACTCACAAAGGCAAAGTAATAATCTAATGATTAGCAGGATGATGAGGGTTATGAAAAAACAAATATGTGATGCAATGCCAAGATACCTTGAAGCAAGTGAGTCTCCCTGTCCAGGGGTCCAGCAGAGCCCTCCATGAGGAAGTAGCTTTCAGAGGAGTCCTGGAAGATGAATGGAAGACCATTAAGGAAGGAGGGTATAGGCTCAGAAAATGGAGAGAGCCCCATTCCACATCTATACCTTTACATCCTTTACGTGCTACTAACCATATACGGCTGGAAGCCCAAAACAGAGGATGGTGTTCTATGTCCTTATTCCATGGAGAACCGAGGAAATAAAGGAGTTTAATCTGCAGATACAGATATTAAAAAGCAGCTATATGATATATCACAGTAGTTAAGAACTTCGTGGTCAAATAGACTTGTATTGGAATTCTACCTCTTGATGTTGACAACTTCTCTCTTCTTGGAGCTCGTAACATTTACAATCCCAAGAATGACTAGGGCTCTATGTTTGCTTCTAGCTTTTAATTAAAAAAAAAAAAAAAAAAAAAGCAAAAACAAAACTTTTGTCTCTAACTAATAATTTAAGTAAAGCCAGCGAGTACTCTCTTGGATTCACAAATCAGGATTTCATTCCTGCCTGCTGCTCTAAGATCACTTTGTAATTCAGGATGTTTATCCAAAATGACTACAATTCTAAGCAACATCCAGGCACAAAAGTGTTATTTGTAGGTCAGTACTCCATCTTGAAACAAAATGATGCCTAATTAGCGTGCCCATCATCTGTAATGTCCTAATGGCCTTATCTTCTGTAATTTCTACTACTTCAAAGTGGTTTATGGAACTTGGACAGAGATTCCATAAAAAAAAAAATACACACACACACACACACACACACACACACATATGCATGAACATTTATATAAAATATATACATACATAGATATATACATAATATAAATATACACTTATTTGTATAATATAAATATAGATTTTTTTCAAGAACAAAGATCATTATGGAATCAATAGCTAAGAAATCACTTAAAATTGTTAACCATTTTGTATGTTTAGATTCAAACATTTGGGAAGCAGGTTGGAAGAGGCTTAGAGAATGGGAGGAGATTTGGAGCTACTCTCTTATCTTTCAAACAAGTCAAAGAAGTCCAGATGACCATGAGTTCAAGCTGTGAGGTTTCTGAGTTCACATTACAGGCTCCACATTGCCCACATATATGTGTTTGGAGCATGGACGTCTTCATCTCTAGTTCATCAGGCAGGAATCCTGGGGCTCATTATACTCAAAGCCAGACAGACTCAAACCCTGGCTATGGATCATCTAGGAATCATGAAGGGCCCAGGTCAATAACTGAGAGCACAGGGATTGTAGCAAGACCCTCAAATTAAAGGCTCCAAGTAAGTTGGCTGAGGCCCAACTATCATTCATTCTTTGAAAAAAAAAAAGGATATTTAGAAAAGAATGGTGAAAGAATAGCTCAGTTAGTGGAGCAAATCAATGCAGGAAACCAGAAGGAGTGTTGTCTCAGAAGCTACGTGGATGTCCAGGTTCTTTTCCATCTCTGCAAATGGCAGTTTTACACCATAAGGAAAGTGGAAGAATAAATCACAGACTGAGAGGATATACCTAGCACACAAATAACCAATGAAGACTCTGTATCCGTAATATATAGTGAGCTTCTACAAATCAATAAGAAAAATACAAACTTCACAATAGAAAAAATGGGTTTTCAAAAGCTATGAAAGAAAACATAAAAAGCCCATACACATATTAAAATATTTAACATCATTATTAATCAAGGAAATTCATTGAGATACCATTCTACTCTCATCAGTCTGACAATATTGAAAAAAAATTCTAATGTTATTATATGATAAAGATGTGGAACAATAGGAACTCTCATTTATTGTTATAGAGGGCATGTAAATTGGTACACTCACTTAGGAAACAATCTGTCATTAGCTGATAAAGTTAAACAAGCATTTTTCTATTGGCCCACCAATATTCCATGCCCAGGGATACACTTTAGAGAAACTCTTGCACAAGTGTCCTAGAAGATATGTTCAATAACTTTTTATAGCAGCAATATATTTAATAGTGAAGTATTCCAAATGTTCACAAGTAAATTATTTATTGGGCCCTAATAAAAATATGTAATATAAAAAGCCCCAAAATAAAAATATTCCAAATGTGCATCTTCATGGGAAAGAGTATATAAATTGTGGTGCATTTATACAGTAGAATGCTATAGAGCAATGAGAATGAATGAACTACAAAGCAGAATGTGTAGGTCTCAAATTATCAGTTTAACTACAAAAAAAATTATAAGAGGATGCATTCTATATGATTCTCTATATTTTCTAAAACAGGCAAAAATAATGTTTGGGGATGCATATTTCTGTGGCAAGCTGTAAGTAAAGCCAGGAATGAATAACACAAAATATGTGAATAGCAGTTACCTCCGAGAATGCAGAAAAAGGGGAGTGATCAGAAAGGGATCCAGTGGTGACTTCAAAAGTTTTGATAGTGGGTAATGTTCTATTTCTCAAATCAAGTCTTTAATACATAGGCATTCATTTGAGTATTATTTTAAACTGCACAAACCTTTCCATGTACTTTTAAAATAAGATATATTTAATAATAATAATTAGTAAACAATAATTTAAAAATAAAGTACAGTTATGTGGCAATAAAACTATTTCCAAAGCATTATCAAATGGCTTTTTGTACCTGCTAAGCAAGGTTGCCTTAAAAATGAGCATTACTTAGTCTGCTCCTCAGGAAGCCAACCAGGAGAGGATGGAATGTGTGAGGGTTATCTCAGTGTTGTGCCACCAACCAGCAATTCTCTTACAGTTATGAGAACTCTAGGATGACTTTCCTCATCCAATGTTTGCACACAGCGATAAGGAATTATAGAAAATTCCATATTCTCATATGAAGGACTGAAGTCATTACACTACTCTAATAATTTAAAATAAGGGCTAATATTAATTGAGCACTTTCTATAATCCAGCATCTCTTTAGGCATCTTTATAAGAATTATTTCATTTAATCTTCACAATTGCCCTATATAGAGGTACTGTTATCAGGCATATTTTACAATGAGGAAACCAAAGGAAAGAAGTTAGAAAGTAGTAGAATTTGAACTCAAATTAGATATGGTTGGACCAAAGTCTTTGTTTTTAACTCCATGTTGAACTGCCACTTTAAGCTTTATATAATTGTATTTAAACATAAGAATATGAGTTTAAACTATTCCATTTGTTCCTTGGTGTTCCTTTTGTTTGCTTACAGTGGGATAAATGTATTGACGCTTCTGTTTTGGACCTCCAGATATTAGGCACTGGCCAGATATTTCATAGGACATAGAGTTATGTGTTTTGGTATAAGATTCCTCCTATGTTCCCTTTGTCTTTGGTGGTAACTCTAAAACAAAATACATTTTGGAGGATTGTATGTTATGTGAATGTATCTCAAATAAAATCACATTTAAAAAATAAATAAAATACAAAAGGCAGTATGAGACAAAACTCCAGGGATTTCTTGTAACAACTTATTATAAATCTATTACTACGAATAATAACTTTCTTCATTAGCTTTTTGGATGCCAATAAATATTTTGCATTACTTAAAGGATTTTAAAAATTAGTTTATATCAATAATCATTTAAAATATTTTTTCACCTTGATGTGTTAAATGCCTTTACATTTTAATCCAATGGCATAAAAATAATGGTAGCATAATTTATCTGAATACAACTAGTTTGATTTTGACCATTCTTCAGGAGTCGATAGGAATAATCAGAAAATAAAACATGAACTTTGGTTTCAGGTACTCACAAACTTGGATTCCAACATTAGTCACTTCCTGGCCATTAGTCAGTTCAATTACTTGTAAATTAGAGTTGAAACACCAAATTAAAAGGGTTATAAGAAAATAAAATATGATAGCATAATGATTTAATGTATCTGAAAACTAATATCTGAGACATAATAGGTGCTCAATTAGTTTTATTTTATTCTTTCATACAAGGAACATAACTGTAATCTTCAGTTTGAATAGTGTGGTGTGATAAAACACATACTTATTTCAAAGGTGGACAAAAGCTGGGATTGAATCTCCTTTACCTTAACTATTTTGTCCATTGCCTATGTGATTCTAACAAGTTTCTTAACCTCATAAACCCTCATTTTTAAGGCATAAAATAGGGTTAACTGTATATCAAAGAGATTGTGACAATGATTAGGGATAATGTATCTAAAGAGTCTAGTAGGTGATCAATAAATAGAAGCTATTATTGATATTGTGTTTCCACTGCTGCCCCCTACAACATATGTAGCTTAATATAAGAGCAGTTTCCCTGGTTTCACTGGGGTGAGGAGATGAAAACTGAGAATAGCCTAACCTGAGCATCTTAAAAATTTTTACTGCTCTACGAGGGATACAGTGGAATAATTTGATTCTGATTCTAATGTATTTAAAAAGACATTTACTAAAAAAAGACAAATAACCCTAATTAGTTTGTCCTTTTTCGGGTACAAATGAAAGAAAACCCAAGGAACATTAGCAAAAGCACAAAGAAAACTTACTGGCTCACATGTGTGGGAAGTTCAAGGAAGTTTCAGGCATGGCTGAATTGATATCTCTACTCTCATCATCAGGACAACATTCTCCTCCTCCCCCCCTTCCCTTCTCCCTCTTTCTCTCCCTCTCCTTCTATCTCTTTAAGTAACAGCTATGTCTTCATCTGTTTGGGCGTATTTATTGCCCCACAAAATGGCAAAGGTGTCCACCAGTATCTTCAAACTTATATCCTACCAGCTTAGCCACTGTGCCAGTTTGTATATATATTATGTTGCCCAGAAAAAGAAATGTTGTGGGGGCAGATTGATTAATCTTTTTGATTAGGGTGTGACCTCTTGACTGGATGTTTCCATGGAGATGTGACCCACCAAACTGTGGGTAATGCCTTTGATTAGATTATTTCCATGGAGATATGGACCCTGACCATTCAGGGTGGGTCTTGATTTAATCACTGGAGTCCTTTAAAAGAGCTCACAAATAAAGGAACCTCAGAGCAGCTGACAGTGACATTTTAGAGAGCAGCTCAGAGAGACATTTTGGAGACAGCCGCTGAAAGCAGACTTCTGCTGTCACTTTGGAGATACTAGCCCAGTGTTTGCTCTGGAGAAGCTAAGAGAGGACAAAACACCCCAAGAGCAACATTTTGAAGAATGCACAGGAGCTGAGAGAGGAGCTAGAACACAACCCAGGATCAGCAAATGCCAGCCACATGCTTCCCAGCTACCAGAGGTGTAACAGTGACTTTTTAAATATAATGTTAAAAATTGTAAGCAAGCAGGAAATTGTAAACTAACCTTAAAATGGAACCTAAGGCAGCTTTTAAATGTAATCTTTAAACAGGAAGTAGGAAGGGGGTGAGAACCTTTGGTCTCACAAAAGAGCAAGATGTAAATAAAGTCTGCAGCAATATGTAAATGTAAAGTTTGCACCTTGAACAGGTGTCACCTATTTCCTGAAGAAAACAGGAAGTAACTAAATTACTCAATTTCTCCAAACCTGTTACATGTGAACTGAAATGATTAACTCCCTTTGTCTCTAATGGGTTTAACCAATTAAAGAATCATTTTGGAGAGATTGCCCCAAACCTCCCAGATCTAGATAAGCCTTTTCTCTATCACTCTTCTTGCATGTTAATTAATTCACTCTCTTTGTCTCTGGGTATAAAAACCAATTGAAGGGAGGCATATTTAGGAAAACTTCCTCTGTCTCCTGCTGGCATAAATAATAAACCTCTTTTCCTCTTCAGCCTGGTTCAGTGTGACTTCTACTGGTTACGCTGAGCAACGAACCCATATTTGGGAAGTGCCCCTTCTACAGATGTTTTCTGGAAGCCATTGGTCTTCCTTCAGTGAAGGTATACTCGTGTTGATGCCTTAATTTGGACATTTTCATGGCCTTCAGACTGTAAATTTTTAATCTTTATAAAAGCCAATCCATTTCAGGTATTTTACATAACAGCAGAATTAGCAAACCGGAACAGCCACCTATCAAAAAGTGAATGTCGGTTTCCCAAATTGTTTGAAAAATTAAAATAGTAGAGAAAAAAAGTAGATTATGAAGAGCTTTGTGTGCCATAACAAGTATTCTGACTTCATCATGAAAGCCATGGTGAAGCAATGAAAGTTTTCGAGTAGGAAAAGATCATTCTGTTGGAAGAAAAGAAAATATAAGAGAGTAGCAATAGTAAGCATTAGCATATGAACTAAAAGGATGGCAATAGAGACACAGAGTTTGGAACCAAGAAATCATTTTATGGTGAAATTTATAGGATGTGCCTACTTTAGGGGAAAGGAGAAGCAGAGAGAGAGTGGTTCAGGATTATTTCTAGCTGACACAACTGAGTAAACCTCAGTGAGCTACCTGAAATTGGTAATTTATGAAGAATATTGGTGTCAGCAAATGAGATCAATGGAGCATTTTGAGTGTGAATTGTCTGTGACCTCCACAAGTAGAGATTTCATAATTGCAAACATGTCCAGAGCATGGTAGAAAAATGAAGACTGGAAATTCAGTATGATAAATTATTGAGGACAATTCTCAGTGTCACACTTTATGTGGATAATTGACAAATTAGAACAAATTCAAGGAAGGAAGGAGGTCATGATGTTTAGGAACCTGACAGTTACGTCAGGTGGCAAGATATTTTATCCATCTGCTTCTTAGAATTACTGTGAATAATTAAAGTATTTCAAAGTTTGCAGGACTTTCCTTGGAAGTACTATATACTCAGTGAAAGAAAAGTATTATTAAGGGTCAAGGAAGAAAAGGATTTATTTGACTCTGAAAAGCAAACACTATTGCAGCTCTAGATAGTAAGCATTATACTATTGGATATTTAAAATATCTTCAAGGGGGAGAAACAGAAATCCTCTCTTTGGAAAAGACCCTGAGAATGCTCCCCATAGATTAACTCACCCTGCTCATGTCCTTCCAGACTTTGTAGAACTATATTTCCAAAGTAAGAGAAAACCAAAGTCTAGGAATGTGCCCCTAGACAGGGAGAAATTGAAAAAAAAAAAAAAGTCAATTGCCCTCTATTTGCAATTGACTCCTCCTGCCTGTGCCTCCTAAGAGTTGTTAGGCTAATGAAATTCAGCCATTGATAGTATTTCCATAGGAAATGAATCAGAGATTAGACCCATGGAATTTTTAGTACTAGAAAGTGCCTTAGAGATGTTTAGTACAAGCCACTTACTTTATAAATGTGAAAGAGAAGCCTAGGGAAGTTAAATGTCTTCCTCAAAGTCTTAAGGCTAGTTTAATGGAAGTGTTAAGTTGGAACCAGGTCATCTTGAAAATATCTTTTCTCCTGCACTCCGTAGAAAATACCCTCAGAATGGGTTATAACTCCATGAGTGTCACAAACAAAAAAGAAAAAAATGATTTGATTTAATTAATTACAAAGGGATACCTTTTTTTTTTAATTTGTTTGAATGAGAAATTTGAATCATTCAATTTATCTACTTTTAAAATTAATAATAGGAAATACTCTTTCCATGGGCAAGCCTTTAAGAATCTATTCTGGGCTCCTGAAAGAGGCAGAGAAACCAAAAAGACAAGAATTGAAATCAGAAGAAAAGACCTATTTTAGGATGTAATAAGGAATCAGTAAAGCCAGAAGATAAAGAAGGGAAAATGTAAGAAAAGAAGAGTAATGGGGAGAAAATTCAGGGAAGAAGAGAGGAAGTAATGAGAGAAAAGGGGAAAAGCCAAGAGGGAAACCATTAGCCCAAATAAGAGAGAGAAAGGAGACAGATATGGAGAGGGAGAGAAGATAATCTAAAATCAGAGAAAGAGCACAGGCCATGTGAGAAGAAATTACTAGATTTTATGATAATTCTCTTAAGATTTGTTACCCGGCTATTCACCTGCGAAGTGGCATCAGAGAAATCACTGCCAGTCAACCCTGTCTCTAAATGGTCTTTTCTACTTATCATTAAGAACAACAATATTTTTCATTTTCTAAGCACCCACTGTGTACCAAGTACTCTACAAGCATCAGTGCTACCCCTTGGGACAGCCTACCACTTGGGAATTTTTCCCTGACTGTAAAAACAGAATTTTTCCCTGACTGTAAAACAAAGGTCCTGAGATGTTAAGTAACCTGCCCAAGTTCACTAGAAAATAACTTGCCTCTTTTCATTTAAAAATTTCATTATATGAGGAATGAGATAAAGTTCTCTCAAAAAAAAAAAAAAATCAAGATTTTACAAATTGTGAAAGAAGGCCTTTGATTTTAGAAATATATTTCAGGACATCCTTTTGGCATCAGAAATGATAATAAGCACATTTTGAATACTCAGAACATATTTGCTGAATGAATGAATAGGTGAATGAATGAATGGATGGATCCATCATTATTCACTGAAAACTATGCAAGACACTGAGATACAGGGATGATTAGACATGCAAGAAATTATAAAATAGCCTAATGACAATGGAAGGCATAATTAAGAAATGGAAACAAAACAAAGCAAAATGCAGATTCTGGGGTCCCAGCCCTTAAATTTTCAATTACTTGGGGCTGAGCAGTCAGAAATCTGCAGTATAACAATTTCCTGAGGTAAGTCTTACATATATTAAAATTGAAAACCAGCACTTGGGGTAGTGTTTCCCAAATTTGCCCTGGCATAAGTCTTATCTGAGACATATGTCAAGCTTAGAGAGTCCAGGGTCCCAGCCGAGCCCAAGAGGACTTGAATATTTAGGAGAGGGAGCAACAGTGGCTGAATTCTTATGTCTTTATTTGTTGGTCTGCTGGGGCTTGCTTAATCTTTGATACATTAGCCTGGCTTAAAAGGAAAGAGGCGAGCAGAAAGTCAAAGACAAATTGTGGGGGTGAGTAGTTCGCGTTTGTATAGAGGACAGCCCTGGTTGTGATTTGCTTCTTCAAGTCAATTCCACAGAGAGAATTCCTAATATAATTACGGTTATCATTAATTAGGTGCTTTCTGTCTGCAGGGCCCTCGGCTAAGATCATTCACCCAATCAGCATCTCATTAAATTCCCACCACAGCATTAGGAAATCAACCTTATGTGCATGTTCTTTTTACAACTGAGGGAACAGAAGCTCCAGGAGTCTAAAAACTTGTCCAAGTTCACCCAATTGGGAATTGAGTTAGGGTTCAAATTAGGGCGGTAGCTTGGCTAAGCAAAGGACAGATTTCCAAAAGCAGTCAGGCCTTAAGGAGAAAGATATCTCCGAGAAGAACAGCAATAAACAGCACCTGGTGGGCCAAACCACCCCACCTGAGTGAATCATCTAAGGAGAAGGGTGCAGCCAACTGACCCACCCATATTCACTATCTACCACCAGGTACCACCCTGGAGAGAAGGGAGGGAAGGAGAAAGAACCCCAGCAAGTAAGGGGACAGGGTGTAAGTACAGCTAATCTGTAAAAGAAAATGGACCCCCATTGCCACGTCCTCTTGCCCCTGACATTTCTTTTCTTGTAAGAGTGTCTTCATGTTCTCTCAATGTGCACCTAAAACATTTTCTGCCTGCTTACTCTATGCTGTGCTGTGCCCTTGAATTGTTTCTCATGCCATAGTCAAGAACCTGGAAGCCAAATCCGGCAACAGAATGAGAGAGCTGGAATTGAAGTCCAAGTCTGACTGGCTCAAACTCTCCATCATCAAGTAACTATGATCCTGTATTAACTAAATTTTTGTTTTGTCTGCTCTCAGCCTCCTAATGTCATTGGCTTCCACATTGTGTCTGCAATTTTTCCTCACTATCCCACAACCTCCCCAGGACCTTTCCTTCCTCCTGACTAATGGCCCCAATTGTCCCTTTTAGTTCACGATATGATCCACTGAGATAATTCTGCTTTGGTGCAGATCTAGACTAAAAGTGGATTAGTAGTAGAAGCTGGAAAGCTAATTAGGAGGTTGTAGGATCATGAGTAAGTCATGTAACTTTGAAGATCATCCCTTGCTTATTTAACCTGTCAGATAGGAATACTGAAGCATACCTTGCAAGGCTATTGTGAGAATGAAACAAATATCATAAATGAAACAGGCACAAATCTGACAAATAGTAACTCCTTCCTCTTCATCTACACCAACTGCCTGTGCTGGACCTTTCACTAAACCCGAGGGGCAGGAAGTTCTGCTGTCACAAGGAATTAGCTAAGGGTGAGAGAACAGTCGTGCTTATAGTGTGCTTTCAGGTATGTTATTTTAAGTGCGTTAAAAACTGTGACTTTCCTCTTATCCATCTGTATTCCTCCACAGTGCTTGGGACTGTATTTGGCAAATAGCAGAGATCAAATAAGTGTGTGTTGAACGAAAGCTTCTTGATCAAGAAATGCCAGGCCCTGTCACAATTGCCATCTCCCTTAAGTCTCTTTACAATATAGAAAGCTTAGGCTAGTGGTTTGAAGCATGGACTCTTGAGTCAGACCACCTCAGCCCTGCCTCCCCCACTTACTATCTGTGTGACTTGGGCCAAGTTGCTTCATGTCTCTAGGCCTCAGTTTCCTCATCTGTAAAATGTGGGTGATCAAGTATCAACATAATAGAGCAGTCATGAGAACTTAATGAATATGTACAGTGCTTAATGAATATGTAAACTGCTTAGAATAGTGCCTGACACATGGTATATGTGATAGAAGCCACAGTTCTTATGGTTATTGTAGCTCCATCATAAGATGATCTCATCTGTAATGATTGAGAAAGCCAAGAATCAGAATGTTAAAATGACTTGCTACAAGCCTGTTCTGGTTTGCTAATGCTGCCAGGATGCAAAACACCAGAAATGGATTGGCTTTTATAAAGGGGGTTTATTTGGTTACACAGTTACAGTCTTAAGGCCATAAAGTGTCCAAGGTAACACATCAGCAATGGGGTACCTTCACTGGAGGATGGCCAATGGTGTCCGGGAAACCTCTGTTAGCTGGGAAGGCACGTGGCTGGCATCTGCTCCAAAGTTCTGGTTTCAAAATGGCTTTCTCCCAGGATGTTAATCTCTAGGCTGCAGTTCCTCAAAAATGTCACTCTTAGTTGCTCTTGGGTGTTTGTCCTCTCTTAGCTTCTCTGGAGCAAAAGTCTGCTTTCAACGGCCATCTTCAAACTGTCTCTCATCTGCAGCTACTCTCTCAGCTTCTGTGAATTCTTCAAAGTGTCCGTCTTGGCTGTAGCAAGCTCGCTCCTTCTGTCTGAGCTTATATAGTGCTCTAGTAAACTCATCAAGGCCCACGCTGAATGGGTGGGGCCACACCCTCAGGGAAACTATCCAATCAGAGTCATCACCCACAGTTGGGTGGGGTGCATCTCCATGGAAACACTCAAAGAATTACAATCTAATCAACACTGATACATCTACCCACACAAGATTACATCAAAGATAATGGCATTTTGGGGGACATAATACATTCAAACCAGCACAAAGTCTAACCATATCCTCTGACCATTTATCCAGGCTTCCCAAGTTTTTCTTGAGCTTGGAAAGGAGAGTAGGAGTTGAGGAAAGAAGGCAAAAGTCAAGCATTTTCCAGGAGGGAGCCCCGTATCCTGGGAGAGCTGTACGCATACTCACCCTGTCTTCTTCTACCTTCTGCCCCACACATCCATTTCCAGCAGCTCTTCTCACAGTTCACTAGCAGCAGGATGCCAAACACCCATTGAAAGAAGTGACCTGTGCTAAGCACCCATGGTCTCAATGCAGCTTTATTAAAAATTGTCGCAAATTATAACACTCACTGGGGAAGACTTGCTTTTCTCCCAATTACACTTAATAGAAGAAAATTAATGTAGCAATTAATGTGGCTGCTCTTACAGGCCAATGTGTTGTGTGTGAGGCCATAGCTCCCATCCTTACCATGGCTTGATATCGGGAGAACTAGGACCTGGAGCTTAATAAAGTTTTGCTTTTCCTGTGTTTAAACTCTTGGGGCATAACTTACTTAAGAAACACACACACAATAAAGAGATTATTTAATATTTTAGAGGTTCCCATGAGCCATAAATCATTTTCACTCACGCCATATTTGTTGAAAAGGACAGAATACATTCAATTTTACAGTGTATTAAACTTCATCTAATTTGAACGTAAGAACAGACCAGCAAAATAAACGACCAATTTCTGAAGCAGAAATTACCATTTGGTTGGTGCCATTACACAGCTGCTGGTATTTTATCATGTTCTTAACATAATATTGCTTGTCTAGCGATGCATAGTTATAATGCTATTCCAAATTAGAAGGCGGTGAAAGAGAAGTGCGCGCAGTTTTTTTTTAATAGGCGTCATTTGTCAGATGTTATTCTGAGGGCTTTGTGCTGATGATAATATGCAGATTAAAGGAGAAGTAAATAGAGAGAAAAGGGAGCCACCACCAGAAGGAAAGAGTTCCCACTCTTGGGCTTAAAGCAGTCTTAGCTCTCAGGAAGAGAGGGATGGCCAGATGACCACAACTACCAAGCAAATTAACAGTAATTAATTTGTACTGAAGACTTCCAGGGAAAGGAAGGTTGTGTTGCTCAACAAAAAGGAAAACATGGCCTGGAATTCCAACATAGGGTCTCAGCCTGTACAGTAACAATTGCAGTAACTGCTACTGGCAGAGTGTCATGTCATTTATGAAATGCTTTCACATCTATTATCATGCTGGATGTGCAAAGAAACCCTGAGACATAGTCACCTTGATTTCTAATTAAACTTGTGCTTGGCAAGGAGAAGAGATTTGCCCTCCTGGTCAAAGCTAGGAAACAGCAGGGCAGGGATGAAAAGCCAGACTTGTCACTCTATTCACCAATTCAGTCTTTCATTCAACAAACCTATTGGGTGCCATACTCTATGCCAGGTGCTATGAATAATACAGACCTTGGACCTTGTCATGGTCTAATGAGGCAGCAGAGCACAAGGGTTAAATGCATGGACTTCAGAACTAAACTTCCTGGGTTTGAATCCCAGCTCTGTCACTTACAAGCTGTGTGACCTTAAGTAAGTTAGTTAACCTCTCTGTCCCTCATTTGTAAAAAGGGTATATGAGAAGCACCTACAAGCCTAGACTTGTTATAATGATTAAATCAGCTTTGGACCATGCCCAGTGCAATTAAGTGTTAGTCTTTGTTATCCATTTTATGTCCAACCTATGAACTCCCCTGTTGCTTCTTAATCCACATCACCATCATTTCTCACCTGGAGTTTTCTGCCTCCTACCTAGTTTTCCAGCCTCTTCCAGTCAGTTCTGCACAGAAAAGTGAGTAGGAACTTTCTGAAGATAAAATCCTATCAAATGAACCCATGCTTCAAAGTTTCCCATTGCCCTTTGGATAAAATCCCAACTTTGTAGCATGATTTAAAAAGATCTCCATGATTTTAAAAAAACCCTGCCCACCCCTCCAGCATCTTCTCTCACTCAAGGTCTCTAGTTATATAGGACAACTTCCCATTGCAGAATTTTCTGTTTTCTCTCTTATTACCTCATTCATATCTTTGACTTTGCAAATGCCATTCCATCTTCTTAGAAGTTTCCTTCATGTCTCAGCTCAGAGACCCCCTTTTATGGAAAGACAACCCTCTCTTCTGCTCCAAGACCATCTTATTGCCTCCCTCTTCCCTCTCCCCCCCGCCGGTACCTTGAGTTTCCTTCATTGCATCACTTGTCACAGTGTAATATAATATTTGACTGTCTTGTTGATTGTGATTGCTCTCAATAGAATATGAGTACCAAGAGAGAAGGGACTTTCAGATTTACCACCTGTATCCTAAGTACCAATAACAGAGCCTGGCATATAGAAGGTGATCAATAATTATCAGTTGAATAAATTAAAAATTGAATGGAACCCAGCAGCCTCAGAGCCTGGGTCTTGTGCTCAACCTTTGTAAAATCAAGACCTTACAGTAGGGCAAGAAGGGGTTTATGACTGGTGCCTTGCCAAGGTGTGCCAGGCTAAATCAGGGTTCCCTGTAAGCCTCAGATTTATGCCCTGTGCTCAGTGCTATGGGGCCAGCCTCCCAGATCACATAAATCATCATGCAGCAATCTGGCTCCTGATCTGGGGAGCCTCCTAAGCTCACAGCACTTTGCAGAGGAGCCACCAGAATTAGGCATAAATCCACTTCTTGATTGAATAAGCAAATACCCCACTGCTCAAAATGGGGTAAATTTACTAAATTACAGGGCACAGTGACAGACTTGGGAGATTCAAAGCATGAGCTGGCTTAGCAATTGGAGGCCTTCTCTAACTGCATGACTTCCTCCATGTAGTTCCTGCCCCTCCCTCATTTCACCTGACTTCAGTCAACCTTTGTTGAGCACTCACCCAGAACCAAACACTGTATTAGGCACTTTCAAATAAGTTATCTCATTTGAATTTGATCTATGCAGAAAGTTGGTGTTCTGGTTTGCTAATGCTGCCGTTATGCAAAATGCCAGAAACGGAGGTTTATTTGGTTACAAAGTTATAGTCCTAAGGCCATAAAAGTGTCCAAACAAAGGCATCAACAATAGGGTATCTTCACTGAAGAACACCGATGGCATCCAGTAAACCTCTGTTAGCTCAGAAGCATGTGGCTGGAGTCTGCTGATCCCGGGTGGTATCTCAAAATGACATTATCCAAAATGTCTGGGCTTAGCTTCTTGGGGGCAAAATCTTGGCTAGTACCTCCAAAGCATCAGCAAAGTCTGCTTTCAATGGCTGTCTCCAAAATGTGTGTCTTAGCTGAAGAACAGCTCCTTCGGTCTGTGGGCTTTTATAGGACTCCAGTGATTTAGTTAAGACCCACACTAAATGGGCGAGGTCCATATTTTGATGGAGAGAGTTTAATCAAAGATCTCCCCCACCATTGGTTGAGTCACATCTCCATGGAAGCATTCAAACAAGTGGCCACACCCTAATCAGAAAGATTAATCAATCTGCCCCCACAAGATTGCATTAAAGAACACGGCATTTTGGGGAACATAATACATCCAAACCAGCCTAGCTGGTATTCTTTTTCTCCCATTTTTCAGGTGAGGGAATGAAGGTTCAGAGAGGTTATGAAACTCATCAAATATAACACAGCAGGTAAGTAGATGAATTGGATTCAACCCACAAAAAGCCAAGTATTTGTCTACCACAGCCTAAGGTCTTCCTTGTCACACTTTCTTTTTTTTTTAATTTTTTTTTTCCCAAACACTTAACTCCTCTCACTTCCTTTTTTTATACTTTTCCTTTCTCTTCTTCCACTTGTATGAGTCGGCATGGGGTAAGTTATGCTGAGGTGACAATATGTCCATATCTCATCAGCTTTAATACAATAAAAGCTTGTTTTTGTCTTTTTCATCCTTCTCATTTAATGCAGTCCAGCTTGGGGCTCTACATCACCTAGTCACTCAGATACTTAGGCTGACAAATTCTGCCCTTCTGTAGCATATCATTTGGAACACAAGGTCATTTTGGTCACTGCACTAGGGAAAGGTTTAGCCCTGGCAATTAAATGCTGTGACTAAAGTTATACCTGACCCTGCTGCTGACAAACCACTGGACAGAACTTATTACATAGTCCCACCTAACCATATAGGATTAAGAAGTGCAGTATTCCATGTGCCTAAAAGGATATGATAACTGAATATAGGTGAGCATCACAACACTGCCCTCATCCTCTTCTTGCTCTCATTCACTTATTCATTTATTTAACAGATAATTATTGAGCTTGTGCAATATGCCAGAGCTGGACACTAGAAATACAGAGGTGAAGCAGAACGCACATGATCTCTGCACTCCAGAGGCTTACAATCAGATTAGGAACACATACATGAATCGAATAAGTGTGAGAATAAATTGGGACTGTTACAAGTGCCATGAAAGGTAAGCAAATCGTTTTATGAAAACCTATTAAAGGGTTGTGAACTTTAGTCAGGAATCAAGGAAAGCTTTTGTTTAAAGAAAGCTTTTTATTATGAGCAACAGAATTCTATCTCTCACTAAATTAAATAGACAAGGAATTTAACCACAGAATATTGGGTGGGTCATAGACTGAGGCTACCCAGTCCTTGATGCTTTTGATTTGAAATCTAGGGCAGGTGCATTTGTTTGGTGAAGCCAGTGTCTGTGTCTCCTCTCTAGCTGCAAGGAGTTCTGGAAACAAATGTGACTGGCTTTTTCAGATGCCAGGTAGCAAAAAAGAATGACAAATGTCCATTGCAACCACTCTGAGAAAGTAAAAATTGAATTGAAATTTAAAGGATTAATACGTACCAACAAAAAGAAGAGTAAAAGGAAGGGTTAATACTGTCCTTCCCCCCTCATTAAAAAAATTAGATACACAAAAGTAGAGATTGTAGTGTAATGAAATCTCATATACCCATCACTCTACTTCAATTTTCAACTCAATTTGGTTTCATCTATACCCTCACCCACTTCACCTGTCTTTATACTGCATTTTTCAATCCAAAATGTAGTTTATTATATATATTTATGAAAGATAATAACCTACTCAGAAAAACAACATAATCTTGATACAATTATCACACCAAATACAATAATAATTACTTGATATCACCAAATAGCCAGTCAGTATTCCACATTCCCAGATGGTCTTAAAAATTGTCATATAGTGTGATTGATCAGAATCCAAAAGAAGCTCATATATTGTGAAGATGTATATGTCTCTTAAGTCTCTTTTAATATCTAGATCCCAGTTCTATGTATATCCCTTACAATAGATAGATGGGAAGGCATAGAGAGAGTCAGAAGTAGGCATAAGCACAGGGATAGATATAGATACAGAGATTGACATGACACAGACACAGACATAGAATAAAGGTTTAGAAATAGACATAGGCATAAAAAGTGCATAGCCATAGTCATTGTCATGGACATAGACATGCACACATAGTTATAGTCATAGGTGTAACATGCACACATACGTAGACATAATTGTAGTCATCGACCTGGATACAGACACAGCCATACCCGAAGCCATAGTCACAGTCATAAGCATAGACATGAAAATTGGTATACACATAGACATGGGCATAGGAATAAATATAGAGAGCTAGAAAAAGCTGGGACATTTGTTCAGAGGAGTTTCCCACAATCTGAAAATGGGCAATTGTTCCTCTGTCCCTGTGTTTCCTATAAATTGACGTAAACCCAGAGACTTGATCATATTCAGATTCAAGTTTTTGGCAAAGCTACTTTATGGGAGACATGTACTTCCATTAGAAGGCATGTAAAATCTGGTTGTCTCCATTCTGTGATATTAGCAGCCATTGCTAATCATTGACTAATTCCACTGGTTCATTAGGAGTTACCAAACAGTGACATTTGAATTATATTATTCCTTCTGGATTATTAGATGGATCATACAGTTAATGTAGAAGATAAAGGATATGCTTTCAATTCTCCCCTTTACTGGTTTACAAAACAAAGAGTCTGTTCTCTACCATTTTCCCACAGTAAATAATTAATTGTTTATTTTTCTAGAATCATTATGAACTCATGAATTTAAACATATTTGATGTATTTTAATCTATTGCAGTTAGTACTCTTATCGGTGCTCAAATTGCCCCATTTTTGGCCAATGGGATATTGTTCATGCTGGTTTCTCAGTTTTTGTCTCAACTGTGACAGCGTCCTTGCTTTCTAAAATGACATGATACTTCAAGCTTATCTGGTACATTTTCTACCCAAGCCCTGGATCCAGCCATTTTGCCAATAAGCCCTGGTACTTTTTAGTGGAAATGGCATTTAGAGATCACAACATGGCCTCTCAGGGTGTTCAGTTCTACAGAGCTAGTCATTATTTCTAGGTCCTTTCAGTGGATTCACCTTCATTTTTATTTGGCCTCTTCCTCTTCTTTAATATATATTCCTCTACTTCTCCTTTTCTTATCTTATTCAGAGTAGGGAGAATGCTTAGTTCCACACTGAGAGATAGCTACCTCTTTTGTTTTGCTAAAGCTGTCGGAATGCAATATACAAGAAATGGGTTGGCTTTTACAAAGAGGATTTATTAGTTTACAAATTTACAGTTCTAAGGCCATGTAAATGTCCCAATTAAGGCATCAGCAGGATGATAACTTCCCTGAAGAAAAGCCACTGGCATCTGGTGGTCCTCTGTCAGATTGGAAGGCCTGTGGCTGGGGTCTGCTTGTCCCTCGCTCCTGGGTTTCATTGCTTTCAGCTCCTGTTTCTAGCGGCAACCTCTCTGAACTTCTGCAGGCCCTCTCTTAGCATCTCTGGGGCTTTCCTCCCTCAGCTCCTCCAAGGGCTTTTTCTCTAAGCTCTCTCCAAACCTCTCTGGATGTTTCCTTCGGAGCACTCTGGACTTTTTCTGTCTTTTATCCTCATAAAGGACTCCAGTAAAGGACTAAGACCCACCTTGAAATGGGTTGGTCACATCTCAACTGAAACAACCTAATCAAAGATCCCACCCATAATAGGTCTGCATCCACAAGAACAGATTAAAAGAACATGGTGAAGATGGCGGACTGGTGAGCTGTATGTTTTAGTTACTCCTCCAGGAAAGTAGGTAGAAAGCCAGGAACTGCGTGGACTGGACACCACAGAGCAATCTGACTTTGGGCATACTTCATACAACACTCATGAAAATGTGGAACTGCTGAGATCAGCGAAATCTGTAAGTTTTTGCGGCCAGGGGACCCGCACCCCTCCCTGCCAGGCTCAGTCCCGTGGGAGGAGGGGCTGTCAGCTCCAGGAAGGAGAAGGGAGAACTGCAGTGGCAGCCCTTATAGGAAACTCATTCTACTGATCCAAACTCCAACCATAGATAGACTGAGACCAGACACCAGAGAATCTGAGAGCAGCCAGCCCAGCAGAGAGGAGACAGGCATAGAAAAAAAACAACACGAAAAACTCCAAAATAAAAGCGGAGGATTTTTGGAGTTCTGGTGAATATAGAAAGGGGAAGGAGAGAGCTCAGGCCCTGAGGCGCATATGCAAATCCCGAAGAAAAGCTGATCTCTCTGCCCTGTGGACCTTTCCTTAATGGCGCTGGTTGCTTTGTCTCTTAGCATTTCAATAACCCATTAGATCTCTGAGGAGGGCCCTTTTTTTTTTTTTTTTTTTTAATACTTTTTTTCTTTTTCTAAAACAATTACTCTAAGAAGCCCAATACAGAAAGCTTCAAAGACTTGCAATTTGGGCAGGTCAAGTCAAGAGCAGAACTAAGAGAGCTCTGAGACAAAAGGCAATAATCCAGTGGCTGAGAAAATTCACTAAACACCACAACTTCCCAAGAAAAGGGGGGTGTCCGCTCACAGCCATCATCCTGGTGGACAGGAAACACTCCTGCCCGTCGCCAGCCCCATAGCCCAGAGCTGCCCCAGACAACCCAGTGTGACGGAAGTGCTTCAAATAACAGGCACACACCACAAAACTGGGCGTGGACATTAGCCTTCCCTGCAACCTCAGCTGATTGTCCCAGAGTTGGGAAGGTGGAGCAGTGTGAATTAACAAAGCCCCATTCAGCCATCATTTGAGCAGACTGGGAGCCTCCCTACACAGCCCAGCAGCCCAGAATTGCCCTGGGGGGACGGCACTCACCTGTGACATAGCACAGTCATCCCTTAACAGAGGACCCGGGGTGCACAGCCTGGAAGAGGGGCCCACTTGCAAGTCTCAGGAGCCATACGCCAATACCAAGGACTTGTGGGTCACTGGCAGAGACAAACTGTGGCAGGACTGAACTGAAGGATTAGACTATTGCAGCAGCTTTAAAACTCTAGGATCACCAGGGAGATTTGATTGTTCGGGCCACCCCCCCTCCCTGACTGCCCAGAAACACGCCCCATATACAGGGCAGGCAACACCAACTACACATGAAAGCTTGGTACACCAATTGGACCCCACAAGACTCACTCCCCCACTCACCAAAAAGGCTAAGCAGGGGAGAACTGGCTTGTGGAGAACAGGTGGCTCGTGGACACCACCTGCTGGTTAGTTAGAGAAAGTGTACTCCACGAAGCTGTAGATCTGATAAATTAGAGATAAGGACTTCAATTGGTATACAAATCCTAAAAGAACTCTATCAAGTTCAGCAAATGCCAAGAGGCCGAAAACAACAGAAAATTATAAAGCATATGAAAAAAACAGACGATGTGGATAACCCAAGCCCAAGCACCCAAATCAAAATACCAGAAGAGACACAGCACCTAGAGCAGCTACTCAAAGAACTAAAGATGAACAATGAGACCATAGTACGGGATACAAAGGAAATCAAGAAGACCCTAGAAGAGCATAAAGAAGACATTGCAAGACTAAATAAAAAAATGGATGATCTTATGGAAATTAAAGAAACTGTTAACCAAATTAAAAAGATTCTGGACACTCATAGTACAAGACTAGAGGAAGTTGAACAACGAATCAGTGACCTGGAAGATGACAGAATGGAAAATGAAAGCATAAAAGAAAGAATGGGGAAAAAAATTGAAAAAATCGAAATGGACCTCAGGGATATGATAGATAATATGAAACGTCCAAATATAAGACTCATTGGTGTCCCAGAAGGGGAAGAAAAGGGTAAAGGTCTAGGAAGAGTATTCAAAGAAATTGTTGGGGAAAACTTCCCAAATCTTCTAAACAACATAAATACACAAATCGTAAATGCTCAGCGAACTCCAAATAGAATAAATCCAAATAAACCCACTCCGAGACATATTCTGATCACGCTGTCAAACACAGAAGAGAAGGAGCAAGTTCTGAAAGCAGCAAGAGAAAAGCAATTCACCACATACAAAGGAAACAGCATAAGAATAAGTAGTGACTACTCAGCAGCCACCATGGAGGTGAGACGGCAGTGGCACGATATATTTAAAATTCTGAGTGAGAAAAATTTCCAGCCAAGAATACTTTATCCAGCAAAGCTCTCCTTCAAATTTGAGGGAGAGCTTAAATTTTTCACAGACAAAGAAATGCTGAGAGAATTTGCTAACAAGAGACCTGCCCTACTGGAGATACTCAAGGGAGCCCTACAGACAGAGAAACAAAGGACAGAGAGACTTGGAGAAAGGTTCAGTACTAAAGAGATTCGGTATGGGTACAATAAAGGATATTAATAGACAGAAGGGAAAAATATGACAAACATAAACCAAAGCATAAGATGGCTGATTCACGAAATGCCTTCACGGTTATAACGTTGAATGTAAATGGATTAAACTCCCCAATTAAAAGATATAGATTCGCAGAATGGATCAAAAAAAAAATGAACCATCAATATGTTGCATGCAAGAGACTCATCTTAGACACAGGGACACAAAGAAACTGAAAGTGAAAGGATGGAAAAAAATATTTCATGCAAGCTACAGCCAAAAGTAAGCAGGTGTAGCAATATTAATCTCAGATAAAATAGACTTCAAATGCAGGGATGTTTTGAGAGACAAAGAAGGCCACTACATACTAATAAAAGGGGCAATTCAGCAAGAAGAAATAACAATCGTAAATGTCTATGCACCCAATCAAGGTGCCACAAAATACATGAGAGAAACACTGGCAAAACTAAAGGAAGCAATTGATGTTTCCACAATAATTGTGGGAGACTTCAACACATCACTCTCTCCTATAGATAGATCAACCAGACAGAAGACCAATAAGGAAACTGAAAACCTAAACAATCTGATAAATGAATTAGATTTAACAGACATATACAGGACATTACATCCCAAATCACCAGGATACACATACTTTTCTAGTGCTCATGGAACTTTCTCCAGAATAGATCATATGCTGGGACATAAAACAAGCCTCAATAAATTTAAAAAGATTGAAATTATTCAAAGCACATTCTCTGACCACAATGGAATACAATTAGAAGTCAATAACCATCAGAGATTTAGAAAATTCACAAATACCTGGAGGTTAAACAACACACTCCTAAACAATCAGTGGGTTAAAGAAGAAATAGCAAGAGAAATTGCTAAATATATAGAGACGAATGAAAATGAGAACACAACATACCAAAACCTATGGGATGCAGCAAAAGCAGTGCTAAGGGGGAAATTTATAGCACTAAACGCATATATTAAAAAGGAAGAAAGAGCCAAAATCAAAGAACTAATGGATCAACTGAAGAAGCTAGAAAATGAACAGCAAACCAATCCTAAACCATGTAGAAGAAAAGAAATAACAAGGATTAAAGCAGAAATAAATGACATAGAGAACAAAAAAACAATAGAGAGGATAAATATCACCAAAAGTTGGTTCTTTGAGAAGATCAACAAGATTGACAAGCCCCTAGCTAGACTGACAAAATCAAAAAGAGAGAAGACCCATATAAACAAAATAATGAATGAAAAAGGTGACATAACTGCAGATCCTGAAGAAATTAAAAAAAATATAAGAGGATACTATGAACAACTGTATGGCAACAAACTGGATAATGTAGAGGAAATGGACAATTTCCTGGAAACATGAACAACCTAGACTGACCAGAGAAGAAATAGAAGACCTCAACCAACCCATCACAAGCAAAGAGATCCAATCAGTCATCAAAAATCTTCCCACAAATAAATGCCCAGGGCCAGATGGCTTCACAGGGGAATTCTACCAAACTTTCCAGAAAGAACTGACGCCAATCTTACTCAAACTCTTTCAAAACATTGAAGAAAATGGAACACTGCCTAACTCATTTTATGAAGCTAACATCAATCTAATACCAAAACTAGGCAAAGATGCTACAAAAAAGGAAAACTACCGGCCAATCTCCCTAATGAATATAGATGCAAAAATCCTCAACAAAATACTTGCAAATCGAATCCAAAGACACATTAAAAAAATCATACACCATGACCAAGTGGGGTTCATTCCAGACATGCAAGGATGGTTCAACATAAGAAAATCAGTCAATGTATTACAACACATTAACAAGTCAAAAGGGAAAAATCAATTGATCATTTCAATAGATGCTGAAAAAGAATTTGACAAAATCCAACATCCGTTTTTGATAAAAACACTTCAAAAGGTAGGAATTGAAGGAAACTTCCTCAACATGATAAAGAGCATATATGAAAAACCCACAGCCAGCATAGTACTCAATGGTGAGAGACTGAAAGCCTTCCCTCTAAGATCAGGAACAAGACAAGGATGCCCGCTGTCACCACTGTTATTCAACATTGTGCTGGAAGGGCTAGCCAGGGCAATCTGGCAAGACAGAGAAATAAAAGGCATCCAAATTGGAAAAGAAGAAGTAAAACTGTCATTGTTTGCAGATGATATGATCTTATATCTAGAAAACCCTGAGAAATCGACGATACAGCTACTAGAGCTAATAAACAAATTTAGCAAAGTAGCGGGATACAAGATTAATGCACATAAGTCAGTAATGTTTCTATATGCTAGAAATGAACAAACTGAAGAGACACTCAAGAAAAAGATACCATTTTCAATAGCAACTAAAAAAATCAAGTACCTAGGAATCAACTTAACCAAAGATGTAAAAGACCTATACAAAGAAAACTACATAACTCTACTAAAAGAAATAGAAGGGGACCTTAAAAGATGGAAAAATATTCCATGTTCATGGATAGGAAGGCTAAATGTCATTAAGATGTCAATTCTACCCAAACTCATCTACAGATTCAATGCAATCCCAATCAAAATTCCAACAACCTACTTTGCAGACTTGGAAAAGCTAGTTATCAAATTTATTTGGAAAGGGAAGATGCCTCGAATTGCTAAAGACACTCTAAAAAAGAAAAACGAAGTGGGAGGACTTACACTCCCTGACTTTGAAGCTTATTATAAAGCCACAGTCGCCAAAACAGCATGGTACTGGCACAAAGATAGACATATAGATCAATGGAATCGAATTGAGAATTCAGAGATAGACCCTCAGATCTATGGCTGACTGATCTTTGATAAGGCCCCCAAAGTCACTGAACTGAGTCATAATGATCTATTTCAACAAATGGGGCTGGGAGATTTGGATATCCATATCCAAAAGAATGAAAGAGGACCCCTACCTCACCCCCTACACAAAAATTAACTCAAAATGGACCAAAGATCTCAATATAAAAGAAAGTACCATAAAACTCCTAGAAGATAATGTAGGAAAACATCTTCAAGACCTTGTATTAGGCGGCCACTTCCTAGACTTTACACCCAAAGCACAAGCAACAAAAGAGAAAATAGATAAATGGGAACTCCTCAAGCTTAGAAGTTTCTGCACCTCAAAGGAATTTCTCAAAAAGGTAAAGAGGCAGCCAACACAATGGGAAAAAATTTTTGGAAACCATGTATCTGACAAAAGACTGATATCTTGCATATATAAAGAAATCCTACAACTCAATGACAATAGTACAGACAGCCCAATTATAAAATGGGCAAAAGATATGAAAAGACAGTTCTCTGAAGAGCAAATACAAATGACCAAGAAACACATGAAAAAATGTTCAGCTTCACTAGCTATTAGAGAGATGCAAATTAAGACCACAATGAGATACCATCTAACACCGGTTAGAATGGCTGCCATTAAACAAACAGGAAACTACAAATGCTGGAGGGGATGTGGAGAAATTGGAACTCTTATTCATTGTTGGTGGGACTGTACAATGGTTCAGCCACTCTGGAAGTCATTCTGGCAGTTCCTTAGAAAACTAGATATAGAGTTACCATTCGATCCAGCGATTGCACTTCTCGGTATATACCCGGAAGATCGGAAAGCAGTGACACGAACAGATATCTGCACGCCAATGTTCATAGCAGCATTATTCACAATTGCCAAGAGATGGAAACAACCCAAATGTCCTTCAACAGATGAGTGGATAAATAAAATGTGGTATACACACACGATGGAATACTACGCGGCAGTAAGAAGGAACGATCTGGTGAAACATATGACAACATGGATGAACCTTGAAGACATAATGCTGAGAGAAATAAGCCAGGCACAAAAAGAGAAATATTATATGCTACCACTAATGTGAACTTTGAAAAATGTAAAACAAATGGTTTATAATGTAGAATGTAGGGGAACTAGCAGTAGAGAGCAATTAAGGAAGGGGGAACAATAATCCAAGAAGAACAGATAAGCTATTTAACATTCTGGGGATGCCCAGGAATGACTATGGTCTGTTAATTTCTGATGGATATAGTAGGAACAAGTTCACAGAAATGTTGCTATATTACGTAACTTTCTTGGTGTAAAGTAGGAACATGTTGGAAGTTAAGCAGTTATCTTAGGTTAGTTGTCTTTTTCTTACTCCCTTGTTATGGTCTCTTTGAAATGTTCTTTTATTGTATGTTTGTTTTCTTTTTAACTTTTTTTTCATACAGTTGATTTAAAAAAGAAGGGAAAGTTAAAAAAAAAAAAAGTAAAACAAGGAAAAAAAAGATGTAGTGCCCCCTTGAGGAGCCTGTGGAGAATGCAGGGGTATTCGCCTACCCCACCTCCATGGTTGCTAACATGACCACAGACATAGGGGACTGGTGGTTTGGTGGGTTGAGCCCTCTACCATAGGTTTTACCCTTGGGATGACGGTTGCTGCAAAGGAGAGGCTAGGCCTCCCTATGGTTGTGCCTAAGAGCCTCCTCCCGAATGCCTCTTTGTTGCTCAGATGTGGCCCTCTCTCTCTGGCTAAGCCAACTTGAAAGGTGAAATCACTGCCCTCCCCCCTACGTGGGTTCAGACACCCAGGGGAGTGAATCTCCCTGGCAACGTGGAATATGACTCCCGGGGAGGAATGTAGACCCAGCATCATGGGACGGAGAACATCTTCTTGACCAAAAGGGGGATGTGAAAGGAAATGAAATAAGCTTCAGTGGCAGAGAGATTCCAAAAGGAGCCGAGAGGTCACTCTGGTGGGCACTCTTATGCACACTTTAGACAACCCTTTTTAGGTTCTAAAGAATTGGGGTAGCTGGTGGTGGATACCTGAAACTATCAAACTACAACCCAGAACCCATGAATCTCGAAGACAGTTGTATAAAAATGTAGCCTATGAGGGGTGACAATGGGATTGGGAAAGCCATAAGGACCACACTCCACTTTGTCTAGTTTATGGATAGATGAGTAGAAAAAAAGGGGAAGGAAACAAACAGACAAAGGTACCCAGTGTTCTTTTTTACTTCAACTGCTCTTTTTCACTCTAATTATTATTCTTGTTATTTTTGTGTGTGTGCTAATGAAGGTGTCAGGGATTGATTTAGGTGATGAATGTACAACTATGTAATGGTACTGTAAACAATCGAAAGTATGATTTGTTTTGTATGACTGCATGGTATGTGAATATATCTCAATAAAATGAAGATAAAAAAAAAAAAAGAACATGGTATTTTCTGGGGTACATTACAGCTCCAAACCAGCACACCCCCCCATTTCCACTGCCTCCTGTCCTTTGGGGAAGACTATCATAATGGGGGAAAAGGTGAAGATTCATTGAAGGAATGTGAACTCAGGCTCAGGATAATGTTAGAGCTCACATTAAAATTAGAGCCTGATAGTACCTTAGATGACTATGTCCCTATGAGAGAATTTTATACATCTTAAAGTCTCATTTCATCTAACCCTAGCAAGGTGGCCCAGTGGGAGGAGTTTTACATGAATATAAATCAACATAGTTTAGAGGTTTCTACAAGGTTATTGGTTTGCTTCTGTGAAGTATGGATCTGATTTGCTGAGACAGGGAAAATCCAGGGAATTCCTTGTAGAAGAGATGATATGCATACCACATTTTAAAGAATTAGTGGAAGTTTGCCAGGTGCAGAAGGAGGACAGACCTTTTACTATAGGTAATAGAATGCCAAAGGAATAAAGTCATATACAGGTATAATGGTACTTGTGTGTTCTTTGGACTGGACTGGAATTGACCAGACCATATAGCTGTTACTGCAATAGAACAAGTCTGGAATGATGAGAACCTAAACTAAAGCAGTTACAATGAAAGGGCATGAAACTCAGAGGTATTAGAGAAGTAAGTAGCCATGTGCTAGAAACATTGGATGTACTTGGATGAGGCAGAGGGGAAAATCCCAGATTCCTAGCCTGGGAGACATAAGTCAGATTAGAAATCCAGGAGAAAAATAAGGTTTTCATGAAGAAGTTGAAGAACATATTTCAGGATATAAATTTGACAAGCCCACATAGATATACCCTAGAGAGAGTTGGATACCTGAGGTTGGAGCTTGACCATCTTGCAAAAGACCTTATGAATCTCAGGGTACTTTCTATGTCTATAGGTTCTGTCTGAGTAGTCAGATCATAAGCACATTTTTATATATATCTGCTAATACTTGGAACCATGGCCACAGGTGATAGGATCAAGATTTGGCCAATCTCAGACCAACAACTAATAAAGTGGTCTGGTGTGAGATCCTGATCAATATAGATATTCTATATTGTATAGTGACTAACCGACTCTATTAACAAGTAATTAAATGACTCAATCAGATTATTTCTCTTGGGGCATTGACTTAAGTGATAGAAACACAAAGGGTAGCATCTAGGCATCTGCAGAGGGAAGCAATAAAAAGAAACTGAAAGACAGTGAGCACTAGAGTGGAATCATACAGATTCCCAATAGACATAGCACAGATAAATTTGATTCCAGAAGTCAATGAGACCCCAGAGATGCTGCTGAATTCAAAGTGGCATAACTGTGCTCCACAACCTTCTGGAGGGCCACTGCTGAAACAATTTCCTAATGTGGTAAAAAATTCTACCTGGGATGGGTGGAGCTGAACTCAGATGCCTTTGACCGACAGATTTAAGCAATACTTCTGCAGCTTCCAACACTCAATACGACTATGTCCCTATGAGAGAACTTTTATACTCCCTGTAGTCTCATCTAACCCTAGCAATATGGCCCAGTGGAGGAAGTTTTATATGAAATTAAATCAGCATAGTTTAAAATATAAGTGCTATTACAGAGGTTTCTACAAGGGTATGGTTTTACCACCATGGAGTAATGAATTGGTATGTCCAAGGAAGACTCTCATATAGGTAGAGAAAAGAGTTTCTATATGGAAGGGATAATAAAGGACATAGTTTATCTTCAGTCCCTGGTGAAAAAAAGTGTGTGCAAAGTCAAAGGATTTTATAAAACACTGGGCACAGGTAGTGCTGCTTTTTGGCCAAAGCATTAAAGTATAGCACAGAACTGGGGACAGAATTCTTACTGAAGTAGCATAGATCCCAATGCCACTTTGATAACTTGAGAATGGGCCTTTCAGGGAAGATTAGGAAACCAGCCCCTGAAAAAGCTGACATTGAGAATAGAAGAGGGGATGTCAGAGAAAGGAAAGCAGCCAGAACACTGGAACATGAGAGCATTTATTTCCAAGTTCCTTTGAGACACCTTGTGTACTTCCTGAACTCTATAAGGCAGCCATGGGAGGGAGCAGATTTTCCAAATATCAGATTGCGTTTAGTTAGGGAGTTTGTGTGCTGATGCTAATATGCCTTCATTTGTAATCTCTGGATGGTCAAACCTAGCATTTTATTGTTGCATGTACATCCCTTGCATCCTTACAATAAACATCCATGTCTTTCACAGCTCCTTTATTGGTAATTGTAATGAGCCTAATTAACATCATTAGGGGAAATGAAAATATAGATTTGACTGCCACTGGCAGCACATAGGTGGTAGCTAAAACATTTTCTAAGTAACCCCTTCCTGTCTGGCACTTGATCTACTTTGAGCTTCTATTGACAGCTCAGAAATCTGACAGCTTAATTTATTGGCCCTCTGCTTTGTAATAATTGACCTCAAGCTCATTGACATTGATGTGGTAGCCTTTGTACTGCCTTATCTCTTAGAATCTCAATGAAGGTAGTGATTAGACCAGCTAATGTTGCTAGTGCAGTAACAGCCCAAGAAGATTCTCATTGATAATCAGATTTTTCATTTTTTTTCTTCTGTATCATTCCATGCCTCTTTAAAAATCAAGTAACCAGTCCAGAACCAGGTACATGTAGAAAATTCTGGTGTAAAGGAATTCATCTTAAATTCAATATCTTTCCCACTTGTGTGGAGATTTCCCTTCCTAGGCGTTTTGGTCTGGAGCACAGGTACTTATCTCCTGGGGCATTCCCACTAGTGCCTGTAGCACTGGCCAAAGCTGATGACAGAAGCAGCCTCATTATATTTTGTTATTTTACATAATCTTTCTTGTTCCCCTCTCAACCTCTCTGAGACATTCCCATAGAGCTGTCTCTGAGCTGAGTGGCAGTTCTGTCAAGCTGTAGCTGGATTTGCATTTTGTGCCCTTGGAGAAGTGGTGGAGGTAGAGGACAGTAATGTCAGCCTGGAAAAGCTGCCAACATGTTTCAAAGGTATCCACAGTCAAAGAGAGGACTTTATATTAGCCCAAGCTCCCATCATCACAGTCAAACTGGGGGAAGAAAGGCAGATCCTGTCAGAACAAAGCAAAATATCCCAAGGACAGTTCAAGATCAGGCAGGCATTGTATAGGAGGAGGGAGAACAGACCAAATCTTTTCTAGCAGGCATTTGATGAAATTATCTCATTAGGTTCACCAACAACTTGGGTATTTCAGCATTATTACTCTTTTATCAGACAGGAAAATAAGGCTCATCTAGCCAGTAACTAGTAGATTCAATCCCAGATGTTTTTGAAGGCAAAGACTGAGCTTTTACCACTACACTTAGTTGTTTATCAGAGTCTAATAGCAGCCAGTAACAAATCTAAGAGCTGGTAAAGATACTGCAGGTACCCCAACTACCCAAAGCAGAACCCCACTCTCACCAGTTGGAAAGAAGTGATATGATTCAACTCCCCTGAGGTGGAGCATCCATTCTCCACTAAGCAGGAAGTTCAGGGCATGGCTGATGTGCCTGACTGAGAAATAAGGCACTGATCGCCTCTCCTCCCCACCTCTACTGCTTCCTCTAGTCCAATCCTCCCTCATCCCTGATTTAGATATTGCAGTAGCCTCCTAATAGCCAGGGTAGTGGCTTTAAAATATTATCGCAAGAGAAAGAAAGGAAGGAAGGAAGGGCACCCAAATTGGAAAGGAAGAAGTAAAACTTTCCTTATTTGCAGATGACATGATCCTATATCCCAAAATCCTGAAAAATCCACAACAGAGCTCCTAGAGCTAATAAACGAATTTAGCAAAGTGGTGTAGTACAAAATCAAAACTCCAAAATCAGTAGTGTTTCTATATAGTAGCAATGAACAATCAGAAGAAGAAATCAAGAAAAAAAATCCATTTACAATAGCTACTAAAAGAATCAAATATCTGGTAATAATCTAATCAAAAAGTATGTAAAGGATATGTACACAGAAAACTATAAAACATTGCTAAAAGTAATCAAAGAAAACCTAAATAAATGGGAGAACATTCCATGTCTATGGATTAGAAGATTAAATATGTTGAGATATGAAATTCTACCCAAAGCAATTGACGGATTCAACACAGTTCCAATCAAAATTCCAACTACCTTCTTTGCAGAACTGGAAAAGTGAATCATCAAATTTATATGGAAGGGTAAGGGGCCTGGAATAGTCAAACCATCTTGAAAAGAAGAACAAAGTTGGAGGACTCAAACTTTCCAATCTTAAAACTTATTACAAAGCCACAGTAATCAAAACAGCATGGTACTGGCACAAGAATAGATATATAGACCAGTGGAATCAAATTCAGAGTTCACAAATCAACCTTCACATTTACAGCCAACTGATTTTTGACGAGGGACAAAGGCCACTCAATTGAGAATGAATAGTCTCTTCAAAAAGTGGTGCTAGATACACTTGTCCTAAGAGTCTCCCCCTGAGTGCCTTTTTGTTGCTCAGATGTGGCCCTCTCTCTAACTGAGCCACCTTGGTGGGTGATCTTGCTGCCCCCCACCCCCTTCCATGGGACCTGACTGCCAGGAGTGTAAATCTCCCTGGCAACACAGGATATGACTCCTGGGGATGAGTCTGGACCCAGCATCATGGGATTGAGAACATCTTCTTGACCAAAAGGGGAATGTGAAATGGAATGAAATAAAGCTTCAGTGGCTGAGAGATTTCAAATGGAGTTGAGAGGCCACTCTGGCGGACACTCTTATGCACTATATAGATAACACTTTTTAGGTTTTAATGTATTGGAATAGCTAGAAGTAAATACCTGAAACTGCCAAACTTCGACCCAGTAGCCTTGACTCTTGAAGATGAGTGTGTAACAATGTAGCTTGCAAGGGGTGATGGTGTGATTGTGAAAACCTTGTGGATTGCACCTCCTTTATCCAGTGTATGGATAGATGAGTATATAAATGGGGACAAAAACTAAATGAAAAATAGGATGGGATGGGGGGTGATTTAGGTGTTCTTTTTTATTTTTATTTTTATTCTTATTCTGATTCTTTCTGTGTAAGGAAAATGTTCAAAAATAGATTGGGGTGACAAATGCACAACTATATGATGGTATTGTGAACAGCTGATTGTATGCCACAGATAATTGTATGGTATGTGAATATATCTCAATAGAACTGAATTTAAAAAAAAAGTGTTGCTAGGATTAGTGAAAGGGGAATGATAATCTAATAAGAACAGATAAGCTATTGAAGGTAATCTTAATGTTATGGGAATGCTCAGGAATTATTATGGTTTGTAAATTTTCTTGAATATGGTAGGAGCATGTTGGAAACAACATAGTTATTTTAGGTTATATGTTTTCTTATTCCTTTGTTTTGTTATGGTTTGTTGATTTTCTTGGGATATGGTTGGGACATGTTGGAAGCAATGCAGTTATTTCAGGTTATTTGTTTTTCTTATTTGTTTTGTTTTATTTGATTTTTTTTAATATTTTGATAAATAAAAAAAAAGTGGTGCTAGGAAAAATGGATCTCCATCTTCCCATTTGCAAAAGAATGAAGGTGAACCGCTATTTTGCACTGTATAAAAAAATCTGCCCAAAATGGATTAAAGACCTAAATATAAAAGTCAGAACTATCAAACTCCTAGAAGAAAATATAGGGTAGCATCTTCAGGACCTTGTATTAGGCAATGATTTCTTAGATTTTACCCTCAAAGCACAAGCAACAAAAGTAAAAATAGATAAGACCTCATAAAAATTAAAAATTTTGTGCCTCAGAGGATGTTATCATGAAAGACGAACAATAACTTACACAATGGGAGAAAATATTTGGAAAACACATATCCAATAAGGGTTTAATATCCAAAATACATAAAGAAATCCTTCAACTCAGCAATAAAAAGACAAACAATCTGTGCTGGTTTGAAGCTGTTATGTACCCCAGAAAAGGGTATTGTTCTTTTAATCCATTCCTGTGGGTGTAGACCTATTGTGAGTGGGTACTTTTCACTTAGGTTATTTCAATTTGAGATATGACCCCACCCCATTCAACGTGGGTCTTAATCCTTTTTACTGGAGCCCTTTGTGAAAAGATAAAAGACAGTAAAAGCCCAGAGCTCAGAGAGAGAAACACCCAGAGAGCTTGGAGAGAAAAGCTCCAGAGATGCTAAGAGAGGAGGCCAGGAGAACCAGTAGCTGAAAGCAAGAAGACTCAGGAGCAAAGGATCAGCAGACACTGGCCATGTGCCTTCCCATTTGACAGAGGTGTCCCAGATGCTGGAACCTTTCTCCAGAGTCCAAGTATCACTCTGTTGTGCCTTAATTTGGACATTTTCATTGTTTAAGAACTGTAAGTTGAAAGTTAATAGGTCCCTATTGTAAAGCCAACCCATTTCTGATATATTGCATTACAATAGCTTTAGCAAACCAGAACACAACCTAATTTAAAAATGGGCAAAAGAACTTGAAAAGACGTTTCTCCAAAGAAGATACACAAATGATCAAAAAGCACATGAAAAGATGGTCAACATCATTAGCCATTAGGGAAATGCAAAACAACAACAACAAAAGAAGCAAGCAAACAAACAAAAAAACTCACAGTGAGATACCATTTCACACCCACTAGAATAATAATAAAAAAAAAATAAAACAGAAAATTGCAGGTGCTGGAGAGGATGTGGAGTAACAGGGATATTCATTGTTGGTGGGAATGTAAAATGGTACAGCTGCTGAGGAAGACAGTTTGGCAGTTTGGCAGTTCCTCAGAAAGTTAAGTAGAGAACTAACATATGACTAAGCAATGCAACTTCTAGGTATATACCCAAAATAATTGAAAACAGGGACTTGAACAGATACATGCACACTGATGTTCATAGCAGCATCATTCACAATTGCCAAAAGTTGGAAACAACCCAACTGTCCATCAGCTGATGAATGGATTAAAAAAATGTGGTATATAAATACAATGGAATACTATTCAGCCATAAAAAAGAATGAATTTCTGATACATGCAACAACATGGATGAAAGATAAATATTGTGTGATCTTACAGATATGAAATAATTAGAATAAGCAAACTCATAGAGTCAGAATCTAGAATATTGATTACCAGGGGACAGCGTGGGTATAGAGAATAAGGAATTAGGGCTTAAAATGTACAGAATTTCTATTTGGGATTATGGAATAATTTTGGTAAAGGATGGTGGTGATGGTAGCACAACATTATGAACATAATTAACAGCACTGAATCATATATTTGAATGTGGTTAAAGGGAAATTTTAGGTTATGTTACTAACATACAATTAAAAAAAATATCCATGGAACTGCACAACACAAACAGTGAACCCTAAGTTAAACCATGGACCATAGTTAATAGATCAATTGTAAAAACGTGCCTTCATCAATTGTAACAACTGTACCACAATAATGCAAGGTATTAAAAACAGGTGGTAGATGGGAATCATATATTCCATGTGTGATTGTTCTCTAACCCACAATTTCTCTAATAAAGAAATAAAAAAATTTACTGAGGTCCTGCCTAGTCCTCAAAGGCTCCTCATTCCTGTCAGAATAGAAGCCAAAGTCATCAAAATGATGGACATGGCTGTTAATTATCAGCATCACTCCCCTTTCTGTGACCGGGTCTCAGAACCTGTGTCCCCAGGGCCTTCCATGTAGAAGGCACTCAATAAGTATTCTCTCAATAAAGAATAAGTGAACGAATGATGCAGAAATCCCTTGTGGATCAGCATGTTAAAGGGACTGACCCCTGCCTCCTGATACTCATGCCTTTGCAACATCTCTTGCCCCTGAGTATGGGTGTGACCTGTGACTTTCTTCTAGCTAACAGAATACAGCAAAGGTGATGAGATATTTGTGGTTATGTGTATAGGATTACATACATTGATTGTAGTGTCCATCTTGCTGGAGTCTTTCTCTTACTCCCTTGCTGGCTTTGAGTAAGTAAGTTCTCATGTTGTGGGGTGTTTATCTTAGGAGGACCACATAGCCAGGAACTGAGGGTGGCTTCCAAGAGCTGAGGGTAATCTTTAGCTGACGAACAGCACAAAAAGGAAGTCCTCAGTCCTATAAGCACAAAGAATTACAATCTGCCAACCAAGGCAGATTCTTCCCCAGTTGAGCCTCATATGAGACTACAGGCCCAGCTGCCACCTGATTGCATTTTTGTGATACCCTAAGCGTAGGACCCAATTAAGCCATGCCCAACTCACAGAACTACTAGATAATAAATGTGTGCTGCTTTCAGCCACCAAATTTGTGCTGATTTGTTATGCAGGAATAGAAAACTAATATAAGACAGGTTATACTCCTGATCTTTTTCTCATACATAGCATGGAGGATTCCCATTCTAAGGTCATGTATCAGTTAGCTTTTGCTGTGTAACAATCTACCTCAAGACTTCAGTGGCTCAAAACAACAACATTATGTAGCTTTTGACTCTGTGGTTTGGTTGAGGGGTTCTTATGGTCTCGGGCAGCAGGACAGATCTCAGCTAGACTCTCTCATGCATCTGTGGGTAACTGGCAGGTCAACTGGAGGATGTAGTATGGCTTCAATCACAGGTATAGTGGTTGGCAGACTGTTAGCTGGTGAGAGAGAGGAAAGTGGGCCCCAGGATTCTCATCATCCAGCAGTCTAGTTTGGGCTTCTGCATATGGTGGTCTTGGGGCTCCAAGGGCAGTAAAAGATAGCAAGCTCCAATGCCCAAAAGCAATTCAGGCCTCTGCCTACATCACAGTTGCTACTGTATCTTTAGCCAAAGCAAGCCACATAACTAATCCAGATTCAAGTATAGAGAAATGGACTTGACCTCTTAATGGAAGTTGCTGAGGAGTACTGGGATGGGAGATATTTGTGGACGTTTTTGCACTCTACTCCAAGTAAGAAGAATAATTCTAACTCCCACTCACTGGTGCATTGAGGGTCATATGTATTTATTTTTCCAGGTGGGAATGAACTGACAAAGGGTAGGCTTTAATGGAGAGAAAACAGGCCAGAACAGTGACCAGCTTAGTGGTGCTGCATAAATCTAGGATTAAACTTCTCTTTCTGCCTTCTTGTCCTCTCAGATGAGACCTCATTTCAGAATTTCAAATTCATGTATGATTCACCTTTCTCATCCATGTTGCCTGTCTAGCTCATTGTCTAGATCTGGCACTTCTTTCTCCGTATTGTCTTCTCCATTCATCGCACCTTTCATTCACTCATTAATCATTCACTCACTAATTCGATAATAATGATTTGAATGCCTACAATGAGCTAGGCTTAAAATCCTTGATTCTTCCATTATACAAACCACCTCTTCTTTCTCATGAGCATATCTAGCACAGGCATTCACAAGTGTACACACTCACATAAAGCACACACACACAGCTCATTCTTTCAGATCAGACCCCCTTCTTTTTACATTTTCCTTCATGTTTGACAAGTTGGTCTGAAACAAAATAAGCCTTTCAAAACCTGTTGTTCATTTCCAAAACTGCTGCATAGGTGGGAAGGAAATACTTATAAGACAAAACATTCTGGAATCCAGACTTCAGAGAGTAAAGGTAGAGCATCCACTCCTGGCAACCCTCTTTTGCATTCAGCATGGAGGAGGCTGAGCTGTAGCTAATATGACAGGGATTAGAAGAAGAGAGAGTTGTAATTTTGCATTAGATCTTCAATTTTGAGTTTTCTCTGGAGGAACAGAGTTACCAACAAGACTTTCTGTTATGTGTTAAACTTTCAGATTACTGAATTCATTCATTCAACATACAGGTATTCAGCACAGTGCTGGGTTCTGAGTTTACTGTGGCAAACATGGTAGAGTGGGTCTATCCTTATATAGGATACATCCTAGTGGAAAGAGATAAATGACCCATGTAAAGACATAGATGTGTGAAAAAGGGAGGGGTTGGGTGGTTGCTTTTGATAGAGGGGATAGGGATGGCTTCTCTCCATGTTTCTGGTTCCTACATGGAATCCATCTGTGAATCAAGGCAGCCAGGTAAGGAGAAGAAATTTGTCCTGGACTTAGGTCTACATTCAGGTGGAACCTCATGTAAGCAGAATGGCAAGGGTGGAATAGGTATGGCTAAGGCATGTGGCTAAACATTGACCAAGGTCAAGGATTAAAACTCAGGGAGTCTGGGAAAATAGAGGGGTCCCAGCAGAGATTCTCAATCCTCGCTTCCTACTGGGATCACCTGGGGAACTTTAAAAGATACCAAAATCTGAGTCCATACCCCAGGGAATCCGGGCGGCCATGAGTGAGAACCACTGGGTCAAGGAACACCCTAAAGTTGTAATCTCTATGCCAGTTTGGATATATTATGTATCCCCAAAAATCATATTCTTTAATGTAATCTTGTCCATTGCTAAGGAGTACTGGGATGGCAGACTTATTAGTGTTGATTAGGTTGGAATCTTTTGAGTGTTTCCATGGAGATGTGACTCAATCAACTGTGGGTGAAATGTTTTGACTAAATTATTTCCATGGAGATATGGACCCCACTCACTCAGGGTAGGTCTTGATTAGTTTACTGGAGTCCTTTAAAGGAGCAAACTTAAGACTCTTGCTGAGGCTGCAGCTGAGAGAGACATTTTGGAGACAGCTGCTGAAAACAAACAGACTTGCTAGCCCAGAGTTTGCCTGGGAGAAACTAAGAGAACACCCCCAGATCCTAAGAGAGAAACATCCTGGGAGAAAGCCATTTTGAAACCAGAACCCTAGAGCAGATGCCAGACATGTGCCTTCACAGCTGACAGAAGTTTTCTGGATCCTATTGCCATTCTTCAGTGAAGTTACCCTATTGTTGATGCCTTTGTTTGGACACTTTTATGGCCTTAGGACTGTAACTTTGTAATCAAATAAACCTGCTTTATAAAAGCCAATCCGGAGGCGGGGCAAGATGGCAGACTGGTGAGCTGTAAGTTTTAGTTACTCCTCCAGGAAAGTAGGTAAAAAGCCAGGAACTGCGTGGACTGGACACCACAGAGCAATCTGTCTTTGGGCATACTTCATACAACACTCATGAAAACGTGGAACTGCTGAGATCAGCAAAATCTGTAAGTTTTTGCGGCCAGGGGTCCCGCGCCCCTCCCTGCCAGGCTCAGTCCCGGGGGAGGAGGGGCTGTCAGCTCCGGGAAGGAGAAGGGAGAACTGCAGTGGCTGCTCTTATCGAAAACTCATTCTACTGATTCAAACTCCAACCATAGATAGACTGAGACCAGACACCAGAGACTCTGAGAGCAGCCAGCCCAGCAGAGAGGAGACAGGCATAGAAAAACAACAACACGAAAAACTCCAAAATAAAAGCAGAGGATTTTTGGAGTTCTGGTGAACACAAAAAGGGGAAGGGCGGAGCTCAGGCCTTGAGGCGCATATGCAAATCCCGAAGCAAAGCTGATCTCTCTGCCCTGTGGACCTTTCCTTAATGGCCCTGGTTGCTTTGTCTATTAGCATTTCAATAACCCATTAGATCTCTGAGGAGGGCCGTTTTTTTTTTTTTTTTTTTTTTTTTTAAATCCTTTTTGCTTTTTCTAAAACAATTACTCTAAGAAGCTCAATACAGAAAGCTTCAAAGAATTGAAATTTGGGCACGTCAAGTCAAGAGCAGAACTAAGAGAGCTCTGAGACAAAAGGCAATAATCCAGTGGCTGAGAAAATTCACTAAACAACACAACTTCCCAAGAAAAGGGGGGTGTCCGCTCACAGCCATCATCCTGGTGGACAGGAAACACTCCTGCCCGTCGCCAGCCCCATAGCCCAGAGCTGCCCCAGACAACCCAGTGTGACGGAAGTGCTTCAAATAACAGGCACACACCACAAAACTGGGCGTGGACATTAGCCTTCCCTGCAACCTCAGCTGAATGTCCCAGAGCTGGGAAGGTGGAGCAGTGTGAATTAACAAAGCCCCATTCAGCCATCATTTGAGCAGACTGGGAGCCTCCCTACACAGCCCAGCAGCCCAGAACTGCCCTGGGGGAACGGCACTCACCTGTGACATAGCACAGTCATCCCTCAACAGAGGACCCGGGGTGCACAGCCTGGAAGAGGGGCCCACTTGCAAGTCTCAGGAGCCATACGCCAATACCAAAGACTTGTGGGTCAGTGGCAGAGACAAACTGTGGCAGGACTGAACTGAAGGATTAGACTATTGCAGCAGCTTTAAAACTCCAGGATCATCAGGGAGATTTGATTGTTAGGGCCACCCCCCCTCCCCGACTGCCCAGAAACACTCCCCACATACAGGGCAGGCAACACCAACGACACACGCAAGCTTGGTACACCAATTGGGCCCCACAAGACTCACTCCCCCACTCACCAAAAAGGCTAAGCAGGGGAGATCTGGCTTGTGGAGAACAGGTGGCTCGTGGACGCCACCTGCTGGTTAGTTAGAGAAAGTGTACTCCACGAAGCTGTAGATCTGATAAATTAGAGATAAGGACTTCAACTGGTCTACAAATCCTAAAAGAACCCTATCAAGTTCAGCAAATGCCACGAGGCCAAAAACAACAGAAAATTATAAAGCATATGAAAAAACTAGACGATATGGATAACCCAAGCCCAAGCACCCAAATCAAAAGACCAGAAGAGACACAGCACCTAGAGCAGCTACTCAAAGAACTAAAGATGAACAATGAGACCATAGTACGGGATATGAAGGAAATCAAGAAGACCCTAGAAGAGCATAAAGAAGACATTGCAAGACTAAATAAAAAAATGGATGATCTTATGGAAATTAAAGAAACTGTTGACCAAATTAAAAATATTCTGGACACTCATAGTACAAGACTAGAGGAAGTTGAACAACGAATCAGTGACCTGGAAGATGACAGAATGGAAAATGAAAGCATAAAAGAAAGAATGGGGAAAAAAATTGAAAAACTCGAAATGGACCTCAGGGATATGATAGATAATATAAAACGTCCGAATATAAGACTCATTGGTGTCCCAGAAGGGGAAGAAAAGGGTAAAGGTCTAGGAAGAGTATTCAAAGAAATTGTTGGGGAAAACTTCCCAAATCTTCTAAACAACATGAATACACAAATCATAAATGCTCAGCGAACTCCAAATAGAATAAATCCAAAAAAACCCACTCCGAGACATATACTGATCACACTGTCAAACATAGAAGAGAAGGAGCAAGTTCTGAAAGCAGCAAGAGAAAAGGAATTCACCACATACAAAGGAAACAGCATAAGACTAAGTAGTGACTACTCAGCAGCCACCATGGAGGCAAGAAGGCAGTGGCACGATATATTTAAAATTCTGAGTGAGAGGAATTTCCAGCCAAGAATACTTTATCCAGCAAAGCTCTCCTTCAAATTTGAGGGAGAGCTTAAATTTTTCACAGACAAAGAAATGCTGAGAGAATTTGCTAACAAGAGACCTGCCCTACTGGAGATACTAAAGGGAGCCCTACAGACAGAGAAACAAAGACAGGACAGAGAGACTTGGAGAAAGGTTCAGTACTAAAGAGATTCGGTATGGGTACAATAAAGGATATTAATAGAGAGAGGGAAAAATATGGCAAACATAATCCAAAGGATAAGATGGCCAATTCAAGAAATGCCTTCACGGTTTTAACGTTGAATGTAAATGGATTAAACTCCCCAATTAAAAGATATAGATTCGCAGAATGGATCAAAAAAAATGAACCATCAATATGTTGCATACAAGAGACTCATCTTAGACACAGGGACACAAAGAAACTGAAAGTGAAAGGATGGAAAAAAATATTTCACGCAAGCTACAGCCAAAAGAAAGCAGGTGTAGCAATATTAATCTCAGATAAAATAGACTTCAAATGCAGGGATGTTTTGAGAGACAAAGAAGGCCACTACATACTAATAAAAGGGGCAATTCAGCAAGAAGAAATAACAATCGTAAATGTCTATGCACCCAATCAAGGTGCCACAAAATACATGAGAGAAACACTGGCAAAACTAAAGGAAGCAATTGATGTTTCCACAATAATTGTGGGAGACTTCAACACATCACTCTCTCCTATAGATAGATCAACCAGACAGAAGACCAATAAGGAAATTGAAAACCTAAACAATCTGATAAATGAATTAGATTTAACAGACATCTACAGGACATTACATCCCAAATCACCAGGATACACATACTTTTCTAGTGCTCACGGAACTTTCTCCAGAATAGATCATATGCTGGGACATAAAACAAGCCTCAATAAATTTAAAAAGATTGAAATTATTCAAAGCACATTCTCTGACCACAATGGAATACAATTAGAAGTCAATAACCATCAGAGACTTAGAAAATTCACAAATACCTGGAGGTTAAACAACACACTCCTAAACAATCAGTGGGTTAAAGAAGAAATAGCAAGAGAAATTGCTAAATATATAGAGACGAATGAAAATGAGAACACAACATACCAAAACCTATGGGATGCAGCAAAAGCAGTGCTAAGGGGGAAATTTATAGCACTAAACGCATATATTAAAAAGGAAGAAAGAGCCAAAATCAAAGAACTAATGGATCAACTGAAGAAGCTAGAAAATGAACAGCAAACCAATCCTAAACCAAGTACAAGAAAAGAAATAACAAGGATTAAAGCAGAAATAAATGACATAGAGAACAAAAAAACAATAGAGAGGATAAATTTCACCAAAAGTTGGTTCTTTGAGAAGATCAACAAGATTGACAAGCCTCTAGCTAGACTGACAAAATCAAAAAGAGAGAAGACCCATATAAATAAAATAATGAATGAAAAAGGTGACATAACTGCAGATCCTGAAGAAATTAAAAAAATTATAAGAGGATATTATGAACAACTGTATGGCAACAAACTGGATAATGTAGAAGAAATGGACAATTTCCTGGAAACATATGAACAACCTAGACTGACCAGAGAAGAAATAGAAGACCTCAACCAACCCATCACAAGCAAAGAGATCCAATCAGTCATCAAAAATCTTCCCACAAATAAATGCCCAGGGCCAGATGGCTTCACAGGGGAATTCTACCAATCTTTCCAGAAAGAACTGACACCAATCTTACTCAAACTCTTTCAAAACATTGAAAAAAATGGAACACTACCTAACTCATTTTATGAAGCTAACATCAATCTAATACCAAAACCAGGCAAAGATGCTACAAAAAAGGAAAACTACCGGCCAATCTCCCTAATGAATATAGATGCAAAAATCCTCAACAAAATACTTGCAAATCGAATCCAAAGACACATTAAAAAAATCATACACCATGACCAAGTGGGGTTCATTCCAGGCATGCAAGGATGGTTCAACATAAGAAAAACAATCAATGTATTACAACACATTAAAAACTCGAAAGGGAAAAATCAATTGATCATCTCAATAGATGCTGAAAAAGCATTTGACAAAATCCAACATCCCTTTTTGATAAAAACACTTCAAAAGGTAGGAATTGAAGGAAACTTCCTCAACATGATAAAGAGCATATATGAAAAACCCACAGCCAGCATAGTACTCAATGGTGAGAGACTGAAAGCCTTCCCTCTAAGATCAGGAACAAGACAAGGATGCCCGCTGTCACCACTGTTATTCAACATTGTGCTGGAAGTGCTAGCCAGGGCAATCCGGCAAGACAAAGAAATAAAAGGCATCCAAATTGGAAAAGAAGAAGTAAAACTGTCATTGTTTGCAGATGATATGATCTTATATCTAGAAAACCCTGAGAAATCAACGATACACCTACTAGAGCTAATAAACAAATTTAGCAAAGTAGCGGGATACAAGATTAATGCACATAAGTCAGTAATGTTTCTATATGCTAGAAATGAACAAACTGAAGAGACACTCAAGAAAAAGATACCATTTTCAATAGCAACTAAAAAAATCAAGTACCTAGGAATCAACTTAACCAAAGATGTAAAAGACCTATACAAAGAAAACTACATAACTCTACTAAAAGAAATAGAAGGGGACCTTAAAAGATGGAAAAATATTCCATGTTCATGGATAGGAAGGCTAAATGTCATTAAGATGTCAATTCTACCCAAACTCATCTACAGATTCAATGCAATCCCAATCAAAATTCCAACAACCTACTTTGCAGACTTGGAAAAGCTAGTTATCAAATTTATTTGGAAAGGGAAGATGCCTCGAATTGCTAAAGACACTCTAAAAAAGAAAAACGAAGTGGGAGGACTTACACTCCCTGACTTTGAAGCTTATTATAAAGCCACAGTTGCCAAAACAGCATGGTACTGGCACAAAGATAGACATATAGATCAATGGAATCGAATTGAGAATTCGGAGATAGACCCTCAGATCTATGGCCGACTGATCTTTGATAAGGCTCCCAAATTCACCGAACTGAGCCATAATGGTCTTTTCAACAAATGGGGCTGGGAGAGTTGGATATCCATATCCAAAAGAATGAAAGAGGACCCCTACCTCACCCCCTACACAAAAATTAACTCAAAATGGACCAAAGATCTCAATATAAAAGAAAGTACCATTAAACTCCTAGAAGATAATGTAGGAAAACATCTTCAAGACCTTGTATTAGGAGGCCACTTCCTAGACTTTACACCCAAAGCACAAGCAACAAAAGAGAAAATAGATAAATGGGAACTCCTCAAGCTTAGAAGTTTCTGCACCTCAAAGGAATTTCTCAAAAAGGTAAAGAGGCAGCCAACTCAATGGGAAAAAATTTTTGGAAACCATGTATCTGACAAAAGACTGATATCTTGCATATACAAAGAAATCCTACAACTCAATGACAATAGTACAGACAGCCCAATTATAAAATGGGCAAAAGATATGAAAAGACAGTTCTCTGAAGAGGAAATACAAATGGCCAAGAAACACATGAAAAAATGTTCAGCTTCACTAGCTATTAGAGAGATGCAAATTAAGACCACAATGAGATACCATCTAACACCGGTTAGAATGGCTGCCATTAAACAAACAGGAAACTACAAATGCTGGAGGGGTTGTGGAGAAATTGGAACTCTTATTCATTGTTGGTGGGACTGTATAATGGTTCAGCCACTCTGGAAGTCAGTCTGGCAGTTCCTTAGAAAACTAGATATAGAGCTACCATTCGATCCAGCGATTGCACTTCTCGGTATATACCCGGAAGATCGGAAAGCAGTGACACGAACAGATATCTGCACGCCAATGTTCATAGCAGCATTATTCACAATTGCCAAGAGATGGAAACAACCCAAATGTCCTTCAACAGATGAGTGGATAAATAAAATGTGGTATATACACACGATGGAATACTACGCGGCAGTAAGAAGGAACGATCTGGTGAAACATATGACAACATGGATGAACCTTGAAGACATAATGCTGAGTGAAATAAGCCAGGCACAAAAAGAGAAATATTATATGCTACCACTAATGTGAACTTTGAAAAATGTAAAACAAATGGTTTATAATGTAGAATGTAGGGGAACTAGCAGTAGAGAGCAATTAAGGAAGGGGGAACAATAATCCAAGAAGAACAGATAAGCTATTTAATATTCTGGGGATGCCCAGAAATGACTATGGTCTGTTAATTTCTGATGGATGTAGTAGGAACAAGTTCACTGAAATGTTGCTATATTATGTAAGTTTCTTGGGATAAAGTAGGAACATGTTGGAAGTTAAGCAGTTATCTTAGGTTAGTTATCTTTTTCTTACTCCCTTGTTATGGTCTCTTTGAAATGTTCTTTTATTGTATGTTTGTTTTCTTTTTAACTTTTTTTTTCATACAGTTGATTTAAAAAAGAAGGGAAAGTTAAAAAAAAAAAAAAAGAAAAAAGACAAACAAGGAAAAAAAAAAAAAAAAAGATGTAGTGCCCCCTTGAGGAGCCTGTGGAGAATGCAGGGGTATTCGCCTACCCCACCTCCATGGTTGCTAACATGACCACAGACATAGGGGACTGGTGGTTTGATGGGTTGAGCCCTCTACCATAAGTTTTACCCTTGGGAAGACGGTTGCTGCAAAGGAGAGGCTAGGCCTCCCTGTATTTGTGCCTAAGAGTCTCCTCCTGAATGCCTCTTTGTTGCTCAGATGTGGCCCTCTCTCTCTGGCTAAGCCAACTTGAAAGGTGAAATCACTGCCCTCCCCCCTACGTGGGATCAGACACCCAGGGAAGTGAATCTCCCTGGCAACGTGGAATATGACTCCCGGGGAGGAATGTAGACCCGGCATCGTGGGATGGAGAACATCTTCTTGACCAAAAGGGGGATGTGAAAGGAAATGAAATAAGCTTCAGTGGCAGAGAGATTCCAAAACGAGCCGAGAGGTCACTCTGGTGGGCACTCTTACGCACACTTTAGACAACCTTTTTTAGGTTCTAAAGAATTGGGGTAGCTGGTGGTGGATACCTGAAACTATTAAACTACAACCCAGAACCCATGAATCTCGAAGACAGTTGTATAAAAATGTAGCTTATGAGGGGTGACAGTGGGATTGGGAATGCCATAAGGACCAAACTCCACTTTGTCTAGTTTATGGATGGATGTGTAGAAAAGTAGGGGAAGGAAACAAACAGACAAAGGTACCCAGTGTTCTTTTTTACTTCAATTGCTCTTTTTCACTCTAATTATTATTCTTGTTATTTTTGTGTGTGTGCTAATGAAGGTGTCAGGGATTGATTTAGGTGATGAATGTACAACTATGTAATGGTACTGTAAACAAGCGAAAGTACAATTTGTTTTGTATGACTGCGTGGTATGTGAATATATCTCAATAAAATGATGATTAAAAAAAAAAAAAAAAAAAAAAAAAGCCAATCCATTTCTGCTGTTTTGCATAATGGCAGCATTGGCAAACCAGAACAATCTCTCTTGCTAAAATGCAAGTGAAATTCTTAATTCTCACCTTGCCTCCCACCCTCCTTTCCTAACTTTCCTTCTTGTTTACCTTATTTTCCTGGCTAGACAGTTCTCCTGCATCCCAAATAGAACCAGTTCTAGCTTCTTCTCTTATAATAAGTTGTCCCATCATTGGCAGTCCAGTGTTTCTCCCTTTTCTGCATAATTCAATTTAGTATCATCATGAGGAATCCCAGCATGGTGTCACTAAGGAAGAAAGTAACAATATGATTAAAAAGCCAGCAGGGAAACTCCAAAGCCTAAGTACTATGGGGCAATTTGGTGTAGGGTCAAAATTCTTACCCATTTCAAAGACCCTGAACTATAGTCATATAATCTATTACAGTAATTCTCAAAGTGTGATTCCTGCAACTGGAGCATCAGCCCACCTGGGAACTTGTTAGAAATACAAATCCTCAGGCCTTTTGGTACAGGGATCTGTGTTTAAACCAGCCTCCAGATAATTCTGACCCACACTCAAGATTGTGGACCAGTGTTCTAGCAGATGTTCAAAATGGTGGCTGTGTGAAAAATGTTGTGCTTTGTGAGTGAGTCTTGTAAGTATGTGGCACATTTTTCAAAGGTTTCTACCAACACTTCTTAAGTCTACAATCTGGTGGCTATAATGAAGACACTCTAATTACTTCACCTATATTCAGTTCTTCTGTTCATTTATTCAATAAGAAATTGCTCAGCACTGACTTTGTCTTGGGTGTACAGTCCTTGCCCTTTCTTACTGGGGGAGACCTGTGAATAAATAATTCTATCTCAAAGTATAGAAGTCACTACACATAGACTGTACATTTGAAGCCCAGCAGAGGGAGGAGCTGACAATTCTGCCTGGGGCACTCCAGCAAGTTTCACACAGAAGCTCTGTGTTCTGGTTTACTAGTGCTGCTAGGATGCAATATACTAGAAATAGATTGGTTTTTATAAAAGGCAGTTTATTTGGCTACATAGTTACAGTCTTAAGGCCATGAAGTATCCCAGGTAATGCACTGACAATCAGGTACCTTCACTGGAGGATGGCCAATGGCATCCGGGAAATCCTCTGTTACCTGGGAAGGCACGTAGCCGGCATCTGCTACAAAGTTCTGGTTTCAAAATGGCTTTCTCCCAGGACGTTCCTCTCTAGGCTGCAGCTGCTCTTCAAAATGTCACTCTCAGTTGCCCTTGGGGCGTTTGTCCTCTCTTAGCTTCTCCAGAGCAACAGTCTGCTTTCAATAGCCATCTTCAAATTGTCTCTCATCTGCAGCTCCTCTCTCAGCTCCTGTGTGTTCTTCAAAGTGTCCCTCTTGGCTGTAGTAAGCTTACTCCTTCTGTCTGAGCTTATATAGTGCTCTAGTAAACTAATCAAGGCCCAGGCTGAATGGGCAGGGCCACACCTCCATTGAAATTATCCAATCAGAGTTATCATCTACAGTTGCATGGGTCGCACCTCCATGGAAACACTCAAAGAATTACAATCTAATCAACACTAATACATCTGCCCACAAAAGATTGCATCAAAGATAATGGTTTCTTGGGGGACATAATACATTCAAACTGGCACAGTCTGCTTGACCTGTGTCTTGAAAGGTAGGTGAGCATTCCCAGGCTCAGAAGGGGAGCCCACAGTCCAGGCAAAAAATCTAGCCAGTCAGGGCACAGAGACATAAAAGAACACTGTGTGCTCAAGCAACAGCAAGCTCCTCAAACTTCCTAGGGTTGCCAGTTCAGGAATAGGCTGGGAAGTCTAGTATTCTGGGATATGGAGAACATGAGAAAATGTTTTAATCAAGAGTCTGCCGCAGTTGAATTTTGTGCAGGGAGAGTGTAAAGTTTTCAGTCTGAGCTTACCCTCTCTCACCATCGGATCCTTCAGTAAAACCTGTCAGCTCCTGAGATCAATATTTCTATTTCTTCTCCTCAGCCTGTCTCCCAGCTTCTCTTATCACGATGCTTCAAACAGGGCCTGTATCTTTCTCAGCTCACACCTGTCAGTGCTTGCTATGGAAGCGAGAGTCAGCTATAGAAAGTGGGCCAAAGCCCCAGAGGTACATTTCTCACTGTTCACAAGGGCTGTGTGTGTGTGTGTGTGTGTGTGTGTTGTGGGTGTGTGACAATTTGGAGCAGGCAGGAAGGGACCACGACAAGGAGACTGCCAACATGGCAAACTTTTAGAGCATGAGAGCTCCTTCAAATTCCTCCAGCGCTCTCTCTTTTTGTTGTTGCTAAAGAAAAAGTGGCCCAGACAGATCAGCAATTTTCCAAAGTCACATAGCAATAATCACATAGTAGGCAGCAAGGAGTAATTAGTTGCTCCCAAATCTAACTGCCTATTAGAAACATCTGAGCTTTTAAAAATAGATTGCTAGCCTCTCCTAAGACTGGAAAAAAACTATTTTTTTAAAAGGATCTGTATTTTGTATAAAGCTCCCTAGATTTCAGGTATGCAGCCAAGTTTGAGAGCCACAGTGTGGGAGAAAAATCAACAGAATTGGAATGTGATGTATTAGGATTGTTTTCATTCCAGGTTCTTAATTCATATTGGCAAAACCCAATACAGGGATTTATGTTCTCATGAAACTAATTCTGGTATTAATTGTTTCAGGTGTGGCTGGATCCAGGGGCTCTGAATGACATCAGCAGCAACCTCTCTTCATCTCTCATCTCTCCTTCATTCTCAGGTGACATCTCCCCTATATGGCAAAAACAGCCACTAATGATTCTGAGTTTAGATTGTATCTTAGCAACCCTGGCAGAATGAGAACATCTCTTTTACGACTCCAGCAAAATCCCTCAGACCAGGTGTCATTGGCCTGTCTGTCTGAAGTCATCTGTCCATCCCTGAATCAAACACTGTGGCTGGTGAAAATAAATTCCCTGATTAGCCCGGCCTAAACCACATGCCCAAACCTGAGTCTAAGGGTTTGTGGAACATGTCCTAAGAATAAAGCAAGAATAGTTCCCAGAGGAAAAATCAGGGTTACTAAAGAAATGGGGTTATGTGCCAGTCAAGAAAATCATACAACAATAATAGCCACAGACATTTGCTAGATCTGGGCCCACATTTGGGACCGTGGTAGAACTGGGCCCAGAACCTAAATTTCCTCAGTTGTGTCTTCCACTATAGAAATAGGAGGAAAGGGGTGCTTAATATCTTCTGTCACCATCAAGTAACCTCCTGACCCAGGCTACCTATACTCCAAGTTTTCTCTGAATGATTGGACGCTCAGTCCTGGTTCCTTTCAACAGACCCTGATCACCCACTTCATAAAATCCCAGCTTTAGGCATTGCCACCCTCACTCTGTTTCAAGCAAATTTCTAGTTGTTTCTGACTATCCATCCTGCCTTCCTAGAAATGGAGTTTCAGCTGGACTCACTCCCAACTTCCCTTGCAGCCATGTGTGGTCCTTTGGCTATGAACTAACCAAATGCTAAAGTGATTGAGCAAGAAACCTCTAATCTATCATCTCCCTACAAGCTGGGAGAGGGAGACAAATGGAGCCATATTTGAATCATATATGGAAGTCTCATGTCAAGGGTTGTAGAGACACCTGCGCAACCTGTCTCCCACCTGTCTACCCCTGAACTGTTCCATGAAAGAGAAATAAAACTCTATTTTGTTTAAGTTACTGTAGTTTGGGGTCTCTTTATGTAACAGTTAGCATTATCCTAACTAACATAACATCCTTGCAATTCATCCAAATCATCTCCTTTTAGCCATTTACAATCTACATTCTTTCTCCATTCCATCCTTTCCCAGATCTCTAAATTCATTGACAGATGTGTCCCCTTAGCTCATGATATACACCCTCTGGTGCTGCAGGTCCATTTTCTAGATGGGCACTAAGGACCAAAATCATAAGACCATTTTGTTCTGGAAAGGAGAAAAGAATATAGATCTGTCTCCAATTATTTCTTAGAATTAATTTATAAACAACTTCCCATCGCTTCAAGGGACAGAGCATTTGCAGCACCCATGGAGACGTTCTCCTAGTCATGAAGATGTCAGAGATCTCCAAAACACAGAGCAAATCTCTGTATCTGTTTTAAAAGTAGGAAAATGAGGCCCCAAAGTAAATCAGATACATCAGCCAATTTATCTAGCGTTCTCTTTTGAGGTTTTCCTATATAGCAATTTAGAGCAAGGGTTTAGTCAACTGAGGCCTTAGAGTTTCCATGTACCAAAAGAGGAGAGAGGAGGGGAGAAGAAAAGAGGGGAAGAGGTAACTGGGAAGATTATCTACACTTTTTATCAGATTCTCAAAGGGGATAATGTTCCCTAAATGTTTACGATCAAAAGCAGAATTGCTGAGCTCAAGTCCAGGCACTATCACTTCTTTGTATAATCTTGGATTAGTAAATTCAGCTCTCTCAGCCTCTCTTTTCTCATCTGAAAAGTTGAAAAAAGGATATCACAATTCTTCATCCTGAGATTGAGTAGGAAAATGTAAATGAAAGCATTTTGTATGTTAGAAAACTTTTAACTATTAGCTGGTTTGCTGTTTAAAATACCTCCTTTCTGATACATGCTGAACCTTCAGAAACTGTGAGTTGGGAGGTGCATCAGGGAACGAGGTGCATTCTGTTTGGGTTCTCTGATGACTAGTTCTGGGGGTGTTGCACTCACCAGAGTGAAGAAGCTGTCACTGAGCAAGCAGAGGGCATGGGACAATGTGCCTCCCCTGCCCAGCTCAGGCCCTGCTGCCTGAAATCTACACGTCCAGTTTTCTGACCTGTTAAAGCCCCACCTTTTAATTTTATTTTAAGCAATGTGGTTGAAAATCTCTCCCAGACGGCATGTGTGGACATTTCCCCTGTTTTTGTTTGTTTGCTGCTTTTTACATAGAAGTACAGATTAAACAGATGAAATCTGGGCACGGAAGCTCCGGGTTCTAATTCCAGTTTCTCCATCTCTTAAACTCCTCAAACAAGTTTTCTCACTGGGACAAGCTACTTAAACTCACCGAACCTCAGTTGCTGCCTCTGTACAATCGTGAGGACAAGAATGCCACCTCAATGGAATGTTCATTCGTTCACAAATACGCACTGAGCACCGTCCCTGTTCCAGGCCCAGAGCTAGGTACTGGTGACGGTGACGAGAGCAACAAAGATTAAGTCCTGACTTGGATCACTGAGAAGAATAAATTTGTTGTAAGTAAAATGCTACTGTACGAATTGCTGCTACTGCTGCTGCTGCCACGAATGCTACTATTATTCCTACCACTAATACTGTTACTGCTACTACCATTCTGTTGCTACTACTGCTACTGCTGCTGCTACCACCACTACTAATTCTGCTTCTTCTGCTGCTGCTGTTGCTGCTACTACTCCTACCACTACTCCACTACTGCTGCTGTTATTGTTGATTGTTACTGTTACTACTGCTATTACTGCTGCTACTGCAAATACCACCATGATTAATAATGCTACTGTTACTGCTGCTACCACTACTGCTGCTACTATTACTGCTGTTGTGACTACCACCACGACTACTACTACTACTACTACTACCCACTGTTGCTACTACCACTATTGCTACTGCTCTTACTATGACTATCACCGTAACTATTATTACTACTATTGCTAATGCTACTATTACTATAATTCTGTACCTGCTGCTGCTTTTGCTATACTACTACTGCTAGTAGTACCACTAATGCTACTGCTAGTACTGCTACTAATATTGCTACTGCTGCTGCTGTTACTTCTACCAGTGCCACCACCACTATCACAACTGCTACTATTACTGCTATTGCTACTGCTACGAGGATGATGATGACAAAGATGGCTACTACTACTACTAGCACTATACTACTGCTACTACCATGACTAACAGCACTACTACTATTACCACTGCTACTGCTACCACTACTGCTATAGCTGCTACTATTACCTTTATTGTCACCGTTACTACTGCTACTATTACTGCTACTGTAAGTACTGCCATAATTGCTGCTATTGTGCCTACCCCTACAACTACCCACTGCTACTACTACCGCTGTTGCTACTGCTGTTTCTAGGACTACCACTACCACAATTACCATTACCACTGCTGTTACTGATACTGTCACTATTTCTACTAATTCTGCTACTACCATTGCTACTGCTGCTGCTGCTACTCCAACCATTGCCACCACATCTATCACTACTGCTTCTGTTACTGCTATTGCTACTATGATGACAATGACAACAATGACTTCAACTACTACCACATTACTACTGCAACTATTACTGCTACTACCAATACTGCTGTTGCTACTACCTCTACTACCACCACTACTACTACTTCCCCTGCTACAGCTACTACTGCTGGTTCTGCTACTGCTACTGTTTGGACACTCCCCTTCTGAATTAAGTTCCTGTGTCTGAGGATTCCTTTGCTGATGAGGCAGAGCCTGCTTCTCAAACCTAAAATCTGAGAATACCCAAGAGTTGTTTTCTCAGTTCACTTAGCTGCTCAGGGATGGGCACTGTCTTAGATTGCCAAGGCTGCCATGACAAATACCACGCAATGGGTTGGCTTAAACACCTGGAATCTATTGTCTCACAGTTTTGGAGGCTGGAAGTCCAAAATCAAGGTCTCCACAGGCCATGCTTTCTCTCGGAGTTTGTAGTATCCTGGTGCTGGCTTGCCGCAATTCTTGGGGTTCTTTGGCTTGCATCTCTGCCTCCATCACATGGTGCTCTGTCTCTTCAGCTCCTCCAGTGGCTTTCTCTGACTGACTATCATATCATTCCATTTGGCCTCATCTAAATAGGATCTTTGAAGATCCCATTCACAAATGAGTCCACAGTTTAACTAATAATTACATCTTCAGAGGTCCTATTCATAAATGGGTTCATACCCACAGGAATTGGATTAAGACTTGCACATGTCTTAATCTGGGATGTGATTCAGTCTCCAACAGGCAAGCAGGCTGCATTCAGACAGTCAGGGGATATTGGTGATGACATCACAAGAGCAAGCACTAGCATAATTTGGGGCATCATTCTCTGGCTTTCAGGAGAGTGTGAGTGCCATGCAGAATCCTTTAGTACTTTCTTGTTCTTAGACAGTCAGACTGACTTTCTTAACTAAGAACCTCAAAAGCACCCTTTTCCTGCTCTTCTCTCCTGTGTTGTTTTCCTCTTCTTATTGCTATTGCTGCAAATGATAAAACCAAAATCACAACATCTTGACAAGCAGCCACTTAAAATCTTACCACCATAACCAACTATTTCCACCTCAGGGTACTTACTTCCAGCCAGTTCTTGTTTATGAGCAGATATATTTTGTCATAGTTTCAACCATAGCACAAGTGGAATTTTATATTTGCTTTTTACATTTAACATTATATTATGAATTTTAAAAATAATTCTCTAATATATATAAATAATTATATATTTAAAATATACTTACTGTTGTCAGTTAATATTTCCCCAAATATTCCCCAGTGTTTGAAAATTACTTACAAATCAACACTTGACTATTACAAATCATATTGTAGAGAATATTTTTGGCATATATATATTTTTTTGAATTACTTACAGAGAATTTTTTTAGAACTGGGACTCATCAGATAAGTATTTAGCTCTCACACACATACACACACATATACACACATTATATGTTCTTTCTAAAAGGAGGCTACCAATTTCCACTGCCTTCAAGAGTCTCCAAGTGTGCTACTTTTTTTTCCAGTCTCAACAGCATTGAGTTTTATATTTTATTTAAAATATATTTTAGTCTGCCTATGCAGTGGGTTTATATGTGTGTGTATATACACACATATAGATAAACCACAAAGTTGATTTCTTTGTATTTCTTCACATTCTATTGAGAGTGAACACTTTTTAATATGTTTCTTTGCTGTTCATCTTCCCTGTCCTGATGACAACGAAGAAAATAAAAATCACAATATTACAAATAAGGTTTATTGAGTGTTTACTAGCATTTACTAAGTTTTGTGCCAAGCTCTTTTTAAACCCTATCTTATTTAATTCACACAGCAACCCAATGAGGTGGGTACAGTATTAACTCTGGTGTATAAATCTAGAGACTGAAGTAAACAGAAGTTGAGAGTAACTCCCCAAGCTAGCAAGGATAGAGCTGGAACATGACCCCATGTCTGTCTGAGGCCAAAGCTCATACTGTTAAGCATTGTATGATTGTGAACAGAGAATAAAAGCCATGAAAGGTCTTAAGCAGAACTCATTCAGGTCTTCTCCATGTGGAAATCTTTGCAAACAACTAGGATCCCATGGAGATGCTTTATTGGCATGCTTTTAATATGCTCAATAACTCTTTCTTCTAGAAGGCCCTCCCTAAGTATTCAAAGGGATGACATACATCATCCTTGATATTGGGGTGCTCAATATTTTGCAAGTCCCAAGCCTATGCTACTCTCCTGTTTACTCATATTCCCACTGTTTTCCATCATGCCAAGTGTTGGGATGATATAGCATAGTATTTCCCAAATCTCAGCTTCTTGCACACCAATAACATGATTTGACATATTTGTGCTAAATTATTAATGAAAAGATAATAGCAGGTATTAACTCATTTCATAATCACTATAATCCTACATGGTAAGTGCTATTTTCCCCATTTATCAAATGATGAAGCCAGTAACACAGATAGTTTAAATAACTTTCTCAGGATCACAGTGCTGATAAGTGCTGGAGCCTCCCTCCTAATCATTTATCTCTATGACTAAGTATACTTAATATTTTTTCCTAAATCTGAATAACTGGCTTTTATTCTTTTCAGTTATGTACCTCTTTTTGCCTCATACTCATCTATGAGTCACAGGCTTGGCCTGTTGGTTATATATCTTTTTCCTAAAGCCTGTTAAAATAAACGCATAATTATTACAACAAAATAATAATAATAAAATCATCTAATCCACCTACATAGGCATGAGGTACCCTACTTTAGGAAATGCTAATGAGCAGACAGAGTGTTCAATGTGGGTTTAACATCCTAATAAGTTTAAGTCCTGAATCTTCCACCAGCTCAGTGAGTGAATTTGAGCTGCCTCTTCACTGTCACGTGCAAAAGCCTTATGATTTCTCTTCTGTAAAATGTGAATTATAGCACTTACCTCTGTGGTTTCTTTTGGGGGGATGGTTAGGGGAAATTTTTTTTAAATGAGAAACATTATGAAATTAGTTAATACATGCTTAGCACACAATGATTAGAAATATAACCTTTATGGTACTTCTGTGCCCAGAATTGTGAAAGATATATAGGTGTGATATACACACATACATAATTATATATATATATATATATAATATAGGTACATATATATTATAATGGCATATCATATATATATACACACACACATATACATATATGTGTCACCAGATCTGCAAGATATGCATTGCTATTTTTAAAACAGAGAAATAATATCTGAGAAGCTGAGAAACTTATCTACAATGATACAGCTGGTAAATTAGGTAGTCAGGATTTGAACACAGGTCTGATTATATCCAAAGTCTGCATTCTTTATTGTTTCCTAATTGCATCCACTCATCCATTAGTTATTTTTTTCAACAACGCAAACAAGTTTAACTGAGCTGTGTTCCAGTTACCGAACTAGGTGTTAAACTGAAAATAATAATATATGGACTCTGCCATTGAGGAGGGAAAACTTTGATGCCTGAGACTTAAATATAATCAAATAATCACAGTATTGACTGGTAAGTGCTGTAAAGAGATTTTCACAGGATATTTTGGGGCCCAGAGGTGATTGCTGGTCTGTTAAATGGGCTGTCAAATTTGAAAGAGACGGGTGCTAGACAAAGACCTTTAGCTGTTTGCATCCTAAGCTGGACATTGGGTGATCCTTCCTGAATGGAGGGTCAGCCTGAGGGACGCAGGATCTTGTGCAGGTGTCAGGCATGGAGATTGCCAGCTCTGCTCCTACTAATTACGTCCCTTGGGGCAATGCATTCAGCAAATGCAGGAAGCTGGTGACCTATCTCAGAGACTAGCAATGTTATGGTCATTCTGGTTCATTCATTTACTCAACGAGCATCACTGCAGGCTTTCATTGTGTATGAACCTTTGCTGGACTCAGGGATCTTAGAGATGAGTTGTAGGAAAGGGTTGCAGTCAACACACAGAAGCTAGAAGTGTCATCAGGGGCTAGATTGCAAAGGTCTAGAGTGCTAGACTGTAGAGTGGCGGCATATCTTGTAGGTGATGGAAGCGATCATAAACTATTAAAAAGAAAAGAAACATGGACAGCTCTATGCTTTACAAAGATCATTCTCAGAGAAGCATGAAAAATGGAGGCCTAGGGGGTTAAAGCCCAGTAGTAAGCAGCTCAAACTCTGGCAAATTCATATGGTTTTAATACCTTCAAAATCAGCAAAGTTGTCTTGTGAAAAAGAAGCAGATTCACATTTTATTTACTCCAAGGAAGAACTAGAAGTTGAAAAATAGACATGAAAATCTGGTCTTTTTCCAGTTTGATAGAGATATAAATCCAATGGACTTAGGCCAAAATGGATTTCATTTGTTCATGTAAATGAAAAATACAGGGATAATATCAGCTTGGGCCAAGCTTAGTCCAAGGTCTCAGAGAATGTCTTCAGAACTTTGATCATGTCAGCACTGTTTCCCTCTGCATTAGATCTACTGTAGGTGAACTTTCTCCTCATAGTGACAAGATGGCTGCCAGTTGCTCCAGACTTAACTGTTTTCTCTGAAAAACCATCAGAAACAATGATTCCATTTCCCTAATATTCCAAAGTTCTCAAAACCAAGTCTCACTGGTATCATAAGCCTCCGTTTAAACAAAGTATACTGGGGGAGTGGGGGGAAACATTCCCATGGGAAATTCAGACTGTTGTGTTTTTACTAAAAGAAAGATAAATGAATCCAAGGTGAGAAAAATTAATAGATATATACTATGATGATACCCACAATCTATTGATAGAGTGGGAATAAGCCAATGGCTCTCAACTGAGAACAATTTTGCCTTCCAGGTGACATTGGACAATGTCTGAAGACATTTTAATTGTCTCAATTGGAGGAAGAAGTGCTCCTAGCATTTAGAGGGTACAGATGAAGGATGCTTCTAAATAACATACATTGCATAATATATCCCCCCCACAACAAAAAATTATCTGGTTCTAATATGTCAGTTGTGCCAAGTTTGAGAAATCCTGGTCTAGGGGATGAGTGGCCTTGGAATGAAGGGAGGCCCTGTGATTATTTGAGGAAAGGAGGACAAGCAGAGACTGTTTGGCAGCTCATTTGGCAATGCTGTTTCAGGTTTTCAAGGCCTGATGGCAGGTCAGACTACACTGGAAATTCTCAGCCCTTAGTTCCTCCTTGAAATGGCATTAAAGCTATAGGGATCCTACAGATGGCAGGTAACAGATAATTCCTGTTGCATAACCAGTAATTTCCTCTCTTGAGAAGAAATTTCCCCTGCTCAAGAAAACATAGCCTATGCTCATTTAAACTACATGCTTTCCCCTTGCCTTACTTATACATAGACTCAGGTAGGGTCTTCTTTCCAAAGAAAGCATCACTAACCAAACTTGGGAATCACAAGTTTATTATTGTAAGGTCTCTTCTAGTCCTGACATTGGATTATTCTATGTACTGAGGACTTACAAACTGAGGACAATTTAGGGCAAAAGTCTTTTATTTATTCTCATATCCATTTCATTCACCAGAAAATTACTAAGCACTGTCTGTTTACCAGGCATGGTGCTAGGTGCTGGGAAAAAATAGGAATTAAGATATGCAGTGGCCTTGCCCTTCTGAATATTCAACTACGGTAGGAGAGGCACATAAAACAATAAACAATAATTTAAAAACATCATGGTCAGAATTTTGATGATGTATTACAAATGTTCTGAAAGCACAAAGGATTGTTATCTGACCCACCCTTGAAATCAGGGAAGGCATCCAGAAAAGTGACATTTAGCTGAAGAATATGTAGGAGTCATCCAGGCAGAGGAAACAACATGAAAAATGGCTTGGAGGTGAGAAAGATCCCAGAGGTGAGTGTTTGTCAGCTTCCAAATCAGTACTATTCTGAGATAGGCTGGGAAGAAGGAGGTGCTGGGTTTCCTGGCAGAGGGTAAGCTGCTCAAGAATCCAGTATAGGACTTGACCCATCTGTCTTAACATTTCCATCTCTCCAGAAGTGAGTAATTTCCCAATTCACTTCTGGGGTGACATTTTTCCTCCAAAACCATGATCTGTAAAATTAGATATCTCAAGCAGCAACTCTCTTTGAAAGGAAGAAGGCATGTTCTGAGCCCAGGCTGGAGGATGTGTGTGTATCTGTCTTCTGCCAGTAGAGCTGGACTGAGCCCAGATACAGCAATTGCATGAAACATTTGGGCAGAAATAAAGGGTGTGAAAGACACTGGATTCTAGTAATGGGATATGATTGCATGTCTGTTGTCTTGGGCATCAGAACGTTCAGATGGCTAGTGAGGAGGGTGGGACTGGTATTAAATGGGTCCCTGGATATTGCAGAATCTTAACATGTCATATAAGACCCATGATAATCCAACTCCTCTTTTTTCATGTTCTGTCATTGCCCCAGCCACTGCATTCTTTTTCCCTTTCTTCGAGCCACCACAATGTCTCTTAATTCCAACCATTGTTCAGCCTTTGGAAGGAATAATGGAATATTCTTCCCCTGTGTCTTTACCAAACCAACTTAACTCGTATTAAATGGCCTTTCCTGGCCCAGACCACCTTCCAAAAGGAGATTATGCTTTATATGCTAATCAATAGTACACTCTAATTCTCTTACCACAGTATTTATTATATGGCATTACAATTGCCTTAAAAATTGTTCATCTATTCTGCTAGATTATAAACCCAACTGTTTCAATTTGCTAAAGCTGCTAAAATGCAATATACCAGAAATGGATTGGATTTTATAAGGGGATTTATTAGGTTACAAATTTACAGTTCTAAGGCCATAAAAGTGTCCAAACCAAAGCATCATCAAGAGGATATCTGCACTGAAGAAAGGCCAGTGATGTCCAGAACACCTCTGGGAAGTCATGTGGCTGGCATCTGCTGGTCCTTTGCTCCCAGTTGCTTTCAGCTTCTGATTCCAGTGGCTTTCTCTTTAAGCATCTGTGGTTCTCACTTAGCTTCTCCAGAGCAAACTCTGGACTTCATTTCTTAGCTTAGCATCTCCAAACGCCTTTCTGTCTGCATTTCCAAGTGTCTGGGTCTCTGTCGGCTCTGAGCTGTCTCTCTCTCCCTGAGCTCTCTTAAGGACTCCAGTAAACTAATTAAGACCCACCATGAATGGGCAGGGTCACAGCTCCATGGAAATAATCTAATCAAAGGGTCCCACCCACAATTGGGTGGGTCACATCTCCATGGAAACAACCTAATCAAAAGATCCCACCCACAATAGGTAGCCTCCAGAAGACTGGATTAAAAGAAAATGGCCTTTTATGGGGTACATAATAGATTCAAACCAGCATACCACAAAGAAGGGTTATGTCTGTCTTGCTTACCACCATATATCTGGCAAGTATTAAAGTACCTTATATATATTCTCAATAATTATTTTATGAGCAAATGAGTGGATGACTGAATGAATGAAGAAGTGAAAGAAAACTTAGTGCTAAAATAAATGAGCCTCTTACTTTAAATATGGAGAAACTAAAGTCATAGAGCTAGTTGGTTACAACCAGATTTTAGAGTGAGGCCCCCTTATTTCTTCCAAGGCAAGGCCAATTCCCACTACAAAATTGGAAATTGGGAACTGGAAAAGTGCTCCCAGGGAATTATCATCTTTTGGGGGGAGGATGATAGGGAGTCTAACAATGAGAATTTGAGAACCATGATGGTTTGAATGAAGACCTGAATAAGTTAATGTGAGGAGATACCCCTGTTCATGGTCTATGTGGTGCCTTCTTCAGAGACCCATACACCCAGCTCTGCCTCTGTTTGCCTTTGATTTTCACGACCTTATCATTCCCAGTTTATCTCAATCAAGAGCCTCACTGCCTTCACCCATGATCAGCATCAGCAGCCTCAGCACTTGCCTTTTCCATCCAGAATGAAGCCAACTTCTCCTATCTCTGATTCAAAGACACATCCTTTTAGAATTTCCCAACCCTACTCACCCCTGCCAATGCATGCTATGCCAAAATATCTTGGCATGGAACAGTAGGAATGTCTATGTATAAGCTTCAATTCTTGGACAGAAATAAACAGGAATGAACTTCTCCATGGATCTCATAAACAATCCATCAATTAAAAGTATTCTTTAAACACTCACACTATTCCAGGTACTGTGAAGGGTTTTGAGGATAGAGGAAAGAACAATGCATGATTCCTGCCCTCATGGAGGTTCCAATCCAAAGAGAGCACATTTCAGTACCTGCTGGTTATCTAGAATGATCATGACAATAGCAGCAGCTAACAGCTTTTGGGTTCTTTTCCTGTGCCAGGACCAGTGCTAACCTCTCTAATACTGATCATCACAAAAACCTCAACAACTGTCTCATAACAACCCTATCATTCCCCATATTACCTTTATTGCAAAGATGAGGAAATTGAGGCTCAGAGAGATTAAGTAAACTTGCTCAAGTCACATAACCAGGCATTATCTGAACCCATGTGTATCAGCTAAGAGCCTGGGTACTTTTCTCTATGGAAAACTACTGTCTATTCTCCAGTGGAACAGACAGGTTCTAACTGCACATTGCCATGGCCCTGCCACTTGATTCATATATTTCATTCATAATGTTCTTGCATCTTCTGAGTGCATTTGTGTTAATAAAGTAAGAACACATGCACATACAAATATCAAGTATTTTGAAAGCCTATATTAGGCTACAATAATGTTTATTATGTTCTGTGCTAATAAGGTTCATGAACATTGGTGTACTAACTAGTCAGGTGAATCATTTAAATAGTGTCATAATAATGCTGCATCACAAACCACCACAATGCTTGGTGGCTTAGAAAATTAAATATACATTTAGCTCATGAGTTTGTTGGTAAGTGATTCAGGGAGGCTCCAGCAGATCTGTACTTGTTGTCTTAGCTGGATCCAGTCATCTGACTTGACTCGTCTAAGCCGGGACATGGAAAATTACAAACTAGGTGTTGGAGGTTTCACTGCAAAGTTATACATAGCACTTCTGTCATATTTTATTGGCCAAAGAAAATCAACGGCTACATATTACTCCAAAGGGAAGAGGAAATACAATTCTTTTATGCAACCAGGAGAAAAAATATTTGGAGGACACTAATTTCTACCAAAATGAAAAAACTTAGGAGGGGTCCTGGTTAACTTTGAGCATAGCTAGCTTTGCTCAATATTCCCTTTGGGGAATTTTGGGGAAAATAGGTAAATTTAGAGAAAATCTGGAAGCATCTGTGGTGCTTACCATGATCCTGAAACAGAGACCCCATGTAACTATATAGCAGGACTAATCTGCTGACTCTCCCACACCCTGCTTGCACTTGTCAGTATAATCCATCTCAAATATAGTGATAATCAGAATCTAAAGAACTTGCATTGAGTGTCTCTTTAATGTGAATTGGATCAAATAGAGACTCTTCAGTCTAGTTTTGAATGGCGTTTAACTATATACCTTCACATGTTCCTGCCCAATCCAGTTTGTCCTATCCAACTAGCTGAGCTCATTTATAGCCAAATAATCTCTGTCAAATTTATAATACACGCCATTTACTTTAGTATCCAGACATTTTATATAAACATGAGATGAGAAACCAAAGCTCAAAAGAGGCTAAATCACTTATCCAAGCTCATGATTCAGTCTATAGATAAAGCTAGAATGGAAATCCGGGTGCTTTTGTGCCAAAAACAAAAAAGATATTTTTAGAAGAATGGTGTGAGGAGGTATGGAGAAGATGATCTTTCTCTACACAGACTATCCTCAGGAGAAAGGGGAAAGAGAGCATAAGTAAATATAGCCACACTCTATAAGATGTTAAGTCCAAGACTAAGAAACGTGGCTCAGAATGGAGAAGGAACAGAGAGGGCCAAGAAAATGTGAAGAAATGGCCCATGACAAAGCTATGATCATCATGCTTCTGCAAGTTATAAAGAAATCCCACACAGCTTATAATAGCCCAGACTTCACCCCAATTGAGAGTCATGGGAAAATATGTATTCTAGATCCCTGTGGCAAAAAGAGTTAATGCTCAGCAAGGTTCCAAGTGATCACCTATACCTCCAGCCTTTTTGCAGTAGGGTTACCATGTGCCTGGAGCTGACCAATGAGTTATGAACACAAGTGATGTGCTTCAATTCAGGGCTGATGCAGTTAACAGTTGGTGTGCCTCCTCCATATCCCACTTCCCTACTGTGGTGGCTTTGAGATCTACATTTTCCAGATGGTATAGCTACATGTTCATGAAACATGTCACATTTTTCCCAACAATTTATTATGAAATTTTTTAAAACACAGAAAAGTTGGAGGACTTTTATAGTTAACACCCATGTACTCGTCACCTAGATTCCACAATTAACATTTTCTTATACTTGCTTTATCACTTATCAACCTATCTACTCATCCCTGTATTGATCTGTCAATTCATCTTTTTTTATAATTGCGTCAGATTTAAAGTAAGTAATAAACCCTTGATGGGCTAAAGCACTGAGATTTCAAAGCACGTTGTATTAGCTAACATCATTTATTCTGACTACTAAAAAAAAAAATGCATACCTAAAATAAATTACTTAATTGTCAAGAACTGAGGTACACAAGGAGCTTTAGAAGATGGTCATAGATTGCTTTCCAGCCTGATCTGGGCTTGATCTAAAAGAATGAGCACAAGTTTTGCAGGTAAGAAGGTAGGAATTGTTATATACCTATGTTCCTGCAGGTAGCCCCTGAGTGTAATCTAATGGTAAGTAAACTTTTCTGCATGAGGGCTAATTCAGAAAGAGAATACAAATAAATTTATCAAAGGAAATTATATCATATTAAAAAATTCAATGTGTGAAAATTTCCTTGATTATTTAGCCTGCCCCCATCATTGGAAAGTGTTTTTTTTTTCCCATTTCTTAAGATAAATCTCAGAAACTATTGCTAATATGCTCTGAAGCATGTTGCTGTAATTTTAAGTTTTAAAAATGCTTTTTCTGTTGATTAAGATACATTCAAGCTATTTTTTAAATGTATTTACCTTTACTTGACTGACTCTGTGACTCTTAGACACTTAATTGCAAAATAAGGTTTGTTCCACCATGATGTCAATATTGCAATATTTGAAATAAGTATATATTTTCATTGCAAATAAAGCAAATGACAGTGCTTAGACACTCACAAGGACGTACTTCTCAGTACACTTTCACTGAAACTTCCTTTCATTAGTCACGTTTCTATTATTGGCATTAACCATAACAATATATTTAGAAAATGACTTTCATCAGTTTCCCTGTCTCAGGCCAGAATCACTCTTCCTTTCCCAGTAGAGATATACTTACAGGATGAAACATACAGGTCATTACGCTTTCTGTATCTGGGGATTAGCCATGTTTCCCAGATCCTGAAAAACCTAGTCCCTGACTATCTCTCCAAGCTCATCTTGTCACTCTTGTTCAATGTGCTTCAAATGCATTGGGTTCATTTCTACTCCTAGATCTATACAAGCTATTTCCATTTGAAGTCCTTTGTATCTGCCAGCAATACTCCTCCTCTGGCTCTTCCCATGGTTTCTTCTCTTTATTCGGGTCTCGTTTCACTTACTAGCTCAAGGAATTCTCTGGCTGCATTATCTACTGTAGCCTCCATTCCAGGTCACGGACTTTCACAGAATTACGTTCAATTTTTGAAACGTGACACTCTCCAATTACCTTGTTTATTCCTTTATGTGTTCCCTTCTTGATTTCAGGCCTCTTCATACTAGAATGTATGATCCATGAAGAAAACAAACTCATTTCACTGGTTTAGCCCCTGTATTCTAATAGTTCCTGGCACACAGTACACTCACAATGAATATTTATTGAACGAGCAAGGTAATCATGCTACAATTCCTCTGTGAGCATCTATCCAGAGCCTTTAAAGATGAGTAGAGTTTGTTGGATAGGAACAATTGCAAAGACCCAGATGAAGAAATTAGCATTGGCTTGGTCCTTGTTTTGGGAATAATATACAGCTTCAGGCATCTTGTGTACAGCAATTGTCAAGTGCCAAGCAATGTGCTAAGCACTTTACTAACATTGATTTATTAATTCCTTATAGTGATATTGCACACATGGTATTATTATCATTTTAAATTAGGAAACATGGATTTAAAAATTTTTTTAAATAGATTTTAAAAATACTGTGTACAAAGTAGCACAGTGATCACAGGTCAGAGGTGATATTCAAGCCTGATACTGTTGGGTGCTATGCTTTACAGTCACTATAAGTGGAAGTAGAAGGAGATGAGTGAAAAGGTGGGGTAGCTGCAGGTTGAATTCTTGATGTGCCAAGCTAAGAAATTTGGATTGTTCCACCAGGATTTGAAGATCCTTCTAGGGGAAATAGCAGGGAAATGTGACCATATTTGCAATTTAGTCAGATTACTATCCAGTATGAAGAGGGATGGGATGAGGGTGCAGAGGGTGGGCAGAGATACAGTCAAGGAAAGCAGTTAGAAAGTCTGAAAGAGAGAATATGATGTTTTGGACCAAAACAGTGGTAGTGGAGGCAGAGAAGAGGGAATGGATTTATGTAATATTGAGAAGGGTGTTTAAAATTTTCAACAGGACTCACTGACTTATTGGATGAATGGGGGAAATGAGATCTTTAAGAGGAATAAAAAAATGATCAGACTGTAAGAATCAGATTTTAACACACAGTATGGAGTAGTACATTCAAACCTGATTACCGTATTTCTCTGAAAGGCAGAACCAAACTGTCACAGGTCCACCGGAGGCTATCAGAACTGCTAACTGGTACTGCAATTCAGTGAGAGAGATGCCATCCACCACTTGCTCAAGGCACACACCATCCTCCTCCTCACTTTTCCACATTCAATTCAGTTATAATGCCCAGCCTATTCTACCTCCCCTTAATTCTCCTAAATTCCTCCATACATCTCAGTTTCCATGGCACTGCCATGAACAGCCACTATCACCTCTGGCCTGGACTGGTTGGTCTCCTCACATTCTCTCTTGATCCACTGGAGCTTAACAACCTCTCAGGAGTTTCCAATTGCTCTTATCAAGAATCTGTAAGATGATGTGCAAGGACCTGCATGATTTCTGAATCCAACTCTTCCTCCTTCTCTGAATAATATTGCTACTGATTCCATAATTTATTTTGGTATTTTGATATAATTTCAAATTTATAGAAAATTTGTAAGCATAACACAAGGAACTCCCATCTTCTCTTCACTCAGCTTCATTAATACTTTCCATTTTGTCCCAATTTATTTATCTTATATATACCTTTTTCTAAGCATATTTTCAGTGCCTATTTCTAAGAATGAGAATATTCACTTATAGCCAGTTATCAGAATCAAGAATTCTAACAGATTCAGTAGTCTCTAAACCACAGGCCATATTAAAAAATATTGTTCTATTGTTCTAATTATGTCCTTTTAAGCTCTTTTTTCCAAGTCCAGGATCCAATGAACAAAATCACATGTGGAATACAGTTGCCATGTCTCTTTAGTTTTCTTTAATAGAGAACAGTTCCTTGTCATTCTTTGCCTTTTTTGACCTTGACATTTTTGAAGAATGCAGGCCAGTAATTTTTTAGAATGTCCCTCAATTTGAGTTTTCCTGTTTCCTTATGACTGGGTTTGGGTTAAGAATTTTGGCAAGAGCTCCTCAGAGATGATGAGTTCGCAGCACATTACATTATGAAAAGGCACATGATGTCAGTTTGTCCCAATGTCTGTGATGCTAATTTTGATAAATTAACAAAGTGATGTTAACAGATATCTCCACTAAGGTTTCTATTTTTCTGTTTGCAATTAATAAGTATCTTGTGGGGAGATATTTAAATATTCTATTCCCAAATAAAACTTTTAAGCACTAGTTTTAATTTCCATTGATAATTTTATTACTGCAACATTCCTTTTGTGTTTATTAGTGGCATTCTTCTATAATGAAGAGTTTCCCTTCCTCGAGTATTTATGTGTCTATTCATCAATTTATATCAGAATGGATTAATGGACTTTTATTTCATTTGATAGGTTAGAATCCTTTTCTATTATTTATTTTCATGATCATATTTTCCCTGATTTGGCCAAGGCGTGATCCTTCAAAGCTGACTTCTGTGTCCTTTTAATATATCCCCATCATTCTTTGAGCAAGCTATTGCTTTCAGGGGCAAGGTGTTCCAATCTAGTTAATCTTCTACTTCTTTCTAAGAATCCTGATCCAGCCATACTGGACTTTTTCCCACTCTTTACATAGTATATATTCTTTCTCCTGTCTTGGAGCTTTGCGACATGCTTGTCCAGTTGTCTAAACTACTTTTTATTCCGTTTATATCTGCATGATACATAGTAGGAATTCAATGAATGTTGTTGAGTAAATTTAAAAAAAGTGTGAAAAATAGGATGCAGATTTCTAGGTGGGTTCAGAGGACAGAAATAAGGACAGATGAACTACAGGTAAGTGGCACAATTTTGCTCCATGCAACAAGAAAGTTGTGGAAATATCCAAACTGATGCTTTTGTTCTTTTACCAGTGATTTTAGAGAGAGGAACCTTGCTCTGGGGGAAAGGAAAGGAATGCATCAGATGATATCTGAGGTTTCTTCCTATTCACAGAACTTAGAATTGTGTTACTTTATAAAATATGCTTGGACAGAGGTATTACTGGTATATTTTAGAGCCCAGCATGAGGGTCAATTTCTCACCTTCCTTTTGTTCTGGCATTTTCACTAAGAATCCTAGGCAGGATGATAATTGCAGACAGTGGATTTCCCCATCAAGCTTGTCTTCAGGTAGGAGGGGTTAATAAACATACTCAGGAAATGGAATTCTTCAGTTATAGCAATTTATTCTTTCCAACTTTAAAAGACGTAATTATATGTCTTCTAACATTGAGGGTCAGTCCATTAACAATCTTTTGCCCAAAGAATGAGAGTAGACTAGTTGTTGAAAGAGTAGGGTTGTCCTTTGCTTCTACATCTACTGGTTAAGATAAGAATCCTAGCTGATCTACCCAATAGATGTGCAACATTTATAATGTTCCAACTCATTGAACCTCAATTTCCTCAACCACAAAAACGGGGAAAATAAAATATGTCTCTCAAGGGTGTTATGAGGATTAAGTAAGATGATGGTGGTGAAACAATTGGCAAAGTACAAGGCACACAGTAGCAAGTATTTAACACATTTTAATTGCTAAAAATGTAGCTGTTTTATATTAGTGATATTAAGCAAGTCACTTAAGCTCTTTGAGCCTTACATTCTGCATCCATTAAACTGAATGATAATAATGCTTATCTCACAGGATTTTGTTGAGGCTTCACTGCACTAAGCCACATATAAGTTCTTAGAATACTGACATGCTCTAAGTAGATGCGCTATGTTGGTTAAAATTTAATCTGATGTGCAGCAACCCATACAAGAGAAAAGTTTAGATTTTAGTAATGTGGTGTTACTTTAAATAAGTTCTCAGACCGGAGGTTGGCAAAATATGTATTTTTTCATGCAGTCTTTCCATTTACAAATTTATACCAGACAGAACTTAATTGAAAAATATCTCTCTCTATTTGGTTTCCAAAATATGAAAGTGGCTAAAAAGGCTACGACATTTAAAAATATTTCACATCTGACTGGGAAAATATTTTTCAATGCAAAGTGCTTTGGGCTTCCTGTTTATACTAATGAGACTGTGCTGGATGATAGGAGTTGCTTTTGTAACAAGTCAAGGTTGACTTATTCTAATCTGCACTTTTTTTTTTTTTTTTTTTTTTTTTTTTACATCCTTGGGCCCACTCTGTCCATAGCAGGGCCCTGGAGAATTCACCATTCAACTTAAAAGTACCTCAGGTTCTATACCGTAGGTTCCATATGCACTTTAGGTTTGATACGCTCTTCTCCACCTCTGTGTTGTTTCAAATGACTTATCATTCACCTGGAGTGCCCATCGTATTGCCACTTCCTCCAGTCATACTCCCTTTTAGAAAACTACTCTTCTTTCAAATCCCAGCTCAAACAACTAACAACCTCTAGTGAATCAAACTAGTGAAGGAGTTTCAAGTATATTTGAATGGGCAAGAGAGATCAGTGAAATTACCAAGAATAGTGATTTATCTATTTTGGGAAACGGGTTTGGGAAAAGGGGAAAGGGAGGAAAAGATTGTGTATATGTTTGGGTGTGGTGGGCGGGGGGGGAGGATAACACAAAGCTAAATCGCTATTTATAACAGTAGGAAGTCAATACAAAATGTATAACGTTGATAAATCAAGAAATAATGGAATGAATACTATTTTAAAATATGGAGATAATCACCAAGAAAGCCAAGAATAGAAATGGCTAGAAATGAAGGCAAATGTGGGAAAAGGTTCAGCAGATTATTGTTGTTTTTTAACTTTTATTATGGGCTACTCTATTTTATACTTGTTATCCATATTCAAGTATTGTAATGATAAAATAAATTAAGCTAAATCACTTCCTCATGTTCCTGGGCAGACAGTCACTCTTTGGTGTCTCTGGGATCCCCAGATCCTATAACACATTGCTTGTAATTATGTTTTTATATGTTTATTTATTTCATTAAACCATGAGTACCTCATGGACAGAAACTATACCTTGGTTATGTCAGTAGCCCTAATGTGTAAATCCAGCAGATAGTAAGTAGACAAAAAAAGTTTGTTGAATGAATTCCAGGGTACTGGGGTTGTGGAAAGGAAGAAACACTGACATGAAGCTTACATTTAAGATGTTAATTAAATAATCATATGAGTGAATATGTAACAATGACCTGACATAAATGCTCTGAAGGATAGGTACACAGTTCTGGGAAACAGTAGAACAAAGGATGCTAGTTAGGCTAGTGTGAACAGTAGGGATGGTGAGGAAGGCCAGAGAGATCTTTCTTGAGGAAAAAGTGACTGAGTTGAAATATGGCAGGTGTTAATGAACCAAAACGAATAGAATGTATTCACTTAAGAGAAGGGAGCAAAGGAATGAACACTAGTTTAGACTTAATATTCTTCTCTCATTGTAACTTAAGGACAGAGAAAAGTAGATTTCTGCCAGTTTGCTGAGTTTTACCTAGAGGAAGACTCAAGAGCCATACACCATGAAGAGTGAATATGAAAAATAGCCCATTCCAAAAATATCATGTGCATAAAAATGTTTGTTATTTTCTCTCCATATCCCCAGGGATTGCCTGGAAATCCCTGAAATGAAACAGTTAAGTGGGTTCATTAGGGGGAATATGGAGGAGGAGGAGGAGAGCTGGTCAACAATTTCTGATGGAAAGTATGGTGTCAAGAATTAAGGCAACTGTCATGCTCTGTGCTAATCAGAATTCCTTAGAGTGCTGTTTGGTTTAATAAAAATATATAGACAAATTCAAGTACTTCCAGAGTGTGGTCAAAGAGGAGTAAGAGCATTCAAAATAGGATTGCCTGTGATGTCAATTATTTATGTGTGTGTATATATATATATATATATATTTTATTGAGATTGTTCAGATACCATACAACTATCCAAAGACCCAAAGTGTACAATCAATTGCCCACGGCACCACCATACAGCTGTCCATCCGTCAACACAATTATTTTATTTTTCAATTTTTAGAACATTTTCACTACTCCAGAAAAGAAATAAAGACCAAAAAAAAAGGAAACTCAGATTCTCCCATACCCCTAACCACGCCCCCCCCCATTATTGATTCATAGTTCTAGTATAGTACATTTGTTACTGTTGATTAAAGAATGTTAAAATACTACTAACTGTAGTATATAGTTTGCAATAGGTATATATTTTTTCCTATATACCTCTCTGTTATTAACTTCTAGTTATAACGTCATACATTTGTTCTAGTTCATGAGAGAGATTTCTAATATTTGTATAATCAGGGACATTGTCCACCACAAGATTCACTGTTTTATACACTCCCATCTTTTAACCTCCAACTTTCGTTCTGGTGACAAGCGTGACTCTGAGCTTCCCCTTTCCACCACCTTCATACACCTTTTAGCACTGTTAGTTATTCTCGTTACATGCTACCATCACCCCTGTCCATTTCCAAACATTTAAGTTCACCCTAGTTGAACATTCTGCTCATAATAAGCAACCACTCCCCATTCTTTAGCCTCATTCTATATCCTGGTAACTTATATTTCATGCGTATGAGTTTATATGTTATAATTAGTTCATATCAGTGAGACCCTGCAATATTTGCCTTTATGTGTCTGTCTTATTTAACTCAATATAGTGCCCTCAAGGTGTCTTCATCAACCCATTTCTTTTAAGATGGTTTTGTTCAAACACTATACATTCTGTCCTAAGTAAACAATTGTTGGTTCCCCATATAGTCACGTATTTATGTATTGAGCACCATCGCCACTCTCTCTATAAGGATATTTCTTCCACAAAGATGGAGGAAGAGTCAAAGAAGGCAGAGAGGCAAAAGATAAAGGCAAGAGAGAGAAAAACAAACAAACAAACAAAAAAAAACTTGATAGCTAGAAGGTGACAAAAGGAAAGATAGCAGTAACCTAAAGTAGAATAAAGGGTCAGACATCATCACCAATGCCTAGAGTCCCATACCCTTCCCCTATTCCCCATCCCCCCCATATGCATTTAGCTTTGGTATACTGCTTTTGTTACATTAAAGGAAGCATAATACGATGTTTCTTTTAATTCTAACCTCTAGCTTGCATTGATTGTATTTCCCCCCCAATCCCACCCTACTTTTAACACCTTGCAATGTTGACGTTCATTTGTTCTACCCCATGTAAAACATATTTGTACCTTTTATTACAATCATTGAGCACCCTAGATTTCCCTGAGTTACACAGTCCCAGTCTTTATCGTTTTTCTTTTGTTCTGGTGTCCCACATGATCCCAGCCTTCCTCTTTCAACCATATTCACAGTCATCTTTGTTCAGTGTACTTACATTGCTGTGCTACTATCTCCCAAAATTGTTTTCCAAACCTCTCACTCCTGTCTTTTCCTTTCTGTTTACAGTGCTTCCTTTAGTCTTTACTGTAGAGCAGGTATCTTGTTCACAAACTCCATCATTGTCTGTCAGAGAATATTTTAAGCTTTCCCTCATATCTGAAGGATAGTTTTGCCAGATATAGGATTCTTGGTTGGTGGTTTTTCTCTTTCAGTATCTTAAATACATCACCCACTTCCTTCTTGCCTCCATGGTTTCTATTGAGAAATCCACACATAATCTTATCAAACTTCCTTTGTATGTGATAGATCGCGTCTCTCTTGCTGCTTTCTCTCTTTATCTTTGATGTTTGATAATCTGATTATTAAATGCCTTGGCTTAGGCCTATTCATATCTATTCTGTTTGGGGTACACTGCGCTTCTTGGATCTATAATTTTATCTTTCACAAGAGATGGGAAATTTTCATTGATTATTTCCTCTATTATTGCTTCTGCCCCTTTTCCCTTCTCTTCTCCTTCTGGGACACCAGTGACGTGTAAATTCTTGCTTTTTATTTTGTCTTTAAGTTCCCAGAGACATTGCTCATATTTTTCCATTCTTTTCTCTATCTGTTTTGTGTGTATGCTTTCAGGTGCCTTGTTCTCCAGTTCCTGAGTGTTTTCTTCTGCCTCTTGAGATCTGCTGTTGTATGTTTCCAGCATGTCTTTCATCTCTTGTGTTGTGCCTTTCATTTTCATAGATTCTGCCAGTTGGTTTTTTGAACTTTCAATTTCTATGTTATGTATGTCCTGTGTTTTCATTATATGGTTCAGCTCTTTTGCCATATCTTCCCTAAACTTTTTGAACTGACTTTTTATTAGTTGTTTCAATTCTTGCATCACAGTTGAAGTGCAAGTTTGTTCCCCTGACCAAGCCATAACCTCATTTTTCTTGGTGTAGGTTGTAGTTTTCTGTTGTCTAGGCATCGTCCTTCATTACCCCAATCAGAATGGGCTAAGGTCCCAGAAGGAAGAAATATTCAGTATCCGGTTTCCTTGAGGGTGTGTCTTAGAAAATTGGTACACCGTCTGATACCTCTGATCACTATGCTTTTCTGCTCAACAGGTGGCACCTGTTAGCCTGTAATTCTTGACTGGTGTAAGGAGGTGTGGCTGTTTCTCCCCAAGTTCTGAATGAAAGGCAGGTAGTAGAGCTGGGCCCCACCCCTTTCCTCTTAGAGAAGACAGACCCCCTATGCAGAGGTCATTAGCATTTCAATGGTCTCTCTCTGCCTCTGCTATCTCAACCCTTCTCTGAGTCACAGCACTGGGAACTGAAAATGGCTGAGGCTTTCTCCACTGAGCCGAAAAGGAACAGAGAGTCCCCTTCAGAGCTAGTCCGAGGCGACCCTCCAGCTCTCCAAGGTCAGTTGTCACCCAAAGCCTCTGTCTGCTTGTTGGGGATTCTTACCTCATAGTGAGCAGTTCACACTCACTAATTGAAACCCCAGTTGGAGCTCAGCTGAGCTATATTCGCTTGCTGGGAGAAAGCTTCTCTCTGGCACCACAAGGCTTTGTAGCTCGGGCTGTGGGGGAGGGGGCTCCCAATTTGGATCCACAGTTTTTACTTACAGATTTTATGCTGTGATCTCGGGCATTCCTCCCAATTCAGGTTGGTGTATGAGTGGACAGTCATGTTTGTCCCCCCACAGTTATTCTGGATTATGTACTAGTTGTTTCTGTTTTTTTTTGTTGTTGTTGTTCCAGGAGGACTACTTAGCTTCCACTCCTCTTTATGCCGCCATCTTGGATCCTCAATGTCAGTTACTTTTGAATTTCATTTGCAGAAGAGAAGATTTAGGGTGTTTTGAGTACTTTTGAAAAGTATTAGTAAGAGTGTCATATGGACCCTGGAGAAGACTGTGTGACTTTAAAGAGTTAGAATAGGAAATGTATGCTATAGAAAATGTATGAAACAGATATTTTCAAAACAGGGAAGAACCTCCAACAGTCAAGAATCTGCAGAGGAAGGGGTTGCCTTAGAAAATGGTATGAAACATGTCATGAATGCCATTCAAAGGAAGGAGGTAGAGGAATGGTGTTTACTGCTGAGTATGATGCTATTTCTCCCAGTTCTTCTTTTTAAAGAAAAGCTTGTTTTGATCCCATTTCTTCTGCTAGTACCTGTTCCATTTCTTCAGTTGCTTTTGCTGTGAAATGCAGTTTTCTACATTTTCTGTCTGCAATTCAATTCTTTTCTTTCCCTTCTCTCTTAAACTCACTTCACAAAAACTGCTCATTTTCAGATCACCAGTTACCTCCAAGTTACCAAATCCTATGATTACTTCTTGTCCCCATCATACTTGACCTACCAGTAGCACTTCACAACATTCCTCCCCCTTGATGTGCTTTCTTCACTTGACTTCTCTGTTTCTTCTCCTTCCTCACTGGTCACTCTTCCTCAGTTTATTTTTAAAAAGTTCCTCTTCTTTCCCTGATCTCTTAATATTTTTGTGCCAAGGGCTCCATCCCTGAACCTCCTTTCTTCCATATTTATACACACTTGGTGTTTTATTTAGTCTCACGACAGTAACTAGTGAATCTCAATTTTAGATCTTCAACTCTGAGTCATAAGTCAGGCTGCTTACTCAGCATTTCTGGAAGGTGTCTAATAGACATCTCAAACTTACTATGTCCAAATTTAAATTTCAGACTCACACAAATCCTGCTCAAACCACAACTTTCCCAATCTCAAAGGCATCTCCACCCTTCCAGTTCCAAAGGCTAAAGGTCTTTAAGTCATCCTTTTAAATTACTCACCCATAATATCTGTCAGGAAATACATGGATACCCAGAATTTGACTACCATTCAAATAAGTAAGCAACCATCGCCTCATTTCTATATTATTATAACTGGCTCCTAACAGTTCCTGCTTCTACCCATTGATCTCTAGAATCTATTCTGGACACAGAGGCCAGAGTCATTATCTTGAAATATAAGTTAAAAGAATAATTATACACAAATTCTTTCAGGAAATGGAGAAGGAAATACTTCCCATTTCATTATATGAATCTAGTGTTACTCTGTTGCCAAAACCTGGCAATGACATTACAATAAACAAAATTACAGCCTGAAATTCCTCACCAACAAATACCCATAACAGAAATCCACAACAAAATATTGGTTTATCAAATTCAACAATATATATAAAGGATAATACTTCATAACTAAGTTTATTCCTGGAATGCAAGGTTGGTTTAACATTCTAAAATCAATCAGTTCAATTCACCCTATTAACTGAATGAAGGAGGAAAAACATATGACCATTTTAATAGATACAGAAAAAATAATTTGATAAAATCCAACATTTGTTTTAATTCTCTGCAAGCTAGGAATAGAATGGAACGGTCTCAACCAATAGCAGGCCCCTATGAAAAACCTACAGACAACAGCATTGAAAGCAATTTTGAAATACTAAATGCTTTCCTTTCATTGTGGATTGAATCAGAGCCTCCACAGACAAGTCCTAAACACCAGCCCTATGGGTTCAAACTCATTTGTAAGACCTTCAAAATTTCTATTTGGATGAGACCAAATTGAATCAGGGTTAGCCCTAATCCAGTACGGCTGAAGTCCTTAAATGCAGAGGAAATTTAGATGCAGTCAGTCAAGATAAACCAGAAGAGGAGACAGAAACAGACTGCCATGCGATGGAGGCAGAGATTGAGCCATCACCGCAGTGCTACAGACTTTAGGAGGAAACATGGTCTACCAGTATCTTGATGTTGTACTTCTATTCCCCAAACTGTGAGTCAATAAATTCCTTTTATTTAAGCCTAACAGTTTGTGATAATTGTCATAGCAGACCTAGAAAACTAAGATATCTCCTAAGTTAAGGAACACAAGAATATCTGCCCTCACCACTTCTATTTAAGATTGTGTTAACGGTTCTAGCCAGTGAAATAAGGCCAGAAAAGTACACAAAAGGCATCCAGGTTGGAAAAGAAGAGGTAAAACTGTTTCATTTGCCAAATGTAGAAAATCTTCAGGAATCTACAAAAAAATTACTAAAACTTAAATTTAGCAATGTTGCAAGATAAAAGTCAATATGTAAATATTGTAATTTTAGGTTCTAGCAGAAAATAATGAGACAATAAAAATTAGAACAACAATCCCATTTATATTAGTGCAAAAAAACTTGAAATACTCAGAAATAAATTTAACAAAAGACATACAAGACTTTTCTCTGAAATCTATAGAACGTTGCTAAAAGAAATTAAAGACAACCTAAATAAAACAAGAAATATACCACATTCATGGTTATAAGGACTCAATATTGCTAAAATGTCAGTTCTCCCCAAATGTATCTATGGAGTTAATGATATGCAAATCAAAATTACAGTAGTCATTTGCTGATTCTAAAATTTGTATGGAAAAGTAAAAGAACTAAAATAGCCAAATCAGTCTTGTGAGAATAAAAAACACAAATTGGAAGAATTATACTACCTGATTTCAAGATTTACTACAAAGCTAAAGTAATCAAGATACTGTAGTATTGGCAAAATGATAGACAAATAGATCAATGAAACTGGATAGAGAATCCAGAAACAGATCCACATATATATGATCAACCAAATTTTTAAAAAGGTACCAATGCAATTCAATCAAGAAATGATTGTCATTTCAAGAATTGGTGATAATATAACCAGATAGCTGTACGGAGCAAAATGACCATCAGTCCTTATCTCATACCATGAACAAAATAACTTGAAATAGACCCAAATGTAAAAGCTAAAATAATAGAACTTCTGAAACAAAACATAGGAGAAAATTTTTGTGACTTTGGGTTAGACGAAGATGTCTTAGGACATAGAAATTCAAAATCTCATCTCTAGCAGCAGTAATCTGAAGTAACTCTCAAGTCTCAATTACTCAAATAGTGCATTTTCCGACTGGAGTTCCCAGAAAGCTGAGATAGCAGGGAAGCCTGAAATACAAACCTAGGACTTCAAAGAAAACTTCAGCGCCTGTCAGTGGTCCAGCTCACCTTCATCTTGTTCTCTGAATGTAGGACTGTTGACTCCCTGGGGTTAAATTTGACATCGGAGTTAATGTTCTCAATAATTTTCCATTCAGTTCAGTTCAGTTTAACAAATATTAAATGATGCCAGTATTTTGCTGGTTCTTTGCCAGTCACTGAGAATATTGCTTGCTCAAAGGTGAACAAGCATCAGAATCACAAGGAGGACTTGTTAAATCACAGATTGCTGAATCCTATCCTTAAGCTTTCTGATTCAGGAAACTGAGGTGGGACCCAGGAATTTGCAATTCTAACCCACTCTTAGGTGCTGCTGCCTGGTCTGGGGACTGCACTTAGAGAACCACAGCTTTAAGGTAGGGATTAACAGCATATGATTTCCTGTCACACCAATGTTATACCAGAGCCAGCACCTACAAGTTTGCAAGAACCTATTGCATACATCTCTTCCAAGCTCTGTATTCAGTAGCATCACATCGATTGCTTGAAATCACCTATGATGAGAACATGTACACCACAGAAATGAACAAACTCTAAAAATGAGGGCTTTTTTTTTCCTAAAGAGCATGTTGTTAAAATTTACCAGTACATCACTGAATCAGATACATCCTTCTGTGCTCAAATCCTGGTTTTCTGTGAACACTTGAGCAAGGCTCTTAACTTCATTAAGCCCCAGTTTCCCCATCTGCAGATAGGGATAATAACACCTACCCCTACAGGACTGTTGTGAGGATTAACTGATAAAGAAGTAAAGCATTCAGCACAGTATATGGCACTTATTTATGGCCGCATAAGGGGAGCTATATTATTATTAGTGAAAACAAGCTGAAATGTAAATACCTAATGGAGATACCATTTGATATATGCCCTAAGAGAGGGATGCAGCAAAAAGAAAGACATCTGCCCTAACTTCCAGATTGGAAGGGGATGGTCAGGGAAATCTTTTACCATTCCTTTAGAACCCAGAGGAGTAGAAGTATTGAAGCTGGAAAGGAGGGATCAGAGAAGCTGGGCTATCATGGAGCAACCTTATGAAATTAGGCAGTGGGACTTCATTCCTACACAGTGCAGTCCAGGTTCTGCACATTGTTAAATAGGTGTCAGATTCACTTTATCATCTTTGATCACAACGAGAGCCCTGTTCCTGTCGACTCAGACTTCATAGCTGGTTGCTCTGGCATTACAGCTGTCTGCTCAAGATTTTAATAATGAAAATGAGTGGGGTTTATGAAACGATTTACAGTTTCCATAGCATTTCCACTTCCACATTTTATCTCATTTTCAGAAACATTGTAAGAAATATGGGTTTATTTACTTATTCACTTATTTATTTATTCAGAAACCATCTTTTGGGCGCCTACACTTTGCCAGGTACTACCCAACATACTGAAGATGCAGGAGTGAACAAGACAAATAATGGTCCTGGCCCTCAAGGAATGTATAGATTTTAACCAAATATTTGTTCATCTCTTCATTTAATTGCTGTTAGGAAAGTGCAATGTAAGCTTGTAATTGGGAAGCTCATATAGTCTGAGAAAGTGACATTTAACCTCACTGAAGGATGAAAAGGAATTAACCAGTGATATTGGGTGGGAGATAATGAAGAGGACCATGGCTAAGGAAGAACCTTATGCCAAGGCAATGAGTCTAAAAAAGACATTGTTCCTGACAATGATAGAAAATAAAGGCAGAGTGGCTAGAGGTCAGCAATCAAGAGGAAAAGAAGTGAAATGAGGCTGGAGATAAAAAGCCATGGTGTGCTTACATAGGACCTCACAAGCCATGTTAAGGATTTGTATCTCTATCCTAAGAGAAATAAGGATTCAAAGCAGGGGAGTTGAATCATCAGATTTGCACTTTTAAAAAGTGTTTCTCTTACAGTGTAGAGGAGGGAAGTGCCTGAGACAAAGTTTGGAAGGAGAATTCGTAAGACATGTTGATTCTTTGGACATAGGAGGTGAGCAAGAGGGAGAGGTCAAAGATTAGTTGTACATTTCTGACATTAACATCTTGATGGTTATGAAGCTGTGTGCTGAGACTCAGAACGTTGGAGGAAGATCAGACTGGAAAAGTTTGAGAAAAAGAGGTTTAGGAGGACTGGAATCATAAGTTCAATATTGGCTGAGCTGGGGGGACTGTGAGACACCCAAGTGGGGATCTTGAATGGTCAGATATATGGGAATGGACCTCAGAATAAAGGTCTGGGGTGGCATTATAAATTTTGGAGTTATCAGCTAATAGATGACAACTAAAAGTATGGATGTGAATGATAGCACCTAAGTGTGAAGAAAAGAGGTCTGAGATCAAGTGCTATGTAATTACCATTAAAGACCTAAGAAGGAGAGAAAAATAGTAGTGTGCTGGGGAGTGTGGTGACAAATAAGCCAAGAGAAGAAAATATTTCCAGAAAGAGAAACTGGTTATTTATTACAAATCAGCTAAGGGCTAAGTGAAATCAGAAATGGAAAGATCTCGTTTCCCTAGCCAAATGGGGTAAATGTTGCCTTCAGAAAGAAACCTTCTGTTGGATTCCTGAAGGCAGAAACCAGATTGGAAGGGGTGGGTAATAGAGATAGTGAATTTACTAAGACCCTTCTTTTGAGTTGTTTGGCTGTGAAAAGGGGGCAAGAAGTCAGTTGCTAGAGAGGGAGGTGAGGTTCTGAACACTTTTTGTTTTACATTTCCGTTTCCTATCAAGTAACAGTGACAAATCAGTCATTCAGTGAATTGTTGTTGCCTTGCAGTTTAGTTTTCAATGAATTGGCTTTAGGGAAACAGATGATCGGTGAATTGACTTAGAGCCAATTTCAAAACTCCATGTCTGTAAGTGCCATCAACTGTTGAGTAGTTAATATGTGTCATGCATCCTGCTGGGTACTCTGTGTTTGTTATCTCATTAACCCTTCACAAAACTCAAGAATGGAGGGCATTTTCAGTCTCAATTTACCAGTGAGGAAACTAAGGCACAGGAAGGCTACGTACCCTGTCCGAAGTCATATAGCTAGCAAGCCATGGAATCTGGATTCAACTTGGGTCTAACTGCACCAAATCCAGGACTCAACTACTGTGCCTCTGCGAGGCTCCAGTGCACAGGAGGGAAAGTTAGTGTGCCAACCCAAAATGTCAACGTGAGCTGTAAGAAGTGAAGAGCTACTTTCAATCTCTGAGTGAGAGTTTGATCTTACAAAAGCAATATTTCAAAACTTCTCAGATGATTCTGGGAAAGGTGAGTTTATACTGAGGAGCTCTTCTTTCCTCTCTTCACCTTTATTCAATATACTATTTTATACATCAGTAGTGTTATTTCCATATACCATCCCATTTTTAACACCTTGTAATGGTGGCATTCAATTGTTCTCCCTTAAGTAAAAACTTTCTTTTATTTGTACATTTAATCACCATCATTGTCCACTCTAGATTTCACTCCATTTTACAGTCCCAGTTTTTACCCTCTATCTTTCCTACTGGTGTTATACCTACAAATCTTTTGAAGTTATGCAATGTGGTGATGGGATAGCAAACAACAGTACTGGTTGGGATCTCATGGTCTTCACCATCATTTTCTCAGGAGCATCTCCTCTGACCTCACTAAGTAGGGGAAATCCATTTATTAATATGAAGTCTCATAGCTCTGTGTTTCACTTCTTTTCATCACTTACAGTTTTCATTTTATATTGTTGTGAGTGACATCTACACCCCCACACACATATTTAAAGATTAGATATGAAATCAGGAACCATATATTCATCCCTTGTTCACTGCTGTTATCCCGAGCATATAATACAGTACAGTGCTTGGAAACATATTAGTGCTCAAAAAAATTGTTGAAAGAATGAAAGAATTGCTGCAAGTTGTAGGAATATCTCACCAGGATTTCAGGGATTGGATTGTAGCTCCCTTATAACTTTTACCCTCATCAAGAATACTCCCAAATTCTGGGATCAGCAGAATGCACGTTCCTTGGGAAGCAAACAAAAGGGGGAAGGATGGCTGAGGCACTTTTAGTCCAGAGATCTGTCGTAATGAATCAAAGAGTCCAAATGGCCAGGCCCTAGAGGGAATTCTTTCAGCCCCCTGCTGTGTACTCTTGGCTAATGACATTTACACTCAGATCAAAAGAACACTGAAATGGAATAATCAGAGATGTCTGCTGTGCATTTTGAACTGAAGGATTTTCCACACATTTGGCAGGCTATACACAGTTGTCCAATCAGGCTTGCTTGTCTCTATTTGGGTGAAGCACCATTACCAGGACTTCTGAGTTAACACCTAGTCATCCAAGAATTTCCTCTCTCCCTCCTCTGCCTCCCTTACGTATAAGCACATGTTCACAGTTATGGATTTTCCCTTGTAAATTTCTTAAAAATTTATCCTCTCCTCTCCAGTCCCATTGCCTTAGTTCAAGATCTCATTATTTCTCACCTAGTTTTTTTGACTCAACCTACCATCAGGCGAGTAGGAGTGATCTTTCTAAAAAACCAATTTGACCATGTCACTCCTCTCATAAAATGCTTCAGCAGCTCTCCATTGCCCTTAGGACAGAGTGCAAACTCTCTAGACAGGCAATAAAGTCCCCCCCACACTCTAGTTCCTTTGAAATCTTCCAACCTCATATCTTGCCATTTTCTAAAGAAGCTGTTATGCTCTAGCCACAAAGTATTCGCTATCCCCTGATTGCACTCACTATGAAGATTCAAGTTGCTGTGCTTTGGCAAGTGCATTTTCTCCAGTTAGAAAGTAAGTTCTGTGTCACAAAGTCTGGCTAATTTTTCAGGAATCTAATGCTATCTCCTTTGCCAAGTCGTCTCCAAATCCCTAAAATAATAAAGGGATCTTCTCATCTATGATCCCACTGCACTTTATGCAACTGTCTTAGAGTTTTTTACACATTCTGTGGCATTTATCTACACATCTGTCACTCCACACTGGACTGTGGGAAACTTAAGGGAGTCTCAGGGCGATATAGCCCAGAGGTTGCAAATTCAGGATATGACATCAGACGGTTCTAGGTTTAAATCCAAACTCTGTCAGCGTATGACCCTGGGAATTTACTTAAATTTTTATAATCTGTAAAATGGGTACAACAGCAATGAACTTGCATTCTTCCTTTGAGGATTAAGTGTAGAATGCTTAGCAATGCCAGTGTTTGATATAGTGTAAATGTGCAAAGGTAATCAGGTGAAAATGATGATCAAAGACACGTTTCATGTCCCTTCATATTCTCATCTGTATAATACAGTGCCTGGAACAAAGAAGCCATTAAATAAATATTAAAAAAAAAAATGGAAAATCAATGAAGTAAACTTATGTAGGGAAGTGCAGGAACTAGGAGATGTTCCTTATTTCTTTATTGGTACACACAGACCAGAAATTCACTATCGCATCGTCTGTTCCCACAAGCACAGGGATTGGAAGATGTGGCCTTTTCCTAGTAAATCATTATTAAACCCTGTTATATTACAGGCACTGTGCTATATGCTTTCACCTTTGAGCTAGATGTGAACATCCCCATTTGTCGAACCAGAAAACTGAGATGCAGAGAAAGCAAGTCAGTAAGTAGCACTGGAAGGGTTTGGGCCAAGATGTGTCTGAATTCAAATTCCAAATTCCATCTCCTACAGCCAGCAATGCAATATTACTCCCAAATGGAAAGTTCTCCCAGCTTTCCCAGGCAGCTCTGGTATCCCTTTGCAGAAAAAGATTCAGAGGATAGCCCATTAAGCCGATGCTGTTGCCTTGAAACATAAATAGTCACCCACTGTGGAACTGTTTGTTATGAGGAATGTGCGGGCTGGAGAGAAGTGAGACATAAAATCATTATTTCATGCAGAAAGAGATTGCTAAAGGGATAGAATTACTTACTATATTAATTCTGTCCTTCAGCCCCCAGCTCATCTCTCTGCGTGATGACTTAGTCACAGAATGTATTGTTGGCAACATTTTGGGACATTTCCACTATAATATTTGCAGAAATTGAATATTCAGACTTCTAGTTCTATTCCTTTTCTCTCTAACTCCCTCCTTTCTCTTCTCCTGACCCTTCAGTTCTTTCTCCAACCTCTGCCAATCCCCATTTCTTTCTGCCACTCTCAGTTCCTTCTACTGTCCACTCTTAGGCCACTCTTATTCTCCTTTCTCTTCACTCAAACCTCTGTCAAACCTCCATTTCTTCTCTCTATACCAACTATCCATCTTCTACAACAGGCTGGAGGAGCTTCCAGTGGAAATTCCATACTGATCTTAAAATGATATCATAGAAAGCGTACTCATTTGGAATCATCATATAAAGAACCACCAAATGAAAGTATCATGTAGAATCCCAGAGTTAGAATGACTAGTATAAAGATGGTGAGCAGGTAAACAGCATGTTTAACCCTGTATTTAAATATGAATGAATAACACTTAAGGGTTAAGTTATAATTAATAGCAAAACATGATAGACATTTCCCCTTGAATAAGAAATAAAAGTGCTTTCATCTGATAGTAGCCAGATGCATTTGATAGAGAGTGTGAAACAGGAGAGCAAAAAGAGTTAAGACCATGAGATCCCAACCAGGATTACTGTTTGCTATCCCATCTTCTCATTGCACTACTTCAAAAGACTTGTAGGTATAACACCAGTAGGAAACATAGAGGATAAAAACTGGGACTGTATAATGTAGTGAAGCCTAGCATAGACAGTGATAGTGATTGAATGTACAAATATAAGAAAGTTTTTACTTGAGGGAGAACAATTGAATGTCACCATTACAGGTGTTAAAAATGGGATGGTATATGGAAAAAACAGAATTAATGCAAAGTAGGGTCTATCATTAAGAGTAACATTGTAGTGTTCTTTCATTAATTGTAACAAAGGCAATATACCAAAGCTAAAGGTCAATAAGAGGGGATACAAGGGAGGAGAATGGGATTCTTGTTGCTTTTCCTTATCTTTCTTCTTTTTTTCTTCTTTCCTCCACCTCTTTTTTGCAGAATAAATGGAAATGTTCTCATAGAGATCGTGGTGGTAAATGCATAACTATGTGATTATACTGGGAACCATTGATTGTGCACTAGGATGGATTGTATGGTGTGTGAAAAAAAACATTTAAAAAATAAACAGAAGAATACAAGTGCTGGAGAAGATGTGGAGAGAGAGACAGACCTATTCACTGTTGGTAGGGAAGTAGAATCGTGCAGCCTTTCTTGAGGGCAGTGTGGTGGTTCCACAGGAGGCAGGGTTTAGGATTGTCACATGATCCTGCAACCCCTTTATAGGCAAAGACTTGGAAGGACTGAAAACAGGGACACAAATAGGCATTTGCACACTGGTGTTTATGGCAGCATTATTCACAATTTGCAGTGAATAGAGGCCTAAGTTTACATCAACTGATGAACAGAAGGGTGAACTGTAGTGTATTCCTACAACAAATATTGAGCAGCTGCAGGAAGGAATGAAGTTGTGTGTCATGCAACTAGGTGAATGAACCTTGAGGACATTATGATGAATGAAATAAGCCAGAAACAAAAGGACAAATATTATATGGTCTCACTGACATAAACTAACTATAATGAATAAACTCTGAGAATTTAATTCCAGAGCACAGGTTATCAGGAGATAGAAAGTAGGTAGAGACTGGCAATCAATGTTCAAATAAGGCTCCTAGATTGTAAGCTCTTACAGCAGTCACATCTATTCCTGAGTTTTAATTGTTATTTCTAAATTCTGAGATGCTGTGCTTTTTGTGTATCACCTGGTAGTTCCCTGAAACATTGGGTATTTGTGTGACCCTGAGACTCAGAGTTTGAGTTCTGCAGCTCTGAAAATTAGCATTTCTCCATACAGCAACTGTTAAATATGCTGAAAAAGAGCTCAGACTCCATTTAGAGACATGAATGAAATGGACCTATTTAGGACTAAGGTAAGTCAGAATACAGGGTAAAGGATGATATTATCTGTATTTTAAAACTTCAACTTCTGTGTGAGACCAAAAGAAATGTTATTTGGTCCAAATTTAAATTTCCTTAGCACACTATCTAATCTAACTTGTTTGGCCAGTTTATTTAAACAAACTAATTACATGAAAACCAGAATAGAGAATAAGATCTTATTATTCTATACAGGTTAATGTAATATCCAGATATGTTTCAGAGTATTTTGGGCAGAAAATAAAAAGTATTTGCAAAGCCCCTTTGAGGGACTGGGGGAAATGTGGAACTATTAAACTTCCTCACCTGGGGAATTCCTGATATTCTCTCAAGCATTAGGAACTCCCAATTTAATAAGCCAAGCCCTTGATCTTGAGGCTTGCCTTTATGAAATTTATTTCTGCAATGGTGAAGCTAGGCCTGCTTGTAATTATGCCTAAGTGTAACCTCCAGAGAGTATATTTTGTTGCTAAGATGTGGCCTCTCTTTTAAGGCAACTCTGCAAATAACCTCACTACCCTCTCTCCAGTATGGGACATGACTCCCAGGGATGTATGTCTCCCTGGCAATGTGGGACATGACTCCCAGGGATAAGCCTAGCCCTGGCATCATGGGATCGAGAAAGCCTTATTGAACAAAAAGGGGAAAAGAAATGAAACAAAATAAAGTTTCAGTGGCTAAGAGAATTCAAATAGAGTCAAGGGGTCATTTTGGAGATTACTCTTACACAAGCTTTAGCCAGATATTGCAAAACCATCACAGTATGTCAAGCCCCAAATAACAGTATTCCTGAAAACCCTGGGGAGTGCCTGGGGCTATATCCAAGTCTCTATAAAAAGTTTTTCTTAGAAAGTTTATTTTTTCAGAAACTTAAGGCCTACAGATTGATCCCATGCCAAATAAGTCCTGAAACCCAGAGATAACAGTCTCTCCAAGAGCATCAACCAGTTTCATTCCTCTACCCCATAAGGTCAACACCACTTTCCAGCATGAAGAAATTAAAACGGTCATTGCCCAGCTATCCCTGAATGATCAAATGAGAAGGAGGAAGTGTAACTAAGAAATTAGAATTTAACAAATGACTGTAAGTACTGACTCATTATATAGATATTTCTTTTTAGTGTCTAGTGTTTTAAAATAGACAGAAGGAAATAGCTGAAGCTGTTGAACTGTAAACCAGTAGCCCTGATATGATTTCATAATGATTGTATAACTATATAGGAAAAAAAAAAATCAGTTGCCCATTGTTCTGGTTTGCTAGTGCTGCCATTATGCAAAATACCAGAAATGGATTTGCTTTTATAAAGGGGGTTTATTTGATTACAGAGTTACTGTCTGAAGGTCATGAAAATGTCCAAGTGAAGGCATCAACACAAGTATACCTTCATTGAAGGAAGGCCAGTGGCATCTGCAAGACCTCTTTTAGCTGGGAAGGCACATGGCTAGTGTCTGCTGCTCCCAGGTTGTGTTCCAGCTCCACTCTCAGCTACTGTGCATTTCTCAAAGTGTCTCTCTTGGCTGCAGCTCCAAAATGTCACTCTCAGTTGCTCTTTGAAATGACACTCTTAGCTGCTACTCTGCACCTTCTGTCTGTGAACTCTTTTGTATGACTCCAGTGATTAAATCAAGACCAATGCTGAAAGGGTGGGGTCCACATCTCCATGGAAATTATCCAATCAAGCATTTCACTCACAGTTGATTGAGTCACATCTCCATGGAAACACTCAATCAAAAGATTCCAGCCTAATCAACACTAATATGTCTGCCCCCACAAGACTGCATCAAAGAACATGGCATTTTGGGGGACATAATACACTCAAACCAGCACACCCATATATAATTATATATATGGATCTACTTCTGAATATGTTGTTCTGTTCCACTGATTTATATATTTATCTATGACAATACTACACTATCTTAGTTAACCTATCTCTATTGTAAATCTTAAAGCTGGGTAAAGAGCAATAGTAGTGGTCAATAAGAGGGGAGCAGTAAGGGGTATAAGATGTGTGGGTGTTTCTTGTTTCTTTTTATTTCTTTTTTTGGAGTAATGCAAATGTTCTAAAAATGATCATGATGATGAATACACAACTATGTGATGATACTGTGAATCATTGATTGTAGACTTTGGAAAGATTGTATGGTATGTGAATATATCTCAATAAATTACATTTAAAAAAGACTTGTAGGCTAATTATATGAGATGCATAGAGACTTGTTAGGTGGAAGAGGAATTTTCTTCATGGTCCAGTGTGATCATGAATAGCTGATGCAGTTCTACAATTTCTTTTAACTTAACCACAGCTCTTACTACCACATGTTGAACACCTGTTGTGCTGTACATTACTCTGAGATCTTTAAATTCACCACCTCATTTAACCATCGCATCATCCATGCGATGAGATCAGATGAGAAGGAGGAAGTGTAAGATACTCAGTTTAAAGATGAGCAAAGGAAGTTCAGAAGAGTGAAGTCATCTCCCCAAGATCATAAAGTTATAGAATAAAAGTAGTGGTTATAATATTATAAAGGAGGAAACAAATGTTCAAGTCCTATAAAAAATGCTGCAAATATTTACTGAATGTTCATAAATTTGGACTTGAAAAAAACAGAGACTTATTATGGTTTTATGGTTGGAAGAATATTTTTAAAATATTCTTATTTTTGTAGGTGTAAGCAATTTCAATCAAAACCTTAATAATTTTTATATCTTGAAAAATGATACTTAAATTTAAAAAAAAATCCAAGAATAGCTAGAAAAATATGAATAAGTAGTGAGAAGAATGTACACTAATATATTAATTGACTAATATAGTAATGTAATAATATGGTAATAAATAATATATTGATAAATTATAATATTAACAAAATTAATATATTCATTAAAACCAGTGTATGAACTTGTTTAAGAATAGATCATGTGATCAAATAAGTATGGATTGCTCTGGAAGAGATCAAAACATATATACAATGTACAATATGATAAATACGGTATTTCATGTCAGTAGTAAAAAGAAGTCATTCAATATATTGGGGAAACCCACTCTCCATTTATAAAATGACAATAGTAAAGAAAAAGGAAAAAGAAGACATTAAATGATGATTTAACTGCATAAAACAAAATAAACGAGGTGGACTAAAGCACTGTAATGGTAAAACAAGAGGGAAAAAAAAAAAAAGAAAACCAAAAAATATTCGTAGATACTTCAGGTAAACAAATTTGGTTTAGTTAAGGACAGGCTTTCTTAGCAAACTCAAAAGGAAAAAAAAAAAGTATATTAATACATTTGATTACCTTAAATATTTTTATATGAAGTATTTATACCAAAAAACACCATAAATTAAACTGAAAGCCCAATTATAATTTAGAGGTGAAAAAGCACCTGTAAACTATGTAAAAGAAATTAAATATTTAGATTTTTTTAATGTTTATATTTATTCTAATTATGTAACCGAAATTGAATACTTAAAATATTTAGAGCTCTTACAAATGAACAAACATTATATACCCTAACAGAAAATTGGGCAAAAGCTATTTATTGTGTTAGAGGTCCCTGGACCGCCACTCAGGCTTGATGATTCACTAGGACTCAGAAAAGCTGCTTTACTTAAGATTATGTTTTGTATTACAGTGAAAAGATACAGATTAAAATCAGCAAAGGGAAAAGGCACATGGGACAAATCCCAGGAGAAACAGGGTGTGCCCTTCTCATGTAGTCCCTATACCCGCCCTCTCAGAGCAAAAACTATGCATCACCATTAATCACCTGGTCAGCATATCTGTATCCCTACCTTCTGGTCAAGGCCTCAGGCATATTATAAACACTCTTATCAGGAGTATATTCCAAGGACTGAGAGCTTTTCTCCCTGGAGTCAGCCACAGGGCCAGCCCTGAAGACAGGCTCTTCTTTGAAAGCTGTAGTCCTGTTGAGTTAACCCATTCCTGCCCAAGCATGAACTAGTTGTCGCAGAAAAAAAATCCAAATAGTCAATAAGCATATGAAATGCTGTATCGCTAGCAATTAAAAAATTAAAGCTATCTTGAAATATGTCTTGACTCATTAAACCAGAAATGATTAAAAGAATCATTGTTGATGAGTGTGTGGGAGAAAGGTCTTGTCTATGCAGTACAGAAGGGCAGGTGGATAAACTGCTACACCATATTCAAAACCATTATGTAACTTCATGTAGCAAGAGCCTTAGAAAATATGTCTAACACTTGACCTAGCAATTTCTACAGTCTTAAAACATGCATAATTTAACCCAATGATTCTCCTTCAAGAAAACTATTCCAAATAAGCAATCAGTGATGTCCTCAAATATGAATGTGGATATACATAGCTCAGGCTAAAATATAGTCAGATATTCCTATCAGCCTTTGTTGAGCATCTTCTGACATGGCTACAATGATTACACCAATTCATGCCCTCGTGTAAGTCAATTGAGTATGGGCTGGACTTAAGGACTTGCTTCTAAAAAAACAGGATCCAGCACAAGGATGGGTGAAACTTCTGTGCTTAAGTTACAGAAGACTGTGACTTCTGTCTTGCTGGCACCCTCTCTTGCATTCTCGATTGCTCGTTCTGCCATGTTGAGTGCTGTCCTATGGAGAGGACCAATGGCAAGGAACTGAGGGAGGCCTCGTTGGCCAACAGTCAGCAAGGAACTGAGGCCCACAATCCAACAGCCCATGAGTAATGGAATCTTGCCAACAGTTGTTGAGAGTGATTTAGAAGTGGATCCTCCCCAGTCCTTGAGATGCCTACAACCTCAGCCAACACCTGGATCACAGCTTGGGAGAGACTCAGAAGCAGAGTCAAGGATCCATCTAAGTCATGCCCAGATTCCTGACCCATGGAAACTGTGAGATGATAAACGTCACTTAGACCATTAAGTTTTGGGGTAATTTGCTACACGGCAATAGATAAATACACAGCCTTACCTACAGTAATGATTAATTGGAAGCAACAAAAACTGTTCATTATTAAGAGACTCAATAAGCCATGCAGTATTCAGATAATTGTATACTATGACTATATTAAAATATCGATTTAAATATATTTTATTGCTACATATAGTAAAAAGTTTATGACATATGGGAAGTGGAAGAGAAGGCTACTAAATAGTATATATAAAATAACACTATTTTTATGAATTAGATAAATCTGTATGAATGAAAACCTACTGGAAGAATGCACAAAACTTCCTTCTATATCACTTTTGTGGTGACTTTTATGAATCAGAGGTTTGCTGGAGATAGTTAGACCCAATACTTTTTAACAGCAGAGCTCAAATTCATTCCTCCATTTGTTTATTTGACAAGTCACTGTGGGTAAAGCAGTGAAGAAAACAAAGTCCCTGAATAAATCATACATTCCAATGGAAGAGTCAATCAATCATGACACATAATAACATAAAACAATCTATAACATAAAGTCAGGTAGTCAGGAAGTGATAAGTCTATGAAGAGAAATAAAACATAGTCAGAGAATATAAAATAAAGAGGCTGAGTACTGTTTTATATAAGGGCCTTGGGAGATCCTGAGAATATGACATTTATTCAGAGACTTTAATGAAGTAGGAATGAGCCACCAAATATTTGGGGGAGGTGATTTCCAAGCAGAGAGAACAGCAAAGGGCCTGTGGTAGAAACATGGCCCTTGTGCTAGTTTGAAGCTATTATATACCCCAGAAAGGCCATGTTCTTTTAATCCATTCTTGTGGATGCAGACCTATTATGGGTAGGACCTTTTGATTGGGTTATTTCAATTGAGATGTGACCCACCCCATTCAAGGTGGGCCTTAATCCCCTTACTGGAGTCCTTTATAAGAGGATAGAGGACACACACAAAAAGCCCAGATAGCTCATAGAAGCCCTAGAGAAGCTGAGGGATGAAACTAAGAGACACTCATGGAAAAGCCCCAGAGAAGCTGAAAAGAAGCTATTGAAGCCAGAAGCTGAAAGCAACAAAACCCGGGACAGAATGACAAGCAGGTGCCAGCCATGTGCCTTCTCATGTGACAGAGGTGTCCCAGATTCTGACAGCCTTTCTTCAGAATCCAGGTATTGTCCTACTGATGCCTCGAGTTGGACATTTTCATAGCCTAAGAACTGTAAATTGTAAGTTAGTAAATCCCCATTTTAAAAGCCAATCCATTTCTGATATATTGAAATTTGTCAGCTTTAGAAAACTGAAATACCCCTAAAAACCAAACTTGTCTTTACTGCAGTAGTATATAGATTTCAAAAGCACAAGTCATACTGACAGGATTCAAAGGCTCAATCTACTTCTTTCTTGGAGCCTCTGAGAAATGGACAATTTCTGAGATCCAGACTTCCTAAGCCACTCCCAACTAGATCTAATCTCTATTTCTCCCATTAGAGGCCCAGGGTCATCTCAGGCAACCTTGTGCAGTATGGGGAGTTTTATCACTGGCAACTGGGACCTGAGTTATCATTATGGACTGAAGCGTGGGCATAACCTTCAAGGCACAGGGTCTCCACACCCATTTTTCCTGCACCAGGTATTGTATGATTCAACCCACTTAGCCTGCCACGAAGCTCTGTGGTGGATATTGGTTGCTCTGTGTAACTGAACTTCTACTTCATTCTCTCTTGTGCTTGATTAGACCAAAGGACAAAGCTCTTCTCTGAATCTCAGGCTGCTTGATAGCAACTGTTGTTTAAATAGCTGACATTTAAATAATTAAATGAGTGCTTGCTCTAGACCAGCCCAGTACTAAAAGCATTGCAGGCATAATCTTATTTAATCCTCTCCACTAATGTATGTGGTAGGGATGACTATGAGAAACAGAGGCTCAGAGCAGTTTAAGATCATGTAGTTAGCAAATGTTAGAATTGAGATCTGAACACAGATGCCTCCCACCCAGCTCTTGCCTTGCGTCTTCCTGACCCATGCTATGTTCCTGTGCTGTGAAGTAATATAGGTGAGGTTGCAATGCAAACTGTAATGTCATGAATACAGGAGGGTGAGCCAGTGGATGACATGGACTATTTAGGGCTTCTACTCTGGCTCCCTGTGTACACTGTATTCTTCAGTGCACACAACCTGCATAGCCATATGAGGTGCTCCCAAACCTAGGCTGCATAGCAGAATTATTTGTTAAAGAAGAAAAATAAGAAGATTCTCAAATCTCCCCTCCAACCCAGAGAATGAAAATTGGAGACTGGAACTGGAAATTTATATTCTTAATAAGCATTACAGGAAATTTTCAAGAAGTCTCTCTATGGTCAAATCTTCCGTTTGCCTAAACAGATTATGTCACAGTTCAAGTGATTATACAGCTGGGCTCTGGTCCCAGAGCTGATGATCCAGGGAATGAACTGCCCAGGCTTGCCTTCATCCTCCAGCCTTCATTACAGAGTGACTGAGGCTCACCTGTGTCCTTTGGACCTTCAAAAGAGAGAAGATGAAATTCTAGACTTGGTTAGTGAATCTATAGGTAGGGTTTGTTAAGGGGTACTTGGGAATTTTGTCCTGAAGGGATGATCATTAAATGGTCAGTTGTCTTTACTAAGCTTTTCTTGTTTCTGAGTCCAGCCAGGCCTTTATTTGCTCAGAGGCCTCAAGAAATATAAGGAGAGAGAGGGAAGAGCACTGACTTCTCTGATGAATCTACTTTGGGTTAACCACACAATTTTGGACATATGCAACCCTTATAAAAATGCCGGAAGGTAAACCACAGGGTCTCCATTTTACAAGTGAGAAAACTGAGGCCTGGAGATTAAGCATCTAGCCATCCCTCCCAGATGTGGATGGGAAAGACATGCGGAATAGGAAGGTCTTCAAATTTCATCCTGGGTGACCTAATGAGCTTCTTTTCCAGTCATTTACAGTCCTGACCCAAATCCATTTTAGCAGAATTGGCCCATCAAAGTTGTGATACTAATGGAACCAAGCTCTTAGGTTTGTTGTGGCATAAGATAACTATCCAACACACTTAGAAAAGTGCCCTGCACCTCACAAAAGCTCTAAGCAGTGATGGGCTCTCTCATCATGATTATGATGATTATTTTTAAGTCTTGAAAACCTTAAGTGCAAGAAAAAGAGTCTATCAAATTGGTTACTTTACCATTGGATTCCAGGTACCTAGGCTGACTCCAGAACACTGTATTGGAGACATATGCATGTATGTCAGCAGTCCTGGGAAGCAACATCATGATTTTCTTCAATGTTGAGCTATGTGCTCTTGCTTTTCCTAAACTTGTGGGAGGACCAGATGGAACTTAAAAAAATCCAGAGGTTATTAGCTCACTTGAATGGGCTTATCTAAATAGAACTACCTGCCAACCTCTGCTACTGCCCTCTTCTCCCTCACCCCTGCCCCTCACAAGAAACCAGCTGAACTCCCATGCTACCAATCACTCTACTCTCTGTTAACTCACATTCCTGGATATGGACAAGCACATTAAGACTCCTCCCACCCAAGGAAGAGAAGTCCTCACCCTCAGTGCCACCAGAGCACACTAACATGCTGGTGGTGCAGCCAAGCGGTCAGCACGGCCAAAGCAAAGAAAACAAAGAGTAGTAGGAGATGGTGTCAGAAAGGAAGTTGAGAGACAGATCATTTAGAGTCATGTAACCCACTGCAAGAACATTAGCTTCTTAATATGAGAAAAATAGGAAAACTGATAGCCACAGACTCACTTTCCCATCTGGGCCATGCGGGTAAGGTGATAAACAATGTGCTTAGGTGGCATTGTGACAAACAGATGTGCCTGTCTCATCTGAATGGGGCAGCCGCTGCTCAACTTTGCTGTCAGCAAGGAAGAAAGGGGCCCTGGTCTGTTTTCTCCTTCCAAGAGAAGTTACACGTCTGGACTTTTTCATGAAGACTCCTGACATTTATTTTTTTTTTAAATAGTTACAGATTCTGTTTTGTCAAAACACTATGCAATACATGCTACTGTATTTTAACCAATGGTTGTGGGGGAGGGGTGTCTGGAGAAAACAGTCACTGTTCCCTTTACTGAAACAAATGAAACTTGAAAAATTTTACTTTTTGTTTGGGGAAAATGGGGGAGTTATAATGTCCCTAGCCACAAGAGACCAGTTCCACTGAAAAATGAGCAGTGGGAACTCAAAATTTAGAAAACATTTGGGAAAGGGGAAATTTGGCTTTCTGTTAATTGGCAAATGTTCCAGTGGGGCTCTGTTTTTGTTGGGATGTGTTATATTGTGTGTACACATATATGGGCCTGAATCTATGCTAAGTGTATAAGGTTTAGTAAAGATGGTTGGTAAGGTCTTGATTTTTGTTGGTTTATCTCAATAAAAGCTGCTGGAATGCAAAAAAAAAAAAAACAAAAAAACAAAAACCAAGAAACCAAAAAACTATGCACCTCCCCACCCCACCCCCCCAAAAAAAAACCCTCTGATTTTAGAATTATGACAAATTGGCCCAGTTGAAAGCCTTTGCATTATACCATGTTGCCATGCATTCCTAAAATCTCCAGGTCTGTCTGAAAGGTTTTGAGGAATTAGGAGGAATCAGACCATCATCTTCATTGCTTGTATTCAGACATGAGATTTAACCTCTATTAGTGCAGTTGCCTCTTTGTACTGCCATGATCTGTGTCTATGTCTATTTTTCCTACTAAATTGTGAGCTATCCAAGGCCAGGGACCAAGTCCTCTTCAGCTTTGACCCCCTGGCAGAAAGCTACATGTATAATAGAGTCCACTGATTGTTTATTGAATAAAGTGATGATGATGATGCTGGAAAAAATACTCTGCATATGTATTGGGAATAGAAGGGAAAGAAAAAACACACAAAATTGGGGTTTTGTTGGAGATTGGTATCAAAGGAAATTATTTTCCTCTGTTTTTGAAACATCCCATACTGTTATTATACTGATTTTATAATTTTTAATGGGAGAAAATGTTACAACAGCAAAGTAATCAATTAACCTGATAAACCTTTCTTTTCATAGCTGTCTGTCTGGGATACAAGCCCTGCCGGACAGAATTCACTACAATAATATCCCAGCCACTGTCTCCAAGCACCTACTCTTATCACTGAGCTCACAACCAAGGCATTTATAATTTGATATTACAGTTACATTTGGGAATTCACATGCTCTTACTGGTATATATGCATTATTAAAACCTGATACCTTCACTAGTACCTACGAGCCAGTCCAGCCCAGCCTAGACCAGATAGCGCCATTGAAAATATCAAGTTCTGCCTGCAAAAGGTTATGTGCTTAAGGAATGGTGGGACTCTTATAGTAAGGGACAAAATTGTTGACAGGTTGGATTCAGAGATCACAGTGGGTTGTCTAGTTACCATGTCTAAGAGGGAAATTCAAGTCCTAATTCCACAGTGGTGTGGGAAGGCATAGCAGAATGGAAGCCAAGAGGTGATCCAACACCTGGGGGATGGATGCATAGTGGTCATCCATCCACTCCTTCCCCAGTCTATAATCCCTATCCCATCCACTCACATCCACTGGGAAAGCGATGCAAGTTGGGTATTTGTTACGCTGGCAGGGTAGGTAAATACCCTATATATGGAATCCACATGGGTTCTGATGTCTGGTGTACAAGGCAGGGAAATTGGTCCTAACTTGGAACACCTATTATGCCAGTTTGAATGCATCATGTCCCCTCAAATACCATTATCTTTGATGCATTTTTGTGTAGGCAGACATATTAATGTTGATTAGATTTTGGAATCCTTTGGATGCTTCCATGGAGATGTGATTCAATCAACTGTGGATAAGACCTTTGGCTGGATAATTTCCATGGAGATGTTGCCCCGCCCATTCAGGATGGGTTTGAATTAAATTACTGGAGCACTATATAAGCTCAGACAGAAAGAGCAAGCTTGCTACAGCCAAGAGGGACACTTTGAAGAATGCACAGAAGCTGAGAGAGTAGCTGCAGATGAGAGACAGTTTGAAGATGGCCGTTGAAAGCAGACTCTTGCTCCAGAGAAGCTAAGAGAGGACAAAAACCCCAAGAGCAATGGAGAGTGACATTTTTAAGGAACTGCAGCCTAGAGAGGAATGTCCTGGGAGAAAGCCATTTTGAAACCACAACTTTGGAGCAGATGCCAGCTATGTGCCTTCCCAGCTAACAGAGGTTTTCTGGACACCATTGGCCATCCTCCAGTGAAGGTACCCGATTGTTGATGTGTTACCTTGGACAGTTTATGGACTTAAGACTGTAACTGTGTAACCAAATAAACCCCCTTTATAAAAGCTGATCCATTTCTGGTGTTTTGCATCCCGGCAGCATTAGCAAACTAGAACACCTATACAGAATCTCTATCCTGTGGATTGAGTCAACAGAGTGGAAAAGAAAGTGGAACCAAGTTGCTATGATGGATTCTGGTATTTATAACTCACCTCAACACTTCTCCAGGGTTTGACCAAAAGAGAAAAGAAAGTAACTGATAGCCAAGTGAGAACTCAACCATCATCTTTATTAATACCCAAACCCCTCCTTGATCCCTTACCCCCAAAGAGAAAGGTCATCTAGAGATGATTGGTTTGGACTTGATCTCAAAGTGGAGGCTTCTGATTATGCTCCTCATGCTTCTAGGTCAATCTTGTCAACCCAGGCTACTGTATTTTAACCAATGATTGTGGGGGAGGGGTGTCTGGAGAAAACAGTCATTGCTCCCTTTACTGAAACAAATGAAACTTGAAAATTTTTACTTTTTGTTTGGTGAAAATGGGGGAGTTCTAATGTCCCTAGCCACAAGAGACCAGTTCCACTGAAAAGTGAACAGTGGTCAATACTAGCAGACCTAGTATTGACCACAATTTAGTGCAAAGAAGCAGGAGAAGAGTGTTTATTCCCTCCTCTACTTCTCTCTGCACAGGCAAGTCTAAGAGAGCAAGAGATACAGCACACACGAGCAGTGAGCACACCTAGGAGCAAATGTTGCCAGTTAGGTGTCATTTTCTTATCAGTTATATTGACTACTCTAATTCTCTTGTGGAAGAATATAAGAAAGTTCAGTGGAAGTTCCCCATCTACCCTTTCTTGAAAGGTTAGAAATAAACTGACAAAATTTTTGTTTTCTACAGAAGTGCAAAATAGAGAAGGGAAATACCTACTTTGGACCACATACTGTGTTCTGTGCTTTATGTGATACCTAGCATTGATTAAGCTTTTTCCAGTGCTCTAGGCATCTTTTCATACATTCACTCATTTAATCTTCCCAACCATCTTATGAGGTAACTAAAATGAGATGAGAAACTGAGGCACAGCAAGGCCAAATAAATACAGCTCTGAAGTGGCAGAATCAGGCTGAGACCTCAGAGGCATTATGCCTGGTGTGTTCTGATCCTCTGCACTATAGCTGATGCTTGCAACCCCTTTATTGCTGTTGGACAGGCAAGGAACTTGAGACTTGTCCTCAGTTACAAAGAAAGCTGGGTTTAGAATCCAGGCCTGCCTGAACCCACAGCGTGTTCAATTGCACTTTGAAAGGAATACGACAAATATGCAGTTATTAAAGGTCCCCAAAAGTCTGAGGAGCAGGCAGAGACTCACCTGAGGAGGTCCCACAATTATAGCCTAGCCAACAGGTCATGGCTCTCATTGCTACTTAATCCTAAACGTCAGCTGACTAGAGAGAGGTACACAAGACAGGAGGGAAGCAGAGGTTAATCTGCTACTTCCCCTCTCTGGTCTTGGAAGGGCTGAGCCTGCAGCTGGGGATAGCTGAGGCTGTGGTTGTCATCCTTGTCTGCACATTAGAATCACTTGGTATAAATTTAAATTTTTTTTTGTTAAATTCCAATGTAATTGGTGTAAACTGGGGTCTTGGCATAAAAATATTTTTTAAAAAGTTCCTGAGTGGTAGGGAAACATTGGGCTGGGAAATGCATCCCCACCCCAACTAACAATTAGAATTAAATCTTCCCCTAAACTAAACTTCATCTAAGACACCTGGGGTTTGACTGAGCAATGACACTTGAAATGGAAACAATCTGCCATTATTTATGGAGTTAATTTCAGCTCTTGATACTAATGCCATATCTCTGATGAGGAATGTGGGAAGGAAACTTGGGGGGGTTGTTGAACTTGAATGATAAGGCCACACAGATGGGACAAGAATCCGCAATGCACTGTCCTTGTTTACTAAACATACCCAGTGTTTAGTGGTGCCTAATGGTGCCTGTAATTGAGTCTAAAGTTATTTAAAAGTAAATTTACTAGAAAATAATTAGCAATTTTATAGTTCACTACTTCCTAATTTTGTGGATAAAATTTTTTTCAATGGTTTTATCAGGCACCACAGTACAGTGTGCTGTGAAATCACTTGCCCCAAGATGAAGGTAAACATGGGTCCTATAAGGAGATAAATAAATAAGGCTTTTATTGTTTGATTATCCGGTTTCATCAGTTGGAATGTAGTCCTCTTTTTCCCTCCACCACAATCCCCCACCCTCCCAATCTTGCATTTGAATTTGTAATAAATTATCCTTAATCAACATCAAGGGAAAGTTGCAGAACGGCAGCTTGGGGATGGCTTAGGATTGACCTTGGGTGCTCTTAACCTTAGCAGTGGGAGTAGAGAAGAAAATTGTTTTCTCATTAAGCTGGATATATCTTTCCTTAATGAGCTTGTAGAAATATTCATTATCACATATTAGCTCACCTCTCCTTCTCTCCACCCAGCCAGCCCAGAGCTACTAGGAGAAGTGGAGCAATGGAAATGAGCTTACTAAAGACAATTTTCTTAGATGTCTCTTTCTGGAGCCTTCTACTCATAACCAATAGGGAAGTGGTTTGCTATTGGTTTCACTACAAATGGAGACTTCTGTAAATGATAATCAATTTCTGAATCTGTGAAATGGGTGAGATAATCCTGCCCCTGCTTGCTAATAAAAGTGTGGTCCATGGACTGAGAGCATCAGCAGCCTTGGAAGCTTGTTAGAAATGCAGTATCTCAGGCCCTGCCTGAAAACTACTGAAAGAGACTCTAGAGGTGGGGACCAGAAATTTGTGTTTTTACAAGTTTTTGGGTGATTGCTTTGTATGCTAGAGTTTGAGAATCAATGTCTTGCAGGAATAGCAAACGAGGTAACAAATGAGGGTATGCTGTGGAAAAAAGAATGGAAGATGTGATTGAGATTCTGGGTACAATTATTTGCCTTCATATTTATTAAGTGTGAATGTCTCAACAATATTGTGAATTACAGGTCTAGAAAACTCATCCTGTAGTTTCAGGAAAACTCCCTGTGTTGTTAAATCTTGAACCCTGTAGGGACAGACACATATCATAAGGCAGGCACTAAGGAATGGTAAGGATAGGGGTGAAGTTATTATCTACACTCTGCATTCAAATTTTATTTAAAAACCACAGACTATGAAGGCCAAATAAAATAACTCTGCAAGCTAAACTTGATCTGAGAACTAATAATACGCACCCTGTACATTTTTGGACTACCAAATAAAAATTATGTCCCCAGTATCCCTTGTACTATTTTACTTTAATTTTTGATATTATAGGAATTATTTTTTTCACAGTCTGGTGGAGACAAATAATTTTCCTGAGTGACAGATTATTTCAGCCACTCCCCCGTGGTAAGATGTAGCCATTTCCCTTTGGTTAAGAAGGCTATTTTGCCTCTCCATGGCCACAAGGCACATTGTAAGATCAAAAAACCCAGCAGGTTAGTTAGAATAATGCTCTCTGAGGGACTTTCCCCAAAGTCTTCCTTAGCAACACATGCCGTTCATGAGGTGTAGACTTTCTGTTTGAATGTAACAAATGACATAATGACTGTTTTAAAGAGTCTCAGTGTCCTCATTTGTAAAATGGGAAAGATAATTAGTACTTACTCCATAGGATTCTTGAGGAAAACTAAGATAATCTATTTAAAATTCTTGGTATTTATTCATTTATTCACTTGGTAAATATTTATTGAGTGCTTATCATTTGTGATGCATGGCTGTAGGAGCTCAGGACAGAATGCTAAATGAGAGTCAGATGGTCCCTGACCTCGGGAGCTTACATTCTACTGGAGGAGACCATGAGTGATAGAACACATAAAGCTTTATTATGAACACATATACTAAGAACACAAATATTAAGACTACATATATGCTTTATCATAACAACAGATTCTGAGAAGTGCTAGGAAAACAAAAATTACTTTAGGTTAAAGAAATAGAGTTCCAGGCTGGAGGAGATGCACTTTTCAATGGGTGACTGGGGGAAACCTTCCTGAGACAGGGGCATTTGAGCAGAGACCTGGTGAATAAGACAATGAGCCACGCAGATATCTAGCGCAACAGCATTCCAGGAAGAGGACATAGCCCCTGACATCTAGGAATTCTCAGTAAACACCAGCTTAAAATAAAGGAAAAGCTCTACAAATTGATGATGTATAGGGAGACATAAAAGTGGAATTCTCATCCATAATGACAAAATTCTAAAAGAATATTTGATGGAGGTGGTGGAGTCTCCAGTTTTAGGAAGAGGCAAAGACAAAGACTGTGCTGGACTGTTTACCTTGTCTCCTGAGGCCCTTAATGAGGTTTTCTGATGAGAAGTCAGACACCCATCACTGTCTGATGACTATATGGCGGAAAAGTCCCTCATCTTTCTGAAATGTGAGCCACTGTTTCATTTATTCATCATATTAGTTCTCAAAGAAGTTCAAGGGTTAAAAAGGCAAAAATCAGGAGAATGAGATTAAAAGAAGTAAGGGAGGTTCTAGAGTAGGTCAGAGAAAGGGCTCAAAGGAAGATTGCAGACTCTTTGCCTGGTACTCTCTTCATTAAAAACACATTTAGTTGTTTAATAAACCCTTCTTCATTCATGCCTTTGCTTAGCATTAATTGTATCAAGCCCAGGGCTAGGCCTCAGGGGGACAGACAGGACATTTCTCATTTCTGCCCTCTTAGAACTCAGTCTAGTGTGGGAAACAATAGCACAGAGAAGTGACATTACAGGGTCTTATGTGGCAATGCAGAGTGTTTAAAAATATGCAAAATCACTGAGGATGAGACAACCAATTCAGCCAGGCAATCGTGGAAGGAACATGTGATCAGGTCCTTAAGCACGAGAAATGTTTGCAGGAAATGAAAGGGTTGGTACAGGGAAGGTATTTCAGGTACAAGGTGAAGCAAAATCAAATCAGTGTGACAGAAGCATTAAGTAGGGCGCAGTTTTCAGAGAGAAGGCTGAGAGGTGGTTTGGGACCCAACTGTAATATCCTTTATGCTCAGCAGAGGAATTTAGAATCTATCATGTAGGCCATTGGGAATCATGAAAGAAATTTTATTGGTCTTTCCAACATCTCCTTTTTAGAACCTTTCTTTCTCATTCAGTAATTATGTTTCCCAAGCCATAGGGGTAGGGGCTGGCTCTGCTAATTTCCCAAGGGCGACTTAGACCTAACTATGTTCCAGGTCCCTGGCCACAGTGATTACTTCCTAGGTGGCCGCGGGACCTATTTTTGATGAAACTCTTAGGAAAATACTTTTCCTGTGGAACCATTAAGGGTGGTGGTGTAGGCTGGCTGCAAACTGCCATAATGATGTCATGTGAAACAATTCTGAGAATGAAACCAAAAAGAGATCAGTGAAGTCAAATTATTGGAAGATGAAAGGGTTGAAGGGGAGGGGACTGAAAGAGATCAAACTTACTGATATTATTTAGCTCCTGGATCCAGCTATAACTGAAACCATCACCTTTTGAAAATCTCAGTTACACAAGACAATAGACTCCCTTCAGTCCTTGATTTTGTTTGATTTGTGTTGTCAGTTTCTGTTAAAGAAGTGTCTGACTAATATGGGAAGCACATGTAGTTTATTAGTAAGGGGATTATATAATCGGTTTCCCTTGTCAGTTAGCAGGTCCCCTGATGCAGGACAGATTTTAAATGAATGAAAAGGACTAAACTAGTGGCAGGAAGACCATTAATGGAGAGGCCTTCAAAAACAGGGACAGGGGAGATGGAGAGAAGGGCATGCCAATGAGATACATTTCTGAGGCAGAGTCAACAGATCTTGATGGATATAAGGCTGAGAAAAGGGACGGAGTCAAGATTGTCACAAGGTTGTTTTTTTTCCCCTTAGGAGACAGTATAAATGGTGATGCCATTTCACCATTTACTAAGAGCAGTAAGAGAGAAGGTAAGATGGGGTTGGTAGATTGGGTTATGGTCCCTGACAAATACATGATCTTAATCTGCATCTCTGTAGGTGTGAACCCATTGCAAATCACCCCTTACAAAGAGAAGAAACTAGAAGCCAGAAGTTGGAGAAGGCCACAGGAAGAATCCTGAAGTCAGTGGAAACCATGAGCAGATGAAAGGAGAAGACACTGCCATGAGATGGGAGGCAGAGATGCAAGCCAAGGATTGCAGCATGCAAGCATGCCAGCAACAAAATGCTACAGATTTGGGGGAGAAAGCATGCTGACACCATTTTGGAATTCTAGCATCTGAAACCATGAACTAATCCAACTGATTGTTAAACCGATTGTTGTGGTATTTGTCATAGTAGCCTGGTAAACTAACACAGGTGGGTTTGGTTAGTTGGAGTCAAAGTCATCAGGATACTTTGAACTTGTTACGTTTGAGGGCCCAAAAGATGATGCATGTGGAAATATCCATAGGCAGGAAGAAAATGAGTGACAAGAAAAGTTGAGACTAAATGTGTGTGCAGACAGAAGCTGGGGGGATTCACAGGGGAATACTCCAACAGAAATGTGGTAAACTGTGTGGCAGGGAGAGGCTTTCCATAGGCCTTGGGGTCACACTGCATTGGGGGAATGTGCTGAATAAATCCACAAACCTCCTTTTTTGTCCTAGTGCAAGAGTTTGCAACCAAGGCCACTTTTGCCCCACAGGGGATATTTGGCAACATCTGCATTTTTGCCTTGTCACAACTGGGGAGATGGGGTGCTATCGACATCTAATGGGGAGAGGCTGTGGATGCTGCTTAACATCCTACAATGCTCAGGGCAGCCCCTACAACAAAAGAGTGATCCAGCCTCAAATGTTAGTAGTGCTGAGGTTGAGATACACTGCACTGAGCTGAAGGCTACCATGATAAATCGTTATTTTTCATAAGGCCCAAGAGCCCTCCCCAGTGTCATTTTTACCCTATAAAAAGCTTTCAACACTGAAAATAACTTACCAGTATACAGAGTCGGAGACAGGAGCTTAGATACAGGTCACACAGATTTGGGTTCAGATTCCTACTCTACACTTACTCTGGTACCTTGGGAAAGATAGTTAACTTCTTTCTGGCTCATTTCCTTTATTAAAAAAATGGGATACTAAGTGTGATGGTTAGGTTCATGTGTCAACTTGGCCAGGTGATGGTTTCCAGGTGTCTGGTCAAGCAAGCACTGGCCTAACCATTACAGCAAGAACATTTGTGGCTGGTTAATAAACCAGAAAGCTGGTTTATTAAATCATCACTCAATTGGCTGTACCTGTGACTGATTACATCAACAAAGGGTGTGTTCTCCACAATGAGAGAATTCAATCAGTTGAAGACTTTTTAAGGGAGAAAGAGAGAGGACCTCCATTTCTTCTTTGGATAGCCAGTGAAACGTTTTCTGAGGTGTTCATCAAACATCTTCATTGGAGTTGCCACTTCACTGCCTGCCCTATGGAATTTGGATTCGTGCATCCTGCCCTATAGAATTTGGACTCTTGCAACCCCACAGTTGTGTGAGACATTTTTATAGAATCTTATATTTACAGATATCTCTTGTTGGTTTTGTTTCCTTAGAGAACCCTAACTAATACACTAAGATTCATAGAGTTTTTGTGAGTTCAAATGAGTTACTGTACATAAGTATCTTATCCGAATGACACAGAATTCTTTAGCTCATATTATTTGAGTACCTATATGCTGAGACTGTTTTAAGTACAGAATAACAATAACATATAAGGCTTGATCCTGTTCCAAGATCTTTATGTATGTGAATTGGTTTAATCTTCACAAATGTATAAAGTAAAATAATTATTCGTATTTTATAAATGTGGAAACGGAGACACATAGATCTTAGATAATTTATCCAAAGTTACACATTTAGGAAATGGCAGATTTGGGAGTAGTTTGGCTCCAGAATCTATGCTTAAGACTATTATGTTCGAGAGACAAAAAAAAAAAAAAAAAATCTCTGCCCTTTGAGAGCTTATATTTGAATAGGGAGACACAGAGAAAGAATAAATTAGCAATTTTATATACAACTTTATATGTTAGAATGTGATAAGTAGTATGAGAAAAATGAAAGCTGGGAAGGGATATTTGGAAACTGGGGTGATGTGGTAGGAAGAATAATGACCCCCCAAAATATCTATATCCTAATTCCCAGAACAGTTTATATTTTGCCTTACAAGGCAAAAGTGACTGCAGAGGTGATTAAGTTAAGGGTCTTTAGAGAGGGAGATTATCCTGGTGATCAGGGGGACACAATATAATCACAAATGTCATTACCAAAGGTTGCAGGAGGGCCAAACCCTGAGAAATGGACATAATAATAAAGCAGGGGTTGTAGTCATGCCATTGCTGAAAGGGGGTCAAAAGCTAAGAAATGTGGTGGCCTTAAGAAGCTGGAAAAGGCAAGCAAGTAAATTCTCTCCTAGAGCCTCCAGAAAGAATGCAGCCTTGACTTGATTTATAGCCTATTGAGATTCATTTCAGACTTCTGACCCCTGGGACTGTAAGATGATAAGTTTGTGTGGTTTTAACCCAGTAAGTTTGTGGTAATTTGTTACAGTGTCAATAGGAAACTAATACAGGTGGGGAATGCAATATTAGATTGAATAGTAAGGGCAGCTCTCAATGAGAAAGTACCCTTCAGTAGATTCCTGAAGGAATGGAGCATGCTAGCTATATGACATCTAGGCAAGGGCCAAGGCCCTGAGGCTGGAGTGGGCTTGGCCTGGTTCAGGAACAGCAGGGAGGTCAATGAGCCAAGAGCACTGCATGGAGGGAGAGGGTGGGAAGAGATTGGGCCAGACAGTTAGTGGGACAATGGATTATTTAGGACCTTATTGATAATTGTAAATATGTTGGGTTTTACTGTGAGTGACATGGGATGCATTTGGAGGGATTTTGAACAGAGGAATGACATGCTCTGCCTTGGGTTTCAAAACAGGCTTCTTTGTTGCGAATAGTCTGGAGGTAGATAAAGTAAGAAGCGGAAAGTCAAGTTTGAAGGTCATTGTAATAATCCAGGGGAAAAATAATGGTGGCTTGGTTGAGAGTAGTGACAGCAAAAATAAGATTGCCAGATAAAATGCAGGACACTAAGTTAAATTTGAATTTCAGATAAGCAATGAATAAATGTTGAGTATAAGTATGTCTTATGCAATTATTTGCTAAATCTGACAGCCCTAAGTGGAGGTGATGAGAAGTAGATGAATTCTGGACATATTTACTTTTAAATTATATGCAAAGTATAAGAGAAAGAGAGGATCAAGGATGAACACAAGGTTTTTGGTTAGGAAAGACAGAGTAGGCATTTACTTAGATGGAGAAACATTGGGAGGAACAAGTATGGATGGGTTAGACAAACTGGAATGCATATAAACTGTATGTATATAAGTTTGAGATGCCCATTATACTCCAAATGGACATGTCAAGGGCAGTTTGATATAAGAATCTGGAGTTCAATGGAGTTCACAGTTTTGGAGCCAAACAAAGTCCAAAGTGCAAAGTTGAGGCATTAGCAAAGGAATGCTTTCTCCCTGAAGACTGTGGTGTTCTGGTTTGGCTGTTGGTGATCCTTGGTCTTTGGCTTTTCCATCACATGACAATGCACATGGCAGCATGTTCTCCTTTCTCTTCTGGGGTTCCATTGACTTCCAGCTTCTGGGTGCTCCCTATGGCTTCCTTCTCTGTCCTCTTAAGACCCATCCTGATTCAGTTGCCCACACCTCAACTAAAAATAATGTTTTGAAAAGCTCCATTTACAATGGATTCACACTCACAGGAATAGATTAAGATTAAGAACCAAACTGAGGATTTCAGAAGTCAAAATGAAGAATTTCTGCCTCTATGTCAGCCAGCCAACTTCTCCTGGAGAACTTAACTTCTCCTTCTTTGGGGTTTCCAACTTGCACTCTGCCTTCAAAATTCTGACTTACAAACCCCGCTATCATGTGAGGCAATTCCTATAATCTCTTATATATATGAATATCCTGTCAGTTCCATTTCTTTGGAAAACCCTCACTAATACAAAGGTATTGCAGGGACAAATGAGTGATTAATTACATTAATGCTGGTCAAGAAATATTAATTATTACTATCCTGAATATTTATCACCGACTCAAGTTGGAGCCTTTGGATACTTTACCTTGAAAGGGTTATTTATAGACTGATTAGTATTTAATAGTATTTGTGTAACTTGGGATGTCAGATGTGTTGATCCTGCACTGTGGTGGAAGGTCATCCACGGGTTTAAAGAGATTTGTTAGCTCTTTTCAAAATTCCAGAATGGCCTGGGGGAATCTCTAATTATATAACCTTGGAGGTGCTCAAAATATACCGGATCTGAAGATGTACTATGAGATGTGGCTTTTATGGTGACAAAGGGATATTATTGGTAAAGGAAGGGAAGAAGGATTGTGCTGTGAAAAACAGGGCATGGCCCATGTATGTCTGACACCAAATCTGCTCCATTAAAATAGGTTTGAGATACCCTGGCCTGATTCTGGATGCCAGTTAGCACTATGAGGTCATAAAGATTTCCCAGTTGTGAACTCTACTGGTCCATGCATTCTCTTTCTTTTCCTGAATACTATGAGATTTATGATTTAAGATTTTTGCATATGCTAAAATATAATACGCAATTAAAAGTGTCTCAAGCAATGGAGATGTTTATTCTCTTATTTGATAGGAAGCTTGGAGGTAGGTGTTTGCAGGGTTGAATGATACAGAGATCAACAATACTAACAAAGAGGCAGACTCTCTTCATCAGCCCTGCTCTGATATCCCCAGTGTCAGCCATGTTTGCCCTCATGGTCATGAGCTGACTGCCACAGTTCTAAATCTGTCATCCTCTCACAGCAACATTCAGAAGTAAGAAAAATGAATCCCTATCTTTTTTCTTTTTTTGGGGTATATGATGATTATATTTCTCAAAAGCCCAGAGCTGCTCACTACTCAGACTCTACTGGCCATAACGTGGATCACAAGCCTATGGGCAATAGGGAATTTACAATTCATTCCTTGGGTTTGGGAATGGCATTCACTTTTCCACATTGCCATCCCATACCAGAGCAAAGCCAAATTTCTGTTAGTTAGGAACTGATTATCAAGGACATCTGTCGTAGGAGTTAAAGCCATTAACAATACAGATTTTGGAGTTAGCTTATGAATGATTTTTGGAACCACGGGAGTTAAAGAGACCATCTAGAACATCCATGTAAAATGAGAAATGGACATAGGACAGCAACAGACCATTAATTAAAACAAGAAAAAAAGGGAGAGTGGTCTGTAAAGGAGAGATTTGAAAGGAACAGAAGTGGGAAAGTATCAGAGAGAGGAATGTTATAAGCAGGAGTGCTTCACAGAGCCAGAAGTTAGCCTCAGTGTCCAACACATAGACGAGGGTTGAAAATGCCTGTACATTTGGTAATTGGCACATCACTGATGACCTTATCAAGAGTTTCATTACGGGGATGGGAGCAGACACCAGGATGCAGGGGCATAAAGAGGAAATTAATTGAGAGACTGTAGAATCTACTTATACAAACTTTAGCCATGAAGGAGGGGTGCTGTGTGGTATTTTTGAAAAGTGCTACAGGAAAGTTTTTGTTTTTCTTTTTCCCATAAGTTAAAGACAGGACAGTCTTTTTTGGACTACTGATAAATATACATATTGAGTGAAGAGCAGGAGAAATATAAAACATACAATCTTGGAGGTTAAGAAGCAGGGATGCAATGCAAAAGTAGGAAATGATGAGACATGAGTGGAGGAATTAAGGATATATTCCATAGCCAGTAATTTTTAAATTTTATAATAATTACGGTAATAGCAAGCATTTATTGAGCTCTTTCTTTGGCCAGTCTCTCTATTAAGCCCCTTTTGCATATCGTCTCCCTTAATTCTCACACTATCCTGGGAGACTGGCACTATCAGTCTCCATTTGATTGACCAGGGGATGCAAGTCCAATGAAAGGAGATGGGGACAAGCTCAAATTTCTTCATGAAGGCAGCTCTCTTGGCTAAAACAACAAAGCAGATAGGGCAGGATAGAAAGCTTGAGAAAAGGGAACTATCTCTGAAACAAATCCAAGAGGGTTGAGAAAAAAAGCTGTCCAGGGACAAATAAAAGAAATGAATAGCAGAACCAAGGGCCCAGCTGAGGTTAGAAACCAGAAATTTACAGAGACCCCAATCTGCATTCTCTACCTTGAACACCAGAGCAGAATAAATGGATGATGGCCTTCCTCCTGGCTTGGGGATTCGTCTGTGAGTCTATGATTTAGACTCAGTCCTCAGCCTGCTGCCTGTGGCATAAACAGTTTCCATTTTATTTCTTGCTTTTTCTCTCCTCTCAGCAGAGCCCCCACAAATGCCCGGGGTAATGAAAGCCCTTACTTCGAGAGCCCTTTCCCCCAGCATTCCCAGAACTGGGTCCTCTCCCCTGGTACCCTTTATAGGTAGCTCCACTGGGATAAAATCTAAGACATTTTTCAGACAGAAAAGAAGCTATCCTCTGCTTCATCCTAAAGCCTTGCATTTGATCGTCAAAGCCACAGTAGAATCTGAAGCCATCATCTCGAATACTATCTGCTTTTTTCCCTCTGGGGATAGAAGGAAACTAAAGTGGTTGCTAAATATCTCTTTTTCCATGAGTTATCAGAAAGAACACACACAGCTTTTTTTTTTTTTTTCTTTTTACCATTTATTTTATATTTGTAATGGTCCCAAGGCTGTTCACATGATCTTAGAAACAAACTGGTGACAAACCTCACCCCCTAAAGGCATGCACATTTGAGGGGAATTATCCTTTGTTACAAAGGCACAAAGTGAGTTGCAAACAAAGAAGTGGCAGAGGTACATCTACCAAGGGGATTGGAGATCCTTTAAATATTTTAGTGGCAGGAGACCATGTCCTTCCACCCAGCACAGAATAGCCTTAGGCTGTTTTGTATTTAGCTCTCTTTGCCTCTGTGGACCTCTGTAGAGGCAAGAAGGCCAGAAAGTGATGGCTTCTCCACTTGTCAAGAACCATAATATATCATTTTCCCAACCTGGTTCCAGACTAATCCTGTAATTCCAGCTAATCTCATTTCTTTCTCTCACTCTCTTTTTCCCCAGGACATTTTGTGTTTCTACCAGGCAGGGAAGAGGTAAAAAAAAAAAAAAAAAAAATTAGAAAGTTTCAAGAAGTTTAATATCAACTCTTCTTGGAGCGATGTGAAGTTGTGAGTTAAAGGAAGGAGAAATTCATTATCTTCTGCAAACCAAGATCCCTTTATTAATCAAATTCCAGAACTTAATGTCCCCTGGGAAACTACTATCCATTCTCCCTCACTGGCCGGCTGCTCTTGCCCCTTTCCAGACAGAAGGGCATCTTTCTCCTTATTAGATCTTCATGAGGGCAGGTAATGTGGCTTCTTGCTCATAAGTACATAATTCCTCAATATATGTTTAATATGTTTTCCAAACAAGTGAAGAAACGGAATAAATGGTTTGTTTTAACAATTGACACTACTTAGAACTTCTTTCTTGTGTCTTAGTTGATTCTGAATAGAGATGATTCCCAATGGCCTTCCCCAGACCCCATCTGTCTCCTTAGACATAGCTGCTTCCCCAAGTCCTGATTGACAGATTGGATATAAAGTTGCTTAAGACCAATGGAAAGATATGTGCACTAGCCAGGCACAGAATGGTCTAGGTTCATCCCAAGGTGTGCTTTTTGCAGAACTGTGGAACCCTTTCAGCCCGGCATGGTTAGTATCTCCTGAGGAGGAATCTCCATCTTTGGACATGCCATTGGAAAAGGTTGGATTGCACTCAGATAAGGCAAGTCTTGGGCGCATTCAGAATGAAGCACACACAACCCTTGCATGCTGGGAAAGCTTCCCTCTTAGTATCCCATTTCTGAGAACAATCTGTTAGGCAAAGCTATTTTTAAGTAAATTTATCATTTTTTTTTCTCCTGAGTAAATGTCACAAGACATAGTGGAAAGTGCACTGAACTAAGAGTCAGTAGTTCCAGGTTGGAAGCCTGGCTCTTTATGGTACTTTAAGCAAAACCAGATGTTGTCTCATTTTGCATCTATAAAATGAAGATGTAAGATGTACACTCTGAGATTTCTTCACTCCAGATTTCTCACTCCACTCTATTGACCTGCACTTAGATTCCTGAATCGACTTTCTTATTCTCTCTTCAGAGCAAGCCTGAAGAGTCTCCCTGGCTTTCCACTGCCTCTTTCTCAGAACAGCCTCCCCTGGGGAAATGCCACTGGACCCAGGTTCCTGATGCATGTGGGATGGATAGCTGAAGTCTCTCTAAGACGAGGCTTCTCTCAGTAGAGATGATGGAATATATGGGTGCTGAAACACAAGAGTAAAGAGCAAGAAAACTAAGAGCAAATGAGCTGTTGAGAAGGGACCCATCAAGAAGATCTGCTAAGAAGCATTTTCTTTGGCCACATGACTAATGAAAGAAGTATCTACCTTTCCAGGGTCAAAGGTCTCAGATTGAATGTAGATCTTCATTTTCATTTGGTTGAGGGGTCAGGGAATGGATTTGTGATGTTTGAAACCAGCCAGAGTGAGAAGTGTCAACCTCAATGAGCTCCATGTCTCACATTTAGTTCTAATTATGCCCCACAAGTTCACAACAATAGGGTGTTATGGGGCCACTCAGAGTCAGAAAGTAGCTGTGATGATCTTTCTGATCCCCAAACATGACAGGCTGTTTTAGCTCTAGTTTTCCCATGGTCTCATGGATGATTTCCCCACTGGTTATTATTCTCTGCAACTAAAAGCCAATGCTCATCCTGCTTTTTCAAAATCATTCTTTCTAAGTGGCCCAGAATGATTAAATGGGATCAAAGCTGTTCAAACTGACCTTTCCTGGGCTTAGAGAAATGATTATAGAAGTGGTTATAAAAATACCCTTTTAAACCACATTTACTGCTATTATTGAGGGCAGGGCATACTGGCCCTTTCTCTCCCACCATCCCCAGTTCAGCAACCTGTGTGCAGGTTTTACTTCAGTCATTTTATTGCTCTAGAACTTTGAAAAAGTCACTTAAATTCCCATGCCTTCAGATTCCTCATCTCTAAAGCATGGGAATAAGACTTGTTGAGCATCTCTGAGTTGGAAGACAAGTCTTTTACATGATCTTCTAATATAATTTAAATTGTGGGAATGTGTAAGTGTATTTTAATTTTAACTATTTTAATTACGTGCTGCTGCCTTGGGTCAGAGCCACATTGCCAATGTGGAGGTGGGCATGGGGCATGGAGATCTGTCTGCAGATTTATGAAGTCACTATGTGATGAACCCATCACTTTCCTGATCACTTGGGTTCCCTTCCTTGCCTCCAACCAGAAAGACCTGGCACCTGCTCCACACACTCTTGCCAGGGTTCAGAGTTTCATTTAGATGAACTTCTATTGGTTTGATGTTTCCTTCTTGTTATATGAGTCAACAAGTAGCTGACAGTTAAAAAAAGAGGGTCATTCCTTAGCTTGGTTCTGGACAATTCCAAGGAAGCTATAGGTGATAGTAGTCTCTGGAAGGATTTATATTCCCTATTAATGACTTTGCTAGGGTCACTTAAAGAGTCATCTACTTCCCTTCTGGGAAAAGACTATCATCATAGCAATGTACCTCATACATATTTCTATTTCCTAAATTTCTGCCTGATAGTCTTCAGTCTTATATTTTTGTATCTTATATTTTGTTAATGTCTATCACTTTGTGCTATAGACTAGCCCTGAAGCATAGGAAGAGTCTTATGATTTGAGATAGAGCAAAATGCTGCTGAGTATAGTCTTGAATGTCATAAGTACTTGGTGGTCATCCTCTTCCTTAGTTGGTTATTGCTCCCCCCATCATGTTTTATGCATGGTTCCAGAGCACCCTCTGTATCCACTCTTGTAGCAGTGTAAATCCTGTCTCCCTCACTAGGCTGGAGCTTCCTTCAAAGCAAATCTGCTTTGCTCTCCCCCATATCCCTTTCAACTGCCACTTGCTCACTCTATGTGTATTTTTCAGAATAAAAGACTGAATGAACCTTGCTGGCTCTAGAGCAGGGTTGTTTTTCCAGATCCTGGAACACTAGAGAGTCTTGCTCACCTTCTGTCAGTGAACATACACTTCATACCCATTCTTGGCCTTTATTCTTGTCTTGATGACAGATCATGTATTAGTATTACCTGCTATCTAAGATATTTCACATTTCTAAATAGTGGTTTCATGGATCTCTCACGTCTAAAAATGACACATCCTCACACCTTCAAGAAGCTAGAAATCATTTGAATTCCTCTCTCTGCATTCCAATTTGATACTCAAAGAACCTGAGATTTCCTTCAAGCCTAGTTTATTTCCAGAAACATGTGAGTGCTCCCCCAAGCTCAACCATCTTTGCATCCCATGTAAACATCAAGAGACAGAGCTCTAAGGACATAATCCGTAATCTGGAAGTTTGTAAACTTCATCCCCACTTTCGGAACAAGATGATCTCTGTTTGGCCCTGTGTGACTCAGCCTTGGGACTTTGTTCTATCTAAAAGAACCTTGAGCATGGAGTGAGAGAAAGACCAAAAGGAGGAGAACTTGTCTGTGTATAGGGTAAGGGAAGGGCTCCGATGTTGGATAGGGAGGTTTTACATCTGAATGTCTGAAATTCGGCCAACTCAATGCTATTTGTAGATAGCTTTTCTTCTGGGATTGGCTCTGAAAATAGTGCTTCACTTTTCCTTATCCCTCTTCATAGTGTTCAGTGTTAGTAAAACAGAAGTCTCACCTGAAGAACACCTTGGAAAACTATAAAGGCATATTGTCCTGGAAGGGGTGTCAGGAACCTCTGCTTTGTAGTTTTCATCATGCTCACCATCAAGATCACCATCATCATCTTCATCATAATCAGCTCTGCAGGATCAGCATCACCACCACTGTGATCATCATCATCATGTCATAATTATCATCATCATCCTTTTTGTCATTGAAACGTTGTATTGCTTTCAAATGCCTTCCCATCTATTAATTCATTTTGATCATTTCTACAACCCTGGGTAGTGGGCAGAGTAAGGATTAAATGAACTCAATTTAGAGATGTGAAAGCTGAGATTCAGAATAGTAATGCTACTTGCCTAAGACCCAGACAGAGACAAGGGAAAAAGCCCAGCTATGTGTCTCCTGACAGTGATGAGGCAGTATAGAGGTTTTCTTTGGGGGTGAGTAGAAGGGAGGAAGCAGGAAAGACTGGAAACTGGAAGAATCAAAGAGTTGAGGTTTTTAAAGAAGTGGGGCTCAGATTGGAACTCCTAGTTCCAAGGGGCTGTGCAGGCCACACTCTCCTAGACTTTAAATGTTATCTGAGGGACTCCTGCAGTGTGCGGGAAATTGCCTGTGAATGGCCACATCTGTACTACTCCAAAGACAAATGATGCACAGAAATGGGGCTTCTAAATGTTTTTGTTATTATTGTTGTTGTTTTGAGCCAGTAAGTTTAAATTGCAAGGTCAAATCTTTTTTTTTATCTTCCAGGCACAGAGATGACTATGGAGCAAAAAAGAGATGAATATGGGAGCAATGACAGCTGCACTATTCAGAAAGAAGGATTCTCCTTTCTTCATTTCTGCACCACATGCAGCAGCCTTCCCAGAGCTGTGAATAATCCATTTGAGGGAAGGGAGGGGGGATAGAAAACTAAATATAATTTATGCTTTGCTAATTGAAATCAAATAACAAAATTCAAACTCCCGTGAGTTGCAATGCTCACGTTTAAATAGGGTTGAAATATTATTAACCTGACTCTATTTTAGCAGGTTGACTTAGCTTTTCCAGATTGAAAATAATTATTCTGCAAGTTCCCCACTGAAGAAGGGGACATGGCTTAGTGGTTCACTCCCAGAGTCATAAGGATCAAGCTAGAGTAGACACTGCAGAAAATAGAATTTAAACATGTCAAGTTTGCATTTCTTTTCAGAACCAAGAGCTTTCAACCATATCACCAACAAACCCTTTAAAAAAATATCCTCAAGAACCGCAGCCTAGTCTTCTGCCCTCTTTCTCTAGAGAATTTCAGTCTACCGTGTATGCAAGAGTATACAGATACTTTGCGGGTGGGGTGGGGGGTGGCTGCCACTTTTATTTCCCAGCTGAGAGTGGTTAAATATTGGCTAACTGTATTCAAAAATGGATTTGCTTATCATATTTATGTCTTTTTCATAAGGACCTGGCCTCCTTCTTTGAGGACACATACGTACTACGCTTCTTTGGAAATAGCACTTAATGTCTTGACGTTCTGGGCTTGAGGGGACAGGTAGTTAGCCAGGAAGATGGAAAATGGGAAGTGTGATTGAAGCGCTGGTTCACTGTGTATCCACCCAGGATGGAAGAGATGAGTGTCAGCTAGAGCAATGATCATTCTTTGCCAGTAGAGAATTTTCTTTAAAGCCTAAATTATAAGGTCGTCCTTTATTTATTTGCCATTGAACTCCAAAAGTGACCACATTCCTTCAGCAAAGCTATAAATTCTGGAGGCCCCTTCCCTTGGAAGTAATTCCTACAAAAACATAAGGAGAGTGGGTGAGAGGAAAAGAGAGCAAACAAAGATACAGGCGAGATTTTCTCCAAACTGTCCTCAATCCCAGCTTCCTTAAGAATATTTTTGAAAGGAGAGATGCTCAAGCTTCACCCTAGAGATTCTGATCCATCAACAGGACTGAAATGGAGCCCAGAAATCTGTGCTTTGGAAAAACCCCACAACTGATTCTGATGTAAAGCTAGGGCTGACACCCACTGCTTGCTCTGCTTATAAAACAAGGCCCCAAATCAGACAGCCCCACAATATACCCTTCCAGACAACCATGCACTTTTTTCCTTCAAATACATGTGTATATGCATGTGTCTGTGTGTATACACACTTATACACATACACACTTATATATTTGTGCCTATATATGTATATATAAACATATATGTGTATGCATTATGTATATGTTTTCATCTATACTTTATTTGATATTGGTAGTGAAGGTGTATCTGTTGCCTTCAGTTCAATATCAACTTTCTTATCTGAAAAAAAGTTTTTATTTATAAGGCTATTTCTTAATCTGGCATATCAGCCCATTAATTGCCAGGCTTAGTTAAGATAGGGAAAGCCATACCTCTTTTGGGAGTGATGATCTCTGTGCTGTTTCAAGATCCATCATGTCCTACAGACAGAATCCTCTGGGCCCCATGGCCATCCCAGAAAAGATGTATTCCCAGCAGGCCAGGGGTGGGGTGGTGGGGGTGGGGGTTGGGGTGTGGATGTGACCAACACAAATACGCCATAGGAACCCATTAATCAGGTTGCATTAAGCTTTATAACAACACAGTTTTCATTTAGCGGGAGAAATGACAGTTTAATAACAGCTGAACAAATTTAACTCCCCCCTCATACATATTTCCAATTTTCCTAGAACAGTTTCTGGTTTAGGCGATCTGCAAACAAGTGCTTTATGTCAAATGCTGCTTTTTAATAGAATCAAACTAATGGGAAGGGACACTTTATTCAGCAGTTCTTGATGGGGGCATTGGAAGACAGCCCTTGCTCCCCCCACCCACCCTTAAACTAGATCTGACAAATGGAGTGAGCCCTCTTGTCACTGTCCCAGTATGTGCCATCTCTGAATAGTTCAAGTGAAGCATGAGATGACCTGGAGGGGGTCATGGTGGGGCAAATAGAAAGGTTTGCAGAATGGTGACTGCTCCCCTCCCCATTGTGTTGCTAAGGATTATTCAGGACAAGAGACATGCCACCCAAGTCTTTGCCCTTCTGGGGACCCTAAGGGATGGAGCCCATCCCAACAGCATGCCTGAGAACTATGGTGCAAGGGGAGAGGGCCTTGAGGTAAGGATACCTCCCACCAAGAGGACTGGCTTTCTTCTTTCACCCCCAGATGTGGCCACTGATCTTTACCAACCTTGGGGCTCCGAACTCAACTGCAATCCCACCACTCTGGGAGCAGCCCTGTGGGCCTAATTCTATCACAGGGGCATATTCCAAGCTTCTCCACAACCCAGGATACTCATGAGGAGGGAGACTCAACCCTCCTTGGAGGGCTCTTAGAAAGAACATTTACTTTGGTGAGGAATGTGCATGCCTCTGTCTTCATATTATGGGATGGAAGGAAGTCAAGGGGTTGTGGTATGAAGCCTTTAAGGAGAAGGCTAGAGACACCTTCAAGGGAGAACCTTGCTCCTAGGAGTCCTGGAGCACTGAGCCACAAATAATATTCTGGAGAGATGCCAAAGCAGACATTTATACAGCAGGTGTCTATGCCAAGGATTAGAATCCAGGCTCCCCAAACTAAAGTGAGAGACCCCACAAAGCAGACCTTCCTTTCTTTCTATCATTCAAGTAAACATTCCTGGTACTGTCTCTGACTCAACAGCTATTTATCCTCTATCCTCAGACTCTATTAACTAGCAGAAGGCAAGGATAAGCAGTGGGTTCTAGCGGTCATCTGGTCAACCAGATGCTGCTGTCTAGCCAGGCCTGGTTTCTCCATGGGGATGCCTGGGATCCACCCCTTTGCTTAAGCCAATGAGTTGCAGACAATCCTGCTGGGGAGAATGAGATCTACTCAGCACTCCAACAAGCCTCAGGATGCAGAGGGGGCTACAAGACTCAGGTAAGGAGCCTCCTTAGCTATTCACTAGACTTCCCTCCATATCTCTAGTCTCATTTGTCACTCTCTTCCTGTTCCCACTGGAAATCTTCACCAGTCATTTGGTAAAACATCATGTTGAAGGGTTTATAGAATTTCCGCAGTCTGTGGATCACATCTGGGTCAATGCGGGGATGAGTCCGACCCTTACTCTTGCCTAAACACCTTGGGGTACTGCTGTCTTCCGGCTTCTTTAGGCAAGGGAACCCCTTGGTTTTATTGAAATAGAAATGCTTCTCAGTCACAATACGCTTGAGGCCTAGAAAATCCTGTACTTTAGCCATTTCCCCGGCAGGGTCCACTATGAGTCGCTCACCGCTGACAAAGAGGATCTGAGAGAGGGGGAAGTACTGGAGCCAGTTTTCCAGGTGCAGGGCGTAGATCCCTATTCGAATGGCACTCCAGGATGCATCGATCAGCCCCAGGGTCCGGTTTTTGAAGGCCAACACCTCGAAGGTGGGGATCTCAGGTTTCTTCGACAGTGTCTGAGTGTAGTCAGAGATGGCCCTGGTCACGGGGTTTCGCACCACCACAATCAGTTTGATGTCCTTGGCCATAGAGTGGATGCGCTTGGGAGCCTCATTTGTCACAAAGTAACTGGGTGTCTTCTCCATAGTTATCTGCCCGTCCAAAGTCTTAGGCATCACATTTCTGGAAGAGGGAGGAAAGGGGAAGAGAGTGGTTATTTCTCTGTAGAAATATAACTTTATTTCCTGGCACAAAAATGTGTGAAATAACTAACTTTGTGAGAAGCCACCAATTAAAATTAATTGATCAACACCTGGGAGTTCTTTTTTAACTATGTGCCCTGACTATAGTCCTAACTGTAAGAGTTAGATATTGATTCTTGGGAACCATATACATCCAGATTTAAATCATTGCTCTACTTCTTTTCAGTTTTGTTTAACCCAGACAAGTACTTAATTTCTCTGTGTATTAGTTTTATAATCTCTGAAATGGAGATAGTGATAGCACTTACTTCACACTGTAGTTTAAGGATTAAAGTATTTACCATAGAATTGGCAAGCATAAGAACTCAATAAAGTAAGGATATTGTTGTTGTTTTAGTGGCTTTCAGAAAATATCTGAGTTCAACAAGACTTCAGAGACTTTCTAGCTAGTCCACGAGTAGGCAAACTACCATCTGCCTACCGAGAATGATTTTTACATTTTTAAATGACTGAAAAAAATAAAAATAATAAGTACATTTTGTGATGCAAAAAAAATGAGATTTCAGTGTCCATAAATAAAGTTTTATCAGAACATAGTCAAATTTATTAATTTATGTATTGTCTATGGTTGCTTTTGCATTATAGCATCAGAGTTGAGAAGTTGCAACAGAGACCACATGGCTGACAAAGCCTAGACTATTTACAATCTGGCCCATTAAGAAAAAGTTTGCTGACCCCCAATCTAGTCCAAAGGCAATTTTGTACAAATGAGAACTCTGGAGCTTAGGGATAGAGAATGGACATGGGAATCAGACAGGCTTTGTGACCTCAGCAAGTTGAGTCACATCCCCAGGCCTTAGTATCCTCATTTGTAAAAGAGTAAAACTAACCTCAAGATTCTGTTGAGAATCTATGGGGTGAGAGCATCTCGCACAGGTTGCGTTCAATATATGGGAGTCTTTTTCTTTCTTTTCTCCCAAGTATACCCAGTGAACCAGTGGTAGATTACACCCTTAGGCCCATCCATGTCTCCTGATTCCTTTGCCAACCTTGTATCTGTGTTCACCTGCAGAGTGGCATTGTCTCATTTGGGAGCTTCAAGATATTAAACCATTTATAACCATTTGTCCCCCAGTCCCAATGTGGCAAAGATCCTATTATACAGTCAATTTGCTATAGGCATATGTAGACCAAAGTTAATTGACGATAAACCTGTTCAATACCTGTCGGTACAGCACGCCATCTGCCACCATGTCCTTCATTAAGTTCCAAGCCTTGCACCAAAGTGGTACATTTAGGATTATACAAGACCTCTTTGTTATGATGACATGCTTTTAAATGTCTCAGCTAATAAAACTTAATACAGACGAAGATCCCTTAGCTTCCCCTACCATAATTAAATTTATTTACTATTGTGTGTGAGGAGAAAGAATGACTTTTCTTTTATCTCTAATTCACATGCTCTGTCAATAATTAATTGCTACTGGGTTTTGAGCTTTCTCAGCAAGCACTTTTATTAGGCAAGAGGATTTTGCCTGGTGGCGAAATTAACATAGAGCTAGATGTTATTAGAGCATAATGACTGGGCAGCATGGAGTTTTCTGATCAGGGCAATAGCCCCGGCCATAAATAATCATGCCCGTCCTGGACTGACATATTCTCCAAAGTATTTTGAGTGTCTTCATGTTTATGTGCCTGTTCGACCCTTACCAGATCTGTCTCATTTGGAGGAGCAAGGCTAAGGGACACAGTTGTTGGAAGCCAGATGTGCCTGCTTTAGGAGTCCTGACCACCCTATTAACTTTGATGACATTACTTTACTCATTTGGAGACTCAATTTTCTCATCCAAAAAATGGGGTTAATAAGAGTTCCTTCTTCATATCCCAATGAAGATTAAATGTGATAATGCATGTAAATCACTTAGCAGAGTACCCAATTAATGCCAGATTTTTTTTTTTTTTTTTAACTTAAGCCAGCTGCATTCTCACAGCAATTCTTAGGGAAGGACCATGAGAAATACTTACATTTGACCAAACAGTAAAGCTTAGCCACATGGGAACTAAGGGACTGATTCAGACCAAAGTATATTCTGACTCAAGCCAAGATCATCAACCACACGCTTCCTGATCTGGAGACTAGTAACCAACAAGGGAGCTACCATTAGTTCATCCTGAGTTTGGGGAGCATACTGATATGTTCTACCTTCATTTCAATTATTGTGGAATTCATATGATATTGTAAAAATATTAAATAAATGTTGATTCCAAAAAAATAACCACCTGAAGACAAGAGCTATTTTTATATGACCCTTTCCAGATTTTGTCCCTTGGATGTATTTGCTTGTTTATTTTGTTTCCTTTTTCTTTAGCATGAGAGCAGCTACTAGGCATTTCTTCTTCATTCTTTGCCGTTCACTTTTAGACCTCAGTGATTTCCTTTATATTCAGCTAAAATTTATCTTGTTCACTTCAGCTAACTATGACAGCCTGTGGATCTTTGTGGATCTTGAAATGGTCCTAATTTTTAAGCCAGTGGGTGTAGTCAGTAAGTGTGTGTCTAGCTCAGTGCTGGGTACACAAGGGAATGAGGGGAGGGGGTCATTAGAGAAGGCACTGAAGAAGACACTGGAGAAGGTAGAGGAGAGCAGAGGAGTCTAAATGGTTTTGATCGTGTTACAGATAAATGTTAAACCATTTAATTTAGGACTGCTCCTATTTTTGGGGCACAAATGGTGAGAACATCTTTTTGAGCTAAGAGCGAACTCTCACTGCCAAAAAGAAGATATCCAGTAGCTGCTCAAAATCTATGAAGTAGATTTTGATTCCAAAGCAGTTATATTCATTCATTCATTCATTCATTCTGTAATGCATAGTGGTTACTTACTGGTAATATAATAAGGCACAAAGCAGACATGGACCCTTCCTCAACAGAGCTTCCAGTCGGGTTACCACATCTGATGTATGTAAAGCTTTCACAAGTTCACATAATTAATTATTTTAATCAACAGGACAGGTATCATTATTATTCCAGTTTTGCAAAGAAAAAAGTAGGCTCGGAAACTAAAGACAGTTTTCAATGTCTCACTAAGTGAGCGTGTCTTTTGTTTCTAAGTCCAGGGGCCAAACAAATGTGACTCCACACCAGTGTCAGTACATAAAGCCAGTTCCTGACAAATAGTTGGTACTTCGGGAAATATCTGATGAATGCATAGATGAATGACAAGCCATTAACCTCCTTCCTTCCCTTCTGCCCTAAAGCTAGGCTGTTGCTGTGATTGATTTTGTAGCCCTCATCAGCCTTTCCTCAGGCCCTTTCTCCTCACCAGGGCTCTCACCTGGGCCCCCATTCCAGAAAGTATTTCCATTCCCATCCTAGTTTCCTTGTTCCTGTAAATCTAGAGGAGGCTTCTTTTTTACTGTCTAAGACCAATCCCTCCACTTGGGCTTTAGAGCTTATCCTCATTCCCCTCTTCAGGATTTTTCACACCCAATTCCCTTCTCTTATGTCAGGTGCTCTAGAAGTTTTTCTCAACTGGATCTAACATGTCAAGATGCTCATGACATGTCAAGATGTTCTTGTTCCCACACTTTACTGTACTAGAGGAACAGAAAGAAGACCAGTGTTGTCAGATGGAAGTGAGCAAAGTTAAGAATGTGAAAAATAAGTTTAGGGATGTAGGGAAGGAACAGACCATGGAGGGTTTTATAGGCCCTGGGAAAGACACTGGATTTTATTCTAAATGTATGAGAAACCAATGAAGAATAGTGATCAGGAGAATATGATATCTTTTACATTTTAAAAGATTTATTCTGGCTGTTTCACTGAGAACAGAGAGGGTGTGGCAAGAGTAGAAGAGCAGCAACCTGCTAAGAGGCCATTTTGGGACACCAGGTTAGAGACGAGGGTGACATGGATACAGGGGGAGACAGCAACATGCTAAGAAGTGCTTGGATTCTGGATGTAATTTTTTTTAACTTTATCAAAATATTTAAAAAAACAAACAATAAAAAAACATTTCAAACAAAATAAAAACAAAGGAATAAGAAAAAAACAAATAACCCTACCCCAAGTAAACAGACAGACTATAACCCAACAAAGGAATAAGAAAAGCAAATAACCTAAAATAACTACATTTCTGCAAACTTGTTCCTACCATACCCCCCAGAAATTAACAAACCATAGTCATTCCTGAGTATTCCCAGAACATTAAGTTTACTCTCCATAACTTATCTGTTCTTCTCAGATTATCTGGATGTATTTTGAAAGTTGGGCCAACAGTCCTTAACAGGTGCAAGAGAGAAAGAGGGTCATAGATAACTCTGAGATCATTGACCTGAGCTCCTGATTGAATAGTAATATAGCTCACTGATAGAGAGAAAGCTGGGAAAGAAGCAAATTTGAGGGGAAAGATACTAAGTCTAATTTTTGGACATGATAATCTGATACCCATTATGTAACCAATTGGAGATGTTCCTGAGATCTTGATTTGGGAGTCTGTAATTCAAGGGAGACCTAGATTGAAGGTGCAAATTTATGTCATGTGCTTACATGCCCTCTGCCAGGGAGTAGGAAGAAAGGATATCTTCCTCCTCTTTATCTTTGTAGTGGAAGATGGGATCTGCCTTTGGCTATTTTGGGAGTACTTTTGAATAGGACATATTTCTAGAGGTTAGGTGTGCATGCAAAATCATTTAAGTATCCATTACAAAGATTGTCACTAACTCCTTTTCATTCCCAGAGCCCTTGATAATGATCTGTGTTACAGAATTCAGCATAATGTCACAGTATGATTTGTTTTCCATGTCCTTCATGGCTAGACTCAGTTCCTTAAAGCCAGGGGCAATAGTTTATTAATCTTTGTATCCCCGACATACACTGTGCCTGCCACATGGTAGATGTCCAATAATTTTTTGTGGTTATTGGATGAATAAATGAATGGCAAGCAGATAAATAAATGTCCCCTGGAAGGCAGGAGAATTGGGGCAGTTGGGAGGACATGGGTCCTCCAGGTTGGTTTTCCATGCATAGGGTTCAACTTGGGGATGACTGAGCTCCATGCCATCCCTATCTGAAAGACCAGGTACTTCTAGGTAGACCAGATGGCAAGAAAACACTCCATCTGGGCTTGGAACAGCTCGTTAACAGCATCTTGGGTGCTCAGAGCAGCTGCAACATCAGTGTCGACACACAGTCCCGAAGCTAGAATTACTCCGCAAGATCACACAGCTGCTCTCATAGCCCCAAATGTTTGTGAGGAACTAGACCATTCCCTCCGCCCCCAACCCCACTGGCAGTGGTGCTTTGTTAAGCACAACTCCATCTGAATGCATTTTAGCATCTGGGGGCCTCACAGGAAGCAATGATAATAGTAATTATCATACAGCACACAGGGAGTGCCGGAATTTACTGAGTGCTCATTATATGCTATGCTTCGTAGTTTAAGGTTCAAGTTCTGAGGCCAGACCCACTTCTGTAAGCACTTTTAGACATTAGACTCTATAGCCTAGTGGTTAAGAACACAGACTCTGGAGCCAGACTTACTGAGATTGAATGCACTTATTACCTATGTAACCCTGCGCAACTTAACCCAAGTAATTCATGTCTCAGTTTCATTATCTGGAAAACAGACATCATCATCATTGTATCTTCCTCTTAGGGATATTGTGAGGATGAAATGAGTTAATAACTAAGAGAGGGCCTTATGTATGCTTAATGTATGTCCTCCATACATTAGAATTTTCAAAACAACTCTCTTAACAAGCCACTATTTTTATCCCCACTTTAGAAATCAGGAAACTGAGGCTAAAATGAGATTGATTCATTTGTTCAAAGCCACAAGTGGTAGCTATGGGATACGATAGCAGGTGTGTCTGATGGCATAGCTCAAGCTCTTAATTACTGCTTGGCGATGATTAACCAGGCTGAAACAGAGGCTCACAATGTTATGTGACTTGGCCAAGGTCACTCTACTAATAGGTGGCAACATGGAATTTTAAAATGAAACTCGTTATGTGTGCTGCAACAGTAGACTGTCAGAGACTTAGCATTGGGAGTTACAGAAACAGAGGCCAGAATCCCTAGAAATTCTTGCCAGATCAAGCTACATCATTCAATTTGTGATATCTCTCTCTGGGGCCTCTTCAATTGAAGTGAATGGATGCCATCATGAACGCCCAGGGAGAAAGCAATCACCCGTGTTAGATATGAAGGGCCCATTCAATCTGGAAGGGTCAGTGGAAGATCTTGGCTTTGGCTTGCCTGCATTAGAGGTATATGGGCACCTTACATTTTCCCAAATGCATTATCCAGCAGAACAAATGGTGCATAAATTAGCAGTATTTTCTAAGCCCTCCTGATAATCTGTAACCCAAGAGAATGTTGGTTAGAGAAAGGGCATGAGATGGGGCCATTTCCTCTGTATTGAGGAAAGAAACTCACTTAGAAACTCAGCTGAGTCCCTGCTACTGCCAAGCACTGAGCAAGGCAATTGCACGTGTTATCCTGGTTAACGTCACAAGTGCCATTTGATCCATTGAGCACTTTATAGATGTGGAAAGTGAGGATCAGAGAGACAATGAGCCCAGTCCAAAGTCACCAGTCAGCCCTTGCCCTGTCCAGTTATTTTGGAAATTTCATTGTGCTTTTCAAATGCAAATTCATGAATCCTTGAGTCCATGAAACTGAAAAGCAAAACCATTTGGGAACCTATAGCTTATACTGGTACCCGAGAAAAAGCAGCCTGCCATGGGGTCATATGGCTCTTGACCAAAATGAAACTGAGAAATGAGGAGTCCTGCGTCATTCTGACTTAACAACTAACTTACTGGATGACTTTAGGAAAGGGATCTTCCCTTTCTGGTCATCAGATTCTTGTGCATTGGATGGTTGTATCAATATTGATCCATTAATTCCAACAAATATTTATTGGCGCTTATCATATTACCAGATGTCAGGTATATGTTGCTAGTAAAGCTAGCATGGACCCTGCCCTTCAATGGACTGTAAGGGAGGGAAAGGCCTGACCTTGTTCCACTAGCACAAAGACTGGACAGGAATGGGTTTGTTTATTAAATGGCTGTTGCAGCTTTAATGTCCTGTGTTGTAACATAGTCTGTAGTTCAGATGGAACATACATCTCTGTTGTGGACAGAGGTCTCTTTTCAAAGAGTGATATCTTCTGAGTCTCCGCTCCATTCCCAGATGCCTAAAAGTGGGACAGAGGAGAGCAAAAGGAGGAACAGGGTGAGAAGTGAAGGATAAAGGAGATCAGAAGGGAGAAGCAGGAGCAATGAAGACAGTAGGTAGGAAAAGAGTGAAGAGGTAGAAGGAGGAGCTGGGCTTTGAAGATGTGCAAAGAGTTTCAATAACTGGAAAAAAGGAGAAAAGCATTCCAATTTTAAAAGAGCACTTGACCAAACTGTGAATTGGAAACAGTAAACCCAGGTCTTGGTGCTTCCTTTGTTTTCAAGTTTGTGCCAGACAGGCACATATAAGCTTAGGATTAAAAGGTTTAGGATGAAAATGTTCAAAAATTGACTGTGTGATGAATGCACAACCATATGATGGCACTGTGAACAATTAATTGTACACTGTGGATGATTGTAGGGTATGTGAATATATCTCAATAAAACTGTATTTTTAAAAAAAGGTTTAGGATGATCTTTATTAGAGATATTTCACTAAGAGGTATTAGCCTGAGTGAGGTAGGCTGAGAATGTAGGTAATCATTATTCCCCATGTTATCAATAAATAAACTGAAGCTCAGAGAAGTTAAGTGCCTTATCTAAGATCACACAGTCCATATGTGGCAGAGTTGGGATTTGAAATCCAGCAGAGCCTGTACTCCTCATCACTATTCAATATGATAAAAGTGAGAAAGTCCTAAGTGGAAGATCATGGAGGATGGGGCAGGATAGTGAAGTGGAGAAATGAGGGTGGGGAGGTATTCTTCCTTTGAGAAAGAAGCCCTAGTAACAACAGAATCAATGCTGATAAACCCTTGGGGTTTGGCAGTTGGGAATTTCCTGCCTGATAGCTTTGATATTCCCAATGATAGAATTCAAGAGTCAATTGCGAAGCCCAAGGGCCCAGGGAGTGGGGTAGAGGACTCAAAGAGAACAAACTTAACTAGATGAAATAGTAATAATTTATGGATGATGGTGACTTATTGAGAAATCATCCTGTGTTTATTTTTGCCTCTGGAGACTCATCTGGAAAAGGTGGCAAGGAATTCCTCACTCACGCCACCACCACCACCATGCATCTTCCTCTGCAAAGAAGTTAGCCAGTCCTTTATTCCTAAAGTCAGCCTAATTTTTATTCCCCAGGGGAGGTGGGCAGCTTTCCTGAATTATGCACTGAAAGAATAAGCTAATTGACATGTTAGAGAACCTTGGACAAACTCATTGAGAAGCCTTTATGTTTCAAGGATCTACATCTAAGTCAGAATTTCTCAACTTCAGCACTACTGACATTTTTGGATGGATAATTCTTCATTGTGGGAGTTGTCCTGTGCATTGTAGGTTGTTCCAGAATACCTGGCATCCACCCACTAGATTCCAGTGGATCTTCCCCAAATTGTGACAATAAAAAATATCCCTAGACATTGCCAAATGTCCCTTAGGAGTCAAAAAACACCCCCATTTGAGAACAACTGGTCTATCCAAACTGCCTGGGTTTGAATCTGGGCTCTGCTGCTAACTAACTGTTGGATTTGGGCCAAGTTACTTAACCTCTCTGTTCCTTGATTTCCCTTTACATCAAATAGGGAAGACCATAATGATAACGATAATAATAATGATAGTAATAATACACATCTCTGAAGTTTGTTTTTAAAATGAAATGAGTTAATATATAAGCTGCCTTTATGGCCTAACACATAAATGCTATATTAGCATTTGTTCTTTGTTGTGGCATTGTTATACTACTGAGACAGGTAATCTGCAGCAGTTTGAAGGCTGTGATCCAATTCTTAGGATAGTAAAAACCTGCGATTGCTCAACACAATGCCCTGCATATGGAAAATCTAATCATATGGATATTTGTGTCCATTGGCAGTAAGTGCCCAGTCTTCGAGGACCTTGTGGTCATATTTGGCAGGTGGGGAGTGAGGCCACCAACAGAGCCAAACCCCACAGGACCAAATGAAGATCAGGGCCATCCCCTACATCCCTGGGCTCCCTGCTCCCCATGAAGCATCAGAGGTGGCTCTGAATAATGACTGATAAAGGACTTCTATTCAAACTAGTGACATGGTTTTATGATAGGTATAATTTGGATCAGAAAAATGAATGCCCTTTCTTGAAATTCAAGGGCCAAGGAGTAATTCTTAACTGTTTTATGCGAGAGAACGATCAACAGACATTGAGGATCTAACTGAAATTGAAAACCATAATTTGAATGAACAATAATCTACTCAGTGCCTTGGGACCAACATTGCACCAGGCAGTTGGGAAGAATGACCAGAGACAAGAAAAATGAGGATGCTTGTGAGTGCTTGAGACTTGCACCAAATTTAGACCCCAGATGAGTGATAAGTGAAGGAGTTCAGGAGGGAGATGATGGACAGGTGGACAATGGGGAACAGAAGGGACTAGAGGTCTGGATGTAGACTTTGGAAATGAAGTGTTGACCACCTTCTTGTATGCAATGTGAAGAGAGAAGTAAATTCTATGCATTTTCCCCTGATGATTCTACTGAAACAAAAACAATACTAACATGAATTTCTCAAGGTATCATCAAAATGAATAAGGTGCGTGCCCAGAATTTCAGGAGGTGCAGCAAAAGGAAAAGGAACACAGGAGGATGGTAAATGCTATGCATGTTATACCTCCATGACTGGTGGGAAAACTTCTGAGAAGGTAGTGAGGCATAACGAAAACTGACTCTTAAACTTCTCTTGAAGAGACCTAGGTATATGAGACAGAGAATATGGGAATATACTCCCCTCTAAGGGGAAGACTACTTGGAAAAACTGTTCATTATCACTTCTGAGGACCCCTGTGCCAGTTTGAATATATTGTGTCCCCCAAACGCCATTATCTTTGATGTAATCTTGTGTGGGCAGATGTTATCAGTGTTGATTAGATTGTAATTCTTTGAGTGTTTCTTTGGAATGTGCCCCACCCAGCTGTGGGTGATGACTCTGATTGGATAATTTCCATGGAGGTATTACCCCACCCATTCGGGGTGGCTCTAAGTTGACCAGTAGAGCCATATAAATGAGCTGACACAACAGAAGGAACTCAGTGCAGCTGTGAGTGATGTTTTGAAGAGGAGCTACAGCCAAGAGGGACACTTTGAAGAAAGCACAGGAGCTGCAGATGAGAGACAGTTTGAAGACGGCTGTTGAAAGCAGACTCTTGCTCCAGAAAAGCTGTGAGAGGAAAAACACCCCAAGAGCAACTAAGAGAGACATCTTGGAGGAACTGCAGCCTAGAGAGGAACGTCCTGGGAGAAAGCCATTTTGAAACCAGAACTTTGGAGCAGGTGCCAGCCATGTGCCTTCCCAGCTAACAGAGGTTTTCCAGACACCATTGGCCATCCTCCAGTGAAGGTATCTGATTGCTGATGTGTTACCTTGGACACTTTATGGCCTTAAACTGTAACTGTGTAACCAAATAAACCCCCTTTATAAAAGCCAGTCCATTTCTGGTGTTTTGCATTCCAGCAGCATTAGCAAACTAGAACAACCCCTTAGTGTTATGTACCACTTTTGGATAGAACTTATCTCAAAGGATCACACATTAAGAACATGGCCTATCTCATATGGCATCTTCTTCTTTGTTTGTAGCCAGAGACACAAACAAAAAAAAACAAAACTGAAAAAAGACAAAAAACTTTTTCAGGTCGTATCAGGTTGGATCTTGCTTTATAAAGTATCTCTGCTCTTCCAAACAAGAAAAATGAGGACTTCATACGTTTTCATCAATTTTAATGGTGTTTTTGTTTCCTGAATAGTCAGAACTTGTCATACATAATATTAAAGTTCCCACATCAATGTCATTGGATAAGACCCCAAAGAGAAAATGGCCTGATATGATTCAGAGCATGCAGCACCTTCTCTGGATATCAGAAGAGGGCTTAGGTGTCATGGGTATGTTCAGTGACCCCTGGTGTTGTCGGAAATGCCAATTCATCACAAAGAGTTGAATGCTTTATCCCCATGCTTTTACCAAATTTCCCTACCAATCTTTTGAACTACATACATTTCCTTTCACAGGATCTAAGTTCTGGAACCAATTTAACTTATCCAAGTAATTATGTATTTATGTTTCATATTTTATATATCAGAAATATCTACAATTGATTATTAGTGTTCTTTAGGAGAAAAATACCAAGGCCACAATATTGGGGAAAATTTTAGCCACAAAAAAAGAAAATCATTTATTCATTAGATTGGCAACTAGTGTGTGCTTGGCACTGTGCTAATATTAGGAGATAAAAAGAAGAGCAATTTCTTATCCTCATGAGGTTTGCATTTTCTGAAATGGTTTAAAAATAGTTTGAGAGATCTATCCTTATCTTTTAGGACTCATAGAGGTCCAAGATTTGGGGATCATTGATAAAGGGACAATTTGATTCCAAGGTTCACAATCGCCTCCTTCAGAGTTCATTCTCATATTGACAAAAGGCTAAGTGTTGGACTCTGGGGTCCCATCTCTAAACCATACTGGCTTGAGGAACTCATTTCATGTCTTTGATCTTCAGTTCCATTGTATATCAAAAGGGGTAATTACTTCTACGCATTCACAAGACAGGATATCAAGCAACTTGGCACAGACCAAGGATTGAATGTTCCCTCTTGTTATCACCACTAGTGTAACATAGCACACAATAGGTGTAAACAAATCTATCTGTTGAGTGCATGAAAATGAAAAGCCCATATGATTCACAGAGGATTCACGAGGATTCATACATGCTTGGGCACCCTGAGGTGGCAAGGAAAGATGTTTAGTAATTCCCTGGAATTTAAGGGAATTGCAGAACCTCATGTATCAACTTCTATTAGCTATTTTATTGTATTTTCTTTCCTCGGGCTCAGTGTTTCAAAGGGCAGGTGCAACAATTAATTGATGATTACAGAGGTGTCACCATGCCTGCACAAGGCACCTCATGCTCATGATTTAACAGACAGTGACACGAGAGGGGTTTCTCTTGGGAAGTCTGCACATCAGGTCTCCCCACCTTCCACTTCGCTCCCAGCTGTGTGTCAGCTCATTCCTGTCTCAGGGATACTGCCAGCCCTCCTTTCCTTCCTTCTCGTCTGCAACCTGCAGCTGATCCAAGCCCTGCTTGCTCTTGCTGAGTCTGCTTCCGCCACCCTCATGCATGTTAAGCCCCTGAAGTCCCTAACTGTGTGAACCATCACACCTCTTAGCTTTAGAGTGGTGAAGATGCTGCTCTTTCTGAAGGTGACTACCAATCTGCCAGGTTGTCATTCAAGTCTTGCCTATTCTTGCATTACCCTTTGCTTTGCTCCATCTGTCTTTCAAGACACTCCCATATCTTCTTGATCCCCATCACCAGCTGCTTGCCTAGAGCTTCACTTTCTGACCATTTGCAGTCATGCCTCCTGAGCAACTGCATTCTACCTACTTGGGTGAATTTCCCTCTAGCTGTGCAGCTGACTGTACTTGTGTCTGTCACTGGGCTCCTGGTTCTGCCATCTCTCTAAATGACTTTGGGAAACCTGCTTATCTCAACCTGGTGATCTCAAACCTCAGTTTCCTCATCATATAAAATGGGGATAACAAGTAAGATCAGTCTCAAAGTGTGTTTCACAAGGACTGAAAGGTCCTTATCTGGCACTTAGCACTTTGCCTGAAAGGCATTAACGGCTCAATACAAGTGCTAATTATTGTTGCTATTATATAGGAAGTCCTTTTCTTCATTCTTCATTCTCAGAGAATCCCCCCTTAGGGCCACTGCTGATGGCGGGGTCATTTTCTTTTTATCTCTTGTGCATCCTTAAAACGAGCTTAGCTTTTTGTACATAATGTGTATGTGTTTCCCAAGGAAACTGGTCAGCTGGTCAAATAATTCTCGGCGAAAGCATCGATGTTTTATCGGTGAAAGGATTCTTTGGGTCAGCTCACGCCGGGCTATGGAAAGTTGTAAAAGCAGGTCAGTCAAGATAGCAGCATTCATCCACATGCATGCACGGGGGGAATGGTGCTGTGAAGAACAAGTATGCTTTGACACACGGGCGTGTCTGGTGGCAACCGAGATACCGTGTTGAAGGGAACTTGTGCTCTGTGCTGAGTCATTGCAGTCCCGAAGCCCCTTTCCCTACATGTGGCCAGCATGGCAGAGCAGCCTCTGCTACAAAGCTGCCAAGCAAGAGCCATCCATGTTGTTGTCCTTGAGCTATTTCCTTCAGAAACTTGCATCCCCAAATCAAGAGCTCTAGTTTCAATGATGTAAAATACAATCACAAATTCATTAGTGCACCCTACTGTGCCTGTATTTAGACCTCACTTTCACAGCTGGGGGTACATGAAATACTAAATAGATTTTCAAACCAATCAATCTGATCACATAACAGATGGAGAAATGACAGATGGGAAAGAGGATCAGCACACACCTAGAGAGATATATACACAAGCATGCACACACACTACCCTATGAGGACCCTTATATGTCAAGCCCCTACAGAGTCTGTCTCTTCTCTGCCTCTCTGTGTCTCTGTCTCTGTCTCTCTCTTTCCAAGTCTCTCTATTCCTCTTATCTCTCTCTGGAAATTGGTTCATTCACCTGCACGTGCACACACACACACCCAAACATACACACTTCCCTCTGCTTGTCCTATGATTGGCTTCTCATTCCTCAGGTCTCAGCTCAAATGTCACCTCCTCAGATATACCCCCACTTGGAGCACCTCATCTGAAGGTCACTCTCCACATCTGCCCATTTCATTGACCTCATAGGGCTTATTGTTATCTGAAATTATGTTACATGTTAATTTTATATTCATTTTCTTGTGGATTGCCTATTTTTCAAAAAAAGGAAGGTAATTTAGCTCTTTCACATATTGCTGTACCCTGCCTGGTACCACATAGGTCTCAATTAATATGTCCAGAATAATGGGAGAAATAAAATAAAGAAGGAAAAGAGGGAGAGTAGTAGGGAAGAATGTGGAAAGGAAGGAAGGAAGGAAGGAGGGAGAGAATGAGGGAAATGTGCCCAAATTAAGGCACAAAATTATACTGAATAAATTTCTCAACATACCACACTACTCATCACCTCCAACCCAGGCTTTACTCACCCCAAGTCTTCCTATCTGCCTCTGTAGTACATACAATTAATCACAAATCATGTTTGTAACTTCTTTTTCTAAAACACATTAAACGTATCCATTTTTCCATTGCTCCATCATTCCTCTACCTTGGTCCACAGCCCTGTAATCTCTAGTCTGTACTGCTTCAACAGATTACTTCTCTTAATTTCGTTCCCCTATAGGCCATTATTCACACTGAGCAAGTGTACAAAGAGTTAATAATAGAGTGGTATATAGGGAAAAAATACCCATTGCAAGCTATGGACTATTGTTAACAGTAATACCTTAATATTCTTTCATCAACAGTAACAGGTATACCACACCAATACTATGGGGATAATAATTGGGGGGGGCGAGGTGATAAGGGATATGGGGTGTTTGGCTTTTTCTTTTTTTGTGGCTATCTGATATTTTTCTTTTTGGAGCAATGAAAATTGTCTAAAATTGTGTGTGATGATTATTGCACAGCTAAGTGATGATACTGTGAGACACTATGCTTTGGATGGAATAAATGGTATGTGAATGTATCTCATTAAAATCTGCAGATTAAAAAAAAAGCTACATCAGCTGAGAGGGAGGCAGTGTAACATAGTGGTTAAGAGCATGAAATCTGAAGCCAATTGCCTGAGTTCAGAGGCTAACTCTGTCACTTGTGGGATGTGCAATGCATATTTTTTTACCTCTCTGTGCCTCAGCTTCCCCATCAAAAAATAGATATTATAGTGATAATAATACTCCTTCATCAGTACTATTGTTGTAAAGATTGATTGAGCCACTATATATAAAATCCTCACAATAAACTGTCAGCTGTTATTGTTGTTATTAACTCGTGACTCTGCTTAAATGCTTTCAATAATCTCTCACTATATTAAAAAAAAATCTAACACCTTTCTCATCATCTACAAGACCCAAGGCCTATATGAAATGTTCTACAATGTCAAATCCCATTTCATCAAAGTGCCCCAACACTTAAAATTCCTTCTTTTCCAGGGATCTTGCTTTTGTTTTTTTTCTCATCTTGGAATGGTCTTTCCCCAGAACTTTGCAAAGCTGGTTTCATCTCATCATTCAAGTCTTATATTAAATGTATGGGCCTGTGCTGTTTAGCATGGTAGCCACTAGCCAAATGTGGCTATTTAAATTTAAATTAATTAAAAAATTAAAGATTCAATTCTTCGTTCACACTAGCCACATTTCAAGTTCTCCATAGTCACAAGATCTAGTGGCTACCATGTTGAAGGTACAGATAAAACCTTTCCTTTTATGACAGAAAGTTCTATTTTTGAGAATGCTGGTTTGAATCATCAAAAAAAAAAATGATTTTTGTGACATCTATACAGCACTTAAAATATATCTCTCATAATGGCTATCTCCAAACTCTGAGATGCTGATCCCTTTGCGTATAACCTGATCGGTCTCTGGGTATCTGTGCGACACCTGAAACTCAGAGCTAGAGCTTGGCAGATATGAACATCAATATTAGTGCATACAGCAACTGTATAAAAAGCTGAAAAAGAGTCTACACTTCAGTTAGAGATATGAATGAAGCAGATCTGGTTAGGACTAGGGCAAATTGGGCCACAGGTTAAAGGATGATACTGACTGTGTTTTAAAACTTCAACTTCCATGTGAGACCAAGGGAAGAGATAATTATCTGGAGCAGGATCTATATTTTCTGTAGTAGACTAAACAATTTAATTTGTACAGTCAGCTTGTTCAAACACCATAATTACATGGAACTTTGAATAGGAAGTGAGATCTGGTAGGTTTGCACAGGTTAGTTGAAATAGTGACACATCCCAAAGTAAACTGGGCAGAGAATAATAATATATATGTAGGGCCCCTGTGCTGGTTTGAATGTATTATGTCCCCCAGAAAAAGCCATATTCTTTGACGCAGTCTTGTGGGGCAGACATATTAGTGGGGATTCACTTGGAATGTTTGGATTAGGTTGTTTGCCTGGAAATGTGCCCCACCCAACTGTAGGTGATAACTCTGATGAGATATTTCCATGGAGGCATGGCCCCACCCATTCAGGGTGGGCCTTGATCAGTGGAGCCATATAAATAAGCTGACAGGCAGAGGGAAAGCAGTGCAGCTGTGAGTGACATTTGAAGAGGAGATACAGACAAGAGGGACACTTTGAAGAAAGCACAGGAGCTGCAGATGAGAGACAGTTTGAAGATGGCCGCTGAAAGCACTCTTGCTCCGGAGAAGCTGAGAGAGGACAAATATCCCAAGTGCAACTATGAGTGACATTTTTGAGGAACTGCAGCCTAGAGAGGAACGTCCTGGGAGAAAGTCATTTTGAAACCAGTACTTTGGAGCAGACACCAGCCATGTGCCTTCCCAGCTAACAGAGGTTTTCTGGACACCATTGGCCATCTGATTGTTGATGCATTACCTTGGACACTTCATGGCCTTAAGACTGTAACTATGTAACCAAATAAACCCCTTTTATAAAAGCCAATCCATCTCTGGTGTTTTGCATTCTGGCAGCATTAGCAAACTAAAACAGCCCCCTTGAGGAGCCGGGGGAAAATGCAGAGGTGTTGGGCTTCCTCACTTGGATTGTTGCTGATATTCTCACAAACATTGAGGATTGATGGTTTGGTATGCAGAGCCCTCTATCTTGGGGCTTGCCCTTATGAAGCTCGTTACTGCAAAGGAGAGGCTAAACTTGTTTATATTTGCACCTAAGAGTCTCCTCCTAAGTACCTCTTTGTTGCTCATATGTGGCCCTCTCTCTCTAGCTAAGCCAACTCAGCAGGTGAACTCACTGCCCTCCTCCCTACATGGGATCTGACACCCAGGGGTGTAAATCTCCCTGGCAACACAGGATATGACCCCTAGGGATGAACTTGGACCTGGCATCATGGGATTGAGAACAACTTCTTGAACAAAAAGGGAGATGCAAAATGAAACAAAATAAAGTTTCAGTGGATGAGAGATTCCAAATGGAGTCGAGAGGTCATTCTGGTGAGCATTCTTATGCACTATACACATATCCCATTTTAGGTTTTAGCTAGAAGTAAATACCTGAAACTACCAAACTGCAACCCAGTAGCCTTGACTTTTGAAGATGATTGTACAACTGTGTAGTTTACAAGGGGTGACATGATTGTGAAAACCTTGTGGATCACACTCCCTTTACTCAGTGTATGGATGAACGAGTAGAAAAATGGGGACAGAGACTAATGAAGAATGGGGTGGGATGGGGGGATGATTTGGATGTTCTTTTTTACCTTTATTTTTTATTCTTATTTTTATTCTTCCTGGTGTAAAGAAAATGTTCAAAAATAGATTGGGTTGATGAATGCACAACCATATGATGGGTACTGTGAACAGTTGATTATACACCATGGATGAGTATATGGTATGTGAATATATCTCAATAAAACTGAATTTAAAAAAAGATATCTCTCAAAGAAGCCTTCCCTGATCATTACACTAAATGCCACCTTCCCAAGTCATGCTGTATCCCATTGTTCTGCTTTATTTTCTTTATTTCACTTTGTGGCATTTGTCAGTATCTGGAACTATTTAATTGACTTTTAGTTTACCTTTTTGCTATGATTCCTCATCTGGTATTAAGCTACATAAGGCAGAAGTTTGTCTTGTTCACTATTGTATCTCTAATACCTAGAATAAAGCATGTTACATAAAAGGGGCTTAGTAAATGAACCTGCTCAACACATGAATGACCTGCTCTAGATATGCACATTCACATCTTCACACTTATACATATTGTTCTTTCATATACCCAGAGGCCAGAAGCAGGACTCTGCATGTTTTTCCAGACTCTTTTCAGGGTTTTAATTCAGAGCCCTAGCCAGGTTCTAGCACCCAGAAGAGGAGCTTCAGGAAGAACCAGGCTCAAGGGGTGGATATATACTTCCAGCTGATGGGGGAGGGGCAAGTAACAATTCACAGCCCTTTCTGCATTTCTGACCATACTGCCTACACATTTCTTCCTTGAACCCCTATTACATTAATCCTACAATCACCATATCACTCAACATGCTAAGAATGCTCCAGTTTTGGAGGACGTTCTCTGGTAATTATCTCCTTTTCCCAACTCTCCCCCAAAGTGCTCCTCTCACAGTAGCCCTGGCAACCTAAGATTCTGCTTTTGCTGAAAGATCACAGGGGAGCATGTCACTGCCCCCAGGTGTCCTTGGGCCCTGTCTTCTGCCTGGACTCACTCCCCTTGGTCTACAGAATTTTTTGTCTTATTCCAGAGTTCAACAAACTTTTGATATGCTGCCTTGGGGGACATCCTGTCCTTCCCATCCCCTATATATATATTCCCAAAAAGCCTCAAACATCTGTAACCTGATGTGCTAGTTTGGATATATTATGTCCCCCAAAATGCCATGTTCTTTGATGAAATCTTGTGGGGGCAGACGTATTAGTGTTGATGAGTTTGGAACCTACTGATCATGAGTGTTTCCATGGAGATGTGACTCAATCAACTGTAGGTGAGAACTTTGATTGGATAATTTCCACGGAGGTGTTACCCCACTCATTGAGGGTGGAGCTGAATTAAATCACTGGAACCATGTAAAAAGCTGACAAACAGAAGGAACTGAGAGCAGCTGTGATTGACATTTGGGAGAGCAACTGAGAGAGACATTTTGGAGACAGCCATTGAAAGCAGACTTTTGCTCCTGGGAGAAACTAAGAGAGTACCCCCAGATGCCTAGAGAGAAACGTCCTGGGAGAATGCCATTTGAAATGCAATCTGGGAGCAAGCAGACACCAGCTACTTGCCTTCCCAGCTAACAGAGGTTTTCCCAGACACTATCGGCCACCCTGTAGTGAAGGTACCCTATTGTTGATGCCTTAGCTTGGACACTTCTATGGCCTTAACACTGTAACTTTGTAACCAAATAAACCCCTTTATAAAAGCCAATCCATTTCTGGTGTTTTTGCCTAATGGCAGCATTAGCACACCGGAACACCTGAGTTAGAATAAAAACACTATTCTGATTCCAGGTGAATAAAATGTTGCCCTTCCCAGGTCCAAATGGCTGGATTATTTCACATAATATTACATAAATACCTATCCACTTCTATCTTCATAGGTGTTTTCCACCTTCCAAGTATTTCTCATCGGCCTTCAGACAAACCTCTGCCCTGCTCCTCCTTCATCACGAGCCTCACAGTTTACCACTCCTCCTCTGAGCTCTGTGTGTGAGATAAATTCTTCTTTGAAAACCAACCCTCCATCCCTCCCCAGAGGAACTCACTGCCATCATCTTGGTTAGTATTGTTCTAGAACTTCTTGTTATATTTTTACATACAAGTACACATGACCATAGAAGTTATACAGAATACATAGTATAGTATTGTTTTGAGTGTGTATGTGTGTGTATGTGTGTACGAGTGTGTTGACACAAATAGCGTCCTATTCTTGTTAGCATTCTAAAAGATGGGTTTTCTACTCAGTAATATCTCTTAAGATCTTCCCATATCAGTAACCATCTCCTTTTTTAATGAATGTTGCCTTGTATGGTATATGCAAACCACCATTTATTTAGACATCCCCCAATAGAGAGAGGGTCCCTTAGTTTTAACCAATTTTCCTTTATAACAAATAAAGTTGAAGTGAACACCCTTGTGCATGCCTCTTTATGCACTTGTTGGAGAATTTCCCTAATACAGCTATAGAGAAGCTGAATTCCTGGGTCATGGGGTTTGTGTATTAAGAGTTTTAATAAATACTAGCAAATCACCTTCCATGATGTTTATACCAGATTATATTCTCTTAGAATGTATGGGTGTACCCATGTCTTCTCACCAACACTTACTAGTACTGAACTCTTTATTTCTGGTGAGTTGTTGTTCAGGACTCAGCTCAAGTGTCCAGTGTTCCCTGGTTGACAGGACTCCTCCTTGTCAGTTCCTGCTGTTGTGGCTAACATTCTATTTCTGTCATAGCCCCATCAAATCATATGGCACATATGTATTTCTTTTTTTCTCTACTAGACTGTTAGCTCATTGGGAAAGTGGCCAAAATAGACTCCCAGGAAAGGCTAGCATGGTTGGACCAGATTAACCTCCTGCTTTCTCCAGATGCTATAACATATGCTCATTGGAAATTCTTGTGCCCCTGGAAGTACCAAAGAGAGGCAGAGTTTTGTGTGAGCCTTTTGAATTTGAGAAATATAGATGCAAGAATAATTACATGTGGAAATTAACATGGCCTGGTGCATCTGAGCAGAAACAGTAGAGTGGCAAGTCTCAGAGGAAGGGTCTGCTGGCAAAGGAATAAATATCAACCAGACTCTGTCGACCCTTGGGTTTCAGTTCTTCAGTGGGAAGCCCTGTGTACTGGCCAACAGTCCCATCTCTTGACCCACACAGTCTGCATTTGAGTCTCGTGGAACTTCTTTCCATTTTCCGATTACACCAGACTTGATCATAGCTCAGATATTCTATGTGATGCTCCATTTACATGAAAGGTCCTTCCCTTCTTGACCAGGGATTGGGCCAACTCCTGATCATTGCATGCCCAATGCAAAGGCCTCCTCCTCTTTGCAGATCCCTAGGATGGTGACTGGCCCATCTTAGTCGTACCCACTGCTCTTGGCACAGACCTCTACTATGACTCAGTTGAAAGGATAATACCTTTAGAATATTAGTCAATACAGGGCTTTGCCATTTTTAATTTTCTATGTGAGAATTTAATCCAAAAAGTACACACAGAGACACACATATAAAATGAAAAAAATAAAATAAATGCATGTGAACTCATGACCTAAACTAAAAATTACGAATTACCAATACTGTTGTATTTATCTTTGTGAAGCTCTCTGCCATCTCAAACACTGCCAGATGTTGTGTCAGAGGGGTGGATGGATGGGGAGGGGAGAACGGAAGGGAAGAGTGAGGCAGGGAAGGGAACGATAAAGAAAGTGTGTGAGCACTCTGGAGAATCTCACATTTGTAATTAAATGCTTAGCCTGGAAATGATTTTTGTAATTTCTGCTAATTGATCAAAATTAGTAATATGATCCCATCCACCTACAAGGGACCAAGAAAGCAGAGAACATTGGAGTATAGGCCTAAAGACTAAAACAGTACTCTCCTTAATTTTGTGTTTATCATTTTCTTGTGTGTGACTAGATCACATATTACATTCCTAGATAATATATAATTTAGTTTTGTTGGTTTAGAAATTTCAAAATATGGCATAAAACTCTATTTCGTCTTCCATTAGTTTTTTAAAATGGAGCTATATCTTTTTAAATTTCATTCATGTTGTTGCATTTGGTTTTAATTATTTCACTTACACTGCTGTATATTATTCCACTGTATGAATATAGCATACTTTATTTATCCATTTTTCTGATAATGGATATTGGGGTTGTTTCAGATGTTTATTTCAGAAACAATGCTGCTATGGTGCACAATGGCAAGAGTCTCTCTAAGGTGTTTTCCAAAAAATGGAAATGTTGAGTCATGTGCTCTGTGATGCTCATCTTTATAAGACAATGCCACATGATTTTCCAAAGTGGTCGTAACAGTTTATATTTGCTGTATAAGAGTTCACTTTCATCTGCCTCCTTGTGATTTAATTTGTGCTGTCGCCTTAATTTGAATTTCCCTGAGTTTGAAGGATCTTTTCTTTACATTAGTGATTTATATTTCCTCTTGGGTAAAACATCTATTTATATATTTTTCCCATTTTTCTATTGGATTGTTGGTCTTTTTCCTTTTTCATTTATAGGTGGTTTTACATATTCGGCGTATTATACCCTTCTCTGTTATGTAGATTGCAAAAATCTTCTCCCAGTTTTTGGTTTAACTTATCACTCTCTTTATGTTGTCTTTTGATGATTAGAAGTTTTAATTTTAAAGTAGTTTAATTTATCAGTCTCTTTTTGTGGTTAGCACTTTGTTTATTGTTCAAGAAATTCTTCCTCACCCTGAAAATACATATATATATTTGACAAGTTTTAACCTTTTTTTGAAAAGTTTAAAACTACTTTTATATTTGAGTCCTTAATCTGTCAGGAATTCATTTTAATTTTTAGTTGGAGATAAGAATCCAATTTAATTTTTCTTTTTTTCCAATTCAAAGGAAAAAAAAAGGGGGCCCAAGATCGGATCTAGGGTTGATATTAGTATGCAATCTCAAGGGAACCCTACCTTTCAAAATTATTTACAACAACCACTCACTGGTTTAGGCTTGCTTTTGATTTGTTTGTTGGTATTCCTTTTCCTTCATTTTCATGCATTTGTATTATTACCTCTTCCAAATATATATATATTTACATCTGAAGATAAAGATGGTTAGATAGCGCCAATAACATCTCCAAAGTCACACAGCCAGACAAGAACTTTCTGGAGTATAGGCACCAAATCTGTCTTAGTCACTATTTTATGACCAGTAACTGGCTTAATGGCTGGCCTGGAGTAGCTGTTTCTTAGAGGTATGATGAATGAATGAATGAAAAGTCAAAACTGAATTATGCCTTCTGAAGACCTGGTGCCAAATTCCTCATTCCCTGTGTCATGCTGCCTCCCAAGTGTCAATTCTGTGGTTAACAACGGTTAAGGTCCTGGGAGTCACAGAGATACATTCATTCCTTCAACCATTTGCCATTTACTGAACACAATCGAAGTTCCAGGCATTCTTCAAGCTGATGGGAAAAGAGTGATTAAAACAACAGTCATCTTTCTGTCCTCATAGAGCTTCTAGTCTAGTGACAGGAACAGAATTAATAAGCAAGCATGAAGTATATCAAGTAGTGAGGATTATTAGGAAGAAAATGGAGCAGGGAGTAGTGGTACAGGCACTATTTTATACACAGCAACCAGGGAAAGACTCTGAAAGGGAGCATTTGAACAGACTGAAGGAAATGAAGGAGTAAGTCATGTGGCTCTTGGAGAAAGCCTATTCTAAGCAGGGAACGTGTTACTAGAAAGGTCCTGAGGTAGCACCTTTTTGTATGTAGCATGTTTGCAGACAAGAAATGAGCTATGTATGGTTGGAAAGAATGAGAAAGGGAAAAAGTGGCAGGAGATGAGTTTAGAGAGGTAGTGGAAGGCCAGGTGATGAAATTTTATCCTGAGTAAGATGGGACATCTTTGGAACTTTTTGAACAGAGAACTCAGTATGATTTTACCAGAACACTTTATCTGATGTATTGAAATATATTGAGAACTAACTGTATAGTGACACTGAAGCTGGGAAACCTATGAGAAAGAGCTGAGGCCATCCAGGTAAGAGGTGCTGGTAGGGGTAGTGAAGTGGGCAGATTCCAGACATATTTGGAAGAAAGAGCCAATAGAATTTAATGATAGATTATATGTAGAGTGCCAGAGGAAGAGAGGCATCAGGGTGACTTCAAGGTATTAAACTTGAGCAACTGGAAGAACAAACTAGCTATTTACTGAGCTGGGGGAGACCTTGAGAGAAGACTTGGGAGCAGAGTGGGGACAAGACCAGGTACTCTGCTTCAGGCATGTTTTATCTGAGATGCCTCTTAGATATCCAGATGGAAATGTTAGGGACACATTGAGTATACGAGTCTGGAAGAGATTTGGGTGGAAGAAACATTTGGGTGTTGCCAACATATACAGATGTTATGAAACTGGAGTGTATATACAGAAGGGAAAAGGCTCAAGGACTGAGTCCTGAGGGCACCTCTGTGTTAATCTCCTGGGTTGGAGGTGTGGAGAGATGGACATGCCAAGGGATGAGCCTGGGAGAACAGGTGTCTCCAAATGGACAGGGCATTTCTTCTCAAGCTGTGTATCAATTCTCCAGGTCAGGTCTGTGACACGGTCAGGGACCCAGGGCCATGCCTGGTTTCTTTGTCCTGGTTTCTCCTGCCCTTCCCCTCCTTCACCCCTAGATGAATGACGAGCACTAGTAATTGTTTTCTCTGGCTCATAAATGCATAATGCCTGCCACACAAACCTCAACTGCCTGTAATCGAGACTCAAGCACATGCAGAAAAGATGGTGTATATGGAAGATATAAATGATGCTGTCGCCCGAGGTGGCTGGAGAAAACGGAACCACTGAAATGGAAATTGCATCCTGTGTTTACAACCTAAACAACTGCCTCCCTTTACCAGTGCCACCCTGGAAGGTAGAGGGAATTAGCTGTAAATATTTTACAGTTGGTAATTTGCTGGAGTAAATCACAGTTCGTTTTGCCAGAGTGCACGGAATAAGCATGAGTTTCTTTTTCTTCTAGAGGTTATTTGTGATGTCATCTTCCTGGTTTCATCCCACACTGAATTTAGTCCTCAACAGGTTTATTTCTTTGTGATCTAGGTTATTCTGTGCCTCTGGGATGGGCTGCTGAGGGAGCGGAGACAGATTCTTCCTACTACTCTGAGAACAGGGCCCATTTGGCATCAGAAGATTTAGCTCATTCCCCAGAACATCCATCCATTTACTGAACAACTTCTGACTGATCACTGTATACATATACTCTGCTAAGTCCTAGGATATAAAGATCAAAATTACACAGTCACTGTCATCAATTATTCATTGATGAATAATGCCTATTTGGGAGAGCCCTGATAACACCTAAAACTTAAACCAATAAATGCCAGATATTAATATTTATTAAGATCTTACTATATGTTGGGCACATTACAATGGCTTTACAGGAATAAATTCATTTAATCCTTACAACAGTCCTCTGGGATGAAAATTATTTTTATCCCTATTTTACAGACAAGGAAATTGATGCATGTGACAGTTCAGTGACTTGCCCAAAGTCCCAACACTAACAGGATTCAAGTAAATCTACTGCCTTCACCACTACACCATGCTAGCTTCTGATATGCAAACACACAAGAGGAAGGGGGTTAATTACTGTTAAGCTTCTATTAGTTGGGTTTTATAACGTAGTTTTGAGTTAAGTGATTTATATGGGCAATAAATCCTTTGATTCCTAATTCTGCAAAGTAGTCTTTGGGTTTCCCATTTTACTAAGAAATTTTAGGCTCACAAAGCGACCAACCCAAATGATAGGCCACCAGGCTGAGATTTGAATCCAGGATTATCAGACTTCCAAGCACCCAGCTCTTTCTATGCTATAGTGTGATGAGAGTTGGTGTAGACAAAGACCTGTTCAAGACCCTATGAGACCAGAAGGTGAAGAAGAGCAGCTAGTCTAAGTTGCGAAGGCAAGGAAGCACATTCCAGAAGAACAAAGACTCTAAAGCAAAAGAGGCAAAAGAGTGGCTAGTACAACAGCATGCTGGTGTGCAATATCAGTAGTTGTCGTTTTTGCTTTGCTTAAATTCTTATCCACAGGACATGACAAGTCATTCCACACTCATAGGAGGAAGAGAGATTAAGGAGGAAGGTGACCCCATAAAGGCTCAGGGGAGAGGACTTAGAAATAGTTCCTCTGAGACCTTTCCTGCCAGCACATGAAGAAATGGTATCTGGTTCTACTTTCCTCCCCACAACTATTTTCCAGTGAGTTTCTGAGTTCACTGAACTCATCTGGGTCTTTATTGTCAAATATTCCCAAAGCTGACCAAAGGCATGGGGCTTATTAAGAAAAATAAATGGCCACCTCTATTGGATGTTGTCAGGAGGGGCCCCTTTCCAGCAAGGGCTTTTCCAGAAGCACAAAAAACAATTGACCTGCAGGAGATTTCAGAGAAAATGGAACACACCCTACAGAACTACAGATAAGCAATACCTGGTGATAAACTAGTTTAGGTCCAGTACATATAGCTTATCAGAATGGGCAAGCATACCATATTAATCAAGATGTATCTGCTCCCAACTTGGTAAGATCCCCACTATGTGAAATGGAAACTTAACAACAGCCAATCAGAACATTTCCTCACTTGCTTCCATCTTCACCCTATGTGATTCCCCTTTTCACTCTCACAGTAGAGCTCCCTTCTGCTTTCTGAATGGGATGCTGCCTGATTCATGCATTGCTCAATAAAGCTGTGAACTACTAAACTGCATGAAAAGTTTTTCTTTTATCAGGCCGGGCATGCTGCTATTGCATATGCTCCTTCTAGCTCCATGATCTATGACTCTGTCATCCTCTTCACCACCATCACCCCTCCACCCTGTTCTCCTGTCTTGGTACCTCTGCCCCTCTCCTTGCCAGCATTCGGAGGTCAGTGCCAAAGCAGGATAGTGGTGACAGATGAGCGTGAGTGAGGGGAACGAAGAAGAGGGGCATGTCTAGGGCATTCAATAGCAGTCGTTTTTATTCCATCTAATTCACAGAATCTGAAAAGATAAACTTTTTTTCTAATTAGAATCTGGCAGAGTGGCTTGGTTAAGAGTTTTACTTAAAGCCATAAAAATTTTTAAATGGCAGAAGTAGGAAGGGATCTTAGGGATTATTTCACCAAATCTCTTTATTTTATGTCCTCTTCTGTTTCATATTTTCATGTTATTGCACATGCTGTGCCATCTGCCTGGAAAGTCTTTTCCTCTGTTTTGGAAAAGCTATCCACCAAAGCCCAGCTATGATGACATGTCTCTAATAATCACAATCATAACCATCATCATCATCATCATCATATAATTGTTATTATTATTAAATCACTGGTAAAGCATTTCACAGCTAATCAAAATGCACCTGTAGTAGAATTTTGGTTGTCCATGTTCCCTTGTCTTCTAGTTAAAAGCAACCTGGATTGCACATGGAGAATTGTCTGGTGGGATTGTCACTCAGTTGGGACCTAAACTGGGACAATCAGATGTTTTCTACCAGAATTTTGAACCTTATGCAGAGTCACATAGAACAAAGGAAGTAAAGGAAGAGGTATAAGAAAATGAAAAAGAGATAAAGAAATAAAGATAAAATGATGGAGAAAGGAGATAGTTGAATCTGACTCATTCCTATGGTGCCCTACAAGATTGTTGGTTAATTTCTGCAGCTTCTGTCCCCAGAGTTTCCTCAGTTCCTATCTCTTTCGAGACTATGTGGCTATTCCTTGAATTTTATGAGTCACCTCCTATACCCCTCCAGTGAATTTCCTTTTAAGCTTCCCCCTTTGCAAAAATTATCCAGAGACAATTCTTGTTGCTTATTGAAAACCAGTGTTCTAAGTGACGGACCAAAAGCTATGATGCTCCTTATTCGCAAGACCAACTAGCCCATCAGTCCTCTCCACCTAGAGTAACCAATTTGTCTTTGTTTTCTGGGACTTTCCCAGTCGTATCACTGAAAGTCCACGTCCCAGGAAACCCATGAGTCCCGGGCAAACCTGGACTGCTGGTCACGCTACCTCCATCTATTCCTCATTCTTCCAAAAATCAATCAAGATTAATGAGCACCTAATATGTGCCAAGCTGTTACAGGCCTTGGGGAATTAGAAGAGACAAAACAGACAGTGCTTCTGCCCTCACAGAACTTCAATTATAGCTGTAGAAAACAGAAAACAAAGCAATCAATTTTTTTAAACTACAGCATGTTAGATTGGTAATACATGTTAAGAAGAAAATTAATGCAAGGTAAAGGACTGAGAGTAAAGATGAAGGTCTTTTTTTCAGAGGTAACATCTGAACAGAGATACAAAAGGAGTATGAAAACAAGCATATGGCCATATGGGAGATTTGTGAGGAAATACCAGGCACAAAATTCAGGGGTGAAAGTGTACCTGGCATGTCCAAGGATCAGGAAGGGGTCAGTGTGACTAGAAAGAAATGTGAGATTGGGGGAGTGGCAGGAGATGAGAGCAGAAGAGTTGTGTAGACTAGACAATGTAGAGCCTGTAACTCATTGTAAGAACTTTAGATTTTATTCTGAGTGAGATGGGAACCATTTGATGGTTGTGAGCAGGGGAAGGGTCAGACTTACACATTTAAAAGATCATTCCCACTCCTCTATGGAGAATAGGCTGTAGGAGGTAAGAACTGAAGTGGGAAGATAAATTGGGGGACTATGGAAATAATCAAAGTGAGGGGTGATGACAACTTGCCTAAAGGTAAATGTGATGGAGATATGGTGAGATGTGGTAACAGCCCCAGCAAAATCTGCCAGTCGATTGGATTTGAGATGTGAGAGAGTTCTTGTCCTAAATGAAAGGTAAAATAGAACTGCCATTTTCTACAAGAAGATGCACAGAGGCGTGGAGTTTGGAGAGTTGAGCGATGAGGAGTTTGCTTTCGAACATATTAAGTTTGAGGTGTTTATCAGACATCCAAGTGGCAAGTTGACGAGGCAGTTGGATTTACAAATCTAGAGTTCAGGGAATAGATCTGGACTGAGAGGGATGAATTGGAAATCAACCTAAATAAGGTATTTAAAGCCAAGAAACTTGCTGAACTAATAAAGGGAGTGGAAGAAAACAGCAAAAATGTCTGAGGACTGAGTCCTGGGATTCTCTTTGTGTTCCTAGTCTGATAGCACTTCCAAAAGAGAGATCTGGTGATACTTTGACAAGTAGAACCAGCACAAAATGGTCATTTTCTTGTCACTTATTAGAACCAGAAGGGTGAGTCTAATATGTCAGCAGTGACTCTAATCACTCCTTTGTGAACCATGTCAACCACCAAACAGTACGCAGAGTACCACAGGCTGCAGCATCAAAAATGGAAACACAGTAGATATTGGGATGGGTTGGAGGGAAAGGAGCATGGATTCCCAAGCTTCCGTTAAGGAAATCTGGTCCCTGACAGACTTAGATAGGGTGATTGGTTATTAGTATTGGGTGAACAGACACAATAAGGCTGAGGCCTACAAATGAATTTACCTGAATCTAGTTTATCTAAACTCACTTCTCTTAAGGAGCAACTCACATTATTTCAGTGAGGAATTTGGAAAATTGAGTAATGACGAAACTCTCCTTTGAGGAATTCTAAATTTAGTCTAATGTGTTTTGTTTTGTTTTTTAAACATCTTAATGGCATTTCCAGAATCTAAACAATGTGTTTAAGAGCATTCCAATTTAACTTTGTATTTCTAATATGTTTGGGTGTATATTTATCAAATTTTCACATTTTATGAAAGATGGGCTTGCTCTGTATTGCTGTGTGGGCGTTGTCTTATATTTTATCTACTTTTGAACATGTTAACTAGATTTTAGTGACACTAATAAAAACCCTATCTTTACAATTTAGTTTCTAGAGATATAAAAAATAGAATACACATGGATGTAAACTACTCAAAAGTACTGAATTTTAAAGGATATGGTCATTAAGTGAAGTTATCATTGCTGTTAGATTAATTAAGCTGGAGAGGTTTTCATTAACCACATACTAAAACTCTCATTTATTGGAATCAAATAAAGTGACTAGATAGATTCCTTTGAAGGAAAAAAGTCAATGTTCTTATAGAGAAGATACCTGGTGATGGAGAAGGAGGAGTTGGAGGTAAGTGCTTCTTAACCAAGGTCACCAGAGTAACTCCTGACTATTCTAAAAGGTGAGTGGTGAGTTTATGCCACATAAGTTTGATGTCCATCAACACTTTCTCTGGCTAGTTAGAGTTACATAAACCTAGATCTGCATCTAACCCCGCTAAATAATATCTCTAGTAGTGATGTGTTCTCCTCGGATTTACTTTGTCTTGGGCCTCAGTTTCCTCATTGATAATGGTGCCATTAATATCTTTTTCATTTCCATTTTAGTGAGGATTAATTGAGGTAACTATATAAACCCACCCAATTCTAGGTGGCTAAGTTGGGCTTAGCTACTCTCCAAAATCCAGTTCCTCCTTCTCCCAGGCACATTCCCAGCCTCTCTTGCAGTTGGGAATGTGGCCATGAATGAGGTCTAGCCAATGAAATATGAGCCAAAGTCAGGTGTGTTCATTCCCAGGCCTCGTAATCTTCCATGTTCTTTCCCCTTCTTATGGTGCATGCTTGCTTATACCTCAAATATCATGGAAGTTAGATGTTTAAGATGTCAGAGCTGCTCTCAGCCTGGGCTGCTGTATCACTGTGTGCGGGCAACTCTCTTCTACCATTGCCCAGTAACCTACAGCCCCTTGAATTTATGCAAGTAAAAATAAACTCCTATTGTATTAGCCTATCCCAACAAATATAGGCAGAATATGATACCTAGTAAGTGCTAAATAAAATATTTTCTTCCACCCTCATATTCAGGAAAGAACACAGGTAAAGGAACTAAAACCCAGAGAGAGTAAATCATCTAACTGTACAAGAGACGTGGCAGGCAGACTTAATGCATCGTGATTGTTGGATGGAGGTGGAATGTATTTGTTTTGTACATACCAGATTTTGAATGGGATAATGGGCCTCATGCTGCCCAAGGGGCAGCTGTTTCGAGGAATGGTGTTTTGTTTGATTTGTTACTGTGTGAGAGAGTGGATGAGAAGGAAATGGCAACATGCGGGGAGAAAGAAAGAAAAGTGGTGGTGGTACTGACAAGAAATCCAGGAGGTTTTCCCCACAGCAAATTGGAGAATTCAAAGCACCACCTCTTGAAAGCTTGGGGGATTAATGACAGATGCCCTACACAGGAAGAAATATCAGATATAGGAATCCTGGGTACTGATGATATCAAATGCCTTGAAGGCCTTCTTGATAAGAAAATTCCTTGTTGCAACTGGACCACGGGACCCTATAAGGACTGAATTTTTGCATACTTTTAGACTTTCAAGTTCCAAATACCAGTTTTAGAATTAAGGTTTGTTATATATCTTCCCCCCATTTCAAATTATTTCCTACATCTGTAAACTAAGAGTGCTTGCATGTGGGATATGCTTTCGTAGCATGCAGAGTTTTTTTTCTTATATGCTTAGAAGAAGGGAACTATTTGCAAAAGAAATAGAATACCTTTGGAAAACAGCTCATTATTGTAGTAGAGCCTTATCTGTTGGAGTCACATATGAGCGTCTCAGGTATAATGATAATACAACCATGAAACAGACAGTTAAAGGAGGTGGAGGGTATATTGCAAAAGGGAAGGAGAGTGATCACAAAAATATTATTTAAAAATGAAAGAAAAGAAAAAATCTGTAAAAGGAAAATTAAGAAACATATTCATCCATCCATCCATTCATTCTCATCCATCCGTTCATTCATTCAATAGCCACTGACCTTCAGTGTCATAGGTATTATGCATGTAAGTGCAAGAAGTATCAGGAACATTCATCAGGAATCTTATGGAAAAGAATAGAAAGGGGCATTCTGGTTATTAATTCATACAGCCAACTCCATCATGTTTCATTTCACCCAATTGTTTAAATTCATTCATTTCTTCCACAAATGTTGACTGAGAACCTCCCGGTCCTCCGCATGAAGCCAGTAGATAAGGTCCACTGGTGGAACAAACCATGAACAAGCAAACACATTACAAAAGAGAGGACTGATAAGTTTTGGATTTTATCACGGTGATAACGTGGAGACTAGGGTGATCAGGAAAAACTGACTGCAGAGGTGACATTTAATCTGAGAGCTGAACTAAGGGAAAGCTAATCACAAAAGCCAGAGGCAAAAGTGTTGCAAGCACAAGGAATGGTGTGTGTTCAGCCCTTGTGTCAAGGAAATAAAAAGTAGCCAACTGGCTACAGGACAACTAGCAAGAGGAGGGCTATGGCATGAGGCTGGAGAGAAGAGCAGGAACCAAATAGGGTATACAAGTTTGGCTATTAATGGAGAGTAAACTCAAAGTGGAGGGAATGGATTGGAGACAGAGAGCAAGACTGAGATCCAGGGGACCACTTAAGTGAGAGATAATGGCAGCTTTGAATGAAGTGGTGGTAGAGGAGATGAGGAGTCAGTGAGTTGAAGGAACATACTGAAGTAAACAGGGTCTGCTGACAGGTTGGAGACGAGCAGTGAGGGACACGGTGATGGCAAGGATGACTTCCAGGCTCCAGGCTTTAGCAACTGGGCAGGTGGTGGTGCCATTTGCAGAGCTGGGGCAGACTACTGGGCCCAGCTCTCTCATCTCCTGCCTTGGAGCCTTGGCTGAGTCAGTGAGTTGCTGTTGCCCCACCTGTAAAATGGGAATAATAGCTTCCTTGTCTACCTCACAAAACCATTAAGAGGATTGCATGAGATAGTGTGATAATAATGAAAACACTAATGAAGGAGTTCTGGGAAGAACAATGCTCTCTATGAATGCCAGGTGGTGGTTCAAGTACATTTCTTTAGGCCTGTACTAATGACTCCCAGTTAGGTTGAGGGAGATTTATGAGGCATGAAAATAATACAATGGGGCTAATTTTCATAAATCAGAGTGGAAAAGTTTTCTCATTTTACAGTTGTACCATGCATTCTGAGCAGGTGTAAGGGAGGGTGCAAGAGACTGACTCAAACACACTATAATGAGCTCTACAGTCCTAAAAATCTAGGGCAACTAACTAAATCATCCTTAGAAGATTAATAAAGGGAACTGAGAAGGCATCTGCTCAGGAGCACTAATTCGGAGGGTCTTAGAGGGTCGCACATAGCATTTGTGGAAAAGGGCATACAGACTTGTCCAAATATGTCAATGCTTTGTGACCTTTTAGGAAGTCAAGGTCACAAAGCTAACATTTAATAATCACACTGTTTCATGTATAACTCCAGGAATAAGAATGCCATTGCTATTGTGGGAATTAAGACCCTTCTGTGTAACCATATGCCCCCTCCACAGCTTCTGCAGTTTCTCCCTCTCAGAGCCTTCTCTTCTCTCTACTTGGCTTAACCCCTCCATCCTTCACACTACTTTTCTTCCTAAACTTATCAACACTGGCTATTATAGATGAGTTTATTTATCCATTGTCTGCCTCTCCCACTAGAATATAAGCACCATATGGGCACAGATTTTTGTTTGCCCTGCATACTGCTCTGTTCCCAGTATCTGGCACATTGTTGGCCCTCAATAAATATTTGTTGAATGGATGCAAAAATGAATGAGAATACACTTCTCAAAGAGTCTGAAGATGACAAGTGTTCAGTGCATACTGGTTTTCCTTTTTACAGCTTTTATTTTTATGCTTTTATTTACTGTCAGAGCTATGTTTATTCCAGTCCATCCTAGATCTGTCCTTAATTTAAAGGTTTGAATGCAAAAATGGAGTCTGACTGCTTACGTTCAAATGCTAGCTTTGCCACTTACTAGATGTTTGACTTGGGACAAATTAGTTCACCTCTGAATCTGTTTCCTTATCTGTAAAATAGGGGTAATGATAGCACCTGCCTAATAGGCTAGCTGAGAGTCTGGATATTCTGCAGTCACAGACAGGGTTTCCTTGATGCTGATTTTGGCATATTCCTCACACTTCACCTCCTACTCAGTACCCCATGTCCTTTATTTTTGGAAGCCTATATCACCTATTAGCCTGAAACATATCTGTGGGTTGCCTTGGACAGGTTGACCCACTTGCTAATTCTCAATAGCTAGTTTTATCCATCCTCTCCCTTCCTCTACCCATCTGTTCCTCTGTATATCCATTCACCCATCATCCACACATCCAAACTTCCATGTGTCTGTCCTGATCATTCATTCATTCATTCAATAAACATTTACTGTGTATCTACTGTGTGCCATATCCTGAGTCATATCCTTGAGATCCAGAATTACATGAGACAATATTCTTGCCCACAGGATTTATAGCTAAGGACTAGTGATCCTACCCTGGTAGGTCTGATGAATCACCAGGCATGAAACTTTGGGGCAGAGTGACTAGACATTGAGCAGTGGAACCACACTGCTTACCTGGGTCAGGTCTCTTAATGACCTTCTCATGATTCCTGGCTGATCAAATTCACATCACCTCTCTCTGCAGCCAAGTGGAGATGGGGATTTTCTTTTGGACAAGCTTGTTGTGGGCAAATATCTTTCATGTTTTCTTTCTGCTGAGGGAAATGCAGCCATGAATAGGGGGAGGGCCAGGCCAAAGTCAGCCTCTTGAACAATTCCTCAGGAGGAGTTTCTAGAAGTTCCAGAATATCATTTCCTGTACCCATCCCATTCTGGCCTCTTTGAGAGGGTCTTGCTTGCCCCCCACCCTGGTGCAAGGAGCATATAAATAATTGCCAAGGACCTCAGCTCAACATTTCCAGATTTCATCCAAAATCCTCACCAGCCTCCTGCTTTAGCAATCCTAATTCTAGAATGTGAACCACCAGGAGAACTGAAGTCCCAGGAGAACAGGGGTTTCATCTCTTTTTTTTCAAGGCTGAGGTGCCCAGCCCAGAGCAGTATCTTGGACATAGCAGGCACTCAATAAACACTTTTTGAAAAGGTGCCTTCTTGAAATGTTTGATTCCTGGACTCTGCTTATATTTGGAGCCCTGGGTTTGAATTCTTTGTGGGTAAAGTTCTTGTCACATGATAAATGGGACTTGATAAATGTCAATTTCTTTTCATCTTCCTCCCTGAGAGTTCTTCATAATGACGGGGGCTTGTCTGGGATCCTTAGCTTCTGGAATGGTGAACTTGTTTGAATGTACCATTGTTGACTTCATTTTGGCATCTCTCCAGGATATAGTATCTTCCCTCTGAGTCTATGCCTGTAGCTTAGTAGCACCCTTCTTCAATATGCCCCCTTGCACAGGTGTTCTCAGCAGCAGAAGTGGAAGGAGGGCTGACATCATGGTGTCTCTAAGCGGTCATGAAACCAATGTCCAAGTACATGATGGAGGGAGCAAGTGGCCAAATTCTCCACTACTGTAAAAAAACAGCATGTATGTAAATCTGATCAAGCAAGATTTGTATCCAGTAAATATTCATCTATTATGTTCCAGGCCCTGTGCTGAGATTTTAATATATTTGTAGATTAATCTACCCAACAACTCATCTATACAGATATTAAAGTTATAGAGGCTTAATATTATCATAGAACAGGGTAATCATTGCAAAATTTGTGAATTATCTTGAAGGCAGAATGGTTTAAATGTCTAGATGTCCACATGTAGGCATACCTCTTGCTTCTTTCTTTAGCCTAGTTTAGTGGTTCTCAAACTTTAGTGTGCCTAAGAAAAACTTTACGGGGTTGTAGGTTGTATAAATAAAACCATATAGACTGTACTTTATGGGCAATTTAAGGAATTCTCCAAGGTAACGTTGACTCTATATGCTGAGTTAAGCTCATGTGCTGACTTCAGACCCTAGCCTAGTAAACTGAGATTCTGTTCTGTTTCCAAGGGGACAGGCATGAACCTCATCATTCCATTTTAGGTTCCTATCAAGGTTTTCCATGTGCTTTTGTGCTTTCCGGGCCAGGGCAAGGGGAGACCAGGGTGGGGGAGAATTTTCCCGCTCTCACTGGCATTGTGCCATCCTTTCCTATAACTCAATTTTACTGATTTTCTTTGTTGTTGCTTTGGAGGCTCAGCATCTCCAAATTAAAATCTCTTAAGACTATTTATGATTGCATGCCCTTTGGATGGTGGTACAAATCTTCCACATGGCCCCCCAGCGTCTCCATGGGGAGAGCTGCTATGCAGCAGTGGAAGATTTGCAGGTCACCTTTATGAATGTAGTTGCTTTGATGGGCTCAGCTCTTTGGCTCTCATCAGTTCTCGAGGACGATCCTATTCCTGGGGGAAATTTGGTGCACCCTTTCCATATTCCTCTGCAGGATAAAAAGAATGGACAATTTTGTAAGGAAGGGCCCTGAATTCTTTATACACAATAATCTCCAATGTCTGTATCTTGGGGAATCCCGGCCAATATGGACATAGCTCACTGATTAAGGATTTCCAGAGGATGTTAGAAAAAACCACAAACATTCAAATACTGGTAGATTTCATGTGACTTATTCAATTCCTCCCTTTCAAAGAGAATACTGATACTGCTGCTGATGGATATGGATTCCAATTTCAGTTCTACTATTTCCCAGCTCTGTGATATTGCGCAAGTGTTCAACTACTCTGACTTTCAGTTCCAGTTTCTGCAAAAATGCCTACAGGATAGTTGTGAAAATTAGGGTACAGGAAAAGAAGGACATGGCATTTATCAAGTGCCTACTCAGTGTCCCAGCTTAACATAATTTCAGGTGAGCTCTGTTGAGAAAAATATTAAGTAAGAATTAGTAAGAACAGTGATGAGAGAAAAAAGTTGATTTACTATGAACCCAGAACCAGGCTGTTTTATGCATTTTCTCATATAGTTCACAGGGCCCAACAATGTAGGTAGCACTGTTATTCCCCTTTTACAGAGAAAACACAAAGAGGATAAGGAACTTGCCAAAGGTTGCACAGGCCAAACATAGGGGAGCAAGGACTCAAACTCACAATCCACTGGCCCTAGAGCCCATGTGTACTATCCCATCTCGGAATACCATTGTTCAAATTTTGTGGATTTGGAAATTAAATTAAAGGAGACAAAGCAACTGACCTCAAGTGACACTGCTTGCAAATGGAAGATCCAGGGTCTAAACACAACTCTACCTGATCCCAAAGCATATTCCCCCTGGGATTAAATAAGACCAAGTATGTGAATGCCAGAAGACCAAAACCTGTCATGAAGGAAGCTCTCAACACGTTAGGCTCCTTTGCTCTTTTCTTCAAGCATCCTTGCCTTTCTGTCTGCTTTTCAGAACATCTCTGCAGTGACACACTGCATTGTGCCTTTTTTTTTTTTCACAAACCCAATAACCTCTCTGCCTCCTACACCAAAGCATCCTCCTCCACAAGGCTTGATAACAGACTGCAGCAATCAGTCTGGATATACTGAATAAACTGCTTCTAGGCATGTGCACACACACACACACACACACACACACATACACACACATACATGAAGAGTTCCCCTGAAGGAAACCTGAAGCAATTCTGTGGAGTCAGGCAACAAGCAAGAGGACACGTGTCCTCTGGGCAGACTGTTTTTCAGAGACAATTACACTTCTGCAATTTTCCAACTGTACCACACCAGAAGAAAATGACTAAATGGATTTTGTGGAATTTTTAGGATATATATTTTGGAAGGTCTGACAAAATATATTCTACATAGCCCATGGAAAAATTTTTAGGGAGCCTATTAGAGACCCCAAATAGAAAGGCAATCTTTCTCTGAAGCAGCTGAAACTGAGAAACAATGAGAGACCGGTGTGTTTGCTAATTGGAGGAGATATTAACATGCTAAAATGCCAAGGACAAACAGATTTACATAAGAGCAGAAGCTCCAAATTATAGGTGTTGATTTGCAATGAGGAGCTTCTCACATGCACAACTACACATTGCCAGTTCCTCCCTTGTTTCATCATTACATTCAGTCATTACAACCAACCAGCCACTAACACCACCAACCAACCAACCACCACACCTAATCAGCCACTACCACAATCAACCAACCATCACAACCAACCACCACTATAGGCAAAAAACCAATGTGATAATGAACCGCCAACACATCTAACCACTCAGCATTACAGCCAATCAACCAACCAAACACCACCACACAACTAGGTACTATCAACCAGCCACCACAACCAAAAAGAGAATACCACAAACAACCACAACCAACCAACCACTACCAAAGGTAGCCAATCACTATTATAGCCAACCAAACATCACAACCAACACTAACACAACCAGCTACCAGCGAAACTAATAACTGACCACTATATTCAACCAGCTGCCACCACAACAAACTACCATTAGAGCCAACCAAGATTCACAACACCTACACTATCAGCTAACTTTTACTTTTGCATTTACCACATGACAGGGATTGATAAGTACTTTCCATGGATTAATTCATTACCTACTCACGAAGTGAGATAACCATTATTAGTGCTTACCTCCTCCTCCAAATCTACTGTATTTTATTGTATTCTATTGTACTCTATTTTATTCTATTGAATTCTATTCCATTCTATCCATTTTACTGATGCAGAAGTTGTGATATAGAGAGGTAAAGGAATTCATCGAAGGTCACACAGCCAGTAAATGGTTGTTCTGGTTTGCTAGAGCTGCCATTATGCAAAATACCAGAAATGGATTTGCTGTTTATAAAGGGGATTTATTAGGTTACAAATTTACATTTCTAAGGCCATAAAAGTGTCCAAACTACATCAACAAGAGGATGCCTTCACTGAAGAAAGGCCCGATGGCACCTGGAACACCTCTGTCAGCTGGGAAGGCATGTGGCTGGCATCTGCTGGTCCTTTACTCTTGGGCTGCATTTCAAAATGGCTTTCTCCAAAATGTCTATGGGCTTCTGTCTCTCTGTTTCTTTTAGCTTCTCTCAGCTCTCTGCTTGGTTCTCCAGGTGCATTTCTCTCTAAGCATCTGGGATACCTCTCTTAGATTCCCTAGTGCAAACTCTGGGCTTCATCTCTTAACTTAGCATCTCCAAATGTCCTTCTGTCTGCATCTCCCAGCATCTCCACATGCTGTGTTCACTCTTAGCTTCTCCCAAGGGCAAACTCTGGATTACATATCTTCGCTTCTCTCTGAAATGTCTCTCTCATCTTCTCTGAGCTTCTCCTCTCTGTGAGCTCTCTTAAAGAACTCCAGTGAACTAATCACTGGATGGGTGGGATCACACGTCCATGCAAATTATTTAATCAAAGATCTCACCTACAGTTGGGTGAGTCACATCTCCATGGAAACAATCAAAAGTTTCCACCCAACAAGATTGAGTTAAAAGATCATGGCTCTTCTGGGCTCCATAACAGCTTCAAACTCGCACATTGGTAGATTTGGAAATTGAACATAGCAGTATATCTTGGGCCCAAACACTTATCCATTAAAGAAAACAATTCTGAATGAGAAGTACCATTTACTGAGCACCTACTCATTGAAAGTGTCATGCTAAGCATTTTCTTTGCATTACCTTGCTTAATTCTTTACCAACACTAAAAGTAAAATAGTATGGTTTAATTTTTTAAAGGGAAGAAACTGGGAATTCCAGAGTTAAAGATACTCACTGAAGGCCATGCAGAATGATCTGTTTAAAAGAGCAACAGGAGCTGTACCAAATCATGGCAAATACTAAAGCCTAGGATTTGGCCCAAAGCACGATGGTCCTTTTACCTTAGCCTAGTGCAGCAGAGATGTAGAGGAAGGGCAAACAGCTCAAGATGTGGGATTGTAGCTGGAAAACTTGTTCTGGTTCCGGAAGGGGAGTTGAAAGGCCCAAAGTCCCAGGTGGAACATCAGCCTCTGACATAGCTCTGGAAACTTAGCACCTGAGGATCCAGAGGTAGGTAGACACAGAAGTGCCTTGATGGCTAAAAGCATCAAAGTCAGGCTGGGATTTGAATTCTGGATCCTGGTTCTGTTCATCTCTAGCTTCCCTGATGTGTCTGAGACAGTCTTCTCATACATGAAGTATATCTCATGACATCTGCCCCACAAGATTGACTTCCTAACAGCTAGGGGCTTTGTCATGCTTCCTGAAGATCATGAGTCTTGGACATCCTAGGAAAACATGCCTGGAACAGTGGCTTTCAGCCATTTAGTCAGTCAACAAACATTTGTGTTAGGATTTATTTTGTACTAATGATGAAGCAGGTATTCACATCACAATTTTCTCAATACAGAAATATATCCATAACTATGGTTAGAAAGTTCAAGTGACTTGTTCGAGGTTTAACAGCCTGTGAGCCCATGAATCAAGAACCCTATCTCCAGAGTTCCAGGTGCTATGTATTTTGCCACTTTGTCTCAGGGGCTCGAAGCTGACTTGGGGCACTGCCACCTGAGGATTCCTGTGGGTGCAAACCCATTATAAAGAGGACCTCTTGAAGATGTTATTTTTAGTGAAGGTGTGGCCTGACTAAATAAAAGTGGGCCTTAATCTAGATTGCTGGAGGCCTTATAAAGATAACCAGGAAGTCAGAAAAGTGAGAAAGGGTAGGTCACCAACATGTGACAGTAGAAGGCAGATATACAAGCCAAAGACCCTAAGGATTGCAGCAAGTCAACACCAGAAGGCCATATAGAGCATGGTCTTGCCAACACCTCGATTTGGACTTATCCAACCATGAGCCAATAAATTCCTGTTGTTATGCCAACCCATTGTGTGTATTTGTCATAGCAGCCCTGGAAAACTAAGACAGCTAGTCAAACAGGCAACTAGATAGGTCAAGGTAACCAAAGTGCAAATACCATATACCTGCTCATTCCCCAGGGAGCAAGGGCAGGCTTGTTGAATGCTTCCTTCTAAGAGTGCTGGGTTGTTTGGCCCTGAGGTCCTTTGTGGTGGCACACCATGGGCTGCATCTATCAGGACCCATCACAATGCCCATAGGACTTGGGAGCACAGGGAACTGTTGCAACTATGCCGATGCTACTGCTGTTTGCTGTGAGTAATGTACTGTCCAGCTCTATTCTATTAAATCTCATTGTTTAGTCTCAGCACTTACGGAAACGTGTTACGTTTACTTCTTCCCTTCCTCTATAATGTTGTGGTTCTTCCTTGACATTGAGCATTATAGACAATATCTTAGAAAAATATGGCCTCATGGATCTTTAAGTCTAGAGAGGAAGACAGACATTCAATCCAATAAGTAAATAAATGTAAGATTATAATATTTGCTAGTGCTACAATAACTAAGTGTGGTGAGCTATAAAAGCCTATAATTTAGGGATTTGACCTAGCCAGGGAGGACAGGTTCAGGTGAGTTGAGATCTGAAAAAGAGAAGGAATATGTGAACAGAGATAGTGTAGCTTTATGAGGCAGGGCAGGAGTGAATGGTTAGAGAAGGCCAGTGTGGCTGGAACAAAGAGAGCAATACAGAGGCAGGACCTAAGCCTGTAGGTCCTTGGAGGAGGCCATGCTCATTAAGGAATGGTACTTTACCTGCAGAGAGATAGGAAGACATTGCAGTGTTTTAAGCAACAGGGGATGAGGAATATAATCAAAATTATTTTGTGTTTTAAAATCATTACTCTGTCTGTTATGGGAATCATGGATTGGGTGGTGACAGGACCAGAGTGGAATGGATTAAAGTGGGATGGAAAAAGTCAAAGCTCTAATCCAAGTGAGAGATGTCATTCATTAGCTTGGTTTAGGATGGCGGAGATAGTGAGATCTATTGAGAGATATTTAAGGGTTTAAATAAAAGGACTGCTAATATTTTGGATATGGGGGACTGAGAGAGCCAGAGGGGTGAAGGTGGGTCCTTGGTGTTGGATTTGCTCAAGAGAATAACAGGTGTTCCTGTTAGGAAGCCTTGGATTGGTTGAATTCCAATCCCAGTGCCAGCCAGCTTGTCCCTTAATGGAAAGGAAAGGTCCCCCATGAGCAGGTGTTTACTATTTTCCTTCCAGAGCTGCTCGGGGCCTGCTCTAACTGAGTCAAGGTTATTGAAATCCTATTCATTGTGAGTAAATACAACTGAGCCGCTCAGAGGTGCCCATTCTCTGTGGCCAGCCAACGTGCCTGCAGATTACATTAATGGTCAAATTACATAAACCTGAAACCCATGAGAGGCTTGCAAGAGAAACGCCAGCAAAGACTTAATTACAGACATTCTTCCAGGTGTCACATTAACAAACAGATGTGGAAACTGGAACCCCAAAACTGTTTAATGAACAATTAATCAGCATGTTCCACATAAAAGGCTTACAAAAAAAAAAAATCCCTGCACAATCGAGGCGGTCTGGAAGGAAGAAATTTTTCACATAATGACAGCAGGGAAGTGGAGAAGGAGGAAATTAGGAAAGAGCCCAGGCAGTGCCTACTTCCCATCTGCGTTAATAAACGTGGAGGCTCAAGATGCAACTGAATCAGGGTCAGATTATCAGGAAATACGGAGAAGACAGAAGTGCAGTTATGAAAGATATAATTGGAGATTAATTGGAGAAGATAGAAAAGTAAAAGAAGAAATTAGTATTTAGTAAGGGTGAAATGGCTTTCTGCAATTCATTCACTTATAAATATTTCTTGTCTACCTACTAACAGCCAGGCATTCATTGTGCAAGGTGTTTGGAAAACAGACACAATCCCTCCCCTTCTAGTGTTGACATTCTAGTGGGTTAATCACACCGTAGACTGATAAACAAATAAATACATGATATACTATCAGATTATTACAGTCAGGGGATAGAGACTGAGCGTGCTATCTTAAAGAGAGCAATGGGGATACCCCGAGGGAAGTGAGGGAAGGGGCCTTGGGAGTAACTGGGCATAGTATTCCAAGCATGTCCCAGATAAATTCCATTTAATGCTAACAAATTCTAGGTTCTACTAACCTGGCTTTACAGATGAGAACATTGAGAGTCAGAGATGAGTTGATAAGTCTATTTGTAACTGGTAAAGCTGAGGTTAGAACTTTGGCTGGCCTGACTTTTTTTTACCCCTCTGTAATTTTATTGAGCTTTAGTCACATACCACACAATCATTCAAAGTGTACAGTTAGTTGTTCACAGTTTTATGATATAGTTGTGCATTCATCACCACAATCAATTTTTGAACATTTTCATTACTCCAACAAAGCAATAAAAATAAAAATAAGAATAAAAATAAAAGTAAGAAAGAACACCTAAAACATCCCATCCCCTTCATCACCCACTATTATTCATTTACTTTTTGTCCCCATTTTTCTACTTATCTGTCCGTATACTGGATTAAGGGAGTGTGAGCCACAAGGTTTTCATAATCACATGGCATAAGCTATATAGTTATAAACTCATCTTCAAGAATCAAGGCTACTGGAATTGCAGTTCAACAGTTTCAGGTATTTCCTTCTAACTATTTTAATACACTAAAAACTAAAAAGGGATATATATATATAAAATAATGGATATATATATATATATATATATATATATATATACACACACACACATATATATATAATGGATAAGAATAACCTCCAGAATGACCTCTTAGCTCTATTTGAAATCTCTTGGCCACTGAAACTTTATTTTGTCTCATTTCTCTTCCCCCTTTTGGTCAAGAAGGCTTTCTCAATCCCATGATGCCCGGAATCATGTCCCACATTGCCAGGGAGTTTTACATCCCTGGGAATCAAGTCCCACGTAGTGGGGAAGGCAGTGAGTTCACCTTGGCTGGCCTGACTTTAAATCAGCTGCCTCCTTCAATGTCATTAAACTACTTGTCTGCTGTTAAGTTTCATTTAGGTTTATATCAATCAAAGCAGGAGTTTAGTTCTGAAAATAACTAAACATGGACAGATCAGTCTTTCAGTAATTGCTTAAAGCATTGTGTGTCAACTGGGGGAAAATAGGGAGAACAGATATGGATAAGACACAGGCCACGGGGGAAGAGCGATGGGCCCTGATTCCCAACTTCATTCCTATGTAAACCCGTATGAGATTCAGTTCTTTCTGCTAGAATAAGAACCTACCTCCTAGGTTGGGAAGAACATCAAGGAAAGCATAGCTATAAATTCAATGCCCTTAATGAATAGCTATTACTATAACTAGGAAACTTCAACTTGTTCTTTGAGACCCTCGCCAACTGTGGGCCCCTTTATGAGATTTTTCTGGATTTCTCCAAGCAGAATTCTTCTTTCTGTTTTACAAATCACTATTAAAAAATTTGTCTTTCAATAGATCTATAGAGCCACTCTTTTCAGAGGGTGAGACCAAGGATTTCCACATAGCCCTAGAGTCTTTTGTGATACCTTGTGGAATTTTAATGTCTTTATAGCTAATAGATGATATACAAACTAAGATGTCATAAGAACCCTTTAATATATAATATATATGAGTTTCGAAAAAAAAGAAGTATGTGGGACAGGAGATAAAGACTCAAAACAGTCATAAGAATCATTCAAGAAGATTCTGTCCCACCCCAGAAAAGCAAGACCAAATGAAACAAAAGCCAGTGCTGGATACTCAAAGTAGATATTTTCCAAAGTTTTAATTGGAATAAACTCTCTTCTATTTTGCTAATCTGTTCAAAGCCATGCGTTACAGTAACTAGGAGTTCTATTACACTTTCAATTCTAATTAAGCAGCCTAATTTACTGGTTAAGGACATTGGCTTCAAATAACTTCAAGAAGTGGCAGGATATTATTATTCCTTCTTCCCAGAGTGTAAGCCACATAAAGGCAGCGACAGCAGTGCCTGAACTGTTCAATGACAATCTGTGATACTCCTGGATCCCAACACAGGGCCTGGCATATAACCGATACTCAATACATATTTGTTGAATGAATACATGAATGCATTTGTTTTCACTTGAGCTTTCTTAATTAGTCTCCACACAATCCTGGGATATGGTTCCCTGTGTTAGAGTTGAGATAGCTGAGGTTTTCAGAAAGGGGTGAAATAATTTGCCCCAAACCACAGAGTTGCTAGAGCAGAGCCAGATTTGAATCTCATGTTTTTGGATTCAAATCTCAGCCCCATATCACTACAGTGAGCTCTCTCCAGAAAGGTGCCAGAACTCTGGATGAGAGAAAGTTGAGCAGAGACAGGACTTTCCATCAGAGTCCTATCTGGGAGGACCATGCGTGAGCTCCTGAGTGGATGAGAGGAACCTTTAGAGGCAGGGCCTGCAGGGAGAATTGCCAAGCCATTAGCAACCAGGAACTCAAGGGGTTTACACAGAACAAAGGAAATTTTAACAAACTTCAACCCTTTAGACGGCAGAATAAAGGTCTTAGGGGACAAAGGCAGTGATGCAAGCACGATGTCTGTTTAGACAGGGAAGCATTGAATACATAAATCCCTACAATCTTGCAGGGAAAAAGAAACGGGAGATTAGCTAGGGTGTGAGCTTTGAGATTTGGCTTCAAAGAGAAAAACAGGAGGAAAGAGGGTTAGGGAGAATGAGTTCCAGTGGGCAGGCTAATTCTGAAGTTCCCTGATGGCCTTCAGAAAGAGAAATCTCCTGAAATCTTCGTAGAAAGTCCATGACTGGAAGAACTAAAACACCAGTAAGGCATTAAACAAACTCTGTTTAGCTTGGGTAAGCAGAGCCCAAAGGGAGGTATAATAACCAGTCACCGACAAGAGAAGGAAGGAAATGCGTGTGTGGGACTGGCATTTTAGAGTCTATCCCATGAGGATCTGATCAGCAACAAAGGAATAAAGCTAAGACAGGGGAAGTCACGCTGTCAGGGTAAATTCCAATTTTGCCAGGAAAACTATCTCACTGGGAGCTACTGGTCCTCTTTCTATCCTCAGGATAGATGCTCATTCCCGCCTCAGGACATTTGCACTTGTCACTCCTCTGCCTGTAATTCTCTTCACCCCACATTCCACAAGGCTGGCTGAGGTTTGGTATTCAGGATTATACCAAATGTCATCTCCCTCAGAGAGGCCATTATCCACTTCATGGTCTAAGTAAATTAGCCCTATAATCTCCTTTTTTGTCTTATTTGGGGCACTTGTCACTTGTGAAATTATTGCATTTATGTAACTCTTGTTTGTTTAATCTTCCCAGCGCTAATATTTAGAATGTAAGCTCCTGTCTGTTTAGATCTGGGGTCAGCTAGAACTCCTGGAACTCTGCACTGCAGAGGTCTGCAGAATGTGTTGCTGGGGACAGAGGGAGCAGCTAGTTACGTCAGATAAGGGAAGAGAAGCAGGCAAAGGAGAATATCACCCAATCTATGATATTTCATCTTCCTCTTAAATAGTGGTTTACACTAATGGTGGCTTCCAATAATTGATCATTTACTTTGTATCAGGCAATGAATAAATACTTACTGCATTTAGTCTTTACATTAAACCTTGATGGTAGATGCTTGTATTTGCCAGAATAGGTTAGGTTCTGCTGCAGCAAAAAAGAGCCCCAAATCTTAAGAAAGGTTTATTTATTGTTCATATAACATGTGCAATGTAATTGGTAACAAGTGAGGGGACTACAAGGGGTTGCTTCATGAAGGCATTGCATAGGACCCCAGAGTGGTAGATGCTTCTGCCATCTAATGAAATTACCATTTTAACATGAAGCTCCAGGTTTGCAGCAGCACGGGAAGCGAGGATGGAGAATCATGCACCAGCTCTTAAAATCTTCTGTTGAGAAGTGGCATGTGTCATTTTTCATTAGTTAAAACAAGCCATGCCTAACGTCAAGGAGGGGGCTTGTGTCAGAAAGAGAGAACAGGAAATCATGGTGAGTGCTAGTAATACCTACCATAGTTTAATTTACAAATGAGGAAACGACTTTACCGGAACGTTAGGTAATGTGCACAAGTTCACATCACTAGTTAAGAGTGGAGTCTGGATTTAAAACTCAGTCTGTCTGATCCTACCCCTTGTTCCCTTAACCATTTGTTTATCCTACAGGGTGGACAAGAGTGTCTCAAGGATAGAAGGGAATATTAAGCCACCTTCATGTAAATGGTGGAGGAAACAAAGGGTAAAGATCAGTAAGCCATTAAGAATTGATGGGAGACCATGGACATTATGAAGCCCACAGAGCCCTCACTGCAGCGTGCAAAGTATGACTATATGAACAGTTGTAGTCATGTCATGGTTTAGAGGATTTAAAAGGAATGTTAAAGTAATTGATGGAATAAGATGCCCAGAACAATCTCCATAAAAGCTATGCTATAAAGACCTTATGGAATACCGATTCAATCATTCCCCCTCCCCTACCATTTTAAAGAATACATCCATTGCATTAAATGGAATCTGCTTGCAATGGCTGTTCTTCATTGTCCTGGAGTTCACTTCCGGACCTATAAGTCTTGATACATGATATTTCCTCTACGTCAGACACTCTTCTGATGTCTTCGCCTGGATGAGTCCTCCTGGTCCTTAAGGACTCAGCTTAGACAACTTTTCTCTCGTAAGCTCTATCAGAGCTTAATGCACCACAGTGAACCCCCGGGACACTGCCTACTTTCTCTATCAAAAGAGACACTCATGTACAGTGTTGGAAATGCCTCCACTGGGGTAACCCCACAGGCCTGGACTTCTGTGTCACTGACTCCTCAGCACCCAGCAGAGTGCCCAGAATCTTTGAGATTCTCAAACAAATTATCTGTGGAGTAAATGACCGTATCTGGAAAAAAATCTGGTAGCCCAGTGATTCTCAAACTTTGATGTATATGTGTATTAGCTAGGAATATTTAAAATCGGATTTGTATTTAGTAGGACTGGGGTGGAGGCTGAGATGGTGTATTTCCAATACTCTTAGGTGATGCTAACAGCTGCTGGTCTGTGGACCATACTTTGATTATCGAGGCTGTAGAGATGCTCTTGATGCCTCACTCATATCCTTTCTACTCACTGTCCCCATGAACGTCACCTTGCAGCTTCCAGCTGCCAGCATGTGTCTCTTTGCTCAAGGTTTTTCTGTGAATGCTGAAGTCCCCTTGGCCCACTCATGCAGCAGATTGGAAGCGCCTTAGAGTTAACAACCCCCAGGAGAAGACTTAACCAATAACTGACAGGTGTTGGTGAATAAATAAATAAATACTCCAGCTCCCTCACCCCTACTTGGAGAAACTCTGAGTCATGTTCTACAGTGTCTCCCAGAGTTTCCCAGGGAACTGGGAAGCTTCCACTGCCCACATAGGTAACCTGCTTGACAGGACATTTGCTATTTGCTTTCTTCTCTTCTCCTCTCATTTCCACTCACTTCCATTGTTGTTTCTTGGGATCAATACCTAAACAAACCACTTACAATCCCATCACTGTCTCAGGATCTCAAATCAGGCCCCTAGAACTTGAGCTATCCAGTCTGTACATGGGCTTCTACTGGGTATTCATTCATTCATTCATTTACTCATTCATTCCACAAGTGAACAGGTGGTGAAAAATCAATCAATATTTGAGGGTAGAGCCTAATTTTATTCCTTTCTGAGCCCCCAAACTTCCAGTAAAAAAGGAGATAGAAACATGTCTCTAGAAAATGTTGGCTAGTGAGGGAAGAAAGGAAGGAAGAAAGGAAGGGAGGGAAGGAGGGAGGGGCAGACAGAAGGAGCTATTTGCTATTCTAAACTTGCTTTTTTATGATGGGCCAATGGTGAATGAGCTTTATTTATTGCATCATTTATTCCTCCCCTGGCGGTTCCTCTCTTGGGTGGAAGGGGGAGGGAGGGAGTCTTTAAGGTTGAGGCTGAATCTATTAGTAACTGAAAACACTTGGGGAACGGCAGTGCTGTGGGAGCCCAAGGCCTGTCAGGGCTGACTCTGTGGAGGAGCTGCAGACCTGAAGGCACACAAATGTGTGGCTGAAGCCAAGAGGCTGTGACAGCAAGAGGTGTTTTTTGTTTGTTTGTTTGTTCAATATATATATATATGTATATATATATTTTTAATTTTTATTCTGGAAACATACATACAACCTAAAATTTCCCATTTTTTCCACTTTCAAATATATACTTCAGTGGCATTAATGCCACCCTCACTGCCATCCATTTCCAAAACTTTTCTATCACCCCAAGCAGAAACTCTGTACTTTTTAAGCATTAACCCCCCATTCCCCACCCCCTACCTGGCCCCTGGTAACCTGTGTTCTAGTCTCTCACTATGAGTTTGCATATTCTAGTTATTTCACATATGTGAGATCATATGATATTTGTCCTTTTGTGTCTGGCTTATTTCACTCAACATGAGGTCTTGCAAGTTCTATCCATGTTGTAGCATTCATCAGAATTTCATTCTTTTTATGGTCAAATAATATTCCATTCTATGTATATACTACATTTTGTTTAATCATTCATATGTTGATGGACACTCGGGTTGCATCTGGGTGTATACCCCAAATAATTGAAAGCAGGAACACGAACAGATATTTGCACACCAATATCCATACCATCATTATTCACAATTGCCAAGGGTGGGACGCCCTGCCTTCTTGAATCCAGCCTTGGCTATGTGGTTGTAGCACTCCAAGTTGTGGATGGAGCCTAGATGAGGAGCATTTCTGGAGGGGCAAGAGTAGCATCGTGGCTAAGCAGTCCCGCAGAGAAGTTTAAATTTCCTTTCTGCCAGTTACTCAGAAGGTACTTGAATTCTCTCTGCCTGAGTGTCCTCATCTTTAAAATGCAGAGATCATTCAGGCCTACTTTTAGTATGATTATTGTGAAGATTAAACAAGATAGGGTATGTCAACTTCCCAAAACATTTCTGACACATGGTACGCAGATAGAAGTAGACTGTATTACTACCTTTATCATTGGCTGCCTCCAATAAACAAACTCCTGTGCTAAGCCTTTATGACTTCTCTGAAATAGATTCCAGAACAAAGATGGGCAGCAGAGCCAGATGCCTAGGTCCCAAGAGGAATATAAATCACTCTGTACTGCAGTTGTGGGTTCAAATCCCAGCTCTGCCTCTGGTGCCAGGTCAATTACTTAACCTCTCTGAGCCTCAGTTTCCCCATCTATATAATGGGGATAATAATAGTATTCACCTCATAGCAATGTCATTGCAACATTTATTGTGACATAACGCCTATAATTTGCCTGATAAATAGTAAGAGCTCAAATAACATTTGCTGTTATTATTAACATGACTGTTACTATTACTAGTCCTATGGAAGTTACTGAGCTTCTAGTACCGCCAGCATTTGCTCCTAAATGTATCCAGGTAAACCAGCTTGAATAGTTTTCCTTGACTGCCAGCTTCAAAAGAGCTCTTCGCTTTCAAAGGATACATTTGATAAGGTTGTGAATTTGCTTGTTGCCCAAAGCCCCCTGTGGCTTCTGTAAATCCAGATTATTCTGTTTATTCCTTTGGTCACAGCTGTCAGTCATCATGTGGAGGTGGATCCTTTATGATGTCTCTGGCTTCTTCGCAGGCGCCTGCTCAGGGCAGCCTTTGTGAACTCCTTCTGCCTGCCTCTACCCAAGGAGTGAAATATTAGTGGCTTCCAGAGTCCTGGATATCCAGCAGAGGGGCCTGAGAAAATGTCAGGTCTGGGAAGTCTCTGGGAATAGCCCCATCTCTGCATCCTGCAGGGCACCAAAGACAAAGAGGCTGATTCGCTATCATTTTTCTGAATTGTACCAACAGCTGTTTTTACCCTTATACAAGATAAACACAGTCGTTTCCCTGTTTTATTATTAACACATTCTGGCATAATTGCTTGGGCGCTCAACTGTGACCTGTTAGAGATTCACTCAGCTGTGGAATTTTCAAGAGGAATACAGCATCGTGGTTAAAGACTGCAATATGCATTTTTTCCAACCAAATCTATTTGTCTGTAAGCCCCCAAGTCAAATCTCATGTTGAATTTGTTCAAACATTTATTAATAGTTGAATTTACATAGATTTTATGTCTTCTAATCTTTCTGGTCTAGGAATCTATATTCACGACTAGATGCATCAGCTCAGAGATATCGTGTTTAATGCTAAAAATAATTTAAATCCCTCTCAAGTCCAATCCTTTTACATATTACTAAACCAGAGCAGCCAATCCTTCCTAATAAGAAACACAAAACCTGCTGTTTCCCACTAATAAATACACATTTCTAGGATTTAGGCCATGTGCATGGGTCTGATTTAAAAAAGAAAATTAGAGCACAAACAACTTTTGCAAGGGAAGTGATTTGATCATTTGTTATTCCTGTACCCTCTCCTGCCCCACAAATGATGCAAATGCAGTTCAGTTGTTGGAAGTGCTTGGGACAACACATGGCTTGAATCACATATACACAAATGTCACCTGTATGAATTCATGCATGCAACCAACATTCGTTCCGTCCCTGGTATGTGCTAGGCACTGTTTGGGGCTGGGCATGCAGCAGTAAACAAAAGCAAGAAAGCCCCTGCTCTCCTGGAGTTGGCAATCCAATGGGGGAGGCAGACAAGCAAACAGACACAAATAAAGTTATAACATGCCAGGTGGCAGTAAGCGCTCTGGAAATAAGAACGGTGGAGTAAGAGTAAGAGTGACAGTGGCAGGTGGGGAGGGCGGCAATCAACCTATTTTACAAAGGGTGGTTAGCGAAGACCTCCTCTAGGAGCTGAATGAAATGGTTCCCCATCCCTTTGAATCAGGGCTGACCTTGTGATTGGCTTTCACCGATAGAACATTGCAGCTCCTGTCTTCACCCTCTTGGAACCCTGAAACCACCGTTATGTGAAGAAGCCTAGACTATCCCCTAGCAAGTGAGGGAGACCATTAAGGGCCTCCAGCCACAGTTGAGCCATCAGAGGACTGTAGCTGCACGAATGATCCCAGGTGAGAGAAGCAGAAGAAATGCTCAGGGGCCACCCCACAGGAAAATGTGAGCAATAATAAATCGGTGCTGTTGTAAGGAACTCTGCTTTGGGGTGACTTATTATGCAGCAGCAACTATCTGCAACACCATGGACAGCATTCCCAAAAGAGAACAGTATTGAAAGGCCCTGAAGCAAACTGTAATGGACGGGGAGAGGGGCCTGGGTTTAGAGAACCACAAAATGGCTAGCATGGCCAGAATGGAGTGTGCAAGAATTCTCAACCACTCTGAATATTTTTTTAAGGAATTCAGAGTTTCCACTCTATGAACCTATAAAAGCTAAAAGCAGCGGCTACTCCTGTCTTCTAACATCCTCGTACTCCATTAACAGTAGTTGCTATTGATGGAGGCACTTTCTTGGTCACCTCATTTAACCCTCACTCAGTCCTATGTGGAATATATTATTTCCCAATTAAAATGAGGAAACTTTGCTTGGGGAGGAGAAGTTTTGTACCCAAGATCACTCACCTAGTAGTAGAACCAAAAATGAAGGTTGTTCTAAATCCAAAGCTCATGTTAGAATCACTAAGCTTCCCTGGCTCCCAATCCTTAATTCCCTCCAGTACTCAAACACAGGAGTTTCTTCTACCCCATTGCCTTTGCTGCAGGGATTTCCACAATCCTGAGGAGTAGAAGATGCTCCTTGCAGGTGCCAAGATTATCCAAATATAAACTTCCAGGTATAACAAGCTCAGCTCCACCAGTTGGATGGTTTGGATCACTCAGAGTCACTGATTTAACAATGTAAACCCAAATATTTTGTTCCTATTGAATAACTGGGATGCCTATTTACCTCCTCACCAAAATCCACAGAGCTACAAGCAACATGGGTAAGAAGGCATTATAATTTAAAGTATATCCATAAAAATCAGCCTGAGACTGACTAGAGGTGAAGGTTGAAGGAATGGTTTTGCTATTTTCGTTGCTGTTTGTCCTTGATGGAGAAATGGATTACACTCAGGAAACAGAGGCTAGAGATAAACAATTAAATTTCTAGATGACAATATTTAAGCAGCATATACCTCCTGAGAAGAAGTGTAAGATCCTGAAATTTATTTCAAAAAAATGGAAATGTCCAATGTTGCAGAAGATAATGTATTCTTTTTAGTAGTGATAAACCAAGCTGACATGGAAAAATAATTGGGGCATGTAAGATAGCACGGGATGTCCTTTGGGAATGCATTAGACAATGCACTTAAGGAAAAATAGTTTCAGCCATAGTTATATTCCAACCAGTCAAGAAAAGGATCTAAGGCTTATTGTATATTGTTTCCTGGGCACCTCTGTCCAGTATACTGTCACATCTCCAAAGGCTTACAGAATACTGCCAAAAATCTGCATGTGACCACAACCTGGGGTAATGTGTGCTGGTCTCCAGTCGGATACATAAGTGGAAATAAATTCCAATGAATAACATCCATCTATTCATCTATTAATTCCTTCTTGCAGAAAACATTTGTTCAGTATATATTATTACTTTTTAAATGCAATTTTATTGAGATATGTTCACATACCAGATAATCACCCAAAGTATACAATCAATGGTTCATGGTATCTTCATATATTTGTGCATTCATTACCACAATCAATTTTGGAACATTTTCGTTACTTAAAAAAAAAAAATACAAATGAGAATAAAAATAAAAATAAAAAAGAACACCCAAAACATCCCATACCCCTTATTCTCCACTATTATTTTTTTATCTACATTTTCTTACTCATCTGTCCATACACTGGATAAAGAGAGAATCAGTTCAAAGTTTTCACAAAGTCACACTGTAAAAGCTATACAGTTATACAATCATCAAGAATCAAGTCTACTGGATTACAGTTCAACAGTTTCAGGTATTTCCTTCTAGCTATTCTAACACACTAAAACTAAAAAGGGATATTTAATGCATAAGAATAACTGCCAGAATGACCTCTTGACTCCATTTGAAATCTCTCAGCGACTGAAATTTTACTTTGTTTCATTTCTCTTCCCCCTTTTGGTCAATAAGATTTTCTCATTTCCATGATGCTGGGTCCAGACTCATCACCAGGAGTCATGTCCCATGTTGCCAGGGAGAGTTACACACCTGTGTGTCATGTCCCATGTAGGGGGGAGGGCAGTGAGTTTACCTGCCGAGTGGGTTTAGAGAGAGAGGCCACATCTGAGCAACAAAAGAAGTTCTCTGGGGGTGACTCTTAGGCACAATTTTAAGTAGGTTTAGCCTCTCCTTCGCAGGGATAAGTTTCATAAGGGCAAGCCCCAAGATCGAGGGCTTGGTCTATTAAATGGGTAGTCCCCAATGCTTACAAAAATAGGAATTCCCCACGTGGGGAAGTTTACTATTTCCACATTTTTCCCCAATCCCTCAAGGGGGCTTTGCAAATACTTTTTTATTCTCTGGAGCATCTATTATCGATCAGGCTCTGTGCTGAGTGATAGAAATGAAGCATTGCCCTGACCTCAGTTATCACTATCTGATAATGCAGAGAAAAGCATAATAATGATCCTAATAGAGTGTTCTAAGTACTGTGGCAGATAAGAACAGGTGCTATTCAAACATCCAGGAGTGACATTAGCCCATATTGTAAGGGACAGAGTGGGGAAAATGATGGTTTGAAAAAGTTTCCTGGACTCAATGACACTTGATTTGGGTCTTAAAGTAGCAGTTAGTCTGGCAAATAGAACAGGATAGGTATTACCCAAAAGTGAACAGCCTGCTTGAAGGCTCAGGGTGAGGACAGTAGCCTAAGACTTATGGTGATTGTGGGCAGGGGATAGAATTTGAAAGGAAGGATGGCAAGATTATGAAGTGCTTTGAGTGTCAAGCATATGAATTTTGGCTATATTTTGATGTCAAAGATCAAAAATTTGTATATTAAAGATGTGTTCATTTGCTAAACAATATATTTTAGGGACCTATTTTCTTTCTGTTTTCTCCCCTACACCATTCTTAACATGTTAACTTTTGTCTTTGTTGCCTATCATTGCAAAATGTCTCCCCTGGCTCCAGCGATCACATCAGCACTCAAAGTAGGAGGAAGGGAGAGAGGAGGTGGCAGTGGCACTCCCAGAGCTACCCTCTACAGACAGATATCTGCTTACATCTCATTGCACCTACCTAGCTGCAGCTGCAAAAGTAGAAGGAAAATTCTTGGGAATAGTTTAGTCAAACAACTGTGCTGATACAAGACTTTAAGCAGAAATTCCATTTTGAAAGAAAAAAAAAAGGCATTTTAGGAAGCAGTGGGGAAGCTGAAAGTTTCCTGCCCTGAGAGGGTCCTGAGAAATGATGTGGGAGTGGAGAGAGCAGTAAGGAAGTGCTGCTTCATGAAAGTGAAGAACTTTTTACCTTGGAAACTGGAAGATGAAGAAAGGAGTACTAAAATATTCGGTAAAAATAATCAAAATTGGAAAAATAATGCAAGGTATTGATGGGACAAACAAGGTATTCTCTACCAATTTCTGTAATTTTCCTAATAATATCCATGTAGTACTTTAGAGTTCACAAAATAGTTATGTTTTGTCTTGTTCACAGTCCTATGACAACCCCAGAGGTAGAGAAAGCAAATAAACAGAAGTATCCACCCAGAATGACAGTGCTAATAATTGGCAGATGCCAAATTCAAGCCTGCAGTGACATCAACACCCAGAGATAGCAAAGGTGGGGCACACTGGAGGGGAAGGTAGGAGAACCATTTGGCCAAAGTCACACATTTCCAATTTGCCTCAATTTTAGACTTCTGATGAATGTTCCAAATGAGCTTATGTGGTCAGTATTAGTGAGGAGTTAACATGAAAGGTAAAAGAAGGTGCACTCCCGGGCAGGAAGTCGGTTGAGGCAAGTGAAGTACGCAGGGCCAAAATGGAAGGAGGGTGGATCCTGGAAATGAGCACCTCGTTGAATTTTGTACCTGCGACACCCTACTTGCATCTCTCTCATCCCAACCCTGGTGCATCCTAGTTGCTTAAACCTGAGTCTTGTTACCAGTCACTGGTGTACTACTAATGGATATACTTTTAAAAGAATCCTCTAATTTTCTTGTAAAGAGTGTGATTATATTGCATTGTATTTTTATTAGTAAAAGCATGAAATGTAACATTTTATAACTCTGTTCATTTTTTAGTGCAGCAAAAGCCTCAAAAAAATGTAAGTGCCCTGGGTTTCTCTGAAATTGAGATGTCTCTAATCATAGAAATACTTTCTTCTCACTCTGGGGTCTTCTCTGGACTTCGATTCCTCAACCCTTTGCTCTCCTCCCCCTCTCTCCACTCTTAAAGCAACACATTTGGCCCCAAGCCCCAGACTTCTTTCTCTCAACGTCCTTTCCCTGTGGCCTTCTGAGCCTGTCCCGCTTTCCCCCTCTCTCTGCACCTACTCCAACTGATGTTTTCATCGCGGGCTCCGTTTCATGTGTCCCCTCCTCAGAACACAAAGAATTTCATCTCCAGGGTTTGTGGAGTTCTCTGTCGGGATGCCTATGGGGCTTCATGCATAATTAATGACAATTCAGCTACACATATTTTCTATTAGCAATTCAGACTGTTTTAGGACTTTTTAAAACACACTTTGCAATTCACTAAAATTCTGAGAGGCATTTACATAAGAAAAATCCATAAAAGCACAGAAAGTCTGAAGTTTTGGGAAGGAGGCTTTAATGAAGAATTTCTCTCCAGAGGAGCTGTTCCTGAAATGCTTTCTGCTCTCTACCACAAGTTTCTCCAGATGAGAACAAGACTAAATCACAGGTCTCCTCAAAAACAATGTCAATGGAATATATTTTTTAAAAAATGGTCCCAGGTTACCATAACAACCAAGGTTCCAACATCATGTTGACTAACTGCAAAGTGATATGATCGGGAAGATCAGAATAGAGAACAAAAGCATCAGGTTGCTATAGCAACTGGATATACAGAAACTGGAGCTGTTTCGGTGGGCAAGTTTTCATTGCAAAAGTAAACCTAAAGAATCCTTCCAGGGTGAATGATCAGGAAATCTTCACATTAGCCAAGAGTTATCCCATCACTTTGTTTGGTGGCCAAAACTCTAAGACAGAAGCTGTTATCAGTTAGCTATTGCTGCTTATCAAATTGTCTGAAAACTTAGTGATTCTTTAAGTCTATTTCTCATGAATCTAGAGGCTAGCTGGAGAGTTCTGCTGATTTGATCTGGGATCGGGTTATCAGGGGTCTGCAGTCAGCTAGCAGATTTGCTGGGAGCTGGCTGGTTTAGAAAGGCTGCAGCTGGAATGGCATGGCTTTGTTTCTTCTAGTATTCCATCTCCAGTAGGCTAACCTGGATTTGCTCTTAGGGTGGAGCAGGGTTCCAAAAGAAAGAGGCAAATCTCAGATGACCTCTTAAGGCCTAGACTCAGAACTGGCAGACTACACTTCCACCACATTCTCTTGGCATTCAAAAGGTAGGGAAATAGATTCTATTTTTTTTTTTTTTTAATGGGAGAGGCTGCAATGTCCCATTGCAAAGGCTGAAGATACAGGGAGGAGAGGTGAATTGGGGTCATCTTTGAAGACAATATACCAAGATGCCAACTTTGGTATATGATATACTTTTGAAAATCACACACAAAAATTGAATATGCAGAAGGTCAAACAATCCACCTACATATTAAAGGGGCTTTGGCTTCCAGGGGGGCAAGACAATATCATAAAATGCCAAATCACAGCTCATTTGTTAGACACACTCTTTGACGATGTATTTTCAGGATTTTGTACTTCTTCGTTAATTTTCTTCCCTTCCTTCAAAATTGAACAGAGTCAAGTGACCACTTGAGCCCCAGAGGGCATATAATTGAGGCTGGAGCAGAGATTGCCTGCAATGATCATTCATCAGCTGATGGAGAGAAGCGTTTAGTGAAGTGATTAAAAGTGTGGTCTTGGAGTCAGATTGCCTGGGTTCAAATTTCCTCTCAAACTCTGACGAGTTACATGAACTTAAATAAGACAAGTGTCCTCCCAGAACCCTAATCTGTAAAATGAGGGTAAAATATTACTGTATTTTATTGATCCTAATATATACTTTTCACTTTTTGATATCTCTGAAATGGGAGTGCACCACCTAATTGATGCCATGTTACAATCATACAAAAACAGTTTTGTCCCACAATTGACAGCATCTCAGACTCAATGAATATGGCAGCACCTTCTTCAGAGGTTTGAGTTGATCTATGTTGTCCATCCCCAGTACGTGCCCAATAAATGTGAGCTATAATGAGGAGAAGAAGGGAAGCTAATATGTGGCAGACACATAGGAGGTTTAAGAAAGTAGATATACAGTGTATGTATGTTCAAGTGGTACATTCGAATATTTGAAAGTGAAGAACAGTCTTTTTCCTCCTGGTAGATGTCTTTCCAGGAGAAGCAAGGAGAACTGAACTTTCCTGCTACAGGTTGGTGCCAGCAGAAATGGTGTTTCATTGTTTTTAACTGTCACCTTCACCCTGGAAGGACATTATCAAAATGGGCCCATCTCCACATTTCACTGTAGAGTAAAATGAGAATCATTGAGGTGGAAAAAAAAAATGTTTAGGGTCACAAAGTCAATTAGCAGCAGAGGGAATTTGAACCCAGGTAATTCTCACTCCAAACTGTGTTCATTTAACTTCCTTGGGACATGAACACGCCAAGAGGGGCAGCAATGAAGAACTCTGATGCTTTAGTCCTCAGAATGATTGTGTTAAACGGTGGGATTGGGTGGGAGGTGGGGCTGTCAATGCTGATTCAGAAATTCTCTCTAGGAAGTGATCAGAGGTAACTACTTGGTTGAAATGGGGCTGGGACTTTGGAAACTGTGTTTGCAGGGGAAGCACATTGTTCTTATTTAGGTTGCATGTTTGTTTGACGGTGGCTTGGAAATGTTGTTAATATAGATTAGGAGAGGCAAGCTGCCCCTCAGAGCAACCATAGCAGCCTGTAAAATGCTGCTTAATTCCCTCTCCCCCTCAGATTCATGTGCTTACAAGGACCTTGCAACCTGATCAAACTCCTTGGAGTCTCCCACATGTATTCATTTGTGTCTGCATCCCTGGTCCTTGGCACAAACCCTGCAGCTGATTATTTACTGTTTAAAATGTGCTGATGCCTAAACAATCCCACTCAAATTCATTCCATATATAGACTTGATGTCTAAGAAACAGATGTCCCTAAACTTCCTACACTGCAAAGGAATCCTCTTCCTTTGGTCATAGAAATATTATAGTGTGAGACCCTCATTCCAAGGCAAGAAACAAGAAATTATTTGGAATGTTTCACTGCCAATTAGGCAAGAAGAATTCAGTGCTTTACTCCAACTGCACTTCTGCAGGTGCATGCTGTCTTTCTGTAATTAACCTTTCACGTGTCTCTACATTGCAGCTGCTGGTGGTGTTTCCTATCAATTAGATTTCCATATACCTGAGGGTCAGATATCTGTTGGTAGTCATCCAGGTTTCTTGCAGATGCTCAGTGAATGAGTCAAGGAAGGAAGAGGGAAGGGAAGGAGTGAGGAAGAGAACAGAAGAGGGAGGAAAGGAGAGATCAAAACTTTCCAATTTTGTTCATTTCTGATGCGGAAAGCTCCCTTTCTTCAAACAACACAGATAATGCAATATAATGCAGTAATAATTTTCTTGCTTTCAGGGAAATCACTCACTATATTGTTCAATGTCTACTGCAGAGAGAATACTGTTTTAGTTTCCTAAAAACAAATCCCATACAATGGGTTAGCTTAAACAATGAGAATTTATTGGCTCATGGTTTTGAGGCTAGGAGAAGTCCAAAATCCAGGCATCAGCAAGTCTATACTTTCTCCCTGAAGACTGTGGCATTCTGGGGCTGGCTGCCAGGGATCCTTGGCCCTTGGCTTTTCTGCCACATGGCCAATGTACAAGGCAGTGTCTTCTCCTTTCTCTTCCAGTTTCATTGACTTCCAGCTTCTTTCCCTGTGGCCTTCTCTATAAGTCCTCCAATAATAGGACTAAGACCCATCCTGTTTCAGTTGTCTACACCTTATCTAAAATAATATCATCAAAAGGTTCTGTTTCAAGGGGTTCATACCCACTGGAATGGATTAAGGACATATTTTTCTCGGGCATGTAACTCCAAGCCTCCACAAATGCCTTTTACCCCCACCTCCCTTGCCACATTCTTTATGGAGTTCAGGACAGAGAAAAAATAAGTCTTATATTATGGTCATGCATGATTTCTTTTATCTAATCCTAAGTTTGCTTCCCTTGCATTGCTTGAGAGAACCCCAGCCATCTCTGCTATTACCCCACATGCAGATGCCCATGTCATAAACAGCTCAATTGCAAAGTATCTCCTGTTGAGTGGGACTTCCTTGTGACTTGCACTTAGGGTTCATTTTAGGAAGCACTCTGTCTTCTTGATGAGATCCTACTAATATGGCATGTCATACCCAATGCGCAGTCATATGGGCCTCACATTGTAACTCAGTTTCATCTGTCACATAAAGTTTAGGACAATCATCTCAAACCTACCCTCTGAACTTGGTGAAAATCCATACATCTCTTTTGAATGATATTTGAACATAAAAATGGGCTGAAATTTATTTGTTTTATTAATATAGATAAGACATAGACAACTGTCTTGTTTTGCTCTTTTCAATCACAAGGAAGAAGCTAACACCAAGTTTTGTTAATTGGTTTCTAATTTTCCTTTATCTGGACGTCTTCATCCTAGCATGTGAGTAGTTCATGGTGGGATGCATGTTTTATTCTACCTCAAATTGGCTTTACCAGCGGGGATGGTATAAATAGCCATATAAGGGAGAGTATATTCCTAGTTGCCATCTCTGACCTTAGGCTTTCCCTGCTCTCTCCCTGCCTATAGCACTCCCCACCCCCCATCTGATTTACTCTCTAGAAACCTTTATGCTTAAGAGCCTACATCATATCTGCACTACTCTGTCTGATTGCAAGTCTTTTCTTACTCTGATGCTATGTAAGCTTTGTTTTTCCTACCAGCCCCCAAACTCCTTCAGGCCATTCACACTCCACACTATGGCTCCAGCACAAGCTCAGTCTTGCTTCTGGGCTTTTGCTCAAAGTCTACCCCCACTGGGATGCCTCCTGTTCTCTCCTCCATACCCTCAAGACCTTCCTAAATCTTAAAGCATACATCAGAAACTACTTTTGGGGGGGGCTAGTAATTTGAAACAGACCAAGTTTAAAAATTAAGTTTGTTTTAAAAGTCTATCATCACTTGAAATGATGGGAGATTTGGCTAAACAGGACTTTCCTTCTTACATGATAACTATTGAAACTGACTAATGACTGATTTCTTTAGAAGTGGCCTGTGCTATCTGGTTCTCCACCATCCCCATCACTCAGACAACACGTGTAAACATCAGCTGATTCACCCATTTATATTACCTACCTAGCTTCTCATATATTCTATGGTGAATCTTGGTTGAATACCTAAATTAAGCCCATTTTCTTCAGAAGGTGCCTCCTAGTGGTGTTTTAGTTGTTTCTCTAAGGGGTATGGATGTCAATTGTCAGCAAGAATGCTCTACTTGGGTTTACCAGTTATACAGAGTTTTATTGGAATTCTGGGGGTTCACAACTGGCTTTTATATAACCCTCTCTATCCCCAGACCCATTTGAACAGCTAGGACTTTTCCCATGGGCTAGAAGTTGTATTGGATGACCTCTAACATTTTTTCCAACTCAACTTAATATGATGCTGAAACCACCCAGTTTCTCCCTTTCACATCTCATGACAAGGTTAAGCATGGTCTTATTAATTGTAAATGGATGGGACAAACAGTGGATAGCCAGGGGCTACAATTTGACCAAACCAAAGAATTGGGACAGATTTTGAGGATGATGGAGATGGTTAGATCCAGCTCTCAACTACATGAGAAAATCAGGCTAACAAGGAACTTTGTAAAGTATGGAGCTATTTAGTCATGGGGTGGATTTAGCATAGTGTACAGGAGTGTCTCAAGAGATATACGATGAATAGCAATGGAAACTACTCAGAGATTGTGGCATGTGGGCACATATGTATTAGTGAAGTCAGCCAGCAGGACTCCAGCAACCTGGACAAAGTTCAGGTATAATGAATTTCATCCCTGGGGGCAAAAAAAAAAAAAAAAAAAAAAAAAGCAAGAACAAAGCAGAAAGCTGTTTTTCATATTTGACTGACAGAATTAAGGACGTTATCATGGCAGAAATATAGATGGGAATAACAATTCAGGCTTCCTTTTATTAATGTTTTCTGTGCACCAGTCACTGCACCAAGCACTGCGAGAAAGCCATTATTATTCCTATTTTATGAATGAGGAGACTGAGTCTTAGAAGCATTAAACAGCAAATTACAATTGGAACCAGTTCTATCTGAGACCGATGTTCCTGTATCTGAGTTGGATATGAGTGATCTGGTTGGATTTGGAATTGGGGAACCTGACTCTGAGACATAAATTTAATGGTTTAATAGTGGGCTCAGGTTGTTTCAGTTACTCAATTTTTCAATGACATCTTTCACCTATTTTAGCCTACATACTTCAAGTAAGAGTCCACAAGACCCAGCCCAGCCAATCAGAATATTTCACTCCCGGGCTACACAATGATTTGTTCACGGATGAGCATGTGATCTGAGTCAATCCAATTAGGGTGAATCTAATTGGATTCTGGGAGCAAAAATAAAAGTAGCTGTTCTTCCACCTGGAAACTGAACCTGGGAGAATTTGAGACTGCTGGTTCCATCCTGCCACCAAGAGAACACAGTTGGTCAGAGAATGAAGTCAGCACAGAGATCTCAGCCCTGAGAAGAGAGAAACTGAAAAACAGGGTCCCAATAACATCATTTGAGCCCCTGAGTTGAGCTGCACTTGAAGGTAGAATGAATCTTATACTCTTCTGTGTTCCTGAGCCCATAGACTCCTAGCTTGCTTAGGCCAGTTTGGTCAGGTTTTCTGTCACTTATAATGAATGAGTCCCATCCGAATTCTAGATAAGCTAAAGCTAAAAGTTGCCAAGTTCCAAAGTCTCTGACCAGGATTTCTTAAATCTACTCTTATTCTGGTCAGAATTGTTCCCAGATGCTGGTGTGTAGCCAACATGGTGGGTAGAGGTCAAGAGGAGCTTTAAGAAAGAGGAGAGATGTGGAGACTTGGAAATACATAAGACTGAATATTCTCTATCGTGACCTAACACTGCACTTTAAGGCAGTACCACACAGTTCAACAATAAGTACATGCTGTGTGATTAACAATCTCCTGTTAAAGAAGAGACAACATGGTTTCCACAGTATACTCAACTAATTTATTAGCTTTCTCTGAGACGGTAAATAGGCATCTGTTAAAGGAGTCTGGTGAAAATAATTTAATCAGACTAAACAAAAAGAAGAAAAAGAAAGAAAAACAGGGAAACCTTTGATAATTTTCCACATCAAAAGCTGTCCAAGGGGGAGTGTTTGTTTGTAAAAATAAAAAAAAAAAAATTATAAAGCTGTTCAAAACACTGCATCACCATGAGATTGGGGTGTGTGTGCATTTTGCCATGAATAGAGAATTTACTCAGAAACCAGGAACAGAGGAGAAGCAGATGGGCACTTTAGAGGATGGGGACATCCAATAAGCAATTTTCCTCAAGGATTAAAAACAGCTCTGGTCTTACTGAACATCTTTATAAAAGAATGAGGACTCATTGCATAGCAGAAAACTCCAACACACAGATAAATGCCATATCCTTCCAGTTAGTGAGAAGCCAAAAGGAAGGGAGAGACATCTGATCGGAATCCCCAACTAATCAATAATTAATGATCGATCAGTTAATTACAAAATCCAACCTGATAAATTGCAGGGTGGTGTTTGAAACTACTCTGCTCCTGGGGTCATTTCTAGACCAAAGAGAATTGGGAGCTGCTCCCTCGTTCCTCAACACAGTGTCTGGTAGAATGTTGGACACATATGACTTAGTTTCTCAGCGCTGCCATAATAAAGTACAAACTGAGTGGCTTAAAACAACGGACTTTTATTGCCTTACGGTTCTGGCAGATAGAAGTCTGAAATTAAGGTGTCAGCGAGGGCATGTTCCTCTGAAAAGTGCAGGGGAGACTCCTTCCTTGTGTCTTTCTAGCTCCTAGTGGTTTGCCAGCCGTCCTTGGCGTTCCTTGAGTTGAAGTCGCAGCCCTTCACCCTCGGCCCCATTGTCATGGGGTGCCCTCCCCTCTGTATCTCTTGTCCTCTCCTTATAAGGACAACAGTCATATTAGGTTAGGGCCCACCTTACCTCAGTATGATGTCATCTTAACTTGATTACATCTACAAAGACCCTATTTCCAAATAAGGTCAAATTCACAGGTACTGGGGGTTAGAATGTCACATGCCCTTTTGGGAAACACAATTCAAACCCAGAACAATATACTAGATGCTCAGTCAGTGTGTGTTAATTGAGACAGCAGATTTCAGAAGGCAAATATGACTTTTCTTAGCTAACTTCCACCTGGAGTGGCTGATTGGAAAATTATATTGAGAAAGAAAGCACCCCAGTCACCATCCTGGGGACATACCAGTGTTATGGTTGATTAGCAATGTCTGCTATGAAAACATAAAAGCAGAGAGAGGAGCAAATGTGCTGTCAGAAGACTCTATATGGAACTTTGAGCTATTTGAGAGCAAGGAGCAAGGTTCCCAAGGGAGAGTATACTTCAGCAGCTCAAAGATCAGCAGGAAACCCCAGAGGCAGAGAGGAAGACAACAGCTATTGCAGAGCTGAAGTCTAATGTAGCTGGGAAAGGTTCCAACTAATGTGTCTCTGGTGTTCACCCCAGGTTACCAGCCACTGACAGCGGAAGGACTCTGATAAAAGGAAAACATAGGTCAAGATCAATTTGAGTTTATACCACTTCTCTGAGCTACTGCTTCTTTTCACCTCTTTGGAAACTCAAGTAGTCTCCAATATTTCTTTCAGGGGGCAGGGAGGGGAGCAGTGGATTTCTCTGTATTCGACATAAGGAAAACCCCTAATGCACAGATTCAGGACTCTGACAACAATCAACACAAACATAATTAAAATAACAACAATAATAATAATATTAAGAGAGAGAGAGAGCTTTACAGACTTCAGAATGCTTTCACCTTCTCATAGTAACTCATTTGATACTATTTAAAACCAATCAAGTGTTCTCATTCTCAACATCTTCAGATAGGGCTAAGAGTGTTTACATGTTCTGCCTCACCATATAGCCAGTGAAGAATGGAGCTGGGAACCTGGCAAATATTAGCCATGCTGTTGAGTCAATGAACCAATGAATGAATTGGTTAATTGGTTCAGTTTTTCTGACCCAAGTTTTAGTACTCTGCCTATTTTTTCAAATACTGGTATGTGAAGTAGCTTCTCCATCCTATGTTAGTTCATTGTTAGGAATAAAGGCAATGCTTTTGTGAAAACACTTCTGCCTCATCTGGTCAGATACTTTCCTATAAGTAAATCAGATCTGACATCGTATGGTCAGTGAGAGAGGGTGGAAGGGGTAGGGATGAGAGGGAAAGAGAGAGAGAGAGAGAGAGAGAGAGAGAGAGAGAGAGAGAGAGAATGAGAGAGAGAGGGAGGGAGCACCCAAACATTGAACATTCCCTTGCTTTGTCCACTGTCTTCATCCTGAACCCTGAACTGGTCATGTTGACCAGGCACACACTCACCCCTCCCTGCCTCCACTGTCCTTCCCATATGTTCCCAGTTTCTGGATAAGCCTCCTTCTTTAAACCTGAGGCTTAGGATTGCTTCTCAGTCTCTGACATGTCTTCTTGCTTGTTTCTGACTTGTACTTATCTTATTTTTTTAACTTTTTACTTTGAAATACTTTCAAACATACAGGATAGTTGTAAAAATAATATAAAACCCATACAGAGAATTCTAAAATACCCCCACCCCTAGATACCCAGATCCACCAACTTCTAACATTTTGCTAGATTTTCCATAACCTACCTACCTTCCTTCTTTCCTTCCTTCCTTCCTTCCTTCCATCTGTCTTCTATCTATACATTTATCTATTTTCTAAAAATTTGAGAAGAGTTGTATAAACCATGCTCCTTGAGCACTTAATACTTCCACGTACATTTCCTAAGAATGCGCTCATCTTTTTGATCACACTCTTTCCGCCTCCCTCAGAAAGTTCTGGCCTACAGAGCCTCCCACCTCAGCCCAAGTCTTCACAACCAAAGTCCTTCTACCCTAGCTTTGAACAGGGCAATGAATGGGGGCAGGCAAATGGTGGTCCCTTGACACTTGTTCATTTGAACTGATCGTCAGGACATCAGGGTTCAGCTCTGCAGTTCTGATTCACCCATTTCCCTTCCCTCTCTGGGCCTCATCATTAATAGTAAGGGGTGGAGTGAGATGTTCTCTGCAGCCTCTCAAAGCCAAGATTCCAGAATTATATGCTTTGATGGGGAATAAAGCAGAGATAAACAATACAAGAGAAAAGATTTCTAGTCTGTGTCCTCCCCATCCAACCCAGACCCCCCTCTCCCCCGCCTTAAAATAGACTCAACTCTGCCTTAAGGAGTGAGAGGGAGAAGCAGAAATTCAGTGATTTGTCAGTGTTGCTGTGAGGCCAACACGTGATGGACAGGAAAGATTCCTATAATCACGAAGCAGGAGAGAGCACAATCCATTAAGACCTTTTAGTCAAAGCCACCACAGAGCCGTCCACCTCCTGCTGTGCCTGTGAGCCATGTCACTTCCCAGTTTCCAGGGCCAAGGAGTCCTCTCATCCTGGCCCTTTAGTTCACTCATGTCACTGCCTTGTCCAAAGCCCATATTTAAGCAGACCAAAAGGCCTGCATGAAGCAATGCAATCTAAAAATATTACCATCACTTGAGACCTGATTTCTTTTTCATTTTTTGACAAATGGAAAATCTCCAGGGGTTGCTCTGAGCCAATACCCAGATAGTGCTCAAATAACAAGCCTTTTTATATAGTCCCTAGCTCATACCCTTTCTCTGAGAGATGGGGAAATCGGGCTTCAGAAAGGTTTTGTGACTTGCTAGAAATCACACAGCCACAACTACATAGCTTAGGGAGCATTTATAATTAAAAGCTCTAATGGGAACATTTTCCTTGCAACAACTTGTGTTGCCTCCCACTTTGCATGGTTCAACTCCTATTCATCCACCACGGCCTGCTTAAATGTCCCTTCCTCAGGGAGGACCTCCCAGATTGCCATCAAGCTATCTTAAAATTCTCATACTTTCTGGGCAGGATTATGAACTTCTACCCTGGAACCCTGGTGAGGTGCCCCCTCTATAACCTCTCTGATACACTTCACAATGACATGGAGACCTCACTTTGTTTCAGGCCTCTGCATCTCTCCTCTTCACATAGACAGATGCAAAATGGAGACAATACCAACTTCAAAAAGTAGTTGTAAGATTAACTATGATGATACAGTGTGAACTGCCAGTATACCTAGTGCTAATTATAAATATCAATACATTTCATAATGCTAATAATGATACATATGCTGAATTTGTATTTTCTAAATATCTTGAGGATTACTTACATGATAAAGAATGCCAAGTATAGGTTGATACATGTTACCATGAAAATTAAACAAATGCCTGTGTGTCAGGCAGGGCAAGGTAGCAGAAGCTCCTCCATCTAGTGACTGAGAGGAGGAGAGGCTGACTAATGTATAAAGAGCAGCCATAAACATCTGCCGTGGGGTCCTAGAGCACCCCTCCTCTGCCTGAGCACCCCTGCACTGCTCCCCACTGCGATGGCTCTCACAGCATCTCCATGCCTCTGTTCCTAACTATGCATTTAGGGAACCCATGACTGTACCCCAGACTTCAGCTCAGGGACTCTCCTGAGCCTTTGGACTTTGATAGTTTTAAACACTAAAATAATGACCTGGTGCCCACACACTGGTTTCCAGTTCTCACCATCCCATTTCATTTTGTTGAGGATAGTCATTCTTCTTGCCTGACCACTAGCTCTCAGAAAGTTCCACCCTGGCCCACTAGCCACCGGCTCTGATGGTCAGCTATCAGCTTTCCTGGTCCCTTGATAGAAATTGACAAGGGTTTATGGGACGTGGGAGTTTAGCCCTTGCACTGGTAGGTAAATTGAGTCAATTGCTAGGAAACGTTGATTTCAGTGGACAATAGTTACCAACCATCTGTAAAACAAGGAATCTCAATGCATTCCCCCCTCTCCTCTTTCTCTGCTGGAAGTGAGGATACATTAAGATGCAAAATCCAGCCTGTTAGGTATGATGTTGTGTTTGTACTCTGAGGAGATCTTTATAAAATGTCCAGTGAGCCTGAACCATGGAGACAGACATTTAGAACTCTTGGCCCAAACTGTAACGCTTCACTGTCCATGTAGATCGAATCAATTGGATGGTTAGCGTGCCACTTCTTTCTGGTCAATGATATGCAGCCACTGTGAATTATAATAGATTAGTATATCATTCATCCTAAGAACATGTAAAAAGAAAAGAAAGAAACAGAGCTTCCATAGGCTTTCTCAGGCAATGGCTCTACAGAATAGAAGACATTTAGTAAAGGGATAGTGACTAGCTTCAGAGGATTTGATGATTTTAAAGTAAACAATTTGGGGATTCAAGAAGTGGGAACATTTTCTTCAAAATCATAGGCATCGGCATGTACTAGCAGTCTTAGCTCCACTGTTGGATTGTGGTAGGTTGAAGCACGCTGCCCAACAAACATGTTCTTAACGTTAATTTGTATTCCTGTGGGTGTGAGCCCATTGTAAATAGACCTTTTTGAAGATGCTATTTTTAGGTAAGGTATAGACAACTGAATAAGGGTGGGTCTTAATCAATATCACTTGAGGCCCTATAATGAGAAGAAACTAGAAGCCAGAAGTGAGAGGAATATGAGAGAAGTCAAAAGCCAGAAGATAGCTGTAAACTAGAAGAGCAGACGTAAGGAGAGGACAGTGCCATGCGGCAGGAGGCAAAGATACAAGCCAAGGAACTCCAAGGACTGCCGGCAAGCCACCCTCAGAAAGTTACAGACACTGGGAGAAAGTAAGTCTTGCTGATATTGTGATTTTGGATTTCTTCTAGCCTCACACCTAATGCTTAGCCAATAAATACTTGTGTAAGCCAACCCATTATATGGTATTTGTCATAGCAACTCAGGCAAACTAAGACAGTGGGTAACATCTAGAACTAGGCTGCTGCTATTGTTCCAGTAGCAACTGTATCTGAGGTCTTCCCACTTTTGCCCACCAAATCTCCATATTCCCTGACTCCCATGATGACTGAAACAATGCAACTGAGCTTCTACCCCAATTTTCAGTTTTCCCTACTATGCCCAAGCTTCCTAATTATCATCATCATTGCTTGAGTGGCTGTTATGAGCCAGGCAAAGTACAGTGCTTTATAAATATCATCTCTTTTAGCTTCAGAGAGGCTAAATCCCTTAGGCAAAACCACACATCTTCTAAATGCCAGAGCCAAGATTTTTGGCTGGATCAGCATGAATTCAGATCCTGCACCTTCCTCATCAACATTAGCAGGCTGCTTCCTTTCTGGAAGCTCTGCCCCTCTCATTAATAATTCACATTAAAGAGCAATTTTGGATGGCCAAAAAAAGACCGAGTCATCAAACTTAAGAAATGATAATGGTGATCTGAAAAGGGTGAATAGCTCTACTTTCAATCTCCCAGGAAAAAAAAAAATAGAACATTGAGATCGAATCTTCATCAGGTCTTCAGAGAACATCTAGTCCAGGGGTTGAAAATGAACTGACTTTTGGGGTCAGCTATGAGATAATGGGAAGTCAAGATTCTTTACTGAATGGGAGAACATTCACCTGGCTGTGGTCAAGGTTAAAGCCCTCCAAAAATTTTAGTTCTTTTGTTCTGGGCACAGCTGATAGGATCACATGTCGCTACCTGCTTAAACTTAAGCATGACTACATGACTTGTTTGACAAGTGAAATGCAGGAACAAGTGATTTGCATCACTATATGAGCCTGTGCATTGCTTGCTTTAATAGTAGTGGAAGCCTCAGTTATAAGGAAGCCTCTGTCAACCTAGACCCCTGAATGCCTATGCTGAGCACCCCGCTGACACATGAGAGACACACAAGTGAGAAATAATCATTATTTTAAATCAATGACATTTTGTGGTGGTTGTTACTGCAACTTGACCTAACCTATACTGAATGTTACACTTGCCTAAGCAACCATAGTCAATGATGGTAGTGAAATGAATAAGTAAATATGTAAGTGAGTAATAAACAAAATTAAAAACACTATATTGGTCAAAAAGAAATTGCATGTACATGTTAGATTCTGTTCTGTGATCTCCAGCAAATAAATTGGGCCCAGAGTGGTAAATTACTTAACCAGGATAACACACAGTTACGTCCATGGAAGGTAGCTCCAAACCTAGAATTAAGATCTCCTTGCCTTAGGTTAATTAGAAATATGCTTCTTAAAGTCCCAATTTTGGTCTTCTTGGAAAAGAATGATCCATGTTTCCTTTCAGAGTAGTACCTATATCATTGTACGATCTGCTCCTTTCCTCAGATCCTATTGTTTCAATCTTCTTGAACCAGAAATATTTTTCTTTATATGATATTTCTATGATATTGGAGATTCATGATGGATAATAAGAGCACCAAGTACTAAATTCATCAGCTGTTCTAAGTGCTGTGATAAGCATTTAAAGTGACTTATCTCATTTAATCTTTGGAAAAGAAAAAACCTCATACCTCAACCCAGTCTCACAGACCAGTATAGAAAGGCAAAATATGGTCATCCGTTCATGTGGGAATGTGGATTTTGGAGGAGAATACCTTATGTTGCCTGGAAAGACATGTAGATGGCAGAGCTGAAAGGGTTCCAGAGAGCATCTTCTTCTTTTACAGTTGGGGAAAATGAGGCCCAGAGACAGTATGGGGCTTGCCCAAGGTACACAGCAAACCAGTGGCCTAGGACTTTAGCCCAGATGTCCTGTCTTGTAGTCAACTTTGCTTTCTTTGCCAAGCTTCATGAAACCATCTGAAAGCGGCTAACAACCTACATTAAAACCTAGATAAAGAGTTAAAGGAGCTAGACAAAGCATATTTTTAGTAAATCAGAAGGTCCATGCCTCAAACCAGAAATGGTCTGCAGAAATAAAGGCCCCCACATGGAGGCAAAACAGCACAAAAAGTGAAGAAGTCCATAGAAGCCTCAAGATCTGAGAAACATTAGGGAATAGTGGGGACTATGGCAAAGCACATCTCACTTAAAATGGCCTGTTGCTACTCACTCCTGTTGTCATGGAGGAATACAGGCCCAGCATTGCCAGATCTTTTGAGGTTTTTCAAAAGAAAGAAGAAATCTGGATTTTATGTTTTTAAAAAATATGCAGTGTTCTGACTTTTCAAAAATATTTGCAACCTCTGGAATGGAGAAATTGTTGTGGACCAGTTGATGGCAAAGGGAATAAGGAGGAGCAGATGGGCAGGGTATCCATGGTGTCCTGTCCTGTCAGCTATCAGATCCTGGCCAGTACATGCAAGTCCCTTCTGCCTTAGACTACACAGCTATAAATGATCTGCCTCCCAGCCTTTCCTCTCTGAGCTCATTTCCTCCCAGTTTCCCCATTGCTCAGTCTGGCCCAGGCACATGGACCTTCTTAATTTTCCTCCAACACAGGAAGCCCATTCTCACATCAGTGCCTTCGCTTCCTCCACCTGCAGCTCTCACAGTGCAGCCTTCACTAGCTTATTCCTTTAGCCCAACCAGATCTCTGATCAAATGTCACCTTTGCAGTCAGACCATCTACGGCCCTCCACTTTAAAACAGCTTGCTCATCAGCACTCTGTCACCCTGACCTTCCCTGAATTTATTTTATATGTTTATTTACTTGATATTATTTTTGCTAACTTCTCATCTGTCTCCCCCAATTACAAGCAGAGACTTGGCACATCTTCTCCATATCTGCGTCTTTAGTTCCAAGACTAGCACAGGTAGGCACCTGGTTAATATCTGTTGAAAGAAAGAAAGAGAAGAAACAGAAGAAAGGATAGTGGAAGGAAGGGAGGGGGAGTAAGAAGGAAGAAAGGATGGAAGGAAATAGAAAAACAGAATGAGAGAAAGAGAAACAGAAGAGAGATAAAACAGACTAGAGAAAGAAGAAAATAAAGAGAAGGAAAGAGGGAAGAAAGGGGAGATTGGGCTGGACACACTCCAGCAACATGGAATCCTAGAAATAAGATAGTTCTGTGGTCAGACATGTGTTCTACTCTCATATGTTCCACTTCCAATCTGTGTGATATGGGGCATATTATTTAATATTTCTAACCTTCAGTTTCCTCCTGAGTCATTAAACACAATAATACTGACCTCATAGGATTTGTTGTGAAAATTAAAATAGACACCCTATGAGGAGAATATTATTCGTTTCATTTACCCTGTGAGGATGAGCTTCCTAAAATAATGCTCATTCTTGTCAGCAAAGCTTGTGGGAAGGCAGTTGTGTTATCCCTGTGGAGAGAGCCCAGGAAATCCGCATATGGCTCCTACAGTTGTCAGTCTTTGCCTGCAATTTGCAGGATAATTAAAGGTACAGTAGGCAGGTGTCATTAACTTGTTAACCCGAAGTTTTCTCATCCCCTACACCCACCTCCCTGGAAGAGAGAGCTTGCAAATGGGTTCCAGTGAAACAGGTCTGACTTAGATGGTTTCCTTTGAATTACTCTCCTGAAGTCCTGTATATTTGTGGGGCTCATTATTAAAACGCAGGGGCTGCACTGTATTCATCCACAATATCCCTCTAGAAGAACTCAGCACAAAAGGCCACTCGCTGCTCACAAAAGGCCACAGTTCCTGACTTCAGCCTTCGTGGTTCCTCCCCTTCAACCCAGCTCCAGAGAGGGCCTTTTTTTTTTTTTTTTTTTTGACATTTCCAGCTAAATTGCACAAGTTATGCAAGTATAGGTTTTCCAAGTAGAAGCCCTATATTTTGCATGCTCCCGAGGACCGTAAAAGCAAGGATTCTCTGGATCATGTTTAAAAACACTGAATGTAAGGCTCAGTCAGGATAATATCACTGACCCCACTTTTTCGTACAATTTTCAGGGTGCATTCATGTACTTTAATTCACTCATCTTCACGGCAATCTTCATGGGGTATTGTGGTAGGTTGAGTTATGTACCCAATGAACATGTTCTTAATCTTAATCTGCAGTCCTGTGGGTGTGAACCCATTGTAAACAGGACCTCTTGAAGGCGTTAGTTTTAGTTAAGGTGTGGTGAAGTGAGCCAGGGTGGGCTTAATCCAGATTACTGAGGCCTTTTAAAGAGAATCGAGAAATCACAGAAGTGAGAAAGGAGAGGACATCACCATGTGATGGGAAGCAGAAATACAAACCAAGGAATCTCAAGGATTGTCAACAGCCAGCACCAGAATGTACAGATTCCAAGGGAAAGCAAGAAAATCTTGATTTTCTTCTACCCTCAAAACTATGAGCTAATAAATACTTTTGTTTAAGCCAACCTATTGTGTGGTAGTTTGTCATAGTAGCTTGGCAATCTAAGACAGGTGTGCTACTGCCCACTTGACGTGTGAGGAAGCTGAGGCTCAAAGAGTTCAATTCTCTTGCCCAAGGGGACCCCGTTAGTGCTGCTGGGAGTCGTGCTTGAGTCTTGAAGCTCTTAGCCCAGACCCCATCTACCTTAATCACTGTTGTGTATGCAGCACATGGTGCTCAATAACTATTTGTTGATAGTTATTTGCCTCTGGGAAAACAAGCAGAATTCATAGCATTATATATTTCAGTGTGTGTGGATATATTTGCTTCTGCTTATGTGACAAAAAAGGCATAGTGAACCTTCCTAATTCATCTTCACACACAGAAGCACAAACATTTCCACGTTTATTCACAACTACACCATTTGCCAGATGATTTTCCCAAAACTCGTCTGCTACCATTGTACTATTTTCTTCTTTCCCTTACCTTGCCTTAGTCCACAATAGTATTTCCCAGGCTTCAGAAAATACTATTGTTTTTCCTCAAGTTTTGCCATGGCTCATAAAATACTTGTTCTATTTTTCACAGTATGCTCTTTAAATTAACTCACTTTTTAATAAAAAGCTACATTTAGGTAAAGAAGGTTAGTTTTCTAACATTATTGCAAATGGAAGCCCAGAATTACTTGCCATAAATAAAAGGGCACCTCAACCATGAAATAAGAGAAAAACAAAAGAGTAGTTTCAAGTCCTAGCCAGACACCATTATCTTCCAAGGCTGTTGGTTTTTCTTTTTGCTCAGTGGGCGTCATTAGCAAATACTACAGAGGTGTTAACGATATCTTAGCACCAGTTGAGATTTTCTTAATGTTATCAGAAGAATAGAAAGAAAATGGAAAATTGACTTTCCTGTGGTGGAATTTAATGTTATTTAATGGTGTATCCAAGTATCATTTAAAACGCTCTCACTTAAAACCCATACAGAGAAACAGTGGCCTAGAGGAAAGGTTAAGTCTCAGTTTCTAAGTGGCAATCCAAGTGTTGCATATGGCCCAGCCGCCATCCTGGCCTTTGTCTTGTTGCCCACCTGAACATACCACAGTTTCAGCAAAATTCACTGTGCAGCACTTTCCAGACAGCCCGTGGCCCCCCACCAGCCTGTGTCTTCCCAGGTGATCCTCTTGCTACTGATTGAATCAGAGGACCCTCATCAAGCACCTCTTTGATTGTCTTCTTCTTCGTGCAATATTTCCTAACCCTCTTCATAAATGAAATTTCCAGTTTTGCCAACCCCCAGCAGCATGCTGTTCACACTGCCCACAGCCTACCCCCATCATGGACCTGATCACTTTCTCTTCATATTATGAACTTGTTGAGGGCAAAGCCTAGGTCTGGCTCATATAAGAGGTGCTCAGCAAATGCTTCTTTGAAAAGATTGAATTAAGTAAAATTAAATAAAATGAATGGGCTGGACATTGAAGGAAGTGAGTGGTAACTGAGAAAACAAGGGCTTTAAAGGTAAGACCCAGGCTTAGTTTTTACCTCTGTCACTTGCTAGCTGCCTGACCCTCAGTGACTTCTGGAGCCCTCCGAGCTTTTGTTTTCTCACCTGTAAAGCAGGGTTAATGCCAGCACCCTGCAAGGCTATTTTAAGGATTACACTAGATAATGGGGCCTTCCAGGGCAAGGTATCAGCTGGCAGATGACTGGATTCACTTTCCACCAACTTACCACTGATATATTCATGAAAACACACATACCAAGAATGCAAAGGTGCTGCAGCCCTGGGAATAAAAAATATTGATCAAAATCCTCCATTCTCCAGAACCCTGAGGAATTTTCACTAATCAAAGAGGGGATGGGTCTGTGATGCAAAAAAAAAATCAAAGCCAGGCACTTCCTCTAAAACCCCTCAGCCACAGGGGTTTAGAATCAGATGCCCTTACCAACCAGAACCAGGGGAAACTCCCTGCACCTTGTGGCAACTTTCAGGAGGTGCTCAGAACTATTTTATCCCTGAGTTCCACTAATGAGTGCATCACTTTCTATATTCACTCGGGACTATGATGCCCAGTTGTGGAACACATTTATGATGTGACTTCTCTTAAGTAGAAAAGGACAACTTCAGGAAAGACAAGGCAGTTGGCTTTCCACACTTTTATTTTGGGGGGCGTGGGTGGGGCAAGAAAGTAACTGACAGCATATCACAGAAGTTAAGGGCACAGACTCCTGGGCCAGTTTGCTTAGGTTTGAATCCTGGCTTTGTCACATACTAGCTGTATGATGTAGGGCAAATTATAGGGGCTCAGTTTCCTCATCTGTCAAATAGAGATTCTGAGGCTCCAACCTCATAGAGTTATTGTGCAGATTAAATGAATGCAAAGGGCTTTGGAATAGTGCCTGGCATCCCAGTAAGCATTGAGTAATGTTTGTTAAATACACCAAAGCATCTATAGTTATAGATACACATACACACACATGTATATACATATACATATATGAACATGCACACACATATATAAACCACATACACATATATATACACACACACGTACAGACATATATACACATACACATACACATAAACATAGACATTTCTCTGTGTGAAGTAGAGGTGGAGACTTCCTCCCATGTCTTAAAGAACCACATTGGCTAAAATATTCCCGAAGTGCCAGAAATTTGGTTCAGAGTTGTGAATATAACTGATATAAGGGTTCTAAGCACCATGTGGGAAATAAAGACGAATCCACAGTCTAACATGGGCAAACAGCAGGCTTAAATAAGAACTCTTCTGGTTTTTATGCAATGGACTAGCTTATAAGTAGAGCCAAAATTTTGCAGTGATAAAGAAGGATATGGCACTCTTAAAGTATGGGTAGAATGTGCCTATGAAGAAGACATACTATAGAAAACAAAAGTAAATTTTGAATACATATTGTGCCAGTTTGAATGTATTGTGTCCCCCAAACGCCATTATCTTTGATGTAGTCTTGTGGGGCAGACGTTTTGGTGCTGATTAGATTTGCTTGGAATGTACCCCATCCAGCTGTGGGTGATGACTCTGATGGGATGATCCCATGGAGGCATGGCCCCGCTCATTCAGGGTGGGCCTTGATCAGTGGAGCCATATAGATGAGCTGACTCAAAGAGAAGGAACTCAGTGCAGCTGTGAGTGACATTTTGAAGAGGAGCAAGCTTGCTAGAGAGGAACATCCTGGGAGAAAACCATTTTGAAACCAGAACTTTGGAGCAGATGCCAGCCACGTGCCTTCCCAGCTAACAGAGATTTTCTAGACACCACTGGCCATCCTCCAGTGAAGGTACCTGATTACTGATGTGTTACCTTGGACACTTTATGGCCTTAAGACTGTAACTGTGTAGCCAAATAAACCCCCTTTTTATAAAAGCCAATCCGTCTCTGGTGTTTTGCATTCAAGCAGCATTAGCAAACTGGAACACATATGTTTCATAGTCTTTACAAAGTTTCAAAAACATGGACTTGATGAAGTAATAAATAAAGTTGAAATGATCAAACAACCAACTGAAATGAAAGACAATTGTTTGAAATAAGTTACATTGTATGGAGATCAAAAATAAAATTAGACAATTAAAATATGCTTTGGAAGTGGTAAAGAGCAGGTAATCTTCAATGCACAAAAATACAATCATTAATGTGAGTGAGAAACTGGGATCTTATAAAAATGCAGAGAAACAGCAAAAAAAAAAAAAAAAAAAAAAAAGTAAAGAGAAAACTCACAAATAATAAGAGTTGTTCCTAAAGAAGAAGCCAGAAAACAAGAAATTGACAAAGGCTTAGGAAGATTTAATGGTGCACAAGTTGGACATGGTGCTTGCATTGACAGAGCTCAGTCTCATGTGGGAGAATCCGGGGAATTACATCTATACTGGAGACAGTCTACACTGGTGAGCCTGCTAACTTTTCATCTCCCTAGTGCTGTGTTAAGTGAGATGGGTGTTGCCCTGTTTCCCACCCAAATCCAGAAGGACAATGTCTGCAATATATTACTGGGTAAAAAAAAATCCTCTGGTCAAACAAGTTTGGGCAAGAATAAACAAAAGTGAAAAGAATTCTTTACTATAAAAGGCTAATGCTAAGATGCATTAGGAATTTTGAAGAGAGTGATATATTATCCTGTGTTTTCAAATTCAGAAAGGGTAGAGGTCATTTTTTCTGATACTTTGGACCATGATGACACCCCCCCCACCGCCACCTCCTTTCTTTCTCATCTCATGTAACAGCTACTGACATCTCTCAGACACGGTTGAGAAATGCCAAGGCAGACCCTGAGCAAGCAAATGCCAAGATCAGAATATGTCAAGGCTCTCACAGATGTGCTCTCAGTACTACAGCAACAGCCTTTAGAGCAGGTTGATACACAAATTACACATTTTGCTTGGGCTCTAAGTGTGTTTTGCAAAATCATGGTTGAAGAGATCACTGTCAGCCTTACAGGAGAGCACTGAGAACTGCAGACTGGTTAACATCCAGTCCTATCCTGGACCTTAAGTGCCTCCGTTTACTTTTCCTGCCACTCTAGTGCTGGTGGCACTGGGCATGGGAAAACCTACGCTCCTGCTTCCATGGAGTGGTGGCCCTCATGGGACAAGGATAAATTGTCCCTGTGGTACTACACAATCTTGTCCACCTGGGATCTTGCTCTGAACAAGCCGCTTCTGCTACCCACCAAAATCTGAGCATCACCCCAACCCAGAAACTTCCATGCCAGCTCCCACCCACTGGGTTAGCCCCCTGGCATGTTGAAATTGATCTGAGTCCCTACTTTGTCTGTCCCTGTTCAGCTTCCTTGTTTTCAGACCTGGCCCAGGTCTGCCTCTAGATAGTATGCAACCAGTGCAACACCAGAGCCCTTTGGTTGTTCCTCCTCCTCCTGCCATTGTCCTGTAGAATAGCCGCTTGGTTGCTCCTTGGAATTTCTACAGAGTCACTGTTACAATAGAGTGTCTCTGATGGGACACCTCATGAGGGAGAGATGGGACTCGCTGGGGTGCAGATATCAGTCACAAAAGATACTGGGTTTCCTAATTCAAATAACACACTGCACCCAGCATTCTACGGTGGTGAAGAGCAGAGATCCTGGGGTCAGGGTGCTGGGACTGGAATCCCAGTAATGCCACTTACTAGCAGTGCGACTTTGGACCATTTATTAAACCTCTCTGTGCCTCAATTTCCTAATCTGTAAAATAGGGCTAAGAATGGATCCTAGAGGAACAAAGCTGAAGGCAAGTGAAATTGGTAAAGAGTAATCAGACAAAAGCTAACAAGGGCCTTGACTGAGGGAGTGGAAGGGAGATGGCAATGAGTGGGCAGAATCTGAGGGATCTGGGAGCTGAATGGCAGAATTTGGTGACCAATTGACTATAGAGGGGAGTGCAGGGGTCAGATGAGAGGGAAACAATTTAAACACAGCTCCTAAATTTTGGCTAGGATAGCTGAATAAATGTGGCACTATTAATGAAGACAGTTCATAAAGAGGAATCATATTTGCTGTGTGGGGGTGGGGTGGGGAGCAGGGACCTGTGAATTTCATAGGTAGTCTAATGTAACAGCATCTCAGTGTCTCAGCCACACAGCGGCCACATTCATCAGATGAGGGAACTGATTGGTGCTTGGAACCTTACTAATCCTCACAGTAGCCCCATGATGTAAATGTTCTATTATCTCCATAATGTAACAGAGTAACAGAGCCTCAGAGAGGTAAAGTGACTTGTCCAAGATCACACAGTGTCTAGGCTGGGATTTAAACCCACATCAATGACGATTTGATGCTCAGTACCTCCTTCCTTCCATTCTACCCGAGAGGTGTTCCAGAGATTATTATTAGTACAATCTGCCTACATGAAAGAATTCAGATTCTGATACATAATTTTTATTGAAACCATCTTTGTGTACTTTAGAATTTGTCCTAGCTAGTACAAAGGTGTTTTACCGTATTACACATTTGACACAGCTGCTCTATAAATCTGTGTGTGTGCATTGTCTGCACGATGTGGTTTCTTTGTCTAATTACAGTGTTGAAAGCCACTACATGCACAGACAGATATGTACATAGAGATTAGGAACACAAGGCAATACCGTTTTAACATAAAAGGGTATGTGCTTTACAAGAAGAATGTCATATTTTTAACTCTTGGGCAATATTTGCTTTGCTGATAGCTAAGTGAAATTGGGGGAGTCAGAAAACTGTGAATAATATTCAATATTAATATTATACATTACCTGGGAAAAGGAGGTTTTATGGTGTGAGATGATACCGCCAAAATCTAGCAAAAGGCTTAAAGTCCAAACCACTCTAAATATTGATTTGACTCAATTGTGCAATTTAGAACATTCCTATTTCCCTGGAGAAGAGTCATTCCTGAGGAAAATTGTGAAAATGGAATGTAAAAAAGAGGGAGAAGAAAAAGTAATAGTGCAGATCTACCTTGAATAGAGTTCACTTTCATTTTTGGGGAAATTTATTTCCACCCCTACCCTCAACCCCCAGAAAAGAAAGCTACAAATAACGGCTCTCCCAATGAAACTACCCCAGCTGGATCATGCTGAAAAGCTTTTAGGAGGGAAGCAGTAAGTAAATTCAACTGTTCAGATGCATTTGGATGGAAGCCTAAAGCAGTAGCCTGAGTAATCGCCTAGCCATCAACAACTGAAAGGATTGAGACTATCAGACGCGGACAACAGAGAAATAATGGATGTTAAAGAGGTCAGGAAACAGAAATGATTGCATTCTCCCACCACAGAGCTTTGAAGCTGATGATGGGAGAATGGAGGCTCCATTTTATAACCACTGAACTGGTAACACACACACACAGACACACATACACACACACAGACTGATAAATGCCAGCATCAGTTTTATTATGTAGGTGGTTAAACAGTCACTTTCTTCTTCAATGTTTTGAAATATATGAGGACCTTGGCTTCTTACTAATTTCAGCGTAAGAGTGGAAGGATGTCTTCCTTCTCTCCCAACACTCAGTCTGAGGGCATTCGATGCTGGGCATCAAAAATCCCAGAACCTTAGAGGCAATGTGCTGAAACCTAAGGCAGGGACACACGAAAAGTCTATCTGTGACTTTAAAGACTTTGAATAAGAGCTAATTCTGCTTCTCCCACCAAGCTTTTGCCAGTTGCCAGAAATAACTATGCTTCAGTAAGCCACTGATTCTTCCACTGTGGCCCACAAAATCTGCCTACAGCAGAATCACCTGCACTGCTTATCAAAATGCAGACTCCCAGGCCCAGGTCCAGAGTTAAGGAATCAAAATCTCTTGAGATGGGCAAGGATTCTTATGCCATTGCGTCTTGAGAATGACTGTGGTAATAAATGTGATGAGATCTCATGGTTTGACTGGGATGATCCTAAAAGGCAGGCTTTTTGAAGTATTATGATATAGACCAACTGTCAGCAAACCACATATATATATATCCCATGGGCCAAATTCGGCTACCACTTGTTTTTTGTAAGTCAGGTTTTATTGGAATGTAGTTACACTCATTCATTTTGTCTATGGATGCTTCTACCCTATAACCCTACAATGGCAAATTCGAGTAGATACCACAGAGACTGTATTACCCGCAAAGTAAAAATAGTCACTCTCTGTCCCTCTGCAGAAAAAGTTTGCTGACCCAAGCTTGATGTAAGACCAATGGTTTTCAACCATTGGTTGTATTAGAATCACCTAGGGAACTTTAAAAGAAGAAAAAAAGCTACTTCTCCAGCCTTGTTCTCAGAGATTCTGAATCAACTGGCCTAGGGTAGGACTGGGATAGAGCTGGGAGATAGGTATCTTTTGAAAAACTGTGCAGGTTTTCTAATGTGCAGCCAGGGTTGCGAACCACAGCTTACAAGGAGATTGCACATACCACTTTGGAACTGGGCCGAAAAGAACTTGCTTCATAATCCTACCCCCCACAGCTGTGTGATCTTCAGCATCCTATTTAACTTGTGTGACTCTCTTTTGCCTTGTCTGTAAAATAGAGATACCAATAGTCACTTTGTTGGGTGAGATATTGCAAAGATTGCAATATATGCATATCTCTCAATATATGGCTTAGCAAAGAGGTGGTGGTGAGGAGGAGACAGCATTGACAACTATGACGGAGGGCAATATCTGACACTTCAGTAGTTGGATATGCACTTATTAAGCACCAGGTGTGTACTCAGAAAGGGGAAACTGAGATAAATAAGATATGATGCCCACCCTGAATGGGCTCACAGTCTGGTAGGACAACCAGGCACATAAAACGATATTGACAAGAATAGAAAACAAAAAAATAGGCAAAGAATATGGATAGACAAGAGTAAGAAGAAGAGAAACTAATTTCCAATAAATATACAAAACATGTTCAACTTCATTAATAATCTGAGAAATAAAAATAAAACTTCAAAATATTTTCTCGCAGGAAAAATGCAAATATTACAAATATTGAAAGTATTCTGCTTTCATGGAAATGTAATTTTTACAGGCTTTTTAGAGGGCATACGGGCAAGTTAAAATCTGTACACTTCAAATCCTCTATTCCCCATCTAAGTATCTAGTCTACAGAAATGTATATGCACTGAGAGACCTGTGTAAGAATGTTCTCTGTGGTATTGTGATAACAATGGAAATCATTTAAATACACATAAGATGGGGAATGGCCCATCACGTCTCCATTTTTTGTAATTAAATGCTGAACTTTTAAAAAATGACCATTATCTATAGGCATAAAATGCAGTTATGCAAAGCATTTTGTGGAGAAATTGCAAATAACAGTAAATGTAAGAACGCATGTATAATAAAGCCTACACACACACTCAAAACAAAACTTTACATTGTTATGCCCATATATGTATGCAAATTCCTAGACAAGATTACCTCTGGGAAGGAAAGGTAGATTTAGAGTAGGACAGTTTATACCAATATCACCTGAATATTTAATAATGCGACTGTATTCATGTACTTCTTATGTATATTTTTAAAAAAGAATAAAGCAATGTACTCATTTAATATGATGAGAATTATGATAGAATTGTGTTTACAGTATTATAGCAGGACCAAAAAGAAAGTGAAGAATTCTACTGGAATGGGATGGAAATAAAGAGGTGCTAGGCCTTGAAAGATGAGGCATTGGAGGAGATGGTGATGCCATTCCAGATAAAGAGAGGACCATGATCAGGAGCTCAGGGGCATGGACATGTACACTTTCATTCATTCATTCACTCATTCATTCATTCATTCATTCATTCGAAGAACGTTGATGGAGTGCCGACACTAAGCCCAGGACTAGGGATACAGCAAGAAACAGACAGATAAAGGTCCCTGCACTCATGATGCTTCCATTCTAGTCTGTCCAGACAGTCAGTATATAAATAAACAAGTAAAATGTAAAATGTGATGATGGGTGCTATTGAGGAGAGCAATGCGGGGAAGGGTGATGGGAAATGCTGGGGTGGGATTGCAGTCCCCCATTTTAGTTAGGGTCATCAGAGAGGCCCTCACTATGAGGTATCACAGGCAGAAAACTGAAGGAGTTGAGAGAGCTAGCTGTGGAGATAATCAGGAGAAGAACATTCCAAACACAGGGAACAGCACGTGCAAAGGCCCTGGGGTAGCACTGTGCTTGACGTGCTGAGGAACAACCAGGAGGACAGTGTGACTGGAGTGGAGTAAGCAGAAGAAAATGGCAGGAGAAGGAATCCAAGAGCTGGTGATGGCTGGAACACACCATGTAAGGCAGTGTAAAATATGAAAAGGGATTTGGCTTCTCTGTGGAAATAAATGAGGAGTCACTGGAGGCTTTTAAACTGAGAAGAGGCTTCATCTGCTATATTTTTTAAAAGATCACTTTGGCTACTGTGCTAGCAAAAGGCTTCAGGGGGCAAAAGTGGAATAAGAGAGACCAGGTGGGATGCTACTGCATTTCCTAGACAAACCCAGTGCCTCGGAGACTAAGATCATGGGGACTGGGTCATTAGATACAGGTCTTGGAAAACAGAATCTAAGCATGTTTCTGATGACCGTTCTTTAGGTAGCAGCACCTTAATTTTCTTTGATAGGTCTACTGATAAAATTTGCAGGGCCTGGGGTAAGAGTCCAATGAAGATTCATATACCACATGCCCAGGTATTTGAAAGTTATAAATCAATCCAATCTTCCTACTTTCATAATGACCTGGCCTTAAGTTCAAATTTAGCATCTTCTGACTGCTCAGATTTCCTTATACCAAAATACGGCAGCATGGGGAGAGCTGATTCCTGGCTTATGACTCCCTGCTCCCTGAGCTCAGCCTGCCCCCTATTTCTCTTCCTACCCCCAGCTCTGCTTCTCACTGTGAATGGCTTTTTTGCACATGGAAGACCACATCACAACCAGCACATTTAAGATGGCCCACAACAGCCTCTGTCCTTCATGAAATCTGCTTTCAGGAAGGTAGATTCAGAGAAGAAGCCACTAGCACAGAAATATCCAGGGTTTCTGCTACTGAGAGAACATTCCAGAATAGAGGGTGCAGGTTTTGGTGGATCTGTGGTCTGGTGGGTATGTGCCCTTGGCCTGTGGTATCTTTATCTCAGGGGAAGAGATTCAGCAGAACAAGTGCTAAAATGCTGTGAGGCCCAGGGCTGGGATGTGTCTGGCCTGGGCTCAAGAAAGGCACCACCCTTCTTAATCAAATTAGCCAAGCTTAGGTCACAGCTCTTTAGCCAAGGGAAATGGGGCACCTTGATTGGCTTTCTTGCCAAGAAACTGCACTGTGTAGAAAAGAGTTCCCTAGGAATTTGAATCATGAATGGAGTGGCTCAGGAAAAGTGCTTGCAGCTGGTTCATGCTAGACACAAGAGATTGTTTCTTAATTCCCATTCCCTGGATTCTTGGAGCTCCTCTGTTTCCGATTGCTTCTCAGACCTCTTTATTAAACTGAATTTCCTTCCATTCAGTGAGCTTTCCCCAATGCATTCTTTTCCAGACTTGCTTTGTTCAGACAGTTTCTCTGGACTACAACCAGGAAATCTTACAAGATACAGACCATATTTTAAAGAATTTTATATGCCACATTAGAGCATCTGAACTTTAATCTGTTGAAAATTGGAGGCTTTTAAATAGGATGTGGCTGCTATGTTTGATTTTTTTTTTTTTTTTTTAATCTCTTCACAGACATGGAAGATGAACTGGAGGGGAAGAATGTGTGTATACCTTCTTTTCTCCCCAGCACTTCAAAGACTGGCTTAAACAGAGGTATCCATTATTAAGTATAAGTTGAATTTAAAAAAAGAAAGAAGAAAAATTCAGAGCTGGTGGGTGAGAAAGTCACCAGGATATAGTAGATGGACATATCAGCTCATTTTCAGGCAAGACGAAAAATTCAAGACCACATTCCAAGAATTAGGAATTGGGCAGTGTAACATCAAATCCCAGTTCGATTCAAGAAGACATCACAGAACAGATGGTTTTTGAGTAGCGCGAAGCCAACATAGGTTCAATATGACCAAGTCATGCCAAACTCCTGTCAGCTCCCGTCTTCCCCAGTCCTCCTTAGCTACATGAATCAGAATGCTTTAGCAGCTGGGTGCATATTGGGTGCCTTGGCCTCACCAGCTAGTATAATCTAGGCTTAATGGGGTTGCCATAAACTTCATATACATTCCTGGACTCCACTTACTGCACCTTTTCCCTCACTCCTACCAAGGCTCGGAGTCTCTTGTCTTAGTCTGCCAATTAAATAGGGCCTAGAACTCCTGTTAATTCCTAAAAAGCTTCTCCCTTGAGAAACTCTCTGCCTTGAGAAAATGTCTTTAGGGTGATCCTCTGTTGTGTTTACCTGCCCAGCCTCCATTTTCCCTTGTTCTGATAATAGCTCCATTCTTGGCCTTGAGAAAGGACACTTCCTCCACTCAGAGTCCGGTTGGAGGGAGTTGACTTTACCTCTAGCTACAGGGCTTTAACTTCATCCTATGAGCAAGAGATGCCACTAAAGAGTTTTAAGGATGTATCTATGGGGATAGTGTCACTGGTAGGATGATGGAATCAGTTTTGTACTCTTGAGAAACCACTCTGGCTGCACTGTAAAGAAGATATTGAATGCAAGAAGACCAACTGGGAAACTATTGAGAGATTTAGTGAAAGAACTAGGCAGTTTGGACTAGGATGTTGGCAGGAGGTGGAAGAGGAGTAGACAGACTCAAGCGGCACTTGGGAATTAAAATCAACAGGCTGGTGAAGAATTGGATATGGGGGATTGAGGGAGAAGGAGGCATCACCAAGGATTCTAAGTTTGTGTTTTGTGCCAGTGAATGGATAATGGTGATTTCACCAAAAGAGGCAACTCTGAAAGAGAACCATGCTTGCAGAGGGGGTTAGTGAAAGATCACAGCTTTAGTTTTGGATATTTTGAAACATCTAAGGGAATGTTAAGCAGCACTTGGAAATATAAATACAGAACACTGGGGATGTGTCTAGGCTGGAGATAATAATTTTCCAGTTCACACAAAGCCGGTAACTGAAGCCAAGGATGTGCATAATATCAGTGAGAGAAGAGAAAGCCAGACACCAAGCCAATAACTGCCTCCTCTATGTTCACACTGACAGCTTTCTTTCCATCTCATATTTATACAATTGGGTTTTCTCCATTTCTTAACGTACCCACTCATCACTTGTTCCTGTTTAAACCCAATTTTTACCACTGCTTATTTCTATGGATGATATTTTAGGTTTGTTAATACTTCATACAGCACAATTATATCAATTCCTTGTATTAAGATGGTCAAGGAGATTTGAACAATGATAAGATCAATTCTGTTTTTTTGTTTTGTTTTGTTTTCGTTTTCATTTTTGTTTTTGTATGGGTTCTCCCAATGAATGTCAGACAGAGACTCTGAACCCTGTACTGGAGAGAACCTCCATTCCATGGTGCATCTTCAGTTCTGTGGTTACGCATATTAGGGTAGAAATGGTTGTTGTTAGAAATCTAGATCTTATGTCTTCTGGACAAGAAGGGCCTGGACAGAGCACATCCTGGAAGCCATGTTCAATGGGGAGCATGGGGACTTGAGGATATTATCACTCCCTTCAATTACCAAGAGGCCTTGCATAGAGAAGAGAAAGCAGACTTATTCTGTGTGGTTCCTAGTATGTAGAAGCAGTTTAAACAGGTGCCATTTCTAATGAAGCAACATGAAGGAAAATAAATGCTATTTGGATGAAGCTGTGAGAGAGTGAGCTCACCATCAGTTGTGAACTTCTACTTATCCTCCAATACGCAGCATAAGCATTGCCTCCACAAGAGCAGGATCCATGATCAATAATTGTGTTCTCCAGCCACTGCAGGCCTTACCCAAAGCAGGCTACAAAAAAATGTGTATTGGATGACTCTAAGATCACCACATGAATGTAGGGGGCAGAGCGATGGGGCATTAGTTGAGAATGCCATTTGGCATCAGCTATGTACATCTTCCTCAAGTGCAGTTCAGTGGCCAGGTGCCTGTGTTTAGAACCTGCACTTGTCTTGCCCATGATGTTCATAGTCTGTCCCCAGGCAGTCCCTCCCTTTCTCTGCCCTCTTTCCAGGAATCTGTGAAAGTCAGAATCAGACAGCAGGAAATCCCAGAAGAACCTGGCAAAGAGGCAACTGGGGGTGAGAGACTCTGAATCATTTTTTGCAGCACTCAGTGACTTCGCTGGGATCACCCAGGACCTGAAATCTCATATGCAATCTGGGATTCTAGGCTGTAGGGGCATGGACTGGGAGTACATTTAATAAGCAGTGTATTAGCTTATTACCCCTTTCACTCTGTGTAATTCTCACTGCACATCAGCACTCTTGTTACCTTTGTTTAGAGGTGAGGAAATCGAGGTGCAGAGAAGCTGGAACTTGTCCAGCTTGCAAGTAGTGGAGCATGAATCAAAACCCAATTCCACAGCCTGTGTTCTTTCCATTCGATCTCAGAGCATCTCTTCAAGGCCTGGATGAGTGGGTCTCACTGCATATACTCCCGCCAGTGATTGTAGAGAGAGTGTCTGAACTAGGGCCACTTGTTTCTAATTTATTACGAGGATGCTTTGAGCCAGAATCACTCTTTTGGCTGTGCTGTGCTGGCTGGTGAATGAAGCCAGAGGCTCTTTATTGGCATGTCTTCTAAATGATCATTCCTCCCTTTTGCTTTTTTAATTTGGGACCAATTTGCTCCTCTCTACTTGATTAGGATCTAACACTTGCCTAGTCAAAATAAATGCAATGATAATCAGAGCTTGCCTTTGTGGAGTGTTTTTCACTCCCTGGCTAGAATGCAAAAGTCCTCCTTGGGCAAGCCAAGTCCTACCATGATTCTGAATATGTTCTGTTAAAAATGAGTGAGTCTAGAGCTTTCTCTCTGTCAGAGGGAGTAGGGTCCGGAATCGTCCCTGCTGCTGCATAGCAGGAACTGCCAAATGATCTGAAGCCAGTTCCTTCCTCCAGTTCTACTGGTTGGCCCATGAACCTGGGTTTCTGCTTCAGCTTCTCTGCTCATCATCGTTGTTTCAGATCCCCCTTCTCAATCCCAGCAGCAAGCCCAGGTGGGCAGCAGGCACAGACAGTCCTGTTCGATGGATCCACAGGGTTGCCACCCACCTCACTTAACAAAATCCACAGCCCCCACTTTCCCCAGCATCTGCTATGTGACTGCCCATCACCAAGCTAGGTACTTCGCAGAAGTCACATTATTTAATTCTCTCAACAACTCTTTCCTTCACAAACACTTAGTTTGCATTTCCTATGCTCACTGTCCAAGGGATGCAGCAATGAACAAAGCAGACAACAAACTTAAGGAACTTAACTTCCCTTATGGAAAGGACATTCTTTAGTGGAGGGGGCATGTGTTTCAATGTAAATTATTATCCCCAGTCTTAAAGATAAAAATAAGTTTAAGAGATTTTTCATAACTTGGAATCTCACATGACTGATAAGTAGAAAAGATGACATTCAAATATTGGTTTTAAGGTCAAAACCCATGTTTGTTCTACTGTACTTTACCACTTTCAGCTGATGACAGGTCTTACTTCTGAAATTCCTAGGATGAGGGTGTGAGACTTAAGACATAACCCAGTTGTGCTTAGGTTTACAGAGCTAGCAAGTTACAAGGGACAGATGCAAACTGGTTCTGACCGACTCTAAAGGTCTTGCATTTTACAGAAGGGGAAAGCACAATCATTAAAGCTTATACATCATTGTGCCTATTCCATGCTAGGCACTGCTCCAGCTGTTTTGTGTTGATTTATTTGATCCTCATAACTACCCTTTGAGTGTAGGTGCTCTTAATATTATTTCCATTTCACATGTGAGGAGCCCAAGGGACTAAGGGAGTTTTAAGAACTCTCCCAAAGTCACAGAGCTAGGAAGTGGCAGAGCTGGGGTATGAAACCAGGTGGCTGGTTCTGGAATCTAGTGCTTCACCATCATACGCCTCTGACTGGATAAAGCTGAGATAAGAATAATTCACACATGGAAGGAAACACTGGTTCTCTACTAGGGTCATGCTACCATATTGCCTGCTCACAAGGTTGACAGGTCTTGCTCTCATAAAGAGCAAAGGGGGTTGATACTTGGGAATTTGATCTTGAGGTGCTCAGGGGGAAGGAGTTGTCATTAAAGATGACACTGTGTGTAAAGGAGTGAGGTAAGAAAGAACATGCTCTGGATTTCAAAAAATCAGGCCAGAGGATCACTCACACCTTTGGACACTAGACATCATGGTCAACTGGTCAAGAAGCAGCCCTTCTCTGGAGAGTTCCTTCAGGTCAGCATCCTTCTCCTCCTATGACAAAAGCTACAAGATGCCCAGCCACTCTCCCAGGCAGGAGCAGCCCCATATTTTGTGGGACCCAGGAAAATGTGGGGCCCCTTGTTAAAAAATTATTAAGATGGCCAAGACAGCAACAGCAGGTCACTGAACTAAGTGCAGGCTCTTCTAAGTACAGGACTCACACACCATGAAGCCAGCCCTACTCCAAGCTCTCCCCAGGAGCTGAGTATCATTGTGCTGAAGTTCTAGTTGAGAAACTGGAGACTTAGCAAAGAATGAGTTGATTAAGTACTCACAATCAGCGAGTAACTGTGTCAGGAACAGAATATAAATCAAGTGACAGTTAACATTCACGGAGAGCCAAGACTCAGACCTAAAATTCTCTGATGTTATAACCCATGTTCTTACATACTTTGCCACTCTGCCTGCAGCCTGTAGGGCAAGACTTCTGGGTCTAATGCAGAGTTTAGATGGTTTCTTGCCTGGATTATAAAAAGTGGCCTGGGCCAGTGATTCTGCAGAGGTGGAATCAACACAAAAATCAACAACTGACGAGCACCATGAATATCTTCTCCAAAGCCAAATGGAGACACTGGGTGGCTTGGGCTTCTTAACAAACTGTTGCTGCTGCCAAGTCAACCTCATCCCCAGACTGGAACATAGGCTCAGCCGTCACACTGCACTCAACAGGCAGATGGAAAAGCCTCTCTCCTTGGTAACCAAACCTACTTATTCAATAGCTGACACATGCCCGTCCAAGGGAGGAGAGCTTTTAATTTTATTATCATGATTTGTTCATGGGTTTTTAAAAAATAGTTCCTACCTCACATTTACTTACTCACTTACCCTATTTGGTCTTTACCCAAAGTTAAGATGCTTCTTTGTTATCCAGATTGTTTTCTTTCCTGTTTGATGGAATCCAGCCATATCATTAGTTCTGCAAAGTGCTAAAGACCATGGAATCAGTTGTTATTGAGTTTAAGGGCCAGCTGTTCATGTTACTAGATATGTCAATTTCAAATTTCTCTTGAGCCTCAGTTTCTTCATCTCTTAAATCAGGTTAATAAAAAATTTTTACATTATAGTGTTTTCATGAATATTAAGCACCTGGCATAGTCATAATGTGCTTAATAAATGTTAACAATTAGTAGTAGTATAATTGGCAGTTGTGTTAGTAAGTTGTTCCCATATAATTCCTCTGTTGGCCCATTCACTTGTTCATTCCCTTATGCAACATACAGAAATATTGCTGCACACTTGCTATGTGCCAAACCTGAACCATAATCTGGAGAAACAGAATGAGATAGAGGCACAGATCTAGAGGTGCTCACTGTCTAGTCAGCAAAAAGGTGGTAAACGTGGACCTAAATAATTATACTGGAAAGTAGGCAATGTTCACAGAATGATACAAGTACGTGGAGAAAGGAACTCAGGCTGGATGAATGAAGGAAGGCTTCTTAGAAGAAGGAGCATCAAGCTGGGCCTTTAAACTGAATGGCAAGTAGTTCACTGGAAGTGTTTCACCTACTGGCCAATGGGAACCACAGAAATTTCTTAAGAATGGATCTCTAGAGTTTGCAGCCAGCATGGTTACAGTCCAGATTATTGCCCAGTTCTGAGTGATCTGAATGCCTGCCTCTTTAGGCTTTACTTTTGAAAACAAAAGAGATTTTCTTTGTATTACTAAGATCTTCAGTTGGACCTTGGCAGCAGATGTTTGTAAGAAGGGGAAATTTTGAAGGAGGAGGGACCCATTGACTTATGACTAAGGATTCACAGGCTCAGACTTCTTTCCTTTACCACACAATGTTTTCCAAATACTTAGCCAACAGATGCATTCACATACAACAGTTTAGCTTTAAAATGTGCAGCTCTCCCCTTTTTCTCCACAGTGGAAGGTTCTGGTGGCTCCTAGTAAGCCATACCCTCCTTCCTTAATGGCTTGAGCACCAGTGCCCATTTCCCATATCTGATTTAGAGGATACACCTAATGAGCCAGTGATGATGATCGCATTTCTCTTGTCAGTGATTGGTGCAGGGCTGGATAGTTAACCCAATTCTGATGAATAGGCACAAGCAGAAATCAGCTGGGGAGTGCATGAGAAAGGTTTCCTATCTAATGAAAAAGGGGAACCAGAAAGAGCTGGTTCATTCCTTGTTCTTCTGTTCTTGTATTTCATGTTCTAGTTCTTCTGGGCAGAGTTGATTCTAGATGTGATATATGTTGTCTAATACTGCTGCAACCACTTTGTGACTATGAGGAAAGCTAGCCTGGGTAGAAAACTGACATATCACAATGGCAGAGAAGAAAAACAGGAGTAACCAGATTATTGGTGACATCATTTAGCTGCTGGTGTATCCAAACTTGGAGCAACCTTACATTCAAATTTCTCATAATAATGTGAAATTATAAGTTGTTCTTGTTGTCTAAGCAAGTGGAATCATAGCTTTCTGTTACTTGCAGCCAAAAACATTCTTTATAATTAAGACCTACTACATTAGCCTTTAAAAGCAGAGAATTGGTCTTCACTCTCAACTAAAGGAGAAACCAGAGTGGTATCTTAGCAAAAGATACTGTTTCTAAGCCTTCTGCCCCTTGGTAAATTTAACTCCTTGTTATTGTCCATGCTCCATATGACATCATGTTGCAGAGGCAGTAGCCATTCCTAGGCTTTAGCTCTTATCAAATAGTTGACTTCCCTGACCCCAACTCCCCTTTGCTTACTAGCAATTCAAGGAGCAATGGCACATCACCAGCTAATCAAAGATGGCCTTGTGTGGCATCTTCCCAGCTCTGCCAGGACCATAACTCTGATCCAAATAGACAAAGAGGCTGGAGTTTTGGGGATTGCTAGGTTTGTGGCCTGTAGATCTGAATACTGCCCCAATATACCCCTTCAAAAGAAGAGCACATTGCTCTGGGAAGCATTTTGGAGATCAGATGTGTGCCCAGGGTAAGAAGAAAGTGATAACCGATAGAGGCATGCTCAGGGAAACCAGGCAACCAAACCTGCAGCTGGAGTCTATCTTAACATCATGTGATCATGTGACTTTATAGTACTTTCCTTTTGGAAAATTTTGATCTTTTCATTAGAAACTAACACATCTTCTCTTAAGTCAGAGTTGACTTATGCGTATACATTTTTCTTTCTTGCAGATCTACAAAACAGGAAACATTTACCCACATGGTCTGGATGGAATTACCCACATAGGACGGAATTAAGTAAAAAAATAAAATTGGAACATCATCCAGTAGTAGCTTCAATATAAATGGAATGGGACAGGGAGACCCACAGAAGAAAGACACATTCCCATGAACAAGCTCCTAGGCCATCATGTTCCCATAAGCAGATCGCTTAGATAATCTGGCTTTTGGGATGCTGAACTTGCCTCATGGCTGTGCTGGATCATGTTTGTCAACTTTGCTAAAACTGGGAACTACGCGAAGCTTAATTAAAGAGATAGTGAATGTGCTTAGTAAACCATGAAGCATTATGTGAAGCAAGACGTTAAAAAACAAACACACAGATAAAATAGTTCTAAGGTGCTCTACCTAGATATGACTTCCATGGATTATTAAACTGGGCCATGATATAACACCAACTAATGGCCTATTATAATCATCAAAACTCTCATTTATGGGCACTTCCTATACACCAAGCACTGAGCTCTGTGTTTTATATATACCTTTGCAGGGAAGGCATTTTCAGATGAAGACACTGAGATAAGTGACAAGGCTAAATGGGAAACTCATGCATGCCCAGCTGCAAACCTCATGCTCATTCTACATCACTGTGCCACGTCAACTAGAATGTCAGGTGTAAAGAACTGTCTACGAGAGCTCCTTTATGCATATTGGGTTTTCAAGGCATTCAAATATTTTTTCCTTCTGTCCTTCTGTCTCTTTAAATACTCTCCAGACTAACTGTGCCAATGGCAATATTTAGGGCAGAAAAAAATGTATATTTGTAAGTGCATGTACGTGTGTGTCTGTGTGTGTTTATTTGTGTAGCCACCATACCTCTGACCCATGGAAATAAATAGTCTTTAAGGGGAAGTAAGTGGCAAAAATGACATAATCTGCAGCCATTAACAATGAAAATCATTAAGATGTTTTTAAAATATGGGAAGGTGCTTCAGAAATAACCTGAAGTAAAGAAAAGTAAAAAATACCAAATGGTTTTTGTACTGAAATTACTACACTTATGTTTGCATAGAATTCATGCAAAAATGGACCTTCTTATTGACTTAGAGTAGAGTTGGCAAACAATGACCCATGGGCCAGATCTGACCTGATGTCTGCGTTGTGCAGCCCCCAAATACAGCCATGTCCACTTGTGTATGTACAGCCTGTGGCTGCTTCCGTGCTACACTGGTAGAGGAGGTATCCTCTTGGCCTGCAAAGCCTAAAATATTTATTATTTCTCTTTTTCAGAAAATGTTTGTCAACCTCTGACTTAGAGGGGTGGGATTACGAACATGTCCCCTACCCCAAATTTCAGTGTTAGTGTTATAGTAACAGCAAGCAAAGAGTAAGACAGTAGCCACCACTAACATTTTAGGTATCGCTTCCTTGGTTTCAGACAAGATTTGCCCATGAGGGAGTATTCATGATTTTCCTGAGAAGAGAAGTTAGACTGGATGTGTTTAGAAGTCATCTTTTCAGGGAGAGGGTGCTACACGGTTAATGAGTGAGCCTGGTGCACTGAGGACCCTTGAGATATAGCCTCACAGTTCTTTGGTTCTCTGTCACAGACACCAGAACTCTTATAAAGGCCCCTTTATATCATTCTGGGTGAAACAATATAGTACAGGAATTGCTGAGTCACATGTCAATAGGGGCTGGACAAGTAATGTGAATGAGTGAAAGGAGCTGAATGTTAGACAATAGGGAGGGGTGGGTAGAGGTGAACTGGAAAGAATGCTCTCCCATCTGTTACAGATTTAGTCATCTCCCCCCCAACCGCCACCAAGACATGTTTAAATTCTAACCCCCAGTCCTGTGCATGCAATCTCCATTTATAAATAGGATCTTCAAAGATACTTTTAACATGAGGCCAAACTGAATCAGTCTGGGCCTTAATCCTTATAAGCAGAGGAGTAGTAGGAGGACACAGAAGGAAACAGATGGTCCTGTGACAGAAAAAAGTGATTGAGTTAGGGATTGCCAACAAGTCACCATTCAGAGGAAGCACGGCCCCGCCGATACCTAGATTTTGGACTTCTAGTCTCCAAAACTGTGGTAGACAATAAATTCCCGTGGTTTAAGCCAACCAGTCTGTGGTATTAATTACAGAAGACTTGGCAAACTAAGACACTATTCCATCTAACAATGGAGGCTGCTACTCATTTTCAACTGGTACTGCTCGTCAGGAATGCAGGACAGGTGTGTCTGGATCTTCTAACTTTTCTAACGGAGCTGAAAATCCAGATGTGTATGTAAAATATTTGCATATTTAAAAGTTGGTGGTTAATTCCAATTCTTTTTTTTTTTTAATAAAAGACATTTTCCAGACAAATTTTGTCCCTAGGCTGCCAGTTGTCCAACTCTGCTGAAATTAAAATCACAAATGTGTCAGTTTACAATGATTTCAGGATCTGCACACTTCACAAATATAGACAAAGTCTTTATGCAAGAAATGCATTAAAAATTTTTTGTAATGTATTAAAAGGATGGTATTTTAAAGTTCCAAGCATTCGGATAAATACTAACAATCACATTTAATGAGTGCTTACAATCTGCCAGGCACTGTTGCAAATGCTTTACATATATTACCATGTTTATACCTTTATGAGGTAAGGACCACCATCATCATCCCCATTTTACAGCAGTGAAAACTGAGGTTAATTAATTGGCGAAAGGTTATGGAACTAGTAAGTGTGGCCTTTGGATTTGGACCTAGGCAGTATGGCTCCCAAGTTGAATTCTTAGCCAGAGCTTCTCATACTTTAATGTACACACAAATCACCTGAAGATCTAGTGCAATGCATATTCTGGTTCAGAATGTCCAGGGTGGGACTTGAGTCTTCATTTCTGACTTCCCAGGGATGCCGGTGATGCCAAAGCTGCTGATGTGCATGGAACACACTTTGAGAAACAAAGTGCTTAGCCCCTCTACCAGTGCTTCTCAAAGTTGATCCCTACAGCATCAGTATCTGCATCCTGGGAGTTTGTTAGAAATACAACTCAGGAATAAGGTAGGGAAGGGAGCATAGAAACCTACCCAAACCTACTGCAAAAGAGAAGCTCTGGGGTTGAGAGCCAACAGTCTCTTTACCTAGCACTCTGGGGGATTTTTGATGCAGGATTAAGTTCCTTCGAAATGCAAAGCTTCAGACCTGGGGTTTCCACAGCCTTGCCTTTCTAACCATCCTTGGTGGGGCTGTTGGAATAGTCAGAGTGAGCTTTCCCTCTGTCTTAGGATATTATCTTACTTGTATAGGGGAGACCCAACAGAGGGTACAAAAGACTCCTAGTGTATCTATAATTCCTGGTGCCCCATAAAGAACAACATTCTTTAAACAGAAGCAAGGTTTCTGTCCCTAGACCCTTTCCTGTCTGCACATTTATTCTCCACACAAGTTGAGGAAAATGAGATAATGTTTTCCCCATCTGAATCAAGTCAACTCTTTGTTTCCATCACCAACTATCAAAGGTGACTTCCACTGTGTTTTCTGGGCTTGACACCCTTTCTCAGAGGTGCCCCACATCTTGGGTCTTAGGTACTCATAGCCTTTGGAAGACAAGATTGGTGAGAGCCAGATGTTAGGCAGGAATAAGGTGTGTGTGTGGGGGGGGGGTTGGAGGAGGTGTGTGTGCATAGAAACCACACAGCTGTTATCTGGAGCACCAGAAGTGTTTTGACAGTTTTCAAGATGGACATTAAATCACTCGCTGGAGAGAAAGTGAAGTGGGTGTCAGTCAGGCTGGGGTGCGGTGGGGAAGGCAGCTGGTGAGTAGCAATTGCAGTGACTGTGTGATGGGAGTCAGAATGAGGATCATAAATCTTGATTATTCTCTGTCTCAGCTGATTTGAACCAAACGCCTTGGACGGGGAGAGAGTTCACATCTCGCTGAAAACTGCAAAAAAACTGATTAAACATACAAACTGATATAAATAGCTTTCGATTCATGTTAATGTTCAAACTGTCACCACGGAGGGAGAAAGGTGACAGTTTGCAAAGCTGGGATCTGTTTCGATATGAAGTGGCATTCTGGAGCCCTGGGAGCATGAGGGTCCCGTCAACCCCACCATGTGTTTTTGCTCTAGTCCCAGTGAATATGTATCACTGTTGCAAGAATGCGAGCAGCTCTTATAATGAAGGCAATTAGTACAGCCAGCCCTCCTGATTCTGATTGCCCTCCTGTTAAAATTAGGCACCCTATAGGAAAATGGAAATGCAGAGTCGTTACCATAAAGCAATAATAAAGTAAAGCATTCAATTACAGATGGAAAAAAAGGCACTTGGATTAATAAGAATATTGTATGCTTAAGAGCATTAAAATACCAGCGTATTACCATTTTTGCATACATAATAAATGAACCGAGAGTCCAGAATGATTAGGATATAAAAATACTAAATGATGGTGCCCTTTCTCTTAAGCTAATGCTGCTTCTTGGAGTCTGGGGGTGGAGGATTATGTGAACACCACAGGATCTGCCTGGATATTTGTGTGTCACTGGTTGGAAATAGGGTTTGAGGGGCCAGTTGGAGGTAGGGAGGCAGATAGGAAAGAAAATTGGAATAGCTGGCAGCATCCACTTGCAGGATGGGAAGTGGTGTTTTCCACCTTATTGTTAGATAGTTGGAAGACTCTTTAGCACCAAGAAGAGAAAATTAAAGGTAATAGTCTAGGGCAGGGGTTGTAAAATCGCCTGACTCTACAGAAGCCAGGCAGGTAACAAAAGCACCAGGTGCAAGGTTTGGAGAGTGGTGTGAATTGTGGTGAAAGGAAACAACTGCTTGCTCCTTAGCTTCAGCCAGTTTTTGCCACGGGGAAGCATGGGCCAGTGTCTGATTAAGACAGGGAGGTAAAGTTGATGTTTGTCTGAAGTTTTATAACTTTTAAACACTCCATGAGCTGAACTCAATGTCTGTGAGAACCAAATGTGGCTCCTGGGCCACTAGTTTTTGGTCTATGGTGTAGCACTGAATACTTAAAAGTAGGGTAAGAGGTCAGGATATTGTGCACTTCACTGACTTTGTCAATATCTGGCTGTATGACCCCAGATAAATCATGTAGCCTTTCTGGCACTTAGGTTCCTCGTGCATAAAATAAAGTATTCGAGGCTGTCAGCAGTTTGAGAACAACCAATATTGAGAATATCCCCAGAGGGGAGGGCAGCATGGCTGGAAAATAGTAGGCGCTTAAAAAGTATTGATCACCTACTATGCTTGATGACTGAATAAACGAGAGTCAACAAGGAATGACCAATCCTCTGAATTCCAATAGCCAATCTCCTGGTTTAGTTAGTTCTGACTAACTAACTTACCATTCATTCTCTCTCCCCCAAATCCCTGTCTTGTTGATGAAAAATAGAAACCCTGGTCCCTGGATCTACGGCTTGCTCAATTCATACTTTATTTTACCCACTTCATTCATTTAGTGATTCATCTATGCAATCTTAACGTAGTCCAATTGTGCTGGGTTAGGTCTTGTGTGACAGAGATAAAAAAAGACATTAGCCCTGCTCCTAAGCAGCATCCAAATTAGGTTGAATAACAAGTGAACATAAAAATGGAATTCAATGGCATAAGCTCTCTAATGGAGATGTGTGCAAAGGGCCATATGGGCTTACCTCTTTGACCTGGATATCTAACTCACCTATAATCTTACCCTTGAAAACAGATTCTAGAATCCCATCACTGCTACCTGACTCCTGAAAGTTTATGCCAGAACTTCCTCTCTGCCCTTTCAGTCCTTCTTATCATAAACCTGGCTGTCCCAAATCTTCCACTGGTACCATCTGTGGGATCTACCTTTCCTTCCAAATAGCTTTTTTTTCCGAGGCTCTCGCATCCTTCAGCTCTTCATGCCTAACCCCCCTAGACCTATTTCCTAGCCTTAATCACTGAAGACTCTTTCCAACTTGAAGATTCCCTAATTCTGATTCCAGATAAACTCCATGAAGGTGTTAACAAAATGACACTGGAGAAGAGTCTTTCCGATATAGGGAGGTTTTCATTTAGCAGCAACTCCTAGACAGAAAGTGTTGCCTGGTTAGAGCATTGCCATAAAAGCTTTTCAAGTTTTGCCAGATCTATATAGTCCCTGTTTTATTACTACGCAAACACTTTTCTCTCTGTTTTCTTTCATTTCTGACTTCAGGCTAGCCATTTTTTTTTCCTAGCTCATTGCTCTCATGTAATACATTGCCACATGAAGCCAATGTCAACCAACACAAACTACTAATGTCCTATTTTCCAAACTCTTTCCCTAGAGCCACAAGTTAATTAGTCACATAGTTTGCTTACCAAGTTATCATTCAGGACAGTTTAACTAAATGGTTGTCATTGCACAACATGGATTGCCATGCTACAATAGCGGATCCTTTATCTCCACCTTCAACCGCTAAGCTAATGCCATATATTTTAAGTTGTCGTTATGACATTACTCCACTCCTGGTACTGATTCCTACGAAAAAAAGAAGGCTAGGTGATGCAATGATAAATTAGTCCTGAAATATCAGTAGCTTGATGCAAATAAGGTTTATTTCTTGCTCAAGCTACCTGTCCAGGGTGGTTGAGAAAAGGCTCTGTTCTACATACATGCTCTTTTCAGATAGGGCCGTGAGAGATGCCTCTCTGAGGAAGGAGCATTTGTGCAAAGGCCCTGAGGTGGAAACAAGTTTAGTATATTTAAAATTTAGAAAAACGTGGTCATGGAAGATTCAATTAAATGAAGCCTGGGAAATCCATAAGGTTAGCACCTGGCATTTACGTGCAAATTTAAGCAACTGTTAGGTGAATTTGCATAAACGTGTGCTAAATGGTACTGAAAGACATCCCCAGGAATAGTAATGGTTGAACTCTATTGTGTGCTTACCATATAGCTTACATTAACTAACTTATCTGATCCTCAGAACAACCTCCTGAGGTAGATCATGTTGTCTTCCCATTTTCATAGATGAAGAAATTGAGGCACAGAGTATACAGTCAATTGCTCAAATTCACACAGCTCATGTAAGTGGAAAGACTAGGACTAGTAGCCAGCTGCCCAGCTCTCAAGCACTTTGCGCCTAACTACTCCACCACATTGCATTTCTAACAACTGAGGCTCAACTCACGATCTGGCCTCCTTTATCTGAATTCTCAAAGCACACTTTACTGAGAATTCCTTATTTAATAAATTTATTTATTCAACAAGCATTTATCAAACACCTGCCAAGTTCCTGCCCCTTGAACAAGCACCGAGAACATAAAGAATGGGACCCAGACTCTCTACATATGACAGTGTAGGGGGAGAGGCAAGTGCAAAATTATAATGCATTATTTCAAGCCTTGAAATGCCATTTAACTGTCTCATGTGTCTTCAGCTTGTTTCTCCAACAGGGATATGTCAGCAGAGGTTGTGATGTATAAAAACTATTGCTAGTGTATCTGGACATTTTCATAAACAATGGAAAAAATATTAGTGGTTTCTGAGTAACAAAAAGCTACAGTAGTAGAATTACAAATACCAGGAAATCTTTAGTAGAGCTTTGAACAAACTCTGCTAACCGGGTATCGTCTGCTGCTCAAATCCAGATTTTTCTCCCTGATCTTTCCTCTTTGTTAGAGGATTTGGTTGATTAGATGAGGAATAAACCTTCCCTTCCTTTTTGGTATTGTTGCATATAATGTCTTCTTTCCCTAATCCTCAAGCATATATAGTCTGACAGGAAGGTGCTGAGTCATTTTGTCATATTCCATGAGAGGAGAGGAGAGATCTCGGTCTTCAAATTGTATGATAAAAGAGGATTTTCCGCAAACCACATCCTGCTGGTTTATCTGTGAGTAGCAAGGCCCTGTTGCCTCGGTTGATTAATTCTTGAAATTGATTTGGAATTTGTACATATCTCCTTCACAATCATTAAAGAGGCATTAATTGATTATTCAGGTAGGGAATCCATTCTGTTCTCCAACTTTAAAGCCCTCTCAATCTCTTCCAGAATCTGCAAGGGCTATTTGGCTTTGGCCTGGTTTTCATTAATCTTGGCCTGAGTAATACAGGGAAGGGAAGTCTAGAATCTGTAGAATTCGTATCCTCATTTCTATAACAGAGATCTCAACCTTTGTTCCCTCATAATATTTTTTTATAGATTAGTAAAACATGCATTTGGCTTCCCTTCTACTGTAGTTCCCACAGTGGCTTCATTCCAATCTGATTTCCTGCCTTGTGCATGTGCATACACACACAATCACACAGACACACACACACACGCACACCTGTGACTCACCAGTGGTTGTACCCGGCAGCCCACTGGCTTAACCCAAAACCCGAAGTCATGTTTGATTGCACCTGCCCATGTGTTTTAAACAGTTGAATTGAACACCTTGAGAACCTGGGATCTTCAGTTTGCTATAGTCCCCCCCACTCTTATTCTCTGGTATCATTTATTATCTTACCTGTCTGGTTCCTGGAGGAATTCAAGTTTGCAATCTCTAGTCACACAGAACATGTAGTGAGCTGAATGGGTGGCCCCTAAAATATGTCCACGACCAACTCCCCAGAACCTGTGAATCATATTTTATGAGACTGAAGAGTGAATACTGTCATATATGGCAAAGGTGTGATTAAGTTAAGGACCTTGAAAGTGGGAATTATCCTGGCTTTTCTGGGTGGGCCCTAAATGCAATGACATGTGTCCTTACGTGAGAGAGGCAAAGGCAGTTCAGGAAAAGACACAGAAACATACAGAGAAGAAGGCAGATTGGATTGATGTGGCCATGAACCAAGGAAGGCTACTGAATGCCATGTGGCCACCTCAAACAAGAAGTAAATTTGTTATACAAGCCACAGGAAACTAACACAGAGCTACTTCTAATTTCCTAGCCATGCCAAGATGTGCCTAACCTTTATGCCGCTGTACATGTTGCTACCCATGCAATCTGTTCTCCCTTCCTAGGCTGGTAATAATAGATGTGTTATGGGCAGGGCATTATGCTAAGCACTTTCATGCATTAGCTCCTGTAATCTCACAACAACCCTATGGGAGAAGGATTATTGCCATCCACATTTTATAGCAGAGAAAACTGAGGCTTAGGGAAATTAAGAGACTCTCTCAGTATCATATAGCTACTAAGTGGGAAATCCCAACTCTAAAGTCAGGCCATCAGCTCTAAAAGATAACACTCTTTTCCAACAAGTCATCTCAGCAACTCTGCCTTATTCTCCAATTGTCAATTCAAAAAATTCCTCCTCTGAGAAGGCTTCTTTGAGTTCCCACAAGCAGAACTAGCTATTTCCTCTTGTGTAGTCCCTTAGCATTATACATAATATCTCTTTGGGAAGATATCAAGCTTTATTGCATTTATTTGATTCCATGTAAATATCCCACGAGACCAGTATTTCTCAAACTCAAATATTATAGATGCACAAGAACACTACCATAGATTCCCAGGTTTCCTTAGGCCTCACTTTAAAAATCCGACTCTAACAAACACAAACATATTTAAAAATTACATTTTTCAAACTATAAATCCACTTACTACAGAAGAATTGGAAACTCCCAACCATCCTAGTCTATAGAACTCAAGGGAGGGACCATGCTCTACTTATATTTGTATCCTCACTAATTAACACAAGAATTGACACGGAATGCAACCTCTGCAAATATTAGTTAAATGAGTGAATGAATAAATGAATGATTGATAATCTGGGCTCCCAAAGAACACAAGTAAATGTGGTCCATGTTGCAAGTTTGTTAGGCTAAAATGAAAGACTAATTTTGCAGAGCTGATTCCCCAAGGGGAGTGGTTACAGTTCATATATTTCTTGAGACAGCTGAGCTAAATTTTAGTCACATGTTTTCTTGCAATATAGTAGAATTGCACTTCCTTGTTCCACTGAGTTTAGGCGAGAACGTGTGACTTGCCTTAACCAATGAAATGTGAGTGGAAATGAAATACATCACTTCTGGGTGGAAAGCTTTTAGAGCTTGTCATTTTCCTTCTCTTGGCCACCTTGACCATTCCAGATGGCAGAGGCTGCATCAGCCTACATATCTAAGTAAGGATGATATGGGGCACAGGCTCCAGCCTACTGCTATGGACATGTGGCATGAATGAGAAATGCCCCTTTGGTGTGTTAAGCCACTGGTATTTGGAGGTTGTCATTGCAGCAAAACCTAGCCCATCCTGACTGATACAAAAACTTACATGCATTCGTGTACTAATTCACCTAATAACTATTTCTTGAACACCTAATAGAGTCCAGGAGCTATGCTAGGAGCAGATGATACAATGATCAAAATCAGATGTGGTCCTTGACCACATAGAAGACATAATCTATTGGGGAAGACAAATGTTTATCAAAGAAAGGCATCCATTTAAATTATAACAGTGACAAGTGACTTAAGGAATGGAGCACAATGTCATAAAACAAGCTAATGTAATAATGTAAGCAGAGGAGACAACTCTGGAATGCATGATTGAGCAGAGAGCAGAAGGAAGAAAAAGATTAACAAGGTAAAGCGTTTGAGAAAGTGGAGAGGAACATTTGAGGCAGTGGTCACAGCATGTGCAAAGACCCCATGACAAGACCCCATGGATTCAAGGGATTGAATGAAGGTAACTGTAACTACAGCAAGACTAGCTTGGAACTTTACCAATTTCTCTGGCCAACCCTAGGTTAGAACCACTGATATTCCATTCAGGGGTGCAGCTACTTGTGTTTTTTGGGATCCCAGAGTATCACTTGTTCATTCATTCATCCATTTAACTAACATTTATAGAATGTTACTGAAACCTACCTGCAAAATTACTTAGGACCCTGACAGTGACTAAAACCTAGCAGACACTTAACGGATGCCAATTGAACCTGAATCTGTGGCTACATGTACTGTTTTTGTTTTTGTTTTGTTTTTTTTTGCAACAGTGGCCATGTATCTAACTGCATTGGGCCCCAGAACTTTATGTCCCTGGGGGGAAAGAATGAAAAGGAGTGTGGTGAAGCAACCTCTTTTGACATTGCCTGCCATCCCTGAAGGACATTGTCATCTGATGAACAGAGGCGCCTGCCTTCATTGCCTGAAACTGCAAATTAGAAAAAAGAGGAAATGGCCTAGTCTTTTGCGTGTGCACATCTTGTGAGCAGATATCTGAACAGAACCCGGGGGGGGGGGGGTAGAAAAAAAATGGGACCTGGCGGCGATGATTTTTAAGAGTGCCAGGGCGTTTCCAGATATTGTCCCTTTAAATGCCCTAAATCACCTAAAATGTCGATGTTAACATTCCCATTTTGCAGATGCTCACAGAGGCTACACAACTGATAAGGAAACAGAAGCACAGGCATTCCTAAAGGACAGCCACCTCGCCCCCCAAGAAATAACTGTCCAGCCCCAAATGACTGAGAAACCCTGGTTTAACCCGTGGTCCCTTGAGCCCTGATCTCTGGTTGATCAGTTTTTTTGTTTGTTTGTTTGTTTCTTTTACCATTAAGTCTCCTCTAGGCTTCATTACCCCCTAATAGCTATTTTACGCCAGGGACGGCATGATATTTACTTGCTTTTCATTTGATTTGCCTACTCTGTTGCAGACATGGGCTAATTCTTACTAATGCTGAAGGTCTTGAGTTAAACTTGCAAATCCGGCCTGATGTTCAAGTGTATAAGGAACAGGTGCAATTCAACTCCAGTCAATAATGTAAACAAAGCCTGGTTTAGATAAACCCCATTAAGAGGCCTGAAGTGGCCCAGGGCACCTCTGCTATTGCTGATTAGCGTAAATGCTAAACACAAACCAATTAACACACTCTAAGGCTGCTTATCTTCTGTCACTTAATGCGAAAATAAAGCCCAACGCTAAATACGAGTATTGATTTAGCCATTAAATCCAGTATCACTCAAAATGAAACTCATTATATTATTGAGTAAAAACAAAGTCACCTTAGTTTTCAGGATGGGCTGTATTATTAAGAAATTTCACTTTTTACGCTTTTTTATTGATTTTCCAAACTGGCCTGAGCACCACCTCCTACCGCAGAATCAACCTAGAAAGCAGAGCTTTGCATTCACCTTAACGGAATCTTTGCTTTTAGTCCTAAACATACGCATTTATGTGGGAATCCTTTTTCTTTAAGAAGTTATTTCAGCATAGAAGAGAAAACTTTATGCTTGGAAGAAAGGATATTAAAAGGGAAGATGAACGGTGATATTAAACAACAAATGCAAATGATGCTTATGGGGAAGAAAACAAAAAAAAAAACAAGAAACAGGAATATCTGTCTAGATCAGGTGCAAACAGCTGACTGAGGAGTCTGAAAAAATGTAATCATTAAACCATTTCAAATGGGTATTTTTCTTTATTCTGCATAAGGCGCTAGGTACTGTATCACACATTGCACATCCTACCACTATGGCAGTCATTGCATTTTAACAAAATTATTTGTTTAAAAGTCCTCCCACCCTGCTGTATCCGCATGCAGATAATATTATAGCATATGTGTAATGCTGAAACCTGGGCCATGAAATGTCTCACAAAATGAGTGCTTCTAGACATGACCACAGAATTTAAGTGTCTGCTTCTGTGTTCAGTTTTTCCATCATCTGTGGGCTCTTTTACCTTTCTTTCTGATTTATGGGATTGTTCTTTCATGAACACATGATCTTACCCCTTGTAGATGTTGCTAGCAAATGCTGTCCTTATTATGGGCTCTTTATAAAGGACTTAATAAACAGTTTCTTTGTCAGCTGCTATTAAACTTTGCTTCTCATGTGCTACAGATCAGTGGAAGCAGAAGAGGTGCTGTTAACGCTCAGAAAAGTGCACACAATCTGTAGTATCTCCTCTTACCTTATACTTAAGAACATTATTTATGAGGATGGCAAGAACCACTGCCTTAAGAAAACCTTCTGTAGGGACTTACAAAGTAGAGTGAACATGTGCATGTATTTCCTTGCTCCTCAGAGAGACCACAGAAATGATGGGAAATACATTTGAAAAGGCACAAATATACATGGGAAAGGAGAACTAGAGAGGAGTTGAGTAAAGGAGGAAAACAGATTTGGCAGGGTGGAAAAGCTGTGACTCAGCACCTGAAGTGGTAGATCTGAAGGAGAAGTAAGAAAATTTGTTCCATGAAACATGAAAGGTATAGGACATCGAGGCACCAAGCTCCACGAAAGGGATGGGCACATGACATGGAGCTAGATGAGTGGTCTTAGTTGAAAGTCTACTTTCCTCACCCTGCACTGCCAGGCAACTCCTTCCCCCAACCTCACCCCATGCTATCAAATGCCACATTGAAAACGATGACAATGTGAAGGAGACTGAAATACATGGCTTCACAAGGGGGACACAATCAGTCCAGTTCATCTTACTGCCCATAATTTCTAGTTCAGGAATTGCCATATTGCCCAGTCATTCCAATGAAAGCCAGTCTTGGAACTTTTGGGGAAATACTAGGCAAAAGACCCCATCTTATGTTGGCATTGCTAAAATGGCAGCATGAAAACCTACAGTTTCTGGTGGCCATCTTTCCTCTAGGAGAGTTTGCCTAACAGTACAGTCAACAGGAAATCAGGTCAAAAAAAATGGAGTGAGGCAGATTCCTGATGGACATTGTTTGAGCACCAGGATCCACCAATGCCTGAAACCAGTTCTCCCTAGATAAAGTTAGTAACTCACTGAGCAGTTAATATATGTCAGACCCTGTTCTAAGAGATTTACTTACATTAAATCAATCAACTCTCACTGCAGCCCTATGATGGAGGTACTGTAATTATTTCTGCTTTACCAATGAGAAAACTGGGTAAGTTAATTAATCAGCGGAGCCAGGATTCTAATCCAGGAAGCCTGCCTTCAGGGCCTGCAAGTTTAAATTTTATGTTATATAATCACTGGTTGTTAGTTCTGTGAGCCAATAAATTCCTTTTGTAATTTAAGCCAGTTTAAGTTGGATTTCGGTCCTTTCCATCTAAGAGAGACTTTTTTGCCCACCAGAAATCCTTACTGATGGAAATCTGTCAAGCATGTAAATGCTATTTGTCTGAAAGGCAGAAACCATTGCTTTTAAAACCCTTGCCCTGTAAATCATTTTCAAGTAAGGAATTCTAGGGATGCATCTGGGAAGCCAAAGACCTTTTCCTGGAAATTTCTGGAGAGGAAGATAAACATCAATTACTGAATAACCTACATCTTGTGTTCTTTCTAAAGTCCAAACATCCAATATCTCTTATTTCTGGATTTCCCCTAACATTTAGGCCCAACCATCCACCATCCATCTGGATTTGTTAACTAATCAGATTTCTGAAACTTTACACTATTTCTGGTTTATTCCCTCTATAATAAGTAAACTATGACTTTGTCCAGCTTTCTCCAGTTTGGCCTCATAAGATATATTTCAATCGTGAATATTTATAGTTGCCGATATCTCTGGGGTAATCAGTAAATAAATATTTCCTGGGTCCTAAATTGGCACTCCTCTCCTTTTATTCCCCTGCTTTTCCTGTGTAATTCCAGCCATTCCCAAGGCTTTAATGACCACCTATAACCTAACGATCCCAAACTTCCTAGAGAGCTTTAACTCTTCTTCTGAATGCCACACCTATCATTCCAATTTCCGATCAAATATTTGCAATTGGAAATCCCACAGAGCAAACACCACCAGAAAAATCTCATTCTCTTTCCTGCTGCTCCAGAACCCCTGTCCGCTCTCTTCTCTCTGAATATTTCATTTGACAACATTATCATTCACTCAGGATTCTAAAGTGGAAAACTTGGCTTGTTCAACTTCCTTTCCAAAAGTTCCCAGGGAAACTTGTTCCCCATACTCAATTAGCTAACAAGTCCTGAGAACTTTCCTTTGAAGTATTTCTCAAATACATTCTTTCTTCTCTTTCCCTCATTATTTCTGGGCTGAACTATTGCAATACCCCCCTAAATATCCTTCCCAAGTCTAGGATGTCTTCCTCCCAATCTGTCCTCTACAGTGAAACCAGCATGATCCTTCTTCAAAAGACATTTTGGAGTCATGGAGAAAATGGCACAGTAAGTAAAGCAAAGAGGAAACCCTGTCTCAAAATTCCCTTTACAATGCCCTCTATCAATCAGTTAGGAAACAAACACAATAGTGCAATATCTTTCCTAACAGGATAAAATCAATCTCATTCTAGAATCAGGTGTGAGTTTTTATTAATCACAGGGTCTTCCAAAATAGATTTAAAAACATACCATTTTGTTTCACAAGCTTGTTGAAAAACCTCACTTACTTTGTTATTGCCCGAAGAAAGAGGAGCCCAAATGTTTTCTTTTTAACATTTTATTTAGAAATAATTTCAAACTTACAGAAAAAATTGCAAGAATAAAGACAGTACAAAGATGCCTGTATTTTCTTTACCCAGATTCACCTATTTTTAACATTTTATCTCTTTTGTGTTATCACTTGCTTTAAATAAATATTCACACGCACATACACATATACACACAATTTCTTTTCTGAAACCATTTTAGAGAATGTTACATATAGCATGGTCTTTTATCCTAAATATGACAACTTTTTTGTAAGAAATGCTTTTATATAACCACAGTACAGTTATCCTCTTCACTAATTTAACACTGGTTCAATAAGTTTAGCTATTCTACCACTTGAATTCCAATATTGTCAATGACCCAACAGTGTCCTTTATTGCTTTATTTCCTCTCCAGAACAGGATCCAGCCAGGAATCAGAGATTGCTTTTATTTGCCATGTCTCTTTAGTCTCCTTTAATCTGGAACATTTCTACAACCTTCCTTTATCTTTTAAGACACTGACATTTTTGATGAATACAGTCCTTTTTTTTTTTTTCTTTATAATAGAATGTTCCTCATTTGGGGTTTGACTGATATTTCCATATGATTAGGTTCAATTTGATCATTCCGGAATGGAAAATAATATTGTGTCTTTTTCAGGGTATCACATCTATGAAGCCTGATATTTAAATGTAGCATTCAAAGGCCTTTAAATTTTGACCCTTTCAATAGTCCACATGTGCCTCCTTATCTATTGAAGCCTGTCTGGCTGTCCTCCCTGGGACAGGCCATTGTAGAACTCCTTCCTTGCCCAACATCCACTCCTTTGCGAATCCCCTCCCCATTCCTTACTAATGCTGCTACATCCTTCTCATTTGTGTGGGGCAGATCCCACTTCTCTGATTCCAGGGATATCCTCGGGGACCAGGGATGGCCACTCCAAGTTCTTCATCTCCTTAGCCATAGAAATGCTATCAAGGATGGGCACATTCCCAAGTTAGTCTACTCTGGACTTCCGCTAGATCTCTGAGGACTTACTTCTTTTTCTTTGAGCTTTGCGAATTATAAGCACATAAATTTGGATCTGTGAGGTGGAGGGCATCTTACCACAATGTGGAAAGTTCCCTCTTGAGAATAAGACAACACAGAGCAAAGCATAGCTGTAAGTTAATGTGTGAGAGAGAGACAGAAGAAGAGATAACAGATGACATCATCTACGCACTGGATGCCTGCCAAACCTGAAGTCTTCTATACCAGGACTCTTCAGTTACATGAGCTGGTAAATGCCTGCGTTATTTAAACTAAAATTGGGCATCCATGTCTTGTAAATTGCAAGAGTTTAACTTTCATCTTTTTTCACCCTGGTCTGTGCTGCTGAAGTACCAGCTTGAAGACTGAAGAATGATACAGACACCTACATTTACACATTGCGCACATACATCTACAAACAGATCCATGTTTATTATATTCTTTGTTCATATATTGCTGTACAGACTGTTCAACCTTGTCATGATTAGTAGAAAAGACAGCTATGAAGATACCTATCTAAAATTAATTTTAAAGATAAAGTACAATATGAATTTTTTGAGAACTTCTAGGATGTGTCTAAAGTAGTTCTTAGAGGAAAATTCATAGTTTTAAATATATTTTAATTATATTCTAAATTATGTAAATGAAAATAAATAAATTATGCTTAACTTAAGGATCTGGAAAAAGACAAGCAAGACAGATGCAAGGAACAGAGATGGAAGCAGTTTATAAGAATAAAAGCAGAAATTACTAGAGTAAAGAATAGAAAAACAGTAGTTTAAATGAACAGTACAATCTAAAATATGGTACATTGAAAAAATCATTTGCTCACCTAATCCAGAGAAGAAAAGCAAAATTCAAATATGCAATACTGAAATAAGACAAGAGAAATAATCTCAGATGAGGCAATCTCACAGTCAACCCAAACAGTACCTTCGTGCAACTAAGATATATCAACCCCTTCCTTAAGGCATTTACTGTCACCTGCTGAAAAATGTACTACAATCACAAAATTACTACTATAATGTAAAAATCACTACAAACATGAATGGCTCCCTCTAGAATAGCATAGTAAACAACTTACCTAACAGTACAAGGTGAAACTACACAAAAGGCTATTTCTAAGCACACTGATACATTCTGTGTGAATGAATGGGAAAACATGGATGAAACAGATGATCTTCTAGGGAAAAAACATAAATACCAAAAATGACAGCAGAGGATATTTTAAAGTCTAAACATACTATCATTAAAAAAACTAGAAAAATTTCAAAGAATTCTAAGAAAAATATATGGCCAGAAAGCTTCAGAAGTGAATTCTATCAAATCTTCAAAGAACAGAAAATTATGATGTAACAAATTGTTGTAGAACATTCTGTTAAAGCATAAGGTGATAAGTGCAGAGAGAGAAACCTTAAAAACTTATCAAGGCATTCTAGCAGTTGCATTTTAACATTCTTGAAGTTTGACTATGGGATTCATCAAATGAATAAGCAAGGGGAGTTCATCCAGGCAGTATGAATTTTTCTTGAAAAGTTTGGATGAATGACTATACCGAGGAAACAGTCATCAAATGGCACAAGCTTGGGAAGAAAGAAAACGTGATTAAATGTCAGGACCAGGAATTGAAAATATTTCTCTGTTAATCTAGAGTGATGACTGATTCTAAAAATACCTGAATATTGTATGAAATTTTGGTAGGTAAGGGCAGGGAAGCAGCTACACTTGTGATAGTTCAATATGACTCAGATATATGATGTGATCAGCAAAAATGTGAAGGGATTTTAGGTTACATGAACAGAGGTATAATACTTAGAAATAAGATGACAGTCCCCTCTATACTGCTCTGGACAGGCCACACCTTGATCAGTTTCTAGAGGAATATTTACTTTTTTAAATAGAGAGTGTATTCAGATGAAAACTAGGATAATGAGGAATTACTTTGGAGGCATCTGTTGTTTTGATGATTCTCATTCTTTGGTGAATAACATTTCAAATCTCCTTAGGGAAGCACTTTTCCCAACTCTTAGCCCATGTTGGGTCTCAAAATAAGCCCGAGAGATGGGTACATGACCCAGGCATTATTCAATCACAGTCTTTTAAGCCCCTGGCAAAAGTGATTGATTCATTTTTAGGCTCATGACCACTAAATCAAATCAGGGCATCCAGTTGCAACCAGTAGGAAAAAAAAAGTTTGTTTTCTACTGAGGTTGCTGAGTTGAGAGGATGTACATCTGGGGCTACTTAGGAGACACCATGACTGTGAAGACTGGGAAGAAAACGTAAGAGACGAGATGGAGACAGACAGTTTTCCTGATGCCATTGAGTGAGGAACTTTGCTAAATGCAATTAGCTCCTACATTTTTAGTTATGTGAATCTACAAATGCTTCTTAACTAGGTTGAGTTCAGCTTCTCCCAATTTTCACCAAACACTTTCTAGCTGTCAGCCCTAAAACATGACATATGAGAAAAAACTAAAGAAACTGCTGAATTTGTATTTGAAATATTTAAAACCTTAGAGTAGAGGATTGTTGGAAGATGGCTAAGTAGGAAGCTCCAGGAATCAGTCCCTCCACCAGAACAATTATTAAACAGGCAGGAGCTGTCTGAATCAACTATTTTAAAACTCTAGAGTTGAGCAAACACTGTGCAGCATCCAGGGAGGAGTGGGAAAAAGAGGCTGGTAAACTGTGGGAAATACCAGTGAATTGTACTCTGCATGCCACGGCAACCATAGCCCCTCCCCCAGCTTCACAGGGGGAGCAGTGGGTACAGCTTTTTGAGGCCAGTGTGGAACACAGGAACCCAGTTCCCCAAGATCTGGGGGTATAGGATTGGAGCACTGATCAATGCTTTGATTAGCCATTTTTCCAGCCCACTCTGGACAAAGGCAGTGGAAGATGATTGAAGATGGCTGGCTTCACAGAGCTTCAGGGGACAGCTGAAAGGCTGCATTTGCTGGGCAGGTGCTAAGACAAGAAAGCACAGCTTTGGGGAGCCATGGGGAGAATTTCTACTCTACTTCCTGAACTCTCCCTCAACTCCTCTCCAGGGTCATTTGGAGCTGCCTGTGCTCCCTTTGTGTGTCCCTGGCTTTGTTCTATCTGGGAAAGACTGACTTGGGAAACTCCTCTCCTGTGTGCCCCACCTCCCAGAGTCTGTTCTTCAGGCAAAAGCAGCTTGAGACAGCTAAAGCAGAGTAAGAAACAATTGAGTCTGGAGGCCCGGGACACAGACTTACCAGCTTTAATTTCTGCAGAGGAACCTCCCAGGAGAGGGAGAAGGTCAGTTTCCCAGGAAGTAGAGGGGGTATTCAAATTCACATAAACAGGGGAACTCCTAAGGCCACTAGCATCCAGGGTAAGACACAGGGAGTACCCTTCGTCCTTCACTGACCTTCTTGACAGGAGGGCTGAACTCTGAAGAGAGCATGAAGTAACACAAAGTCAATTGGCAAAGACTGTGAAAGGAGCTTTTTGCTTAGGTTTGCTTTGTTTCATTAGCTCCTGACAATCAAGAATATCTCTTTCATATCACTATTTGGATACAAACTCAAGAAACAAACAACTCATGGAATTAAGCCCAGAGTTAACATATTAAAATACTAAAATGTACAATGTACAACAAAAGATTACAAGAGAGACAAAGAAACAGGAAATGATGGCCCATCTAAAGGAAGAGGATAAAAATCTGGAAAACATTGAAGAAGATCTGACTGTGAACATATTGGACAAAGACTTTAAAAAAATTATCTTCAGTATGTTCAAGGATATGAAGGAAAAACAGAAAAAGATATAATGGTATCAAGGAGAACCTAAGATGGCGGCTAGGTGAGACAGGGCAAAAAAACACCTTCATGAAAAATACTAGATAAAAGCCAGAAAGTGACTTAGAACACCAGTTCCAGTGATGCACCAGCTGGACAAGGTCTGCTAAATACACAGGGACTGTGCATTTGGTGAAACTGGGAGTCTGCATTCTGAAATGAGTGAGTGAGCTGGCTGAAAGTCCGGTGGCCACGCTGCGGTGTGTGAAAACCGTGGATTGGTGTTTGGAGATGGACTAGTTCTTTTTTAAAAAAAAAACAACCCAGGAACGGCTGCGGATACGGCAGCGATAACCGTGCGGTGAAGCGCGGCAGGAACGGGCTGTGCCAATGCCTCAATATCTGGCATGGAAGATAGCCCTTCCCACACCCGCTGCTAATTGTCTCAGAGTAAGGAGGGCAGAGGGGAGAAAGAAACCGTGCCCCTTGCAGCCATCTTCCCGGTGGGCTGGGGACGCTCCTGCCCAGAGCTGTGCCAAGGGTACCAGTGTAAAGGGGAGTGTTTCCCGCAGCACCACGCACATGACACAATATCGGCTGTGGACAGTGGCCTTTAGTACACCCACAGCTAATTGTCCTGGAGCTGGGAAGGCAGAGCTGTGTGAAAAGGAGAAAATTAACACGCCCCATTCAGCCATCCTTACAGCAGGCTGGGAATGCCCCTGCAAGGGCTGGCAGCCCCAGGCTTCCCTGGTGGCTGGCGTGCACTTGTGACGTGGTGCAGCCCTTCCTCAGCAGAGGTCCTGGAAGAGCACAGCTGAGAAGGGGGACCCACTCAGAAATCCCAGGGACCCTACACCAATACCAACGACTTGTGGGTCAGTGGCAGAGACAATCTGTGGCAAGACTGAAATGAAGGCTTAGACTCTTGCAACAGCCTTAAATCTTCGGGAACACCTGGGAGGTTTGATTATTAAAGCTGCTCTGCCTCCCTAACCACTCAGACACATGCCCCTCATTCAGGGCGGACATCACCAACAACACACCCAAACTCGGGGCACCAATTGAACCCCACAAGAATCAGACCCCCACATACCACAAAGACAAAGTTGGGGAGAACTGACTTGAGGGGAATAGGTGACTCACAGATGCCATTTGCTGGTTAGTTAGAGAAAGTGTACGCCACCAAGCTGTACATCTGACAAATTAGGGATTGGTGTTTTTCATATTCTGAAAGAACCCTATCAAGTAAAGCAAATGCCAAGAGGCCAAAACAACAGAAAATTTTAATGCATATGATAAAACCAGATGATATGGAGAACCCAAACCCAAACACCCCAATCAAAAGATCAGAGGAGACACAGTACTTGGAGCAATTAATCAAAGAACTAAAGACAAACAACAAGAGCATGGCACAGGATATGAAGGTCATGAAGAAGACCCTAGAAGAGCATAAAGAAGAACTTGCAAGAGTAAATAAAAAAAAAAAGATGATCTTATGGAAATAAAATAAACTGTTGACCAAATTAAAAAGATTCTGGATACTCATAGTACAAGACTAGAGGAAGCGGAACAACAACTCAGCATCCTCGAGGACCACAGAACAGAAAATGAAAGAACAAAAGAAAGAAAGGGGAAAAAAATCAAAAAAATTGAAGTGGATCTCAAGGATATGATAGATAAAATAAAACGTTCAAATTTAAGACTCATTGGTGTCCCAGAAGGGGAAGAGAAGAGTAAAGGTCTAGAAAGAGTATTCAAAGAAATTGTTGGGGAAAACTTCCCAAACCTTCTACACAATATAAATACACAGAGCATAAATGCCCAGCAAACTCAAAATAGAATAAATCCAAATAAACCCACTCCAAGACACATTCTGATCAGACTGTCAAATACTGAAGAGAAGGAGCAAGTTCTGAAAGCAGCAAGAGAAAAGCAATTCACCACATACAAAGGAAACAACATAAGACTAAGCAGTGACTACTCAGCGGCCACAATGGAGGCGAGAAGGCAGTGGCATGATGTATTTAAAATTCTGACAGAGAAAAATTTCCAGCCAAGAATACTTTATCTAGCAAAACTCTCCTTCAAATTTGAGGGAGAGCTTAAATTTTTCACAGACAAACAAATGCTGAGAGATTTTGCCAATAAAAGACCTGCCCTACTTCAGATACTAAAGGGAGCCCTACTGACAGAAAAACAAGGAAAGGAGAGAGAGATATAGAGAAATTTAACAGACATATATAGAACATTACATCCCAAATCACTAGGACACACATTCTTCTCTAGTGATCATGGATCTTTCTCCAGAATAGACTATATGTTGGGACATAAAACAAGCCTCAATAAATTTAAAAAAAATTGAATTTATTCAAAGCATATGCTCTGACCACAATGGAATACAAATAGAAGTCAATAACCATCAGAAACTTAGAAAATCCACAAACACCTGGAGGTTGAAAATGAGGGGGAGATGAAAACATTCTCAGATAATCAAAAGCTGAGAGACTTCATCACCAGTAGATCAGTCCTATAAGAAATGCTAAAGGGAATTGAGCAGGCTAAAAGGAAGGGGCACTAAACAATTGACTGAAACCACATGAAGAAATAAAGATTTCCAGTAAAGATCACATGGTAAATATAAATACCAATACTACTGTATTTTTGATTTATAACTCTGCTATTTACTTCCTACAGGATCTAAAATACATAAACTATAATGATAAATCAGTGGTTTTGGACTCAATGTAACATATGTAATTTTTGACAAGAACTATTCATAAAGGTGGGGGAATGGAGGAGTATAGGAGCATAGTTTATGTGTCCTATTGAAGTTAAGTTGGTATCAAAGAAAAACAAGACTGATAGAGTTAAACAAGATTTTTAAATTTAAGCCCCACAGTAAACACAAAGAAAATATCAGAGAATATGACCATAGAGATGAAAAGTAGAGTGTGGGTTATGAGAAGTAGGGGACGGGGCAATGGGAAGTTAAGAAATGAGTGTAGGGTTTCTGTTTGGGGTGAAGGGAAATTTCTAGTAATGGATGGTGGGAAGGTGATGGTATTACAACATTCTAAATGTGATTAATCTCACTAATGGAATGCTAGGGAGGGGTGGAATGGGAAGATTTAGGCTGTATATATGTTTCCACAATTGAAAAAAAAAAAAAAGACAGTCTAAATAGATAATGACAATTAAATGCCAAGGATGATCCTGGATGGGATCTGAGAATGGAGGAGAGGAGGCTCAAAGGGACACAGATGGGACACAAGAAAAAAAAAAAAAAAAAAAGAAAAAAAGAAAAGGAAATATAGAATGTAAGCTTTATATCAATGTTGAATTTCTTGAACTTCTTAGCTACACTTAATGGAATTGCATAAAAGAATGTTCTTGTTCACGGGAAATGTATATGTGAATTATGTTGTTTGTTCAAGGATGTGTGCAGCTTGCTCACATATGTTCAGAAGACAGAGCAATAGATGACGGATGATAGATAGGGAGGGAGGGAGGGAGGGAAAGAAAGAAATGGTGGTGTGACAGGATGCTAAAGTTGGTGAATCGGGGTAGCAGAGGATGGGGGTTGGGGTATGCTGGAGTTCTGTGTATGGGGTTTGTATTGTTTTTGCAACTGTTCCTGTAAGTTTGAATTTATTTCAAAGTAAAATTTAAAAAAAAAAAAGGAAAGAATGATATCATGAAAACAATCAATATGCTCAAGGAGATGAAGGAAAACACAGAGAAAGAACTAAAGGATATCAGGAAAATAAAAAATGAATAATATGAAAAACTTAAGAAAGCAATAAACATTTTAAAATGGAAACAAATAGAACTATTGGAGCTAAAGACCACAATAACAGAAATGAAAAATTTCCAGGAGAGTTTCAACATCAGATTGGAGCTGGCAGAAGAAAAACTTCAGTGAACTTGAAGACAAGACAATTTCACCTGAAATGAGTCAGGTGGAAAGGCAGAGAGGAAAAAGAGTCATAGTCTAAGATACATGTGGGACACCATCAAGCATACCAATATACAAATTATGGGCATCCCAGAAGAAGAAAGAGAGAAGGAGGCAGAAGGAATATCTGAAGAAATAATGCCAGCAAACTTCCTAATGTAGCAAAAGACATGAATAAGAAGCCCAGAGAACACTAAATGGGCTACATTGAAGATAAATGTGCTCTGACATAGAATCAAACTGTCAAGTGCAAATGACAAAGTAAGAGTTCTGAAAGCTGCATGAGAAAAGCAACACACCATGTACAGGGGAGTACCAATTAGATTATGTATCGAACTCTCACCAGAAACCATGAAGGCAAAAAGGCAGTGGGTTGAAATACTAAGAGAAAGCAATTGCCAATCAAGAATTTTATATCTTTTTTTATTATTAAACTTTCTTTCAAAAATGGGGGAGAGAATAAGACATTCCCAGATAAACAAAAGCTGAGAGAGTTCATTACCATTGGACCTGACCTACAAGCAAGGCTAAAGGGAATTCTGGTAAGGTAACCATATGGGTAACTAATAATAAATCTCAGTACTGTTGTATTTTTTGGTATGTATATCCACTTCTTACAGGTGCTAAAATGCACATGCATAAAAAGAAATGATAAATATATGGTTTTAGGCATAAAATGTACAAGATATAATTTATAACAAGTACAAAAAAGGGGGACAGAGGAGTAGAGGAACAGTATATATATATGCTATTGAAGTCAAGTTGGTATCTATCTAATAATAAATGATTGTTATATACTTAGGATGTTAAATTTTAATCCCATGGCAATCATAAATAAAACATATTAAAAACAGATCCAGAAAGAGATGAGAAGGCACTCGATATGGTACAACACACAAAAAATAAAATAACTATGAAAGTAGGCATTAACAGAAGAATTGAGGAACAAAAATGGTGTAAGACTTACAAAGACTAAAGAGCAAAATGGCAGAAAAAAGTCCTGCATTAACAATTACTTCAAATGTCAGTGATTTAACAATCAAGTCAAAAGGCAGAGATTAGTAGAATGAATGAAGGAGCATAACCCAACTATAACCTGTTTACAAGAGTCTCATCCTAAATTCAAAGACATAAGTAGGTTGAAAGTGAAAGAATGGAAAAAAAAATACCCCATGCAGGGATAGTGGGGTAACTGTATTGATATCAGATAAAATAGACTTAAAAAAAACTATTACAAAGTACAGGGAAGGTCATTATATAGGGATAAAGGGGTCAACTCAACAAGAAGACATAACAATTATAAATATATATGCACCTAACAACAGAATCCCAAAATATATGAAGAAAATACTGACAGATTTGAAGGGAAAAACAGACTGCTCTACATTAATATTAGAAGAATTTAATACACAACTTTCAATAATGAATACTATGAACAACTTTATACGATAAATTATATAACCTAGATGAAACTGACAAATTTCTAGAAACACACAAATTACCTGCATTGATTCAGGAAGAAATAGAAGGTCTCAAAAAATCAATCACTAACAAAGAGATTGAATCAGAAATGAAAAAATCTCCCAACAAAGAAAATCCCCGGAAAAGATGGGCTCATAGGGAAATTTTACCAAACACTCCAAGAAGAGTGAACAACAATCTTGTTCAAACTCTTCCAAAACCATTGAAGAGGAGAAGATACTCCCTAATTCATTCTACAAAGCCAACATTGCCTTCATACCAAAGCCAGATAAAGATACCACAAGAAAAGAAAATTACAGATCAATAGATGTTATGAATATATATGCAAAATCTTTAACAAAATACTAGTAAACCTAATCCATGAGCACATTAAAAGAATTATACACCATGACCAAGTGCAATTGATCCCAGGTATGCAAGGGTGGTTCACCATAAGGAATTCAATAAATGTAATGCACCACATTATCAGAATGAAGGAAAAAGGCCATCTCTCTTGATTCAGAAAAGGCATCTGACAAAATCCAGTGCCCCTTCTTGATAAAAACACTTAGAAAACTAGCAATAGAAGGAAACTTCCTCAACATGAAAAAGGGCCTATAGAAAAATGCACATCTAACATTCTTCTTAATGGTGAAAGACCAAAAGCTTTCCCCCTAAGATCAGGAACAGGACAAGCGTGCCCACTGTCACCACTGTTATTCAACATTGTACTGGAAGTTCTAGCCAGAGCAATTAAATAAGAGAAAGTAACAAAAAGCATCCAAATTGGAAAGGAAGAAATAAAACTTTCCCTATTTGTAGATGACATGATCTAAATACAGAAAATCCTGAAGAATCCACAACAAAGCTACTAGAGCTAAGAAATGAATTCAGCAAGGGGTGGTGGTACAAGGTCAACACTCAAAAATCACTAGGGTTTCTAAACACTAGTAATGACCAATCAGAAGACTTAAATCAAGAAAAAAATTCCACTTACAATAGCAACTAAAATAATCAAATATCTAGGAATAAATCTAACCAAGGAATAAATCTAACACATATACAGAAAACTACAACACATTGCTAAAAGAAATCAAAGACTAACTAAATGAAGGACATTCCACGCTCATGGATTAGAAGACTAAATATTGTCAAGATGTTAATTCAAACCAAAGCAATTTATAGATTCAGTGAAATCCCAATCAAAATTCCAACATACATCTTTGCAGAAATGGGAAAGCCAATGTGCCAGTTTGGATGTATTATGTCCCCCAAAATGCCATTATCTTTGATGCAATTTTGTGGGGGCAGATGTATTAGTCTTGATTAGATTGGAATCCTTTGATTGAGTGTTCCCATGATGTGACTCAATCAACTGTGAGTGAAACACTTGATTGGATAATTTCCATGGAGGTGTTACCCTGCCCATTCAGGGTGGGTGTTAATTGGATCACAGGAATCATACAAAGGAGTTCACAGACAAAAGGAACACAGCAGCTAAAAGTGACATTTTGCTAGAGCAACTGAGAGTGACATTTCAAAGAGAAGCTGTAGCTAAGAAAGGACAAAATGCCCCAAGAGTAATATTTTGGAGAACACCATTTTGAAATGCAACCTGGGAGCTAGCAGATGCCAGCCACATGCCTTCTAAGCTAACAGAGTTCTTCCGGATGCCATTGACCATACTCCAGTGAAGGTACCCAACTGTTGATGCCTTACTTGGACACTTTATGGCCGTAAGACTGTAACTTTGTAACCAAATAAACCCCCTTTATAAAATCCAATCCATCTCTGGTATTTTGTGTGATGGCAGCATTAGCAAACCAGAAGAGCCAATCATCAAATGTATATGGAAGGGTAAGGGACCCACAAAAGCAAAAGCTATTTTGAAAAAGAAGCTGGAAGACTCACACTTCCAAACCTGAAAACTTATTATAAAGCCACAGTAATCAAAACAGAATGATACTGGCACAAAGACAGACATATAGAACAATGGAATAGAATTGAGAGTTCTGAAATCAATGCTCACATTTATGGCCAACTGGTTTTAGACAAGTAGCCACTCAATTGGGAAGCCAATCGAGTAGCCACTCAATTGGGAAAGGATAATTTCTTCAGCAAATGGTGCTGGGTAAACTGGATCTCCTCATACAAAAGAATGAAGGTGGACCCCTACCTCACACTATACACAGAAATCGACTAAAAATGGATTGTAGACTTAAGAGTGAGAATTCTTAAACTCCTAGAAGAAAATGCAGGGAAGCATCTTCAGGACATTTTGTTTGGTAATGGTTTCTTAGACTTTACACCCAAATTATGAGCAACAAAAGAAAAAAAATAAATAAATGGGACCTCATTAAAATTAAAACTTTTGCATAACAAAGGACTTTATCATTAAAGTAAAACAACAATCTACACAACAGGAGAAAGTATTTGGAAACCACATTTGCGATAAGGGTTTAATATCCAGATTATATAAGGAAATCCTACAGCTAAACAACAACAAAAAGACAACCAACTTAATTTAAAATATGGCAAGAGGCTTAAATAGACATCTTTCCAAAGAAGGTATACAAATGGCCAAAATGTACATGACAAGATGCTCATCATCATTAGCCATAAGGGAAATGCACATCAAAACCACAATGAGATACCTTTTCACACCCACTGGAATGGCTATTATTAAAAAGCAGAAAATTACAAAAGTCGGAGAGAATGCAGAAACATAGTAGCACTCATTCCTTGTTGGTGGGAATGTCAAATGGTACAGTCACTGTGGAAGTCAGTTTGGTGGTTCCTCAGAAAATTAAATATCGAGTTACCATACGATCTGACAATTCCACTGCTAGGTACATACCCAAAGAATTAAAATCAGGGATTCAAACAGATATCTGCACCGATGATCTTAGCAGCATTATTTACAATTGCCAAAAGATGGAAGCAACTCAAGTGTCCATCAACTGAAGAATGGATAAACAAAATGTGTTTTTACATACAATAGAATATTGTTCAGTTTGTAAAAGGGAATGAAGTTCTGATACATGTGACAGCATTTATGGACCTTAAAGACATCATGTTGAGTGAAATAAGTCAGACACAAAAGGACAGATATTGTATGATCTCACTGATATGAAATAATCAGGATAAGCAAACTCATAGAGTGAGAATCTAGAATATAGGTTACCATGGGATGGAGTAGGGATAGGAAATAGGGAGTTAATGCTTACAATGTACAGATTACCTATTTGGAACAATGTAAGTATTTTGGCAATGGATGGTGGTGATGGCAGTACATATTGTGAAGGTAATTAACCGTATATATATGTGTGTGTGTGTATGTGTGTATAAAATTACCTTCACAATATGAATGTGGCTAAAAGGGGAAATGTTAGGATATATATATATATATATATATATATATATATGGTAATAGAATAAATTTTTTTTAAAAAATCCATGGAATTGCACTATACAACTAGTGAACCCTAAATAAACCATGGACTATAGTTAATAGTACAATTGTACTATTGTACAAATGTGTTTTCATCATTGTAACAAGTACACCACACCTATACAAAGTGCTAACAATAGGGTGATATATGGGAATCCTGTATTTTATACATGAATGTTCTGTAAACCTACAACTTCTCTAATAAAAAAAAATTAAAAACAAAATGTTGTGATATTGATACAAATATACAAATAATTCAGTGGGGAGAAATGGATCCTGGTATGTGTGTGTGTGTGTGTGTGTGTGCATGGCAATTGTTTATAATATAAATGTCACTAACTATAGCATAGCTTTATTTAATAAATAAAGCTGATACAACTGCATATCATCTGGAAAAAAATAAAATGTAACCCATTACCTCATAATATATATTTAATTCTAGGTGGTTTAAAAACCTAATGCAAAAATATGAGTTACTGAAAATCACAGATTATAACTTAAAACAATATGCATTTACCCTAGCTCTCTATTTTGTCCTCAGTCTTACCCTAGCCCTCTTGTGGTGGCGGTGGGTATAGGACAACCACACAATAAATTGAAGACTCTTCTTAGAATCTAGGAAGGTATAAGGTTATAGTGTTCCTTACCCAATATCTGCAGAGAATTGCTTACCACCACCAACTGGAAGTCATTTTGATCCCAAATCTTATCTGATCTCTGATCACAGTTCTTTGTTATTTCTCAGCCAAGGAAAGAATTTCCTGTATTTATACCAATTATCTCTTGATCCATCTTATCCGCAAACACTACCATTTTTTACAGGGAGAAAGAACAAATCAACTGAAGCAATGTGCCTCTTAGCAAGATGACACGCAGTCATTGTTTCCATACGTAGTTTTGTGAAGAGAGAGATGCTCCGGTAGAGTCTGGAGAAAAGGGAAGTAGAAGCATCAGAGGAAGAGAGGGGAGAGAACTTAAAGGTACTGTTCATATACTATGTGCAAACAAACAGGGTATGAGTGTATTATGCCTGTCTTACAAATGAGGAGACTGAGATCCAACAAGGTTAAATAACTTGCTCAAGGTCATAATGCTAGTATCCTGTTGTTTTGCTTACCTCTTCTCTCCCTTCAGCACTTCAGTTCCACTTTAGGAAACCATTCCACTCCCATTCTCAGTCTTTGTGTCTCTAGGGCTGAGCACATGGCTGAGGCATAGCCAATCACTATGGGTTCCAGTTTGCTAATGCTGCCGGACTGCAAAACACCAGAGATGGATCGGCTTTTGTAAAGGGGGTTTATTTGGTTACACGGTTACACTCTTAAGGCCATAAAGTGTCCATCAACAGTAGGGTAACTTCACTGGAAAAAGGCCATTGGCATCCAGAAAATCTGTTAGCTGGGAAGGCATGTGGCTGGCGTCTGCTTGCTCCCAGGTTATGTTTCAAAATGGCATTCTCCAGAATGTCTCTGTGTCAGCTTCTCAGGGCAGATTCTGGGCTAGTACCTCCAAAACATCAGCAAAACTCTGCTTTCAACAGCCATCTTCAAAATGTCTCTGTAAGTTGCAGCTCCTCTCTCAGTTCCTGAGCATTCTTCAAAGTGTCCCTCTCGGCTGTAGCAAGCTCGCTCCTTCTGTCTGATCTTATATAGTGCTCCAGTAAACTAATCAAGGCCAATGCTAAATGGGCAGGGCCACACCTCCATGGAAATTATCCAATCAGAGTTATCACCCACAGTTGAGTGGGTCGCATCTCTATGAAAACACTCAAAGAATTACAATCTAATCAACACCAATACATCTGTCCACACACGATTGCATCAAAGATAATGGTGTTTTGGGGGACATAATACATTCATACTGGCACACTGTGCTTCATTCCCTGGCCACAGTGATTGGTTTAGGGATAGGCATGGCATCCTGGTCAGTCCCAGTACAGCCAATTTTGAGATTTTTGTTGGAACTGTCAGAAAAGAAAAGTTCTTTTCACCTGGGTAGTTGAGCTGGTAAACCTAGAGCTGCTAGCAGCCACCCTACAGACAGGGTGGGGCTAGAGACAAAATCCTGATTATATAATTGCTGCCCCTGGATCCAGCCATAACCGAGACAAATGCTACCTTTGGACTTTTCATATACATGGACCAATAAATTCCCCTTTGTACTTGACTCTCCATTAGCTGAGTCACAGAGCTAAGAAGTAATAGAGCCAAGATGTAAGTCGTTCTTTCAGACTACAAAGACTATGATTTTTCCATGATGCCAGGCTTTCAAGAAAAGCAGCATTTATTAGTTGGAGGAATAGCACAATTCACAAAGGAATGTGCTGTGACACCTGCCACGTCTTTTGCCTGCTGTGAACTCTATTCTGTCTTTGATGAATGGGATTAGGGAAGAATATTTCAAGAAAGTGGGTAGCAAGGAGATTTAAATTGTTTTGGGAAAAAAAAAGAAATCCAGTAACCAAAGTTGACTTTATTCAATAGGCACCTGGTATGCAGATGAAAGAACAGCAGAAACATAATTCTGATTCCACTGCTCAACATCTGTGTGGCTCCAAAAACAAGGATGTAGTTCTCTGAGCCTTGAACCTTTCATCTTTAAAATGGGCATCATACTGCTCTTCCTCTTTGGAGAACTATTTTGGGATGAAAATGAGATCCTCGTTGTGAAAGTGCTTTTATTTTTTAAATTGCAAAACGCTACACTGTAATATTATTAAATGTTGATTGAGTATATGGGTACATTTTGATTTCCAGTAACACTGTTACAACATATAATGGCAAATATTTAGACTCAATACTAACAGCAGATAACATATATAAAAAAATGTATATTGGTTAACAAATTAATAAGTAGGGCCAGGTTAATTGCATTAACCAATAGAGGAATTTAGCTAAAAGAAAGTGTTGGAAAGTTAAAAATGGTAACATAAATACATATATTACTTTTACTAATATTGTATCACACTGTAAGATATTTAGATAATGTAAATAGGATAAAATGGGAAAATAAAAAGAATGATATAATTAGTTGAAAATTAAATCTCAAGGATTAAAAATATCAAACAAGACTACATGGAATTATAAATAAAAATGGGCTAAATTTATAATAGGGGAAAAGCTAAAAGAGCTGTAAAGCTAAAAGCGTTAAACAAAATACTGTACTAAGAGGAATGGAGAGATTCTAAAGCCAGGCATCCTGGATCTGTGGTAGTTATGTGACATTTATTGAGTGTAAACAATGTGCCAGACACTAGGTGTTTCATATGCAGCATCTCATTTAATCCTAATAGCTTTGTGAGCTTGGTATTAACATTTGCATTTTACAAATGAGGAAGCAAGGCTCAGAGTGGTTAAATAACTTGCCCAAGGACACACGGTAGGCAAAAGTGGAGCTTACGTTGAAATCCAGGACCTTGGTTTCCAAAACACACCTGCTTTCCCCACCCCAAACCCCATGCACGGCCTCTAAAGAAGTCACAGTGCCAGTAGCTTCCACCACAGCTGAGCAAAATTACCCCTGTACCTTATGTCCCTTTTGTGGTAAGCCATGCTCCCCAAGAACGCTTCTCACCCCCAGCCTCAAAGCCCCTCCAAGATGCTGACTCTAACCTGGGGCCATGGGTGTCCCTAGCAGATCACGATGGTCCTACAAGGGAGTTCTCAGTATGACTCAAACTACTCGGCTGTCTCTTTTGAAGATTGGGTAGTCTGATTATGTGTCAGAAGATCACAGATGCTCTTTTGTTTTTGGGTTTCAGTAGAAAGAGTCAGGTAGATCTGGCTCCAAATATTAACTTTGCCATATAATAGAAGGGCAATCCTTGGGAAGTTAGTGTCTTTTTCTTGCCTCTCTCTTACATTTTTCCCATATCTGAAATACTCTACCACCCCTCTTCCACCTCCCCCATTTACTTTGCTAAGCACTGGTCATCATCCATGTCTCACCTTAGACATCACTTCTTCCAGGAAGCCCTCCTTGGTTCCTCACCCTTAGGTCTAAATCAAGTTCATCTTTTCTGAATTCCCAAACCACCTTTATTTCTCCCTTTTCCCAGCACTGTCATGACCATAAATACCAGGTTACCCCATCAGAATAGAAACCCTGCAAGGGCAGAAGTTATGCCACATTATTCACCATGGGATTTCCCAGCACTTAGCAGAGTACAGATAGTAGGCACTTTACAAAAAATATCTGTGACTGAAGAATTATCTCAGCCTTTCAATTTTCTCATCAGTGTAACAGACATAATTACTGCCAACCTTGTAGGATTGCAGGAGATTTAATTCAGTATGTGGTTTACTCGGCACATTCTCAGCACATAGTAGGTGCTCAATAAAAGTTAGTTCCCATTTATTTCATTTACACTTTCCAAGAAATTTGCTTCTTATGGGACCAATCCTTCCTAATCACTGACTTTGTTTCCCCATTTGTCATTAATAAAGCTAATAAAACCCTCGCTATTTCCTCAGACCATGACAACCAGGGGTTAATGATATTCTGTCTCAGCTGACAGTAATTCCTGGGTCACAGTCACCACGGGAAGCTCCTTTTCTTGCAGTAGCTGTCGACACAGAAATAAAGTGATTAAAAGTGTTAAATATCATATATAATAAATGGCACCAATATAAAACTTAATGCCCCTAATATTTCCTTTGAGTTGCTACCTTTTGCATTAATTGAAGCAAGGAATGTTCCACTTAGTTAAAATATCTACTTAGTATCCTGCTCATAAACACATCCACAGCCTGAGTTCACTGGCTCAGTGGGTTTAAATTAGTCGGTATCAATGTTATTGATGAGAAGAGGACATGGAGAGCATGCTGAGGTCGTGATGAGGCTGGCAATGCTCTGGGTCTTGGGATTCTCCAGCAGGCTTGGGGACCCAGCTCTGCTGGCAGGTTTGGGTGAGATGTCTGCAGGGTTTTGAGAATAATAACAGCTACAAGGAGGACCACAAAAGGCCACGTGGGGACAGACAAGAGCCAAACATTTTAGGGAGACCCTGGCATCCCGGTGGACACTTCTGCTGAAATGGATGGAAATTGTCCCTTCTATATGCCTGGGGCAGAACAAACTTTTCATTGAGCGTCTATTACGTATGTGACAAGGAATAGCTCAATGGCCCTGGAATAAGCAAGTTTGGGTTTTAATCCAGCACTGCTTCTCCCCTCATTTCCTTGGGAATAGCATTTAATCTCTCTGCCCTGATGTTTCTTTATCTGCAAGATGGAGATTAATAGCCCCCGAGGCACGGGGTTATTGTGAGGATTACATCTACCTAGCACATGGCAAATGTTAGATACTATTAACAATCATGAAACGTGTGACTTTATTATCATAATATGTGTATGATGTCATTTAATCTTCACATCAATCCTGTTGGATATGGATTATTATCCTATTAGAAGGCTCACTGATTTCAAGCTGAAACATCTGTGTTGAAAAGCTGTCCCAGAGATTCAGCAGCTGTGTCACTTTAGACCATGTATTCAATCTCTCCAAAGGTCGGTGTTCCCATCCATAAAACGGGAATAAACAACGCATATGAGGTCACCATGAGGTTACATGAGTCATGCATGGGAAAGCTCCCGGCTCATGGAAGGCAATCAACAAGTCACTGTTAAACCCAGGGGACTAAAAGGCATCCACAGTCCCACTGGCTCTGCTTGAGAGAAGGGATCTGTTTCAAGAGGAACGGTCTGGGGTGGGGGGAGCTGGAGGCAGGCACAGAGCCAGCCCTGACGGGAGGAAGCTGGTGTTGTTTAGATCCCTAATTACAGGAACCAAGGCGTCAGCACAGCCAGGTGTCATTCCAATAGACAAGGTTAATAGGATGTGAGCAGGCCCAGCTGCCGCCACTCCATTCACGGAGGACAGGCGTGAAGGCAAAGTCAGATGAATTAGCCAGCAGCCTGGCTGGGCTGGTCAACTTCAGCTGTTTGGAGAGTCAAGGTAAAATTCAATCTTCCAGATTATAAAGTTCTCCCACAACCCCCTCAAGGTTCCTCAAGGACTCTGCAGAAAGGCCGCCACGAGGAGGCAGTGGCCATCGGGCATTTGGCCAATGGCTTCAAAGGCTGTCCCCTTTCCCCTGGTACTGATGTTTCAGAAAGAGTAATACATGTGGCAGTTAAGAGCCCAAGCTTTGGGGTCTAAGAAGTTGGGTTCAGATCCCATCTCTGTCCCTTGTACAAGATGTGTGAATGTCAGCAAACCATTTGACCATGTTAATTCAATTTCTTCATCTGTAATATGGGAATGGTCTTTTTAGGGTTGCTGTGAGGACAAAGTGCTTACAGGTGCATAGGAAACCAGCTCAATAAATATTAGTGGAAATGATTGGCGGTATTGCTTTAATGGATTACGGGGCAAGTTCTGAGCCCAGGCATCCATCAATTTGCAGTCTGTGCCCTGCCAGCCAGCAGCGACTTTAACCAGACCGATTAACAACCTGTTTCTGATCAATGATTTATGGCTTATGTTTCCCTGTTAATGAAATGTAATTGCCAAGCCCGATATGTAACACGGTGGCAAAACAAACCACCATCTGAAAATTACATCCTTGGTCCCTTAAGCAAAGCTCCAGCAACATGCTGGAATGTCTTATTATCAGAGGCAAGCGCCACCTGTCATTCGCCTTTGAGGAGCTTGTTCTGTTTGAAGGTGGAAAATGCACTCCTTGCCAGTGTATTCTTCTCCATAAAAATTAACACTGTAACGGGACGCCAAATGGCTTCAGCTAATGGCCTTTTGAATGAGGACTAAATTTTATTCATAAGCTTCAGTGTCAGGACTAAAATAACATTTTTATGGACACTCTGAGCATAAACAGCAGTGCTGACTCAACCAGGGATGCCGCTGAATTGACTTGCTTCTCCTGGCTGTGGCTGCTTGGAGACACCAGGGGACTGGAGACAGGAGAGCTTGGATTTGGGGCAGGCCTCTGGTCTCTTCCGACTTTGAGATATTGGAGGCAAATTAACTAAACACAAAAGCACCTCCCTGATCTTCCGTCTCATCATCTGCAAAGTAGTGATAATATAAAACCAATCTCATCAATATGTTGTGGATATTAAACTCATTTATTCACTCATCCATAATGCCAGTTTCCATTCTTGGTTCTGGGAATATAGCAGTGATCAAAACAGAAACAGCCTGCTCTCATGGAACTTGTATCTAGTGGCAGAAGATAAGCAATAGAAAAATAAGTACAATATATGCTATGTTAGGTAGAGATCATTGTTATGGAGAAAAATAAGTCAGAAAAAATGAGATTGGGAGTGGTGATGGGGTTTGGGGATGGCAGACAATTTTAAATAGAGTGGCCAGGGAGGGCCTTAACGAGAAGGTGGTATTTAAGCAACCCTGGAGATGCTGAGACTATATAGATCACGACTTGAGCAGAGAGCTAGGCACACACAGTAAACACCTAATAATCAAATTTATTGCTATTATTGAGTTGCCATTACTGTTGTTACCAGGAGAATGACATGATAATATGTACATAAAAGGGCTTTCAAAAGTACAAGGAGGAGGCGGGACAAGATGGCGGAGTGGTGAGGAACAGAATTTCGTCTCTCCCTTAGAGCAGCTGGCAATTACCCAAGAACTATATGAAACAGAGTTTTCGGGGTCCCCAGTAACCAGCCACATATTGGACACAAGTTTGGAATTGGAGGAAAAGCTGAGATCGCAGCGAACATTGTAAGTTCCCTGGACCAGGGGTCTGGCGCCCCTCCCCACCCAGACCTCACAGACTGTCTTGCTGCTGGCTCCCTGAAAGGGGAGGAAAAAAAACCAAAAAACAGCAATCTGCTGAGGGCAAGAAGGGAGGCTCAACCCAGCCTCAACTGCAGAATTAATTAACAAGTTAATTAACTAACTTTGGGAGCTGGGGTGCTAAAGAAGGGCTGGGCTCCAAGAATTGGGGGAACGTAAAAGCGGGCACCCATTCCCAGACTCCAAAAAAGCCATTTTTTTCCCCTACATTTTGTCCCTTCTGGCTTCTCACTGATCCCTTATCTTTTTGCATTTCAATAGCCCCCAGCAGGGGTGGAACTGAAGCGGTTGGAGAGTAATTATCAGACAATAGCCCAAAGCATATCTTTAAATGCTCTATTCTGACACTGACAAAACGTCCAGGCTGGGGAAAGACTTTTAAAAGAGACTCTTTTTTTTTTTTTTTTCCTTTTTTCTTTTTCTTGATTTCTTTTCTACTTTTTTTTTTTTTAAATCTAAAAGTAATATATGTGGTTATTTTCTATTGGAAAGCCCAGGTTGAGGGACTAGGCTGGGCTTGGGGGGAGACAGAGTACCCACAGTGTCTTTGAATTCCCTATTCACTACTGAAGGTCTCCACCCCCCGTCTTTAATTGGCAACTCAGGCTGACCAAGGAATCTACCTGGAGAGGCCCCAAAGAGGAGAGAGGAGAAGGAATAGTGCCCCTGAGAGACAACTGGAGTTCTGAGGATTGGGAGAGTGGAGGGAGGTCCAGCTCAACTGGCAGTCCTCCTTCTGGGAATTCAGACCCCAGGGGCTGGAATTCAGATTCCGGCTTCAGTCAGCCATGCCCCTGACAGGATCAGAGTCACCAGGAGAACTAAAGGCTCCATACCTTCTTACACTGGTGGGGGACCTGCGGGCTGGCCAGCGCCACCTGCTGGACAGGAGAGGAAAAGCACCAATTCTAAAGGCCTCATAGGAGGGTCTCATTCTCAGGAAAACTCCATACCCTCCCAATGAGACCTGGGCCTCACTAGACTGAGAAAATCTGAGTAGGGTTGACCATATCTGAGGAGACCCACTCACAAAAAGGTTACATAGAGGCAGAGCAAGAAACAGAAAGAACAAGAGGGGAAAAATTCTGATCAACTAAATACAACCTAAGTTAGAGGTCTAGAATAAGTTGAACTGAATAACAGAGGCCAGAGAACAAAGCCAACCAAAAAGAAAACCACTAGGTGAAAGACAGAAAACAAGCTCCAAAATAAACTAATCAAGAAAATCAGATGCCTAGACAACTTAAGATAACAAGCCATACCAGGAAACACGAAAACATGGACAAGCCAAAGGAACAAACTAATAGCTCAGCTGAGACACAGGAGTGGAGGCAACTAATGCTAAATAAATTTGATGAAATGAAGGAAGATATAGCAAAAGAGCTGAAGGATATAAAGAAGACACTGGCTGACCATAAAGAAGAATTCATAAACTTAAAAAAACAAATGGCAGAACTCATGGGAATGAAGGCCACAATGGAGGAGATGAAAAACACAATGGAGGGACACAACAGTAGATCTGAACAGGCAGAAGAAAGGATCAGTGAACTGGAAGACAGGTCATTCTAATTCATACACACAAAAGAACAGATGGTGAAAAAAATGGAAAAATATGAGCAGGGTCTTAGGGAGCTGAGTGACAACATGAAACACACAAATATACGTGTTATGGGTATCCCAGAAGGAGAAGAGAGGGGAAAAGGGGCAGAAAGAGTAATAGAAGACATATTCACTGAAAATTTCCCAACTCTTATAAAAGACAGAAAATTAGAGATTCAAGAAGTACAACGTACCCCAAATAGAATAGATCCCAATAGACCTACTCCAAGACACTTACTGGTCAGATTGTCCAATGTCAAAGACAAAGAGAGGATTCTGAAAGCAGCAAGAGAAAAGCAATCCATCACATACAAGGGGAAGGTCAATAAGACTATGTACAGATTTGTCTGCAGAAACCATGGAGGCAAGAAGACAGTGGCATGATATATTTAAGATACTGAAAGAGAAAAACTGCCAACCAAGAATTCTATATCCAGCAAAACATTCCTTCAAAAATGAGGGAGAGATTAAAACATTTTCAGACAAACAGACACTGAGAGAGTTTGTGACTAAGAGACCGGCACTACAAGAATTACTAAAGGGATTGCTACAGGCTGATAGGAAAAGACAGGAGAGAGAGAGTTGGAGAAGAGTGCAGAAATGAAGATTATCAGGAAAGGCAAAAGGAGAGGAAAAAATAAGATATGACATATAAATTCCAAAAAACAAAATTGTAGTAGAAAGTACTGCCCTTACAGTAATAACACTAAATGTAAATGGATTAAACTCCCCAATAAAAAGACACAGACTGGCAGAATGGATTAAAAAAGAGGACTCATCTATATGCTGTCTACAACAAACTCACTTTAGACACAAGGACAAACATAGACTGAAAGTGAAAGGTTGGAAAAAGATATTTCATGCAAACAGCAACCAGAAAAAAGCGGGAGTAGCTATATTAATATCAGACAAGTTAGACTTCAAAAGCGAAACAATTAAAAGAGACAAAGAAGGACACTATATATTAATAAAAGGGTCAATTCATCAAGAAAACATAACAGTCATAAATATTTATGCACCAAACCAGAATGCCCCAAAATTCATGAGGCAAACACTGCAATCACTGAAAGGAGAAATACATACCTCTACAATAATAGTTGGAGACTTCAATACACCGCTCTCATCAATGGATAGAACATCTAGACAGAGGATCACTAAAGAAACAGAGATGTTGAATTGTATGATAAATGAACTAGACTGGACAGACATTTATAGAACACTACATCCAACAACAGCAGGATACACTTTTTTCTCAAGTGCTCATGGAACATTCTCTAGGATAGACCACTTGTTGGGTCACAAAGCAAGTCTCAACAAATTTAAAAATATTGATATTATACAAAACACTTTCTCAGACCACAATGGAATGAAGTTGGAAATAAATAAAAGGCAGAAGGTCATAAAATTCACAAACATATGGAGGCTAAACAACACCCTCTTAGAAAACCAGTGGGTAAAGGAAGAAATTACAAGAGAAATTAATATATACCTCCAGGCAAATGACAATGAAAACACAACTTAGCAAAACTTATGGGATGTAGCAAAGGCGGTGCTGAGAGGGAAATTTATTGCCCTAAATGCCTATATTAAAAGAGAAGAGAGAGCAAAAATTGAAGAGTTAACTGCTCACCTGGAGGAATTAGAGAAAGAACAGCAAACTAACCCCAAAGCCAGCAGAAGGGAAGAAATAACAAAGATTAGAGCAGAAATAAATGCAATTGAGAACAGGAAAACAATAGAGAGAATCAACAAAACCAGAAGATGGTTCTTTCAGAAAATCAATAAAATCGATGGACCACTGGCTAGGCTAACAAAAAAAAAAAAAAGAGAGAGAGCAGATGCAAATAAATGCAATCAGAAATGGGAAAGGAAATACAACTACTGACCCTGCAGAAATTAAGGAGATAATGAGAAGATACTATGAGCAACTATATGCTAATAAACTACACAACTTAGATGAAATGGACAACTTCCTAGAAAAGCATAAACAACCAACATTAACTCAAGAAGAAATAGATGACCTCAACAAACCAATCACAAGTAAAGAGATTGAGTCAGTCATCAAAAAGCTCCCAAAAAGGAAAAGCCCAGGACCAGAAGGTTTCACATGTGAATTCTACCAAGCATTCAAGAACGAATTAGTACCAATCCTGCTCAATCTCTTCAAAAAAATTGAAGAAGAGGGAAAGCTACCTAACTCTTTCTATGAAGCCATCATCACCCTAATACCAAAATCAGGCAAAGATACTACAAAAAAAGAAAATTATAGACCAATTTCTTTAATGAATATAGATGCAAAAATCCTCAACAAAATACTCGTAAATCGAATCCAACAGCACATTAAAAGAATTATACACCACAACCAGGTGGGATTTATTCCAGGTATGCAAGGCTGGTTCAACACAAGAAAATCAATTAATGTAATGCACCACATCAATAAATCAAAGCAGAAGAACCACATGATCATCTCGATTGATGCAGAAAAGGCATTTGACAAAATTCAACATCCTTTCCTGATGAAAACACTTCAAAGGATAGGAATAGAAGGGAACTTTTTCAATATGATAAAGGCAATATATGAAAAACCCACAGCTAACATCACACTCAATGGGGAGAGACTGAAAGCTTTTCCTCTAAGATCAGGAACAAGACAGGGATGCCCACTATCACCACTGTTATTCAACATTGTGCTGCAAGTTCTGGCTAGAGCAATTAGGCAAGAAAAGAAATAAAAGGCATCCAAATTGGAGAGGAAGAAGTAAAACTTTCACTATTTGCAGATGACATGATTCTATATGTAGGAAATCCAGGAAAATCTACAGCAAAGCTACTAGAACTAGTCAATGAATACAGCAAAGTAGCAGGCTACAAGATCAACACGCAAAAATCTGTAGTGTTCCTATACACAAGTAATGTGCAACAAGAGGAGGAAATCAAGAAAAAAATCCCATTTACAATAGCAACCAAAAGAATCAAGTATTTAGGAATAAACTTAACCAAGGACACAAAAGACCTTTACATAGAAAACTATAAGAAACTGCTAAAAGAAATTGAACAAGACCTGAAAAAATGGAAGAACATACCATGTTCATGGATTGGAAGACTAAATATAGTTAAGATGGCAATTTTACCTAAACTGATTTACAGATTCAATGCAATACCAATTCAAATCCCAACAACTTACTTTACAGAAATAGAAAAACCAATAACTAAATTTATTTGGAAGGGTAAGGTGCCCTTAATAGCCAAAAATGTCTTGAGAAAGAGGAGTGAAGTGGGAGGTCTCACACTACCTGACTTTGAAGCATATTACAAAGCTACAGTGCTCAAAACAGCATGGTACTGGCATAAGGACAGATATACTGATCAATGAAATCGAATTGAGTGTTCAGAAGTAGACCCTCACATCTATGGACAACTGATCTTTGATAAGGCAGTGAAGCCGAAGCAACTGGGAAAGAGAAGCCTGTTCAATAAATGGTGTTTGGAGAACTGGATATCCATTTCCAAAAGAATGAAAGAGGATGTCCATCTCACACCTTATACCAAAATTAACTCAAAGTGGATCAAAGACCTAAACACTAGCACCAAGACCATAAAACTCTTAGAAGAAAATGTAGGGCAATATCTTAAAGATCTTGTGAAAGGAGGTGGTTTCTTAGACCTCACACCCAAGGCACGAGAAACCAAAGAACAAATAGACAAATGGGATCTCCTCAAAATTAAACACTTTTGTACATCAAAGGACTTTGTCAGAAAAGTAAAAAGGCAACCTACACAATGGGAGATGATATTTGGAAACCACATATCAGATAAGGGTTTAATATCCCGAATATATAAAGGAATCCTGCATCTCAATAACAGAAAGACAAACAATCCAATTAAAAAATGGGCAAAAGACATGAACAGACATTTTTCTGAAGAGGAAATACAAATGGCTCAAAAGCATATGAAAAATGCTCAACTTCACTGCCTATTAAGGAAATGCAAATCAAAACCACAATGAGATATCATCTCACACCTACCAGAATGGCCATTATCCAAAAAACAGAAAATGACAAGTGCTGGAGAGGATGTGGAGAAAGAGGCACACTTATTCATTGTTGGTGGGAATGTAGAATGGTGCAACCACTCTGGAAGACAGTATGGAGGTTCCTCAGGAAGCTAAATATAGATTTGCCATATGACCCAGCTATTCCATTGCTGGGTATATACTCAGAGGAACTGAAACTTAAGACACAAACAGATATTTGTAAACCAATGTTTATTGCAGCATTATTCACAATTGCCAAGAGATGGAAACAGCCCAAATGTCCATCAAAGGACGAGTGGATAAACAAACTGTGGTATATACACATGATGGAATATCATGCAGCTGTAAGACAGAACAAAGACATGGATCATGTAATAATGTGGATGAACCTTGAGGACATTATGTTGAGTGAAGTTAGCCAGAAACAAAAGGACAGATTCTGTATGGTGTCACTAATATGAACAGACATTAATGAACAAACTTCGGGAGTTAAAAGCTGACAAAACAGGCGACCAGGAGATAGAAAGAGGGCAGAGATCAGCCATTTGATGCTGAAGGACTACAGAATGTTTAGGATTGATTGCATAGATCCAGAAATAGATAGCATAATACTGTGTGATGGTAGCACGGTATTGTAAGTACACTGAACAAAGATGTCTGTGAGTAAAGCTGAAAGAGGTGGGATAGGAGAATGTATGACACCAGAGGTAAAGATAGATGATAAAGACTGGGACTGTATAACGTGGCAAAAACTGGAGTGGCCAATGACTGTTACTAAATATACAAATATAAAAATGTTTTTGCATGTGGGAAAGCAAATGAACGTCAACCATGTAGAAATTTGAAAAAGGGATGGTATTCAGGAAAAAAAAAAATCAAAGCAAACTGGAGTCTATGGTCAACAGTAACATTGTAATATACCTCCATTAAATGTAACAAAGGCAATATGCCAATGCTAAATGTATATGAGAGGGGGATATAGGGGAGTAATATGGGATTCTTGGTAGCAGTGTTATTTGCTGTCCTTAGTAGTATATTGTATTGTATGACATGTTATTTTTCTTTTTATCATTTTTTCTTATTGCTAAAAAAAAAAACAATTTTTCTTGTAGTAATCAGTATGTTCAAGTGCTGATTGTGGTGATAAATGTACAACTTTATGATGATACCATGAACAAATGATTGTACACTGTGGATAAATGTATGGTATGTGAATATAACTGTATAAAATTGTAGGAAAATATATATATAGGAGTAAAAGTGTTGGAGAAAACATTGAATCTTAGAACATAGCCTAATGTGGACACAATAATTACAATAGTCCCTAGATTGTAAGCTCTTACAGCAGTTAACTCTATCCCTGAATTGTAAGGCCTATCTCTAAACTTTGAGATGCTGATTCCCTAGCGTATAACCTGATTGGTCTCTGGAACAATGCATATCTCTGAGACACCTGAAACTCAGAGATAGAGCTCGGCAGATATGAATGCCAGTATTAGTGCATACAGCCACTGTCAAAAAAAAAAAAAAAAGCTGAAAAAGAGCCCAGACTTCAATTAGTGATAGGAATGAAGCAGGTCTGGTTAAGACCAGGGCAAGCCAGGCCAAAGGATAAAGGTTGAAACTGATTGTGTTTTAAAGCTTCAACTTTCATATGAGACCAAGGGAATAGATATCTATTTGGTACAGGATCTAAATTTTCTAAACGGTACAACTCTACAGTTGATTTGTTCAAACACCACAATTGCATGGAACTTTGAATAGGAAGTGAGATACGGTAGGTTAGTATAGGCTGGAGTGAAATAAGTGATGCATCCCAGAGTAATTTTGGCAGATAATAAAAAATATATTTACAGCCTCCCCCTCCCCAGCCCCGAGGATCTGGGGGAAGGTGCGGATGTGTTGGACATCCTCACCTGGACCGGTGTTGATGTTGTCACAAACATTGGGACTGGTGGTTTGATGTGCTGAGCCCTCGAGCATGGGACTTGCCCTTATGAAGCTCATTACCACAAAGGAGACTCTAAAGTTGTATATAATGGCACCTAAGAGTCTCCCCCTGAGTACCTCTTTGTTGCTCAGATGTGGCCCTCTCTCTCTCTAACTGAGCCATCTCGACAGGTGAACTCGCTGCCCTCCCCCCTACGTGGGACCCGACTCCCCGGGGTGTAAATCTCCCTGGCAACGCAGAGTATGACTCCCGGGGATGAATGTGGACCCGGCATCATGGGACTGAGAGTATCTTCTTGACCAAAAGGGGGATGCAAAATGAGACGAAATAGTTTCAGTGGCCGAGAGATTCCAAATGGAGTCGAGAGGTCACTCTGGTGGACATTCTTATGCACTATATAGATAACAGCTCTTAGGCTTTAATGTATTGGAACAGCTAGAAGTAAATACCTGAAACTACCAAACTCCAACCCAGCAGTCTGGACTCCTGAAGACAATTATATAATAATGTAGATTACAAGGGGTGACAGTGTGATTGTGAAGACCTTGTGGATCACACCCCCTTTATCTAGTGTATGGATGAGTAGAGGAATAGGGATAAAAACTAAAGGACAAATGGTGTGGGATGGGGGGATGATTTGGGTGATCTTTTTTCACTTTTATTTTTTATTCTTGTTCTGGTTCTTTCTGATGTAAGGAAAATGTTCAGAGATAGATTGTGGTGATGAATGCATAACTATGTTATACTGTGGACAGTGGATTGTATATCATGGATGATTGTATGGTGTGTGAATATATTTCAATAAAACTGAATTTAATTAAAAAAAAAAAAGCACAAGGAACTATGCAACCCAGCTCAATGGGTTCGCATACTCAAATGTCTGAGAATTTTTGACACCCCATCCTGCAATTAACAGTTAGCCCAAGACAGGTGCAGTTGGCAGAAAATGCTGCATTTGACCCCAGGAAGGTCAGGGTGTCCTTACTTGTTTGTGGAATTCTGGATCCCCTCTACCTAACAGAGTGTCCATTATGTGGTGGGCACTCAGATGTTTGCCCAATGACTCACAAAAAGGTCAGGAGATATGGGGAGGCGAGGAGATGCTCAGATTTTCCAATAGCTACTTGAATCTTTGAGGGTATTGAGGGGTGGGGAAGCATGCTACCATGTCATTTTAGCCCTTGAATTTCTAGAATTCCCTAATGAGTTAAAAATCCTAGATGTGGTTTTCCCCTTCTGGAACCAGAAATCCAAACTTCAAATCTGGGCTTTGACACTTCCCAACTATATGATATTGGAAAATGTCATTTACCCTAAAATGTGTATTGTAAGAGTAATTTAAGAGTTACGAAACCAGTAAAGGGGTAAAAATGGGACCTACATTCAGGTCTTTCTGACTCAAAATTCCATGCTCATATGAATTTAGGATGGTGAGGGCACAGCTCTTTTAGAAGCATGAGGACAAATGAAAAAACATGGACTCCTCACGATTTGACCCAACCTACCTACCTACTTGTATTTTCCAACACCAAAAATCTTTCTGATAGTAGAAAGACCACGGACGCTGAATTCAGGGAAAGCAATATTGTTCAAGTTACTTATCCTTATCTGTAGAAGAAGGAATCAACCTGACTTCATGTCATTGAGGGGATTAAAAATAACATCTAACGTTTATTGAGTATGAATAAGACACAGCCACAAAGCTAAGCACTTTTCAGGCATTACTGGCTTTCATCTCACAGCAAGGTAGGATCATTATTCCAATTTTACAGAAAAGGAGACTGAACCCTGGAAAGTTAAGGATTTGCCCAATGTCATGGAGCTAGAAAATCAGAATTAAACCCAAGCAGTTTGACTCCAGAGACTGTGTTCAGAACTTCTACTACACATAGCCCTTAAAAGAGCTAGCTCACTGTTGGGCACACAGTGGGTGCTTAATCAAAAAACACGAGGCCTAACCTTTCTGTAAGACCAAACCCTTTCCTTAGTGCCTGTAAACACCGCCCCTGTTTCCACTTCTAGACCTTTGCTTATGCAGTTCTTTCTGCCCCCAAATGCCTTGCCTATTTCTCTCTTCAACACAATATCCTTGTTTATCAAGGCTCAAGGGAAGATCTACTCTCTTCATGAAGCCAACTGAGATTGTAAAGGGACATCTGGGTTAATCTTTTTTTTAAATTTTATTTTAATTAGAGCAGTTATAAATTTACAGAAAAATCATGCAGAAAGTACAGAGTTCTCTATACCACACCCCCATAGTTTACCCTTGTTAAAATTGATGAAACACTATAATTATATTAATTATAGTCCACAGTTTACATTAGGCTTCACTCTGTGTTGTACAAGTCTATGGTTTTTTTTTTTAATTATGATATTAATTCTGGTAACATGTATGCAACCTAAAATTTGCAACTGGGTTAATCTTAAACCCCAAATATTCTACCTGTAGTGGAAGTATGTTTTATCGTTTGCTGGTTTGTTGTTTTATGGCCTGCCTATATCCTTTACCTTTTCTGGAAACAGCCTCCAATTTTCTTTTGAAGGAATCATCATTTAAATTATCAGTCCATGTGGTGTATCTGAAGTTAAACTCCAACACCGGGCTCTGCAAATGAGACACCACCCAAGCTGGTGTACCTTAAGATGTTTGCTAAAACAGTATTGGAAAACAGACACAATTTTTCTGCAGGGGTAGACAAGCTGGTAGGGTATAAATTCTGAAGCTATCTGTGCCCATATTTTCCCTTACTAAGGAGAGCCTGCCTGAAAATCAAGAGTAAAACAGAAGGAGACAGATACCTGATGGCAATATTTGAACTACTTGAGCCAGCCATACCTGAATCCACAAACTTTAACTTCCCAGTTTAATGATCCAATACATCTATTTTTTCTCCTGAAATGATTCTGAGTTGAGTTTCTGTCACCTTAAGCTAAAAGAACTTTGATGCATGCACAAGCTCTGCAGTCTAATCCTTTTGTAATTTTCCATTATGAAGTATGCAGACTATTACCACAAAGATCTTATAATACACTCCTAAGGACAACAGGCAGTATATTCCTTTCCCAAAGCACTGAGAACTTACCAGGGATTCCAAAGTACTTAGGACCTGATCAAGTTATTGGAATAACCTGTTGAGCAGCCCTGGGTCTTGATGCTTACAGTATCTATGGCATTATGGACAGAGAAGGGGATATAGGGTCAGGTTGAAGTTCTGGTTCTGCCCTTTACTAACTTGGTGACCTCTATAAATCCTTCCACCTCTTTAAGCCTTATTGTCCTCATATAAGTTATAAAAATAATATCTAGGACTTTCAGTGTGAAAAGTGAAGTGATAGGACTCCCTTCTTGAGAAAAATGAGCCACTTCTTCCATTCCTTCCCCATCTCCTTGCTCCTTCCTCTTTCTCTATCCATACTGGCAAATGAACCTATTGTCCCAGGCAAGGAAAGGAATACAAATTTATCCAGACAGATATATCAACTCTGCTTAGAAACACAGTGGAGACCTACAGGACTGGTTTGAACCGTGCAACAGATAAAGCACAAGCCACACCTCCCATAGTTTAAATGAAACTATGCTTAAGAAAATCATTTGCAAACTGAAAATCAGCACACACATGTGCATTAGGAAAATCAAGTAACTAATGGGTATAAGCTTTCTGTAAGTAAGCAAGGTGCTATGAATCCTTCTCAAAAGTAAAACAAATCCCTGAGTACATTCTTTCCCTCACTGGCTCAATAAACTGCAAAAAATCCCTTGCTCCCCAGCAAAAAAAAAAATCCACAGAGCATGCTGAACATCATGCTAAACATCTAATCCATATCTCTAATAACCACAATATATTCATTCAAAATACGCGTGCTGAAGGCTGAGTACATGCTCCTTACTGAGGGGATGTGGCCCCAAGAAGCTCACAGACTAGAGCAGGAGAGAAGGAGAAGGCATGGAGAGAGGTCTGTGCAAGGTTCTGACTGAGGCCTCTATGGAGCAGAACGGGTCAAGGCCTGCCCTTATCCCTGGGACACACCAGCTAGAGCAAGCGGCTAATGGGAGTTGGTGTGTTTCTATCAGCTTCTTCACCTCTTGGAGGGGTGACCTCGGGGCACCAATTCTAAATTGGCTCCCAGAACTCCCCAGAGGGATTAAGAACCCACAGTGGTGATTGCTCAGTAACTCACCCGTTACTGGATGCTTTCCCTTTATTCTCTCCCTCCTCCCCTACCTTACTGACGTTCTCTAGAATAACTTTCCAAATATATCAATTGCTCTTGAGTTGTTGTCTCTGGGTCTGCTTCTGGGCAACCCAAATTAAGACACCCTATAGGGTAAGAATCATTGTCTCCACTCTATAGATGAGAGAACTAAGGGCTCAAGGTGACCAGCTGCTTCCCCATCCCCTGCCACTTGGATACTGGGGTTCACAACCAGGTTTTGCAATTGTTTGCACACTCAGCAAACCACAGGGTAACTCCAGCTCCAGAGGGGAGCATCTTCCTGGAATCCTCTACCATTAGCTTCAAAGTTGGCAAGCTCTGCTCATTTCTCTCCCACAGACAAAACACTAGATAGCACTAAGTGGTGAATGATTCACTTTGTTCATCTTCATTAATATGTACTGAAGGCCTGAGTGCCAAGCCCTGAACCACAGCAAGCAATAAATATTGACTCAGGACAATGACCCTGATCATTACCCGAGACGTTTGGTTGTGGAAATGAAGGCAGATACTTATTACCAGATCCCATAGTTCTTAGGAAGCAACTCAAATGATGATGAGAAGTGGGTTTAAAAAGCAAAAGGGCAAGAATGCAGAGGCTGTCTATCCAAGCTCTCCTAGGATGCATTGCCACCATTATTCTCTCTCTACAGTCCCAGTCTCACCTGGTCTCTGGGTCATTCTTGAGCAGCCTCATTTCCACCAATAGGGAGTCTGGCAATTCATGTTGCTGCTGTGGTCAGCAGCTTCTAGGATGGCCCCCAAGGGTCCCTGCCTCCTGGTGCCCTGCCCTTGTGTAATCCCCTCCCCTCGTGTCTGGACTGGACCCACGGACTCACTTCTAACAAACAGAATATGGCAGAAGTGATGGGATGTCACTTCTGACAATAGGGTGTAAGACTGACTTTTTGTCTTCCTCACGCACTTTCTCTGGCTCTTTCATTTGCTCACTTTGAGAAAAGTCAAGTTTTGAGCTGCCCTATGGCAAAGGAGTGGACAACCTCTGGCCAAGAGCCAGAGAAGAACCTAATCCTGCAATAATCACATGAGTGATTTTGGAAGTGCCTCCTTCCCCCTTGAGATAAGATGGGGCAACCCCAGCTGTCTGTCACCTTGATTGCAGAGTCTCTGAGACAGAGATTTAGATATGTCCATGCTTGGATTCCTGACCCCAGGAAACTGTGAGATGATCAATATATGTTGTTTGAGGCCACTAAGTTTTAGGGTAATTTATTATACAGCAATAGATAACTGCCTCTCATAATCTTCAGTGTTGTCCCACCTAATTCGAGTAGGGTAGCCTACTATAACTAGTACTACTAGTTCTACTTCTACTAGTTCTACTTCTACTACATCCACTAATACAACAATGCCTGGTACAGAGTAAGTGCTCAAAAAAAATGTTGGATAAATGCTGTAATAATTATAAGTATCATCATTATTGGTATTACTATTCTGATGATTCAACAATTGCTAGGGTTACAAACCTTTTACCCACATTATCATATTTAAGCCTCACAACTAGTTTTTTTCAGAATGCAAATCTGATCTCCCACCCTTACTCCCCTATCACTGGCTGAAACATTTTATTGGTTTCTCAGTTGTTTTATGACGATCGAAATCCCTGCCTTGGGCTGGACTTTCTTTCACGTTCTCTGCACCTTCAAGTTCCTCAAAAGCCCCTTGCGTCCTCCTGCCTCAAGGTGCATGTACCTGCTGCTCCCTCTGCATGCAACACTCTGTCCCTCCCTTGTGCCCTTTATTTGATGAATTCTATTTCTGAGCTCTGCTCAGGCTCTCTATTCTGCACTTTAGCTGCCTTCTTTGCTTTGCCGTTTTCACTCCAACTCTCTGATGCATAGGCCTGCACAAAGTAGGCACTTGATGTGTACTGAATGAGGCAGTTTACTGTCTATATTTGAAAAATAAAGAATCTCAGAGAGGTTAAGCATCTTACCCCAGATCACACAGCTGGTAAAAGGCAAAACCAGACTTTGGATCCGGGAAGGGTTAGGATCTTTCTGCAACTCTTGCATAAAAAAAGCATCACATGCCTCAGGCCTAAACTGTCAAGAAAATGAAAAACCTGAGACACTGAAAATACTTTTCCTATATTTGTCTTAACCACCTGTTTTCTTGAGAAATCCAAAAACCACAAGATTCAGAATGTACTTACTCTGGACTGACTTACCCTTGGGTTATCCTTTTCCTGAATGATCAATGGTTCACTAACCTCTTGACGTTCTTCTCTAGATTTAGACTATCTTTTCCAGAACTGACAATAGCAACTAAGCTTAGTGGAACTATATGGCGTTTGTCATTTCCTCCCTCTCCTGATTAATACGTAGCATTTCTGATAACTGCCAGGATTCTATTGCTTCATGGATTTTAGACTTTCTCACCTGCTATGGTGGAAATAGAGCTTTCTCTTTTTCTGTTTTCCAGTGGTCTTACTCTGGGACAGTGGCTCTCAAAATGTGATCCTCCGGCCAGTAGCATCAGCCTTACATGGACACAGAAAGAAGAGCCAGAGATTATGAAGAGAAACAGGAGGGAGTCATGTTGTATGATGGAAGCTAACAGAGAAAATGAACTACTAGTAAGAAGACTTGCTTCCAGTCCAAGCTCCACCCTCTGCCATTACCAATTTGGTGGTTTCAAGCAAACTTCTTTGTTTCTCTGGAATATTTTTTACAACCCACCACTTCACTGAAATCACTCTACAGAACCCCAGTGACCATCTAAACTCCAAGCCAAAAATCTTGGAACATTTTTCATTCTCCTTGAATTCTGTTTCTCCCACAAGTACTGACAACTCCTAGCTTCCTTGAAACTCTTCCATTATGTTGTCTCAATTCAACTCTATTGAGCAAATCTTAAATGCCAGGCACTTAACTAGCTATTTTCATTCTGCTTCCATGTAGGAATGAAACACCCATTTTATAAATGAGGAAAGTTAGGCTGAGAACATTTAAGTAACCTGCCCAATATTGTAGGACTGGTAATTGGACCTCAGTAGTCTAATTTCAGAGCCCACACTCTTAACCACCATAGCGTACCTCTACATTAGGATGCGTACCCAGTGCTGAAACTGTCAGCTCTGAGATTAAGCCTCCCTCTCAACTAACTGGGCTGGGAGGTAGCTTAGGGAGTTTGCCTGGTATACTTTGTGATCTTGGAAGGATGCTGAGCTTCTGTTTTGGTTTTCTATGAAACATGCTGCATGTCCCACTGGAATCCTGAATCACTGCAGACTGAAAATCAAAGAAGCCATGTAACCCAGACGTCCCCACACTGCCCTTTCGTAAACTGCATCCCTGAGAGCTCTGTGTGAGTCTATTTCTCGGGGATTTCAGGAACCTGACTCATGAGCATTCCACAGCACACACGTCACACTTTCATTCATTCATTCATTCATTCATTCAGCATACCTTGATAGAGGCTGGGTAATGTGACACTGCTAAGGAAAGGCAACCAGAGCTGCTTGAGACAGTTTCTGCACTCCAGGGACTCAGGCATCCACCATGAATTATAGCACCTGGAGGTGACTGAGACAGGGAAAAATAGTAAAAGTTTGCTTTGAGAGCTCATAGGAGGGAGTGACAACCTGAGGAAGATGAGGGGTGCTGCTTGATGAGGTAGAAGTGGAGGGGAGAGGATTCCAGGCAGACGGATGCACAATATGAGAACATATCTACTGAGTACAGCCCACTGGCCCTGCTTTGCCCTACAGGTTTGACAAATGCTTCATCCCATTTGTCAATATAGTTCATTATGCTCACTCTGAACACTGGAGATGCTTGAGGAAGGATGAAGCAGTTGGTTAGGCTGGAGCATAAAAGGCCGTCTGGAAAGTGGTGGGAAGCTGGGCTCAGAGAGCGGAGCTATCTGAACAGCAACCCCATTATCTTGCCACCCTCCCTTGCTCCCTATTCATTTTTTTTCTCCATTGCACCCAACCTTCCCCTCCAAGATAGTGTATATTTATTTATTTGATACTGTGGATCTCGCTCTGCTGGAATGCAGGTCCCATGGGGGCAGGGCCTGCCTGTTTGTTGCATTCCTGTGATTTCAGTGCCCACAGCCGGTGCTCGCTCAATAAATATTGGCTGAATAAGTAAATGACCGTGTCAGATGAAGAATTGGTATGTTAGCCTGTAGACATAGGTTTTTAAACAAGGATACAAGGTCTTTAAACAGAGAATTGCTATGCTTGGTTTTATTTTAATAAGAGAACTGTGGCTGGGGAGGCATTTGGTCCAAGCCAGGCACCTGCTTGTGACAAGGCAAGAGAGACCGAGGCAGCAGAATGTCAGGATGACCCTACGCAGGTGGCCAGATGGTGCTCTGTCTCAAGGCCTTTTAGCACACATGGTCCCACTTCCTTCCTGGGGCTTTCGGAAGGCACAGCGATGGCCATTTGTCAAAGAGTAACTACTAGAACATAAAGAAATTCAGAACCCAGCTGGGTGAGTGAAAAGCATGGAACAGAGTGAAGATAGAATCATCACTTCCTCTCTCCCTAATATCCTCTGGCAGGCTCAGGTGGCTCCTTGGCCAAGCTGGATGCTCTTTCTTCTTCTGAAGTTTGGATGTGTAAAGACTACAAGTAAGGACCATTGGGCACATGGAGGGAAATCCTGTGCATATGTGTGCATGTGTGTACATATATGCTTATACACACACATGACAGTACACACTCATGCACACTCTCCTAAAATCCCCACTGAATGTGACTGCAGCTGATGTTAAGTTGTCGTGTACCTGAGGCCATTTGTTGAATGCAAACTACATGGCACGGTCATTATGAGTCTTTTCCGTTTATTACCCAAGGTATAGGTATTGCTATTATTTTATCCCCATTATGTTGATAAGGGATTGAGGCTCCTAGATCATGCAGTTCTGAAGTAGAGAAGCAGGATCTGTCTTTCTCCAGAGCCCAAACCCATAAAAATGGTGCATACTGCCTTCCTTCATTATAGATTTTCTTCAGTGAAAGCCCCACTGTGACCTGGAAATTAATGTCGCAGAGGAAGGGTGTAGGCCTCATACTGTCTACACAGCAACAGTGGCTGATCACAGATGACACCCTGAGATCCATCTCAAAGTCTTTTGTTGCATAAGGACCTGCTTTGGCATTTACTGTGCTCATTTTGTCCTGGGGCCTGGGTCATGGAACACACCTTCTCTGACCTGTAATCCTTGAGCAGTCGCCACAAGAGTGTCATCCTGACTCTCCATTGCAAGAGTCACCAGCCTACCCCTTGGCCAAATTCTGCCCACACCTCTTTTGGTAAATAAAGTTTCACTGGAATATAATCACACCCATTCACGGATGTGCCATCTGTGGCCACCTTCATTTTTCAACAGCAGAGTTAGACAATTACTAAAATATTTGGGTCTTTATTTTTGCCAACCCCTGCTCTCTTAGATACTTCCCAAAGCTGGATGAAGAGAAGAATAGAAATCAATATTTTTGAGCACCTACAATTTTCTAGGCTTTTAAAAACTCCTAAGAGGAGTTTTACACAAAAGTGAAAGTAGCATTTCTATTCAGATAAAATGGCCACCTGTACAATGTTGAAGATAGACTAAAAAATGAGATTATATGTGATATATGTGTGAGTGTGTGTGTGTGTGTGTGTGTGTATATATATATATATAATTACTTATCTGAATTTTTCCCACCCAGAGATAAATACTGTTAAAATGTTTGTGAACATCATTCCTAATGCACATAGGCATATGTATATTTGTGTGTTATTATAGATAGATGTTACACATATTCTTTTGTAATCTGCTTTTTGTTTAACAATATATCGCAGAGTACTTTCCACATATATTAATATAGAAATAAATAGGCAAAATAAAAGCAGAAGAAAGGGATTATTAAAAATTTAATAAACTAGAAAATGGAAGAATGATAATGCTGGTGACCTCATTTATTCTTTTTTAACAAATATTTACTGAGAGACTACTATGTTCTAGGCAGAGAAATATGCCCAGTGTCTCTTCCCTCCTGAGCTTATAGGCCAAAGGGGGATACTAAAAACCACATAATTACATCAGTTGTATAGAGTGCTATGCATGGGTAGAAATCCAGCCTGAAGAGGAGATACCAAATGAAGTGTGAAGCACAGGTAATATTCAGCCAGAATGAGATGTGCAGAAGTGGGGAAATAGTACAGGAGGGCAGAGAGCAAGAAGCCTTTGCCTGAAACTTGATGGTGGTTCTGTCCATTCTCCTGAACTTCTGCTCCTGGTAACCACAGGAGTTGGTCACAATGCTGGAAAATACTGCAGTGAACATGCTTGCATGAAGCTCATCATATAATATACTGTGATAAAGGCTGTGATTAGGAACTACAGGATGTTAAGAGAGCAAAAAGAGGGGAAGATGATCCAGCCTTAGAGGGAAAATGACTATCAGAGAAAGCTTCCCAGAGGAAATGACAACCACATTGTGTTCCCAAGGGTAAAGAGGAATAAACCTGGAGAAGTAGGAAAAGGCAGGGAAAGTATGTGTCCCTGGGAGTGAGCTGAGGGTAGAATGGGGATTGGAAACCACTGGGCATTGAGCACAGTGGGAATGACATGGATGAAGCTCGAGAGGAAACAGTGCCTGGAAAGTCACACCTAAGAGTTTAGACTTCATCTGGGCACAATCTGGAACCACCTTAGAGTCTTAAGCAAAGAGTTGCAGATCAAATTTTTGTTTTAGAAACACCATCATTCTTGCTGTCGGAGAATGGGTTAGAGGAGGGCAAAACTAGGGGCAGGAGGACCTGGTAGGAGGCAGCTGAGATGATCCCACAGGGAGGTGATGAGGTCTGATCTGGTAGCCATGGCATGGAATGGAAGGGACAGATTCAAGAGAAGCACGGAGGGACGGCGGGGGGTCAATGAAGGCATCGTGTTTATGCCTTGCACATCTGGGTGGGTGGCACTACCATTCACTGAGAAACTATCCAAGGGAAGAAAGAAAGCCGCTGCAGGTTAGGGGAGAGCAACTGTGTTCAGTTTGAGAGGCTTACAGGATGTCAGAGAGGAGATGTCCAAAAAAGCTGGAAGCAGGGGTCCAGAGCTTAAAAGGGAGAGCAAGTAGAGACCTCACTTAGGCAGAGTTGTAGCACCCTCTTGGTCACTATCATGTGGCTAAATTATGTCTCCAGGTCCCAGCCCTCCTTGATTGAGACGTCCCCTCTCCTTGCCTGAGCCCCACTGTGTTTTCTCTGCCTTTTCTCTGCACTCTCTGCTCCTGATCCTTAGGAAATCAGCCACACTAGATATAATGTGCTGAGAACTGGTGGCTGCGTCATTAAGAATTTGAGCACAACATGCATAAGGAGGACAGGGATTATTATGCTCATTTTAGATGAGGAAATTGAAGATCATCAACGACCTTGAACAACAACAGACATGGGATGTGAGAATGTGCTTTCCTCACTACACCACACCCCATGTTCTCTATACCACAGGTCAGTGAACTACAGCCCCAGTACAAATCCAGTTGCCAGCTGTTTTTATAAATAAAGTTTTCCTGGAACATAGCCATGCCTATTTGGCATTGTCTATGACTACTTTCTCATTACAATGGTAGAATTAGTAATAGCCAGTAGTTACCAGGCCCAAGTATCTGCTTTGTGTCAACCACACTTAAGGCATTCTTACTCTCCTCCAACACATTCTTGTATGGTAGACATTCTTATTACCCTTTTGCAGATGAATAAATGGAGGTTCCCAAATTTTAAAGTACCTACTAGAGGTTACACAGCTAGTAAGTGGTGAGGCCAATTGCACACCTGTGTCAGCCTCTCTCCAAAAGCACTGCTTTTTCCATTACAACCTGCTGAGCTTCTAGAAAGCTCTCTGGCTGAGAGTTCCCAGCTGGGGGCAGCAATCTGTGTGTGACACTGCTGGACACAGCAGGGTCCCCACCCAGAAGTGCTTGGTGCTCCACTTCCTTCTTGCGGAGGAGTTTAAACCAAACTGCCAGCAGCTGAGACTGCTATTGCTATAATTAAAGAATAAACACTGTCCTTCCAGTTTCATTTTTTAGGCCAAGTATCATGGGACTGGGGATTTGAATTCCAAAGAAGCCAACAACTTGCCACAGTGTCACATTGTCACATCTGGGGATGCGGTTTTCAAAATCATTCAAGGGCAGCTTCAGAAAATATGGGCGTAATTCTTTGCCTGATTCCTTTCTTTATCCAGACTTAAATCTTTCCTTCTCTGGGGGGAAAAAAAAACATTCAAGAAGAAAGAAAAGACAAGGAAAAAAACTAACTTTAGATTGGATAATGCAATAATACAAGGATGGGTGTGTAAAGACCTTCTACGTCCTAGGCCCATCAGTATTATACATTGTCTCAGCGTGGAGAGGAAACTGGTTGGGCATAAAGAATTAAAAAACAGAATGTGATGAGAATTTAAAGGTGAAAGACGACACAGTGTATTCAGAGAACTAAAAAGGATTTCAGTGCAATCAGAATGCAGGTACGGAGCAGCAAAGAATGAGGCTGGGGTCATATTATCAGCATTTACAAAGAGAGAAAGAAAAATATTAGATGACTATGATAGTACCAGGGCTGTCCAAACAAATTAGATCATTCTGGTCATGCTCCAGCAAGTATGTAAGGCGAGAATTAGCTCTCATTTGAAAAATGACAACTCTGATAATACATTACAAAAATGTATTAATATAATAATAATAATGATACATGCTAAGCATTTAGTCTGTGCTAAGCAATGTGCAAAATTCCTTACAGAAGTCTTCTCATTCAATCTGCACAAGACCCTATGAGAGGGATCTGTAAACTCCCGCCCACAAGGTAAGAATGGTCTTTACATTTTTAAGGAGTCAAAAAGAACCAAAATGAGAAGCATATTTTGACATGTGACAATTATATGAAATTCAAATTTAATAAAACTTTTTTGGAACGTAGTCAACCTCATTCTTAATGTGTTGTCTCTGGCTGCTTTCACGTTATGATAGAGACTGCTTGGCCTGAAGAGATGAAAATATTTACTCTCTGATCCTTTATAGAAATGTCTGTTTATTCTGGATCTAGGAGGTACAGGGCATTGCTCCTAGACATGTTTTACTGGTATGGAAACAGAACTTTCTGGCCAAGTTGGCACAGCCAGTGTGCAGTAGTGCTGTGGTTTGAGAACTGTACTCTGATTCCAGACACTGCATGCTTAAATAAAACCCCACCCCGTCTTCCTTGGTCACCGCTCCTTCTGCAAGTATGTCTTTGCATGAAGCACCAGAAACTCTTCTGGAGATTCAGTGTTGAGAACACAGTCAAGAAACAAACTGACACTCCCAGAGAAACATGGATAAGCACATCTATAGGCAATTCGCAAATGATCAACGAGGGTTTTAAAAAATTGTGGTGAGCCTCAGCTGATAAGATAAATGCAATTTAAAAAAAAAATTAGGTATGACTTTTAAAATATAAAATTGGGATACAAGAAAAACTTATAAAGTTTATTGCTGGTCAGGATACAGTTTTGCAGACACTCTGAAACAATATTGGTGGAAATATGAACTGGGGCAGCCTTACCAGAAATTAAACTGACATTAATCAACAAGTCTCCTTCCCCAATAAAGTTAATGTCCTTTTATTTAATAATTTCACTTCTAAGAATCCATTTGAGATAAACCATTTGAGTAGAAAAAGACCAGTGTTTATGTTCAAGGATGTGTATCATGGCATACTATCAGTAAATGGAAAAAAATAAATGTCAAACAATAGGTGAATTAAAAAATAGATTATAACATATCCATAATATTTAGTCATTGTAGCCATTAAAAATCATGTTTCGAAGAACATGTAATGATATGGGAATATGTTTGTAATACAATATGAAGTGAGAAAAGCAAAATACAAAATTATATAAAGGAATGTCAAAGGAATGAATGACTAAATAAAAGGAAATTAGTTAATAGTTAACTGATTGAGTTTGTGATGATTAGCACATGAATGCATTTAATCATGAGCTTCTTTACTATCTAATCCAATTCATGTATTAAATGATAATTCAGGTGCCAAAATTCTCCCTTCACTTTAACATAAGTAGGGGAAGGGGTACAAGAAACCAACATTTATTGAGCGACTGCTAGGTTCCAGGCCTTGTCTTGGAATCATACTTAATACTGTTTCATTTTCATGTTACAAAGAGGAAACTGAGGCTCAGATGGGTCAAGTGGCCTGTCCAGAGTCACACAGAGTGCTAGACTTCTCAACCTACTGCTTCAGACTCCAAAGGCTCCTTCTTCACCTGTCATACTACAAGAGCTCTGCTGAACAAATGGCTGAGGACACGAGTCTGTGCACATGCTTTAAAGGAAGGCATTACATCCTGGTCCAGTGTCAACAGGAAAGGTTTTGGCCATTTATTTGCTCATTGATCCCTTCAGTCCACAAGCATCGATGGTGCCTGACACTGCTTTAGGCACTGGTGGGGGAAGATGTGGGATAGTGCTTGCTTGGCATCAGGATTTGGAATGGAGCTTTCTTGCTGGGGAAGTTGAACTTGGGTACCTGAACTCAGAGCCTGTGATCATGGTGGAGCCCACACTGTGAATGTTTAGCTCTGCTGCCCAAGCTCCAAGATGCTCTGCAGTGGGGACCATCTGCTCCTTATCAGTACATGATGAGCTCAAGTTCAAGCACAGGCTATTGAAGCCCTTCATTTCCTGAGAAAGGAGGGAAAAGGGAACGAACCACTGCATCTGAGGCATGCCAGCCTCCTACACACACACTGTCTCATTCTACAGTGGCATGAGACAGCAAATTATCATTGCCATCATTTGATAGAGAAGAAAACTGACATTCATAGATGCTAAGGGACATGCCCAAGGCCATAGCTAGGAAGATAAGGAGCTAGAATAAAGTAAAGGTGATCCAGTTCCAGAGTCCAGATCTCCACCACAATGTATAGTGTCCACTGATAGCTTTGCAAAGAACTTTTACACACCCACACACACGCACACACACCCACACACATACTGCAGACCTTGCATTGCCTACCATCAGTTCCATACAAGTTGATTGTCAGGGTCCCACCAAAGTTCCCACCAGCCCCACAGGATGGAACTATTCTTAAATGAATGCAGCTGGATCTCAGTAAACTCCCTATCTCAAGCAAAACAATGTCTATTCCAGACAGGAAACTGCCCCAGGCCTTGTGCTTCAAAGACTTGGGCCCATAATATGGGAGCACGCAGAGAGCACTAGAGAACACTATATCAATGGCCAATGACTCAAATGTTGATGTGGCAGGTATATAAAGAAATAATCAATAGTTCTAGTAATAATCATTAATAGTAATAATTATAACCTTCATTCGATAGTGACTAAGAGACACTGTTCTATGTACCTTACCTGTATTAACAGATTTATTCCTCATAGCAACACTGTTAGTAAATTTAAAGTTGAAATTCAAGGCACAGAGAAGTTAAATAACCATCCCAAGTTCACACAGCCAGTAAGGGACAGAGGTAGGATGTGAATATAGGCAAACCACACTCTTACATTTTGCTACTTATCATTAATATTAATGCAGGAAGGGGGCTTAGAGAGGGATAAAACCCCACCACAAATGAAACTGTAATTGGCACCTGTCACTCAACCACAGTGTCAGGGAAATAAGGGGAACTGGGGCCAACAGGGCCACCCATGCCCCATCTAAAGGTACAGTCACTGTTCATCTCCCCTCTTGTTGCCATGTAGGAAAACAGCTGTTGTATTTCCAGAGGTTCTGATTTTCAAGAGACACCAGAAATCCAAACTTGTAGGTGAAATTTTCGGATTTTAATTGTTGGCACTACGCTGGGCATACAGAACATAACTGCAGTCCATGTGGAGCTTGCATGCTGCCGGTTTGCAAAGTGTCCCCAGAAACAACAGGTGCCAGTTAATGGAGCCTCTGCTGGAACTATCTCTGGGCATGAGCCCTCAGGCCATCAGAAGGTCATTCCATCGCTGGCTAATCTGACTGCAAGGGCTGTTCCTGACCCCAGTTAAAGTCTGCCCCACCCAGCATCGATTCCTCTTCCTTCCCTCCACTGGAAGAGTTTCCCACTTCTCCAGTAATCATACCAAGAGATTAGTCCTTCTCCATGACAACCCTGCACATGTTTTTATCATCAGGATGATTTTTTAAACTGACGTAAATCTTATCCCAACTAATGAGTATGATAAAGAGGGCAACATGTTCACAGGCAGATTGGAGTTGCTAAGGGTCAGTGCTCCATAAGTGCCCCCTGGCCCCAGGTTCCCCCAGGGCTGGCCAGGTATTCTAAGCCACAAACACCCCAACACTCTGCTGGGGAGTTACAACAATTTTCAGATTGAATCACTGAAATTATGGCAAACTAGTGGTAACCTTATTCTGATTTGCCTATGAAAAAAATCTAAAGAGAAGGACACCAAAATGCAAGCAATGCTTGTCTCCCCATGGGAGATCTGTGAGCAATTTTGTTAACATTTCTTTTTGCAATTCCTAATTTTTCTTAAAGAAAAATTCTTCTTATTTATATAATATTTATATCATATATTATAGATATATATTATTTATATAATAAAAACTGAAACCTTTCCAATTTCTGAATTTAAAATAAGAACTATCAGCTTTTTATTTCTTGCTCTGGACCAGTGATTCTCAAATTTGAGGGTACATCAGAATGATCTGGAGGTTTCTTGTAACTCAGACTGCTGGGCCCCACCTTGAGACTTTCTGAACCTATAGGTCTGAGGTGGGGCCGAGAAGTGGCATCTAGTTCTAACAAGTTCCCTGGAGATGCTGATGCTGCAGGTCCAGTTACCATGCTTTGGGAATCATAGCTCTGGAGGATTTGGAATATATCCATCATAGTTATGTAGGGCACATTCTCCCTCCAGTATCTGCATAGCCACTTTGTGTCAGAGCTGGAGCTTCTATTGAACTTTTTCCATGGAACTCTATGCAACCTAGTCCAGGTATGCCCCACCTTTCCACTACTCACCACTACCATCTCATATTCAGGTAGAATTGGGCAAGTATATGTTGCAAGACTATCTCCCTGCCACCAGAAAAGGTACCACCCACCTCTCCAGAGCAGAACTGGAGGACAGTGATGCATTCACCCCTCTGCCCAATGCAATTTCACTGTAATTTTCAGATGCTAATCTTGTTCATTCCAAAGTCAAAAGTCAACCTGTCCCAGATGCTGGCTGATACCTGTAGGAGCTCATGCTACCTGGGAAGACCCAAAGAATCCAACGATAGGCCAAAGAGTACTTCAGGTCATGAGAGAGGGTGGAGAAAGACAGGCAAAGTCCTCCAGTGGAAGAGTAGGTGTGAGGCTTGACATGGTACAACCACTTCTACTGGCCCTGCCAGGAGTCAGAGGACAGCCTCCTAAGATTATTCCTGGGATATATAATGGTACCCACTAAACTTCTAATAGGGAAGATTTATAACATTACTGAAAACTGAGAGACAGATACAGCATAGTGGTTAAGCAAGCAGGTACAGAAGTCAGAACTGCCTGAGTTCAAATCCCAGCTCTATTATTTTCTAGCCATGTGACCTTGGGCATATCCCTTAATATCTCCAGGCTGCAGTTGCTGCATCTGTAAAATAAGTATAATAATCCTACCATCTTAATGGATTATCATGAAGATTGAATGAGTTACTCCATATAATACATTTAGAATAGTGCCTTGCACATAGAAAGCACTCAACAAATGTTAGCTGCTATTTTAAAAATGGGGAGACAATGTTAAATTACATAATACGTATAAGGGATCTACCTTGGAAAGAATTCTGTATGTCCCACGTTGCCAGGGAGATCCCTTCCCCTGAGAGTCATGTCCCTCATGGTGGGGAGGTTAATGAATTTATTTGCTGAGTTGGGCTTAGATAGAGAAAGGCCACATATGAGCAACAAAAGAGGCTCCATGGAGGTGCCCCTTAGGCATAATTATAGGAGGGCTCAGCCTCCCATTTACAACCCTAAGTTTCACAAGAGCAAGCCTCAAGTTGAGGGCTTGATTTAAGTAGTGGGTTCCTAATTTCACTTAATATATATTCTATCCCAAGATAAATGGTCAGTTTCTTATATTATATTTACTTAATTGTACAATCATCATCACTCTCAATTTTAAACAATTATCATAACATAATACATCCCAAAGCTCTTATCAGCAGCTAATTATTCATCCCTAGTATTAGTGTAGTGTTGGTAAGATATTCCTATTAAATATAGTCTATAACATGTAATGGGTAGTTTTTCCGTATACCACTCTGTTGTTAACCCTCTGCACCAGTGTCATACCTTCTAAGTATATCATGCTAACACTTATTTAGGTTTGTGGTGCTACTCTGCAGTTTACACGCCTAATTGATTCTTATGTGGTGTGTACACTATGGTACTTGGGGTGAATATTAAGTACATTTCCATTTCCTCCACTGTAAAATGGGAACAATATTACCTACATTAAAGGGTTGCCCTAAGAATTAAATAAGTTGAAACTGGCCAAGCACTTAAACAGTATTCCTCACGTAGCAAGTACCCAATGCCACATGCATTTTTATGATGAAAGGATTTGGGATACATACGTATTTTTAACATTCTTTAATTTTGTTATATTGAACGGTCCATTTTCAAAAGACTCATTAAATCCTGCCCACTAAGAGCACTGTGTCACCTCACCAACTCCTCTTTCCCCCACAGCAAGGCTATCCTGACTCAGCTAAAACACCTACAGGTCTGCAAAGGACAAGGCTGCAGAGCTAAAACAGAAGGACATTTGCCTCCAGCATTACAGCACTAAATTCTTTACTGATTTTGAGAATGAAATGCTGCTGAAATCCCTATGGGAGTATTGTGTCAAAATCATTGAAGATACTTGGTCTATCTAGGAATGGGAAATTCATCAGCCAGTAAGGTTAGTAAAAACAGCTCTGCGCTGGAAGTCAGAAGGGCACGTTTGACGTCCAGCTGTACCAAATAACTGGCTGAGGTTTGTTTTTTCATAATACAGTGTCCTATTGGGACACTTTTGATAGGATGTGTGGTCACTGTATGTCTACTAACAGGTTAGCTCACAAGAATTGATTTTGCTTGCTCCTTTCTCCCAACCATGCAGAAGATGGAAGGTCTGGGGCCAGTTAAGTGCTGAGCAGGAAATCTGAACTACCTTCGGACCACCATCCTATGGGAAGCCCAATTAGCCATGAGGACCCCAACTAGCTCCTAGGAGGAGAGGCCCCTGCTGACAGCCAAGTTCCCAGCCCACAGCCAACATTAACTTTCCAGCCCTGTGAGTAAGACCATCTCAGGAGACCCTCCAGCCCCAATTGAGACCCCAGCCAATGCCACCTCATGGACAAAAGAAAACTGTTCCCCATCGAGCTTGACACATAATGCAGAATCATAAACAAATAAATAATTGTTGTTATTCAAGTTGCTAAATTTAAGGTAGTTTGTTTTCGGGCAACAGATAAATGAAAGTTTCCATGGCATTTGCCACATCAGATCAGTTACTACTGTCAACATTTATTATTGTGAATTACTTGTCTCTCTCCCTAATTTGACTTCCAGGGGGCTTATTCAGAGTCTCTAATCCTCACAGTATTCAGTGTCTAGGACAGTACCTGCACACAAAGAATTTCTGCAGAAACAAGTGTACTGTGAATTTGAGCAAGCTTCCATGCGCCTGCAATCATGTTGCCTGGCTCCAAACAAGGCTGCACCATGGTTTGAGACTTCCTGATAAAAGAGTCTAAGGAAGAACAAGTACTTGATCCCCACATCAACCAATCACCACCCAACTGTCTCCACATCTCCCTATATCTCAGAATTCACAGCCAGCCCCCAGAAAACATCGAACTTAGACAAACGATGAGCTTCTTTTCTTCATGTGATTGCTTTTTGATTTAGACCATGTAGGGCTTAGGGCTGTGGAAGGTTCACTGATTTTTCATAGGCTACAGAACTGGAGATAAAATTTAATTAAACAGATTCCTGCAGCGATGGACCTAGTGCTCTGAATCGAGTATAATTATTTTCCTCCACTGGCCTTCACTGGAAGATACACAGGGAAGAGGCTCGAGCTGGCTGAGATGTGGGAGGGTTGCCCTCCAAAGGAGAAATGAGAGGACTTTCAGAAGGGTCAATAGTGGGGAGCCCTGGCCAATCCAGCCACAGTGAAATCCAGAAATTCTTCATTCTCTAGCATTCTTATGTGCTCTGTGTTACCGTTCATACCTGGGCCCTCATCACTCTCAAATGAAACACCAAATAGTCTCCTGGTCTCCAGTTTCATGCTGATCCAACACTGAACCCATGCTTAAGGAAGATTTTCCTTTCTAAAAGACTCAAATCTATCATGCCATCATCTTGCTTCTGGAAGGAATCTGCCGGAAATGATATTCTTGCCTTACTATTGCCCCCAAAGTCATATATAATGTATTCTCTTCCCCCTGTCCATTTTGGGTCCTCATATCCTATCAGTCTCCCACTTTTCACTCTACTCCAGCTACACTAGCCTTTTTACTAGTCTGCAAAATTGTCAAGCATGTCCCTATCTCAGGCCCCTTGAATTAACCGTCCCCTCTACCTGCCAAGTGCCCCCTCCCCTCACCCAGGTCTCTGATCAGACTGCTCCTCTTCAGAGATGACTTTTCTGACCACCAATCTTTGATAGCCTCTTCTGCACTCCGGCAAGTGGTCTGCAACCTTGGCTACACCTTAAAATTCACCTGGGGAATTTTCAGTAAATCCTGGTGGCCAGGATTACACCCCAGACCTGCCGAATAAGAATCTTTATGAGAAATCCCAAACATCTGCTTTTTGTATTTTTTTTTTTTTCCTTTTGATGTTATTGTTTTTAATCTCCCCAATGGGATTCCAATTCACAGAGAAGGTTGAAAAGCACCAAGGACAGCGAATTTGCCCAAGTTCACCACTGTACATCTAGAACCTGGGATAGTGCTGAAGTACACGGAAGGAATTCAATAATTATTTGTTGAATCAATGAGTGATTGCATGGCCTTTGTAATTTTACAATATCTCCCCTAGCAGCAACCAACCCTATGCTTCAACAACACCAACCTTTTCACCATTTTTTAAACACCTCTATGCATTTCAGCATTTCAGTCCCTTTGCCTTGACACCTTTTCTCTACTCAATTTATTTTTATTCATATTTCAAGGCTATGGCAGTCGTAGCCTACTCAAAAGGTGTTCGCCCTTCCTCTGTGTTTACAGAACTTTGGGATGAATTCACAACATTTCAGGGAGATCAGACCCTAGTGATGAAGCTTGGCTGATCTAAGCAAAACATAGTATCTGATTCCTTTTGACTAGGAGGTGGGTAATCGACCAAATTTTGGCCAATGCAACTGAACTGTTAGCTTCTAGGGTTTTCCTCCATGATAAGAAGGGACAGGGAGGATATCTGTCTCTTCTTCCTGCCATGAGCACAGTTGTGTGAAAGCAATGCTCAGACTTGAAGCAGCTATCATGTGGCCATGAGGTGACAAGCCAGCATTCTTGGGGAAGAGACCATGAAAACACAGAAACAACTCTGGTGCATGATGGCATTCCTCAGTCAACGCACTGATTCTAGAAATTTCTACTTCCGGATTTTGCCTTATGTAAGATAATTCAATGTCCTTGGTGCCCGAGCCCCCAGTGATAACGTCTTTTCGCATTAAAGCACACCTCTACTAACCAATACATATAAATAATAACATACTACTTATGTTATTAATTCTCTTTCTCCAACTTCTCCAGGTGAGTTTTATTCACTTCTTCCTCTGTACAACCCCTCATAAAGGTACATATCACATTGTAATATAATGGAGTCTATTACTGTAGCAGACCCTGACTCATTTTTCATAACAGCCCCCTCCTTAACTAGGTGACAAAAGTTTCCATTCCTCTTTTCCCCGAAATTCTCCCTTATATACCCCATAGATAAATTCTTGTTTAACAGCTCTAGCCAGGCCAGGCTTAATTACCTTTAACTGAGACCTGAACTTAAAATGACCCCAGGGCATAAAATACCAGCAAATGAAATAAAAATGGGCAGAGACAACAGGAGAGAGGAATACCTGACCTGAAAGAAAGCAAATTACAAATTTCGACGTCTCCTGACCACTCCTCAAGATAACAGAATCCATGAGCCAGTAATAATAACCAACTTGCAACACTTAATTTAAATGTAGACACAGCTGTTGATAACAGCCAACTTGCAATCCTAAATGTGAACGTTTACTAGTCAATCCCTATGTCCCAATAGCCCTAACAGCCCCAGCCTGTTTGTGTCATCCAGTAAATATTCCTCACTTCACCAGCTCAGGGAGACAGATCTGAGGAACTGCAAGCCTTTGCTATATAAACTTTTTCTTGTCTCAAAATCCTGGTGTCTACTGATTAATTTTGTGTGCATCAGGCGAGGACTCATTTTTGAACCTTAACATTACCCCATAAACGTTGTGAGCTCCAATACCATGGTTTAGTCATGTTGCTGTCACCTTCCTCTATCCATTATAACCACTCCACAAATGCTTGCTGAATAAATATATGGATGGCATTATCTAAGAATGCTCAAAAACACTATTAGAAATGCCCTGGGCATATAGCTGTGGTCAACTGTTAGAGCATAGGGGCTAGAGGGGTGCCCACACAGCAGACAAATGTAATTTGCACAGCCACCTATTTACAGAATCTTCTTAAAGATTCCCAGTGGGAAATGCATTGTAAATGGTAAGAGTAAAGGTGACTGGTTAAAACTCTAGACTTGTATGGGCTCTCTGGAGACAAACTATGAGGGAATGAAAACTTAAACTAAGGAAAAAAGGAGGCTTGCCAATTGTAGACCAGAAGCTCATTCTGAAGGCCATAAAGTTACAGATGCGTTTTACTGCACCTTTAGGTCATTGTGTGGAGTCCGTCTTATCTAGTTTCTTAGCCCACTGCCATCACCCTGTACAGCACCCCTGATCATTTGCCCAACTCAACTCTGTTTGTGCAACTGGAGGGTAAATAATGCTGTTATGGAGGCCAAGATGTGCCTTTGAGATTCTCTGCCCTAGGTTCAGCAGCTCAACAAGAGGAAAGCTTTGAATGACAAGGGAGGGATGTAACAGGGTTTGCAGAAATGACTTCAGCTGGAGCCCTAAGCTAGATACGATTACCCTGAACTGCAACCCCTGTTCCCTGGCTTAGTGTCAAACCTTACAAAGCTTCTCCGTAAAGAGCTACAAACCTCTGACTCAGCTCCTCATGTTGAGTTTTGATGAAAACTCTCTGTTTCATACGCAAATTCATTGCTTCACTCCATCCCAGGTTTCTATCTTTGCCGAGACTCAGTCTCTCTGACATTATACTGGGTTCCTTCAATCGTTTTTATTATGGTACACTTTCTAAACGGTTCACCATAACATAGTAGTTAAGGGCTAGGAAGCTGGAATCAGACAGATAAGACTTCAAATCTTGGCTTACCTTTTTTTTCATTCATTTAGTCATTCATTAAACAAATATTTCCTGAAAGCTTGCCATGTATCAGACGTTTTACTAGGCACCAGGCAGTAAACAAGCCAGAAAAGGTCCCTTCTGTCATAAAACTTACATTTGTGTATGTGTGCGAGGGGAGGGGGCAGATAATAAATAAGCATACTGATTCAAATAGCAAATGTTCAATATGTGCTAATTATCTTATTGCCATTACTATGAATTATTCTTTAATCCATAGTTTGGGATTAGCTTGGCTGTGAGTGACAGAAATTCCAACAATGACTTAAACAAGATATATTTTTTTTTTTTACTTTTCAGATTTTTTTTCCACTTTGGCACAAAAGTCCAGAAATAAGCAGTCCAAGCCTGGCCTGATAGCCCCCAACTGTTAGGGAATAAGGAGGGAAGGGGAAATATAGTGGGTCCCTCCCTTTAAAGAATGTTTCTTGGGAGTTTCACAGGACATCTCTGCTGATATCCCACTGATCAGAATTTATGTGGCCTCAAGGATGCCGGGAAATGTAGTTTATATTCTGGGTGGTCATGTGCCCTGCTAGAAATCAGACATTCTATTACTCCTTTTCCTTAAAAGGGGGATAATGGCTATAAGAAGCCAGTTTTTCAGTGTCCAGGGGAAGGGAAAGACAGAACCTTGTGGAGTAGGCTGAGGGACCATGAACAGCTATTTGGGTTCCTGATGCACCATAAATATCACTTCACAAAGATCCTGCCTGATAGCCCTTCCAGCCGTCACACCTTGGTGTCTGCACCTTCCTGCTTCCCAACACAGTCTATGCATAACAGTCTCTCCAATCCTGGGAGCAAAGCCAGGACTTAGCTATATCAAACCATGCCAAGACACAATTTGTATATTAAAATCATTCAAGCTGGCTTTTATTTCACCTTAATTTTAGATAAATAAGAAGCACTGCACTGTATCCCAGCCCTCAAAGGGCTTGGATGATTCATAGGGAGGCATGACAGATACATTTAAAATGAAGTAGGAGAGCACATGGCTCTTGACAAACAGGTGGTCCAGAGGTGAAGTTCCATTGGGAAGCTCTAATGAGATTGTAAACTCTTAGGATCTCAGTGCTGCAGGGAAATGTGGGGAGATTAAAGAAAACATCCATTGAATGTTTAACTTACTGCACACAGTAGTTATTTCAGTAGTAGTATGAAGACATTTAAACTTCCCAACAGCTCTATAAAGTAGGTATCATCACTGGAACCATTTTAATAATGAAGAAACTAAGATTTCAAGAGCTATAATTACTTGGTAAACAGTCATCACACAGCTGCTAAGAGACAGACTGAGAATAATACTTACAAAAGTATTTATAATAATGAAGCATATATTATTTAACTCTTTTCTATGTGCCAAGCACTGTGCTGAGTGCCTGTCATGCTGATGAAATTTAAACATCACAGTAGACCTTGAGGAATATATGATCATTATTCCCCATGTTACAAATGAAGAAACTGAGATTTAGAAAGCTAGTAAGCAGTAACACCAGGATTTAAGACACCAATTTCATGCTTGAATTCGCTCCATGGATCTGTACCTGTGGCCACATGGCCATCACCTACAAATGCCTAATGTCAGAAAATGTACCACCTCTAAGTCCTGTCCATTCCCTTCCTGGAGGAAAACAACTAGACATTCACTGGTTTTGAGGCACTGGGCTGTGAATTCACCATGTAAGGACCTTTTCTTATCCAGAATATCCCATGCAAAAAATTTGCCTTGGGACAGGTGTCTTAGTTTGCCAGTTCGGCTATGACAAAGACCACAAACTGGCTGGCTTAAATAACAGGAATTCATTGTCTCACAGCGTGAGAAGCTAGAAGTCCAAAATCAATGTATTGCCAGGCTGTGCTTCCTCATGGAGTCTGCAGCATTCTGGAATTCTGGTGATGGCTTGCCAGCTCTTCTTGGCTTATAGAAGCAAATCTGCCCTCCTCACATGATAATGTCTCTCTCTCCTTCTCCAGCTTCTCCTAACTGACAAGCACCTGAATTTCCTCTGCTTATAAAAGGGCTTTAACCATATTGGATTAAGGTCCATTCTAATTCAGTTTGGCCACACCTTAACTGATAAGATCTTCAAAGGTCCTATATACAAATATGTTCACATCCCCTCCTGACTCACATTATCTAATAATATATTTGAAGATCCTATTTACAAATGGGTTCACACCCAGAGGACCAGTGAATGTTCAGTCAAGTGGGATTGGAGGGTCCTAGGCCAAAACTATACTCTAATTCCCTAAAGCTTTTGCCATTACATTATAAGAGCATGTTAAGATTTGCTGATGTCTTTTGTGGGGGCCTTGATTCAATCCCAAACAACAGAGCTCAGCAAACTTTTTCTATAAAAGACAAAATAGGTAAATATTTTCAGCTTTGCCAGCCATACTGTTGCAGTACAAAAGCAGTCACAGACAATTCATAAACAAACGGGCACGATTGTATTCCAATAAAATATTTATGGACACTGAAAACTGAATTTTTCATACGATTTTCAGGTATCACAAAATATTATTCTACTTTTGAATTCTTTTTTTCAACCATTTATAAAAGTAAAAACACATTTTTAGCTTGTGGGCTATACAAAAACAGGTGCATTTGACCTATGGACTGTAGTTTCTCAAACTCTGCTCTAGGATCTAGAAAAGTGTGGGGAAGAGCATTGCTCTTTTAATGTAATGGCAAAAGGTTTAGGGAATTAGACTGTAGTTTTGGCCTAGCCCCCTCCAATCCCACTTGACTGAAGTACTGATGTCCACAACCTGCAGGCTAGAATGGAAAATGGGGTCTGCTTATGCCTTGCTAACAAAGTTGAAGAAGTTTCATTAAGTTGCCGTTTGGGTACCTAGGACCATGACAGTTATTGTGATTATTATGTTAGCATTTGATGAGCCCTGTATCCTCATCATGACTCAGTTAGGTCATGGTTAAGTGACTTGTCCAATATCATACAGCTTGTAGCAAGAATTCACACCCAGGATTGCCTGACTCCAGTTTCTGTGCACCGTGTTCCCTGCCTTGGATGGGCAGAGGCGCCAAATCGCTGTTTGCTTCCCCCTGGCAAGATTGACAGTGACTCCAAGAGGGTCAGTTGCACATTAATTGCTTTAGGCATGATCTAGGAACACCCACTGCTGACTATAGCCTCTGATCTAAATCCCTTCTCAGCTTCCAGTGCAACCCAGGACTAAGTGATGCTAGGAGGCCTGTGCCATAGCACCAGGTGCGGGGTCAGCATTTACATAAGAAGGTATTAATTAGAAGACCCAGGGGGATGCCCCTGGAAACCACCCTGATTCCTAGAGAACAGTATATGCTTACAGTTCACCTGCTGCTCAGGACAAGGAGTGTCAGTGGGGTGGAGGCAGAGGAGTTGATCTATAGTCTGTGTCATCAATAATAATGGGAACAGTGATCAAAGCTTGCATCATGGAGTGCCTATCGCATGCTGGGCTTCAGTAAAGGTGCATCACATGTTATCTTACTTAATCCTCAGGACAACTCTACAACATGGGGCTCATCGCACTTACTTTGCAGATGAAGGAACTGATGCTCAGTTGATCAATGTGACATGCAAAACAAGTCTGTCTGATTCCAAAGTCCATGCTCATCTAATTGTACTGCATGTTCAGCAATGCATACCCAAGGTGTCAAATCTGGAGTTTACCCTCTTTCTGTTTGCAATAGCTCAAAAGGCAACGACTCAGATATATTTGAAATAACCCAACAGAGCTGCTTAAATATTAAATGTTTCAGGAAAAGAAGAGTTAGACCTACAGGACAGCAAACAAAAAGTTTGACAACCATAACTGATTCATTCATTCATTTATTTATATGTTCATCCATCCATCCACTCAACCATCCTTTCATCCATCCATCCATCCATCCATCCATCTGCAAAATTATTAATTTAAATATATAACCAATATTGTCTGCATGTCCCCTATCCACTAGGATCTGTGCTAGGTCCTAAGGAGGGAAAGTACAAAGAGAAATAAGAACAAGCTCCTGTCCATTTATGATGTAAATGTTCTTAGATGAGGATATAAAGTTGGCATTGGCCATTTTGAGAAGTGGCCTAAAAACAATGTAAGATTAGATTTTGGATTTCATCCTGATAGCAATGGAGAACCTTCAGAGGTGTCTATGCAAAGGGATAAAATGATATGACTTCTATTTTTTTTGTATTGCAGTCAGTCATCTTTTCAAAAGACAAATTGAATCACTACCCCTATCCCCATCAACACACATACACTTGCTTAACACCTGCCAATGGCTTCCCATTACTCTTAGAATAAAACCGTGAATCCTTAGGCCCTAATGGGCTGGATTCTGCTCAGATCCCCAGCCTCATCTTGTACCATGTTTCCCCTCGAACTGTGCTTCCAACCACACTGGGCTTCTTTCATTTCCTTGAATTTTCACTGCTCTCTCTTGCCACAGGATCTTTGCACATGCTTTTCTTACTACTAGGAATGTTTTCCCATCAACTCGTTGCCTATTTCACTCACCTCCCAGCTACCACTTCCTTCTAGAAACTTCCCTGACCTCTTTGGTAAATTAATTGCCCTATTACATGCTACCTTAGCACCAAATTCATTTCCCTTTCATTTAACTTACAACAGTTATAGTTTTACATATGTTTACAAAATTTAATTAGTGTCAATCTCGGTCACTAAACTGTCTAATTCCTGAGAGCAGAGACACTGTCTTTTTTACTTTATGTTTGTATCCCCAGCATTAACACAGCCCCTGATGCATTATTGATGCTCAACAAAATTTGTTGAATAAAATAATGCTGTAGAATGATAACTTAGATAGCTGTGAGGACAATGGATTATTTTGGTTGTCTAACATACCAGAACAGAACTAATCCTTCTTCCTCACATCAGCCCTTTCAATTCCCATTTGCTTTCTTGGAGACTTTGCCAAGACAGATCTCTCACAAAGCAATGGTGTGGCAGGAATGAATTATCAATCTGTTATTACCAACCGGGAAATACGACCTCAGAGCAGTGCAATATGGTCAATCTACACGGCAGGTGTTCATTCTGTAACCCTCAACATCCGCACTGTAATTTTACAATTCAAAAGCTTCCCATAATTGGAAGAGGATGAAACATCTGGATGTTGCAAACACTCGACAGGTTGTCTATACCATCACCCTCAAAATCAATCCCCAAGAAATGAGAGTTTCTTGAGCAGCAGAAATAGTGGCTGGCGGCAGAACTCACTGTTTAAGTTCCTTCATGGTATTAAGCATGGACTGTCTAGATTTTCTTTGGGAATGATTGGGAATCTGGGATCTGGCCATAAAAGAAGCTGTGGGTACCACAGAATGACGGCTTCATTTTGAATGTGTTTATACTAGGGCAAAAGGCTGTCTCATCACTCATCTAATGTTTGTGAAATGAACAAGTGAGTTGGTAATAAATGAAAAATACCCTAGGATCATTTTGGTCATAAGGTAGAAGCAAGTATCTGAATAAAGGAGAGATCAGGGGTGGTTGAGGATGGGCATGAGGGCAGCATGGAGAAACCGGGGACTTAAAAATGGGCACTAGGCAAGTAGAGTTCTGGGAACTGTGATCTAACCCATTATGATCCCAAAATCAATTGCAATGGTACCAAAGGGAGAATAAGCTTTGGAGAGTGGAAAAATCAAGTTGGGGAAGTCAAAAGTTGGTGACGACATGGTGGGAGAAGTAACTGGCCCACTTTGGAAGGTACTTTGGCATTATCTTTTAAAACTTAAAACATACACACACTGTGACACTGCAACTTTGCTTCTCAGAATAAACCTAGAGAAATACCCAGGTGCAAAAAAAGGCACATAGTGAGAACTTCACTGTGGTATTATTTGCCATAGCCAAATATGGAATAAAACTAGGTATCCTTATTAGATGACTAAGCAAAGTGATGTGGTCATCTATGAGATACTATGTAACAATGAAAAATTCATTGCCATGTAAATATTTCCAAAAATTGTTGAGAGAAAAATAAGCAAGTTGTCAAATGACATAGCTAATAATTTTCTTAAATAAACATCCTCAAAATAACAATCTTGTGTATAGTGTCTTTTATCTGGCCACATATTTGAGTGTAAATGTGCAGCAAAGGGTCCAATATGTTATATCCAAATTGTTAACAGTAGTTCACCATTGGGGATGTGGTGAGAACTGGAATTGGTTGTAAGGGCCAGTGAAAATTTTAGCACTGCTTATTATACTATATATATTTTTTCAAAAGGATAGTAGAGTCATACTTTACTTGTGAAACTGAAAATAAAATTTTAAAAATCAAGTTGCTCCAACCAGTACAAACCAATAACAAGGAAATTGAGCTGAGTAAAAATCAAGGAACACTAGAAACTACAGCCAGGAAAAATGGAGTGTTGTCCAGTCTTGCCCCATGACTAGACGTGGCAATGAGGGCCTTCATGATGGCTGGTCAACCTGTAGATATTTCTGACCCTGTGCTATCTCCATATATCAAGAACATCTGACAAATGTAGAAAAGTAGGCTGTTTCCTTATGGGTCACCTACTTGGGGGGTGGTTGGGTAGGAGGAAGCAACAGGAGTGGAAAATTTCCATATCTCAGTTAAAGGAAAGTCTGACACTGGGATTATTTAAAGTTTTTATAAACCACCTGAAAGGGATTCATAGTTAAATATCTACATGTACAAAGTACATTTAAGTTCTAGTGTAGGAAAATGCCAAGCAGATAAAGATAAACAAATCATGGAGCAGAACTAGCCATAGGTCCAACCTGGCCTAATAATTCTTACATCTTACCAGGTTGTTGTGAGGATTTAAATCAGGTTGCTTGAGAATGCCCCTGGAAAATTTTTAAATGGTATAAAAATGTTGTTTATTACTGTGATTAGGTCATAGTTGGTTTTACATCAGAATTTGATAACAGAGCTAAAAATGGAACCCATAATAAAGTCTGATATTCTATTCAGCCATGCACCCTGACTGTGAGCACTTCACAGGAATGATTTTGCTTTCATAAGGAATCAGCTTCAGATTTTTTTTTTAATAGAAGACTAGATCTAAATTTTAAAAGTTGGGGAAAATAATAGAAATAAAGCTACCCATATTTTCAATAGCCCCAAAATGTCATAATATTTGTTCTAGGAATGATTGAATGAATGAAAGAATGAATTCACTTCTACCATTTTGCTGCCTACCCTTTCAGGCTTTTCTTGTTTGCTTGTTTTGCATGATGGTGAGTACACAGGGTAACTATACAATTTGTAACCTGCTCTTTTCACTAACATCATTAATAGTTACTTCATAGCCTTCTTAACTGTACAGTATTTCATGGAGCTGATGTACTATAATGTACTGAATCCATTCTTGAATCCTCCATCTGCTTTTCAAGTGGGTATCTTTGTATACTAAATTTCCCAAGCTTTGGCTGGCTCCTGTTGCCTAAGAAGGTCCCAATGCATAAAATATGGTTGATAGTTAGGAGTTGGCAGGGGGTCCATTTTGCAGATTTCATTATTACTGTTAATGTTATGGTTATGGTTACTGTTATCATTTTGCTTTAAGGAATGGCTTGTTTGCTGAAATGCTTGGTTTTCTTTACTTAATTTCTAAGATAAAGAAAGAAAACACTTTAGTTACTCTAGAGTTTATAAAAAAAAAAAATGAGACAGGGCATTGATCACATAGTACAGCAAATTTTAATATAAAATACAGGCTCCAAAGAAAGAATTCTATGGAGAGACAGACTGTTTCAAAGAATAAGTCAGCCTGGGGTGATGAAAAGCTCTGTTTTTTAGTTGTCTTTGAGAAAGGATATGAAATGGTGGAGGGGCCCTCTATACTTGCGGATGACTCTTCTCCCTGGGGCTGTCAAAGAGGAGGCAGATACAATAATACTTTGATTATAACCCTGTGAGACTAATTTCCCAACAAACATTCAGAACTTGTTCATTTGTTGATAACTCACTTCCATGCATTCTGGAATTGGGCAAGTTTTTCAGGATCTAGTCTATTTTGTCCATTGTGCCGTTGATATTCTAGTGGCTCCTGTTTCTTTTCCCCCAGTCCCCCAATCTGGGGACCAAGGACCTATAACAACTATTGAGTTCTGGGTCACATAAACTCGTATAGCCCATAACACCTAAGTCTGGCTGCCAAACACTCCTGGGACCAAGTGTCTTAGGGGGATTCTATTCAACCCTGAATTCTTTCAACCCTTACACCAAATGAGTGAAAACCCTATGGACCTGGCTTTTGTTCATTTGGGGATGCATTCAACGAATATTGATTGAGCACTTTTGGTGTGCCATGCATAGTTATAGCTTGGAGAATAAAAGAGAGAAAAAAATAGACAAAGATAATGCCCTCAAAGAATGCTATTCTAATGCTGGGAGATGATATAAAGAAGCAAACAAATAAACAATGCAATTTTGAGTATTCCATGGAAGACAAAACAGAATATTGGGGGTAGGAGGAACCGCTTTGGGGTAGGTGGTCAGGGAAGGCCTCTCTGGGAAGATAACATCTAGGCTTGAGTCCTACATGAGAGGACTCATGCAGAATGAGGCAAGTGAAAAATCTGAAGGAAGAGTATCCTGGGCCAAAGGGAAAGCAAGAGCCAAGATCCCAGGATAGGAATGAGCTTGCTGTGTTTAAGGAGCAGGAAAAAGGCCATTGTGGTTGAACTTCAAAGAGCAAGAGGGAAAATGGTGGGAGATGAGGAAGGAGAGGAGGGCAGGAAGTAGATCAATTAGGTTTGGAAGGACTTGATAAGGAGTTTAGTGTTTACTCCAAATACAAAGTATATCCCTAGACAGATACGTTAATCCACCTATCTGGTCATGCTCTAGTCTCCCATCATATCTGGAGTTTTCTCCTGAACCCCTGTTCATATGGTTTATGTACAGCTCTTACCAACTGTCTTCCCTAGGGGCTCACCTCTACTCTCCATGAGCCTGGGTAAGCTTCCAGACTGGCCTCAAAAGGAGAGGTCTCTCAGCCTTTGCACAATATGACTTGACTCCAATATTCTGGTTCATTCTGTGAATCCCTTCTGATCTACGTTCAGTTCTGCTTTGCCTTTTGGATGCAGCACATTGGACACTTTGGAACCAAGTGAGTATACCTGAGTCCATTTACAATCCCTTCTAAGCAGGATTCCCCCAGGCCCTGTTTCCTTCCATGCCACTGGCCCCATGCTTGATCCTAGCATGCCTCATCCTGACCCTGTTCTTGTTAAGGCTTAATCACACAGTACATTTGCCCCAAAACAGTACTGTTAAGCTTAAGCATCAGACTAACGCATTGGACTTAGCTCCAAATAACTCTTGGCTGTTTCAAAAAATCAAATCTGGAGAGTTGTCACAATTGAGGACATTTAAAAATTATGCTCCAGTCTTTGATGGTAATTTCCAAAGAGCAGTTCCCAGAATAGCTGGGCAATTGCCATGTAATTGGAATAAGCCCATGACCTCCTCAGGGGTCTACTTGGAAGAGGGACCATATCCATGTGGATGAATAAGAACCAATGTTATTTGTTAATAATCAGCCTCATTATCTACCTACCACCCCATGTGTTTGTGGTCATAAGTCTTGCAGCATTTTGAGTTTCAGATTCTCATCTGGTAAATTAGGCACCATACTGGGAGAGTCAGGGCAGCAAAGCTGATAAGTGACGCTAAATATGTGCATTTTGAGTAACAGCTCCTTTCATGGCATGATTTCCGGGCCTTTCATCATTCTGGCTGCCCTATTTGAGCCTCTGGTCTCCAACAAGCATTTTTAGCAATGGTACTGAGGACTGAATTCATACCTCCCAGTACAATCTGAGCAGTTTAAACAGTCATGCATAGCAAGCTTTTCTCCAGAAAGGGTAAGCCACTGGCCCACAGGTCAAATCCAGTTTCCAAACGGGATTGCTTTGACCAACACACTGTTTACTTTTAAGATATATTACTGTCAACATTAAAAATTTGAAAATTGTCCAGATAATCAAAATTTCAAACTTTTCTTAACAAAATCGCAAGACCTGGCAACACTGGGCCCCCTGAGCTTGTAAGGAAACAAACAGTTAACACACTGTAGCATCAATGCCCTTCTGTAAGGATACGCACACCTCTTCATACCTCTGTCTGGCCTGATGAATGATCAATGCATTGAGACATCACAAGCCAAACAGAAAATGGTGGCAGGAATACTGGATCTGGAGTCAGAATGGCCAACTCAATTCATTTGGCCAAAAAAAATCATTAGTTATCACTTACAAGATGTGGAACATCACAGTGGATTCTAAGGATACAGTCATGAACAACAAAACACAGCCGCTGCCCTGGCAAAGCTTATAGGTCAGTAGGGAAGAAAGAGCATAAACAAACATTTGCTTGGTTTATTTACTAATTGCAAAGGTGAGATGTGCATCCAAGGAAAACGAGAGAGCACTGTTAAAACAAATAACAGAGAAACCTGCCCTGTCCGGGAGATCAGGGAAGCCTTCTTTGGTACGGTGACATTTTATGCTGAGACCTGAAGCATAAGAAGAAGTGGACAGAAGTGGAAAAGGGAGGAGGAAAAATTTTAAGACCAAGAAATACCAGGCACACAACCCGTGAGGCAGGGTGGAGGTTTGTACGTCTTAGGAATTCAAAGATGGCCTCTCTTTTTTTCTTTTTTCTTTTCTTTTTTTTTAACACTGTAGATAAAACCTTGGAAGAATTTTATTACTGTTTCTTTCTTAAAAGCAGGTACCAGCTCCCTATCACAACAGCAATCTTTCCAATATACTGAGTATTGTTGGGCGAGAGATAGGTGTGCGTGCTTCTGCCCGTGTTTTCACTCACATATGCATAAATCCCTGGAAGAAGATGCACACACTTTTTTCGTTTCTAAAAAGACAGTGAAATATAGGTAACTCAGAAGTCCCCAACCTCATCAGCCTGTGACTACAAAATGAGATTACACTTCACTTTCATACACAAATTATTATGGCCTGAGGCCCTCCAACTGTCTCCCAGCTGTTTCTGAGAGTTTCCCTGGGCCTCCTGTGTGTCCAAAATGATTATCTTAAGTTTCTTTTTGCTTTGAGCTTTTTGGCTTGCTGGGCCCAGCTGTCCTTGTTGGTGACTATTGCTAATACTGTACTTGGTTTTGGGAAGAGGATACCACTGCCTGAGTCCAAAGGAACAGTTCTGGTGGGCTTTAACAGTTGCCAGTGAGGTCTGAACTAGAAGTGCACCTGAAGCTGGAAATCTTTGCTACCACTGCTCCCAGATACTGGCTGCCCCAGAAAGTCCACCAGCCCATGCTGACATGATGCCTCCCATCCCTGCCCATTCACTTCCAGTAGGCTGCTCGCTCCCACCAATGGAATCCTCCACACCCCAGAACTGGGGATCTTCACTAGATAACCTTGAGCTAAATTACTTGGTGCCTGTGTCTGTACTTGCAAAACAGATAAACTCACTGATTTCCTTGTGTCATTGGGAAGATAAAATGAGTACGTGAATGCAGAAGAATTCTCCTCATTCTGAACAATGTCCACATTAGCACTGCACAACAGAACAGAGCTCTGCGCAACTGAAAGCTGTGATTAGCGTCTCACTGCCAATTGGACAATGTGTGTCAAAGTAGCCAAGAGGTCCTCAAGGCCTATCATAGTCTCGCTTCAACCCATTTCTCTAACTGCATCTGACACCTACATGCTCTGCACACCCAGCCACATGCAATTGTTTGGGTTTTCATGAATGCATGGTGCTTTCCTATGCCCATTTCCTATGCTGTTCCTATGCCTAGAAGGTTCTTTCTCTCCTGTGTCCACCACTGGTAAATAATATCATATAGGATTCCCACTGTTTGAAAATGAGAGAAAAATCAACTCACAGTGATATAAGAATAAAAAAACATATGGGCAGGCTGGGGTAATTGAACAGTCCATGGGCAATATTTGAAGCACAGCTTAGTTTAGGGTTCAAATGGTATTAGCAGGGCAGGGTTTCTCTCTCTTGGTTCCTTGCCTCTATTTCCTTGATTCTGATTTCATTCTTAACCAGCCCCAGAAAAGTCACCAGATGGTTGCAGTAGGTTCTACACTTCCTTTCTTGTTGGCAAGGAGTTGGATATATCTTCATCTTTTCCAAAAAATAGTGGTTCCAGAAAGGAAGTTCCTTGTCCCTGACTGGTCCAACTTGTGCCCATTTATGAACCAAGAATGGTGGCCAAGAAGATCAAACGCCTTGACTATCTGAGTCTAGTCGTATGTTCCTCTCCGAGGTCCAGGAGCTGAGTCAACTTCACCCAAAGCACAAGGTCCCAGAGAGGCCCCTGGTGTCCCAAAGCGAAATGCCAAATCTGGGGCAAAAGCAACAGATACCACTACTTTCGCAACCACTTGAAAAACTCTTACTCTTTCTTTGAAACCTCTATTTTGCCTCCTACATGAAATTTTACAACCCTACAAAATCAGGTTCTGTATATTCTGGGCTCCCAAATCATTCTGTAGAAACCCCTTCTGCAACATCTATCCCAAGGTATTCAACTCTGCTGCCAGGCAGGGACCCAGGCTTATTCACCTCTTTATTCCCTGCATATAGCATGTTTCATAGAATGGAGAAAATGCGAAGTAAGAGTTGATGAATAGATGACAATTTATACATTTTGGCCTCAGCTTTTTTTTTTTTTTTTTTAATTATCTTTTATCAAACTGCTGGATATATTCAGTTTGTGGTCAAACAAAACTACCCAGATTTAATTTTTTTTCCTTTTTACATGGATATCTTCCAAGATGGTTGTATTTCTCATCTGGTAAGAATGCAATTCATATTTTAAATCTAAACATAAGGCTTTGCTTTAGCAACCAATAGATTTTAACTCCCTGGTGTCTCTAGATATCCAACCTGAACAGATAGTTTAGAGTCTATCACACCCAGCTTTGTATCAATATGAACATCTGATTAGCAGCACTTCCAGGTCTTCACCAAATCACAAATTAAAATATTCAGTAGGATAGACCTGAACTCAGAGCCCCAGGGATCATTAATGGAAGTCTCTCTCCAGGTGCAAAAATAACTATCCACCACATTCCAGTGTTCAACAAGCTGGAAATCCACTGAATGGCATCATCATCAACTAAATACATCACTGTTTTATCAACAAGGACATCAAGGAGATCCTACCTCAGTTATCCAGCAAAAGTCAAGAGATACTGTGTCCTGATGTGTTTTATTTTTTTTTCACATTTTTTTTTTTTTTAACTCAATTAGGTTAACATTTTTTAAGTGGGAGATTTCACATAAAGTCTCATTCATTTACCTGTCTGGCCTGTGTCAGCAAAGGAAATCACAAACTCTGTTCTCTAACATTTCCCTAAGATTCCAAGTTGACTGTCAAGGATTTGGGAGATTATCATGTTCCATGCCTGGACCTCAGCAAGGGTCCAGCAGGAAATCAAACAGCCTCAGTCTGCACATTCCCAGTGCCCAGGAACACAAGATGCCACAGAGCAGACGCTGTATTTTTCGAACAGAGCTGAACATTAATGTTCTTTCTCAGAGTTAAAATTGTCTAATTAATCCCCCTTCTTTACCCATTAGACTTGATTCTGCCCTCTGGATCCATGTTGGAAATAATTAGCACTTCTTCCACATGTTTATCTATTTATGAAGGTTTTGCCTTCCCTTTCCTCCCAGGTGACAGTGAGTCTTGTCTTTTCCTATGTAAACAACTTTAGTTCTTTTCTGATCATTTTCCAATGAGTAGAGACTCCACATGCCATCCTCGTCACTTACTTCTTTAACCCATGAATATCTGACAGGATTCAGAGGGCAGAAAGGCATGAAGAGCTGAACGGGGAGCAGAAACTTTGAGACAAGTCAAAAAATTCCTACCTGAGAAACAAGAACCTCCTCAAAGGAATTATCAAGCAGCCTCAGGGATGGAAGGAATCTCAAGAAGCACCTGGCCCTTTCTAAGACAAACGCTAAGAGATTCATGGGTACTGGGAAAATCAGGTGTGGTTTATCTTCCTTGAGGTGGGCAAAGGAAACAGCAGACGGAATTTGGCAACAAACGCTCTTGTGGCCATTATCGGAGTTCATAAAGCAGGGTAAACCTGCTTTAGATGTTTAGACCAGGACATCTAAATTTTATTTTCTGTCCCCAGAAATAGTTAAAGTACAAAATTTGCAACTGTTATAAACTTCATGTCAAATGCAACTGGAGGCGGAAAAACTCTGCAAAACGCCTCTGTCTGGGATGTTGTTTCACCTGGGAACCAATTACCATCAGGAAGAGTGTTAGAGAATTAGGGAAACTAACCTTTTCTAATCCACTGTCTAACAGAAATCTCTTGGCAGTCAATCAGTAATGGCTGTGGTGGAGAGGCACATGAGAAGTCTCTCTCCCGGCCTCCCCAAAAGTAATTAAAGCCGGTTTAATAAGATTGCCCGAGAGCTTGGAGTTTGAATGCAGAGAAAGAGAGCAGCAATGAGTGAGACCAGACTTTCAGGCAGAAGCAGGAGTGATGAATTAGAACTGTTTGGTGTGAATCACCTTGAGCCTCTCTGGCAAACGTGGTATGTGGAGTTCTGGAAATAGGTGCCTGAATAAACAAAAAGGCTATGATCAGTGCGACATTAAACAGCCAAGGGGAGGAGAAATCAAAAAGGATCAATGGTGTCTAAGATCTGCCTCCTGTTCCCAACTTGGGAGAAAACACAGCTCTCAAATCCTACCCTCTTTCCCTGTAAAGGTGGAAACAGCCTGGGTTTAGAAACCAGACTGCGCTAAGTTTAAAGGCCAGTTCTGCCCCTTAGAGTGGCTCTTACTTGAACAACTAACTTCCCTCGCTTTCCTAAGCCTCAATTGCCTCATCTATAAAATGGGATAATGGTAATGCCTCTTAAGAACTTCATGAGGGGTAAGTGGGATTATGCATTTAAAGTGCTGCGCAGAAACCAACTCCCAGCAATCATTTCATACATCAGGTATTGTCCTCAGCTACTAATACCCCTCAGAGTCTCAGATTCTACATCCAGATAATGGGGTAATAATATCTCACATGAGGACGTTGTTAGGTTGATATGAGATGCAGAATATGACGCTCTCAACTATGCTCAGTATGAAGCAGGCGCTAAAACACGGCAGCTCCTATTCCTTCCCTGGGCTAAAAATGCTGTAGATAGGACACCAACAAAGAATTAATAGCAAGAAAACTGTTTATAGAACCCTCACTTTGCAATATGTGGGGGTGGAGGGCTGAGGAATAGAAAGCAGTAAGATGAACTTTGAATACAGTGTTTTGCTTCTTTCCTTTCACAAACCTTCACTATAGGGAAACACAGTTCAAGTCCCTTCCAGTAGAATTATTTTCCCTTATTCCACCTGTTGGAAGCAGTGAGCTGGCCCCGCGCCACGCTACCTCTCAGAGCTGGAAAGCCTTGAAGACAGAGTGATAGCAGCCAGGGGTGCTGGCAGCCCCCAGACAGAACCACATGGTTTGTTATACATTACACATAAATTACCTTTTGGCATGGAGCTAAACAAAATGACTTAAAATAATTTTGCATTTTACTAACAGAGCCCTTTCTATAGCATCGTTTCCCACCAAATAGACTCTGTCTGCATATGCCCATGCCCAGTGCATCCTGGTCAGCTGCCCTGTGATTTAAGATCAGCTATTTCTTGTCTCCATCCTACGTAATGAAGTCAGTCACATTTTATTGCCAAATGGTCCTGGTAATGCCTCTGTAACTGCCCACTGAAGGTGCTTTTGCTTTCAGGAATAAAGAGCGAATCCGAATTTCACCGAGATAAACTCGTAGCTGGGTCAATACATTGAATGGTTATCATTTGTACCCTGCACTTTATCTATTTTTAGGCCTTATTCCTGCAAGGGAATAAAAATGTATTACCTGAGTGCATAAAAGCTACAAGCCTGGGGGGAAGGGAAGGAAGAGCTGTTAACTGTTTTCTGTAAGGTGGGGTTGCTGAAGGAGCAAGGCTTCAACTGCTGGAGGAATAAAGTACAGCAGGGATGGGAGTCAAGAAGAAGAAGGGAAAATCACTTACGCTAGCTCCCTCTTTGCATTTTACAAGGCCCTTTTTCTCATGGATGACATGAACACACGGTAGGTGTTCAATAACTATTTACTGAATTGATGCATGGGTAGATAAAGGAATTGGGAGATTCCTGATCAACATCCAGATTTCCAGCTTCTCCTGAGAAGTCAGAAGATCCAACAAGACTGAATCATTAGGGAAGCAGTGATCTGGGGCTGAGTAGCAGCTGCTGCCCACTGAAGACAGCCTCTGTTTTCTCCATTTCGGCACAGTTCTCACCACTCCCTATCATCTTATACTGGGTTCACTTCATTTACATGTATCACCTGCCAATATGGAGGCATTTAAGTTTGTTCACGTGACCTAAGCCATTGTAGGAATTATGCATGCTAAGTCTACTTTAGTCCCTGAAGAGGGTACAGCCAGAGCAGTGGTCGTCATCACTCACATTTCAAGTCCCTGCAAGCTTCCGTCCCAAGAGAGCTGGGGCTTCATTTCTGCAGGTGTCCAAGGGCTAAGGGGGCACAGCAATGGGTCTCCTGAGTGGTCAAAATGTCACAAAGCACATCTGTGCCTGCCTTGCTCTTACTGATAATTCTTTTGCCTCTGATATTCCCAAATTGTTGAACTTAAATCCTTCAAAATTCAAAAGAATCCAGTTTGCTTTTTTAGTAAGCTCTCAGTTAGTTTTATTAACCATCAAACTGTTTTACAAATGCTAACTTTGTTATTATTACTTCATATTCCACTGGGCCATTGCCTGCCACGAATCGATGGGGAAGGAAAGCAGGCAATTGATTTAGCTGATCAGGAAAACCAAATGGCTTCACACTAAATTAGTCAAAGACTTTAACAGTCCCTGCCCTTTAAGAGGGACCCAAATGAATGCAATTGGATGGGGGTGGGGGGGCAGCCAGAGGTACTCGCGGACCAAACTGCAAATTAAAACCTAAGGGGCACAAACCTATTGATATTCTAACCATTAGGAAAGCTTCTTTTGGACACAAGATCAAACAGCTGGGAGGCCCTGCAGTTTTATGGTAAAAGGAATACATTTCTAGGTTTAAAAGAACCATGTTTTAGGTCTGGCCTCGTCATGAGTTCTTAGCCTGTCTTAGTCCAGTCTCCTCATCTGTAAATGCCAATAATAATAGTAACTTCTTCTTCTCTCGGATTGAAGGTTAATTTAAATAAGGATTGTGTGGTTTCAATACTAATAGAAACACTTAGCAGAGCATCTGGTACATAGTAAATGCTTAGTAAATGTTGGCTGTAAAAGAGAAGTGTGCCCCTGGTCAAGTGATAAACTTAAATCTTGTCTGTGTTCAGTCAAACATAGAAACTCCACCATATGCAGGGGTTCTGCTTAAGTCCCCAGGCAAAAAAAACGGTCACACACTGCCCCAGACCTCTTGGCACTGAAACTCCAGCTGGAGTAATACACTCATAGACAATGATTACCATGTCATTTTACAAGTAGGTAAAAAAGTAGCCTAGAGGTCAGAATTACTCTGCCAGTCGGAGCCAAGAGTTGACGAAGAACCAAATCTATAGAGACAGAAAGTAGAGAAGTGGCTACCTGGAGCTGGGAGTGGGATGGGGGCTGACTGCAAAAGGGCATTAAAGATTATTTGGGGAATGTATAAGAGAATATATGTATAGCATTATAACATTTAAACATATTCTATCTTCAAGAAAAGGTTAATTGGTACCTTCTTTTTATAATATACATATTGGGGTAACAGAAATGTTTTGGTAATGAATGATGGTAATGGTAGCACAACATTGTTAATGTAATTAACACCACTTAAATATATATGGAAATGTTAAGTGTTAGAGAAGCATGATGTATGCAACCTACTCAAATGTTTAGACAATAGAGAGATTTGACAGACAGGCAGACAGACAGATAGATTATAGATAGATAGATAGATAGATAGATAGATAGATAGATAGATGATAGATACATATAGATAGATATAATAAATGTAATAAAATGCGAAGAGTTGGTAAATCTGGGTATCTGGGTGAGGGGTATATACTCAAGTTCTATGTATTGTTTTTGAATTATTTTTGCAACTTTCCTGTAAGTTTGGAGTTATTTCAGAATAAAAAGCTAAAAAAGATTCATTTTGGGAGAAGGGTACATTCCAAATTGGATTGTGGTGATGTTTCCAGAACTCTGAGAAAATGAGTATCTCAATAAATCATATCTCAACAAATCATACCTCAATAAAACAGTTAATTAAAGAATTAAAAAAAAAAAAGAGTTCACAAAGTAGTTGCCATTTGGGCCAAACCTTCAGGGTAGGTAAGATCCACACTACAGCAAAGGCAGAGAGCTGGAGAACTTACCTGATCCAGAAGTAGCAACACTGCAGGTAGAAGGAGAGGTGGAAGTTGGGTGTAAAAAGGCTGGCTGAGGCATTCCTCCTAAGCATTAAACCTCAGGGAGTGGGACTTCCAGCATATGGGACACAGTTATATTGCCCCACCCTCAGCAACGCCTGGCCTGTTTCATTTTACATTCTATCCTCTGCCCTAATGGTGGGCTTTGGCTTTGCAAGGAACTCATCTGAGCCCACTGCTCCAAACCAGAAATCCTCTCATCGAACATGAGAGCAGAGCGAAGTGTTTGATTTCTCGGATGTTTCCCAAGCGAAGCTTCCCCTTCACTGGCACTTAGAGGATTTGTAGCTTCTTTGCTGAAACGGCACAAGAGGTTTCTCAGCCTAATCCCCAGATCTTTGGAGTTGTGGCTGCATTCGGTTTGTGTTTCAAGAGCGTTGCGGTGTAATCTGTGACAGCGAGTTTCAAGCTCTCTGGGCAAGGAACAAACCGGCAGAAATCAAGGCACTCACAGGCTTTTAAAGATGAGAAAGCTGAGGCCAAGTACAGAACCTTTAGGGTTTCTTCCCAGACCACAGTTTCCCTAACTGCCCTATCTTCCACCTCAGTGAACAGGGTTTTAACTGTGACGCCACCCTTCTGGCCTCAGATCATTAAACCACTGGCCCCGGCTGGACCAACGAGATGATCTCTCCAGAGTGTTTGGAAATGAGCTGAGAAATGTTAGTTACTCTAGGCTGATCACTGGACCTACACCCATGGAGAAACATTCTGAAGCATTGACTTGTGGTCTGGAGAAAGAGAGGCAGGTGATCTGCACTTACTACCCTCCATCCTGAGTGCTGTCTCATTTCTGGGTCTTGGCCTCCACAAGGCTGGGCTGACTTTGTACCCTGGGGATTTACTGATGCCATATACACTTCCAATAAATTCCCAAATTTTGATTAAGCAAGTTGGAAACGGGTTCCTGTTACTTATGATCAAAGTGTCCTAATCGAGTCAGAGAGTGGCTTGCCCAATGCACAATGCACAAACAACATCAGATCCCTGCTTTCCTGCCAGACCAGAGATCTCGAGATCCATTACCCATGATGGCAGAGATCAGCAGTTCTTCAGACAGGGTGCTTACACAATTGTTTTCAGAAGCAAGTCCATTTCAAGTCCAACGTGAGAAGAGGGTGCATTTTATAATAGAGGGAAAGGTTCTAGTGTAGAAATCATAACACAAATGTCTAACTGTGTGAGACAAGCCAGAGACACCAACATCTGCAGGGCTTTATGGCCGTGGCAAGGCTTTCAGATTTGCTTAAATGCATTAATATGGGAAAACAGATTACAATATATAAAACACTTAGAACAGTGCCTGATACAAAATAAGTGCCAGTCACTATTTGTAAGTAATATTATTATTGTCCTCAGGACAATGGGAAACATTTGATGAATTTTTATCAGAGGTATGACATCAGTTTTGGATTTTGAAAGTACTCCCTGGATGTGGAGTGGAGAATGGATTGGTGAAGAGCCACAGAGAGTACCAGAAACAGCCAGAATGAGAGAAGACTGTGTATTTAACTAGAGTTGTATCAGCAGATAAAGAGATAACTAAAGAGTCAGAGACCTATTTAAGGGGTAAAATTGATAGGACTTTGTCATAGACTGGCTATATGGAATGAAGAAGTGAGCAGGCTCAACGATGACTTTCAGATTTAGATTGATAAATTAGATGTATGATAGTGTCATTTAACTGAGTCTATGAACACAGGAATAAAACTAGGTCATGCGGGGAAAGCTATGAGTTTAGTCTTTTGGGAATGTTGAATGAGAGGTGAATTTGAAACAACCAAGTGAAGACGATAAGCCTTTGGATACTGATTTCCAAACTCAGAGAAGAATCCTCAAAGGGAAAATTTTGTGTCATCATTGTTCCAAAGTTGAAGACATGGGTATGCATGGGATGTTCCAAAGGGAGTGCCCAGAGTCACATTCTCAGAGAAAAATAATGGGATCTACTTAAGCATGACAGATGTCGTAGCCGCCCTAGAGAGCCCCAACTCCCCCAGTGCCTCAAGCCCTGGTTTAATAAATATTTACATTTCGAATAAACAAATCAATCAATCAATTCATGAGCAGAGTTGAAAATTAGAGTTGTCCAACAGATCCTTCTGTGGAGGCAGTGGGAGGGAATTATGGCCTGGAACCAACTTTTATTTCCTGAATCTTAGACTCCCTTTAACTACTTCCCAAATAATTTTTTTTTTTTAATTTTTGAGAATAGACACAGAGCCAAAAGTTGCAGATACATAAAATATATTGGTGACCTCATTTCCCACCAAATTTGGAGAGAGTCATCCTAGAATGTCTTGTTGGAAATTCTCTCAGCACATGGATTTGTACAACTGCGGTTAACAAATAGAAGAAGCAAGAGTAGTAAAAACAAGGTTAGTGAACTTTATGCAATGGAGTCAGACAACTTAATTTTTAAGAGTGGCTGCTGTGGTCGTCAAGTAACTGTGTTTTTATTGGAGAAGTTTATATTATGTTTAGATGCCTGCCACTCAAACAGACCCTTCAGAAGAAAACTGACCAACTGGCTTGCTCTTCAAACATAGCAGCCTGGATCAGTATGGGGCACACAGACCAAGGGGAGGCATTTTATATAGCGCTGCTTCTTAAATTTTAATGTGCAAAAGAATCACCTGGAAAGCTAGTTAAAACAGTTTCCTATGACTTATGCACAGAGATTGGAATACAGTAGGTCATGGTGAACTTGCATTTCCAGTAAGCTCCCAGGTGATGGCTGTTGTTGGTCCTAATGACCAATGCAAGGATTTTGCTTAACAGCCATTATCTCTGTAAGGGCAGGGGTACTTGGCACTCATGTGCCCAATGTGCCTGGTGCATAGTAGGTGTCAGGCTATAGTAATCACTAAGTAAATATCCGTTGAATAAATAATCCTCTTTTTTGGAGTTTCAATATTTAACAACAGTCAGTTGGTAGAGAATAGAAAGTCAAAAGACACAACTAGAGAAGGCAGTAGTTAGGAGCCATTAGGCAAAAGAAGTCATGAGACAAACCAAAGGCTTTAGTCTGCAGGAGCTATGCATGAGCCAAAACCTACAGAAAAGAGGAATAGAGGAAAATTAATTAGTAGTATCCAGGGTAGTGGAAGCAATGACTAAAATTAATTGAGTTGTATATTCCCAGAGGGCTAGAAAAATCTCCTGCTGATGAGGTGACAACACACCAGATTGCAGAGTTCTAGTTCTTGAAAAATCTTTCAATCTCCATAAAATATGGTAACAACCAATTCCTGCCTTCCTTCTTTTTCCATATATCCTCACCATCCTCTCTTCCCCATTAATAAGGAAATGGTTCCCCACAACTAGAAAGAACCTAATAACAACCACCTTAGTCCAGGAGACCTGGATTCAAAACCTGAATTTATGACACAATTGTTGGCCTGCCAGGAAAAAAATCATTTAAATCCTCCAAATTTAAGTTTGTTCATCTGTGAAATGGAGATAGCATTGCAACTTCCCAAGAATAATGGGCATAAAACTTCAAATACAATGACTGGCACATGGTAAGAATTCAATAAATGTGTATGGATTATGAATCTGAAATGTTTGCGCAAATTTGAGAGTGTATCGTAATTAACACATTCATTCATTCTACAATAGATTTTTAAGCACCAGCTAAGCCCCAGGCATTTTACTAGGTACTAGGGATATGGTAGAGAACAAGAGAGAGAAATCCCTTTGCTCTCATGGAGTTAAAGCATTAAAGTGGAAGTGAGAAGCCATGAAAATGAAAAATAGGCAAAAAATATAGTATTATTGGACAGTGCGTCAAGATGGTTCAGGTTACAATTTTAGATTTGGCAGCCCAGAAAGGCATAACTGCATGAGTAAAGACCTGAAGAAAATGAGGGAAAAATTTTGTGGATAGTGCCTGGAGTTTCGAGGAACAGTAAGGAGACCCATGTGTCTGAGGAAGAATGAAGTCATGAAGCCAGGAGATGAAGTCAAAGAGGAGTTGTCTTCAAAGAGAGACTGAAGATCACGAAGGGCCTCACAGGTCTTTATAAGGAGTCTGGCTTTTACTGAAGCAAATAAGAAGCATAGTTTAGTTTTGAAGACAAATGTGGTATAATATAACTTATCTATAAGGGATCAATCTGTCTGCTCTATTGAAATCACTTCATAAGTGGAAGCCGGGAGCTCAGTTTACATTTTGCAATAATTCAGACAAGATACAATGTGGGCTTAGACTCAGGTGGATCAATGGAGAGGAAAAGAATCCTATCACCAACACTGACACACAGGACATTGTGGAAATCAAAGTCAACAGACGGGAAAGAGGTACAGACCCCAAGTAATACACAAAGCAATATTTCCACACCTTCTCTTAGCTCAGCTTCACTGATAGTTTATTGAAGAGGAATTGGGTCTTCTTTGGTACCTTGTATATTCCAGCTTCTTCTTTACATACGGAATTTAATTCCTTTCCTCCTTTTCATTCTTTAACCCTTTCAAATCTGGATTCGTTCCTTTAAAACTATTGCCAAATCCTTAGGAAACATTTAAGTCCCCATCTTAAATACCTCCGAGCAGCGTGCAGGTACAATTGGCTTTGGTAGCACCAGCTCTCCTAATTTCCTTCCAGATCATCTGGCTACCCTTTCTCAGTCTAACCTGGAACCTCATACTCTTCCTATCATGTTAGAATTTACCACATCTCAGGCCTGGACCTCCCCTTTCTCACTCCGCTTTATCTCCCTAGGTAATGATATCAAGTCCCACGGCTTGCAATATCATCCATTGCCAGTCACTCCCCAAATCACACTTTGTCCTGACCTCAGAATGATACATACAACTGCTTTCTCAACCTCTCTATTTGTCTGTCTAACAGGCATCTCAAACTTCACACATCCAGACAGGATTCTTGATTTCTTCCCCCATCTCCACATGTGTCCCATCTTCTATAGTATTCCTATAATGATAACTTCTTAAACTGTGTTGCCAACTTTTAACAATCTTGAAGGTTCTTGGGAAAAAAACGCAAAGATCTGTTAACACGGAACCCTTATTCCTACAGGCTGATAGCCTACCATAGGCAGCCCATGTGTGCTCCAGTTTTCAAGTTCCTAGCTCGCTCACTTCACACAAATATTTTTTTTTTTTTAATCTTCATTTTATTGAGATATATTCACATACCATGCAGTCATACAAAACAAATCATACTTTCGATTGTTTACAGTACCATTACATAGTGGTACATTCATCACCCAAATCAATCCCTGACACCTTCATTAGCACACACACAAAAATAACAAGAATAATAATTAGAGTGAAAAAGAGCAATTAAAGTAAAAAAGAACACTGGGTACCTTTGTCTGTTTGTTTCCTTCCCCTATTTTTCTACTCATCCATCCATAAACTAGACAAAGTGGAGTGTGATCCTTATGGCTTTCCCAATCCCACTGTCACCCCTCATAAGCTACAATTTTATACAACTGTCTTCGAGATTCATGGGTTCTGGGTTGTAGTTTGATAGTTTCAGGTATCCACCACCAGCTACCCCAATTCTTTAGAACCTAAAAAGGGTTGTCTAAAGTGTGCGTAAGAGTGCCCACCAGAGTGACCTCTCGGCTCCTTTTGCAATCTCTCTGCCACTGAAGCTTATTTCATTTCCTTTCACATCCCCCTTTTGGTCAACAAGATGTTCTCCGTCCCACGATGCCAGGTCTACATTCCTCCCCGGGAGTCATATTCCACGTTGCCAGGGAGATTCACTCCCCTGGGTGTCTGATCTCACGTAGGGGGGAGGGCAGTGATTTCACCTTTCAAGTTGGCTTAGCTAGAGAGACAGGGCCACATATGAGCAACAAAGAGGCATTCGGGAGGAGGCTCTTAGGCACAACCGTAGGGAGGCCTAGCCTCTCCTTTGCAGCAACCATCTTCCCAAGGGTAAAACCTGTGGTAGAGGGCTCAACCCATCAAACCACCAGTCCCCTATGTCTGTGGTCATGTTAGCAACCATGGAGGTGGGGTAGGCGAATACCCCTGCATTCTCCACAAGCTCCTCAAGGGGGCACTACATCTTTTTTTTTTCCTTGTTTTTCTTTTTTTTTTTTTTTTTAACTTTCCCTTCTTTTTTAAATCAACTGTATGAAAAAAAAGTTAAAAAGAAAACAAACATACAATAAAAGAACATTTCAAAGAGACCATAACAAGGGAGTAAGAAAAAGACAACTAACCTAAGATAACTGCTTAACTTCCAACATGTTCCTACTTTACCCCAAGAAAGTTACCTAATATAGCAACATTTCTGTGAACTTGCTCCTACTATATCCATCAGAAATTAACAGACCATAGTCATTCCTGGGCATCCCCAGAACGTTAAATAGCTTACCTGTTCTTCTTGGATTATTGTTCCCCCTTCCTTAATTGCTCTCTATTGCTAGTTCCCCTACATTCTACATTATAAACCATTTGTTTTACATTTTTCAAAGTTCACATTAGTGGTAGCATATAATATTTCTCTTTTTGTGCCTGGCTTATTTCACTCAGCATTATGTCTTCAAGGTTCATCCATGTTGTCATATGTTTCACGAGATCGTTCCTTCTTACTGCCGCGTAGTATTCCATCGTGTGTATATACCACATTTTATTTATCCACTCATCTGTTGAAGGACATTTGGGTTGTTTCCATCTCTTGGCAATTGTGAATAATGCTGCTATGAACATTGGCGTGCAGATATCTGTTCGTGTCACTGCTTTCCGATCTTCCGGGTATATACCGAGAAGTGCAATTGCTGGATCGAACGGTAACTCTATATCTAGTTTTCTAAGGAACTGCCAGACTGACTTCCAGAGTGGCTGAACCATTATACAGTCCCACCAACAATGAATAAGAGTTCCAATTTCTCCACATCCCCTCCAGCATTTGTAGTTTCCTGTTTGTTTAATGGCAGCCATTCTAACCGGTGTTAGATGGTATCTCATTGTGGTCTTAATTTGCATTTCTCTAATAGCTAGTGAAGCTGAACATTTTTTCATGTGTTTCTTGGCCATTTGTATTTCCTCTTCAGAGAACTGTCTTTTCATATCTTTTGCCCATTTTATAATTGGGCCGACTGTACTATTGTCATTGAGTTGTAGGATTTCTTTATATATGCAAGATATCAGTCTTTTGTCAGATACATGGATTCCAAAAATTTTTTCCCATTGAGTTGGCTGCCTCTTTACCTTTTTGAGAAATTCCTTTCAGGTGCAGAAACTTCTAAGCTTGAGGAGTTCCCATTTATCTATTTTCTCTTTTGTTGCTTGTGCTTTGGGTGTAAAGTCTAGGAAGTGGCCGCCTATTACAAGGTCTTGAAGATGTTTTCCTACATTATCTTCTAGGAGTTTTATGGTACTTTCTTTTATATTGAGATCTTTGGTCCATTTTGAGTTAATTTTTGTGTAGGGGGTGAGGTAGGGGTCCTCTTTCATTCTTTTGGATATGGATATCCAACTCTCCCAGCCCCATTTGTTGAAAAGACCATTATGACTCAGTTCAGTGACTTTGGGGGCCTTATCAAAGATCAGTCGGCCATAGATCTGAGGATCTATCTCCGAATTCTCAATTCGATTCCATTGATCTATATGTCTATCTTTGTGCCAGTACCATGCTGTTTTGGCAACTGTGGCTTTATAATAAGCTTCAAAGTCAGGGAGTGTAAGTCCTCCCACTTCGTTTTTCTTTTTTAGAGTGTCTTTAGCAATTCGAGGCATCTTCCCTTTCCAAATAAATTTGATAACTAGCTTTTCCAAGTCTGCAAAGTAGGTTGTTGGAATTTTGATTGGGATTGCATTGAATCTGTAGATGAGTTTGGGTAGAATTGACATCTTAATGACATTTAACCTTCCTATCCATGAACATGGAATATTTTTCCATCTTTTAAGGTCCCCTTCTATTCCTTTTAGTAGAGTTATATAGTTTTCTTTGTATAGGTCTTTGACATCTTTGGTTAAGTTTATTCCTAGGTACTTGATTTTTTTAGTTGCTATTGAAAATGGTATCTTTTTCTTGAGTGTCTCTTCAGTTTGTTCATTTCTAGCATATAGAAACATTACTGACTTATGTGCATTAATCTTGTATCCCGCTACTTTGCTAAATTTGTTTATTAGCTCTAGTAGGTGTATCGTTGATTTCTCAGGGTTTTCTAGATATAAGATCATATCATCTGCAAACAATGACAGTTTTACTTCTTCTTTTCCAATTTGGATGCCTTTTATTTCTTTGTCTTGCCGGATTGCCCTGGCTAGCACTTCCAGCACAATGTTGAATAACAGTGGTGACAGCGGGCATCCTTGTCTTGTTCCTGATCTTAGAGGGAAGGCTTTCAGTCTCTCACCATTGAGTACTATGCTGGCTGTGGGTTTTTCATATATGCTCTTTATCATGTTGAGGAAGTTTCCTTCAATTCCTACCTTTTGAAGTGTTTTTATCAAAAAGGGATGTTGGATTTTGTCAAATGCTTTTTCAGCATCTATTGAGATGATCAATTGATTTTTCCCTTTCGAGTTTTAATGTGTTGTAATACATTGATTGTTTTTCTTATGTTGAACCATCCTTGCATGCCTGGAATGAACCCCACTTGGTCATGGTGTATGATTTTTTTAATGTGTCTTTGGATTCGATTTGCAAGTATTTTGTTGAGGATATTTGCATCTATATTCATTAGGGAGATTGGCCGGTAGTTTTCCTTTTTTGTAGCATCTTTGCCTGGTTTTGGTATTAGATTGATGTTAGCTTCATAAAATGAGTTAGGTAGTGTTCCATTTTCTTCAATGTTTTGAAAGAGTTTGAGTAAGATTGGTGTCAGTTCTTTCTGGAAAGTTTGGTAGAATTCCCCTGTGAAGCCATCTGGCCCTGGGCATTTATTTGTGGGAAGATTTTTGATGACTGATTGGATCTCTTTGCTTGTGATGGGTTGGTTGAGGTCTTCTATTTCTTCTCTGGTCAGTCTAGGTTGTTCATATGTTTCCAGGAAATTGTCCATTTCCTCTACATTATCCAGTTTGTTGCCATACAGTTGTTCATAGTATCCTCTTATAATTTTTTTTAATTTCTTCAGGATCTGCAGTTATGTCACCTTTTTCATTCATTATTTTGTTTATATGGGTCTTCTCTCTTTTTGATTTTGTCAGTCTAGCTAGGGGCTTGTCAATCTTGTTGATCTTCTCAAAGAACCAACTTTTGGTGATATTTATCCTCTCTATTGTTTTTTTGTTCTCTATGTCATTTATTTCTGCTTTAATCCTTGTTATTTCTTTTCTTCTACTTGGTTTAGGATTGGTTTGCTGTTCATTTTCTAGCTTCTTCAGTTGCTCCATTAGTTCTTTGATTTTGGCTCTTTCTTCCTTTTTAATATATGCGTTTAGTGCTATAAATTTCCCCCTTAGCACTGCTTTTGCTGCATCCCATAGGTTTTGGTATGTTGTGTTCTCATTTTCATTCGTCTCTATATATTTAGCAATTTCTCTTGCTATTTCTTCTTTAACCCACTGATTGTTTAGGAGTGTGTTGTTTAACCTCCAGGTATTTGTGAATTTTCTAAGTCTCTGATGGTTATTGACTTCTAATTGTATTCCATTGTGGTCAGAGAATGTGCTTTGAATAATTTCAATCTTTTTAAATTTATTGAGGCTTGTTTTATGTCCCAGCATATGATCTATTCTGGAGAAAGTTCCGTGAGCACTAGAAAAGTATGTGTATCCTGGTGATTTGGGATGTAATGTTCTGTATATGTCTGTTAAATCTAATTCATTTATTAGATTGTTTAGGTTTTCAATTTCCTTATTGGTCTTCTGTCTGGTTGATCTATCTATAGGAGAGAGTGATGTGTTGAAGTCTCCCACAATTATTGTGGAAACATCAATTGCTTCCTTTAGTTTTGCCAGTGTTTCTCTCATGTATTTTGTGGCACCTTGATTGGGTGCATAGACATTTACGATTGTTATTTCTTCTTGCTGAATTGCCCCTTTTATTAGTATGTAGTGGCCTTCTTTGTCTCTCAAAACATCCCTGCATTTGAAGTCTATTTTATCTGAGATTAATATTGCTACACCTGCTTTCTTTTGGCTGTAGCTTGCATGAAATATTTTTTTCCATCCTTTCACTTTCAGTTTCTTTGTGTCCCTGTGTCTAAGATGAGTCTCTTGTATGCAACATATTGATGGTTCATTTTTTTTGATCCATTCTGCGAATCTATATCTTTTAATTGGGGAGTTTAATCCATTTACATTCAACGTTATAACCGTGAAGGCATTTCTTGAATCAGCCATCTTATCCTTTGGTTTATGTTTGTCATATTTTTCCCCTCTGTCTATTAATATCCTTTATTGTACCCATACCGAATCTCTTTAGTACTGAACCTTTCTCCAAGTCTCTCTGTCCTTTCTTTGTTTCTCTGTCTATAGGGCTCCCTTGAGTATCTCCAGTAGGGCAGGACTCTTGTTAGCAAATTCTCTCAGCATTTGTTTGTCTGTGAAAAATTTAAGCTCTCCCTCAAATTTGAAGGAGAGCTTTGCTGGATAAAGTATTCTTGGCTGGAAATTTTTCTCACTCAGAATTGTAAATATATCGTGCCACTGCCTTCTCACCTCCATGGTGGCTGCTGAGTAGTCACTACTTAGTCTTATGCTGTTTCCTTTGTATGTGGTGAATTGCTTTTCTCTTGCTGCTTTCAGAACTTGCTCCTTCTCTTCTGTGTTTGACAGTGTGATCAGTATATGTCTCGGAGTGGGTTTATTTGGATTTATTCTATTTGGGGTTCGCTGAGCATTTATGATTTGTGTATTTATGTTGTTTAGAAGATTTGGGAAGTTTTCCCCAACAATTTCTTTGAATACTCTTCCTAGACCTTTACCCTTTTCTTCCCCTTCTGGGACACCAATGAGTCTTATATTTGGACGTTTCATATTATCTATCATATCCCTGAGGTCCATTTCAATTTTTTCAATTTTTTTCCCCATTCTTTCTTTTATGCTTTCATTTTCCATTCTGTCATCTTCGAGGTCACTGATTCATTGTTCAACTTCCTCTAGTCTTGTACTATGAGTGTCCAGAATCTTTTTAATTTGGTCAACAGTTTCTTTAATTTCCAGTAAGATCATCCATTTTTTTATTTAGTCTTGCAATGTCTTCTTTATGCTCTTCTAGGGTCTTCTTGATTTCCTTTGTCTCCCGTACTATGGTCTCATTGTTCATCTTTAGTTCTTTGAGTAGCTGCTCTAGGTGCTGTGCCTCTTCTGACCTTTTGATTTGGGTGCTTGGGCTTGGGTTATCCATATCGTCTGGTTTTTTCATAGGCTTTATAATTTTCTGTTGTTTTTGGCCTCGTGGCATTTGCTGAACTTGATAGGGTTCTTTTAGGATTTGTAGACCAATTGAAGTTCTTATCTCTAATTTATCAGATCTACAGCTTCGTGGAGTACACTTTCTCTAACTAACCAGCAGGTGGCGTCCACGAGCCACCTGTTCTCCACAAGCCAGTTCTCCCCTGCTTAGCCTTTTTGGTGAGTGGGGGAGTGAGTCTTGTGGGGTCCAATTGGTGTACCAAGCTTGCGTGTGTAGTTGGTGTTGCCTGCCCTGTATATGGGGCGTGTTTCTGGGCAGTCGGGGGGGGGGGTGGCTCTAACAATCAAATCTCCATGGTGATCCTAGAGTTTTAAGGCTGCTGCAATAGTCTAATCCTTCAGTTCAGTCCTGCCACAGTTTGTCTCTGCCACTGACCCACAAGTCCTTGGTATTGGCGTATGGCTCCTGAGACTTGCAAGTGGGCCCCTCTTCCAGGCCGTGCACCCCCTGGTCCTCTGTTGAGGGATGACTGTGCTATGTCACAGGTGAGTGCCATCCCCCCAGGGCAGTTCTGGGCTGCTGGGCTGTGTAGGGAGGCTCCCAGTCTGCTGAAATGATGGCTGAATGGGGCTTTGTTAATTCACACTGCTCTACCTTTCCAACTCTGGGACAATCAGCTGAGGTTGCAGGGAAGGCTAATGTCCACGCCCAGTTTTGTGGTGTGTGCCTGTTATTTGAAGCACTTCCGTCACACTGGGTTGTCTGGGGCAGTTCTGGGCTATGGGGCTGGCGATGGGCAGGAGTGTTTCCTGTCCACCAGGATGATGGCTGTGAGTGGACACCCCCCTTTTCTTGGGAAGTTGTGGTGTTTAGTGAATTTTCTCAGCCACTGGATTATTGCGTTTTGTCTCAGAGCTCTCCTAGTTGTGCTCTTGACTTGACCTGCCCAAATTGCAGGTCTTTGAAGCTTTCTGTATTGGGCTTCTTAGAGTAATTGTTTTAGAAAAAGAAAAAAGGATTAAAAAAAAAAAAAAAAGGGCCCTCCTCAGAGATCTAATGGGTTATTGAAATGCTAAGAGACAAAGCAACCAGGACCATTAAGGAAAGGTCCACAGGGCAGAGAGATCAGCTTTTCTTCAGGATTTGCATATGCGCCTCAGGGCCTGAGCTCCCTCCGGCCTGAGCTCTGCCCTTCCCCTTTCTATGTTCACCAGAACTCCAAAAATCCTCCGCTTTTATTTTGGAGTTTTTCATGTTGTTTTTTTTCTATGCCTGTCTCCTCTCTGCTGGGCTGGCTTCTCTCAGATTCTCTGGTGTCTGGTCTCCGTCTATCTATGGTTGGAGTTTGGATCAGCAGAATGAGTTTCCGATAAGTTCTGCCACTGCAGTTCTCCCTTCTTCCCGGAGCTGACAGCCCCTCCTCCCACGGGACTGAGCCTGGCAGGGAGGGGTGCGGGTCCCCTGGCCGCAAAAACTTACAGATTTCGCTGATCTCAGCAGTTCCACGTTTTCATGAGTGTTGTATGAAGTATGCCCAAAGTCAGATTTCTCTGTGGTGTCCAGTCCACGCAGTTCCTGGCTTTCTACCTACTTTCCTGGAGGAGTAACTAAAACATACAGCTCACCAGTCTGCCATCTTGCCCCGCCTCCACTTCACACAAATTTATCACCTACCTGCCCTGCAGGCATTTGGGATTGCAACCCCTATTCCATCCTCCCCTCCTTGAGCACCCTATCATCCATCCACACTGGCTTTCTTTTAGTTCCTTAAATGAGCCAGATTCTTTTCTGCCTCAGTACCTTTCCTCTGCCTGGAAAACTCCCCCTAATTCTCTACCAAGCTGCCCCTACTCAGCCTTTAGATTTCAGTCAAATATCACTTCCATTATCACCATCACCAGCCCCCATCTAAATCGTTCTTGTCACATGCTCCTTGTTGTAGTTCGCTAATGCTGCTGGAATGCAAAACACCAGAAATGCATCGGCTTTTATAAAGGGGGTTTATTTGGTTACAAAGTTACAGTCTTAAAGCCATGAAGTGTCCAAGGTAAGTCATCAACAATCAGGTACCTTCATGGAGGATGGCCAATGGTGTCCAGAAAACCTCTGTTAGCTGGGAAGGCACATGGCTGGTGTCTGCTCCAGAGTTCTGGTTTCAAGACGGCTTTCTCCCAGGATGTTCCTCTCTAGGCTTCAGCTTCTCTCCAAAATGTTACTCTCAGCTGCTCTTGGAGTGTTTGTCCTCTCTCAGCTTCTCCGGAGCAAAAGTCTGCTTTCAAAGGCCGTCTCCAAAATGTCTCTGTGAACTGCAATTCCTCTCTCAGCTCCTGTGCTTTCTTCAAAGTGTCCCTCTTGGCTGTAGCTCCTCTTCAAAATGTCACTCTCAGCTGCACTGAGTTCCGTCTGTTTGTCAGCTCATTTATATGGCTCCAGTGATTTAGTTTAGACCCACCCTGAATGGGTGGGGTAGCACCTCCATTGAAATTATCCAAAGTCATCACCCACAGTTGGGTGGGGCACATCTCCATGGAAACACTCGAAGAATTACAATCTAATCAACACTGATATATCTGCCCACACAAGATTACATCAAAGATGAGGGGGTTTTGGGGGACATAATACATTCAAACTGGCACACTCCTTCAACAGCACTTTCTATAATTTGAAATTCTGTGCACATGTGTACTTAATGGTTTAGTGCTTTTTCCCCTCACACAGACTATACATTCCATAATTTCATTATCTATGGTGTTCATCACCGGGTATGTAGTTCTTGGCATATAATAAATACCCAATAAATATTGGTTAAATTAGTGAATAAATGACTATCATCTGCATCTGCTTTATAATATGCCGAGGGTCAATTTTCTCATCTGTAACATAGTAACAATGATATTTGCCCTTCTTTGTGCATGCATTACTTGGTGGGTCAAATAAACCATGAGGTAGCATGCAATTTTATTAAGTTTTTATTCTTCAGAAAAGAAAGACTATTCTATTCATGTTTATATCACCAGTACCTGGTATGTCCAAGAAATGTGTGTTGAATTGAATTGCTATTATTATATGTCTATGGAAAGACAAAAACAAAAGTTAATGTCATTTCTTAGTCCACAGTCCATGCTCCTACACATTCTACTTAAAAAAGATGTTTTGACCTGATCATAAGGTTTGGAGATCTTAAAGTAAGTATGTTTGGGGTGAATCAATAAATTTATGGCCTGGGGCAAAGCTTTTTTGCCCTGCACAAGTTTTTTTTTTTATCTCATCTGTTTGTTTTACAGGCTGAAAAGCACCTGAAGTTTGTCAATAATGGTGACACTTATTGCTTGAAGGTTTGGACAGATTATAGAAAGTCTGTCTTCAACCACAGAAACATAATAATTTTGGATATGTACTTCACACACACAGCAAAGGTTAAAGCTATGATGATGGGGGAGGGAGGCATGAAACTCTGTCTGTATGGTCAGCAGAAGAATACGCACATTTGTCTGAAAGGCTCCAAGCATCAACCTCTGCAAGTCTCCAGTAAATACGTGCTCAGTAAACCACCTGGCTTCCCTCTATACGGCTTTATCTATGACTCCACCGTCCAATTCACATCCTGGTCTGGTTGGGAAGAGTATGAATAGAATGAAAGTTTAACGGGCCTCTGCTATGTGCCAGAACTAGGTTACGCATCCCCTCTTACCACAACTTATTTCATCCTCCTTAGGAGGAATAGTTATCCCTTTTTAGAGGCAGAAAGTGAGGTTCAAGTAGGCTGAATAACTTGCCCCAGGTCATAAAACTGGCTAACAGTAAAAGGCAGTGGTATCTTTATTTAAGAATGTATTCAAAGGACAACACATTTAAAAACAGAAATTAGTGGACTAAGTACACATAAGTTTCAATGGAGTTTATGCAGAAGCCCAGAGAGGCAAATAGTCAATCCCTCGTTACTCAAGTCTCCATCCACACATCCCCAGCACACGGCTGATGTGCTGAAAGACATGAATTTTGGAGTCAAACAGATCTAGATTTAAATTCTTCCTCCTTGGCTGATGAGCTATATAATGCCAAGGGATTTTGTTTAATTCCTCTGTACCTCTAGTCAGATGGTCCTGCTATACAATGGTTGCCCGGCCTACAATAGACACATAATAAATGATAACTTCCCTTTTCCTCCTCCTCATCTCAAACAAGATGATACTTATTCTAAAAACTGACAGTGATAATAAGCATTTTACTGAGTGTTTGCTATTTGTCAGGAACCCAGTTAAGCCCTTTACATGGAGTATTTCATTCAATACTCACCACTACCTTTTTTTCTTCCACACTGAGTATCGGAGAGTTTAAATAGCTTGCCCAACCTTGATGACAGAGTCAGGACTTGAACTCGAGTCTATTTTATGCTAAACCCCAACCTATTTAACCACTATGCTATATTGCCTCTCTCACTACACTCCAAGATACTTTTTTGTTCATTCAGGTTTGTTTTTCACAGTAATATTACCTGTCCTATACCTATGGCATTCTAGATTTATGCACAAGCACCAGAAAAATTTAGAGGTTGAAATGTCAGATGACATCAACTCAGGCTGTGAAAAAAATTAGCTGGCCTGATCAGATATTATGATGGACAGGAAATTATGAGAAGTCAATATCACTGGTGGATATCTACTTTTGGTATTATTTTAATTTAAAAGTAGTCTTACAAATCCAAAAGGACCTACAGATATTAAGTACTTGGAATATTCATTATGTGATGGTATATTCCTCTAACACTACTTGTACATTAACAAGAGGAAAAGGCCAAGAAAGCGAGGGAAGAGGCAAACAATTTTATTATTTTTAAAACAGAATTTTTATGCAGGTATGTTTGTGTTTCACACTCCAGGCCAGGCTTCTTTCCTAGCTGCTGCTTCAGAGAACCAGCAAACCGACTGATCTGGCTTGGAGATAGTACTCTTCAGGTGAACCTATCCCAGAAGTCCTTGGGGCTACAGAATATACGAAGGGTCTGGGCTTCCATGAAGCGAATACAAAGAAGAATGAAGCATTTCATGCTTTAGAGCAGTGGTGTTCTCAACCTGGGGCTATTTTGCACTCCAGGGGACATCTGGCAATGTCTGGATTCATTTTTGTTTGTCACAGTTGGGTGGGGGATGATGCTACTGGCAGCTTAGTGGGTAGATGCTACAAAACATCCTACAATGCACAGGACAGCCCTCCACAGTAAAGAAGTACCCACCTAAAATGTCAACAGTGTCAAATTTGAGAAATCTTGATATAGAGGAAATATCTCTGCTTTTGAATTCTTTTTTAATTTTATCTTTTGAAAAGCAAATTACTGTCACCCTGTCAATAAAATGATCTTTCTAAAACTTACTCCATTAGATTATTTCCTTAATGGTGGTCTGAATCCCTCAGAAAAGCATGCAGGACTCTCCATGAGTTGGCTTCTGCTTACATTCTATTTCTGTCTCCCATCCAAGACTTCCTATAATTAACCCAAACAAGCCTGGAATCTTTACACCCCTCCCTGTGCCTTTCCACACCATTTTATTTCAATCTGGTAAACCTTTCCTTTCTTCTCCATCTAGCAAAACTCTATTCATCCTTTAAGGCTTCAGCACTTGTCCTAAATCTTTCTGAAAATCCTTACTACTCAAAGTAGTGTTTTTTGTCCAATAGCATCAGCATCACCTGAGAGCTTATTAAAAAACAGAATTTCACGCCCCACCACAGATCTACTGAATCAGAATCTGCCTTTCAACAAGATCCCCAGGTGATCTGTTTGCACATTAAAGCTCAAGAAGCACTTGTGTGTTCCTGCTGTGTTTCCTGCTGCATCCTCTACATTTCCAGAACATCCTAAATGGACCCCTGACTCACTTCTAATATACTCATAAAACAATTGTCTGTGTCTGTGTCTTTATCTCCACTCTGTGATCTTGATCAGGGGGAGGATGATATTTTATTCATCTTTATATCACTGGCATCAAAATAGAACTGACATACACCAGACATCCAATACATTAGACTAAATAAATAAATAACAATGAATATCAACCCATGCTTCCTCAAGCCCTTCCTGTGCTTGGCAGTCGAGACACAGTGATGAATAAAACAGGCCTGGTTGCTACATTTTCTGGGACTGATATTCTGGCTTGGGAACACTTGGGATGCTATGGGAGCAGATAAGAAATGTGGGATGGTGACAGCCCTCCTGCTAATTTAGTCTTGTTCCTTGAGGAAGCGACATTTTCACTAAGGGATTGTGGTAGATTGAATTACGAACCCAAAGCAGACATGCTCTTAATCTTAATCTGTGTCCCTGTGGGTGTGAACCAATTGTAAATAGGACCTCCTGAAGATGATGTTGTTAGTTAAGGTATGGCCCAACTAAATGTGGGTGAGTCTTAATCCAGATTGCTAGAGGTCTTGTAGAGAGGACTCAGAAGTCACAGAAGACAGAAGGGAGAGGACATCACCACATGACGGGAGAAAATGATAAAATCCAAGAAACCCCAAGGGTCACAAGCAGCTAGTACCAGAAAGTCACTATCTTCAGGGAGAAAGCAAGTCTTGCTGATATCTTGATTTTGGACTTCTTTTAGCCTTAAAGCTGCGAGCCAATAAACTCCTGGCATTTAAACCAAAACCAGATTGTGGTATTTGTAATAGAAGCTCTGGCAAAATAAGATAGGGATAAAGGACAAATAAGAGACAGCCAGGAGAAATGGGGCAAAAAGTCCTCCAGGGCCTTCTCTGATCAAAATGGTGGAGTGAGAGACTTCAGGGCTCCACCTCATAAGACTTCCACACTTCAGCCAACAGCAGGAGAATACACATTACTCTCTATTACCCATGGATCACTCTCAAGGATAGACCATATATTAGATCACAAAACCCGCCTCAATAAATTAAAAAATATTGAAATAATCAATATATCTTTTCTGACCACAACTGAATGAAACTAGAAATCAATAACAGGTAGAACTGGAAAATTCACAAATACTTGGAAATAACACACTCTTAAACAACCAATGTGTTAAAGGAGAAATCACAAGGGAAAGTGGGAAATATTTTGCGGCAAATGAAAACACAACATACCAAAACGAAGGCAGTGGTAAGAGGGAAATTTATAGCTCTAAACGCTTACATTAAAAAATAAGAAGGATCTCAATTCACAGACCTAACCTCCCAAATGGAGGACCCCAGAAAAAGAAGAGCACACTAAACCCAAAGCAAGCAGAACAAAGGACATTACAAAGATTTAGACTGGAGATAAATGATATAAAATATATATTAAAAAAAAACAAAAACAAAAAAAACAATAGAGAGAATCAGCAACACCAAAAGTTGGTTCTTTGAAAAGATCAATAAAAGCAAACTTTTAGCTAGATTGAAAAAAGAAAAGAGAGAAAGGATGCAAACAACTACAATCAGAAATGAAAGGGCTGACTTTACTACTGACCGCACAGAAATAATAAGGATTATAAGAGGATACTATGAACAACTATATGGCAACAAATTAGATAACCTAGATGAAATGGACAAATCCCTAGAAACACACACACTAGCCACACTGACTGAAGAAGAAACAGAAGATCTCAACAGGCCAATAGTAAGTAAAGAGGTTGACTTAGTAATCAAATATTCCAACAAAGAAAAGCCCAAACAAATTTTACCAAACATTCCAAGAAAATTAATATATATCTTCCTCAAAGTCTTCCAAAAAATGTAAAGGAGGAATCACTCCTCAACTCATTCTATGAGATGAACATCACCCTAATAGAACCAAACCTAAATAGAAAAGCCAGACCTAAATAGAAAAACGAAAATTATAATACTCCTGGAAGAAAGCATAGGGAAACATCTTCAGGATCTTGTGTTAGGCAATGGTTTCCTAGACTTCACAACAAAAGCACAAATCACCAAAGAAAAAATTGATAAATGGAACTTCACCAAAATTGAAAACTTTTGTGCATCAAAGGACTTTATCACAAAAGTAAAAAGACAACTTATATAATGGGAGGATATTTTTGGAAACCACATATTTGATAATGGTTTAATATCCATAATATAAAAAGAAATCCTACAGCTCAACAACTAAAAGACAATCAGCCCAATTTAAAATTGGGCAAAAAATTTGACTAGATATTTCTCCAAAGAAATGGCCAATAAGCACATGATGCTCAACATCATTAGTTATTAGGGAAATGCAAATCAAAAGCACAATGAGAGGGCATTTCATACCCCCTAGAATGGCTACTATTAGAAAAAAAACAAAACTAGAAAATACCAAGAGTTGAAGACGTGGAGAAATAAGAACACTCATTCATTGCTGGTGGGAATGTAAAATGATGCAACCACTTTGGACATCAGTTTGGGGGTTCCTCAGGAACTTAAGGATAGAATTATCATATCAGCAATCCAACTTTTAGGCATATACCCAAAAGAATTGAAAGCAGGGCATGTAATTCATAGTGGCATTATTCACAATTGCCAAAAGATAGAAGCATCCCAAATATTCACCAACAGATGAATGGATAAACAAAATGTGGTATACCCATACAATGGAATTTTATTCAGCTGTAAAAAGGGATAAAGTTCTGATACATGTGACAACATGGATGAACCTTGAAGCCTTCATGTTGAGTGAAATAAGCCATAAAGAAAGTGCAGTATCATTTGCCAGGGACAGGAGGCAGTGGGAATGGGGAGTTAATGCATAATGGGTGTAGTGTTTCTGTTTGGGGAAATGGAAAGTTTAGTAATGATATGTAGTGAGGATGTCATAGCATTGTGAATATGATTAATACCACTAAATAGTACACTTGAGAGTGGCTGAGATGCAAAATATATGTTTCATATATGTTTCCATAATTCAAAAAGAGAGAAAGAGCAAGCAACAAAAAAGATAGTGACAATTAAATCCAACAGGTGATCCTGGACAGAATCTAATAAGGGTGGAGAGAAAGCCCCAAAAAAGGCATTATTGGCACAAACCAACTTTTTATAGACTTTAATTTTCGTATCAATGATAAACGTCTTAAACTTGGTAATGTACTTAATGTTACATAAGTGAATACCATAAGTGAATACCTGTTCTAAGGAAATGTACATGGCAATATTAAGTATTGAAGGGGCATGATACAACCTACACTCAACTGTTCAGAAACTAGATAGATAGATAGATAGATAGATAGATGATAGCTAAAATGATACAACAAATATGGCAAAACATCAATGTTGGTGGGTATCTATGTATCTGGGGGTACAGGGATATTTTTGAGTTCTCTGTATGGGGCTTATATTGTTTTTGTAACTATCCTTTAAGTTTGAAAGAATTTGAAACTAAAAAGTTAAAGAAAATAAGTATTTTAGTATAAGGGGACATAGTATTTAAAGACCTAAAGATAAGAGAGAGTATGAGATAAATTCACAGAATTTAAAGAAGTGTGGGCAGGCGACAAAAGCAAGATATGAGGCTGTTGATACAGGCCAGACCCAGCGGTACTTAACCATGGACACGTGCACAATCTCTCTATCCCCACTTCTGCCCACTTCTGATCCAGTGAGTAAGAATGAAGATGGGCTATATCTCCTATGCTCTACTAGTGCTTTCTTTCCTAGCTGCACTTGAGACCCTCTGAATCAACAGCTTTCTTAGCCAAGGTCTTAAAACCCTTTCTAGGCTTTCCATAAGGCTGGATCTTGCTTTTTCTAAGCCTCACCTTTTTCTTGTTTCTTGCTGCTTCTAGACAGTCATCTCACATCATTCACTCATTCTCTTTCTCTCTCTCACTTATTCATTCATTCGACATATTTATTGAGTCTTTATAAATGTAAGCCCTTGAGTCATAGAGGTGAACACAACAGACCTGAGGAAAACAAAACAAAACCAATTACGTGCTCCTTGTGGATTCTGCCAATGACTGGGGAAAGGGGAATGGGGCAAGGGAAGGATGAACCCCCAGGGTAGCCTGGCCACCTGGCTTGGACTCTGCCTCCAAAATTCCCCACCTCCTGAACACTGAGCAGCCTAGTGGTTAGGGGGCTGGACCCTTCCCATCCCCCTCTCCAGTCTGCACTGTAGAAATCCCCAATTCTACCTGCCCCCTTTAATAAATGGGGGGTGGCGTGGGCATTCTCAAGGGGGTCTGCTTTCATAATTCTTTAAGGTACTATCAGTCATGGGAATCATCCAGGATGGAGCAGACTTGCTTGACAGATAACAGTTAGCTGGTCTACTCTGCCTCAGAGAGATTCATTCAGTAATTTCTGGGGCCTCTGAGGGCATGTCTTCATCTTTCTCAATACAATAAACTGCAACAATGTCACTATTCATTGGTCCTAACAGCTCCATTTCCAAAGAGTCCGATATTACCAGGCATTAAGTTACCTACAATTACTTTGTTTTATTCTCCATTTTGGTGCGATAAGCCATTCAGACAGGGCAGAGCCTGAACATCATTTGCTTTTTGTATTGAGTTAAAGAAAGCTCCATCTAAAGCATGAAGAGTTACACATAACCCTTCTGAGCTGTCTCATCCATCCTTTCCCTGTGCATTCTTACTAAAAGTACTATCTTGATAATACTCTTATAACAGAGATCAGCAAACTATGGCCCATATGTCAAATCAAGCCCATCACTTGCTTTTGTAAATAGAATTTTGCTGTAACACAGCCACAGTAATTCATTTACTTATTGTCTATGGCCGCTTTCTCACTACAACAGTGGCATTGAAGAGTTGCAACAGGGACTGTACGGCCTGCAAAGACTGAAATATTTACAGCCTAGTCCTTTACAGAGAACATTTGCCACCCCTGCACAATAGCTAATGTATCTAGAGTATAGGTCCTGTGCAAAATACTTTACATGGTTCGTTTGTGTCCTTTAATCCACATAAAATCCCTATTTTACAGATGAGACAAGCAAAGCTCAGAGTATTTAAATGACGGTCCAGATTCCCATCGCAGATAAATAGCAGAATCAGGGTTCAAACCTATTGTATTGCCTATGTCTGATCGATGGCTTCTCATTCCACTTTACCTGAAATCTTGGGATCTGAGCTCACATTGACTAGCTATAAGACCATATTAAACAAGTCAGATCACTTTGCCTCAGGTTGAGTATTTGTTCAAAGGGGTTCATGATAAAACTTACTTGGCAGTGTTATTAGTTGAGTTAAATGAGGTATGGTGGGTAAAAGCATGCTCAGGCTGGGTTAAACATTTTCTGATAATTGCTTTCCAAGAAATAGAAGTCAAAGCGAAGATGTGGGCTATGACCTCTAGCCCTTCACAGCTGTATCTACTCTGATAAGTCTCCTCTACCTCTCCGCTTCTCAAAGTATGGTCTGCAGACAGCCTGGGAGCTTGCTAAAAATAGGCCATGCCAGACCCCAGACTCAGAATCTGAATTTTAACATCCCCAAGTGACTTGCCTGTACATAAAATTTGAAGATACTCCGCTGTAATCCCTACCCTGATGAAATCCTGACCAGGGCAGGGCAATGCCATCAGCCTCACCCCAGAGTTGGTGGAATGGGGTTTATGCTGAATGTTAGGCTTGATGCCCCAGGACAGCCCTGGACATCACAGAGCTGCATCTGTACAAACTGTCCACACTGACCAAATGGACTGCTGTCCTGGCTTCCTCTCCTTAACCCGTTCATAAAAGGCACCCCATTCTATCTCCCAAAACCATGGGATTGAATTCTGATGCCTTTCCAGGGTCGTGTGGGCCTCCTCTCACCTTTCAGGGTACCCCCGCCCCTTCGGCACTGTGATTCCTGACACTGTAATGACAAACCACTCTTGGAATGAATCTCACAGTAGAATGCCAGGGAAAAAATGCCGGTAGACACTCAGAGAGGTAAGCTCCTCCTGTCCCACACTTGATCCTGAGGGCTTGCCCTTACCCTGGCCCCAGATAGCTTTATTCCTGGGATGTGACACTGATTAGCTCCTTACTGTGCTACGGAAAGGGCACCTGCCTTCACCTTATGGTGAGATGCCTTGTTCATCTGGAACATGCCTTCGTCAGTCCCAGCTTCCAGCAGAGGGCTGGGCACACAATCAATTTTCAATCATGACTTCATTAATCAACTGATCTCCACACTCTAGGAATCCCAAAGCTATAACCTGATCACAGATCTCCCATCCATCTTCACTCCATATCTCTCAAGAATGTAAGAAATAAGAGCCTCAGTTAATGACCTAAGCAATTGGACAGCATCAGAGTCAGATGATGCCAGAAAACTTCACATCATTTCATGAATTTGACCACCTTCTTGACCTTTAATTTGGTGTCTTGACTTTCTCAGGACTCGGTTTGTGGCAGTGCCATGAGATCCAAGCGGATACAGGCTGGCTGAACTTGTAGCGTTTGCCAAACTCCTAAAATCAGTCAGACGCTCCACAGCAAATGCCAGGAGGTACCTCATATCTCTCTCCACACCTATGATTCATTCTCCCCCTCCCCTTTTCTATCACAAACACACATCTGTTCCGACTTAGGATAACTAAGGGAAAATTAAACGAATCTGTTTCGTGTGTCTCCAAGGTTATTTATAGGACTAGAATACAGGCGGATACAAAATAAAAAAAAAAATAGAGGGACATAAAAATAAGTTATCTTCTCAGGAAGCCAAGGAAAGCTCATGGAAGAGGAAAATAAGTCATGTCCTTTAGGCTGATGAAGCTGTAAGTGTCGTTGGTTTATCACAGCCTTTCTTCCAGGTCCTGTGAAAATCAATGAGGCTTGTTGGATTTTGAGAGATCAATATTAAAAATACGCACTTTGCAATGCATAACATGTGCACTGTGTGCATGCTTCGAGGGGCTTGCATGCCGATGGAACAATCCTAATCGAGCACTTTGACGAGCATAAATATTGACAGTTGGGATGAGTGTATTGCCAGATCCTTCTAGGTACTTCCCCTTTGACTTCTCTCTGTGTGCTTTGTGCTGCCCAGAAGTGGCAGACGACTAAGGCTTTGGGTCACTGATGAACCTTCAGGTTTTTTTTTTTTCACCCTCTGCATTTGATGAAAACTTTCAGAAAGAAGTCAGAGAGAGAACTTTAAGTTCCAAAGGAAATGGCTGGGGTGTCGAGATCAGCTTTACCTCCAATGTAGGAAAATAGGAAACACACCCACACCGAGACATTTAGACCTCACCCCACCCCTCCCCTTGTCCCCATCACTATTTACGCATCATGTTTCCCTCCTAAAGCCCCTCCTGGAATCAGTCTTTCAGTCTCAGTTTCTCCATACCCTCCACTATTATGCCCACTTCTCCATCTTCCATATAACTGCCAGTGTAAACTTTTATTATGTCATCTCTCTTGCTTGAAATCTCAAAATTGTTGACAGTTTATTAGGGTTCCACTTGACTGTCCCTTCTTTGGAAGCAACCTCCAAGATTCCAGTCACATTGGCTTTTAGCTAGTCTCTTATTTTAACACTTATAGGCATTTGCTTAGTAAACAACTAGTTATCCATACCCAATTCTCCTTGTCCTCATTTCTCAATTTTCTTAGGCAGATATAAATGTCTCCTTTTTGTAATACCTTAGGAAATAGCTATATTTCAGAATTTATTATATCATATTAGATTAGACTATATATTTATATATTTACTTGTTTTATTGCCTGTCATCCTTCACTGGAATATACACTCTATGAGGGCAAGGCCTCTGCCTATCTAGTTTACTGCTCTAACCCCAGCACCCTACAACTGTACCTGACCCATAATAACTAATTAAAATGTATTTGTTGAATGTATAAATAAATTAAAATCTACCTCCCAGACCAGATTGTGAGTTCCCTGAAGTCAGAATTTCTTGCTCATTTTGTATTCCGGGTACATAGTTAAGTGCCTGGTACAGAGTAGGAGACAAAAGAGTGTTCTATTGAACTGAATTGACTTGAAAATCACTTTGCAGGGGGAGCTTGCCAAGGGGGCACTCAGAATTGCATCTTTGTCTCTATGTACAAAGCCAGATAAAAAGCTAAAAAGTGAGACTGCCTCCCGCAAAAAGAGAAGGAAGTCTTCAGTGAGGATCAAGGACAAAAGATCCCCAAATCTCAACACCCCAAATTGCCAATTATGCCTCTCAGGCATCACAATTCTATTTATGAACATAAATCCTCACCTCATCTCATGGAAACATACTGCAATGTCAACTAGATTTTAAAAGACCTTTATAGTCACCACAACTTTGATATATTCATTTTATTGTGGCACCATTTGCACTGCTAAAGTTAAGGTTGAGTCAGCACTTCCAGTAAGAAATCCATGTTCTGGGGATTTATAACTCAGCCATAAACTCTTAGCTATGGCTCTGGTGATAAAGAAATGAAACCTACCCTGGTGTGCAAAGATGTATCTTGAACCCTCTGGGGCTGTCACTCCAATGGGCTCAAGGACAAACCACAGGTCTCTTTTTTATAACTCTAGTTCTACATTAACATTAAGGAGCTAAATCATTAACGAGTAATATAAACTTCTCCCATTTCTTAAGAAGCAAAAGCCAGTGTATGTACATGATTTTGTGGACTCTCTATTTCCTAATTAGTTATACTTCCTTTCACCCCACATCCAACTGGCCAGTAAATCCTACTGTGTTTACCTTCAGTCCTTTGCAAGCTTTAATGTACCTATAAATCACCTGGGGATCCTATTGACATGTAGATTCTGATCCAGGCAGTCTGGGCCGGAGCCTGAGAATATGCATTTCTAACAAGCTCCCAGGTGATGCTGATCCTGCTGTCAGTGGACCACTCTTTGTGAAACAAGGTGTTCCGGTTTCCTAATGCTGCCAGGATGCAAAATACCAGAAGTGGATTGGCTTTCATAAAGGGAGTATACTTGGTTACACAGTTACAGTCTTAAGGCCATAAAGTGTCCAAGGTAACACATCAACAATCGGGGACCTTCACTGGAGGATGGCCAGTGATGTCTGGAAAACCTCTGTTAGCTGGGAAGGCAAGTGGCTGGCATCTGCTCCAGAGTTCTGGTTTCAAAATGGCTTTCTCCCAAGTTGTGTTCCTCTCCAGGCTGCAGCTCCTCAAAAATGTCACTCTCAGTTGCTCTTGGGCGTTTGTCCTCTCTTAGCTTCTCCGGAGCAAAAGTCTGCTTTCAAAGGCTTTCTCCAAAATGTCTCTGTAAGTTGAAGCTCCTCTCTCAGCTCCTGAGCATTCTTCAAAGTGTCCCTCTTGGCTGCAGCAAGCTCGTTCCTTCTGTCTGAGCTTATATAGTACTCTAGTAAACTAATCAAGGCCCACACTGGATGGACAGGACCACACCTCCCTGGAAGTAATCCAGTCCGAGTTATCACCCACAGTCAGGTGGGTTGCATCTCCATGGAAACACACAATCAAAGAATTACAATCTAATCAATACTAATACAGCTGCCCCCACAAGATTGCATCAAAGAATGTGTCTTTTTCTGGGGGACATAATACATTCAAACTGGTACACAAGGTATTAGAGAATGCTTATTATGTCCCCTCCTCTACATCTTGCCTTTTCCTTAATGCAGGCCCTTCTTATTCTACACCTGGCCTGATACAACACCTGGATAGCTGATCTACTTTTCTATAATCCCACCTGCTTTTATCTCCTCTTACGTTATGCTGCCAAGGAGGATTTGGGGAAAAGTCCAATCCTATAACTTCCTAGCTTAAAACATTTTGATAATCTCAACATTAACTTCCTTACACAATTCTTTACCTATCTCAAGCCATGCCACTCGTCTTCCCATGGAAATGGAGAGACTTCCCCACCCCAAACACACTCTGACCTGCCACTTTCTAAAATCCACCATTAAATCTGGCACAGTTTTCTAATTATCGACCTATATATCTGTCAACCTTAACTGACTATGAGGTCTTAAAAGATAGGAAGCATATTTTACTCAGCTCAGAGTCTGCTACTCAATAGGCATTCAATAAACTTTTGGTGACAGGAAGAATTCATAAATTAGGGACTTTTAATAAGAGCTAACATTCGTGGTGTATTGGCTCTGTACCAGGCTCTGTGAAATGTGTTTTATATTTATTAACTCATTTTGTGCTCAGAACAGCCCCGGGAGTTAAATATGTTGAGCCCAACTTACACGCATGCAAGTTGAGACCCAGAAAAGTTACATAACTCTTCTGAGGATGCACATCTAGTAAGCGGCAGAATCAATGAGAACTCAATTTTATTAAAACTCCAAGGTTCTCTCTCTTAATTATCAAGCTGAACTGAAAGGCTGACTGGAATGATGAATGAGGACAGGAATGAACAAATGAATGACTTCTGTTGCCCTCGGAGACCTGTGAAGCCAGGCAACCTCTCCCACAATTCAATGGAAGCACTCCATTCAGATTTCCGAGAGTTAATATATAAAAACAAAAGGGATGATTTATGCCTCTAGCTTATGGCTCTGACCTCTGGAAGCTCAAAATAAGATTTGATTTGAAAAAGCAAATGCCTCTCCTGTTATTTCAGCTCCTTGACACTGAGATGAAGGACGTGAAGATGCTTGACTGGCAGGTTGGGCTCCAGGAAGCCAAAGAATAGTGAATATTTTTTACCTACAGATGTCACTAAGGCATGAATGGCCAGAAATGCCAATCATTCATTCATTGTTTCATTATTCATCCATCCACTCGCTCATGTATCCATTCGTTTCTTCATTTGTTTATTCATTTATCCATTCACTGATTCATTCTGATATTCATTCTTTCATCCACCAAATATTTATTGAGCCTTTGTATGTTTTAGGAACTATTTCGAGTCCTGGACATACTATACATTTGGAAGGGAGTGGTCAGAAGAAATTTCCAAAAGAAAATTACCTCTCAACTGACACCTGGGGGATATATAAAAATTATACAGCTAAAAAAGTATGTGCATTAATGTGTGTTTGTGTTGTGCAATGGATGGTGGGATGCAGGTAGTTTTAGACATGAGTAACATCACTTATGTGGGTGAGAAATAGCCTAGCATTCTTGAGGTACTGAAGGAAGCTCAGGATGGCTGAGCACAGATTAGAGCATAGAGCAATGAGGGTAAGGGAGAAAGATGAAGTGAGCATGTGGATAGAGACAGGTATGCTCAGTCCTCCCCTCTGCTTCAACTATTCTAATAATTAAGGGATATCAGCAGCCATGTGTATCTGAAAAGGATGCCCTGAGAAAGGACCCTGAAAATACTCATCTGTAATGTGGATTTGAGTATGAATTGCAGCACTGAAACATGGAGGTACAAATATATATACTGTCTTCATCTTTCTGTAAAACAACTTCAGCTTCTTTTATGCAAAGTATAGTGGGGGAAAATCCCTACTTCTTCCTGAGGTCTCCTCATTTGGCTAGAAGCACCACAGACACTTTCTCTCTGCAGTCTTGTGGTCTCCCTTGCATTCTATCAGGAAACTAGATCATTCCTCTCTTGTACCCAGAGATATGGGTACCTCTCTTCATTTATACTCCAACTGGATAGGTTGAAGGGAGTGAATCTGCTTCTAGGGTTGTATGGAAGATACCTCATTCAACCCATGATGCTCCCCATATCCAAATTCCTTGAAAGGGCATTTTAAGAATTGTTGTTGAATATTTTATATTACTCCCTGGAGCTCGGGACATGGCTCAGCCAGCTCCCATGGGATTGATTAAGCTTCTGAAGCTGCTGAATGCTGCTCTCAGACATTTTTTACATGGCAACTAGTTCCCTATGGGACCACATATACTAAGTGAAGTTCTGGAGTAAAAACAGAAAAATGTGTCCACAGTCAGGTGTGAATTTTGTCCCCCACATATTCACCAAGGATCTGCATGATAAGAGGGAAAGTAACTTCTAGCTAAGGAGGATTCAGTGCATATAACCTTGAGAAACCAGAGATCCTGCCCCCAATACCACATGGGCACATATTCAACCAACTCCCTCCAAGGATGTACTAAAGGGATCCCTTGTCCTGACTTCCCAGAACAACAGATCTAATTTCAATGGTGTGTCTCTTAACTTCTGAAGCAGATGTTACTCAACACAGTAGGATGACAGAGTAGGAAAAATATGGGACCCAGAGTCTCACAGGACTGCATTCTAACATTCAATATCTCTCTGGTAAAAATGTAATAATAACAGCTACATAAGAGTTACACACCATGTTGCATTGCATTAATTAACATGCCAAATGCAACTGACACATGAGAAGACTTGAATACACCACACTGTCTCACTTTTTAATGACCCCTTGAAAGCTCAAGAATGCACATTTTCATGAGTTAGGATAAAGGAAGCAAAAAAAGGAAAAAAAATACAGAGCAAATAGAAGAACCTCATTTTTTATCCTAATATACATTCTAAAAAGTTATTAAGTACAATTGGCATAGAAATCAATTTCTGTGAGTCTTTGTGGTGATAAGTTACTCATTCATTTATTCATTCATTCCACTTTGGTCAATGACCAGAATTACATCCTAGGGGTCAAGGTCCAGAATCTGGAGCCAGACAAACCTGGAGTTTTAATAAATACCTGCTTTTCTGTTAGTAATAATGTTAATATTGATAAATGACACAATGTGCCAAGCCCTCTGTGAGGTGATACAGTCACAAAGACAAACAGATAAACACACCACCCCTATCTTAAAAATCACTAACAATCCAGTAAGAGATGGACACCAACCAGTAAAAAAATTATCTCTTAGGAATGCTTTCAACTACATGTAACAGAAATTCTGGTTAAGAGTGGTCAAAACCATGAGGACATTTATAACTTACTTAATAAGAAGTTTGGAAGTGAGTAGTTACAGGGTTGGTATGGCAGCTCTATGATCTGCTAACGAGGTATGTATATCTTTCTACGCCTCCTTTCTTTGTAGGTTGATTCATTACTCTTATGTTTGTTGCTTTTTGACCACAATATGGCTGCCTCTGTGGCAGATACTTTTAAGACAGGAAAAAAGAGAAAGGTATAGTTCTAGAAGGAACTGTTCTCATGCTTGTTCTTATCATCAAGAAGCAAAACACCTTTCTAGAAGTCATCCAATATATTTGCCCTGAAATCTCATTGGACAGAACTGGATCATCAATCACACCCCACTTCCCCACAGGTACAAAGAAGACTGGAAACTGCATCACAGGCATTTAAGCTTCTTCAGAAGGAGGCAGCAAGAGAGAAGGTGGCTGGGAATGGCCATTGGCCTAGCCAACTAACAGTGTCTTCCTCAGAAATGTTCAGCATAGGGTGACAATTGACATGGAAGTCTTCTTAGTTTGCCAGGGCTGCTATGACAAAACCTACATGATGAGCTGGCTTAAACACAGGGATTATTGTCTCACAGTTTTGGATGCTAGAAGTACAACATCCATGTACTGGTGGGGCTTGCTTTCCCCAGAGCCTGTGGTGTTCCTCCAATCCTCCATCACATGTTGATAGATCTCTTTCCTTGTGTCTGCCCTCTGGTTACTGTCAACATCTGGCTTCCTCTGTCTTCTACTTCCATGTTAAATTTCCTTTGCTTATAAGGACTTCAGACATATGGATGAAGGCACACTCCGATTCTATTTAGGATCTTCAAAGGTCCCACTCACAAATAAGTCCACACCTTAACTAATAATAATGTCTTCAAAGATCCTATTTACAAATGGGTTCACACCCACAGGAATGCTGATTAGGACCTGAACATGTCTTTATGGAGGACATGATTCAATCCCTAATAGAAAAGGCACATTTAAATTAGGAACAGGGGAGGGATAGACTTATTCTACTTTGGGGATTGCAAAAGATGTTTCAGAGAAGGTAACATTGGAGCAGCATGTAAAAGAAATGTACTAGAGTACATCAGTTGTGTAGGAAGAATAAGGCCTTCCAGCCACAAAGAGAAACATATGCGAAGGCAGAGAGATGGGAAAGAATAAGACACAAGAGAAGTGGTGAGATTGCAGTCGGAAGTGGAGCAGTGCTAAAGAGGGTGGAAAGAGATCTAGACGAACAGGTCAGGGTCCAACTGTAATTCATCCTGTCAAACAGTATTTTCCAAAATAAGGAAATGCTTTTCAATGAATATGAGATGATTGTAGGAGGCAGAGGAACATAGTATTAAAGAGCACTGAATCATGTGAGAAAGACAATCATTCCCGTGTAAATGATTAAGTCTTGTTTTTGTATCAAAGAGAAAATCTTGATTTGGTCTTATTATATCTTTAACATCTCTCTAACTGGTATTCATCCTCCTTTTTAGCACAAACAGAGCAAGCCTTAGGCAGAGACCCAGCTAGGACTTAACACTATTTTGTTTTGTTTTCATTTCATGTAAGCTTAGGGTTAACTCCTATCAATGATAAATGACATTGTTTGTGCATTTGAGAGATATAATTTCCTTTATTGCAATTTATGTAAATGTTTTCAAGTGCGTTAATTTGTAGAAAAAAGCTTGAGTAAATAATGGCATAAGTGGTTGGCAATATGAAGAATTCACGATGATCATGCACAGTGATGATCCATCCCCTGTGAAAAGCCATGCAGGTGATATGCAAACGAGAGAAGTTTGGGAACTCTTGCTTCAGTATCTAGGGAGCCACTCATGTTTTTGCAGTAAGGGAGGGAAAACATCAGATCTGTTTTACAAAGACTTGCTGTGAAAAGTGAGTTAATGCATCCCAAGAGCTTAGAATCATGCTTGGCAAATAAATGTTAACTTTCAGAGTGCTGTTTGTACCATTACCATCATCGTCATTTCAGTGGCAAAGTGAGTTTGAGGGTGGGAGACTGGGCTCAGCTGATTTAAGAGGCTGTTAGGGGAAAGCAAAATCTAGGGACCCAACTGTGGTAGTGAGGATGGCGAGAAAGAATGAGAGACATTTAGGAAGGAGAATCTGCAGGTTGCCCTGATACGGAGGCCTGGGTGCACACTTCCTCTCTCTGTGTTGGGGCTTGAAGTTGTCTGGGTTCCAGGCAGCTCACTGTGACATACTGCCAGGTCTCCCCTGTACAGACTTACTCAGACAAACGCTGTGCACACACAGATAAAAATCCCCAAGCACATTCTGTCCCAAATGAGGTGCCTTGTCATTTTCAGAATATCAGCTGTCAAACATGGCAAGAGTCCTCATCTGCTAAAATGAGAAAGGAACAAAAAAAGAAGAAAAGGAAAAGGACCTGAATATAAACTAAAAAAGATCAAAACCCTGGTTCGAAGAACACATCGTCAGCTGTAGAGCCCCTTCAATGAGGCAGCCTCCCCAGGAAAATAATCAAACATTTCACTAAGGCAGAAGAAGGAAAGAGAAGGAGGAAAAGGGAAGAAGGCACAAAGCTAAGGCCTGCCCCTCTCCCCTACTCTCCATGTATTATCTGACCTGATTCACATCACAGACCTATAAAGAAGACAGGCTAGAAGAATTAGGTAATGCTATGCCACACAGTTACCAAAGGGCCATTCTGGGATTTGAACCACGTCTGATCAGCCCACTTTCTGTCCAAAGTTCATCACTGGGCCAATACCTAAGGATTGGAGGTAATGAGGTCTCAAAAACTATTGGAACCCTGTAGCATTATTATTTTTTTTTTTACAATATTAAATTCACTCAAGACATATCACTTCACTTTCCTGTTATATAATTACAATATCCTTTAGTATTTTCATAGTTAGGTGTATGGGAGATTAGATAAGCAGCAAGGTGTTGGAGTCAAATTACACTGTGTTAAATCCCAGAAGAGATTCAGATTCCATTTGTCTGAGGTAGGGCCTAGAAGGCATGTGGGGTGCACAGCCTAGCCTATCATCACTCATCACAGCTATTAACATGAGCCCTGCCCATCTCTCATCACTCCCTCCCTCTTTCTCCTTCCCCTTGGTCACTGTATCAGTTCTGGTTTCCACCATTCCTTCCTTGGTCCCCTGCCTCCTTACAAGCTCCTCTCATTGATCCTTTGACCACCCAGCCATTTACCTTCTGGGGATTTATCAGAGTGATCATTCTAAAACACAACCATAATCATGTCACAACCTGTGATTGACACCTTCAGTCATTCCCGACTGCCCTCACGTGCCATGCCCAGACCTACATTGTCTGATGCTTGTCTACCACCCAAGTTTAATTTCCGGCTGTATCCCCCGGATCCTTCCTCTCAGTCATGTGTTAACTCATATCACCTCTTCCTCTCAAGCCTCTGCTCCTTTGTATGCCTTGTTCCCAATGCCCAGAACTCACAAGCACATGCACATGCACACATCATACACACACACACACACATACACACACACACACACACACACACACACAGAGCATGCCTCGTCCATGTTTCCTTCCCTGATTGTATGTACCTCCTGGAAGGATCCCCACTAGCATATATCCTTATTATAACCCTGATCCCTCTTCCTTGTCATTATTGCTTTTCTGATCTGTCTCCCACACCAGACTGGGTCCAGGAGATTTATTTGCTCATCTTTACATCCTGACTGTCCAGTGACTGGTACGCAAAAGATGATCAATAAATGTTTGATGAATGAATGCATGACTGACAAACATGATGGGTTTCATATTGGAGGCAAATCTGAAACGATATGAGGAGGAATATTCTTACCAACTTTTCACCTGTCAATAAAAAAAGAGACCTAGGAACTACCGGATGTCACAATGTTACAGAAAAGCCAAAGGGCCCCAGGACTAGTTCCCTCCTGGTAACTTCCCATTCTGCTTTTTGAGCTGTTCTTTGCTTGCCTTGCCTCCCCACATCAATGATTTATTGACTATTGACTTCTTTGCCTAGAGCTGAGAACAACTTCATTTGCATACTATGCTGTTATTTCTACCCAAATCAGGTTTAAATTAAGAAATTGCTCCAGTTAAACTAGGAATTGCTTTCCCTTCACAGAATAGAGTATTTAAAATCTGGTGAACTCCAGAGCACTCCAAGGAAAGTGTCTAGAATGGTAGAGAAAGGAATGAACTGAGGTTCTTTAGGGTAGAAAAATAACTAGTTGTGGGAGATCTGCTTTTCTTTTCAAAAGAGCTATATGGAATAATATTTGGACCCATCTGGCAGGCCTCAGAAGGTAAAACAAGGACCGAATAGGTAGAAGTTACCAGAGTTTAAAACCTGGAAGCTGTTCATAGCAGCTACCCTCTGAGGGGTGGCGAGGGGAGGCAGGTAGAGGAAGGAACTCCCTAGAAATCAGTGATTGTGCTCACACGGAGATGGGCTGTTCACACTTCAAGGATATCATTGAGGAGCACAGAGGATATCATTTTTGCCAGCTCTATGTCCATGACCTCATTTCATAGGTGTAACCACAATTTTCATTGGACGAGTGATTGTGGGGGACTAACACCATCACCAGACTCCAGGGGTGGACATGTGACCTTGGCTGGGTCCCTCAAACACCACCACATCCTGGCCACAGTGATTCATTCATTACTTTGCTTATGACTCAAGTCTGACTGAGGAGTTCACTCCCCAGGACTTTTCCTGGAGGAGTTGCTAATCTGGAAGAATGTCAGTCCAAAGCCAAGAGTGTTCACCTTTGCCACTACTTTCCCACAGAGCTGTAAAAGAGATCTTCATAATGATAAATAACAAATGATAACAAATAATGTCATATTGTCCCCTTACTTAAAAATCATCAATGGCTTCCCACTGCACTTGAAAAAAAATCAAAACTCCTTATCATGGCCCGCAATCCCTGCACCATCCTTTATCTGCCTTGCCAATTTGTTCTCCTGTAATTTCCTCTTTGGTCACTAGGCTCCAGCCATTCTGGCCTCCAATTAGCTATTGAAGCACATCAAACTTAAACCTGCCACAAAGTGTTTTCATGTGTTATTCCTGCTGCTGGAATACCCTTCCCTGCTTTAGCACATGGCAGGCTCCCTCACACCATACATCTGTCTTCTCAGACGTCACCAACTTGGAGAGATTTTCTGTGATTATTCCCTCTACTCTCATTCTATATCCCTACATCCTCTTTATTGTCCCCATAATACTATCTAAAAATTGAAATGATATATATTTTTCATTTTTCTACTTATTGATTCTACATCCCCCCATTGGAAATAAGTTCCATGAGATAAGGGACCTGCTATCTTGTTAGTTGCTATATCCCCAAGTGCCTAAAATACGTATTGCACAAAGCTGGCTTTCAGAAGTATCTGATGGATGAATGGATGGATGGGTAAGTGGATTTATTCTTAAAATTGGTAAGTGAAATAAAAAGGCCACCTGCATTGGGCATTGCTGGGAGAAAACCCCTTTCCAAGAAGGAATTTCCCAGAGGACGAATACAACTGACCTGCAGGATTCTTCCAAGAAAACCAAACCCATCCTACAGGGTCAATAATAAGCAATACCTGATGATAAAACTAGTTTAGGTCCAGTAGAGAAAGCTGATTAGAATGGACAAGTATACCATACTAATCAATGTATATCTGTTCCCCACTTTGTAGGACCCCACTATGGAAAATGGAGACTTAATGGCAGCCTGTCAGACCATTTCCTCACTTGCTACCGCATTTGCATTACATGAGTCCCTTTCTAATCCCTCGGAGGAGCTACCTTTTACTTTCTGAACAGAATGCTTTCAGATTCACGAATTGTTCAATAAAGCTGTGAGATCCTAAACCGCATGAAAAGTTTTTCTTTTATCAGTTTTGGAGATGAGGATGGGATCCAAAGACGACTGCTGACATCTCTGGAGACAACGAGAAAGACAGGCAAAGGTGCCATCGAACCCTTTGTGTTTTCTGTCCTCCTTGCCATCTCCAAGGATCGTGAGTAAGTGCTTCTCAGCTCCCAGCTCCACTCTCTTTGTGTTCAAGCTCTCTGGTCTCACTAGCTTTTAGTCCACAAGTTACAGGGTCGATCTCACTGACCGGAAGGACGCTATTTTGAGTACGAGTCCTTAGCCTTTGGTTTAGTCCACAGTTTCATTTTTGCTGCTGCTGGTTTCTTTGTCTTGTACACAAAGTAAAAGTGAAATGATAAGGCCGGGATGCTCAAACGCTAAAAATTCTGAGTCTCCACTCTCTTTACCCAGGAATGTTATATTTTCAAAAATTATGGAGTTGGAAACTGTGCCTATCTAACCAAAGAGCAAACACCAAAGACAACATAGAGTTGCAATGGCCATTATGGGGAATGTTCCATTAAATAAATGTACTCATCTCAGAGCTGCATTCAAGAAAATAGGCTTTTCTTGAATTAGGCCAACAGGATGCCTATTTAATTGGTGTACAGAGTCTACTAAGAAATTTTAAGACTCTAAAATACCTTATATAAACTAGTGACTTTGTTTTCTTGTTTCTGTGTTTGTATGCCTGACTCAAAGCTGAAAAATTTTAAATTGAAGCTATAACCTATTTGTGTCTGTCTATATGTTTGATGTATGACATTTTCCTGTTACCAGATGGTATTACCAAATTAACTTCCGAAACTACTTAAAAAAGCTCTACTCAAATTGGCTTAAAGATAAATAAGTGCTTCTATGTAAACCAATACTCTGAAATTCCTAGAAATGAAGGAAAACAAACTTTTAAAAAAAAGAATATTCATAGAACTAAAACCAAATGTTCAAAAAAATTAAATTTCACATACTTCAGATAAACCTTTAATAAACAGGACTAGGTTAATACTGTTAGTTAAATAAAAACAGTTCTGCCTTCTGCAGTATCCATGTTAAATTAAATATAAGCACAATTTTATTCTATTTAGGTATGTTCTCTCTAAATTTATACAGCTTTACTGATAAAGTAAGCTTGCATTATATCTACTAAATCTTTAAGATAAAGAAAAATGTAAATTTGTGCTTAACCAAATTGAGTTATTATTCAGACAGTTATTAAGAATAATTGTGTCTTGTAGGATGTTGGCTTGAAGACAGTTTCAAGATCTTTTTGGTAACTTAGGTATGTAAGGTATGCAAGGTATAATTTTGTTAAGCAAAATGAGAGTAATTTTGTCCTCATGTAAAATAACTGCTTGTTGCAGAATGAGAAACAGGAATGTGTAAGACAAAAGCTGAATGGATACAGAAAGTTGTAGAAGGTTTGCGGAAAAGATCTTTTATTTGTCATGGTCAGGGCTGGCTAAGATTTGATATGATTATAAGATTTTTAGGAGTTTTCTTCTCAGACAGTATCATCATGCAAAATTAGGATTTCATTTTCTCTCAGTTAAAATGACAAAGTGTTTTTGGATTCTGCTCATAGTGAAAGGTTATAAAAGATTTTTCTTAACCATCTGAGTAATCTGCCCAGAAGGCAGAGTCTATAACTTACCAGAATAATATCCTTTTGATATTTATATTGACCTTATCATACTTTATTGTTTTAAAGAACAAGTCTTCTCACATTTAAAAGAACTATGTTTTTTTTGTTTGTTTTTTACAATCATGTTAACTCTTATTTACTTTTAAAATCTTTTATGGTCACTTTAGTTAAATAGAGAACCAAATATTGTTTCTTAGTGACCCATTTTCCTTTAACAAAATGTGCAAACTAGACAAATTTTGACATTTTACCCTCTCAAAATCAGACCTTAAATGACAATTTACCGATCTCAAATTATCTTTGGGATTTCTCCAGAAGACCCCTGGAAAATCACAAGGGATTTATTCTTTCATTTTGTTAAAAGAGAGGTGCTACAAATAGTTATGTTCATTTGATATGTTATTAGTTGCATGGGAAATACTGTCAAATTAAACAGGATTTTCTAACCTTCTGTTGGTTAAATTTGTATGGATAAAATGCTATTAATGTAAGCATTTCAGAAACTGTATAAAGTTCCTAGAGATTTGTCAATATCCTCACTGTGCATGGGTTGTCCTAGTACTGATCTCCTGATATTAGACAATAATACAGTGGTATTGGTCATAATTTCAGTTTTCTTAAAAAAATTACATGTCCCAGAAATAACCAAATGTCCTTCTCCATTGCATTATTTTTGTCATGAAATTTCACTTTTGTAAAATAAGTTCTTTTGTAAAATAAGTAAACCATGGCCATGTTAGGTCTTTTGCCATCTACAGACAATTTTTATTCTGATGCTTCCTTGAAAACATTTGCAATCAGCTACAGGCCAGAGAGCTTTGTCTTCAACAAAAAGGACTGTCCCAGAGACCCATAGAAAGGACTGTGCCAGGTACATTGGGGCACAGGCTTCTAATGACATCGCTTAAATAAATTTGAGACTATTCTACTTGACTGAGTGAAGATTCCAGATTTCTAGTGAAGAAACCAATAGGTTCATGAGATTGTTAACACAAGATCAAGCAGAACAACGACTAATTACCTAGGACTGAATGATCTGAAAAGAATGATTATGGTTTTGTTTGGATTATTGCAGTTTTAATGTTCTAGTTCCTAGATACAAGGAATCTTTTTGTCCTGAAGCTATCTATAATTTATAAAACATCCATCTTTTTCTCCCTGCCTGGGTCCTCAAGATTTTGAAAACTCTTATTGAATATTCTTATTTTTATGGCAAAATAATGATTCACATTCAGAATCTGTCCTCCTTGTTAACAGGACATAATTGGAGAGACAGATTAAATAACCAAGTCTTCAACTGGAATGTCATGTTTGAGAATGATGCTCATTCAACCAGACACTTTTAAGGAACTAAGTGTTCCTTATGGAGTCAGTGGTTACAAAACCCTCTTGGAAAAACCAGTCTGATACCTGGTTTCAGGGTTCACAGCCTTACAGGTCAGTAAAGAAGGTTACTTTCTGCAAACAAAGGAACTATATGATACTTTGGGGGCATGGAGAAAGAGAAATTCACCCAAATCTATGTGTACTGCAGGTGAAATCTGGTGTTGAGTTCTTGGGTTGGCTTCCTAGCCTCAAGAGGCTTTTAAAAATCCAACAAGTTTCTGTATGAAAACTACCAGCAAAGGCCTACTTTGTAAATTGTCATTCTTATTGCAAATCAGTTCAAATCTAATGAAAACAGAGTTATTTTAGGATTAAGAATCATCTTGTTAGGTTATCTTTGATCAAAAGGAGAGTAACTATACAGGAATTTTATGTTTCAATGAAAACTATAGCACTCCTGTGTGTTTTCAGATTCTGCTCCTGTGCATTATCTGAGCTATTTTGCATCCCCTTTGCAAACTGCAGATAACTGGTTTTGTTTTGTTTCCTACCTATAAATTGGAGTAGAACCTGTGATCTTGCATATATAGTCTACCCTAAATACCTGTCAGAATATTAACTTAGTATCTTTTGTACACCAGGCCTGAAACTGACAAAAGAGGATCCCCCAATCCCTTAACCTACCATAATACAGGGTTCTACTCTTTTGTACACACCATCATACCTTCCCTATGAACATATGACCTGGAGCAAGCAGTTATAAACATATCTGAGGTTATGAAACAGAGCTTTAATACCACCTTAAATGTTCTTCAGGCCCTCAAGACTGAAGTTGACAGCTGAGCATTAGTGTTCTTGCAAAACAGACGGGCTCTAGATACCCTGACTTCCCATGAACAATACTGCATTTATGTCAATAGTTCTGGCATAGTGATAAATAACCTGAATATTTTAAAGGACCAAGCTAAGAAGAGTCTTGATATCAGTTAAGCTCAAATATTTTAATGGGCAAACCTATTTCCTGACCTAGGTTCTTGGTTTAATGAAATATGGAGACAAACTAGTAGGCTTTGGATTAGTGCTTTTAATTGTGATTATTAGTCCATATAGTTATACTGTGTTATAGATTTTAATTTTGATTATCAGTCTATATAGTTTGTATTGCATTTCACATGGTTCTGTTCACACTCCTTGTCATCCTCAAGACAGATGGTTGCTCCTAAGGTCTAGTGGACCTAGACAAAAAATAAAAATTATAGACACCCTGACTCAGAAAGAGAACTGCCCCTGTAATCCACTCAACTGAGTAAGTAACTCCACTCCAAGGATCTTAAATGTAGTTGAACCACCTCACTGCAATCAAGGAAGGCAACAAATAAGAAAAATAAAAAGGAAAAATGGAACAAAATGACTGTCACCTACTCAACTGCCTGACAAGAAATCAGTCATGTTGACTGGAGTGCTTTGGTCAAGTTTCCAATGAAGTTATTGGAAAAATAACCAAAGAGGGGACTGTTAAGGAAAAAAAAAAAACAAAAAAACAAAAATGGCTGCCTGCCTTGGGCATTGTCAGGAGTAGACCCCTTTCTGAGAAGGACTTTTCCAGAGTTCAAACACAATTGACCTACAGGGATTTTCCAAGAAAATGGAACACAACCTACAGGGTTGCCAATAACAACACCTGGTAATAAAACTTGTTTAGGTCTGGAAGAGAGGGCTTATCAGAATTTACAAGCATATGAAACTAATCAATGTATACCTGCTCCCCATTTTGTAAGACCCATCTACTATGTAAAATGGAAACTTAATGTCACTCCCTCGGTGGAGCTCCCTTCTACTTTCTGAATGGAATGCTACCCGATTCGTGAAATGCTCAATAAAGTTGTGAGATCCTAAATTGCATGAAAAGTTTTTCTTTAATCAGAATGGAGCAAAAAAAAAAAATAATAATAATAAAATAATATATATATATATATATGTATAGGAAAGTGGCTCTGAAAGATAAAGAATTCCCAACTATATCATTTGGGCACATGGACCCAGCCAAGCCTGTCTCACTGCACTTTTCACTTAATTGAACAAATAAAATTTAGTTTAAGTTGAACTGAGTTTTTGTTAACTGTCACCAAAGAGCTCTGACTCATACCAAGGGGTTTGTCTATCCAGTGATGGGGTCTGACCCTGGGATTGCTCTCCTCCGTTGCAGCTCATATGCTTCCTAAACAGATTTAAACAAGCCTTTGTCACAAAGAATTAGGCCTCTTTCCCTCTATCACTCACTGTTGACTTAACATGGATTAGTTTAGGGACTTTCACCTGACAGGTAAAATGAGCTAAACTGAGACACAGAGGGGGTAAAAGGAGGGTCTGCGGGGATCAGAACGTTTTAGATGAGGAAGAATCAGGCCCCACATTCTTCCTTTGTCTGGGGCCCTCACTCATCCCTGCAGAGGCCACCTGACCCTGTCCCGTGTCTTCCCATAATCCACAAGCTCCACCTATGGAATCAACTGACCCAAAAGAGAAGCAATTAATTGGCTCTAATCTCACATTCTAAGTCGTCACACCAGGTCACATTTTCGAGTAGGTTAACCTAAGCCTTCTCCGTTGGTTTCGATCACTGGATTTATGACTTGATTCCTAAGCCTGAGTTTTGGTAACCTTCCTGGTAATGAGAATAACAGTAAACATTTGCTTTCATTGGGCATTTAATATCTGCCAGGCTCAGTTCTAAGCACTTTTAATGTTGTTAGTTCATTTAACCTTCACAACAACCCAATAAGTAGGTACAATTATTACTCCCATTTCATGGATGAGGAAGCTGGGGCACTGAGAGTTTAAATGACTTGCCTAACTAGTAGGCAATGGAGTCAGGATATAAACCCAGGTAGTCCACAGAGATACCCTGTAGTCTTTTGTCTACAGAGCCTGTGCTATTTACAATCGCATGATGAAAATTTAATAAGACCGTAGACACCTGTGGCAGGCTGTATTTGCCAAATATGGCTGCAACAACATCCCCCATCCCACATATGCTTCTTACAATGTGATTTTGACATTCCTCTCACTGAGGTGTGAGGCCTCCATCCCCTCCCCTTGAAACTAGAGTATGTGGTGCTATGTGACTTCTGAGGCTAGATGTTAAAAATGCCATGTGCTTCCATCCCTGCACTCAAGGGGCACTTAGTCTTGATACCTAGAGCTATAGTGTAGGGAAGCACAAATGGAGAGACCACATGGAGAAGTCACATGCAGATGTTCTGCCCAACAGCCCAGCTGAGGTCCCTGCTGATAGCCAGCATTACAATTAGACTCATGTTGAAGATGCTTCCCGATGATTCTAGCATCTAGTCATTGAGTGACCCCAACCCTCTGCGTCTTCCCATCTCAGGCCCAAGACATCATGGAGCAGAGGCAAACTTGCTGGTACATAGTAGGAGTGAGCATAATAAAATAGTCATTTTATGCCACTATGTCCTGTAGTGGTTTGTGGCACAGTAATAGCAACTGGAGCACCATCCCCCCACCCACAAGCTTGTATATACCCAGTCTAAAGAGCTCTGCCTTTTGAGTCCCTAACACCCAGTGACTGGCTCATCATTTTCTGCCAGTCTGATATGTCACCCTATCATTCCTTGTTGGACTCCCTGAGTGCCATGAGCCAACCTTGTAGCCAGATCCTCAGGACACTTCAGCTAGACTGAAGTTGCTCTCACTTTCTGAAGCTTGCCTACAGATCTCAGTTTTCTGTCTCATTCCAGGCTGAGCCTCTCCCAGTCATCCCCATCCACGTTCAGAAGACACAGGCATGGTTCAGAATGGACCCGATCTACCTTCTTAATTTGAGAGATGCCAAACAAAAAATAAATTAATTAATAAATTAAATAGCAGCTGCTGACATCTATTGATTCCTTACTGTACATTACTACATTTAACTCTCACCAGTTATTTCATATGATTACTCATATTCTGGCTCCATTATATAGACAAAGAATCTGAGGCTCAGAAAGAGAAAGTCACTTTTGGAAGGTCATGCAATTGTGTTAAGTTGCCTAAGTTTCCCCAGAAATGTTAGATTTTGGAAGTTTGAAGAAAACATATCTATGGATTCCCAAGATGGAAAAACCATTGGGTTTTTCTCCAAGCAGAATCTACCCGATGTCCCAACCAGCCAACAGTCCTTGCTCAGATTTCCTCTTCCTTGAAAATGCATCCCTTATCATCAACACAGCAAAGAAACAGAGATGGTCATTTCCAATGATTTGTACAGTGCATGTGGCTAAGAAGATTTATTTTGGTCAAATCCATCCGATTTTTATTTCTCTCTCTGTGTCACAGATTTTTGTCTTTCCACACTCCAGAGAATTTCACACTATCAGGTCTTCTGGATCCTTACCTTAGGAGCAATTAAAAAATGACACTTGGATGAGTGTGCAATGCCTTCTCATGGAAGGAAATATAATGTAGTGTTTAAAAGAACAATCCTTGGATTCTGATGAAGGTGTAAATACAGTCCCTTCTACTCACCGTCTACTTTCTGTGGCTTTGGGCAGGTTATTCAACCTCCCTGACCCTCTTTGCACTACTCAGCACTGAGGGGCTAGCAATGACTCATCTCGTAGTATTGTGTGAGGACTAAGCAAAATGATGCACAGAGCTTGGAACATAATAAAAACTAAAATGTGATCCTTATTATTGTTATACTACAGAGGAATAGAATAGATGCTTACTAAGCAGAAATAAACAGAATCTCACAGCTCTTCTAGGAAAACCACCAAATTATCTCAGCCTGTGGTATAAACAATCCCTAAAATCCCACTAAGTGGTAAGAATGTCTGCCCCCAATTCTCAAGTAAGTGTTCATTCACATGATTCCCACCTCTTGTTGCTCCAAGTCGCTAAGAAACATTTTGACACTAATCGTTCCCAGCAACCATAAAATGCTGATTCCTAAATTTCAATCTTCTCTGGAAAATGTGGTGGCTGGAGGACAGTGCTTCTGACCCAGGAGCTAGAGAGGATGCCCCAAGTTTCTTCATCTCCAGCCCAAAGAAATTAGACCAATGATGAGAGCAGAAGCCCATCCTTCTGGCAAAGAGGAGAGTCCATAAAAGCGAGCGAGAAAAGATTAAATTGTAATCCTACTAATGCATCTCCAGAAGGGTTGCTATCTGCTGCAGAACACTCCCCATTAAAGAAATCAATTTAGCATTCAACTTCTCCTCCTGTGGCGCCTATTGAAGTGGGATCCGACAAGGATGGAAAACAGATTTGTGTTAAATACTGCCAATAAGGCCTGAAGCTCAAGGTTACAGCAGTCAATGGAAATCCAGTGCCTTGGAAACCCTGATACCTTCATCCATCAGCTAGTGTCAGCAGCTCTAAAATGAAGCAGTAGGTCTGGCTCAAAAAGAGGGGTGGTTATCAAAATTGGGTATTTGGAGCCAAGGTAGCCTGAGATGGTGCTTTTGCATCAGGACCTTGAAATCCCCCTGAGTTTCCAGGTCCCCTAAGTATCTTATTGGGTTTTGTTTTGTTTTGCATTGTGTTGTTTTGTTTTTGGTTGCAACAGTTATCTCTTGGTTTTCTTTGCCCAGAATCCACTCACCCTTATTTTTCTACCAATAGCATCCACTTTACCTCAGGGAATAGCTCCTCCTCTACTTCTCAGACTGTGGTAGTATTTGAGCCTAAGGGTAACTTAAAGTGTAGGTAGACATGTGACCCCAGTCTGCCCAATTATGATAAAACAGCACCCTGGCCTCAGTGAGAGCTTCAGGGGTGCTCATGTGAACCAAGGAAGGCCATCCAATCAGAGCCAATAAGACTAAATCTTGGAATCTACTGTAATTGTTTATTAAAATAAGTCATCTCTCCACTGGGGAGGTGGAGAAGACAGGATGCAAGACTGATCGTCCTGGCAGCCATCTTATCACCATGAGGGAAGAAAGAAATCAGCTCCAAGAAAAACAGAGGTAAGAGGTGGAGAGAGATTATCCAAAATATGGTTGATTATTTGTGCTGCTAGATCAAGATGTGCCCTAAGATCGTTCCCTAGGCTCCTCTGTTCCAAGATCCAGTAAGTTTTCTTTTTATTTGTTTTAAGCCGATTTGAGTTGGGATTTTGTCATTGCAACTGAGAAAGATCTGACTACTCCAGTGTAGCTATATAACCCAAATGAAACAGGTCTGCTTGGATAGCATCTGCGCTCTGTGGAGCCCAATTTTAACTCCATACTCAGCAATTAGTCACATCTTCCAATCAGATCCAACTTGTCAATGCAGTAACAACAAATGGGCATGTCATTGAAGATTTCATGTGACTGACAGTCATCTCAAACAACACACAGCAGATACTGGTGATGATCTTTCTATACCCCTCAGATCCCTTACCATTTCCATGCACACCATTCTGACTTCCAATGTCAGAGTCTCCAATACATGGAAAGGCTGTCCTCAGGTTGCAGAACCCTTTGCTTGTGCTCGTGAGAGGTCAGTAGTGCCTGGGAATTAATCTCTCCCTGAGATAGCCCTTCATCAGGATTGGAGGTTAGGGTTAAACACAGCACCTCCCTGGCCCTTTGGCTAGGATTATTTTGAGTCATATTTTTTTACCCCACTTCCCAAAGTTTCCCCGCAGAATTAAGCTTTGGGCACCCACTGTGACAGCTACCTGGATAATATACCCCTTTATCAGCTGCCTTCCATCCCTGTATCACCTCCCCACTTCCTTGGTAGTGCCTCTGCATCTCCTGAATAATCTACATATGCTCAATCATTATGTCATTGTCTGCTTCTGGATAGAGAACAGATACGTCATCAAATTTCCCATCAAACATCTCTGTTGTTCCACTACTGAAAGTTCCTCCCCTAGAAGCCGCCTCATTGCTCCTTTTTTCTTACACCATCCAACCTTTTGCAATTCTCTTTTTAGGATCCTTGGAAATTCATTTCCCTCCTCAGCCTGTATATCCCATGAAGCAAAACAAAATCCTAGAAGCTCTCATACCCCTTCCACCCACCCCCAAAAGCTTATCAATATACTTATGCAACAAAAATAGATTTCTTCCAGATAAGAATGCTGTTGCCACCCAAATATGATATAACTATAAATGTAAGTGCAGACTACCATCAGCAAGCAGCAAGCACTGTGCTGATGTCAAAGCTGAAGTTGAGAAGTGGGATCACGGCTCCAGGATCTGGCTCGTGTGCACATCTCCAGTCTCAGGGTTCACTCCTTTCTGCCTCCTCTTTGGCATTTCCTGTAACTCCAGTCACACTGAAATAACCACATGCAGTTGTCCTAAAATAGACCATGCTGTCTTTTTCCTTCTTCCTTTTAACATGATGTTCCATCTGCTGGAAATATCCTGTCTGCTCAGAGGTTCTTAAAGGAACTTGTTTCCTTCTCACCCAACAAAACTCATGTGTTCCAGGACTTCCTTATCCTCAAGAGGGAGAACTTGGAGCAGATCGTTGCAGAAAACTCTGAGCTTCCATCAGAGCAGATGATGGAGCTGGGCCTGCTGATAACTTACTCAGATGTTGGTGATGGGATTATAGATCTGGAGAATGATGCAGTTACCAAGTTCAGAATCAGCACAACCATTATTTTGGGTGTTTTGTAGGTAATTTTACATGGTACACAAACACAGAAGTAGGTACTATTAAAATACAAAGTGAGAAAATCACTTTCTAATTTTTCTTCATTCTTTCTGATTACATAAAAATAGCAAGTCTCAATTTTTTTTTATTTCTATGCCTTTAACACCTTTCTTACATTTGCGAGGCTGTCATTTTTAACAGGCAAAGGAAATAAGGTTGATCATGGTTTTCTTCTCATATTATTTCTACAATGCCCTTCTATTTATGGTAAATGACACATTTTGTTTCTCTGCCATTTTTATTACTGAAGTAAAGTTTGCTTTTAATAGTTAATTTAAGTGCAGTCTAAAGAAAGATATTAAGTAAATGTTTATACATACATATATAATATATATGTAATATATATTATATAGGTATATATTGTATATATTATATTATATTGTATATATTAAACACAGGCGATGCTTGGATTGGATATGAAAAAAATCTGTGAAGATGGTACTCTAAGTGAGTCAAGTTTGGGGGAAAAAAACTAGAATAAAGGGTTGGAGTAGTTAGCCTTTAATATTCCCACCTTCCCTGATATTCAAAGACATCATGAAGTCTTTGGTGGACAATGCCCAAATGCTCTGATGATGCAGAACTAGAGAAGCTGGCTCAAGCTGTTCTTTCGAGCTTCATAAAGGGCTTTAGCAATCAGGTAGTAATTTGAACTTTTCTCCCTACCTCTTATGTGTCTATGCTAAATGTTCACATTCCTAGATTACTTAAGAGTCAAAAACCCATTGTTTTAGTTACATCTGGCTCCTCTGAAGTCCAAGCTAAAGATGTCCCCATCCTGCTGAAGACAAGCTGCAGTATAGGATAAAGATAAAAGATGCTTTCTGATCCTCATTTAAGGAGGCAACCCCAAAGCAAACCCACCAGACCTATCTAACCAGCTTTTGACATCAAAGTTGAAAAGCAATGAGTGGTTAAGCATATCACTTTTAGTTTCAAATGTGGTTTAGAAATATGCAAGGTGGGACTTTTCTTCTCCTAACTTTTCTGACTGCTCCCTCTCATTCACCCAAATTCATTCAAATATTTGTCATGCAACCTGTATGGGCTAGACACTGTTCTGCGGATAAACACTGGAGACAAAGAAGAGAACAGACCAACAAAGTACCTGCCTTCAAAAGTTGATATTCTAGATGTTCTAGGAAAGGAAGATAAACAGCAAATACTTAAGCACATACATAAATGAAAAGACATTTCCAGAGGAGGTAATGCTGCTTAGAAATAAACAAAATTTGTCAAAATATGTGTATATGTATGTATGTATGTGTGTGTGTGTGTGTGTGTGTGTCTGCTTGTGCACATGTGGGTGGCTGGCCAGGTGATCACTAATGACTACTTTAGCACTTTGATCTGAGACTTGAATCGTGAAAAAAGCCGGCTTTATGAGACCTGAAAGAGGGGCACTCCTGGTAAAAGGAACACCATGTGCAGTAGGAATGTGATAGGATTCCTTCAATTTAAGTCCTTTATATTTACCTTCCTCGAATCCTGAGCCTTCCCTATTTTCCCTCCACTTCTTTGTACATGGCTTAGACTTGTGGCTCTGAACTGCGTTTGATTCCTAATTTCATCACTCACTAACCATTAGGGTGAATGACTTCATCTCGTTGAGTCTCAGTTTTCCCATCTGTAAAATGGTTAGAAGAAGAATAACACCTATTTCATAGGATGCTGTGAAAATAAGACGATATATGCAAAATGCTGAGTGTACTTCCTCAGTAAACACTCTAGAACAGTTACTCATCACTCTAACTTAATTGCTTTCCTTGGACAAACTCTAGAACACACTTAGGTTCATATGGGCTAAAGAATGCCTAGCCATGTGCAAAAGCCCACCTGAATTTGAATTCTGAGTTCCTTTTTGTTTTTTGTTTGAAGGATTTTGTGATGCATTATTGTGAAACAGAAGCCGACATATATATGCATATATACATATATATGCATATATCCATATGAACACACACATGTATATATACATATGTACATACATAGGTGCGTGCACATGTGTGTGTGTGTGTGTGTGTGTGTGTGTGTGTATGTAGGGGTTCCAGGCATTTCCTACTACCCTATTCAACAGCTAGACCATTCTGTGCCCAGTGTCTCCAGGGTAGGGTCTTTTTTTTCCAGCAGGGATCCAAAGAGAGAGAGTCAGTGCTTGGCCTCTGAGGTTCAAAACAGTCCTTTGAAACTCAAGGCACAGACTACAGTCTGGAGCAAAAAGGCCTTTTGAGTTTCACAAGCCAGTATCGTCTGAATTTCAAAAGAACAAAATTCTGGGCTAAACAACTAGCATAGGAGAATACGCTCACTGATCTGTGAGAATGAGGTTTTTGTCTGCCACAAAAACAATCCCACAGGCTGGGGAGACACAGCAGAGGAAAAATATGAGGGCTTCAATCTGATGAGGGTACGTGGTGAAGACAAGTCCAGTTGTAAATAGGGGTTTAGAATGAAACTACAGATACGAGGATAGAGGGGAGACCTTATTCTTATTCCCAAGTGGGAACTAGAAAAATAAGCAAGGTCTGAACGTTCTCCAGCACCCCACTGGGAATCAGACCAGCAGAGTAAAACTAACAGCCTGTTATGGTGACGGAAAGATGCTGCAGTCCGTGGATCTGGAGACACTGTGTGGATAAAGACAGAAGTCGGCGTTCGTCTCCCACCGTTCACGTGAACACTGAACAACACCATGTTAAGTTCTCTCCTCATGGGCATCTGGTAAGGACGGCAACCAGCATGTCTCCGGCACAGTTCAACAAAGAGAAACCTGCCTGCACCCCAACACTTAGCATCGCCTGAATTACCCTACATGGACAAAACCCCTTTACGATGACTCAGAGGATTCAAGATGGAATGGTGCTTCTGAGAAGCTAGATGAATATGCCTCAGTATTGATACTTTGGGAGAATTGAAAAGAGCCAGTTTGAGTCCTGCCTGGAGCCGGAAGGGTACTAAAATATGCCTTCATTATACACTTGCAATCAAAAGAGATTTTCTGGAAAGACAACCCACCATCAATAAACTAATGGTCCAGAAAAACAAAGCAGCTAAAAACTGCCTGACAAGTTGGCATAGCCCTCTGCCTCATCCCTCTCTCTCAAATTCACGTTCTCTCTCAGGACTGAAATGAAATTTCGGGACCATAAACTTCTGCAAAGTAGAGCTAAACTGGGGGCACTATTCCCCAGGATCTTCCAAGCTCATTCCCTTCACTTTCCAGAAGACACATTCCAGAAATCTTTCCCAGGAGCTCTAACAACTAACTTGACAAGGAAGGAAGGGAGAAGAAAATGAGGAAACTTCTCAAGGGTATATTCAGTTTGAGAACTCTGTTTTAGTCACAGGTTGCTGTCTGAGCTCTGCAAAAGATGGAACACAGGCCACTAGCAACTGGTCTGCCTGAATTTATAATAACTGGGCTTACATTTAGTTCCACAAGAGAGAGAAACAGAAGATAATTGCCTCAGTTTCCCCAAGGTGGCTCAGTCCTTGGGTCTCCAAAAGCAAAACAATTTGAAGATACCCAAAGCAAAATGATAAGAAGTTAAAGGTTAACAGGCAGCCTCTGCTAGGAAAAAAGAACTTTCCATCAAGACTAAACCTAAAAAAGAACTATTAGAGCCCAGTCTATAAATCAAAAGGATTTTTAAATATATAAAATCAAGTGCATAGAGGACTTCCAGGGAAGATGGTGGAGTAGGGAGCTCCAGGACTCAGCCCTTACACCAAACAATGATTAAACAGATAGGAAATGTCTGAAACAACTATTTTGAAACTCCAGAAGCCAGAAAAACACTGTACAGCATCGAGGGAAGAGTGGGAGAAAGAAGCAGATAAATTACGTTAAAGAACAGTAAATGGCTAACTTCATGCAGCAGCTACTGGAACTCAACCCCTAGTCTTGCAGCAGGCTGCCATGGGGTCCAGCCCCTGCCTAGCTGCTGATGACAGAAAGGGACATAGAAATCCTCTTCCGCAACATAGGGGATGGGTATGGCCAATCAGTGATCACGGCTTTTGATTAGCAAATTTGCATCGCTCGGTCCAAGATCTAAGGGAAGCTCTTGTTTCAACAAAGGCAGCAGCAGTCATTGTTTCAACCCTCCCCAGACAGGAGCAGAGGTGGTAGAGTTTTAAAGATGCAGCGTTTCTTCACAGCTGCAGTGTACAGTAAGCTGAAGGGATACATTTCCTGGAGAGGCCAGAAAAGCTCAGCTTTGGGGAGCTGTTGAAGAAACTCTTAGCGTCCTTGCTGACCCCTTCCCCAGGGCACTTTGGAACCTGCCTGCACCCTCTTCATGGGTCTCTGTCCCTGTTTTGGCTGGGAAGGACTGACTTGGGAAAGTCCTCTCTGGGAGAATCCTCTTCCCAGAATTTTCCCTCCTGGTAAAAGCAGTGAGACAATGAATGGAGTGCAAAAAAACTATAGAGGCAGTTTAGGAGAACAGCTTGCCAGCTTGAAATACCCAGAAATGGGATATCTGTCTCCTGAGAAATCGGGAGGACAACCAAACTCCTGTAAACAGGAGAACTCCAAAATAACTAGAAAGCAAAAGCCTAGGCCAAGAACAGGCCCAGAAAGACAGGGAAAACCCTGCATGCTGCATTCACTTTGGGTAGACCTTCCAGATAGGAAGGCTGAAGCTCAAGAAAATCTCTGTCTTAACACTAGCTGGTTACAAAACCAAGAAACAGATATTAAGGGAATAAATCCCAGAGTTAACCTTTTAAAATACTGAAATGTACAGTGTGCAATATAGGAGTACAACACAAAGAAAAAAAAGGAAATGATGATCCATCCAAAGGAAGAGGATAAAAATACAGAAAACACCAATGAAGAAGACAAGATTGTGGACATACAAAACAAAGCCTTTTAAAAAATAATCTTAAAAATGCACAATGAGATGAAGAAAAATACAGAGAAAGAACTAAAGGATTTCAGGAAAACAAATGAATGAACAATATGAGAGTATAAGTAAAGAAAGATAAATTTTAAAAAGGAACCAAGCAGAACTACTGGAATTGAAGACCACAATAACTGAAACTAAAAATGCATAGGAGGGTTTCAAGAACAGATTGGAGTTGGCAGAAGAAAAAATCAGTGAACTTGAAGACAAGACATTTGAAATGAGTCAGACTGAGGAATAGAAAGAAAAAAGAAATAGTAAAAGTGAAAATAGCCTAAGAAAGCTATGGGACTCCATTAAGCACACCAATATATGTTATTACTGAAGTCCCAGAAGGAGAAGAAAGAGAGAAAGGGACAGAGGAATAGCCTAAGAAATAATGTCACAGAACTTCCTAAATGTAGCAAAAGATATGAATATGCACATGCAAGAAGATCAGGGAACACCAGCAGGAAAAACATGGAAGAAGAATACATGCTGTCATATACTGATAACACTACTAAATGCAAAGGACAAGGAGAGAGTTCTGAAAACCTCAAGAGGAAGGCAATGTATTTTGTAGGAGGGAGTCACAATCAGATTGAGTGTTGATTTCTCATCAGGAACCATGGAAGCAAGAAGGCAGTGGGGTGAAATACTTAAAGTGCTGAAGGAAAACAACTTCCATCCAAAAATTTTATACCCAGCAAGACTCTCTTTCAAAATTGAGGGAGAGATTGAGATATTCCCAGAAAAACAACAGCTACAGGAGTTCATCACCACTAGACCTGCCCTTTACAAGCAAAGCTAAAGGAAATTCTTCAGACTGAAGGGAAAGGACACTAGACAGTGGTTCAAGCAGCAAAAAGAAGTAAACACCTATGGTAAAGGTACATTTGGATAAATATAAACACCAGTATTTTCATACAGTATTGTTTGATATGTAATTCTACTTCTTACTTCCAACAGGTGCTAAAACGCAAACGCATAAAAAGCAATGATAAATCTATGGTTTGGGATATACAATGTATAGAGATATAAGTGGCAATGAGTACAAAAAAATGGTGGGGGGAAAAGGGTTATAGGAAAAGTATATATGCATGCTATTGAAGTTAAGTTGGTATCAAACCAAATATGATTGTTATATATTTAGGATGTTAAATTTTAACCCAGTGGTAACCACAAGAAAAACAGATGAAAAGTACATCAGATAGAAATGAGAAGGCACTCAATATGGTAAAATACAAAAAAGCAAATAAATATAAAGGTATTCATTAAAAGAAATGAGGGACAAAAAAGGTATCAATGAAACAGAATACATATTCTCCTTGAGTGCACATGGATCATTCTCCAGGATATGCTGGATCACAAAACACATCTCAATAAATTAAAAAATATTGAAATCATACTATGTTATTCTCCTACCACAATGGAATGAAGCTAGAAATCAATAACAGAGGGAGGAAAGGAGAATTCACAAATATGTGGAAATGAAACAACATACTCTGAAGGAGAAATCAGAAGCAGAATTGGGAAGAATCTTGAGGCAAATGAAAATGAAAATATATCATACCAAAGCTTATAGGATGCAGCAAAGGCAGTGATGAGAAGGAAATTTATAGTTCTAAATGCTTACATTAAAAAAGAAGAAAGAGTTCAAATCAGAGACCTAACGTTGAAACTGGAAAAAACTAGGAAAAGAAGGGGAAACTAAGCCCAAAGCAAGCAGAAGGAAGGAAATAACAAAGATTACTGCACATATAAATGAAATATAAAAAAAAATAGAATCAACAAAATCAAAAGTTGGTTCTTTGAAAAGATCATCAAAATCGACAAACCTTTAGGCAAAAACAGAGAAGATATAAATAACAAAAATCAGAAATGAAAAGGGAGACATTACTTCCTACCCTTATGAAATAAAAATAAGAGGATACTAAGAACAACTACAAGTCAATAAATTAGATAACCTAGATGAATGGACAAATTCTTAGAAACACACAAGCTACCTACATTGACTCAAGAAGAAATAAAAGATGTCAATAAACCAATTACTAGTGAAGAGAGTGAGTCAGTAATCAAAAACTTCACAAGAAAGAAAAGTCTAGGACCTGACAGATTCAAAGAGGAATCCTACCAAACATTCCAATAAGACTTAACTCCAATTCTTCTCAAACTCTTCAAAAAAATGTAAGAGGAAGCAACACTCCTTAACTCATTCTACAAAGCCAACAACACCCTCATACCAGACCCAGATAAAGATATCACAAGAAAAGAAACTAGAGGCCAACATCTCTCATGAATATAGATGCAAAACTCAACAAAATACTAGCAAGCCAAATCCAACAGCATATTAAAAGAATTAAACACCACAAACAAGTGGAATTTATCATTGGTAAGCAAGGTTGGTTCAACATAAGAAAATCAGTTAATCTAATATACCACATTAACAGAACACAGGGAAAAAAAACACATGATCATCTAATTCATGCAGTAAAGGCATCTGAGAAAATACAGCTTTCTGTATAAAACTTTTTTGATAAAAACTTTCTTGATAAAACACTTAGACCACTAGGAATAGAAGGAAATTTCCTCAACACAATAAAGGCATTTATGAAAAGCCCACAGCTGACATCATAATTAATAGCAAAAGACTGAAAGATTTCCCTTAAGATCAGGAACAGGACAAGGACAAGGATGCCAATGTCACTGCTGTTATTAAACATCATACTGGAAGTTCTAGCCAAAGCAATTAGGTAAGAAAAGAAATAAAAGGCATCCAAATTAGAAAAGAAGTAAAACATTCCCTATTTGCAGATTATATGAGACTATATTCAGAAAATCCTGGAAAATCCTAGAACAAATAAATGAATTCAGCAAAGGGTGGGATATAAAATCAACACCCTCAAATCAATAGTGTTTCTGTACACAAGCAATGAACAATTAGAAGAAGAAATCAAGAAAAAATTCTATTCATAAAAGCAACTAAAATAATCAAACATCTGGGAATAAATCTAACCAAGAATGTAAAGGACTTGCACAGAAAACTACAAAACATTGCTAAATGAAATCAAAGAAGACTAAATAAATGGAAGGAGATTCTGTTGTCATGAACTGGAAGACTCAATATCATTAAGACCTCAATTCTACCCAAAGCAATTTACAGATTCAATGTAATCCCAATCAAAATTCCAACAACCTTCTTTGCAGAAATGGAAAAGCCAATTATTAAATTTATATTGAAGGGTAAGGGGTCCCAAATAGCTAAAGCCATCTTGAAAAAGAATAATGAAGTTAGAGGACTCCACTTTCCAATCTTAAAACTTATTACAAAGCCAGAGTAATCAAAACAGCATGTTACTGGCAGAAGGACAGACATATAGACCAAAGGAATAGAATTGAGAGCTCAGAAATCAATCCTTACATTTATGGCCAACTGATTTTGACAAGGTGGCAAACACCACTCAATTGGGAAAGAATAGTCTCTTCAAAAGACAGTGCTGAGAAAACTGGCTCTCCATTTGCAAAAAAAAAAAGAGGACCTTACCTCACACCATTTATGAAAATCATCTCAAAGTGGATCAAAGACTTTAATATAAGAGCTAGAACTATCAAACTGCTAGAAGAAAACATAGGGAAGCATCTTCAGGACCTTATGTTAGGCAATGGTTTCTTAGAGCTTATACCCAAACCACAAGCAACAACAGAAAGAAATAGATAAATGGGACCTCATCAAAACTTAAAAAGTTTATTTCTCAGAGGACTTTATCATGAAAGTAAAATGACAACCTACACAACGGGAAAAAATATTTGGAAGCTGCATATACAATAAAGGTTGGAGACCACATATCCCAATAAAGGATTAACACACAGAATATATAAAGAAATCCTTTAACTTAACAACAAAAGACAAACAACCCAATTAAAAAACAGGCAAAATACTGGAACAGGCATCTCTCCAAAGAAGATATACAAATGGCCAGAGAACACATGAAAAGATGCTTAAAATCATCAGCTATCAGGAAAATTCAAATCAAAACCAGAATGAGGTACCATTTTACACCCATTAGATTGGTTGCTATTTAAAAAACAGAGAATAACAAGTGTTGGAGAGGGTGTGAAGAAAAGGAACAATTATTCATTGCAGTGATGATGTAACATGGTACAGCCACTCTGGAAGACAGTCTGGTGGTTTTTCAGGAAGGTAAATATAACCCAGCAAACCCCTACTAGGTATATACCCGAAGGAATTTAAAGCAGGGACTTGCACAGATAACTCGAACACCAATGTTCATAGCAGCATGATTCACAATTGCCAAAAGAAGGAATCAGCCCAAGTGTCCAACAACCAACAAGTGATAAATAAAATGTGGTACATACATACAATGTGATATTATTCAGCTGTAAAAAGGAATGAAGTTCTGTTACATGCAACAATATGGATGATCTTTGAAGACATCACGTTGAATGAAATAAGCCAGACCCAAAAGGACAAATATTGTCTGATCTCACTGATTTCAAACAATTAGAATGCCAAACTCATAGAATCAGAATCTAGAATATAAATTACCAGGGGACAGGATGGGGGTAGGGAATGGGAAGTTAAGGTTTAAAGTGTACAGGGTTTCTATTCAGAATGATGGAAATGTTTTGGTAATGGATGGTGGTGATGGTAGCACAACATTGTGAACTTGCATAAGATTAAAAGGGGAAATGTTAGATTGTATATAAGATAACAAAATAAAACTTTAAAAAACAATCCATGGAACTACACTACACAAATAGTGAACTCTATGTTAAACCATAGAATTTATTTAATAACATAATTATAAAAATGGGCTATCAGAATTGAAACAAATGTTCTGCACCAATGAAAGATGTTGGTGGATTGATGGTGGGATGATACATGGGAATCCTGTATTTTATGCATGATTGTTCTGTAAATCCATAATTTCTCTAATAAAGAAAAAACTGCAATTAAAAAAACAACTAAAAAATAAAAACAAAAAAAATGCATAGTCATTGTGACTTGTACTGGATCGGGTCCCTGGTTTTCTTAGGTTTGAGTTCTCAGTTTTCCTTCCAGGGTTCTAATGTGCAGGAGCATGTGCCACTCCAGTCCAAACGCAGGCCTGAAGACTAGCTCCTTAGGGCAGCCTCGCCCATTCTAGAAAAGCTTGCCAGAATTTCTGAAGCTCGATAAATCCACTCTAGGAATGTGTCCTAAGGAAATAATCATGCATATATATGGAGGTTAAACTACAAAGATGTTCATCCTGGAATTAATTATAATAATGAAAACTGTAAATAACTTAAATACCTGACAACTGGGAAATGATTAACTCAATTATGGGAGATCCATGGGATATTACATTGTTCTTAAATGTTCTGGTCTGAAGAATATTTAATAATGTGGGAGAATGCTTAGGGTGTTTCAAATTTTAATTATCTTAAACATCAGTGTACACAGTATGGATCACAAGATTTTTAAATATTCACGTGTAAAATGAGGTTCACGAAAAAAAAAACAGAAAAAAACAGTAACTCCAAATTATCAGTGAGTTTAAATTTTTCCTTAAACTCTTCTGTAGTTTCCTGTAATAAGCAATAAAATTTACTCAAAACAATAATATTAAGCAGCATTCTTGCACTGGGTAAACAGGGTATTTGTTGTCTGCGTCTGACTCTGAACACCCTGGAAAGCCTAAGAGCTGCCTCAGCCCTGGACGATGTCTAAATGGGCTTCTGTCTTCCTTTTGGGCTGCACTTTGAGTCCTCAATGGGGGTCTTAGCCTGTTTCCATTTTGTTACTCTTATTATTATTCTTATTATATTTCGATTTTAATAATGTCAATTGTAATTACAGTAATCATTGCTATCATTTATTGATAAGTGGCAGTGTTCCAGGTACTGGGCTACACTTCTAACATATACAATCAAAAGTAATTTTAATTAAAAAAATAACCTCTGAATTGATGCTATTTTACCCCCATTTTATAGATGAGAAAATTGAGAAACAGAAAAGTTATGCTCATTATACAAAATATCACTGAAATCCATCTCACTCAAAGTTCTCCTGACTTCTCTGCTATGCTGTCATCTTCTCCCTTGGGGATCATCATTCTGTGCTTTCTGCTTCCATCCCCTTCCCCACCAGTCTTTTATGAACCCAGATGAACACCTAGAAAGTCAAGGAAGAAGCCGCCATCACCCATAACAAACTTTTCTGATAAGCCTCTCACAGTCCCCTCAAGGAGCAACTTTCTGTCAATTTCACTCCAAAAACACTTCACCTGGACCCAGTTCACCCTTCAAAATTCAATCTCTGACATTTTAAGGATTAAACAAAATAATACCAATTGGTCTAAGGACAATTTCATCTTAATTTTACATGTCTAATAAACATTGAACAAATTTCAAGTAACTTTTGGGAATGTTCTATATCCTTAGGGATTTCTTTCGTCATTTGCCCTGCCCCTCCACCCCTTTTTTTCTACTTTAAAACTCTACAGTCACATTTTGGTTAAGTCACTTTATTTAAAATGTATTTCAATTTGTGTGAACACACAAAAAGATGCAAGAACTCTCAAAATGGAGTTGCATTTCTTGCTCATTAATTGAAATGGTTTAGACAAATTTTCCAGGAAGGGGCTTATTTCAGATGAGTTTGTCCTCTGTCTTGTACCCTCGGCTTCAACACTTTCTGTTTTCTTTTCCACTAGACCAGACCTAACATGAATTCCCAGCTGTTTGTAAATCATTGTCAAAAAGGAATTACCAGCCTCTGTTTCACTCCTGCTCAAGAAGCCAGCTGGATCTTCTCACTCACCTCCTTGATGGGTGAACCATCTTTACTCTTAACAGAGAATATAAGAAACCTAACCTCCCTCATCCCACAGGACTCCAGCCAGAGCTACAGGAGACCACCCATCAAGCACAGCCACTACAGCCTCCCAGAAGACCACTGAACTATTTCAAAGTCCATAAAAATCCATTCTTACAATCCTAACTGGAGTCATAATCCTTATTTAAAAGACATACAAGCAAGCAAACCTCTGTGTTGGGATGTCTTTATTCATTCCACATGTCTGTTCCTATTTTCATTCTATCATTTCATTCCTTAATTTAGCAACCCAAGCACTCCATGAGTTATTTAGCAATTACTGGGGAACGCACAGGTCTAATATACTCTGGTGGAGGTGAGGGACAGGTTGTGACAAATGCCCATTAGTACCAGGCTCAGTAATGGCCCCCTAATGCTGCTTTGCACTTAGCCAGATGAAAGCAGCCATATATTGTAAGGAATTTTAAAGGGTGTCACAAACCTTAATTAATTCTCAGCGCTCTGGGAGGAAAGTATTTACTCCCATTTGGGACTCCGAGCACTGATGCAGAGGGAGGGCTGCATGTCAAAATAAAAATACCCAAATCAAGTTTGCCTTATGTTATATGGAAGAGGTTGTTGTAAGCACGCTTGCATTTGGAACCATCAATTCATTTAACAAATATTTATTGAATGTTTACTACATTCTGGACACTGTGCAAGGCTCTAGGGGAACAAAGGTGAGCCAAATGGACATGGTCCTTGACAATGTCTTCATGGATTAAGCAGCCATTTATCAGACATATTCCATTAATCAAATGATCGTATAAATCCACTGAGTTCTATAAAGTAACGCTGCTTCATACTAAGAGAAGGATTTAGTCTAATGCAGTGTTGCAGACTGAATTACGTTCCCCGACACAGACGTATTCTTAATCTTAATCTGTCTTTCCTGTGGATGTGAACCCATTCTAAATAGGATCTCTTGAAGATGCTATTTGTAGTTAAGGTGTGGCCCAACTAAATGAGAGTAGATCTTAATCGAAGTCGCTGAAGCTAGAAAGGAGAGGACACTATCATGTGACAAGGAGGCAAATATACCAACCAAGAATTGCAAGCAGCCAGTACCAAAATACATAACTCCAGAAGAAAGCAAGTCTTGCCGATATCTTGATTTTGGACTTCTTCTGGCCTCAAAACTGTAAGCCAATAAATCCCTGTTGTTTAAGCCAACCAATTGTGTGATATTTGTGATATCAGCCTGGCAAATTAAGACATGCAGAATCTCTGGAAAAACAGATGTGGGTTTCAGTAATTGTATTGCAAATTATTAGCTACCTTCCCTTGGACAACCTTCTTAGCTTCAGTTTCCTCATCTGCCAAATAATGTCCACATCAAAATTTGGTTGAAAAGATTAAGTGAGACTTAATTGTGCTGACCTCAAAGCAAGTGCTTAATAAAGGTGAGCAATTAAAACTATGGCTATTATTCTCCAATAATCTCCTATATTTTTGATTGATTCACTGCTCATCCAAAGATGCATCAGTTAAAACTGTAAGACATTCTGGAATTTCTCAGAATCAAATGAGCCTCTAAAGATCTGCTAAGTGTGGTTGTATCTAAAGATAACCCCTGGGAATTCAGTCTAGATACTTGGGTCAGTGTCACCCTCGATTCCTTCTTGGGTGGCCTGGGGGTTTTCCTGAGGGTATCAGCTGGGAGAGAGAGGCATTTGGAACCAAAAGACAGCGATTCTCATAGCCCTTTTCAGAACCTGTCAAGGGGTCAAGGGGGAGCCCTGAGATACTGCCAGAGTAATATCTTCTGATCAACACTTTAGCCTGGAGGAAGAGTGGTCTGAGCACCTGGCCTGGTATTCAGCATTTTCATCCAGGACTTAATAAAATGCTGATAAACATCTGCAGACAATACAAAGTTGGGACTTTATTTTGAAGGCAATATGCTACATAATGGAATCAGGATCCCAGAAGGCCTTCTCCAGCTGGCGTGGAAGCCTGAATTACACAACAAGAAATTTAACAGAAATAAACAGAAGGTCCTGCCCGTGGGGACCCAATGACCACCTGAACAAGTCCTCAATGGGGAAGCAGGTGTGAATGTACCTGGTGGGTTTTCATTACCTACAAGCTCAATACCACTAAACAGTGTCACATGGCTTTCAAAAATTACAAGACCATTTTTGGTTGCATTACTCAAAGTATAGTTCTAGAACAAAGGAGGTGACATTTTGTTCTGCTCTGCCTTTCACTCTTACATGTTTGGGTACAGTTCTGATAGATATAATCATCCTTGAGCATCACTGAATAAATCTAACCAGAGAAATCATGGGGACTTAAAATAGTATCTTTTGCGGCTGAAAAAATCATGAATGATTAACATAGACAGGAGAAGACTTAGAGTAACCTGATCACTATTTCCTAGTTCTTAAGAAGCTGTAAAAATGCAGTTTATAATGGGCAAGGTAATGGGCTGAACGCTTTGCATACATTAACTCATTCAGTACTCACCACAACTCCATTGTTACCCCCAGTTTATGGTGAGGAAATTGAGGCTGACGGAGGTTAAATGACTTGCCAAAGATCACAGCTGGTGAGGGATGGATCTAGGGCTTGAGTTTAGATCTGTCTGACTCCAAATTCAGCACCTTTAACTACAATACTATCTACTATATGGAAGGAAAACCCATTTTAGGGAGATACATCACTCAATAAGGCAAATGAATGGAATACCTTTTTACCTGTCGCTTTTCCACTGGACTGGAAGTTTCTGGCAGGTAGAGGCATTGTCTCGATCATAGCGCAGTGAATATCTAATAAACATTTGCTGAAAGAATGAGTGAAATAAAGAATATGGACAAACTGCAGGGCTGCACGAGTAAGAGCCCCACATCTCTGAATAGGATGAGCTGTGTTAGAGGAGGAAGGGCACAGCTCAACCCTGAACATGATCAGGCAGTTTTCAGAATTCAGTTGTGAGGATTCAGTCCATACAAAGAAAGATCAATCTAGAAAATTAGCCTTTCATTGAATAAACATCTACTAAGGTCTACTGTATATGGTTGGGAGTTTTCAACATGAGTAAGGTGTGGTTGTTTCCCTTGTGGTCTCAAAGTCTGTTGAGGGAGATACAGCAAAAAAGAACCCAAAGTATGACATAAGGAAGTTTACCATGAAGAGTTAAGACAGCATAGAGTGTTAAAGTAATTAACTCGGCCTGGAGAGGAGAGAGGGCAGGATAACTAATGTGCCAAAGTTCTCTAGGCAGAAAAACTAAGGCAAAAATCTGTTACCTACAGCCCAGGTTCTACTCTTCCTCCTTCTAGTAAAAACATGAAAATTTCCCTTGGCAGACCCTTTTCTTTCTTCAGCCTTCAGACCCTTTTCTTTCTTCAGCCCTTTAGACTGAGTGGGATGTCCTTACCCTTAACTCCAGGGATTGTAGTCCAGTCAATATATTAAATTTCCCTGTCTGATTAGAGCCAACAAGAGACAAAGGGACAATAGCCGAGGCTATAGAAAAGAGAAATTTGGATTCGGGGGCATTTGACACTTTAAGAATGTGAGACTTGCAGTTGCTGGAACCATCTTGCAATCCTAAGGGGAGAGCCGGGAAGCTGCCAAGAACATTATGCAGATCCTGGGAAGGTAGCCATTCAGAAGAAGCACAGCCAAAGGCTGGATCCTGTTGACACACTTATGTCCTGAATCAAGCCATACCTGAAGCGAGACTTACCCACAGACCCCTCATTATGTGAGTAAACAATACATTTTATTTTGTTTATGTGAGTGTGAACTGGATTTCCTGGCACCTACAACCAAATGACTGATACAGCAGTGCAGGTTGCAAAAAATGGCATATGAGAAGTTACAGAGGTAAAAAGGGCAGAGATGGGAATGGTTAAGAATTCAGTGTGGTTGGTGAGTGAGGACTGACTGAAGAGACTGATGGAGGTCTCAGCAGGATTTTAGGTCACGTTAAGGGGCTTGAGTTTCATTGTGGAGGTTATATATACCTTTCAACTCTTTGGTTTCCCAGAAATCTTTGTGAAGTAATGGAACATCAGCCCAAGAGTAAACACCTTGCATGAGTTATATCCTTAGATCTGAATGTGCATGCTGTTGGACATTTTATCTGTACCCATAAATCTGCAGAGAAGCAGTGAGTTGGGTAAGAATTACTGCCCTGGGCTCCTGAAACCCATGATCCCTGGGAGTGCTGATCATCCACCTGGCAATAACCCTCCAGACTTTCATGAACTATATCCTATTACCTAGTCCCCCCATAATCTGGCACATGCAATTCAGTAAAACTCAGGGTTGCCAGAAATTTCTATTTCTGGTTTCTAGATAATCCATTATCTTACAGAGATGAAGCCCGAGTCACATCTTAATGTGTCCATAACCCTCAAGCCTCATATTAAGCTCAGCTGCTGTGGGAAAGCAGGGAAGGATATGAAGTCTGCAGAGTCAGCATGGACATGCACTCTGGAGTGGGAACATGGGCACCAACAGATTGCTTGGCATTCTCATCAATGCAATGGATGGCTAATGCCACACAGAGGGGACAGTGTGTTTTCCTTCCTCAAATTGAACCAAGTAAGAGATTCAAGACTTCCAAGCCACCAAGCTCACATGCAGATATCCATGAGGCAATCACAGAGACAGGGCAACAGTGTCAAATAAAGCTGAAGCTATAGAAAGCTTTCTGGTCTGTACTTGTCTTTAATTATTTGATTGTTTGCCTGTTACTCTTCTGTTACTAATCTGTCCACTTGTCTAAAATGTAGAATCTGTAAGAGCAGTGACCACATCTTTTTTGATCCACATTGTATCACAATTATCTGATAATAATAAATCGGTTACACTGCAATGAGCCAGGAAGCATTCTAAATGATTTATATATATTTATATATACAGTGTTTGATCCTCTCAATAACCCCATGAGGTAGGTGTTATCATGAACCCTATTGTATTAGTCAGGGGTTCTTCAGGGAAATGAAACTGACAGGAGATTACCTATACTTTATCTATCTATCTATCTATCTATCTATCTATCTATCTATCTATCTATCTAATGTAAATATTATGAGAGTTACTATAGGAATTATCTAACGCAACTGTGAGGATGGGCGAGTCTAAATTCCTTAAGGCAGGAAGCAAGTGGGAAATCCAATGAAGGTTTTCGATGAATTCCCCAGGAGAAACTGCTGGCTGAAGTAGAGATGGAAATTCTTTCTGACTGCTGAAGTCATCACTTCTCCTTTTAAGGCCTTCTACTGACTGGATAAAACGTCTCTCATTGTTGAAGGCAATCTCCTTACTTGACTGTATACGTAATCAGCCATAGGTGCAATCAACTTACTGATTATTTAAAACCATGATATATCCTCATAGGAACAATCAGACCAGTGTTTGCTTGACCAAACAATTGGACACCATAACCTAGCCAAGTTGACACACGAACTTAACTATCACACCCATCTTCCAGAAAAGTAAGCTGAGGCAGAGAATGAATAATTTGTACAAGGTCCCACAGCTAGTATATGTTAGAGTCATGATTTAAACCCAAATCAACTGGCTCCAGAGTCAGTGCTCTTATTATCACTACCTATTTTGTTCACAGCTAAATACCCAGCATCTAAATAGTAGATACTCAGTAAGTACTTGTGGAATGAATGTATCAGGCAAGATTGATGTATGTATAGGTGGATGTAAGAATGTACGGCTGGAAGTTTGGATGGATGGAGGAATTGATAATGTATAAACCGGTGGATGGATGAATTGATGGATGGGTGAATGGCACAGCCTTTGGCTTTGGGAAGTAGGAAGATGATACTCACAAATGGGAAAAAGACCTGCTGAGCCCATCTATGCATGAGACCATAGAGCTCTATTCCTCGGGGCTTCCCCCCTGCATTTGATGGCAATTTGTCAGTAGAACACATAAACACTCCAGGGCCAGACACCTGGCTCCATCCCTTTACCATCTGTGTGATCTGGAGCAAATCACTTAACCTCCCTGAACCTCTTTCCTCACTTACAAAATGAGAATAACCACAGCTACTCACACAGTTGCTGTGGATTAAATGTTACTTGTTATTGTTTGGAGCCTAGTTCAAATGGCATCTCTTTTTTGTAACTTTCAATTCAATTCATTTCAACAAATGTTTATGAAATGTGTTCTATATGCAGGCACTTTGCTAAGGGTGGAGATATGACAGTAAGTAAGACAAATATGGTCTGTGCACTCAAAGAAATTTTAGTTTGGCAAAGAAGACAAGAAAAAGAAAAAGCAAACATAAAATGAATGATGACAAGAGGGAAATATGGATTCCATGGGAGTATTTGGCAAGGGTAGAATTAGTTTCTCCTCCTTGCGTTCCCATTCTGCTTTACTTGGGTTAGCTGCTATTGTATGAATTTATCTCCCAGTCAAGCATGGCTCTTAGAAAGGGAGCCACACAACCTTAAAGAGGCTCCAGTTGCACAAAATGGATATAAAGATGTATATAAGAATGGCTAGGCAGTTGGAAGGAAGATGAAACAATTGTCTGTGTGGGAACAATCAGAACTCCACAATAGCCAACTATAGGGGAAAAGTTCAGTCCATTATGAGCTTATGCCCACAGATTTGAGGGCTGGATGACACAGGAACATCAGGGGCAGAACTGAGACACAGCTAGAAACGCCAGCTGAGAAGACATAAGGAAGAAGAGATGCTGCTGACAAACAGACCTTGTCGGCTGGCTGGATACAGAGGATAGCTGTGGTATATTGCAAAAATGGCTACAAATGTCTCCCACCCCTATTCATGAACCTCTTTATAATATGGCTTTGTTGCTCCTTCCATCAAGGGGTGGGATTTATTTAGCTACTCTTTTCTTCTGGCCTTGCCCAGGTGACTTGCTATGGTTAAGTGGCTAATGGTTCATTGGCAAATATGATGGAGGTAGATGCTGAAAAGTACTTGAACATTGGGGTTTGTTCTGTCACTGCTTTGGGAACCCTGGGACAACCATCCTGTGAAACAACCCAGGCTAAGCCAACTGCATGATGAGAGACACATGGCTGAGTCATACCTATTGCCCCACTTGACACTGAGCCAACTGCCATACTCAAGTGGGACCATCCTAGAAGAGGCAGCCTCTGCCAAGTTGCCAGCTGACTGCAGAGATTAGTTGAGCCATCCCATAACCAGAAGAACCACCCAACCAATCATCCACAGAACCATGAGAAATAATAAAAATTTGGGGTTAGTTTTGTGTAATGCTCTGAAAGCCAAATGAAAAAGAGGGAATCATGGGCAGTCAAGAACACTCCAGCAGATTCAGTGAACTTTCAGGAGTGGACGAAGCTACTCCCTTCTATTTTCCAGTCCTGGAGACAGAGGGAAAATTTCAACAAAAAAAACTTCTTCTCAGTACTAACACATAAGCTGACCACTCCTTGGAATTTGAGAGACAGCTTGCATGCGTGCATGTATTTATTTGTTCAATCACTTTCTAAATAATTTATTCAACAATTATTCGTTGAGCACCAGTGTGGGTTAAGCCCTGGTCCAGGTATTGCAAATAGAGTAGAAAGAAAGATAGATACGGGTCCTGCTCCTACAAGGCGAAATGATCATATATGGGGCTGGCATGGGGTTAGGTTGGGCTGGACCTACAGCCAGCCACCACACACCATCGCCATTACACTTCAAGTCTCTCAAAGATAGGGACCCTGACCTTATATCCCCATTCCCAACACATAGTAAGGTGAATAATAATGTTTTATAAACTTTGTCACTGGAGAGTTTTGAACAGGAGGTGGCATCATGACAATTGTCTGGTTTGATCATATGCCCTTAGCCAAAAAAAAAAAAAAGAAAAATCCACTAATCCAATGCTTGATCAGCACCCAATAAGGAAAAATAACTTTGTCTGAGCAGTTAACATAGTAGTTAAGAGGACAGACTCTGGAGCTGCACTGAGCTTGAATCTGAGACTATTTGTGTGACCTTCAGTCAAATACTCCATCTCTCTATGCTTCAATTTTCTTACTTAAAAATGCTTCTTCAGAGGATGTTTAAGGATCAAATAAGATAATACACATACATATAAGTACTTGGCTGACTATAATTAGCACCATATAAGTTATTATTTTATTATCTTTCTTCCTCTAGTGTTGATATGCAGCCCCGACTTTTTGTAACAAGGTAGATGCAACGTGGATTTGCTTTCCCCAGTTTATAGACTCTGGACACCGCTTTTGTGGCAGCCACAAAAATATGCCTCTAAGATCCTCTGCAGTGGGGTGCATAATTGATGGGCAGCTCTAGCTAGAGGACTTCCCACCTGCCTGGCTAAAATTTTTTTAGCATTGTGCTGAAGTCTGTAACTCTTCCTACCCTCTCTAGTTCCTTTACACTCTCCTTTGCAGGTGTCAGACATGCATTGCAATCTGAAGCCTCTCCACCTCACCCCTCTTTTTTTTCCTTCACAGGCATTCCCTCCAAAATCTCCTATGTATCTCATTCTGTCTTAGCATCTGCTGGCTTCTCAGAGATCCCAAACTAACGCATTCTTAAGCACTGTATTCTACCTATATTCTTCCTCTATTTCTTGCTACCCCATGCACTATCTCCCCATATGACTACAGATCTAGAGCATCTGTCTCTCTTCTCTATGATACAGGACAGATTGCAATAGGGAAAGGCATCATCTCTTTCTCACAACCTACATTTGGTCCATCAGCAAATCCTGTTGCCTCTACCTTAAAATACATCTGCGACTCTGACCACCTCTCCCCACCTGTGCCAGTTTGGATGTATTATGTCCCCCAAAAAGCCATGTTTTTTTTAATGCAATTTGTGGAGGCAGAAGTATTACTGTTGATTAGGTTGGAATCCTTTGATTGAGTGTTTCCATGGAGATCTGACTCAATCAGTTGTGAGTGACACATTTGATTGTATTATTTCCATGGAGATGCGGACCCCGCCCATTCAGGATAAGGCTTGCTTTAATAACTTGAGTCCTATAAAAGAGCTCACAAAGAGAAGGACCTCATAGCAGCTGCAGCCTAAATGGAAATTTTGGAGAATGCCATTTTGAAATGCAACCTAGGAGCAAGCAGATGCCAGCCACATGCCTTCTCTGCTAATAGAGGTTTTCCAGATGCCATCGGTGTTCTTCAATGAAAGCACCTTACTGTTGATGCCTTTGTTTGGACATTTGCATGGCCATAAGACCAGAACTATGTAATCAAATAAACCCTCTTTATAAAAGCCAATCCATTTCTGGTATTTTGCATTACGGCAGCATTAGCAAACCGGAACACCACCTCTCCTGCCATCACCTTGGTCCAGGCTCCCTGTCCTCCCTTGCTTGGTCTATTGCAATAGGCTCCTAGCTGGTCTCCTTGTTTCTGTACTAGCCCCTCTTCAGTCTCTTCTGTTAAAACTAAGTGATCCTGTTAAAACTAAATCAGATTATGCTGCACTTCTGCTTAATGTATTACAGAGGATTCCCCTGTCTTTCAAGCAAGGAATATTTCATGAAAACATTTCACAATGTTTTCATTGGCTTACATTCTCTTCTGAAGCTTCTGCCCTGGGGCCTTTGCACTGGCTCTTCCCTCTGTCTGTAAAGCTCTTCCTGAAGACAACAATTTGATTTGCTCCTCACTTAAGTCTTTGCTCACATGCCACCTTCTTCGTGGTGCCCTCTCTGGCCACTGTATCTGAAATTTCACGCTTCCCCTACCAACCCTCTTCTCTCATCACTATACAACTTGATTTATATTTTACTTATTTTATCTGATTATTGTCTATCTCTCCCTCATAAAATGTGGGCTCCATGTCAGCAGGTAATTTTGTCTGTTTTCTTCAGTGTGTATCCACAGTACCTAGAATGGTATCTCACACAAAGGTACTGGATGGATGGAGGAATAGATGGGTAATGGGATGGATGGAGTGAGGGATGCATAAAAGGAAGGAAGAAAGGAGGGAGGGAGAGATGAACAAGCATGGACCAAGCCAGGTGATGGGAGGGCCAAGAGGCACACCAAGGAGAAGAAAACTGATGTCAGCAAGAACGTAACTCACACCCATGGGGACTGAACCCATGGATTTTCCCTGAAAATGCCCAGTTCTAATTTAACTTAATTCATCCTTCCAGAACCTGAGCTGAATAAGAAAACAAGGCTGAGTGGGCTGAGACTTTCTCCTGTGAATATCCCAAAGACGGTGATGAATGTTCTAGGAAGACCTCAACCTTTACAGTGAGACAGACTGAAATGTGAATCCTGGCCCTGTATAGCCTTGGATAAGTCACTTAATCTCTCTGAGCTTTTTTCTCTTCATCTTAAACTAAAATAACAATATGCTTATCTTAAGATATCAACAGAGGTGTCCTGAGAATTAAATAAGATAATATATGTTAGATCTAGCACAGAGTCTGGAAATTAAGAAAAGCTATGTACAGTCACCAATTTTAAATTTGAGGGAAAAAATTAAAGAGGTTAAAAAACGTGCACAAAGCCCCACAGTTTACATGTGGCAAAACTGGTATTTGAACCCAGGTCAGTCCACCTGGGACATGCGTCTCCCTCCCAAACCACTGTAACCATCCCCATGTGCAAGGGGAAAGTTGCCACAACCTGCCATCATCGCTTGTTAAGAGAGTGACATTATTGCTCAAGGGAAAGCTATGAACCCGTGCAACGATCGCTGCTTCTCGAGCAAATCACAAGCCTGGTCACCTGGGTGGTGACTCTGATGTAAGCCCCTTCTGTCATCCAGTAGCAGATGGTTACCTGTGAGGCCATCCTTCATTCAGCAACTTCCTGGTACCCCGGGAACCGTCAGTAATCACTGCTATCATTCTCACACTAAGATTTAACAAAATCAGGAATACAAAGGTACACACAAATGCACACACATGAATGCACACATGCATACACCCATGCACACACACACAGGCACACAGACTTAGATGCCACAAGGATTTTTAGAGGCTATGGCACAAAGAGACTCTCAGAATATCCTCCCCACCAGTGAACCTGCCTGCACAGAAATCTTTTCATCTGTTTTTCTCTTCCAGGCAAATCTACTATTTATTAACCACCTCACCCCCACTTTTCCTGCAAGGAGCATGGCTGGGGGTAGGCAGTGACTACAGATTACAAGGACAGTCTCTGTTCTTCTTGATTCCTAACCAGTTTTTAAAGTTGATAATCTGAATTACAACATTTGTTCCTTGAGGAAATGACTCACGAGGAGTTTAGCCTCCGAGTGAAACACTGGGTTTGTCTTCTGTTTGTTTGAATTGTAAACCTTTTCAAAGCAAGGGCTTGCCAAATGGTCTCTGTTTATGAAACATTTTCTTCTCCAACTTAAACAGTGGTTGCATTTCTTTTTCTTTTAAAGCGACCCTGAAATCTAGCAGGCTGTTGCTCTATGTCAAGGTGCTCTTGGGCATCTGCTGTGGGCTGGTGGAAAGGACATCTGCCGTCAGGGCCTTGGACTCCTACGGAGGGATGGGGGAAGGAGAGAGAAGCAGGTTGTGCTGCCTGCTGTTCCATCCGGATTTAGTATCTTACAATAAATCTTCAATTTTTTAAAAATCAGCTTTTTGGCATGCATGTCATCACAGCCATCGAAGTTCCAAGTTGGTTCCGCTCCCTTCACAGAATTCCAAAGAAAATGATTCGGTCCTGGCTTTTTCCATCTCAGCTGCACTCACCTTCCTTCAGGTGAGAGGCTGGCAGAAGTAGAAGAAGCAGGAGAAGTAAGACAGCAAGGTGGGTATTGATTCTTACTTAGTAGATACCTGTGCATCTAATATGTATGATCCTAGGGTCTTTATTTAATTTGCTTTATTTGCTAAGGTCTTAAAAGAACACTCCAAGGAAGATACATATATACCTTTATCTACCTTTTGAACTGTTTATCTATCTATCATCTATCTATCTATCTATCTCTAATGTGTATTTTACAGTTGGGTAAAACTGAAGCTGAGAAAATACTAAGTTCCTGAGCTACATGTCAGGTTCAGTGAGGTTCAACAACTTGCTTGGTGGAGAGTAACTCAGCTTTTCTCATTTCATTTCCACTGTTCTTAATCAAGACCACTGATTTAGTGATTTCTTGGTCTTCATTGTAAAAGATTTTAGCAAACTCAACCTATATTTATTGAGCATGTAATATGTGCCAGTCACTGGGGCCAGTGAAAGAGACATTGGCCAAGTCCCAGGGATTGAGACCTCCACAGAAATCACTTAGAGACCCAGTATGCACTGATCAACCATGTGTGTGTGCGTTGTTTATTGAAAGTGAAGATGCACTGTTTATTGAAGATAAAGATGGAGGATGTGCAAATCTAAAGCAGAGTGATTGCATTGCAGGCAGGATGTGTTTGCCTACATTAAGGGAAAGCAGTCGTACTAGCACTGGATACTGAAGCTATGTATGGGTGCTATGGGGACACTTTCCTCTTAAAAAGAGTTTTAAATTTAAGGGTTGATCTAATTTCTCCCCTTCCAGCTCCATGAAATCAACAACACAAGAGAAATTGCTGCATTTGCTTCTCTTTTCAGCGGCCTTGTTAATTTCCCCATTACCCTCCTTTTCCCAGCCCCTTTCTTCCCATTATCCTCTGTGAATCCTCCTTAATTTGGGGAATTTCCTAAGAAGAGTGTCGCTGCTCTGTACATCAGGCCTTAGGATTCAGGGTGGACATAAGATTTAGGGTTGGACAGTTCTGCCTTCATTTCAGTGGACGGCAGGATTTTGTTTACCATTTGGTTTAACTCCATCAAAGAAAAGATAGCAGGGCTGGATATGTTTTCTGTGACTCTTGGTCTGGAAAGTTTCACTCCCACCCTCCTACATTAATGCACGGATTAGCCTTCCAGGAGACAATGTCTCCCTTTAACATAAACAGATTGATACAAAACTAAGAAAAGCAACAGAATAGAGATTCTGACTATTAAATTCCTCTGCAAGATCCCAGTATATGAAAGAATAAACCTTGCTTCCTTGGCAATCAACGCTCTTTTTTAACACAGAAGAATAAGCCCTCCAAGTATAAATTGTGTCTCTAATCCTTCAGTTAGATCCATGTTTTTCTTAGAAATACAGTGAATTCACACCACAAAATATACGTATAAAGTATTGGGTCATTAGCAATCCAAAGATTGGGCATCTGAGATAAAATGTGGTTGGATCACAGGAGAATTATATACCCAAAATTTCCATATTCAGGTGACTTTAAAGGACAAATATTTTAAGTTTCCAACTATCCACATTAAATCTTTCTTTACAGAAAAATACACCATAAGACACCTCTCTATAAAATCAAAATTATGCTTAATTTCAATGAATGAAGTAATCTTTTAAAACAAAATTTAGTATTTTTTAAATTTCAATTGTTCATAACTATAAGGTTTTAAAGGATAATATAAGAGAATATCTTCAAAACTTTACAATAGAGAAAGAAATCTTAAACAAGACCCAAAATGTTCTATCTATAAAGGCAAAGAGTAATAAGTATAATTATATTAAAATTAAGAAGCGTTATTTATCATAAAACATCAAGAGAGAGAAAAGTCAAATCACAGAGTAGAAAAGGATACTTCAAATACATAAAACTAACAACAGATTCACATCCATGCTATACATATCAATAAGAAAAAAATCTACAAATATGAAAATGAGTAAAATATTAGATCACCCACAACACAAAAGAAAAAGATCCAAATGGCCAATAAGTACCAAAAGGTGCCCAATTCCATTAATAATTAGAGCCATGCAAATCAAAACTGCAACAAACTACCACTACCCATCTTAGTCAAAGATTGAAAACTCTAGCAATATGACGAATAAGCAAGAACATGGAGCTATAAGAACTCTCATATCCTGCTGGTGGGACTGTAAATTGGAAGAAGCACTTTATAAAGCATTTTGGCATTGTTCAATGAAGTTGAAGATACCTTATGATCCAGCATTTCTACTCCTAAGTAAGTACACAAGAGAAACGCAAGCCCATGTGCACTACACAAGAATATCTGTAACAACATCACTTATCATTGTCACAAACTTTAAACAACACAAATGTCTATCAGTAAATGGTATAGTTATACAGAGGAGCACTATACAACACTGAAAATGACCAACCTGCAGCTATTCACAAAAATTAGTGAGTCAATAGCATAATGCTGAGTGAAATAAGCAAGACATAAAATGATTCATATAGTACAATTCATTCATGTAAATTTCAAAAACGGGCAAAACTAACTTGCACTGAGTAGAGAGTATAGGTGGTAAAATTATAAAGGAAAGCAAGGAATTTATTGCTATAAGTTCAGGTAATTTCATTTGTTTGTTTGTTTGTTTGTTTTCCTGAGGGAGAGGGAGAAAAGTGTGATCTTGAGGAGGCATAGAGGGTTCTAGCTATGTTATCTTTCTGACCTGAGTAAGGGAACTTGCCTGTTGCTCTGTTATTGTTCAATGTATTATTTGGTGCAGTCTTCCATATGTGTTATTGTTACAATAAAAATGTTAAGAACAAACAAACCAAAAGGTTTCATACATGCCAACACTTTTTGTCATAAAACATTAAGCAGGAATAGGCCTTATCTTTTAGCGAGAATTTCGGTTCTTAGAAAGCAGAATGGACTTTACTGTGGTGCACAGCTCACAGATTCATTGGGACCACTGAAGAAAGAGAATCTAAGCTGAGCTCCTGAACAACACAACAAAACTGACACCCAATAGACCTGCTGCCCTGAGGGAAATCCTCAGACAAAAGACACCATTGCACTGAAGACTCCAGAACTTTACAGTTTCTGCTCTGAGCTACAGTGGAAAAATGGATGTTCCCCATTTGGGTCAAATGATGCCTCCCACAGCTGCATCTGATTGGCAACATAGAGATCACATCAGCACCTAATGGAGATTTTGTTTGGTTTTGTTTTATTATTCTACTTGGATAAGGCAAAATTTATACCATGGAATACTATCAAAATGTGGTATGCAAAAAATTATGAACATCTAAGTGTCCATCAACAGATAAACTGTTAAACAAAATGTGGTATATGCACAAGATGGAACATTATTCAGCTGTAAAAAGGAATAATGTTCTGAGATACCACATTGAGTGAAATAGGCTGACACAAAAGGACAAATATTGTGTAATATCACTTTCGTGAAACACCTAGAAGAAGGTGTTATCGAGGGCCAGGGGACAGGTAGGGGAAAGAGGGAGTTATTGTTTAAAGGGTGCAGTTTGTGTTCGAGGTGATGAGAAAGCTGGAGTAACAGGTGTTGGAAATGGTAATTTTGAGTTGTATGTATGTTACTACAGAAAAATTATGAACAGACATAAGGGCAGATTTGCACAACAGGATCATGTAGGTCATTCTTGCTATTTTGCAAATTGATGAAACATTTTCAGATAAATAAAAATAATTTAGCTGGTTTAGAAGAAAGTACTCCAGCACATCAGAAAAAATAATTTTGAAACCGATTTTGACTCCTGACTCTGCACTTACTTGGTGAATTTCTTACTTTGCTGGGCTTTGGTTTTCTCAACTATAAAATAGACATGATTATATAGTTACCTCACCATACCGCACAGCTTTGGGAATTAAATAAGGTAAACATGTGAACTAGTTTGGTATAGTATGACCTCATGTAAGTTTTGTTTTCCCTTCTTTTCTTTAGAGAGTTTTCAAGAAGTCTGTTGCACCTGTCCTTTCTGTCTTGCCAAACGTACTTTTGTTTCAGTTACTGGTCCGTTAGAAACATGCATTAGAGAGATTGGATTAAGATGTGAACTTAGAACAATTGTCTGCTTTCTCCTTCCAAAGTTCCAAGAAATGATAAAAAACAATTTTTAAACAATAAATTCATAAAAGCCCAAGAAAATATGCCAGGTCTATGGAGGAAAAAATGTTGGAGCAATGTCCTGTTCAGGAAATGATTGCTGCAGAGCAGAGTGGTTGATGAGTTCCAAACCAGTAATAAACAAATACAAAAAGATCATGGGTCCTGGAGCATTCTCAAGTTTATAAATAATGGAGTTACATTCAAAGAAGATAGACAAATACAGAGAAGACACATGCACACTTTAAAAAAAAAAAAAAAGAAGTACACACACGGAAGAGAACTTTTTAAATTATAAGAGAACAATATGAAAAATTTATGCCACCAATTTTGCAAATCCATGCAAAATGACAGAATTCTTTAGAAAACATAATTACTGAAATTGACTCAAGAAGAGGTAGAAAATTCAAGTAGACCAATAACCACTGAAGAAATTGGAAATGCTGTCAAAAAAATTACTCAAAAACAAGCACCAGTGAAAGCAATTTGGAAATAGCTATTACAATTAAAAACACATATACCTTTCAGCTCAGAAATTCCACTCTTGGGAGTCTATCACATAGAAATAAAAGTGCCAGTATACAGGATATGTGTTAAGATTGTTGATGAAGAATCACTTGTAAAAGCAAAAATGCAGGAAACAAATCTATCACCCTACCATAGAAGATCATGTACTCATTTAAAAAATGAATTAGATCTTTTATCAGATGATGTGGAATAATTTCCAAAATGTATTGATAATGAGTAAAGGAAGATACAGTGTGGTATATGCACTCATATTCCAATTTTTTAATACAAAAGCCAAAATAATCCCTTTCATGTGTGTGTGCATTTATATGAGCATGGAGAAGTCAATACAAGCAACATTCCCGCCTGTAAGCACTGGTTACAGAGTAAGAGTTGAAAAATTGGGTGGGAGGGTGTGGCAACCTCTGGCCTGAGCAAAACAGGCCTGCAGATCTTTGGTGCACAGCAGTCTGCATGACCTAGGCAGCTAAATGTTTAACCTATTGTCTTTCTAAGCCAGTAAAGAGAAAAAGGGTAAATTGACCTTAAAATGGAACTTTATGCAAGCAGGCAGGAAGTGAGAGGCTCTTAGTCTCACAAAAAGAGCAAAATGTAATTGTTCAAGTGTTATTCTAGTCCTTCCTACACCACCCCCCAGGTCAGAATGACCTGTTCCTGCATTTATGCTCCCCCTACCCTTGGAAGGCCTTTGTCTTAAACCCTTATAAAAGGCTTTCTGCCCTTTTTGCATCCTTCAGTCCTATTCCCTGTGAATGCAATGCTTTCCTGGCCTGAGAGAGCCGCCGTGATCTCTCCATGACTTCTCACCCTATAAGTAAGCCCTGAGTAAAAGTTCATCAGAAAATGCTCGTGGTCTTCTTTGGTCTCTGGACTGGCATGGCCCTCTTGGGCTGCAACAGAGGGAAAGTGAAGGAAGGGATTAAGCAAAACAAGGAAAAATAAAATATCACATGCAAATGAAGGATTGCAATGCATAATGCTTTTATGCTATTATCCTTTTTATGTAGAATTGTATATGTGTATGCCTGAGTGTATATATGTATTTGGGTGTGTTTTTATGTGTATTCATGAGTGCAAAAAGTAAAAGCAATAAATAAATAAGTAAAATGAAAGAGACACGAGACCTAGACTTTTCACAGATAGTCATACAAAAACCTTAAGACCTAATGAAAAGCACAAAAAATAAAAGGTGAAAAGCTTCTCAACTTATTCTGTGAATCCTAAGGGCAAAGCCATACAGACACGATAAACACACCAATGAAAAACTATAACCTAGTCCCACTTGTGGACACAGAAGAAAATATGAGCCAATCCTATCTGGCAGTATTTGAAAAAATAAGATATTAGGGACAAATTGGGCCCATTCAAACAACGTAATGAGACTTCCAGTTTCAGTTTCGACATGTAAAGGGCTTGAAAGTCACCACTCTCATCCTTACTCAAAGAAAAAGTTGAACAAACTGAAAATCAATGACTTTTCTTAGACCAGTCAGAGAACTGAGGTCACAAAGCCACCTGAAATCAGGAGAGCCAAGTGAATCCAAGGAGTCACAGCCTAGATCTGATCACCTGGAGCAGAAGCTGCTGGATTTGTAGACTAAGAGTGGAGGGTATGGAGAAGGGGGATAGAGGATGAGACAGCAAAGAACTCTAGTGATCACAGCCCAGGGAAACAGGGCCACTAAAAGCCTGGGATTTAGTCATAAATTTACAGAATTCTTCTCTACTCCCCACCCCCCACCCTTTATACCACACCAGCAGGTCTCCGGCATAGTAACAGTGGATATAACTGAAAGAGCTTGTATGTACTATTCAGGTAAGTTGATGTCATAGCAAAGTTAAGAGATTGCTTTGGATTTAGGCTGTTAAATTAGCTCCAAGATAACAGCAAAGAAAGTATCAGAACATATGCAAGCTCACAGAGACAGGTATTAGAGTACAAGTTGCCAAGTGTGGGGAGCAGAGGGTAAGGGAGTTAATGCATAATAGGTGTAGGGCTTCTGTTTTGGGATATGGGAATATTTTAGTAATGGAAGGCAATGAGGGTACCACAACATTGTGAATATGATTAATTCCACTGAATGGTATGCTTGAGAGTGGTTGAGATGACAAAGTTCATGTTGTGTATATGTTTCCACAACTGAAAAAAGAATAAAGAGCAACTAAAGAGGCAATGACAATTAAATTCAATATATAATCCTTGGATGGGATCTAGCAAAGGAGGAGAAAAAGTTCAAATGGATATTGTTGTGACATATGAAAAAAATGGAATACAGACTGTAAGCTTTGTATCAACATTAAATTTCTTAAATTTGATAACTGCACCTAAGGTGGTTACATAATCGACTATCCTTGTTCTTAGGAAATGTACATGGAGCATGATATATACAACTACACTCAAGTGTTCAGAAAACAGATAATAGATATGGACAGACAGGTAGATAGATAGATAGATATTTAGACAGACAGATAAAATGATAGGACAAATGTGGCAAAATGTTAAAATTAGTGGATCTGGGTATCTGGGGTGGTATGGGTATTTGGAGTTCTCTGTATGGAATTTATATTATTTTTGCAACTGTCCTGTAAGTTTAAAAGTATTTCAGAATAAAAAGTTTAAAAAAAAAAAAGTTGAAAGAGCTGTAAGACACAGAGTCTCTCTCTGAGGAGGAGTACTGAGGAAAGCCCAGGGTAAACAGACAAGAAAATATCAAGGACATGAGAAGAATCTGAAGCCTTGGGTACCTACTGTTAGATCCCAGAAGAAGAAACTAACATGTAGAAGGAGTTCCTAAGTCAGGGGCCCCGCAGCTTATCTCACAAGGAAACAGGTGCCCCATAGACTAAAGAATGAAGGCTGTTCAAAGCTGTTCAAGGCTGTCCCAGTGGCCCCTCAAAGGCGGGTAAGGTAAGGACAGATGTGCCCATAAAATAAACAACCAAAAAGGCCTGCTCTCCCTAGCTACATAACGCAGCTGCTTTCCTAAGAAGAATATTGTCTCAGAATTCTACTGACCAATCAGTCCAAAACTAGATAGGCACTCACCCAGTCGAGGCACAGAACATCACAGAAGACACCCTACCCAACGTGGGTTCCTTTTTTCATTAAAGAATGCTGCTCTCAGATAGAGAGTGGGAGCCATTATCTTTTTCTTCTTTTCTACTGGCTCCCACCTGCTTTCTTCCTCTAATAAATCTTAAACTTTATACTTAAACTTTGACTCGCTGCATTGTATGAATTCTTGAACGGCTCCGAACCTAACACCTACAGGCTACAACAAACACTAAATACAGCCCTAAATCCTAGCCAAAGTAATATAAAAGTTCACAGTATAGGCCTATTTACCTCAGTACCTATTACCTGATATATCAAGTCTGACTTCCAACAAAATAATCAAAAGGCTTGTTAAGGGCAAAACAATACGAAAAAAATGGAATACAGACTGTAAGCTTTGTATCAATGTTAAATTTCTTAAATTTATTCAACTTTAGAGATTCTAGTGGTATCATTCACTGCATAACAGATTAAGAACAAACTTATTTGAATATCCAAATAGACAATGAAAAAGTTATGTCATAAATTTCAGCCCCTATATTTTATGAAAACTGAAGGAAAACTACTTCTGAACTAAAAAACGTTATCAAGCAAGAACCTAAAATAAATATCAGTGTAATAAATATTCTCAATGAAGTCAGAAAAAGACAAAATTCCTGATAGGGCATTTACTATATAACATTATTCTGGAATTCAAGTCAATGCAAAAAGACATGAGGAGGAGATGAAATATTGGAAAAGAAAAGGTAAACCATCTTTATTTGTTGAGGATATGATTGACTACCTAGAGAAATGAAGAAAATCAACTGAAAAACCATGGTAACCAAAAGTACAATACAGTTATATGGCCAGATACTTTATAAACAAACAAAATTTTTCCTTTCTATATATGAGCAACAGCAAATTAAAAGGATTAATGAAAAGATGAATCTCCTTCAGACAAATGAGATACACAGAGAAAAATTAGGCAAGTTTCTAAAAGAAATCTGAATAAATTAACTTATCCATGTTATTTATTAAGAAAATTCAAAAATACAAATATTTACAATCTCACCGTAACAATACCTATAAATTTAGTACTCTATAAATTAAATTCTCAACAGAATTTTTGTCAAAATTGACAAGCTTTTAAAGTAAATATGCAAGAAGAGTCATAAATATTCTCTAAAAAGAATCATGGAGACATGTGCTCTATTTGTTATCAAAAATGTTACAAAGCTAAAGTAGTTTCTTAAGTGTTTTGATGATTCAAAAACAGATAAATCAATCAGCAGGACAGAATACAGTCCAGAAATAAAATCATGAACAGTAAGGGAAATTCTGTATACCATACAGGTGGAACTGAAAATCAGAGAAGGCTAACAGAACTCACTTCCAAAACTGGGGTTTCCACAACCTACCACACATTTGGAAAATTTTAAATAATATAAGATCCATATTTTTTATTGCACACACACACAATTAAATTGTGGATGAATTGAAGGCATGAACATTAAAAATTCAAAGCAATTAGAGGACAATACATGATACTTATTTTATAATCTTTGGACGGGGAAATATTAATCAAGAAACAAAATGCATCAATAAAAAAAACTGATTGATTGGACCTTCTAATTAACTGAAAACCTCTGTTTGACAAAGATTGTATAAAGATAGTTGTTAAGACGTGACATTTTGGAGAAATTATTCGCATCATATATGACAGGAATTGAAATCCAGACTATTTTAAGAGCTCCTACAATAGGTTTTCAAAAGAAAAAAAAATGACTCACTTTTTAATGGGGAAAAATATAAACAGGAAATTCAGAAAAGAAGAAACAAAAATTGCTGATACATACCGGAAGAGATATTGAAGTTTATCAGTAATCAGAGAAATGGATTTGAATCTCCACAAGGGAAAAGCCATAGAGCTGAGTCACTTCAAGAGTACTCAGAAGACACTGGCAGTGATTTTCTGTACTCAGGCCTCACAACTGGCCAGATTCCCACTTGTTCTGCTACCTTTTAATTCAGTGTTATCTTTAATTCTATGAGCTACCCCATAAATTTGTCCTTATGTTTCCGAGGCAAATTTTTCTGTTACTTACAACCGTAGTTGATAGAAATTTTGAGCAATATTTAGCAGTTCAAAGAGCTATATATTTACCACTCAACAATAAAAAGGAACAAACTATCAATACACAAAACAACTTGGATGAATCTCAAAGACATTATGCTGAGCAAAAGAAGCTATTCTCAAAAGGTTACGTACTGTATGATTCCATTTATATGACATCTCAAAAAGACTGAACTGCAGTGATGGAGGAAAGACAGATATAGCTGCCAGGGAGTTGGAGTGGGGGAGGGGGTGACAACAATTGCACAGTTCAGGGAGTTTTCTTAGGGGAGTTTTTGGAATGGTTATGTATCTTGATTGTGGTGGTGGTGACATGAATCAACACAAGTGTTAAAATTCATAGAACTGTACGCCAAAAGAAATAAAAAGCTGTTTTTTTTCTGTATGGTAATTTTTACTGTATGATAATTTAAGAAACAAATTTTTTTAAAAGCTACAAATCAGAGAGCTCTTGGACCTTGAAAATGTTCTCACAGGGCAAAGGCTGATACTCTGAGGCTGATCCAAATACTTAGATTAAAATTATTGCTTCTGCCTAATAAAATCAGCCCCAAGTGTAAATAAATGATTCTGACATATTCCCAGCTTTCCATGTATAGCCCTTGATTTGATAATGTTTCCTCTATAGTGAACTGTAACACAATGTTATTTACCCATCATATACCCATAAATGGATGATTATGAGTCAATCCTACAAAACTATAGAACATATTCTAAAAAATAACAGTGGGTCTGAGCTATTTTGATGTAATTAACACAGCCCAGGCGTAGATTAGGTGGCTAGAGATAAATTTGTAATGATCTGGCCCTTCCATTCCTCTAAGAATTACAGTCTTTAGTGTTGACCTGATGTACATCTCACATTGTAAAATGTCCAGCACATAAGAGATAATGTGTATTTTTTGCTGATTCAGTGCATGATGATGGATAGAGATTTCTATTAAAAGCAAGGTATAATTTTTATGGATGATATGCAGGCCTGTTCTTGGTTTTCACATTGTAGGATCTGAACAATCTCAGTCCTTCATTCACCAAAATTCATTGAGCACCAACAATGTGCCACTATATTAGCACAAACATAATAATAACAAATACTTCAAATAATGGTGCTTATTTCTTGCACACTTGATCCACTATGGACTGGCTGGAGGCTCTGTCCCATATCTCCTCTCTCCTGGTCCCAGTCTGCCAATTACCTTGACAGAGACAAAGAGAAGAAGCTCAAACACCTCAAGTGAGGTGATGTGGAATGTGACGTCTGGAGATTGCCTGCAAAGGCTAATGGCTAAGAGTGGCCTCTGGACTTACACTCTCTGGGTTTGCATCTCTGCTCCACCACTTATTAGCAATACGACCTGAGAAAATAATTTAACCTCTCTCTGTCTCCATTTCCTCATCTGTTTAATGTGGATAATAATAATAAATCCTAGAGTTGTAAAGATCCAATCAATTCAGGTTCAGAGAATTAATACGTTCCATATAATTGTTTGTTACTATCTTAAAAGTGATGGGGGGGACAGGCATTTAAGAGTTTTAAATAGAGAGTGACATCATCTGCTTTAATTGTAAAAAAAATAAAAATAAAAATAAAAACTCATGCTAGGTTTGCTTTGGAAAATGGGTTGGAAGGGGCACAGTGAATATCAGGTAGAGACTGAATTTGTTATCATTTGTAATGTGTGTGTTTATATTTGGGTGGTGAAGGAGTAAGAAATTTTAAGTTTCTAACTTGACTCCATTAATCAAGATAGCCATGTAAATGTTGAATTGATGGTCCGTGTGTCATCCAAAGAGGAGTAGCCAGCATATATCTGGCAATATGTTTAGGGAGAAGTCTAAATGGCAGATATCTGTGTGGAGACAGTCAATAAATAAAGGTGAGCAGAGAAGTAGTCCTCCAGAAAGGGTCAGTAGAAAAAGAAGTGAAGGCCAGGGTTATAGGTGCACCTATACTTAAGGACTTCCAAAGAAAAAGAAGTCAAAGAGGAGGTGGAGAAAGAGTATTCAGAGAAAAAAAGTAACACTAAGGGAGAGCACATTGGAGTTGGACAGATCTGATTCAAATTCCAGCTCCACCACCTACTCACCTGACCTTGGATGAGACCCTTATCTTCCCTAAATGCCAACTTCTTCATTTATAAAATCAGATAACATAGAATCCACCTGATGCTACTGCCCTCGATGACTGAATAAGTGAATGTATAAAGTGCACAGAGTAGGACATGTGTTGCATGGTTCTTAATGATCTGCCATTGTTAATGTATCATGGTTAGACTCATTAACAACTTGTCTAAAGTGTTGACAGGCATTTCTCATTAAAAGATCATGCATCATTGTCAAAACCGAACAACCAAATGATAACTCTTGGAGGCAATGTCAAAGTGTGATAATTTCTTGGTTGTTTGCTGGTCTAATGCAAGTATTTCAAATGCACTAGCTCCTGATACGACTGTTCATACCCCACAGTTCTACCTGATCCTACTCCCCTCTATTTTGGATGACAGAGCTATCTGTTCAAGTCTTCTACTTGTGTCCCACCAGCTATACCAGGGTTATCTTTCAGAGGAATGGGTTTTTCAGATACCTCTAGCCACTAGAATGTGCAGGGTCAAAACAGTCTCCAAGTAACCACTAAAGAGAATGTGAGGGGAATCAGGAAGAAACAGAAGGTCACATAGAGGCAGAGTGAGCACATGAAGTGGACAGCAGTAGCTGGTTCTCTGTGGCAGGGGGCAAATGGGAGGCTCTTTACTCAAATAGCCCACTCTGTAATATCACTTAAGCTTTAAAGCCTATAGAGATGGGAATGATGGAAAACCACGATTTGCAGCATGCTCTCCTCCACGGAATTAGGGACACTGAGTAAAAAATAAACACAGAATAAAATAGCCTGCCAGGCAGCCACATGGAAAAGCAAACATATGGAACTGAGAGCTAGTGCCGGGTTGGGGGGGAAGGAGCAGGGAGAGAGAGGGAGAGATATCACTATGTTTCAGAGGACTGCCATCAACAAAATGCTACCAACTCCAGGAGAAAGCATGGCCTTGCTGACTTCTTCATTTAGGATCACCAGCTAAACTCTAGGAATAAAGTGGGAAATTATTAGTTGAAGGGTCTAGGTTGTTCCCCAAAGACTTTGTGATGGGCCAATACACACACCATCTCCGTTTATGGGAAAAGAATGTTTCCACATGGAAATCTGTTCCTTTTTCATCCCTACCTACCACCACTTCCTGCGCCCTTCTTAATGCAAAATAGATTCCAGCCACATCTACCTTCTAGTGAAGCGCCTAACAGGACCAGCACTTCCGGCCTCTGTGTCTCTGTAGGAAATATACTTCTCTGACTTCACTTTGAAATCCTTCCAGAAGGATTCTTCTTAATACTCAGGAGCCCTCGGGACCCTGTAGGGGGTTACAGAACCAAGTATAGAAGTTATAATTGTTTTTTTATGGGGGATGGGGGAAAGGGGAGCAGGAGCACAGACACTAAAGAAACAGAGAAATACCAATTATTTCCTTTTTCATGAATCCAGGAGAAAGTTATGTGAGCAGTTACTGACAATACAATGTGTTAAGAGCTATAATTTAGATGTAATAAAGTAACTCAGAAATAGAGAAGACAGATCCACTTATTTTTGGTGCCGAGACTTTCTGGAAAGTTTTCAATAGGAGATGATATATGAACTTCACCCTGAAAACTGAATAGAGTTTGTGAAAGCAGTCCAGATGTGTTTTTTTTTTTTTCAGCCCGTGCAGAATTTTCAAATTTCTGATGTCACAAATGGGTGCTAAGAAATGCACCTATATGCTAATTACAAGGCATACATCTAAAGAAAAGTAATCCAAAATGATTGAAAGTAAAAGAAAAGGGCAAAATGCCAGTCAAATGTGAAAAACAGAAAATGGAATTAGTAAGGTAAATATCAGAAAAAAAATGAAAGGTGAGTGAAGTCATAATGGACAAAGGATGATATTTATTGATAAAAGGTGTGATCCATTAAGAAGCTATAAAAGTCATGAAAAGTTATGCATCCAACAAAAGAACTTCAAAACAAATACACCAAAAAATTCAGAATTTCAAAGATAAAATGACATATTTCCTTCTTAGAGATTCAAAGATCAAGAGAAATATAGAAAGGATTTGAATGGTGACAATTAACAACTCTCATCAAACTCAATTATGTTTATATATACGTTTATACGTTATGTAAATGTTTGTGTTTATGCATATATAGGTTACACTTACTCACAAACCAACAAACATATAAATTTTGTACCCATATTGATATGCTACTAAAAATTTCCATGTTTTTATTAGGCCACAAAAAAACTCAATACAGTTTTAAAAGTCTAAATTTAAAGGGTCCATAGAGGCATTAATGTGGCAAGTTTAGAAATTATTAACAAATAGATGGCCAAAAAAATTAAATAACAAAACCACAAAACTATCCATTTAGAGACTTAAAACAGTTTTCTAAATAACTCTTGGGTTAAAGAGAAATTCAAAACTGAAATCGCAACCCATATAGAAATGAACAACAATGAAAACACTACATATCTAAATTATGGAATGTAGCAGTACTCTGAAGAAAATTTATAACTTTATATGCTTGTGTGAGAAAATGAGAAAGACTGAAGATAAATGGACTGTACATTCAACTCAAGAAACTGAAAAAGAACAAGAAAATAATAAAAAAGAAAGAAAATAAAAGGAAGGAATGAATAAAGATGAAAAAAGAAACAAATGAAGTGAAAAACAAAAGAAAAATAGGAGACTGCAGCAATAAAACTAAAAGCTAGTTCTGTAACAAGACCAATAAAATAAACAAACTTCTGGCAAGACCAATCAAGGAATAAAGACAGCACAAATAACGATTCTTAAGAATGATAAAAGGGGCATAACTATAAATGTGTGAGTGCTTTATACTACAAATAAATTTTTATCAATGACATTTAATCTGAAAATCTAGATTAAATGGGTTATTATTAAGGATATTTAAGTCACCAAAGTAAATGTAATAGAGTTTAGAAAAACAAATAGAAATAAAAAAGAAAGAAATAAAGAACCTCAAAGCAACAGACAAATTTAATATGTAAATAAGGATGCCAAAATTGTAATGAATAGATCAGTCATGTTAGTCTAGTAATGTCGTAACCCAATAATATAATAGGAACAATAAGGTTTTCTCAGGAATGCTATTATGATTCATCATTAGGATTTCTGAAAGCAACTGCCTTCATGAAATAAAAGAGAAACTTTATGTGATCACCTCAATAGATGCTAAAAAAATTGATAGCAATCTACATAAATTCCCAAGAAAACTTCACAGCAAACTAGAAATAGGAGATTTCACTTCATCTGATGACATTTAGCAGAAACATAAGACAAAGATCACCCTTAGCAGTGAAACATTATAGTCATTTCAATTAAAATAAAGGATTAGGAAAAACACATTGATTATCATTATTGCTATTCAACATTGTTCTGGTTATTCTAGACAATGCATCAAGTAAAGAAGATAAACTGACACAAGTTAAACTATAAAGAAAGCCAAAAATTGACATTTATTTGCATGTATTATATTCTTTTATCTAAAAAAAACTGCTAAAGTCAATTTTATTTTTTGAATTATAAGAAAGTTCATTAAGATAGCCAATTACAAACAAAATCAGTAGCTCTCCCTAAACAACAATAAGAATTTACAATTGGAAGAGGTCTCAATTAATAACCAAGCTAGTTAATATAAAATACCTAGTTATAAACATATCAAAAATGTACCAGATGAAAGAAAAGCTATACAAGTTTACTGATGTACACTTCAGTATTAAAGATTTTAATCTTGAATTAAAATATATACCATGTTCCTTGATTAGAAGATACGCTGGTTTGAACATATTATGCCCCCACAAAAGCCATGTTCTTTAATGCAATCTTGTGGGGATGAACTTATTAGTCTTTTGATTAGGGTAGGATCTTTTGATTAGGTTGCTTCCACGGAGATGTGATCCACCCAACTGTAGGTGACACCTTTTGATTAGATCATTTCCATGGAGGTGTGACCTCACCCATTCTGGATGGGTCTTAATTTGATCACTATAGTCCCATAAGAAAGCTCAGGGAGAGAAGGAGCTCAGAGAAGGTAAGAGAGACATTTTGGAGAGAAGCTAAGATATGTAATCTAGAGTTTGCCCCCGGGAGAAGCTAAGAGCCAACACAGACCCAGATGCTTGGAGATGCTGGGAGATGCTGACAGAAGGACATTTAGAGATGCTAAGTTAAGAGATAAGCCTAGAGTTTGCCCTGGAGAAGCTAAGAGAGGACACCCAGATGCTGAGAGAGAAATGCCCCTGGAGAACCAAACAGAGCTGAGAGAAGCTAAGAGAGACAGAAGCCAAGAGACATTTTGGAGAAAGTCATTTTGAAATGCAGCCCGGGAGCAAAGGACCAGCAGACGTCAGCCACGTGCTTCCCCTGCTGTCAGAGGTGTTCCAGATACCATTGGCCTTCCTTCAGTGAAGGTATCCTCTTGTTGCTGCCTTAGTATGGACACTTTTATGGCCTTATAACTGTAAATTTGTAACCTAATAAACCTCATTTATAAAAGCCAATCCATTTCTGGTATTTTGCATTCTGGCAGCTTTAGAAAACCAGAACAGAAGGTCATACGTTAATCTATTATTTCAATGCAATCTCATTAAAATTCCCAATAAAATGTTTTAATGAAACTTAATAAATTGCATATAAAATTTATCTGGTGAAGCACATGTGAGATAATACTAAAACAAACAAACAAACAAACAAAAACCCTGCAGGTGGAGCTGGGGGAGGAGGAAGAGGCAAGAGTATTTGCCATCCCAGATATTAGCCTATACAATAAGCTACAGTAATTATATGAATATGGTTCTAGTGCAGAGACGGATGAGCTGAACAAAACAGACAATACTGAAACAGATTTGCACATACGGAAAATTTGATTATGACAAAAGGGGCATTTCAAAACAATGCAGAAAATTTAATACATAATATTGAGAAAACTCACTATCCATTGAGGGTAAAATGAAAATAATTTTTCAAATTTGAACATGAATAAAATTAACCTTCAGATTGACTAAATAAAGAAATGTAAAATCACAACTACGAATATGTTTAAAAACAGAAAAACCATTTTCATAATGAAACTAGTTTCATTTTCCTAATGAAAACCAAAGTCATAAACAAATGTAATAACAGAATTTACCACCTTCAAATGTAAATGCCTGTGAGATGAAAGATACTATAAAGTTAACATAGTGGTGGCAAACAAAAAAAAAACTAAGAACCTAAATGACAAAGAAGTTGTCAATACCAAAGTGGCTGGCACTGTTGGTTAGTTAACCCAAAACTCCTTACCAACTTCTTTTGACTCTTTGTGCCTTCACTCCAGATACTATAAACCTCCTTGCAGATTCTGGGAAAAGTTTAGCTTTCTGATAAAAGGGGCAGATGCCACTGGCACTGCTCTTTTGTGACCAAGATGAAAAAGCCAAAGGGGCTTACGGTGACCCCAGTGCTGAAATGACCGAGCCACAGAACCAATGTCAATAGCCTTATTCTTGTGTTAAGAAAAATAGCCTTTGTTGTTTCCTATATTTTGCAGGGCTGTTCTAGTTTGCTAATGCTGCTGGAATGCAAAACACCAAAAATGCATCAGCTTTTATAAAAGGGGGCTTATTTAGTTACACAGTTACAGTCTTAAGGCCATAAAGTGTCCAGGGTAAGGCATCAACAATAGGGTACCTTCACTGGAGGATGGCCAATGACATCCAGAAATCCTCTGTTAGATGGGAAGGTACTTGGCTGGCATCTGCCCCAAGTTCTGGTTTCAAAATGGCTTTCTCCCAGGACGTTCCTCTTTAGGCTTCAGCTCCTCAAAACTGTCACTCTCAGTTGCTCTTGGGGCATTTGTCCTCTCTTAGCTTCTCTGGAACAAAAGTCTGCTTTCAAAGGCCATCTTCAAAATGTCTCTGTAAGCTGAAGCTCCTTTCTCAGTTCTAGTACGTTCTTCAGAGTGTCCCTCTTGGCTGTAGCTCCTCTCCAAAATGTCACTCTCAGTTGCTCTTCAAAATGTCACTCACAGCTGCACTGAGTTCCTTCTCTTTGTCAGCTCATTTATATGGCCAGTGATTTAATTTAGACCCACCCTGAATGGGTGGGGTAACACCTCTATGGAAATTATCCAATCAGAGTCATCACCCATAGTTGGGTGGGGTGCATCTCCACAGAAACACTCAAAGAATTACAATCTAATTAACACTGATACATCTGCCACACAAGATTACATCAAAGATAATGGTATTTTGGGGGACATAATACATCAAACTGGTACAACTTCCAAATACCATCAATAATGTAAAAGTGGCACAATAGAAATTACTAAGATAAAGAAAAACAAACCTAACAGAAAAATGGGCAGCTAATTTTGAGGAAAAGAGAGACAAATATGTATTAAAATCATAAGAAAGGGCAAATGAAAAATGAGAGAGCATTTTTCAGATTTCTGATTGGCAAAACATAGAAATAAATGGAGGGGGATAAAGAGAGAGAGAAAGATAGATAGATAGATAGATAGATAGATAGATAGATAAGAGAAAGAGAAAAATACAATATCCAGTATTGACCACAGGGTAGAGAATCACTATCTTTATCACATGCAGTTCTCTGACACAGCCATTTGGAAAGTCAATTTTTCACCTCCAGTTAGTTGAAAATTTAAATGTCCTTCCCTTTGACCCAGCATGTCCAATTCTTAGACACTATCTTACCAAAAAAAAAAAAACAAAAAAAGCTGTTTAGGTGCCCAAAGATATCTATTCAAGGAGAATTCCTGTTGGATTGTTTGCAATATCAAAAAAGTGAAAGCAATTTATGTAAGCATCATTAAAGGAATAGCTAAATGAATAATCATACATCTCAACAATGTAATATCCATAAAGCAATTTTAAAAATAAGTCAACTGTATATACTGATACATAAGAGTGGCCAAGGTATGTCATTTAAAAATAAAATAAAATTTAAGACATACTGGTACTGAGCAAATACTTTCTGAATGAATAAAAATGAATTTCTAGTTGAATGAATGAATGATACCAATTTTGTTTAATAGGCAATAACACTGTAAATATATTTTTGCAAATGCACAGAAAACAGTCTTGGAAGATAACCAGGGTATTAGAAATGGATACATCTAGGGAGAATAATGATGGACCAGGTTGGGGATAAGAAATGACTTTCTGTTTTTACACATCTATTTGTTTTATTTTTTACATAAGCACATATTAATTTTTAGATTTAAGAACATAAAAGCGAAAAAAATCTGCCTTGCCTGTTCACTAGTTAAGAGTTATTACTTTACCTTTTGTGCAGATGAGTTTAAGAATACCACTGTAAAGCTTACACTGGCGCAAAACACTGTCTACTGTTTCAAGAATATAGGATACAAACTTAAGGAGGCTGGGGCACCGTGAAGAGAGATGCCATTCAAAATCCATTAAAATGAAGCTCAAGCAGTGTCATAACAGCTAATAAACAATCCTGATCCTTCAAACGATAATGAAGCCCAAGAGTTGCATGATAATCAGAGAATCTTGCATGGGATGCCACAGGCTGCTGCCATGTTTGTAACAGGACAGATTATTAATCATAATTTAAAGCTGATTACAGTTGTTAAATGTAGATAATCATTAGACACATGCCCACCACGTTTATTTCCAAAGACTCTGCCAAAGGAGCTGAGCTCACTTTGGTAGCTGGTCTCTGAAGATAGCTCCATGTCTCCCAATATCCATACCTATAGTTCCCTCCTCTCAAATACTGGCTGACTCTGGGAATTTCTATTGGTTAACAGGATACTCTGGAAGTGACGCTACATAACTTCTAAGGTTAGGTCAGAGAAACCTTGCAGCTTCCACTGGGCCTTTTGGGATGCTTGCTTTCAGGATACTCCCTCTTGGAAATGGGCTGTCCTGTGAAAAGGGCAACTTCCCTGAAACCATGCTGCTGTGAAAATCCCTAGCCTGGAGAGGACTCATGTAGCAGCTCTGGTCAACAGCCCCACTTCAGCAACACAGCCAGAATCCACAGCCGGCACTGTCAGTGAGCCCAGGCAGGCCTTCAGAAGACTGCAGAAAGAGCTACCATCTTACTGTAACTGCTCTAGAGATCACAAATGAGAACAGCCCTCCTGAGCCAACTTCGTCCACAGGACTTCAAGAAATAATGATAAATTATTGTTAGAATCTACTACATTTTGGGGCAGTTTATGTGTGGCAGTACATAGCCAGAATAATTATTCATTTTCCAAGAAACAATGCTTCTATAGGAGAAATTAATGAAAGATATGAAAGTACAGAGAAGTGTCCACTCTTGTCAAGACTTAGTAAATAGCTCACATTTTTTGCTTATATTGCCCATATTTTTATATGCTTTATCTCATGAAATCCACTACCTCAGAGGTAGATGCTATTATTATTCCCATTTTATAACTGAAGAAACTGCGGCTTTAGAGAGTCAAAGTAACTTGCTGAAGATCACATGATAAGTAGCAATGGACCCTGCACATTTACACACTTATTCTTTCAGAAAATATTGATAGAGCCCCTGCATCCATTTAAAGGGTATTAAGCTCCTTGACTTCAAAATGTCTTTTGGTTTCTGATTTCTAGGATTCTGATGGTAGAATCATATTTCAATGACTTCCTAATAATGAGATTAAGTACAAACTCAATGAAAGGTTTCAGGCTTAATTCAGTTAATTTACTGATATCTAGCATGTCCAGATGCTGGAATCTGGCAATAAAAAAAAATGAAAAAGACAATTTCTGCTTTCAAAACCTCACAATTCATGGGTGGAGACAGGTAGGAAATAGAAAAATCACAGTACACTGTGATACATACAATAATGGAAGTCTGTATGAGGTGTTTTGAGAGCAGACTGAAGAAATCCTATATTGTTTTCAAATATAAATAATCTGAATTTTTTAAACATGAATTCAGATCTCTCCATGTGAAATTCTTAGATTTCGATATCTGTAATGCAAGTATTTCACTCAGCTTAAAAGAAGTCGCTCATAACACCATATGTAATTCCAAAACTTAAGTCAAAGCTTCAAGACGCCTTAAGGTGACCTTTTCTTTAACAAAAGGCAACCTCATTGGAGCCACTTTCCTGCTCACTGGAAAAGGGCATGCTTTACAGCTGGACTTGCCATATGATGAAGAGTCCAAAATGTCAAGGAGCCATTGACTTCAGTGTTTGTGCCAATGCACTGCAAATATGGTTTCCTGTAGTGGTGGGGCTGGGCTCAGCCCCAAAGTGCCAGATGGTACTGAGTTCTCAAGAATAAAGCCATCTGCAGAACAAGTCCTTCTACAGCCGTTACAATTTGTACTGATTATAAGCCTCTATCAGAATGTCTTTAGGACTTTAACTATGGATAATCTTACCCTCTTCATTACAGCTCTGGGCCTAGGAATATATTTTTGGCTCTAAGAATGGGAGAAACATACTGAATGAATATTCCTAGCACCACCCACTGATATAGGTCTTTATTTTCACTATGCCAACTTCACTGGGAAGTCATAGACTAGAAAACAATTCAGGCCTACTTCTTAAACTAATCTAATTACACAAGGAGTTACATGAGCTGGTTTTGAATTAAACGTGAAGGAATAAAACATTAGAAGAATTTAATATTGGATTCTGTTTGGATAATTATGAGAGTCTTCTGTCTTAGACAAAAAGCCTAATTGACCATGAATGACCTATGGATTGGGTTTAGCATCACAGGCCCACCCTTGTGTAATATTTACATGGGAGCTCCCTACACCAGTAGAATCTCTGCACTGTTTATGTGATCGAGGCCTTAAGGGTGTGTAATACCTTAAAGGAGGATATTCCAAAGGTAATGAAATTCTTTTACAAATCAATTTTTACCCCAGTAGGTGGATATGTTATGTCCTCAGTGCTCAATGCATTAAAGTACTCATAAAACGAGTTAATAACCCATTTAAAAATACTCTTATGGGAAAAAAATCACTTTTCTGTTCCAGGAAGTTGACATTACATTATCTTTACCATTATAATGTCATAGCATCTAAGAACTATTTACCTGGAAGCACAGAAGTTATATAATGACCAACAATATGTATTTGCTATTGGAAGTAAAAAAAAATATGAAAGTTATTTAATACAATTTACCAAAATTTTCTCTAATGCATTTTGCACCATACTGACTTCATAGATCCATACCATGTGAAGAAACTTCTGGATTGTTGTGAGCTGCTTCTCAAAATGGGACAAAGGAATCCTAAACCCATCTCAAATCTCCACTGCAACAATCAAGTGACTTTGTCAGCTATTTGCAAAAACGGGCTTTGTAGAAACATTTTTGGGACACTTATATCAAAGATTCAAGGGATTTTGGACAGGAATCTTACCTGAGCTGTCTCCACATTCCATCAAGCTCCAGTAAGGTATCAGAGCAAAAGAGATGTGCAGATGATCAAGGATGCATTTTATTGTCTGTATGAAGATAATCAACCTAAAAGAACATTGTGGTTTCCACTGCTTAGTAAGCCATGGTTGTTTGGGTACAACTCGACCATGACATTCTCAACTTAATTTCTTAAAAGACAGATAATTCATAATGAAAACATCCCAGGTATGATTTCTTCCCTGCCCATACTTTCTTCCTTTAAACCACTATTACTCTTTTTCTCACCAAGGGACCAGACCTGCCTTACTAGTGAGCCCATAATCCCAATGTCACATCAAGTCCAAGTGCCGACTGGCTTTGTGATCATTACTCTACCCATCAAGTTCAATGTTCTTCCAAGACAGCCATGACAAGGGCAGCAAATCCTGTCTTATGCTTAACTTTGTCATCCCTCACACTGCTGACTTCTCACAGACAAAATGTGAGGAGTGATAGTTCACTAATCACTGCAGATGGTAAAGAAATACCTATATTTTATAAACACAAGAATATAACACAATAACCCTTTGCCATAAAAAAAGATCATGAGTCTCCCATGTCAGAGATAACTATTCAATGATAATGCTGTGTGTGCATATCATATGTTTTTATTTTCCTGATAACACTTCATAATCACTAAGAAATCACTACTAATTTCCTAAAGATAGAAAAATATGGAAAAATTCTGAGAAATGGAGGAAGGGAGGATCAAGTGAGTAAGTGAAAACATCAATCTCACATTTTATCACTGAGTGTAACTTTAGGGTTCCCTTTGTCTCACAGAGAGAAGGTCACTGGTAGAAGGTAAACAGTCTTCTCTTCTAAGTTCCCTTTGTTTTCTAAATGATATCTTGATGCAACCAAGTATTTCTTCCCAAACAGCTACATGAATAATAAAGCAATACACTCCCTACCTTCTATAAATACATTATCTTTGTTCCAAGAAGTTAATCTTTAAAGATCTGTTTTAAAAGGATCAATACCAAAGAAGATATATACAGAGTATTGGATTTATGTATGTCAGATACTTTAATTTCAAAAAGTTTTTATGCAAGGTCGGTTTTTTTGTATGTAACCAGTCTTTAGGTGGCAGTGACGGCTACTTGACAAGTTCTAAATGAGGAGACGACTAAACCTGCCAGATCCCCTTAACCAAAGGCCAAATTTCACAGTCCCAAAGCCAATTTGGTCCCATTTTATTTATGTAGAACAGTGACACCTAGTGGTGGAAAGGCAAATCACAAGAGAATTCTCTGGTGGCACCTACCATTCCCAAAAGGGATCCTTAATTTATCATTGAAATTGGTGAAAAGAGTGACCCAAAAAGGGCTTAATTCTTTTTGTTGGCTGAGCATGGGCCTTCTTTGAAGAGATCCAGTGGTTCATGATCAAGGGCCATTTTGGTGAACTGGTCCCTCTAGTTTCTCTGAGTGAAACAGAAAAGGTGCAAAGTATAGAGCTCAAGAGTGGGAGGGTCTGTGAAAACACGTAGAAGGTACGTTCTAAAGAAAAAGTATGAGCAAAAGGGCACCACAGCTCCTGTCTGTTCTTATATAGCTAACTGAGGACACTGGAAGATTATCCAAAGACTCTGGAGTAAACTGCTTGCTGAGGAAATTTCACCAGTAAATGGAGAGATGAAGAATTAATTGCAAATATGAATCATCATCAGAAACTCTTTGGTTTGCTGCCATTAGACTGTGAGTTCCTCAAGGGCTGAAACTATTTCCTTTTCCTTTTGTAGAACAAGCTACATGTCTGACAAATGACAGGTACACAGTAAATGTTGAATGAAAGAGGAAGAGAAAAACGGAGTGAATCAGGCCAGATAAGTACTTCTGGGAAGACTGCATAAGAAGCCTGAAACCTGCTTCCACTAAAGCTAAGACAGCTTTTAGCAATCTTGATGTAGTCCAATAAAAGTAATAGTTCATATCCACCAAGTACTTACAATACACTATTTAAACGTATCCCTCTATTAATATTTCCATTTGGCATCTAGGAAACTAAAGCTCACTTATACAGCTAGAGGGCTACAGAGCTAGGATTCAAACCCAGGCAACCTGGCTCTGGAGTCCCTGCTTTTAGCTACTTTTAACTACTGTGTGTGCTTCTCTTCAATAAATGCGGTTAAGTTCAAAAAAAAAAAAAAATAGAATTTAACTTACAACAGAATTTCCTTAAAGAGGAATCTATTAGTGCATAGAAAATATGATTTACACATATTTCTTTAATTACAAAGAAGGAGACCTACCCTTCCATGCAGTCTTCAATGGGCTGTCGTGCAGAATATTCACGTATCCTTTCAGATAGATGGAGACAGACATGAGCCTCTCCTACCCTCCAGACATTTGTTGTTTATAAGCTAGACAGATTTCACATGAGATAGGCTCTCCCTTCCTCTGCTCACCTCCCCACCCACCCACCCCCAGTCTTTTTAAGAGCAAGATGCTGTCATTTCTTCAGAGTTCCTAGAAAATGTCTAGAATAATTTATTTCACACATTCCTTATTCAGCATATTTCTTTCTGGTTACTTCCACAAACCTGGTTTGCCTTCCTAGGATCTTGGTCACTCAGAATAAGAGGAAAGCAGGATATGGCATAATGTTCATCTTCAGGGGCCATCTGAACATGGAAGTGCTGGGTGGCATCCAATGATGAGTTAGTTGACCAACAATATTCTGCATTGGAAACATCTTAGCTGGCCCTAGCCCCCAAAATCACATCAGCTATTTTACTGAAGAAGATAATCTGGATATCATCAAAGCTCCATTTGAAATCATCCATGAACTGCAGATTTCAAAATCAACTGTGATTAGCATCAACCCATAATGATGTGAGACACTTTGGGGGCAAGGGGAGCCCCAAGAGGGGAGGTTAAGCACATAACCACATAAATGTTCTTTCTCATTTACTGTTATATCCACTTTTACTTGAATACATTTGGGAAGCACCTAGAGACCAGATCAATAGTCTTGAAGTCACCTTTACTATAAATTGTGTAGGTTTCCTTTAATCTGAATTCTTGCTACCTTGGGTTTTCTGTTCCCCATATCCTTTACTCAAGAATTATGCGAGGTTATATTCTGGGTCTACTGTAGTTTAGCATTTATAGTCCATGGTGCCTTTGGGACTAGATTACCTCCCTGCATGATATTGTTTTTCATTTCTATGCTGACAAACACACCATTTCAACTGTCACTTGAGCAGCAGTTCAAGCTCTACTGTTATTTCAGTTCCATATTGTCAAACAGGTGGATTTATAAATGTGTTACCTGAAGGAAACATTCCTCCAAATAGCAAAAGTGGAGACTTTATTTATTTATAATTATTTGTTAGATTTGTAAAAATGTTCCTGTTGCTAGAAAGCCTCTGGCTAAATACAAATTAAAACACTTTTGAATGTAGTAAAAACAGCAGTGGCATCATTTTAATTACCCATTGGGGGATGCCAGCCAGCAAAGATGTATTTATTCATTTCTTCCTTGTTTAATGTAACTCCTTGCTTAGGCATATGAACTTCCTGTCTGCACATCTGACTACTTGGCCATCTGATTCACCTTTGAGTGATCCGGGCATCAGTTTGGACCCCTACATCTCGACTGAGGTCCAAAGGAAGACAGAAGGCATAGTGAACATTTATTTTATTATATTTTTGGCTCTCCAGCATCCATTTCCCCCTTCCCAATAAGTATCCTATTTTTTGGGTGGGGAGGAGGTAGGGGGAAGAGGATGAGACAGATTATTCCACTCCATTTTGTAGGCTTGGTAAGAGAGTATTTCATGACGACTCTCTCCTATCATAGGAGAGAAAGAAGCTAGCTGCTTCTTGTTGGACATGACTATGAATTTTACTGCTCAGCCCTCCAGAATTCCCTTGGCTTCTATCCCAATTCCAAGTGTGGTCCTCCAGTCTTCCTTTCCCTTGATATGTTCTCTCTGAGTTCTCCTTTGCTTAAATGAGCCAGCATCAATTTCTATTGCTGGCAATCAAGAAGCCTGACTTATATAGAGGCCTAAAATAAAAACAAAAAGCAGTGTGGATCACCCTTGGAGATAAGAGAGAACATATAGATCTATTTCCAACTGCCATCACCTTTAGGCAAGTTATGGAACCATATACTAGTAAAAAGAGATAGCACAGAATAGTAATTAAACCAATGTCTCAGCCTCTGTGCAGACATGATTTTGACTTCTGACTCTGACACATATTAGACTTAAGCAGATCCCTAAACCTCTCCCAGGTCTCAGTCTCCTCATCTCTCTAATGTGGTCACTGATGACTATGTGAGAAAATGCATATAAACATGGTACTGTGTTCAATAAATGTTAGCCAGTGTTATTTTTTTCATCATCTGTCAACTTAGGAATAATAATATCCACACTCACTCACCAAGTTATTTTCAGCATGAAATGTGTGAGACAATACTTTGAAATATATAGAATCTACAGATATGAAACTAGAAAAAAATAGATAAGCTATCTTCTGGCTCATGCACAGAATTGAATTGGTTCATATGGGAAGGCAATGTTTGCCCAGTGATTTCTCTGGTACAGGATGTTTTTAGCAAGTAGTTGGGGCATTAGGTATTCAATCAAAGATGGGTGTGGGGGAAGCTGCCCCAGCGACTAAGAGGCATATTTTAGGAAAGACTCTCTTTTTAGAACTTTATGATGGTGATATATTTTAGACATTCAAACAAGTATAAAGAATAATACAATGCAGACCAACATACCCATTACTCAGTTTAAGAAATTAAACATTACCCATAGAGATGAAACCCCTTGTGTAGCTCCTTCTATCATATTCCTGTCCCTCTCCTCAAATTTATCTACATATGTCCCTAAACAATATATAACATACATATATATTATTTTGCCTCTATTAAATGTCTCTTTAAAATGGTAGTACACTGCATGTATTATTATGCAACGTGTTCCCTCAACATTATGTTTTTGAGATACAACCATGGTGATGTGTAGCTGTGTTCGGGGCTAAACGGTTTGACATTGTAGAAATACATCATAACTATTCACATACCCTTCTGGTAATGATTTATTAGATCACTTCCAATTCCCACAATCCCAATCCTTTGACCCATCTCCTTTGTGTCTCAATACAGCTGTTTCTCTAGGCCCGCAGTACTCAAACTTGAGCATCCATTAGAATCTCCTAGAGAGCTTGGCTCAACCTCACCTTAGTACTCTCAGGTGAAACCCAAAAATCTGCATTTTAACAAGTTCCCAAGTGATGCTGACATTGATTGGCCAGAGACCACACTTTGAGAACCATGGCTCTAGGCTATATTTAAGAGAGGGGGTGCTGGGTCATGGAGTATAAACACTTCCAGCTTTGTGAGATTTGCCAAATCACTTTCTAAAGCAGTTGCTGGAAATTTAGGCAAAAAGTGCTTACATTTTTTTTTTAAGGTCACCAAGCAGTAAGCTTTTCATATCTTATTAGTTGCATCAGGCCCAGCAGGCAGCACACATGCTGTGCAAAGTATTTTATGAATGGCTAATGGTGGCCAACTCTCTAATGGTGGCCAACTCCCTATAGCATACTTACCCGGGGGATGAAGAAGGCTCATTCTGTGAGGCAAGAACTAAAATTCCTTCCATGAGAAGGAAATTTATGGGATTCTGCCTTTTCTTTTAATAAGCCTCTGTGTGTAACAAAAATGGAGCTCATGTTGGTCAATCCCACCCACCTGTCCCTAGGTGTTCATATGACATGAGTATTCAGGGGTCTTTCATCATGGAAAGAGATAGAAAAATCATATGCACTGAATTTCTTCTATTGCCAAGCACCTGATTGTGTTTAATTGTCACAGAATTCTATGTTGTAGGTATCATTATCTCCAATTCATATAAACAATAATGACAACACGTAAAGTTAATGAGTGCTAGCTGTATACCAGGCACTGTTCTAATCTCCTTATATGGATCGATTCATTTAAACCTCACAATAATCTATTGTATACATATTATAATTCTCAGCGTTTAAAGGATGAAGTAATGATTTAGACAGATAATTTGGACTCAGTCACATCACCAGCAAATGAAACCCAGATCTGTTCGATTCTAAGGTCTACATTCTTTTCTTTCTGCTATAGGTCAGTTTCTGTCACTTCACTTCTTCATGTATAAAATGGAGACCCAGCTTTGGGGGGTGCAACCTTACTGTTGTTTCCATCAATTCAGCTGAAATTAATCCCAAGGATCCCGATCCCAGGCCATTTAAGGGGAAACACACAGAGAATTATTTGAACAGCCTATTTTTTTTTTCCACAGAGGAAACCAGCTAGGTTCAGTGGACCAAAACTCTAACTGGAAAGCTGTTAAGAAGGACTGAAAATAAACATGAAATTTAATTTGAAAATATATTTACCGACATCCCTCTGTCAATCAGCTGTCCATTTGGCATATGACCAGGTTTAATAGCTGTGAACTTCAGCTGAAGAGAGGCTTTATAATACTAGTCAGGATTATTATATTGCAAACCATTCACATTCAGAAGCAGTTGACTTTCCTGTATCTTTTTGTTTTTGGGAAATATTGAGAGCATCGTGGCTGCAAATTGTGCTACCAGACAAGATGAATGATCATCAAAATACAGTCAGCAAAATTTAAAAATATGGATAAAGGAAAGATATTAATATCCTTTCTAAGGTAATCAGTACTTTTTGTTTGACAAAGAAATTGCCCACTGTTTATGGTCTATGCAAATAATATATGTTAATGTCGAGGCTGCATAGTATATAGCTTTGCATATAAGTGTTTGTGGAAAATACATGCCAATACATTTTAAACCTCTCCCTCATATAAACATAATGATTTCATAAATATACAGCACCTTGTTCTTAAAAACATTTATTATAATTTTATGCAATGCAAATCACACTAGAATAAATTATTTTTTGCTAAAATGGCAAAGTCAGCAAAATTACAGGGAAATATAAAGTCCCAGCAATTGTGTGCTTTTCAATTACTTCAAAATGAGTTGACACCCTCCCTGGGTGGCATTCACTTGGATGCTTTCAGCCACTAGGGCTCCCAGCTTCTCATTCAGCCCAGGTATTCTCTGTGTTTATGGAATTAGGCCTTGTCTTTGTTGTCTGTCACATCTGAGAATAAACTTTCTGTATTATAGATTAATAATGAGGACTTCCAGCCAACATGATTTTTGAAGATGTGAAAGCCAACCCTGATTACTAAGAAACAGGCCCCTGGTGGAGGCTTTTCTTAAAGGGATCAATATGCAAGACCTAAGAGAAAGAGAAGATGTAAGTGGACATACTGAGGGTGACTACTATATACTCTAAACATATCTCTAATCATGTAGTCACACCTCTACCCACACATTCAATGAATATTTACTGAGCACCTACTATGTCCAAGACATGATTCTATCATCAGAGATAGAGCAATGAGCATGACAAATGAGGCTCATGCCTGCATGGAATTAATATTCTAGAGGAGAATATAGATCTTAAATAAGCAAGCAAATAAATCTGATTATTTCAGATAGTGTTGAGTGATGTGTATATCGCGGATAAATTAATAGGGCATGCTTGCAAGGGGAGATACCCTTAATGGGGTGACAAAACTTAAATGAACAGATGGAGCCAAACGTGAAGATCAGAGTGAACATGCTCAAGGAACAACAGAAGCAATGGCCTGGAGCAGGGATAAGAATCAGAAAGGTCAGAGTGCCTGAAGCAAAGTGAACAAGAGAAGAGGGGCAGAATGTAGAGTTGGAGAAGTTAGCAGAGACCAGGTTGAGTGGAATTTAGAGTTTATCCTAAGTGCAGTGGAAAGCCATCGAGTGCTTACACAGGACACTGAGGCAAATGGATTGAAAAGTGAAAATGGGGAGCCCAGCGGGAAAGTCATTGCAGCACTCAGGATGAGAAATGGCAGCGGATTGCACTAGGATTATGGTGGTGGACCATGTCTTAGTTTTCCAGGCTGCTATGGCAAATAACATGCAATGGGTTGGCTTGCACAACAGGAACTTATTGGCCTATGGTTTTGAGGCTTGGATAAATCTAAAATCGAGGTGTCAGCAAGGCGAAAGTCTATAACATTCTGGTGCTGGCTGCTGGTGATCCTTGGCTTTCCTGTCACATGGTGGAGTCCTCTCCTTCTGCTCATGAGTTCCCACTGGTTTCTGGCTTCTTCCTGTGGCCTTTTCTTATGAAGAAAAGACTTCTTATGAAGTCTCCAGTAATACTCCAAGTAGTAATTACTCCAGGTAGGGAGTAAAACCTACCTGCTACGGTTGGCCACACCTTTACTAAAAATAACATCTTCAAAATGCCCCATTCACAATGGGTTCCCACCCACAGGGATGCAGAGTAACATTAAGAGCATATCTAACTTGGGGATCATAATTAAATCTGCCATAGTCTGCACTGATGTGGACCAATTTGGGATATATTTGAGAGCAAGAAAAGGCAGAACTCGATGATGGATTGAAGATGGAGGGAGGAGGGAAAGAAGGAATCCAGACTAACTTGTTTTCTTTAAGTGAGCAGGTCAGAGAATGGGATGGCTCATTTACTGAGGGAGAAACATGTCTAGGAAAATCAAGATGTCCAGTTTGAGAAGTTAATGAGGTCTCTGAGTATAAAGGTCAAGTTAGTAGTTGGGTGTTCAAGTATGAACTCAGTGATCAGAAAGGACCAGAGACCTAAAACTTGGGTATTAGAAAGGAGAACAAATGATTCCCCTGCCTGAGAAGGAGGGAAGCTGTTAACAGAAAACATGGGCAGGACAGAAGCTTATGATATTTATACTTTGTACTACAAACAAGGAATCTTCACTGAGGTGAAAAAATTTGCACAAGCCAAGATCATGGAAGAGAATGAAGTGAGAACACAAAAGGGATATAATTGTAGTTTAGTTAAATGTAAACTCATCTCAGATTTATAACTATTTTGGTCGTGTTTCTAGCTAACATTTATTGAGTGTCTACTAACTCTGTTAGGTACTATAACAGGTAACACTTCATTCCCCACACCAACCCCTCACTGAATTATGTGTCCCTCCCTGGAGGAGGCTCATTTAATGTAACACTCCTGACAAACCCCACCCATTTGCTCACCCTGCCCTAAGGGAAATGGAGGGACTTTCCTGCCATTACATTTAGGGAAAATCAACTGAGCAGGCTCAGCTCTGCTCTGCCCTTTCTCTCCTGGGAAGCAAGCTGCCCACAGGATGCAAGAATTCTCCCTGCTCCTTTATGCAGGAAAGTCTTAGCCAGGACCCCAGAAAAGGAAGCTTGTCACAATCCAGTGTTTTCTCTGTCTGGATGGGTAGCTCAGTCTAATTCTGGGGTTCAGCCAACAGATCCACTTGTTTCACACTAAATTCTGCTCCCCCACATACCCCTTTATCAGTAATAAAGGTGCCATGTTTTCCTCTCCATGTTTTCATCTCTCTACCCTTGCTCTTTGGTAAGAACTTAGGCAAAAAAAAAAAAAAAAGGAATGCTATATATACCCCGCCCTCCTTGAAGACCCTAACAGATATTTTCAAATGCATTAAATTCTCACCTCAACCTTATATTATTAGTTATATGATCCACCTTAAAGATGAGAAAATCCATGTTCACAAAGATAACTAGTGGCAAGGCTTCTAAATCCTTATCTTCTGAATCCAAAAATTAATTTAACTGCCAGCTCTGCTGATTGCTAGCTCTGTACCTTGCAAAAAGTTTCCTCATCTGCTAAACGGAAGGTAATAATTTTAATATTGTGAAGATTAAATGAGATAATGTACCAAAAATACAATTTAACACATAGTAGGAACTTGTTTCCTTTTGAGAGAGTGCAACCAATTAATGTTAAAACTTTAAAATTTTCTAATGTAAGAGAGAAACCAGAATAGGCTAAATATAATATCCTCACTGATTTTTATTCTAAGAACTCCTTTTTGGAAGTTTACTTTCAACCAATTCCTTTTTTAAATGCGTTCCACCAAGATAGAAATAAAAAGCCTGCTTTTTGTAAGAAACACATTTTTGTAAGAAACAGAAAGAAAAGTTTTCAAAGGGCTTTTGAGAACTGTGATTTATTCCAACCTCTCAGTAAATGCTGATGCCCACCCTGCTCCACCTGGATGAAGTCTGCATTTTTAGCAGACACCTATAGGTGTGGAATCAGGGCACAGATGACAGTGACTCTGCTTATTCCTAGAATAGAGGGAATGCAAGCTCTAAAACTACTGCAGGGCTGACCCTGCACTTGCATGGACAAGGAGAAAGCCAGTCTCTAGGAAGAGTAGATGTGGCTGACACTCAGAAAGAAGCAAAGTAGGGAAAGACCAATAGGTTCTAAGAAAGGCTGAGAAAAGACCTTGGGTCCTAGTGGCTTTCAGATTCTTGATTCTGGTTCCTGATGAGTTTTCAATCCCTGGTTCCAGCCTTTTCAAGGGTCTGGCTCTATTTCTTGTTCTTAGGTTCCATTTTAAAACTCTAAATCCTTATAATAAATTTCCCTTTGATTTTTTCTTAACACAGTTTGAACAATCTTCTGTTACTTGCAAATAAAGGCACCTCAACGAAGACAGTTTTTCAGTAAGTCTGGAGGTGATATTGTGAATCATTAATGTCTTGAAGATCACACATTCTGGAAGGCTTGAAAAGGGCAAGCATGTTTGTGTTTTAAAAAGAGATAAATCCACTCATGAAAATTATATACTATGGAAGTTACTAAAATTCACTTCTGAAATTACCATTGTAATCACTCCACTCTTCCCCCATAGCCTCTTAACCCTACAACTTCCCATCCAATTACTCCCTCCATGACCCTTCTTTGACCTCACCAAGACATTCTGTCATTGACTCCTGTAGCATGATAAGAACTTGGCTAGTCTTTGTCCAGGCTCCAGGGGGAGGCAACCTCTACAACTTTGGAATTTTCCATGATAGGAGTGCTTTTTTGTTATTCATCATCCAGAACCCCACCACCTAGAGATCATATGCTAACAAGATGACAGGATGGGTCCAGCCACACCTATCACCCTAGGGTAGGGGCTGGCTCCACTGGGAAGACTAACCATGTGATTAGTAGTTGGGACTTTGAGCTACTTTCTGTTAGTTAGACTTCCCCCACCTCTGAATCTGGAAAGAAATGCACAACCAAGAAGAACAGTTTCAATATAAATTTATTGAAATTGATAATCAACCCCAGTAGGACACCTGGCACTGCTTAGGAATCCTGCTACAATTCTCTGGGCAACTTGCTTCTCCACTCTTCTTGATGACTACTTCTAATCTTTTCTAGTCCCTTTGAATCCCCAAGTATTCCCCATTTTACATCCCATGCCTTCAGTGAAGATCTTACCTCCTACTTCACCCTCAAACCAAGGCCATCAGAAGCAAACTCCAACTTCCTACCCTTATACCTACAATCTTACCTGCAAGTGTTTATCTCCATTACTCTCTCCTTCATACTCATCCTCAGGCTCCCATCCCTCCACCACCACCATTCTCAGAATTTTCTCTCCTCTACTCCCTCTCAGTCAGCTCATTCTCATCAGTATTTAAAAAGTGCTCAAGTCTTTCCCAGTAAATCTCAGTTTTCTTTACGGTAAAATGGACACAATCATAATTACCTAAACTCTGACACTCTGATGCAGGCTGTACTTGATGACAGCACCCTCCCCAAACCCCTGAGAATAAAGTGTCACATGACAAGGCCAGAATGAGTTATTTAGTACAAGATTGTTGAGGTTGCTGGTATTACTTCTAGGGATTCACATACAGAGGTTGACACTATAAAGGAAATGCTACCTCTATTAAAACAGAGATTCCTTTCCAGACAAAGTAGAAGGACCACAAGGAGGAGGGAGATGGGAGCTGCTGCTCTGGGGCAGTTGTGCTGGGAGGAGGCTTCTCTCCAGAGCTTGAGCATAAACAAGAACTCCTATTGCAACTAATTTTCTGTGAGGGGAAAACTGTTCCTCCAACCCATACAGCATAACCATGGAAATAATCTTTGACTATCCAGCCATCATCATCATGAAAACCAAGGGCACCAGCACATACGAATGTTGCTGCAGAATGTCCTTCTCTCCCAGCTACTCGCCACTGGCCCTCTATTTTCCATCTATGCAGCCATCTTAGTACACTCCCTGCATGCCCCGACGTCCAAGGAGGCATCTCTGGGACTTGCTGAGTAGCCATTGGTGAAGTCATGCAGCCAACTGTGTGGCAGAGTGTTCAAGGACCCATCACTATTGGGGACATATGTGCTGCAGAAGAAGCTCTTTGAAGTTAGAGATGTGTGCTGGGAAAACCCCAGGCTGAAGATAGTGGTGAAGATCATCATAGTGGCGGAGAAGTTTGAGGAACTCATCATCTATTATAGGTCTGACTGCTGGACTGCGGGAGGTCAGCTCATGCAAATGATCCTTTACCATCAGGGTAACTGCCTGGAAGGACCACATGAGCATCTGTGACAAAGGTCCATGCCATGCTCTGTCCCAATGACATCAACTGCCCACCTCTCCTCAAGATGTATTTGAGGTACTCATGTAACACCTACAGTTGTAGCTTTGAAGAAAGGAATCCTTGCCTGTTCAATATTTTGAAGGAAATTTGATGAAGTTTTCCCACTCCAAAATTATGGCTGCAGGTTCATGAGGCATCAGGACACCTATAAGAGCCACCTGGACACATATCTGGAGATATGTCACTTTGAGGCCTTAAGGAATTTTTGAGGTACTGAAGGATATTCTGTAACAGGCAAAAGGCCATTTCTACAAATTGCACATGGCCCAGGCTCAGACAGAACAGGAGATCACCTTCCTGAGCTTCACGCTGGGCAAGCTCTTGGAGAAGATACTACATCTGGAGAAGAGATTCAACCTCAAGTTTGTCATCTTGATTGAGATCCCAATCCAGTTCAGCAAGGATCTCAAAGAGTTCTGGTGGGACATGTCCAGGATGAATGATAAACTGTTTCATATCAATATCTGCCTATAAATGGGATCCTAGAGCCTATGAGCCTAGCAGATCTTAAATTTCAAAGGATCCTTGGTGTAGTACCAAGGCCCCATCTGTTACCTCTACATGTACTCCATGAGTGGCCTGCTCTACAGTGAATCCTTTGACTCAAACCATCAAAGTCCCAAACTCATGTACCACCTACAAGTGTAGCTAAAAAGAAAGGAATTCTTGCCTGCTCCACACTATACAGTGCAGTCTTTTCTTTAACAATACCTGGACCCTGTATTTCCTTTCATCTGTGGCCCTTCCTTCTTTTGGTCATATAAGCAATCATTGTCTTAGGAAAGGGGTGGCATAAACAGAAAGATAGAAACAAGGAGTTTTTATCTGGCTTTGTCCTCCAAAAGTTTAGACCTTTGAATGTCATAAATTTAAGCCATGAGGGAAATCAGGAAGCAGAAAACACACAGTGTAAGAGCAACCCCTAAATAGAAAGAAACCCCTAGAATAAGGAAATCCATTCCCTGGAATGATGCAAATATGGCCATTTGGCACAAATTTCTAGGAATTCTTCCTAAACATAGCAGCAATAAGGCTCAATTTAATAAAGAAACCAGGGCCTGAATGGCATGACCCTTGATCAGAAAGCAGGATGTTGTTACTAAGAGAAGAAAGTGAGAATCCTTGGGGAACACCCCCAGCTCCATCCCACCACCCCCAATGTCCATATAGAGGAACAAGTGCTGGAGATAAAGATATACTGTGGAGGGATGGAAGGGATCTCTCTAAATCAGTAGTTCTCTGCTGGGAGCCATTTTGACCCCAGGGGACATATGGCAATGTTTGCAGACATTTTGGTTGCTATAGCTAAGAAGGGGGTGGTTTCCCACTGGCATCTTGTGGGTAGACCCCAGGGATGCTGCTAAACATTCTGCAATACACAGAACAACCCCCACAACCAAGAATTATCTGGCTCCAAATTTTAGGAACGCAACTGTTGGGCAGGACCAGCTCTATAGTTTGCAGTGCTCAGTGCAAAATGAAAACAAGAGTCCACATGTTCAAAAATGATTGAGAATTTCAAAATGGCAACAGGAGAACATTAAAGCAAGCACAGGATCCCTCTACGAAACTATACAGGCCACACACCCATGAAGCCAGCCCTGCTCTTGAGGACATTCAGTCAGTGTTGGAAGCTCTTTGCTCAGAGACCAGAAGGTCATCCTGGAAAAGAAAGTCTAGAAATAGATGAATTTCACTAGGACAGTCTGTTTGTAGTCTGCAGAAGATCCGAGGAAGAGACAGGATCCAGAGCTAAGAGCATTACTCTGAAAATACTCTTATAAATCAATAAGAAGAAAATACATCAGAAAAATGGGCAGAAGACATTGAGTGGAGCTGTCACCCACCCTCCCCAAACACAAATGTCATAATCAGATACGTAATAACAGATATGGTATCACTACAAAAGTCAAAAAGTGCAAATTTTAATTACAAGAAAATACTTTTTACCTATCATTTTTGCAGAGTACGAAAAGAATTACAATCCCTAGTTTTATCAAGGAAAAAGAAATTAGAACTTCTTTCCAACTCTGCTGGTAGGTCTATATATTGATAGGAACTTTCTGAAGGGCTAAAAAATGGTATGTAGCAAAATCCTAAAATGAGTAAGCTATTCTTTCAGCAATTCTCCTCATTTGAATTGATCTTGAGGAAATTAACAGGCACAAAATAAGTATAAGAATTTTTAATCACAGTATCATCTAATAAGAATACACTCAGTAATCTCTGCGTTCATGGAGCAAAGTCTAGAAGAAAAGAAAAGTGTTAGGCAATGATATCAATGTGGTTATTATAAACCACCACATCACAAAAGAAAACCTAAGCATCCAATGTCAGAGTTTTGAGTTCATTATGGTTTATACCGTATATAAATGACACTGTCTGAAGATATCAAAAATATGTTTTAGAAAAATATTTAATGACATGGGAAAATGATCACCATAAGAAGGCATGCAAAATTGCCTGGTCATTATAATATTTACTTTGTTTAAAATAATAGACTAGTAGAAAATTAAACATGTTTCTTCATTATAGTCACATTTTCCAAGTGTACGTGCATTGCTTTTAATAATGGTAATAATAATAATAGTAATTATAATAACTCAGACAATAATGGCTAAATAACTAAGTGCCAGCTATTGTACTAAGTGTTCTGTAGTCATTCCACTTAATATTCCAAAATAATGCTCTGATTCCAGTGTTATCCCCATGTCACACAAACAAGAAACTGAGGGTAAAAGTAGCAGAGTAGGTATTTGAATTCAGATCTGCTTTTTTCCAGAGCCCCAATTCAGGCACATCAAAAACAAAAACAGACAATACAGGAATTCAGTAAGCAGTCTGTCAACTCATCAGACACAGAGCCTTGACCACCCCTTCCTCTGTACGTGGCACAAGAGTCATTACAAACTGACTTATTGAGGTAATGGTGCATGCATAGGAATCTGAACATTCAGGTCTAGGAGGAAGATACTCCAAATCCTTCTCTCTCAGTCCTCAGGACTCCAAGATCAGTATCAAACACTGCGATAGATGTGGAATCCCTTGGTCTGTTTGTTCTTCTGCAAACAATCAACCCATGGGGTAAGTGAAAGGTGTCTCTCCCATTAGTAAGAGTCTTTGTCTCACAAATGACAAATCACTTCCTTCAAGAACAGCCTATGAAGCACATGCCTAGAGGAGTTAAAATTTCACCTGGGACCTCAGCTCATGAGTGATGGCACAAAACTGATGGATTTTTGCAGGGAGAAGCAAGTCCGACCATCCCACTGGAGCTAAGAAGGAATGCACGAGACTTACAGGGGGAAATCTGTCATCTCTAGGCATTTCATCTTCAGAAATAAGTCCCTCTGCAGACCATACATGCATCCACATAAACAGTATAGTGGTTTGGTGAAACTGTGACCCTTTATGGTTGGAGACGTCTCTTGGGGGAAACTTGCCTTAAAGGATGAGAGAGAAGGCTCAGATTGCAGTGAGTTCAGGAAAGAGCAATCTTGGGGTGTTCACCTATTGCAGGTGTTTGTGTTTGTTTCTGTTGGCTCTTTTCAGCCTTGTAGGATTGCAGATTCAGAGGCCCTCACCAAATTTTTCAAACCAAATTCTCCTGGGAGGAGGAGAATGGTCCAGTTCCAAAAAGCTGAGAATTATTTTTGCTGCCATGCATCTGAGAATTGGGTGATCTTGGGCAGATCCTCCCTGAGTTCCTTTCTTCTGCCTCAGTTTCCCTGCTTCCCATGCCTGGCCCTGGAGAGTGTGGAGTGTATGGAACCCCAGTCTACATGCCTGGAAAATTCATACTCTTCACAGCTTTTTTGAAGTTCCTTTCTCACGGGGAGTTTGTACTCTGTTCTCTCCGTTCCTTTCTTTAAATCTATCCCCTGATCACACACCCCCAGATGCCAGCACAAGCCTGTGTTCAGGTTTCATGACTAATGAGAATGTCTATTTATGGAAAAGAACAAAGTGGAAATAACAATAGGAAGAGATTAAGATTTAGTTGAACAACCAGATGTGATATTAGCTTTTACATTGTCACAGCGTGGCTGAGTGCAGATATCCAGATAGTTTCTCTCATTTTTTACTTTCATTTTCTAACATTCCTAATTCTTTAAGATTTTCATAGCAGTACCATGTATTCCTGTCTCTTGATATAGAACTGACATGTCTCATGGGAAATGGGAACATTCTCTCCTTTGCCAGCAAGAGAATAAATGACCTATGAAGCCAAAGATGTTGTCTCACCACCTTAATGATACTTTAGATTTGTAGATAATTTACTTTGTGGTTTCCAAATAATAATAAACATTAGGTCATGCAACCTTCACACCACTCTGGATCCATATTTTACTGGCAAGGAAACTGTTGGTGGGAGAAGTTGACCGCCTTCCCCAAATGCGAGTGAGCGTCAAGGCGAGGATTTTGATTTTGTGTTTTATGACACAAGTTGCAGCCTTGTGCTGAGCAAATCACACTAATGCTTGCTTTCATAGACCATACAGTCTGGCAGGGAAAAAAGCATTAAGTAAATAACATCACAAATATATAATTGTAAACCACAATAAGCAAAACTGTATCTATATCTCCAACAACAAATGAATGGATAAATAAATGATGGTTCTTCCACATAAAATGAATTACAAGTGTAGGCAATAAAAATGAGGCTGTATAAATACATTTATTTACCTAAAATATGTTCTCTATATGATAAATAAAAAGAAAAGTTAAAACAGATTGTAAAATATAATCCTATTTTTATTAAAAGAAAAATAAAAGATGCATGTACATACCCCAGGCTGTTAACTGCTGGGTTACACTGCCTCTCTTCTGGGGACAGACCATCTTGTTATCACATCTTTCAGTGTGGGCTGGGCAAACTACAGGCCACAGGCCAAATCCGGCCCACTGCCTGCTTTGGTAAATGAAGTTTTATTGGAACACAGCCATGCCCATTCATTTACATACTGTCTATGTCTGCGTTCACACTTCAACAACAGAGTACTTGCGACAGAGACCATATAAACACAAAGCCTAAAATTTGGCCCTTTATAGAGAAAGCTTGCCAATCCTGTCAAGGATAGGTCAGTGGGGAAAAGGCAGTCCGGAGAGAGGGTATAGGGTAAACCAAGACCAGCATACAAAACAGTCTGAGGTAAAGCTTCCTAACACTGAAGGCAGCTCATCTTGGGGGTTTTGTAAATTATGGAGGCATGCTCGGCCTTTGATGTAGTTGTGACCAACATTTACATTATGGTATTCATTTTATTTTATAATAAATTACTTTCATTTTATCTCTTCTTTATATTACAGTTGGGTCACTGTATTGATTTTTTTCAATTATGCACATAGATTGGTTATATTATCCATGAATTTCATTTCAGGTGGGTCTACAAAATATTTGTTTTTATGAAAAGGGAACACTGGGTCAAGTAAATGTTGAGAACCATTAGCCTAGTAAATTCAGGGAGCAGTGGGAAGTTCCAAGAGTCTGCAGCTGGGCAGATGGTTGAGGATATGAGTGGGGGGCGGGGTGGGGGATGAATTGAACAAGATGGGAAGGAAGCAGATTATGTGAAAATCCTTGGGCACAAGGCAACTTTACCATAAAGCTAATGAAGCTGAAGCTTTAGTTAGCCCCTCACTTGGCTTGCAGCCCCTCCAAATCCCTAGGAGGGGTCTGAGAGCATGTTCACATGGCCAAATGTGTGTGTGTGTGTGTGTGTGTGTGTGTGTGTGTGTGTGTGTGTGTGTGTTTTATTTGAAAAATCTGACATTCGTATTTCTATTTTGCTTAAAGAGCCCCATCCCCAATTGTATATAGAGGGCTTCACAAAATCTGGATCCTTGTTTTAATTGGGTAGAATTCATGCTTGGACACAGTGAATTGCAATGAGTGCATTTAAGCAAAGAAGTGACATAACCCCTTGTGCAGAAAAATCACTGAGCACTCTTCCCTCAAGGTGAAACCCTTTCTGGTTTCTCATTTCTCTTTCCATGACAGTGAAACACACAAAGAGTTCAGGCTTGATTTCTGCACAGTTCACATATGGACCCAGATATATCACTGAATGGGTTCTGTGGCCCATCTGCCATGGGGTTCAACTGAGCAAATCCCTGAAATCGAATTGCTTCAGGCCCATTTCACTTCCAGAACAAATGAACTATTCCTGGAGTAGAGGTGGCAGGACTATTCCTTGATTCAACTCTAGCATGAGGACACACCTCTAAGTTTCTCTCATCTTCCTGAATTTGTGGTTCATTACCTGGTTAAGGCACAATTGTATCAGTACTCATCTGAAATGCTTTCATTCATTTAACAACCATTTAATATACACATAATATATGCTACACCTTGTGGTAGATGCCAGAAAGATACGGTAACAGTGGTCAATGCACAGCAGCTGGGGTCTTGCTCTAACACTTACAGGCTGTGTGAAGTTGTGCAAGCCATTTGACCTCTCTGAGTCCAAATTTATCTCTACCATAAAATGGGCAAAATGACAGCAGTGGGCATATTCTATTTCTGCCTGTCCAGTCAGGCTTTCTCTTTCTTGTTTTATTTTCCAGTGTATTCCATAGTTACTTTTTTATTGAGGGAGAGTTTTCATACAACAAAATCACATTTCTTAAGTGTTTTGTTTAGTGAGTTTTGACAGTTGTGTGCATCCATGTAACCTCTACTGAAAACAAGATGTAGAATACTTACATCACCCCAGATAGTTTCTCTATATCCCTTTTCACATCAATTTGCTGTCCCCCACTCCCAGAAAAACTTCTACTGACTTCTATCACCATAGATAAATGCTATCATACATAAGCATTTTTTTTCTGGGTTCATTTGCCCAAAATAATGTTTTTGAGCTTCATCCATGTGTGTAGATGGATTGCCTGTCCGTTTTATAGTTGAGCAAAACTCCATTGTATGACTATATACCACAATTTATTTATCCACTCACCCAATGATAGAAACTTGTGTTGTTTCCATGTGTTGGCTATTTTGAATAAAGGTGCTATGAGCATTTGTATACAAGTCTTTTTATGGACACATGTTTCTATTTGTTTGGGGTAAAAAGCTAGGAGTTGAATTTCTGGGTCATTGGATAAAGAGATGTTTAACTTTAGAAGAAATTAACAAACTGTTCTCCAAAGTTGGTGCACCATTTGACACTCCCACCAGCAATGTAAGAGGAGTCCAATCAGTTGCCAGTTGCTCCACATCCTAACACACTTGTTTCGCCAGGTGTTTTATTTTGTTTTGTTGGCCATTTTAGTGGATATGTAAAGCTATCTCACTGTGGTTTTGGTTTGCATTTCCTTGATGACTAACAATGTTGATCAGATTTTCATGCACTTATTAGCTGTTTGTATATCTTCTTTTATGGAGTGTCTGTTCAAGTGTTTTGCCCATTTGTTAATAGACTTGTGTATTTGTATTATAGATTTGTAGGAATTCCTTATATTTTCTGAGCACGAGTACTTCATCAGATAGATGTACTGTGATTATTGTTTTTCCACTCTGTGAGTTGAATTATATATAACCACACCTATATCCTAGGAATTTCAGTTCCATAGACCAATGAATTCCTTTTTAAAAATATATCAACTAATTGAGCCTCTAACCACTGACCTCACTGAGACTACTGATTAATACATTAAGAAATATCTACCTCACAAGATAGATGTGAAGATTAAGTGAGATTGCATGAGATGATGCATGGGTACTCTTTTAACAGTCTCTAGCACTTAATAAGCTGTTTCTGCTGTTGTTATTATTATGAAAACAAGAAACAAAAAGGAGCCCTTGCTCTTCAAGAAAAATAATCTCTCTTTAGGCGGGAGAGGCTAAAAGAACCCCAGTGCTATGGAAATTTGAAGGAAGAGCTTGTACTGAATTGAACCTGTAATGACATGTCAGATAAAGTTTCCAACAAAAAGACTGGAAGATTACTAGGCAGTAGTAAAACATGGAAAAGAAGATGGCAGACGGGATATAAATTTCTAGAAAGTGTAAAAGATTCAATGGCATTCATATGCCTGTGGCATTTAGGCATGGCTGTAGAGTGTGAAGTAGGCAGGAACATGATAGGAGATATGGCTAGGGATATGGGTGAGGTCAGACTCTTGGGATCTGCGCCACATACCAAAGCCAGACAAAGATACTATGAGAAAAGAAAATTACAGACCAATCTCTTTAATGAATATAGATGCAAAAATCATCAACAAAATACCTGCAAATCTAATCCAGCAGAACACTAAAAGAATTATACACCATGGGATTTATTCCAGGTATGCAAGGGTGGTTCAACACAAGAAAATCAATTAACATAATACACCACATCAATAAATTAAAGAGGAAAAACCACATGATCATCTTGATTGATACAGAAAAGGTATTTGACAAATTCACCATACTTTCTTGATGAAAATACTTCAAAAGATAGGAATAGAAGGAAATTTCCTCATCATGATAAAGGGAATATATAAAAAACTCACAGCTGACATCATATTCAATAGAGAAAGACTGAAAACTTTTTGTTTAAGATCAGGAACAAGACAAGAAAGCCCACTGTCATCACTGTTATTCAAAATTGTGCTGGAAGTTCTAGCTAGAGCAATTAGGCAAGAAAAAGAAATAAAAATCATCCAAATTCGAAAGGAAAAAGTAAAACTTTCACTGTTTGCAGATGACATGATCCCATATGTAGAAAATCCTGAAAAATCTACAGTAAAGCTACCAGAGCTAATAAATGGGTATAGCAAAGTAACAGGACACAAGATCAATATGCAAAAATCAGTAGTGTTTATATATACTAGTAAGGAGAAATCAAAGGAGGATATGAAGAAAAAAAATCCATTTACAATAGCAACCAAGAGAATCAAATATTGAGGAATAAATTTAACCAAGGACATAAAAGACCCACATATGGAAAATTATAAAAATTTGCTAAAAGAAATCAAGGGAGACCTATGTAAATGGAAGGAATACCATGTTCATGGACTGGAAGACTAAATATAGTTAAGAGGTCAATTCTACCCAAATTGATTTATAGGTTTAATGCAATAAATAAAAATCCCAACAACTTACATTGCAGAAACAGAAAAAAACAATATTCAAATTTACTTTGAAGGGCAGGGTGTCCTGACTAGCTAAAATTATCTTGTGAAAGAAAAATGAAGTGGGAGGCCACACACTACCTGACTTTAAAGCATATTACAAAGCTACAGTGGTCAAAACAGCATGTTACTGGGATACTGACCAATGGAATTGAATTAATGTTCAGAGATAGACCCTCCCAACTACAGACAATTGATCTTTGATACGGCGGTCAAGTCAACTCAATTGGGACAGAGCAGCCTCTTCAAAAAATGGAGCTTGGAGAACTAGATATCCATATCAGAAGAATGAAAGAGGACCCCTATCTCAACCTTATACAAAAATTAATTCAAAATGGATCAAAGACCTAAACATTAGAGCTAAGACCATAAAACTTTTATAAGAAAATGTAGGGAAATAGCTCAAACATCTTGTGATAGGAGGTGGTTTCCTAGACCTTACCCCCAAAACATGAACAGTGAAAGGAGAAAAAGACAGATGGGATGTCCACAGAATTGAATACTTTTGCACATCAAAGGACTTTATCAGCAAAGTAAAAAGGCAGCCTACTCAATGGGAAACAATATTTGGGAACCAGATATCAGATTAGAGTTTAATATCCAGAATATATAGAGATCCTACAACTCAACAACAAAAAAACAAACAACCCAATTAAAAAATGGTAAAAAGACATGGACAGACACTTTTCCGAAGAGGAAATAAAAATGGTTCAAAAACATATGAAAAGATACGCAACTTTGCTAGCTATTAGGAAATGCAAATCATAACCACAATGAGCTTTCACCTCACACCTACCAGAATGGCCATTATCAAAAAAAAAAAAAAAACAAAAAAAAAAAAACAGAACACTACAAGCATTGGAGAGAATGTGGAGAAAAAGGTACACTTATTCACTGTTGGGAATGTAGAATGGTGCAACTGCTCTGGAAGGCAGTTTGGTGGTCCTCAGGAAGCTATGTATAGAATTGCCATTTGATCCAGCAATCCCATTAGTAGGTATATTTTCAAGGAATTGAAGGCTAGGACACGAAAGGACCTTTGTAAACTGATGTTTATAGCAGCATTATTCACTATTGCCAAGAGATGGAAACAGCCCAAATATCCATCAACACATGAGTTGATAAAACTGTGGTATATACATAGGATGGAATATTACACAGTTGTAAGAGAGAATAAAGTCATGAAGGATGCAACAATGTGGTTGAACCCTGAGCAAAATTAGCCAGAAACATGTTGAGCAAACATGTTTGAGCAGACATGTTGAGCAAAATTAGCCAGAAACAAAAGGACAATACTGTATGGTCTCACTAATATGAACTAATTATAATAAGCAAACTCTGAGAGTTCACGTTAAGAACACAGGTTTTCAGGAGGTAGAAAGATGGTAAAGATTGGGTATTTGATGCTGAAGGAGGAAGAATGTTCAACAGGATTGACTGTAAAGATCCAGAAATGGATAGCACAATGCTATCTGATGGTAGCACAATATTGTAAGTATAAGGAACAAAGCTCAGTGTGAATATGGTTGAAAGGCAAAGGCTAGAGGCATGTATGTCACCAGAAGGAAAGACAGAGGAGAAAAACTGGGATTATATAACTTAGCAAAAACTACAGTGGACAATGCTGGTGACTAAATGGTTATTAAATGATGGTGATTAAATTAATATAAGAAAGTTTTTTACCTGAGGGAGAACAAGTGAATGTCAGCATCACAAAATGGGATGGTGTGGGAAAAAATACAATCAATGCAGACTAGGGTCTATATTTAACAGTGACATTGTAATATTCTTTCATTAATGGTAACAAAGGCAATATGCCAAAGCTAAATGTCAACAGAGGGGGATATAAGGGAGGAGTATGGGAGTCTTGTTGTTTCTCCTTTTTAATTTAATTTAATTTTTAAACCTTTAATCTTTTATTTTTTTCCCTCTCCTTTATTTGTGGAAGCAATGGACATGTTCTCATAAAGATTGTGGTGTTGAAAGCATAACTATGTGATTATAACAGGGCTACTGATTTTTCACTTAGGATGGATTGTATGCTGTATGAATAAAACTGTTTAAAAATAAACAAAAAGATACAAGTGCTGGAGAAGATGTGGAGAGAGAGATTTACCTATTCACTGTTGGTAGGGAAGTAGAAGGTGCAGCCCCTCTGGAGAGCAGTATGGTGGTTCCACAGGAGACTAAGTATAGAGTTGCCATATGATCCTGCAACCTTGTTATTTGGTATATACTTGGAAGAACTGAAAGCAGGGACATGAATAAACATTTGCACACTAATGCTTATGACAGCAGTATTCACAATTTACAATGGATGAAGGTAGGCTAAGGGTACATCAGGTGAATGGAAGGGCGAACTGTGGTGTATGCATACAATGCAATATTGAACAGCTGCAAGAAGGAATGAAGTTGTGAGACATGCTACTAGGTGAATGAACCTTGAGCACATTATGTTGAGTGAAATAAGCCAGAAATGAAGGGATGAATTTTGTAAGCCCTCACTAATATAAACTAACTATAAGGAGCAAATGCTGAGAATTGAATTCGAAACATAGGAAATCAGGGGATAGAATATGGGCAGAGCTTGGGCAATCGATGATGAAGGAGTACAGAATGTTCAGGTAGGCTTATTGTAAAGGTTTGTAGATGGTAAGTTCTTACAGCAGTCACTTCTATTCCTGAGTTTTAACTGTCATTTAAGAGATGTTTATTTGGTACAAAATTTATATTCTCTGTAGCACACTATCTAATTTAACCTATATGGTCAGTTTATTTAAGCAACATAATAACATGGAACCTAGAATAGGGAATGAGATCTTGTTATTCTAAACAGATTAATGTACTACCCCAATATATCCCATAGTATTTTGGGCAGAAAATTAAAAAAAGTATTTGCAAAATCTCCTTGAGGGACTGGGAAAAATGTGGAAATAATAAACTTCCTGACCTGGGGAATTCCTGATATTTTCACAAGCATTAGGAACTCCCAATTTAATAAGTCAAGCCTTCGATCATGGGGCTTACCCTTATGAAACTTATTTCAGCAAAGGAGAAGCTAAGCCTACTTATAATTATGCCTAAGAGTCACCCCCAGAAAACCTCTTTTGTTGCTTAGATGTGGCCTCTCTCTCTAAGCCCACTTGGCAGGTAAACTGACTGCCCTCCCCACTACACAGAACATAACTCCAAGGCATGTAATTTTCCCTGGCAATGTGGGACATGACTCCTAAGGATGAGCCTGGCCCTGGCATTGTGGAATTGAGAATGTCTTCTTGACCAAAAGGGGGAAAAAGAAATGAAACAAAATAAAGTTTCAGTGGCTAAGTGATTTCAAATAGAGTCGTAAGGTCATTCTGGAGGTTTTTCTTGTGCATTATATAGATACTCCTTTTTACTTCCTAGTTTATTAGAATAGCTAGAAGGAAATACCTGAATCTGTTGAACTGTAATCCAGTAGGCTCTATTCTTGATGATGATTGTATAACTGTATAGCTTTTATCATGTGACTGTATGATTTTGAAAACCATGTGACTGACACTTCCTTTACCCAGTGTATGGGCAGACGGTTAATAAAATAAAGACAAGAAATATTTAAGTAGCTCGTGAGGGGATAAGGGGTCTGGGATGTTTTGGGTGTTCTTTTATATTTTTACTTTTTTTTTTTCTTTATTTTGGAGTAATGAAAATGTTCAAAAATTCATTGTGGGGATGAGTGCACACCTATATGATGATACTATGAGCCAGTGATTGTATACTTTGGCTGAATTAAATGGTGTGTGAATATATCTCAATAAAATTGCATTAAAGAAGAGTTATTTGACATGTAACAATGCCAGGCACTGCAAAGAATTCCCTCTGCATATTATTTCTAATCTCCCTAACTGCCTTGAAAGATAGACAAGTATAGTAGACATGGGTTTTCTGCCTCTGCATCCATTTCTCACTTACACCTACAATGGTCCTATTCTCAAGCAAGTGATTTGAATGGGAATGACGCCACCCTGTGGGCCATCTTACTAGCCAGGTGATTGGTCCAGAGAAAGTCATGTGATTAAATGAAAGCCAAAGAGAAGCAAGGAAATGTTTGGAATTATGGGATGAAGCTCCTGTAAGAACTACTCAAAGAGATGTTCACCCTTTCTATAAACTGCAAACTGTGGTGGGAAGGTGAAAAGATATAAGGTCTGGAACAATAAAAACCATTTTTGCTATTAAAAAAGAAGCCACTTTGAAGGTAAAACTGGCATTGAGGGGAGAACCTAAAAATTAAAGAATCACAAAGAAATGGAGCTAGATTCCCTGATGATAAAACAAATCTCTACACTGGATCAAGTCATACCTAAAATGAGTTACTTCTAAAGCTTTCTGTTCAATAAACCATTTTTTTTCGTTGTTGTTATTTAAACCAGCAATTCTGTCACTTGCTACAAACAGCTTCCTAATTGATAGAGTGTCATCATTCTCATTTTCCAAACTAAGAAGCTGAAAATTAGAGAGTCTAAATTATCTGTGTTTGGTCAAAACCAGATAAACAGAGTACAACAAAAGAAAAATACAAACCAATATCTCTCATGAACTTAGATGGAAAAAATCCTCAACCAAATATTAGCAAATTCACAAACATATGAAAGGAATTATACATCATGACCAAGGAGATGTACTCCAGGTATTCAAGGCTGATTCAACACTTGAAAATTGATCAATGTAATACACCTATTGGCAAGCTAAAGAAGAAGAAATTGATGCAGAATAACCATGTGGCAAAGTCTAACACCATTGATTATGATAATTTTTTCATAGCTTTCAGGAAGTTAAGAATGGGGAGATGACACTAACTTGTAAACATCATTACAAAAAAATTACAGTTAATGTCAAAATAAATAGTGAAAGAGTACATGCTTTCTCACTATTATCAGAAAAAAGGCAAGGATATCCACACTCATCACTCACTCAACATATTAATGGAAGGTCTAGCCATTGTAATAAGGCAAGAGAAAGAGATAAAAGCAAAGACAAAATCTGAACAGGAAAATAGAAACTATCTGTTATTTGCAGATGACATGACTGTCAAAAGAGAAAATCCCAAAGGATTTACAAAGAAAACAAAGCAAACAAACAAACAAAAAACTTCTAGGACTAATAAGTACCTTCAGCAAGGTCTTAGGACATGAGATCATCACACAAAAATCAACCACATTTCTATATACTAACAATGACCAATATAGAAACTAAACTTAAAAACTCAATATCAGTGATGACTGATTCCCAAAACTGAAATACCTAGTTATGGTATTTCATGGTGAGACATTCATTAACTGGCAGACTCAACATTAGTAAAGATGATAACTCTTTCCAAACTTATCTGTAAGTTTAACAAATTCTTATGAAAATCCCCACAGAGACAAGCTTATTTAAACTTTATGTGGAAAGGTACAGGGCCTAGAATAGTCAAAAGTATCTAAAAAAAAAAAAAAAAGAAAGAAATATGAGTAGAATCACTCTCCCTGAAGTGAAGGCTTACTATATAGATACAGTAATAAAGACAGTGTGGAGTTGATGAAGGGATATACATATAGATCAATGGAAGGCATAGAGAATACAGAAATAGACTCACTCAAGTGTGCCCAACTTATTTTTTAACAATGGTGCAAAAGGAAGTCATAGGTGAAGGATAGCCTCTTCAATAAATGGCGTTGGAGCAACTGGACATCCACAGACCAAAAAGTGAACTTTGACCTAAACCTCACACACATCTCATAGTAAAATTAGCTCAAAATGGATCAACACTTAAATGTAAAACATGAAAGTATAAAACTCTTAGAAAACACAGGAGAACACCCTCAGGTTCCAGGCTAGGCAAAGACGTCTTACACTTGACATCAAAAGCACAACCAATAAAAGCAAAATTTTATAAACTGGACCTCATCAAAATTAAAATTTTTTCTCTGTTAAAGACCTTGTTAAGAGGATTAAAAAAAAACCACCTACAGACTGGGAGAAACTATTTACTCATCACATATCCAACAAAGTATTAGTATCTAGAATACAGAAAGAGAACATATCTCAAAACTCAAAGGAGAAAATACAAACAATACAATTAGTAAACAGTATTAGACATTTCACCCGAGTAGATCTCCAGATGGCAAAAAAGCACATGAAAAGATATTCAACTTCATTAGCCATTAGGGAAATGCAAATTAAAGCCACAATGAGGTATCACTACACACCTATAAGAACAGCTAAAATTAAAAATAGTGACAACACCAATGCTGGTGAGGATGCAGAGAGATTTGATCACTCAAACATTGTTGATGGGAATATAAAGTGGCACTGTCACTCTGGAAAAAAGGTTGACATTTTCTTATAAAACTAAACATGACTCAGCAATTGCACTCCTAGGCATGTATCCCAGAGGGACAGAAACCTAAGTTCATACAAGACCTGTATGTGAAAGTACATAGCAGTTTTATTTGTAATAGCCAAAAACTGTAAACAATCCAGATGTCCTCCATCAGATGAATGGTTAAACAAATTGTGGTACACTCATGCTGTGGAATACTCCTCAGAAATCAGAAGAAATGAATTACTGATTCATGCAAAAATTTAAATGAATCTCCAGGGAATTACGCTGAGTGAAAAAAAAAAAAGGCAATCTCAAAAGTTTATATATTGAATGATTCTATTTATGCAACATTCTTCAAGTGGCAAAGATATAAAAATGGAGAACAGGTTAGTGGCTGCCAGGGATTAGGGATGGGGCGGGGGAGGAAGTGGGTGTGGATAGAGGAGGGAAGTGACAGATCCTCGTGGTGATGGAACTGTTCTGTATTCTGGCAATGAATTCATGAACTTATGCATGCTCTAAAATTGCACAGAACTAAATAAATGCACACACACATGGATGAGTACAAGCAAAACTGGGGAAATCTGAGTAAGATCACTGGATCTTATCAATGTCAATATCATGGTCGTGCTACTATATTATAGTTTTGCAAGATGTTGTCACTAGAGGAAACATGAGATTTCTCTGCATTACTTCTTGCTACTGTATGTGAATCTACAACTACCTCAAAATAAAAAATTTAATTTTAAGAAATATGTAAGAGTTGTCTCCATCCTTCAGAAGCTCACTGTCTGCTGGAGAAGACAAGCATTTAAGGAATTAAAGTTGAGTGTGATACTATCATAGTAGAAGCATGTAGAGTTCACTCAGGGATTTAGAGAATGTAACTCCTAACCTTCCCTGGAGTAACTGGCAAAGCATTTACAGAGGGAATGGTGAGTGAGCTGTCATTTTAATATGAGTAGGGATCTCCTGGGAATAAATGGAGGCCTGGGGATTAAATCAATGTGCGGTCTCCCACCTGGACATACACATACACACACATTCACATACACAAATGAAACGACAAGAGAAAAACCAAATGGGGAGAACTTTGTTCTAATGTTGAAAGTAGAAAACGGTGCTGTTTATTTGTCAACAATTTGAGGAATATAAACTGTGTACACTGAATACACAAGTACACTGAAATAAATGACTACAAACAACTTCCTTTCTGGAAAGTGTTGGTAACAAGAAGTAATTTGAGGGAAATCAAATAGAACCCCCTAAGAAGCCTCTTAGATTAACAAGGATAAGAAGCTGCAATAGTGCACAGCCCCAATTCAGTAACATAAAGAAAAACTCCTGATCAGTCAGACCACCTACACCACCAAGGAGCCATGCATTTACAGGCATAGGAATTTCAACAAACATGGAGAAGGAGTTAAGAGGATATCTTGCTCTGGAACCCTTTTGCACCCCACCCTACACTGTGGGGTACTTGATGTTGATGCCAACCTAGATCTTCTTTCTCTCCTGCTTGAGATAATATTGTAAACAATAATAACAGTAGCTAACAATTATTAAGTGCTATCATTAAGTGTTAGTCAATGAGTTAAGCTCATTAAACACTTCGCCTCCCTTCATCATAAAACAATCTTACATATTGAAGAGGAGGATTCCGGCGGCATTAGGGTGAACAGAACAAAACTGTCGGGCAATTTTGGGGCAAATAACAAGCTGGAATATGGCTATCCACATTCACTACTAAATTTAAAAGAGAACAAACACCACCTCCAACATCACAAGAGGCTTATGAAAAAAAAAAAAACTTGGAGCTTTGAAAGAGGATGTAAACATAACATCTAGAGCAGAGGACGATCATATTTTCAAGAAAAATGGCTCAGGAAATTTTAGATACCATCTGCTTTTCACTCTCTAAGAAATCCTAGAAAACAGACTCTGAAGAATAAGGCAATTTACTGAGAAAAAAAGAAAGCTGATAGAGTTAAGGAATTAATTCAGGGGAAAAAATAATGATTTACAGAAATAAAACATGAATAATGGTAAAAAATTAAATTGGCTATACAGGAAATTTTTTCACCTTGTTGAGCAACACAAATTTAGGAACTCTCCTGGAATGAAAAAGAGAAAGGAAAAAAGATAAATCTAATTAGAAGTTACTTTTATAGTGAGGGCGATGGGAAATACAAACTGCAGACCATGAAGAACACAAAACCAATGGAATAGAAAATATGTTAATATTCTATGACCACAAATAATATTTACTGAACACAATTACTTTCTGGTCAATGCTAAGACTGCACACGTTTCCTCACATCTAATCCTCACTTCAAACATAACAAGGCAGATACAATTTTATACTCATTCTACAGATGACAAAACTGAGGTCCAGAGAAGTCGGTAACTTGCCCAATGTTATCATACCCACAAGAGGCCAGAATCACACCCAGAAGCTACTCTGTTTCTTTAGAGAAGAGAGAGAAAGAAAGAGAAAAGGCTGAACAGACAGACAGACACAAGAAAAAGAGAATCTAAAAATACAAAATGGAAGGGCTCATTTGAAAATAAAGCAAAATCGAGATAAACCTTTGATATTTTTACTTCCACCTGAGGGGCAGGGATCCTGGACACTTGCAAAATAGGGAAATTATGCTAGATTCAGTCTCCTCCAGCTCAGCATTAGATGCCAAAAACAATGAAACAAAGTAGGCAGTTTTGATGAACAAGTGGTAACCCAGAAATTTTATACTTGGCCATGCTGAAACTCCTTAGTGAAAGCAACAAAAAAGAAATTTTGGAGTAGAACAGAACCAAAGAAATGAAGTTCACATTTACCCTTCATGTAAACATGTCTATACAACTCAGTAAAATAAAACATGAATAATTAAAAAAATTCATGTCACATTGTAAAAGCACCAAAGGACTAGCAGAAAGTGCCGAAAATATGTAAACATAATAATTCTCCTGACCTCCAGCACCTAGCAAAATGCACAGCCGAGAAACTACTGTGTTCAAGAAATGTTTGCTCTATCATTTTTAATAAGGATACAATGGAAGAATTTCCATTAAAGTCAAGGACAAGAAAAGGAAATTGTTTCAGTTTTTATTTAATATCATTCTGGAAATTGTAGGCAATATGAAATAGAAAATGAAGCAATATTTGTATAAGTATTTGAAAGGAAAAGACATTTGTAACATTATTTGTGGATCATATTATATTACTTAGAAATCTAAGAGATTCCCTGCAAATTTATTACAATTGTTCATAAGGAATCTAGGCACTAAATAAATAAATAAATAAGCAAACAAATAAATAAAGTATATAAAACGGGTATAAATACATGTATTAGTCAATAATGTCCCTATATGGCAGTAATATACAGTTATAAAACATAATGCAAAGATTATCAGATTCCCAATAGCAACAAAAATGTAAAACATCTTGAAATAACTTTAGGCAAGCAACGTACCCAACCCAAATAAAAAATATTTACAACACTTTGAAGGGAATATAAAGATAGCAGAATATATGGTTATACAAGCCATGTCCTTAGGTGTGACAACTCAATACTGTATCAATTTTAAATCCTTAAATGTTAATTTACAAATTTAATATTATTAAATAAAATTCCAAAGTGACTGAATGGCAACATGGATGACAACATGATTCTAAAATTCATCTGCAAGTATAAGCAGATCAGAATAGCCCCAAAATATTAAAGAAGAATGATGACAGGAAAATTACAATATTAGAGAAAAAAATATAATCTATAGGAACAATAAAAAAGCATTCTGCATCCATAACAGAGGGAGGCCAATGGAATACAGTAAAATAGTTAGAAAACAGACCCAAATATATAAATATTTAGTGAATTCTACAGTTCATATTTCAGATATGTAGGAAAAGAACAACATACTCAATAACTAAATTTTGATTAATTATACCAAGATAATTTATAAATGAATTAGAAATTAAAATTAAAAAAAATGAAATCATAAAAGGAAAATCATTGTATGCATTCATATCACCCGTCCCTGCTTCATTTTCTCTGAAGCACTCATCAACTTCTAAAATGCTATATCAATTCTTTATTTTCTGTTTATTGTTTTGTTAATAACAAAATGTTAACTCGATAAGGGCAGGATTTTGAAATGTTTATCCCCAGTGCCTTGGAAAGCTTCTAGTACATAGTAGCTGAGCAATATTTGTTGAATAAACAGATGAACAATGGCATCAGATTGAAAAAAGTTTGTCGAAGCATGAAATCAAAGGGGAAAATAACATGAAAGAAAAGATATATAGATAATATATAAGGTGATTTGAAATTTACTCTACATTAAAAAGGCAATCAAAATGGTATGTTAGATTAGAAAAGTATTTGTAACCTATATTATAAAGTCTAAATATCTGATTAAATAATTAGCCTTTATAAAACAAAAAGAATGGAAAATGGGTAAAGGTGATGCCCAAAAGAAAAAATCTGATGTTCAATAAATGTTTAAAATTTGTAACATCACAGAAAGAAATTAAAGCAAGAGGGGAATATAATTCTCTCCCTAATGACTGGCAAAGTGTGTCTTTAGCAAGAGGGTGAGGAAATAGGGATTCTTACACCGAGTAAGCAGAAGTAAATTTCAGTTCAATCTTTCTGGAAAGCATCAAAATTTTATATGTGCATGCCCATTTACCACCAATTCCCCTTCTACGAAATTGCCCTTCAGAGGAAAGACCTTCACAAGTTTGTACACCGACAGATACAAATAATTATTTCTGATGCTTTGCTATTATAATAACGGAAAACTGCAAACAACTTGAGGCTTCTATGAGATCAAGTAAGTTAGGGTGTTTTAACACAATGAAATAATATGCACTATGTTGCCCACTAGGATGGGTCAGAACTCCATGTAATATTAACAATGACTAAGTAAGCAAAGGACAGCTAGTTACAGACTAGTAAGGTTATCTTGTCTGTGTGTGCATATAATGGAGGTTTTCAAAACGTGGTCCCCAATCAGTAGCATCAGCATTACTTAGGAACTTGTCAGAAATGCAAATTTTCAGACCTGATCCAGACCTGCTGAAACACAAATTCTAGGTACAGGATCCAGCAATGTGTGCTTTAAGAAACCCTCCAAGAAATAGCTAGAAGTAAATACCTGAAAGTACTAAACTCCAACCCAGTAGTCTGGCCTCCTGAAGACAATTGTATAATAATGTAGATTACAAGGGGAGACAGTGTGATTGTGAAAACCTTATGGATCACACTTCCTTTATCTAGTGTATGGATGGATGAGTAGAAAAACGGGGACAAAAACTAAATGACAAATAGGGTGGATGGGGGGATGGTCTGGGTGTTCTTTCTTTACTTTTATTTTTTATTCTTATTCTGATTCTTTCTGATGTAAGGAAAATGTTCAGAAATAGATTGTGGTGATGAATGCATAACTATATGATCATACTGTGAATAGCTGATTATATACCATGGATGATTGTATGCTATGTGAATATATTTCAATAAAACTGAATTAAAAAAAAAAAAAAGAAACCCTCCAAGAGTCTAATACACATTAAAGTTTGAGAACTATTGACAGTCTTGAAAGAAAGATGCTAAACGGCTAATAGTTGTCTCAGGGTATATAGCCTCAGGGGGGATTTTATTTTCTACTTTACATAATTCTGTATTATTTCCCAAATACCATGGATTGCATTTGAAATTAGAAAAAAAAAAGTAACTATTTTTCTATCAGAGACGGAAAGAGGAAGAGAGAGAGAGAGAAAGAGTGAAAGAGGGTATGAATAGCCAATAGAAAAATGGACAAGAGAGTTAAGTAGTTGATGGCACCCCCACAGAAAAGGCTGCAAATGCCTAGTAAAAGCAAGTTTTAAACGTTCAATTTGACTAGAATTAAAATAATCTATAGTAAATTTTTCTACTTATCAAATAAATAGCATTTAAAATATTAAGAATACCAAGTGGAGTCAAAGGTGTGGGAGACCCTCAGAGACTTGGCAAACATTGCAGAGAGAACACTGGAAATGTACAGCGAAAGTTGTAAAACTGAGCATATATTTATCCATTAATCCAAATTCTAAATATTTCTCCTGGAATTTTTTTCCAATAATAATAAAAAAATTGAAAACATCCTAAATACAGAATTATGTTATAAAATGTTAATGTTATATAATTCTTTCATTAAAAATGATGGCATGAATATAGATTTATTAATATAGAATAATATCTAATATATTATAAAGGAAAATACAGCTGTTGATATTAAGCGCTTTATATGTATTAGGCAGAATTCCAAGAACTTTATTAAAAACAATTCACTTAATTCTAAAAACCATATGAGAAAAGTAAAATTACCATATTACAGACTTGCCCAAGATCTCCAAGTTAGTGAGGTTGTGACTTCAGGCAATCTGTCTCCAGAACCCGCATTTGTAATCACTATGCTACAAATGACAAGCACAATACAGTATTATTTAAATTGTTGGTGATGGTTCACAGAAAACGGTCTGCAAGGTTAGACACTAAAACATTATTTCTGGGTCATGGAATTGAAAATAATTTGAATTTTTTTTTCTCTTAGTTTATCTTTGTAATTTCATTTTGTCTCTTAAGATTACATATTGCTTATGCTATGTAAGTAATACATATTCAATAGGGGATGTATTTTTAGTTATATTAACAAAAGTGAATGAGTAAAAACTCACTGGGAAGAGAAGCTCTGCGGAATCCAATCAGCAGACAAAGAACCTTGTGAGAGTCATGGAGTTTTGAAAAGAAATGGTACTTCAGCGTAACAATGAGAATTTGAGTGTGGGCGGCACAGAAACCACTCGTAACACCCATCAATCCACTTCAAGGTTGCAGTTACCGAAAAAATATAAAGCTCAGGGAAATTTTAGATCATAGTGCCAGTCTGCTCCGCGAAAATCAGAGTACATCTTTTCCTACTGAAGAGACTCCTACAATTGGGATATTCAAATACCAAGAGTCCTTCTTGTTTCATATACACCTACAGCAGGATGTACTCGGCTTCTTTGAGGAAGCCTTTATATGCTCATTAGAGAAATTGCATAAGGAATACTTGTGATATCCTATCAACAAACCCATCACAATGCCCAGGAAAGTGCTAGAAGAACAACAGCATGGCTAGAGTAGGCAGGTGGGCATTCATCATGAGGAGAATATGTCATAATGGCATTGCAAGATTTAAGACAGGAGATAAGCATCTGTAGAATCATTTTACTGTAAAGTCTTATACAGATTGGTCCTTCTCAACTTACAACAATCTGCAAATTTACTGTTTTCTCTAATACTGCCCATACTCGGGCATCCAGTCCCTTTCTTTGGGGATGAACTTGTTTGTCTTTGTGATAGATTGTAGTATTGTTCAAAATGTTCACTGCCTCTCCCTAGAGAAGGATTATTTTCCTCCATTCCATTGACATCAGGATTGTCCATGTGACTTGCTTAGGCCAATAAAATGCAAGTGAAAGTTACATGAAAACACTTCTAAGCAGAAGCTTTGAGACCAATTATTTGGTTTTAGTATTCTGCTATGATCCCTTTTCTCTCTGCCATAAAATCATTAACATATCAAACAGAGGCACTTTGATAGCCTGGGTTTCAGAGTAAAGAAGATGTAGCATAATAACAGCGGTACCAAAATGGTATATAATGTGAATGAGAAATAAACCTTTACGGCTGAAAGCCAGCGATTTTGGAGTGACTTTTTACTGAAGTATAACTTAGCATAAACTAACTGATACACTACTGAATACCTGTTTGCATACTTATACCCAGAATCACTGCTTCCTGACAGCTCTGTGACTACTCTGCATTCTCATAGATAGAAAAGCTGGTCTGAATCTACCTTCCCTTTGGAATTAAGGGATTTTTTTTGACTCCCATTTGGTTTTGATGGCTTGAGTCACTGGAGTGGAGCTACAGACTGGTTCCTTTGCCCCTTCCCTCCATCCCAAGCTTACCATATATTTATATCAAAAATCCCCTTTCTTCCAGCATGCCACATCGTTTCAGCCACTCCTGTGATGACAGGGCATGAGAAGTTTCACTACTAGAGAATGAAGCAGGCCTTCAAAAAGCAGCCAAAAGCTTACAGGGATTTTGGTTTCTCAAGACTCGCATAGAGTTACAGTTTGAGTAGCACTGTCTTCCAAGAATCCAGGATTCTGGCTCTTATTCATCACTCTAGCCATTGACAAAGAAAGCACAGTTGTCAGTAGCAATAAAATGCAAGCTCTTGCTTTCTGAGTAGTTTATGAACAGTACCTACAAAGCAATCACTTAATCATAACTGGGAAGACTAGGAAGGGAATGAAAAGACAGGGAAGACTGGAAATGGTCAGGGGGCATCAGTAACAATAAAATTATGATCTTATTATTAGTAGTACTAATAAATATACTAAATAATATAAATATATTAACATATAATAAATAAAATAGCTAAAATGAGTCTTTGTCAGATGACAGCAGTGTTCTAGAAACCTGACAGTCAATAATCTTTTTGTCATCCTTATTTAACCTGAGAATAAGGTACAATTATTATATAAACTTTACAATAAGAAAATAGAAGATTTTAAAGGTAACCCACAAAGGGTCCTATCATAGTTAAGTGGAAGACTTCGTATGTGAACTCAGGTTTTTGAACTTCAGAGCCCAAGCAACTGATCACCATATTATACTGACAGTGAGTATGCAAATAATAAAAATATTCAGGAATTCTTCCATAGCTAGAATCTTCTTTCAAGAAAAGTAATATGGATGAAGTACAAAGATTTTCTTTCTAGATGGTTTGTGTTGAGGCCAAACAATGGCGTTTTTTTGACAATGTGATCTTAAGGAACCCACTTAACACTCTTGAAAGAATAGACTGAGCCTTATGTATAATGCAATCCACTCTCAAGTCAACTCTATATGTGATAGTATTGAGGTGATCTGTCCCCCTGCTGCCTACCATTAAAAAAAAAAAAGGGTAAGGATGGAAACTTCTGGGGAAGATGGGGGAATAGGGAGCTCCAGGACTCATTCCTCCAACCAAAACAACAACTGAACAAGCAGAAACTATCTGAAACAACTATTTTGAAACTCCAGAGGCCAGAGGAACACTGTACAGCACCCAGGGAAGAGCAGGAGAAAGAAGCTGATAAATTATGGTAAAAAACATACCAGCACCCATACCCCACTCTCGTGGCAGGTTGCCACAAGGTCCAGTCCATGGCTAGCTGCTGGTGACAGAAAAGAGCATAAAAATCCTCTTCCCCAAAAACAGGGGTAGACAAGGCCAATTGTTGATCATGGCTTCTGATTAGCAAACTTGGATTGCCGGGTCCTGGCTCTGAGGGCAGCTATTTCTTCAACCGACCCCAGACAAAGGGCAGCAGCTGTTTTTTCAACTCTTCCCAGACAGGAGCAGAGGCAGTGGAGAATTAAAATGCAGCGCTTTCTCAGATCTGCGGGGACATTAAGCTGAAAGCCTGCATTTGCTGGGCAGGCCAGATAATCTCAGCTTCAGAGAATCATCAGAGAAGTTGTTGGAGTCCTTCCTCATCCCTTCCCTAGGGCACTATGGACTGGTCGCACCCCCTTCATGGGTCTGTGGACCTGTTTTGGCTGGGAAAGACTGATATGGGAAAGTCCTCTCTGGGGTGACTCTCCTCCTAGAATTTGCCCTTCAGGCAAAAGCATCATGAGACAATGAAAGAAGTATAAAAAACTATAGAGGCAGAGGGTCTGGGACAAAGGCCTGCTGGTGTCAAGTCCCGGAAAAGGGAAGTCTGTCTTCTCAGAAACAAACTGATGTAAACAAGGGGGGGCTCTAAAACAACTAACAAGAAAAAGCCCGGGACGAACACTGGCCCAGAAAGACAGGGAAGTCCTTGCCCACTGCATTCACCTTAAACTGACGTTCCTGATAGGAGGGTTGAAGCTCAAGAAAACCCTCTGTGTTTTTACCAGCTGGTTATGAAACCAAGACACAGACTTCCAAGGGGATAAATCCCAGAGTTAACAATTTTAAATATTAAAATGTACAGTGTACAATGAAAGAGTACATGACAAACAAAGAAACAGGAAATGATGGCCCATACAAAGGAAGAAAATAAACATACAGAAAACACCAATGAAGAAGATAAGAATGTAGACATACCGAACAAGGCATTTAAAAAATGATCTTAAAACTGCTTAAGGAGATGAAGGAAAAGAGAGAGAGAGCTAAAGGATATCAGGAAAATAATGATTGACCAATATGAGAATCTAAATAAAGAGAAAGAAATTTTACAAAGGAACCAAACAGAACTACTGGAGTTGAAGTCCACAATAATTGAAATGAAAAAGGCCCTGGGGGGTTTCAAGAGCAGATACGAGCTGGCAGAAGAAAGAATCAGTGAACTTGAAGACAAGACACTTGAAATGTGTCAGGCTGAGAAGCAGAAAGTAAAATGTATTATTAAAAGAGAAAACAACTTAAGACAGCTGTAGGACACCAATATATACATTGTTGAAGTCCTAGAATGAAAAGAAAGAAAAAAGTTAGAAGGAATAGTCAAAGAAATAATAACACAGAACTTCCCAAACTTAGCAAAAGATGTGAATATGCACACCCAAGAAACTCAGAGAACAAGCAGGATAAATGTGAAGAAAAATATACCCCATTATATATTGGTAACACAACAAATACAAAGGTCAAGGAAAGAATTCTGAAATCTGCAAGAAAAAAAAATCAATGTGTTTTGTTAAAGGGAGTCCCAACTAGATCAAGTGGCAGTTTCTCATCAGAAACCATGGAGACAAGGCAGTGTGCTGAAATACATGAAGTGCTGAAGGAAAACAACTGCCAGCCCAAAATTTTATATCCAGTGAGACTCTCTTTCAAAAATAAGGGAGAGATTAACACATTCTCAGATAAACAAAAGCTGAAGGAGTTCATCACCACTCAAGTGGCCCTACAAAGCAATGCTAAAGGGAGCTCTTCAAACTGAAAGGAAAGTGCACTAGACAGTGACTCAAAGCAGCATGAAGAAATACAGATTCACAGTCAAGTCTTAGCTCCCCATCATGTTTATATGATGATTGCCACATTTCCACCAGTCTCTTGAAGAAATGACCACTTCCAAGGGAAGAAGAGAGACACATCACTTCCTGTTTGTCTTTTTTTCCCTTTGAAGAAACTTTTACAAGAGTCTCCACCCCATAGAATTCCCCTCAAGTCTCATTAACCTGGATCAAAACACATAGGTATTCCTAAACCAACTACCAGCACTATGTATGGGATTACCGTAATTGGGTTACACTTATCAGAATGTATTCGTATATTATGAAGGTAATGTGAATAACCACACCATGTCAAAAGAAAATTGAGTTGGATGTGCAATCAAGAGTGTCTGTTACTCGGAGCTTTTGTGTGTCTATTAAATGAGATATCATGATTTTGGAATATGCACAATATATGGTGGTTCAGTCTATACCTTTCCTCTAATCATATGTTGCACATATAACAACTTATTCTCAAGATTCCCAAGGATCTGGTACTTTGCAAACAAACAGGAACTGGATAAATGCTGTCCACATATTTAGCTTGATTCATTTATCAAATCTTTTTAACACTTGAATAAAATATAATGCAATGATTTTGGAAGCCAAAGAAAGTGGCGGGGGGGGGGGGGTAAGGATGAATACTTACTGAAGGGCAATCATCATTCAGACCATCTACCATTTGATATATATAATATCAAACAATTGACTGAAAATTATTAGGCATATCAAAAAGTGGATTAAGAAACAAAGAAAAAATAATCGAGATCCACAAGTGACTCAGTTATTAGAGTTATGAGACTTCAATTTTAAACTTTGATTAAAATATTCAATAAAATAGATTATAAGTTAGAGAATTGCACCAGATAACTGGAATATAAAAGAAAGAATAAAATACAAATTCTATAACTGAAAGTTACAATAATTGAAATTAAGGATGCCTTAGAAAGATTAAATAGCAAATTGAGCATGCTGAAAAGACTTGGAAAATGCACGGGTAGAAGTACCCATATTGAAAGCCAGAAAGTCAAACAGATGAAATGTGCAGAAAAGAGCATGAAAGATATATATATATATAACCCTTGGAAAAGTTTAACCTACAGGGAATTTGAGTTCTAGAAGGGAAGAAAGGAGAGAATAGGTCCTGATTAATAACTGAATAGATGATTGTTCAGAATTTTCTAAAACTGAGGAAAAACATCAAGGTATGGATTCAAGAAATGATACAAACCCCAACAAGGATAAATACACTTAATTACCTCACAGTCAAACTAATGAAAAAGAAAGGACTGAGAACATTTTCAATGTGTCCAGGGAAATAAAAGACATATACCATCAAAGAATCAAAAATTAGACAGCTGACTTTTCAGTAAAATAATGGAAACCAGAGCGCTGTAGAATGACATCTCTAAAGCGAAGAAAGAAAATAACTGCCAGCCTAGAATTCTAAACTCAGAGAAGACGTTCTTTCTTGGTGAAGGTGAAGTAAATACATTCCCAAACAGACAAAACTTGAGAGAACTCATTGCCAGCAAGTCCGTGCTAAGGAAATACTACAGGGATATTGGTTAGGAAGGAAAAAATGATTCCAGAGAGAATAAAGGAAAAGTAGAAAAGAAAATGAGTTATAGAAAAGTTAATGGATTATTAACTGAACACAACAAAAAGTATAATCTTTTGTATATTGTATATAAAGTATATGTAGAATAAAATGCATGATAACAAGAACACAAATTGCTAAAAGGTATAAAAGTAGTTAAAATATTCTAACTTCCTAGCAATACCTGGGAAGTGGTAAACATAAGGCTGTACTAAGTTAAAGATTCATGTTTTAATCACTAGGGTAACCCTAAAAGAATATTTACAAATGAATAGAGGAGAAAAAAATAGAATAATGAAAATGTTTGATTAACCCCAAAGAAAGCAAAAACAGGAGAAAAGGAGAGATGGAGGAGGATGTAGAGAGAGGAATATAAAACAGAAGGAAAATTAAAAATGAATCATGATAAAATTATATAAAAGGTCCAATATATCAATAATTGCATTAAATATAAATAGTCTCAATACACCAATTAAAAGTATCAGACAGTTCAAAAACCAACTATATGTTGATCTTATAAAAGACACACCTAAAATACAAGAACACATAAAGGTTGAAAGTAAAGGGGTAGATAAAGCTGTACCTTGTAAGCATCAAACAAAAGAAAGTTGATATAGCTATACACTTATAAGTAAGGGTGGACTTTAAGGCAGGAAACATAATTAAATATAGAGAAGAACATTTCATAGTAATAAAATGGTAAATCACCCTGGAAGATACAAAAGTTCTAAATATATCTGCACCTGATAAAATAACATTAAATATATAAAGCAAAAATCAACACATGTAAAAGAAAAAATAAATGCACAAACATAATAGAAGACTTTAACAAACTCTCAAAGTAACTGGTAGATCAAATAATCAGAAATGATTTTAAAATGTTAAAAAAATTTGATTAACAAAATTGTCCTGACACATAAAAATGCTACACTTAATAATAACATAGCCCAAAATTTTCAAGAGCACCTGAATGTTTACTAAAATATTTTGGATCATAAACCAAGTTCTAACAACCAAGGACTGAAGTAATTCAGAGTATATTATTTGACTATGTTTGGAATTAAGCTAAAAAACACAAAAGAAAATCTAGGAAAAACTAGAAATCCAAAATATTTAGAAATGGCAATACAATTCAAAATTACCATGGGTGAAAAAATAAACCCCACCATGGAAATTAGCAAAAGTTTTCAGCTGAATATTAGGGACAATATAATTTGTGGTATGTAGCTAAAATTGCAGATAGAGGGAAATGTGTCACCTTAAATGCACCTATTAGAAAAGAAGATAAATTAGAAACAATTATCTATTAATCTAGCTAAAGAAATTAGAAAAATATCCAAATAAACAACAATAACAACAACAAAATGAAAAAGAAAGAAAGAATAAAAATAATGGCAGAATTTAGTAAGAAAACAGATAAAAACAAAGAAGTAAAAGTTGGTTCTTTGAAAAGACAAACAAAATTGATAAATGTCAAGTAAGGTTGGTCAAGAAAATAGAAAAGGCAAAAATAAAAATACCAGAAGAGAGCAATATCATTACAAATATTACAGATATTTTAAAGATAATGTAAGAAAGTTAAGAACAACTTTATGCCAACATGACTAACTAAATCTAATGCAAGAAGAAATGGTAAATCTGAGTAATTCTATATGTGAAGGAAATTAAACACGTAAATGAAAGCTGAATTCTTCCAAATATTTAAATTATAATTAACACCAGGATTACCCAAAACCTTCCTGAGAGTATTTCCCAACTTGTTTGGCAAGGCCAACATTACTGTAAAACCAAAACCTGACAATATTACTGCAAGATAGGAAAATTACAAACCAACCCCTTTCATAAACACATGTGAAAATTCTAGAGATTAGCAAATGAAGTTAATACATGTTAATCATTCAAAAAATTAGTCTGTGCAACTCACCGTATTAACAGAAAAAAGAAAATAGTTGTAACAATAGATCCTGAAAAATCATTTGACAAAATGCAATATCCATTCATGATAACATTCAAACCAAATACTGATAAAATGGGATTTACTTAATCTGATAAGGCCCTAGAACAATTATAAATAAAGTGGAAATACTGAAAGTTTCCCCACTAAAAATCAAGAACAAGACAGGGATGCTTGGTATCCCTACTGCTATCTAACAATATATTGGAGATACAGTACCATAAGCCAAGCAAAAGAAATATGAAGAGAAGAAAAGAAGAAACAAAACTGTCATTTTCCACAAATCACCTGCTTATATAGACAGAAAATCATTAGAATTGAAATGAATTTGGATACCATCAAACAAATCTATTGTATTTCTATATACTATTAATAGAAAATGAAAATTTTAAAACATACCATTTTAAATACCATCAAATGCTGAAGACTGAAGCTAACAAAAGATGTGAAAGACCTCTGAGCAGAAAACTAATGTTATTGAGATAATTTAAAATAAATACACCTTAATAAGTGGAAAGATATACCATGTCCATGGGCTAAAAAAGCAATTAAGAATGCCAACTCTTTCCCAAGTAAAGGTATAGATTCAATGTAATTCCAATCAAAATTCAGTAAGTTATTTTTGTGGAAATTGACAGGATGATTCTAAAATGAATATAGAAACACAGAGGGCCAAGAATACACAAGACAAGATTTCTTCTTGAATAAAAAGAATATGCCCAGAGGTCTGAGACTTTCAGACATCAACACTTACTTTATAAAGTTAAAGGACTAAAATGCTGTGAAATTCGGTGAAGTAGAGACATACAGACCAGCAAAACAAAATGGATATTACAAAAGAGACTCACAAATATAAGATCACTTGCTTTATGGTGCAAGTGACATTACATTGCAGTGGGAGAAAAGTGGCCTTTTCAATAAATGGTCCTGGGTCATCTGAATACCCATATTGGGAGCGGGAAAAAAATCTTACCTCTATTACACATGTTACAAAAAAGAACAGTATCATACAGATATTATATGTAGGTCTGAAAAGTACAACACTAAATAAGAAGAAGACATAGGAGAATGTCTTTAGAGAAATAAAGTTTTCTATAAAAGAATATAAAAAGCAATAACTATAAAGAAAGATATTGATAAATTCAGTTATATAAAAATTAAGGATTGTTCACAAAGACAACATGAAGAGACTACAAAGACATGTCATAGACTGGTTGAAGATATTTTCAATACATACATCCAAGAAAGGATTTTCCTCCAGAATATGTAAAGAACACCTTTAAATCAGTACAGAAAAAAAAAAGACAAAGCAATAAAAAAAAATTCACAAAAGATTTGAAGACACACCTCACAAAAGACTTTTCAAATTTTCAAATAAGCATGTGAAAAAGTACTCAATCTCATTAGTGCAGTAGGGAAATACAAATTACAACCACAATGAGATACACTACACCCACCAGAAAAGCTAAATATTAAAACAATTGAAAATACAATGACTGGTAAAGAAGTGGAGCATCTAGAACACTTACACAATTTGTTAGAAACAAATTTTAGATAACTGTAGTAACAACTAAATTTGAAAATAAATATACTTTATGACCAAGCAATTCCACTATTTGGAATATACCCAACAGGAATATGTATATATGCCCCCAAAGAAATGTTCAAGAATATTAATAGCAGCACTGGTTATTATAATCAAACCCCAGGAACATTCTAAATGTTCATCGATAATAGAATGGATAAATGATTTTGAGTGTACAAGGAATGCTGTGCAGCAATTACACATGGATGGATTGCACACCAGTGTGGAGCTAATGAAACCAGACACAAAAACTATGGACTCTATGATTCTACATATATAAAGTTCAAACCATTAAAACTAATCTGTGGTTATAGAAGTCAAGATAGTCGTAGTGATCAGAGGATAGTGAATGGGAGGGGCACAAGGGGGGGCATTCTGGATGTTTAGTTCTTGATCTGGGTAGTGGTTATATGGGTATATGGGTATATTACCTTATGACAATCTACCATGTGGTATATTTAGGATCTGTGCACACTTCTGTAGGTGTTATATTTTAATTAAAAATTACTTCTAAAATATCCAGTTCTGTTAGTTATTATCGTTTCGTGAGAGAAAAACATGTCTTTGGATCTTGGTTGTATTACTTGTAAAAGAGAAATTGAGAGTCATTAAGATCTTTTGTACCTGTAATTCTACCTTCTGGTAGGAAACACCCTTCCCCTACTCTCAGACCATTTAGTTCAGGTAGAATTTACCCCCCACCCCACCTGACCCAGACCTGGCCAAGGTATTGCATCTCCTGGCTATAACATTAAGAAATGAGCATATAACCCAAAGAAGCTTGATGTAACTTGATTTGGGGACAGATTTTTGATGAAATTATCTGCCAAGAACAGCAAACTTTGCCATTGAGACTGACAACTAACTGAACATAATCCTTGCATTGCTATAACACTGAGAGATGCTGCCTGCAAAGGAGGCCAAATTAGAGGAAAGCAGATGATACGATGATGACTGTGATGATGATGATGACAACAAATGATAAATAGGCAAACAGGTAGGTATAGGTAGGTAGGTACATAGCCAAACAGATAGATATGAAGATAAATACACAGACAGATAGCCTGACAGGCAAATGACATACACTATATTGATAGGCAGACAATAGATAAATGATATATTGATAAATCTATATATAGATATATCCAGCATTATAGATTAGATAGATGGATAGATAGATAGATAGATAGATAGATAGATAGATAGATAGATAGGTAATACATAGAGAGAATATCTGAATTGTTATGACATCTTTTGGGAACCTCAATATAATTTCATCTAATCTTGGGACTTCTCAACTTTGCAAGTCAATCAATTCCCTCCTTTGCTTAAGACAGTTGGATTATCTTTCACCTGGGACCAAAAGCCCTGATGGTTACAATTTCCAAGGATCCTTCCATCATTAACATTCTATTACTTGGGCAATGAATTTCAAACTTTTCCAACTAATCACCCCTAATAGCTAAGGAGCATGAACAATACATTCAGGAATGCAGCCACTCTATCAGCAAGCTTGATGTTTCTTTAAGTCTCATATCTTATCATAAAAAATACAGTATGAATTTTTAACCTGCTCCATAATATTTTGTTTGTCTTAATATGAAAATATTTCCTCCAAATTGTCACATAAAATTGACACTCCAAGGAGAGATGCTACATTATTCTGAAGTTACTCATGCCTTCTGCACACTATCAGGTACTCCTATGTTTTAAAATAACAGACTTAGGGAAGAAGTTACAATCTCAAGTTCCTACAGGGATCAAGCAGATAAGTGAAGTAGTCCAGTGGTGACACCACAGGGTAAAGAAGGCAGTGTGCACAAGCCCAGTAAAAGGTGGCAACTGCTATTCAGCTCTACTCAATTGTAGCCGCATGGGAATATTTTTAACCCCCCCCCACACACACACACCAAGCATATCTGCAGACTGAATAAAGTCTGAGCACAACCACTCCCCAATGTCTGATTTTGCATATGCATTCTTCTATTTTCCATCTACGACTCAGGCAATATTTACACTGTTGCCAACATCCATTCTCCAAATATCCAGTATTTTCCTTCTTATAAAAGATATTTCTTTCAAATAGAGATAAGGCATAGAAGCTCTGGCATATATTTATTTAGTGAAACTACATTATACTTTTTGAAAAGTCAGATAGCTTTACCTATGCAATCTCTAGAAGGAAAATTACCCTTTTCCAATATGTATACTCACATTTTATGTGACATTTTTAACAGCCTAGAAGTTTTAACCTCAACAGCACTGTTTGAAATACTTTTAATTTAGAAAGCATGGAAAAGAGAATAATTTGGCAGTTACTTCAGAGGCAGGGATCCTCTCATGAGAATCTGGTGCTCATGGGAGCAATTTTTTAAAATAAGTAATTTTTTCCATTCATGCTGCTGAGAGCCACATACCCCCATCACGTAGCACAATCACTCTTGAGGCAGTAACCATCCTCTGAAGTTAAAGGACAGTTTTTCTGTTTTTTATAACAATAAAATCAAGAATTTGATCTGAACTATTAAATACAGGGAAAGAATTAATTTGAAAACTGACACCAGTAACCTTTACAGCTATATGTTGTGAGCTACTGTTCTCCCAGTTTACATGTAATAAAATGTCCTTTACAGAAAACAAGATCACATTGTTCAAGGGATTCCACTGTACAGACAAGAAGGTCTACTTGAAGCAAAGTGTTATCCACTCTTTGTCCAGAAGTCCTTTAGTATTTTATTTGCATATCATCTTAGAATAATAACAATAGCGATAATGATCTAGCTAATCTAACTGAGTATTCACTGTCTGCAAAACATTGGACTACTTCAGGGTCATTTTTTATTTAAATCTTTCAATTCTATCAGGCAGGTGCTAGTAGTATCTCCTTCACAGAACAGGAAGTGGAGGTTCAGAGAAGTGACTTCAGCTGCTATATATTTCGGAGCATGAACTCCAGCCAAAGTCTGAAGCCAGAGATTATGTTCTGAAACACTCAACCATTAACTGCCTATAAAGTTGGAAGCCCTTCAGAAATCAGCTACTCCAACCTTCTACTCAGTACAGTAACTGCCAAATTCCTGATCTTGCCCCCAAACCTGGTCATTTTCTCATCTCCTAACTCAGTGAATGTCACAATGTCGCCACCTTCCATTTGGCTGCTCAAGACAAATAGACAGGAGGAATTATTGATTCATATCCCCCCTTCCCAACCCTTCCAAATTCAAGACCTCTTGCTTCTACCTCTTAAACAGTAATTGAATTAATTAACTTCTCTACATTTCCATCACCACTAGCCTTGTACAAGTCACCATCATTTCTTCAAATACTGCAACAGCCTCTAACCTTTTACTCTGGTCCATATCCAGTCTGTTCTTGGTACATCTGAGTGATCTTTCCAAATTGTAAACATCACTGCCACTGCTCAAAATAATGTTATGGTTTCCTACATGCATAGAATAAAGACAAGCACCCATAATATTGCAAAATAGGCCTCGTGTCTTACCCGCCCTGGACCCCACCTCTCCCTACTTATCACACTCACTTCCCATCTTCCTCTCTGTGCTTCAGCTACACTGGACTTTTAAGGTTCTTGGAAGCTCTGTATACACTTTGATCACAACTTTTGCACATGCTGTTCTCTCTGCCCAGAATTCTCTTCCTTTCATTGTCACTTGGTTAACTCTTAAGCAGCCTTCAAATTTTAGCTCATTTCCTCAGGGAAACAGAGAGGAGGGAAATTCAGACCATGCCAAATCCCTATCATAGAATTAATTACACCTTCTTTGAAGCACCACAATTGAAATTTTATATTTATGTGTGTAACTGCATGATTAATGGGCCATTTATTTGATTTAAATAGAGAAGCCAACCCTTTCTGAATTATTGAAATTCCTGAATTAAATAGTAGCCAGAGACAGTATGGTGAAATGGCCATAGCACATGCTTCAAGGTCAGGGACCTGATTTGAATCCTGACCCTACTTACCAGCTGTGTGAGCTTGGACAAAACACTTACTTGCTCTGCTCTTCAGTTTTCTCATATATAAAATGAGGATGGTGCCAATACCCCTTTTGTGCTTGTTTGGATGTATTATGTCCCCAAAAATGCCATTATCTTTGATGCAGTCTCTGTGGGCAGGAAACATATTGGTGTTGATTGGGTTGGAGACTTCTGATTGGATTTTTCCATGGAGATGTGATCATGGTGGTAAGATCTTTCATTGGATAATTTCCATTGAGGTGTGGCCCTGGCCATTCAGCATGGGCCTTGATTAGTTCACTGGAGCCCTATAAAAGCTCAGATAGAAGGAGAAAGCTTGCTACAGCCAAGAAGGACACTTTAAAGAACGCACAAGAGCTGAGAGAGGAGCTGCAGATGAGAGACAGTTGGAAGACAGCCACTAAAAGCAGACTTTTGCTCTGGAGAAGCTAAGAGAGGACAAACGCACCAAGAGCAACTGAGAGTGACATTTTGAAGAGGAGCTGAGGCCTAGAGAGGAACGTCCTGGGAGGAAGTCATTTTGAAACTAGAACTCTGGAGCAGACACCAGCCACGTGCCTTCCCAGCTAACAGAGGTTTTCCGGGCGCCACTGGCCATCCTCCAGCGAAGGAACCCAATTGCTGATGCGTTACCTTGGACACTTAAGACTGCAACTGTGTAACCAAATAAACCCCCTTTTATAAAAGTCAGTCCATTTCTGGTGTTTTGCATTCCAGCAGCATTAGCAAACTGGAACCAATACCCCTTTCTTCCCAGGTTGTTGTTAAGTTTAAATGAGGCAGAAGAGGTTAAAAAAGAAAGCTCATAATACCAGAAAAAAGCAAGCATCTATTGAACAATAATATATAACACTATGGATAGATTCCTGTCCTAGATTAAATTATGTACCCCAATTTAGACTTGTTCTTAACCGTAATCTGCATTCCTGTGAGTGTGAACCCACTGTAAATAGGACCTTTTGATTATGTCATTTTTAGTTACGGTGGGAAACTGAACAAGGGTGGCCCTTAATCCAGATTACTGGAGGTCTTATGAAGAGAAAACTACAGGGAGGAGTCACAAGCGGGAAACCACAGCAAACCTGGAAAAGAAAGGAGAAGACATAAACCATGTGACAGGAAAGCCATGGAGCCCCAAGGATTACTGCTAGCAACCCAGGACACAAGTCTACTAGCCTCCAAAACCATGAGCCAATAAATCCCTATTGCTTACAATGTTTACAAAAAGCCTACCCATGTTGTATTATTTATCATAGCAGCTCAGGCAAACTAAGCCAATTTCCAGGAAATATTGTTGAGTGAAAAAACAAATTATTTAGTGATACATACAGTATGATATCATCTATGTTTAAACATCCATGAGACAGTATCAATGAATACAAATATATTAAGAAAAAGGAGTGGAAGGATATACTCTACACAGGGCTTTGGGAATGGCAATCACCAATAGAGATAGAGGTAAGTAGATCTTGACCTTATATGTAGTATATTACATTTCTCTAAAAAGAATGACTTCGTATAATCTTTGTGTGATTAAGAAAGGCTGAAAAGTTTTATAAGATGTGTAGATCACTTCAGCCAACCCACTAGGCTGTAAGTTTCATGTCTTTCTGGTTATCACAACAGTCTACAGTACCCAGAACTATATCTTGATTAGCATAAACAATCATTAATATTCATTAAATGAATAAATGAACAAATGAGAGATGTAGCATAAAGAGCAGATAAGAAATATGTAAATTAGAACTAAGGTGCTTTAAAAGCATTTAACAAATTTGGAATCCAAGTAATTCAAAACCTTGACTCTAAAATCTATATCAAAAATCTCCATAAATGTCTTTGAGTACAAAAAAAGTAGGTAACCTCATGTGTGAATTACCACAGATTCTGAATTAATCCCATTTTTTTACAGTCACTGTGCCCTATCCTTCTACACAACACATTTCTCTTCAAGAGTAGTTGGAATTTCAAAATGGCTCAATTGTCTAGAAAGCAGGAAATTGTCCTTACACCACAGGCAGCAAGAAACTAGAAATGGCTTGACTTGGTTTCATTACCAAAGGTCTTATGGAAAGCAAAATGTGATTTTCAGTGACAATTGACAGGGCAGGGAAGCCAAACCTCCATGGCTCTAACTGCAAAATCTAGAGATATGAGAAATCAGCAGTAGATTCAAAAACCGAACTATTCTGGAAATTATTAGACGGGTGGAGGAGGAACTGCAATCTATAAATAAAAGCATCTGTGAATTAAAGGGATAATTAGATTGGTGAAAAGAAACAGTGGAAAATTGAAAAGAAAACTTTCACCTACAATGACATCTTCAAACATATTTGCAGCCTACAGAATATAAAGGGAAAAAAGAAGATTGAGATTCCTCTGATATGACAAATTGGAGCACAGCAGATTGACTAAATAGCTCCCAATCCTCTTCTTTTTTCAAAGAAAGGAGCAAAATGAAGGGTGGATTAGATTTTCTTTGTGTTAAGTGGGAAAAGCAAATGCTGATTACAATGAAAGCATGTGACAACAGACTCAATTCCATTGAAAGAGACAAGCTATTACCACAAGAGTTCAGAACTAAAACCTATGAAATGTATTTTTAAACCGTTAAGCCAATAAAACTGGTAGTTTGATTTCTTATGCCCATGTTTACAAAAATATATAAATCAATTTCATTTTAATATATTTGGATTTTAATTTAATAAAATTTCTTTGATTTTAGATGTCAGAGAAATTAACAAAAAACGAGCTTGTATTTGAGTTGTTTGCATTGGATTAAAGAAAAATGGATATTCGATAGCTGCAAGGTACATCCTACTTTAACTTATCTAGCACTGCCTTAATCAAGTCTGCTATGAAATCTTACAACACTAGGGACATCAGTAAACAGATGCAGAGGGTGTATACTGTACAGTGTAACTTGATAAAGTATATTATATTTTTCCTATAAATGAATTCAGAATTAAATGGTTAATTCTGGAAGTGGGGAGAAAATCTAGCTGTGAGCTAGAGAGAACTGGTATGAAAAACACAGAAAAGCCAGGACGCAAAGAAGGCAAATCTTGGGAAGGGAATTGAACACCTTGAGTCCACAGGGTCAAGTTTCACAAAGCTTAGCAAATGGGCAAAAGTCAGGAAGCATTTCTGTTCAGTGGCTGAGCTTGTTTCTGCTGTTCTGTATGGTTTTATGTTTTGAAAGGAGAAGCAGGAAGGGAGACAACATTAGGTAAAGATGACTAGAAAGTTTTCTGTCCCATACAAACACTGAAAGAAAGAAAATTGTCCACAGTCATTAAACACCTTTTCTAAGGTAGTAAAGGAAAACAATAATGCTATATTTTGAGTTGAGAAGTATACTCACCCAGCTGTGTGATCTTGGGTAAGTTATGTATACCCTTGGGGTCATAGTTTCTGCATCTGTAAAATGTAGGTAATAATGCCTTCATCACAGAAGAGCACATGCAGACTAAACGAGTTCATGGGGAACCTCATGTTTCCATGGACCAGATATGAGCCATGTGTGTGAGAGAAGGTTCTGACCAAGAGAAAAGGAAGGAAAATTGAAGCTCAACAGAAAGAGGATGGAGGTGGAGTCCTGCTTTCCTAAGAGCAGAGGAAGAAGCTATAAGTGACAATCAGAAAGAGAGATGGGATAACCACCATCAAGAGAATTGAGAGTGAGAGATCTCCAGCAACTGGGGATGTGGATATGTGGCAGAATCTCCAAGAAAACCCCCAAAGCAGCCACGAAGTAAAGAGCCTGCTTTAAATATCTGCCAATTCCAGAGAGCACTGATACCAGCTTATGACAATTCCAATCAGGTAAAGGCTATCATACCCTCCTATCCTCTCTTCCCTGACCCCTCTCCAACCCTGGAGAGGGCAGAAACTATAGTCAGTAAGATGAAGGAGGAACTAGAGAAACATTGGTCACCTCCCTTTCCTGACTGCAAGCTACTCTGTTTGTTGCAAGCCCCAGCTGAGAGGATCTGGAAACGTCTTAACATTAAAGCCAGTTCAAAGTTTTGGTGATTACACTGGACCAGATATTTTAATTGCTGAGGTGCAACTGAGTTTTGCCCCAAAGGATCTTAAGACTTTTATTACTGAATAAGTACCAGAAAGTCAGAAGGGCCTTCTGGGGTTTCATCCAGAAGCACCAACAGAAAGAGACTCACCGAGTAAATTTAAAGGGACAATGGAGAAAAAATATAAAATGACTTTAGAATTACATCACACAAATCATGCTCGTTTAATTAATATAGTGGTTAAATGTTTTAATGTTCATAGCAATAGTTAAAAATGATTATGTCCACTGGGCAGTACTGTGTGCCAGATGCTAGGCTCAATGCTTTCCATGCCATATCTCATTTAACCTTTATAATAACCTGATAAGGCAGGCACTGGTATCCTCTCCATTACACAGATGACAAAACAAAACAAAAGAAAACAAAACAAAAAAACTAATAACTTGCCCAAGACCATGCTGGTAGTGAAAGAGCTGGAATTTCAAACCACTGTGACAATTCTTTGCTCCCCTCCTTCTTAGGGATGGTTTAAATAATAGCAAAAAATGTCATAATTCTCATCTATTTAGGGCTTACCTCGTGCTTTACATGGATTATCTCAAATTACTCTTCATAAGAGCCCCCTGTCATCACCCACACTTTACTGATAAAGAAACTGATGGAGGGAGAGTAGCTTACCCAGGACTACACATCCCATAGAGTCTAACCTGGGATTTGAACCCAGGTAGTTTACTCCTCTCTGGTTTCCCAGCTGCCATGACAAATACCACACAACAGGTTGTATTGAACAATTGGAATTTCTTGTCTCATAGTTTCAGAGGCTGGAAGGCTTGTTTCCTCCTGGGGTCAGTAGTATTCTGGCGGGCTCTCCTTTTTTTTCATGGTGTTAGCTACTTCCAGCTTCTGGCTCTTGCCACTGGTTGTCTCTTTATAAGGCTTCCAGTAATAGAATTAAGACCATCTGACAGTTAGCCATACATTAACAAAACACAGTACCTTCAAAATGTCCTATTTACAATGAGTTCGGTTCACATCCACAGGAGTGGATTAAGATTGAGGGTACATAACTCAACCTACCATAGCTCCAAAGACTACACTCTTAGCCAGGATGAGCTACCACCCATCAGAAAGTACTTTGTAAACTGTAAAGGGCTACACAAATATCAAACGTGACTGCTATTATTATTATGGCTTAGCCACGTGAAAAGGGCAGGGCTTGGACTGAACTAAAATAATAAGAAGGGCATGCCAGGAAAAAAGCAGATCAGGACTGAACAGGCTTGCTCTAGGAGGAGCAAGCCCAGGAATTGCTCTCACGGAGGAACTCATTCACTGGGGCAGCCAGGAAAGTGAATCAAGTAGAGAATAAACAATAAATCCATGAAACAACTGTTCGCACTTGCTCACCCGCTTGCCTCCTAGGACACTCTCATCACTCACGTTAAGAAGAAATGGAGCAATAACCAACCGAGGGACCTCAGAATGTAATCAGTGGAAACTGACTCCTCCTTTGGCGATGCTGGAGCCATAAATCCATAGCTCGCCAGGATGCCAAGCCAGCCCTGGCATTCAGGTGCCATACGTCTTCCTCTGACCCATCAGGACTGCCTCCCTCTTGTAAACAGGGGTGGCTGTTGTTATTGGTGTTATTGTTTTTACTCTCCTGTCTCTCTGCCTGGCTTCATGTAATGAATTGAAAACAAGTTAGCTTTGTGGAAAAACAATCTGTATTCATCTCTGAAGACCAATCAGGATTTGAATGTACCTGTTCTGAGAAGCTCAAGGAAAGTGGATTTTATTCAGAATATCTGAAAAGTGATCTGCAGCACAGGAAATATTTTCTCTTGTAAGGGATGTTTTTAAGGTCACATGGTTTAGATTCCTCAGGGCCTAGCATAGTCCATGCCCATCAATAGTGGGCAAGTAGTAAAATGTTAGTTTATGTTGATTGGTTGGCTGATGAAAAATGTATGAATGAATGAATGAATGAAATATTTGGTACAGAGGAAAGAATACAGACTTTGAGATCAGGCACCCTTAAGATTGGATCCTGCTCCGTCACCAACTCGTGTGTGACTTTGGCCAGGCCACTTAACCTTTCTGAGCCTATTAAATCATTTATAAAAGGGGATAATAATAGCCACCATAATAGACTTCTGTTTGCTGGTTTGTTTTGTTTTGTTCTGTTCCATTCCAGCATCCATTTATTTTCTTTCTGTAACAATCTGATTTTTGTTGTTGCGATCTACCCCTCTCTCGTACTCAGACCCACAGGGATTTGGGGCGGATCTAATCCCTCCCATTGCTCCAGGAGTGAACATATAACCATGGTCTAGCCAACCAGTGTGTTATATTCGATGGAGAAAGTGACTGTGTCAGGTAATTCTGGGTCATGTGTGTGTGTGTGTGTGTGTGTGTGTGTGTGTGTGTGTGTGTATGCATATATGTATATAATTGTATATAATATTGATATATAATTTACTGATTTATTGATATAGATATAAAATTATTAGAGACTAGTACCTTAAAAGTGGAGAAAAGCTAATTATTTTCTAAAGAAGTGAAACTGCATAGGAAACTCAACCATCACTTGATAGTTTAAAAAGAATCAGTAATAAAGGGTGCAGCACTTTTGCTACATTTTACTAAATTAAGACGATCAGGAATGATTGATTGTTTCCTGATAGGTCCGTGGAATATATTGTATTTTGGGGAAAAGCACTTGGCCTTTATATCCCAGAGACCTGGGTTGTAGTCTTTGTTCTGCCATTTACTGGCTGTGCCTTAACCACCTAAAATCTCAGTTATCTCTTGTGTAAAATGGAGATGATCTATATCTCTCAAGGTTGTGCGAGGATGAACTGTAGAAACATAAAGTATTTAACCCAATGTCATCAATTCAAGATCTGTCCCTTCCTAAAATCCTTTACATCACCCTCAAGGGCTCTTCTTTTAGAAATGCACATTTGTTTAGCTAGCGTGGCTGAATGAAAGGTGGCAAAGTCAGGAATAGATTTTTATTCACTTTTTCTGCAATGTTGAGAAATGGTGAGTATAGATGTTTATGTTTCCATTAGGTAGCTTTGCAACATGTGTCTTGCCCTCCAGTCTTGTGTGCTATGTCCCAAAAACTGTACTGGTCCAGGGAACTTACAATGAATACTTCCCCAAAGATTTCTAAGTTGGTAAGATAAGTACAAGAAGAAAACCACTGATCATTATAACAAGTGATAATTGCTGCTATAGGAGTTTACTCAAAGTGTGATAAGAGCAGAGAGAAGGAAAGCCATCCAATCACCGAACATAGTCTGTGACAGTTACAAAAGGAGGAGGCTCCTGGCCTGGATTTTATAGGAGAAAGAGTACAGCAAATTGGTGACAGAAGAGAATAAGGATGTCTTCAAGAACTTTGGAAGACCACTGTCCAAGCTTCCATACTCACTCATGGATTACTGTAGCAGCCTCCTAACTGGTTTCTCTGCTTCTATGCTCAGTCCTAGATTCAATCCTTAACACACAGCCAGAGGCTGCTAAACCATAAAATGCGCATGGTCCTTCACTCAGAACCCTACAATGTCTTCTCACCTCAATCAGAATAAAATTCCAAGATCTTACAATGGTCTTCCATTCCCTACATGATCTACCACCTTGAAGTTCCTCAAATTTATTAGGAACTCTTCCACCTCAGGGCCTTTGCACTTGCTGTTTCTTCTTTCTAGAATGCTCATCCCCCAAATATCTACAAGGTTATTTCTTCTCATTTTTCTCCATTGTACTCACATCTTCCTTCATATTATTTAATTTAGTTATGCATTCAATTTAATCTCCATAAGGACTTACATTTTGTGGTGTTTTTGCTGGATCCAAAATGCCTACAGCTGTGCTTGACACAGAAGGCACACAACAAATATTTGCTGAATAAATGAGTAAATTACAGAATCCTGGCAAAACTATGGTGGTGTGAAGGATATTGGCAGATATAGAGAAAATCAGAAGATGAGGTAAACAAACAAAAAGATAAAGCAGGGACAGGAAATGTTAATTTTAAGGCTCTGTCTATTGCAACATGAGTTCACTCACCTATGTGGGGACACGAATGTATCTGAGTCACTAGAGCATCCTTACCCACATTTCAGGGGAGCATCAGAGGCACCTGATGCTTTCAGGGAAGGAAGCCACCGCAGGAAGGGATGTGGGGTGGCACTGATAAGGAAGGAAGGAATTAAAATAAGGAGAAATCATTGGCTAAGCCAAACCCATTGACAAATTACCTTGTAATGAAGACACATATTTGGGAATTATTGATTGTTATACTTTGTCAGTAAAAACAGACTGAATCAGCAGAATTAGACAAACATGATTTAGTCAGCAAGAACATGTTTCAGTGACCAAGACATTTGGATAATTAGGAATGATGGAAAGGAAGAGATTGTAGAGTTGGTATATTATTGTTAACTTTGAGAGAAAATGTGGAACAAGGAAAGAGCTGAAGACAATGATTGAGATCATGTAGGCAAGGGCTTAAGCTGTGGATAAAAGGAATTATATTCAGTGTGTGAGTCTGAGACTATATTGAATATAACACCTGACCATTTTTCTTCTGTAATTATGATTATAGCCCATAGAAGTCCCCAATGGAGGATTCATGTTCCAACTCTTGCCCCAAATCCTTGCAACATTGTGTAGAAGCAGCCCAAGCGGGAGCAGGATAGACAAGTCAATAGGAGGAACTGCCATTAGTACAAGGGTTGTAATTCAACCAAAGGCCAGATCTCAGGGCTAAGAGGAGGGGACTAACTTCTCTGATAGGATATTATTGCCGGATACAAGGATGAGACTCACCAACTAGGCATGACCCTGCAAAAACCAAGCTTCAAGCTAAGACTCTGACTCATTTTTCATTCCTATAATAAACATGGGGCAAGGACAGAGTCAGGAGTTCAAAGATAAATGGACTCCCTCATTAAGGAATATAGTGTAGTGGAGAGACATAACAAAAAGTAAGAGACTCATTATCATATCAGAGAAGAGAACAGTAGAGGAAGACAGATAAGAGGGCAAATAATTCCGTTTAGGGTTATTGCAGAAGGCTTCTCAAAAAGAAATGTTATCTGAGCTGGGTTTTGAAGGATGAGTAGGAGCTTGCTTTTGGAGGAAAGGAAGAAGGGCCAGTTAAGAAATGAGGACCAGTTAAGAAATTTGTTAAGGAGATATCACAAGGTACATATATATATATATATATATATACATATATATATGTATGTGTGTATTTGGGGGGGGGTATCCCCAGGACACAGATGGAGATAGGGCTGTAAAGATGGTTAAGGCCTTATATGCCATAATAAGAGGTTCAGAATTGATTTTGTACATATAAGGACCCCAGTGTAGTTCTGCAAGTAGGCAGGTGAGACTTTTGGATTGGTGTAGGAAGGGCTTTTTGCACAAAACCATGTAACAAGCCTTGGCATTTTAAAATGACAGAATCAGTGTCTCTTCAGCCACAGAACATTCTGCAGTCAAGCGCTGCCTTCATTTATGGGAGGGCAAGAGGCAGGCAACAGCTGCTCATCCTGCAGGCACACGCCAATAACATTCATTGTCCAGATCCGTTCTCATGAATCCTCAGTATTGATGTCCTGCAAGTTGGAGGACCTAACAAACCATCCTCCAGCACATCTAGTAGACAGCACAGCCAAGGTCCTCATAGAATAACAGAATGAAATGTGCTTCTCCTCCTGGAACTCTTGACGGCTCAATCTGCCAGTTCACAAACTATACATAAACGTGGTGGGTGAGACAGAGGCTCAGTCACCAAGGCTCCTGCATAAATAATGCCCTATTTAGTCAATGTTAAGAGAGAAATCCCTGGGATGCATAATCTTGCAGAAAAAAGTAATAAATGCCACTAAAAAAAGTGGCATTATGCAGCAAATGTCTCCGTGTTCCTTGAAATTCAGTGCTGTCTGAGAAAGGGGCAGGGGAAGAAAAGTACATTACAATATGCAAACTGAGTGTGCTGTCAGCCAACTGTCCCATCAAGAAGACTAATTCAAAGCTATAAAAATACTATATGAAGTGGGTAGTGTGTGTAGAAGAGGAAGTCTGATGTGATATTAATAAATACTTGTGTAGTGCTTGCTGCGTGTCAGACACTGTTCTTAGCACTTTATATGCATTACATCACTTAATCTTCACAATGAGGTGGGAGCTGTGATCACCTTCACTTTACAGATGAGGAAACTGAGGCACAGAGCAATTAAGTACCTTGTGCAACTCACAAAACTCATAAGCTGAAGAGCTGGGATTGAAACGGGCAGTCTGGCTTCAGCATTCATAATCTAAACCTCCACCACCATAGAGGAGAAAGAGACTATGTCTAGAAAGCAAAAGTCTTGGGTTTGAATCATAGTTGCTCAAGTTTTCTAGTTTTAAGTCTTTGAGATAGTTTAATCTTTTGAATCTCAGTTTTCACATCTGTAAAATGGAAATAAAAGTAGTGTGAATCTCAGAGGATCTTGAACCAATTAAACGAGTGCATGGTGCATAGTAGGCAGGCAGTAGATGTTTGCTAAATGCCAAAATGAGAAGCCATCCAAAGGGCTCTCCCTGTGGGTGCCTACCCTTATTTAATAGCTCACCTTTATAAAACATTAATCACTTTACAAAAATTGCCTCATTGAATCCATTCATCCTGCCCTCCAATCAAACTATAAATGGATCAAACTTCCTACTTATTGAACTGCATCACCACGGCCTGGTTCTCAGTCTCAAACCTTTCAGATCGTGGGGTATTTCTTGAAGGGCTGTTCCCTTCCCTGCGACTCTCACATTAAAGTCCTGCAAGACTGACATTTGAAATTACTGTGTACCCTGCAATAAAGATATCACAGCAGGACTTTTGGGTTATGTTGCTTTGGTGACCAAGATACTCTGAGACTCACCAAGGGTTAGCAAGGCTGGTTTAAAAAGATGGGCCACTCAACTATGAAGTCAGCACAAAACCTTTTTTTTTCCCCTAAAGAGCCAGCATTTCAGCGTTTCAGAATTTCAAGACCTTTTCAGCTTGCCAACCTGCAAATATCTCCAAATTTATAAATAATTTCCTATTTGTAAATTCACCAACATTTATCAAGACTCTATTAAGTACCTGGCACCATGCTAGGTCCGAGAGTTAAAATGATTAATAAATACAGTCCCTGCCTTCAAGGAGCTCTTAATCTATTAGGGAAATGAATTCACAACTAATACAAATTCTGTGTGTTAAGTATCCTGTGGTGTTAGGAACAAAGTGCTGTCAGCTATACTCGAAGGAGCATTTATTTGCTTGGGGAGGGCAGGTCATAGTAGACCCCACTCCCAGATAATGAGATAAAAAAGGTCGCCAAAGGTCAGTGTTAAAAACTTGGAGGTATCTGAGCTGAGGAGGATGGAAGTCAGCCTGGTTTGAAAAGAGATGTTTTGGAACATTCTGCGAAGATCCTATCTGGGAACAGAATTGGGGGAATGTAGGCAGAAGAGGAATGAGATGACAGCAGTTTTGTGTGACATTTAGTTGTCCTACATCACACACATGTAGTGGCAGAGGGAATATACCTGTACTAAGTGGTGTGTATAGATGTGCATGGTGATCTGGTCCAATTTTCTCTTTTTCCCAACGAAGACTTGCAATACTCACTTCCTCTGGCCTTAGAATTTTCATGAATGCCTTTGATATCTTGTGGGCTTCAATTCTTCCTGCCTTGCAGAGCTGAACATGGCATCTCTGCCTTTGGTCGGCTGGACCTTTACCCTGCAACCGTTGTTTCTCTGTCCCGTTACGTCATAGCCTCCTCTGATTCCCAGGCTTACATTAGACTTGTAACATTACAGGTGTGAAAATGAAATGTCAAATTTTTCTCACTCTCTTTCAGAGAGAATGGTGAGACAGATAGAAATGATGAATTCCTCAAACTTAAATGTCTCTCACTTTTCAAAGACTCTTTCTAGAATTCTAAAGACACTGGGCCTCCCTAGACTCCACTGGCTTTTACAGTTTACATTTACATGTTTCAATGGAAAGGTTATGGTTTTGAGTAAAAGTCTACAAGAAGGTAAAGTAACTAACATTTGTTCAGTCTTTATAATATGCCTGAAACATACTGTATATTTTCACATGGATCAGCCCATCAAAATCCTGCAAGTTAAGTATGGTAATCTAAGTATCACAGATGACAAAACTGAAGATCAGAGGACGTCAGTAATTCTCTGAGGATCATTCAGCTCAAATGCAGAATTCAAATCCAATGTATTTCATTTTCAAAGCGTGGGTCCTTTCCAGTATAGCCCTATGGTAACTAAATGCATATGGGTTAGTGCTCTATGTGAAATCAAATATGTAATATTTTTGTCAGTAGTCAGTTTAAGCTTGTGATTTAGGCAACTAAACTATTATTGACTGTGATGAGAGAAACCCAAATATCATCTTCCAGTGTTTGTCATGACAAGAATACTCTTGAAGAACAGGGGTCAGCAAACTACAGCCCGTAGGCCGAATCCAGTACATTGCCTTGTTTCGTACACAAGGTTTTATTAGAACACAGTCTCGGTCATATATTGCGTGTTTTTTTGTCTGATTTCATGCTACAACAGTGGAGTTGAACAGTTGTAACAGAGATCACATGACCCACAAAGTCTAAAAACATACTATCTGTACTTTTACAGAAAAAGTTTAGCAACCCCTGGGCAAGGATCATTTTTCCATCCTCCACTTAACGCAGTTAGAAGCCAGAAGAAAACAAACAGGTGGGGGAAGGAACAATGATGAAAAACCATCAGTTCAAATTTATTGTGTGCCTACTGTCTGTGCATAATATAACTACTATTGTCTATGCACTAGCAAGATACAGAGTTACTCAAATATTTATTGAGCACCTGAGTACCTACTGTGCCAGGTATTGCACAGGTACTGAGGAGACAGTGATAAACATAAACCACACATTCTAGTGAGATAAATACTCCATAATCTCCATTTCAAAGAATTTACAACTACAAGGTATACAAATTAGAACAACACAGTACAAGCAGGGCAAAAAAGAGAATCTTCACAAGTGGAAGCAATTAGTTCTTTCCACAGAAGATGAGAAAGTCTTCCCAGGGATGATACCTGAACTGGATCTTGGAGCATGGTTTGCCAAGAGAAGAGGAGGGAAGACACGCCGAGCAGGGGGAGCACACGTGTGATGGAGCTGCGGTAGGAACTCACTTAGCATGTTAAAACAGCAGCGCAGAGCCTTCCTGTAGCTGAACAGACAGAGCATCAGATGAAGGAACAGCAGAGGATGAGAATGGGATGCGGTGGTTATGGTAGATTGAGTTAAGTGCCCCAGAAAAAAACATGTTCTTAATCTTAATCCCATTCCTGTGGGTGTGAGCCCATTGTAAACAGGACCTTTTGAAGACGCTATTTTTCGTTAAGGTGTGGCTTACTCAATCAGGATGGTTTTTAAACCTATTACTGGAGGCCTTAAGGAGACTAAGCCATGAAGAGGAGCCAGAAGCTAGAAATTAATGGAGAAGAGAAAGGAGAAGATATCACCATGTGATGGGAAAGCCAAGGAACTCAAAGGTTGTCCGCTGGCCAGAATTCTGGGAGGAAGCAAGCCTTCTAGTCTCTGAAACCATAAGCCAATAAAATCCCACTGTTCAAGCCAACCCGCTGTGTGATATTTGTCATAGCAGCCTAGCAAAACCAAGACAGTGGTCTAGGTGGTAGATTCTGGGGGCAGACTCCACAAGTAGATATAATGGCTGCAACAAATCCAAGTTCAAATACCAGCTGCAGGATCATGGAAGATTACTTCCTTACCCACCTCCCGGGGCCACCGTGAGAACCCAACATGAAAATGCAGCTATAGCATCATTGTTGACACATCATGAGCACTGAATAAATAATTAACTTTTATTGTCAATATGACTATGTCCTCTGAGGATGACCAGAAATGTCAGACAAACTGCCTTTCACAAATTGCAACACTCACCCTCCACTGATGCTTCAACTGGTTGAGAAAGAAGTATCAGGAATGTAGACCACATGAAATGCATCAACATAGGCTGAAGTGTAGACTCTTACACTTAAGGGAGCAAGCTGAGTTCAAATCGAAGCATCACACCATCCTAGCTTTGTGGCCTGAGAGAAGTCACTTAACCTCTCTATGACTCAGTCTCTTGATAGGATAATAAATCCAAACTCATAAGGTGTTTGTGAGGGCTAAATGAAATGATCATGTAAAGCACAGGTCATGATTCCCACCATACAGGAAGTGGTCAATAACTGTTGGCTATTTATATTGAGTGAAACGAGAATATGTTCTTCTCACTCTCTGTTCTAGTTTGCTAATGCTGTGGAATGCAAAATACCAGACATGGATTGGCTTTTATAAAAAGGGGGTTTATTTGGCCACACAGTTACAGTCTTAAGGCCATAAAGTGTCCAAGTAACACGTCAGTAATCGGGTACCTTCACTGGAGGATGGCCAATGGCGTCCGGAAAACCTCTGTTGGCTGGGAAGGCACGTGGCTGGCATCTGCTCCAAAGTTCTGGTTTCAAAATAGCTTTCTCCTAGGATGCTCCTCTCTAGCAAGCTTGCTCCTCTTCAAAATGTCACTCACAGCTGCACTGAGTTCCTTCTGTTATGTCAGCTCATTTATATGGCTCCACTGATGAACTTAAACCCACCCTGGATGGGTGGAGCAACACCTCCATGGAAACTATCCAATCAGAGTCATCACCCACAGCTGGGCAGGGCGCATTCCAAAGAAACACTCAAACAATCACAATCTGATCAGCCCTGATAACATCTGCCCATACAAGATTACATCAAATATAATGGTGTTTGGGGGACATAATACATTTAAACTGGCACACTCTCCGTGAAGGAGAAGGGATTTTATTCATCTGTTCCTCAAAGTACCTTAGATTCTAGACATCCTTGCAAAAGTAGAGAAAAATATCTGCTGGATGGGAGGTATCTTAGTTTGTCAGGCTGCTATGACAAATACAACACAATGGGATGATTTAAGCCGCAGAAATACATTGGCTCATGGTTTTCAAGCTAGAGGAAGTCCAAACTCAAGATACCAGCAAGACATCCTTTCACCAGAACCCCAGGGCTCCATGGCTTCTATCTCTGCCTCCCATCACATGGTGCCATCCTCTTCTTTCCTATTTCTGTGACTTCTGGGGTCTCCCTGTGTGGCCTTTTCTGATTTCTTACCTGTTTCTTCTCTTTTTAAGGTCTCCAGTATTAGCAATTAAGACACCCTCATTCATTTGAGCGACACTTTAATTAAAAATAGCATCTTCAGGAGATCCAATTACAATGAGTTCACACCCACCTAAATGCAGATTAAGAGCGTATCTATGTCAGGGTACATAATTCAATCAACCACAGGAGGCAACTATGTATCCAGAAGTTTCTAAGTGATGTTCCAATTTTAAACATTCTGTCTCATCATCTTTACTAGAAATTCCACTAGATTAGCAAACAAAGAATAATTCCCAGTCTACATTTTGCACTTACATATGAGGCCAAAAATTCTTAGACTGACCACCAAAACTATGGCCATGGAACTAGAAGGGAGGGATAGGGACAAGGCTGAAGTCCAACAGGAAGGATCAGAGAGAGGAGAAAGATTCTTAACTGCGCTTGCATTGGCTGTCATCTCCCCCACTCCCCTGTGTTGGCAACAGCCTAGTAAACACTGGGTTTGTCCCCAGGACTTACACAGAGCGAGGCCAGTGTGAAATTACCTGCCGAAGGCCTGCTTTCATTATCGAGGAGTGGAATCAATTAGAGTGCTGTTTGCTTACTGGAAGAATATAATGTAGCCTGCACTTCAAGCACCAACAGCTAGATATGTGCTTATTTAAAAATCAATCTAAAAGTCAAGGTTTCCTTTTCAAACGCGTTCCTTAGGAGGGGCAGTGGTGGCACGGAACGAAGGGATAAAGCTTTGAGTGGTGCCACCTGCTGAACACACATATCTCAAGGAGCCTGCTACAGATTTCAGAGCTTCGCAAATGGAAAATGATTATGAGAGGTGAACAATGAGTAAAATACCAAGATCGCCAGCCGCTCAGAGAGCCCCACCATGACAGTGGAAGCACCTGCCTGGTCCTCCCTGCATCAATTAGCAAGGGATTGCTTCACTAAACCTGAGAGCCAGGGCCAAAAACTGCAGAGAGAACTGCTCAGTAGGCTTGAAAGGTGCATGGAGATTTAAGAAAGATCAAACCTCCATGACACACATACACGTGTGCACAGGGTGGATGCAGGTACACACACACACACACACACACACACACACATTCTACTGTGTACAGGTTAAAAGGGTCCCAGCCCAACTGCCTTTGCTCCTGGGAGTGACCTCCCCTGGGGTGGGGTGGCTACTTCTGTGATTCCTGCTGTCAATCTATACTGACTCCAAAGGAATACATGTGAATGCCCCTTTCATGGTTGGATTCAACATAGATTTGAATTGGAGGTCACATCAGGGAGTGGCGGGGGCTGTGGCAAACCACAGAGCCCCTAACTGTCTGATGGGAACGGCCACTGCTCAGCGCCAGCAGATTGTGACTGGATGAGAATGTGGACCCAGTGTTGTTCCATCCTTTGATATTTTTTTAAAAGCTGAATTTGTAAGTCGAGTCTCCCAGTTTTAAAGTGTTAGCCACTGTTTCAAAACGGTTTTAAAATTCTCTGGGCCAAACAATCAAATCTGATCTCTGAAATAAGCCCAACTCCTCACTCTACTGAAAATAGCAGGACCAGAATGGCCCTTCCAAGACAATTTTTACAGTACAAGGAGCAGAGCAACCATTCAGGTTATGTAGCTCTGGATCCAAAGCTACCACTGTCAGCTGTCTCACAGGACTGGCTGCCCCTGCTTCACTCCATTCTGGGCAACGAAATTTCTAATCTGCAGCCCTGAGTAACATTCTGTCTTCTCAACTCCTGGTCTGCTCACATATGATGAGATCTCCTGCCCTGAATTCCTGTCACCCAGGAGCTGGACTTCTGGTCACTATGTATGTTCAAGAAATGAGAGAAAGAGAGGAGGGTGGTGGTGAGTCAAGGAGGAAATTGGGGAGGGAAGCAGGGAGGGAGACTGGAGGAGAGAGAGAGAGGGAGAGAGAAAAGGAGGGAAAGGTGAGAAAGAGGGGGAAAGGGGAGTGGAAGAAGGAGAGGGAGAAGAAGTACATAATGGAAAGAGAGGGAGAGAGGAAAAGGAGGGAATTGAGAAAGACAGAGGGAGAAGGGGAGTGGAAGAGGGAGAGGGAGAAGTAGTAGATAAGGGAGAAAGGGAGGGAGAGATGTAGGGAAAGAGGGTGGGATCTGAGAGGAGGAGTGGTAGAGAAAGAGAGGAGAGGAGAGATCTAACATAGCTGACCTCCTAGTTCCCCTTCCCCCCATAAGTCTGATTTCTCCAAGGGACCCGAGCATAAAGCAGGGCCTGTGAAAATTTTTTTAGAGCAGTTTTATTGAGATTTATTCACATATCATATAACCCATCCAAGGTGTGGCCTTTGACAATTTTAAAAGGAAAATAAATGATACTGGAAGGGTATGCAACCATGAAATATGTGTGTCTGTGTGTGTGTGCTTTGATTTCTACTATGTTAACTTAGACATGCATGGGGGGAAAAGACAGAATGGAAAAGCACAAATTTTTAGGATATTAGAAAGAGTACTGGCCTCAAAACGAGAAAACTTAGTTCTGAATCCTGCTCCACCTGTGATAGGTGACATTGGACAAGTCCTTTCACCTCCATGGGCTTCTGCTTCCTGTCTGGTAAAATATGAAGATTGGGCCTTGAGTTTTGAATTTCTAATCTCCACTGTGATCTCCATAACAGATTCAGCTCTATTTGTCCGTGTAACCACTGCTAGATATAGTGCCAGCACATAGCACATTCTGAATGCACTAATTTGTTGGGGCACCATAAAATGTTGCAAAGAACCAGTCAACAGGAGTCTGAATGAGAGTTCCATCACTTACTAGCTGTGTAACTCTGGGCATGTGACTTAAACTCTCTGAGTTTTGGTTTCCAATGAGAAATATTTATTGAGCAACTACTATGTGCAAGGCATTGCTAAGAGCTGAGGCACACAGTAGCTTCTTAGGAAAAGGTAGTTATTATTGTCCCATAAACAGTAATTACCTTAATCCAGAGATTGAAAACTCTCAGCCATTGTCCAAAATGGTCTGAAGCTGGGTTTTATTTGGTCCATACTGTGAGTGCTGTTCTGTTTCTTGAATCTGAACTAAAATTTTAAAATCAATATACTTCACAGAAAAATTGTTTTATATTTCTCCTTAAAAATGGGAATCTCTGACAATATTCAGCATCCTCCACTCCACACAGGAATCAGATGGAGCTGAGTAGTGGCTGCCCTGCCAGGAGCCAGAGTCACTCACTGGTAGACCAAAATTCCTACCAGGCTCCTTCACTCATTCATGTCGCCTACCTGCCTCTCTACACATCTGCATTGATGCCCCTGGACTGATCTTGGAAGAGAAGAGAAGGTCCTCAAGAACACTGAGCTAGTGTAAAACTCCAGAGGGAATGCAGGCTTTTTGGAATAAGACCACAGAGATGACTATGGCATATCCTTACCCATAAGAAAAAATATTCGTCTTGCAATACAAGAAGCTAAAGTACCCTGAACCGCTCAGAGAAAGCGTGCTGTGGGAATTTAAAACCAGAAATGAAAATAAAAGTAACGGAGTGAGTTATTTTTCCCCCTGCAATCCACGGGACTGCTTACGGTTGATTTACAAACTCTTATTTTGAAAACCTTTCTTGTTTTCTGTCAGTTCAGATTTCTTCCTTTCCCCAGGAAGTTACTTTATAATGAAGTCAAAAGAATGCAGGGATTGGAGTTCGGAGGCTCAGGGACAGTCTGGCTGTGTGCACCAGGTGAAATGGAGGCACCTCTCAGAGTCTTAATACCCTTATCTTTAAAATGCAGAGGCTGTGAGGATAAAATGAGACAATGCATGTGGCAGATCATTATCCTGTCACCACCTGCAATGAGTTTGTTTTTATTCATTGTGTTTTGTGCCCCACTCCCACCCCCAAATGTAAGCTCTGTGAAGTCAGGGTATTTGTTTCTTCACCACTATATTACAATGTTCAGAATAGTAACTGGCACATAGTAGGTACTCAATAAATATTATTGACTAATTAAAAATTATACGTGTGTGTACATGAATGACTGATAGAACAACAGACAGTTTGATATATAAATAGCTCAAATAAAGATTGAGAGATACGTTGAATGGGGAGGGATAGGAAAGACAGAAGACAGAATTATCACCACCCAATACCATCGACATGTCTTCCTTCTGTTTACTGAGCCTGATACAGTGTGCCCAGCTCTTTTGACTGCAATAACTAAAAATCTTTATGCAAATCATATCCACTCACAAGCCCTTCAGTGGGCATACTCCTTCTGCAATTCATTCCATCCTGAATGGGTGCTTAGATTCCACCATAAGACCAAAATCATTACATGCCTCCTGGGTGCCAGGACCTGGGGCAGGCAACTTCATCTCAGTTCTTCCTCACAACCCTGGGAGCTGGGCATTGTTGCTATCCCAGTACACCACAAGAGACTGGTCACACTCTGTTCCAGTTTGCTAATGCTGCCCGGAATGCAAAACACCAGAGATGGATTGGCTTGTATAAAAGGGGGTTTATTTGGTTACACAGTTACAGTCTTAAGGCCATAAAGTATCCAAGGTAACACATCAGCAATCGGGTACCTTCACTGTAGGATGGTCAATGGTGTCCAGGAAACCTCTGTTAGCTGGGAAGGCATGTGGCTGGTGTCTGCTCCAAAGTTCTGGTTTCAAAATGGCTTTCTCCCAGGATGTTCCTCTCTAGGCTACAGTTCCTCAAAAATGTGACTCTTAGTTGCACTTGGGATATTTGTCCTCTCTTAGCTTCTCTGGAGCAAGAGTCTGCTTTCAACAGCCATCTTCAAATTGTCTCTCATCTGCAGCTCCTGTGCTTTCTTCAAAGTGTCCCTCTTGGCTGTAGCTCCTCTTCAAAATGTCACTCACAGCTTCACTGACTTCATTCTGTTTGTCAGCTCATTTATATGGCTCCACTGATCAAGGCCCACCCTGAATGGGTGGGGCCACGCCTCCATGGAAATATCTCATCGGAGTTATCACCCACAGTTGGGTGGGGCACATTTCCATGCAAACAACCTAATCCAAATGTTCCAACTTAATCCCCACTAATATGTCTGCCCCACAAGATTGCATCAAAGAACATGGCTTTTTCTGGGGGACATAATACATTCAAACCAGCACACACTCTTAGCTCAGGATGCCATTCACTTCTTGAGTCCTACATATGAAAGGCTAGAATCAACACCCACTGAATCTCTCTGGTCAAAGCAATGACACCTCCTCTTGTCTTTGGATCCAGTCTAGAATCTGGACTCCTGTGCTCTAATCCCAGCTCTAAGCAGAGTCTGAGATGGCCCTTGTTTCAGGAGCCTTCAGAGAATTGGTAATTTCAGTCCTGGCTCTGCTCTGACAATGGCAAGCAGCAACTCATGATTGAGTCTTGACAATCCGAATCCCTTAGAATTGGCTTTTCATCAGTGTGTCTGGATTTTTTCATAATGCCTTAGCCCACTGAACTGTAGTGCCTTTCAGAGTAAATTCAGTGGAACAGAATTTCACGCCAAGATTTGTTTCCTTTTCACAAAAAAATGGGGACGGGCAGGTGTCTGCTTCTAGGGATCGAATAAGGATACAGCCACTGGAAGCCCAATGGCTGTGTCCTTGCTCTTTTATTTCACAAAATATTTCACACAAACACCATTCTCTGCACTGCTCCAATGGCCAAGAATACCCAAAAGCATGGCTGTGCTACCAGACTCAGCTATTTCTTTCTCCCCTTCTCCTCCATTTCTTCCCCTTAAGCTATTTTTCTTCATTTATGACTAAGCTCTTACCTCAGACAATACTGCAGCAAGTTCATGCACATACAGCATTGAGTGGAATTATTTTCTGATCTCTTGTTCTTTAGTAGGAAACTTATTTTACCAAGATCTGTGTGCACAGCCACGGTAGCTGTCCATATGGCAGGGTGCAAAAAAGAACCTTCTAAATCTAGTATTCACTACCGCTGGCTACATTATTCTTTCTTGGTTTTCCTATCCATCAAGATAACACTAATTTCAGTCCCAAACTCCAATATCAATTTGCCATCCCTACTCTACAGGCAGCAGTCAAAGCTAGATGCCCTGGAGAATTAAGCCAATGAGATATGCCAACTTGGCAAAGGCATTATGATGTTTTCAAACACTGGCTGGCACAGGGAAGAGTGATGACAGGACTGCTATTGGGGAAAACACGCCCTGCCACACACACACACACACACACACACACACACACACACACACACACACACACACAAAGGATACAGGCTTAAATCTCAGCCTGGATACTTCATAACTGTGTGTGATCCTTCTCTTTTTGGTGCCTCTGCTTCCTCATCTATAAAATGGAGTTATAGTGTGAATATTAAATGAAAGGCACTGACGAAAGTGCCTACCCAATAGTAGGTACTGAGTGGCTCTTCTCACCCTCCCTTCCTCCTGCAGCTCTGCAAACATCTCCAGTCCAGATCAACTGCTGAGCTCCAGACCTCCGATTCTGATTGCCTGTGGGCACTTCCCTTCAATGTCCCAACACGTCCCAGAGAGAATTCATCATCTTCCCCCACACACCTGCTCATCCTTCTGTGTACCCTGAATCACTGACTGGGACCATCTTCTACCCAGTTGCTAAGCCAGAAGTCAGCTTGGATCCTGCACTGTCCTTCACCAAGTCCTTTAGAATAACCTTCTCAGTTCTTGAATTCGGACATTTCTCTTCATCCTTCCTGTGCATTCCTAATTCAGACCAGGCTGCTACCTACAATTGTTTTTGGTAGACGTTCTCTCTGTGTCCATTCCTGACCCTTATCCAATCCATTCTCCCACCCCCCAACTAGAGCTATTTTTCTAGAACTTCAAATCTGAACAAGTCACTCCCTTGCTTAAAAATCTTCAGTGGCTCACCACTGCTCTCAACATTAAATAAAATCTGTTTACATGCCACAGTGTATGAAGCCCTTCATTGCATGATATTCTTCATCCCTCTCCCCACAGTTCTTGCCACTTCCCCACTGCTCTTAAGATTGAGGCACAATGAATTTCTTTCTGTCTCTTGAATTTCTTTTCCGTCTCTTGAATATGTGCAGGACTTCTAAGTACTCTGTGTCCCCCTAACCACTCTTCTTCATCTGGCTAACTTCTCATCCTTCAGCTCATCCTTAGTTATTACCTCCTCCCAGAACTTTCCATAACAACACAAGTTTAGTTAGTTACCCCATGCAAGTACTCATCTGTCTTGCCATTGCCATCCCCAACCCCACCTCACAAAAAGCAGTTAGTACTTCATGGTGTCTTTGTTCCCTATCTTGTCCCACACTAGCTTCAAAGCAATGAGAAGTCAGAACAGTGTCTGTCCTGCCCATGCTTCTCTCCCCAGCACCCACCACAGTGCCTGGCACTCTCTATATATTTGTCAAATGAATACATAATTAGATACTCAAGGACTTGACTGAAGGTGGAAGAAAAATATATTCTTGAACCCCCTGCAGGCCTTGACTGTGTTTACTTTTACAAACCCCATTCTCATAATCTGGTTCTCACAATCTGCTTGAACTCTGCTATGAGTCTTAGAGGATAGCCATCAGGTGGCATTTCCTATTTTCCAGGCTGTCTTCCATCCTAGAGAAGCAGCTGAGCAGAAAGCAAAACAATCTTTGAAATCAAAAGTTGCAACTTACCCAAAGGCAAGTTTCATCTATTAACCTGAAGTTTTCTACCATAACTCCTGGGCTTCAAATGACCTTTCCTGAAATGGGAGCAGCCTTCTCAGGAAGCCTGCTATCAAACGGTTTTGCTAAGGATACAGGTGCAAGCTGCCAGAGGATCGGGGGACATGGAAAGTGACCAAAAGCAAATAACAGACCAGTTCATTGGCTTCTACACATCACCCTGCCTCAAGGCATCACAGTGTGTCTTCCCCACCTGCCAAGCATGCATTTCACAGTCCTGGTGGCTGAGCTGGCTCATTTCTTCAACAGTGTTCAGAATCCATACCCCTTTTGGTGTGGCATTTTGGAAATGGGTTCCCCCCTGAGTTTTACTTGAGTTAAATCCCTTGCTAGATGCATCTGGATGCACAAGTCATAGCATCTCTAGAAGCCAACAACAACATATGCTCCTTCTTCTTTTGTTCTTCAATGAACTACCACTTTCCCTCCCCTTCCCTAAATGATCTTCTACAATGGAAACTTTCAGAAGAGTAAATTCCCTTTTGGACAGTGCAGATAAAGCCCATGTCCATCACTGCAGAAGGTTCTATTCAATGGTGCATGCCCAGAACCATCTGAGGTAGATGGAAGCTATGTAGTGATGCACGATGATGTGCCTGAATGGCAATTAAAAGCAAGATGTAGTTGAAGCAAATCCCCCTGGGCTGGTCCTGAGCAGGCTCTGATTTCCCCAGGACCCTGGCTCAACTCTGGCTCTGACCCAGCTCTCTCTGATTCTGGCATCTCATTATGTCAGTTCCCATGCATTCATTCACCTGGAGAGGCCACAACTACCCTGCCTCTGTTTGGCTTGGCTGTGTCATTTGCTACACAGCTCCAGCTGTGAAAGATGCATTGAGGGGTTCTGTAGTTGCTCTGCCTTGTCTCTAGCTCAGCATCAACCTGTAATCCCCCTCCTGCTGCATCCTTAGACTATCCTAAAACCTTCTCAAGAGAAGAGTCACCCAGAATGAAGTTCAAGTCCTGCCTCTGCAATTTGCTCTGTCACCTTAGGAAGATTTCTTAATCTGTATCAGCCTTGGTTTTCCTACTTATAAGACAAAGGAAATGCCTGCTTCCTTCCCCCTTGGGTTTCAGTCTCTCATATTGACTACACTGTTCCTTGCTCCATGGCTGTTTCCTCTTCTAAGGAAGTCTTCCTCTCTCCTCTTCAACTATCAGAACCTTTCTGTCCTTCAGATCTCAGTTTATCAGTCACTTCCCCAATCTCCCTAATAGTCGAAATTCTGTTATAAGCTCTGGTAGAACCAGGGCCCTCTCCTTCCTGGCACCTGTTCTCTTTGTAAGATGGCATCTGCTTGTGTAATATTACATTAATATCAGTTTGCATCAGTAGACCATAAACCACACAAGGGCAGAGATCATGTTTGCTTTTGCTCATCTTAGCATCCTCGGCACTAGCACTGTGAGTTGACAGAAGCTGTAAAATGAATAATGAAAGGGAACAGGAAGATTAAATTAAGATAATCCATATAAAGCACTTAGTATGGTTCCTAGTTCATATAAGACCTTCCTAATGCCAGTTACTGTCATTTTTAGTTTATTGCTTTAATGAATATTGTTCTGATCATTTGCTAGTCACCTGAACGGCTTTATCTTCTCATTTCCTATTCTAAACAGATTATCAATTAGCCATGCTGACCCTCTAGGCACCCGCATTTACGTTAAAGGTCATTTTTTTTTTTCTGCTTCCAACTATTTGGAACCTGTCAGCATCCAGATCAACCAATTTTCCACTTGCCTTCATGTGGCTTCTTTGCCATATCTTCTCATATACCTGAGGTGCTCTCAGCCTGGCTGGTCTTTATATTTTTGTAGTAGATGGAGGATCAGAAAATGTATTATCCATTTGGAAGTTCAAATAAGTAAGAAAGGTCAGGCCCATGGATGACTTAGACCCTCTCGAAGACCCCAGCAGTTTCACCCATGTAGAAAGAAGGAATCAGAAGGTTTGGTTTAATGTCAAGAAAAGAGGAAGCAGCTTTAAGTGTCCTCAAAAGATTCTGACAATGGGTTAAAACTACAAGGTGACAGCAATTTGAGCACAAATATTGATAACAGATACAATCTGTTAGGCAGACACCATGAGTAACATCTATAACCAATTAGAAATAACTAAAAAGAGGATCAATGATATGATCAATACTGGTATTGAATTGGAATGATATAATGATTAGAGCAAAGGCATTGGCTAAATGGGTAGGAAAGAAGCAGGAAGCTCATTCTCTATTCAGAACTTCTTGTCCCTCTCACCTTTGAGGAGGATACTCAAGGAGGATCTATTTCTACTTATCCCATCATGGATGCCAGAAGAATCCTTGCAGAAAGACTGAAAATTATTCAGGGGGCTCAGGTAGTATGCATGTACTGAAAGCCCTTAGCAGACAACATCCCTCTGGAAAACAAAGTTATGTTCCATTCAGGGTTCCTACTCTGGAGCATATATCTACTAAACCAGCATTTATTGTGATCCTTCCATGTGCCAGGCACTGTGCTGGGGTTTCAGCAATGAACAAAGCAGGCACAGTCCTTAACCTCCAAAGTTGTGGTTCTCCAGCAGCCCCACCTGCTTACACAGCTGCACCCAAACAGGCAGCTTTCACCTTATAGTGTCCAGGATGAATGGCTGAGGGGGTCTAACATTCCATCCCCACCCCCAACTTACACAACTGAAGAGAGGAAAAGGGAAAGGAATCCCAGAACATATGACCAGGATGCAATGGGAGACACATTTTCAATTTTTATGCAGTGTCTGTAGGACTCATCCAGCAAAGCAAAATCTTGCAATTTCCTCCTTCATTTGCTTGAGCTGTCATTCCCTCTTCTAGCCTTTTCAAAACCCAATCTGCGATGCTCATGTGGCATATAGCAATTCTTCAACTTGTTGAACATTGTCTTAGTTTGCCATGCTGCTATGTCAAATACCACACAGTGGGTTGGCTTAAACAACAGGAAGGTAGAAGTCCAAAAGGGACTTGCTTTCTCTCCCAAAGTCTGTACTTTCTGGGGTTGGTTGCTGGCAAACCTTAGGGTTCCTTGGCTTTTCTCTGTCTCAGGTCACCTGGTGATGTCTTCTTTATGCTTCTGTGACTTCTGGATTCTCTTTATAAGGCCTCCAGTAACTTGGATAAAAGCCCACTCTGGTTCAGTTTGCCACACCTTAAGATCTTCACAAGGTTCTACTTATAATGGGTTCACACCCACAGGGACATGGATTAAAATTAAGTGTTTGTCTAAATTGGGGTACATAATTCAATCTACCACAAACATCTACAATGCACCAGGCCCGGGGTGTCCTCCAAGCCCCTCTACATAGCAGAGAGCACTTTCAGTGGAAGATGTAATGTCTGAAACCCACAAGGCAACAATATTTTACTCTCCAAGTTAAAATAATAATCTTTATTGAGCTCCTATTACATTTCATGCACTGCAGCAAGTGCTTACCATAATAAGAAGTGGCATTTATTGAACACCTAGTATTGCAGTGCTCTGTTCCAAGCATTCTACATGCATTAACTAATTCAGTGCTCACAACTACTCCATAAAGTATGTGCTATTATGAATCCTATTTTACAGATGATAAAATGAAGGCACAGAAAGTTTATTTGCTCAAAGTCACTCAGTCAGGAGGTGGCAGAACAAGGGGTTCCAAGCCAGGCACTCTGGCTCCAGATCCTAGGCCAAAGGTAAGTACTGTAACTGTTCCTGATTTAAAGACAGTGAACATAAATTTTGGAAGAGTTAAATCATTTGCTCAAGATTTCATCACCTCTAAGTGTTACAGCTGAGATTTGAACCCAGGTTCTAAAAATGTTATCCGAATCTGTCACCTAAAAAGGAGGCTGAAATTCAATAGAAAGAAGACTACAAAATGTTGGAAGCAAAGCCTTAATTCCTGGCTCAGGGCTTGATATTCTTTTTCTCTGGATAAGTTCACTAATTGAGAATCAGGTACTTCATTTTAAATCAAAGTAAAATACCACTTCAGTAAGTGACCCTGAACATTAATTTAGTCAAGTTGGGCCACTAAGTAAAGTTGTTCAGGTTGAGCAAGGCACAAATCTAGAGAGTGCTATTCGGGATCTATGTGAACAGTGTCCTCCTAGAGTTGTGCAGTGCACAATATGTTCAATCCTACATGGCAGCCCTGAATGTATTTCATTAAACTACAAAGAACTCAACACAGGTTGGGAGTTACTAAAATAATCTCGGAATGGTGTGGTGTGGTTCGTACCCACAAGTTGTTCATGGTCTTATTAAAAAGATAAGACGTACTTACAGGACTAGAATGGAAAGGAACTACTGTAACAGATTTTATTTCAGTTCTTTCAATGAAATATGAAGTTTCACAGGCTTTCACCATTAGGTGCAGGAAAGATTTGTGGCTTCAAAGCAGTTTCACTTCTTTGCTGTGCTATGCTGTAAGGTCTTTCTTTTTTTTTTTTTTTAACAGTGTTTTCAACACCATTGTAATTCTTTATCTTCCCTCATCTTTCTGCACCAGCACCAGTGACATCTGTTTCAGATAGGGATCATTTTTATCAACAAAGCAGTTTCACCACAAGGATATATTGTAGGTTTCAAGGAGCGGCAGATGCCTCAGCCTCCACAGTAAGGTTTGTGGTCAATACTGAATTTGAAGACTGGATGTTTGAAGTGAGTCAAGAGCAGGGGAGAAGGTAGGAACAGCTGTCATGTGATTCATCACTTTCACATCATGTCATTCTTTGAAATCTCCAGTCGTGCCCTTGTTCTCAACTCCTCCTGCCACTGTCTTATCTTAACTCCAACTCCCGTCTTTCCTAAACTGGGTAATTATAACATTCTTTCTATTCGATCTTCCTGCTTCTAGATTTGTCCAGCACATTCACCTCCCACTGAAATAAAACATCAACAGCACTCTCCACTGTAGCCAGTGATTTGTACTAAACCACTGATCAAACAATAATCACATTACTCCCTTGCTTAAATTTCTTCAAGATTCCCTGATTCCTAGAGTAAGGGTCATAGACTCAACATGTCTTTGGGGATCAGACAGTGTAGCAAAGAGGAATGAAGCAGGCCCAGTGTGCATATGTGTGTGTTTCTATAATGCCAACTATAATTGTATCCTTCCCATGCTGACATATATATATATTTTTTGGATATTTAAAATGAAGAATTATTCTTCAATTTCACAAAGAAATATGTTTTCTCTCTCACTTTTCTTGAAACAGACAGCCTTCTCAGTCTAGCTTTCATTTTCCTCCTTTTGATGGAAATACAAGTAAAAGAAATATTTCACTTTCTTCTTGACTCTAGGATAAACAACAGTGCAAGTGTGACAAAAGAAAACTGATATACTCAGCTTCCATGTTGGGGATTAGTTGGTGTTTCAGTTTGCTAAAGCTGCCAAAATGCAATGTACCATAAAATGGGGTGGCTTTTCACAATGGGGACTTATTAAGTTACAAGTCAGAATGTCCAAATTAAGGCAACAATAAGAGAGTATCTCATTTGAAGAAAGGCTGCTGGCATCTGGGGTTCCTCTGTCACATGGGAAGGCACGTGATGGCGTCTGCTGGTCTTTCACTCCTGGGTTCTAGTTTCAATGGCTCTCTCCAAATGTCTGGGCATTTCTCTCTAAACTCTCTGGGTTTTTACTGTCTTTTATCCTCCTTACAAAGGACTCCAGTAATGGATTAAGACTCATCTTGAATGGGCTGGGTCACATCTCAATTGAAATAGCCCAACAAAAAGGTCCCTCCCACAACAGGTCTTCCCCCACAAGAAAGGATTAAAAGAACATATTATTTTCTGGGTACATAAGAGATTCAAAATCAGCACAGTTGAGAAGGGCAGGGACTTTGGCAATTTGGGGACCGAATGAAGAGGGCAGACCGCCTTGATTTGACACCCATCCCATCACTGTCTTGTAGGAAATGTAGATCCAGTGTTGCCAAATTTTCTGATTTTTCCAAGAGATGCTGGAAATCTGAATTTTCATGTGTGATGCCTTCTGAATAAAAAGTTGGAAAACTGGTCCATTTAAAAAAAAAATTAGTGCTGTCCGAACAAAGCATAGATGCAAGCCAAATGTAGCCTGTGGCTTCCATTTTACTACCTCTATCCTAGAACACAAAAGTATACAAGGTTCTCCATACTCACCCTCCAACACTGCCCTGAATCACTCCATTTAGCCTTAAAACCCTCCATGCATGTCAGTTTTTTCCACATCTGGACCTTTGGGCATGCTGTTTTCTCTTCTTCCTTTTCTATATGGAAAAACTCCTTCTCCAATGCATGTCAGATGTCACCTCCTGAGTGAAGCCTTCCCTCAAACCCCTGGCAGAGGTCATCACTGTCTCTCTCAAGCTCCTTTAGTACCCTGAAGACTACATTGTGGGCCCACATTTTACAATATTTGTACTAATTTCTCTCTTTCTTTATAATGTATGAGCTTATTTAAGTCAAAAATTATGACTTATTCATCTCTGCAATTCTAAGAAATGGAGCTTGGGATGGAGTAGACCTACAAGAATGTTGAATGATGGATGGATAGACGGATGGACAGATAGGTGGACAGACGGATGGATGGATACACGGGTGGGTGGATGGATAAATGGATGAATAAATGAATGGACTGTATGCAAGTACAGCTTCCAAGGATTAGTCCAGACACTCTGCATCTATTTAAGTTCCTAACACACCAAGCTCATTCCTTTACCAGGGCCTTTAAACTTTCTGTTTCCCCAGCTCTTTCCAAGGTTGGCTGCTTCTCATGATTTGGGTTTCAACTGAGATGACACTTCCTCAGAGAAGCCTTTTTCAGTCATCCCAACCATAAAGCCCAAAACTAAGTCAACAGTTATCACATTATTTTGTTTCTTAGTAATTCTCACTGCCTGAAATTGCTTTGTCTGTATTTCTGTTTACCTGTTTATATATCCCATCTACCTCCACCAGAAAGCCTCATGAAGGCATTGCTATACAGCTATGCCCAACATTGTGCCTGACATTTTAGATGCTCAACTAAATGTGGGAAAATTAAATAAATTGATTATTGAAGGAAGAAATAATCAATTAAATGAAGGAATGGAGACTACTTCTTTGCTGCTTTTATTGGCCTTTGCAGAATAAAACACAACACTAGAAATGAAAAATCTCTTGTTCTTATTAAAGAGTTCTAAGAATCTATATGCTATAGTTGTTAAAAACCTAGAGTTTGGAGCCAGACAGAACTGGATTTGAGACTAGGATTTGTCACCTGCCCTCACTATTTGAGTTCTGACAAACCACTTACCCTTGCTAAGCCTCAGTTTCTTCACCTAAGAGATGGAAATAATAATAGTAATAACACAAACTCACAGAGTGCTTGTGAAGATTAAATGAGATCATCACGAATGAAAAGCATGGAGTGCAATGTCTGCTAGATACTAACCACTCAATTTAAATGCCCCATCACCAGGGAGCCATGGAATCACTCTATACTTGATAAGACCCATCCATGAAACAAAGAAAACAGCACAAACTTCTTCCCAAAGCACTTTACTTTCCAGAGCTTTGCAAACCAAAAGCACTTTACCTTCTGGGCCTTGTGAAAGCCTCCTGGGTTGGACAAATACTGTCAATAATGCATCATGCACTCTGCTACCCAGTCACCTTTGAAGAAGGACTCAAGAGTTTGCTACCACTGTAGCAGAGGGGGAAGGGTGCCCAGGCCCAGTGCCAGTCTCATCAGAAGTAACTCATGCCGGGATGGCAGTTGTTTATAGACAGACTTCCCCTTGGCAGTGCTATTTTCCCAGGGAGCCTTCCACTGAGCCATCATATTGCTAACACAATCTCCTTGGAGGTCAGGCTACCATATAACTGAATCTTCTTTGTGGGCCCAACATATGTCAACATGGTATTTTGCTAAGAAAACTCATAAAGAGGATTACCGGCTACAATACAACACTCACTCTATAATACCGTCAGTCTAATTGTTTCCAGAAGCAAACAATTAAACAGTTTATGAGGAAAACTCTATCTGTAATTGTGGGGTCCCTGCACAGCTGCTTCCTAAGTAAGGCAGTTGGAGACTAGCTGGTGCAGATATTAAAGTACAGTATGTATTTAGCAATATGGCACCTAAATGCATCATAGCAGACCTATCGGGGAAATAAACAACATTCAAGTGTATTGTTGGAAGACAAATACTCCATACTTCATTTAATGTATGGTTTGCAGTTAGTGGTTAATCTAAGACAATGAAGAGAGAGCTGTGTTTCACGTGGCTATTGAGGAAATGCAGAATTGATTGTGAGAATGATTGAAGACTTTTACAGAGCACAATTCCCAAACTAGCAATACCCTTTGTTGCTTTTTTTCCTCCTTCTTTTAAATTTGCCTGTAATCCATTCAGACAAATCCTTTTATCACGTTGGTTTCCTCTCATTATGATCAATGTGATTAATTAGGAAACTTTTCCCTCTTTCTTGCGCAACTCTAAGATCTCATTTTTCATGTGCAAGATGGCCTTATAGTCCAAGATATTCACCCCCCTCAACATCCTTATTTTGCATCTCCAGGTTATTAGTAACTGCTTTCAATTGGCCCATTCAACTGGCCATTTGCAATTGTAAAATACATCTACAGCTAGCTGAGCAATGCTGGCGAAGAGCCCAAAACATTGATTTAACAATTAGTTGGCATAATTAGTGACTGTGACCACAGAGTCTTTCATGAAATGCCTCTTCCTGTGGGTTTCCTCTATATCTACTCAAAGAGAACTGGGAATAACCTTCCCAGTCCAATCTCCACCTGTATTTCCAAAGTTGACCTGAATCACTGCCTGGCTTGGAAGCTTTCAGAAAGTCTTAGATTTAATTTTATGAGGAAAAAAGAAAAGGAAAGGACAATGGAAGCCATGGAGCAGATTTAAAACTTACTAGTCACAGAAACACAGTGGGAAAGGCCTTTTTTTTTTTTTTTAAACAACCTGATGCATAACAACTTAGGGACCTCCTTTAATCCATCTTCGGCCGGGAACACTATCATCGACCTCACTACCAGCCATCTCTCACTCTACCTTCCAGGAAAGAGTCTAATCCTCATGTCCCACATATACTACCACTGTGTGTAATCCACACAGCAATAAAAATCATGAAAGGCAATTAGACTTAAATCTAGCTCTGCTTACTCTCCACTAGTCCTTTTTTATTTTTTTAAAAAAAGATGCTCGTCAATGTAGTAACAAATACCATTCCCATTTAGCACAGCGTGAAGCGGGAATGAAATGCTGGTCTGTTAGCACTATTCAGCTACCTGGTGACATTTCAAACTCTTGAAAGAGGACTCTAAACACAGATTACTAACAGAAACGCCAAGTGCTTTGTAATTATTTGTATGCCATCCCCATAAAATCAGTGTTTCTCTGGCACTCACAGAACTTAATTCCTTGGTTTGTGTAATGTTTTCTGAAATTCTGTGAGTCAAATTACAAGGATCCTCAACTCAGTCTCTGTCACCTATGGTATTTTCCCAGTGATGGCCACAGTGGAAGAGGCTTTCCATAACTGGAGGGTAGGGAGGAAAACTGAATGAAGCTGCATGCATATACACATGATCACACACACACACACACACACACACACACACACACACACACACCTGCATCTGCACACACACTTTAAGGGGAACTATCCCTTTCAAAATGGAAAAAGGAATTGTGGCAATCAGGCATTTCAAAGCTGGCTATGGGAAGGACCTGCACAACTGCTCTCTCCTCCAAGGCTGTGGTTCTCAGCACGAGCAGCGAGACTGGAGCTGTGAGGTTTTAAGCATCCTTCATCAATTCTTTATGTATCCATGAGTACATCAAGTGGCAGCTTCTTGGCTCGTCTTCCGCAGCACTCCCACCACACAACAGGGACTCCCTGCAAATTAACATTCCTTTCCTCCCACCTGCCCTGCCCTCAAGTTTTCAAACATAACAACAATCTAAATGAAATAATGAGAGAGTCTCATTCTAATGCTGTGGAGGGAACTGTTTTATTGCTAAGGCAGCGAAGAGAACTAATTGAATCCACTGGAAAGAAAGACATAGAAAGGGAAAGGGGAAAACCAGGATGAAGTCATATGATGGGGTGACAAAGACAAGAGAAACTGACACTGTATATACACACATACACACACACAGAGAAGGCACACATGGCAAGTGAGTGGAAACTTGAATATTCATAGGAGAGAAACTGCGTAAGTGTGAATGCAAATAGCTTCTAAATTGGCAAGACTGCCAAGCTCTGGGCTCACAAGAAAGCTCCTCAAGCAGTTCATACTCTGAGCCCTTCAAGAGCTACACATACTGGATGCAGCAAGTAACAGCTGTCAATGTCCAGAAATAAAGGTAACGTCAGGTCTCAACAGCTTGTGTAGTGGTTACAAAACTCAGCTGCAAATTCTATGACACTCTTCCCATTGAGGAATGGGGCCCATGTTCCCTATCTTTGAATCTGGGTGGGTTTGGGATTGCTTTGACACACAGAGCATGAATTGATGCTACGTGACTTCCAAAACTAGCTCATAAAAGGCAATGTAGATTCTACCTTTTTCACCAGAAAACCCCCTCTTGGTGTTCTGAGCTATACTGTAAGAAGTCTGACTACCCTGAGGTAACCTTGCTGTGAGGAAATCCAAGCCACATGGAGAGGCCATAAATAGATATTCTGATCAACAGTCCCAGCTGAATCCAGCCTTTGAGTCCTACCAGCCCAGGCCCAAGGCAAGTGAGTGAAGACACCTCCCTTCAGATCATTCCAGCACCCAACTGACTGAATTCTCCCTCAACTGAGGCCCCAGCCACTGTGGAGCAGAGACAAACCAATCTTGCTCTTACAGTTCATGTTCCCTCCCCAGAGAATCTCTGAGCATAATAAAATGGTTGTCGTTTTATGCCACAATGTTTGTTTTTGTTTGTTTGTTTGTTTGTTTGTTTTTTTGGGGGGGAGGTTGTTATATAGCAATCAATAGCAAACCAGAACAATACGGGTTTATTTTCTCTGCTTCTTCAGGAAATATCCATTTCCATATTATTACCTCAGTTCCAGCATCTATAAAATGGGATTAAAAATAACACATCTACCTCAAAGGATTTTTTGAAGACTTACCAAAATAAAATAATAATAACACCAACAACCACATGTAATTAGAGCTTTCCATTGCAGGAACCTTTTTCATATATTATGTCATTTAATTCTCTTAACAATCCCGTAAGGTAGAGAGTTATTATTATCCATTTTTTATAAATGGAAAACTGAGACACAACACAATTAGTAGCTTTCTAAAAGTCACATAATAAGAGGCAAAATATGGATTTGAAACCCTTTGGCTCTAGTTTCTTAAGCCCTCTGGAAAGCTGCCTATAAACGGGAAAGCATATAAGAAAGTATGCAAAACACTTATTTAAGCTTAAGAAATATTTTTGTTGTTGTTGTTTAGGAATCCAATAACTAATAGATCCAGACTTGGAAAATACAAAGAAGGGGTTTCCTCTCCTGTTTCAGCATCTAGAAGTGAACTTTGGAATGGTTTGCCAGTCTTCATAACTCCCTGGCTATCAGAAAATGGGAAGAATATTCATATTCTACACTAGATATGCCAAAAATATTTCAGTTTCATGCTATACTGAATCTTAGAAATGCCCTCTTTAGCCATGTTCTTATAAGTTCTAAACCAGTATAAAAACGTTAATATTTCCTAATGGAGAGTATGTTTATGCATTCCTACCAATCTAACAGCAATTTGTGAGAAGTCAGCCAGCAGCCAGGAAGACAAGCTTCAAGCTTTGGTTCCAAAAGTTCAATCAGTTAACCTAGGATAGCAATCACTACTCCAGAATGAATAATGATGTGGAATAATATTTGGATGGAGATAAACTCTTTTTTGCATAGAAAATTGCATTATCATGTGCAGTATCTCAGCTGGATACGTAAGTTTACCAATAAGCATTTTGCTTCATGCATTTTTATCACGGAGCTTTTTGATTCTGAGATTTCCAGGGGATCTTGCATTGAGGGAGAAATCCTAATGTTTGTGTAATTGTTATATTCTGAGCTATAGGTATGTGTGTGGGAAGGCAATAGCTGGGCTCTGCAGCTTCTGAAAGGCTGCCACCACTTTCCCAGGGGTTCTTCATTCCACTTAGCAAGAGGGAAAAACTAGCAATGCACAGTGAGACCAAATTCTTTAAAGAAATAGCATTGAAAATAACCATCATGTCAATTTCAGCTAATGGGGCACAGTATGGGCTCATTTTAAAGGGGAGGGAGGAGTGGCATGCAACCATTAAGAAAGAAATGCCTATGCCATATGTGAGCCTGCCCATCCAAGCACAGCCAGGAACCACCAACTCTGGGGAAAGCGCTACACATCTCTCCCACAGACTTCAAAATGGGCCTCCCCCTCACCAGGTCACAGACAACCATTAGGGAAGTAATAATTATCAATGACATTAGTGAGAAAGTGGCCTATTTTTTCCACTGGAGCTTCAAAGCTTCTCATCGCTTTGAATCCCTGAATTCCCCTAACTTCCCTTTCACAGGTACTATTGCTAGAACATTTCAGATGCACATGCCTGCTTGCCAGCTGACTCATTTAGCTAAGAGCGACCTTTCAAACTCAGGAGGGGCAAGATGGGAAAAGACCTCTTTCTACCACCACTCCTAGTATTGCTAAGCTGGCTGTAAAAAGATTCCACCCATGAATTTTCTGCAATTCCGGTTCTCCAGTGAGATTATATCCAAGCTTGGGGATCTTCAGGGAGTTGGAGATTTACATAAGTCTGCCAGTGCCCACTGGAAGACAAGAGCAGTGGCTAAGAACATAGACATTGCTATTAGGAAGACCCAGGCTTGGGTCCTAGATATGCCATCATATCTTCTATCTGTGCCTCAGTTCCTCATTGATAAAAAAAGAAGCAATAATAACATATACTTGATAAGCTATTGTGAGGATTTAATGAGGAAATGCATGTGTTATGCACATCCCTGTGCCAGGTAGAGTAGCTGTTACTTCTTGGTTCTGAAAATAATGGCCCTCTGGCATCACAGGCTACAAGTTCCATCCCTCCAAGTCTTGAATGGAGACAAAACATATATGTTGGCCTATAGAAGGTTGAGAAAGCTCAGCAGTGCCATGGGAGCTGTCCACAACCAACAGTTCTGAAAATGAGCCATCTCTCTGCCTTCTGAAATGCCTCTATGGAACACCACTCGTAGTTACTTGACTACCTCGTCCACAGCCTCCAACAGCCAGAAAGCTATGGAAAAGGAAGTAATTATCAGTATCATGGAATAATTCAGAGAGAATTTTTCCTTGCCAAGTGTTCTGGTTTGCTAATGCTACTGTTATGCAAAATACAGAAATGGACTGGCTTTTATAAAGGAGGCTTATTTGGTTACACAGTTACAGTCCTAAGGCCATAAAGTGTCCAAGGTAAGGCATCAACAATAGGGTACCTTCACTGAAGGATGGCCATTGGTGTCTGGAAAACCTCTATTAGCTTGGAAGGTAAGTGGCGGATGCGTTTACACAGGTTGCGTTTCAAAATGGTGTTCTCCAACGTGTTGCTCTTGGGGCATTTTGTCTTCTCTTAGCTGCAGCTGCTCTGCGTCTGGGCCTATGTGGCTCTTCTTAAAGTACTCCAGCGATCCAGTGAAGACCCACCCTGAATGGGTGGGGCAACACCTCCATGGAAATAAACGAATCAAGATCCCACCCACAGCTGATTGAGTCACATCTCCATGGAAACACTGAACCAATAGGTTCCCACATAATCAACACTAATACATCTGCCCCCATGAAACTGCATCAAAGATAATGGTATTTGGGGGGACATAATACATCCAAACAGGCACAACAAACAGGCATCAAGTTTCTCTCATTCCTCTCTGGTTAATTATGTTGGTTAATATCAACTTTTGACTCACACCTTGATCCCCTCCTTGCTTGCTACAGATCTTATGCTCTAAAAACTTGCAACTCTTCACTCCACTCTGAATACCTCATAAACACTAGTACCTCCACACTTTTGTGTACACTTATTACTTTATTCAGATGCTTTAATCCCATTCTTTGCCAAGAAAACTCCCTCAAGGTCCAAATGACAAACTCTACTAATCATTCCCTGTATATCCTTTGCCATATTCCCTTGCTATGACTGGCACCGCTGACCATATCACTTTTATATTACATTGCAACACCAGTAACAATGTTTTGTGTTCAATTAATTCCTTGGAAGTATTCTGTCGAGTATTTCCATTCAATCAGGTATTGTCATAGGCACTGGGGATTCGGTGATGACAAAAGAACAGGGACCAACATAAGAAGCTCAAAGTCTAATGGACTGGACTGAAAGTAAGCTTAGAATCAATAGGTAAGCCCATGAAGAGCAGTAGCATATGGAACAGGTACCTAAAACACAAAGGGAGGATTGAGGAAGGCTTTCCCGAAGAAGCAACAATCTGTACTAAGATCTGAAGGATGACTTAATCAGGAGAAAAATATGCAGTGGTCATTGTATTTCAATATTTGCCAAACTTAACATCTGGCAAAATTGTATCACAATACTACAGAGACCAGAAGAATAAAGTAAAGCCAAATGAAACAATAGTTAGGACAAGCCATAGCTGATTTTTACCAAAAACGTGTAGATCGGTAGATCTCAGATTTTAATGGTAAGACTCCATACTATATGCTTTATTTTATATGAAATTCTAGACAAGGTATAACTAAACTGACCCAGAGCACATTTCCAGGGACCTTCCTGGGGAGGGGACTGCAAAGGGACACAAGGGAACTTTTTGGGTTGGTGGAAATGTTTTATACCATATTATTATTGTAGTTTCATAGCTACACATTCATCAAAACCCACCAAATTTAATACTTAAAATTTTTGAATTTCATTGAACATAAATTATACTTCAATAAAATGATTTTTAAGGGAGTAATAAAATATGTAATGTGTATAAAAATACAGGACATGACCCAGAATTCTGAATCTTTAATAAACAACCCTAGAAAATCCAATATATATGGTCTGAGAAGAGCCATTTCAGAAATGGATTGATCATTGGTTCAAAGTCATACTCAGGAAGGTCACTAGTGCTCTGATATATGACCTAATCCTTGATCTTATTCAAAACATCATTATTAACATATTTTGCCAAGACTGCCAATTGCCCAGCAAACTATTTATTCTCTCCTTTATCTTCTGTAGTAGAAGTTTCTCTCTCTATATATATTTTTTTATTAGAGAAATTGTAGTTCCCAGGAAAATCATGCATAAAATACAGGGTTCCCATAGGCCACTCTATTGCAACTGCCTTGCATTAGCTTGGTACATTCATTAAAATTGATAAAAGCACATTTTTATAATTGCACTATTAACTATAGTCCTTGATTTAACTTAGGGTTCACTGTTTGTGTCATACAGTCCCATGGGTTTTTTTAATTTTTATTCTAGCAACATATATACAACCTAAACTTTACCCTTTTAACCACATTCAAATATATAGTTCAGTGCTGTTAATTGCATTCACAATGTTGTGCTACCACCACCACCATCCATTGCCAAAACTTTACAATCAACCAAAATAGAAACTGTACAATGCAAGCATTAACCCCATTCCATACACCCAATCCAGCTCCTGGTAACCTATGTTCTATATTCTGATTCTATGAGTTTGCATCCTCTAATTATTTAGTATCAGTGAGATCATACAATAATTGTATTTTTGTGTCTGGTTTATCTCAGTTAATGTGATGTATTTAAGTTTCATACATGTTGTCACATGTATCAGAACTTCATTCCTTTTTTTAGTTGAATAATATTCCACTGTGTTCTAGTTTGTTAATGCTGCTGGAATGCAAAACACTAGAGATGGATTGGCTTTTAGAAAATCAGGTTTATTTGGCTACACAGTTACAGTCTTAAGGCCATAAAGTGTCCAAGATAATGCATCAACAATTGGGCACCTTCACTAGAGGATGGCCAATGGTGTATGAAAAACCTCTGTTAGCTGGGAAGGCACGTGGCTGGCGTCTGCTCCAAAGCAATTTCAAAATTGCTTTCTCCTAGGACGTTCCTCTCTAGGTCGCAGTTCCTCAAAAATGTCACTCTTAGTTGCACTTGGGATATTTGTCCTCTCTCAGCTTCTGCACAACAAGAGTCTGCTTTCAATGGCCATCTTCAAACTGTCTCTCATCTGCAGCTCCTATGCTTTCTTCAAAGTGTCCCTCTTGGCTATAGCTCCTCTTCCAAAATGTCACTCACAGCTGCAGCTGCACTGAGTTCCTTCTGTTATGTCAGCTCATTTATATGGCTCCACTGATCAACTTAGACCCACCCTGAATGGGCGGAGCAACACCTCCATGGAAATTATCCAATCAGAGTCATCACCCACAGCTGGATGGGGCACATCTCCACAGAAACACTCAAAGAATTAAAATCTAATCAACAATGATAATGTCTGCCCACACAAGATTACATCAAAGATAATGGCATTTGGGGGACACAATACATTCCAACTGGCACACACTGTATGTATATAACACATTTTATTCATCCATTCATCAGTTCACAGATTCTTGAGTTGCTCCCATCATTTGGCAATTTGAATAATGTTGCTATGAACGTTGTTGTGCAAATATCAGCTCAAGTCCCTGCTTTCAATCTTTTGGGAATATACCTAGAAGTGGGATTGCAGGATCATATGTAATTCTATACTTAACTTTCTTAGGAAGAGCCAAACTGTCTTCCACAATGGCTGCACCATTTTACATTCCCACCAACAATGAATGAGTGTTCCTATTTCCCCACATCTTCTCCAACACTTGCAATCTTCTGTTTTATTAATAGTAGGGATTCTGGTGGTTGTGAAAGGGCATCTCATTGTGGCTTTGATTTGATTTCCCTAAAGCTAATGATGTTGAGCTTCTTTTCATGTGCTTTTATGCCCATTCATATATCTTCTTTGGATAAATATCTATTCAAGTCTTTTGCCCATTTTTTAATTGGGTTGCTTGTCCTTTTATTGTTGAGTTGTAGGATTTCTTTACATATCCTGGATATTAAACCCTTATCAGATATATGGTTTCTCCCATTGAGAAGGCTGTCTGTTTCCATTAATAAAGCCTTTTGATGCACAATGTTTTTTAATTTTGATTAAGTCCCATTCATCTGTTTTTTCTTTTGTTGTTTTGTGCTTTTGGTACAAAGTCCAAAAAAACACTGCCTAACACAAGGTCCTGAAGATGGTTCCATACGTTTTCTTCTAGGAGTTTTATAGCCCTGGTTCTTATATTTAGGTCTTTGATCCATTTTGAGTTAATTTTTGTAGATGATGTGAGATAGTGGTCCCCCTTCATTCTTTTGCATATGGATATTCAGTTCTCCCAGTACCATCTATTGAAGAGAATATTCTTTCCCAACTGAGTGGATTTGGCACCTTTGTCAAAAATAAATTGGCTATAGATGTGAGTGTTTATTTTTGAACTTTTAATTTATTCCACCGGTCCTATATATGTATCCTGGTGCCAGTACCATGCTGTTTTGACCACAGTAGCTTTGTAATAAGTTTTAATGTCAGGAAGTCTAAGTCCCCCAACTTCATTCTTTCTCAAGATATCTCTCTCAAGTTTTATAGTTTTCTGTGAATAAGTCCTTTACATCTTCGGATAAATTTATTCCTAAGATATTTGATTCTTTTAGTTGTAATTTCGAATGAAATTTTTTCTTGAGTTCCTCCTCAGATTGTTCATTACCAGTGTGTAGAAACACTACTGATTTTTGTGTGTTGCTCTTGTACTCCATCATGTTGCTGAATTCATTTATTAGCTCTAGTTGCTTTGTTATAGATTTTTTGGGACTTTATATAGGATTTTTATGTTGTCTGAAAATAGTGAGTTTTACTTCTTCCTTTCCAACTTGAATGTGTTTTATTTCTTTTTCCTGCCTAAATGCTCTGGCTAGAACTTCCAGTGCAATGTTGAATAACAGGTCATTCTTGTCCTTTTTTCTGATCTTTGAGGGAAAGCTTTCAATCTTTCACTATTGGTTATGATGTTTCCTGTGGGTTTTTCATATATGATGTTTATATGTTAAGGGAGATTCCTTCTATTCCTATTTTTTTTTTTTTTTTGAGTGTTTTATAAGCAGGGATGCTTGATGTTGTCAAATGCCTTTTCTGCATCAGTTGAGATGGTCATGTGTTTTCTTCCTTCATTCAGTTAATGTTGTCTATTACATAAATTGATTTTTCTTATGTTGAACCACCCTGCATATCTGGGATATATCCCATTGATCATGGCATATAATTATTTTGATGTGCTGTTGGATTCTTGTATTTTGTCAAGGATTTCTGCATCTATATCCATAAAAGCTATTGGTCTGTAATTTCCTTTTCTTGTAGTATCTTTATCTAGCTTTGTTATTAGGGTGATGAGGGCCTCATAGGATGAGAACTCTCTTTTTTAATCTGGATATTTCACTTCCCAGACAAAAGCCTATATTTCCCAAACTTCCTTGCAGGTTAACTACAGCCATGTGCTTTAAGTTCTGGCCAAAGAGAAGCATTTTTCAAGACTGCCAAAAAAACTCCTTTAAAAGGAAGGAATGTGCCCTTCTTTGTCACTTCTTTATTCTCCCTAATTAGAATATGAGTGTAATGGCTGGAGTCCTTGCAGCCATCTTGGAACCCTGAGGCAATATAGTAAAAGCTTGAGGAGCACTAGTTCAAAGGAATCTGTGTCCCTGATGACCATGGAGAAATGATACCAGCCCTGCTTTTTTTATATTTATATAACCATTAAAGATGCAACTATAAAAGACATCTGGTCAAAATGAGGACCAATGAAAAAAATATGTCTCCCAGGGGCTTAGCTGACCACAGGGTTCATAATTAGTCAAAGTTGTGATGTGGCTTATTAAAAAAAGCTAATTCAGTGTCAGGTTATATTAACAGAGGTAGAGTATTAAGACAGAGAATATGAGATTCCTAACATGCTTTTTTTTTAGGCAACAGCTGGAATATTGAATTCATTTCTGAATACTTCATTTGAAGAATGTGCCAAAAATTGAAGTGATCCAAAATGGAGTCAAGAGATTGGTGAAGGACCTACAGATGTCTACTGAAGAATTTAGACTAGTTATCCTGGAGAAGGGAACACTTGGATAGGATGGTACAGCTGAGGCAAAGTATCTGAAAAGTACTCCTGTTCTAGAGCAGCAAGACTCAATCGCATAGCTACAGAAGGAGCAAGTGGAAAACAGTGTGAACATCAGAGAGAGTCAGAAAAAGAAAACCCACCCAACAAAAGAATGAGCTGTCTTACAGGATGTTGACTTCCCTGATAAGCTGATGATTGACTGATTTACACCTCACCTTGTTCCCAAAATAAATACTAACACTTTTAAAGTGTTTATATGCTAGCACAATTCTTGGTGCTTTATGTGTATAATTCATTTAATTTATTCAACGACTCTGTGAAGTAGATACTATTATTATCGCAGTTTTTATGTATAAACAAACTAAGAAATAAAGGCTAAATAACTTACCCAAGGTCACAAACATTAGAGGACGCAAATCCAAGGTTCAAAGACAAGTGTTCTGGCTTTCAGAGGAAACAGCTTTCATCACCAAGATACTACACGGCTTCTTATTTACTGAAATAACAAAGCACCTCATGAGTGCCCTGTTACTGGAGCACACGGTGATAGATAACTGGTAGAATGCTGAGGTAGTAATTAGGCATTGTATACCTCTCTGATACCTTCAATGACTTGAAGCTGCTGGGAAACTCACTGGAATTCTAGTTATGAGGTCAAGTTGTTATGCTGGATTTGGGATATACCGTTTGATATGAATGTAACAGAAATGGAAGGCAGTTCAAGAGAAGCATTGGAAATTTGAGATAAATTTGTAGAACATCAAAGCTAGAGATAAAGAATTTGAAAGCAACTTTGGAGGTGTGAAAGCTGAAACCACAAAACATTCACATTTGAGAAGGTAGAAAGCAAAGAATGAGGGCGGCAGATGGCAAGGCTCAAACCATGTGCTTCATGCAAACAGTGAGAAGAGAAGCCAACAGTAGCTGAACATGGGAACAGCCTCGTGCTATAAAAGATACTACATGAGAGTTTCAAAAGACTGAATGGTCAAGAAGTGTTGTTTTTGTTTGTCCAGCATCCATTCCTCCTTATTCTTCTAACACCATCTCTATTTCCCTTTAGGAACCATGCCTTCCTGACTTTCATGTTTTCATGTTGACTCCATTCCCTGAATGCAAGGTCACCCATGTTTCAGACATGACCAATAAGTGTAGTATATTACTGATCACCGTGGTTAGTCTAGAGTGGACATATAACACAAGTAGGTCCAATGATAATCAACACTGAAACTTTTGTTGGAATTATTAGTAAAGTGACCTTCTCTTTCCTATCCAGGTACCAACGAGAGTAACCCAAATGCATGTTGCTGCTGAGGACCATCTTTGCTGCTATGCGGAGAGAAACTCTCCATAAAGGAAGCCAACATAATGCAAAACAGAGCCAAGACATGGAGTGGGGCGTAGGAATCATCTGAACACTCAGATCTAGTTATCTGAATATTTACACATATCCTCTGGGTTTTTCAGTTATTTAAGCAGATAAATTCTCCTTTTCAGTTGGTTTCTGCTACTTGCCACTGAAGGTAATGGCCATATATATCCAGGTTCAGAGAACACCCATCACAATGTGCATTTCATTATATATCTGTGCTTCTCATTGTATCACAAATTCCTTGAGAACAAGCACTGTGCTTCCTTAGTTCCACATCACAGCACCTAGTACAAGGCGAGGCACATTCACAGTAGAAAAAAAAAAAAAAAAAACTTACTGAATAAGTTTGAATTGATTAAATAAAATAATATAGGCAAGAGGGTTTTTAAAGTGCACAATATTTTTACTATTATTTTACACTTAGATGGCATAACAGACACCCTCTATTTTTATAAAATCTGAAGTTCAATCAAGTTCAATGAGAAGAGGTACCTCAAAGTACATTGTTTGGCTACATATAGACCTACAATCCGGGCCCATTACCTTGTTTTATTTTGTTGTTGCTGTTTGTTTCCCTGAATGCATCCTTTAAGGAAATACTGTGCTGGTACCTAAAATCAAGTCTTGGCAAGGTAAATGCTTTTCTTTATTAAAAAAAAAAAAAACAAAACAAAAAGAATGAAAAGCATTTCATTTAAAATAATAGAAGAAAACAAATTTATGATCCATCTCTGTAAAATGGGACAGAAAAATGTCTGTGTATAAAGAATTTTGTAACATTTGCTAAAGTCCTGCATGGGAAGGAAGGAAAACAAATGATTCAAAATAGAAATTCTTTCAATTCAAACAATTTTTGCAAAAGTAAAGTGCGTATGCACACATATATACACAGACATACACATAAACTTTGTATGTGTAGTAAAAAATGTAATAGTGACAGATTCTGGACAAAAACTAAAAATCTATGACAGTCAGGCCCAGTAATGAGAAACTCTCTGCATTGCTTTCAGCTATACTTCCTCATACACTTTTTATTCCAAGGGATCTCAGCTGTTAAGTAAAATAAAATGGTTGTCTGCATTGGCTATTGCTGGGAGGGACCCCTGAGAAAAGATTTTCCAGAAAGCAAAAACATTGACTGCAGGGGATTTCCAAGAAAAAACAGAACAATAGAATACACCCTGCAGAATTGCAGATAAGCAACACCTGGTGATAAACCAGTTTCAGTCCAGGAGAGACAGCTTACTAGAATGGACATATCATACTAATCAGTAAATATTGGCTCCCAACTTTGTAACCCCCTCAAAGTAAAATGGCAACTCAATGTCAGCCAATCAGAACATTTCCTCCCTTGCTTCCACATTTGCTTTCTATAAGCTTCCCCTTTCCACTATTTCCGAGGAGCAACTTACCACTTCCGATTTGGCGCTGCCCAATTCACAAATCATTTGTTGCCCAAATAAACTTGAACAGATTTTTTTAATTACTTCAGTTTATCTTTGACGTAGCAAACCGGGGGATTAAAAAGTAAATAAGCAGGGAAAACTCCATCTACTAGAGCAATTAAGAACCTAGGTTATTTAGGGCAGGAAAGATGTGATGTGAGTCCCTAGTTCTGCCACTGTGTGACTTTAGGCAGATCACTACACAACAGCAACAACAAAAAAATAAAACAAGGTATCCTCATCTGTATAAGAAGTAAAGTAGTGCCTGGGTTATTGGGATTGAGTGAGAGAAAGCATGGATAAAAGAGTGATCATTATTTTACTTATTCTTTCCTTTGGCATGGTTTAAACTAACAAACACAAAATCAACAAAAATCCTCTATCTGATGAGAGCCACAAATCAGAATACCTCATTGCTATTCATGGCTCTGCTTCTAATTACTTGCTCACACGGACTCAGGTATTCGCTATCTGTAAAAGGAGTTACTTGGGGCCTAAGATCGGTGAGGTTTATTCCATCTAACACATTGGACTTGCTCAGAGCAAGAAAAAATGTATATTAAATGAACAGGCAAAAGCATGTCCTTGGCTTAGAAGAACCCAAATTACAGGTTAAATAGTCTTCTCCTGGATCTTGCCTCTACCTCTTTGGGGGGAAAGCATCAAGAGATGTTGTTACTTTAATAATTTCAACCACAGTAAAATGCCAATGCCTGAAAAACATTTTTCCCCTGGTAATCAAAAGGTCTGTGAATCTGAACTTTGCAATTTCAAAGAAGCCTGAAGTGGAAATGGCATCTTTCAATAACCAACCAACATCATAATCTCCTCCAAATGTTGCCATCCCAAATAGAGATGTCCGAGAGTCTTGCTCAAGAAAAAATCAGCTTAAGACATCTCCCATCCAACCCACATTGACACTGATAAACAATGCCACTGCTCCTTAGAAAACAGGAACATGAATTACACACAGTCATGATGACAGCCCACTAAGTTTCTTGAGTTTGTTTTTTAAGCCTGTCATTCACTAAAGAAGAGGAAAGTAGGCAAATACAAGTTGTTCACTGTCTAGCTGGAGACTCAAGATAATTAGCATAGAATTCTAAGTCTTCATTTATTTTTTCAGCATATATTTATTAAGTACAAGGCAAAGTTCTGGCAGCTGAGGATATAGCAGACAAAAAGGCAAACTCTTTGCTCTCATGGATTATATATACTAATGGAAGGAGATATACAAGAAATAATGAAGCAGATGAACAAACGAGGTAATATCACGCAGTGGCAAGTGCTATGAAGGGAATAAACTAACGGGTATAATAAAGAGCAACTTGAACTGAAGGGAATAAGGCTGCAGCCCACAGGTACAACTTTGAAGGACACCACTCACATCATGAATGAGCGGTAAGAAATACAACCAGACAAATCTAAAGGAAAGGTCCATCTAGGTGCAGATTTTCTCATAGCGGGTACTATTAGCACATGGAGTAGGATCGTTTTTCTTTGAGCATTGCAAGACATTTATTTTCCCTTGACCCCACCCACCTGTCACCTCCTTAGTCATTGGAACAGCCAAAAGTGACCCCACTCATTTTCCCACTGGAGAGAACGATGCAAGAAGCACAAGAAAACTCCATTGGGCCAGCGTAGCCATTGTCCCCTTACCACCCCCAAAAGAAAGCCTCAATTCCTAGTCATCAGATGCCCCTTTGGATGCACTCTCTCTCTCAAAACACTTTGTTGAGATATATCTGTGTCACTGTCTCTTGCTCACTTTGTGTAGGTCACACAGTTCTACATTATCAGACTGTCTGGCAGCTTCCTAGGGAAATAAGTATTTGTTTTAAAGAAAAAAAAAAATAAAACAACTCTAGGAGCCTAATCCAGTTGCTGTGACTGAAACAAATGTGCTCTGGATACTAAGAGACGTCAAGCAGTCTCTAGGTCCCTCACAGGTTTTGCAAGGGGCAGCGTAAGGACCAGAATCCAGTTCTCCCCACTTCTGCCCACTGCTCTTTCCTCTGCACCATGCTGTTTTATCCAGCAGCCTAGACTGGATTTAAATCCTCATGGAGCTTCTTTCTGAACCAAGAGAAAGAGAGTCATTTTTGAGTCTCATTCCCTGCTTTGTAAGATGCAATGCCACAGGAGCTTGCCTGATGCTCCAGCCATGGGGGAGCAAATCTGAAACACAGGGAGGTCCAGTGTCAGCTTGTGGACAGAGGTCTCAGATAGGTGATTTCCAGAGACTTCTGTCACTCTCATCTAAGATGCTTGAAAGAGGAGAATATCTAACAAGTCCAGTTAACCAACCCCAGGCCTGGGATGGATAGAAAGAGTCAACATTACTCAGATAAATAATAACCAGAGACAAGAAAGTGCATTTTATATCACAGAAATAAGGTGCATGTGTTTCCATCTTGATAATTCTAAAATACCTCTTCTGCTGTTCCCATCTCTCTAAATCCTAGAGGAAGAAGCAGCCTAGGCAGAAGGTTCTGGAAAGCCTCTGCATAGGATGGATCTCAGAGATCATCTTATTGGGAAGGCATCTCCCACCCATAAATCTGTAGAATAGTGCTAGAGGGCCTCAGCTGCAACAGAGTGTATTATTTTTATTATTACTAATGATGATAACAGTCACTGTTACTATGGGCTAGTCACAGTGCTGAAAGCTTTCCATGCACTAATCTTACTTAACCAGCGCGACTCCATGAAATAGGTTCTATTATTACCCTCATGTAGCAGATGAGAAAACTGAAAGCCTGAAGGATTCAACAATATATCCCAGGTCCCACAGCTAGTAAGTAGCAGGGGCCAGATCAAGACTGCAAAACCTGTGCTTTCAATTACTGCTCAGTATACTGCCTCCTCCCAGAAATCTAATTGGTCCCATTCAAGTAGAGCAGGGAATTTTTTTGTTGTTGTTAAATCAGGCAAGACTGTGCACCAAGATTATTGCCAGAAGGCATTTCCTGAGGCCTCTTCAGGGATGAGATGAGATACAGGTATCAAAAGGCCCCAGGATCACTCAGGCTCCAGCCTCCACGATGACACCCAGAATGCCAGCTGAAGGTCAATGGGTATCACTGTGAAAAGCTAGAAAAGGAGAAGCCTGTTGCTTCACAGTGCTTGTTAGCATGAAGATAATCATGCATTTCCTATTGTTTGGTAGCAGGGTTACCGGGGTCAGCCTAAGAGATGGCATATTAACATGGCTCACCAAATGAGTCAGTCATGATGAGCATATCAATTTATTCGAGCAGGCATGTGTTAAAAGAACTCATACTAAGTAAATAGGTAGCTGATGTCAACTGCCTCCAAAAAGGATGACTTGGCAATTTTCCTTCAGGATTTGGGAAGCAGGGGAGGGGAGTGAGAAAAGGAGAAAAGGAGGGGAAACATTACAATTCAAAGCATTTTGTTTTAAAGAAAACAGTTTTTAAAAAGCAGACATCTAGGTGCCTGATCTAGCTGCTGTGACTGAAACAGTTGTTCTCTGGCTCCTAAGAGATGTCAAGCAGTCTCTAGGTCCCTCACAGGTTTTGCAACAGTCTACACCAATCTTGGAATGGGAGGAGGCCAACTGGAATTGCAGCAATATGATTAGACTGCTCCTTTGCAAACATTATGAAAAGGTTTATATTTCTGAGGTAGAGTCTGAAAAAAATTGTTTGCTCACTGTGGGACAGCAAAGAGAGGAAAGCAAATCTTCTATTAGTCTCAAGCATGTCTTCAGATTTGCATATAAAATAAGGAAGCATGTTTATTTTCCCAGAAACTTGTTCTGTTCCTGGCCTAGAGCCTGTGCTCAAATAAAAAAAAAAAAAAAAAAAAAATGGTCTAGCACGGACGGAGGGAAGAAAAGGAAGGAGGAAGAAAGGGAGGGAGCAAGTGAGGGAAAGGAAGCAAAAAAGAAGGAGGGAGAAAAGGAGGGAAAGAGGGAGGGAGGGAAGGAGAAAGTGGAAAGGAGGGAAGAATAGGAGACAAAGAAGGAAGAGAAGGTCGGAGGGAGAGAAACAAAGGAGGGAGGGAGGGAAAGAAGGAAGAAGGGAGGGGAAGGATGAAGGACAGAGAAGTCAAGGAAGGAAGGAGGGAGTGAAGGAGGAATAAAGGAGGAGGGAATGAAGGATGAATAGGGGAGAAAGAAGAAAGGGAAGGTGGGAAGGAGGGAGGGAAAGAAGGAAGGAGGGAGAGAGACAGGAATGGAGGGAGAGAAGGATAAAGGAGAGACAGGTAAAAGGAGGGAGGGAGGGAAAGGGAAGGAAGAGGGAAGGAAGGAAATAAGGAGGGAGTGAATGAGGTTCAAGAGGGAGGGAAGGAGGGAATGAAGGAAGGAAAGGGGAGAGAGAGGGAAGGGACAGAGGAAAGGAGGAAGGGAAGGAAGGAAGACAACAAAATGAAACAAAGAATTGTTCTAGTACCAAAATTTCTACTCTTGGGGCTCAAGGTAACAACAGGAAAGAAAAGAGCCATGTATACAAGAACCTCAAACAATACTGAAAATAGATAAAAATCAGAGGCTGCCTGTGCAACACCCAGGACATATTTTAACGCTCCACCATGCTGTCATCGAAATTGCTTTGTCTAACCATTTCCCCCAGTACAACAACTAACCTCCACCTTTAAGAAGTAATAATTATTCCCTTTTGATAAAAACATGCAGTTTTAGAAATAAAATAAAACATTCAAAAGTGATCTAGAAGAGACTTAAACACATTATAGCATTAAATAATGCCTTTTTTTTTCTCTTTGTGGTCAAGTAAGAGAATAAAAAGGATCTCTGCCTATTTAGTATGCCACCAGAGCGATTGCACAGCCCACATTTAATGCTCTGGATAGGCGGAAGGTGTTAACTCCGTATCTGGACCTGATGCTGAAAACTCAGTCCTCCATTCATACTCCCACCTTTCTCAATTCATTGAAAAGCACTTCAAGCAAAAATCATTTGAAAGAAATTACCTCTGTGTATTACACCACGAGCAGTGAAAAATGTCCCACACGAGACTCGATGGTCCCGAAGCAATAAAATTTTTGCTGAAGTGCAAGATGTAATAACTCAGGGAAAAGAAGTCCCCATGACAACAAGAAGGGAAAGGAAATGAGTGAAAATTCAGAGGTTTCAAGTCTCTTATAATACAAGGTATCACTAATGCCTGCTTGGGAATCTGTCTTTGGGATTGAAATCCTGGAAAGTGACTTCCTCTCTATTGCTTTTCTGACTGCCCAGGTTGTATTGTTAAACATAAGGACACTTCATCAAAAGCAAATGGGAACCCAGGCACTAGGACAGACCTGAATCTATTCCGTGCTTTCTGCACCTTCCATATCAGGATGATGTGGGTGTGAGGTGGTGTTTATGTCAGGGCTGGGATTCAGCGGGTTCAATATGCATATATTTAGAAGTTGTGGCCAATGCAAAAATCCGCAAGATTTTCACACCATTAGAGGTCTAGGGTCTTTTTCCAAGCACTGTGCCCCATTTCTTTTTCACGAAGGTCCCAGGAACTTCTACTTCTCCCCTTGGATTCCTTGGTTTGCTTCTTCCACATGGCTTCTGAGTGGGGCCCTATTTCCCCCACTTTTTTTCTTATTAGGGTTTATTGAGATATATTCACATACCATACAATCATCCACAGTGTAAAATCAATTGTCCATAATACCATCATATAGTTGTGCTTTATCATCACAATTTTTGAACATTTTCATTACTCCAAAAAAAAAATAATAAGCATGAAAATAGAAGTAAAAATGAACACCTGAAACATCCCATCCCACCCTATTTTTCAACTAATTTTTGTCCCCATTTTTTCTACTCATCTGGCCACAAGGTTTTGTGAGCCACAAGGTTTTCACACTCAGTCACACTGTGTAAGATACATAGTTATACAATCACCCAGACTTTTTTTTGATGCCCACATGGTCAAAACTTTTTAAAGGGTTTTACTAGTTCTCATTAATTAAAAAAAAACAGAAGACACAAGAAATCAAACACTAAAGACTCTTCTGGAATCTTGGTTTCTACACACACTACCCTGCAGGGTACCTGATTGTTTATTCCTAAATGTGCTCTTCCTCTGCCCTGCCCCTGTCCCCAGATCTCTCTGCCTGGACACTTCCTTCCATTCTCACTAACCCCCTCCCAACAGGAAGCTTCTCTTTCCAAAACAGCATAACAAGAAGCAGCCACCAATTATTCCGTACCTTCCAAGGGGCTGGCCACGGACCAGGCACTTCATACACTTTATCTCATTAAATCCAATCAGCAGCCCTATGGCAAAGGCATTCACCTTTCCACTTTGCAAGATAGAAGAATAAAACTCAGAGTAGCCAAGGGATTAGCTCAAGGTCACAAAGCTAGGACTAGGCAGATACGAAATTTGAACCTGGGTCAGAATAACTCCAAGACTTGAATATAAACCAGCTGACAATGCAATCAGAATAGTTAAAATCAGGTGGCAAATTGTCTGATGTGCACAAAACACTTCCAGGGCCTCCATACTAAGCCAAATCTCGGATTATCCCCAGGAATTCCACCAGGTCCATTATGTTGATGTCATAAATACTGACTTAATAATTTTGAAGTGTGTGTGTGCATGTGTGCACAGGTGAGTTTTTCCCCCTGGTTTCAGTCTTCCATAAGACATGTGAATGATCAGCAACCGTAGAAGCCAATCATATGCTTGTCATGAGGTACACCAACTGGTATAATTCAGCATTGAAAATGCTCACTTTAACTGGATTATATATGATTAAACGATGCAAGTTCTCCCTGGGTGAAAATAATGTGAAGTGGATAGAAGTGGATGGGGCATTCAGGAGATGGTTTTAACTTTTTCTAAGTGTCTATTTGATTCCCAAGGATCTTCTCTTCCCTGGGAGAACTCGACTCAAAATTCTCAACCAGGAACAATACAATATGAATAAGCAGACAATTGAGGTTTTTTTTTCCCCTGATGGACATTCGTCTAAAATATCTTAGATATTTGCTAAACTTTATTTTTTCCCATTATCTATTTTTAATTGAAGCATTACATACATATGGTTTTTATGAAAGTTCATAATATAAAGGATTTACTATACACTCGACTCTGTACCTTGCATTTTTCATCAACAATAGATCTTGGAGATTGTTCCATATCTGTACATACAGTGCTGCTTCATTCTTTTTAACAACTGTGTTTACCCCTTATGTGGCTATTCCATCATTTATCTTAACGATTCCATTCCAAAGTACCCTTAGGTGGTTTCCAGTCTTTAGCCATTAAAAATAAAAGGGGACTTATATTATGACCTTTTTGCTAAACTACTGAGATTTCTGCATGCTGAATGTAGAGTAGTAGTTTTTCTAAATGTGGGTATATACCTATACTTACAGAGATGGTACTTTCCAACTCAAAAGCAGGAACAAGAAGTAAGAATTATGACTGGACCTATGGAGACCATGAGCATTTGAAATGAGATCTGTTCTGGAAAATATGCAATATATGATCACTGTGTTCATACCCCTTCTGAGACAATCAGAAGGATCCAATGGCCACTGATAATCGAAAATATAAGGGATCTATAAAGGATTTTGCAGTTTTTAAAATATATATTTCTTTTTAGTGGCATGCATGAGAAACATACATGCTAAACCTCACCTGCAAAGCATATTGCATGGGACATTAACGTAATATAATTTAGACACAACAGCAATCTTCAGTCACAGATCAGACTTATTGCCTCAGAAAACATTTCTCCCCTCACAGCTGAATGATGGATGCTGTGAATTCAGATTCTAAGTTAAAGAATGTGGTTTTTACTTTGAGGGCAGGGAGGAATAACCTCAGCCACAGCCTGTGAGAGGATAAATATTTATACAAGCTTCCTAGAGGGAAATGTAGCATGCATATCAAAAACTTTAAAATCATGCTCACTGCTCGAACTTTGACCTACAAATTGCACGCCCAGGAATTTATCATAAAGAAACACACTCACACACACACACACTTATGCCTATTCTATATGTTTTCTGTTCCCATTTGTTCATTGCAATGCCTTAGGACTCAGTAAACACTGAAAGCAACTTAAGTGTCCAATTGTATGACATCAAATACATTATGACTTATCCATATCATACACAGCCAAAACAATTCACATGGTAAAGGAGTTTTCAAAATGTGTGTCACAAATAATTAATGAGCCAAGAAACCAATTTAGTGGGTCATGACCAGCTTTTTAAATAGAAGACTGAAAATAACAGAATACATTACACATAGTAAAAAAAAGAATAGTCATGAACCTTATCTTATTTTCTAGTGCATGTATATTTATGATAAAACCATTGAAGTAACAGAATATTCAAAAATTTTGGAATATGTCAAAGTTCTATGTTTAACAGGAAAAAATAGGTTAAACTTATATAGTATAATCCCAAATTTGAAATAATCTCAATAATCAAATACATATGTTTATATGTGGATACAAAAGGAACATCTTCTGGGTAGCAGGATAATGGGAGAATATATTTTTCTCTGTGTGCTTTGGTGTTCTCCAAATTTCTGATAATTAACGATTATGTTAATACCAGAAAAATAAAGGCTATTTTTAAGTGTGACTGCGGTAAGTAAACTAAAATCTTCAGATGGCTCCTAACAGTAAGGCAATGGTGACAGAATAAATGAACAAGGTGACCAATCAACCATCTCATCTTTTGAGGCACTCCTATGAAAAATCATCTTTCCTAAATACCAAATACCAGAGCACTGAGGCAAGCAGCAAGTTCCTATAAAAAGGTGCATATTTCAGAATTAAAAATATTCTGCATGACAGTTCAACAACATACATCAGTGACTGTTGCTTCTATAAAAAATAGAAGGGGGAGAGGAAGGGAAAGAAGGAAAGAGAAGGAAGAAGAGAAAAACAAAGAACCAAAAATAACTGAAATCCTGGGGGAAAACAAAGGAAATATCTTTAAAAATCAGCAGCAAATAAACTTTCATATGACAGCCACATTTTCTTCTGGGCATATTCAATTTTAAAATGCCCATGCACTCAATAAACGTATTGTTTTAATTCATAATGAGTTAATGAAGTGGTCAATGATGTGATCTTTTTTAAATTGGAGGAATTTCATGAGCAAGTGCTACTTCAGGCTCAGGTGATGACTTGACAGTTAGGAGAACACATTTTCATTAAAAATAAAAATGTTGGGTGGGAGGAGTTCTAGTTTGGAAGCACAATCAATCATTAGGGACTTTATTTAAACTTCTGCTTCACCCCAGTGGCACCCCAGTGCAGCAGGTAGCTACTGAAATTGCTCAGTGTTGAACAAGAAAATAGCAACAATTCTGCATTAATTCCGATTCATCATTTTCCAAATCTTCCCTGAGCATAGATATGTCCCTACCCTTACAATGTTTACGTGCTGTTCAGAGAGACAATGGCAGCTCCAGGATTTCTATTTAGCAGGTGAATTGGGATGATGATCTGATTGGGAGAGAATGCTTCCTGCTGGAAATTATGGCTGAGAAAGTTAAAAACCACCCTTGCAACTGCTACTTAGGCAAGACCTAAATAACTAAATACAAAGAACAAGGAGAGATGAATACAATAACCCTAGATGTGTAAACTCACTTCTAAGCCGGAAAAAAAAAAGCATTTGAGCTTAACTGGTTATATTTTGGGAAAAAGAAGTAAAAATTGTTAGACAAAACTGAAAATTTGGGGTTAAGCTAAGATAGTTTCATTGGCCAAATGTGACTTTCAATGATTGTGTTGCTCAAATTTATACTTTTTTTAAAGTTGTGTGATTTATTTATGTTATAAGCACCTAGCTCAGTGATAAGGAAAACAGACAGTTCTAAAATAATCATCCAATATTAGATAAATATGGTTGCTTGGTTTTTTCATGCCATACAATAATCCAATAAGAATATGAGAGAAGAAACACAGGTGTTTAAGTAGCTCAATTGGTTAAAAAAAATTACCAAAGGCCCCCGAATCACCTTGTCTATACTCATAGATAACTTCCATTAATTTCTTTTTATTTTAATCTTTTATTTTGCTTTAATGTTATTTATTTGACAAAGCTTCTCCATGCTAATTTAATCCTTATAATTATCCTATGATGTATGTACTATTAATAACTCCATTTACAGACAAGGAAACTGAGTCACAGAGCAGTTCAGGAACTCATCCAAGACCCAGGTCCACTCATTTCCAAAGCAGTCTAAACGTTCAGCAGCTGGCACCTCATTCTTTCTCCCAAAAGCTACTTGAGGTAGCTTGTTAGACTAATGCAAACTTCCCCAAGTCACTCTATAACCATATGCCCTTGTGCGGTACAGTCTGAGACACCAAAGCAATTTCCTATAAAGCCAGCTACATTCCTCAGTAGCTTGAAAAGCTAAACAAAATGAAATAAAAGAAAATGAACAAGAAGGATTCTTTGAGCAGTCTATGTACCGGATATTTACAAATAAAATGATTTCAATAAGGGAGTGGCAAGTGAAAACATATCAGTTACCTGGTACCTTTAGTAGGCCAGGAACCCTCACAGACATGAAGAGAGACCCTTAAGTTCTGGGTTTTGTATCTCCTGAGATTTGGTGGAGGCCTGCAGATTTTAATGAAAACAATTTGCACTGTAAAGTGCACAAGGTAGTGGCTTAATTTTAGGATGGCATTAGTTGAGTAGTGGGTAGTGATTATGTCAACCCACTCTCAATAGTCTCCCCCTGCAGTTATATAATAAACTGGAGTTTCCTGAAAGGGGCACACACAGCCAAAACATAATTCTGACAACAAAGGGTCAGGTGAGAATGTTTTTTTAGAACTGAATAAAATTGTGTGTACTAAAGAAATCTGGGCTCAAATGAAAAAGAGGGTATATAAAAGCTTCCCCAGTCTGCTATGCCTTCCTTTCAGCTTAAGGTGTTTTTTTTTATCAAGAGAAGGAAAACTTTCAGCATAAATGTGCACTTGAATCATAAAACAAATAAACCAAGTTCTTTTATTTCACAAAACAAGACAAAGAAAGAGAGGTTCCAAGACTCATCTCTAGGAAAAAATGTAAAGTGCATTACCCCTCTCTTGCCCTCACAATGCCCTCTCCTTCTCTTCCATTCTACTCACACTGTACAGGATCCCCCCACACACAACACAGAATGTCAGGAGTAATTCAATAGATGTCACTGTGAAAACAAGGGAAAAAGACCAGGCAACAGCCTCTCAAGGATTGTCAGCACAAAGCATGAACGGCTTTGGTTTACAGTGCAGGGGTCAACTGGGCCAGCCCAAACGTGGGCAAAATGTTCCTGCCAAGTGCTCGGGCAAGCTGGGAGGGCTAACGTATTCGAATGGGATTTTTGAAAAATATTGCTTTGGGTGAAAGAAGGGTATTTCACTCCTATACAGGCAGGTTCCATCAGGAAAGTATGAAAATAAATAAACAAATAAAAAGCAAAAAAGACTGAGGCTAGCCCATAAAACCTGCTTCTTCAAAGCAACTCTCAATCCAGAGTATGTGAGTGTGCCCCAGGGATCCCCAAGATTAGGCTGGAGCTACAGACCTCAAACCTCCATCAGTAATAACCCACACTGCAGACAAGTTTAAGGAGATGAACCGTTGTCACTGAAATCTTAGGACATTTATGTGCTTTCTCCAAGTCTTTGCAAAGACTGTTTGCTAAGCCCTGACACACCCCTCACTACCAGCTCTTAGCCTGCATAGATGATTTAACCCCTGCAGGTCTTTCTTTTAGAAATTTAGATGTCATTTCCTCTGGGACACTGAAAGAAATTGTTATTTGTCTACACAAAAGCCATTCCCTCTTTATTCTTTTTTTACTAGTTTTTTTTTTTTTAATTTGAGAAGTTGTAAGTACAGAAGAGTTATGCAGAAAATACAAAGTTCCCATTTACACTTGCTCACACACAGTTGTCCCTATTATTAACAATTTACATTAGTGTGGTACCTTTGTTACAAATAATGAAACAAAATTGTTATAATTATACTATTAAATAGAGTCCATAGTTTACATTAGAATTCACTCTTTGGATTTTACAGACCTATATTGTTATCTTAAAATTTTATTCTATTAACATATATACAACCTAATATTTCCATTTTAATATACTGTTCAAATATATAATTCAGTGGCGTTAGTTACATTCACAGTGTTGTGCTACCATCCCCAAAATCCATCACCAAAAATTTTACATCACCCCGAACAGAAACTCTGTACCAATTAAGCATTAATTCCTCATTCGGTATACCCACCTCAGTCCCAAGTACCCTGTAATCCAGAGTCTGACACTATGAATCTGTTTATTCTAATTATTTCATATCAATGAGATCATACAATATTTCTCCTTTTGTGGCAGGTTTATTTCACTCAACATGAAGTCTTCAAGGTTCATTCATATGTTTGTATGCATCAGAACTTTATTGCTTTTACAGCTGAATAATATTCCATTGTATGTATACACCAAATTTTGTTTAGCCATTCAGCTGTTGGTGGACATCTGGATTCCTTCCATCTTTTGGCAATTGTTAATAATGCCACCATGAATATCAGTCTGCAATATATGTTCAAGTCCCTGCTTTCAGATCCCTAGGGGTCTATCCCTAGAAGTGAGATTGCAGGTTTATATGGTAATTCTATACTTAACTTCCTGAGAAACCACCAAACTGTTCTCCAGAGTGGCTGCACCATTGTACATCCCCACTAAGAATGAATGAATGTTCCTATTTCTCCATATCCTCTTCAAAGGCTGTTATAATCTGTTTAATAGTAGCCATTCTAGTGGGTATAAAATGGTACCTCCTTCTGGTTTTGATTTGCTTTTCCCTAATGGCTAATGATACTGACCATCTTTTGATGTATTTATTGTCCATTTGTATATCTTCTTTGGAGAAATGTCTATGCATGTCTTTCATCGTGTTTCAATTGGATTGTTTGACTTTTTGCAGTTGAATTACAGGATTTCTTTATACATTCTGGATATTAAGCTCTTAACATATCTGTGGTTTCCAAATATTTTCTCCCATTCTGTAGATTGTCTTTATACCTTCATGATGAAGTCCTTTGATGCACAAAAGTTTTTAATTTTTATGAGGTTCCATTTATCTATTTTTTCTTTTGTTGCTTACACTTTTACTGCAAAGCCTAAAAACCCATTGCCTGACACAAGATCCTGAAGATGCTTCCTTATGTTTTCTTCTGGTTTTATAGTTTTGGTTCTTATATTTAGGTTTTTGACTCACTTTAATTTTTATATATATGGTGTGAAGTAGGGATCTACCTTCATTCTTTTGCATATGGATATACAGTTTTTCCAGCACCATTTTTTGAAGAGACTATTCTTTCCCCATTGAGTGGACTTAGCACCCTTGTCAAAAATCAACTGGAAAGAAGAGGATCTAAGATGGAGGCATAGAGAGGACTGGAAGCTAGTCAGTCCCCCAGGAACAACTAATAGACAACAAGCAACAACTAGTAAATAATCTGGAATAACTGCAGGGGGACAAACATGACTGTCCATTCATCATACACCAACCTGAATTGGGAGAAATGCCCGAGATCACAGCATAAAATCTGTAAGTAAAAACTGAAGATCCAAGCTGGGAGTCCCCTCCCCCGACAGCCCAAGCTGCAAAGCCTCATGGTGCTAGAGAGAAGCTCTCTCCCAGCAAGCAAATAAAGCTCAGCTGAGCTCCAACTGGGGTTTTAATTAACAAACATGAACTGCTTGCTATGAGCTATGAATCCCCAACAAGCAGACAGAGGCTTTGGGTGATGACTGACCTTGGAAAGCCAGAGGGTTGCCACGGCCTATCCCTGAAGGGGGCTTTCTGTCTCTGTTTCAGCTCAGTGGAGAAAGCCTTAGCCATTTTCAGTTCCCAGCCCTCTGACCCAGACAAGAGTGGAGACAGCAGAGGCAGAGGCTATTCAAATACTAATGACCTCTCCCTAGGGGGGTTATCTTCCCTAAGTGGGAAGAGGTGAGGCCCAGCTCTACTACCCACCTTCGATTCAGAACAAGACCCCAGAGTCTGGGGGGAAACAGCCATGGGCCACACCTCCTTACACCAGTCCAGAGCTACAGGGTGACAGGCACTGCCTGCTGGGCAGAAAACCACAGTGACCTGAGGCATCACAGGGTGTAACAATCTTCTAAGACACACCCTCAGGGAAACTGGATACTGAATATTTCTTTCTTCTGGGGCCTTAGCCCATTCTGGTCTGGGAAAACCTGATTGGGGTAACCAAGGAAACCATGCCTAGACAACAGAAAACTACAACCTACACTAAAAAAAATGAAGTTATGGCCCAGTCAAAGGAACAAACTTACACTTCAATTGAGATACAGGAATTGAAACAACTAATAATAAGTCAATTCAAAAAGTTTAGGGAAGACATGGTGAAAGAGATGAACCATATAATGTAAACACCGGGCGTACATAAGGTAGAAATTGAAAGTTCGAAAAACCAAATGGCAGAATCTAAGGAAATGAAAGGCACAACACAAGAGATGAAAGACAATGGAAACATACAACAGTAGATCTCAAGATGCACAAGAAAACCCTCAGGAACTGGAAGACAAGGCACCTGAAAGCCTACACACAAAAGAACAGATAGAGAAAAGAACGGAAAAATTCAAGCAATGTCTCTGGGAACTTAAGGACAAAATGAAAAGCAAGAATGTACATGTCATTGGTGTCCCAGAAGGAGAAGAGAAGGGAAAAGGGGCAGAAGCAATAATAGAGGAACTAATCAATGAAAATTTCCCATCTCTTATGAAAGATATAAAATTACGGATCCAAGAAGCACAGTGTACCCCAAACAGAATAGATCTGAATAGGCCTATGCCAAGACAATTAATAATCAGATTATCAAACATCAAAAATAAAGAGAGAATCCTGAAAGCAGCAAGAGAAAGGCGATCCATCAATACAAAGGAAGCTTGATAAGACTATGTGCGGATTTCTCAATACAAACCATGGAGGCAAGAAGGAAGTGGGGTGATATATTTAAGATACTGAAAGAGAAAAAGCACCAACCAAGAATCCTATATCCGGCAAAACTATCCTTCAAATATGAGGGAGAGCTTAAAATATTCTCTGACAAGCATACAATGACAGAGTTTGTGAACAAGATACCTGCTATACAGGAAACACTAAAGGAAGTACTTCAGACAAAAAGGAAAAGACAGGAGTGAGAGGTTTGGAAAACAATTTTGGGAGATAGTAGCACAGCAATTTAAGTACACTGAACAAAGATGACTGTGAGTATGGTTGAAAGAGGAAGGTTGGGACCATGTGGGACACCAGAACAAAAGACAAAGGATAATAACTGGGACTGTGTAACTCAGGGAAACTGAGGATGATCAATGATTGTAATAAAAGGTACAAATATGTTTTCACATGAGGTAGAACAAATGAATGTAAACATTGCAAGGTGTTAAAAATAGGGTGGGATTGGGGGGGTAAATACAATCAATGCAAACTAAAGACTATAATTTACGGAAACATTGCTTCTTTATTTAATATAACAAAGGCAATACACCAAAGCTAAATGCATATGGGGGGGTGGGGAAAGGGGAAGGGTATGGGACTCCTGGCATTGGTGATGTTGGCTGAGTCTTTACTGTACTTTAGGTTAATGCTATTTTTCCTTTTGTGGCTGTCTAGCTGTCAAGTTTTTGTTTTGTTTTGTTTTGTTTCTCTCTCTCTTTTCTTTTTCTTTTGTCTCTCTGCCTTCTTTGACTCTTCCTCCTTCTTTGTGGAAGAAATGCAGATGTCCTTTTATAGATAGTGGCAATGGTGCTGAATACATAAATACGTAACTATACAGGGAACCAACAATTGTTTACTTAGGATGGGATGTATGGTATGTGGACAAAACCATCTTAAAAGAAGTGGGTTGATGAAGAAACCCTAAGGGCACTACATTGGTGAAATGGGACAGACACGTAAAGGCAAATATTGCAGGGTCTCACTGATATGAACTAGTTGTAATATGTAAACTCATAGACATGACATATAAGTTACCAGGATATAGAATGAGGCTAAAGAAGGGGGAGTGGTTGCTTAGTATGAGCAGACTGTTCAACTAGGGTGAACTTAAACATTTGGAAATGGACAGGGGTTTTGGTAACATGTTGTGAGAATAACTAACAGTGCAGAAAGGTGTGTGAAGGTGGTGGGAAGGGTAAACTCAGAGTCATGCATGTCACCAGAAGGAAAGTTGGAGGTTAAAAGATGGGAATGTATAAAACAGTGAATCTTGTGGTGGACAATGTCCATGATTAATTATACAAATATTAGAAATCTCTCTCACAAACTAGAACAAATGTATGACACTATAACTAGAAGTTAATAATAGAGAGGCATATAGGAAACAAAATATATACCTATTGCAAACTATATACTACAGTTAGTAATATTTTAACATTCTTTTATCAACAGTAACAAGTGTATTATACCAAAACTATGAATCAATAATGGAGGGGAGTGTGGTTAGGGGTATGGGAGGATTTGAGTTTCCTTTTTCTGTCTTTATTTCTTTTCTGGAGTAATGAGAATGTTCTAAAAATTGAAAAAAAAATTAATTGTGTTGATGGATGCACAGCTGTACCATGGGCAACTGATTGTGCACTTCGGATCTTTGCATAGTTGTATGGTATGTAAACAATCTCAATTAAAAAAATTATATATATATATATATATATATAAAGAGAGAGACGAAATTCAGACACAATCAGACAAAGCCACAGAAGGAAACCAAGGACAATCACCATCTGATGGGAGGCAGGGTGCAAGACAACGAACTCCAAGGACTGCAGAAAGCCAGCATAAAATGCTACAGATTTCTGGGAGAAATCATGGACTTGCCAAAGCCTTGATTTTTGAAATTCTAGCCTTTCAAACTGTGAGCCAATAAATGTCTGTTGTTTAAGCCAAAAAAAAAAAAAAATAGTTAATTGGCCAACAATGTGAGGCTCTATTTCTGAACTCTCAATTTGATTCCATTGATCTGTCTCCCAGGACCATGCTGATTTGATTACTGTAGCTTTGTAATAAGTTTTTAAATTGGGATGTGTAAGTCCTCCAACTCTGTTCTTTTTCAGGATGATTTTGCCTATTCAGGGCCCTTTATCCTTCCAAATAAATTTGATGATTGGCTTTTCCATTTCTGCAAAGAATGCTATTGGAATTTGGATTGGGGTTGCACTGCATCTGTAAATCATTTTCGGTAGAATTGACATCTTAATATTTAGTTTTCCAATCCATGGACACCCGCCTAGGTCTTCCTTGATTTCTTATAGCACTGTTTTATACTTTTCCATGTACAAGTCCTTTACATCCTTGGTTAAGTTTATTCCTACATAGTTGTTATTCTTTTAGTTGTTATTGCACAAGGAATTTTTGCCTTGATTTCTTTTTCATATTGCTCATTACTAGCATATAGAAACACTACTGATTTTTGCCTATTGATCATGTACTGAGCCACTTTGCTGAATTTGTTAATTAGTTCTGTTGTGATTTTTTTGGATGGGGAGGATTTTCTATATATAAGATCATGTCATCTGCAAACAGGGAAAGTTTTACTTCTTCTTTTCCAATTTGTATGACTTTTATTTCTTTTTCTTCTTTAATTGCTCTAGTTATAACTTCCAGTACAATGGTGAATAATGATGACAGTGGACATCCTCCTTTTGTTCCTGACTCAGAGGGAAAGCTTTCAGTCTTTACACACTGAGTATGATGTAAGCTATGAGTTTTTCATTTACGTTCTTTATCGTGCCAAAGAAGTTTCTATCTGTTACTAGTTTTCCAAGTCCTTCTATCAAGAAGGGGTGCTAGATTTCGTCATTTGTATATTGGAAGCAGATAACTTGTTCTAAGTTTCCCAGGTTCACAGCCGGAGGAGAATTTTGCCTTAGGACAGACAATGCCTGTAACTGATTTTGATGAGACTTTGTACTTAACATTGTTGCTGAAATGCTTTAAGGGTCTTGTGATATTGTAATGGAATGAATGTATTTTGCATACAGAAGAACATGTCTTTTTGGAGTCCAGAGGGTGGAGTTTGTTGGTTTGAAGATGTTATGAACCCCAGAAAAGGCCATGTTCTTTTAATCATTCTTGTGTGTGCAGACCTGTTGTAGGTGGGACTTTTTGATTAGGTTGTTTCAATTGCGATGTGACCCACCCAATTAAAGATAGGTCTTAATCCTTTTTTTACGGGAGTCCTTTATGAGAGGATAAGAACAGAGAAAGCCAAGAGAACTCAGAGAGAGACAGAGAGACACCAAGAGAACTTGGAGAGAAAAGCCGTGAGAGAAGCAAGCAAGGACCCACAGAAACTAAAAGAGCCAGAACCTGAAGGCAACAAAACCTGAAAGAGAAGGATGAGCAGATGCTGGCCATGTGCCTTCCCATGTGACAGAGGACCCCAGATGCCACCGGCCTTTTTTAGAGAATGTATCCTCCTGTTGATGCCTTAACTGGGACATTTTCATGGCCTTAGAAACTGTAAATTTGTAAACTAATAAACCCCATTGAAAAAGCCAACCTATTTCTGGTAAATTGCATTCTGGCAGCTTTAGCAAACCAAAACAGATTTGTTTCTGTGTCATTTCAGATTGTCAAGTGGTTTCCTACCTTTTTCTATTAATGTAGTAAATCACATTAACTGATTTTCTATGTTGAAACACCCTTGCATACCAGGGATAAATCCCACTTGATCATGTATACTTGTTTTAATGTACTGTTGGATTAGGTTTGCTAGTATTTTCTTGAGGATTTTTGCATATATATATTATATATATATATATATATATATATATATATATATATATACACACATATATATATTCATAAGGGATATTGGTCTATAATTTTCTTTTCTTGGGTTATCTTTATCTGGCTATGGTATTAGGGTGATGTTGGCCCCATAGAATTGTTAAGAAGTGCACCCTCCTCTTAAATATTACAGAAGAGTTTAAGCAGGATTGGTGTTAAGTTTTCTTGTTTGGTAAATGTTTAGTAAAATTCACCTGTGAACCATCTGGTCTTGGGTGTTTCTTTGTTGGGAGTTTTTTGATTACTGATTCAGTCTCTTTACTTGATATTGGTCTATTGAGGTCTTCTATTTCTTCTGAGTCAATATGGGTACTATGTGTACCTCTAAATTTTTTTCCTTTTCAACTATGTTATCTAATTAATTATTGTATAATTGTTCATAGTATTCTCTTAAAAGCTTTTTTGTTTCTGTGGAGTTTAGAGTTAATATCCCCCCCTTTAATTCTGATTTTAGTTGAGTCCTCTTTCTTGTTTCTTTGTCATTCTAGCTAAAAGTTTGTTGATTTCTTTGATCTTAAAAAAACTGTTTTGTTGATTCTATTTTTTTTTTATTTAATTCTCTATTTATCATTGCTCTAATATTTGTTCTTTCCTCCTTCTGCTCACTTTGGGTTTATCTTGCTCTTCTTTTTCTAGATCTTCCAGTTGGAGGTTAGGCCTCTTATTTGAGATCTTCTTTTTTAATATAAGCATTTAGACCTACAAATTTCCCTCAACACTGCTTTTTCTGCACCCCATATGTTTTGATATGTTGTGTTTTCATTTTATTCACTCCAAGATAATTTCCTAATTTCCCTTGTGATTTCTTCTTTGATCCATTTAAAAGCGTGGTTGAATTTCAACATTTTTGTGAATTTTCCAGTTCTCCCTCTATTACTGATTTCTAGCTTCATTCCATTGGATTGGTGAAGATACATTAATCATTTCAATATTTTTAAATTTATTGAGACTTGGTTTGTGACCTAACATATGGTCTATTCTAGAGAATGATCCATGAGCAATAAAGAATAATGTTTATTCTATTGCTATTGGGTGAAGTTTTCTTTATACATCTGTTAGGTCTACTTGGCTAATAGTATCATTCAAGTCTTCTATTTTCTTACTGGTCTTCTGTCTGAATGTTCTGTCTATTACTGAACATGGTATACTGAAGTCTCCTACTATTAGTGTAAAACAATCTATTCCTTCCTTCAAATCTGTCAATATTTGCTTCATATATTTTGAGTTCTGCCATTAGGTGCATATATATTTATAATTCTTATGTCTTTCTTTTAATTGACCACTTTATTAGTAGACAGTGACCTTCTTTGTCCCTCATAGCAGTTTTTAGATTGGTCTTTTTCATCTGATATTAGTATAGCTACACCAGCACTCTTTTGGCTACTATTCTCAGCATATATATATTTACATCCTTTCACTTTCAATCTCCTTGTGTCTTTGAATTTAAGTGGAGTTCCATACCAAAAAATACACATACTGGCATTTATAATTACCTATATAATTACCTTTATTGGAGAGCTTTACTTGTTTATGCTGCTTTGATCCACTGTCTGGTATCCTTTCTTTTCACTCTGAAGAACTCCCTCTAGTCTTGATATAGAGCAGATCTAGTGGGAACAAACTACCTTAGCTTTTGTTTATTTGGGAATGTCTTAATCTCACCCTCATTTTTGAAAGATGGTCTCACTAGACATAAAATTCTACATGGCAATTGTTTTCTTTCATCACTTTAATATTTTATTTCATTGCCTTCTTGTCTCTGTGGTTTCTGTTGAGAAATCAGCATTGAATCTTACTAGGTTCCCTTGTCCATAACACATTGCTTTTCTCTTGCAGTGTTCAGAAATCTCTCCTTGTCCCTGGCATTGAACAGTCTGACTACTAAGTGCCTAGCAGAGTTCTCTTCAAGTTTTCCTGTTTGGGGTTCATTGAGCTTCTTGAATTTGTACATTCATGTGTTTTGTTAAATTTGGGAAGTTCTCTAGTTTTTTTCTGCCATGTTTTTCTTTAGTATTCCATCTGCCCTTTTCTCTCTTTCTTCTCCTTCTGGAACTCCCATAATGCATATTTTGGTACATTTCATGGTGTCCATGGTGTCTCATTGGTCTCTTAGGCTCTGTTCACTTTTATTCATTCTTTTTTTCTTTCTGTTCCTCCACATGAATCATTTCAATTGTCTGGTCTTTGAGTTCACTGATTCTTTCTTCTGTGAGTTCTAATCTGCTATTGAAATCCTACTGGGGATTTTTCATTTCCGTTATTGTGGTCTTTAACTCAATTATTTCTGTTTGGTTCCTTTCTAAAATATCTATCTCTTTATTGAAATTCTCTTATTGTTCATTCATCATTTTCCTTATATCCTTTCACTCTTTCTCCAAGTTTTCTTTTATCTCCCTTAGCATACTGAGGATCATTTTCTTTTTTTTAAGTCTTTGTCTAGAATGTCCAAATTCTGGTTTCTTCATTTACAGCTTCTTAATTTTTATCTTGTTCCTTTGGGTGGGTCATCATTCCTCACTTCTTTGTTTGTTTTGTAATCTTTTGTTGCACGTGGTACATTTTAGTATTTTAAAGTGTTGATTCTGGGATTTAGTTGCTCGGTTGTCTGTTCCTTACATTTGTGTCCAACTGGTGATATGACAGAGATTTCCTTGTGTGCCAGAAGCTAACAAAAAGAAACCAAGGCAAAAAACACCTTTCACAGTCTTTGCAAATTGGCTCTGTGTTGGCAGGTGTTCTCCTTCCAAGTATATTCCTCTTATTGAGACAATCATTCTGAGGTGAAAGTGAACTGCAGGGTCCTCTGTATCTTTTCTGAGCCTGTGTCTTGTCCTGGGCTTGTGCTCACTCATGGTCTTAGGAACCTCCCATTTTACAGGAATCTGAATGTCCCCTCTATTCCTATGAAATAAAACTCTCCTCCACCTCCTGTCAGCTCTATTCTATTTCTTAAAGCAGGTAACCCTTTGCCCCAAGCCACTTTGACTTAATTGTTTGTTATACTGCTTTACCTGTCTGCAAGCTGCTTCGGCCAATGAGGCAAGTTATAGGAGAGAGAGCCAGAGTAAAGTTTCCCAGCTCAGTCTTTTAAGCTGCCATATGAAAGATTGCCACCAACATACAAACACCATAGCATCGACATAGGGGTTACTTTACTCCCTCAGGAGTAGGGCCAAGGACTCCCAATAGAAGCACAGACTGGCTCCACATTGCACTGGGGAGAGGTTGAAGAATGGGCCAGCACAGGTGCCACAAGCTTCTCCTACCATTTTTAAAGCTGCATTTTCTTGATGTGGCATTTGTCCAGTTACTGCAACCTTTTAACTGTTTTCCAGAGTTGTGAGGAAGAAAGCCCTGACAGTTTTCACCGGTTGTTCGGATTCTGTGGAGGAATGGCACTCAGGAACATTTTATGCTTCCATCCTGGTTCCCTATTCTCTTTATACTCATTTCCCCTTTATTATTGCTAAGAGATCTCAACCCTTTTTTTGGGGGGCAGTTATGTGGCCAGCCCTAGAAGGTGACTCATAATTGTTCTAAGACAGTCTGTTCTCCTTTGCAAACGACTGAGTGATCTAAGGTTAGACAGACTCTGAAGTCAGACTGCCCACTTAGAAGTCTAATAGGCACCTTACATCTAAAACAAACCCCCTCAAACTGCTCCTCCTGAGTAACTGAAAACTCCTTTCTTCCAGCTGTCCAGCTACAAATCAAGGACTCATCCATAATTTCTCATTTTATCTCATACCCATATCCCATCTTCAAATTATATTGAGAACCCAACCAATTCTTACCACATCTACACCCACCAGCCCAGTGTAAACAAGCATTACTTCTCACTTGGACTACTTTGGTGACCTCCTAATTAGTTTCACTGCTTCCTCTCTTGTCCCCTGTAATTGTTTCCTAACACAGCACATGTATATATCATAGCATGTCTCTTCTTTGGTCAAACCCACCACTGGCTGTCATCTCACTCAGAGGTCCTACATGTTCTGGCTCCTAGCTAGCTCACTGACCTCATATCTGAATATTTTCCCCTTTCCTTACTCTGTCTCAGTCACAATGGCCTGGCTTCCAACTCTCAAACATTCTAATCGCAACCTTCTTATGTCTCTTTCCTCCACTTCTTTCCTTCTACATTCTATTCAATAAGCTTTCTTTAACCTCCTTAAATATGACAACATTCTTCCTGTTATTCTCTTCCCCCTTTTTTTTTCTTAATAGCATGTATCATAACCTTACATATTATGTATTTACTTGTTTATCTGTTTGTTGTCCTTCCTCACCCAATAGAATAGAAGTTCCATGAAATCATGGCTAACAGTCATGTGTGTTCTAGGCACCATGCCATGCATTTCTTTTAATAATGTAATTAACTAAGAAGGAGATTTGCTTTATTATTCACTGTGCATATTCTGTATCTAGAACAGTGCTAGAACATGGTAGGTACTGAATAGATTTCTAAAAAGTAAGTGATAATGTAGGACATGAATGTGATCCCTCTGTGGCCAGTGAGATATAAAGGAAAGATACCGGCATATTCTGAAAGGAATTTTTCTCCCCAATAAAAAGCAAGACCTACCTTTAGGTAAAGCCTTTTTGCTCCTTTCCTCCCTTCCTTCTTTGTACTCTAGTGGGAGGATATAATGTCTGGAACCACAGTCACCATCTTGAGATCATGATGCAGCAAGCACAGTTCAAAATCCAACAGGCTGACAATGGCAGAATAGAAGAATGTAAATGGCCTAGATCCATAATTTTCGACAAGTTGTTAAATACATCCCAGGACCACCTATTTTATTTTCTTGCTAAGTGAACTATAAACATCCTAGCCACTATTCATGAGTTTTTCTCTTGCTTGCAGTCAAAAGCACCGAAACTGACACATTCAGCACTTATTAACCTAAATTGTGATTGTCGTTTGTCTGTCTTCCTGCCTAGACTGTCACCTCCACATATATAACTGTGCCTTAGTATTTACCAACTCTCTGGCATCTAGGCCAATACCTGGAAAGAATGGGAGTGTTTTAAATACGAGATAAGTGAGCAAGTAATGCCATGGACTTATTTCTCTCACTTCTGCCTCCCCAAGCTCTTGAGAAATCAGATTAAATGCTGACCCGTCTCTATTTTTCTGAACCTTTAGAGAGATCTTTAACGTTGTACCTGACATCTTTCAGCTCTCAGAATACTAAGACTCATACTAAAAAGTCAACTCTTTCTAAAGCTATACCTAAATCAAGTGTATATTTTTCAGACTTCAATTTATAAGCTCTTTGAGTGACATTCAACATGGCTGATCTTTTTTAAAACCATTGATTCCCATAAAACTGCATTTTTTCCCTCTTAAATCTCTGCTTTCTTTACAAGTTCAACTTTCTGTATTTCCAACCTAATTTCAAGGCCCAATCCTAAGCCCTCTTCTCTTTCCACTGTATACTTCTTCTCTGTGTAAAATTATCATTGACCATAGCTTCAATTATTGACTTTGTTGTTGACTTCCAAATTTGTATCTCCTAGTCTTGTCCTCTCCTCTTATCTCAGATACATACATCCAGCTGCCTATTTGACATATATACATGGATGTCTCAAAACCATCCGAAAATCAACATTTTTGAAACTAAACTCATTACGTCACCTGGGCTAATCAGGACCCAGACGAAGGATCAAGCTAACTCAGGCTGGCTTAAGTCAGTAAAGGAAATGTATCTGCTGAAATAACTAGAAAGTTCGTGGACAGAGCTGGTCTTGGTCATGCCTGGTTTCAAGAATTTAAACAAAATAAGATCTTTCCTCTCCATCTCTCATCTCTGCTTATCTCTATTTAACTCTTTTCTCTCCCATTGCAAATCAGTTTTCCCTACAGATAGGAGACATGATCAGAAGCAGCTGCAGTTCTTCCTATTTCCTCCTCTAAGACTCCAAAGGCAAGGCCTCTTCTTCTGCTTTTCCAACCTTAAGATACCATGGAAAGGACTCTCATTGGCCAAACCTTGGTCACCATGCCAAGGCCTGCAGCAGAAGGAAAGTGTGAAATGTCTAGGAAAACGGTTTTCTGAAAGGAAATCCAACCAAAACTATACGATGGTATCAGCAGTTGTTCAAAGGAAGAGCACACAGGGTGTGCTGGTTAACTAACCAGATATCCTCTCCCTGTTCCCATGCTTGTTTTCCCTTATATGTTCCCTGTCTTGGTGAGTAGAGTCATCCTGTCACCCAGTTACATAAGCCAGAAACCTGGGAGTGTCTGCTGACATCATTTTTTCTCATCCCCCAAAGCCAATCCAGCACCATGTCCTTTAAATGTGCCTGCTAAATGTCGCTCAGAGTCATACATTTCTTTCCATCTTCACTGCCATCTTCCCCAGTCTAAACCATCATCAACATTTTCCTGGACTGGTATGAGCCTCTGATCTGTACAGACTCTTGTCCCTCCAATCCATTCCCTACATAGTAGCCAGGCTGATCATTTTAAAAGTATAAACCTGACCATATCACCCTTCTGCTAAAACCATTATATAGCCCTCCACTGCCCTAGGATAAAGCCCCAAATCTTTAACATAGCCTACGAATCCCTGAGTGGCTTACCTCTGCAGCTTCATCCTAAGGGTGCCTTCTTCCCTCACTGAGCTCTAGCACTGTGTCATGTGACGCTCTCACATGTTATTCACCTTTCTGCCACAAGGTCGTTGCCCGTGCTATTCCCTCCACTTGGATTGTCCTCCCACATACACACATATCTTCACCTCCTACTCTTCTTTCAAATTTCTTCTCAAATGCTACTTATTCAGGGAAACCTCCCCAGACCCTCCATTAACTTATATCTCTCTTACATGCATAAATTGTACCCTTTGTTACACTCTATTACAGTACTGGGTACTGCTCTTTCATAGGTGTCACAATATTTGTAATTTTAACTTTAATTTCCTTGATTGATTAATATCTGTGTCCCCAACTAAAGGGCAAGTGCACTGAAAGTGTGACTTAGCTGCTTTTGTTTAACTTTGTATCCTTAGCACCAAGCCCAGAGCTTGGCATATTGGGAAGCACTCAATATGGATTGAGAAGTGTCTGAATAATTTCTGGGAAGTACAGCAATTAAAAGTACAGGTTATGGAATTAAACAGGTTAAAGTTTTGGGTCAGCCAAATACAAGATGCATCACCTTAGACAAGTCACTTATGATTTCCCTTCTTCAAGTCTCAGGTGCCTCAGTTGTAAAATGAGGATAACAATAAAAGTCCTTATAAGGGTAACATAGGATGATCCTCCCAAAACACTAAACACAATGCCTGGAACACAGAAGGCAGATGTATCCATTAGAATTAAGTTTTGCTAACAGTAACTGAAAACCCAAAATAATTTGATTTAAGCAGTATAGAAATACATTTTTCTCTTCTCTGGAGGATTCCTGTTATGCCTCTTTCTATCTTGTTGCTCCATTATTCTCGACATCTGGCTTTGGCTCTCTCCACATATTGCCAAATGACCATCAAGCTTCAGCCATCACATTCATATCTGAGCCAATGGCAAAGAAAAGAATGTCTTCTTCAGGACATTTCCCAGAAGTTGTACACACCATCTGCTCTCAAAACTTAAGACTCACTAGCCACATCAACCAGAAGGAAGACTGGGAAATATAGTTTTTAGCTAAGATTGCCATGTGCACAACTGAAAACTGAGAGACAAACAGCAGTCTCTAACACAACAAGGCAGAGAAGGGATAGCCCTTACATGGAAATTGGTCATTTTATGTCAAGGAGTGTCACCATAAAAGATTATATGGACAAAGTCACCTGCAGAAGCACCATCTACAACAACTCATCTTGTCACAGTAATAGGCACATAAATTTTAGAGAAATTTAGAGAAAACAGCAATAAGCACACCAAATGTGAACCTTCGTAATCACACGGGCCCATGCTCCACAGGTCTCCAGTGAAGTTGCTCAGCTCTGTTCTTGCTCAAATTCCCCTTGAGCTGTCACAGCACCAGAAGAAGCAGCCCTTCCTCGGGCATGGTGGGAGAGAAGCCTTCAACAGGTCCTCCTACTGTCACTCACATCTACTGGGATTTGCTCTCTGGACAGATGCGAGATGCTGACAGATACAACATGCCAGGCTGGACTATTCGGAAAGCCCCAGAGAAGTCTTCTCCTGCCTGCAGACTCTCCCTATAGGGCATGCCATGGACAAGAGGACTCCAGTTTTGTCGGTACTTTACATATTGAGGACTTCCCCGTCTATTACTTAACCACCACCTCAGAAATCTAATCTTGCTTTAGAGCTAAAGCAATCTTGTCACTCCACTTCAATTCACTTGGGAAAAGTTAAAAAAAGGAATCTTTGGACTCACTGTGAATTTTCAAATCTTATAGGAAAATGATTATGCAGCAATTGCAAAAAAGAAGGGAAGTATTTATTTTCTTCCCCCTTTCATGCAGAAGAGAAAGGAGCGTTGCATACTATTTTGATAATAGAAACCACACTCTTAATAAGAGCATCCAAGAGTGATGATCACACTCACACTGAATATTTTCTTTCATCTCATGGTAACTTATGCAGAATCACCATCTTTTTTATTAAAGCCTTTTATCCAGGGCTAGTAGGTACCTGTGGCACAAAAGGGTCTGAGTTTTATAAATCTATAACATTACTTGGAGACCACACTGAGGACTCTCCCAAGAACTCAGATAAAGACTGCCTTCTGACAACTTATCAAAATATATCAAAACTTAAAATGTGCAGACACCTTAAATTTTCTTTATGGTCAGATGCATTCAAGAGCACAAGGATGTCCTCAACAGCCTTGTTTGTGAAAGCTAAAAACCGGTAGCCACAAAGACTTCCATTAAGAGGGGCTGATTAGGTATAGCATGATATATTCCTACAGTGAAATACAATGCAGAAATTACAAAACAAACTAGACCTCCATGCCGTATCATGTAAAAGTGTTCAGAATATACTGAAAAGTAAACAATGCAAATGCAGGCTCTGAAATCAACAGGTCTAGTTGAAGTGTGAACTCTCCACTTCCCAGCTGAGCAATTTTTGGCAAATTATTCAACCTCTTTAAGCTGGAGTTTCCTCATCTGAAAAATGGGATAATAACAGGACCTACTCCCTAGGGTCCTACGAGGATTAAATACAGTAGCTGACTGAGTAGATAGTAAGCCACTGATATCAAGTAAGCATTGACTACTAGACTGGGAGGGTGGCAGTGTTAGTAAAATCAATAAAACCTCATTGATGACATCATGCTATATTTGCAACCACATCTCACCCTTCATCATTTATCACTCAAAGTGAAGGAAACACAGTTTCCTTCTTCTAACAGAGGGTCCCTTCTGGGGAAAGGGGCTGCCTGTGCACAAAGCAGGATATGAGCAGTGGAGAGTTCTTGTTACTTTTATAATAAAGGTTTTGGTTTTTTTCTGCTTTTGGTTTTGTTTTTAAGGTTGGCCTCTGAGAATTAAACTGTAATTGCATCTCTTAATTAGATTAGAGCAGGGTATGCAAAGTCCACAGGAGACTCAAAAGCCTCTAAGCCTTCAGGACTTGATGGTAACTTGATTGGAAATACTAGCACATCTAAAGAAAGAATGTGACCACTTATGGGCTGGGGGCAGGGGTGTCCCCAAGTCCCAGCAGTTTAGGAAGAATAGAAACAGCCGTGGTGGCAGTGGCACCACTCTGGTCACCTGCTTTTGCTCTTAGTGGTTCTTCAGCCATGCGTGAATTTCACATTTTTATGTACAAATCTGTCACTCTCTCCCTTTATGGGTTCTGAAGGTTTTTTTTTTTTTAATCTTCATTAGAAGGGATTTTGCATTTGCAATATTATGAAAATGCATCTATAATGCCTTCTAGTATTCTTTATCATTTTTGTTGTTTTGTATTGCAGTGCTTCTTTTGCATCATTCTGTATCTGCAATTTATTTCTGTAATTTGTGTATGGTCAGGCTCTAACATCTAGGTTTTTTTTTCCCAAAAGGATAGTCTATGTATATATTATTTTTCAGTTCTAAAATGCTAAAATTGTTATACAAGTCTATTTTTTACATAGGAAAATGTTATGATATGCTTTTAGGTGGGTAAAAAAACAAATTATTAAACTTATACACTTTTGAAAGAAAATAATTTATACATATATATTTTAAAGTTTGTGGAAAAATGGACAGTATTTTTTTTAGTAATTGTTACCTTTGAGCGATGGGATTGTAAGCAGTTTAGCTTTTTTAATTCTTTCAGCATTTTCTAATTGTCTTCACTGAATGTTTTACCTAAATAATAAAAATGTAAGCTAAAACTGTTCAACACCAGCTGTGTTCCAGGTGATCTACTGAGGGCTCAGTATATTTAGGAAGATTAAGACCCGCCTTCAACCAAAGTACAGGGTTTGATAGCATGGACTCTGGGATTTGCATTAAGATCAGGGAAACCTTGAGCAAGTCACTCAACTTTTTCTACCTTAGTTTCCTCGTATGTAAAATGGGGATGAGAACAGTCTCTCTCTCAAGGGATTGTCATGAGAACGTTTGTTGTTTGGGGAAAACAACGCTTATAAAAGTTCTTGGTGGGCATAACAAACATTCAGTCAATGGCACCATGATTTTTCTTACAGGTGAAGACAGGGGAAGCACCCAGAATCACAGGTGCAGGGGTACAGATAAGGGGCAGAATCAGTCATTTCGGGTACAGCAAGAAATTCTACAGGTGTGGCTCATACTCGAGAATGGCAAGAAACAAAGCGGGACTTAGCAATGCACCAGGCTTGGGAAGGTTTTCTGTTCTACACTAGGTAACTTGAACTGGTGAATGTTCGTGTCACAGAATTTGTAACAAATGAGTGATACTGTTAAGAAAGTGCTCGCCAAAGGACCTGCTGATAAAAACACTTTCCACAGACAGCTGTCAATCTCAGGGGGTTTAAAATTCTCTGTCAATTAAATAAGAACATGGCCATGATGTCACCGAGCAAAACATCGGCTATCTCTGCCGCCAGCCCCTCCTGCAGAGACATCTCACCATCACGGCAGCGGGGTCAGAAGCTTATCCAAGCAAGGTGAGGAAGAAGAGTGGATTTCCAAACCTCACACTATCTTGAAATAACCTAGGCTCAAGGCTCTCCTCTCCTCCCTTTCTTTTTAAAGAATACACAGCTCAGGGCAATTCACAGACCTCAGCTGCCTGGCTTTGGAAAGGGGCAGCTGAGTCACTGGGTCTCTAAAACTGCTAGCTCACAGCAGGGCTTGGAAAATCAATACCTCTCTTCTCTCTGAAGTTATCCAAAGTGCTGAGACCTTTAAACCAAACTACAGTAGGTAGATATTACCAACAGTCTTTCACAGCATTAGAAGATGGAAGTTTATTTCCCCAGCAGCCCTGAAATGCAGCAACAAGAGCTATTCTCTAGGATGTAGATGTGTTGAATTTGGCTGTGGCAGTGATTCCCAGAGAATCACAGCTTTGTCAGCAGACAGGTACAAGAGACAGCTAGATTCTATGGCTAATACCCCTACTTTTAAGTAGGGATCGCGGAAGGAAAATGTCCTTAGCATCTTCTCTCTCAGAGAAGCAATATAGTATTGTGGCTATAAGAATGCACCCAACATGTGGGGGCTTGAATCCAAGTGCCATCTCTAAAGACCTGTGTTATATTTGGGCATAATTCTTCACCTCTCTGTGCCTCAACTTTCACATAAGATAACAGGATTCTAACCCGATAAGGGATGCTGGAAGGATTAAGTAAGAGAAAGTATGGGACATACTAATGTTTTCTTTTGATCACATAAGCACCCAATGGAAGTTAGCTATTAATATTAAGAATGTATAATACTAAAAAGTACAACTGCTAGAAAGTCGAAATCACAGAAGTTAATTTCCTATGTAATATATTTGTTTTTAAAATTTGTCTTAATCAGAAATAAAAGCGTTTTGAAGAAGTCTTCAGAATGTTCAAATAAGTCACAGGAAAACTAGGAGAAAAACATCTTTTGGATGGCACGCTTTCAAATAAACGGGATTAACACAAATAAATGGGAACAATAAGAAGTTGCAAGTGACAGCTCCTTGCTCCTCCATTTGTACTTCATGTCTCTCATTTCTTGCCCCTATAGAATGCAAAACTCTTAAAGGGAAAGGGGCTGTGTCTTTCTCTTTGAGGAAAATGAGGAGGGATGATGAGGATGCAAGGAGTCAGATTCTGGCTCTACAGCTGGACAGTGGCAGGGACCCCAAGGCAAAAGGAAATGGTAGCACAGTTACAGAGAGGGAGATGGGAAGCCCTGCAGCCTTCAGGAAGTTCAAGGTTCACACAGGAAGTTGGTCGGGATCCAATAAGTGGTCCTGGGACTTAAGAGTCCCAAAATCCACAAGGTTCCCAAGGTATCCCTGCTGAGGAACCTTCAGAAAAATCCCCTGTGATACAATTTTAACATACCCACACACACACACACACACACACACACACACAAACACACACACACACACACAGGCTGAGGAAGAAAATATCATTGTGTGCTAATGAGAAACCCCCAGACAGTGCAAGAAGTACATATTTTTAAACAAAACACTGGTACACTGGATTTGACAATGAATTTTTTCCAAAATGTGGATTTATTGTCATAAAAAGTCTTATAAAAGCATAAAAATATAAGTGACAATTTAATACTATATTGTAGGCTTCACCTTAAATGAAATAGAACCAGTACCGTTCTAGAAATCCTGGGCTCTCTGGTTGTTATATTAAAACTGATCAAATGCTGAATCATTTCCCTTCCTCTCCCCTTCCCTCTCCCCCCACCCCTCCACCTACAAAGGGAATCCAGGCAGGAAGACTTAATATGAAGACACCCTCACTTGCTCTTTGAAGAATTTTCTTGTAAGATATACAACCCCTTTAAGGTTCCAAGGCAGCTAACGGGGGTTGCTAAGGAAGTGAATGGAAATATAAAATATTCCAAATAAATAATTAGTGATTTCTGAGGGAGCAGGTTCTTTAGATATCTTTTGTCAGGATTTAAAACATTTTAAGGTACCAATAACAGACAAGTTTCCTTTCTTGCTTTACCTCCCTTTTTCTCTTCTTCCCTCCTTCTTTTTTCCCTTTCTGGGTTAAAGCAGAGATGCAGGATCTTCATGTAGTGAGCTAGAGAGGGAGATTTTTAGCTTCTCTGTTTGTGCCCAGCTAGGTAGAAAGACACAGAGCAGAAACCAAGCCCTCTGTCTCCACATAAGCCAGTGGAACTCTCAGTGTGTCTGTTTTATTGGTTGTGCTTTGACGAAAGATTGCAACTGAACAGAAGAGTCTTGAAATAGACATCTGTTGTTTTGGCACCAGCATCCGTTTCTCTTCTTTGATAACTATATCCTGGGTTTGCTCAGGGAAAATGCCCACACATCTCATTCTCTGTGCATCCAGGGAAATGGACTCCCACCTCTGATCTAGAGAGGCAGAGCTCCAGCCTCACATCCCCCTGGCAACAGTGACTGGTTTATGGATGGAGTATGACCACATCAGAACCCATAACCTTCAGTGAGACTTCAGCAGAGACACATCTGCACTTGAGAGGAAAGAACCAGACTGACACCCACTTACATACAACACAAGGGGCTGCATTTTGAGAATGCAGCCAACCACCTCGGATGCAGAAGAATCCAGAAGTAGAGATCTGGTGACACTCCTTAAGCCCTAATTAAGTCACACCTGAGAAAAGATTTCCCCCTGGACTTCTCAGGTATATGAACCATTAATTGGTTCAGGTTTGAACTGGGATTTCTGTCTGTTATAACCAGAATAATCCTGATTGATTGAGTTCTGCAGCTGAAACTGTTTATCAAACCACTAGAAAAGAATTTCTTTAAAGGCATTCTAACATATTTTGATTTCTAGCAATTTCTTTCTTCTGGTGGATGAGAGGGGGAAAGACTGTAAAAGACACACAATTCCAAGAAAATCTAGGAGGAGCAAGGCAAATTAAAAGAAGGGCTTTTCAGCACCGCAATACATAGATGAATGAGAACCAGTATGATAGAACAAATTCACTGTGTCTCTCTAAATTAGGGAATAGTGACTCTTAGCGGCTCTGGGTGAGGTCCTGAGATTTGTAGCCTCAAATCACCATGCAATTTTCAGATTTTAAATAGGTAGTGTACCCATTTAATATCTGACATGTCTTATAATAATATTTTCTATTATTACATGTCAACACATACCCACGGTAACATGGTTTGTCCACTATTTGTCCATATTAAGAGGACAGGAATGCTAAGAAAAAAAAAGAAAAATGCCACCTGGAAATATTCTGATTCTGAACACAAATGACGAAATTGGCTAAAAAGTGGGTAGAGAAAAAAGATGCATAATTATATTTGGGTTTGATTTAAACATGGCTCTAAACATCTGTTTGGTGTCTGTTTAATGGTTACTGAAAATGAACTCTTTTTCACAAAGCCTCCTATTTTCTGATATAGGGACAAAATTACAGTGTTAATCCACATTAGAAAGAGTAAAAAGCCATTCACATCTTCAATTTCAGGAAGCGTCTGACCTCAGACCCAGCTTATGTCACACAACCACCACCTGGTGGCAATGTACTTAAATAACAGGGATAGCTGAGAGTTACATAAACATCTTTGAAACTGACCCCAGCAATATTAAGGGCATCTTATGGCACCAGATCAAAACTAGATCTTCCTTTCAGAATGGGTATTTAAGAACCAGGGAATTAACATACCAGAATTCTGAGCAGGGGTGGGATAATTATAAAATATAGGCAAATATTAATGGCAACAGTGAATATATCAGCATTTTCCAAAGAGTGGCACAAGTCCAGGTGGTACATGAAAAGGCCAAGCTAAGGAAGAGATGGTTGAGCAGAGGCCTAAATGAAGAGAGGGTGTAACTCCTGCAATTATCTGAGGAAAGACCATTACAGGCAGAGTGAGTGGCACTGCAAAGGCCCTGCGGCAGGGCCATGTTAGCTTCTTGGTTACAGAAAGGTCAGTGCAGCTCAAGCAGAGAAGCAAAGTGAAGAGGTCTAAGGAATGTAAGTTGAAGTGGTAGGCAAGGGTCAGATCTCATAGCGCCTTGTGGTCAGGACTTAGAATTTTTTTCTAGGTTGACAGGAAACCACTGGAAAATTAAAAGTAGGGGAGTGATATGGTCTGCTTTGTGTTCTAAAAGGATCACTGACTCTGATTGCTGTGTAAAGAGCAGACTACAGAGGGACAAGAGGGTTTGTAGGAGCAAGTGGAGAAATCTGCAACTGCTTAGACAGACAAGGGATGAAGGTAGGACCAAATAGATATGTATTTTTAATGTGTATTAATATCTCCACCTCATCAAAAATATTTATGGTAATAACACAGTCTTTACAATTATTTAATAAAATTGTTATTTTTCATGCAAAAAAACAATATAAGTTGGTACATCTATATGGCAAAAACTGCAAGAGAAAAAACTCATGACTAAAGCTTATGAGACATTGAACTCTTGATATCAAAATGCACTATTAAAGAGTCACATAAATTTTCTGTGTTCTAAAATATCCGTGTGATCTCCTAAAATTATTGTGTTCTAGTTGCAAAAAATAGTATGCCTAGTCATTTCTTTTATCCTTCCTACCAGGTTCACTGCTTGATAAAAGTGAATAAATAGTCATACTATAACCATATTCTTATGTTAGCTACTGTGGCAGACAGCTGACTGTCCCCCAAACTTGTTCTCCCCTCCTTCTTGGACATAGAGCCATACAATATGTTTACCAGATGCCTTTACAGCTGGATGTGGCCATGCAACTAAATTCTCACCAATAGAATGTGAGCCGAAGCTATATATGTAACTTCTGTCTCACTTGCTTAAGAGGAAACTGCTTCCCCAACTTCTACCCTCTTGCTTTTCCTCCAGGCTGGAAAGTAGATGTAGTGGAGTTTCCATTCTGAGTATGTAGACTAGAAAAACCTCAAAGGCAAGGATTCTCAACTGCAGTTCTGCACCCCAGGGAACATTTGGCAAGCCTGTAGAAATTTTTGGTTGACACAATTGGGGATGGGAAGCTACCAGCATCTAGTGGGTAGAAGCCAGGGATGGTGCCAAACATCCTACAAGGCACGGACCAGCCCCCCACAACAAAGACTTTTCTGGGCCAAAGTTGAAAAACTCTGCTCTAGCCAACATTTCTCAAAATTTCTGCATATAAATTACTCAAGTAATTTCTTAAAATGCTAACTATGATTCAGAAAGTTTCAGATGGGAACTGATATTCCTCACTTCTACAAGCTCTGTGGGAGATAGCAGAGCAAAGATGGAAAGAACTTGGTTCCCTGAATGATCTCCTGCAGCACACCTGCCCCACCAGTTTGGGTAGCTCTAGTGGTATGTGCAGGGCTGATACTCAAACATGTAACCCTGTACTTGTGAACTCATTCTTGTTAGCTTATTGTTCTCTCTAAGTGGTTGTTAGTCATGAAGCACTGATTGTTACAGACCTAGAATATCAGTGTCCATTACACAAGAGTGCATTCAACTTCTATTTCATTTAAGCAACTGTATATTGGGGTCTCTTTGCTATAGCAGTTTAGCTTTTACATTACAGTCACCATCTGTAAATAGTGGATGGTTACATAGCACTCCTCTCCATTTATGTTGCTGTTAAGCAGGAGACTTCAAGAGCCCAGGAGGTGATATATTCCAGAAAGATAGGAAAGATAAATGGAAGACAGGAAACAAGATGGTGACTACTAGAAATATCAGAGGGAGGAATACTAGTTTCCTATTGCTGCTATAACAAATTGACACAAACTATTACCTTACAATTCTGGAGGTCAGAATTAGAAAACGGGTCTCAGTGGGCTAATAAAGTTTCAGCAGGGCTGCATTACTTTTAGAGGCTCTAGGAAAGAATCCATTTCCTTTTCCAGAATCCATTTCCTTTTCCTTTGCCACTCCATTCCTTAGTTTGTGGACCTCCTCCTCCAATCTCAAAAGCAGCAATAGTAGGTTGAGTCCTTCTCATGCTACCATCCCCTTGGTTCTCTCTCTTCTGCCTCTGCTTCTACTTTTAAGGACCCTTGTGATTTAAGGACCTTTGGATTATCTGGATGGGGCCCATCCAGATAATCCCACCCAGATAATCTCACCCAGATAATCCAAGATCATCTCCCACCCTGAGATCAGTATTTAGCAACCTTACTTCCATCCGTAACCTTAAATCCCCTTTGCCACATAAAATAACATAATCACAGGTTCCATGGATTAGGACATGGACATCTGGGGGGCCATTAGGGATTTAGAAAGCAGGCAAGATAGGCAATTAGAAGGTGGGAAATTAATATGCAAGACTGGATGCACAGGAATAAAGAGATGATAAATCAACTGAGAGCAAATTTAAGAATCTTCTGGTCACCTCCAAAGCTCATCAACTGCAGGGCAGTCCTAAGAAACGAGGGTGTCCTAGTGGATTTGTATGTTCTTTCAGTACAAAAGAATGAAGCATCAATGGTCATGATCCAGGTGAAAGAGTTCTGCAGACTGAGGTTGTCCAGGTATTCTCAGAATCTTTATGCAGTCTGCCCTCAGAATGTGTGATGTCCATGCTTTATCTAATAGTTTCTGTAAATTAAACCTCTTAATCTAACTTTATGATAACAATGCTTGTCCTGTATTTCAGGTGCTCCCTGGAGTGCAACATTCCAGAAAACCAATTACCAGGGGGAATTCATGTAAACGTGCATGGATTAGTAACAACTCACATAAGTAGAGAAAGCAGTTCCCAAGACATCATCCTTATTCTATCCTTGCAAAATCTCTGTGGAGTTGATGAAAGTTGTTGTTGCCATTTTAGAGACGAGAAAACAAAGGCCCAAAGGAAATATCTTTCCACCTGACCATGCACATAAAGAAAGTATTCCCCGAACTCAGACTCAAATCCTTAACTTTTCATTCCAGATGCACCTTTCTTTTCAAAATACCACATGCCCTCTGACAGAGGGGTTTAGGCAGTTTGACTCAAATATTTCCTGGGCTCCAGGGACACTCAGAGCTCTAACCCCCTCCAGAGGCCTTAACCTGAAGGCACAGGGAAATGTGTGTCTGCATGCTACAGTGAATAACACAAATCAGTCACAGGGTCTCTGTGTAATTGTTTGATTATTAATCGGCAACTATGTCATTTAGATAATGCATTTAGAGAAGTGTAATCCAAACTAATCTTGGAGTATAGTGGTCTACCAGGAATTATCCAGGCCCTTCTCCGAAAACTTCTGTAAGGACCAAAAGCTGTGTGTTGCAGTAGAGACACCTGGCTTAAAACAGCCTGCTGAGAGGTCCTGGGGCTATTGCTTGTCCTCTATAAGCCTCATTCTTTATACCAGTAAAACTGGGATAAAAAAGCATCTACTTTCCAAGGCTGCTGTGAGGAATATATGAGATAACGTGTGCTCTGTAGAAACCTTTTGGGGAGACTTAGATAACACAGCTTGTTCAAATCGGTTTCTCTTTTTTGCATCCCAAATAGCCTTGCAAAAATAGCATGTGGAAAAAGCTTAGAACAATTGTGTCTCAGTTTGCCAGGGCTGCTATGAAAAATATCACACCATGGGTTGGCTTAAGCAACAGGAATTTATTGTCTCGCGGTTTTGGAGGCTGGAAGTACAACATCGAGGTAATGGCAGGGCTTGTTTTCTCCTGGAGTCTACAGCATTCCAGCAATCCTCCGTCAGGTGGTGAGCTCTCTCTCTCTCCTTGGGTCTGTTCCTCTGATTTCTGCTTACTTGTGGTTTTTGGCTTCTACTGAATGACTGCGTCCAAATTTCCTTTGCTTATAAAGACTCCAATCACATGGAATAAGACCCACTGTGATTCAATTTGGCCTCATCTAAATAGGATCTTCAAAGATCCTACTCTTAAATGAGTCCTCACCTAACTAATAATAGCATCTTCAAAGGCCCTATCTGCAAACGGGTTCACATCCACAGGAACATGGATTAAGACTTGGACATGTCTTTTGAAAGAGACGTGAGTTCTTTGAAAGAGCCAGAGTTCTTAAGAAACATGAGTGTCATTTCTTTTCGGAAGCCTGGAGTTTTACAAGAAAACTTAGCACAGTGCCTCACACACTCATTCTTTTAATAAACTGTCATTAATTGAGTGTCTATTATGTGCTAGGCACTGTTCTAGGCATGGGCAAAGACCAAGACAAACAAGATTCCTACTCTTGCGAAGAAGACATAAGTAATTAAAATGACTTTGGAGAGCAATTTATGTTCTGAAGAAAATAAAACAGGATAATACGATCAGAAATGGAGGAGGGTCTTTAAATTTAAAAATCTTTTAATTGTAGTAGCATATATACAACTCAAAATTGCCCATTTTAACACCATTCAAGAGCAGAATTCAATTGTATTAATTATATTCATAATATTGTGCAGCCATCACCAACATCCATTACCCCAATTTTTCAACTCCAACAGATACTCTGCACTCACTAAACAGTAAATCCTCTTCCCCTCACCCCCGATCCCTGGTAACCTTTAATCTATTTCCTGTCTCTATGAATTTGCATATACTAGGTAATTCATAAAAGTGAAATCATACAATATCTATCCTTTTGGGTCTGGCTTACTTCACTCAACATGATTTCTTCAAGGTTCATCCATGTTGCAGCATGCTTCAGAACTTCATTCCTTTTTATGGCTGAACATGGCATCATTATTCACAGTAGCCAAAAGGTGGAAGCAACTCAAGCGTCCATCAACAGATGAATGGATCAACAAAATGCATTTGCACAAAAGGGAAAGGCCTTTTGAAGAGCTTAAACTTGAGTCAACACATGAGGGACAGATAAGCAGACCCCAGCTGCTTAAGGATCTGGAGGCACAACATTCCAAGAGGAGGGAAGAGAGAATTAAAAGGACCTAAAGTGGTAATGAGTTTGGCATGCTCCCAAAATAAAAAGGAAGCCACTTAAACACAGATTGCTAAAGTGGGCAAGGCACTTCAGTTTGCCTGTCCTGTTTATAGACCAACCCAACTGTAGAGGGGAAATCAGAAGCTTCCAGCGGGCAAATGCTAAAACTTTTATTCACTCCTATGATTCCGGAAGACAACATTTCCAGTGGAAAAGAGCTTCAAGGCAAATAAAAGGAAATGCTGTATTTTGGAGGCCAAACACCTGGGTTTGAATCCCACCTCTATCACTTTGAGCCAGTTACTTAACCTCTCTGTACCTCAGTTCCCTCACCTGTCAAATGTGGGTAACAACAGTACTTACCTCACGTGGTTCTTGTGAAGCCCGAATGAATTCAGTGCTTGGAGCAGTGCCCGGCACATGTAAATGCAGTATGTGTCTGCTATCACCACTGCTACTGTTATTCTTTCAGATCCAAATTTTCATGTCTTTCTCCCATTCTAAAATAATCATCACTTGTCCCTGATTTTGATTTCTGCTTTGTAACATGAATGCATCTGCATATACTAATTTACACTAATTCAACTGCCAATCCATAACGTTATGCAGTCCTACCCCTTCCTGAATTTGAGGTATAGGGCAGCCAGCACCCCCAAAGAATTAAAACACAGGCTAAAGAAATGAATATGAGCAGTTAACAGTTGTCTCACCATCCTTCCTTTCCTCAGTCAAATGAAACACAGAAACTAAGAAAACCTTATATATTAAGTTTAGCACTTTGATCATGTTTATGTAAACAATATTTTCGGACCACTCAAAAACAAGTGACCTCAATTTAGGCAGCAACGAATTCCACCCCCCCCACACACACACAAAAAAAGAAAGAGATAAGAAAAGCAGGGAGAAAAAAAGAAGGGAGGGAAAAAGAAAAAGAAAAGAAACATGCTATCCTAAAAAAGGGGTCTGTTTTTCTATTTATTCCTATTCTCTTTGATGTCCCTAGCAAAGCATTTAAAATTTTGTTCTCATGAGTTCCTTGCAATTTTAGCAAATTTCTTCTTGTGTACTTGGTTCTGGTTAGTATTGAATATTTTCTCCCATTATATTTTCAAAATTGTTGATGCAGGCATATAGGAAAACTACATATAGATTTTGCATAGCAATTTCCTTACCAACCACCTTAATGAATTCTACTATTGTTCCTAATAGATTCATGGGGGGATTATCTTAAAGTTTTCCAAAAATGAGATCAAACTACTGAAATGGTGATCACCCTACCTCTCCCCTTTCTGCTTCTCTTTCTTCTCTAATTGCATTACCTAAGTATTCCTGAATAATATTAAAGAATAGTGAGAATAATGGGCATTGCGTTCTTTTTCTCGATTTAAGGGGGTCTTTCCTAGTGCTACACCATTAAAGATGATTCTGACTTTTCATATGATCCTATTTTATTAGCAGGTTGTTCTAAAAATCAGGAATAGGAATTTAATTTTACAATTTATCAATAAAATAAATCATACATTTCTCATTTTCCCATATCAATATTAGAGTTCCTAAGATTGAGCCATCCTTCCATTTCTGCAATAAATCCCACTTTGTCATGGCTGGTAGTATCTTGCAGTGTAGTCATTTACATGCCCATTTCTTCCCTGGATGAGCTCTTTCAGCTCCTTGGCCATGACTGATTCATATTTGACTGCAGTACATATCACTGAGTTGACAATCAATACATGTTTAATGAATAAATAAATAAATGAGCAACTAAATAATAAGTGCACTGAACCTCCCCAAACGAATCCTTTGTATCTTTTCTAGGGTTAAAACATGGAGTTAAGAGATCACGTGCCTGTTCCAGAGTGGACCTTCATATGTCCAATGAACATCCAATTTAATTCGCAACCACTTCTTCTAACAACAGAACCAATGAACCCCTCTTTCTCCATGAGGACACCATTTCCTATAGCTTCAGTGCCACCACTACCCCAAGACAAAGTAGTATCTGTATCACCCAAACCCGATTAGAATATTTTGCAACTATTGCTTTAGGAATGGCACTTGACCCAAGCTAGACCAAAGGCATCTCCAGGAATTTCCCACAGAAGTTCTTAAGAAAAATTGTTTCCAAAAGGATTGATAAACATAAAACATGTTTGTCTAGGGTTTCTGCTACCATCTTGCCTAAAATGTCATAAGACCACCTATTTGAAAATGAAGCCAGGTAAAGACAAACACGGTAAATGAAAGGAGAAAGACAGAGACCTAGTGACATCATTTAAGGTCCTGGAGTCAGTTTTGCCTGAATCCAGCTAGACCCTAGACTTCCCAATCACATAAAGCTAATAAATATTCTGCTTTGCTTACAATAGTTTAAATTTGATTTCTACCATTTGCAACCAAAAAATATCAGCTAATTCATATGTTGCTTTGCTTCCCTGTAAATATGTCTTGTATATTCTTAAATAAAGGTTTGAAAAAATTCTTTTAAAAGGCAATCCTAACTAGCTGATGTTAAAAAAAAATCAACTGCCTGCTTATAATTAATGGCAAGATGGGCTGAAAGGCTCCCTTAGTGAATTACAATTTCAGATTGAAATTCCCAAGACAGTTACAGAGGAGCTTGTTAACCCACAGAAACCGATAGAATCAAGAGATTACTTTTAACAGGGAGGTGGTTCAATCAGTTCCAGAGATATCATCCATTATGCAAAATTGAAACCTTTAAAACTTTCTAACATGTAACCCTCAACTTTAAAGTAAAAATGCCTGATATGATTCATACAATATCAAAAACATGTTATGACAGCTGGAGAACATCAACGAAAGCAGCCAAATCTCGAACAATCCTGAATTCTCAAATGCATTAAGTTCTGCAAAAAAAAACTGAAGGCAAACATGTCCTTGGGAGCCTTCCTGCTTCTGGACTTATACAGGGCACACAGCAACAGTTCCTGCTGGAAGCTCAAGAAAATATCAGTGTAAGCTCTAAGAGCCTGCAGACTCCACTACCCCATTCCATTTGTTGAGAATTCTGGCTGCAGTTACCTCATGAAATCATACTCTTCTGCAGCTTAAGTCACAATAGACCAAATTCTGGAATCTGGTTTTGATTGTATTCTGGCGAGCTACTTAAGAGCTGCTTTAGGGTTTGAAATCCCTCATTCAGACATAATCTTGAAATACAAGACTATCTTCAAATGAAAAAATGTATTACAGCTTTCTCTTCAGGGCCTTCAGTACTGATGGGTAGAATAAAAGGAAGGAAGTGAAGGAAAATGGAAGGGAAAACAAGAGAGAAAGGAAGAAGGGGAGAGAATGAGAGAAGTAAAAGAATTTACCATGTCACAGATTCTGCATGAGGCACATTAAATGTCATTTAATTTCATCTTCTGGAAGTAGATAATATTGAGCTAATTATGCAGATGAAGAAACTGAGGCTTAGTTATATTAAATATTTGACTTGTCCAAGGTCACACAATTGAGGTTGCAGTGAGTTCTTACTTAGAAATATGAAAATATGCTCTAAAGTATGTTGCTTTTATTTTGCCAACCTGAAAGCTTTAATACAGAAGAATGCACTAGAGCCAAAGTATTTGAGTAGGTGAATGGATCCTATGGAGATAATATTGCCTCCTCATCTAAGAAACAGGTTAAAACAATTTATGTAATGTGATGTCCAAGAGAACTCATATACGGCAAAGCAAAGCCTAGAACCCAATCTTTCTAACTCTCAGTCTTACTCATTACACCCGACCAGAATCTGTTTTAGAAGTGCAAGTTATCTATACAGAATAAATACAGGCACTCCTGAATAATGAACAAACAACTGAAAATGTTGCCACCTTCAAGAAAAATTTAACTGGGAACAAAAGGAAATTTATTTGTGAATTTTATTTTTCTGCCTCAATGTTCCTATTTATATCAAGCTCTTTTTCTTGTTGTTGCAATATATCTGGGAGGTATTTCCCCCATGCTGTTGCACAATCCATAAAGAGGAAAAATTTAAAGCTAAAATAACACATGTAAGCCACAATTCTGGCAACTACAAATGGTATGGGTATGCCAATTACTTTCCGAAATGACTTTAAGCCAGAGGTCACAAACTGGTAGCCAGCTGGCAGTATACGGCCCACAGATGTGTTTGTTTGTTCCACAGTGTTGGCCCACGCAGTGTTTTTAAAAATTTTCAATTTGTTGCCAACGTTAAAACTCAGAAGATTTCAGATCAAAATTTGGATTTCCAGTTTCTCTTACAAGGTGGAAAATCTGGTAACCCTGATGTCATATTTCCACATGGAAAAGAGTAGCTGGAACAGAGCAATGGCTGCCCCCTGTAGACAGAGCATCTTTGTCCCAGTTTCTCCCCACCTAATCTATTTCATTCATTATATGACCCAGGTAGGCCCTGAAAGCATGTGAGCCTATGACCCTTGGTTTAAAAAGTTAGGCAGCTGCAGACTTCAAAGTCAATCATTATCAGACTTTTCCCAAAGTCATTCCCAGTAAGAGACTCTTTAGTCAACATTGTGTCAGCTGAGATGGAAGGTAAAGTGTAGAAGAAACCAAAATGATTTGAGAAATAGAAAAACCCAGTGGTCAGGTCAAGTTGGATTTCTGCTCGAGGATATTCATTTTGTCTAAAAAATGCATTTGCTGATATTATTTCATTTATTTCTCCCCACAATCCTGCAAGGAGGGAAATATTCTCAAATAAAGATGAAGTTGAATGATGTTAAATAAATTATCTAAGCAAGATCATTCAACTAGGAAGTAACAAAGCCAAGATTTGAACAGTTTTTTCTACCGACAAAGACCATACATTTGGAATAATGAAAAATGTAAAGCCCTGAAGCTTGTTTCCACCACAGGGCCTTTCCACTTGCTGCTGCCTCTATTTGGAAACCACATGTGGGTATTTTACTTCTTCATTTCATGTAGGTCATCTCCACAGAGAAGTTTTCTCTAATCATCCTATTTATAATAACGCATGTGTATGCACACACACACACACGCACACACACACACACATACACACACACACACACACACCATACACACACCAATTATTCTCTAGCTCATACTATTCAAAGTGAGGTGTGGGGAGCAACCAGCAGCATCAGCAGCATCTGGTAGCATGTTGGAAATGCAGAATCTCATGACCCACCCCAGATCTACTCAATCAGTACCTGCAAGATTGCAGGTAATTGGTATGCACTTAACAGTTTGTAAAGCATTGCCCTAAACAAGCACTGTCCAATAAAAATATAATATGAGCCCCAGATGTAATTTAAAATTTTCTAGTAGCTACAGTAAAAAAGAAAAAAGCAGATGAAATTAATTTCAATAATATATTTTATTTACCCTACTATGAATAGCAAAATTGAGCAATTTAGCTTTCTTTGATTCATGCTAAGTGTTCAAAATCTGGTATCTTACATGTATAGCACATTTAAATCTGGGCATTTCACACGTGCATAGTGGCTACTGAATTGCACAGGGGAGCTCTGGGCCATCAATTACTTTATTTTTCTTTACCGCCTTTATCAAACCAGAAATTTTCTACACATTTATTTGCATAGTTTTTGTTTGTTTGTTTGTTTGTTTGTTTTTGTCTCCCCTTCTCCTCTCCTAAACGTCCACTCCAGGACAACTGGTGCTTCATCGGTCTTGTTCCGCCTTTTGATCAGCAACACCTAAACGTGTTAGGCACATGGTAAATATTTATTAAATATTTGTTGAATGTAAGAATGAACGACTGATATGACCTTTCCTGTGCTTAGTGGGCAGCAAAGTGATGTGGTAGAAGGAATACACACTTTGAATTTGGACAGATGTGGGTTCAAATCACAACTCAGCCACTGACAGCCAACGGACGGACGTTGAGAAATTGTTTAACCTCTAAGCCAGCTGTACAATGGGAACGCTGCGATGCAGCTCACAGGATTATCACAGCACTCAAATGTGATAATGCACTACTAAAGTGCCAAGCACCACAGTGGGAGGCACTCAATAAATGCCAGTGCCTTTCCTTCCCCTTCATTCTCTCTCCAGAGACTAGGTACAAATAACGCTGCTGACCAGTGTCTTCTGGGTAGCACGGGCATGACTACTGAAACTCTTTTCCTGAGTTGTTTCCCACCAGCCAATGGGATATGTGTATTAGCTGTTGACAGTGGAGACAACTTGAAATCACAGAGCATGAGTTCCCATCATCCTGAAGCTGAGTCGTTTCCAAAGTAAACTGGTCGCAGTTACTGTATAGTGTGTAAACTGTGAGGGAGGAAACAGCTAAAATAGTGTCTGTCACTTTAATGAGCTCTGCAGTAGCATCCGCTGGTCTACCAGGATGCCCCATCCCTTGAAAGACTGGAAGGTCTCTGCCCAGACGGCCCATATTAGCTCATACAGAAAGGTATGTTGTGGCTTTGCTCCTTTTATGCATGGGTGTGCGTGGGGGGAGGTTAATCTACCCTCATTTATTAATCACTGGTCTGTGTCAATCCAGTAAGTAAGGCTTTCTCCTCCACAGCTTACACACACATGCATCCTAATCCATTAGTCTATCTTGCCCTGATAATCTGATGCACATGTTCTAATATCAAATGTGTTTTTAAATCACATTAAACCAACAGCAGAGGAGCAAAGCAAAACCCGGATTTAGAGATCACTGGAGTGACACCAAGGAAATAAAAATGCGAGGACTGTTTAGTCAAATATGAAGAAACCACAAACCAGCTCTGCAGAGAGCAGCCCCAATTCCTTCTTGCTCTCCCTCTTGCTGAAAACCCAAGAGAAAAACACTTGCAGAATTAGTAAGCTATTGGAAAAACACATAACAACAATAAAAACAAATAAAAGTGGAAAAATTCAAAACCTTTAATCTGTGGATCCCTAATTAGGTACATAGGAGAGTAAGATTCCAGATAGGCTACGAGGTACCCAGGAAGGGAGTATACCATTTGAGTACAGATGCTACCATCTAAAAGTTGGACCAGGGAATCAAAAGGATGGGTTTCTTTTGCTGGTTTGAATCAATGCTTCTGTTTTCTTCTCTTCAAAATAGTGAAAATATCCTTGGTCTTCCAACAAGGGAGAGAGAGGGGGGATCCTGAAGAGACTGAGCGAATGAAAATCTCACAACTGCTTCTCAAAGCCCTGATGTCTGTATTAAGGCTGTTGAGCTATCCAAGACCAGACTGGGCACACCTGGTTCCTGCAAGTCCAAGGACCTTCTAGGAGTCTTCAGAACAGCCAAGTTTGGGTGGCTAATGTTAAATAGACACATATTGTCAGGAAGCTTTTTTAACCTAAGAGAACTTCTTCCAATCAGCACTGCCAAACATTTATAAGGATTGGAGAGACACTGAGGTAGGGGATTAAGGATACAGAGATACCACATGACCCTCTTAAGTGAGGATCAAGTGAAGTTAGTTCTAGCCACCCCTCTTCAGAATGACACTTCTAATGGTGGCTACCAAATACTGACACTGAGTCTCAAATACCACAAGCAATCGCTGGAAGCTGGGATTACCATAACGCTGGAATAACAGCTTCAGGAGCCATGCCGTAACAGCGAGACAATTTATATACCTTCTCTTCTCAGCATCAGTACAAAGCACATGGAAAAACCTGCCATGTTCTCTCCATTCAGAAAATCCCCAGACCCTACGATGGGACTTGCTGACATTCATCCTACCACATACTCCTCATGAACTCTAAGTCATCTGAATAAAACACCCCCTTCTCTTTTTCCAGCAGCTGCAAAGCAGCCCAAATAGTTTGTTAAGATTTGATCATTATGCCTCTCTCTCCCCCAAAGGGCATCTGACACTTCTTACAAGCTACAGCTTTAAAATTAGAATTGGAAAAAGCCACAGTCACCCTCCTAGGGTCAAAGCTACACCACAGAGGAAGCTAGAACATTCCTACAACCAACAAGTAAACAACTGAAACCTTCTCAGACATCATACCCCTTCTTTATTTTGCTGTTGTTGCATTAATCATCCTAACACCTTTTTAATTATAATCACAAACTGGAAGCCATGGCTTGTGATGTTCTAAATACTGATTTTCCAGTTAAATTAGGCATTTGCTGTCTTATGTTTTGATAGGAAGGGGCTGTTTGAAGCCTCCTAAAATATTGCAATTAGTTCTCTCTGTTGAAACAGACAAGACATTAACAGACACATTTGCTATTTCAGTTTAATGCGCTGGAATGTTTATGCTGAAGTGTACTCCTCTCAAGCTTTTAAAGCATAAAGCATATTTTTTAAAGTGGAAAAAATCAATCATAACATGCATATTTATTATACATTTCTAAAGTTAAGTTACTCTAAAACTTTCCCAGGCTGTAACTTGAATTTAGAAAGCATGTCTCTTGAACAAGAAAGTGACCTGTCAGGGAAAGATCCTTATTTACCTACTGGCTCTGTTAAGATGATAACATCATTTTCACTGACAAAGTCCCTGTTTCTGTTTGACAGTTGCAATTAATTACTGAAATGCAACAGAGATGGAGCCAGCCAGCCAGTTCTGTTTTCTAGAGGGATATAAAACAGGTGAAAAGTGCAGGAAGTTTGCATTTTGGACATCTGAAACAGAGTGTTGTTTTAAATGTCATGGTTGGCAAGAAAGCTGGATTATTAATTTATTTTACCTGCACTTAACTTCCTAGCCCCTCTCTTCTCCCTTCCTTTCACCATGGTAGACGGTGGAAAAGGAAATAGATGAACATCTCATAATACACAAGCTCCAATCTGTTGCGAAGGAGGTGCAGGTTAGAACCCGCACGAGTGGGGGGCATAAAAAAGCTTTTAGGGCACCAACTGTCGTGCAGAAATTGATACCTCTGATGCAAAACCAACCTAGTATTCATTCAGCCAAAAGGGACAGAAAGTTCTGGAGGTGAGAAACATACTCAGTCTTTACTAGAAAGCCAAAACTCACCAGCATCATGTTTTTAACTGTCCCCTATTCATTCGGCTCTAACCTGAAAATGCTATAGTTGAATTCCAGCCACGCAAATGCGTTTGGGGTCGATTTTGATAGATTCCAGGGGATCTCAAAGCTCCTTAGTCAATCTAGCTACCCTGGTTCATTCCTCAGTGTCGCCAGCACAGAAAGATGCTCAGAGCCCAGCAAGAGTCTGAGTTAGGAAACACCCCGCGGGCACCAGCGCTGGGGATTCCCAGGCTCCTAGCAGGGCAGATTCGGAAACCATCTCCATACATCAGGAGTGGGAGGCAGGGCAGGGTGATACCTCTTTCCCTCGCCTTGAAATAAAGTGATTCTCAGCCAGTGTCCAGCCCTCTCGGCCGGTCCTCCTAAACAGCCCCGCCAGGGTTTGCAGGGCCCTCGTGGTGTTAAGGGCTCTCGGGACGGTGCCTGGATTCCTAAGGGTACGGAAAGTGGGCAGTTTCCTCTTCAGGGTGTCTCCCATGCCTCTATCCCCATTCCTCCGAACCCAGGATCCTACCTGTACCACTCCAGCCCCTTTTCGTAGTTCCTGTCGAAGAAGTGCGGCTCTACACCCACTGCCCTCACGTCCGGGTGTACTCGGATCGCCTCCAGCAGCGCACGGGTCCCCCCTTTCTTGACCCCGATGATAAGCGCCTGTGGCAGCTTCTTCTCCCCGTAGTCGGGGGTACTGGCGGTGCCGCTCCTCTCGCTGCTCCCGTTGGCCGCCCTTCGGCCTGCGAGCTCCTCGTCGGTGGTGCTGGACTCCTGAGCTTCCCTCTCCAGCAGCGCGCTCTGCGCCGTGATCATCTCGCTGGGGGCCAGCGGGGTCCGGAGCCAGGCGTCCCGGGCGCCTCCGCCGCCGCTTGCCAGCCCCCAGCCGTCTGCCCCGGGGGCAGCGGGCTGCTCCGGGGGCTCGGGGGGCTCCCCACGGCTCGCGTTGTCCGGCGGCGGCGCAGGCGGCTGCGAGCGGGCGCCGAGGCGCACGGGGGGAGGCAGCAGAGAGGGTGGCGGCGAGCTCGGCGGGGGCTCGGCGGCGGCGCCCGGTGGCTCCTGCAGTGCCAGTGGGAATTGCAGGGAGCCCGAGCCGCCCAGAAGGCTGTAGCACAGGTAGGTGACGGACAGGGACAAGGTGCACATAAAAAGCAGCTTGCGCGCCGGCGGCCCCTTAGCAGAGGCTCCGGGCGGTGGCAGCGCGGCAAGAGGCGGAGGCGGAGGCGGAGGAGGTGCGAGCCACGGGGCCATCGCGGCTCCCGGCTCGCGGCGGCGGCGGCAGCCCCCGGCGCTGCCCGGACATGGTTTCAGCCGCCGCCCCCGCCGCCGCCGCCGCCGCTGCCCAGCTGCCCCGGCTGCATGAAGCGACGCCGCTGCGCCCCCGGCCCTGGCCGCTGTCCCGCTGCGCCGGGGGAGAGCCCGGCCGCATGGCCTTTCGCCCCAATCTCCCCGCGGAGTCCGGGTGGCCCCCCACCCCCCCTCAGCCTCTGGCAAGGGGACCGAGGGGGGCGCGCGGACCTGCCGGCTGCACCTGCTCCGGCTGCAGCACCCCTGCTTCCTCCGCTCCGCCGCGGCTCTTGCTTCAGCCTTTGCCGCCCGCCGCCGCCACGCGTTGTTGCAGCCCGGAGTTCCTTCCCCGCTGCTAACTTTCTGCCGGGAGAGAGGAGAGGCGCGGAGGGGAGGAGGAGGGGGCCGGGCGCGCGCCCGGCGCCGCCGAGGGAAGGGGGTGCGCCTAGCGCGCGCCTGCGAAGAGGGGCGCGGAAGCGGAGGCGTGCGCTAGGGCTGGGGCATCCCGGAGAGCGGAGATCGTGCCTTCCCCACCACCACCACACTTGAGCTGTTCCCTGCCCAGCCTCGCGTGCTTCCTCTCTCCCGAGATCCTGGGACGCCGCGTTCGCTCCATCCGTCTCCCAATACTTTCAGGGAGGAAGAGCCCAATGCCGGCTGTTCGTACAGCGCACTGGGGAGCTCGAGGCCAGCGGGTGGCGAGCTCATGTCTCCCGTTTTCCTCTGGGATTTCAGAGCCACTGGCCCATCCCCGACCCGCCCTTCCCTCATCCTATGTATAGCACCGCTTTTGGGGCCCAGGAATGATCCCCCACCCACCCATCCCAACTTCCGTCTTCCCATTCTCCCCATCTTATCTTAAAGCTCCTGATGGGTGGAGCTTTGACACAAACCCCCGGGTTTCCCCGCCCCAGAGCTTTTGCCGCTGTCCGGCCACCTGGTGGCTACGCTTTCTACCTCAAGAAAATCTGTTTTCTCCTCCACCCCTAACCACAGGTGCCCGCACCTGTACCCCTCGGGCATCACCACTAAAGGAGTTCGGGTTTCTCTATATTCAGACTGAGGCCACCCTAATTCTAAGCACCTAATAAGCAGAGACTAGCTGAGTTGCAGGTATCTGCGCATCGCCTCATTGAATTAAAGAAGTGTATTTTCTTTGCAGTGAGATTTCCACCCCTCACCTCCCTCTCCTGGGGGAAATGGTAAACATCAGAAGGTTTTGGAAGATTTCAAAACTAGACTCTGCTTCCTGTTGCCTTTTGCTCAGGGAGGTGGGGGAAACAGGAGGCAAAAGCAGCAGCAGCAGCCGAGGCAGCCTAGCTAACTCTGCTTCCTGAGGGCAGGGGCCGACCCTGACAGGGCTTGGTCAGTGGCCCCAGGACTGGCTCCAGTAAGCTCCCTTTACCTGTTAGCCACAGCTGGGTGCCTGGCCAGTTTGCCTCCTCCTCAAGGGGTTATGTGGTTGGTATCTCCGATTTTGTTTGATCACATAATAGGAGCAACAGTTGAAAGAAAATATATGTAATGTCTAAATATTAACTAGATACCTAGTGCAACAGAGAAAAGAAATGTTAATCAAATAAGATGAAGAACATGGACTTTCCCAGAGTTAACAAAAGCTCACTGCTGCTCTCAGCTGGACATGGGTTTCCTTCACTGCAGCTTTAGTTCAGATAAAGATTATTCCTTTATAATGTATTTTTTATGGTACACTGGAGACCACTGAAATGCAGAGTCTGGTGTCCTGTAAATCATTCCATGTAACTAGGGATGCTTTTTCAAACACCACAGAACTGCATTACTGTCATGTTAATGGGAAGGGGCCAACCAGAGCTGTGAAGCTGTGGGAAAACAAGCTTTGCCCAGCCCTCCCTTCTGCTCCAAGCCCAGCTCCTGGGTGATCAACCAGGAGGCCTGGGTGGCAGCAAATATTGCCCCTGCTGCTGCTGCTGCTGTGGCCCATCCCCTTCCAACCTCCAGGAACCAGGAGGCCCAGCATATGGCCCAGGGTCTCTCTACAGTCCTTGCCTAGTGCCCCAACTTTTCTGTCCACCCACTTAGCAATCACAAGGAATCTGCTTTGCATAGTTTTACTAAAGGTATGCTCCCAAATTCTGAAAGCTTTTGATAAAATGGGATTAAAATCTGACCCACAGTTGACAAACTGAGAGCTGAATATGGCCAACTCAGTAACATTAAAAAATTAGAGTTGGTTGCAGTACTGAAAAATTGGAATCTTTCTCAAAAAAAAAAAAAAAAAAAAATCTGTATTTGAGATCTCTCTTGAAAAATCAGCAGATCAGCAACTTTCGGCCCCTCATCCAGAGCTGAGAAGCTGCCGTCCCTTCAAATGAAACTTGTGTGCCCTGTTTTCCATGGCATGGTGCCCACCTAGAGTGCCCCACAGACTCATTGTAAGGAAACTTCCCAATATCCCATCTCCCCTTGCCATGCTTTGAAAAGAGACTCTTGAAAGAACTTGGAGCCCAATGGAGAAATATGAGGCTTTACAATAGAGTGTGGGTAGGTGACTTTTCTGGACAGGAGCATCGTAGATTTCTCAGTCAGCTGCTTATTTTTTTCATGATCCCAAGCTTGTTTTAGGGCAAGCTTGAGAAACCTACAGTGAAAACTAGGAGCTGCCTACCTAGGGAAACTAAGGCTTCATTCAGTAATTCCTAATAGGTCTGAGAACTACACATATTTTTCCTGCTTACTGTATGTCTCCAACTGGTTTCCTGGCCTCCAATGTGCCTCATTTCTATTCATCCTAGACAACAATAGCAGATCAATGTTTCTGAGGTATAGCTGGACTAATCCATCTGACTCAGAAATCTTCCTCTTACTGCCCCATTACTTCAACCTCATTACCTTGGCAATCAAAGTCCCCACCCTATTTGCATGTATCTCACAGTTCTTCCAAGCCAAGCAGTGCATATTATCCAAACATAGACATTGCATTAATGCCTTCTACCTCTGTATTATCAGATGGTAAGTTTAAAACAAAGCTGTCATTTGCTAGCTAAGTGGCTTTTGGACAGGTCATTTCACCTCCCAAAACCTCAGTTGCTGCATCTATAAATTATGAATAATATCTCATCTCAAATTGTTTATACAAAGAATTAAATTAAATTAGCATATGCAAAAATACCTGACTCCATGCCTGACATATGTTAGCTACCAATAAGTTTTTGGATCTAAATATTGGCTCATGCCATGTCCAGCTTCTTTTCCTATTAAAATGCTTCCTTTGAAAAATTCGTGTGCATCTTATCTTCGAACCCAGCCAAAAGTTTAAGTTCACTTTCCTAAGCTTCTCAGTTTTAGTATTTATAATGCTAAATCTAATCCCATCTATAGTATTTTTTAAGCAGTAAAAACTAACTCTGGCTAACTTCAGAAAATTTAAAAGGATATATTGTAACTCACATAACTGAAAGAAATTTTAAATGCAAATCTAAGCCACAATGAGATGTTACTTCACACCCACTAGGATAGTTATTATTAAAAAAAAAAAAAACAGAAAATAGTATGTGTTTATGAGGATGCAGAGAAGTAGGAACCCTTATGCATTGTTGGGGGACATTGTAAAATGGTGCCACCCCTGCGGAAGTCAGTTTGGTGGGTCCTCAGAAAGTTGAAAATAGAATTACAATATGACCCAGCAATCCCACTTCTCAGTATATACCCAAAAGAATTGAAAACAGAGAACTTGAACAGATATTTATACATCATTGTGCACAGCAGCATTATTCACAATAGCCAAAAGATGGAAGCAACCCAAGGGTCCATCAGATGATGAATGGATAAACAAGATGTGGTATGTACACACAACAGAATATTATTCAGCCATAAAACAGAATGAAGTTCGAATGCATGCTACAGCATGCATGAACCTTGAAGACATCAAGTTGAGTGAACTAAGCCAACCACAGAAAGACATATATTGTATTATCTCACTTATATGAAACGCCTATGAGAAGAAAACTTCATAGAGACAGACCGTTTGTTATAGGTTACCAGGGGCCAAAAGGGGATGGGGCAGTGAGGGGAAAGGGAAATCATTCCTTAAGGGGTGCAGAGCTTCTGTTTAAGTTGATGAAAAAGTTGGTGACAGAAGCACAATGTTGTGAATGTAGTCAATACTACTGAATTGTACATTTGAAAGTGGTTAAAATGGAAAAATTTGAGTTGTAAGTATGTTACTAGAATAAAAAAAGTTTTTAAAACAACAAACAAACAAAAAGCAAAAATACACTTCACAAAGGACAGTACAGTGTATGGTAGTCATTACTGCTATTCGCCAATTATTGTCAGTTCTCCTGACATGGTAGGGCACTTTCTTGGCCCCTTAAAGTTAGGTGTGAATGTGTGGCTTGCTTTGGCTAACAAAGCATGAGCAGAAATCAGGTTTATCCCTTCCAAGCAGAATGTTTAGGAGACCATGGGAAGTTAATATATAATCTTGCATTGAAACAGAGCTTATTTGGGAAATCGGGAAATAGAGCAGAGAGCACTACAAGACAAATTTTTTTTTGGTGGAGTTAAGCAATACTTATAAGAAAGATTATATCTTCAAGTATATTTACTTGAAAAGAAAAATTGAAACAAATGAGCCACTTGTTCAACTCAAGTAGTCAAGAAGCTAGAAAGAGAGCAAATGAGTAAAATCAGGAAGTAAGAAAATAGTAGAAGAGCTGAACATTTGATGATATTTATTTGCAATTTATTTTTCATAATTTTCATTTTTTTGTATTATGTTTTCTTTTGCTTATTTGCTATTTGTTACTGATTCAGAAACACTTCTTGTATGTTTAGAGTATCATATATTTATCTCTACCATATAATTTCTAATATCAAGTTACTAATTTGTCTTTACCTGTAAACTATGTTTTTATGTTTTTAGTCTTTTTGACTACATACGTTTTTCATCCTTATGCAGCTAATGTCTCAATCATCTCCTTTGTGGTTTCTACCTTTGGTGGGGATAAAAAGCCTTCCCCAAACAAAGTATATAAAATTTCATCTACATTTTCTCCTAGTATATATTTTTTTTTTAATCATCATTTTATTGAGATATATTCACATACCACGCAGTCATACAAAACAAATTGTACTTTCGATTGTTTACAGTACCATTACATAGTTGTACATTCATCACCTAAATCAATCCCTGACACCTTCATTAGCACACACACAAAAATAACAAGAATAATAATTAGAGTGAAAAAGAGCAATTGAAGTAAAAAAGAACACTAGGTACCTTTGTCTGTTTGTTTGCTTCCCCTACTTTTCTACACATCGATCCATAAACTAGACAAAGTGGAGTTTGGTCCTTATGGCATTCCCAATCCCACTGTCACCCCTCATAAGCTACATTTTTATACAACTGTCTTCGAGATTCATGGGTTCTGGGTTGTAGTTTAATAGTTTCAGGTATCCACCACCAGCTACCCCAATTCTTTAGAACCTAAAAAAGGTTGTCTAAAGTGTGCGTAAGAGTGCCCACCAGAGTGATCTCTCGGCTCGTTTTGGAATCTCTCTGCCACTGAAGCTTATTTCATTTCCTTTCACATCCCCCTTTTGGTCAAGAAGATGTTCTCCATCCCACGATGCCGGGTCTACATTCCTCCCCGGGAGTCATATTCCACGTTGCCAGGGAGATTCACTTCCCTGGGTGTCTGATCCCACGTAGGGGGGGAGGGCAGTGATTTCACCTTTCAAGTTGGCTTAGCCAGAGAGAGAGGGCCACATCTGAGCAACAAAGAGGCATTCTGGAGGAGACTCTTAGGCACAAATACAGGGAGGCCTAGCCTCTCCTTTGCAGCAACCGTCTTCCCAAGGGTAAAACTTATGGTAGAGGGCTCAACCCATCAAACCACCAGTCCCCTATGTCTGTGGTCATGTTAGCAACCATGGAGGTGGGGTAGGCGAATACCCCTGCATTCTCCACAGGCTCCTCAAGGGGGCACTACATCGTTTTTTTTTTTTTTTCCTTGTTTGTCTTTTTTCTTTTTTTTTTTTTTTTTAACTTTCCCTTCTTTTTTCAAATCAACTGTATGAAAAAAAAAGTTAAAAAGAAAACAAACATACAATAAAAGAACATTTCAAAGAGACCATAGCAAGGGAGTAAGAAAAAGACAACTAACCTAAGATAACTGCTTAACTTCCAACATGTTCCTACTTTACCCCAAGAAAGTTACATACTATAGCAACATTTCAGTGAATTTGTTCCTACTACATCCATCAGAAATTAACAGACCATAGTCATTTCTGGGCATCCCCAGAACGTTAAATAGCTTATCTGTTCTTCTTGGATTATTGTTCCCCCTTCCTTAATTGCTCTCTACTGCTAGTTCCCCTACATTCTACATTATAAACCATTTGTTTTACATTTTTCAAAGTTCACATTAGTGGTAGCATATAATATTTCTCTTTTTGTGCCTGGCTTATTTCGCTCAGCATTATGTCTTCAAGGTTCATCCATGTTGTCATATGTTTCACCAGATCGTTCCTTCTTACTGCCGCGTAGTATTCCATCGTGTGTATATACCACATTTTATTTATCCACTCATCTGTTGATGGACATTTGGGTTGTTTCCATCTCTTGGCAATTGTGAATAATGCTGCTATGAACATTGGCGTGCAGATATCTGTTCGTGTCACTGCTTTCCGATCTTCCGGGTATATCCCGAGAAGTGCAATCGCTGGATCGAATGGTAGCTCTATCTCTAGTTTTCTAAGGAACTGCCAGACTGACTTCCAGAGTGGCTGAACCATTATACAGTCCCACCAACAATGAATAAGAGTTCCAATTTCTCCACATCCCCTCCAGCATTTGTAGTTTCCTGTTTGTTTAATGGCAGCCATTCTAACCGGTGTTAGATGGTATCTCATTGTGGTCTTAATTTGCATCTCTCTAATAGCTAGTGAAGCTGAACATTTTTTCATGTGTTTCTTGGCCATTTGTATTTCCTCTTCAGAGAACTGTCTTTTCATATCTTTTGCCCATTTTATAATTGGGCTGTCTGTACTATTGTCATTGAGTTGTAGGATTTCTTTGTATATGCAAGATATCAGTCTTTTGTCAGATACATGGTTTCCAAAAATTTTTTCCCATTGAGTTGGCTGCCTCTTTACCTTTTTGAGAAATTCCTTTGAGGTGCAGAAACTTCTAAGCTTGAGGAGTTCCCATTTATCTATTTTCTCTTTTGTTGCTTGTGCTTTGGGTGTAAAGTCTAGGAAGTGGCCTCCTAATACAAGGTCTTGAAGATGTTTTCCTACATTATCTTCTAGGAGTTTAATGGTACTTTCTTTTATATTGAGATCTTTGGTCCATTTTGAGTTAATTTTTGTGTAGGGGGTGAGGTAGGGGTCCTCTTTCATTCTTTTGGATATGGATATCCAACTCTCCCAGCCCCATTTGTTGAAAAGACCATTATGGCTCAGTTCGGTGACTTTGGGGGCCTTATCAAAGATCAGTCGGCCATAGATCTGAGGGTCTATCTCTGAATTCTCAATTCGATTCCATTGATCTATATGTCTATCTTTGTGCCAGTACCATGCTGTTTTGGCAACTGTGGCTTTATAATAAGCTTCAAAGTCAGGGAGTGTAAGTCCTCCCACTTCGTTTTTCTTTTTTAAAGTGTCTTTAGCAATTCGAGGCATCTTCCCTTTCCAAATAAATTTGATAACTAGCTTTTCCAAGTCTGCAAAGTAGGTTGTTGGAATTTTGATTGGGATTGCATTGAATCTGTAGATGAGTTTGGGTAGAATTGACATCTTAATGACATTTAGCCTTCCTATCCATGAACATGGAATATTTTTCCATCTTTTAAGGTCCCCTTCTATTTCTTTTAGTAGAGTTATGTAGTTTTCTTTGTATAGGTCTTTGACATCTTTGGTTAAGTTTATTCCTAGGTACTTGATTTTTTTAGTTGCTATTGAAAATGGTATCTTTTTCTTGAGTGTCTCTTCAGTTTGTTCATTTCTAGCATATAGAAACATTACTGACTTATGTGCATTAATCTTGTATCCCGCTACTTTGCTAAATTTGTTTATTAGCTCTAGTAGGTGTATCGTTGATTTCTCAGGGTTTTCTAGATATAAGATCATATCATCTGCAAACAATGACAGTTTTACTTCTTCTTTTCCAATTTGGATGCCTTTTATTTCTTTGTCTTGCCGGATTGCCCTGGCTAGCACTTCCAGCACAATGTTGAATAACAGTGGTGACAGCGGGCATCCTTGTCTTGTTCCTGATCTTAGAGGGAAGGCTGTCAGTCTCTCACCATTGAGTACTATGCTGGCTGTGGGTTTTTCATATATGCTCTTTATCATGTTGAGGAAGTTTCCTTCAATTCCTACCTTTTGAAGTGTTTTTATCAAAAAGGGATGTTGGATTTTGTCAAATGCTTTTTCAGCATCTATTGAGATGATCAATTGATTTTTCCCTTTCGAGTTTTTAATGTGTTGTAATACATTGATTGTTTTTCTTATGTTGAACCATCCTTGCATGCCTGGAATGAACCCCACTTGGTCATGGTGTATGATTTTTTTAATGTGTCTTTGGATTCGATTTGCAAGTATTTTGTTGAGGATTTTTGCATCTATATTCATTAGGGAGATTGGCCGGTAGTTTTCCTTTTTTGTAGCATCTTTGCCTGGTTTTGGTATTAGATTGATGTTAGCTTCATAAAATGAGTTAGGTAGTGTTCCATTTTTTTCAATGTTTTGAAAGAGTTTGAGTAAGATTGGTGTCAGTTCTTTCTGGAAAGTTTGGTAGAATTCCCCTGTGAAGCCATCTGGCCCTGGGCATTTATTTTTGGGAAGATTTTTGATGACTGATTGGATCTCTTTGCTTGTGATGGGTTGGTTGAGGTCTTCTATTTCTTCTCTGGTCAGTCTAGGTTGTTCATATGTTTCCAGGAAATTGTCCATTTCTTCTACATTATCCAGTTTGTTGCCATACAGTTGTTCATAATATCCTCTTATAATTTTTTTAATTTCTTCAGGATCTGCAGTTATGTCACCTTTTTCATTCATTATTTTGTTTATATGGGTCTTCTCTCTTTTTGATTTTGTCAGTCTAGCTAGGGGCTTGTCAATCTTGTTGATCTTCTCAAAGAACCAACTTTTGGTGATATTTATCCTTTCTATTGTTTTTTTGTTCTCTATGTCATTTATTTCTGCTTTAATCCTTGTTATTTCTTTTCTTGTACTTGGTTTAGGATTGGTTTGCTGTTCATTTTCTAGCTTCTTCAGTTGATCCATTAGTTCTTTGATTTTGGCTCTTTCTTCCTTTTTAATATATGCGTTTAGTGCTATAAATTTCCCCCTTAGCACTGCTTTTGCTGCATCCCATAGGTTTTGGTATGTTGTGTTCTCATTTTCATTCGTCTCTATATATTTAGCAATTTCTCTTGCTATTTCTTCTTTTAACCCACTGATTGTTTAGGAGTGTGTTGTTTAACCTCCAGGTATTTGTGAATTTTCTAAGTCTCTGATGGTTATTGACTTCTAATTGTATTCCATTGTGGTCAGAGAATGTGCTTTGAATAATTTCAATCTTTTTAAATTTATTGAGGCTTGTTTTATGTCCCAGCATATGATCTATTCTGGAGAAAGTTCCGTGAGCACTAGAAAAGTATGTGTATCCTGTTGATTTGGGATGTAATGTCCTGTAGATGTCTGTTAAATCTAATTCATTTATCAGATTGTTTAGGTTTTCAATTTCCTTATTGGTCTTCTGTCTGGTTGATCTATCTATAGGAGAGAGTGATGTGTTGAAGTCTCCCACAATTATTGTGGAAACATCAATTGCTTCCTTTAGTTTTGCCAATGTTTCTCTCATGTATTTTGTGGCACCTTGATTGGGTGCATAGACATTTACGATTGTTATTTCTTCTTGCTGAATTGCCCCTTTTATTAGTATGTAGTGGCCTTCTTTGTCTCTCAAAACATCCCTGCATTTGAAGTCTATTTTATCTGAGATTAAAATTGCTACACCTGCTTTCTTTTGGCTGTAGCTTGCATGAAATATTTTTTTCCATCCTTTCACTTTCAGTTTCTTTGTGTCCCTGTGTCTAAGATGAGTCTCTTGTATGCAACATATTGATGGTTCATTTTTTTTGATCCATTCTGCGAATCTATATCTTTTAATTGGGGAGTTTAATCCATTTACATTCAACGTTAAAACCGTGAAGGCGTTTCTTGAATCGGCCATCTTATCCTTTGGATTATGTTTGCCATATTTTTCCCTCTCTCTATTAATATCCTTTATTGTACCCATACCGAATCTCTTTAGTACTGAACCTTTCTCCAAGTCTCTCTGTCCTGTCTTTGTTTCTCTGTCTGTAGTATCTCCAGTAGGGCAGGTCTCTTGTTAGCAAATTCTCTCAGCATTTCTTTGTCTGTGAAAAATTTAAGCTCTCCCTCAAATTTGAAGGAGAGCTTTGCTGGATAAAGTATTCTTGGCTGGAAATTCCTCTCACTCAGAATTTTAAATATATCGTGCCACTGCCTTCTCGCCTCCATGGTGGCTGCTGAGTAGTCACTACTTAGTCTTATGCTGTTTCCTTTGTATGTGGTGAATTGCTTTTCTCTTGCTGCTTTCAGAACTTGCTCCTTCTCTTCTATGTTTGACAGTGTGATCAGTATATGTCTCGGAGTGGGTTTTTTTGGATTTATTCTATTTGGAGTTCGCTGAGCATTTATGATTTGTGTATTTATGTTGTTTAGAAGATTTGGGAAGTTTTCCCCAACAATTTCTTTGAATACTCTTCCTAGACCTTTACCCTTTTCTTCCCCTTCTGGGACACCAATGAGTCTTATATTCGGACGTTTCATATTATCTATCATATCCCTGAGGTCCATTTCGAGTTTTTCAATTTTTTTCCCCATTCTTTCTTTTATGTTTTCATTTTCCATTCTGTCATCTTCCAGGTCACTGATTCGTTGTTCAACTTCCTCTAGTCTTGTACTATGAGTGTCCAGAATCTTTTTAATTTGGTCAACAGTTTCTTTAATTTCCATAAGATCATCCATTTTTTTATTTAGTCTTGCAATGTCTTCTTTATGCTCTTCTAGGGTCTTCTTGATTTCCTTCATATCCCGTACTAGGGTCTCATTGTTCATCTTTAGTTCTTTGAGTAGCTGCTCTAGGTGTGTCTCTTCTGGTCTTTTGATTTGGGTGCTTGGGCTTGGGTTATCCATATCGTCTGGTTTTTTCATATGCTTTATAATTTTCTGTTGTTTTTGGCCTCGTGGCATTTGCTGACCTTGATAGGGTTCTTTTAGGGTTTGTAGACCAGTTGAAGTCCTTATCTCTAATTTATCAGATCTACAGCTTCGTGGAGTACACTTTCTCTAACTAACCAGCAGGTGGCGTCCACGAGCCACCTGTTCTCCACAAGCCAGATCTCCCCTGTTTAGCCTTTTTGGTGAGTGGGGGAGTGAGTCTTGTGGGGCCCAATTGGTGTCCCAAGCTTGCGTGTGTAGTTGGTGTTGCCTGCCCTGTATGTGGGGCGTGTTTCTGGGCAGTCGGGGAGGGGGGGTGGCCCTAACAATCAAATCTCCCTGATGATCCTAGAGTTTTAAAGCTACTGCAATAGTCTAATCCTTCAGTTCAGTCCTGCCACAGTTTGTCTCTGCCACTGACCCACAAGTCTTTGGTATTGGCGTATGGCTCCTGAGACTTGCAAGTGGGCCCCTCTTCCAGGCTGTGCACCCCGGGTCCTCTGTTGAGGGATGACTGTGCTATGTCGCAGGTGAGTGCCGTCCCCCCAGGGCAGTTCTGGGCTGCTGGGCTGTGTTGGGAGGCTCCCAGTCTGCTCAAATGATGGCTGAATGGGGCTCTGTTAATTCACACTGCTCCCCCTTCCCAGCTCTGGGACATTCAGCTGAGGTTGCAGGGAAGGCTAATGTCCACGCCCAGTTTTGTGGTGTGTGCCTGTTATTTGAAGCACTTCCGTCACACTGGGTTGTCTGGGGCAGCTCTGGGCTATGGGGCTGGCGATGGGCAGGAGTGTTTCCTGTCCACCAGGATGGTGGCTGTGAGCGGACACCCCCCTTTTCTTGGGAAGTTGTGTTGTTTAGTGAATTTTCTCAGCCACTGGATTATTGCCTTTTGTCTCAGAGCTCTCTTAGTTCTGCTCTTGACTTGACGTGCCCAAATTTCAATTCTTTGAAGCTTTCTGTATTGAGCTTCTTAGAGTAATTGTTTTAGAAAAAGCAAAAAGGATTAAAAAAAAAAAAAAAAAAAACGGCCCTCCTCAGAGATCTAATGGGTTATTGAAATGCTAATAGACAAAGCAACCAGGGCCATTAAGGAAAGGTGCCCAGGGCAGAGAGATCAGCCTTGCTTCGGGATTTGCATATGCGCCTCAAGGCCTGATCTCCGCCCTTCCCCTTTCTGTGTTCACCAGAACTCCAAAAATCCTCTGCTTTTATTTTGGAGTTTTTCGTGTTGTTTTTTTTCTATGCCTGTCTCCTCTCTGCTGGGCTGGCTGCTCTCAGAGTCTCTGGTGTCTGGCCTCAGTCTATCTATGGTTGGAGTTTGAATCAGTAGAATGAGTTTCCGGTAAGAGCAGCCACTGCAATTCTCCCTTCTCCTTCCTGGAGCTGACAGCCCCTCCTCCCCCGGGACTGAGCCTGGCAGGGAGGGGCGCGGGTCCCCTGGCCGCAAAAACTTACAGATTTCGCTGATCTCAGCAGTTCCACGTTTTCATGAGTGTTGTATGAAGTATGCCCAAAGACAGATTGCTCTGTGGTGTCCAGTCCACGCAGTTCCTGGCTTTTTACCTACTTTCCTGGAGGAGTAACTAAAACATACAGCTCACCAGTCTGCCATCTTGCCCCGCCTCTCCTAGTATATTTTTGGCTTATTTCTATATTTAAATGTTTCAATCATCTGAAATTCATTTTGATGTATTGTTTTACACAAGGATCTAATTTTATTTTTTCCTCATTTTCCTAGCACTAGCCATTTCCCGCAGTTTGAAACTTCAGCGTGTATAATAAACACTCTATGTTGGATTTTCCCATCCAGAAATATGGAAGTAAATCTCCATTCACTCGAATCTTTTTTTATATATTTCTTGTTGGGTTTTCCTGCACAAATCTTTGTCTGGAGGTTTTAATGTATACTTTTGCTTTATTGAATTTTGCAAAGTTTCTTTCTCTCTTTTTGTTCATTCATTATTCATTCCTTCACCTGTCATTTTTAAATGACTAATGTGTTCTAGACCCTGGATTAGATGTGAAAGATAAAGTTTTGAGATAGACAGCCAGTTCTCTTTTGCATAAACAATTAAACAAGCAACTTTAATAAAGTGAGACAAATACTAAAGGGAAAATATGAAGTACTATGGTTAGTGGAGCAGTTAACCAAACATAAGGGTGTGAGATAAGCCTACACAGAAAAAGTCTGTATATAGGGAAAAATTGGATTAAGCCAAGAGAAGATTAATTTTAGTGTGTTCAACATCTCACCAATTCATGTTAAATAAACTTAACAAATTGGAGATAGAAGGTAACTTCCCTAAGAGAAAAGGGGTATCTGCCAAAAACCTGCAGCAAACATTTTAATGAAAAATGGCAAAATATTAGAACCAAACCCTTTAAAGACAGGAACAAGATAAGCATGTCTCCCGTGACAGTTTCATTTAGCCTTAAACTAGACTTGCTAGGCAATACAGTAAGACAAGAAAAAAATTAAAAAGTCATGAGAGTTGGTAAGAGAGACGCAAATTATTATTATTTGCAAACTATATGTTTTTCAGTAGAGGAAAATAAGAAAATCCACAAATGGAAGAGTTTGTCAAGGTTGCTGCATAACAATCAAAATGCAAAAGTAATACCATGGATATGGTAAAATCTGGATGCAACTAGAAAATGTAGTTTTAAAAGAAGATCCTTTTCAGAACTACATTAAAAACTGTTAAGTACTTAGACATGAACTTAATAAAAGGCAGGCATAGAATACAGGTAAAATTATAAAACTCTTTAGGAGTGTATAAAAATATATTAATAAATAAAAATAAAACCAGCACATTTATTCATGCACCATCTTTATGCATTAAAGACTCAATATTGTAAAGATAAAATTCTCAATAAATTCCAAGTAATTTAAAATCAAATCCCAAAAGAGTTGTGGGTAGGTATGGATTGCACGTAATTTGATAAGTTCATTCTAAATTTCATGTGAAAGTGTGGAAGCAAAGTATGATTAACCCCTTTTGAGAAAAGGTCATGAAATCAGAAAATGAGTCTCCCTTTATAAAGGGAAAGGCATTCTAATTAAAGGGAAACTTTAAAGTAATTTCTTGGCCCAAAAGTACTTGTTGTTTATTCAGGTGCTGTGATATAAACCCTTTCCATGTTCTGATAAGAAAGATAAATTAACAACCTCACAAACTCAGGAGCTAAGGTTTGTTGATAGTAAAATAAGATGAAGCTCTCTAGTAAGAACAATGTAACTATATACTCCGCTCTCCATAAGTGACAAGTTTCACCCACTTTATTTTTCTCCATACCATGTAAAAGGAAGAAAGAAGTTGCTTGTTCTGAAGTTATTTTTATAACATATGAAATAAAACACTTCATTTTACCCATATGAAGTGTAAATATTCATATATGTATGGAGGTCAAAATGTATGAAACACATTTTTACATAATAATTAGTAGCCATACAATATAGCTAATGTAGGAAACAGTGATCATTCATTAAGTATATTTATTGTTATTCATTTCAATTAACTCATTTGAAATGAGGTCACTGGGTATTTTTTAAAAAATGTTTTATTTTGAAATAATTTTAGAGTTATGCTTTGCTATAAATAAAACAGAGTCAGTTTATATTATTCATCCAGCTCTCCCTATTGTTGACATGTTATATAATCATGGTATATTTATCAAAATTGAGAAATTAACGTTGTTACAATACTGTTAAGTAAACTATAGATTTTACTTGGATTTTGTCCATTTTTTTCACTTTTTCCTGTTCCAATATCCAACCAAGAATAACACATTATGTTTAGTCATCATGTCCTTTTAATCTCCTTGGTCTGTAACAGTTTATCCATCTTTCCTTGTCTTTCATGTCCTTGACATTTGAAGAACACTGGTTAGATATTTTGTAGAATGTCCCTGAATTCTGAGTTTATCTGAAGTTTTTCTCATGATTAGACTGGAGTTATGGGTTTGGGAAAAGAATACAGAGATAAAGTACCCTTTCCATCATGTCGTATCAGAGATACATGTTATCACATGACGTATTGGTTATATTAACTTTGATCACAAGTTTAAAGTGGTGTCTGCCAGGTTTCTCCACTTCTTCCTCCACTTTTTTTCTCCAAAAATGTTACTTTTTTCTCTCTCCAACCTCTAGTCATTAGATGTGAGTAACCAAGTACAGGTCATACTCAAAACAAGTACAATTGCATTCCACCTCCTGGAGGGGGTACTGTCAAAGATTTTATGAATATATGTTAAAACCAGTACAATAATTAATAAATATTCAGAGATATATTTTGAGGTTTTGTAAGTACCCTATTTTTCTTAAAAGTTCCATCCACTAATTTTAGCATTCATCAGTAGATCTTGCCTGCAGCAGTTATTACTGTGGCATTCTGATAGTGGTTTACTATTCTCTCATATTTTCCACATTTATTAAAAATTGGAATTCTTATGTAAGGAACATTTATCCCATTTCCTTCTTGTGTCTTTTTATTCAATTGCTTATTTATATCAATATGGACTTGTGGATATTTATTTTATCTCTGTGTTATAATCCAATACTATTATTAATTTTGTTGCTCAAATGGTTTCGGCTTTGGTCTTTGGGAGCTCTTTCAGGTTGACTCCTATACTCTTTTGGCTTGCCCTCAATTCATTTTGTTTTGTTTTTTTCCTTTTTTTAAAAAAATACTTTCTGGCAATGTAAGATGCTCTAGGCTCATTTGGTATTTTCCTTGCCCTGGCTCTATATCCAGTCATTTCTCCAGGAAGTCTTAGTTCTTTTCATTGGCAAAATATATTTAGAAACCAAGAACTGGGCACTGGATGTGCTCATTATTACTAGGCTTTCACTGCGTTGTCACACTATCCGTGAACAGGCCTAGGAAATACATGTAGGTATACACGCATATTTATTTCTATATCTATCTGTATGTACATTAAAGTAAACCTGAGTTCATATTGATATCTCTGACTCTAATTCAGCACCAAAGGATTTATTCTAGCCTTTCCTCTTGCTTATTTGCCATTTCTTTCTCTGATGGTTTAAAACTTGACTCTGATTATACACAATTTATTTATTTATTTGTTTAGCCCTCCTATACACATAAAGTGATTTCAGAATTGTTAGCCCATTCCCTTATGTAACTCTTTTTTTGTTTTTTTTCTCCTTTATGCTGAATTTTTTATTCCACATATCTTACAAAGTCCTCAATATTATATCAAGAGTTTAAGTAGCAGCTTAGTTTGTTGCCCTCCCTTCTGTAAAGATAAATATTAAAATCTTTCTGACAGCCTCTAAATATAAAACATGATAGAAAACTGTTTATTCTTCTACACAATGGAAAAGAGCCAAGATAATTTTGAAAAGCACAAATTTAAAAGCAGCTATTCATCCTATCAGACAGAAAAATGTGGTATAAATTTACAGTAAAATGTTTTATTGCCCCAGGGGTTGACAAACAAATCAAAGAAACAGCATAAAAAGCCCAGAAACAGAAGCACATGTGTGTGGAAACTTGGACTTTGACAAAGAATGCACTACACATCAGTGGGAGAAAGAAATCCTGATGGGACAACTGTCTCTCCATATGTAAAAAAGAGAAAACCAGATCCTTCTTGCCACCTACACAAAACATCCTTCTTGCCACCTACTCAAAACAAAGTCTAGACAGATAAAGACCAAAGTATGAGAAGAAAAACTTTTTAAATTTATTAGAAATATAGATTATCTCTAAGGCATCTTGGTGGGAAAGATTTTCATAAATTCACATATCTTAAAGAAAACTCACATATCTTAAAGAAAAGGACTGATAAATTTCCCTGCATTTTAAACTTATTTTACCCAGAAGATGCCAGAAAGAAAAGACAAAGTAACCTGGAGTAGCCTGGAGAAATGATTCAATATTTAAACAATATATAAGAAACTCCCACAAATAATTTGAAAATCACTAGAAAAAAATGACAAAGAATATAAATAGGCAATTCACAAAGGAGAAAATCTAATAACCAATGATCAAAAGTTGATACTCAATTTCAGTATTAATCAGAGGAGTGAAAATTAAAACACAAGTGATATTCTATGTATCACACATATTGGCAAAAGTGAATGTCTAATAGCTCTAAATTTTAGCAAGGATGTAGGGGAATAGGAATTCTTGTATGTTGCTTATGGTAGTGCAAATAGGTAAAACCACATTGGAGAAAAAAAATGTCGGTGTCTAGTAAAAGTAAAGATGTGCCACCATAAGATGCTGTATCATTTCCTTATGTCTCCACTAGAAAATGTTCACTGCTGCACACAGAAGATATGTATAGTGTTTGATACAGTTAAAGAGAGGAAACAACATAAATGTTCCATCAGTAGGGAAGTGAATTACTGTGGCTTATTCATACATGGGAATATTATGCTGTGGTTAAGGAGAATAAACTAGTTCCACATACAGAAGCTTGGATACAGCTTTAAAAAGCTATTGAGAGGGAGGAGAACATAAGATGGCAGCTAGGTGAGACAGGGCAAAAAGACACCTCCATGAAAAATACTAGATAAAAACCAGAAAGTGACCCAGAGCACCAGTTTCAGTGATGCACCAGCCAGACAAGATCTGCTACAACCACAGAGACCATGCATTTGGTGAAATCAGGAGTCTGCATTCTGAAATGAGTGAGTGAGTTGGCTGAAAGTCCCTTGGCCACACTACAGTGTGGGGAGATGGAAGGTTGGTTTTTGGAGACGGACTAGTTCTTTAAAAAAAAAAAAAAAAAAAAAAAAAGCCCGGGAGCAGCTGCACAGTGAAGCACAGCGGTAGCAGGCTGGGCTAACGCCTCGGTGTCTGGCATGGAGGATACCCCTTCCCACACCTGCTACTGGTTGTCTTGGGGCCAGGGGAGCAAAGGGGAGCCAAAAGGGGAAAAAAACACATGACTTGAAGCAGTCTCCTAAGCGGAGGTGGGATGCTTCTGCCCGGGGCTAGACCCACAGCCCAGAGCCGTGCCAGGAAACCCAGTGTGACAGGGAGTCATTCCCGCAGCACTGTGCACATACCACAATATCAGCTGTGGACACTAGCCTTTAATACACCCACCTCTGACTGTCCTGGAGCTGGGAGGTTGGAGCTGTGAGAAAAGAGGGAAGTTAACATGTCCCATTCAACCATCCTTGAAGCAGGCTGGGAACACCCCTGCATGGCCTGGCAGCCCAGGGTTTCCCTGGAGGCCAGCACACACTTGTGACATGGTGCAGCCCTCCCTCAGCAGAGATCCTGGAAGAGCACAACAGGGAAGGGGAAGCCGCTCGGAAATCCCAGTGAAACTACGCCAATACCAAGGACTTGTGGGTCAGCGGCAGAGAACAGCCTTAAATCTCCAGGAACACCTGGGAGGTTTGATTATTAAAGGTGCCCTTCCTCCCTAATCGCTCGGACACACACCCCTCATTCAGGACGGACAGCGCTAACAACACACCCAAATTAAGTGCACCAACTGGACCCCACAAGAGTCAGATCCCCACACACCACAAAGACAAAGTCGGGGAGAACTGACTTGAGGGAAATAGGTGACTTGCGGACGCCATCTGCTGCCTAGTTAGAGAAAGTTTAGAGATCGGTATTTTTTTTATATCCAGAAAAAACCATATCAAGTAAAGCAAATGCCTAGCGGCCAAAAACAACAGAAAATCTTAAAAGCATATGGTAAAACCAGACAATATGGAGAACCCAAACCAAAATACCCAAATCAAAAGATCAGAAGACACACAGTACTTGGCACAATTAATCAAAGAACTACAACAAAAGCATGGCACAGGATATAAAGGGCATGAAGAAGAGCATGGCACAGGATACAAAGGACATAAAGAAGACCCTAGAAGAGCATAAAGAAGAAATTGCAAGAGTAAATAAAAAAATAGAAGATCTTATGGAAATTAAAGAAACTGTAGGCCAAATTAAAAAGACTCTGGATACTCATAATACAAGATTAGAGTAAGCTAAGCAACAATTCAGCCTCCTCGAGGACCACAGAACAGAAGATGAAAGAACAAAAGAAAGAATGGGGAAAAAATCAAAAAAATCGAAAGGGATCTCAGGGATATGATAGATAAAATAAAACGTCCAAATTTAAGACTCATTGGTGTCCCAGAAGGGGAAGAGATGGGTAAAGGTCTAGAAAGAGTATTCAAAGAAATTGTTGAGGAAAACTTCCCAAACCTTCTACACAATATAAATACACAAATTATAAATGCCCAGCAAACTCCAAATAGAATAAATCCAAATAAACCCACTCCGAGACATATTCTGATCAGACTGTCAAATACTGAAGAGAAAGAGCAAGTTCTGAAAGCAGCAAGAGGAAAGCAATTCACCACATACAAAGGAAACAACACAAGACTAAGTAGTGACTACTCAGTAGCCACCATGGAGGTGAGAAGGCAGTGGCATGACATATTTAAAATTCTGAGAGAGAAAAATTTCCAACCAAGAATGCTTTATCCAGCAAAACTCTCCTTCAAATTTGAGGGAGAGCTTAAATTTTTCATAGACAAACAAATGCTGAGAGATTTTGCTAATAAAAAACCTGCCCTATTTCAGATACTAAAGAGAGCCCTACCGACAGAGAAACAAAGAAAGGAGAGAGAGATATAGAGAATTTTAACAGACATATACAGAATATTACATCCCAGGTCACCAGGACACACATTCTTCTCTAGTGATCACGGATATTTCTCCAGAATGGACTGTATGCTGGGGCATAAAAACAAGCCTCAATAAATTAAAAAAAAAAAAAAAAAAAGAATTTGTTCAAAGCACATTCTCTGACCACCATGGAATACAAATGGAAGTCAATAACCATCAGAGACTTGGAGAATTCACAAACACCTGGAGGGTAAAAACAAGGGAGAGATGAAAACACTCCCGGATAATCAAAAGCTGAGAGACTTCAGCACCAGTAGATCGGTCCCAAAAGAAATGCTAAAGGGAGCTGAGCAGGCTGAAAGGAAGGGACACTGAACAATTGACTGAAACTACATGAAGAAATAAAGATTTCCAGTAAAGATCACATGGTAAATATAAATATCAATACTACTGCATTTTTGATTTGTAACTTCACTATTTACTTCCTACAGGATCTAAAATACATAAACTGTAATGATAAATCAGTGGTTTTGGACTCAATGTAAAATATGTAATTTCTGACAAGAACTACGTAAAGGTGGGGGAATGAAGGAGTATAGGAACATAGTGTATGTGTCATGTTGAAGTTGTTAGTATCAAAGAAAAACAAGATTGTTATAGATTTAAGATGTTAAATTTAAGCCACGGTAAACACAAAGCATCAGAGAATATGACCAAAGAGATAAAAAGTGGAGTATGGGTTATGAGAAGTGGGGGAAGAGGCAATGGGGAGTTAAGAAATGAGTGTAGGGTTTCTGTTTGGGTTGAAGGGAAACTTCTAGAAATGGATGGTGGGAAGGTGATAGCATTACAACATTCTAAATGTGATTAATCCCATTAATGGAATGCTGGGGGGATGCAGAATGGGAAGATTTAGGCTGTATATATGTTTCCACAATTGAAAAAAAAAGACAGTCTAAATAGATGACAATTAAATGCCAAGGATGATCCTGGATGGGATCTGAGGATGGAGGAGAGGAGGCTCAAAGGGACACAGAAGGGACATAAGAAAAAAAAAAAAAGGAAATATAGAATGTAAGCTTTGTATCAATGTTGAATTTCTTGAACTTCTTAGCTGCGCTTAATGGGGTTGCATAAAAGAATATTCTCGTCTATGGGAGAGGTATACGTGAATTATATTTGTTCAAAGATATGTGCAGCTTGCTCTCATATGTTCAGAGGACAGAGCAATAGATGATGGATGATAGGGAGGGAGGGAGAGAGGGAGGGAAAGAAAGAAATGGTGGTGTGACAGGATGTTAAAGGTGGTGGATCGGGGTATCAGGGGAGGGGAGTCGGAGTATGATGGAGTTCTATGTATGGGGTTTGTACTATTTTTGCAACTGTTCCTGTAAGTTTGAATTTATTTCAAAATAAAATTTATTAAAAAAAAACTATTGAGTATTAAAGTTAATCAAAGGATATGTACAGCATGATACCATTTATGTAAATTTTTAAAATGCATAAAAATACAAGATTGTGTTATGATGGCAGGAACATGTATATTCTTGGAATGATTTATAAATAATTTCATGTAATAATAATAATATGACAAATACTCGACAATGGGTTGGCTTAAACAGCAGGCATTTATTGGCTTATGGTTTAGAAGGCTGGAAGTCCAAAATCAAGTCAACAGCAATGCCTGCCTCACCCTCTAAGTTCTTCTCTCTAGCTCTCACCATCTCTTTCCATTTCTGAAGCAGAAAAATTCAGCTTGGTCTGCACTCCTCCAGACATGCAGTGCAGGACATATGACCTTCAGATGTTCTATCATCTGTTCTTCTTAGAAGGCAAGAGATAATTATGAATAATAATATGTTTATGCTGTAGGAAGAGCTTTAGATTGCCTTGATTAGTTTCCTGAACATGGTAACCATCAATGTGCAAGGTATGGTTCCTCCATCCTTTCTGCAATGCACAAGGATAGTGCTTCTAACTAGGGCTAGAACTTGACAGCATCCAATTAAGTAGAGGGCTTTACATAATGGCAAGAATAGGTTGTTTTTATTGACACAAAGGACTATCCAAACATATTAGATCGACGCATGCAAGCAAACAGACATTTTCCATGAGGGAGTGAAACTGCGCAGAAATTAATTCTGCCTGCCAGTAGATACCACAATTACAAAATATCTTTCTTTTTTTATTTTCTGATTTTGTAATTGCAAAATAAAATATGAATACATACTTGTAAATTGAACAAAAATAAACCCAAGAATACTGATGCAATTGGAAGTTCTTCTATTAACAAATATTGAATTTACAAATTCTCATATATAATGAAAGCTACTTTTCAAAGCAAAAGTGCATCAAATCTTCCACTAGCAGATATGATTGTGTTAGACCCTGTCTTCATGTCTCTGCTCAGTTTACACTATGTTTGCCATGCTTGTGCTTAGTTTTCAGATAGTTTACAGATATTATCAACCCTATAATATCTGATAAGGGAAAAAAAGAATAAGAGTAATGAAAAAGTTACTAAGAAAGGACATGTGGTTGATAAAGGAAATAAAAACATTTATAGAAATGAAAGAGGCAAAAGAACAAAGAATGTGGGACATATGCATTGCAGGAATTATTTGAGTGTGTGAATGATTTTGATGAATTGTGCAAGATGAGAAGAGAACCATGCCTATGCAATCAATGATAGTCATCAAGAAATGATAAATATTATTTGAATAAGTTAGGGGTAAAATTTTGAGTCTGTAGCAATAGGATCAACATCAAAGTCAGATGTCCACCAGCGTAGGGTTAATCGTTGATAAGACTACATTTGGAGGATTTAAGAACTAAGAAGTTATAAAAAGGCTGCTGATAAGTCTTTCGTGTCACAGATTATCCCCAACAGTGTTGAAGGCCTAGTTGAATCAACACACCATCAATGTGAATTGCAAACTAGCACATGTGGACTTCAGACTGCTAAGGAATATGTATGACATTAGCAAAAATTATGCAAGAGGAGACAAATACCTGCTTTAACTGACCCAAAGATGACAAAATTTAGGGAAAATGTATCTGCCAGAAAATGTAAATGTAAGAAGGAGAAGAATATGCCTGCTTTTCAAGCTTCAAAGAAACTGATTCAGATTCCTGTTAGGCAGAAATGCAATGGGAGTTTATATTTGCCTTAGTTACTTCGAACTTAAAAACATTATTTACAAATATCTGTTCAGAACCTAATCTGTTCCAAAGTTTAGGCTTACCGTAAGTAACAAACGTTAAAAGTTTGATGGGTTCTGGACTTGTTTTTCTGTTACAAATACAAATTGGATCACATACCAATAATATTACTTACCAAATACATTTTGTCACAAAGATTCAGAAGACCTTTCCATATCAATACACACAAATCTACCCCATTCCCTTTAGTCACCACAAAGTATTGCATAGAATGGACCTACCGTAAGATATTAAACAATTCAGTTTTTCCCCTGGTGGGCATTTAGATTATTTCCAACTCAGAAATAAATACAATATCTGTATATGTATATGAATGCGTATATGGATATGTGTATTCAGTTGAACTACTGTGTCAATTTTCATTTAATAATTTGAAAAACTGCTCAAAATCTGTACCAATTTATACTTTCAGCCAGTTATTTTTAGTTTTTTTTTTAATTCGGAAAGAAATATTAAACTTACAAAACATTTACAAGATAAATACAGAGAACTCCCAAATATCTTTCAACAAGGCTTACTAAATTTTAATAAATTAAAATTAATTAATAAACCATGCCACATTGGTTTTATCATTCCCTCCCCTCTGATATCAGAGTAGGTTTCATATATTATAGCAATTTATTCTCTAATATTTCAGTGTGTATTTTCTAAGAGCAAAGATATTCTCTTAAGTAACTGCAGTACAATTATCAACTTCAGGGAATTTATGTTAACACAACACATTTATCTATAGTTCATATTCCAATTTTGCCAATTGTCCCAATAATGTCTTTTTTCCCTCCAGTATGGGATCAAGTCCACAATCATGCAAAGCATTTAATTGTTCTAGCTCTCTAGTCTCCTTTAATCTGGAAACAGTACTTGGTCTTTTGTTGTCTTTAATTGATATATTTTGTAAAACATATCAGATTATTTTGTAGAGTGTACCTCAGTTTGGAGTAGTATGATGAGTGGTCATTATTAGATTTATGTTATACATTCTTGGCTGGAATACTACAAAATGATGTTTTGCTTTTCTCATAAAATTATATCTGAAGACACACAATGTTCATCTGCCCCTCAGTGGTGATTTTAATTTTGCTCAATAATGGTGTTGCCCAATTTCTTTTACTAGGTAAAGACCATTATCCACTTGTAACTAATAAATTATCTGAAGGGAGACAACTTTATATTGTGTAAATATCCTGCTCCTCATCAAAATTTCATCCCCTAGATACACAATCCATTGACATTATTGTCTAAAAAATCTTTACTATAATGATTTCTAAATGGTGATTTTCCAACCCTAGTAGTCCCTCTACAGGTATCAGTTGGCAGTTTACTGAAGGGAGAACAATTCAATGTCCTTATCTGTCTATCTATCTATCTATCTATCTATCTATCTATCTATCTATCTATCTATCTACCTATCTACCTACCTATCTGCCTGTATCTATCTATCTATCTATCTGCCTGTCTCTATCTATCCATCTATCATCTATCTACCCATGCATCCATGCATTCATCCATCTAGCTATATAATTATTTATTTACTTTCAGTGAAGATTCATGGATTAATATTTTATTCAATGGGTTGTAATACATTACTGTCTTTACTTATTGATACTCAGTTTGTCTCAGATCTGGCCAGTGGGAGTTTCTTTAAGGAGGCTCCTGTGTCTTTATGGCATGTCCCCATTAGTTTATCTTTTAAAAATACTTTCTTACATTTTGGCACAAGATATGCCAAGTTCTTGAAGTTTTTTTGTCTGGCTCTGGAATTAGTCATTTCTCCAAGAAGTCCTGGTTCTCTTTAGTGTGAATTGGTACTTAGAAACTAAGAAGACCTAACACTGGGTTTGTACACTGTTACTGAGGTGTCATTGCTACTAATGCCTTTCAGTGACAGAACTAGGAAATACTTATTTTTGCATACTAGAAATTATAATTTTATACTGAAACTTCCTCAGATTCCAATCCAACCCCAAAAGGTTCTTCCTTGTTTTTACCCATTCCCCAGTGAGAACTCTGACTCCCCAAAACATCAGCACATTTACTTATTTGAAGAATCCTATATAACACAGAAAAGAGTTTCAGAATTTCTAGTCCAACTACCATAGTAAACATACTTAAAAAGAAAAGTTCAAGATTAATTTGCAGTTCTTTTGTTACCTAGACTGATGGTATACAAAAAAAGTACTGTATTCAAAAGTTGTTTACATTATTGTTTTCCCCCTGTAGTTGACTATATCATAAATTTACTAAATGATCAGTTCATTTGTTTCAGTTTACATTCAATTTTAGGATTTGCATCCACTTTCTGGTTGAACTCTATTTCTGAATGTGTAGAACATTATTATGCTTAATTTCATTTTCTACTTAATCAGAATTATAACAATTATATACTATTCTTTCATACATGCTGCCACCCGTGTTTTCATCTTAGGACTAAAATTAAATATTTTAAAAACTCACTGTTAGGCCCTTTGCTGGTTTTTCCAATTATCTCTTGATTGGATTAAGTCTGTCTTCAAGTAAATTCCTCAGGTAAGGCACATGTATACACTATTTATTGAATTCTTACACATTCAAAATTCTTCTTCTATAGCAGGTTTTCTCAACTTTATGATATTGACGTCAAGGCAATGTCTTCTTCCCTGGTCTCTACCCACTAGACATCAGCAGCAAAGTGAAAACAGAAAAGGTATCCAGATATTGGCAAATTCCCCAAGGAAGAAGTTTCCCCAGTTGAGAACCGCTGTTCTATTACATAGATACTTGAAGGATGTCTTTCTGAAGATACATCTTTGACCAGCACTTCCTGTGCTTGAATTTTCTCATTGCCTTATATTGTTCACTGCTCTTAAAAAGTCTAACACCAGACAAATGTTCTTCTTATAAATATATTTGATTTTTCTTTTCTGCCTGAAAGCCCAGAAGAATTTTTCTTTGTCTTTAAATTTTATCCATTTTATGAGGATATGACTCAGAGTTGATTTTCTGGATCAATTTCCCAGGAATATGGTGAGTATTAAAGGATACGTCTTTAAAAATGTAGTTTTAAGTTTACCTTTATTTCCAGAAATTTTTCTTGGATTGTAATTTTAAATGTAAATTCCATTCCAGTGTTTTGTTTTTCTTTATTCAAGAGCTCCAATTTTGCTATGTTGAATCTTCTTTGCTTGCCTTCCGTTTCAACCATTTGATTGTTTTCCTGTCTTTCTTCAATAACTTTATTAAGTTTTCACATTCAAATCCATTCTCCTTGATGTCCGTTTCCTCTAATGAAGGAAAGCCCAAGCTTGCAAGATTTCACGAAATATTTTTCAACTAATAGTTCCACGATTATACCTGTAGGCTTGGAGGTTTAACTAACTGAATTTCTCTGTCTTTTATAGCAGGATATTGTATAATATTCCTAGTTCCTAGGACTGTGGAATTTCTGCATCTCCTCTTGAGATTTTATATCTGTGTGAGGATTGGGAAAGGCTAATCAAAAATGCCAGTTTCTATCACCATAACTCAGAATCAAGTAGGTCTTGATTATATCACTTTACTGCATAAAATTTTTCAAGGGTTTCCAGCTATATATAGTGTAAGGTCCAAACCTCTCAGAATAGCATGTGACCTCTTAACAATCTGGCACCAACTTATCTTTCCAACTTCATAGTTATTCACTCCCTGCCATATATCTCAAACTCTCATCATGCTAGATTATTACTCTCTCTCTCCAAATCTGCCAGATAATTTCATACTTCTCCATTTCTGCTCATACACTGTTCCCTCTGCCTGAAATGCCCTGCTCTTCTCATCCCAGTGAGAAATCTCCATTCATCTTTCAAATTGAAGCAGAGATGACATTTCTTTTTTGTAGTATTCCCAGATTCTCCAAGCAAAATTAATTACACCTTTCCCTGGCTCTGGATAATTTGTTATACAAATTTAAATAAACCTTTTACTATTTACCTTTTACTGATTTATGTTTGTGTTTCTCCTTCCTACTCAATTATGACCTATTTTATCACATATAATGGGTCTTACTCATCTTCATATTTGCACAGGAACTATCACAGAAAATGTTCAATAAAGGCTTTTTGTCTTTTTAAAAATAACAAAATGAATAAATGGAAAATTACAAATATCAGGAATATTTATTCAAAATAATATTTTGAGCATCAATTTTTAGATTTCTTCCTTCCTTCACTATCTAACTACTAACCTTTGCATTTTCTTTTGAAAAAAAATCTTACAATTTTGATGGCTATCATTCATACTTTTCACCTTACCACACTAGGACTTAATTTATGTTCTTTAAGTTTTACCTCATGGGCTTAAATTTTAAGTTGATATTTCTTTTTAAGATGGTGGTAAGTTTTAGCTTTTCTCCCTTATATGTCACATTCATTCATTTGTATCTTTTTGAAAATTCCCCAATTTAAAAAATTGTATTTAAATTTTTTCACACCACTTCTTAATTTAGTTTTAAATTTCTTATTTATTTGTTTTTAATCTATAGTATTTTAAAATTTTAAACTATTGTATTTCTCGCCAGGTATTATTAAATTCTATTATTCTTTAGCTTTATCAATTTGTTTTTTCTCTTATATTAAATGATTTTTAATCAGAGTAATATCATAGATAGTTAAAATGATAAACACCATTAACAGTAAATAATTCCACTAATAAAGAAAAGTCTAAAATGAAAAGTAAAAATATTACTACCCACCTTCAACCTATATCAGACCCATACTTCCCAAAAGGCAATTATTTGAATATTTTGTTGTTTAATTTTCTTGGTAATTACAATTATTACTTTAACTGATATGACTGTATTTCTATTTTTTTTTGATTTACCAATTTTAGATACCACTCCATTGATCTCCTGCTATGATACATGAAGAATTTACCTCCTTTATTTTATTACCATCTTCCTCTCTACCTCAAGATTACTATTAGTTTTACTATGTTTTTATTATCCATGTCGATGATACTTATTCTTTAGAGACACTTGGAAAAGATACTATTTTCCATAAATATAATTACAGGTTTTGTGCTTTGCCTACACCTTAATACCAAAAATTGAAAACTAATGAAAAATAGCATTTTAGGATTGTGAGTGTGTGAATATTTTTCATTAAGTATCTTGTTAGGTAAATAGATCTGTTGAGAAGATATCATTCAATGCCATTATAATCCTATGCCAAAGGAAGAATTTCCCAAATACTAAGGCCCGAGTGTTCCCTCTTTTAAAGTCTTTTCAACTTTCTTTTTTTTTTCTGGGTGACACTCAGATACCAGTTTCCTGTATTCCTTTTTTGGTTTTGCTAGGTTATCTCTCTGAATATTTTTTAATGAAGCCCTTAAATGGTAAACTTTGAGTCTTAAATTTCTGAAAATGTCTTTAAATTATACTTTTAGAGTTTGAGTATTGAATTATACATTCAAAATCATTTACCCTTATAATTTGAGGGCTTTGTTTCACCATCTTTTGGTATCCAGGGTTGCTGATGAGAGTATAATATCCATTTGACTCCTCTGGCATTGCAGGCAAACTTTTCCCCATCTGGACACTTTTAATAGTCTTTCTTCTTACAGTTTTGGAATTTCTCTAGATGTGACTTTTTTTCTTAAATACGTTCTGTTTCTCTTGTGAATCTCTTTTAAATCTAGATACTTAGGCCTTTTATTGAGGGAAATTATCTTCTATTATATGACTAAAATTTTCCTCCCTTTCACTGCTTATATTTTCTGCCTCTAGAACCCTGATAAAATAAATGAGAGACTTCCATGATGCTTAAATTTCTCTCACACTTTCCATTATTCCTTTTGCTCTAGTCATAGGATTCCACTGACTTTATCACCAGATCACCAACTTGGTCATTAACCATAATCATTCTCTTATTTAGCCTATCCACTGATTTTTCTCCTGTCAATCATGTTCTTAATTGTTTTTTGGTTCTTGATTGTTCTTTTTTATAGTAATAGCTTGTTCTTACTTATGTATGTATTATCTCTTTAATCTTGCTGGAGTCATTCATTAAAGTTTTAAAATTACTCTGTTGCTTGAATTATCTTTATATCTTAAAAACCAGTGATTTTGTTTTTTAATCTTAATACTTCTCATATATGCATTTTTTTCCCACTTGTTTGTTGATCCTTGGTTGTTAGTTCATGTTTATGAATAAAGATCTAGGCTGTTAACTAATGAGAGATTCTCCTTGGGATAGCTCCATGTTAGTTGATAGGGCATGATGCTTGGAATACTCATTTAAGAGCTTTGGATAAAGAATAGGCAGGTGTGGACACTAAGGCCAAAAAGGGAGGAATTTAACAGTACATTAACTTTTTCCTTTTGAGCTAAAAGCTGTCTTGCTTTTCTTTTTTTAACCCCTCTGTGTCTGTTGTGGATTCCAGAGTCTCCTCAACTATGTTCTGCTTCTCATTCATGATCTTGTTCCAAATGATACAGATTCTCCATTTAGGTAATTAATTTTCTTTAGAATACACAACTTGGATTTTTACATGAGAAGAGAAAGCTTCTGCTCTCTGCTGTATCTATGTAGCAAGAAAAGGAGGATGGGGCCCAACTGGCTCCACCATTGCAGATACAGTTCTTTCAGTTAAATATATTCAACATATATTTATTGAGTAGTACGGTAGAATGCAAAAATGGCCATAAATTCTGCCCATCACAGTAACTATGCCCCTTTGCAGTGCGACCTTGAAGTTTCTCATAGCAGGGGGTAGAGTCAGTTTTCCCACCTCCTTGGATCTCTGCTTGGCTGTGTGACTTGCTTTGGTAAATGGAGCTATTGAAGAGTGACTTGAAACAGGGACTTGAAAATCATTTGCACATTGGGTCTTGCTCTTTCTTGCTGCTCTAGAAACCCTGCTACCCTATGAAGAAGCTCAAGCTGGGTAATGAGGGGCATAGGGACTGTTCACCTCTGTTACCCTGATCTACCGCCTGCTAGCCACTAGACACGTGAAAACGACATTCCAAGATTATCCAACCACCAGCCAAACCAGAAGCTGGCCGTGGTTGCATGAAATAGCACAGCAGAAATTTTCTGAGCTCACCCAGAGAAGAACTGCCAACCTAACTCAAACCCTGGACTAAATAAAGATGTTTATTTTAGGGTACTACATTTTGGGATAGTTTGTTATATAGCAAAAGCTAACTTATACAAGCACCAAATTGTATTAATGTTCCAGGCATTGTAGACATAATGATAAACAAAGTAGACAATAAATAAATAAGACAATTTCAGAGAATAATACATGCTATGTAGAAAAAGAAGCAAGGTAATGTGATAAAGAGTGACTGGCTAGGGTTGGCATCTAATTTAGATATGCTGGTCAGAGAAGACTTCTTTGAGTAGGTGAAATTCAAGCTAAGATCAGAATGACAAGGAAGAGCCAACCATGTGAAGAGAGAGATTTTTCCTAACAGAGTGAACAGCAATTACCAAGATGATGCGGTGGGAACATACTTCACATGTTAAAGGGATGTAAAGAAGATCAATGAGGATGAAATATAGTGAGCAAAGAGGACAGTGAAGAGAAAGATATAGTGTTAGAGAAACAGACAATGTGGAAGGACTCATATTAATTTATAGTTAATTAATTTATTAATTATCTTGATACTTGTACCACATCCCATCCTTGTCCTTCATATTTGTAGACTAGGAGCTCGGAGCTTCTATAGGATTCCTTTGGGAAGCATGCCTGTTCCCTCCAGCATTTGGGGTTATATAGCTTCCCATAATCTGTTTTCTTCATCAGTCAGATCCTATCTGCCTCTATCTACTAGGATTTTTTCAAAATGTTCTTCTCCAGCTGCCTGCCTTTCTAGTTTTCTAGGATTATTATGGATTCATTATTTTAAGAATACAGTTTCTCTAACATTTTAAGGACCTTGGTATAAGTCTGTCCGTAATTCATCATCTTGAATTGAAATTCTATTTCATTTTTAAGTTTTTAGCTCTAATCTCATCTTAACCTATTTTCCTTTTGGTATCCTGTACTTTTCTTTATTTCTCTTTTTCTTGTACAGTTTGTTTTTATAGTGGCTGGTAAGAAGTGAGGTATCAATAGGATATTTATTTACTATCCAGTAAATATTCATTGATCAAAGAAATTTGAGACCCTGTCCCCCTATTAGTTGCTCTTGTAGCCATCTGCCTTGCTCTGTTTCATCTGAGTTGAATATAGCTTTTGAAAATCTCATGCTGGGAAACTGAAAAGATACAAAGATTAATTCTTCCCATTGCCTTTAATTTCACTGGATGGTAGGTAAGGCATATTATTTGCTGGAGAGATGTTGCTTTTTATATGTCATAAATCCCTGGTATCTATCTCATCATCATCATCATATCTATCTATCCATCTATCTATCTATCTACCCTCACTGAATTTTGGATGCTATAAACAAGTAGGAGATGGCACACAGCACACAGCATGACATACTTATGAGGGATGTTGCCCTATTGAGAATAGAAGAACTTTCATTCTTCTGGACCATGGGTTTGACCTTGTTCTACACTTGGAAAGTTGCCATGCATAAGCACCTTCATTCATCACCCTAAAACAGATACATTTGTAAAGAGGTTAGAACACTTGAAGGATGGTAACAGCAATCTTCAGAGCCCAGTCCATACTCACACTAACTTCTTCCACTAATCTGTTGGGTTCTTCATAGAATTCCAAATGTATAAGATGCTGCCTGCGCCAATGTTGCCTTATAAGAATGCCACTGCACTTTTTCCCTCCAATCCAGAATCAGAAAGCCAATCCATCGTGAATAAAAAGAAAAGAAAGCCACCTTTCTCTACCCTAAACCAGGGCCATTGCATGTGCTGTTTCTTTTGCCTGAGACACCAATCTCTCTGCTTCTCCTTGCTTAATCTGACCCATCCTTTCCCTTCTGCATTCAGTTCATAAGCCACTTGCTCACAGAGGTCCTCCCTGCTTTTCTAATTTTCCCATCCCTCCCTCCCAAGTGTGGTAGATGCTGTTGGTGTCCTGCCCAGATCCCCATCACTGGAGGTACAGTCATCCTTCAGGTGCTGAGGGTATTGGCTGAGAAAGTGGAGTTGCCTTGCTGGGAGGTCACTCCCCATCACCAGGGGCAGTCCGTGGCCAGTGACTGAGTTACAAGAGGTCAGCTGTCCAGCCTCAAGGTGGACCAGAATTTTCTGGGGCATCAAGCTGAAGTTTGTTGCCAGCTGAGACCACACCCTTGCTTAGTTTCTCCTCCTGTCTTTTCCTACTTTCCTCACACCCCTTCTCCACAAGGCACTCTTTCAAGAAACCATTTTCAAAGCACTCCCCATCTCAGACCCTGCTTCAAGGAAACCTGATCCAAAACACTAAGGAAGCTTTGTTTAAGAAGTTTTTATATTTTCATTTCACGTAACTGACAACAACTTTTCTCTCTAATCCCTGCATCTCCAGCTGAGATGGAGATTCAGATGGTCAGACTCAGATGTGAATAGGCCACCTGGAGCTGGCTCTGTCTGGGGCCCCTGAAGAGCTTCTACTGTAGGAATGGAAAGTCAGAGAAGAAAAAGAGACACTGTACATAAGCAATACCCCTTGGAGGCTGGGCTGGCATTTCTGAAGCAAAGCTTTTGTTTGACCTGATTAAAAAAAGAGTGCATTTTAGAGGCTTTAATATAATAATTTAATCTAAAAACTCAATATAAATACTGCTCCGTGTTAATCTTCAAGAACCAACAAATCAATCCCAGGATAGTTTTTTCCCCTAAAGTGAAACTAATTTGTTTAAGGGAGTTTTTTTTTTTTTTTTTTTTTTTTGGTTTATTTAGTAAAACGTTCAAAATTCAAAGCCATGATCCATGATTCAATGTTTTCTCCCAAATATGACCCATTGGGAACCACAATAATAGCACAAAGTAATAAAACATAATGAACGTATGTTTCAAGAGCCTGTAAGGACATTACCTAATGGCCTGGGATACACAGGATGGTTTAGAAATTAGTTCATATGCAAATATTTCAAAACAACAGACCTTGTCACTTATACTTTCAAAAGTCACAATTAATGTATGTGAAAGTAACTTTGGGGTGTAACAGTTGTGAAATTTTGTTGAGGCATGAACTCAACTCACATATATTATAAAGTTGGGACACTTGAAATTTGTATATGATAAGTGAGCAGACTGACCCCTCAGCCTATATTCGTCATGCATACAGTAACTCACATGAAGGGATTTAAATTCTTTCTAACTGTTAATGTTGCTAATCAAAGTACAGGAGTGTAAGAAAACACTGGACACAAATATCAAGGGATTCCTATAATTCATCATGATAGCTGACTCAGAAATTGATTTTCCAAAGGCACAACTAAGGAAATAGAGGTACTAATGTGGTAACTTAGGGAAGAAGATAGGGCTGAGATTTCTATTAAATCGGAATTTGAAGGTGGTTGAAATGACCATCAACCTCTGATTTCCTCAACTTCTCCCAACTGCAGGCTCAGTCAAGCTAGTTCTACCCAAACCCCCAATCCCTTATTCACATGTGCTTTTCCTTCTGAGTCATTTTTCTGTTTGTGGCACCAACACCATCCTAGTCATTGAAGTTTTATACCTTTGCCCTTGGCCCTAATAGCTTTATCCTTCCCTGCCACCATCCTCAGGCTCATCGCATCTAATGTATTTAGGTGTGATTCCTTAACCTCCTCATCTGATGTGACCTGTTACTCATAGTACTGTGAGGGAAAAGACACACCCATTCACACGTCCAGATTAGGAGCCCTGCTGCATGAAGGACAGCAAAGAGACGTCAACCCACTTCATACAGGTGTCAGAGTCACTAAGAAAAGACACAACTTACATAGGTGCTGGATGGAACAATGTTTACTCACATAGAAAAGAAACAAAGCAAGTTCAGCTTCAGCAATAGGCATTGGTCGCCCATATCCAGTGGCTCTCACTCCACAATGGATGCAGGGAGTTGGATCTACAAGCAACCATCTCTTTTGGTGTGCAGGTAAGGGACACCACTCCCTCCCTGCTGAGAACAGACATAGCAGGAGGGGTGGGCCACATGCCACAAAACAGACACACTTAGCCAAGAAGTCTCCAGGGAATGTTTACATATGCTCAGGGTAAAAGGGGAAGGAATGTGCCAGCATCTGCAGGCCACTAGGGGATGTGTTTTATCTCCAGGCACTCCCCAAAGGGGAATCAGTCCACATATATCATCCCGTACTAGGAGCCAGGCTAACATATCTACAACTTAGCACAGGGTTCATTTGTGGGTCACAGGGAAAGGCAGCAGGATGCAGTCAGATCAACCCTATCACAGTCACACCCCAGACTGTTATATTATTCTGAATCTTTCCTCCTCCAAGAGTATCATTATTGGGACCCACTGGAAAAATCCTCTACTTTGGCTGTGATACCAACATCTCCCCCTCCACCAGTTTGTGCTGATTTTTCCTTATCATGTGCAGCAGGTGAGATTAAAGTTTTGACTCTTTTCTCTCATTATAAAGAAAGTGATACCAAGATCTGTGTGATTCCTCCCAGAAAAAATGTAGACTTGCAACGAGGAAGAAGAAAATATATCTGCAAATCTGCAGCTTGGAGCCCCATGTGTTGAGAAATTATGCTTGTTTGCCTTTTATATTCCTATGAAATGTATATTGAAAAGAACACTGTGTTTGGATAGCACCAACAGAAGTGGAGGGAACCCTCTCTCCTTGTTGCTCTTGAATAAAGGTTCAGCTGCAAGCTAGGGCAATCACTCCAAAATCTGTTCCATCTCCAAATGAATCACAGCAATTCTGGGGCCCGAGACTCTGCTGACTATTTGAGAATCCCATCTCAGCTAGAATATGGAAACAGTGCAGGTTATAATACTTGAATGGTATTCGGCATTGGATGTGCTGAACAGTAATGGGATCGCTAAACTCTATGACCAGTTTAGTCTTGAGTATCCCATAATTTTTATTTCATTTCCATCAAAAGGAATGAAAGAATGGTCTTCATCAGCAAAAGGTTGCAACTTTGACTTTAAACCTAGTATGGATTCTGAAATCATCTTTACCAGTCACAATCACTTTTCTACATCTTCATCTTTGTTTACCCCCAGAACCTGTTGTCTGTCATGCCCTGGAGCTCCATTCTCACACCCCTCTGTTCCCACACCTCTCTGGTCAGCCGCTTTGCTGGTTCTCATGGACATCCTTGTGCCGTCGCCTCCATGAACTTTCATTACTCCTGCTTCTCCAATCCCCACTGCACTATCCATTACCCCCTTCTGTCAATACCCTCTTCTGTATCTGGAATTGTAGTAAATGCTGAGTAAAATCACAAGGTTAGCTGACACTGCTATAGTTAATTGCTCTTTATCTACTTGGCCCTTTGATGCCTCTATTTTCTTTGATCCCTAATTAGCCACATAACACATATATTTGAAGAGATTCAAACTTCTTCCACTCTGATCAAGATTTGTATCTCATCCCTACTGCCAATTTCATATTTTGTGGAGTTCAAGCCCATTCAATGTGATTTTTTTCAAAAGCTCTCTTCTCCATGTCAAATTTATATTTGTCTTTGTCACTTCTCTTTTTTTCCTCTTCTTGTCCAAAGAAAAGGAATGAGTCTTAGCATTATCTGGTAAGGTTGAAAATGTGCATTGTCCATGACATAGCATTTTTTCTGTCTATTCATCTTCTTGCCCTTTTTCCTATTGACTTATTCTACTTATTTTTTTAGAGGATCTCTTTAGTTTTTAGGGGGATGAAACCTAAGAACTGTGCTAATCTACACTCCTTTCCCCCAGAATCCAAACCTCCTGATAGACATAGAGGCCGGACACTGTCATTGTGGAGCGCAGAGTTCAGTGAGGAAGGTAAAATAACCACATGCCCTGTAAATGCTATAATGGATGTATACTTGAGGTATGGTTATGATGCAAAGAAAAGGATTAATTCTCTGTATGTGGAAGCAGGAAAGAATTGCAGATAAGGTATAGCTGAGCCAGGCGGTAAACATTAATAGTTCAGTAGACAAGGTGGAAAGGTGTCTATTAAATATTGGCTAAATTAGTGAATGAAGGGCATATCTCACAGAGAAAACAGATGTGCAAAAAGAGTCATGAAGTCCAAACAGCTCAGATTCTTGAGGAAAAGTGCAGATTCTGTATAGCTAAGTCAGGTGGGAGGAAGAGAGTGGTGGCAAATAGGCCTGTGAGCTCACAAAATGAAGACCATACCTAAGGAAAATGAAGTGAAAGAAATAACATTGATAAAAGCAGAAATTATTGGTTAAGAAATTATAAAAACCAGTGGAATTGATAAATAATTCTGAGTGTTTTTTTTCCTTTGAAAGAAAGACAGAAAAGAAAGAAGGAAAGAGGGAAGAGGAACAAAGGAAAGAAGGAAGGAAGGGGGAAGGAAGGAAAGGAGGAAGGAAAGAAGGAAGGAAAGACAGGAAGAGGAAGAGTGGAAAGAAGGATAGATAAAGATCTCACAAATGTAATCAAGGGGAAAAGTAAAACACACAGAAAGTACATTTATTGGATTTATATTTATAGAGTCCTTAATTCTTTTCTAGGTCCTGGGCTCAGGGTTGGGAGCAAAACAGCTGTACTGTGGTAACTTGGTACTCGACTGCTTTGAAACTCCTTGAATTTGGTACTAGGCATATTTTGACATGAAAGTTTTGTGCAGAAAATCATCATTTGTTTGGTCCTTGATGTGCAAGCATTGGTTGCCTGGTGACTTGCTACACTTTCCAGCCAAAACAAAGGGTCTTGTGTTAATCACGCAGTAGCTCTTGCCCTGTGCACATCCCCTTGTGGTCTTATCTTAGTTTCTGTGGTCATTTTGTGTATTTTTTGCACTTTTTTCTCATCATAGGTCCTAAGAAAATAAGCAGTGATAGCACTAAGCAGAAAAGAAAATTACTTCGCTCTACCATTGAGCAAAAAAAGGAAACAATAGGCAAATATGAAAGCAGTGTTAGCATTATTGATCTTGCTAGGGAATATGGTATGCCTAGAATAATGGTCTCCATCATCACTAAGAAAAAAGAAGTGATAAAAAATAAAAGGCTGATGTTGAGGACTTAGTGGAGGAACGTCACGAAGAGCTCAGCACTGAGGAGCTGCAGGAACCACAGGAGGAGCAGCAGCAAGAGGTGGCTGAAGAGATTTCTTCAGGTGAAGAGGAGATAAGGGAGGATGTCCCCAGTCCCTTTATAAAAGAAATGTGTGCAAACGGCGGAAGTTCAAAACTTTGTGGAGAAGTACCGTCCGGACAAAGCTCTGACAAGCAGAATATGAATTTATTGAATGACCAAATAATTTTGCATTTTTGAGGAATTCTGAAAAGAAGACAGAAGCAGTCCTCATTGGATAAGTTTTTAGTGAAAGTGACAAAGAGTGTATCAGAGCCTTGGTTCAAGTTGAAAAAAGGCAGAAAAAAGAAAGAACACCTGAAGTGCAAGTGCCTGATGTTCTCCTGGCGGGGAACTCGTCTTCCCCTCAGTCCGTCATTCTCGGTACTTCTCCTCCTCACCACTCTCCTCCTGCCATCCCATTAGGTCATGGACTCTTCTCAGTACAGGTAAAGTGAGGTTTTTATTTTATTTAATCTCAGTTTCTATTAATTTATAGATTTATTTATCAGGTAAAGTAATGATATGCAACCATATCTTTTTACATTTTGCCTTAAAAATATCATTGTCTTTCGTTTGGGAATGCATTAAATTTACTTACATTATTCCCTATGGGAAAATTTGTTTGGTACTTTTTGTTTTTGGTATTCAGCGTGCCTCCTGGAACCAATTAACCACAAGTACTGAGGTACCACTGTATAAAGAAATATGGCCTTAGCTTTCAAGGATCTGAATTTCTAAGAAGGAAGTCCCTACTTTAAACATAATTCCACAGGTAAAACGTAGCTACAAAATAAGAGTAGTATGAAGGAAAAGTATAGAGTACAATCAGAGGTTATAGCAAGTCCGAAATTAAAATGGGGCTGGTTGCAGGATCATGAAAGACTTTTTATATGATGTGACATTTAAGTTAATACCTGGTGAATGAGAGCAAGTAGTCAGGTAGAGAGTGATCGGAAAAGCAATCCAGGTAGAAAACCAGCTTGTGTGAAGATCCTCAGGAAAGAAAGGATGTGCTCAAATTCAAACAACTGGAAGAAGGTCATTGAAAAATGGAAGCAGAGAGTTGTAAGATAGGCTGACCCACAGTTCCAGTTTGCCTAGATCTAGGACTGAGGTGTGGATGGGGGGTAAAGGAAGCATGGTTTTGGAATGTGGGAATTTCAGTTTTAAAACTCGAATGAGTTGGTCACCCCATTCACAGGCCTCATTCAAGATTTGGGGCCTTAGCAGAACAACATGGTAGCCAGAATTATGACAGGGCTAGTGAGGACAGAGAAAAGTGGATGGATTCAAAAAATACTTAGGGTTAAATTGATAGCACTTGATGAATGAATGATGGCTATAGAAGGAGAGTAAGGGTGGGTGAGTAAACAAGAAGTATCTTCTAATTTTCTGGCTTGGGAAACTGGGGGGATATGCATAACAAAGGAGTGACTAGACAAACAAGAGACACAAAATTGTTTCTTTGAAATCAGCTTCCAATTCAGAGCCCCAGATTTGATCACCATTGGTTACTCATGAGTAGTTGTTGGTACCCTCCACCTTCACCTTCTTTGGGGTTAAAACATAAACCAGGCTTTATAGAAACCCAAATGTGCAAAAGGAAAGGAAGGAAGGAAGGAAGGAAGGAAAGAAGGAAGAAAGAAAGAAAGGACTTTAAAGTCAGTTTCAACTTTTAAAGAGGAGGGTTTTCCTCTTCCAAATAAGGGGTATGACTCAACATAATAAGAGAAGAAAACACAGGAAGCTTTTATTATAGACTGCATTCACCCTGCATTCAGAAGGCATTTCGACAAATGTATTACTCTTGCTCCCCCCCACCCCAACTCTCAGACTCCAATATTTAACCCAGAGGAAATTGTAACTGAATTATGAAGTCCTTTCAAAACTAGGCATTTGACACATCTGTTATAGAAGCCTTATAAAAAGCACACTGGATGCCTGTAAATTTTATAATTATGTTAATTCAAACTGAAAGACACTCCCATGAATTTTTTAAAAAATATTTCCAACTCAAATCACAGAGTTTGTTCTGCCTGCCACTGAGACGTGGGGAATATTTGCTTTGTGCCATAAATTCTCTCCTTTAACTGCCCATGTCAGGAAAGCAGAGGACTAGAATGAAGATGAGCACAGCAGACTTAAGATGAAAGTTTATTGAACATGTAGGCTTAATCCAGGTTCAAAAGCACAATCCCAGTGAGACATAAGTCAGGTATCTAGACAGGTGACAGCTTGCTTTCTAATACCTCTGCATCCCAAATGGAAGGATGTTTTTCTTGGACATGAAAGCAGATTGCTAGGGCCAGGATGAACTACTAAAATCATATTGATCATCTACTCTCTATGAGGTACACTTTTAGAAATTTTGGATATGTTAGTTAACAAAGCAGACAAAAATCTCTCTTCTCATGGATTTTACAATCTAAAGGGAGGATTTGAATGATAAACAACAGAATCTGGACTTTTGTTGTGGTCCACCCATAACTTGCCTTCCTGAAACACTTTGTTGTATAATGCTCTGGGAAAAATTCGCCCACCACAGTCACAACTCTCTGCACCCAAACTTCCAATACAGCTCATACCATACTGTAGCATATAGAAGATGGTTGAATTGTCTGTTCAGGTGTTCTTATGTACAAGGCAGTACACAAGCTCAGGCATTAGGTAAACAGTGTTCAAAACCTGCTTCCGCCACTTAATAGCTGTCTGTCCTTGGGAAAATTATATGACCTATCTGATTCTCAATGCTCTTATCTGTCAAATGCATGAAGATGATAGCATCTATTAAATGAGGTTGTCATTAGGATTACCTTATAAACTATGTTAAGCATTAACTATGTTAGGCATAAGTATTTGGTGCCCAGGAGGCACTTAATTAAAGCTAAAAGTTTGGATGATGCCAACATCAGTGCCATTTCTTTGGGAGTAAGGTCCCTGTTGCCTTCCCCTTCTGATACACCAGTGCCTAGCATACAGCCTGTCTCATATAAGTAGGGTTATAAATAATCAAATATAGCTTGTTCAAGAATACCCAGAAAAATAACCCAAAGCTCCACTGGAGAACTCACTCCCCTTATCTGGTTGGCAAATAGCCACCCATCCATTCACCACGATAAGACATTCAAACACACACACACACACACACACACACACACACACACACACACACACACACACAGAATCTTATTGTATTCCCCTTTTACCTGAATTAACTATCTTGGAAAGAGGTGAGTAAGCAAGTAGGAGAAATGTGTTGCAAAGTTCCTTTCCTTTTAACAATACTAAATTAGACCGTTTCTTATCCAAATTATATTATCTCCTGGTCTTCCTTTCTTTCAAAGTATATTCTTTGTCTAAAATTAAAACATAATAAAAATAAAATTAATTATCTGGTGTGTTAGGCTGCAAGAGAAAAGTAGAATGTGATTCTATACATAGAAGGGCTTCATAAAGATAAGTAAAACGGTGAATCCAAATGCCTTGCATTGTGCAAAAAATCTTGGTACCAAATTAAGGCTATTCCCAAATCTCCTTTCTTATTGCATTTGGAGTTAAAGAACTATAATGTCAGTGGTGCTCAGATTTTGTTAGTCTACCTTAGGCTCTGGTAGCTAATGTGCAAAGTCCATAATTACTGAGCCCTTCTGGATGTCCCAGCAGGAACCGAGCGGTTATGACCTCAGGCGTCTCTGAATCTCTTAAGATTGAGGGGCCAGATGTGGAAACCACACTTTGGGCCAAGGGGAATTGGCAATATGATCACTCTTGCTGGGAGCTGGTTTGGACACAGGTGTTAACTAAAGGGACCATTATCTGGGACTATTCTATATAAGGGTCTGTGGTAGATTGAATCTTGCCTTCCACAAAGGCATGTACAAGTCCTAACTCCTGGTCCTGTGCCTGTCAACTCATTTGTAAGTGGGAACTTCAGACATCCTATTAAGATGAGGCACTGAAACAAGGTGGGCCTTAATCTGATAGGACAGGACTCCTTACAAGCAAGGAAAATTTGTACACGGAAGTACAAGCCACAAGAGGTGACAGAAAGAGAGATTGCCATGGAGGACAGATGGACGCAGACTGATTTTCGAAAAGCCACCACCAGAACAATTTGGGTAAAACATGGCCTGCCAATACCTTTATGTTGGACTTCTGGCCTCCAAATTGTGAGCTGATAAATTCCTACTGTTTAGGCCAACCAGTTTGTGGTATTTTGTTATAGCAGCCCTAAAACATGAAAACAAAGTTGTCAAACTGTGGTTCACGGACTAAATCCAGCCCACTGCTTGTTTTCACAAATAAAGTTTTTGGTTGGTTGTAGAAGACACCCCTCCTCCTCCCACACTGTTCTGTTGACCTGCCAAAGTTTTCCCAAGTGAACAGAAAATCATGCCTATTTCCCACTTTGCTGGTGGAGAAGTACATGATTTAGAAGACATTGGTAAACAGCCCACAGATTAGTTCTGGCCCACTGTCTGATTTTGCAGATAAAGTTTCATTGGAACACAACCATGCCCATTTGTTCATGCATTGTCTAGGGTAGCTTTTGAGCTACAACAACAGAGTTGTGTGGTTGAATTTTGGCCTGCAAAGTCTAAAATATTTACCATCTGACCCTTTACAGAAAATGTTTACTCTGCCCTGCTCTGTGTGAATGAAGGTTTAGCCTAGGAGCCAACAAAAAATCAAGGGTGTTGGCTTTGGCCCCCAAGCCATTGTTTGATCCCTGTCCTTCACTATCAATGAATCTTCCTAGATAGTAACTATTACAGTGTCCCTTTTTCAAAACCTGCACTTGTTTCCTAATTTCTTATAGGATTAAGTCCATTCACCTTGGCATGTCATTCAATCCATTTGGATATTTTTCCAATCCCGTTTACTTCCACACCCCTCCATGAAGAAATTTTCACTCTCCCATTATTCCATTTTTATTTTTTTTATATATCACCTCACCATTTCCATGCTGGACCATCTACCCAGAATGCTTTTTCCTTCATTTTTTTTTTTTTTTTCCCCAGCAAAGCCCTAAACAGTCTTCCTTACCCATTTCTCTTGTAATGTCCCCTACTTTTCACAAACACAGTTAGCTACTCCCCTTCATTCTCCCATAACACTTAATACCTCTATTATAGAGAGCACACAATATGTTGAATTCGAATTATTTATTTAAGTGTTGTATTGCCTTGATTATGATTAACTGTCTGAGAACAAGGATCATGGCAATTCATTTCTCTATCCCTCATATCTAGAACAGTATCCTCACACAAGTAGATGCTCAACAAAGATTTGCTTAATGAATGTTCCAGCAATTATTAGTAATTGAAAAAATCGGTTACTATTTATTGAGTACATTTTGTGCTCGAGACACTGCACTGAGTAGTTTGGGTATATGATCTCAGTTAGAACATCAGGTTCAATGCATGTATCCCTCTCTCTGAGTTCTGATGTCACAACTCCTTGATTTCACAAGGTGCTCTATAAATAGTGGAATTCCCGGCATCACAGAAAGGATGATGGGGGTAGTATTTTGGTCCCTTAAATATTTGGAACTCTGCCTCAAAATTAAGCCAATGATATCTCTTCACCCAATCGCAGCCCTGTGTCCTACAGGAAAGAAAAGCCTTCCACATTGTTGCTAAAGAAAAGATAAAAATAAAGTATTGGCACTTCAGCAGGATTCTGCATCGTCTTTGTCACTGGGCAAAATTAAAGATACGCCCTGCTTTAGCTGCTGCTAGAACATAAATGAAGCCCAAGTTGAGTCAAAGAGGACCCTGGGGACCTGACTGTGCATTCTCCTCCTGACTGAGGTGAGAAGAGAGTCCCTTTGTTTGGCAGTGGATGCTTTCCAAATTTAGAGAGTCTTTAATGACTCTTCAACTGCGTTACATCCTGAGGATAATTAGTAATGTTGCTGCTCGTCTGTTCAGCACCAATCAATCAAAGAGGATACACAGAACATGCAATAAATCCAGAATCTGAACTCGTTCCAGAGAGAAAAAGGCATCTCTTTCAAGGTTCATAAAAGAAGTCATTCTGGGAAATATATTTAGAAGGGCAAAAATTAAATAAATCGACGGACTCTTTAGCTTTTGTGCAACTGATTCATTTTTGCCGTGTTCTTCAGTGGTTGGGGATAAATGGTAGAAAGGTCTTTATGAGGAAATATCATAAGGAAGCAAAGCAGAGAAGACACTGAATTGTGAAAACTTGGGATAGTGCCACTTGTATTAGTTTCCCGTGGCTGCCATAACAAATTACCATATACTGGGTGGCTCGAAACAACAGAAATGTATAGTCTCACAGTCCCGCAAGCTAGAAGTCTGAAATCAAGGTGCTGGTGGGGCCCTGCTTCCTCTGAAAGCTCTCGGGAAGAATCTTTCCACACTTCTTCCTAGTTTCCGGTGGTGGCATTCCTTGGCTTGTAGACCCATCACTCCTTTTTCTGTCTGTGTCTTCACAGGGCCTTTTCTCTGTGAGTATATCTCTGTGTCTCCAAATTTCTCTCTCCTTATGAAGACACCAGCCATTGGATTTAGGGCCCACCCTAGTCCAGTATGACCTAATCTTAACTTGATACACCTGCAATGACACTATTTCCTTAGAAGGTCACATCCACAGGTAACTGGTGGTTAATATCATGGAAGCAAGGGAGAAATTAGTTGAGAAGTGAATGGAAGGAGAGGTAGTGGAGGCAATTGTTTTGATAAAAATCCCTGTGAAAGTGAGAGCAAATTGGCAATAGTTTGAAGGGAAGGGTGGGATCCAAAAGGGCTTTTTGTTTTTATGAGATGGCAATCACTGATCTGTTTTCTGTTCCTATAAGTTCACTTCTTCCAAAATTTAATATAAGTGGAATCATATGGTGTCATTTTTTGGGTCTGCTTATTTCACTTGGGATAATGCTTTTCAGATTCATCTTTGCTATTATACATATCAATAGTTCAGTCTTTTTGTTGCTGCCTAGTATTCTATTATGAAGACGGATCATAGCATCTTTATTTCCAGTTAAAGGGCATTTTTATTGTTTCCAATTTTGAGTGATTATGAAGAGAGCTGCAATAAACATTCACATGTAGGTTTTTGTGTGTGCATAAGTTTTCCTTTGTCTTGGGTGATTATCCAGGAGTGCAACTGCTGTGTCATATGGTCAGTACATATGGTTAACATAATAATACACCATCAAACCCTTTTCTAAAGTGGCTGTACCATTTTGCTGAATGTAACTTTCCCAGAAATTAGTAAATGAAATTTAAATTTATGAAAAGTCAAAAACAAGGACCTAGTAAAGAGAGAGAGAGATAAAAAAATACAGAATGGAGCGTGGAGAGGAAAATTAGTAAATCACTAGATATAAAAGAGGGACAGGATCCAGAGCTCAGGTGAGGGGCTAGGCTTTCACAAGAGGATCACCACATTTTTCATTGAGAAGGCTGGGTGCAAGGGGTTGAGAGGGAGTTTCCACTTATGAAGGAGAAACCAGCAAGAAGGAAAAAAAGGTAGAAATCTGAAAAGAATGGAGAAGATTCAAAACAATCTCTGCAGACTGTAGCAGGAAATGAGCTGCCCAAACAAGAGTAGAATGTATGGGCAGTGCTAGGCTGGTAACCAGTGGTACCAATCTGCTTGTTTGAAGCAAGTAAGTTTAGGATATCAGCCAGAAAGCACCTGTAATGCTGGATCATTCATCCCAAGCTGAAGAGACAGGGAAGTGAAGACAGGTGGGGATAGATGGATAGAGAGCAAGTTTGTGCCAATTACTAAGCTATTGTCTTTCAGTGTCAAACCCACCTGGAACTGGGGTTGGTACTCTGCAAATGACATTTCTGCATGACCAGCTGGCTTCCTATTAGACTCTCGCAATAGAGAGCATTAGAGGGCAACTGTAAGGCTGGAAGAGAGAGAAGGTGCTTTCTCCTTCATGTCTACCTGTGGTTGCTATAAATGTCACCTTAGCAATGATGCTTCATGATGGCAGTAGCTGTTCCTCCCTGATGCAGTGTCTGAATCTGGTGTGCTGCCTTTCTGACTAACTCAAATTATACCCCATAGCACCCTTTTAAAGAAGTCTCAATAAATTTGAAAATATTGAAATCTTAAAAAGTAACTTCTTTGACCACAATGGAATGAATCTAGAAATCAATAACAGAAAGAAAACTGGAAAAATTACAAATATATGGAAATTCAACAGCACACTCTTAAACAATCAATAGGTTAAAGAAGAAATTACAAAGGAAATTAGAAAATACTTACAGATGAATGAAAACAAAGATACACCATACCATGGCGTGCAGTGAAGGCAAGGTTCAGAGTGACATTTATAGCTATAAATGTGTATATTTAAAAAGAAAAAAATCTCAAGTTAATTACCTAACTTTACATCTTGAGGAACTAGAAAAAGAAGAGGAAAGTAAACCCAAAGTTAGCAGAAGAAAGGAAATAATTAAGATTAAAGTGGAGATAAATGAAATAGAGAATAGAGAAACAGTTGAGAGAATAAACAAAATTAAAATTGGTTCTTTGAAAAAAATCAATAAAATCCACAAACCTTTAGTTAGACTGACAAAGAATAAAAGAGAAAATACACAAATAATTGAAACCAGAATGGAAAATTTTGATATCATGACTGACCTTACAGAAATAAAAGGACTATAAGAGAACATTCTGAATATTTGCACACCAAAAAACTATATAATCTAGAAGGAATGTACAAGTTACTAGAAATACATCAATTACTAAAATTAAACAAGCATAAATAGAAAACCTCAACAAACCTATAATGACTAAGGAGATTGAATTAATAATAATAAAAAAAACTTCCACCAAAGAAAAATTGAGGACCAGATGGTGAGTTCTATCAAATATTTAAAAAGAATTAATATCAATCCTTCTCAAACTCTTCCAAAGAATTCAAAAGGAGAAAACACTTCCTAACTCATTCTGTGAGGTCAGCATTACTCTGATACCAAAGCCTGGTAAAAATATTACAGGAAAAGAATATTACAGACCAAATTTGAATATAGATGCAAAAAATTTTAACAAAATACTAGCAAACTAAATCCAATAGTATATAAAAAAATTTGTAAACTGTAACCTAGTAGCATGTCTCCCAGGAATGAAAAGGTGCTTCAATATATGAAACTCAATCAAATAATACACTACATAAATAGAATGAAGGAAAAAACCTGCATGATTATCTCAATAGATGAAGAAAAGATATTCAATAAAATCCAACAACCTTTCTTGATTAAAAAAAAAAAACTCACGATAGTAGGAATAGAAGGGAATCTTCTCAACATGATAAAGGCCATTTATGATAAAGCCAGGAGCTAACATTGCAGTCAATGGTGAAAGACTTAAAACTTTCTGCCTAAGAACAGGAACAAGTCAAGAATGTCTGCTTTTACCACTGTTATTCAATTTTGTACTAGAAGTACTTGCCAGAGAAATCAGGCAATAAAAAGAAATAAAAAGTATCCAAATTGGAAAGAAGAAGTAACACTACCTCTATTTGCAGATGACATGATCTTTTTTAAGAGAAAATCCAAAGGAATCCACATGAAAAATATTAGAACTAATAAGTGAGTTCAGCAAAGTGGCAGGATAAAAGATCAACATGCAAAAACAATTGTATTTCTATACACTAGCAATGAACAATCTGAAGAGGAAAATAAAAAAATTCCATTTACAATAGAATCTAAAACATAAAGTACCCAGGAATAAATTTAGCTAAGGATAAAAAAGGACTTACATACTGAAAACTACAAAACACTGCTGAAAGAAATTAAAGAAGACCTGAATAAATGGCAAGACATCCCATAGTATTACCCAAAGCATTATCCCTATGAAAATTCCAGCATCCTTTTTAACAGAAGTGGAAAGAAACCAACCTTCAAATTCATGTGGAACTGCAAAGGGTCCTGAATATCCAAAACAATATTGAAAGAGAAGAACAAGATTGGAGGATTCACACATCCCATTTTCAAAATGAACTGCAAAGTGGAAGTAATCAAAACAGTGTGGTAGCAGCACAAAGATAGACAAATAGCTCAGTGAATTAAAAGTTCATAAAGGCCAACTGATTTTTGACAAGGTTTCGAATTGCATGCAGTGGGGAAAAAATAGTCTCTTCAACAAATGGTTTTGGGAAAACTGGATCATCACATGCAGAAAAATGATGTTAGACCCTTCCTCACACCATATACAAAAAAATCAACTCAAAATTTACCCAGGACCTAAATATAAGGATTAAAATTATAAAACTCTTAGAAGATAATATTGGGGCAAATCTTCATGACCTGGGATTTGGGAATGGATTCTTAGATATGACACCAAAAGCATGAGTAACAAAATAACCAACAGATAAATTTGACTTTTCACCAAATTTAAAATTTTTGGGCATCAAAGCAAATTATCAAGAAAGTGAAAAGACAACCTACAGAATGGGATAATATGGTTTTAAACCATACATCAGATAAGGACTTAAGATCCAGAATATATAAAGAACTTTTATAGTGCAGCATCAAAAAGGAAAACAACTGAGTTAAAAAATTGATGTAGGATTTGAGTAGACATTTCTCCAAAAAAGATATACAAATGGTCAATAAGCACATGAAAAGATGCTCAGCATCATTAGCCATGAGTGAAATGCAGATCAAAACCACAATGAGATACCACTTCACACCCCACTATGTTGGCATGGTCTGAGGAGTGTTCTATTCTGTTCTTGGTTCCCACCCTGCATGGTCCCAGCTACTTACCTTCCCTGGTGGATCCTGTCACTAAGACCTTGTGCCTGAACCCCAACCTAACTCCTCATGGCTATTTTAACATGTCTGCTGATGCATTCACAGGAACTCTGAGCTGATTTGACCTCAGATCTCAGCTTTCCATTCTCACAGACACCTCTCCAGGCAATTCAAGTAATAGCATCTTTGATAGAAGAGAGGGCATCCATCAATCATGGTGAATGCAGTCCCCACCCTTTTCAACCATGCTCATCTACAAGTGCTGAAGTTCTTCAGCCAGAAAGCACAGTCCAATGCCCAACATAAACATGGTATCAGACTCCTGATCTCTACCAAACAATGGAAACTGACTCAGTCTTCCACCTTGAGCCTGATATTTTGTGTGCCCTGAAGCTCTGGTTTGCTATTACGCAAAATACCAGAAATGGATTGGCTTTTATAAAGGGGATTTATTAGATTACAAATTTACAGTTCTAAGGCCATAAAAGTGTCTAAATTAAGGCATCAACAAGAGGATACCTTCACTGAGGGAAGGCCAAAGGCATCTGGAATACCTCTGTCAGCTGGGATGGCTTGTGGCCAGTGTCTGCTGGTCCTTTGCTCCTGGGTTGTGTTTCAAAATGGCTTTCTCCAAAATGTCTCTGGTCTTCTGAATCTCTTAGCTTCACTCAGCTCTCTGCTTGTTTCTCCTGGGGTATTTCTTTCTTTTTATTAAAAAAAGCAGTTTTATTGAGATATATTCACATGCCATACAATCTATCCAAAGTTTACAGTCAATGGCTTTTAGTATAATCAGAGTTGTGCATTCACCACTACTATCAATTTTAGAACATTTTCATTACTCCAAAAACAAAAACCCCATACCCCTTAGCATTCACCTCTCAATCTCTGCATCCTTTCCCAACCCTACATAACCACTAGTCTAATTCTGTCTCTATAAATTTATTTAGATTTACATTTTATATAAATGTAATCATACATTTATATCTGGTTTCTTTCACTTAGCATAAGGTTTTTTGTTATTGTTTTTTATAAATTAGATTGCAGATTTACAGAAAAGTCATGTAAAACATACAATGTTCCAATATAGCCCTGTTATTGACATTTTGCATTGGTGTGATGCCTTTGTAACAAAGGATGCTGAAAGAATATTAAAAATTACTGTTGCTTTAGTCCACAACTTATATTAGGTGTATTTTACTTATATATCACCTTTTTTATTAACACCTTGTAATAGTGTTGTTCATTTGTTAAAATTGATGAAAGAACATTCTTGTCTTTATAGTATTAACCACAGTCTATTGTCCACCACAGGGTTTACTATTATACAGTCCTATGTTTTATCTTCTAAATTTCCTTCTATCAACACACAAAGGGGCATTTCTTTCTAAGCATCTGGAAGTCCTCTCTTAAATTCTCCAGGGCAAACTCTGGGCTTCATCTCTTAGCCTAGCATCTCCAAATGTCCTTCTGTCTGTATCTCCCAGCATCTCCAAGCATCTGTGTCTGTATTGGCTCTTAGCTTGTCTCTAAAATTTCTCTCTCAGCTTATCTGAGCTCCTTATTCTGTGAGCTCTCTTAAAGGACTCCAGTGATCTAATTAAGACCCACCCAGAATGGGCAGGGTCACATCTCCATGGAAATAATTTAATCAAAGATCTCACCCAGAGTTGGGTGAGTCATATCCCCATGGAGACTTTCAATCAAAAGTTTCCACCCAACGAGATTGGATTAAAAGATCATGTCTCTTCTGGGGTCCATAACAGCTTCAAACTGGCACACCTGGGTAGGCTCCTGGCTACTGGTATGACATCCAAAGCAGTGCCTTTTTTGCTCAGGACATTTAAAGTTGCAAGTGACAGAAAACTAAACTCAAGCCAGCCTAAGACTAAAAGAAAATTCAATATATGCAATTTTAAAAAATGAAAGCTGTATTAGGATATGGTTTGAAATAGAAGCTGATATTGTGGATGGGCAGGGCAAGATGGCAGCATAGGGAGGTATGGAATTTAGTTAATCCTTTAGAACAGCTAGAAAATAGCCAGGAACTGTCTGGAGCAACCATTTGGGGGACAACCATGACTGGACACACATCGTACACAAGTCTAGAATGGGTGGAAGGGCTGAGATCATAGCATAGAATTGTAAATAAAGCCCCCAAACTTTGCAGGTGAGTGCCTCTCCCCCACTGGCATGACAAGCTGAGTTGGAACACTTCCATGTGGGAAAAAGAAGCAATTTCTACTAGGAGCAAGGGAAGGCAGCTCAACCAAACTCCAAGTGCGGTTTTAATTAGCAAATTTGGACTAATAAAATATAAGCTACAAACACAGACAAACCCAGAGCAAGCAGGAAAGGAACCCTGAAGTCTCTTCTGGCAGAAAGGAGGTGGGGCTAATGGAAAAAATAAAATAAAATAAAATAAATGAATAAAAACAGAGGCTTTTGGAGTCAGCTGAGCTCAGAATGCTGGAAAATGTCTGTGCCCCAAGACAACAGGCACATAGAGCCAGGTACTAACTCTGGCTCTTGACTGGTGAACTTTGGGGGCTGGGTACTGGTTCCAAAAAGGGTTTTTTTTTGTTTTTCTTTTTTTAAACTATTCTAAGTAGCTCATTGGAGAAAGCCTCAGGCATTTTCAATTGTCAGCCTTGACCCAGGAAAGGGTCGAGTTTAGATAGGACTGAGAGACAAAGTAAGGAGTCAAGTGAAGGAGATAATTCCCTAAAGGACATAACTTCCCCAAGAAAAGGGAGGTGGGCCCAGCTCAAGTGCAAGCACTCCTTCAGAGAATTCAGACCCCAGAGGCTTGGAAAAAAAAATAAACTCAGAAACAACTTAAGCTTCCCTTCTACTTCCTCCTCTGTCTCAACCACACATGGGCAGGGTCTGCTGAGAATTAAAGGCACTGCACCTCTTTATACCAGTGGGGAGCTGCAGGCTAACAAGTACCACCTGCTGGGCAGGATAGGGAAAACACAGAGTCTAGAGCTTCACAGGAAAGTCTGACAATCTGCTGGGTCTCATCCTCTGGGAAACTTTTTTACTGATTACACCCTCCTCCTGAGACCTGGATCTGTCTGCTCTGGGAAAATCTGATTGGGGTCAATCATATCTGGGTAGATCCTCCTCAAAAAAATGTCTCCATATAGGCAAGGCAAGAACCAGGATAACAAGAACTGAAAATTTCTGTTCAGTTAAACAAAAGCTGTGCTACAGGTCTTGAATAGGTTAAGCTGAACACCAAAGAACAGATAGAGAACCAAGCCAAGCAACAAGAAAACCTATGCAAAAGAGTGAAAATGACCTCTAGAATAAACTAATCAAGGAAACTAGAACCCTAGAAACCAAAAAAAAATTTGATTCGCACTAGGGAAAATGAAGATGGCCCAGTCAAAGGAACAAACTAACACTCCAAAAGAGATACAACAGTTGAAAGGACTAATTCAAGATGTTCAAACAAACATGCTAAATCAATTCACAAATCAAATCAACAAGTTGAGGAACGATACAGTAAAAGAGATGAAGGATATAAAGAAGTCACTGGGTGAACATAAGGAAGAACTCAAAAGTTTGGAAAAACAATTGGCAGAAATTATGGGAATGAAAGGCACAATAGAAAAGATGAAGAGTCTGATATTGTGTCATCAGAACACCGTTTCATACTATGTTCTTTCTCTGACTTCTATTCTGTTGGCATCTGTCTTGTTTTCCAGGCTTCTAAGACAAATACCATCCAGTGGGTTGGCTATACACAGGGATTTATTGGCTCATGGCTTCAGAGGTTAGAAGGCTTGCTTTCTTCTGGCGTTGGTAGCATTCTTGCTCCTGGTGATCTTTGGAATCCTTGGCATTCCCACTCTTGACAATGTCCTCTCCTTTCTCTTCCAGGTTCCATTGACTTCCAGCATCTTCTCCTCCATGTGGCTTTCTCTTCATAAAGCCTCCATTAGTAAGATTAAAGCCCAGCCTCATTCAGTTGGGCCATAACTTAACTAAAAACAACTTCTTCAAAAAGTCCTATTTATAATGGGTTCACACTTGCTGGAATGGATTAAGATTAAACACATGTTTTCCTGTTTTGTTTTGTTTTCTGGAATACATAATTCAACCTACCACAGCATCAATCTAAAGTTCTACCTCTCTGTGGCAAGATGTATGCCAGCATTTCTGTAGCCAACTCCCAGGCTCAAGTGCAGCAAAACATTGGCCAAGTATCTCTTCCAGCAGTCATAGCAAGAGTCCCACTGATTTTCCTTGGCTTTGATTGAGTCACATGCCCATTCCTGGACTCATCACAATTGCTAGAAGAACAGTGCTTCCATTGACCAGATCTGGGCTTCATTTCTTTCCCAGGTGAATTCGATTCATATCATATGGACCAAGAATAACCAAGAGGGTGGTTCTACAGTGGAGCTCAGGACAATTATTAAAACAAGAAGGAGAAAAAGCAGATGTCCTCATACAAGCTGATATGGTTGGGGTTCTTCTCTTATTTGTATTTTATCTCCCTGAACACCTGCCCAGTTGCCTGGGGCTCTGATAACTTTTGCCTGTCTGCTCATGCTAGGATGTATTTCCTACCTCTAGCTTCCTGTAACTGAATAGAGTCCTTCTCTAATCCATAAACACCCTCTTAAATGATGTCCAGTCTGTAGGGACAGCCTAGAGAACTTGGGTGTTATGAATATTAATTATACTCTGCATCAGTGTTCTTTCATTCAACAAATAAGTATCAATTATAAGTGCAAGAACTGAGGAAACTGCATAACAAGGCAGAAAGAGAGAATTAATGCAAATGCTACATAGAAACTATAGTTTATATTGATGTGCATCACCCTCTGTGGCCAGCCTACCTTACGTGCAAGAATATCCCTGGCTTATAGCCCTGTGTCTATTGGCCCACTATTAAAGTTTTACTATACATCATTCTTGAGTCCACATAGATGTTAATCATTTCCCACCTCTACAATAAAAGTGTCTAGAATATCTGTTGTTACTTTAAACTAATTTGTGTCTTGGGTCTCAATCCATCCTGCTCATGAATATTATTCTCCGGATCAAAGACAAAAAAAAACACAGTATGTTGGCTAGAATCCATCAGCTATGTGATTTCAGAGTGGGCAGCATTCATCCATAAAACATGTACAGGGCTCCTGTAGTGACCAAAGGATTGTGTGCACAGAGGAAAATGAATAAAATGTGAGCCCAGCATTGCAGGAGCTTGCTGTCCAGTTGGTAAGAAAGGTATGTCTACAAATGATTGCAAAACCAGGAATAATGTCATGGAAAATAAATGGCATGAATAAGGAGTTATTGAAAGAGGGCTTTTCTGGCTGGGTGTGGGGGGTTAGGGATTGGAGGAGAGAGTTGATTTTGGTAATTGGCCTGTGAGCTTGAGCTTGAGCTTGAGCTTGCAGAAAACAGCAGTGTGTTTTATAATTTATCCTAAAAACTTCATTCCTTATCACTCCTCCACTATAAACACTGAGCTTCAGCCCCAAAAGACTGACTGCCTAAGTACATTGAAGCATCAAGACATTTCATTCCAGTAGTAGTTATCTGTTGCTGTGTTACCAATTACTCCAAAACTTAGCTGCTTAATTCAACCCATATTTGTTTTTTTCACAGTGTCTGTGGATCAGGGATTCTGAGCAGCTGTTGTTGAATGATTCCGACTCAAGGTCTCTCACAGGTTCATGACATCACCTCAGGCTGCAGACATCTGAAGGAAGGCTTGACTAGGACGGTTGTTTGTAAGAGGCCTCAGTTCCTTGCTGACTCTTTGTTCGTATCCTCTCCAAGCAGACTGCTCCGTAGGGCTTCTTGAATGTCCTCACACTATGTCAGCTGGCTTGCCCCACAGCAAGTACCATGAGGGAATGAGCAAGGAGGAATCCACAGTGCTTTTTAGGACCTAAACTTTGAAGCCGCAAACCATCACTTCCACTTTATTCTATTCATTGGAAGTGCATCACTAAGTCCAGCTCAGATCAAGAAGAGGGAAATTAGACTCCACCTATTGAAGGCGGGAGTATCAACGACTTTGTGGACGTATTTTAAAGCCACCACAGCACCTCCTTCCAATTGATTATATTGGTCCTATTGTCCTTTCAAGAGATTACGAAAACTGGCTCTGGAGTCAAAATGCCCAGGTTGGAATTCCAGCTCTATACACACTGGCTCTCTGACCTTAGGCAGGCAACTTAACCTCTCTGGATCTCACTGTCTCTATCTGTAAAATGAGGAAAATACTAATACCTACTTCATGTGGTTGTAGTGATGATTAAATGAGTTATATGCAGTATTGTCTGAGTAAAATATGTAATTCATCTAAGGCTTCTAGAACAGTGGTTGGCACACAGTAAGTGCTCTACAAATGTTAACTTTTATTACTATTATTATTATCATCATCATAATCCACCCTAATCTCTATTTAGCAAGCTCTTATTCTTTCAAACTCTTACTGAACTCAAATGCTTCCTCTTTTTTCTAAATTTTCTAAATTCCCTGGGGAAATTTTCTTTCTCCCTCCCCTAAGTTTCTCTGGCATTTTGATTATTCTTACAATTAGTGCTTTACAAATGGCATCATCATGGTTTAATTATCTGTTTGCGCCCCTCATTAAATGGTACAGCCCATGAGGGTAGATTTTGAGTCCCTTTGGAGATAGGTTCTCTGAGGTGAAGGGTAGTAGATTCTGAGCAGCCTGTGGAAGACCCAGTTTTTCAGTACAGGCCACGAGGAAAGAAGACTGAGTTCTTAAGGAAAGTGATTTCTCTACCTGTAGCAGCCTGGAGTTAACACCACTGTTCCCCAGGGATGCCTAGTGGAAGTTCTTGGAGAGAATGCTGCCTTGGGGACAGAGTCCTCTCCATCATACCTCTGACACCGGGAGCCTGGGCACTCATTACATGTTCAAACACTTCTCAGGGGAACTGTTAGCAGGTTTCACATACAAGAAAGTACATTTTCAGGAGTATGTGATATTCTGGAAATGTTTCTTGCAATAGAAGAACATATCAGGAATAAGGATGACTTGAAATTTCCTGAGCACATGGGGACAGTTGTTTTTGCTTAGTGAGATATTAGAAAGACCTGAATTAAATTAAAACTGTCCCCCTTTCCTCCAGTATGCCACAGGGGAAGAGGGAGGGAGTGGTGATGGCTCTGCCAAAGTGGACCCAGGCTGCTCTCGACAGAAAGCTTCTGGATGTTGCACTATAGTAGGCATGTTGTTAACCGTCACACTCCCCAAAAGTAACAGAATATTGTGCTATTATTAAAAAGTTAAGTTCAAAAAAAGTTTTCATGCTTTGTTCTTATGGCTGTTCCTAGCATACACCATTCTCTCTGCTGACTCTCCATCCTTGATGCAACAGAGCAGTCTACTTATTCCTTCTCCAGTCTGGCACTTTGCAACATTGAAAATTATGATCTAGATTCCAGGAAATATAAGAAAAGTAAATAACAAATGGGAATGTCCAACCTGCTCTGAATATTTGCAAAAGCAGCATCTACCCAGATGAAGGGTGTCTTGAAGACCCCATATCCATAACAGTGGTCAACTGTTTTGGTTTACCTATTCTATCTCCATTTTAAACCCATAACTTTCTCAAGTCACATAGCTTGGAATATGGAGGGGTATTTCTCTATGCATCTGGCTCCAACAATGGGCATGTAATTTGGGCTTGGCTTGGTCCATAAGAACTTTCAACCACCAGAGGTGAGATTGGGGTAAAGAATACATATGTATGCCCCGATTGATATCAAGCTCCTGGATCCAGCCATACCTGAAATCTACAACACTACTTTCTAGTCTTTCAAGTTATATGACCTCATAAACTATTTTATTTACTTAAGCCAGTTTGAATTGAATTTCTTCCATTGTAACACAAAAGATTTCTAACTTGCAGAGACACACAGTCAGGATGGCAAATATTAATCTCCTCTGCCCTCTCTACACATCAGGCATCTATCTGAACATTTTATAGTGGAAATCACTCTTGTTAGATAGCAATATTAGTAGATTTCAGGCTCCCTTGAAATCTTTGAAGATACATTTGAATAAATATTTTAATTAGTGGGTGGGTGAGAGAAAATTTACGCAAGGTTTTCGAAAAGTAGTTTAGCAATATGTATAAGAATCCAAAAATTACGTTTGTATCATATGTCTCAAGAATTTCCCTTGTAGGATTCCAGCCTATAGAAATAACTAGTAGCAGAGGTTTATGATAAATATACCTGAGAACTAGGTGGGAAAATTAGCCTCAGTTGCCAAACTGCCAGTGCTCACATAGACAAAAATGTTTAGGAACTGGATCACTTAGGATTCAATGTACCACTAGACACTGGGCTATATTACCACCCTTTAAGAAACATATGGTTCCCTATGCTATTATGGTGGTGATTTATTTATTCTTTACACTTTATTGCTAGTATTGTTACTAAGTTTTTTTCTCACAACTTTGTAGCTTTTGTTTAATTGTGGCTTCCACTGCCTTACGACATCAGTCATCTTAAAGTTTGGTGCCTCTCATCTTTCTGGGTGTCTTTTACACCCTGTCCCCATCGCTTACTGCTGCCTCTCTGGCTGACTCATGGTGCCTGCTGACAATAGCTCCTACCAGCCAATAATTCCATGGTCCCAGCCAAGTCATGGATTCTGATGATGAAAAGCTTCTACTGAGCATGTCTCCAAGGTTGACCCTCAGCCTCTGCTGACTCATGGGTCATGCTGACTGGTGGTTTCTATGGATCCGAAGCTCTTCCTGACTTACTGCTTCTGTTGTTTCATTGCTCCTGCTGATCCATGGTTCCTTCTGTTTTGCGGCTGCTACAAAACCATGGTCCTGTTGACCCATGATTCCTCCTGTCTCATGGCTACTTCTGATCCATCACTAATGTCAATTTTTGGGTCCTGATGATCATTAGCTTCTGACCCACAGCTACTCTTAATCACTGCTGATCCATGGTTCCTCCTGACTCATACCTTCTGCTGACTCATGATTCCTGCTGACCCGTGGCCTTTTCTAACCCATGGCTCCCTCTGGCTTATGTCTTCTGTCAACCCATGTCCTCTGCTGAACCATGACGTATGATCACCCATGGCTTCTAGTGGGAAGAAGAGATGGATCCAGCTCCTCAGGCAATTCAGGGCTCCAGAAAAGTAGATTTCAAGTCAGTTTAGGACAGGAATCTCAGCAAAGATATATAGCACTTTTGACCTAGAAACTGCCTAGTAGTGCATTATACTCCCCAACCTGATTCCCATTGGCTGCGTGCCCCCTGTTGAATTGACTCCATTCCCTGTTCCAAATCATATGGTATCTGAGAGAAACCGGGAGAATCTTCCAGCTCTGGGCTAATGGAAATAGTGTTAGTTTTTGCAGGAAATCCCTAATTCAACTTCTTTAAAGCATGTTTTCTCTCTGGCACCTCCAAGAAGTGAGTTTTTGCAATATGTGTGATGATTTTTGAATACTCTAGAAAGGTTTACCTTCTGTATTAAAAGAAATAAATTCCTTAAGCAGAAATACTACCTGAATATGAAATTTTAAAATAGAAAGATGGCAAAAAACACAGATTTATAGAATTTCAGGGATAGGAGTTACTCATTTTGAATCAACCATCTTGCATATGAATCTCTGGTACAACTGCCTGAGAACAATCCAGTCTCTCCTTGAATGCCTCAAGGGAACAGGAGCTCATTAATTCTGGACCATTCCATCTGTGCATAGTTTCCATTATGAAGATTTTTACATTGATACCAATATTTTTGCCCCTGTAATTAATTCAACCCCATGTGTCAACCTGATTAAAAAAAAAAAAAAAAGAGATGAATTCCGCATATCACCTTTCTTCAAGTATTTAAATGTAACTATCGAATCATTCATTAATCCATTCTCTAGCCCCTCAACACAAAGAATTATGTTATTAATGCCAAGATTGAGAAATACTGCCCTAGCTTATATAAATACATAGAAAGAAACATTATTGCCCTCAAAGAAGGAATTTACCTGACATGAAGGATTATTTTTGCTCACAATGAAACATGCTGGAGGATTGAGAGAAAAAATGTCAGCTCTCAAAGCATTTTTCTTTTCTCTAAATTTACCATGAAGTATGAAAATGAAGTTCCTGCTAGTCTCCAATTTCATAGTCTTCTAAATAAAGTTTTTATTATAATGTTTTTCACCTCCTTGTGCTTATCTGAAAAGGTAAGGTATTCGGTGGCAGTATGTAGAACAAAGGCAGCCCTTTGCTCAGGCTCAAAACCTTGTCTTGGCAGCTTCCTGTTTGGGCTGACTTATTCCTTGGAGTTACATGTACGAAAGCACAGCCCATTAAGACTGCAGCTTGTACTGAGATTTGGAAGGAGCTGCTAAAGCACACTGCCTGCGATTTCCAGCCACTGATGAACTGTGCTCATAGGAGTAGAAATTGTGAGTAAGGACACAGAGCACTTGTTACTGTTACTCTTGCTGCTGAATTTGTTTAATATGAGTATGTTTTGTTATGAATAAGATAAGTAAATAAAGGTTTTATTTTCCTTTTAAAGGCAAATGAAAATGTGGGAGTAATATATTTTTAAAATTTATTTTTGAGAGCAATTATAGGCCCTGGGAGTAATAATTCTCCTCCTAGGAATTTATCTTATGTTAACGATTGGGGATTCAGTGAAAGATTGATTTACAAGAATGGAATCAAAGCATTTATGATTGAAACAAAGAAAAAGCCTCCATACTGCTAAATAAATTATGTTGTATCCTATGATGGAATAATGTGCAATCATTAAAAAGTTGCTTTTATTAAAATTTTATAACATGCAAAAATACATATATTTATAAAAATGTAAATAAAATTTTTCATCTAGTGTATAATTGAATAGGAGAAATAAGCATACATCAAGATTGGCAAAAAAGCATCAGATTGGAAACAGAGGTTATTTCTGGTGGGATCATGAGTGATTCTTTGTTGTTGTCTTTAACTTGATGATTTTTCCATTTTCTCATCAATAAACAGGTATTGCTTTGATACTTCAAAAATTGTTCAAATTTTTTTTGGAAATTTTTTTTTAATTTTTTTGAAAGAAAAATTTCAAAAAAGTTTTAAAAACTTTTTAAAACCTGGAGGTATCATCATATGGAGAAATAATCACTGAACTTAGGGTCAGAGAGTATGGAGTCTGGCTCCCAGTTCAACTTCTTACCAAGGGTAGATCTTGAGATAATACTTCATCCTCTATGAACCTCAGTTGCCAAATGAGGATAATAGTATCTATCTCATGCAGCTGCCCTGATCAATAAATGAGATGACTGTTGTAAAAAGACCTAGAACCATGATGCCCTCAACAACTATTAAGTAATTAAGGACTTAAATCTGTAACACAGGGAGCCAGAATGAGGAAACTTGTCTGGGCATGGAAGGATTCAATGGACAGGACAGCATAGAAAATCCGGAGTTGGAATCGTGAATCTGCCACCTACTTTTCTGGGATCTCATGCAAGTTGCTTAATTTTTCCCAGATTCAGTTTCCTTACCTGTAAATAGGGAATAATAAAAGTATCTCCTTGACAGTGCTATGAGGGTCAAAAGCAAACGTGCAGGAGTTTGGCAAACTATAGTCCGAATGCCAAATCTGGCCTACCACCTGTTTTTGTAAATAAAATTTCATTGAAACACAGCTATACCCATTTGTTTACATATTACTACAAGGGCAGACTTGTGTTGTTGCAACAGAGACTGTATGACCCACAAAGCCTAAATATTTACTATATGGCCTTTTATAGCAAAATTTTGCTGACCCCTGGAATAATGAGTAGTGTTTACCTATAATAGTGCCTGGCACTCAAGAGATGAAAACTGCTATTATCATTATGATTATTATCATTGTTATTGACTAATTCCTCAGCTTAGAAGCAATTCTGAAAAATCACATAGTCCAATGCTGTTTTTGTCAGTAATGAACCTCATTTATCCCAGATAGATGAGTCATTCTTGCTGAGTCACTCTAAAAACTGTTGGAGAAAGAATTCCTAAGTCACCCTTCAGTAATCCATCCCAATACATATCCATCATCATCTTTAGGAAAATATTTTATTCATCTCCTAATTTTCCCTTTCACTGCTGTTTCCCTACATGCACTATTTTCAATCAAGATAAAGTACTTGTGTGAAATTTCTGTACAGCAACTTATCTTTTTTTAAAATTTTTAACTTTGTATTGTAATAACATATATACAATTCAAAATTTCCCCTTTCAACACCTTTCAAGTGCAGAATTCAATAGTATTAATTGCATTCACAATGTCCATTAAACCAATTTTTCATCACCTCAAACAGAAAATGTGTACCCATTAAGCAATAACATTCCTTTCTCTTTATCTTACCCTTCCCACCCTCCAGCCCTAGTAACCTGTAATCTACAATCTGTCTCTATGAATTTGCATACTCTAGGTATTTTTGTAAGAGAGATGATACCATACGTCTTTTTATATCTGGCTTAATTCACTCAACATGATGTCTTCACCTTTCATTCATGTTGTTGCCTGTATCAGAACTTCACTCCTTTTTACAACTGAATAATATTCCTTTGTATGTATATACCACATTTTGTTTATCCATTCATCTGTTGATGGACACTTGGGTTGCTTCTACCTTTTGGTTACTGTGAATAATGCAGCTATGCACATTGGTGTACAAACATCAACTTCTCTTGTCTTAAAAGTATTGTGCATTACTAAGGCAGTCTCTGGTCCAAGTCATGCTGGAACTCCAGGAATTCAATCAGTGTAGACAAGGAGAGAGGCAGGCATCAAGAAAACTGACCCCACTGTAAAGTTGGCCCAGACCCAATGTACGATGTCTAAAATGGGGCAGTAGTTTGGGCCCCAGTCCAGTGGGTATGACAATATCAGGGGAGCCCTGGAAGCAGGCAGGACCCAAAGTCAGTAGAGACAGATGACAGTGGCATTGGCTGTGGATTTGTCCATTCAGGATTAAAGTGCCTGATAGGTAAACTGAAGCAGAAGGTTCACTGATTTGGGCCAGTGTTGTGAGAGTGGAAGCAGTCTGTGTATGCCCAGGCTCAAAGAGGTTTGCCCAGACACCACGCTTCAGCCCAACTGGGGTGGCAGCAAATGAGACAATGTCCTTCCCAGCTTTGGCTCAGGATGGGAGCACAGCTGAGCCCACGGAGGGAAGTTTCAGGGACTGCAGTGGAAAGGAGTTGTGAAAGCTGCATCCGACACGTTAACTGTTCTTCTTGGTCTTGCTCACCTGTAAACCTTTAGCCACCTGTGTCTGTCAGTGAAACTTTCTCCACATAAATTATGGTTCTTATAATGGGAGCTTTTGATCCTGGTGAAATCCATGCAGAGTTCCACACTCCCCTGAAACACCTGGGAGTTCATCAAGCATTTAGGTCTAGGGTAGGGCCAGAAAACTTGCATTCCTGAAAAGTTCCCAGATGATGTTAATGATGCTCATCCATGGACCATATTTTGAGAAACTCTGATTTGTAGGAATGACTTTGGTGTAAAATATAGCTGTACAGCTTAGAGCATGATCTCTATGTCCACTTACTGTTTACCGGAACCCTGAATAGGTGATATTATCAATTCATTTTATAGATGAATAGAGCGAGATATAAAGAGATAAAATGGGCTGACTCAAGATACAATATTTTGGAGCAGTTATTCTCAAATGGGGAGGATGTGAAGGGGTGAGTATGAACTAGAAGCTGCAAACTTAAATGCCTACAGTGTCTATGCAGATATTACTATTGAATGAAGTAGCCATCTATAGCAAATTGGAGCAGGTATACCTAATCTCCAGTGTAACTAGATTAGAATAGAGGCCTGACATTGCTGGATCATCTAATATTTCAAGAGAATCCCCAAATCCCAGTTTTTAAGTGTTGTCAATTCTATATTTCAAAAAATACTGTGTAATCCAGATAACATATATCTGTCAACTAACTTTGGGCTAGGTCTTACAAATTTGCTCCCTCTATGTACTGGTACTTCTCAAACCTTGGTGTGCATATCAGTTACCCACAGCCCTTGTTAAAATGCAGATTCTGTTCCAATAGGTCTGGAGTGGGCCTTGAGATTTTGATTTCTAACAAGATCCTGGATGATGTCTAGGCTGCTGGTTCGTGGACTACACTCTGATTAGCAAAGCCCTAGAATGGTGCTACCCAATGTAGGGTCTGTGGACAGTCAGCCTCAGCATCTCTTGGGAGCTTGTTAGAACTTCAATTTCTCAAGCCTTCCCTAGAAATACTGAACCTCAATTTCTGGGGCTGGTACTTGGAACTCTGCATTTTAAAATGTTTTATGGGTGATTCCTATGTACATGGAAGTTTGAGAACCCATGCCTTAGGTCAGTTGTTTGCCGGTTTAACACAGATTGAAACCATCTGGAAAGCTTTAAAAATGCTGATGCACAGGGATTCTTTTAATTGGTCTAGGGTAGAACTGGGCACCAGGAATTTTTAAACTCCCCAGATGGTTCTAATATGCAGCCAAGGTTGAGAACCACTTTCCTAGAAGTTCACATTGGATTCTTATCTGTGTTTTGTCCAAATTGAAGAAACAGGAATACATATTTGGAGTAGAAGAAAAAAAGAGATGATTTCAGGTAAGCCTAGGAATACAAATGGCATATACCTAAAGTCCAATGTACCTGTGTAGCAGCTCATATGCTTAGGAGGCTATATGTAGTTGGAGACTTGACCAAGTCAGGTCCCAAGAAGCCAATACCCATACTTTCCCAAATGCTTCAAAATTCTTCCCACAACTAAGACCCTGCAGGGAGTGAAACTACCACCATACTTGGCCACGTGGAAGATGATAACCAGCCAATGCCTGGAGTGGCCAATGGCCAAAGTAACTGATCCACAAATGCCCGTCTGGCCAGGCAAAGAGGTCTGGCTTTAGAGCCTTTCTTAATTGTGTAGTTATAATGCAGGATTCTCTGTTTTTCTGGTTTTGTAACCTAACTGGTGTCCAGTTAAGTGTCCTAAAAAGCAATAGTAATCACAGTGGAGAATGATTATCTGACTTCCCTCCTGAATGATGTCCAAAGACTCTGGTCTGGGTTGTGGTCTCTAAAAACCCATTGAGCATGGGAGGGTGAGACTGGTCCAAGGCTTCAGGGAACAGAGAAAAGAACCAATATCGGAATTCCAGAGGAGGAGGGGCTTGTTTCCAATGGCAGAGTGTGGAGCAAAGGAACAGAGCAAAAGAATCATTAGGGCCACAAAGCATACAAAGAAAAAAATGGGAACTAAAGCTGATAGTAGAGATGAAACAAAACAAAGCAAGTGGGTTCTGGAGGCAGAATTTGGAAAGCATCCCAGAGGACCATAGGATGCAGATGAATGCAGAGGTTTAAGGGACGCCTGATGCTGAACTGATAGCTGGAAAGGGAAATAAGCTACTTGGACACTGTCCCTCATTACCTCCTTCCCTATCTGTCAGTTGGTTAGCAAATATTTGTTGGTCAGGCAATCAATCAGTGAAGTCGGATGATTTCACTGATGAATAATTTTAACTTGAAGCATGTTCTAAGTGTTCATTCATACATTTTGCAAATATTTGTTGAGTACTTTTTATATTCCAGGTACTGTGTTGAGCTCTATGGGTACAATAATAAAGAAAACAGACTATACAGCTACTGCCTTCTTGGTGCTTACATGCTAGTGGGGAATGGCAATAGTAGACAGACAAACAAAAAATACAAAAAAAAAGTTATTTAAGTTTGGTATAGAAATTCTATATGGCACTAAAAGAAAATGTTTCTTAAGCTTGGGGGTGTGGAAAAATTTACCTGGAGAAGTGACATTTTAGTTGATATCTGAAGGGAGAAAAGGAGACACTTGAGCCCAACCTGTGGATGTGCTTCTGGAAAAGGGAACAGAATGTGCAACAGTCTAGAGACAGGAAGGAGAATGATGCTTTCAAGAATTGGAAATGAGGCTAGTATGGCTAGAGCATAGGCAACAAGGAGAAGGAACCAGCTCTTTCCAAGCCTAGTATGCAATGGCACTTGGAGTTTTATTCAAGAGTAATGGGATGCCATTTAAAGGCTTTAAGCAAGCAGAATTGGCTGATGAGTGGACATGGACCCTGTCTTCAGACTGTGCCACTCCCATTAAGAAAAGTTTCACTTAAACTCAAATTTTCATCTGATCAGAAATTCTCAAGATTTCCAGGTGCTGGGTGCAGATCTTTCCAAGTACTGCCCTAAGCTGGGAAATAAATCCATATTTCTTAGATCTGATCCCCAAATGTTCACAGGGCCAATGTACCTTCTGATCCTTCTGCCAAGAGGTACAGCTAGCATGAAGTAACCTCATGTTCACCTGAGCTCTTTGCTCAATAGAGCATAGCCCACTGTGTTTTTCAAGAATCACCAAGGCTACTGTGTGGACAATGGTTTGGAAGAGTTTTGAGAATAGATGCGTGTTTGGTATCATCAGTGTTTTTTTTTCTATATATTCATATATTGCAATTGTTGAGGTGGATACAGCATCTCCTTAAAGGGTTATATCCAAATATTCATGAACAAAATGATAAATTGGGCCCGGTGTCTCCTTATTATGCTCTCTCTACATGTCTACTAGAGTGGTTAAATTGGATCCAGGAGCTCCTTCAACACATATTCTGGTTTGGGTTCCCATGGGAATCTGATTCTCAGTGGGGGGGTTGGATGGATTTGGGAATGGCAAAGGGCAGGTATATTCTAATGGTGGGAGGCATCTGGAAATCACCACTATAGGACTGGTAATGTTCATCACTTTTAAGTTTCTCAGATGTAATATCAATCAAGTATTAGCAACAATCACAACATCTGGGAGTCAGCCCACCTATTGGGTCTCACAGCCACCTAGCCAAAATTCAGGAGGCTTTGTTCACATCCTTCCTTGAAGGAGGCCTTGACAAAACTTAATGTCACACCTTTTAATGTTCTCAATAAGGTCTTTCACGAACCGACACTTTCCAACCCCATTTCATACCAACCGACAACCCACAAAATCATACCTTGTTCTCTCTGCCTGGATGCCAACTCATTCTTACCTCAGGATTTTTGCAGCTGCTATCCCATTTTTCTGTAACTCTCCTTCCCTGGATCTTTAATTGGCCTGTACCCTCTCATTACTAAAATCTCAGCCCAAATATAATCTCCTCCAAGAGGCCTTCCCAGGTTGTCCTATTACCTTCTCATATCACCCTGCTTTATCACCTTCTAGCACTTTTCGTCATTTGAAATGAGCTGAGGTATACAAGTGCTTATTTTTAAATTGTTTCCCACCCCCACAAGAATGTGAAATTCCAAAGGATGAGGTCATTGGTGCCTAGAACAGTGCCTGGCCATATGACAGCAGTTCAATCAGTACTTGGACAGATGACTAAATCTTTAGAGCTATGGAAGTGACAGAAAAGAAAAACAAAGACTGAAGGGAAGAAATTAAAGGAAGTAGAAAGAGGAGAAGAACAAAGAGGAGGAGGAAGAGAGAACAAAGAAGAAGTAAGATTAAGCAGTTTTTTTGAAGCTGAGCCTATAATGCTTTCATAGACATCAGAAAAGAAAGCTCTAACAGTGCTGAATAGTTCCCACAATGACCTCACCTATTGTGTTATACTGGATTCTGTGTCTCAGAGACAACATGGAGAATAAAGGAATCTACCTGTAAAACTGGGGATAAAGGAATCTACCTTGCAGGGTTGTTGAGAGAATTGAATGATTTCATATGTGCCATGTGCTTCAAATAGTGGCTGACACATAATAAAAATACTGAATAAATGTCTCTTAAACAAAACTAAAGTATTTTTCAGTTTCCCATTCCCCTGCAAGTATCTTGCCCTCTGCTGTAGCTAAAACCCTTGTTTTTTCAAGGAACACCTTCTCTCTCAAGATCAATCATGCTGTTGTACTCCATTGTCCCAAAGGGAAGGTTTTGGCCATTGTGCCAACCATACAGAGGCTAAAGGCTTGACCTAAAGAAGAGTGCAAGGCAGGAGGGATGACCTCAAGGTGCGGGGAGAGGGGTGGAGTGCTGCATCCTCCAGCCTCGCTGACCACCAGTGACATTGGCCTATAGGCTGAAGCTTGCCAGGCTGGACCAAAGTCACCTTGGCCAGGTAGTGTGTGCTTGGCTCCTTACGCTCCTAGCCAGGAGACTGCAACTGTTCTTATTTCCAAGCTCAGTGGCCTAGAAGGCTTTTGAACCCCAAACTACCATCTCCCTGCACACTCCCTGTTCTTGGCACCTGGTTCACCCAACTCTTCCCTGATTCCCACTCTGATTTCTCACTGGACTGAAGTCTGTATTAAGTGCATTCATGGACTCTGGAAATGGCCTTGGCTTGAATCTAACCTCCACTACTTAAAAGCCTTCTTTGCTTCAGTTTCCCCATTTAGATAAGCTGAGGATAATAATAGTTCCAAACTCATAGGATTACTATGAGAGTATGTACAAAGCACTTAGAATATTATCTGGCATGTAATAAGTGCTATAAACAGTGGCTACTATTTCATGTACATTGCCTCATTTAATCTTCATAAATTGGAGGTAGTAATTACTGTACTTGTTCTACAGACAAGGATGTGTAGGCTCAGAAAAGCTAAATAACACTCCCGAGGTCTACCTTACCATTTGCCCTAACTTGCCAGTGCTGCATTGGCCTTCCCTGTGTCCCTAGATTGGACCCTTGAACAACAAGGTCATCCTATATTAAAATTAATTTTGCTGCAGGCATTGAACTTGATAATTTTGAATTTAGACTTCTTCCTGTGTTGGTCTCTGTACCCTCTTTCTATTCACTTGGCATTCCCAGTGGACCTTTGCATCACAAGGTGATAGTAAAATTAAACCCAAAGAGAGGCTGGACAGATTACATTGGTGCCCAAATCAAAGCAGGTAATTTATTCTAGATCTTGGCATCCAACAGGGGACATAAAGAACAAAGTGTCTGCCCTCTTGGTGCTTACCTTCTCTTGAGAGAGACAGATAGACAAGTGAATATATAGTATAACAGATACTAATAAGTGCTATGAAGAAAGACAAAGCAGAATAAAAGAGTACCAGAAAATTCTTCAACTTCCCTTAAACTCTTGCTCTCTGTCTTACACAAGCCAATTTTTGTGACCTGCCATCTGACATACATGGCCTTTCCAAGTGGCTAAGAAATTTCAGAGCAGACAGGAGGGTAACACTTAAAAGATCAACCCCACAGAACAGATGCCTTAGTTATTTCATGCCAATTAAATCAACGGTTCAGCTGCCTGATCCATTGCTCACTGATCAAGCTGCAAAGCACCTCTTGTGCTGGTACAGATATCTGATTTAATGCAAAAGACACTAATGGAGACAGACATGGGGGTCACACAATTGAGCAAATATTGGGATGAAGAAATTGCACAATGGCATCATGAGAAAGCAAAGAGCAAGTGGAAATTGTGGAATGATGAGTGATGGGGCTAAAAGCTTTATATAATTAGATTGATATTAGGTTGAATGTGCAACAATGCTAATTATTTAATCCATTTAGACAAATGCAACTGTAATAGGGTAGTTTACTCTGTGCCAGATTCTTTGCTAAGCCCTGGAATGGGGGAGGGAGAGATTCAAATATGTATAACGTACTGTCCCTGCCTTAAAGGAACACAGTTTAGAGCTAGAGCCTTAGAAACAAAAAGCCGTACTATAAAGAGCAGGTGATAAATGGACAGCAGTCTCTCCTGAATGAGACTGGAATTCATGTTTAGCTTTTTTCAACTCTTGACCAGGAATTGAATAGTAACTAGAATGGCTTGACACATTCAAAAACTAACCAGCCTGTGACAGTACACACACGATATAATTTAATACCAGACACCTAGACACTCCAAAATAACTGATACTGGGCCATTGTGTGAATGTCTTGTAGGGACATGAAAAAAGGCCACAAGCTTACACACTTGCACACTTAAGGTGGAGCTGAACCAGAAGTGAACAGATCCTCCTGTTTGTCATCAGTTATCCTCGAAAAAGATGAATCCAGGATACGACATGAGGATTTGAGAGGCAGGCCTAGACTGAGGTGAGAGGGAAAAACTTCTTCCACTTATTAGTAAATTTAGGGCTAATATTGTGTTATGAAACAGCCTAAAGAATTTCTAGTGGTGAGAACAACTGCCCTTTGCCTTAGGAAGCAGGTAAGTGGCTCATTAGAGTTCCTGAGCGGAGATCTGTACTAGACATAAGTCATCTCTGGGTTATATGTGATGTGATTCCCTTCCACTTCCTTCAAAGCTCCAGGAAAACCTCCTGAAAAGATGCAATCTCTCACAATGTGGTTCTGGTGTAAAAGTATCCAACCGATCAATGAGTGGAATAGTATGTTAAAGAAGTATCATTTCAAAACGGCGGAAAAGAATTTAGCCAATTTGGAAAATAAAAATTAGATGCTGACCTTTCATTATACTCAAATGGTAAATTCCCAAGGAATTAAAGAGCTAAAGGTACAAATGAAATTTTTAAAGAGGAGAGAAAAAATATGATTTAAAAAAATAGTTTTGGCATGGTCTCTTCTAAAGCAAGACAAAAAACTCAGAAACTATAGGCAGAACACTGATAAATTTGACCAAAATACAAAAATACTAAGCAAGTTTTAAAAATAAGACTGGAAGAAAGTATTTACAACATATATAAAAAAACAAAGGACTGATATCAAAACACATCAAGATTTCTCAAAAATCAATAGAAAGAACTCTAACACCTAAAAGAAAATTGGACAAATAATATAAACTGGGAATGCACAAAAATAAGAAACATGAAAAGATATTTAACCTTACTATTAATCAGAAAATATGTGTTTTCCCCCCAATAAAATGATAAAGTTTAGGCAATATGAAGTTCATGTTGACCAGGCTGTAGGGAATCAAACATTTCCGTATTTGGTAGAAGATCAAATAGAGAAGATTTTCTAGAAGGCAATTCAACAGTATCTTAAGTTCTTGTGTTTTCTTTCTTTTTTTTTTTTTTTTTTTTTAAGAAATACACCTAAATCTTTACTGAGAAACCCAGGTAGTTTTCCTAGAGAAATACACAGGCACAAAGTGGTATAAATAATTGAAAATGACAAAAATAACCCAGCAATGGCAGGATGGTTAAATAAATGATAGACTAGCCCTGCAACAGAATGCTTGCAGCTGTTAAACAAATGAAGTAGATCTATACATATTTTCCTGGAAATATCTTCAACACATATAGCTAAGTAAAAAAATAAGTTGCAAAACAATACATACAGAATGATGCTATTTTTTGCTAAAAGAAAAGGAAACAAAAAAACCTCACACAAACACAAAACCTAATTGTATTTTTAAAATTATATACAAACACCCATTTGATAGATGATATAGATTGACAGATCAATAGATAGATGGAGAGATAGATAGATATAGTTAGATGTAAGATGTAGATATAGTTATAGATATAGATAGATAGATATACAGAGTGTGTAGGGATAATTACAAAGGTACACACACCAAACTGATAACCATGGCTCCTCTGGGAGGGAATAGTGGGTGTGGGGGTAGCAGAGTGTGAAGATGAATTTTCACGTAGTATTTTATATATATCTGCATTACATACACTCACATGCATATGGATATTATTTTAAGTATATGTTTAGATATTCTGCAACTATAAAAAAAGAATGGAAGAGAGATAGGAAGAATGAATAAAGAAGGAAAGGAAAGAAGGGGAGAAGAGAAGATGGAAGGGCCAGATTTGAAGGTGCTTATATGAAGGTGATGAAATTTGGATTTTTAAAGAACTTTTTACTGTGGTAGCATATACACAACTCAAAATTTCCCATTTTAGACACTTTCAAGTATACAATTCATTGTATTAATTACATTTAAAATGGTGTGCTACCATTACCACTGCCCATTATTGAAACTTTTTCATCGTCCTAAAACAGTATGGATTTCAGCCTTAAAATAGGAAGGCTAATCAAGTGAGGGAAATTCTGAGATCTTTAACTCATATGTGGGGTCAGATGATTCTCCGAGTGCCTAGAGAAAGACCAATCAGAAACCTGCTAGAACAATTAAAACAAAAGATGATGATGACGTACACATCCAAGAGCAATGATCCAAGAAAGCTTCCTAGAAAAGTGAGGTTTCAGGTGGGTGGAACTAATTCAATTTAGACAGGGAAAGCTCATTTAAGTCAAGACTGTAGCTAGTGAATAGGTTAAAATAGTAGTTCTCAAATTTGGCTGCACATTAGATCACCTAATTAGCTTTAAATCTACCAGTGCCTGGGCCTCTGTCTCCAAAGATTCTTATTTATGTGAGGTGATACCTGGGTATTTGGAATTTTAAAAGTTCCTAGGGTATTCTTATGTTTATGCCCCTGCTGACAACAACTGGGGAAAGGAAGAGAAGTCAAGGAGAAAAAAATAGAGTGAAGCAGGGTTGAGATAAATCCTTCAATCAGAAAGAAAAGTGAATTACATAAGAATCATCATCCTCTTCAACTTCAGAGTGAGTTAAATAATTGAAAATATTGAAGAATAACACCAATAGTTAATGCCTTAGTGACTCTAAAGTATTTTCCCCCTGTTATTCAGATAATCCTCACAAAGGACTTGTGACAATTATAGATATTTCTTGAATGCTTAGGATATGCTAGATACCACACTGAATATACAAATATGTAATTTCTTCATTTAAATCTCCCTTAAATGCTGTGAGATAGAGACTGCCATTGCCCTCATTTTAAGATGTAATGGAAGAGGCAGGCCTGCACCCAGGTCATTCTGATGCAACAGTATGTTCTTTAGCCCCGGTGGTGTGCAATGGCATTGCTATCATTTTCACCATTTCCTCACTATTTTGCATTTGAGACCCAGAGACTTTAGTAAATTCTTTAAGATCACAGAGCTAGTAAGTGGCAGGCAGGGCTCCCACCAGTGTCCTCTGATTCTAAATTCTGTGTGCTTTCAAAATGCCTTTTGGTTTAATAAATTTGTTCCCATAACAGCCCTGTGTGGTGTTTAATCTCACTCTGATTTTCATAAGATGGTCAGACTGCAGTTAAGAAAATGTTGCTCAGTTATTGTGTGAAGGAGCTAGGTTCAAAATGAAGTCATTTAATGCCAAAGATCATAATCTTCCTACTACCCCACATTACCAGTGAGATAGACCTTGATGTCTACTATTATAGGAAGCAACGTCTGTGGTAATAACATCCATTTGAAGTTTATTTGGTGAGAAATTGAAGTAGATGCCTTTTTGAGTGCTGTCCAATCCATGCCTCCCTGTCTAAGAATTGTGCTCACCAAAAAGCATGAACGCTGTTTGTGATTGAATCATGAGTTCCACCAAAGGCATGCTCAGGCCCCAACCCTGGTCCTGTGCCCGTGAACCCATCTGTAAACATTACCTTTGAACAGGTTCTTAGTAACGTGTGCCCAAACTGAAGGCGGTTGGGCCCTAATCCGATATGGCTGAAGTTCTTACAAGCAATGGAAATTGGACATGGGAGGAGAAGCCACAGAAATCAGCCAGAAGCTGGAAGTCAATGAACGCAGAAAAGAAAGGAGAAGACACTGCTGTGTGCATTACTATGTTATGGAAAAGCCAAGGAAACCCAAAGATTTCTGGCCAGCCAGAAGATACTGACCCCGGAGGAAGCAAGTCTTCTAGCCTGTGAAGCCATGATTCAATAAATTCCTATTGTAAAGCCAACCCATTGTATGGTATTTGTTTTATTAACTAGGAAACCAAAACAGGCCCCCAGAATCCTATTTGTGTCATGTATATCCCCACCCTTAAGCTACAATGAATTGGGCCTGTCACAAGCTGAAACAGTAAGATCCTCTCTCCCAGGAATTTGGAATTGGAGCCAGGGACTCTTAGAAGACTCTAAGAACTTAACCAGGATTCTCTACCAGAAGGCTGTGTAATCTCAGGGAACTGAGGGTGCCGAGTTGGGGCAGCCATTGCTGACTATGTATAAGTATGAATAGGAAACCAGACTCTTAAAGAAAGGAGATTAAATCAGACTCACCCAGAAGAGTAAAGATTAGAAGCTATGTGGCCCTAACAAGAGAGAAACAGAGTGGCTGTCTTGATTCTTTGCTGCTGTCTGGTCTTCCATAAGACACAACTATACATCTGTTCTTTGGGGTCTCTGAGATGTCCTGTTTCCTTATATTCCTAGTCCATATTATTTTAGGATTATAAATGTATATTTTTCTCCATTTTCCTCTTTCTCTCCCTTTTATTCATAGAAAATGGTTCCATGTACATTCGCTCAGGGAGGGAAGAATCTGGGTGGAAAACCAGTTATCAGCCAAACTCCTTTCCTATTCTAGAGTTTCTTTTCAAAAACCAGTATCTCAGGTATTCACAGGTATTGGCAAAGGAGAGGAGATATTTATTCCAAGATATTACCCTAGTCTGGGTGTAGGAAGGACGGAGCAGAGATTTAGAGT